>NC_083284.1:66270289-68770289 GCF_963506605.1 Zootoca vivipara | reverse complement strand
AAGTGGGCAGAGCAATGGATGTGATTCCTGCTTTTGTATTGTATTGTAATCAGAAAGGTCTTCACTTACCACCAGAAAGCTAGAAGAGGAGGGGGCTTCCTTGGGATGGAGTTTCAATTCCTGGGACGATCCACTCTCATGTCCTCACCAAGGCTCCTCAGAGAAAGGCCTCTCCTGAAGTCCTTAATACCTGGACAGGTTCATGTGGAAGAGAGACATAACGGTAAAAGGGAGACCAGGGCATACTTTTCCGCCGTGGTGCGAGCCTGTCTTTCCAACTCACTGGGCAGGCAAACATATTAGCATAATGAACGCTGGCAGTTTTGGCCCTCACCTGCTTTGCTGCCTCTTCGTTCCTTGAGTTCCATCTGTGGAAAACGAAACAAAACTCCCTTCAGCAATTGGTGTGAGATGGGGAGAGACCCGTTTGAGGTGCCTGCTTGCAGGGAGCTTTCTTCATGCTTGCCAACAGGAGCAGAAGGAGGCGGAGGAAGAAACAACAGGAGGCCAAGCTGGGAGAGAGCAGGCTCCTTTATCCAGTTCAGTTGCGGACGTGCACAACTGCATCATGTTCTCCACGCAGCAAATTCTCTTTTTTATGCTACAAATATCTTTGCTCCCACTCCTAGACTCAAATAAATATGGACCAATTTCATTGTCTCGGAATTTCCAAAGAAAAACATTGCAAGCTGAAGTATTAACAATTCACGCTATTTAAATATCTCTGCCCTTCTGTCGCCATTCCCCCCTTTTTGAATTGCCTCGTTCACCTTCTCCCCAGAGATTAATGCCCCCTTCACTGTATAGTTTGGTCCTAAAGATATATTCCTACTTCATCTCCTGCCTTTGTTCTCTCAGACATCCTATTTCTTCTTCTTTTAATCTTACTTTTTTATAAGATTTTTGTTTCCTATTTGGATTTCTCATTTTAGATGGATAGTATCTAAATGCAAATACCCAAGGAAAACTGCATAGAAAGGAGGTAAAATATTTCAGCAATGGAGGCTGAGCACATTGAATTAGTTTGCACATAAAGTTAGTACTAGATAAACAAACACCTAATAGTAATCCTTGGTAAGAAGAGATTAGTTTGGTTTTAAGCCAGATGTAAATCCCCTTCTCCCTCCCCCTTTCCCATCCATATCATTCCCCCCCCCCTGTTTTTATAGATATAATAAAATGTAGTAGTATTATTCAAAAAATGATGCACTGGACCAGCATTTTTTTAAACATTAAATCCTGCAGAATCCTAGAGGTATTTTTAAGAAGTTCCTTCATGAAGAATAGTGCCCAAGTTTTGCTGAAAGGAATTTTTGCCCTCCATTGATCCTCCCTTGCATTGTGTTGCCACTGAATCATGCCTTGATTCATGAGTTCTGATGAGAAGGCGTTAGAGCAATCTTTGCCAACCTTTGCCCTTCATATGTTGTTGTCGGAGGACAAGTTGCACCAGCCCCAACCAGTACAGCTGTGCTGGCCAGGGCTAGTGGAAGTTGTAGTCCAAAAAACATCTGGGGGCCTTAAAAGATGTCTGAGTATTCTCTGCAACACACAGGGACTTTGTAGGAGAATCTCAGGGATTCCCTTTTGGTTCTTGAGAACGATGATGTGGAAAAGGTTTCCTGAATTCAGGAAGTCTGAAAGTCAGTGGTTAGATGAAAATGAGAGAGAGGTTTTGTTCAGCACTAGCTGCAACTTAGCTAGTCTTGATACTTGCAATCTGAAGTCCAGGCTTGTTGCTGTTGGCATCCATCTGTCTCAAGAAACAATGGAGTGCACCTCCAGGGGTGACGTCAAACTGCTGTGTTGGCAGTACCAAAGTGACTTCTCCAGGGCGTAAGCCTGGGCAGTGTGTATGGAGGTCCTGGACTGCCCAGATGTCAAGACGCCCCCCCCCCTGCCGGCATCGCTGATGTGGTCCAAAGGAAAGCAGAGCAATATGTTTGGCACCAGCTTGGCTGCAGGAGTTGCCAGAAGGAGGTGTACCCCACACTATCCAACCATCTTTGGGACTCCACTCTGGATTTATGTAGAGTTTACTCCTTAACCCTTCCTCCTCCTGAAGATATCCTGCAAGGCATTAGAACTTTCCCTGAAATGGCACACTCACAGTGATTGAGAAATAAGTAAGAAAATGTCCTTTCCCTCACCTTCTTCCCTGAATGCTCAGCAGTGGTGGCCATCTGCAGATCCCCTTGAACCATGCCTCGTTATGCTCCCCTCCACCTATGAAAGATATAATGACCTCTGTGTGGCATAGCTGCCAAGTACCCCGTTTCCCCCGGGAAACCCCCGTTTTTTCATACCTTTTTCTGGCAGTCCTCCGTATCACTTCATCTCCCGTTATTCCCCCTTATATTCTCCTGCTGGTGGCCATTTTTTCCTGCTTTGCCCATCTATGGGCACCGAAAATGGCCGGCGCCGGCGCCGAAAGTCGCGTCTACGCATGTCCGGAAGTGCGTAGACACAACTTCCAGTGTCATCAGCGGCCATTTTTGGTGCCCATAAATGGGCAAAGTGACACCGGAATTTGTGTCGACGCACTTCTGGACATGCGTAGACGCAACCTCCGTTGCTGGCACTGGCCATTTTTGGTGCCCATAGATGGGCAAAGCGACACCGGAAGTTGCGTCTACGCAACTTCCGGTGTCACGCGGCTGCCGGTCCCGGATTCTGCAGTCCAGGACTCGGCAGGTATGCTATATGGATCAGCTCTCGCTAAAAGACACTCCCAAGACATTTTGGCCCCTGAGGTAAAATATCCAACCATCTTTGGGACTCCACTCTGGATTTGTGTAGGGTTTACTCCTTGCACTTTTTTTCTCCTGATGATATCCCACAAGGCAGCAGAAGGTTAGGATCAGAGGTTTCCTTCTCCTAGATGGAGTACTGTCCCAGGTTGACGAGCCGTATCTGTCCCTCACTTCCCTTGACAGAACATACAGAAACCAACATCTTGACAGTCAGAGCTACTATTGGTCTTGTCTGCTCAATCTGCCAGAGCCTGTCTTCACATGCGAGGATATTGACTGATACTGAGCGTTTAAGACCCATCAGCTACCGGTACCCTCATCTGGTTTAAGCAGCCAGTCAAAGCCATTACCGCGGTGTGGCCGCTGTCGCATGCTAACCGCTTCTAGGAGCCACAGGTGAGAACTGAGTGCAGGGTGGGGACAGAAAACCCCAGAAGGTACACAACATGTTCCTCCCAGAGGAACTACTACTTCCCTAACACCCCATATACTCCAGCCCAGACTAATATGCATAGAAAGTAGTACTGTACTGTGCTGATATTTCCACCAAGCTAGGTTTTTTTTTTGTCACTTCATGAGAGAGAGGTGAGGAGAGGCAAAAAGAAAGCAACCTAAAAGAGGGGAGGGGAGAGAATTTTCAGAGTAATTCCAGTTTCAGGTCTATAAAGTGATGGTGACTAATGACATGGTGAGAGGGACTGTTGGGCCTGATTGTGCATGGGCAATGGGAACATATTCCATCTTTTCCTATCAATTGTGTGGGTGACTTCATTTGTTCCTGGTGAAGTTGTAATGCAGCTACTTCTGTGTGATTCTGTGGTGCTGTAATCACGATTATGTGTCTTCTGTGATCCCTCATTGTCTGGGATCAGGCAATGAAGAACCCATTCAAACAACCATTTAAAGTGGTATACGGCACTGTGAATAGGTGGGAGATGATGAGAGTGGCTATAGATATTATAACCCCATTGTGCGAGTTAATGTACTGGTGGTGTCAGAGTATAACATCCAAGGAAGACTATCCTGTTCCGGCCCATCTGACTTTCTGGACAAAGTCCTCTGAGGGTTAGCTAGAATAAAGAGAGAGGTAAGCGGGTGGCGCTGTGGTCTAAACTACTGAGCCTAGGGCTTGCCGATCAGAAGGTCGGCGGTTCGAATCCCCGCGACGGGGTGAGTTCCTGTTGCTTGGTCGCAGCTCCTGCCAACCTAGCAGTTCAAAAGCACCTCAAAGTGCAAGTAGATAAATAGGTACCGCTCCAGCAGGAAGGTAAGCGGCTTTTCTGTGTGCTGCTCTGGTTCACCAGAAGCAGCTTAGCCATGCTGGCCACATGACCTGGAAGCTGTACGCCGGCTCCCTCGGCCAATAAAGCGAGATGAGCAACGCAACCCCAGAGTCGTCCGCAACTGGACCTAACAGTCAGGGGTCCCTTTACCTTTAAGCAGGGAGCAGCAGGGAGGAGTAGCCAAAAATGGGAACTTCGCAACATCTGTAAGCATGACACCACTTCCCATGGGAAATGTGCATTTACACTAACAAAAGAAGAAGAAAATGTGCATGGTTTCCAGTTGTCCATACAAGAGTCAGTTCTCAAAATATTAAATGTCAACCCCATTTGAAATTCATATTTACACTCCTCTAATAAACTTAAGCAGAGACCCAGGTGGCGCTGTGGTCTAAACCACAGAGCCTAGGGCTTGCTGATCAGAAGGTTGGCGGTTCGAATCCTTGAGATGGGGTGAGCTTCCATCGCTCGGTCCCAGCTTCTGCCCACCTAGCAGTTCGAAAGCACGTCAAAGTGCAAGTAGATAAATAGGTACCGCTACAGCGGGAAGGTAAACAGCGTTTCGATGTGCTACTCTGGTTCGCCAGACGCAGCTTAGTCATGCTGGCCACATGACCCGGAAGCTGTACGCCAGCTCCCTCGGCCAGTAAAGCGAGATGAGCACCGCAACCCCAGAGTCGGTCACGACTGGACCTAATGGTCAGGGGTCTAATAAGCTTAAGCAGTGTCAACAGTGTCCCAGAATAACTTTTTTCATATTCCTCATTTTTGAATCTTAGGTTTTTGATGGGGGCCGTTCTGTTAGAGATAAGGATGGATAAGTTTTAGCCAAGGTGGTATATTACAGCTTAACTGAGACTACCTTGGTGTCACAGAGCCTTCACAAGTGGTCGCCTTAGGCTTTTTTTGAAGCCAGTGCTGAAATATTTCTGTTAAACTACCAGTATTAAATCATTTGCTAGATGAAGACATCTCAATATATAATTGCAGTATTTTGTGGCCAACCTACCTTAAAGCTGTGTGTTTTGCTTTGTGAAGGCTTTTAAATGAAAAACAAACAAACTTTGCATGGTTACATTTGTTGTGTGCAACGTTTAATGAAAATAGTAAAAAGTGTGTCAATATTCCTTTAAAAATATTTTCCTTCCATTAATCTAATGTGGATCCTTAAGTAAACTCGCTCTAAGGTAGGGTGTTCCGCTAGTATTAGGAAAAACGACTGAACACACAAGGAAATGCTTCCGCTTGTTGCCATTTGAGACAGATGTAATTACAATGCTGCAAAAGAATAGTCTTGCAAATTAGACTGGCTTGCAAGATTATTGGCGCAAAATGGGGAGAGATTGCTCACGAGGTTCTGGAGACAGAATCACTCATGGCTTGCTGAGGTTGCAAAATGTGAAACATTGCATATAATTAAGGCTGTTCTGTCAGCCCTCCTATTCACAGTTCTGTGCAAAGACCTGAGTGCTGGCTGGAATACACAGTGATTATCACGCAAATAATATTTCCTGGCTCAGTCCCCATTTATTTGCTTTGGGTTTTTTTAAAAATAAAATGTAAAATCCAATGCCGAAAGAAACTCCAAATCTGAAGAGGAGTTGGGGCACAATTTAATACTTTTATTTGAATTGTGGTGGTGGTACTCAGAAAGCCCCCGGCAGTGAACCATAGCCTTTGCTTGCTTCATATCAAGTCAGATGATTGGTCAATTTAGTCCAGTATTCTGACTGCTGCTCTCCAAGTGCCCAGACAATAGTATTTCCCTGTAACCTGAGGTAAAGGTAAAGGACCCCTGACAGTTAAGTCCAGTTGCGAACGACTCTGGGTTTGTGGCGCTCATCTTGCTTTACTGGCCGAGGGAGCTGACGTTTGTCTGCAGACAGTTTTTCAGGGTCATGTGGCCAGCATGACTAAGCCGCTTCTGGTAAAACCAGAGCAGTGCACGGAAACGCCATTTACCTTCCCACCAGAGTTTTACCTATTTATCTACTTGTACTTTGACATGCTTTCGAACTGCTAGGTTGGCAGGAGCTGGGACTGAACAACAGGAGCTCACTCCGTCTCAGGGATTCGAACCACCGACCTTCCGATCAGCAAACCCAAGGCTCAATGGCTTACACCACAGCAGCAGCCACGTCCTGAGACTCCTTAGCTCAGGGGTAGGCAACCTAAGGCCTGGGGGATGGATGCGGCCCAATCGCCTTCTCAACCCGGCCTGCGGACGGTCCGGGAATCAGCATGTTTTTACATTAGTAGAATGTGTCCTTTTATTTAAAATGCATCTCTGTGTTATTTGTGGGACCTGCCTGGTGTTTTTACCTGAGTAGAATGTGTCCTTTTTATTTAAAATGCATCTCTGGGTTATTTGCGGGGCATAGGAATTCATTTTTTCCCTTCAAAATATAGTCCCCCCCCCCAAGGTCTGAGGGACGGTGGACTGGCCCGCGGCTGAAAAAGTTTGCTGACCCCTGTAAGCGTTTAACAGGTTATGACAACCAGAAATTCAAAGGCCATAGCTTTTGCTGACCATCAGAGTTGGCTTAAGACCTTTAGAGGTCTAAGCATTGAAAAGATCATAGTGCCTAATATGTGGTTTAAAGAGCAACATGACTACATTATTCTTTTGTGCATATGAAATAAAAAATTGCTCAAGAACTCAGATTTATCAGGGCACACAACCGGGTCTGATTTCCCCACGTTATTTCAATCTATCTTTGTGGGATGCTGCCAGGTTTAGATGGGGAAAAGTAATAAAACAAGAACAGAAAGGGGAGGGGGAGTGTGTAGCACAATGTAAGGAAATCTACCCGCGTCTGGAATAGGTTGCTGGCCCCTGCCTTAGCTATAACACTAGAGACTGAATTGGGGACTTTATGCATGAATAATATCTGAGGGGCGGCCAAGGGCATAGCATGGGGGCACTGCCAGGGTGATAGCCCCGGGTGCATTTTTTGGGGTGGGGAGCTACTCACGCTGCCCTGCCAGCCCTGCTCCACTTTGCGAGGCTGGGATCCGATCTGAATCCCAGCATCGCAAAGTGACACGGTCCTGGCAGAGCTGCGTTAGGAGGATGCAATAGCCCTGTACCATTTGATCTCAGCTTTACAAAGCAAGGGCGAGGCTGGGATCAAAGGGCACATGGTTGTTGCATCCTTCTCATGCCATCCTGCCAGCCCCAAGCCACTTTGTGAAAGTGGCTCAGGACTGGTTTCATGTCTCTGGCAAGGGCTGGGCGAACACAGCAGGGCTCTGTTTGCACCTGCAAACATGCTATGCGGCTGGGAGTGGCCCAGAGCAGCATCGTTTGCCTGATCATTCAGAAGAAAATGGACCCACAACAAAGACTGTCAGTTGGATGAGGATTGTCCATTCTGCAAATAGAAGGGGGTCCTTCATTTACAGAATGGATCACAAAGTCCTTGGTAGCGTCTGCTAGAGGAAAGGAAGAAAGTTTTGCTAATTTCCCCTTCTCTCTGCTGCAGCTTCTCATGATGTTCTAGAGCAGGCATAGGCAACCTTTGGCCCTCCAGATGTTTTGGACTACAATTCCCACCATCCCTGACCACTGTTAGCTAGGGATCATGGGAGTTGTAGGCCAGAACATCTGGAGGGCCGGAGGTGGCTTATGCCTGTTCTAGAGCAGTGTTTCCCAACCTTGTGCCTCCAGATGTTTTGGGACTACAACTCCCATCATCCCTAGCTAGCAAGACCAGTGGTCAGGAATGATGGGAATTGTAGTCCGAAAACAGCTGGAGGCACAAGCTTGGGAAACACTGTTCTAGAGAGTCCTCGGCCCTGTAGCAGATTTTTGGAAACTACTGCAATCTGCAGGGGAAAAGTAGAATAGCCCAAAATGGCCACAGGAGCATCCAGTTGCATGTGAAGACCTTTAAACCTCCCCCTTAAATAAATTCACACAAGGCTCAAATTTTGGTTTGGTTTTTGGAAGAATTTAGGCCACCACTTTATTGATTACAGCAAGTGAGTGGTTGCATAGGCTCTGGTTCGACTAGCTCCCTGCACCGTTGCAGGTAGCGCTGACCCAGAGCTCCATCATAGGTCAGCCAAGGACCTATGGAGGACTTTCACATGGACTGAAAGTGAAAGCCGGGGACATGCTATGTCCACCACCCAGATGTCCCCCTGGACTCAGGCATGGGCACAACCCCCTCACAGGGTTGACCAAACCATTGAGTCCCTGGATTCCTTTAACGGAATACCCTTCACATCGGGATGGCGAGAGCGTTCTCCCATCCCTATCACCTGAACCAGAGCCTAACCACAACCTTACAAGTTGTGATGATTTGCTATGCGGCAGGCGAAACCCAAATGGCACCAGCCAATCAGCCAAGTGGCGAAAATTCCTGCCGTGCCCCTGTCCCAGCGACACACAATGGCATAGCAAGGTCAAGCGCGCAAGCCCTGAATATAGGGAAAGGTGGGCAGGTGTTGTGATGCCCTGACCAAAAGAGAAAGCTCAGGGTCAAGCGCATTGGCATATATAGGTCCCTTGATCCATTTTGGCTAGCGTCTCCATTGGTCAGAATGAACCCAGCATCAAGGGACCTACCAAGGGTGTTGTGGCTGACCAATTGTACCCACCCACAACACAAGGGTTTGGTTGCCAGGTCTCACCGCAACATGTGCCCTCTTTAAGGGAGGACCCAATTTATCGGAGTTCTGCTGCGGGCAAGTCTGAATGCAACACTTTTTGTGATTCAAGCCATTTTACATTCACAGCCACGCTTTAATATAACACCTTCTCCTTCTTTGCATTCTTTCTCTATTCTAGTGAGTCATAGAATCATAGAGTTGGAAGAGACCACAAGGGCCATCCAGTCCAACCCCCTGCCAAACAAGAAACACCATCAAAGCATTCTTGACATATGCCTGTCAAGCCTCTGCTTAAAGACCTCCAAAGAAGAGTCGATTAAGCAGACATTCCTGTAAGAAAAGTACAATTGTGCTCTCGTAGATTGAGATAAAATTTTGAAAAGCTGGATTGTTTTAAAACACTCTGTTGAGAGAAATGGCTTTCTTTCTATGGTTTGGTATCGCTTTAAAGCTGAAGTTGTTTGCTTAATACCGTTTGATGGCTGCTGGCTACTCTGAGCCACTGGGATTTGTGTCACATGCCACCAGCCTTGGTGGGGGCTGAAGGAAACACTTTTGCAAATTGATTCTGTCCAGGGAAAGAAAAAAGAAATCAGAGTTTCTCACCTAGTTGGCAAGATGCGGGCTTTGTGGAGCCATCGACATGGGCTGTTTCTTTTGGGGAATTGATAACTGCTTGTCCAGGAATTTGCCTGCTCTGCTTCCTCATCTTATACATTGACAAGTCATAGCCCATTCACCTCTTCTAGAAAGGACCATGACCTTGTGTCTTTATGATGCGCTTAGCACAATGTCTGGTCTAATATACAGCTTGAAATTTGTGTTCAGTTATTTCATTCATTTCTAAGAGCCGAGTTGGAAAGAAAACAAGTCTCACCCCAGTCTATTCCCAAACATTTTTTTTTTGCTTTGGTAGGAAAAAGCAAAACTGATTCCTTCCGGATTGCTAGCTACAGAGGTGGTAATTCTAGGCCATCAAAACTATGAGATAAAAATCTGCATATCATTTGCACACATTTGCATGCACTCATGTTGCATTTTGCATTTTCTCATCTGCAGGGGGCAAACAGCAGGAATATCCTCCTTTTTTGCATTTCTAGGAGGGTGGGTTTGTTTGTCCCCCCCCCCCCCCGTTATCACAACTTTTCTCCCATGTATCCACTCTTTCCTTTCTTCACTTCTACCTCTTTTTTGATGCTGGGCCCCATTGAAACTAACTTCTTTCTAGAAGGGCTGTCCTCATAGACATCATACACACACCATAATAAAATGAATCATAACCATCCAAATATAGCCCTCCCTCCTCCTGCATCCTCCTGTAGATCATGCTCCATAAGGGCACCACAATCCATATTTGTCCAGCGTAGCAGATGGAAGCAGCAGCTCTGGTCAGAAAGAAATGAAAGTGGCTGCCAGCTAAATTGATGTGGAAGATGCTACAACCAAGGATCCCACTGGCCGGCCAGCATGAATCCAACACCAGTCCTTTGCCATGGGTGGGATTTACTTCTCCCTAGAATTCTAATTTTGCAGAATGCTTCGATTCTCCCATTCTTGATTTCTCTCTCATGCACACTTCACCCCAAGATCATCTTTTTCTTCCCCCACCACCCACGGATCCCCATTTAATCCCACTCCATTCACCCCGCAACTGTCCGTTTCATTTTGTCAAATGAGGAAACGAAAGGTCAAGGAGATGCAAATTAAGAGCGAGCCTCTTCCATCAGACTATCTACAGATTAATAAAGGCAAGGAGCAGGAGTGAGCACATTGCCCGACACACACACACACACACACACACACACACACACACACACGGGTATGATTAATCCAAGGCATTCAGAGTTCTGGCACTGAGGCAAGCTCATTAAGCCTTGGGGGCTCCAAACTCAGAACTAGGGTTGGAAGAGGAATTACTGTCTTTTGGTCCCCGTTTTCATGGCAAACTGACCTAATTCAACATGCTCCAACTTACTTGTGGATTGGAACACACATTGCGCTCTTTCAGCTCACAGACCTTTGACTGGGCACCAGTGAAGTGGTCTTGAAGTGGGCTTGTGGGGAGGGGAAGGTTGAGTTCACAGTTACACACCCTTCAATTACAAGACTTGGTACTGTCACAATTCTAAGGTGTTCAAAGTGCTCATGCATAGAAGGGACGGGGGACCTGTGACCATTCAGAGGTTGGTCTACAACTCCTCCAATCCTTGTCCATTAGGCCATGCTCTCTGGAGCTTATGGGAGTTGGTTAACAACACCTGCACCCCCACCCTTGATGTATTGTATCTCAGGAATCCTTACATTGCTGAAAAGTCAGTGTTATGATTGCAACTGACAGCTTCTAGGAGCCACAGGTGAGAGCTGAATGCAGGGTGGGGGCCAAAGGTGGACAAACTATCTTAAAATGAGCACAAAGTGTACCCCACCAGAGGTGCTATCCCTTCTTGTCATCTGGGCAGCTCAGGACCTCAACACACTCCACCCAGGCTTGAAGGAGCGTCTCCACCCCATTGTTCTGCCCGGACACTGAGGTCCAGTGCCGAGGGCCTTCTGGTGGTTCCCTCATTGCGACAAGCCAAGTTACAGGGAACCAGGCAGAGGGCCTTCTCGGTAGTGGCACCCGCCCTGTGGAACACACTCCCATCAGATCTCAAAGAGAAAAACAACTACCAGACTTTTAGGAGACATCTGAAGGCAGCCCTGTTTAGGGAAGCTTTTTAATATTTAATAGATTATTTTAATCCCCAGATTCTGAAGCATGGGAAGTCAAAAAATTGTATGATTTGGCATAATATTCGGTTTAATTGATTGTATTTGTATAACTTGAAATAATTGATGTGATATAATTAGTTTGTAATTGGAAAATTTAATAAAAATTGTTTATATAAAAAAGGAAGCCGCTCAGAGTGCCTGGGGAAACCCAGCCAGATGGGCAGGGTATAAATAATATATTATTATTATTATTATTATTATTATTATTATTATTATTATGCCCCAGAGAGGTCACTTTGCTGTTATTAACACAGCAAAACCAATGAGGGGGGCAGCAGTTATGAGTTACTGGTCTCCGCAGCCACAGCAGGTGCTGTGATTCTCCAGTAGTTTGACTTCACCTCTGGAGGTGTGCTCCATTGCCTCTCAAGACAGACGGATGCCAACAACAGCAACAACTATGATTGCAAACACACACCCTACTTGCTGGTGACAAGCTAGTCACTTTGCCTAGTCAGTTTGGGGTAGGACAAAAATTGAACTGGAGACTTCCTTGTACATCCACTAGGTGCCCAAAATTCAGCTCAAGCAGAATTTCCCAACACATAATAAGCAGCTTTGTTTTTCCAACCTCATCAGTCCTTGAGGCACAAATGGTTCATTAGTAAATCAGCATTTACCTTCATCACAGAACTACGGTGTCTGCCTCTGCCTCACAGCAGGGCCCTTTGCCTTTCTCCTACCCTGCCAGGATTTCAATCTGTTAGAGGCTAACAAAACTGATTTATTATATTTTATTTGTAGTTCCAGGCTTCTGTCTTATTGGCTTCTTTAACTTACTGTTCCGAGTTGTAAATGAATTTGCTACTTCCAGACACACAAGTGGAAAGACTTGCAGTCACATGGCACTTGGTTTCACAGCTGTGTGAGATCCCTAGAATTGACTTTGATGGGACACCCAAAAGCCAGATTTTCTTTGTTCATTTTCACAAGTAAGATAATGACACCCTTTCCCTCCTCCTCTCCACATTCCCGTGCTTAAGAATGAATGATATTGAATACCCACACCCACCCCTTTTCTGGTCTTTTTCCAACTACCTTTAATTTTTGCATTTTTTATTTGAATTTCTAATTTATTTTCTTTACTTTGAATACTAGTACCTAATCTATTGTGAGTTCCACACTTTGGCTTTTACTTTAAGCAACACTTGAGTGCAATATAGTGCTATTTAGATCTTGTTGTGAATGTTATTTCCCTTCTCTCCATCCAACAAGATCTTGCATTATCCAATTCTTAACTGCCCTTCAAGGTTTTGTATTTTTATATGTCCTGGTGTTATCACTAAATTGATCTGGATCCGATGTCAGGCTTTTTCTTAGCTCTAGAACTGCACACGCACACACATATACTGCAATTATTTTTTTCTTATATTGCACATTTAGATCGGGGGACCTGAGAAATTGCTACTATTTAACTCAGCTATCTACTTTTATTAGAATAATTTACATGGAGAGGTTTTTCTCTTGATGTGAATCTGCAAAGAACACAGATATTTTCCAGATGCAATCTGAAATCTGCGTAGTACTGTGACCTCATAGTGCCCACTCCAGCTTACAGCACAACCCAAGCTAGCCTGACCACTGAAGTCCATGTGATGGTGACCTGAAGGCTGGCTTACTTCAAGGTGCTCCATGTGGGGAAGCCTTTGGGCCTGGTTTAGAAGCTCCAGCAGCTGGTACAGAATGCCGTGGCTGATGGGGGCACCTGACTGCCAAGGAAGGGGTTGGGAGCAGGTCGGCAATAACTCACAAGGTGTCAAAAAATAATAATAATTGTCCAGTAGCACCTTATAGACCAACTAACTTTGTTCTGGTATAAGCCTTCATGTGCATGCACACTTCTTCAGATACATAGGTGTCACAAGGTGTCAGTGAAGTTAACTCATTAGTCAAGGAAACCGAAAATCGTGTCCTCCCTCAAAGAGGGCATGTGTTGCAGTGCGACCTGGCAACCGAACCCTGTGTTGTGGGTGGGTACGATTGGATAGCCACAACACCCGATTGGTAGGTCCCTTGTTGCTGGGTTGAATCAGGCCAATGGGACACTAGCCAAACCAATCAAGGGACCTCTATATGCCCATGCACATGACTCAGAGCTTTCTCTCTTGGTCAGTGCATGGGAATACCCGCCCACCTCTACCTATATTTAGGGCTTGCATTCAAGGCCTTGCTATGCCATCGTGTGTCGCCTGTCGTTGGGACAGGGGCATGGCAGGAATTTTTGCCACTTGGCTGATTGGCTGGTGCCATTTGGGTTTCGCCTGCCGCGTAGCAAATCGTCACAACTTGTAAGGTTGTGGTTAGGCTCTGGTTCAGGTGATAGGGATGGGAGAATGCTCTCGCTATTCCGATGTGAAGGGTATTCCGTTAAAGGAATCCAGGGACTCAATGGTTTGGTCAACCCTGTGAGGGGGTTGTGCCCGTGCCTGAGTCCAGGGGGACATCTGGGTGGTGGACATAGCATGTCCCCAGCTTTCCAACATTCCAGGTGTTCACCCTTGGCTGACCTATGCTGGTGCCCTGAGTCAGCGCTACCTGCAAGGGTGTAGGGAGCAGGTTGAACCTATGCAACCACTCACCAGATGTAATCAATAAAGTTGTGGCCTAAATTCTGCCAAAAGCCAAAACCAAAATTTGAGTCCTGTCCGAATTTATTTATAGGGGGAGGTTTAAAGGTCTAAACACACAACAGTGCAGGCCTAGTGATCACAGCAACTCTTCCCAGTAGATCTTGCTCCAGTGAGGGAGTTGCGAGGACTGAAGGTCTTCCAACAGTTCTCTAAGCTCCCTCTTCCCATGGGTCCTTCCCAAGCAAACTGAAGCTCCATTGCCTTGTGCGTTGTTGCTCCACCCTCTTCATACCTCTGTGGGTTCTGGGAGACCAGCGGGAAGGGGAACAGGTTACAGCAGAAAGGGGAGATCTCTGGCTTCTTCACCAGCCTGTCTCATCTCTGTCTTCTGGCCACCCTCCTCTCCTGCTTCTTACTCTGGACTGCTCTTTGCTACAGCCTCTTTCCACACACTAAGCCCTGTTAACGTCATGAGCTTCCGACACCTCCTTCTCCCAGTCTGCTCCCTCTTCTCCCGCAGACCGCTCATCAATATCCCCCCTCAAGTCCCCTGGCACTGAGCCCTCTTCCCTTGGGGTTCCCCAGCTGGTGCCCCCCTCCACTCCTCTGCGTCACACTTAGTGTCAACATGTGACATCATTGCTAAAACATCTGCACTCTCTGCTCATCTACTACCACCAAGCCATTTTCTAGGTCCTTGTAATAATTTACAAAGCCCTGATCAATGTAGGTACAAGTTAAGTAATATGCTTTCATGTCTGAACAAGAGCTGTGCTAGATCTCTACAATTTCAGCTTTGGGTGATAGAAATTAATACTTTCAGTGTGGTAGAACCTTTTCATGGAAAACTACAGCACTTTCTCTGAATATTTACTTTTTAACAACATTTTGATGCTGCTGTTTCTGCTTCCATGCAACCCCCCGCCTTCCTTTTGTCTGGATTAGCCATGTGGGTAATCTGAGCCAATCAGGGATTGTGTCACAAGGCTATGTAGCCAATCAGTTCTGGCTATGTAATGATGACATCACTAAGGGCAGAGTAAATGATCAAACAAAGTATATTTTGACAAGGATGCTTTGCCCCCTTGCTCTCTAAAAAAGCTATTAAGGGGAGATTTGTGGCAGTGTTGACAGATTCATGAAAACCTATGGACTTTTTTTTAAAAAAGCTCAGAAGTAGCCTGAACACACTACTGTTAACTTAAGATAAAGATGATTTAAAATGTGCTACAAACCTATTTGAACAAATACAATTATTCATAGGCATCAGTGAAGCTTTTATTAAATCTTTAACTCCCGCTGTTCTGGTTGGGTGCTCAGAAATTATGTCAGTGGCAACAACTAGAGTTGATAAGAGAGGCAGACTTGTTAGCACATAGAATAAGTACAATTTCACAGCAGTCTCTTGTTACTGAAACAGGCATTAAAAAAGGATGTAATTATCACCTGGCCTTTGACCATTTCCTAACACCATCAGACTTGGAGATGAAAGGAATTTGTTTTCCAAAATTCTTACCAAATTTCTCCAGCCATTCTCTGAATATTAAAATATTTATCAAATATTTGATTTGTGTACTTGACATCTAATGATATTTCATTTTGTTGGATGCTTGACTTGAAATATAGATGTCAATACTTGATAAGCGATAAGTAACAGCTCCTAGTATTGGACAGCAATGGTGTTTTCTGTTTGGCAGCAAGAGTTTAAATGAATGGGAATGGGAAAGAGACGCTGCCCTTTCAATCAGATTACAGTACTATTGAAGCTGAAGAAGTACAGGCATCCATTTTGAGCCTACAAAACTTGACTCAAAGCTGAATATGTAGGTTTCTCTCCTGTTGTATCTTCCTGGGAGAAAACCCTTCCAGGTAGGTTTGGCTACCCAAGGTCACCTAGTGAGTTTTGAATCTGAGTGAGAAACTGAAGCCAAGTCTCTCCAGTCCAAAGCCAACACTTTAATCACTGCCCTGCCTTGGCTCTCCTGGTTGATGATGCTTAGCAGAACCAAAGCTCTAACAGAGGTGCCAAGGCACCCAAAGGTCACGATAAGCATTCATATTCAAAATATAAACTCAAATGCCAGTTGGAAAAGTTTGCATTCTAAGTTAGTGTGACAATTTTTTTAAAAACAAATGTTTTGCCTGATTCTGGGGTGATAACGCTGAGGGATGGTTTCAAAATCCAGTCATCTCCCCACTAGAAACACCACACACTGCCTGCTACCAATTCCAATTCTGTTATACACATGAAAGTCTGATGCCTTCCACTGAAATCTTCTTACACACAAGAGCAACATCCCCACTAGAAAATCTCAGACCCTCCAAGTGTCCCTATTTTCCAGCCCTGGATTTACAGAAGCTATCCCAGTTTCTGCTTTGATCCCGGAATGTCCTGCTTTTCCTTAGGACAGGGATCAGCAAACTTTTTCAGCAGGGGGCCAGTCCACTGTCCCTCACACCTTGTGGGGGGCTGGACTATATTTTTTGGGGAAAATATGAACGAATTCCTATGCCCCACAAATAACCCAGAGATGCATTTTAAATAAAAGGGCACATTCTACTCATGTAAAAACATGCTGATTTCTGGACCATCCACGGGCCGGATTTATAAGGCGATTGGGCCGCATCCGGCCCCCGGGCCTTAGTTTGGGGACCCTGCCTTAGGATGTCCCTAATTTCATCGGAGGGTATGGAGTTATGCGACCCCCAAGCCAAGCAGATAACTAACTATACATCCTTTAGAATACACCTGAAGGCAGCCCTGTATAGGGAAGGTTTTTAATGTTTTCTTATGTTTAAGGAATTTAAAATAGACTCGGGAAGGGAGGGACGAGGAAGTCGACGTTATGATATTAATAAGATTTGGGTTTTTGTGTGTGTTCTTTTTCTTGTTTTCTTTTTGGCTTTTTGTGTATTTCTTTTTGTTTATGTAAAAATCTTCAGTAAATATATTATAAAATAAAAATAAAATATGTTTTCTTATGTTTTTATGTATGTTGGAAGCCACCCAGAGTGGCTGGAGCATGGAGCAACCGAGTCAGATAGGTGGGGAATAATAATAATAATAATGGAATAGGGCATCCCAATTTTCATTGGAGAAATATTGACAGGTATGAAATCTGCAGTGGTTACTCACCAAGGTGAGCAGGTGAGTGGCAAATTACAAGGATTCGGTTCTCTGGTCAAAATATTCGAACTTTTAAAAAAGTTGCTAATTTCTAATGACATTTTTAATGATAAAAAAACCCCCAATGACAAAAATATACAGAAAATGGCATGGTGAATCACCGAATAAGGCCCAGGATCAGGGAATCTGGCATATGAAGTAAAGATTAATACAGTTGTGGCTACACCATTCAGAAGGTTTTGAATGCTGTGGGGGAAAACACACACACACACACAGAGTTCATTTTTACATGTACATGCAATAAATTAGCACCAGGACACTGAAAATGAGTTTGTGCAACATATTTGCTTTTCAAACGTATGCCCTAGCAATAAAATTGGGTAAGAAAATCCAGGTACAAAACACACGTCCCTCTTGTCAAATTGGAAGGGCCTGTTTGGGTAAATTCTGCCATGCGCTTTAAAAAAACAACAACCACCACTTGGAAATAATGTTTTCACATGGACAGTTCAGACTGCAAGCAACATTGCTGGTCCCAGGGTAGGAAAAGAGGAATTGCTTGTGCAAGAAATGGGATTTAAGGAAGGATTGAAAGTAATAGAGCTTTATGCCAGCTCTGTGATCTATGACTTCTTTCTTAATTCTGTTTCATTCAAGTGTGCTATTTTTCATTGCCATCTTTCTTAGAAAAGTTCTTTTGATGCTCTGAATTTTCAGCATTGATTTGGTGGGGGGGGGGCGTTCAGGAAGGAAGGGCAGCTTTTTACCGCGACCGCAAAAGAAGAACCTGCAGCTGCTGAGTCGATCATCTATACAGCTCTTAAAAAATAAAGAGCCATATTTGGGTCAGAAGCGAACAGCCGTGTCAACTTTCTGCATATACTAAAGACGCTGCCAAAAAAGGAGAAGTGATTCTTCAAAGGCTTAGAGCAGAGGTCAGCAACCTTTTTCAGCCGTGGGCCGGTCCACCGTGCCTCAGACCATGTGGTGGGCCGGACCATATTTTCAAAAATAATAATAAAAATGAACGATTTCCTATGTCCCACAAATAACCCAGAGATGCATTTTAAATAAAAGCACACATTCTACTCATGTAAAAACACCAGGCAGGCCCCACAAATAACCCAGAGATGCATTTTAAATAAAAGCACACATTCTACTCATGTAAAAACATGCTGATTCCTGGACCATCTGCGGGCTGGATTTAGAAGGCGATTGGGCCGCATCCATGGAATCCTGCCTTCCATGTGGTAACTGTGCTTTCCCTTGTGAGGAAAGTCAGGACAGATTCAATGGGGAGAAATAGCACAGGGTGAAAGTTTATTATTATTATTATTATTATTATTATTAATTTTACATAGGATCACAATATGTAACATCATATCCTCTTATTAAATCTCTTGGCTCAGCTGAGCCTAAACAACCTCCCTCCTGCCTAATGGTTTACAAAAATTAAATTTTGCATTTTTGCATTTCACTTCCTTTCCTAATCTTCTCATACCTAACATATTAAATTACTCAACATCAACAGGTAACTAATTCATCTTACAAATCTTCAGATAACCCTGCTAATGATGTTATTTGCTTACAGTTGTCTTTCAAATATAATATAAATTTGTTCCAGTCTTTTCGGAATACTTGACCTCTCTGGTTCCGGATTCTTCCCATCAGTTTCGCCAGTTCTGCAAAGTCCATCATTTTCATCTGCCACTCTTCTTTTGTTGGTACTTCATGCTGTTTCCATTGCTGGGCTAATAAAATTCTTGCTGCAGTTGTTGCATGCAAGAATAATTTTTTATCTTGTCTCGGTACCCGAGACTTACCCACTATACCCAGTAGGAAAGCTTCTAGTTTTTTTTAACAAAAGTGTTTTTTAACATTTTCTTTAACTCATTTAATATCATCTCCCAGAAAGCTTTTACCTCTTTACATGTCCACCACATGTGGTAAAAACATTTCCTTACATTTCCTTACATTTTCAACAGTCCTTTTCCCCCCTATACATTTTGGCCAATTTAACTGGTGTAAAATACCACCTATACATCATTTTCATGACATTTTCTTTAAGCATACTGCATGCAGTAAAATGGATACCTTCCTTCCATAACCTCTCCCAGCACAGGATGAGTGTTTTAATCACTCTCTCAAGGATCCAGGGTCTCAGTCCATTTCAGAGGATCCCGAGGATCCCAGCAGCAACTTTTAACTTTGAAACACACATGAAATCCAATCACGAGGGAGATTCATCTTGTCTCGTTTAGGTTTGAGATGCATGTAGCTGCCTGATAAATGTGTTTCCCGAGCCCATACATCAAAGCTGCAATTAAAAAGCCATAGCCGCTCCCTTATGTGTGAAGCAGCCCACACAAATTCAGTCTTTCTCAACCTTGGGTCCCCAGATGCAGTGGGACTACAATTCCTACCCTCCCTGACCACTGGTCCTGCCAGCTAGGGATGATGGGAGTTGTAGTCCAACAACAGCTGGGGACCCGAGGTTGAGAAAGGATTTTACAGCATTCTAGCAAGCTTCGACTTACGAAGGTAATTGTTTAAAAATAATAATTTTTTAAAATCCATTGCAAATCAAGAGTGTATTCGATTCTCCTTCTACTGTGGTGGTTCTCAAAGGATGGCAAGTGTAGTTGGACAATTTAAGGACAATCCAAGAAACATTTGCATATTCCAGTGTAGCATAGCATAGCATAGCATAGTATAGCATAGTATAGTATAGTATCGTGCATCCTATTTTCACAGTGGCCAACCAGATGCTTGTGGGATGCCCACAAGCATGGCCAAAGCATAACTCGACTGTTTCATGATGTAGGGCATATATTTATTTTCAGAAAACAGTGAAATGCCACAGAATACGCAAAAAGGGCTACTTGGCCAAGGAGGCATAGCTGTCAAGTTCTCTCTTTTTAAAAGGAAAATCCCTTATGCTGAATAGGCTTCCTCGCGAGAAAAGGGAAAACTTGACAGCTATGCAAGGAGGAGCCTAGAAACAGATGCACAACAAACAAACCCAGCTGGGAAGTGTAGAAGTAGCATTAAGCAAGTTTTGGAAGGAGTTTGCATGACTTCCTTTCTGTCGTCATTTTGAAAGGAGCGAATCTGTCCCTTAAGAAAGCAAGTTAAGAACATCCAAATTGCACACCTTTGTTGTCTTGCAAAAAACCCAAACTGCTGTGCTATACAGTACACCTAAGATATTTGTATTTATTTTTGCATTGCTAATTCGAAGCCACCATAAACAGACAATTGCAATGTGGGGTTGATTCCACTAGAGGGTTCAATTGTTCCTGTATGATCAATGTTTTTGCCTTGTTGTTGGCTTCCAGTGTAGACTTCTTTACTTCTTCGATGTCGCAACACTGGAGGCTGCGAACAAAAGTGAATCAATATTAGCAGTTGTTAATAAATTACCCAGCAGCTGTTTGGATTCTTATTATTAACATGCACAATTGTTTAGAAGCAACAAAAATCAGAATGAATGGTAAATATGTCACCCAATTAGTCCCATTGCATGCATTGTTTACCCTGAAGTAAATCCCTGCAAATTTAGTACAATATCGTCCTATATACATAGGATTGCAACCTTAAGAGTTCTGATGGGGTAGTCAGAGCCATAGCTGTCAACTTCCGGATTGGAAAATAAGGGAACAGCAGCGGCGCGGCACCGGAAGTTGCTTCTGCGTATGTCCAGACATAAGCAGAAGCGACTTCCGGTGCTGGCTCTGCCCTATTTTCGCATGTCTGGGCACCAGAAATCGCTTCTGTGCATGCCTGGGCGCAGGGCTGGCCCTAAGGCAAGGCTGGGTGGCGCAGGGCATCGGGCCACCAGGGGGGCGCCGTGCTGCGACGCCCACAAATGCCGCGCTACGCCCAGCGCACTCGAAAAGGGGGGCGCAGGAGGGATATTTCGCACCACGGCCCCAGGGGCCCAGATATGCTTAAGACGGCCCTGCCCAGGCATGCGCAGAGGTGATTTGGGGCAGCATTCGGAAATCCCGGGGATTTACAGGATATTTTTCAATTCCGGATAACAGCGGGAAACGGATTTAAATACGGGGGTTTCCCACGAAAAATGGGAGACTTGACACCTATGGTCAGAGCTGGCCCACCCATGAGGCAAGGCAAGGTGAGGCAGGACCCATAGGGGCAGCAGATCTTCACTCACCCCTTCTTCCCAGGCAGAGGGAATACTATTTTGTGGTTCTGCTCAGGTGCCAAAATGTCTTGGGCCAGCCCTGAGCTGAAGGAGCATTCAGTTGACCTTATTTTCTACATGCACAGCAACAGGTCTGGATTGATTCCATGCATACACTCAGTGGGGAACCGCAGCCAGTCTTGACTTCCTGATGAGTGAGGTAGGAGCAACCTGCTTTCAACCATCTCTTTGTCTTATTTGTGCCTGATATTTTAAGTGTACATTTAACACACCTTACATGTATACCTACAGCATGTAATGTGAGAAGATGCATACATTTTATTAAATTTTATTATTATTTGATGTCACTGTATTTTTTAGAATCATGTATAACCAACAACAACAACAACAACAACAACCAGTGCCTTTTCTGGGGGTACACAGACGTATGCATACCCCTAAACATTTTGTGAATCATTGTACTTTCGTCCATTTGCTGTATTTATTTCCCCCGATTTGAACTATAAAATGGTGATTTTCTTGAGTCAAAATGAGAGTACACCTAAACATTTTTTTAAAGAAAAAAAAAGCACTCATAATAATAGAACAGCAACAGCATCTGGTTAGTCCTGATCACCACAGATCTGCATCCAATCCCAGCCCCTTGCCAACTGTACTGTATCCGTGGGTTAAAGGTAAAGGTAAAGGGACCCCTGACCATTAAGTCCAGTCGTGACCGACTCTGGGGTTGCGCGCTCATCTCGCATTATTGGCCGAGGGAGCCGGCGTATAGCTTCCAGGTCATGTGGCCAGCATAACAAAGCCACTTCTGGCGAACCAGAGCAGCGCACATGGAAACGCCGTTTACCTTCCCGCTGTAGCGGTTCCTATTTATCTACTTGCATTTTGACGTGCTTTCGAACTCCTAGGTTGGCAGGAGCTGGGACCGAGCAACGGGAGCTCACCCTGTCGCAGGGATTCGAACCGCTGACCTTCTGATCAGTAAGCCCTAGGCTCAGTGGTTTAACCCACAGCACCACCGTGGGTTACGCATTTGCAAATTTGTACTTGTTGCATTCATAAACTGTGAAGTAGCCCTCATTACTTGGTCCGATAACCTCCCAGGGGAGTATTCCCTTCCTCCAGTATCTCATTGCAGGTTGAACAATTGCTTTGCTGCCCACTTCACTTCAACATGTATCAAATTCTACACAGCCAGGGCCAAATTTTTATTTGTGTGAAACAGTCCTTAGTGCAATCATAGATTTATATATTACAGCCACCACATAGAGTCAACTACATAGTGGCGACATTACTAATGCTATAGATATTGTCCATAGCTAATAGCCATGGTGCACAGGAACAATGAATTATAAAGACCCTAACACAGAGAAGGTTGGTCATGCTTAAATCCCATTAAAATTAATGGAACAAGGTAGTAATAAATAATGCTTATGCTTTTCTGCCTGTGGTGTTAGTTCTGTGATGGCCCATTCACATCTGTAGGTGAGCATTGAATGTTTTCCCTGCTTCGTTATTTTGCCACGAACTTGTTATATCACTCTTTTTTTTTTATTGTGTGAGCTACCCTAAGAATATTTATATTGGCGAGTGATATAAGCATTCTTAAAATAGGTGGGGGGAAAATAAACAGTGATCACTTGATATTGCCGTTGTAAAATGATCATCATGCAGGTGGAAATGGCAAGGATATATCTCATTCAAATGGCTTCAGAATCTCTGACTGGGGAACGAACTCCTAACTTTGGATAACAGGTTCTTGTTACTTATGGACAGATGTTAGGCCTTTTGACACGGAAGGCAAACCGTTACAGAAGACATCTTCCTAAGTTTGCTTATAGGACCGTAGAGTCTGAAGGTAGCTAACCCACCTTCCTGTCTCAAAGGCATCTACTCATGGCTCTTATACAAGGAGAGAACAAGCAGATAGATCCTTCCAAGCACCAGCGTTAAGTCAAGAAGACTCATCCTGACAATTCAGGCCTCATGTTGCAAAAGAAAGTGATGGACACAATGTCCTTTTCTTACCCATGTTTCTTGGGTCCATTCCTGCTAGTGATCTTTCTGTCATCTCCCGACAACATGGAGTTCACCCCTCTTCCCTAATGCCTATAGCCTTGGCCTCCAAGTTACCCTGCTAGTGTCCTTGGTTCACCTCTTCCATCCCAACTCTCTCAATGAGCTCTCCTACTTGCAGGGAGAGCCTGGGGTTAGGATGTTCATTCGAGGGCCCTCACAGCACCTCGTGTCAAGTGTCATTACATGCATATTTCTTTGCATTATACGCAAAGCAAATATGCATATAATACTTTTTTAAAAAGCCATATGTGACATCAGAATGTTAATATTTTATGTCTACAGTTAGAAAAGCTACAATGACCAACTGCATTAAGAATATTTGAAAAAAGCTATCTTCTTTTCTACTTTTATTGTCAGCAAATTCAGAGACGAGACTATCAAAAGACATTTCTCTTAGAAGATCCTCTTCTATGGATCTAACAGATTTTCACTTTCACTGCAGAATGTAGCTTGTTTTTTAATAAAGGCTAATTTGGAGAATGCTCTTTCTCCTTCACAATTTGGAATTGGCAGAGCTAGATAAAGGTGGGCAACTATGGTAACATTTGGGAAAGCTTCAACCAGGTCCATCCTGTAAATTTTCTTCAAACTGCTGTGTGCTGTAGTCTCAGATCCATTGCACACACCCCCCCTGCAGTACCTGAGAAATTATATAAATGTGCAGATCTTACTAAAATTCTGCACTCTTTTCCAGTGTACCATAATTTTGAGAAGAATGGTTCAGTCTTGCCAGGAATCCAAATAGAATCACAAATTAATTGTAAGCTTTAGCATACTCTGTGGATAGCTTTAGCTTACTGGATCCAACTTCTGTGAATAGTTTTAGCATACTTAGGAATCAAAGATTTTGTGTCTCTTTTGCAGGAAATGTTTGTTTCCATTTTTAGGATCCAGTTGAATTTTATACCAAGACATTGTAGGGTGGTTCCACCCTGAATTTGCCTCTACTTGTTAGTTTGCAGTCACTTTCCATCTGGGAAAAGTGATTTGTGTGCTGAGACCCCAAAACCACCCCCTCATCGAAGAATGAGACACAAGGACACGGATATTAGGTTAATGTTATTGGGCAAATTTAGGCCACAACTTTATTGGTTACAGAATGTGAGCAGTATTGGCTTAGGCATTGGAATTGACCCAACTATATCAGACTCCTGCCCGTCACGCAGGGAGTCTGGCAAGGGTCAACCACCGGTAGGGGGAGCCACATCGATGCAAACCAACTCAAGCCCCCCCAGGGTTCCCGACGGGTCATGGCATGGCCCTAGCCCAGCCCTGGACTTTGGACAAGATTCACACCCCCGGATTCCTTTAACGGAATACCCTTAAGCTTGGAGGGGCACGTGATGGCCACACCTCCCCTCCCCCATCATAAGGTCAACTAATGCCTAACCGCCAAACCTTACAAAGTTGTGACGATTGCTACGAGGTAGGCGAAAACCAAATGGCCCATGCCAATTTGCCAAGTGGAAAAAAATCCTACCAGGCCCCTCAACAGCAACCAACTGCAGTCCATAGCAAGGCCAATGTCAAAACCTGCAAACTAGGGAGGACAGGTGGGAAATTGAGGAAGCGAGCCAAGAGAAAGCTCTCCGGTTCACTCCTCTGTTTAAATTGGGCCCAGCCATGCCTCCCCAGCTAGCGGATTGGCTAGCAGGATAACGACATGGCTGGGAGCCTCTGGGTAACGCAGGACTCTGTCCCCCGCCCCCGGAGGGGAGTGGATGGCCATGTGGTCCACCTCAACTCCTCCCCACTGTTAAGTGGAGCTGATTTGTATCTCCAAACTATTGATCTTTCATCTGAATATGTGGATTCCACTTGATTACTCGTTTTGGGGGCTCTGTTTCACATTCTGCAGAGTTGCTCCACGTGCCATGGATAAAGATGAAGAAGGAAGAAAGCATCTCGCTCCCACCCCAAGCCAATATCACCCAGGCCTGTCCCCTGCTCACCTGTTGATTGGATACATGGGTGTTATTTCTGAATGGATCAGAGCCAGTCATAGTAGTCATCCACAGTGAACATTTTTAAGGGTCCTTTTGCCGTCTTGTGAGCTTCCCATTGGTATCTGTTTGACCATTGTGGGAAACAGGATGTTGCAGTGATCCAGGAGGATTCTTCTCATGATGTTAAGGTGTCGTTGCTCCATGTGTTCAAGGAATGCACAGAGGAGGCAGTTTCTGCTCCAGTTCTGCACTCGCTCGTTCATGCAAACACCCACAGGGGCCCTGGTCAAATGGCATATGTAGATGGGCTGTGAATGGGAATTCCGACACTTGTTTGTTGAGTATGAGGAGGAGCAGACCCTTTTAATATTTACAGTATAAAAACACCACATTCTATGGGAGGAGGCCCATATGTCTTTAAGCAGAGAGAGCTGGGTACCCGTAAGATTGCACAGAGAAAGTATGGGTGGAAAACGTGATGCAAATCATTGCAGAGTATAGATCTGCTCGGTTTCAAGCTATGGTTTATATTTCTCAATGGCTCACTTGATGACATCACTCTTACAAAGAACTGTGGCTGCTCAGCACTTTGGACCTACACCTGCAGGCATCTGGGCCACTTGTTTGTCTGTGTCTCTGTATGAGTGCTTCCATGAAGGCTGAACCCTGTGGGACTTGAGTTGTATTCTGAAGGAAGGACAGTCATCTTTTCAGGTAAAAGCTATGTGACCTGAATCTTGGCTCCGGGTTACAGATTCATCACATGATTCCTGCAATTACATGATTAAACTTCACATGACCGTTGTAATTGCATGTTTGAGTCTGTAATCACACAACAATGTTTCATGGGAATTGCCTTTAAACAGCCTTCCGAAGGGAATAAATTATTTGAAAACAATGTTATTTTGCACAACAAGCCTTTTAGAGAGTAATTTCATTTATAATTACTTTCTCTCTTTTTTGCAAAGTCGTCAATTATAAAAAGATAGAGACTTACTAAGATCTCTGTGTTTGTTTTTGATGAGGAGGTGAACTCCTGGTCTTGAATCTCTCTATATTTATTCGCTCTGCTTTTGCTAATCTTCTCTCCAACTGGGTACCTGCTGCAGTGGATGAGAAAGCTTTGGGAAAGAGGAAATGGAAATGCAGGAGTACAAAGTATGGGTAATAATATTTATTAATGCATGCAGAGAACTATTAAATTAAAAAAATTAATAGAGGTCAAAAGCCAACGTCTAATTCTCTTCAGGCAAAAGAGAGAATTTATTTAAAAGGTATCCACAGAGAAACTTTCCACATTTGCTTTATGCACCAGAAATAGAGACATCATCTTGACATCCAGTAGATGAAAGAGATGAAATGAAAATCAAAATTAACACTAAGTGGTTTGAATAAGGCGCATTTATAAATGATGCAAGAAAGCATTACATTGCTTCACAGACGCTGTTCCTCAAATGCTGCTGATACTCAGCAGAATGGAAGTTTGCAAAGATGTTCAGTGTAGAACCAGCCTGATATTCTCAATCTGACCACACCCTTTGCAGAATTGGTCAAATCTAAACCCATGGGATTCCAGGGTTGCAGGCATGGCTGGTGCCTGAAGGCTAGATAGAACAACATGACAGTCATTGTGCCATTTATCTGTACAAGAGAACAAGCTGGAAACTGTAAGGCGGCCTCCCAATGTAGATCCCCGGCCGGCAACTAATTTTTGACAGTGGCTCTATTTTGAATTTTACAAACACCAATGTCAGGAGCCAGAGTCAGGGAGAGGTCAGCAATAAAACACCAAGCGTCAATGAAGTTAACTCTTTATTCAAAGAACCCAAAACAGTGCAGGCCTAGCAACTCTCCCCAGTAGGTCTTGCCCCATCGAGGCAGTTGTAAGGACTGAAAGTCCCCACCTTCCCCCCACTGTTTAAAGCTGGTTCCTCCACCGGCAGCCCAAGGCTCATTCGCCTTGTCTCTCTTTGCTCTGTGTGTTCTGGGAGACCAGGGGGAAGGGTAGCTGGCCACAGCAGGACGGGGAAACTCCCTGACCTCTTCAGCAACCTACCTCATCTCTGCCTCTTGGGCCCCCACCTCTCCAGCCTCCACTTCTTTCTCTGATTCTGGGCTGATCTCTGTCATAGCCTCTTCCTGCTTGCTAAACCCTGTTGTCTCTCCAGCTTCCGACACTTCCTCCTCCAGTCTGCTCCCTCTTCTCCCTCTGACCACTCATCATTGTCCCACCACCAGTCCCCTGGCTTTGAACCTTTAGGAGTTCCCCAGCTGGTGCCTCCCACCACTCCTATACACCCCAAAAGTCCACAACAACCAACAATTTTGACTCTGACTGATGAGCCATAGGCAAGGGGCACTGTAACTGTCGCTCTTGCCCTTAGACGACAACAACAGAGTTATTAATGCTTGTTGAGTTGCCAAAAAAGAGAACTCTAGAATAATTCATTTAAGAGAGCCATTATTAGCAGAGCTGCTATTGCTACTGGTCCTGGTCAGGCAGCGCTCTCTCTCTCTCTCTCTCTCTCTCTCTCTCTCTCTCTCTCTCTCTCTCTCTCTCTCTCTCTCTCTCTCTCTCTCTCTCTCCTTCTCTCACTCTCTCCTTCTCTCTCTCTCTCTCTCTCTCTCTCTCTCTCTCTCTCTCTCTCTCTCTCTCTCTCTCGGCTCAGGCCTACTAACTGGAAAGTTCCATCCCTCCTGTTTGCAAGTTGGAGGAGGGAGGGAGAGAGAGAGACACTTAAAATTTTGAAAAGCCTGAAGGTAGCTTTAACTTTTTAAATTCAAACGCAAACATTAATCCTCTATGATTGTTTGACAAATAATTTGCTGTGATCCTTGAACCTTCTCCTTCCCCCTTCTCCACCTCAAATTAACCTGCACAATTGGAGCCGCAGTGTGCCATAATTATATAACAGGAGTAAAGAACGAGCACCTAGGGCGGTTGTGTATGCATTACCAAAAAAAAGAGGGAAAGTGTCACTAAAAAAGAGGACAAAGGACGACACAGATTTCCACAGAATCTGCATATGCTAATTCATAGGTATATATTCATATTTTAGAAATAATAATTGCTGTAATTTACAATGAAGTACAAGGGTTTATGGGGTACATGGGGAGGGGTAATACCTCTTGTAGGGGGTACATCATGCTTCTGCTGTAGTTTGCCCACCTATGGTCCCCAGCCTGCACTCAGTTTTCACCTGTGGCTCCTAGAAGCTGTTAGCATGTGACAACAGCCACAGGCCGGGAATAGGTTCAACTGGTTGGCTAAATGAGGCGAGGGTAGCCGATTGGTCTCAAACCCTTGGTGAGTCATGGACTTCCCCTACATGTAAAGGTAGGATTTGGATGAGGTCCAATGGTCAAAAAGGCAGTTTCTGCATGTGCTGTAGAGGGAAGTGAGGGGCAGTTGGGGCTCGTCAACCTAGGAAGATAGGCCATCTAGAAGGAAAACTGTGATCCTAAGCCTCCACTGCCTTGAGGAATATCTTTGGGAGAAGAAAAGGCTAAGGAATAAATGCTACACAAATGGTGTCTTGTATACCTCTTTCTGGCATCTCCTGCAGCCAAGCTGGTGCCAAACAAATCGCCCTGCTTTCCTTTGGACCACATCAGCAAGGCTGAGAAGCAGAGGGTGTCTTGTTGCCTGGCAGCCCAGAACCTCCGTACACCCTGCACAGGCTTGACTAGAGGCACACCCCATTGTCTCTTGAGACAGATGGATACCAACAGCAGTACATTCACCACAGCTGCTGATAGGTAACTTCTAGGTCCCCACTCTCCCTTCTTAGGGCACTTCATCTTTCAGCAGGATTTGGACTGGACAGCTCTTCAAATAGATAGCACCTTCAAAGAGAGGACTGTCCTCTGAAAGCCCTTCAAACTGAGGACTGACCAACGTAAAGTAGGACATATGGCCACCCCATGAGCACCACAGGTAACATCAGATCTCTCATATGCTGCATGCTAAATATAGGAACAAAAATGAAGGAGCAGTCAAGTTATTGGTCGCAGGGGTGGGGAGAAATAAGTTCTGGCCCCAAATGCACGGAACATTGTGAGCCTCAAGTGCGAAGCAATTGTCCTCCTCAGGGGTACATCTTAGCCTTAACTTTTGTGTCCCTAATTAAACAGTTAGCCGCTTTTGCTGCTGATAGGAAATTAATGTGGTAGCCGAAACCTATGAAAATCCAAAAGATGCAGTGCCCTTTTATTTACAACACCAAGGCCACCTACCGGTAGCATTTGATAGCCCTTTAGAGTAGGGGTTCCTGAAGTAGCTGATACTGACTCCTTGGGGCCAACAGGGCTGTGCAAGGCATGAATAGTGATATAGTACAAAAATTGAATAGTGATATAGTGAATAGTGATATAGTACAAAAATCCTGATATAGTACAAATGATATAGTACAAATGATATACCGGTAGTACATATGAATAGTGATATAGTACAAAAATCCTGCCAACCTAGCAGTTCGAAAGCACATCAAAATGCAAGTAGATAAATAGGAACCGCTACAGCGGGAAGGTAAACGGTGTTTCCATGTGCTGCTCTGGTTTGCCAGAAGCGGCTTTGTCATGCTGGCCACATGACCTGGAAGCTATACGCCGGCTCCCTTGGCCAATAATGCGAGATGAGCGCGCAACCCCAGAGTCGGTCACGACTGGACCTTATGGTCAGGGGTCCCTTTACCTTTACCCTTTACCTTACAAAAATTTAATTGGGAATTATGAGTGTCAGACATAAAGGGCAGGGGCATAAACAGAGCACACCTCTCATATCGACAAGGAAGCTTAGTATTGCTGGCAGTAAAAGGTAAAGGTAAAGGGGCCCCTGACCGTTAGGTCCAGTCGTGTCCAACTCTGGGGTTGCGGCGCTCATCTCGCTCTATAGGCCGAGGGAGCCGGCGTTTGTCCGCAGACAGCTTCCGGGTCATGTGGTCAGCATGACAAAGCTGCTTCTGGCGAACCACAGGAGCGCACGGAAACGCTGTTTACCTTCCCGCCGGAGCGGTCCCTATTTATCTACTTGCACTTTGATGTGCTTTCAAACTGCTAGCTGGGCAGGAGCTGGGACTGAGCAACGGGAGCTCACCCCGTTGCAGGGATTCGAACCGCCGGCCTTCTGATCAGCAAGCCCTAGACTCTGTGGTTTAACCCACAGCGCCACCTGGGTCCCAGATTGCTGGCAGTATTATCCGTTATTGCTGGCATTTCCAAGCTTGTACAGGTTCGAAGTTGGATTCAGCCATGTTTAGTGCTCTTCTAAACAAGCAAAAACAGGCTGAACATCAAAGAATGCAGTGATTTGAGACTCATACTCACAAACCTACTGCCCAGTATTAACATGCTTGCTCAAGCCCACAGGCCCATCCATCTCATTAGAGAAGATGAAAAGTATGATACTGTTATGATTTTCAGTTGCTTTGCTTCCTTCTGTTTTACATTTTATGATTCCTAGTAATGGCCATTGATTATTGTTGATTATATATTGACATTTCTTGACTTTATCTGCCTTCCTAAAAGACATATCCAATGGTGTAGCTGCTCAGCCTGGGGAGGGGGGGGGGGGACTGAGGGTGTTGGGGAACCCTGTGAAGCAGATTTTTGTGGCCGTTCAGAAGGAGGAGAGGAAATGGAAGAGTTCTACTGCACCAGCGGAACGATGCATGTAGTTCTAGAACTATGCTAAGAATATGGCTTGGGCTTGATGACAACTATATATCAAGGGGTCAATGAACTCAGTAGTTTTGGAAATCCTGTTTCAGAGTCTCCAAAGCATTTAACATACTTCAGCTCAGTAAAGTCCTGACAACAGCTCCTCATAGTATGGTTCCCAAATTCAAGAGAGCAAAAGACTGCAGTTTGCCCAAGGCCACTTAATTGACTACACAGGAGCATAGCTGCCAAGTTTTCCCTTTTCTCGCGAGGAAGCCTATTCAGCATAAGGGAAAATCCCTTAAAAAAAGGGATAACTTGGCAGCTATGCACAGGAGTGGTGAGGTTTGGAATCAGGGCTCCTTGATTCTGAGACAACCCAAAGCTGAACAGAATTTCTTTTGGGAGGGGAGGTGGAGGAGAACTACAGGGGTTAGGCCTGCATCAGTTTAGGCCAGCCCTGTATGACTTAATGGCACCCACCTGCCACATTCCAGCAGCAGCAAGAGATACATTCCTGCCCCCTATGACTTGCTGAGCACCTGGCAGGCCACAACATACAGCTGCTGAACTGTGCCTAATTTGATGGGTCACAAGTTATGTAGGCCTGGCTCAGAGCCACTAACCCTAGCCAAATTATATATCTGTGCTTAAATTTTGAAGGTGAAGTTTAATAATAATAATAATAATAATAATAATTTATTATTTATACCCTGTCCATCTGGCTGGGTTTCCCCAGCCACTCTGGGCGGCTTCCAACAAAATATTAAAATACAATAGTCCATCAAACATTAAAAGCTTCCCTAAACAGGGCTGTCTTCAGATGTCTTCTAAAAGTCTGGTAGTTGTTTTTCTCTTTGACGTCTGGTGGGAGGGCGTTCCACAGGGCGGGCGCCACTACCGAGAAGGCCCTCTGCCTGATTCCCTGTAACTTGGCTTCTCGCAGCGAGGGAACCGCCAGAAGGCCCTCGGCGCTGGACCTCAGAGTCCTGGCAGAACAATGGGGGTGGAGACGCTCCTTCAGGTATACTGGATCAAGGCCGTTTAGTTTGTGTAGGATGTGTACATATGGCGAAATTCATACATTCTACATATGGTGTGGGTAGGATGTATCCATATGGTGAAATAAGTATTTTGGATTTTCACCAGCTAATGCATGATTGTTAAGGGAGGTGATTGCTACTGAACCCTAGCCTGCTCCATGCTCCTTTTATTTTCTTGGTGTGCTGGATGAAGTATATGGAACATTGCGTCTGGTCCCAAGGCCACTATTATGGTTGACCTCTCCCTTGCAGAAGTTCTAGCCCCCTTCTCTTAGTGCAGTTTTACTGCTCTTAGAAAAGTCTGTAAGATTTATTATTATAGAAAGTGCTCCCTAGACCTTGAAAACCATAGACCATATTCAGGGGAACTTACTCTTGTGCAAAACAACCTGGTTGAAGTTAGGATTCCAAACTCATAATTCAAAGATAACAGTGCAAGGAAGAACAAGAAAATCCACAGACTGGTCATTACAGTCTTTTCATTTGTGTGAGGAATTCTACCTATTTTATTATATTGTAAAACAGTGGTGATAATGTTTTTGAGAAATAACTGTATTATTCAGTTTGTCCTCATCAGCCGACATGGGAACATGCAAGTCCATTAGTGGTAGAGTGGTGGATAAATTTTATTTTATTTGAATTGAAAGGTGAACCTCCCTAATTCAAAGTTCCTGAACCAAAACATGTGAACCAAAACAGAGTCATGCTTCAAGGTTCATACGTTTGTGAATTTTGCAGTGCTATTTTCCAACCAAGCAATGTGTACAAAAATGCAAATGTGTGCATAAAGAAACATATGTTCATGAAAATAACATTCAAATATGCATTGTATCATTGTATTCAGGGAAACTGCTTGCAAAAGTGTGGATGTTTGGCAAAATTCTATAGGGAGATGTGGATATTTGGGGAAACTGTGCTAAAATGTCAACAAATTGTCAGGAGGACCTAAAAAATAATTTGTAAACTGATGTGAAAACGTGCAGAACTGGAAATATGAAGAATGGGGGAAATGAGGAAGTGAAATTGACAGATTCACCAATCCATAATAAACACTTTGCCTTGACTTTACCGCTTCAGGCTGCTAATATAAAGGGCTTTAATGTTCAAGTACTCCTCTCCAAAGCTCCCTGCACCCAGAAAATCAGCATGTCAGAGTGGAAGGTTCTGTCAACTGTACTTGCCAAAATACTATTAATCCCCCCCTTCATGTACAAGAATGATTTTTTCATGGAGGAACATTTTAAAAAACGAGTTTCTCTACTTGAATCCAAAGTGGTAAAACCTAAGAAAAATGTTAATTGACTCTACTAAATGTTTTTAAAAAAGAAAAGAAATAACAACAACAAAAGTCTTAGGCCACCTTTCCAAGAGCTGAAATTCCATAGGCAATAAAATACAAGGGATTGTTTCCAGATTCTGCTTCTGTGGAACTTGGCCTATGAGTTGCTCTATGCAGGGGTCCCCAGACTTACCCGGCTTTGGGCCGGTGCCCGCTGCGCCGATTGCGTGGCGGGCCGAAGGGCAGGGGAGTGCGCGCACAGCGGGGCAAAGGGCAGGGGAGTGCGTGCCCGTGCGCATGCGCACACACACTTACTGGCGTGATGGCGCGCTTCCAGGTCGGGAAAATCGCCGAAAATCATTTGTGTGCATGCGTATGGGCCTCCCCCGACCCGGAAGTGCACCGGAAATGACCTCTTCTGGGTTGGGAGAGGCCCATACGCATGCAAACGAACGATTTTCGGTGTTTTTTCCGATCTGGAAGTGTGCCGCCACGCTGTGCGCCGTAAGAGCGGGCAGCGGCAGCGGGCGGCGGGGGCCGCATCTGGCCCATGGGCCGTAGTCTGGGGACCCTGCTCTACTGCATGAAGGAGAAATGTTCTTTTGCCAGTTCCCCTTCTCCCTGCTCCAGAAGGTTTGAAGACCTTCCCAAACAGTGTGAGATATGGTACAGAGGGGTACAGGGTAAAGGTAAAGTAAAAGACCCCTGGACGGTTAAGTCCAGTTGAATTTGACTATGGGATGCAGCACTAATCTCGCTTTCAGGCCGAGGGAGCCGGTGTGGACTCTTTCTGGGAAGTTCTGCAGAAGGTGGCCACCAATCCTGAAGTCATGTTGGGAGTTCCTGCTCAGACAAAACACATCAAGGGAGACCCAAGCACAATAGCAGCATAATTTCTTAGCTGGGTTTTGTACATCCCTAAATTGCAAAACTCCCACTTCCTTCAGGTTTTGGCAAGCCATTTTGCTTGGTGTAGAAATCAAGTCTTATTCTAGGGCAAGACTATATTACCATTTGCTTCGCTCTCTCATGTTTAGTGTCATGATCCTGAGTCTCAGAATCTGACCTCGACTTCACCTTTGATTGTTTCATTCGGTATTGATATTTTTCAACACAATATTTAAACTGCCTTGCACTTCTACAACAGATGTTTCTAATCGTCTCCTACTTCCAGTGCAGTTCCAACCGTTTCTATTATCTCTCAAACCAATTTACCCATGTGGTTTGGGATGCAATATAATTTATTCCAGATTCTAATTAGCATTTTCTTCAGTGGCGCATATTTCACTCTTCAAGAACTCCTACCTTCCATTCCTTCCTTCTTTTTTAACCCATCGTTCATCTGCAGTGACAAATGGGTGTTATTTATGTCTTTTCTAATAGAAGTATCATTTAAGAACAGATCAGATTGCCTTTAACAATAATTCCATGGAAATTAAATCTGTTCCATTTACTTTTAATGACATAGCCCTTGACTGCATTAGCACTTCATAAGTTGGGAATGAATTGCTTTTTTTTCTTCCCAAGTTCATTAGACATTTATGTTATCAAGGCAACTCAGTCATCTGTGTCCATATTTTGGCATCTGTTAAATTTAAGCGGGATTCAACCCTATCCCCATGCAACCTTCTGAATTATAACCTACAGAATTTAAGACATCTCTATAACCTTGCATTTTGGTTCTTTGTTCTTTGAGTTGGAAATCCTTTACACATGTTGCTGACAGTAAGTCCCATTAAACTCAGTGGGCACTTGCTTCTGAGTAGACATGCATATGATTGCACTGTCAGTCTCATAGATTCCTAAATCTTACTACCCTAGGTCTTTAATTCATGAGTATAATGTGATTCGTTATATAAAAGAAGACTAAGCCGCTTAATGCATGTGTACCTAATTCTAAGTTGATTAGTCCAATGGATCTCAACGGGTCTAAATTAATTTAAGTGCTAGTACTTCTTCCTTGGTTTTTCTTTAAATCAGGCTTCCTCAACCTTGGCCCTCCAGGTGTTTGTGGCCTACAACTCCCATGATCCCTAGCTAGCAGGACCAGTGGTCAGGGATGCTGGGAATTGTAGTCTCAAAACATCTGGAGAGCCAAGGTTGAGGAAGCCTGCTTTAGATTGTTTTGTGGATCTGGCCGTCACATCATGTCACACCCACACCATTTGTGGGAAGTAAATATGGGAGGAGCATTTTGGTAATTCAACAATTACTTTGATAAAATACATACTTCGTTATGTGCAAATGGCTTTAGAGACCTATTAGCTCCATAAATTACCATATAGCATATATTCAACACACAAAAACAGTGACAATTTGTCATTGACAAAGGACAGCTGGACATATAAAGGGCCCCATTACCTTCAGTAGCTTAGGGCCTCATCAAACCTAAATCTCCAGCCTTGCATTGAGGGTAACTGTCTCGGTCTTCAGAAACAGTTTTATTCCTTTAGACTCCAACTGTGTGTTTTTGTGAAGTTGCCCCCAGCTCAAGTCACATGAACTGTGGAGCTGAACAAAGAGAGCCCAGTCTTAGTGTTGACCTATTCAGAGGTAACATGAGACTGCTAGCAGTTGGCATCCAGAGTGGGCATGACCCTGTTGGCGCACTGATGCTGCAAGACAGTGGGCCAGTGCACACGATTAAGTATGAAAGGAGAAACATGATACACGCCTAATCGGATATGCACTGATAAGGGCTTTATTTGTGGCCCATATCCTGTATAAATCCAGGGCCGGCTTTAGGGGTAGGCTGGGTGGTGCAGGGCGCTAAGGCGCCAGGCTGGCAGGGGGGCGCCGCGCGGCAAAGCCGTGCAGAAGCCATTCTGCACACTGCGCCCGCCCACCGACATGCTTGAGATGGCCCTGTATAAATCAGACCTTATCAGCTGAAGCAAGGTAGCTGTTGGAAGTTGTTCTTGCCCGGGGGGCTCTGCAGAGCTGAAAAGGATGTCTTGGTCTTGCCCCACCATCTTCTGCTGGTAGTTAGTGCTTCATGTACCAGCAAAAAGGATAAGCGGAGGGCTGGTCTTGGCTTTCCCTTTGCTGCTGCTTGATGTTCCCCAGGTGACAAAACTGTAGCACATAACACCACACTAAACTAGCATCAATATATATTGGACTGCACTGTGCAACTGAAACGTTGAACTAACTCCATTGAGGTTTTGCTGACTACACAACCAGAAAATCAGAACTTTGGCAAAATTGAGCCTTGATACAATTCTTTCTTCTTCTTCTTCTTCTTCTTCTTCTTCTTCTTCTTCTTCTTCTTCTTCTTCTTCTTCTTCTTCTTCTTCTCCTCCTCCTCCTCCTCCTCCTCCTCCTCCTCCTCCTCCTCCTCCTCCTCCTCCTTCTCTGTTGTCAGGTGTGGGGATCAGTTGGCCCTCCCAATATTTTGCTGAACCAGAACTCCCGCCAGCCCCTGCAAGCATAGCCAATGACATAGGAAGGTCAAAGATCAGACCCTGATATGCAGCCGTAAGGATGGAGTGATTGACAGGAATTGTTGTGTTAAAACAAGATGTTTTGGTGGCCCTCGTTGGGGCAGGGGCATACGGACAACAGTGTGTCTTGGGTTAGCCGTGTTTGTGAAGTTTCTTTGTAGTTGGAGGGGACAGAGATAACATCAGATATTTGCACACAGAGTAAGCTACTTTTTGTGGTTCTCCAGGAGTTACTTCTCTGGTTCATCCCAGCCACAAAGCATGCCGTAAATAGCATCCCATGAAGTTATCAAAGGAATGGGCTCCTCTGGAGTGAGTGATTCTTATACTCTTAAACACTGTAAAAGTAAACATTTTTGGGGGTACAAGTGTGTAATGTGCCTCTCATTTTAACTGAAGGGGGAAAGTCTCAGCTACCAGAGGTGTAGGAAATAGGAAAACATTAAATGTTCCAGCTAAAATGGCCAATAGATGTATCCTGGATGATTTCTTATGTTCTCTTCCACACTTTTAAAAATGTCTACAAGTCAGCAAATAATAGCAGTCAATGAAATTGCCTTATTCATCAGGAGAAAGGGAAAAGTAAGAGAAACAGATATAACTAATCACAATGGAAAAATCAATGATTGCGTCTTTTCTTTTCTGGTGAGTGATATGAAGGCCTGGCATTTTGAATAAGATGTATTTATACTATTTGCATTATTTATAACTATTTTTGATACAAAGAGAACTAAAATTCATTCAGGCATCAGAAGAGAAAGAAGAGAAAGACATCTTAATAAATTGCATTGTTCAGATGTACGGATACATACAAAGTCCTCCAAGGTATTTAATAAAGTAGGCCACAGAATGCTCCTTTGTGTATAAAACTCTGTTGCAACTATATTACCGTGTTTCTCATATTATAAGACATGTCTTATATTTATTTTTTCCTCAAAAAAACACACTATGGCTTATTTTCAAGGGATGTCTTATTTTTTTCCTCCTCCTCCTGCCGCAGCCGGCATTGCTGCTGCGCCTATCACTATGTCTTATTTTCAGGGTATGGCTTATATTCCTTGAATGCTTAAAAATCCTGCTATGGCTTATTTTATGGGTATGTCTTAAAATATGAGAAACAGGGTATTAGCTCTGGGGTGAGGTTTCCCAATGCTACTGAAATATGCTCAATTTAGATTCCGTTTTATACGACTCAGCCTGAATAATTTTATATGTGTATCTTACATTTTAATGTTTAGCGCGCTCTCTCTTGTATTTTAAAAGGCTGTAAATGTCTTCCTTTCTTTCTGTGTTTATTAAAAGGAAATACATCTTCTTTGTATTACATTTTCATTGTTCTTAATTAGACTAAGAAAAGTGTCACAGCCAACAAAAGAACAAAACAGTGGGAGATATATTTATATATAAATGTTTATTGGGGATAAATTTGTTTGGAATATACTTGAGCTTCCCGATATGCTAAAACGGTGGTTCACCTTTCTAAACCTGAGACCTACCTTTAATCTCAAACATTAACATGGGATTCTGAGGTAATAGGGTAATATTGACAGAATAGCAAATGATAAGTTGCATCATACCCAAGGCTGACCACAAAAAGTATCTCCCTCTGAGTAAAATACAGCTGCAACAAATTGAATAATTTTCAGTACGCCTAAATTAATCTGGGGGATGCGGGTGGCGCTGTGGTTTAAACCACAGAGCCTAGGGCTTGCCAATCAGAAGGTTGGCGGTTCGAATCCCCATGACAGGGCGAGCTCCCGTTGTTCGGTCCCAGCTCCTGCCCACCTAGCAGTTTGAAAGCACATCAAAGTGCAAGTAGATAAATAGGTACCACTCCAGCAGGAAGGTAAACGGCGTTTCTGTGCACTGCTCTGGTTCACCAGAAGCAGCTTAGTCATGCTGGCCACATGACCTGGAAGTTGTCTGCAGACAAACACTGGCTCCCTTGGCTGTTAAAGCAAGATGAGTGCACAACCCCAGAGTCGTCCGCGACTGGACCTAACAGTCAGGGGTACCTTTACCTTTTAAGATAATATACCTGTGTTAGTTGCACCAAAGTGATCTCTCCGGGGTACAAGGCTGGGCAGTGGTATACAAATGATGATGATGATGATGATGATGATGATGATGATGATGATCCTGTGCTGCCCAGATGTCAAGACCCCCCTCTCAGCCTCGCTGATGTGGCCCAAAGGAAAGCAGAACAATACATTTGGCACCAGTTTGGCTGCAGGAGTTGCTGGAAGGAGGCATACAAAACGCTATCCAGCCCCCTTAGGGACTCCTGAAAGGTGGGATATCAATAACTGTAGTGAATGAATGAATAAATCTCAGAGACTGGAAGGCCTGTGCACATTTCCAATCTTGAGCAATTTTCCTTGAGCCATGCCAAGAGGGAGAGCAGAGGCGGCTTTAGGGCAGCGCAAGTGGTGCAGCTGCACTGGGCGCACAGCCGAGAAGGGCACCTTCTCACAGCCCGGTAAGCCCTTGCCCAACTTTGGGAAGGAGGTGTGAGGGATCTGAACAGGGTCCTAGAGTCCTCCTTCCCAAAGCTTGGCAAGCACTTACAAGGCTTTTAGGGAGAGATAGGAGGGCTTTTGAACCCTGCCAGAGCCTTGTGCCTCCTTCCCAAAGCTCGCCTTTAGCCAGAGCAGCAGGGGCTGAGGAGAGGGCATCAAATGGCCTTGCATAGTGTCGAATTTGAACCCTGGGGGAGCTGGATGGAGAAATGGGAGATACAGACAGACCTCCAAGGCCCCAAATTGGTCTGCCTACCCTGTGCATGTATGTGTGCCCCCAAGGAGCGCTGGGGGACAAGTGGTTTCGTTGAGCACTAATCCATCCATGTGACTGGACTGGGATGGATCACGCTCTTCCTCGCCCCCCCTTTATTCTCTTTTTATCCTGCCTCTTTCCCTCTGTTTTATTCATTTTTCTGTTGTGAACCCTGCAATCCCGACCGGCTTGGGGCTGAGTGACAGCTGCCATCAAATGAGAAAGAAGAGAGGGTGGGAAGTGGCCTGAGAGGGAGAACAGGCCCCCAACTCCAGTGCTTTTAGAGACCAAGGAAGAGGAAGACGTCCTGTTGGCTCCCTGTTCATGCCCCTTTCATGGAGCAGAGAGATTCCCTAGCAATGGGGGAGGGGTTAGACCAGGAAGGAGGGAAGGCTGTGAAACTGGAGGAGGAGAAACCATAGGGACTGGCCTCCATCCCATTGCTGAGGACTCATCGCCATCTTCAGTACTTGAAATAGATTCGGTCTTGGGGCCCTGATTGGTAGATGCTTCATTTTCTTGTATATGTGAATATGGAGTGTATTTATATCTATGGAATGGTGGTTCTCAGCATGTGTCCATTGATAGAAATGACACAGTATCTTGGGATGAGATGCAACCTGTTTTGGCAAAGTCACAGCAAACAATGTTTTTTGTATGTGGCCTTATGAACTGAATATGCCTGAACCCATGTAAACCTAGAAGTTTTTTTTTACTGCATTTGATTCAAATCTTCCCCCATCTCTCTTGTGTGAGAGACATCTGTCATATTCATTTCCCACTTTATCTAACCGGCGTGATAGACTTTTGCCATCAAAAATGCACCAGTCATTAAGATGCGACAAGCCACTTCAATCATTTCCCCCCCCGGAACAGATAAATGCAGCTAGAATTTCCATGACCATGTGTGTTATCGTATGTGCTGGATAACATTGTGCTGAAGAAATCTTGCATGTGCCTTAAAACTTCAAATAGCTAAGGGTTTTTTTGGGGGGTGGGGTGACATCTTGCTGATTGTCACCTCCATGGTCTACCCATAGTTATTGTTGCTTTCATTTTCTCTAGGTATTTGTGGGATTCCCAGGTTGCCATGGGACGTGTCCTGTACCACAGACTAGAGCCCAAGTTGATTCAAGTTCTGCTAGTCAAGCTGTTGAGACTGAAGGAAGGTCAGGCTGCCCAATTACCTCTTGACATTTCCGCACTAGCCCTCTGGTACCTCCAAAGCACAATGAGTTTGAATATTTCAGTAATATCTGTTCACCCTCAATTTAGACCTGTTTTGAACATACAAAAGAGCCTTAAGTGATTGAAATACCAACCTTAGTTGGCACTTTGAAAACTCAAAAGGCTTTACAAGATGAATAGCAAACTGTGGATGACAGCTCCTGTGGAGCCATTATTGAATTGCCCGGGTGATGACTGCATTGCTTTGGATTTAGATAAAAGACTCCATACAAGACGAATGGTGGGAGGACATCAAACAAGACTGCGTCCACGCGGTGACAGAAGCAATCCAATTGAAGAAGCTGCTGATTTCCCCAAGGCAATATACTATTTCTTCTCGAGTAATTTATATTAAGGAACTAAATATTGTATATTCATCTCCTATTTACACTTTTCTCTCAAAAATACGGCTCCCACTTGTCAAATGGTACACCTTACCTTTGCTAGGCAGGAAATATCAATATGGGGAACCTGTTAATTATTCTACATCCCACCTTTCCCCCCCTTGCTACAATAGCAGGCTGTGTAAAGATTATAGACGAAAAGTTGCAGTCTATAATGATCAGATAAAAAGACTAGTCAGCAAATCAATGGTATACACATATCAACAGCAAAAGCTGCACAGTTGAAGCTCTAGTGAACACAAAGGGAATGCATAAACATCACCTCCATTTAGACAAAAGTCCATTCTAGAGCATTGTTGGGTTTTCTCATTAACAACATACATAGTCATATTGGTTGGCAGAAACCCATAACTCACTTTGCCTACTGTGAGATTTAACGTTTAAGTAGAAAAGCAGCTAACAAATTCAAAGAACTAGTTACAGGTAGGTAGCCGTGTTGGTCTGACGCAGTCAAAACAAAATAAAAAAAATCCTTCCAGTAGCACCTTAGAGACCAACTAAGTTTGTCATAGGTATGAGCTTTCGTGCATGCACACGAAAGCTCATACCTATGACAAACTTAGTTGGTCTCTAAGGTGCTACTGGAAGGATTTTTTATTTTGTTTTAAATTCATAGCAAACATACATGTTTGCCTCATGTTTGAAAATGTGTGCATTCGTTGGTGTGAAATGCACCTTTAGCTGATCTCAGCACCTGTGTGTAGTTTTTATTTGAATATTTAAATGCTTCATTGTCTAACAATCACATGGCTCCTGGAATAAATAAAAGCAAAAAGAAGAAAAAAAACCCCAACCCCATAACAACTCTCCAATAAAACAGCAGATAACCAAGCAGCTAAATGTGTCATGCATCCTTTGTACTAAGAGCCTGTGGAGGAGAAGCTTCCTGAAAAAGCCAGGTTTTCATCTGCGGACAAAAATCAATTGCAAGAGCATTTCGGTCACAAAGTGTCGGCAACCTAAGAGATAATGGGATCAGGACCTCGCACTGGCCAACTTTTAACATATGACAAGAAAAGACACTCCACTCTTTGTATAAGTGAGTGGGATTAGGGGCCGAGTCTAGCAGCATGGCTTGCTGGTCAATGGTGGAGCCAACCCAGTCCAGACTCAAAAGTGCTAAAAGTTGAAAGGAAGAAATAAAGTGCATGCAGGCAGATGCCTCTGGCTACAAATGACACAAGAACATAACAAGAGTCTGCTGGACCAGGCCAGTGGTCTGTCTAGTCCAGCATCCTGTTCTCACAGTGGCCAACCGGAGGGCCTATGGGTTGCCTACAAGCAGAAGCTGTGTGCCACAGTGCGCTGCCCACTTGTGATTCCCAGAAACGGGCATTCAGTGGCAAGGAAAATATCACCCATATAGGAACTACAGTGGTGCCTCGACTTACGAAGGCGATCCGTTCCGCGGCGCTCTTCGTAAGTCAAAGTCTTTGGTTGTCAAAGCGCCCGTTTTGCACATGCGTGAAGTGTAATTTTGCACTTCTGCACAGGCGCAGAACGTGCGCGTGGCGAAAAGACTTCCGGGGTTGTCAACTTCGTAAGTCGAAACCTTCGGAAGTCGAGTTATTCGGATGTTGAGGTACCACTGTATATTGCATTTAGAGCTGAGGCTCAGCAATAAGTGATTGGCCTAAGACAGGGGTCGGCAAAGTTTTTGTGGCTTGGGCCAGTTAACGGTCCCACAGACGCCACATTGAGCTGGAGAGTGTGTGTGCGTGCGTGCATGCGCAAGCGCTGTTTCCGGCACTCCTTCTGATGTGGAGGAGGTGTGTGCAGCTTCCCATTGGCTGCAGGAGCTTCCTGCAGCCAATGGGAAGCCGGCCAGCGTGGCAGAAGGCGGTCCCCACTCTCCTCCACGCCAGTTTAGCGTGGCGCACAGGAGCCGACTGAGCGGGCAGCGGGGATCCATGGGCCGGTTAAACGATCAGTCAATGTGCTAGAATTCTTAAACCGAAACTGTAGTTAAGTAACAGTAAAGGGGGCATCTCTGTGCACATATATGAACATATGCAGCGTGTTTTTCCCCCATCTCTGAGCAATTGGAGCCTCCCCCTATGGATTTCTGGTTGCATCCATGCCTTTACTTTTGTTTCAGTGAGCCCAATCGGTTGCATGATTTAGCTACATCTGTTTTAAAATTTATTTCAATTGTGTTTATTTGCATTGTTCTCGGTGCTTTCAATTGTTTTTAGTTTATCTTCAATAAATAAATCTGTTTTTATCGGAGATGTGGTGTGTGTTTATCGCCCCGAGCTCATCTGGAAAGAAAGGGCAGGATATAAATTTAATAAAGAAATATCCAGGAATGGGACTTACAGCATACTTGCCACACAGATTTAAGCCCCAGCACCTCTCTCTTTACAATTTAAGCACCGGCTCCACTTCCCTTGCCTGAAATGTACAACCAGACAAAATCTAATTATGTCCTCCTCCACACAGCAATCCACTTCTCAGATCCACCAAACTTCCCTCTCTTCTCTCCTTGCAGTAATAAAACAAATAAATGCACGGTGATGTCCAGCCAAAGGGAAGGACTTGTCAGTCCCATTGATTTTAACGGGAAAGTTAAGTACATGTTCAAATCTCTCTCCCACTGAAATCAATGGGACTTTAAAATGCTTAACCACGGCTGGATTCTGCTCTTGATATTTTGCGTGGGTTCATTAGCTGTCTTGAGTAACCTGCCCATTTAGTGATTATGCAACATACTTAGCCATGCAGTGAAATTCACTGTAAGGCAGTTTCAGCACTAGAAGCCTCCCTGCTCACAGATCCAACTAGGAAAGGAAATGGATGTCTGCAGCAACTGGGCTCAATCTTAATTCCATCCATACCAGCCACACCGTCTAGAGTGACCCTCTCTGCTCCCCCTTGATAAGGCAGGTAGCAGGGAGGGCTTGCTTGCGATAGGGCCCTAATCTGCTCTACAAATCTGCAAATTATCCCAATACCCTCCAGCAGAATAGATGAAAAACTTTACCAGCCAGGTGCAAAGAAGTAAAGGTGTAAGGGGGGAAAAAAGATTCCTACCCAGACCCAAAACAAGCAGCAAAATACTGAATGCCTGCAGTAGGGTGGGAGATGGGGGAATGGAAGCTGAAAAAAGGACCGGTTTGGGGTGGGGAAGATTTACATCAGCCAGCATGCTGCGGGGTGGCACACCGATTAGATGACAGGCAATTTCTTTTCTTTTTTTACAGATAATTTTTATTAAATTTTCCAAATGAACAACACCAAACAACAACAAACACTACAAGTAACAACAACATCTAACAAAAACAATTATTCATTTTTTTTGCATTTTATCTTATATTCACATATCTCAGTTCAATTTGCTCTGCCGAGCTTTGACTTCCCTCCCTCCCATCATTCGGTTTTCTTTCCCACTCTTATCTCGCTGTTCCTTTTTACCCACATTTTAAATCAGTTCGTAGGCTTTATTTCAGTCCCGCAAGTGTCTTTAAACTTCTACAGTACTTCTCTATATAGTCCATGAATTTACTCCATTCCCTTTGGAACTTTGTCTCTTCCTGGTTATGGATCCCACAGGTCAACTTTGCTAACTCTGCATAGTTAATCATTTTCGTCTGCCACTCTTCAATTGTCGGGATCTCTTGTAGTTTCCATTTTTGGGCTAATAAAGTCCTTGCCGCGGTTGTGGCATACATAAATAGTCTCTGGTCTCCTTTTGCTATCTCCTCTCCCATTAGTCCCAATAGAAAAGCTTCAGGCTTTTTGGGAAAGGTATACCTAAACATCTTCTTCAATTCATTATATATCATTTCCCAAAATCTTTTTACTTTTTCGCATGTCCACCACATATGATAAAATTCACCATCTTTAGCTTTACATTTCCAGCTTGATTTACTACTCATTCTATACATTTTAGCTAATTTTACTGGTGTTAGGTACCATCTATACATCATTTTCATTACATTTTCTTTCAGAGTGGTACCTGCAGTAGATTTCAATGTTTGATTCCACAGTTTCAACCACGCATCATATTCAATATTGTACCCAAAATCTCTTGCCCATTTTATCATCACATCTTTTGTCATTTCATCTTTCGTAAACCACTCTAACAAAAAATTATACATTTTGACAACAATTTCACTCTGCCTTCCAACAATTCTATTTGAAATTTGGGCCTTTTATCTTCAAAACCTATTTTTTCGGATGACAGGCAATTTCTAGTGTGTGAGGGTACCTGTCATCATCTATCTAGTTTATCTATTTTGGGGTTATTTGTTGAGGCCAATGCTTTTAGGGAAAGTAGGTCTCCCCCCTGCCCTGGTTTTTGTCTGCTGCACCTCCTACAGATGTTTCGTCTGCCTCAGATTAATAATAAAACCTCAGCCAGCTCTATTCACCTGAAAGCCCTCAACAGCACAGGTTGCTTCTATAGGACAAATTTGTTTTGAATTCGCCAGCCGCGCATTCCACTTCTCCAGAGGAATCACGCTGAAGAGCTTATACTACCGAGCCCTGGGAGCTGGTTGGAAGCATGACTAGTACTTGATATTTGGAATGACTACAGTTCAAACTTTCCAAAAAGGAAAGAAAAAAGAAAAGAAAAAAGCATGCGCTCTAGCCTTGTGCCTTGAGAAATAAAGATATGTTAATCAGAGAGCCACATAATTGGGTTCAGGGTGTTCCATGGTCACCCTCGCTGACTCTGGAGATAAAGGTACTTTGAAAGATTATGGAGAGATATCTGGAATTTATTCCACGCTGGTTGTGAAATGACAGATCTTTTTTCTTAATTACGCCGGCTATCAGTCTAACACCTGTACTTAACCATTCTGTCTCGCAGAATCCCTTTTGATATGTTTTATTGTTCCGCCAGACACTTGGCAGAGTAATGGTGCATGGGTGTTAAGAGGTTTATTACTGCGGACCCAAATCCTGATTCTAATCTCCCTGAGTTAACTCCAAGGCTTTGGGGACTGGCCTGCAGACGGGGCGAGCACAGCTCTGCAGACATTACGGATTTGGAGCAGCGCATTCGCAGCCCACCCCCTTCCCCTTCCCTGAGGTGATTGGCTAGGCATGTGTTTTGTGTGTGTCAGCCAGTCTGTGCAGCTCCTAATTAGGTGTGTTACAGAGTAATAGTCTATTACTTTGTAGTCTGGCCAACCTCGGCGAATTCATGTAGCAGTGCTGGCAGACAGTTGTCACCATTGTCTTCTGACAGCAATTCCATCTCCCTGCTGCCCAGCTCATGACCATCTCTCGTTAAAAAAACGCCACGAGTACCCTTGCTGCAGCAATGAATCATACACAGAGGACTTCACACAAGCTGAGCTTATTGAGCTGTATTACAGGGAAATATATCTCCGATGGCTCCATTGCAGCCAAAACAATCTGTCATTTTTAATTCTTTCTGTCACCTCATTAGGTATACAGGAATACTGACAGGAAGGGGAAAGGAACCCCCCCCCAAATCGAAACGTTTCTGCAATTCCAAATTCACATTTAACCCAAAAGGTTCACTTACCAAATATATGTACTTATAACAAAACAAGACACCGAATAGCCTCAGTTAACTTTAGAAAGCAATTAAACAACAAACAACAACAACAACAACAACAAATAACAACAACAACAACAACAAACAACAACAACAACAACAACAACAACAACAACAACTCTGCTTCAAAGCTTGGCAGAAAAAGTTACAGGGGTTGGAGTGGAACAAGATGAAGCAAAACCCAAAAGCCCATTAAAGAGGAGAAGGGGGAAAATCCCATTGCTTTAGAATCAAGGGGAACTGTTCTCCTTAGATGCCACCCCTGCTATAAACATGGAAAAGAGCACACTGCTTTTCCCCCAACACACAAATCTACCAAATGATCTTGAAGAATCTCTGAATGTGTGCCACTCTGGTCTCTCACTAGACTTGACTCTGTCTTTTCATCGACATTTAATACTGTATATGAATATAATGGAAATTGTTGTCGGGGGCCAAGGAAGGCAATATTGTTGTCCTTGAATCAAAAGATTTACCCTGCATGTACATGTGATGCCAAAGAAAAATACTGGCCAATTTCCTACAAAATGGTTACCTCCCCCCTCTCCAAAAACACACACACACATTCATGCTTGCTTGTTTTTATCTTAATGTACCAAAGTCTCCTTCTATTTTGAGGACTCTGATCCTTTTTGCAGTCAGCAACAGACTGAGTTTGCAATAATAATGTTTATGCACAGATGTAAAGAATGTGCTGACAGATTAGAAAGGAGTCAGCCTATGTTTGCACAGCGTTCATTTTTATTATTATTTATTATTTTTTAAAAAAGAAATCAGACTACACCTGACAATGAACAAACAGATTTTTTTTTCCAGGAACAGAATGAGCTCACAGTATAGCCTATTACAAATCCCCGAGCCCCTCTGAACTAATTCAAAATCCCAGGTTATGAGCACATCAGAGAATTTCAAGCTCTTGTTTTAATTGCAATTAGCAATTAGTATGAATGATTGTCCTACTAACACTAAAAAGGTATATCTGTCAGCCTAGATAGAGGGGGAATTATTCTTCCCTGTTTGGCCATAGCATTATCATGTGAAGGAATCACAACCTTGGGGCATTCATGATTCATGGTTGCAATGTCCATGCATTGCACACAACCAGGCCATTACTGGGAGTGGGGAACCCGGCCTCACATGCCCATATTCCCATTCAATTTTGTCTTCTCCACTCAGCAGAGATCACTCAGTAGAGGTAACCCTGACTACTGAGATACCCCAGTATAAATATTTAAATTATTTCCTGGAAAAACAATCCTACCACAAATGTTTCCACACTTCTGATGAACTTGATTTATTTAAGGTAATTTGAACTGATTTATTCAGCCTTTCTAAAGAGCGGGACCATAAAGAAGGCTGATTGTCGAAGAATTGATGCTTTTGAATTATGGTGCTGGAGGAGACTCTTGAGAGTCCCATGGACTGCAAGAAGCTCAAACCTATCCATTCTTAAGGAAATCAGCCCTGAGTGCTCACTGGAAGGACAGATCGTGAAGCTGAGGCTCCAGTACTTTGGCCACCTCATGAGAAGAGAAGACTCCCTGGAAAAGACCCTGATGCTGGGAAAGATGGAGAGCACAAGAAGAAGGGGACGACAGAGGATGAGATGGTTGGACAGTGTTCTCGAAGCCACCAACATGAGTCTGACCAAACTGCGGGAGGCAGTGGAAGACAGGAGTGCCTGGTGTGCTCTGGTCCATGGGGTTACGAAGAGTCAAACACGACTAAATGACTAAACAATAGCAAAGAAATATTAGCATCTCCGTGGACCACCAATGCTGATGATGATTTAATTTCTGCAATTATATTAAAAATATATATCTAAGTAGTGTACAAAAAACTGAAGCCACAACAGACAACTTAAACAAAATATTACAAAAGTACACAGTTACGTATAAAATGTTACATCAATACAAAGTTACTAATAGATAAAAATAAAAATCAATTCATTTTCCTTCTGATACACCTTCCCTCTCAGCCTATGGCCATTGTCCAAACAAACTCTCAGCTCACCCATAAAAGTTTCACAGGAAGAAGAGTTTAAACCAATGTGTTTTGAATGTATAAAGCATACTCAAGAGCTCTCAAAATTAAGGCCAATCTGATCTATGTTAAATATGCACTCTTGCTCAAGAATTTAAAGTGCCTTTTCTGGATTCAGGTTCACATACTCCAATATTCCTTGCAATAATTCTTGTACTTGACCAGTAGTACCTCAGTTGACAACATCCATTCTTTTGCCCATCTTAGGTTTACCGTGTTTCCCCTTTTTTAAGACACCGTCTTATAACTTTTTTTCCTCAAAAAAACACAGGGCGGCTTATTTTTGGTGGGATGTCTTATTTTTTTATTATGGTTTTTATTACCTTACGGTCTCCTTGGCCGGGCCAGGCCGCTGGCTCAGGGCGCTGCACACAGCGCTGCTGGGCTCTGTCCTACCTGACAAGGCTGTTGTATGTATTAGAACAATACAATGTATGCAAAAATGTAGTTTGTTAAGGGTTGGCTGGGAACTGTAAATTTATGAGGAGTAAACTACTGTATAATGCCCAGAATTCTTTGAGGGAAAGCAAGTTCTTTAAATGTGCATGAGATCTGAGTTAATGCTGCAGTCTACTTTTGCAGTGGGAAGACTTTCCTAGGAAATAAAGATCAGACAGAAATCTGTCTATTTTCTGCTGATGTAGCTTTTCTCTCATTTATTTCTATCACCTACCGGTAAAGCAGAGGATATGCTGTTGACAGGATGGGCGTATGGGGAAAAAAAGAGAGTGAAGAAGAAGAAGAAGAAAGGGGCAAGGGTGCTCCGAGCTGCTGAGCACTCGGTGCGCTCCAGCAGCTGGTTCAGGGTGGTGGGCCGCTCCGCCTGGCGCTTCGCCTGGCGCTGCTGCGCGCTCGGCGATGCCGCACGCTCGGCGATGCCGCACGCTCGGCGATGCAGCAGCGGCGGTTCTGGGCAGCAGGGAGGAAGGCTCCTCGGCCGGGCTCGGCAGAGGCCCGGCCGCTGGTTCTAGGGCTCCGCTTGGCGCTGCCGCGCGCTCTGAGTACTCAGCGCTGCCGCAGCCGCCGGTTCCGGGCGGTGGGGTGGAAGGCTCCTCGGGGCTCAGGGGCTCCGCTCGGCGCTGCCGCGCGCTCGGCACTGCAGCAGCCGCCAGTTCTGGGCGGCGGGGTGGAAGGCTCCTCGGCCAGGCTCAGGGGCTCCGCTCGGCGCTGCCGCGCGCTCTGAGTGCTCGGCGCTGCCGCGCGCTCGGCTCTGCAGCAGCCGCCAGTTCCGGGCGGCGGGGTGGAAGGTTCCTCGGCCAGGCTCGGCAGAGGCCTGGCCACAGGCTCAGGGGCTCCGCTCGGCGATGCCGCGCGCTCTGAGTGCTCGGCGATGCCGCGCGCTCGGCACTGCAGCAGCCGCCGGTTGCAGGCGGCGGGGTGGAAGGCTCCTCGGCCGGGCTCAGCAGATGCCCGGCCGCTGTTTCAGGGGCTCCGCTCGGCACTGCCGCGCACTCCAAGTGCTCGCCGATGTCGCGTGCTCGGCGCTGCAGCAGCAGCCGGTTCCAGGCGGCGGGGTGTAAGGCTCCTCGGACAGGCTCGGCAGTGGACCAGCCGCTGGCTTGGGTGCTCCGCACGCTTGCTGCTGCAGCAGCCACCAGTTCCAGGCCCTGAGCTGGCAGGCACGGAGGTATGTCTTATTTTCGGGGTATGTCTTACATTTTACAAATGTTTAAAATTGCTGCCCTGGCTTACTTTATGACTACGTCTTAAAAAAGGGGAAACACGGTAGTTAGTCCTTTAGTCTGACCTGTTTTTTTGGTTTGTTTTTTGTTCTTCATCAATGGTCTGACAAGTAAAATCATTCTCAAAGCTTGTGCTGGACTTTTGAATAGTGCATAGTATCCTTGACATTCTTTAGAATGTTGTATGCTGAATGCCCAAGGTTTATAAGGAGCCACTCCTAAACTCTAGAAATCCTTAAACCTTCTCTACTAGTTCACAAAAGTTGGAATAGGACCACAGTGAACTGGATCTCAAATCTTGCCTCAGTCCTGGGAATACCTGTCACCCCAAGCCACAGATAATAATAATAATAATAATAATAATAATAATAATAATAATAACAATAATAATAATAATAATAATAATAATAATACTGGTCTACTCTAGAGCAGTGTTTCCCAACCTTGTGCCTCCAGCTGTTTTCGGACTACAATTCCCAATTCCACTACAATTCCCATCATTCCTGACCACTGGTCTTGCTAGCTAGGGATGATGGGAATTGTAGTCTCAAAACATCTGGAGGCAAAAGGTTGGGAAACACTGCTCTAGAGGACTTTTGCTAGTATTAATGAGAGTGAAGTGCTTTATATAAAATGTACTATATAAACACTTAACGTTATGCTAAAAGGAAGGTTAACATCTGAAGAGCCACATGTTAACCAAACCTGATCTTGAAAATAGATACTGTCATAACTGGGGAAATGTCTGCAGAAGTGAGGAACTTGTTGATAAGTAGCTAAAAAACAAACTGGGTTAAACACGTGATTGGCTGCTTGGGAAATGATGTAACAATTCTCTCTGTGGAAAAATAATTTGGTGCTTTTTGCTAGTTCCTATGTCAGGCATCCCCAACCTGCGGCCCTCCAGATGTTTTGGCCTACAACTCCCATGATCCCTAGCTAACAGGACCAGTGGTAAGGGAAGGTGGTAATTGTAGTCCAAAACATCTGGAGGGCCGAAGTTTGGGGATGCCTGCCCTATATCTTGACTGGGACGCAGATGGCGCTGTGGTCTAAACCACTGAGCCTAGGGCTTGCTGATCGGAAGATCGGTGGTTCGAATCCCCAGACGGGGTGAGCTCCCATTGCTCGGTCCCTGCTTCTGCCAACCTAGCAGTTCGAAAGTACGAAGTGCAAGTAGATAAATAGGTACTGCTCTGGCAGGAAGGTAAATGGCATTTTCACACGCTGCTCTGGTTCACCAGAAGCAGCTTAGTCATGCTGGCCACATGACTCAGAAGCTGTCTGTAGACAAACGCTGGCTTGGCCTATATAGCGAGATGAGTGCCGCAACCCCAGAGTCGTTCGTGACTGGACCTAACGGTCAGGGGTACCTTTATCTTTATATCTTGACAAGACAGCATGTGTGTTAGCTTTCGTATGGATAAATGCTTACAGCTGGCACCTAGTGATAAAAGAGAAGATAAGGAAAGCAACTAAATATAGAGAGGAGTGATGGCATTCCAAAGAATTCCACTGGTACGGCAAAGACACACACACTGGTTGTCCGAGGATAGCCAGGGGAAAAACAGTATAGGGGTCCTGGATAGAGAAGGGAATTTCAGCAGGTATAGTTTGGCCACCTGCTCTTCTATACAATTTGCACAGCTTTTGTGAAGTTAACTCTTCATTAAAAGAAACAAGGTCTGCTCAGGAGTGCCAGGCCTAATGAACATAGCAACTCTTCTCAGTAAGTCTTTCCCCTGTGAGGCAGCTGTTTAAATATCCTCGTCCACGGGTCCTTCCCAAGCAATCTGAGACTATGTTGACACGCCTGTCTCTGCTCCTTCTCCTTCAGACATCTTCTGGTCCTGGAGAACAGAGGGGAGGGGAGATTGTCACAGCTAGAGAGGGAGACCCCCTGGCTTCTTCACCAGCCTGACGCATCTCAGCCTCTTGGCTTTCTTCCTCCCCTGCTTCTGCTTCTGCCTCTGCTTCTGGACTTCTCTCTGCCACAGACTCTCCCTGTTCACTAAACCCTGTTACCTCTTCAGCTTCTGACAGCTCCTCCTCCCAGTCTGCACCCTCTTCTCCCTCTGACCACCATCACCATCCTTTGAGCCTTTTCCCCTTTGGGGGTTCCCCAGCTGGTGCCTCCCACCATTCCTCTGCGTCCAACAAGTCCATGACACCAGGGCATAAGGATGGAAGTTTCATCAATCACTGTTTGGATCTTTTTTTAGTCGATTCTCAACATGCAGAGAAGGTTACTGTCCTGTGGTTGGTATATTGGAGAATTAAACCCAAATATTAAATATAACAATAACTGGGTAAAGTTTTTTCTTTTCTTTTTTTAAGGACAGCAGGCTGAGCGATGTGATATTTGGGAGAAAATAACATCGTAGAACTGAAGCTTTTGGAAATTCAGTTCATGTTACATTATTGTCAATGATCCAGAAATGGGTCTATAGAATTCAGAGTAATTAAAAATCATCGACTGAATCAATGTTCATTTCTATCAAAATGTTCAGTGATTTTTGTATACTATGCTACTGGTTCCATATTAAAAATGGTAATTACATGGGCTTAGAAGTGTTAGCAAAAGTTCCCATATTCATCTTTTAAGGAGAAATCTTGCAGGTGACTGCATGTAAAAAACCTCACCTGGCTGCTGAGCTAGGAGGCCACAATCCAGGACTAAATTGCGTAATGTTAGGCCCCTTTTCACAAAAAGGGTCAATTATGATTCATAGGCCCCAGCATGGATTGTTCCTCCTCTGGAATGTATGTCATCATAGCATATACTCTTGGGCAAAGTTACTAAATGTTCTCAGTTCCATCTCCTGGCCTGTGGACCTAGAACCATCACTTGTCCAACATACTGCCGGCTTCTGTCGGCCTCTCTGTCCTGTTTCTTAATTCTCCATATACAGTGTTGGAAGAGTGGTCCTCACAATGCTATTTATATTTGTTAACACTGACCATGGAAATATAGAATCAATGACGCCGTGTTGTGCTAAGTCCAGGGCTAAGCAAGAGAAAATACTTGCTATGCAATATTAAAAGCCATAGCAAATAAGCTTTAACAATAGAACAAAAAGAAGAAATCACCAAGAGCTCTCCTTGCATAGTCTGTGGACCTACCATACAGAAACATAGATATATAGTTTTACTGAAGAATAGAGAGAACAGAAAAACAGAGTAACATGAGGCTTTGTGGCACCCCTGAAGTGATTCACTGCTCTTTGTTGACACCACAAATTGACTTATAGAGAGATCAGATCACACTGAATCTCCCTTATTGCCCCCATTATTCAGCCCCAGCACAGATTGGCTGCACACCCTTAGCAGTTAGGTCCTGCTGAAATCATTATGAAAAGTTAGGAGGTGCAACTTAATCCCTATTTTCAAAATCAATTAGTGGGAAAGAGAAGGACAGTTAGAATATTGTACACAATCCTAGACTTTCTCATTGGTGGAAGGTTCTTAGCAACGTACACAGCACACAAAGAAAAGCATCTTGGATATTTCTGTTGTGGTGGCTTACTGCAGAGGCATCAGAAGTCATTCATTTACAGTTTGTTTGGGACCATCGTTTAAAAGTATAAGTTGAGCCCAACACTCTCAGGTGAAACCATTAAGATGGTATAAAATACCTTGAAATATCAGGAGATCAAACCAAGTAGCAATTATCTACAACATTTTTTTTCTTGGTATCTCCTCCGATTTTCCTTTGGGGAGTGCTAACTCAGTAAATGCTCACTATACATAAACAAAGCACTGGCTATAACTCTTCGACAAACTTAAAATCATCTCCAAGTGTTGGGCTTTGTTTGATGAAATAGTCTCTGGGGAGGTACTAATGGACATAGGCTAAAGATCCAAAGAAGGGGAACTTGATCCATTTAAAAGAGAAGAGCGGTCTGAAAGGAAGCAAAATATTTTTTAAAAAATGCTGGTTCGTACTTTAAAAATTGCTGACTTCTTTCTGTAGGTCATCTCACAGGTCTTTTTGCCACATAACAGTGTAATTAAAAAGTGCTGATGTTTTGATCTAGGAATAAGTTTCTCCTCTTCCACCATCCAGTATACCAAATACAAGTATGAAAACTTGTATCTTCTGGGAAGTCTTAAAAGATACAAGATACATAAAGTTTGCCAGAATAAAACTCCTGCAAGAGGAATATTAATCCTATAGAAAAAAGCCAGTTCCCAATATTCTGTCCCACCTTCCAGACATGGTCACATTGCAGAGCAGTGGATGACTACCAGACCCTGTTGGACTACATCTCCCATAATCTCTTACATGCTGGCTGGGGCTGGTGAGAGTTTTAGTCCACCAACATCCAGGGATCGCTATGTTGACTATCCCTGTTGTAGAGAGAGAGAGAATTTTGGGCTGTGCTAGGCAGATGGTGGGTGGGTGTCTGACTTAATGGAGGATGAACCAAGCAATGGCCAATAGGCATGATGGCTGGCGATACCCTGCCTTTTCAGAGATACGACGTTACTGGATATCTGTGGATGCAGAGCAACAGTGGGAGAGGCTTGTTTGTATTTGTGTCTCGCTTCACTGAGGCTTCAGGGTGACACTTGTGGGAAACAGGATGTTGGATTAGCTAGACTATTCGTCTGATCCAACGGGGCCTTTTTGTGCCATTATGTCTTCTCAGTGACTCCCTCTGGTTTCGTGGATGGGGTAAATAAGATGCTGCTCAGGGCACAGTAGGAGATTTGCTTCTCATTTCAGACACAGGAGTTCTCAGCTCTTGCAGAATGTGGGCCTTCTGCGACGGGGCAAGCGGGACACATGTTCCAAATATGGAAGCACAATAAACCCATATAAATTGAATTTTGCATTATATTGGCTACTGTATTTTCAAGACCTTTCTTAATTATAACAGGCACAGAATTCTTTCATTTTCATTGGTGCTGCACACGAGATTGAGGTGCTTGCTGATGAAGCTAGCCACCACAAACCCCGTATCTCATTCCTGAGTAGTCACAAACCATTCGGATCTTATCATTGGGCATGTGTGATATTTGTATTTGAAGATGTGAAAGGAAGGCCTCAGCTTCTCCTCCTTACTGTGATAGGACTCAGCCCACACCTATCCCAGCTGTGGCAGCCCTCTACTCCTGTCTAATATGTTCACTTAAGATATTATGGGATGGCTGGTAGCACCAAAAGTCTCTGCTCTTGGAATTAGCCCCATGGTCTCTAAAACTCTGCTGGTTTCCACCCCCACCCCCAAGATTGGGGCCCCCAAAGTTGCAGGGACTCTCCCAACTACTAATCCCATAGATGTATCTAAGCAGATTTGGATGTTTGGGTGCTCCCGCTCTCTATAGTTCCAGTGGGGCCAGAGCCTGCTGCAGGGACCCAAATGGCTCAAAGGTGCAGGATCAGAAAGAGGAGGGACGGGACTTCCCTCTGAAATGGCAGAGGCTCTCCTTTGTTTGGTTCCATTGACAGTCTGGTGAAAAGAGTGGCAGAAGAGGGCAAGCACCAACTTCCCTCTAGGTGGCAATAGTGATCATTGGAATAGCCATGATGCCTGGAGCTTGTGCATTCTCCCCCACAAGGAGGCCAGTGCAAATCACCTCTGGCTGTCTGGAAAAAAGGCAAAGTATGGTAAGTCTGACGCAGGTGGTAAGTGGACGCAGGTGGCCCTGTGGGTTAAACCACAGAGCCTAGGGCTTGCTGATCAGAAGGTCGGCGGTTCGAATCCCTGCGACAGGGTGAGCTCCCATTGCTCGGTCCCAGCTCCTGCCAACCTAGCAGTTCGAAAGCACGTCAAAGTGCAAGTAGATAAATAGGGACCGCTACAGCAGGAAGGTAAACGGCGTTTCCGTGTGCTGCTCTGGTTCGCCAGAAGCGGCTTTGTCATGCTGGCCACATGACCTGGAAGCTGTACGCTGGCTCCCTTGGCCAATAATGTGAGATTAGTGCGCAACCCCAGAGTCGGTCACGACTGGACCTAATGTTCAGGGGTCCCTTTACCTTTACCTTTATGGTAAGTCTGAGCCCTCAGGGACTGTCATAAATGCCAACTTCCCTTCCTGTGGGTTGGTTCCCTCTTGGCACTTCTCTTCTGTGGATTTGGAACAAACTGCACTGTGACCAGGTTAAAGAGTCAATGTGAGCCTGTCTCCTTTCTTTCAGTACTGATGGCACATCCTAACCAAGCTTCTCCTTCCTGACCCCATAAAGTGAGTCCAACAGTCCTGTTCCCATGCAGATGTTTAAGTACAGGGAGGAAGAAAAAGGTTTCTGTGTTAAGATGGATAGAGTTTCAGCCGAACACTGTTTGAGCTGCTGAGATCTCTCCTCATCCTGTAGAAGCTGAGATCATATCCACAGGGTGAAAACGCCTGTCTCTTGGTCTCCCAGTCTTCCTCTGTGCAAGACTGGAACAAAAGACCTTATGTGCCAAGATAACTAATATTCTGTGCGGAGGAAAGCCAAATTCTGCAAAAGGCACACATGATGCAAATCAAACACATTTGCATAACTTCTTTTACTTTGCATAATTAATTCAGCTTCTGGTATTCATGGGGGAAGGAAGCGGGCATGGAACTTGGAAACCCATCCCCTCATTCCTGGAAACCTTATTTAGTGTGTTGTTGTTTTTCCTGGCATCTGAACTTCAACCATGCTATGCCCACACACATTTGACTTCTGGTATATCTGAACAACAATAAGGACTAGAAACCAGCATTTTTAAAGAAGAATGTAAGGCAGATATGCTGAGGAAGCTGAATTGTGTGCTCACTGCTGCAATTGTGACTTGTTTGCAGCCCTGCCATTGCTACTACTGTGGAACAGATGATTTAAGCCATCATTGCTTATGGAACAGTCAGTCAGATATCAACTAGTTTCTGGAGGCTGATAGAAATGGGGTTAACCCTTTCCTTTGCCAAGAAGGGTAAGCATTGTGCAATGTGCCTGCAGGATTTTGAAGGGCACCAAAACCTGGCAAGTTTCAGGGAATGAATTGATTTCCCCTTTCCTTGCTTCACCTGTATATTAAATGAGGGATTTAACTGTGGGCTGTTGGGGATATATCTGACAGCAAAGGACAGGGAGGAATAAGATAAGGAAAGGGAAAAGGAGGGGGAAGAGAGAGATACTCTTGCCTCGCCACTTCCATACATGCCAGCGTTTGACCCAATTAAAGTGTGTGTGGAGGGGGAGAGGATTGCAAAGATGGTTTTATAAAAGCATTTTTTTGGGGGGGATGCATTTGTAAAGAATTGAAATAGTTTAGTAATGTAAAAAATAATGAGGGGGATGGGTTCTCCTAACAATACCCAACACTCTACACTTCTTGGGATTCTTGGGGGAAAGCTACGACTGTTTAAAGCGGTATGATACCGCTTTAAACGTATAGTGCAGATGTGGCCTCAGTCACCGGAAGAACGAAAGGTCAAGAGAGGATACAGATTTGCACGTGCTGATGCATATTTAGAAATTATTGCTATGGACCGAAATATAATACATCACACCATAGTGGGGAAGAATGTGAACAGGTGACCTGTGTTTCTGCTCAGTCTGCTGTGCAGGTGCTAAAAACTGTTGATGGACAACTTCAAGAGTCCCTGCTGCTCTTCCGTCTTATGGCTCCTTATTTATAAACCTGGCTTGGAGCAGACTGCCCTTCAAATGGAGAACTGCCCTCTGTAAAGTCAGACCCATGGACACCCTACTAATTTGCAAAATATCCTTCCTGCTTCCAGTTGACCGGTAATAAAAGGGGAATAGGTTTTAAAGGGGGGGGGGATTGGTGGAATGGCTTCTGGGAACATCAAAGCCAAGCATAGTTTTCCATGCTCAGACTGGAGAAAGGATGTGAGTTATACAGTGGTGGGGTTTCATTTGTTTTGCAGGTAGAAGAGAGAACTCTGAGTTAATCCAAATACAGCTTTGGAGAGTTCACACATCGCTGCTATTTGGCAGCCAGCAACCAAAATGTGAGTTGCAGGCCACCAGTTGAAAACCAGTGTTCTCAAGGAAGGCCACAGGTTTTTCTGAGCAGGAAATCAGGGAAACTGAGTTCCCTTACTTTTTTTGAAATTAAATAATTTTATATATATGATTGGGGGCAGTGGCTAGATCAGACAGACACCCAATGCTTGAGCCAAACATCCCCCTATCTCTGTAATCAATCAAGCTGTGGCCATTTCTGTGGCCATGCGACGGTCACCTCCAGGCTTGATTACTGTAACTCGCTCTACGCGGGGCTGCCCTTGAATCTGACCCAGAAACTCCAGTGGGTGCAGAATGCCGCGGCGAGGCTCCTTACGGGGTCCCGGCCATGGGATCACATTCATCCAGTGCTTTACCAGCTGCACTGGCTCCCGGTGGAGTACAGGATCAGGTTTAAGGTGCTGGTTTTGACCTTTAAAGCCCTATGCGGCTTGGGACCCTCGTACCTACGGGACCGCCTCTCCTGGTATGCCCCGTGGAGGACCTTAAGGTCCACAAACAACAATATTCTGGAGATCCCAAGCCATAAGGTGGCTAGACTGGCCTCTACTAGGGCCAGGGCCTTTTCAATATTGGCCCCAACTTGGTGGAACGCTCTTTCACAGGAGACCAGGGCCCTGTGGGATTTGTCATCTCTCCGCAGGGCCTGCAAGACAGAACTGTTCCGCCTGGCCTTTGGGCTGGACTTAGTCTGACCCCTGTGTTTTTCCTCCCTCATGGTTTGGATTTATGGACTACTTAAAATGAGCTGCATTTTAAATTTTAATATTGTATTTTAATCTGTATTTTAATTAATTGCTTTTTATGTTTTATTGTAATTTTATTGGTGTGAGCCACCCTGAGCCCGGTTTTGACTGGGGAGGGCGGGGTATAAATAAAAAGTTATTATTATCATTATCATCATTATTATTATTTCTAATACAGATTATGTTCTGCTTAAGTTTGTTAATTACATCTTACATTTAGCCACTGCCTGGGGTGGTGGTGGAGTGGCACTATGACGGAGCCTGAAACAAACAAACAAGCAAGCAAACAATAAACGAACTTCACCCTTTTTTCAGAAAGAAGTAACGAGGAAGGCTCATGTTGTTCATTGCAGCCTGGTTTACCATTTTAGCACTGCAATGGCTATGCTGGTTCTTTTGTAGTTCTGGTGAAGTTCTGCAGAAGCTATTTGTTCTTTAAATGCCTGCAACCCTTCAGGTCAGATTTGACCTGGACAAAATGATTTGCAAGCCTCAGAAGCTGGTTTCTTAGTATCCCTAAGTTTATGAATGTTCCCCTAAACCTTCTGTACAAATCAGATTGCAAGATCAGGGCTTTTTATGAGAGTCCAGAAAATGTGCTGAAGTTGGTCGGTGACCATCTGTTTAAAAGCCCAAGGACCTTACTTTGTGTTTTTGAAGCCATTTTGAAAAACAAGGGGGCACAGAAGACAAAACCTTTCACTAATCGAACTGGAAAGGAACGGTGAGCCAGTTACTAAAAACACAGTAAATCATAACTACACATACAAATTTCCCACCCAAATTTGGACTCGCAATTAAAGGGACTGTCTAATTAGGTTGTGATTGTAATTAAATGCTTAACAGATGACCATATGCCAACCACAGTCCCTCACCTAGCAAGACGAGGTATCCTACTTCATACACAGATGTTTCCTTATCTATGGTACAAATAGGAAAGCACATAAATGTAAATATGGGTTTCTTTAGATGCTCCTTTTAAACATAATCTTTCCCAGTCCTAGATATTTTTTGTTGTTGTGCATGCAGTCAACGCTTCTCTTGCTTTCGCTAGTTTATTTCCTTTTGCTGTGCACATGGGTAAAAAGCTTAGCAGTTCAAACTTCGCAGGGGGGGGGGAGGAAGAAACCCCCCCAATGATGACTACAGATTGGATGACACCTTGCTCATCAGGAAGTTGCTGAAGAGAGAGGGAGAAGGGGGAGTGTCTTAGCTGAGTCTAGGAATACAGCTCTATGATCTTAAACCCTCCATAGACTAACTAGCACTCATGCATAGTTATGTTAGACTGCAATTTCCCACGCCATGGAGTCATCAGAGCAGTTGCATCTGATCTGATCCTACCTACAAAGCTGCATACCTGCCAAGTTCCGGCCTGAGAAATAAGGGACTGGACCAGAAGTAGCAGGCCGGAAGTAGCACTGCCGCCATTTTGGAACTGGGCGGAGCATGCTCAGAAGCTACTTTTGATGCTGCTCTGCCCTGTTCCAAAATGGCCACCGCACCAGAAGTCGCGCTGCGGCCATTTTGGAACTGGGCAAAGCAGCATCAAAAGTCGCTTCTGAGCATGCTCCGCCCAGTTCCAAAATGGCCGCCGCACCAGAATAAACTGGGGGAAAAAATCCGTTTTTTCGGCTGGGGACAGCTGGAAAAACGGGGGTTTCCCGGGGAATACGGGAGACTTGGCAGCTATGACAAAGCTGGTGCCTGTTTCTCAGGCACTGTTTTATGACCCTCTGCTGCTTTGCTGCCACCTTCTCCTGTTCAGCTCTTCCCCCTGGCTGGTCAAAGTCTTGTGCTCCACTTGGGGGGGGGAGGCAGGAGAACGAGATGGCATAGCTCAGGCATAGGCAAATTCGGCCCTCCAGATGTTTGGGGACTACGATTCCCATCATCCCTGACCACTGGTCCTGTTAGCTAGGGATGATGGGAGTTGTAGTCCCAAAACATCTGGAGGGCCGAGTTTGCCTATTGCTGGCATAACTGGTTCCCTCACCTGACATCTAAAGTCACAAGGGTAGGATCACACTGGGCATAGGAGCCAACTCCTTCCACACACCCCACAAAATATTTGAGGGGGCCATGCCCCAAAGTTGGTGGACATTGTCATTCAAATGGTGTGTGTGCCACATAATGCAATCGATTATGCGTGGCGGGGTTTGTCAGCATTTTCATTCTCTCCCGTTGCTGGATGTGTGATTGTTACATAACATGTATGTGTTTACATTCCATGCTTGGAAAATGTTGGAACGGAAGCCAGTCCTATCTCTTCCGTTGGATTGTACTTTTGTACTCCCCCCCCCCTCTGTCTTGGAGAAGATGTGAGAGGACGCCATGATTGCTTTGTCCTGTACATATTGCTTAATAAATTACTTGGATGCCATACCTCATAGCCTCAACTTCCAGCTTTACTCTGGTGTCTGAGTGTGCACATATTTTCAGATATGTATTGCTGCTGCGTGACGGGACTGAAGAGTTATGACCGTCCCATGCTGTGTTCCAAAGGAAGACGCCCGGAGAGATTTGTCTCGATCTCAAACCCGGTGCTTCCGACAGGGTTGACCTGCCCCCCCCCCAATATTCAAGTTGGCACTTCTGTCCCTGGGTGTCAACCTTCTACTCGGTGCCTCATCCGCTCCTTCTTTCTCTCTCCTCCTTCTGCATCTACAGTTGCCAAACAATGTTAGATCCTGACAGAGCCAAGGAAGCCATGACAGAGTGTATGGTTGCCAGTGAGCTTTCTAACTAGTGGTAAAAAGCAGCACTTCCCTGTGGTGGGTAGTCATGTGACTACCCTTATTTGTATGATGGTGTTGCCTTGAAAAGGTCCTCAACCTTACAAATTCTGTTGGAGCAAAGAAGGTTCCTCTGCTTACCTTCCAAGTCCCGGACTGCAGAATCCGGGACCGGCAGCCGTGTGACACCGGAAGTTGCGTCGACGTAACTTCCGGTGTCGCTTTGCCCTTCTATGGGCACCAAAAATGGCCGCCGCCGACACCGGAAGTCGCGTCTATGCACTTCCGGACATGTGTAGATGCGACTTTTGAAGCCGGCGGCGGCCATTTTTGGTGCCCATAGAAGGGCAAATCGGAAAAAAAGGCCGCTGGCAGGAGAAAAAAACGGAGAAAAACGGGAGACGAAGTGATACGGGGGGCCACCGGGAAAATGTAAGTAAAATCGGGGTTTTCCCGGAGAAAATGTGGTAATTGGCAGCAATGTTCCTCTGATGCATTAGTGCAATACTGTATAGTGTTTTACTTGCTCTTATTATTCACATATATGTTTGAATAAGAGTGAATTTGGACAAGAACTTAAAATAATACTTTGTTACATAAGCTATAGCCATTTCTTAAATAAATGTATTGATTTAATGAACTTAGTTCAGTGAAAAAATCTGTTGGTTTAAGCTAACTGCCATTAGTTTCAATTAAAATGTATTGATTTGAGTAAATGTTGGTTAGATTAAATGGTGCTTGACTCTGAAAAAAACAGTATTTGCTCAAGCAAAAATTGTATGATTTTTAAAGATGTTTTTGGGTGAACAAAAGCTTTATTGATATCCATAAAAATGTTTGAAAAGGAAAGAATTCTTTGAGATAAAGGGGAAAAATTTTATTCTGAAGACAATGCGTTGGCTCCAGGAAAGCTGTGAATATTCTGCATATCACCGATCTGTAAACCTGCATTTTCTGCATATAGTAAATATGCCTCAGAGCACAATTCTGTGCTAACTTTTCATGAGCTAGAGTGCCATAGGATTTGGAATAAGATAGAATTTCATTTATTAAAAAACAGGCACATAAAATTTCTTCCTAATAAAGTTAATTAGAGAAAATAGATAGTATTATTTCATCATTAATATAAAGACATGGTTGATTAAGGTTGTGTGAAATTTGCCCAGCAATCCCAACCAGGTCTACCTATTGAATTCAGATGGGCTTACTTCCAGGTAAATGGAGTTAGAATTGTACTGTTAGTCCCCCCACTCTGGTGTACTTTGACACATATCACCAGCAGAAACCCTGTGCCAGCATAACATCATTGGTATGTTGGTGCCATGTTATACCAGTATATCCCTGCCACTGGTGCATCAGTGCCGATGGAGGGGCCAAAAAGGGGTGGCATTGGAGGGAACAGTGGGCTTATGCCAAATGCTAAGCTACCCCAGACCTTGCTTATGGCCTTTAGCTGGCATAATGCTATGCTGTCAATTGCTATAACTGACAAGTTGGCCCATTTAACTGGTTGTGTTAATAACGGCAGTTCAGTAGGCACAACCAATGTATTCCAGTTGTCATGACACAAGACAATTCCTCAGCCTGGCTGGCTTAAACCTACCCAAGGCAGAAGAGATGTTGTATCATCAACTTGTGAGCAACCCATATATGCTCTTGGGGGAAATAATGATCTCCCCAGGACTGGGTAAGTTGGCGAAGAGTTCAGAGGTGGATTGAGGCACTTTTGGGGGGAACAGCAGGAGAAGAGAGGTTTGCATTGTTAGAAGTGGCTGGATCCAAGGTGAAAAGGAACATCTTGAATACTGAAAGAAGGAGACCCACCAATGAGAAGGTGAATACCTGACCTCTGGAATGCCTGGAAATGAATTGCGGAATCAGGACTCGGCCCTTTGTGGAGAATGGGACAGAGTAGGGCTCCTTTAATTTGCCACACATCTGAGGAATACATCATACAGTCAAACCTTGGTTCTTGAACATAATCCATTCCGAAAGCCCGTTCGGTTTCCGAAATGTTCAACAACCGAGGCATGGCTTCTGATTGGTTGCAGAAGCTTCCTGCACTCGAGCAGAAGCCGCATCGCATGTTCAGCTTCCAAAAAACGTTCAATTTGCTTCCGGGTTTTCAGAATTCAGGAGCTGAGGTTTGACTGTATAAGCTCTGAAAGACAGTACAGGGGGACCCTATGATAGCTGTAAGATGTTTGCAGCATTTGTTTAGTTGGTTAGAGCATGGTGCTGATAGTGCCAAGGTCATGGGTTCGATCCTTGTGCAGGCCAGCTGCATATTCCTGCATTGTAGGGGTTGGACTACTAGATGATCCTCAGGGTCATTTCCAACACTATTATTCTATGAGTGGCCAATGTAGTTAGTTTTATAAGGCAAAATGCTGTTGAGCTTGCATGCTTTCCAATGGCCCAATTGTGAGAACAGCACAATGGGCTTTCTTATATTCTTAACCCCAAATACCGCCACTGTGCAAGATCGATTTATAGTCTACTTATGTCTTTATATTTGCACTTAGACTCCCTTTAACTTTCCATGCTTGGGTAGGTGTGCAGGCAGGCAGACAAATCAGCCTGCTGCTGCAACTACTGATATTGCAATATAATCTGAACTGACCCAAAGATGGCTGCTCAGTCTTCTCTTCATCCACCGTGTGCTGTTCTGCCTCACCTCCTCCTTTTCCTCTGGATCCATAATTTAATAAGTTATGTGTTCTTGTTCCTCAATTTGACCCCTTTTGCATGGTTTTGTATGTTTTGTGGTGTTTTATGCATTGTGACTTGCCGTTATTTTTATTGATTATAGTTTAGTAATTTTTTATTGTAACTGTAAAGTGTAAACTGTTTATTATTATTTGCTGGTTTTAATTTTACTGTTTACTATTATATTCTAATGGATTATTGAATATTGCTTTGTTTGATATAAGTTGTTTATCTGAAAGCTATTGCGACACATTTTGGCCACACACAAAAATTGTTATTACGTGTGTGATCTTTGCTGTCTATTCTGTTGTTTTTTCAGCTTGTAAACCGCCTCGTGTCAAGCAATATAGAAAGGTCATAGAATCATAGAATCATAGAGTTGGAAGAGACCACAAGGGCCATCCAGTCCAACCCCCTGCCAAGCAGGAAACACCATCAAAGCATTCTTGACATATGCCTGTCAAGCCTCTGCTTAAAGACCTCCAAAGAAGGAGACTCCACCACACTCCTTGGTAGCAAATTCCACTGCCGAACAGCTCTTACTGTCAGGAAGTTCTTCCTAATGTTTAGGTGGAATCTTCTTTCTTGAAGTTTGAATCCATTGCTCCATGTCCGCTTCTCTGGAGCAGCAGAAAACAAGGTGATAGATTAATTAAAAGTGAAGTGAAGTGAAGTGAAGTGAAGAGGCGGCAAAGCAGTGCTCCAGTAGCATGAGCTCATTTCTCAAGGCCCCTCATCATCACAAAACAAAATGGCGGTGATAGTACTTCTGTGACCCACCTGTTGAAGTATTGTAGACCATCTCAATTCACAGCACATTTTGTAATGGGAAGAGATGCTGTCTCAGATACTTTGAGGCCAGGCCCTAGTCCAAAGCAGCAGCTTGAGTTGGGTTCCGGTGTCCTTAAGCAGCTGTCTTTGTGCAGCATAGAGAGCACTCATTCCATGTCTTCTCAACTCTGCTGTCACTAAGAAGGCAGGCTGCCAAATTCTGAGCCAACTTCTGAACCCTTCAGGAGCAGCTCCGCGTAAATCCTCCGTAATGTTACACAGCCATGAATGACAGTGGCTGGATTTCTCTCCATCTAGGGAACATCAGCGCTCATGAATAAGATGTGATCCAAGCTGTGAATCACTGCTGCCGGGGGGGGGCACCTTTAGTAAGTTGAAGTATCTGATTTTCACTGGTGAGTGGTAGGAAAATGACACACCTTTTCTGCAGTTTGGGAGATTCACAGTTTCAGTGAGGTGGAATTAGTTACCATTTTCTCCTGAATACTGTTCAGCACCATTGCTCCTTCCAAATGATGAATCCTTCCTGGATTCTTCCATCAAACAATAGAGCTAAAGCAGATTTGGTTGCATGATAATACTACTGGGAGCAGTGTGGTTGCACTGATTCCATACTCTCCAACATTTCCCCAATGAAAATAGGGACATCCTATTCCAGGCATCCCCAAACCGCGGCCCTCCAGATGTTTTGGCCTACAACTCCCTTAATCCCTAGCTAACAGGACCAGTGGTCGGGGAAGATGGGAATTGTAGTCCAAAACATCTGGAGGGCCGAAGTTTGGGGATGCCTGTCCTATTCCATTCTTCTTCTTCTTCTTCTTCTTCTTCTTCTTCTTCTTCTTCTTCTTCTTCTTCTTCTTCTTCTTCTTCTCCTCCTCCTCCTCCTCCTCCTCCTCCTCCTCCTCCTCCTCCTCATTCTATTTATACCCTGCCCATCTGACTGGGTTGCCCCAGCCACTCTGGGCAGCTTCCAACATATAAAATCATAATAAAACATTAAACATTTTTAAAAATTCCTATGCTAGGGTTCCCTTCAGATGGATTGAGGACCACATGGCTCCATACCCTTCAAGATTTATCCGATGAAAATAGGGGCATCCTAAGGAAAAGTGGGGCATTCCAAGATCAGAAACCGGGATGGCTTCTGTCAATTGGGGACCGTCCCTGGAAAAGAGTGGCAGTTGGAGGGTCTGTGATTCCCATAGGCATCTGCTTGGCCACTGTAAGAACAGGATGCTGTACTAGATGGGCCCGTGGCCTGATCCAGCAGAGCTTTTCTTCTGTGAATGAGGGGAAATGAAGGCAATTTAGACAAAAAGTGGATATTTCCCACTAGAAGCGCTTAAAACTTCAAAAGGGGAGCCATGGAATAGTTTTGGCTTAGCCTTAACTGCTGGTGATTTCTCAACACTGATATCACATACTGAGCCTCCTGGAATGCTGAGTAATATAAATTTTGCTGAACTCCCAGCAATCTGCCTTGTTAGAGCCTCATTAAACACTGGCTGCTATGAACAAGTGTTTGTGGGGGTGCTGCTGCTAATGATGATGAGGGAACTTACTGCTCAGCAATTAATTTCTCACTTCCTTGCAATACTTCACAGATACTCTGCAGGCACAGCTTCCCCACAAACAGCTGCTAAGTAGTAGCCAATGTAAATGAGGTGTTAACAATGCTGTTTCCTGGGTGGTCAGGAGAAAAAAAAACGGCATCTTATCTCTGGTCTCGTAAGAGCAGGCTTTAATCAAGGAACTGTGGGAGAGGTCAGTTACGGGAGTTTATAGGTATGCTGGGCCAGTTTAAAATACAGAATTGTAGGTTGATTCAGTAAGGAAAACAGCTTACTGCATTCAGATGTAGTGGGGGGGGAGCACAGGGGCAGTTACCCTGGGTACAAAATGGTTAGGGATGCAAAATTTCAACACCCGGCATTTCCTCAGTATAGTTGTGTGCTTCCATGGCTGAGCTTTATTGAAAACGGCTGCTCCGTGTGAACCAGGAAGTGGCCTCTCCAGACACGTATCTCTCTGGCTGCGATTTCCTGGGTGATGTGGACGCCCTACAGCTGTTTTGGGACTACAATTCCCAACATCCCTGATTACTGCTCCTGTTAGCTAGGGATGATGGGTGTTGTAGTCCCAAAACAGCTGGAGGGCCTAGTTTGACCATCACTGCGTTAGGCAGTTGAATGTGCATGCGTTCTCCATCTGTTTCCCTCATTCCCACCTCAACATGGCCCCGGGCTCTGGCAACCCATGCCATGCCACTGGCTGCAGTTGATTGTGGGCCCTACTTAACTTACAATGGGCAAATGTGAACCTGCAGGATGGTGGTTTAAGGACACACGTGTTTGCCTTTCGAGGTTGTTTTTGCGCTAATGCTCCTCTAATAAGGAATGAAAAGGGAAATATTAAATATGACCTTTCCTTCTTGGCACGAGTGCTAGCTTTATTAAATTTTAAGATTTATCTCAATCTTCCTTCAATACCTCAAAAATACTCTTTTATTAAGGTTTTGGTTATAAGCACATTCATTTAAATTTAATCAGTTGATTGATCTGTCAAGACTGGTGATTAATCAACTTTTTCTCTTAACCTGTTATGGTATACTTTTGCTCCCCATGGTCCTTGGCCACGCACATCTGGCAACGAGCCCAAATTAGAAGGGACCTCACTTTCATTTTCAAATCCTGCTGTCGCATGAAACGATCAAATAATTTCACTTTTGATGGTTTGGACCTACACTTCTTAATCACTTAAACTGTTTCATTTTTATTTTTAATTGGGTCACAAGCCTAACTATTTACAAATTTATGAGCTTTTCTTTTAATTGCTTAGCAACTCGGTTGCTAACTAGTTTCTCTATTTTTTCATTTTAGTAATATTTTCCTTGTCATACTAATTTAGCAAGAAGAGAGTGTTTGCTATTAAATGACAAGAATGGATTTGAAAATTCCTAGGAGCTTGGCCCTTTATTTTTGTTAACCATTTTGTTTGCACATTGGCTTTCCTCTCATAGTTGTACATTTTAAATATATTCATACAATATTACATTTGACATGGCATTTGTTTGTGTTTTGTAAAAGAAATGAGGCATTAAAATATTTTTTATTATATAGTTTCAAAATGCATTGGAACGGTCTGTTGAAGTATATTTGAGCTTACCATTTTTTGCTGGTTACATTTCTCCATGCATGCCTATCTTGCAACATATATATTTGCCTCCTGCAGCGTTGGTCATGCTTTGACACACACCAAAATAAACAGGATTACAGACAGGATTCTCTCCTGGCCCTACCTGAAAACACAAGGGCTTGAACACGACAACTTCTGCATGTAAAGCTCAATGACTGAGCTATGGCCCTTTCCAAACTCTTGTGACTGGTATCCCCCCTCCGCTTTTCTTCCCTTGACAGTCTTCTTCCTCTTCTTGGGAACTGTAATCATTGCAGTTGTTGCTGTTGGAATCCATCTGTCTCAAGAGACAACGCAGTGCGCCTCTGGGGTTGAAGTCCAACCGTGTGTTAGCAGCAACCCTGGGGCGCAAGCCTGGACAATGTGTCTTTCTTTCTTTGGTGATCACTCATAGCTGAGTAAGATTGTCTTCCATAACCACGGTTTTAACAATGAGTCCGTAAGTGACTGTGGAGGCCAATTCTGGACCCACACGCCCTTCCACAGTGGGGACATTAGTTTCCAGGCAGGAGTTGATAATGGTGTAGATTTGCCAAGCGTGCCTTCCTCTTAGCATGTTTCTCCCTTGCATCCTGAGTTCAAGTGTCTTCAAAGCCTATGACACCTTTGGTAAAGGCTGTTCTCCAACTGGAGCACTCGCAGGCCAGTGTTTCCCAGTTCTCAGTATTTATACTACTTTTTTTTTTTTAGATTTGCCTTGAGACAGTCTTTAAATCTCTTTTGTTGACCACCAGCATTACGCTTTCCATTTTTAAGTTCGGAATAGAGTAGTTGCTTTAGAAGATGATGACCAGGCATCTGCACAACATGACCAGTCCAACGAAGTTGATGTTGAAGAATCATTGCTTCAACACTGGTGATCTTTGCTTCTTCCAGTACACTGATATTAGTTCGCCTGTCTTCCCAAGTGATGTGTAAAATTTTTCGGAGACACCGTTGATGGAATCTTTCGAGGAGTTGGAGATGGCGTTCATAAGTGGTCCATGTTTCACAAGCGTACAGTAATGTTGGTAGTAAAATAGCTTTGTAAACAAGCATTTCGGTTTCCCTGCGAATGTCCCAGTCCTCAAACACTCTGCACTTCAATCGGCAGAAAGCCACACTTGTAGAGCTCAGGCGATGCTGGATTTCGGCATCCATGTTGAGCCTTGTGGACAGGTAACTGCCTAGCTAGGAGCAGTGATCAACATTTCCCAACGTTACACCACGTTGGGATTTGGGATTGTGGCGCTGCAGAGGGGTTATTTTGTACATTTGGCACCACCCTGGCTGCAGGAGTAGCCGGAAGGAGGCATACAAGGTGCCATCTTAACTACCTTAGGGACTCTACTCTGGATTTGTGTAGCATTTACTCATTAGCCTTTTCTTCTCCAGAAGATATCCCACAAGGCAGCAGAGGTTTAGGACCAGAGTTTTCACTTCCCTCTACAGCATGTGCAGAAGCCACCTTCTTGACTGTTGAAGCCATTATTCGTCTGACCCACTCCATTTTCTGCAGCCTGTCTTTGCATGCAAGTCCCTAACTCACCAAGGGTTTGAGACCCATTGGCTACCCTCACCTGGTTTAGCCAGCCAGTTGAAGCCATTGCCAGGGTGTGGCCGCTGTCACGTGCTGGCAGCTTCTAGGAGCCTTTGCAGTAAGACCACCAAAATGTCCAGTCTGTGGAAGAAAGCTGGACTATAAAATTGGGCTCGAAAAATAAAAGATGGTACCAAATACACGTCTTTCCCAAAGCGAGTTTGAATTGCTGGCTTGTTCAAGTCACCAGTTCTTCCTGCCCAAGAGAATCCAGGAAACTGCACTGAAGCAGCAGGAGAAGCTATGGGGACTCCAAACCTCTTTGGAAGTCAGGCTGAGCATGCAAGTCATGCTTTCTCTCATCAGAAGAACATAGTTTTAACATGGACCCCAAATTGCTGAGAAGACAATGTATTTTTTTTATTCTAAGTAGGAGAAAGTTTCAGAAGCAATCACTTTGCAGCATCAATTCCTGTAAGTATTATACATACATATGGCACACATTGATTGGGCAGGTATCTACCCTGTAGATGGGAACATTCATTTAAGCAAGTACGGTATATTCCAGCCATCGGAACCAATTTCAGAAACATGTTTAATTTTTTGAATAAAAGAAATGGAGAAAAGGCAACTTCTTACTGATGGCTACAATAATATGTAAGGACTGTGGATGTTACGGGCATTGGAAGGCAAACAAGTTTTATACTGGTTTGATTATGGCATTGCAGCAAATCCCCTGGCAGGATTAGGTTAGAAGAAAGAGTGATCTCTTACCGCTGGTTAACTGCACTTCTGATATGTTTGGTTTAAATTAGGTGTTTTTGATTGTGTAATATAGTCTGACATATACTAGCAAATAATCAAAAATAGAAAAAAATATATAGACAAGATATATTCGAATGGGAAATGTGTTTAATGGTTTATATTAGCAATTTTGATAAGGGGGACATGTTGAATTTATCAATTTTATTCCTACCACCTTATTACAACTGGAAATTTCTTCAAGGACTACGCGAAGGCTACAATCCTAACACTCTAATGTTGATGGCTAGGGTGTGTGAGTATAGTTGCCCCTCCATTAGCCTCTGCCAATGAAGAGCAGTGCCACTGTCTGAGACAAGCCTGATCTGTGCTGGAGGTCTGATCTCTGCCTAAGTGGTCAGTAAACTACCACTAATGGAAAGCTCCAAAATGGAGCATCTGGGAACAGGGAAACACAGTAAGGCCCTCTGGTGTACCAGCCTGAGGCAAAATCCCTCTTTCAGTTCCTCTGGAAGGCTGCATTCCTGTAGTCTTGTGGGAGTAGGTTGTCTTGAAATCAGCGGCCTTTCTTCTGAATAGACATGGTTAGTTTTCATGTTTATAGTAGAATATGGAATAAAGAGGCAGCAGGAGAATTTCAGTTAAAAACACAGGACTCAGGCAAAGGACTCAGAGTTCTGATGGTACAATCAAATGGAGTTTTGTGTACATAATTTGGCAGGTTGAGAATTCAGGTGAGGATACGGCTCATGGCAGTAAGGAATAGAATGAGGGAGGATATATGAGAAGGACATTTGGGGGTAAGTTTCCTGCATGGAGCACTGAGATTTAACTGTGTGACCTCCATTAACATTTGTAGGATTCACAAAGCTCAATCCCCATGTGGTATGCTGCAAATGTACCCCTAAGTATTAAGAACACACAACAATTAAAATAACTATAAATAGACAGGTTCAGAATCGGGAAGAAACAAGTTAGAGCCGGTGAGGCAATACAAGGCCTTGAGGAGCACTCTCCCTCTTTCAATCACTGAAAATAACTGGAGTGGGGGGAGGAATCCTGCATTGAGACAACTTAATTATAGACTTGAGCCTCAAGGAGGCCAAGATTGATCTGATACCTTTCTTGAGCAAAAACTGAGGGGGGAAATGTCGAACCTGCATCGGCAGAAGTTTGTGTGTTCCACCTCAGGAACATGGAGACACCTGTAGAAGAAATTTTTCATCAGGAGAGAGTCTTTCATAGTAGGAATAACTCTCAGAAAGTTGCTGACTATTGGAAAGAGAAGATCGGGGTACAACAGGCCTTGTCTTAATACTACACCTTGGTGGTTATTGTGGGAAATAGGGTTGCCAGACTCAATAGAGGACAGGACTTCTGTGCCTTTAATTGCCCTGCTCTCTTTTGAGTCTGGAAACTTTAAAGAGAAACCAGCAGACCCTTTGTTTAATTTCCAAGCAAAGGGTCTGCTGGTTTCTTATTAAGGTTTCCAGACGCAAAAGAGAGCAGGGCAATTAAAGGCACAGACGTCCTGCCCTCTACTGAGTCTGGCAACCCTAGTGGGAGATTTTTGCAATTGAACCTAACAATGCATATCTATGCTAGTTAGTAAATGAAAGGGTTAAGGACCACAGAGCATAGCTGCCAAGTTTTCCCTTTTCTCGCGAGGAAGCCTATTCAGCATAAGGGAAAATCCCTTTAAAAAAGGGATAACTTGGCAGCTATGCCACAGAGCTCTAAATTTCTAGAGAAGACTAGGTCAGTCTCCCCTCACATTTGGTGAGGGAGGAAATAAGGGTTATTTCCTGTTCCTCTCTTCTCTTTGAACCATGTAACTGAGTCAAACATCTTAGGCTGGGACTCCAGACTTAAAATGTGTGTTTGAGATTAACTTTTGTATTTTGCAGCCCAGAATACCTTGTAGCATTTGAACAATGCATAAGTGAGATCTTTGATTACTGTGAGTAAAGCATTTCAACTTACTTAATGTTGTACTCTGTTCACCATAGCTGCCAAGTCCGGGTCGTAAAGATCCGGGATCGGCAGCGCGCGCATGACCGGAAGTTGCGTGACGCAACTTCCGGTGGCACTTCGCCCTTCTATGGGCACCAGAAAATGGCGGCGCCGGAAGTCGCTTCCGCGCATGACCGGAAACACGTAAAAGCGACTTCCGGCGCCGCCGCCGCCATTTTCTGATGCCCATAGAAGGGCAAAGCGCCACCGGAAGTCACGTCACGCAACTTTCGGTCATGCGCGGAAGCGACTTCCGGCGCCGGCGCCACCATTTTCTGGTGCCCATAGAAGGGCAAAGCGGCACCAGAAAAATGGCCGCTGGGCAGAAGCCAATTTAAGGGACAATACCAGGATTTTTCACCAAACGGGAGACCGCCAGGAAACGGTAAGAAAAAAGGGGTTTTCCTGGCGGATACGGGATACTTGGCAGCTATGCTGTTCACTCTGAAAGGGGCAGAGGTGGGGAACCACAATTAAAAATGCTTAATGCATTTAAGGGTCTAGCAACCTATATTTCCTGGCTTTGCAAATGCCGGATGTATTTCTGTTTTAAACTCTGCTAGGGGTTCTTTTGGCTAGTTTTTTTGAATTCAGGCAGGCAGCTGTTGTTGTTTTCTTGACGTTTCCCACACACATGGGACTTCTGAATTAACTGGTATTCCCCAGTTATTTCCCAACAGTTGTTTGTTTGTTTGTTTCCTTTATATCCCCCTTGGGGATTTCTCTGTGTGTGCAGAGAACACATAGTTGTTCATATATGGTCCATAGACTGTTTCCAATTTTAGGAAGTATGTGGGGTTTTCTTTGGTTGTTGGTAGTATTTATTAATCCCATTAAAAAAATGAAACCCAAAGCAACTTACAAAGATGAGCATTAGATACAAATATAAAAACCATGCTAAAACAACCTAAAATGCACGAATGATACACATGTTTAAATTATCAGTAATAAGACAGTAATGAGGCTTACAATCTAAAGTCATGGCACAAAGCGGGGAAAGGATTGAGAGAGGGGAAGAAAAAATAAATTCAGTTTTAATAGTGACTGGCTGGAATGGAAACTGTTCAAGACGAGGAATCAAAAGTTGCTGGTTGCTCAGCAGAGCCAATGGAATGGCTCTGCTTCCTTCCTTTCCCTCTTCCGCAGTCTAATGGAATGGGCCAGTAGTTTATTCCAAGGCAAGAAAGTTTCATGTGTGCATTATTTTTGTCATTTGGTGTAGACTTGGCTCAGAGCTATATGGACCAATTGCCTAACTCAGGATAAGACACCTTCATATATTCATCAGGGGTCTTTTCAATGTGCTCCAAAGCTTGCTAGGCTTTTTTCTATACTGGACAAACCTATGGAGCAAGTTCCAAAGATATTGGCCTCCAAAGGACATGCCCTACCACCGACCCTAGAAATTCTAATTTCAGGCATCAACAGCTAAGATACCCCAGCAGACTTCAACTGTCATGGAAGGGCAACTGGGAAGGTGGCGCCTCTTAAATGACTCTGGCTTGGAAAAGATAACACAAAGCCCTCTCTCAGGTGATTATTCAAGCAAGTAGGAATTAAATGAAGAAGAGAAAGGGGGTGAGCAAATGAAGAGCGATGAAATCAATGAAGGACAAAGAAGACAGAACAAGGCAAACAAAAATATCAGTAGCAGGAACAAATAGTTGTCTGGAGGAGTTACCTGACTGTTTTCATGTGCCAAAACTTGGACTGAAATATACTGAAGCAAAATCTCCCAATGTACTTTTTGTTCAGTGGTTCTGATTGTTTGCGAGCCAAGAACCCCCAGAAATTCCCCACCAATAACTCAGACCCACACATTAATTTTGGTTTTGTTTTTGGCATAATTTTGACCACAACTTTATTCAAAAATTACAAATTAATTTGAGTGTTGGCCTTAGGCTTTGGTTAATCTGCCCCACGGTGGGACAGGACCAGCTCTGACTTCCTGCAATAGGAAAGTCAAGTAAACACCGCATGGAGGAGATAGCTGAGCACAGGCAATCTCCCCCACCAGAAATGTTCCCCAAGGCTCGTGCTCTGTATAGGCCCCAGCCCTGCACCATTGCGGGGGTGTAAGGACTAGAGCCCCGGAGCCCCAGGATTCTTTTAACGGAATACTTCTGTAAGAGCAACACTGAGGGGCATGCACCTCCATGCGATGCCCCTCCCAAACTCATCAACCAAAGCCTAACCTGCCAACCTAACAAGTTGTGACTATTGCTAAGCAGTAGGCGAAAAACCAAATGGCACAGCCAATCAGCCAAATGGAAAAAATTCCTACTGGCCCCTGAATACAGGCGGCGCCATAGCAAGGTCAACCTAAACCAGCAAAGAAAAAAGGAGGTGGGTGGGAGGGAGATTGAAATCACTAGCAGGAAGGAGCTCAACCCCAAAAACGCTGAGTATTTAAGGATTCCCCTTGTCAATCAAGAATTGGATACATGCAATTCTCCCCAGCGACAGCCAGCCCTCCAATCATCTTCTCCCAATTATCTTAAACCCCACCCCACCCCACCCCTCACAGTCATTTCTGCTAGGCCTGGTCGCAACCCTCACTATTCCATATGGGGGTTAATGAGCTTTTAAAGACTTCCTCACACCATCATTGCCTGGCCGACTGTTGTATGACTCCGCAACTGTTGCCCTGCTAGTGGTCCATGGTTTCTTTCCCAAAAATATCCAGAACATGCCCCAACTAATTTTTAATGGGGGACATATTTTGAACTGAAGAAAGGCTGATGGGCCTGTAGCATATATTTTTAATTGATTTTTATTACTTTTCTCATAAACAAAACAAATATATCCAAAGTAACCTTAATCCAAATTTTCCATATTGATACGCCTCTAATAAACATCGGTTATCATATTAATACAAACCTCTATTTTATACATTTCATACATCTATGATCATATTTATACAGCCTTTTCATACATACTAGTGTTTTGCCAAACCTGACTTCCCTTCTTCCCCTCATTTGCTTTTCCAGTTTCTTCTCTTATTTTTATGTGTTTCCCCCATTTCCCCCCTGTCTTTCCCTTTAATATTTTCCATTTTATCTTATTCACAGACCCAGGTATCTATTCTTTTTCTTGCAGTTTTTTTATGTTAATCCTACCAGCGTCTTCACATTTGTACAATATTCCTTTAAGTACTCCACAAATTTATTCCAATCCTTTTGAAACCTTTGGTCTTTTTGATCTCTTATTCGTCCCGTTCATCCTTGCCAACTCTGCGTATTCCATTAGTTTAGCCTGCCACTCATCTATTGTCGGGATTTCTATCGGTTTCCACCTTTGAGCTAAAACCACTCTTGCTGCTGTGGTGGCATACATGAATATTTTTCGACCATTCTTATTAATTTCATTTCCCATCAGCCCTAGCAAGAAGGCTTCGGGTTTCTTGGGGAAAGTATATTTTAGCATCTTCTTTATTTCATTATATATTTGCTCCCAGTATCTTTTCACCTTTTCACATAGCCACCACATGTGGTATAATTCTCCCTCCTTTGGTTTACATTTCCAACATTTTTTTATCTTTCAATTTATAGATTTTTGCTAACTTAACTGGGGTTAGGTACCAACAGTACATCATTTTCATGATATTTTCTTTTAGTACTGTGCATGCCGTAAACTTCATATATTGGTTCCATAGTTTAAACCATAGGTCATATTCAATGGGCCTGTAGCATTGGCTGCATTCCACCACTCACTCCAGAGGGCTTCATAATTCTCTCCAGGGTAAATGGTAACATAGGCCTGTGTGTGTGTGTGTGTGTGTGTGTGTGTGTTTTGCATGGTTTCCCCTTAGCCGCTCTCGGTCTTGCAAGAGTCGAGAGCCAGGCAAATGGGGAAACTCTGTCAGCAGCTCTGTTGCTCTTCACACTGTCAAAGAGTGTGTTAAAGCGCCTCTTACCTGGGTCTTGGTTCAGGTACATATTGAAGAGATTGCGAGGGTTCCACAGCTGCCTTGCAGACCAGGCAGAATTGCACTGGGGGCAGAATTGAGTCCTCAGACTGTCAGTTGCTTATCCAAATCTAGAGGAATTAATTTCCCTCAGGTGTCTGGTAAAAATACTGTTCTGGCTGGAGCTATTAGACCCCAAAAGTAGCAGAGAGACAATTACGCATGAGCATTTAGTTAGGTGTTACACATTTTAGGTAAAGGTAAAGGGCCCCTGACCATCAGGTCCAGTTGTGTCCGACTCTGGGGTTGCGGCGCTCATCTCGCTCTATAGGCCGAGGGAGCCGGCGTTTGTCCGCAGACAGCTTCTGGGTCATGTGGCCAGCATGACAAAGCTGCTTCTGGCGAACCATAGCAGTGCATGGAAACGCTGTTTACCTTCCCGACGGAGCGGTCCCTATTTATCTACTTGCACTTTGATGTGCTTTCAAACTGCTAGGTGGGCAGGAGCTGGGACCGAGCAACGGGAGCTCACCCCGTTGCACGGATTCGAACCGCCGACCTTCAGATCAGCAAGCCCTAGACATTTTAGTGTTACATTTTGTTATGAGCTTTGTGCTCATGCATGCTCTTCATTTATACAATACCTTTAAAGCTTCCAGGCAGGTTTCTAAATGTAAACTCTATACATTTTCTTTATAAACTACCTATACATTTCAGCAATCCTCATTCTCTATAAACTGCCTATACATTTCAGCAATCCTCAGCGCTATACTAGTCTTTAATGCCCTCAAATGTAATACAAATTAAGTCATGAAAGGGGTGAGTAAGGATTGAGTTCAGAATGTAACTGATCTGTAGAAAGGACTTTATGATCTGAAAATAGAGACAATGTATGTACTTTTGTAACCCAAGAGCATATTTAATAAAAACGAAGAAGAAGAAGAAGAAGAAGAAGAAGAAGAAGAAGAAGAAGAGGGGGTGATATGATATGATAAGGGGTGGTATGATAACCATGTTCAAATATATAAAAGGATGTCATATATTTTCTGCTGCAGAGAAGCGGACACGGAGCAATGGATTCAAACTACAAGAAAGAAGATTCCACCTCAACATTAGGAAGAACTTCCTGACAGTAAGAGCTGTTCAGCAGTGAAATTTGCTGCCAATGAGTGTGGTGGAGTCTCCTTCTCTGGAGGTCTTTAAGCAGAGGCTTGACAGGCATATGTCAAGAATGCTTTGATGGTGTTTCCTGCTTGGCAGGGGGTTGGACTGGATGGCCCTTGTGGTCTCTTCCAACTCTATGAGAAGAAGAAGAAGAAGAAGAAGAGGAAGAAGAAGAAGAAGAAGAAGAAGAAGAAGAAGAAGAAGAAGAAGAAGAAGAAGAAGAAGAAGAATTAGTTCCCACCTGTAGCAGGATGACACCTCTGACACATCAACTCTGGACTTTCTGTCTCCATCTTCCTTATCACACTCAAGTTCTGGACTGGACATCCACCCATCAGGGAACCAAACTCTAGTGGCTATATTCCTGGAGAGTTTGTGTTGAAGTGTGAGTTTATTAAAATGTGTGTGTGTGTGTGTGTGTGTGTATTCTGCACACTAAGGTATGTGTATGAGAGAGCTCACATGCGTTTTGTGAGCTTGATCCAATAAACACAGTATTTTGCCTTTTCCTCCATATATGTAAGACTCTTGCTAAATTATTTCAACTCACACAGTTAGGGCTATTGTCAAACAAAGCTATATAAAGTTCAGGACATTCTACACATTCACCACCACCCTTCTTTGGATTTCAGAAAAGGTTAGGGCACTGGCGGCAGTTAGCTCAAATGCCTTAAATGAGCAGGTTCGTATTTACATATGTATGTGCTGGTCACTGTTCTGTTTGTGAAATCCGCAAAGCAATGCACAAACAAATTAAAAACAAAAAAACCATAATGGAGGATATTTGTAAAAACAACAGCAGGAGGGACAGTTACAAATTGGACAGGCAAGCTGGAACATAAGATTAGTTATGGTGTGAATGTGATATAATTCAATGTTTTTGGAAGCAAGTTGTCAGGACATGTTATATAGTTATGAGTCTTGATCTTGCCTTCTTGTTACTAAATCGTTTTGAGAAACAATTTATAAACATAGGAAGTTGTTCTACTACTGCAGCTGAAATGTCCACGCAACAGATTAAAAAAAACAAAACAAAAAAGCACACACCAAAGTAGTGGGTGGGGATAAGGAAACAAAGGATTTCAAAGGTTTGGGGGGATTGCAAAATGGTGAAGCTGACTTTTCAGATGAGCAGAGCCTAATCTGAGAAACAAAATACTGGTATCTTTTTGGAAGAATGGAATGTGTTAATCATTTATTTTGAGAACCCACCTTACTCATGGCTGTCAGTGTTCTTTGTAGGTTTATTTGAAGTATACAGTAAGTTTATAGAGTTTATAGCTATTGCTTCTGCGTTGCAATGTCCTATACTGTAGATATATATACTTCATAGCTGTTACTTCTGAAAGTGGTAGGACATACCTTGCAAGACCCATCTTGTTGATTTTAGGTTTTAGTGATACCACTGTGAAGTTTGTTAGGGGCCACTGTGCTGAGAGTGATCATAGGATCATAGAATTGTAGAGTTGGAAGATACCATGAGGGTCATCTACCCCTACCCCTTGCAATGCATGAATCTTTTGCCCAGCATGGGGCTTGAACCCATGGCCCTAAGATTAAGAGTCTTGTGCTCTACCGACTGAGCTATCCCGTGTTATCAGTGTTGAACAATTGACCCAGAGAGCAACTGGAAGGCCCAAGGCAAAACTACTAGTCTCTGTGCTCCCCCCGCCCTCTTTGCAATTGCATACTAACTGGGACAGTAGATGTCCCTTTAAGTAACAAGCACATGCCATGGGGAAAGAAGTTATTTTCAGAGTGCTGGGCTGAGTCAGATAAAGTGATATCTGGCTTTAACGCTAATAAAGGTTTGACTTTTCTCCTTCACTTTCTGAAGAATGAGAGAGATTCAGGTTTAAGGAATAAAATGACTAAATTAAGAAGCTTAATAATTTCTGCTTTTAAGCTGATGCAGTTGCTTGTGGAAGTGCTTAAGGTTTATGCCGACAATTCCCTTGCATCCTAGGGATCAGGAGCAGAAGCTGATAAGATAACCCATGGAGCAAGGAAGTCATGTCTCACTCCAGTAGCTCTGCCGTTGCAAAACCTTGGTCTCTGGAATGAGGATGACTTGTGTTCTCTTTAAGATGCACACAGTAAGTCGTGGCAGATAGCAGCTACCCTATCCTGATGTTATTTAATATTGAACTACGTGTGTAGTCTGGTGTCGGGAACTACATCTTGCCACTGCAGTTTTCCATCAAGGTGGGGGTGGGGGGTGGGGGGTGGGGGGGAAGCATGTAAACTTCTTCAAAGATAGGAAGCTAGCCTGAGATCTGAGAAAGCAGGCAGAAGAATGGTTTCCAGCTGCTTCTCAAGCAGAGACAAAGGAGGGGGAAATTGCAGAGACTTAATTAAGGGCCAAGACAGATTCTCAGGTGTTGAGAATGGAAGTTAATAAGGAAGCATAAAAGCTCAAGAAATATGAAGCCACCCAACTTGGATTCTGTCCTTTTCAGAGAGTCTAAAGGTTTGGATTCTGTAGGATGCAGTGACATGCATTTGACAGATAGAGGATGCTTCCCCCAGGTTCAAACAAAGCTCCACCAGTGGAAGCTGGGACTACAGGCACCAGCCACAGGCTTCATCATCTTCTTTCCACCCCTTAAAAATAGGTTTTGCAGACTAAAACACATCATGTGACATCATTGATTTGAGAACTTCCACATCCTGGCCTCTCACTTCCTAAACCTTATGGAGGGCAAAGGAGAGAAGCTGCTTGAAGCATGGCCACACAGAGCCATAATATGTAGCTTCAGCCTCCGTTCTTCCTTTCCAGAAATAAAGGATGTTGCTCCTACACTTTTAACATGCAGCAGGGCAGGGTGGGTGGTCTGTGGTTCAGGTGGGTGGGTGGAAGGAAGGAAGGAAGGAAGGAAGACTGTGATGAACAGCCACTTGTCCTTGGGCAACAGCAGAGTATAGGTGGCTAAATAATCCAGAAGTCCTGTCTCCGAGGTGCGCTTCACAAGTCACTTGACACTCATCTATACTAGATGTTTGCCTACTTGGTGAGTCATAATTCCCACACCTCCCTCTCCCCCCTCCCTCTCCCTCCCTCCCTCTCTCTCTCTCTCTCTCTCTCTCTCACACACACACACACACACACTAGTATGGGCCTTGGAACAGAGTTTATTTTGCCTACAGTACTCTGTACTGCTAGGTAACCAGGGAGGGACAGAGTTAGAGGTGGCTGAGAGTTGAATAAGCCGGTTACAGCAAGCAGGGACAGTAGAGGTAAAAACATTCCTGGAAGCATCAAGTGCAGGATGCAAGAGGATTCCTCAAGTCAGCCTGCCTGGACTAGTAGGTAGACACAACCCCCTCTGAGGCCTGCTTGACTCACCCACCAAGAGTTCACCAGTGGTGGAAGGCTCTGGCAACATCTTCCTCAACACATCACAGAGTGATAATGGGACAAGATCAGGAACCCAACCGGTTCTACCTCAGAGCCAGGATGGAGCTCACCCACATGCCATAAAGCAGCACCTGTTAGGTTGGGGAAGAGCACTGTCTTACTGTAGACCAAGTTTGAAATAATGAATAGAGTTGTGGCCCTGTTGTTCCAGTGCTTGAGACTCATCTTTCTACATGTCCTGAAAGAGACACACTAAAAGACAGAAAGGCATTCATCCCCCACCCCCACCCCCAAGAGCTGAAGATAGCATGGCAGAGCCGTAATTGTTCATGCTGTACACATTTATCTTACACGCTCATTTGAGGTTTGCATGGGGGTTTTGTTCTCCCAACATCTGCAAAATCTGCTGGACCAAAGACAATCGTGATGCAAAACAAATGACGGTGTACACCATGACCATACCAATAATTACTGTACCACTGAAAATTTGACTACCCTATTAACTATTACCTACCTCTGGTCCCAAGGTTTGGGGTTTGGATTACAATCTCAATTGCCACTATGGAAACAAAGCTTATAAAGTAGTGTATAAACTCAGCTAGACAATCGGCTAGGAAGGCATGTGACCAAAGGGTCGCCTGCTCCAACATGAGCTTGCCTACACACTGGAGTCACCTTCAGAGACCTTCCAAGGTGCTCCCACTCTCTGAGTTGAAGTGGGTAGTGACTGGGGAGAGACCCTTCTCAGTGGTGGTATTCAGTGCTTTTTTTCAGGGGGGAACTCAAGCGAAAACAGTGCTTGTGGCACTCATCTCACTCTATTGGCCGAGGGAGCCGGCGTACAGCTTCCAGGTCATGTAGCCAGCATGACTAAGCCGCTTCTGGCGAACCAGAGCAGCACACGGAAACGCCGGTGGTATTCTATTTAGGAATAATTTCTCTAGGGAGGCTCACCAGAAGCCTCCTCTGATGTCTCTGTGGTGCCAGGTGGAGCCCTTTTTCTTTTATTTTCATAGAACTGTAGAGTTGAAAAGGGACCACAAGGATCATCTAGTCCAACCCCCAGCAATGCAAGAATCTTTTGTCCAATGTGAGGCTCGAAGCTACAATGCTGAGGTTAAGAGCCTCATCCTCTACTGACTGAGCTATCTCAGCTCTTATAATTTTTGTCTCGACTGTTTTGTTGTTTCCTTTCACATGACATTTCAGATATTATTCTTTCTGTTCTGTGAGCTGCTTTGTAAATATTTATATCAAATGGGGGCATCTGCATTGAAGAATTAACAAATTAGAGATTAAAAAGTCTCCTACGTGCCATCAGCTTGTAAAGACTGGGCATGGATGGTTTATATTAATTTGCCCTTCTGAGAATGCACAGCCCTTTCTAGACCTCTTACCTTTAGCATTTTGATTTGGAGTTTTTTTTTACAAACCAGTGGCAACCGCTGAATCACAGTCCTTTGCTCCACTGAAGCACATTTTTAATCTGCAAAGTCATGGCATTTGTCCAAGGAGAGGAGGTGGGTTAACTGTAAAGGGGTAGATGATCCCCTTCCTTTATTATAAATTCACAGAACTGAAATTGACTAATGAGCTATATATGCTAATCTGAAAACCTCCTTGTTTCTATGGCCAAGACCTTTTTATAAAGTTGACTCATAAGTTACGCAAAGGCTCTCTGCAAGTTTACTTAGGAGCCTCCTTCTCACTGCTACTTCTAAGGCAGGCACCCCCAAACTTCGGCCCTCCAGATGTTTTGGACTACAATTCCCATCATCCCTGACCACTGGTCCTGTTAGCGAGGGATCATGGGAGTTGTAGGCCAAAACATCTGGAGGGCTGCAGTTTGGGGATGCCTGTTCTAAGGTCTTCCCGCTCGACATGTTCTGAGGTGTCATTACTGATGAATTGCCTGTTAATAGATCTTTAACTAGTCAGTTCCTATTCCCTGCAAAGGGTCATGTCCTTATCTACTAATTTCCTTTTTATTATCTCTCGAGCGGTGGTGGTGGTGGAGACACATACATCCTCCTGGCAGTGATGGCGCTGCCATCTCTGAGTTGGGAAAGAAGCAGTGGCAGCCGCTGTGCTTCTTGATCTTGCTGCCGCCATGTCCTGCCCCATCCTGATGAACACAACACCGCACTCCCGGCCACTACCTCCGCTCCCCTCCCAACTCACCACTAATGGTATATTAGTGCTATTTTGTAAAGCATAACTTTTTCTGTAAGTGATTGTGGGGCTGGACTACAAGGGTAAGAAAAAGTACCCAAAACATGATGCCCACTGAAGTAACCCTACCGAAATCCCCTCATCTTTGCCCAAGTTGTGTCTCCTGCCGGCTATCCTCTTCCTCAAGGTGAGGCACATGCGCGCGCACACACAGAGCCTTAAGTCTTGTGGTTGAATGCTTGGAGGAAATCCTTGAGGGTTGTGAGCATTGTGACCATTTCTGCTTGGTCCTGGGCTCCCTCAGGGCTCGCAGCCCTACCCTTTAAGACATTAAGGCTGAAGCTCTTCCTCATCCTCCAGCACCCCCACAAAGTCTTTATTCTAGCTGCTAGAATAAATGAAGCATGTGTGTGTGTGTGTTTTGGGGAAACTCATGCCACCCTGTTTTCCCTGCTCCCACACCCTTGGGCCAGCTCTTGCAAGGAAAATATAGGCTTCTGGCCTACTAGCCAATTGTCTGCTTTGCCATTGGAAGGAATCCATTGCAAATTCACCTCTCTAATAGTGCACTGCTTCACTGGTACCAAAAAACAAAAACAAAAAACCCCACCACCCTGTACCTGTATCCCAATATTTTTGCTTGTGCCATCAAGCAGGTCAAGCCTGACATGATTTTCAGAGCTGAGTGTGTGAGAATTTCTCCTTTTTCTCCACACTAAAATGGGGGTAGTCCTTGTAAACCTAACCATCACCCCTCCCGACACACACAACCAAACAAACATCAAGCAGTAAGCATAAAGATCCAATTGAAAGATTAGGGTCTTAATGAAGCATGGCATAACAGCCTGAGCCTGAAGGCATGCAGCTAAATTTAATTTCTGGAAAAAATGTAAAGAGGGAGGGACAAATGAAATAAAACTGACACAACAACAGCATGTTGTGAGAAGGGCACTTTGCCTCTCCCCCCCCCTCCTCTTTGTTTTTCTATTTTGACCACCATCCTTTCTGGGCAAGGCTCTCCTTTCGCTGTAGGTCCCTGTGGTACAAAATCGAGTTCTCTGGAGTAGAGTTTCAAAGACAAGACGAGCACTTAGGTGCCAAGTGTTATTTTTGGCATTGGAAACCCACCTCTCTGTGAATAAATAGCACAGCAAGGAAAGTCAAAAGCTGAAAGGAAAGAGTTGAAGAAGATTCCACTCATGGCAATATAAATAGATTTTTCAGTCTAAATGAACATTCAGAAATTTGCTAAAGAATGGGATGGAGGAAGTTTCCTTCTGTTCTTGGTAATATCAGCCCCTTACCCTTGCCTGGAAATTCCTTTCAACTACTGAAGTAGATCTCAATAATACATTCATCCCCTGTGACCCTGGTTTCTCCCATTCCCCCTGGTCCTTTATCCCTCCCCATTGCCAAGCTTTCAGGTCATTGGGCTGGGATTTTTCTTTTGTGTCTAATGCCTTAAATGTGTATGCCTTGTCCTTGATATTTGGGCAGCTTTTCATACTGTTGACCATGGTATCCTCCTGTAGCATCTCAGGGAAGAAGAGGTGGGGGGGGCACTGTGCTTCCTTAGTTCTGCTCCTATCTCCAGGGCCATTTCCAGAAAGTAGTTATGGGAAGCTAATGTTTGGAACCATCAGTGTTGTCCTGTGACGTCTGGAATCCCCTCACCCCCAAATCATTTCGCTAGTCTTATTAAATCACATTTTGAGTTCCTTGAAATTACTCAACTGTTCCTCCTGAGAATGTATCTCTAAATTCACTTCAAAATTCCTCTTTAGGCAACATTCAGTGGCAGTGCTAGTCTCAGATCATGATAACTTCACTCACCATTTGGGAAGCTTTTCTTCCCCCACATCCAGATTCCCAGTAGGACACCCATCTAATGCTATTGAGAGGCAGAGGATGACACCCAAAGCAGGACAGCTTCACTAGCAATCCACATTAAGATAGATGGTGGGCCCCAGATATGAATTTGAAGATCTTCATCGCTAAGAACATGTCCTGCTCTTACTGAAAATCATGTCACTTACCTTTGTTGTTGTTTAGTCGTTTAGTCGTGACCGACTCTTCATGACCCCTGTCCTGCACTGCCTCCCGCAGTTTGGTCAAACTCATGTTCGTAGCTTCGAGAACACTGTCCAACCATCTCGTCCTCTGTTGTCCCCTTCTCCTAGTGCCCTCAATTTTCCCAACATTAGGGTCTTCTCCAAGGATTCTTCTCTTCTCATGAGGTGACCAAAGTACTGGAGCCTCAGCTTCATGATCTGTCCTTCCAGTGAGCACTCAGGGCTGATTTCATTCAGAATGGATAGGTTTGATCTTCTTGCAGTCCATGGGACTCTCAAGAGTCTCCTCCAGTACCATAATTCAAAAGCATCAATTCTTCGTCACTTACCTTAAAATGCAAAAAAATAATAATAATCATCTCTGGTTGGGAATTCCAAATCCTTTTTGAAACATCACTTCCCTTGCCTCAAACAAAACAAGGGACACTTTCCACGAAAGACCCATTTCGGTAGTTGCCATTATTAGATCTATTTCCCACAGATGTGTTGAATGCTTTTTTGAAACTAAGTGTTAGGCACGACCTCTGACCAATCAAGGAAAACATGACCCATCAGCCATGTATTGTGTGTGGTCCACCTTCCTCCTGGCCACAGGTTCTGCTGTTCCCCAGGTGAACTGTGAAAACAGGAGGCTTTTTTTGAGCCCCAGATAGAACATTGTGCACAGAAGGTGAGCTGCATTAGACTTGATGGGTCAAAAACTCACATAGACAAATCAAAGTTGCTAGACCACTGGGGGGGGGGGGAAGGAGACAGTGGCAGCTACAGGACAGACAACAAGCAAAAATTCTAAGCAAATAAAGGCAGGAACAGATATCTGAGGAGTAAGTAACTGAACACACATTCACTGCTGTGAAAACAAATAGAATCTAGGAAAGGTGCATGTGAACCAACTTCCTCCTGCTGCCTTTCCCCTTCAATTCAACCTGTGTCGTATAGACATTAGTGATATTAAGGTCAATGAGATGGGAACTGCTTTGCTCTTCCTGGTCATAAGTCCAACGATGCCCAGAACACATAGGAGGCACAATAGAGAAAATTTAGAAGAAATTTAATAGAAGAACATTGAACATCACCATATAGGAGGTGCTGGAATGCCTGGAGTTACTAAGTGTATTGTGCCACCAAAGCTCTCTAGGAGATCTTGAAATATGAGTATCTTCTACATCTGGAGGTCCCCATTCATCATCTTGCCTAAAAAGAATTAATAGAGGCCCCAACTGGGCAGTTCCTCCTCTGCTTCGCTTACGAGGCTCCTGCTACCTTTGTCAGCAAATAATTCTGAATAATCAAGTTTATTGCAAAACATGCTAGGATTTTGTGGATAATTTGCAAATGCTAAGAAAGGCAAATCATCCGAGAAGGTGAAAGGCTGCCAGCCTGCTTTCTCTGTTTGTGGTTTCCTAAGCATGCTTTAACTATGTGTGATTGGTTAGGTCCAACAGGCGTGCACGTCTGTTGCACTAGCTGAATCGCTTGTGACCTTATTATTCTCGTGACCTTATTGCACTTGCTTGCATGAGGAACACACACACATTCGGAGAGTTTGGCAGAGCATCAAGAGCAGTTGAAAAAGCAGTTCACAACTGCTGACCATCTGGCTATTGCTGGATCTAGAAAATATGTCTAAAATGCGAGAGACAGAATGCTTGCCAAAGTATTTAGGGGGTGGGGACTATGCGAAAAAAGAAGAAGCAAGGGGTGCACTATGTAGGCTAAAATTTCTCGGATTATTTTCTGACAATTTTTTGAAAAGGAAAATCTTTCTTGAGCTCCTGCTGAACTTTTGGAGAAGTTCAGTCCTCCCATTGAGAATATTTGGTAAAATAGTTTCCATGAACTTTGCGTATAACTGTGGATCCATTCTAACCATTTAAATATTCTAACCATGTAAATATTTTAATATTGCTGAAGGAAGCAACAGGCTTTGTCCCTACTCCTCCCAAGCTTTCTAATTTAGCCTATTCCTTCTGTCACCCACCAATATGAACTAATACTAGAGTTTCACACAGCAATACTTGAGCTGAAATTTCATTAAATGACTTTCTGAGAAAAAAGAGTTGGAGAATTCGCCATTTTCCCTCAAGAATATTCAGTAAAATATGTCGTCCCCCCCCCCCCCCCACAATTTTGCTCTCCACAAATAGCAAGGTGAATTTTGGAGGGCCAGAACTATGATATACACTAGATATTGATTGGAAAGTCCATGGAGCGAGAATCTGAAATTGTTGTTGCTTATATTAGTTTGCAAAGTGCCTCATAGATTGATGTGGAAAAGTATTCCTCATCAGCCAAACATGGGTATTATCTCTATTATAACTAAGAAGTACCAAATGAATACTACTTCTTCTTTGGCAATCACTCATAGCCGAGTAAGATTGTCTTCCATAAACACGGTTTTAACAATGAGTCCATAAGTGACTGTGGAGGCCAATTCTGGATGCACACATCCTTCCACAGTGGGGACATTAGTTTCCAGGCGAGAGTTGATCATGGTGTAGATTTGCCAAGCGTGCCTTCCTCTTAGCACGTTTCTCCCTTGCATCCTGAGTTCAAGTGTCTTCAAAGCCCATGACACCTTTGGTAAAGGCTGTTCTCCAACTGGAGCGCTCGCAGGCCAGTGTTTCCCAGTTGTCAGTGTTTATACTACTCTTTTTTTTAGATTTGCCTTGAGACAGTCTTTAAACCTCTTTTGTTGACCACCAGCATTACGTTTTCCATTTTTAAGTTTGGAATAGAGTAGTTGCTTTGGAAGACGATCATCAGGCATCCGCACAACATGACCAGTCCAACGAAGTTGATGTTGAAGAATCATTGCTTCAACACTGGTGATCTTTGCTTCTTCCAGGACACTGATATTAGCTCGCCTGTCTTCCCAGGTGATGTGTAAAATTTTTCGGAGATACCGTTGATGGAATCTTTCGAGGAGTTGGAGATGGCGTTTATAAGTGGTCCATGTTTCACAAGCGTACGGTAATGTTGGTAGTACAATAGCTTTGTAAACAAGCATTTTGGTTTCCCTGCGAATGTCCCGGTCCTCAAACACTCTGCACTTCAATTGGGAGAAAGCCACACTCACAGCGCTCAGGCGATGCTGAATTTTGTCATCAGTATATTTCCACCCTTGTGGAACTGCCTAGGTAGGAGAAGTGATCAACATTTCCCAACATTACACCATTGAGTTGGATTTGTGGCGCTGCAGAGGGGTTATTTTGTACTTGCTGCTGCAGCACTTTGGTTTTTTGGGTGACTCCATTTTGGAAGACATAGCCAGTTGGTCCTCAAAGTGTATATAGGCAGCTATAACACACACACACACACAGACACACACACACAATCTTGAAAGTGCCCCTTCCCTGAGAGTGAATGGTTAAACCAGGCACCCCCAAACTGCGGCCTTCCAGATGTTTTGGCCTACAACTCCCATGATCCCTAGCTAACAGGACCAGTGGTCAGGGATGGTGGAAATTGAAGTCCAAAACATCTGGAGGGCCGCAGTTTGGGGATGCCTGGCTTAAACGCTTCTGAACTCCTAGAGCTGAATTTGGCAACTTAAAAGTATTCATATTTTTGTAATAAGATGCAAGAGCCTCACTATGTCCATTTAGTTATTCAGCATCTTGCTTCTGTCAATGGCTAGGCAGATGCCTCCAGGAAACCTAAGCAAACAAACAAAAATATATCCAGGTCCCCCTCCCCAGAAAACCCCGCAACCGCACAAAGTCACAATCTCAAAAAATGAGCCTAAGTTGCTTAATTTTCCTTAACACTCTCTGAAATGGCTTCTTTTTTTTGAAAAATAATAATCAAGGGTCTTATTTCCAGTCAAGACACTTTTTGAGCCTTGGGAGATTTCCTCCTTGCTACTTACACTGATGTTTTGAAAAAAAAATAACCCTGGGAGCTTAATTAATTGTTCCTTCTTTCTTCCTACTAAGGTAGATGAATATCTGTGCTGCCCCTAAATCAATGAATTCAGGACTCTCTCACAGATTAGCACATCTGTAGTTGAAAGCCAGTTTGCAGTAGGGAGAGAGAGAAGGAAAAAAACCATTCCCATGAGGAATGTTGCAGGGATCAATTCATAAGCAAATAAAAACATGCCTTCCTCAGCAAGGAACTGGTGCTATAATTTTATGCTTACTGCAGTGATTAAGAACATGCTACCAAGGGAGTATATTCAACAGGGTGTCCATCAATATAAGGAGACTTTATATTTGACCCACTTTACATTGTTAAAGGGAGTGGCCACAATCCAGCACAAAGGTGGGTTGTCCAAGCCTAATAATAATAATAATAATAATAATAATAATAATAATAATAATAATAATAATAAATTCTATACCCCACCCATCTGGCTGGGTTGCCACAGCCACTCTGGGTGCCTTCCAACACATATAAAAATACAATAAACATTACAAATTAAAAGGCTTCTAAAGGGTAAAGGGGCCCCTGACCATGAGGTCCAGTCGTGACCGACTCTGGGGTTGCGCGCTCAACTCGCATTATTGGCCGAGGGAGCCGGCGTACAGCTTCCAGGTCATGGAGCCAGCATGACAAAGCCGCTTCTGGCAAACCAGAGCAGCACACGGAAACGCTGTTTACCTTCCCGCTGTAGCGGTTCCTATTTATCTACTTGAGTTACTTAGCTCCTTGGCATCTGGCAAGAGGGCATTCCACAGGGCGGGCACCACTACCAAGAAGGCCCTCTGCCTGGTTCCCTATAAACTCACTTCTCACAGTGAGGGAACCACCAGAAGGCTTAGAGGCAGAATTAATGTGTGGTGGCGGCAGAAGTCCACATGTTTAATGCATAGCACAGCCCCAATCCTATAGAAAGGGGAAGGTGGGGGAGGGAAATCTTAGTACCGTACAGCACAAGAAACAATGCATGGATGAGGGGTGATGACCACCACCTACATCCCTATATCATGGCCATTTCTTACCTTCAAAATAAAAACATTTTTTTTTAAAATATAGTGTATTCAACTCTGTGTTACGATCTTCCCCTTCCCTTCTTTATTTCCTTCCTCCCTCTCTTCTCCCTCCCTCCCTTCCTTCTCTTTCTCTCTCTCCTTCCTTCCTCCTCCTCCTCCTCCTCCTCCTCCTCCTCCTCCTCCTTCTCTTTCTCTTTCTCTTTCTCTTTCTCTTTCTCTCTTTTAGAAAAAAGGGAGTCCTAGAAAACAGTCCAGTGAGTACTGAACATACCCAGCAGGCATAGAATGCTGACTGACTGTTAGAGGAAGGGATGAAAAAAATAGAGGGGAGGAATGGAATGAAGTGTGTGGAATCCTGAGCTGGCCACTCCATGCTCCAGATCCTATTTTCAGGGAGTGACATTGCTAAGGTAGCCAAAACGACCCCACACATACTTGAGAAGGATCAGCAGGCTTTGAGGAGCCCCAAGGTTTGCAGGAGTACTGTGTTAGAACCCCAAATGCCAAGTCCTTGTTCTAATCCATCAAGGCAATTCTCTCGCTCATATGTTTGATACAAACTAAAAATACGATACAGATGTTGAAAACCCCCCAGAGAAGGCAGTGGAGAGGCTTTGTCAACCATTAAATAGAAAAGTTCCAGCTGAATTGCCTTCCTGATTCCAACCATCTACTTAGCAGGTGATATGCCACCGAGAAAGGTCTTAGTTACAGTCTTTTGCTAAAAGAACTGCTCCAAGGATGAGCTTGGGCAAGGAATAACAAAATTCCTTCATTCTCAAATGACCATTCCTACAGGCAGGGTAAAGCTTGTCAGCACATGAAAAAACAATTCTGTTCGTATTAGAGCCCAAACTTACCCAAAATGTTGGCATATGCTTTTTAGTCTACTGGATTCGTGTTATGCTCAAATGTGCTATATTTCTGAGTTGGGTTAGGCAAGCTCCCATCCAGTGAGATGTTTTCAGATTTATCCCCCTCCCCCTGTTTTCCTTGAAACACTTCTGATGTTTGCCTTAGTCTATGGTAATGTATGTATAAACATGCTCTCCTCCCCCCCCCCCAAAAAATATCAATTGGGCTAGGTGACCCATCTAAGGCGTGGGGACTTTTCCTTACTGGTCAACCCCTTCCTCCGTTAATTATTGGGGGGGGGGTTGTTGTCTGGGCATCCCAGGATCTCTATACATACTGCCTAGTCTTGCACCCCGAAGAAGTCACTTTGGTGCCGCTAATGTTGCAAAAATAATACAGGAGGTAGCAGTTATGAGTTACTGGTCTCTGCGGCCACAACAGGTGCTGTGATTCTGCAGCAGTTTGAATTCACCCCGGGAGTTGCACTCCATTGTCTCTCGAGGCAGACAAATGCCAACAACCACTACTGCAGACTAAGTCTGCCTCAAAACCCCATGGCTGTTCTACTAATTGAGCAGTTTCTGATCCCTATTCTTTTTAGCACAGCTGCAGAAAGGTGGGGAATTAAGAGAAGAGATACTGGTAATTAAGAGAATCTCAAAGAGAAGTTTGGGTTTCACTTTCTCAAAGCCCATTGAACACAGAATTTAACAAACCCCTGTGAAATAGCCTTAGAATACAAGAAGTGCCCTCACCGTACAGGTACATGGAAGCAGCTTCTAGTGAAAAATTCCTCTTTAAGCCAATTAAGCCAGAAGTGCTTTAAAAAGAAGTTTATGTGGGGTAAAGGAGGGGAGGAACCACCAGGCACCACTCACGAAAGAAAACAAAAACTCCATCTAAATCCATGTAGCTTAGCTTGATCCCTATTACCTGCTTGAGCAGAGGCTTGGGATTCAGAACATGTGCAGAGTTCCTTACAGAAAAGAGGTTCAGATCTTTCCAGGAAGACAAGGACTCAGAGTATAGGCTCACATTTTCATGGGAATCTGAGTCCAGGAATCTGAGGCCCCTTGATGGAGACAGGACTGTTTGGTACAGTGCTTGAGATAGACTATATCTCGGATGTCAGTGGTCTATGTGCTCTCCCTCCCCCCCAAAAAAATTATAATTTAAAGGCTGTTTCCATCTGTTTCCAAACTAATCTGCACTTAGAGTTGGCCAGTTTCAACTAGTTTAGGCATTGTTTAAAAAGGATTGGCCTACAAATGTTTATTGAAGAGCCAAAGTCAGAAACCTGTTGTGAACTTCCCCCAACAGTGTCTTGATCACAGATACTCTGGATGGCATTGTTGAGCTACATCAGAATAAAGGAGCATTGTTGTTGTTTAGTTGTTTAGTCGTGTCCGACTCTTCGTGACCCCATGGACCATAGCACGCCAGGCACTCCTGTCTTCCATTGCCTCCCGCAGTTTTGTCAAACTCATGTTGGTAGCTTCGAGAACACTGTTCAACCATCTCATCCTCTGTCGTCCCCTTCTCCTTGTGCCCTCCATATTTCCCAACACCAGGGTCTTTTCCAGGGAGTCTTCTCTTCTCATGAGGTGGCCAAAGTATTGTAGCCTCAGCTTCACGATCTGTCCTTCCTTCAGGATGGATAGGTTTGATCTTCTTGCTGTCCATGGGACTCTCAAGAGTCTCCTCCAGCACCAAAATTCAAAAGCATCAATTCTTCAGCGATCAGCCTTCTTTATGGTCCAGCTCTCACTTCCATACATCACTACTGGGTATCACAGACTATTAAAACTCTTGCTTGCTTTCCCTAAATTCTCTTAGATGTTTCACACAAGCAAAATTCTCCAAACAGTAAGAGCTGTGGAATTTGCTACCAAGGAGTGTGGTGGAGTCTCCTTCTTTTGGGGTCTTTAAGCAGAGGCTTGACAGGCATATGTCAAGAATGCTTTGATGGTATTTCCTGCTTGGCAGGGGGTTGGACTGGATGGCCCTTGTGGTCTCTTCCAACTCTACGATTCTATGAAATACACCTTTACATTGTGCTTTAAGGTGGGGATGGGGAACCCCCATATGATGTTGAACCCCATCTCTAATCAGCCACAGACAGCATGGCAAATGGTTACGGATGAAAGGTGTTATTTTGCTTGGACAGTGGGCTCTGCCATGAAGAACAATGTTCAAGGTAGGCATGGCTTCAAAGGATGCTTCTCAGCAAAAAAGTACACTTCTCATCATGTGCACTGAAATTCTGTAAGGAAGGAGGGAGGAGGAGATGACAGAGAAGAAGGTGACACTAGCAGTGATTGTCCTAGAACCTGAGTTTGGTCAATCGAACAATGGCTTCTTTGCTGGCATTGTCTGTCTGCTCCCCTTTTGAGAGTCCTGGATTACTCCAGGTGGACCTGATCCAATTCAGGGTGATCTGGGGCTGCCTCAACCCACACTGGCCAAATCAACCTGGAGCTGGTATACAGTCCTAGTATTTTCAGTACTTTACACCACTGCATACCTGCCAAGTTCCTGCCTGAAAAACAAGGGATCGGACCAGAAGTAGCAGACCAGAAGTAGCGCGGTGGCCATTTTGGAACTGGGCGGAGCATGCTCCGAAGTGACTTTTGATGCTGCTGTGCCCAGTTCCAAAATAGCCGCCGCGCCAGAATGAACCGGGGGGAAACAAAAAATCCGTTTTTTCGACTGGGAACAGCTGGAAAAACGGGGGTTTCCCAGGGAATATGGGAGACTTGGCAGCTATGCACCACTGGCGACATGCAATGAAAACAGTAAACACTTTGCTGGGCTTCATGGGAGAGGAAATTGCTAAGGCAGACCAAAGGCTATGTATGCAACACAGCGGCGAGAACATTAATAGTCCAAAAGTGAAAATTACAAGAATTACCAAAATTAGCGGAGTGGCAGGCCAAAATGATAGACTATGCGGAACTAGCAAAACTGACCTACAGGATCCGAAACCAGGATGAAGCAAAATTCCAAAGAGACTGGAGTGAATTTATTGACTATATGAATAAAAACTGTAGAGGGTTGAAGACACTAGCAGGATTGAAATAAATCCTACGACATGGATTGGATATATAAGAGATTGCGAGACTCAGATTGGAAGAGGGAAAGCCTGATGGCGGGATGGAGAGAAGTCAACAGCTCGGCAGAGTGGTGGCGAAAGAGATGTGTTGATAAATGTTTTTTGTGGTTAAAGTGAAAAATTAATAAAAATTATTTCAAAAAAGAAAAAGAAAACAGTAAACACTTGGAGATTACATATTTCTTCCGCACAGAGAAATTCATAGCAGAATGTCAAATGCTTAGTGTTCTCAATTGTACAGTTCCACCAATGTAATTTCAAAAGATCCAGGCTAGCTTTAGATTTTAAAAATCTCTCTTCCTTGGGAAACTCGAATTGCTTTCTTTTCTTCTTACAAACAACAGTGCTATGGTGTAAAGACTTGTGAATCGTCTAGCACTGCATTTCAAAAGGAACCACTTACTGTGATTCCACCTATTTCTAAACTTTATTGTTCTCCCTTTCCACCTTGCTCATAGGTTCTGTTTGCTGACATGAGTTTAGAATGCCTTTATGCTTAATCCCTGTTCTACAATTCTCTTGATCAACTTTAACTCTAGTAAACACAATTGAGGCTATACGATGCAGCGCATGCTAGCACATCTGTGAATAAGTAAATAAGATTGCCTCCAGACACACGCAATTTGGACACATTGGCCGAAGCTGAAAATTCAACATTTTCTGCATGTTAAAACTATGTTAAGCTGTTGAATTGTTTTGTGATTATGCTACTTACCTCATAAGGATATTAATTATCTGGGCATAAAAAGCAGTACGTTGTTGAAGAGAGCCGTTCTGATTTTTGTAAAGTTATTTGAGTTTCGTTCACTTATTCCAGTTAAATAGATCTTGCCCAAGAAAAAAAAAACAGGTCTAAATGCAAATTAACATTACTGTTTAAATATCACAGACCATTTTCTCAGAGCCCAGTTACAATAACTAGTAATTATAAAAATTGCTTGCCTTGGGCTTCTAGCTAAGCCAGTGCTAAACTTCTCCTTTTATTAGATCTGTCAGGCTGAGTTAATTATCTTTATGATAATAGATGTGCTTTACCTCAAACAAAACAAATACCCCTATAATTAGCTTTTTTTCCAAAAGAATTTTAATTTATTTATAAAGACGGATTTGTATTTTGTTATTTTTTTAAAAAAAATATTTTTGTTTGTTTCATAGAGAAGTTCCATTTTATCAGTCCGCTTTGTAGTTCTTAAGGGTAGAAAAGATCCTTTCATTTAACCAGTAGGTTCTGCAGTTAAAACAACGTATCTCTTCCAGGAAGCAGGGAATCAATTTGGCTCAGTCTGTGTGCGGTTGTGTGGAGTGGATAGAAGTGAAACATTTTACTTTACTTGGGGAAACTTACGCTGAGCTGCCTTTTTAATCAGTATATTAACTGAATCTAGCAGAGGAGTGTGCTTGCTAACACTAATCCCCGCCTAGTGATTCTTTGTGAATGCCTGTTTTGATGTCAGTTTTAAAGCTTTCCTGAAATCCCTACAGATAAGTTACATGTGAGCCATATTTTCCGTCCCTGCATCTACAAAAACCTCTTGCAATCTCTTCCAAATTCCTCTTCCTTACCTTGCTAGCATTCTATGGACTTTATTCTGCAATCCTTCTGTCCTGACCTCCTGATAACATTGGCTAAGCTATCACAGTTAGGCTACACATTTTAAATATGCATTACCCTTTCTTCTGTATTTTTTAAATAAAGAAGATAATAAGGTACCATTAGGTCCAGTCATGACTGACTCTGGGGTTGCGGCACTCATCTCGCGTTATTGGCCGAGGGAGCCGGCATACAGCTTCCAGGTCATGTGGCCAGCATGACAAAGCTGCTTCTGGCGAACCAGAGCAGCACACAGAAACACCGTTTACCTTCCCGCTTGGAGCAGTACCTATTTATCTACTTGCACTTTGATGTGCTTTTGAACTGCTAGGTTGGCAGGAGCAGAGACCGGCTCATGCCGTCACGGGGATTCGAACCACTGACCTTCTGATCGGCAAGCCCTAGGCTCTGTGGTTTAACCCACAGCGCCACCCGTGTCCCACAAAAAGAGGGTACCTCTCTCCTATATTGTGTTGACCAAGCAACTGTGAGCTGAAACCAGAGGGATCACTTGTACATCACCCGAAAACCAGGCAGACTTTGCCAAAAAGGAGGGTCAAGATGCCACAGTGTTGCATGGAAAACCCATATGCTAATTTATATGTATAGACGCAAACTTAAACATCATTACCACAATTCTAAAAGAAATGTTTATGCTGGAGAAAGAAAAAGATGCAAATCAAAGCTTTTCAGTGGTGCCCACCATGCAAGGCGCCAAACCAGAATACCAAACCTAATCCTCTTGCAGCCTCACTTGAGTCTTCAAACTCTGCTGGGGTACATAAAGTTCTAGAACGGGGGTCGGGGTGGGAGGTGATCTACAGCAGCCGTAGAGCTGGCAATGATAATTTCTCTTCCTTTTGGAGGTACTTTTTTTATAAAAAAAGAAACTGTTTGAGATGGGTGGGGGTAAAATGCTATGTAAGAGAGAGCACATGTAGATGCACAGAGAAGTATACTACATAATGGATTTTGGACTTCTTGGATCAACTACCCACTCTCTTTGCCCCTGGAGCTATCCGAGGTGCTGAACTGTTCCGATACAAACAATTATAGGTATTCAACTATCTGTTTCCTTTACAGGTAGGTAGCCGTGTTGGTCTGGGTCGAAGTAAAATAAAAAAATTCCTTCAGTAGCACCTTAAAGACCAACTAAGTTTTTATTTTGGTATGAGCTTTCGTGTGCATGCACACTTCTTCAGATACAGTGAAATAGGAGTCCCCAGGCACTTATGTAGAGAAGGGGTGGGGAGGGGGAGGGGAGGGGGAGGGGAGGGGGATCACTCAGAAGGGTGGTGGAAGTGGGTGATAATCACTCAGAAGGGTGGTGGAAGTGGGTGATAATCACCCACTTCCACCACCCTTCTGAGTGATCCCCCCTCCCGTCCCCATCCCCACCCCCTCCCCACCCCTTCTCTACATAAGTGCCTGGGGACTCCTATTTCACTGTATCTGAAGAAGTGTGCATGCACACGAAAGCTCATACCAAAATAAAAACTTAGTTGGTCTTTAAGGTGCTACTGAAGGAATTTTTTTATTTTATCTGTTTCCTGTTTCTTGCTGCTTCACTCTTCTGCCTAATATCTTCTACTTTAGACCAGTTTTCCCTGCCCTCCCCCAGCATGGACATTTGGCCCACTGCAATATTTATGCCTCTCCTCCTGCACAATTAGTTGTAGTCAGCCAATTGGGTTAGGGTGAGAGAAACTGTCTAGTGAGCTTCATTACTGAGCAGGTATTTGAACCCAGGCTTGCCTGCCTCAAATGCAACACTGTGTCCACTGAAGCACACTGTCTCTAAAGTGCATTTATTGATGCTTCTGCTGACCTCTGAGGCAACACTTGTATTCCATTCCATCTGTCAAAATCCAGGCATGTGTGCGCGATCGGAGAGCCTACAGATCTCTGGATGTAATTGATATTTTCTATAATGTCTGGTGCTTCCTCCTTTCCACAGCTTTATGCACAAGCTATTCAGAAACAGGGCTCAGGGTTGAATTGAGAATGTGGTGGCAATTACCTTGAGTGGCAACTTTACAAATATTTACAAGTTTTTCAATTAATAATGTAATTTCAAAAGTAAATAGCCAAATGAAAGAAAAGCAGATGCTTGATATTGAAACAGAACATCAACACCATCCACATAATATAGGTGTGAGAGAGGAAAAGATAACAATCAGGTGTGGGGGTGGGGAGTAAGACTACATCGTAAAAGCATCTGTTCATCCCTTCCTTTTCCCTGTATTGCCTCCCCACTGTCAGAACATACGTAAAGTTGTAAACTGACCTTTTTCTTATGTACGGTTTGGAGGCTGCAACTGCCTGGCATTTGGTCAGAGACTGTCTTGAACCGACGCTGGGAAGCAGATGGCAGTGTCTCTCCATTGCTTCTGCTGAACCTCTCTGAAGCTATTGATTCAATTCATTGTGATATCCTCTTGGATCAGTTGACCAGCTTAGGGCTGGGAGCCACTGCTAAATTCCACAACATGGTTCTTGGGTATTCCTGTTCTTCTCACTGATCTTTGGTCTATGGCAGGGGCGGTCAACCTCTGTCTTCAAACCTATTTAGCATGAAGGTCTGAAAGGTGCTTCTAAGCATCGTTGCCTGAATGTGGTTACAAATCTGCTTGCAATCAGGAATGATGATAGGCAGAGTTGGAAGCATGATCAAGCAAACCTCCAGACCTTTACACTAAATAGGTGAAGGTCAGGGGTGTGACCCAGCACGACTGATGATGCTAGAGGTGTGACCAATGGGTGGACCCTCATCCCTCTACATACCTCTGCCCTCACATATTCAAATTGAATGCCTGAAGAGGACCACACATGGGAGTATATCCCATTGAACATGGGATAGCTGGTTTTGCTCTAAATTTACCCATGTTACATAGAACTCTTGCTTACTTTTATTTGGAGAGAAGATGGTCCAATAAACAGGACATCACTTTAGCTAGTTTATGCATCTTGTTTCTATATGGCTAAAATCACTACCAGATAAATAATCCAAAGTTTCCTTTTCGTTCTTAAATAAACCTTAAATCCTAAAAATGCTTGCAAAGAGTGTTGTGGCGGAGTAAGGGTAGACTGAATCACAATAATAATAAAAAGCATGCTATAGCTAGGGTTTTCTTTTTAATGCAGTAATGCCAGAGGTGTGTTGAAAGAACATTCAGATGAAAGAGAGAAAGGAGGAGAATATATAAGAAAGTTCATTGAGAACTGATATCCCTGCTGAGTGAATATTTGACATTTTGCAGGGAATGTGCCTTTTGACACTCTGCATTCTAATTTTAAAAATTTAAGATCTTCTTTATGAGCTGGGGAGGACTACTAGGTCTGTCTGATATTTAAAGAACAATGGCCACTCAAGGTGGAAGAGGCAACTTCACAGCTATGTATAAGCCCCATGCATACCTCAAATGGGCAGGTATTATCATATGATATTCATTATATATTTCAGAGAATTCAGGTAAGGTCATTTGGTTCTATTACAGCTTGATAACAGCAAGGAGCAAAGGTAAGGTTCTCTTGCAAAACTAGAACTGAGCCAAACACTTTTTTGGGTGGGTGGGGGCAAAATGAAGCCTCCTATAAAAATCAGGAAGAAATTACTCTAAGATTTTTGGGTTGGGGGTGGTGTTCCTTTACCTTTCTTAACCTTGCAAGGTGCATGAAGTTTTTCTGTTTTCTTTCTTTTAAAACTTTGTAAAAACCCTGCACTGCTCCATAGCTGCCAAGTCTCCCGTTTTCCCCGGGAAAACCCATTTTTTACTTACCTTTTCCCGGTGGTCCCCCATATCACTTCGTCTCCCGTTTTTCTCCATTATTTTCTCCTGCCGGCGACCATTTTTTTTCTTTCCGATTTGCCCTTCTATGGGCACCAAAAATGGCTGGCGCCAGCTTCAAAAGTCGCATCTACGCATGTCCGGAAGTGCATAGACGTAACTTCTGGTGTTGGCGGCGGCCATTTTGGTGCCCATAGAAGGGCAAAGCAACACCGGAAGTTACATCGGCGCAACTTCCGGTGTAAAATGGCTGCCGGTCCCGGATTCTGCAGTCCGGAACTTGGAAGGTAAGCACTGCTCAAAGTGGTGTGAGGATCTCTCCACAGTTTCCCTCAGGCTGCAGAAAGGTCTGTCACATGATATGATCTTCCATTCTCTCCTGTATTCATTGCATGCAGCACTGTTTCCATGAGATAGTTTGTCATGGACAAATCTTTATGTACGATTTAATGTGGCTTGTGACCTGGACTGGAGTCCATCTGATCAGTATACACAGACTGTAGCGTCTTGCACTTCAGTCTAATGCACACTTATGTGGGAATAAGTCCCACTGAACTCAGTGGGACTGGCATCTGAGTAAATGCATGTAGGATTGGACCGAAGGAGCTGTAGCAAGTGACAGGCATTTAGAGCCCAACAGAAAAACAGATAGTAAATCGCACAGTAATATAAGCACAACAGCAGTAATATACACCCAAAACAGATGCAGTTCATGATCATGAAAATACTCTAAAGGGCACTTGGAAGAAGTTATTGTCCTTGGTGTAAATGTTAAACCCTGATAGCCATGATGCTAATCAGCCTTAGCCTAACTACTCTGTCAAAGCTCACAGGATGGACAAGTTCATTCTTGACACCCTAATTGGCTCCCTTATTCTCACGAGAAGAGCAACCTTCTCAACAATGTATGGGGAGTAAGCATGAACTCAAAGCATATAAATGGCCCAAATTACCGTCCGCAGATACATTTAGCTGATACAATACGTCTTCCCATTCATGCTTAAAAAAGTATAAATACCACAAGCAGCATTGTTCAGAATCTCGCCGTCCTGTCTGCTACCAAATGGATGGATAAAGTAAAGGCCCTTGGAAGGATTAACAGAGGAAAGTTTCCTTGAAAGAGACACTCTGTCTACTTGATTTTTCTCCTTTTGTTTTACCTGCAGAGCTTTTACTATGGTGAAGGTGTGTTAGGGCAGAGATGGACAAGCTTCTTTCTTTCAAACACTTCTTTCCCTCAAAGGAAATTTGTCAGTGGCTATACCACAGCCCCATGCCCTGCACCTCACCCCACGCCCCACAGCATTTTCCTCTCACACAGAAATAGCTCTCACACAGAGATCTGGCTGGATCTGTACTTTTAAAGGGAAGGGGGAAGCTAGGGCAGAGCCTGCCAGACATGATTCAGACTACATATGGCCCATAGTCCAGAGTCTGCTCAGCCCTGTGTTAGGGTAAAGACTATGACGGGGTGAAGACGCACATTCATTCCAAGTGAGGTGGAACTTGCAGGGTAATTCCAGACAGTCACTATTTCAGAGTGAGATGAATCTGGCAAATTCGGGACTTGCAGTAATAGGGAATTAGTGGGGTCTGGTGCAATAAACCTACTTCCCCCAAAAGATTGGATTTAGAGGAACATGATGGGGGAATGTACTGGAAAACATAGGACATCACTTGCTTTGATGCAATGCGATCTAACTTCCACTCAAACAAATCAGGATGAGCGCGCATTAAACAGGTCATTTGGAAAAACCCTTAGTATCTACTTAGGAAACACATGCCTTAGGATGTGTTCAAATCATTTCATTTCAGAACAAATGTCATTCTCTGCTAAGTGTGGCAGAAATGGTTTGAACTAAGAAATTATTGGGTGTTTAATCAAGGATTGGGGGGGGGGGTCCATCAAAAAAACTAAGATCATGGCCACTGGTCCCATCACTTCCTGGCAAATAGAAGGGGAAGAAATGGAGGCAGTGAGAGATTTTACTTTCCTGGGCTCCTTGATCACTGTAGATGGTGACAGCAGTCATAAAATTAAAAGATGCCTGCTTCTTGGGAGAAAAGCAATGGTAAACCTAGACAGCATCTTAAAAAGCAGAGACATTACCTTGCCATCAAAGGTCCGTATAGTTAAAGCTATGGTTTTCCCAGTAGTGATGTATGGAAGTGAGAGCTGGACCATAAAGAAGGCTGATCGCCGAAGAATTGATGCTTTTGAATTGTGGTGCTGGAGTCTCCTCCTCTTGAGAGTCCCATGGACTGCAAGAAGATCAAACCTATCCATTCTGAAGGAAATCAGCCCTGAGTGCTCACTGGAAGGACAGATCCTGAAGCTGAGGCTCCAATACTTTGGCCACCTCATGAGAAGAGAAGACTCCCTGGAAAAGACCCTGATGTTGGGAAAGATGGAGGGCACAAGGAGAAGGGGACGACAGAGGACGAGATGGTTGGACAGTGTTCTCGAAGCTATGAACATGAGTTTGACCAAACTGTGGGAGGCAGTGCAAGACAGGAGTGCCTGGCGTGCTCTGGTCCATGGGGTCACGAAGAGTTGGACACGACTAAACGACTAAACAACAACGGGTGGGGGTGGGGTTGCAGTCTTGTTTATAAGGCTATCCTTGCCCTGATGCTGTGAATGGTCTCTCTTTGCCCTAGGCCTTCCCAAGAATCAATGAATAGGGTTCCAGGCTCCCCAGTGGGAACAGCATACCCGTTTTCCTCCTGGGCATGCTGAGACTTGTAAGTCCAGTCTAGCCACCCAATGTGGACAACTGAATGCCTTCATCCTGTTCAAAGGTATATTTCAGGGTGGGTGTGTTTGGGCAGGAGGAGCTGGAGGCAGTTTGTAGGGTCAGGGCATGCACAGACCAGTGAGCAAGACTGGGGTGCTGACCTTTTCAAACACACTGGATCAAAACCTTAAGACATCCTAAGTTACAACCTTTCAAAAATCTGTCGCTAACCTGCTCCAGCGGAGAAGTTGATTTGCAGCTTCAAGTGTGTGGTTTTGGCTCCAGAAAAAAACAAACCCACAGCTAGCTGTCACATCCTTAATCCCAAACCTCTCTTGCAGACTAAACGTTCACATCATCTTTCCTTCACAAGACATCAGGAAGCATGCAGAAGATATTCTGTATGTCTTTTCTGTTCTTCTAAGCTTGCCTTGATAATCAAGAATAGCTTGGGGAGAGGGGCCATAGCTCAGTGGTAAGGCACACACTTCCAATCCTAGTATCTCCCTGTTAAAAGCATCTTAGACAGCAAGTCCTGGGGAAAATATTTCCACTGGAGGTCTTAGAAAACCGCTGTCATTGAGAGTAGAAAATACTGCACTCACTAGACTAATAATCTGGCTCCATAAAAAGCCGTTTCATAACTACAATAGCATGCACGATTCTTTACATGAGGAGGGTCCAGGGATCATGCAGATAGGGCCACCCTCAGAATCTGACATCTCCAGTTAAAGGACCCCTGGTCTATGGCTGTGAAAGACTCTTCCTGGAAATTTGAGAGAGCTCTGCCAGTGAGTGTGGCTAGACCCATAGCCAGTTCACATGCCAGCAGGGTAGATTTCAACTTTGCCTGTGTAACTGTGTCTACATTTAACTACATTCCATTATTGTTTTATTTTATTTTTTTAACATATTTTTTATTAAAGATTTCTTGGTTTACCAAAGTATGTGCAATGTCTCTTTTTTCAAGTTACAGTTTCTACATATCAGTTTCATTTGCTGAGACATTAGTGTTACATTAGGAAGAAAAGAGGGGGAGGGGGGAATGGTGAGTGGGGGTGGGGTGGGGTGGCAATGTATGTGTGGGGTTTTGTGTCAGCATCGCTTGTGCGGGTTCTCTTTACTACTCGCTTGTGTTCCTTTGGTGGTGAGAGAGGTTGGGGTTGGCCTAGGGCAGGCATCCCCAAACTTCGGCCCTCCAGATGTTTTGGACTACAATCCCCTTCATCGCTGACCACTGGTCCTGTTAGCTAGGGATCATGGGAGTTGTAGGCCAAAACATCTGGAGGGCCGCAGTTTGGGGATGCCTGGCCTAGGGTGTGGTTGTTTGTTTGTGATTGGCTGTGGTGAACTTTGTTTTCATGTGTGAGTGAGGTGGGTGGGTATTTTTTGAATCAGGTTAGCCATATTGATTTGCATGCTGTTGGTGGATTCTTGTCGTCTTGTTGAGCTGTGTATGTGATAAAGGGGAGCCATACCAGGGAGACTAAACATCCTCCAAGATAATAATGCCCACTCACATCACAAAGAACTCATAGCCCACCTACTCTCAGCAGCCAGAAACACCATAACCAGACACTGGAGAGACCTGTCAGGAGTAAGTATAGACCAATGGTACCAAATAGTATGGGAAACAGCCTTATTAGAAAAACTAACCAATAAACTGTTGTAGTCATTTAGTCATGTCCGACTCTCCAGGACCCCATGGACCAGAGCACGCCAGGCACTCCTGTCTTCCACTGCCTCCTGCAGTTTGGTCAGACTCATGTTGATAGCTTCGAGAACACTGTCCAACCATCTCGTCCTCTGTCATCCCCTTCTCCTTGTGCCCTCCATCTTTCCCAACATCAGGGTCTTTTCCAGGGAGTCTTCTCTTCTCATGAGGTGACCAAAGTATTGTTTATATCAATTAAACTACATTCCATTATGTAGTATTAGGAGATACTTGGGCCATGAGCAGCCGTAACTTCCTCCTACTTCTGTAAAAAGCACTGTTTACAACAAACAGAAAATTATGTAAGTGCTTCTGATCATCAAACATCAGAATATTGGTACCACACTCCCCCTATACCTTGCTCCCAGGCACGCAGAGACTCAGTTCCTGGCATGAGACAAATGGATGGTGTGCATTCTAATCTCACCATTTTGACTTTGTGACAAGAGTTCAGCTAACCACAGTATCCTTGATTCAACACCACCCACCGTTTCTATCCATTTTGTACTGTCAGAGGCACATCAAGCGGCCTCCGAGTGTAATCACATCAGAATCGATTTTCATGGCTGAGAGGAAAATAATGGAAATTTCTCTAATGTAGAAAATGTATGTGTTCCTTTTGGTTAACCAAAATAGACTATATATCAGGCCTGTCAAAATTAAGTTTTCCTTGATTCAACGCCCTTACCCAGGCTTGTATACAAATTGCAAAGAAAGATTTTCTGCAGAGTAGTTTAGCACAATGCTTTGTAAGAGTGGCTTAGGCATGCCTCTTGACGTGAGAGCAATCTCTCTACGAGATTCGTTTATGGATACTTTCCTCAATAAAATACCCAGGTTGAACCACGCAGTACTGAGAGCACAAGGGTGATGCTTTGAGTTCTCCCAACACTAATATCTAGTACAGGCACCCCCAAACTGTGGCCCTCCAGATGTTTTGGCCAACAACTCCCATGATCCCTAGCAAACAGGACCAATTGTTGGGGAAGATGGGAATTGTAGTCTAAAACATCTGGAGGGCCGAAGTTTGGGGATGCCTGATCTAGTATAATTTACCCCAAGCTATTGTGGTGATGTGGGATAAATTCGTTGTAGTACTATGACTGACTGACTGATTGATCAATTGAAATGGTTACATTTGCATTCTGCTTTTCTTCCATGACAGAGCTGGCATCAATGGCCACCTGCCAAGGCCACACTCTTTTAGGGGCCTTGCTGCTGTCGCCCAGAGTCTTCTGGCCTTTGCTGATGCTGCCTGTCTGCTTGTCATCTCTGAGCATGTAGTCTGTGACAAGACTGAGGAGATGGAGATGCATCTCTCTGTGGTGTTGAAGAGGACAGTATGAATGGCCATCAGGGCTTTCTTTTCCAGCTGGACCTCTATGGAACCCAGTTCCGGCCCCTCTCAGGTGGGCACCATAGCCATTCTAAGAAAACGAGGGAGGTGTTCATTGTGAATTGTCTTTTTCTGGAAGCAGTGGCAGTGGCAAAGAGGGCAATGGTCCCAAGGGCCTGCTGAAATAGGGCCAGCAGACAAGAGAGTATATTTAAGAATCCTTTAGCTCTTTTGTATGTTTAGTAATTTTAAAATATCACTACCCCTGCATCACCCATAATCATAATATTTATTTTCAGGAACTGTGAACAAAACAATCCAAAATTGTGTTTTTTGCATGTGTGTATTCCTATAGGCTGGTGTTCAAATAACTCGCTCTTCAATCACAGTTCAGACTTCACTCATTGGCTAAAAACACTGAGCTGCTGACTTATCTCCCAGAAATCAACTAGAAGGATGCTCTGTGCATTTTGCTTCATAACTTCACTGCCCGTACAGCTAGAGGCTTACTTTTTTTTTAAAAAAAGAAAGAAAGCTCAGAGTTGGATAATCTAGCTGGAAAAAATGAAAAACAAACCAAAACATGTATTTATTTCAAAGTGGGAAGTAATAATAATTTATTATTTATACCCCGCCTATCTGGCTGGGTCTCCCCAGCCACTCTGGGCGGCTTCCAACAGAAGAATAAAACACAATAATCTATTAAACATTAAAAGCCTCCCTGAACAGGGCTGCCTTCAGATGTCTTCTAAAAGTCTGGTAGTTGTTTTCCTTTTTGACATCTGTTGGGAGGGCGTTCCACAGGGTAGGCGCCACCACCGAGAAGGCCCTCTGCCTAGTTCCCTGCAACTTGGCTTCTCGCAACGAGGGAACTGCCAGAAGGCCCTCGGTGCTGGACCTCAGTGTCCGGGCAGAATGATGGGGGTGGAGACGCTCCTTCAGGTATACTGGACCGAGGCCATTTAGGGCTTTAAAGGTCAGCACCAACACTTTGAATTGTGCTCGGAAACGTACTGGGAGCCAATGTAGATCTTTCAAGACCGGTGTTATGTGGTCTCGGCGGCCGCTCCCAGTCACCAGTCTAGCTGCCGCATTCTGGATTAGTTGTAGTTTCCGAGTCACCTTCAAAGGTAGCCCCACCTAGAGCGCATCGCAGTAGTCCAAGCGGGAGATAACTAGAGCATGCACCACTCTGGCTAGACAGTCTGCAGGCAGGTAGGGTCTCAGCCTGCGTACCAGATGGCGCTGATAGACAGCTGCCCTGGACACAGAATTGACCTGCGCCTCCATGGACAGCTGTGAGTCCAAAATGACTCCCAGGCTGCGCACCTGGTCTTTCAGGGGCACAGTTACCCCATTCAGAACCAGGGAATCTTCCACACCTGCCCGCCTCCTGCCCCCCACGAACAGTACTTCTGTCTTGTCAGGATTCAATCTCAATCTGTTAGCCGCCATCCATCCTCCAACCGCCTCCAGGCACTCACACAGTAGTTAAAATATGTTTGAAAAATAGTTGTCGCCGTCTAAACTCTGTTGTAGCATTCGAATAACATCAGCAGTTGGTAGTAAGAATCAAGACCACAGACAATTAAATATTTATTTATATTTTCTGTTTTGATAACCATCTGACAAGTTTTGGCCACAAGTTAATATGGAGCGGATGGGAAGTTGTATGTAAAGTAAGACCTTCTTTATTCTATTAGATTAGACTTTTTTTTTACAGTTGATTTATCTTATCTTTTGTACTAATGGATGATGAAGAATGGTTTTTTTTCATTAAGCAAATAAAATTAAGGAAGGAAGCTCAGAGTCTTGGCCTCTTGAATCTTGAAGGCATGGTGCTTAGTGCAATAGCAGAATCTGAGCCATTATTGGCTGTACAGGTTTTGAACTAATCTTGGCCCAAGGGGGAAACATTTCCCCAGAACTCTGCAGTCTCCCTAGCTGCTGACACTTCCAGAGCTGGTAAAGCCTCATGGGAGGAGCTATCTCATGATGTCACCCAGGAAGGCTGCTGAGTGAAGAACAGTGGTGGGAATGATGTGTAGAAGGAAAGAAAGGAGAAGCAATCCTTAACCAGCTCAAAAGTAAGGACATAAAAAATCCTGCACCTCACCCCTGAGAATTTCACCGAAATGTACTTATTTTATTATTTATTTCATAAAATCTATATACCACTTGATGATTATTATTTTTTAAAAAAATAAAACCTCAGAGTGGTTTACAAAAAGAATAAAATGTTTAAACATTTTAAACATTACACACCCTCCAACATTTCTCTGATGAACATAGGGATGCCCTACGTAGTAGTAGTAGTAGTAGTAGTAGTAGTAGTAATGGTCCACAGATTACTTAACCTGAAGTGTGCTTAACCTGAAGTGAACTTTCGCATTGAAAGTAATGGAAAGTGGGTTAATCCGTTCCAGACGGGTCCGCGGAGTACTTAAACTGAAAGTACTTAAACCGAGGTATGACTGTATATTGTACCTTTCCCCCAGAGAGCCAAGGGGAGTGTAAATGAGCAGTCTTCTATCCAAACAACTGTCCAATCCAGATCTGCTTAGAGACGAAGCCCCACCTTCCTAATCACTTCCTTTCACCACAAACACAAGTCTTTTCCATCAGTGTTGTTCACACAACCAGCTATGAATCACTGAGTGTTGAGGAATCAGGTGGTTAAAAAATGAAGCCGTGTGAAAAAGTCTGTAGATGGTCTTCCTTATATGACCTATTATTTTAGCAGCTGATTGACAGATAAGCAGAAACATTTCCCCCCTTTTTTAAAGCCATGGCTGTCTAGAATTTCACTGGTGGATACAGGGCGAACATTTCCAGGAAATCACTACAGAGAGATTGCTCCTCTATTTTGTAATGGGAACGGATGGGAGCGGGGGTTGAGAGTATTGTAAGGAGAGAAATGCTGCATTTCTGAAAGCGTTAAGCACAGTTGTAACGATCCATAAGCAAAGATCAGACACCACAGAAAGGTTCTATAATTACTGCTGGGAAAACATAGCAACTCTTGCCATTTTTACTGTTATTATTCGCAATGCTATTAGGAGTTGGATTATTACGAAATCGTGGCTCGCACAGATGGCTGCTCTGCTTTGAGGTCTGCTTTAGCCTGGGTGTTTTTTTTATCTGCATTTTTTTCCTCTAGATGTTATAGGGTTTGGGGCGATTTTTGGCTTATTTGCTTGATAATTGTTTTCTTTTTGGGGGAAAAAAGTTTTTGCTTAATTAGTAGGAATATGCTTATGTTGATAGCATGCTTCTTTCATTCTATTCCCTGCCCCCCAACTTTCAGCAAATCGGTTCCATAATGCAATTTTACCTTCTGCTGCCTGGAATTGGCTCAGGGTGCCCTGTTTCTATGGCTGTGGCAGCTGGAATATTGGCATTGACTAGAATTGCCAGGCCAGCTCTGTTATGAGGCAGGATGGGGCAGACCTCCTCAGGTGGCAGACTCTGGGGTGCCGTTTGAGAGCAGCAAATTGTCTATTATTGAGTTTATTGTTATATTCTTACCAGCATGGGAAAGTGCCATTTTGATTTTTCTGCCTCAGGCAACCACAATATCTTTGATTGTCTCTTTTGTGACCAAACTTCCTCTCCAGTGAAAGTTCAAGGCCAATTTGAGGATTCTGCTTTTGAGGGAAGAAAGAGATTTGATCGCTCCAGCAACATTTGATCAATGTAGCAACCGCGTTTGTGTCTGCGTGGAGGTGCTTCATTTTTCCTTTTCGCAAACTGTAGAAAACATTACTACGGGTTGTTAGCCAAGCTGCACTCTGGATTTTACTTGCTTCCCACGACAGCAATGGATATCCAGGGAGTGCCATTCCTGGACTTGAACTTAGGGAGATAAAACTTTATCCCACCCCTGCCCCAACCACCTGGAAGACCCGAATTCATGTGATGTTGATATCTTAGGTGGTAAACAGCAAGCACTGAGCAAAATACAAGGGATGGTGGCCCAGAGACAATAGGCAAGGTCTCTATCATCATCTGGGCAAGATCAACAGGTAAAATATGAATGATAAGAGTGTATGAGGCATCAATTCCCAGTGTGCCCCAAGAGGAAATTGCAAAAATGTTAACCAGGAAGGAGGAACTGGAGAAAGTTCTCCAATTGTTCCTCCCAGCCCCAGCGTTCAGTTGGATTTGGGTGACTTTTTCTTCTTCTTCTTCCATGCATATATATGCCTCATGTGATGCTCCTTAATATAGGCATTACAACTCATCCATATGCTTTTCATTAAAATAAACATTTGGCCACCCCATTCCAAATATGGCTGCTTATTTCTCTCTGCCAAACCCCAGCCAGATGTAAAGGGACCCCTGACTGTTAAGTCCAGTCGTGGACGACTCTGGGGTTGCGGTGCTCATGTCGCATTACTGGCCGAGGGAGCCGGCGTACAGCTTCCGGGTCATGTGGCCAGCATGACTAAGCCGCTTCTGGCGAACCAGAGCAGCGCATGGAAACACTGTTTACCTTCCTGCTGGAGCGGTACCTATTTATCTACTTGCACATACTTGCGATGAAATGTGGCCCTTCGCAGCTGTGACTGTTTGACTGTGAGCACCCAATATCTGAAGGTATCTGAAGAAGTGTGCATGCACACAAAAGCTTATACCAAGAACAAACTTAGTTGGTCTCTAAGGTGCTACTGGAAGGATTTTTTTTATTTTTGTTTTAAATTCAAAGAAGACATACATGTTTGCCTCATGTTTGAAAATGTGTGCATTCGTTGGTGTGAAATGCATCTTGGTGTGAAATATATATAATATAAAAATTGTGAAAGTGTGTGTTCCACTTTTCTCCGTAACCGCTTGACCGGTCGTCCTGAAATTTTGACACAATGACCCAGGCCACTCCCTGAGCGTTGTTGGAAAAGAAAACCCCTCAAATCTCACACCTGGGCAGGTATAAACCTGCTTTTCCACAAAGTAAAACAGCGCCCTCAGGTGGAATTCCTCCCACAGTACACCCCCTCCCTTCCTGTGAAATCTACACCACACCCACAAACCAAATAATGACATCATCAACCAAGCAACTGAAACCACCAAGGCGGCCATTATCAGACCCCTAGGCCCCTGCCAGGCCCCCACTAGGCCTGGGGGGGGGAGAGAGGGTGAGCGCCCGGATCGCAGGCCGCAGCACGGCCTTTGTTTTCTGTAGGTCCCTGCCAGGCCCCCACTAGGCCCGGGGGGGGGATAACCCACAGAAACGCACTTGGGGGCACGGCAATGGGTTTTTACTTGAAAATTTAGCACCACTACCCCCCCCAAATCCCCCACCAAATAACCACAAGACAAAAATAAATACCATCCTTCAAAATGTCATAAGATATGCCGGTCACGGAGAGGGGTGGAACAAACAGAATAGATCATGGATCGGGACACGTGGGGGCAGTCACAGGGATTAGCCACAACAACGCGCCACACCCACAAACCCCGCCTCTGCCATGAGATCCTGTAAAACAGGGGGACTCTGAGGCTCAGGGGGATCTGAAGGGGGCCTATTACCCTCCATTTGACAGACTAACGCACAGCAACATGTGCAGGGCCAGCTAATTTTTTTATATATTTCGACTGCGTCAGATCAACACGGCCACCTACCTGAATCTAGCACCCAGTGCCTCTGCACAATGCCCAATATGAGGCCCTAATTCAGAGACAAGCAATGGCCAGAAATGAATATCCCTTGAAGATATGCTGTGTGTGTGTGTGTGTTTTAAAGCACCAATTCAGATTTCAGAATTGAGTATTTACATTAATATTAATGAAATCAGCCCATGCTAGTCCTTTACAAACGTTAAATGTGACAATTTAATCCTCAACAGGAGATGGCAACCCCAATAAAGGCAAATTCCATGTTAGGGATTCATTAGAAAGGGGATTAAAAATAAAACTGTCAATGTCCTGATGCCTTTATACCAATCTGATGGCTGTATATTACCTCCAGTATCGCAGGCAGTATGTCTCACTGAATATCCTCTGATGGGCAATGTGAGTGGGCGAGTGCAATTATGCTCATGGTCTGCTCGCAAACTTACCTTAGGCATTTGATTGGCCACTGTGGGGAGACTAGAAGGGAAGGCTACAGTGGCCTTTGGTCTAATGCAGCGGGGCATTTCTTAGTTCTTCAAACTGCTCCGACAGCTGCACCCTCCCAAGAGAAGCCTCCTTTTGGGAACATGTCAAGAGCGGTAACTTCATGCTGTCCTACTTAAGTTCTGCTGTGGTGCAGAGCAGCTCCAGAACTCAGGGAAGAGTGGGCTCAGAAGTGAGTGTTCTGGTTGGATCCTTCGCATTCAATATTGCACTATGCCACTTTTCATTCAAATGAGCCCCAAAGTTGCTTACAAACAATAAATAGTGATAATATGATAGAACGTAATAGAATATCACAAACACAGCATAAATCATATTGAATAATTAACAAACCACCAGTGAAACAATTACAATCTATAAAACGCTGTTAACAAAGCTTGCTATTACCCGGCAGTTAAAGATGAGCACATTGTCCATTAGTTCTTCTTGCGTTTCGCTTTTTCTTATGGTGTGTTTCTATATCCTTTAGTTGCTCACGAGCTTCTTATTTCTTAGTAAAGGCAGTGCAGAAAGAGTCCTTATTCAAAAGTATCGAGTGCCTAGCCAGTGCTATGCTGAAATCCCTACCGCTTGTGCAATAAGGACTGATGGACTAACCAAGGGCAGATTAGGGTGAGGGCTAATGGAACCTGATTAGTTTTGCCTCAACCGGATCTTTATTGTCTTGCGGAAAACCAAAGGTGGGTCTTTTCACTGGTGGCACCAGTGCTGTGGAATGCAACCTCCCACCAAAAGAAAAATATGAGAAGCCCCATCAGTGTTGACATTCTGCCAGCTCCTGGAGACACAACTGTTATGGCAAACAATCTCATGAACTGAACATCTGGTTTTATTGTTTTAACTGTATTTTTTAAAAAAACAAAAAACAAATTTGCTTTGAATTCTATTTTTTTGTCCCATTGTTGTTGTTGTTTAGTCGTTTAGTCGTGTCCGACTCTTCGTGACCCCATGGACCAGAGCACGCCAGGCACTCCTGTCTTCCACTGCCTCCCGCAGCTTGGTCAAACCCATGTTGGTAGCTTTGAGAACACTGTTCAACCATCTCGTCCTCTGCCGTCCCCTTCTCCTTGTGCCCTCCATCTTTCCCAACACCAGGGTCTTTTCCAGGGAGTCTTCTCTTCTCATGAGGTGGCCAAAGTATTGGAGCCTCAGCTTCACGATCTGTCCTTCCAGTGAGCACTCAGGGCTGATTTCCTTCAGAATGGATAGGTTTGATCTTCTTGCAGTCCATGGGACTTTCAAAAGCAGGCATCCCCAAACTGCAGCCCTCCAGATGTTTTGGACTACAACTCCCATCTTCCCCGACCACTGGTCCTGTTAGCTAGGTATCATGGGAGTTGTAGGCCAAAACAACTGGAGGGCTGCAGTTTGGGGATGCCTGCTCAAGAGTCTCCTCCAGCACCATAATTCAAAAGCATCAATTCTTCGGCGATCAGCCTTCTTCATGGTCCAGCTCTCACTTCCATACATCACTACTGGGAAAACCATATCTTTAACTATATGGACCTTTGTTCTAGTTACAGGTAGGTAGCCGTGTTGGTCTGAGTCGAAGCAAAATAAAAAAATTCCTTCAGTAGCACCTTAAAGACCAACTAAGTTTATATTTAGGTATGAGCTTTCGTGTGCATGCACACTTTGTGACCCCATGGACCAGTGTATCTGAAGAAGTGTGCATGCACACGAAAGCTCATACCTAAATATAAACTTAGTTGGTCTTTAAGGTGCTACTGAAGGAATTTTTTTATATATGGACCTTTGTGGGCAAGGTGATGTCTCTGCTTTTTAAGATGCTGTCTAGGTTTACCATTGCTTTCCTCCCAATTGTCCCATTGTACATTTCACTTAAGGAAGTTTTAATGCCCCAATGGAATTGCTATCGCGTGTTTAATTATGTATTGATTAAATAGTTGCAAACCACTGAGAAGCTATTTTGGCTTGGAAGTGGTACACTGATAATAATAGTCAGACTCGATCACTTCCAGAGCTGTCCCACATCACCAGTTACAGTTCTGACACAGGGGCGGGGCTGGGTCAAAGAATGACTTTGCTGGGCCCTTCCCCGTCCCCCCCAGCAAAGGTGCTGACTGGCACACCTGCACCCATCAGCCCTGTCACATCTTAGCCTTCTTGTTGCTTCCCTCTGCCTGCTTTTCTAAATCAATGAGAAATTACAACAGGGAGGAGGAGAGGGAACCGCTGGTGTCGCTCATCTTTCCCTCTGGTTGGTAGGGTCATTGGGACAGGGGTTTCGTTGTTTGTTTGTTGGCATCTGCTTGTGGTGTGGTGTAGTGTAGTGTAGTGGTTAAGAGCGGTAGACTCGTAATCTGGGGAACCGGGTTCGCGTCTCCGCTCCTCCACATGCAGCTGCTGGGTGACCTTGGGCTAGTCACACTTCTCTGAAGTCTCTCAGCCCCACTCACCTCACAGAGTGTTTGTTGTGGGGGAGGAAGGGAAAGGAGAATGTTAGCTGCTTTGAGACTCCTTCGGGTAGTGATAAAGCGGGATATCAAATCCAAACTCTTCTTCTTCTTCTTCTTCTTCTTCTTCTTCTTCTTCTTCTTCTTCTTCTTCTTCTTCTTCTTCTTCTTCTTCTTCTTCTTCTTCTTCTTCTTCTTCTTCTTGTCTCAAGAGACAATGGAGTGTGATTCAGCAGTGCCTTCCTCAGTAAGTTTCCATCCTCACTACAACAGGACCAGGCAAGGGTGCCAACTTGAATAAAATCGATCACATGATGTGGTACACACACACCATTTGAATGGCAATGCCCATCAACTGGGGGAGCTGACCCCTATGGCTCCTATGGGTCCAGGAGGTCCTTGCCAGTGGATTGCCTGCTGGAGTAGGGGCCTGTAGTAGATACCTGACTGTGTTGGTCCTTTGCACCAGCCTTGTTCCAGGGTGGTGCCATAGCTGCCAAGTTTTCCCTTTTCTCGTGAGGAAGCCTATTCAGCATAAAGGAAAATCCCTGTAAAAAAGGGATAACTTGGCAGCTATGGGTGGTGCCCTATATTAAGACTATGAATCCTGGATTGACCATCAACCAGATTTACCCAAAGCTGTTTATCAGCTGAATTAAAGTTAGGCTGATGAAGAAAAAGTCATTGTCCACAGATTAAAGCCAGTACCATCTTGGAGTAAGCTTTTACTCCTGAAGAAGCCAACCTTCGACTTTGAACGCTGCAGAAAAAAAAACTACTGCAGGTGGTTTTAATCTTCCAATTTGGATCTTTGTGGCTAGATAACAAGATGTTAGTGCACCGTCAAAGCCACATATTCCTTTCTCTTGCACACTACTGGATCGACTAACATTAACACCAACAGATGCCATTTGGCAGGAAAAAGAAGTGATTGGTGTTTCGATTGACTGCTTTTGTATTTGCTATTTATAAGAGAAAGACTCAAGGCAAAGTAAACACACACACACACACACACACACCTTTCCAGTTTGAGAGAAGTTTGGATCTGGCTGTGAACCTCAGAAGCTGAGGCCCATCTCTAATTACAATAGACGAATCATTGGGATAATTTCTTCCGCTTTATCTCTGCAATTCACTGGAGCAGTTAATTTCCCCAAAAGCTGGCACATCCTTTCTCATTAGAAATTCTTCTTTGGCCTTTTGAATATAAGTTCCTTATTTTTTATTTTTTATAATAATAAAAAAAAGTTTAGCTGATAAGGGATTATGTGACTGGTACCTAAGATAACATGAGATGTTTAACAGAAACTTGGCTTTCACCACTGAATAATTTGCCATTTCATGAAAGCAGCCGTTGCTGGTTTTGTTCCTTATTTCCATTGCTGCAGTCAAAATTCCAAGGCATAGCTGCATAAGAAGAATGTCATTTATTGCCTTACATGAATTTGGTAAAAATGGCTTATCTATATCGGACAATGTTGGTATATTGTTTTGGTTTGTTGTTGTTGTTTTTTGGAAATAGTTCCAATTGTGATGTATATTCCATATTCCAAAAATTCCTTCCTGCTTTTGGTCTTTGGCATCACATCTCAAAAACAATGAGAGCAGCCTCAGCTTCACCCTAGTGCAAGCTAAGGAAATTGTTGTAGCAACTGTGTTAGAGGGAAGTCTGCCTTATCAGGGTTCTCAAGCACAAGGAGAGTTTTGAAGCATTTTCAACCAAATGAACTTAAAATCCCTCTTCATGCCTTCATGGCAATCACACAAAGAATATCCTGCAGCCCCAGCGATGTCATGATAGAGCTTGAGTGTGGCCCCTTGACACTATACATGAGAGCCAGTGTGGTGTACTCATAATCTGGTGAACCGGGTTCGCATCCCTGCTCCTCCACATGCAGCTGCTGGGTAACCTTGGGCTAGTCACACTTCTCTGAAGTTTCTCAGCCTCACTCACCTCACAGAGTGTTTGTTGTGGGAGAGGAAAGGGAAAGTAGATTGTTAGCCGCTTTGAGACTCCTTCGGGTAGTGATAAAGTGGGATATCAAATCCAAACTCCTCCTCCTCCTCCTCCTCCTCCTCCTCCTCCTCCTCCTCCTCCTCCTCCCTTCTTCTTCTTCTTCTTCTTCTTCTTCTTCTTCTTCTTCTTCTTCTTCTTCTTCTTCTTCTTCTTCTCCCTGAACACAGCCGTAAAATCAGAATACACAAAATAAAATTAATAAAAAAGCAATTACCTTTTCACCGTTCTGGGCATCGCCTCCATTCTGGTAAGTTTTGACATTCACCAGTAATTGACAGAAATGAGGGTAAACTTAAGTCATTTATAAAAAGGCACCCGTCATAAATCATTGCGTAACAAGGATGTTTTCAATATTTCTCCCTGTGTCATGGCATACATAGTTCTTTACCAGTAAATGAAGGACATGGGGATAAAATTTGGTTAGCTGGGCCAGGCAAAGTGCCCTCTTTGTCTACTAAACAATGGCAAACAGATAAATGTTTGTAACTTGTCGAGAGCACTTGCCTAGATGAGATTTAGTGTTCAGTAAATAACAGTAAATTTCCCAATTGGCAAATGGAAAGAGTTAACATTCACTGCGTTTCTAACATTTACTTTATAAGATATATCCAGATAATGTGAATATTTTTAAGTTCCACTCATTTCAATATGAGATATTTTAAGCAGATGCTTAACTCTCCTATCGATTCACAGGGACTTTAAACTTTTTATACACTTCCAAGTTTGAAGTGTATAAAATGGCCAGATTTTTGTCCTATAGACACACACACGCGCGCACACACACACACACACACACACACACTACAGTTCAACGAATCTTTGCAGCTACTAAATCAAAATGTTGTTTTAAAATTACTGTTATAAATGGAAAGACCCATTTTTGTTCAAGGCTTCTATGTCCTTTTAGCATTTTTCCCCAACTCCTGCACTTGCTGTGAGGGGATTGCTGATTTCTTTGTCAGCAAGACCGATGATATTCAATCTTTGATTTCTGATTCATTTGCTTCTTCCTTCCCTTTGATGAACAGAAGGAATGGCAGGCTTTTCTACTCTCCTTTCAGAATAATTTCTCTCGCCTCTCACACGCTTAGTAGTGAGACCCACTTTATGCGAAAGACATTCTGCTCAGCTTACAGACTCTCTCTTCCTCTTCACTGAGCTCAGAGCTGCACAAGTACTTCTAAGAGGGACATAAAAACCTCCGATTTCTGCTTTCCATGTTAAATTGTCAGCTCTTTCTTTCACTGTTCTGCTACCAATTTCCCTCTCTTGTCCTTGTAGCCCCAGGCACTATGCAAAATGAATGGGAACTACCTGAATGAAGGTGGACTGAGAAGAGCCAGCTTGTACTGTAATGTACTGGCCCTGTCCATAGCTTCTAGCCTACAAAAGATGAAAATGGCTATAATGTTAATGTTAAACATTCGCCACTCACAACCCATGAATGAACAACTTCTATAGCACCAGGTGTCATGCTGCCCCGAATGTGTATTGAAATATCAGCTTGAATATGCACAATACTCTACCAGCCTATATACAGTTGTACCTTGATTGACAAACGCCTTGTGAGTCAAATGTTTTAGCTCCTGAACAGCGCAAACCCGGAAGTGAGTGTTCCGGTTTGTGAATGTTCTTTGGAACCTGACTGTCCAACAGGGTTTCCACGGCTTCCGATTGGCTGCAGGAGCTTCCTGCAGCCAATCGGAAGCCTCACCTTGGTTTCCAAACATTTTGGAAGTCGAACGGACTTCCGGAATGGATTCCGTTCGACCTCCGAGGTACAACTGTAAATTTGTGTGTCAAGGCTTACCAGAAATCACCCTTAAATAACTCACAACAGACACAATAATTTAGGTTTGGTTTTTGGCATTAATTTTGGCCACAACTTTATTTAAATACAATTTTTAATCCGAGTGTTGGCTTAGGCTTTTGGTTAACCATTTGTCCTTCCTTAAGAAGGACCATCTCCATCTGTCCACTTTGGACAGGACTCAACTCATCTGTCCCCTTGGGACAGGACTCACATCATCTGTCCACTTGGGACAGGACTCACCACTGTCCACTTGGACAGTACCAGCTCCGACTTCCCCAAGGGTAAAGGGAAGTCAAGTGAACACCCCTGGGAGAGGAGGTAGCTGAGGCCAGACATTCTCTCCTCTCTTTTTCCAAGAATGTTCCCCAAGGCTTGTTCTCTTATAATTGGCCCCTCCAGCCCCGCCTATGGCGGGGATGTAAGGACGAGAGCGTAAGCCCCGGGATTCCTTTAATGGAATACTTCTATGTGGAGCAACAAAATGTGGGGGGGGGGGTTAGGCATCTGGATGCCACACCCCTCTTCCAACCGATTCAATAACCAAAAGCCTAACTGCCAACCTAACAAGTTGTGACAATTTGCTAAGCAGTAGGCGAAAACCAAGAGGCAAAGCCAATCAGCCAATTGGGAAAATTCCTACTGGGCCCCTGAATACAGGCGACCCCTTGAAAGGCAAAGCAATGTCAGGCTAAAACCTGTAAAAGAAAGCGGCGGGTGGGAGGGAGATTCAAACGCCAAGGCAAGGGTGATAAGAAAATGGAGGAACTGAGTTTATATGGGGGGCCCCCCTCCACCAATCCCATTACACGCATTTAAATAACCACACCCCCATTACTCACCAAGAGCTGTGGCCTGGGCCCCAGCCAAACCCTTATTAGATTTCTTACCAGCCCTACCACAACCCTCTTTATATTTAATGATATAAAGCGCTTTTTCAAGCAACAGAATTGGGCATCTTGCCATAGATCATTCGAGGGTGTGTGCTGGGAAGATGTGTCTCAACCAATATCAGAGTAAGGGGAGTTTTTCTTTCATCTCATGGGGTCCTCCAAATGTGGGAATAATAGCATCCTTTCCATGGCTACAAATCTTACACAGGTTCTACTCGCAAGAATGTCCAAGTAAGCTCAATGGGATTTACTCCCAGGAAAGTAGGTACAGAATAGCAGCCTTGCTCATTTTGTTCTCATTTTTAGATGGAGGCTGGAGAGGAGCAACAACCTCTTGCCTAGCTACTCTGCCAGCTCATAGACAAGCTTGGTCCTCAAGATTTGCTAGGCCTTGGTTACTCCTGGTTGTGTGATGGCTAATACCCTCCCTCTGCCCCAAACCCAAAGCTTTCCTAGGAAACTGTCAAAATAGGTGGCAGTGGAAAGATTCTGAGATTCATGATTCTTTCTCCTTCATTTACTCTGATCCTTGGTTGCAACTATTTTCTCGGATTAAAAGGGAGAACAAGCTGACATTCCTTTAAATGAAATGTGTTGAATTTCTCCATTTCTAGAATTCTAATTGAACAGTTATGCCGAACTGGTATCCCCTGCTATTTCCCAGCCCAACAAGTGGCATTGAGAACTTTGCTTCCTCCGAGTCTGGAGGCTTTGTTTAGCTTTCATGGCTATTAGCCACCGATGGACCTGTCCTCTATGAATTGTCCAATTATTTTTAAAGTCATCTAAGCCAGCGGTCATCCCCATATTTTATGACAGCAAATTTTGTACATTGATCGTGCATTGAATGAAGTAGTACTCTATTCCTCAATCCCCTGCTAATCCGTTTCATAACTTTATACAATTCTATCATGTCCCTTCCATAGTTGCCTTTTTCTAAACTAAAAGACCTCACACGCTTTTGCCTTTCATCACCTGTAAGTTTCTTCAGCATTTCAATCATTTGGAGTTCTCTTTTCTGCACCTATTCAATCTCTACGATATCCTTTTGGGGATGGGGTGCCAAGAACTGTACTCCAAATACAGGTGCATCATAGTTTTTGATATAAGCTCATAAGCTAGCTAATTAAAAAAACAACACATTTTACTTGTCAAAGCCTGGCATGTGATGGAGTCTTAGCTATTAAAAATGGGGAAGGAGGGGAGGGGAGGGGAGGCATATTGTAATGGGCTCTCTGATCAGCTCCTTTATTCATTTCAAATTTCACACCAAAGTTGTTGTGTCAATTAAAGAGCACTGATTGCCTTTCCTTTTGGTCTCTTTTTTTGGGTCACTTTTACAGTTATTCATAGCTAATCACTTCGTTTTTAATTGGGTTCAGTGCTAAGGTTTTCTATTCTTTTAATTTAATCTAAAAATATATGAATAAATACTAGGACTAGGGAAGATTATCAAAGCTCACCTGATGAGCAAGCAGATTTTTTTTAAAAAAAATTGGATAACAATGTGATGAGCTAAAGATAAGAGCATTAGGCCTTGAAAAATGAAAACTCAATTATTTTTGCGCTCTAATGGTATGAATTTACCACGCATAAGCCCAATGGATTGTGCGATATTGGATATCTGGCCTCTCTCTTAGACAATTTAGATCATTTTTGGTCATGTTTTCTTTCCTTTTTTTCTGTGTTCTGTTCAATGACTGTCCTATCACCACCACCTGTTTGGTGTGCAATGATGTGCAGCTTGCTGCTATGTGCAAAGTTTTCTGGATCTGTAAGAATGGATATTAAAAACTTGAGTTGAGCCAAAGCAACTCAGGTTGTTGTTGTTTTTGCAAACATTTCCAGTGTTTTAAATTAAAAACTCTTCCTCACCCTCCCACTCCCAGCATTCATTGTACAAATAATGACTTAATAAATATTGGCACATTCTTACGTATTGATGTCATTTGCCTTCACTGACATCACACATAACTGAATCTTATTGGCTACATGGTGTTGTGATTTGATCCTACTCATTTGATGATCTCTAGTTGGGTGGGATCACCCCTGTGTCTTATCCAGGAAGGGATGTGGGTAACACTGTGATCTAAACCACTGAGCCTCTTCCTGATCAGAAGGTTGACAGTTCGAATCCGTGCAACAGAATGAGCTCCCATTGCTCTGTCCCAGCTCCTGCCAACCTAGCAGTTCAAAAGCATGCCAGTGCAAGTAAATAAATAGGTACCACTGCGGTGGGAAGGTAAATGGCGTTTCCGTGCACTCTGGCTGGCACAGTGTTCCGTTGCGCCAGATGCAGCTTAGTCCTGCTGGCCACATGACCCAGAAAGCTGTCTGTGAACAAACGCCGGCTCCCTCGGCCTGAAAACGAGATGAGCGCTACAACCCCATAGTCACCTTTGACCAGACTTAACCACCTGGAGGAAGCAATAACTGGGTATGTGGAGGGGGATGTTGCTGCAGAAGCAGTAACTGAAGCAAACAATGGTGCAGAATTGGAATTTAAAAAGTGGGTATTCATAGAAAGGGCTCTCCAAGGAGATTTCTACTCCATCAAAACTGCTAATTTCACTCTGAAAACCAAAACAGGAATGCTTAGCATGGACAAGTAAATATTCAATTTGCAAAACTGCTGCCCTTCCCTTCCCTTCCCTTCCCTTCCCTTCCCTTCCCTTCCCTTCCCTTCCCTTCCCTTCCCTTCCCTTCCCTTCTCTTCTCTTCTCTTGAAATCATTATTATTTGGTTTTACAAATGTAAATTAATTACAATACCAAATGCATATCCATAAAAATGAGATTTCTACGAATCTTGAAACTTCCCCCCATCCCCTCCATGGGTCGTATTGTCACTACATATTATTTCATAGTCTATGTTTTGTATCTATCCATATTGTCCATATTGTCCTGCTAATGTTTCCATCTGCTTACAGTGGTCTCCTAAATAAATTACAAACTTTCCCCATTATTTCTTGAATTTCTTGTCTTCTTGATCTCTGAGTTTCCCGGTCAGTTCTGCCATTTCAGTGTACTCTAACAGCTTAGTTTGCCATTCCTCTCTGGTAGGCACTCTTTCTTCTTTCCATCTCTGGGCTAGTAGCCTCCATGCTACTGTTGTCGTATACATAAACAGTCTTTTCTGTTCCTTTGGAATATCGGTACCTATAATTCCTAATAGAAAGGCTTCTGGGTTTTTATTTTTATTTTACAAAAGTTATTTTAAACATTTGTTTCAGTTCGTTATATATCATTTCCCAGAAAACCATTATTACCTTACATGGCTATCACATATGATAAAAGGTACCTTCTTTTTCTTTACATTTCCAGCGGGTATTTGCACTTGTTTTATACATTTTTGCTAATTTACTAGGAGTTAAATACCACCGGGACATCATTTTCAAATAATTTTCTTTCAGCGTACAAAATGCCGTGAATTTCAAATCCGTTTTCCATAACCTTTCCCAATTTGAAATCTGAATATTATGCCCCAATTCCCTTGCCCAGTGTATCATTACAGATTTAACCTGTTCGTCTTTTGTACGCCGTTCCAAGAGCAATCTGCTGCCCTTTTCTTCCACCCCCGCCACTCCTATGGTTTTGTGTAGCAACGGAAGACATGTTGCTGCTTGAGGCCTTCCTCCAAAACACAGAAATACTCCTCATTGCTGCTTGCAGAAAAGGCAGGAAGTGGTATACAATAAGGAATTAACTCCCCCAAGCCCCATAGTTCTGTACCCCCAAACCTGAAGCCCCCTCGCAGTGCCTAGTCATCAGGAACCTCTTGACTTTCCCTGTAATACTGGAAAAAAGCTTCTTTCTCCTTCCTTGCTCCCCCAAAAGGCATGCACATTGTGAGATATGCGTGCTCTGCTGTAGGGATGACAGCTTGCACATTTCAATGAAGGGGACAAATACGAACATTGTATTTTGGATATGATGGAGAAGCAGAGGGGACAGGAAGCACAAGGGATTCACGCCTCATGTTCTTTTCTCCAAATGTCTGGCGGCGGGGGGGTGTATTGGGGTGGCTCACACACCTCAGTACAGAGATCTTCATTCCTCCCTTGGTGCAATATCGTTTTCTACCAAGAGGAACCTTGAATGCATGACCAGATTTCTTATGTTAAGAAAATGATTATACGTGCTGTACAAATCCCAGGCCATAAAGCAAGGAAGTATGGCTTTAAGTTCTCTGGGGATGTACACAGAGCAGACAGTCCATAAAAAAACTTATGTGTATTCACACACTGTGCATGACCCCAAGCTTCATTGCTAGATGGTAGAAGCACCTTTCAAAAGGCTCAGCGGTTCACAACCCATCCATTAGCTTGCCTCTAAATCTTGTACGTACAAATTAAGATTATACCCTGTCGACTTCACTTGCGTCAACACAGAATGTATAATTTGTTGCTTGTTAGGGGATTAGTACCACTTGGTTCAGTTTGCAAAATATGGCTTCATTTCTCTTAAAAGCTAGTGTTTTCATCTGAGGGCGATAATACCCCCCCCCCCAAAGTTCTCTAAAAAGATCACATTATTTGATTACTGGCAGATACTAATAATGAGTAATTAAGGTCAAAGTGGGTTGCGTTTTTTAAGGTCAATTCAACCAGGGAACTATGCTGTTTTCGGGACGATACAATTTTATCACGGGCAGCTGAACACCACACAAATGCAGTCCCTGTATTAATGTTTGAGGCACTTACTCCTTAAAACCTCAAATTCAGAAAGATCATGTGTCAGGAGTATGGGCAGGAGTCAGGCTCTGGGGCCTGTAGTGCTTTGCAGGACTGGGGCCTGCCTCAGCTTGTGCTGGAGAAGCAAAGAGTGGCCACTCAGGTGAGGCCATTTGATACCTCACTGCACCTGGTGGCAGGAGCTGGGAGGGATAAAAGCTCAGCATTTCCCTTCAGCTCTTTGCCACAGCAACGCTATCCCTGCCTGGTTGCATCTGGCCTCTTGCTCCTTGGGCCCTTGCCTTGCCGACGCCTTGCTCCTTGGGCCCTTGCCTTGCCGATGCCTTGATCCTCGACCCTTGGACCTTTGCCTTGCCGATGCCTTGCTCCTTGACTCCCAGACCTTCGCCTCTGCCTTGCTCCTTGACCCTGCGACTGCCTGCTGCTGGACCCTCAGCCCTGTACCTGTTCCTGCTTCTACACCACCATCTTGCCTCTGGTCCTGACGTCCTCAGCCAGGGCTTCAACCGCCTGCCAACCGGACCGTGACATCATGAGGCCTTGCTTTCATGGTCTGTGTTCATACTGAAACCTAGTGAGCCTTTACCCCTCCACTTCATTGCAGTGTTTTGTTTTTTTACTTCCTCAGGACACCTGTATTGTAGTTTGACTAATGCACTGCTCTACTCAAACTGATCCTGTTCCCTGAATGGGGATTATAGGGGCTACGAAAGGGCTGTAACTGATAGTACCCAGTAGTCAAAGAAATGTTATGCATATATAAGGTCCCAGGTTTACTTCCTAGATAATAATAATAATAATAATAATAATAATAATAATAATTTATTATTTATACCCCAGCCACTTTGGGCGGCTTCCAACCGAATATTAAAAACAGTACAGCATCAAACATTAAAAACTTCCCTAAACAGTTGTCTTCCAAAAGTAAAATAATTGCTTATTGCCTTGACATCTGCTGGGAGGGCATTCCACAGGGTGGGTGCCACTACCGAGAAGGCCATCTGTCTGGTTCCCTGTAACCTCACTTCTCGCAATGAGGGAACTGCCAGAAGGCCCTTGGTGCTGGATCTCAGTGTCTGGGCTGAATGATGGGGGTGGAGACGCTCCTTCAGGTATACAGGACCGAGGCGTTTAGGGTAAGGCTTGATAGATCCCCTGTCTGGAACCCTGAAAGATCACTGCTTGGAAGTGTGCACCGGGGGGGGGCAACCTGTGGGCGGACTTGTTGTTGTTGTTTAGTCGTTTAGTCGTGTCCGACTCTTCGTGACCCCATGGACCATAGCACGCCAGGCACTCCTGTCTTGCACTGCCTCCCACAGTTTGGTCAAACTCATGTTCGTAGCTTCGAGAACACTGTCCAACCATCTCGTCCTCTGTCGTCCCCTTCTCCTAGTGCCCTCAATCTTTCCCAACATCAGGGTCTTTTCCAAGGATTTTTCTCTTCTCATGAGGTAGCCAAAGTATTGGAGCCTCAGCTTCACGATCTGTCCTTCCAGGGAGCACTCAGGGCTGATTTCCTTAAGAATGGATAGGTTTGATCTTCTTGCAGTCCATGGGACTCTCAAGAGTCTCCTCCAGCACCATAATTCAAAAGCATCAATTCTTCGGCGATCAGCCTTCTTTATGGTCCAGCTCTCACTTCCATACATCACTACTGGGAAAACCATAGCTTTAACTATACGGACCTTTGTCGGCAAGGTGATGTCTCTGCTTTTTAAGATGCTGTCTAGGTTTGTCATTGCTTTTCTCCCAAGAAGCAGGCGTCTTTTAATTTCGTGACTGCTGTCACCATCTGCAGTGATCAAGGAGCCCAAGAAAGTAAAATCTCTCACTGCCTCCATTTCCTCCCCTTCTATTTGCCAGGAGGTGATGGGACCAGTGGCCATGATATTGGTTTTTTTGATGTTGAGCTTCAGACCATATTTTGCGCTCTCCTCTTTCACCCTCATTAAAAGGTTCTTTAATTCCTCCTCGCTTTCTGCCATCAAGGTTGTGTCATCTGCATATCTGAGGTTGTTGATATTTCTTCCGGCAATCTTAATTCCGGCTTGGGATTCATCTAGTCCAGCCTTTCGCATGATGAATTCTGCATATAAGTTAAATAAGCAGGGAGACAATATACAACCTTGTCGTACTCCTTTCCCAATTTTGAACCAATCAGTTGTTCCATATCCAGTTCTAACTGTAGCTTCTTGTCCCACATAGAGATTTCTCAGGAGACAGATGAGGTGATCAGGCACTCCCATTTCTTTAAAAACTTGCCATAGTTTGCTGTGGTCGACACAGTCAAAGGCTTTTGCATAGTCAATGAAGCAGAAGTAGACGTTTTTCTGGAACTCTCTAGCTTTCTCCATAATCCAGCGCATATTTGCTATTTGGTCTCTGGTTCCTCTGCCCTTTCGAAATCCAGTTTGCACTTCTGGGAGTTCTCAGTCCACATACTGCCTAAACCTGCCTTGTAGAATTTTAAGCATAACCTTGCTAGCGTGTGAAATGAGCGCAATTGTGCGGTAGTTGGAGCATTCTTTGGCACTGCCCTTCTTTGGAATTGGGATGTAGACTGATCTTCTCCAATCCTCTGGCCATTGCTGAGTTTTCCAAACTTGCTGGCATATTGGGTGTAGCACCTTAACAGCATCATCTTTTAAAATTTTAAATAGTTCAGCTGGAATATCATCACTTCCACTGGCCTTGTTATTAGCAGTGCTTTCTAAGGCCCATTTGACTTCACTCTCCAAGATGTCTGGCTCAAGGTCAGCAACCACACTACCTGGGGTGTACGAGACCTCCATATCTTTCTGGTATAATTCCTCTGTGTATTCCTGCCATGACTCCCATATTCTAGACCGCGAAGGGAACTCTACACCTGGGGAGCCATCAGAAAAAAAGCCTTTTGCCCACCCATTGTATCTCATCTGTCAGGGGCTATAAATCAGTAGGACTTTCAGCCATTTTCTGCTGGTGTTTGGAGTGCCAACTTGAATAAAATATTGGGCGGGGGGAGGTAAGCCCTGCCCCACATGATCGATCACATGACACAGGGGGGAGATCATTGGATGCATGGATGTTTTTAATTGCTTTTAAAATATTTTTAGCTGTACCTGCTTTTAGATGTTTTTCATTGTAATTGTTTTGAGAATGCTTTGTCTGTTTCAGAATGTTCCCACTTTGTTTTTGTTTCATTGCCATTGGCTCCTTTGGGAAGAAAGTGGGATATAAATTTTATATATTTATACAATGTATATCCCACTTTCTTCCCAGAAGAGCCAATGGCAATGAACAGATACACAATTTAAAAACAAAGGAAAAACACCTGTCTGTCTATCTTTCTATCTGTTCGGTATTCTATGCTCACAAGAAGCTTGTTCTTCAGAATATTCCTACCACCCAAGGTAGGACTGCAAAAGATAAAACAAGTCAATAAATGATGTGCATGTAGTTCCATTTGTGTGTAAATTACCTGGCTGGGATTTGGGTCTTTTGTGTACTGAATCAAGAGCAAAGAACTATTACAGCCTCAAATGATCTTATGTCGTTTCATTATGTGAAATGGTAGAAAAATTGGATCTTTCAGCACTCCACTTAGAACTATTATGAATATCAATGAAAATTCTATTGGCAGTGCCCATGTAATTCCTACCAGAGTGCTAAAAAACCAAGCACTCAAGGCCTATTGCTTACTGCCGATGGAAAGGTTTCTTTAACGATCTTCTAGATCAGTGGCTGAAGAAATGACATAATGGCTTCTCCTCTATATTGGTTCAATGAAAGAGCAGATGACTCAGGAGATCATACACCATAGTCTATCAAGTCATGGAATATTTAAATGCACTTTACTTTGTAGATCAATGATCTGATAAACTGTAATGGAGTCATTATGATCCGATGGAGAAAAGCAAGCACTGCTCATTTACCAGACACTAACAGCAGTAGGAGTTCTTCAGGGATTTATTGAATCAGGCTCTCCTCGGAATATTTTTAACTAGCAGATCATCAGTTTGATGGTCTGGATTAGCCCAGAAGGATCTATATGGATCTACTGCAACAAGCAGTTTTAACTGTTCTTGTAAACTGCCCCCCACTTTAGTAAGCATTTGCCATATTATATAGATGAGGAAGCTGGAGGAAGCTGGAGACAGTCAATCAACCAAACCATTTCCTAAAAACCATTGGTCACCACAAAACTACAAGCAATCAAGCTGAGAGTAACATTCCTGACTAAACATCAGGTAAGAGCTATTCAACAGTGGAACGGGCTCCCTCAGAAGGCTCTCCTTCATGGGAGTTTTTTTAAGCAGAGGTTGGATGGCCATCTGTCATGGATGCTTCAGTTGAGATTCCTGCATGGCAGGGGGTTGGACTAGATGAGCCTCCGTAAGTAACAGCTGGGGGAAACATTGAGATAATTAGTGGAGGTGGGATCATGATGCAAATTCAGAATAATCTATGACATACAGAATGTGATAGCATACAGAATAATCTATGACATATATTTTGCTGCTAAGAATACTTGAAACAAGTGGAGGTTTGTACCACTTGATACCATGCTAAAAAATGTTCTTTCCCTGCTGCCATTAAGGCACCAGCATTGGTAAAGGGAATAACTATTTTCATATGCTAGTATTTTATGCTAGTATTGTTTAGAACAGGGGTAGCCAACTCCGAAGAGACTGCAATCTACTCACAGAGTTAAAAACTGGCAGTGATCTACCCCCTTCTGGTCAAAGTTGTTAAGCTTTTTTTAGGGAGGAGGAAGGCCCATTTTTAGGGGTTCAGGTCAGAGTTGTTGAGCTTTTCTGAGGTGGGAGGAAAGCCCTCTTTTTGGGAGGTGAAGGGCTAAAATGTTGAGCATTTTTTAGGGGAGCCAAAGTTGTTGAGCTTCTTTGGGGGGGGGGAGCCAGTGATCTACCAGTGATCTACCACAGGTGGCCAGTGATCTACCTGTTGGACGTGCCTGGTATAGAAATATTGTATGCTAGTATTGTATATGCTAGTACTGTATTGTACAGAAGCCAACTTGGAGTAGCATCAGTGGTTGATATAAAAATACTGACTGCCTGACTGGAATAACTGATGGGATTCTGTCATGGCAAATTATGTGTGGAACCTGTTGGGTCAAGAGAGGCGTGAAAGGCAAAGAGTTGTGGGGTAGACCCAGGTGTGTCTCTGTTGAAAACATGTGGGCTGGTGTTGAAGTTTGCTGAACAGTGAAATTAGACCCTATGGGTAACCCTGAAGCATGTTATTCTAAGTTACCAACAGGACTTTTTTAAAGCAGGAACTCAGGGGAACTCAGTTCCTGCACTTCTCAGGTGGGTGCCATTGCCATTCTACAAGGAGCAAGGTGTTCATTGTGAGTTCTGGCACCTCTTTCCCCAGAAAAATAGCACTGATTACCAATATTGTTAGTCCTATCTGACCGTTTGGTTTTATCACATGGCCAGGGGTGGATGATGAAATGCAGACATTCTCCACAGGAGGGAAAGAAACATGATCAAAGTGGGGCTCTAGCTGGACTAGACAAAAATCCAGCAATAATGTACTATCAGTCAGTTACATTTTGTAGGGGTGCCTTTTGCGTGGTCGCGTGCAGCCCCCCGGATCCCAGTGCGGCTCCTGGTAGTACAGGCTGGCTTCGCCCTCCCCAGGCTGGATACCTGGAGGTCTCCGCCTACCTCAGCCAATCGCCCAATCCCGCCTGGGGAGGCGTTGCCAGGGGATTGGCCAGGTAGGGGGATGGACCACCCTGCCCACACAACAGAAGGTGAATCTTACCTGCAAAGCGTCAGTTGGCTCCACCCTGCCCTCCCTCAGTTAAGTCTTCTTTTGCAGGTTAACCTCTTCTCCACAGGTACGTGGGAGCTGCTACGTCATGGTCGCTATTGAAGGGCTGGAAAGGAATTTTCCTGCATTGGCAGGTTTTGCCTTCCCCGTAGCAAAACGTCACAACTTTGGCAGTTTTTAGGCCTTGGGCAGAATCCTTTAGTCTATCTTCCTAAATGGGGGGGGGGGCATGAAGCGGTGACCCACGTCCCTCCTTGCGGCAGTGATCCCAGGGTTCCCCGTTAAAGGAGTCTTGAGGGGAGGCATTGGCTATACGCCGAGAGGTTGTCGTTGCTCTCACCTGTGACGGCGGCGAAATGGGGGGCAGGCTCTCTGCTTGAACATACGTTCTCCAGAGCCAGCCCAATCCCCACACATTCTGGATAACCCTGCTGTCTCCCAGATCCCCGGCTGGGGACTAGGAAGGATAAGTGCCCAATGCTTGAGCCAAGGTCTCCCTACATCTGAAACTTAATAGATTGGTGTCCAATTTTAATCTTGAGTCATTATTCCATTATTCGCCTGGGGTTGGGGGGGGGGCTCCGCCTGTCCACGCAATATTATTGAACACTTTTATTCCTTTTCTTAGATGTTCTATCTGAAGAGGAACTTTCCAAATTAATACAAATTTTGATTTAGTGTTGGCTTTCTAGGAATGTGAAAAGTGTCCTGTGGAAGTTCACTAGTCCGACTGAAAATTATTTAGTTGCTCTTAGAATTATTTCTATGTCTAAATTCATAGAGGAGAAGTTTATCAATGCCTGCTAGCCATGATGTGGTGGCAGAGAATAGCCATCCTGGCTAGCAGTCATCGATAAACTTCTCCTCTATGAATTTGTTTAATCCTCTTTTAAAGCTATTTAGGTTTGTGGGCATCACTGCCTCCTGTGGGAGCAAATTCCATAGTTTGTTAAATTAATTGTTATACAATGCCTAGATTTTATATGATTATATACCAACTAGCAGTGTAAAATTCTCATGAAACCTCTTTGGAATGCTGCTTTTATGTCAAAAAGCCATATTTCCTAGTACAGCAGTTATTTATTTACTTCTAGACATATTAAAATAGGAGAAAGGCCAAAACTAATATCTTCTAAATTAACCATGTCAGTTTCCCCTCCCTAATCAATATTTTTCCAATTTAAACCCCTGATAAAGCATTGTTTTATAATGAAAACACAGGATGATTCTTTGAGAGAGCTGCCATAAAGGTTGGCAGGAAAGAAAAATTGCAATACATTTTCTAATAGATTCAGGTTTCTTATTATTCCCATATCCCCCAAATCTGCCACATTAAGGTCTTCAAATTTAACAATATTGATAAAACAATTACCTAAAATATTTAGAAAACTCCACATGCATTATAATCTCTTTATCTTAATAGGGTGAAATATAGCTATATCATTTAGATATTCAGAAGGTCAGAAGAACAAGTGTGTGCGATTGGAGAGGGGGGAAGACTTGCTCGGGGCCATGGGAATGCAAGACGTGAACAGTTGTGGATGTCTGATTTACTTCACAGAATTGCCATGGTTTGTAGAGCCTGTACCTGCCTCACGTTAATAATCAAGTCCAGGACATCAAGGTAAAATGTCACTTTTTGCTTTTGCCCTGATTCCAGCCTCAGGGACTCTTATACATTTATTCATAGGAAAGGAACCACATCTTTCCTCTGAAGCAAAATGGCCACTGAAGCAGGGGGTGATCTTATCATTTGAAGCAACATCAGTGTTAAGTTCTCCTGCACCCCCAGGCCATAGACCATTCAGCTAGTGTTGCCATCTTCAAAGGCTTGAAGGTTTGCTGGAGCAAAATGGTTCTCTGTGACTCCGTAGGGCAGGACCCAAGCTGATGTATTCAAAACAAAATTTAAAAATTCCTTCCGGCAGCACCTTAGAGACCAACTAAGTTTCTCATTGGTATGAGCTTTCGTGTGCACCTGACAAAACATTGGAAAGAACTTCCTGGTTGTACAAGCTGTTTGACAGTGGAACACAAGACTGCCTTGCAAGGTGGTGGCCCACTCCTTTGTTAGAGATTTTGTAAGCAGAGGCTTTGTGGTCACCTAGCAGAGATGGGGACAGGGGACAAGAACTTGATAACCTTTGATGTTCATTCTAACTACATGATTCTGCTGCTCTGTCCATGATTCTACCTCTGTTGGCCTTCTTCCAAGCTTCTTCCTCTTGTGGAGTATTTAAGGGACCCAGGTGGTGCTGTGGGTTAAACCACAGAGTCTAGGGCTTGCTGATCAGAAGGTCGGCGGTTCGAATCCCTGCAATGGGGTGAGCTCCCATTGCTCGGTCCCAGCTCCTGCTCACCTAGCAGTTCGAAAGCACATCAAAGTGCAAGTAGATAAATAGGGACCGCTCCAGCAGGAAGGTAAATGGCATTTCCGTGTGCTGCTCTGGTTCGCCAGAAGCAGCTTTGTCATGCTGGCCACATGACCCGGAAGCTGTCTGTGGACAAACACCGGCTCCCTCGGCCTATAGAGTGAGATGAGCGCCGCAACCCCAGAGTCGGACATGACTGGACCTGATGGTCAGGGGCCCCTTTACCTAGCAGAGATGGGGACAGGGAACAAGAACTTGATAACCTTTGAGGTTCATTCTAACTACATGATTCTGCTGCTCTGTCCATGATTCTACCTCTGTTGGCCTTCTTCCAAGCTTCTTCCTCTTGTGGAATATTTAAGGCCATGCAGTGACTGAGCTACAATTTCAACTGGAGAATTCCTGCTCACGGTTCATTTCCTTAACCATTGACATCAAGGTCTCAGAGGAGTAGTATCAAATGTTAAGGTATGAAGCAAATAATCAAGGGAGCTCTGACATCATACTTAGCTCACTTCTTTCCTCAAGAATGAGGAAACCACCAAAGGTTAAGCCAGGAGCACACCCCTCCAAGGACCATGGGTAACATTTTCCTTAAATTAACTAAGATTTGGATAATGATATGACAAACCGTCATGAAGAAGACATTGCAGGGTGAGAGAGAGAGAAATGATCCAACTGAAACATCTCTGCTTTTTCGGAAGACACATTTGTTAAAATGTGCTTTTGCTTTTCAAGAGATAGAAAGAAGCGTGTATGGAAGCCATGTTACTGCAATGACTAAGTGCAGAATGTTGCTTTGGGAAAGGCCAGAGAGAGTGTTTTCCCAGGGGTGAGGTTGGCGCCAAATGCCCTGGCTAGGTTGCACACCAGAGTGCCTTACCATACCCATGTTCCACCCATCAACTGGGTGTAACGGTGGCTGCCAACAATCTACCAAGGCAGATCCAAGGTTTCAAGTCTTCCTCTACAAAACCCAACTTGGGACATATGGGATTGTCTTCTCTCTTATTGCCCAATAGAGTCACTGCTGTTATCTGTTGAGACCCTCCTGGTGGAGCTGCAGCCAAAAGTGACTCCAGTAATGTCCACTAGGGGTGTGGGGCTTTTCTGTGTTTGCAGCTTTCCTCCTGAACTTCCTCCTGGGGCACCCCTTCCCTTGTTTTAACAGATGTGTCATACCCGTTTTAGTTCTCATTTTTCCTGTTATGGGGACCTGGCAGGAAAAGAAGCAGTGGTGTGCTTATGGTATTGATGACCCTTGACTTCAGGGTCATAAAGCAAGGTGGGTGGGTAATGTGTATTACTACACTTGCTTCAAAATGTGGTAACAGGTAAAGGTAAAGGACCCCCCTGGACAATTAAGTCCAGTTAAAGGCAACTATGGGGTTGTGACACTCATCTCGCTTTCAGGCTGAGGGAGCCGTTGTTTGTCCACAGACAGCTTTCCAGGTCATGTGGCCAGCATGACTAAACTGCTTCTGGTGCAATGGAACTCTGTGACAGAAGCCAGAGTGCATTGAAATGCCATTTACCTTCCCACCACAGTGGTGCCTATTTATCTGGCAGGGATGTGGGTGGCGCTGTGGTCTAAACCACTGAGCCTCTTGGCCTTGCTGATCAGGTCAGTGGTTTGAATCCCCATGATGGAGCGCCTGTTGCTCTGCCCCAGCTTCTGGCAACCTAGCAGTTCGAAAGCATGCCAGTGCAAGTAGAAAAATAGGTACCGCTGTGGTGGGAAGGTAAACGGTGCTCCCATATGCTCTGGTTTCCGTCACTGTGTTCCGTTGCGCCAGAAGCAGTTTAGTCATGCTGGCCACATGACCCGGAAAGCTGGCTGTAGATGAACTTAACCGTCCAGGGGTCCTTTAACTTTACCTTTTTTTATTAAAAAACAAACAAAAAAACCACCTATTTATCTACTTGCACTGGTATGCTTTCGAACTGCTAGGTTGGCAGGAGCTGGGACAGAGCAATGGGAGCTCACTCCCATATCATGGATTTGAACAGCCGACCTTCTAATCGGCTCACCCCATCACATGGATTTGAATTGCTGACCTTCTGATCAGCAAGCCCAAGAGGCTCAGTGGTTTAGACCACAGCACTACCTGCATCCCTGAAAACCATACCTATCTCCTTGATGTTTACTTTCTTGTAATTCTGGTGCCAGGTAAGCACTCTTTTTTTTAGTTTCCAAGGCCTTTTTAATGTGCTGCCTTAAAGTATATTTAAAGTGCACACCCCCAAGGATAATGGGGACAGTAGTTTCTTAAGTGTGCTAGGAATTGTACCCAAGATTCTTTGGGGCACCATGCTTTAAATGTGCTTTGAATGTGCCATGTATACACAGCCTCAGTTCACTTTTCGTTCTCCTCTTCTTTAGTTTTATGCTGCATCATACTTTCTTACAATTGTTACTGTCCTAGTTACTGAATTTGTAACTTGTTTTGTGTTGTAAGCTGCTTTGAGAACTTTTGTTGATGGTGTACGTTGGGCTATAAATGTGATAAGTAAATAAGCAAGCACACACAGAGAGAGAGAATGGAACGAGCGAGAATTAGTTGTGTGGCTTAAGACTACACCACTGGCCGCCCCAACTGCTGAGTTTTCAACTGTAATGACAAAGCGAATTTCTTGCCAGCCCATTTTTAATACATTTTGACATTTGTTACAAAGGAATTATCAACTTGACAAGGAAAAATTACTAATTCTTGACACCTTCCCTCTCACTCTGACTCTGTCTGTCTAAGTGCCCTTTTCACAATTTAACATGATTTGCCATATTAAAATTTAAACACTTCTAAGCTGTCCTAAACCTACTTTCCCCCATATCCAAAGAGATCAAAATTGGTGATGAAATACAGAACTGCAGAAAGGGATTCATTTTATGGGACTGGCGAAAAAAAAAAAGAAGCGTTCAAGAGTTTGCTTCTGCATTAGGCTTCTTTGGTTAATGTGAAACTCAATCTAGAGAAGGTCACAGCTGACCTACAGCATTTAAACAGGAACCATTTAAAACTTGATCCCCTGTCCATGTGTTAATTGCTTGTAGGAAACCCATACACTGAAGCAGCTTTTCAGATGTAGAGAATTCTCTTCTGATATTTTGCATTCAACAGGTGGATGTTGGGGGGCAGGGTTAACCCAGGAATGTGACATCTGTGGTCCTCCAGTATTGTTTGACTCACACTCCCAGTCACCATAACCAGTAGTCAGGGAAACTGGGAGTTATAGTTCACCATCTGGACGGCCACAGGTGGACTAAAACACCTGTCGTTGACTACACAGGAGCTGGGCCTAAGCAACCCCTTCTCTTTCTGCCTCTCCCTCTCTATATTGATAGGCCCTGTGCCTCCTTCCAGCAACTCCTGCAGCCAAGCTGGTCACAAACGTATTGCTCTGCTTTCCTTTGTACCATATCAGCAAGGCCGAAGGGTGGGGGGTTGTCATCTGGGCAGCCCAGGACCTCCATACACACTGCCCAGGCTTGCGCCCCATGGAGGTCACCAGTGCTGCAAATGTAGTGTTTGACTTCACCCCCGGAGGCACACTCCATTGTATCCTGAGACAGACAGGTGCTAACAACCACCACCATTGGGCTAGATGCAATCGGACGTGTGTTTTGAATGAACCTCCTATGTCAGTATGTTATAAATCAGCCTTTTATTTTGAGCATTCCTGGACGGTGCACCAGCACATATGTTTAAACTTTCAACACAAGTTCTTTTAATTACCCAAGTTAGTTGGCATTTTAACGGGTAATATTTGCCACAATCCTCTGTGCAAAGGGTACGTTTTTATTATTCCGCATCCATCGGCGGTTGCTATAATTGTTTCATGACATTTCTGAGCAGCTCTCGGAGAGCTGTTGCTTAAATTGATTTGGCCTAACCTGTAGCATTCAAAACGGAGCTGTGCGAGGAGATGGTTGCGAGGTGCCATTGTCGGTGACCTCTGAAGGAGTTCCCAAAATGAACTCCTTCAGATTACAAGCAGTAACAGTGAAACTTGGCACCCTGACTGTGTGTGCAGGGCTCTAAATCACAAGGGGAAGCTTGTGTGAGTAAATCAGGCTCCTCACTCCCTTCTTCGTTGACGATCACTCGTAGCCGAGTAAGATTGTCTTCCATAAACACGATTTTAACAATGGGTCCGTAAGTGACTGTGGAGGCCAATTCTGGATCCACATGTCCTTCCACAGTGGGGACATTGGTTTCTAGGCAGGAGCTGATCACTGTGTGGATTTGCCAAGCGTGCCTCCCTTTTAGCACATTTCAAGTTTCTTCAAAGCCCGTGACACCTTTGGTAAAGGCTGTTCTCCAACTGGAGCGCTCGCAGGCCAGTGTTTCCCTTTCCCTTACCCCTTACCCTTTCAATGCATGGAAGACGACAGTGCTGAGCATACCTGCCAAGTTCCGGCCTGAGAAATAAGGGACTGGACCGGAAGTAGCAGACCGGAAGTAGCGCTGCCGCCATTTGGAACTGGGCGGAGCATGCTCAGAAGCGACTTTTGATGCTGCTCTGCCCTGTTCCAAAATGGCCGCCGCACCAGAATAAACCGGGGAAAAACAAAAAAAAATCATTTTTTCCGGCTGGGGACAGCCGGAAAAACGGGGGTTTCCCGGGGAATACGGGAGACTTGGCAGCTATGGTGCTGAGAGACAGGAACATGATGGAAATGGGCAGGGCCAATATTTTTCTTTCATATGATTCTAAATGTATGGTTGTGGTTGAACATCTGAACAACACTCGTGTAGAGTGGCTATTTCTCTAGGCCTGCCTTCTGTCTTCCTGCCTGATGATTTCCAGCATTTGGAACTCATCACCAGGAGCTTGACAATGGAGAAAGGTGTATATCAGGCACAGGCAAACTCGGCCCTCCAGATGTTTTGGGACTACAACTCCCATCAACCCTAGCTAAGAGGACCCGTGGTCAGGGATGGTGGGAATTGTAGTCCCAAAACATCTGGAGGGCCAAGTTTGGGAATGCCTGGTGTATATAATCCATGCTGAGATTCTAGGAGTTACATTTCTTAGCCGATAGGTCTTTGACCTATTAAGGAGCATAAAAGCATCGCCTCATCACTAATTGCAACCGCAGATATATGTGGATAGGTAAGAAATTCAAGTGGCATATAAATCCATGCTTACAACATGCTGTGAACATTTCCCCCCCCCCGGTATTTATTTACTTATTCAGAGAGGCTAGGAATAAATTTGATGTATTGCATGCTAGGATTTTCAGCATCACTCAAACATGTTCCATAAGATTTTAGTGAATTCCAGATCACATCAGTTATGACCTTGACATGAAAAATTGCCAAGAAGTAGAAGATTATTACGTTCCCAGTTGATGCAAAAATACTTTCAACATTCAATGTCCCATAGATTTATTGTGATGCAAATGGTACAATAAAGTAGTTGACAGTACAATCCTATGCACTTAAGATAGGTCTTAGTACATTCAGTGGGAGTCACTACCAAGTTAAGTGTGTGGAGGATTGTAACCTCTTTTTTTAGGACTTTGTAAAATGGCTGATCCAAAATAAGTGAAGAGTAGCATAGTAAAAGTGTGAAACTGTTTGGCTTCCCAATTGATTGTGAGCGCTGAATGGTCAGGATTTCCCCATGTATTCTATATCCGCTTCATAGCAATGTGATAGCATCAATTCCAATGTTGGTCTGGGATCACTTCAGGAAGAATGAAACAGAAAACAACATGTAGTCACTGAAGAATCAGCAAAAGGAGGGGTGAAGTGGTTGTAAAGAGTAGCAAAAAGCTAGTGAAGGGTAGGATTAAGGAAGAAGTTGGCTCATTCCTACCTTTCTGAACATCACAAGGTAAAACCACTCTTGAATTTTCACTTCATGGCAGTGATAAAAAGTGGAAGAAGTGTCTTGTTGTTGTATTCAGAGTTTGCATCTGTTTTTTAAAAAAACCACAATGTCCATCATATTCACAACTTCAACTCCATGTGAAAATACATGGAAGAAGCTATTGTTTGAGGAAAACGTACAACTGGTTCCACGAAACTTTTGCAAGGTTGTACATTATGAACTGTCAGTGCCTGTTAGCAACAGCTTAATGAAGCGTGTGTTCTCCATAATGGCCAATATTTGGACAAATGAACAAAACGGTCTTCATTTTGATGTAGTGGAGGGAGAGCATCAGAGCAAATTAAATTTTGGCATGTCTCATGGTGACTTCTATGACTATGTAAGCCAGAAACCAGAATTGTTTCAGGCTGCACCCCAGGCTCATGGCCAGCCTAAAAGTTCTGGGGTGGCATCAAAAAAATAGAGGGGGGTGTTTATCTGCTCTGTAGGCCCTTTTAAGACAAAATTGTAAACTATCTTTATTTAAACCTTGTTCATTTCCCTCCAGCAATTGCTGCCAACAAAAACGTAGAAAATAACAGTAACCCACTAGTAGAAAATCAAGAATAAGCTACAACAGGAGTATTCCGATAGTTTATAACAAAGATTTATTGTCTTAGATGCTGCAAAGTGTAGTACAAGTTTATCCAAATTCAATGCTTTAGTAATGTCCTTATTATAACTCAAAACAAACCATTTCAACTTTGCATTCATGAACTGGACCTAAAACTGAAGTTAAATGAGAAAAGCAGATTTCAACTGTTGAAGCAAAAGGTAAAGGGACCCCTGACCATTAGGTCCAGTCGTGACCGACTCTGGGGTTGCGGTGCTCATCTCGTGTTATTGGCCAAGGGAGCTGGCGTACAGCTTCCGGGTCATGTGGCCAGCATGACAAAGCCACTTCTGGCGAAGCAGAGCAGCACACGGAAACGCCGTTTACCTTCCTGCTTGGAGCGGTCCCTATTTATCTACTTGCACTTTGACGTGCTTTCGAACTGCTAGGTTGGCAGGAGCTGGGACCGAGCAACGGGAGCTCACCCCATCGCAGGGATTCGAACCGCCGACCTTCTGATCAGCAAGCCCTAGGCTCAGTGGTTTAGCCCACAGCACCACCTGCATCCCAACTGTTGAAGTACTGCCTGAAATTGTCAATGCAGCCTCAAGCAAAAGACCAAGTCTGGGAAATGCAGTCCACATTTTGTGAGCTCACCTGCAAAAAAAACCACTTACTGTGGTTTTTCTTTCAAAGGGGTTTTGCCAACGCAACCTCTGGTTCTAAGTCTTTTACCTTTTTATGGTTATCTGAGTTGTGTTTCAATACTTCTCATAGTGAATTCAAATTGTGCTCATTCACAGGCTTGCAAACTTCTCTTCTTGAACCTGTTTTCCAATTCATGAGTGCAATCGTCAATAACACTACTATGAAGCTGTATGACAGGTTCTAGCAGCCACAGGTGAGAGCTGAGTGGAGGGTGGGGACCAAAGGTGGACAAACTAACCCAGAAGGAGCACGACATGTCCCCCACTAGAGGTACTACCCCTCTCCACACAACCCACATACTCCACATTCCTCATTACAACAGACCAAAAAAAACAAAACACTTATACATGGAAAACTTGCAAGTAAGGAAGGAGATCTAGTATCCTTCTCCCAGACAAACTAGTTTTCTATCTAGAGAGAATTTTGTGTTCCATATGGAAGAGAGTGTGATACCCGAACAGGTAGTGGGTTTCCCATCACAGTCAGAGTTAGGCCTAGGTCATAGAATGAGACACTGGAGAAAGGAAAGTAAGTAGGGCAGGGCCACTTGAGATGAGAAACTGAAGATGATTGAGCTGCCTGTGACCCATTTATATGTCTGCTTTTCCATATACAGTGGTACCTCGGAAGTCGGACAGAATCTGTTCCAGAAGTCCTTTCGACTTCCAAAACATTCAGAAACCAAAGCACGGCTTCTGATTGGCTGCAGGAAGTTCCTGCAGCCAATCAGAAGCTGCAGAACCCCGTCGGGCATTCGGATTCCAAAGAACGTTCACAAACCGAAACAATCACTCCCGGAATTGTGGTGTTTGGGAGGCAAACCATCCGAGTACCAAAGTATTTAGGATCCAAGATACGGCTGTATATGTTCCCACTGTTGCATGTTCAGACCCAGAGACCTCCCCCCTAAATAAATTCCCACTTGACCCAAATTTTAGTTTTGGTTTTTGGCAGAATTTATGCCACAACTTTATTGATTACAGAAAGCGAGTGGTTGCATAGGCTCTGGTTTGACTAGTTCCCTGCTCTGCAGGTAGCGCTGACCCAGAGCTCCATCATAGGTCAGCCAAGGGTGAACACCTGAGGCAGGTGAGAAGCCTGGGAACAGACTCTGTTCACTTCCCACATGCTCCCTTGGACTCAGGCATGGGCACAACCCCTTTTCGGGGGTTGACCAAACCAAGTTGAGTCCCTGAATTCCTTTAATGGAATACCCTTCACATAGGGTTGGCGAGACCGTTCTCCCATCCCTATTGCCTGAACCAGTGCCTATACGCAACCTTACAAGTCATGATGATTTCCTACGCGGCAGGCAGAACCCAAATGGCAACAGCCAATTAGCCAAGTGGGGAAAATTCCTGCCATGCCCCTGTCCCAACGACAGACGACACACAACGGCATAGCAAGGTCAATCGCAAAAATGCCCTAAAAGTAGGGAGAGGTGGGTGGATGTTCCAAATGCAGGAGCCAAAAAAGGAAGCTCTGGGTCACATGCATGGGTATATATAGGTCCCTCGATCCATTTGGACTGTGCCCCATTGGCCAGATTGAACCCAACATCGAGGGACCTACCAATTGGGTGTTGTGGCTGACCAATCTTACCCACCCACAACATAGGAGGTCAGTCTCCAGGTCTCACCGCAACACGTGCCCTCTTTTAGGGAGGATGCGATTTCTCAGATATATATATATACTAGCATGATGCTAGTACTCAGTACTGAACACAGTAATTACCCAGAGCACTGTCACATAATTTCAAAAATACGAGATGCATGTATCCTGTAATTTCTTAAGGAGGAAGCTTTGTCCTGCGTATTAAATTTATATCCCGCCCTTCTTCCCAAAGGAGCCCAGGGTGGCACAAAGGAACCTCTGTGCAGAGTATTGGGCTTTTGTTGGGCACCTATGCATAGAATTAATTAAACACGATTCAAATCAGAGAGTGCTTCTCTTCAGTGATCAGCGGGAAGTGGGGGAGAGGAGAGAGAGAGCTTCAGCAACGTAATATTTTATTGCTCCCATACTCTCTAGCAGAATTGATGCTTTATAAACCCACGTTAGTGAAAATCCAGCTCATTACAAAGCCTCGATCCGCAACGCTTCTTTTTGTATACAGATTTCTGCTTTAAAAAGAAGCAGAACACACCACCACATTGGTATGCCATCTAAATTTATTCAGATTCCCTCAGAGCTACACACACATATGCACTGTAAGAAGTTTTGTAAGATGTGCCCTTCATCTCTCTATATTGGACAAACAGGCCAAACTCTATGCCAAAGGATAAAGGTAAAGGTAAAGAGACCCCTGACCATTAGGTCCAATCGTGTCCGACTCTGGGGTTGCGGCGCTCATCTCGCTCTATAGGCCGAGGGAGCCGGCGTTTGTCCACAGACAGCTTCTGGGTCATGTGGCCAGCATGACAAAGCCGCTTCTGGCGAACTAGAGCAGCACACGGAAATGCCGTTTACCTTCCCACTGGAGTGGTACCTATTTATCTACTTGCACTTTGACATGCTTTCGAACTGCTAGGTTGGCAGGAGCTGGGACTGAGCAACGGGAGCTCACCCCGTCACAGGGATTCAAATCGCCGACCTTCTGATAGGCAAGCCCTAGGCTCAGTGGTTTAACCCACAGCACCACCCGTGTGTTTGCCCTGTGCCCTTTGGTTCCACATGTAACAACAGGTAGCCTATGCTACAATTCCACCAAATAGCCCGCTAAGATGACCAGGGAGGGGATGGAGCAACGCGACGTCAATCCCCTGGTTTGGGCACCTTTGAGTTGTTCCATTGGCCTTCATCGACCTTTACGCACGAGATCGAGGCTGTGCGTTCGCTGCTTATACTTCTCTTATTAATGTCGAGCGGAATGAATCCGTGATACAGTACAAGCAGAACACATCCATTCAAGGTAAAGCACCTCTGCTACGTATGAGAAGGATTTATCTGTGTAATCCTATGCACATTTGCCTAGGAGACCCCTCTGGGATTTGCTTCCGAGTACACATGTATAGGATTGTGCTGTGAGCTGAAATCAAAAGTGTTTTATTTTGCCTGGGCCGTGCCCTAAGGTGTTTGCCTCTTCCTTCTGCAGATGTAAAGTCTGCAATGTATTTCACCACATCTCCAACTGGTCCTTTTTGACCAAAATGCTACAGGCAGGTGTATGTTAAAAGCAAAACCTTATAAAGAAAATACCAGGGTGGAGAGAATGGGGAGGGAGACCTTTGCTGGCAGGTCTACCTCTGAGCTGGCTGTGGATTCTAGTTATGCCATCTGTTTGCACTGCAAGAGGCAGCAGATCCATGGTGCATGCACTAGCAGCAACCTTGAAATGTACCTGTGTGTGCAGCACTAGTCCCTCCGTGCACCCTTTGCTTCCTTTCACCCTCCTCTTCTGCATTATCAATGTGCACAGGCACAGTGATCTTCCAGGACTCACGGCCAAGGTGGTCTCTGGCTTATTCAGCAACCTCAGCTTTTGTAGCTGTAGTCAGTCAGGCCCTGCCAGGTGGGAAATGGCCTGCAAGGCAGGGAACAGGTCTTCCAGGACTTACCACTAAGAGCACAGTGGTACCTTTGTTCTCAAACTTAATCCGTTCCGGAAGTCCATTCCAAAACCAAAGTGTTCCAAAACCAAGGCACACTTTCCCATGGAAAGTAATGCAAAACGAATTAATCCATTCCAGGCTTTTAAAAACAACCCCTAAAACAGCAATTTAACATGAATTTTACTATCTAATGCAGGCTTCCTCAACCTCGGCCCTCCAGATGTTTTTGGCCTACAACTCCCATGATCCCTAGCTAGCAGAACCAGAGGTCAGGGATGATGGGAATTGTAGTCTCAAAACATCTGGAGGGCCGTGGTTGAGGAAGCCTGATCTAATGAGACCATTGATCCATAAAATGAAAGCAATAATCAATGTACTGTACTATATAATAAATAAGACAATCTTGTAGATGATAAAAATTAAAATTGTTATTTTTTCTTACCTGCACTGATGATAGTCATTGGTTGTTCATCCATTTCCGCAATCACACAATCAATCAACCAACCAATCAATGAATTAGGTTCCATACAGTCACAAAAACAAATTAACTGAAAAAGCCTTTAAAAAAAATACCCGCAAAATAAAAAGCAAAACAAAAAGTGCCAAACTTAATCAGTTCTGGAAGTTCGTTTGACTTCCAAAATGTTGGAAAACCAAGGCACAGCTTCTGATTGGTGCAGGTGCCCCAAAAACAATAGTCAACAGCCACATTGGACGTTTGGCTTCTGAAAAACGTTTGAAAACCAGAACACTTCCGGGTTTTCGGCATTTGGAAACCAAGGCGTTTGAGTACCGAGGCATTTGAGAACCAAGGTTCCAGTGTACACATCTATAGGGCTGCACTGTACATGACATTAATGTAAACATATTTAGATGCTGTTTTCTATTCCCTTCCATTGACTTAGGGTAATTTTCCAAGCATATACACCCACTCCCCCCCCCACAAAACTTCTTGCTGTTGGGCTGCTCCAATCTAGAGCTTTTATCATCTACCACTGACATTTATATTTTACACTTCACAAGTAGATTAAATTTCAAATATGCTTCCCCCCACTCTCTTCCTATGTTTTAAGTGTTTTCCACTTTCCTATATCGAAAGCTCTCCTGTTGAGAGGTCCCAACAGGAAGTGAATGTAGGGAGGTTGTGCTCTAATGAGAGATCCTTTAATCTACCCTTAATCCCACTCAATTAAAGCACCATTAATGACAGAAGAATCATTATGTGCTGAAGAACAGGAAAATGAGAGGAAACAACAGGCGCTTGCCTCTCCATGCCCTGCATTTTATTCGAAATCCAAACCAAAAAAAGCAGGGCTTTTGCTTTTTGCTTTTGTTTTTAAGGCCTTAAATGTGTCAGTGAAAATCCCAGCTCATGTTAGCGCCTCAACAGCTATTAAAGTCAACTAGAACTATATTGGTACATATTAAAGGAGCCGAAGGAGCTGTAAAGGTAAAGGTACCCCTGACAGTTAGGCAAGTTTTCCCTTTTCTCGCGAGGAAGCCTATTCAGCATAAGGGAAAATCCCTTTAAAAAAAGGGATAACTTGGCAGCTATGCAGTTAGGTCCAGCCGAGGACGACTCTGGGTTTCCGCGCTCATCTCACTCTATAGGCCGAGGGAGCCAGCGTTTGTACGCAGACATCTTCCAGGTCATGTGGCCAGCATGACTAAGCCGCTTCTGGCGAACCAGAGCAGCGCACGGAAACACCGTTTACCTTCCCGCCAGACGGGCTTTCAAACTGCTAGGTCGGCAGGAGCTGGGACTGAGCAATGGGAGCTCACCCCGTCGCGGGGATACGAACCGCCAACCTTCTGATTGGCAAGCCCTAGGCTCTGTGGTTTAGACCACAGCACCACCCGCTGTATTTAGCCTAAAAACCAGCCTAGCAAATAATGTAAAGGGGAAACATGGAGACAATCCACTTTATCACCTTCCTGGGATTTTCCTCCCATCTTCTATCTATATTCCTCCCATGTGCATGTGAGGGCTGCCACAGGCTATCGCATCAAAATATTAAAAAATGAACCTACCACAAAATGTTGCAACGTGTAGCACTCCTGTACAGGATTCCAACCAGCCATGCCCACTTTGAGGATATTCCATTCTATTCTGTCTCGCCGCTGTCCATCAGTAAGTTAGCATTCTATGGCCGTGGAGCATTCTCAGTTCTTACTGACATCTCTCTTATGGCATAAATGGTTATGTTTGGGCAGCATTAGGATCTATGCTTAGAGATTTGAATTTGTTATGTAGTGCATCTAGGGATGAGAGGGAAATTAGATTCAGTTCACATTTAAAGGCAAACCTACCTGGATTGTGCTGTCCAAAACAATACGTGCACCGAAAACACTGCCATCCTTTAAAATTCACACTTCTCCTGATGTTGTAGTGCAGCTCTCCATCCAAGTAATGTGCACGAAAAATGAATATACTAATGATAAGTGTGTGTTGAAATGTACACGCTAGTGAAAGCAGCATGCAAAAACGCATTGTGTTAGGAAAAATTGCTTTACGGACATGCAAATTAGGTAAAATTGCACATAAATATACTCGGAGGCATTCACGCAAAAATGTTGGTGAATTTCATGGGGACTTTTTAAATATAAATATGATTGCAAATTGATGTGGCAATGTGGGAAAAATGAAAAGTGAGGAATTGACATATTTCAGAGCTAGGTGAAATTTTCAGACAGATTTGACATAATGTCAATCTTAAATGACCTTGAGAGCCTTTTTTGCTGACCAATGGGAAGGAAGGAAGGAAGGAAGGGCCAGTATATGATATGCAGTGTTTTAATGAGCTGCTAAGGCAAAGTAGTTTTCTAGATTTGGACCCAACACATCTTGACTGAAATATCCTTTTAGACATTAACCGAGTGTCATTGGGTGAGAATGTTAGAGGACTTTCTTTCACATATACGTTCGTCTTTTAGGAGAAAGGAAGGGAGCTGTGTTTCATTAAAGCAATATTGGTCCATCAAGAAACAAAAACAAAAACCCACCATTTGGTGCACAGATCTAGTCAAGGAGTCCTTTGGTTTCTGACCTCTATTTCCTGCTCCTCCACCTATGAAAAAGGAATAATTAATATTTACTTTGCTGGATTTTTTTTTTTTTTTGGTGGTGGGGTGATGGAGATTAACGTGGCACAACCATAAAGCTATTTGCATTACACAATGACATTTAGGAATGAGGCAACCTATGCATTTCAATTAACATACAGTACTACAAAATCACTTTTTTAATTATTGAAAAATACATAGCCTTTACAGACATAAGAGGGAAATTTTCTATAGGAAAATACTTCAACTGAGTTCCCATATATTTACCCTGCAGGTTTTATCATGGAAACTTTGTTGCCTGAACTCTCTTTGAATTTTGCATAAATTACCTGGTCCTTTATTGTTATGATAGCAGAGAGAAGCCCCCATGACGTCTTTAGCATGTGCTGAGAGGAAGAGAAAGAGGGGAATTCAGCCCAGTGACCATCCTGATGTAGCTTGCTGATCACAGCCTCTCTGGCTACACATTCTGCAAGCATGGAGAGACTATGAGTTTACACACATGTAGAGGTCCTGCATACAAACAGTCACCTGATTGTCCCAGGTTCCTCCGTCATGTGGAAGAGGTCTACATGAATAGCCAGTAGACAAGAAGGGTCCTTTCTCATGCTTGCTCATGGCCAGAGTATGCATTACAAGGAAGAATCGGGTCTAGCTGATGCAGCTTTGCATGATTTGAATATGTGAGGGGATTATCTTAATCTCCCTTCAGTCTTCTGTCCCTCTAGTTCTCCCAAGTACATGCACCACCACAGCAATTGCGCTGCATGGCTGAGACAGCATGGGGAAATGGGTCTTTCCTGTTCCATCCCTGCATGGATAGGAATGGGTGAGGGGTCACCTCTCCACAACTGGTGCTCAGACTTGAAAGTAGATGGAAGTACACTCATAGAATCGTAGAAATGTAGTGTCAGCCCCCTGCAATGCAGGAGTCTCAACTGAAGTATCCATGAAAGATGGCCATCCAACCTCTGCTTGCAAACTTCCAAAGAAGGAGAGTCCACAACCATCTGAAGGAGTCTGTTTCACCGTCAAACAGCTCTTACTGTCAGAAAGTTCTTCCTAATACTTAATCAAAATCTCCTTTCTTGTAGCTTGAGTCCATTGTTTTGAGTTCTAGCCTCTGGAGCAGGAGAATAAAAGCTTTTTCCATCTTCCATGTCACAGCCCTGTACATATTTGAAGATGGCTATCTTATCTCTTTTCAGTCTCCTCTTTTCCAGGCTAAACATAATTTTCTGTGGAAGTCTCCAAACTTGGCTTATGAGTGTAACAGTCTGGGTTACAGGAAGTCGGAGTCCCGGCTCAGTACATCAGGACCAGGGTAGAGGTTGGGAAGCAGGAATCAGCAGTCCAGGGGTCAGGAAGCCAAGAGTCCACGAATCAGGAAACCAGATGTCAGGAAGCCAAGAGTCTGAGGGTCAGGAAACCAGGAGTCAGGAAGTCAAGGCTCCGAGAGTCAGGATACCAGGAGTCAGGAAGCTGAAGCACAGCTAGGCAGGTAGCATGTTGCTGTGGCAAAGAGGCAGAGGGAAATGCTGGTCTTATATACCCCTCCCGACCCTTGCCCACCAGGTGCTATGAGTCTTCTGTCAAGCCTCACCTGTGCAACTGGGCCTTGCCCTTCCAGGCCAAACTCAGGAAGGCCCCAGTCCTACAAGGCCCTACCAGTCACGGGGCCTGGCTCCTGCATGCACTTCTGACAATGAGGTGGCGCAAGGACACCTTTTTCTGTTTTATATTTACATTTGGCTGCACTGGGCACCAGCACCACACGGGGTGCTGGAACAATGATGTAGAATCAGGGCTGGCCCTATGGCCAGGCTGGGTGGCACAGGGCACCACGGCGCCGGCCCGCCAGGAGGGCGCCGCGAGCTGCGCCCGCTCGCTGGCTGGCCGGTCCATCAGTTCTCCGCGCAGCTGCGCCCATGGCAACCACGCTGTGCCTGCCCACCCGCCGCGCAGCAGCGCCTGTGGCAGCCGCGCTGCGCCTGCCCGCCTACTATGCTGGGAAACGGGGTGGGGGCGCTGGAGGGATCCGTCGCTCCACGGCACCAGGGGCGCTTAAGGCGGCCCTGTGTAGAATGGAGGGGGGGTGGGAGATGCCAAATTTTAGCGCAGCACAGGGTGCCACTGGAATTTGAAAACCCAAGGTCTGCCACATTTCAAAGACATTGCAGAACACTCTACTAACTTCTTCTTAGCTGTCGGGTAGAATGAGAATCCTGAGGCTAGAAGACATCGCACAGGGGAATCAATTCCACGGGCTGAGAGACATCTCTCTGCTGAAGGTTCTACGTTTTCATAAATGTTGTGTAAAGGCTTGGTCCTCACAATAAACTTTATTTGTTGTTTTCATAAATGAAGGACAACTCTGGGATTAAGTGTAGATGGGAAATTTGATCATTAGGAATGGAGAGAAACGTTTTTGGGCCTGGTTTGTTTATTGCCAGTAATTGGCTTGCCTGGTGCAAAGACAAATGAGGTCATATGCTGTCTAAATATGCTGGTAGTTTGTTTCAGTACAGTGGTTCTGATATAGCAACCCCTAACAATAGATCCTCAGGACTACGACCAAACTTAAAGCCCCATGATTATTTAAATCAGGGATGGGGAATCCATGTCCTCCCAGATGTTGCTGGACTCTAGTTTACGTCAGCCCCTCCCAAAATGGCCAACAGGAGTTGGAATCTCCAGTTGTTCCCTGTCCAGCCGTGAACCACTCTGGGGTGGTGGCGCTCATCTCGCTTTACAGGCCAAGAGAGCTGACCTTTGTCCGCAGACAGGTTTTCCGGGTCATGTGGCCAGCATGACTAAGCTGTTTCTGGTGAAAGCAGAGCAGCACACGTAAATGCCCTTTACCTTCCCGCCGGAGCAGTACACATTTATCTACTTGCACTTTGACGTGCTTTCAAACTGCTAGGTTGGCAGGTGCTGGGACAGAACAACGGGAGCTCACCCCGTCGCGGGGATTCAAACCGCCGACCTTCCGATCGGCAAGCCCTAGGCTCTGTGGTTTAGACCACAGCGCCACCTGTTTCCCGTAAAGAGACAGGTGTAAATTGGTAGTGTTCAAAATACAGGTAAAAGGGGGGGAATTATGTTACATTCATGTAAAATATAATAATGAATTTTAGTATAATTAAGAAACCTCCCAGAATTTTAATTTGCACAAACAGAAATTTAAAATAGGCACAGTTTAACATGGTGATCTCCAAGTTTTTCATTACACTAGCAAGGGTTGCTTTCCCCCATTTTACCAAGATGACATTACTGCAAGTTAGAGCAAACACAGCACTGAACCTTGGCTTTCCACCCACAGCATACACAAACGATCACTTGAACATCAGTTAATTTAAGTACTTAATTTAATTAACATAAGGTTTGGGAAATAATTTTGAACTGAAACCACTGAAGCAATAATTCCATGTATCTCACAGTCCCTGGAATTTAATAAGTGGTGCTGCAGTTTAATTTGGGGACAGCATAATTTTTAATATGATTAATAACATGATGCAAAGAAAATGCTCTTATTCCTTCATGTTTGCCAAACACAGTAAAAATTAAATCCCAAAGGATTTCTGTTTTTTGATTCCCCCCCCTCACCTTTATTAAACCACAGACACTTGGGCTCAATCTAGCCAAGGTTAGGCACAATTCAGGTCCCTTGATTTCAATCAGGCCTGTGCATGCCTACACAGAAAAAAAGCCCCACCGAGAACAACAGGGCTCACTTAGGTAAGTAGACATAGGGTTACACCTTTTTCCCATCTTTTTCATTGAAAGCATTTGACTTTGCTTGGATTGAGCCCAGTAGTTTCAAGAATTTGGACATAATTTAATTTCATAATACAGTGGTGCCTCGACTTACGAATTTAATCCGTTCCGAAGGCACCTTGGTAGGTCGAAAAATTCATTAGTCGAAAAATGCCATTGGAAACGCGATTTCCCATAAGAATGCATTGGAAACGGAAAAATTCGTAATTTGAAGCAACCCCATCTAAAAATTCGTAAGTAAAAAAAAAAACCTATCTAAAACCGCTGCAGTTTCTGTTCGGATGTTGAGAAATTCGTAAGCGTGTGGCCATTTGCCCCATTCATAAGTCGAAAAATTCAGTTGTCGAGTCGAGGTACCACTGTATTGCATAAGCAGAATGTTGTTTAGTCGTTTAGTCGTGTCCGACTCTTCATGACCCCATGGACCATAGCACGCCAGGCACTCCTGTCTTGCACTGCCTCCCGCAGTTTGGTCAAACTCATGTTTGTAGCTTCGAGAACACTGTCCAACCATCTCGTCCTCTGTTGTCCCCTTCTCCTAGTGCCCTCCATCTTTCCCAACATCAGGGTCTTTTCCAAGGATTCTTCTCTTCTCATGAGGTGGCCAAAGTATTGGAGCCTCAGCTTCACGATCTGTCATTCCAGTGAGCACTCAGGGCTGATTTCCTTCAGAATGGATAGGTTTGATCTTCTTGCAGTCCATGGGACTCTCAAGAGTCTCCTCCAGCACCATAATTCAAAAGCATCAATTCTCCAATGATCGCCAGCCTTCTTTATGGTCCAGCTCTCACTTCCCTACATCACTACTGGGAAAACCATAGCTTTAACTATACGGACCTTTGTAGGCAAGGTGATGTCTCTGCTTTTTAAGATGCTGTCTAGGTTTGTCATTCTGCATAAGCAGAATAGCCTACCAATTAAAGAAGAGGGTCCTTGTGATGACACATTTACAAGTTCCAAAGTAGAGCAACGCCTGTATTATTATTATTATTATTAAAAAAATATTTATTGTTTTTTTTCATGTATACTTCTTCTAACAATATATCTTTAACAATTTTTCATATTTCCACCCTCCTCCCCTGGACTTCCCTCATACTCCCGTTTTGTTCTATTTCCATATTGATCACCCTGTGTATTGTTTCCTCAAAAATTTTCCAATAGTCTTGTTTTTTGTTGTATACAGTTGTGATTGTTTACTCAAACCCTGCCAATGAGTCCATTTCTTTATGTTGCCTCTTCATATATGTTGTAAATGGTTCCCATTCTCATTTAAAGTCTTTGTTGTCCTTTTCATGTAGTTTATCTGCTAGTTCTGGCAGTTCTGCATATTCCATAACTTTCCCTTGCCATTGTTCTTTCATTGGTATTTCTTCTGTCTTCCAAGTTTGTGCTAATATAATTCTTGCTGCTGTTGTTGCATACATAAATAATTTCCCATTTTCTTTCTTTACATCTTGGTCTAAAATTCCTAGGAGGAATGCTTCTGGTTTCTTAACAACTCCTGTATTAAGCAAACCAAAATACCACGAATCTAGTGTGTGAGATTTCGAGTTTTCCAGAACTCTTTATCAGATTAGTTGGTAAACAGAACAAGAGGTGATGGGCAGGATGGAGTGAAAAAACAAGGGACCCAGGTGGCGCTGTGGTTAAACCACTGAGCCTAGGGCTTGCTGGTCAGAAGGTCGGCGGTTTGAATCCCTGTGACGGGGTGAGCTCCCGTTGCTTGGTCCCAGCTCCTGCCAACCTAGCAGTTTGAAAGCACGTCAAAATGCAAGTAGATAAATAGGAACCGCTACAGCGGGAAGGTAAACGGTGTTTCCATGTGCTGCTCTGGTTTGCCAGAAGCGGCTTTGTCATGTTGGCCACATGACCTGGAAGCTATACGCCGGCTCCCTCGGCCAATAATGCGAGATGAGCGCGCAACCCCAGAGTCGGTCACGACTGGACCTAATGGTCAGGGGTCCCTTTACCTTTAATGTTGAGGTCATGGGGAGGAGTTGAACATCACACTCTTCTGAACTTTCCACCAGCACAACAACATCTGCTTGTCCCCCTTTTCCTCTCTCAGTGCACTGCTCTGATGTGAGGTTGGTTGCCAGAGTTTCCAGAGCAGATTTGGAGGAGGCACAGGAGAAGGAGGGAAGCCTTGTTTCACTAGCAGGAGCCCTAAATATAATTGTGGGTGGGAGGGTCACAAACATTCAAATTTGGCTGTTCAGGTGCTATGTAGGTATCAGGTTGTACCAACACCCGTTGAGATCAGGAAACATAACAGTAGCTGAGTCGCCATCTTGGAGACAAATGAATTGGCTGTTACCAATGTCTGTTTCCATCCTTAAGTGAAATACAAGGGTTTCCTAGTAGGTGGAAAACAGGAACCAATAGAAACTAGGAGGACATTATGTTAGCAAAAGGAGTTTTACAAGTGTGCACCTGGATTTACATGTGCACAACCAGCACTCATGTATGTTGAGAAACACACTGCTGAGAGTTTTAGGAACTTCTGCTGGAATTGTAGCACATGCTTGTCTATGATTATATTTTACCCTTAACCCTATGCCCACGGAAAGCTCTTACACAGAGGAATAAAGAAAGCTTGGTTTATTACATGATATAAAAATGACAGAGTATATAAATGCTGCTTGAGAGAGCAAAATTGAAATTTATGCAGGCAGTAATTCCTACAGCACATATGCACACACACACACACACACACACACACACACACACACACACACACCTTGATATGAAGAGTGAAAGATTCCTTAACTATTTTTAAAAGCCTACAAAAACATGGTCATGGCAATTTTGCCATAAACCCACACTAGAAGTGGAAAGCTGGGGTATTACAATATTCTTTTCAGTTATGCAGTCATAGCCCATTGATTTAAAACTGAACACATTCCCCCTTTAAAATCACAACAGAGCTTCATTTTAGGTGGTATATTAGGTAAAAAGTCAGTAGATGCCAATTTGGATATCTTTACCAAGCAGTTGGAGGAAATGTTCTATCAGCAAGGTGCCTCCATTCAGTAGTGTTGGTGCTGCTTACCAGGAGGTAGAGTGGGAGGGGGAAGGTGGCAAGGAGGTTGGCACAGGGCAAACTCATCAGTAGGAGTGCCAGATTGGATCTGCTGATGCATTTGCACCATGCTGTACTTTCGGTACGGCTGGCCAGAGGTCAAGTGAGTAGCATCATTCCACTCCACTACCCACTACTGATAATGGAGATGGACAAAACTCCAATGGTTAAACCTCCCAAGGGGTAGCCTTGTTTCCAAAAACATAGAATCTTGCAGCACCTTCAAGAATAACACATTTATTATGGCATAGGCGAGTGGTCAGCAAACCTTTCCAGCAAGGGGCCGGTCCACTGTCCCTCAGACCTTGTGGGGGGCTGGACTATATTTTGGAAAAAAATAAAATGAACTAATTCCTATGCCCCACAAATAACCCAGAGATGCATTTTAAAGAAAAGCACACATTCTACTCATGTAAAAACACCAGACAGGCCCCACAAATAACCCAGAGGTGCATTTTAAATAAAAGGACATATTCTACTCATGTAAAAATACGCTGATTCCCAGACCATCTGCGGGCCGGATTTAGAAGGCAATTGGGCCGGATCTGGCCTCCGGGCCTTTGTTTGCCAACCCATGGCATAGGCTTTTGGGCACTACAGTCCACTTCATCAGATTCATGAAGTGTTATCCTGAACAGTTAGTACATGCGGTGATCATTTTGCACACTTCCAATTGACATGCAACTGCTAACACATGGGTCCTTTTGGACCCAAAAGAGGGCAGAACATGGCAGGCCTATGCATGCTCCACTGACACTTGTGGGGTCCAGGAATGGAACCCCCATGCAAAATGGTTGTCACCCATGCATAGATACATGATGGTGTGCTGGGCGGGGAAAATATTGGTTAAACATGTTATTTGGACCTTGCATATCAATTGCTCCCAATGTCTGATGTTTTGGCTGCAGAGACCCATCCTAGGAAGGGAAAGAGGGACGATCCTGAAAAGTGCCCTACAAATACAGGAAATAAATAAAGACAATGAAAACTCATTGTATCTGACTGGTCATCTGAGCATTCACACACACACAAAAACCCTCCTCCATCATCCCTAGATCACCTTTATTATGTGAACATGTGATTGACAGCATGACGCTCAAAAGTGGGAGGTGGCATGATGAAAGCATTGTCTCCTCTGGCATACACACTTGTGCATTTTGTCCAGCTGTTGTCTCTGGTCAGATGATTTTGTGGGATGTGAGACACAGAGCAGTCAAGTACAACATCCCTAGAGTGGACATTAAAAGGGGATGTCAGAGCTTCCTGTTTCCTCTTAGGCTGGGGCAGACTTCCTCTACATGTGACCAGGCATGGCCTCACCTGTGCAGGTAACAAGATAGCTCAGTGGAGGCCGCCATCTCTCTCTCTGACCACATTTGCTGAAGAAGCAACATCTGCTTAGCCTAAGATGCTCTCTTGGCTTCCAGCTTCCAGCCAAGAGAGGACAAAGGGACTGTCTCCTTATGTGATAGTTTCCAGGTGTATATTACTTTTGCAACTTAAGCCTGCCTTCTGGGATCCATCTGTGAACAGAATGAGTGAGTAAACTCTTTTTTAATACTTTTATAGAAAACTCTGCCGTGTCTATCTTTTGCTTTAGCAAGCCTGAGCAAACACATCCACTGTGCAAGTTTAAAAGGGGGGGGGTGTTACTCTGCTAAATTGTAGAACTTGTTAACACAAGTTGGAAAGGATATAATCAAACAATATATGCTCTCCTGCATCCCTGAACATTTCCACAGATTTTGTGCAGGTTTTTGTGCAGTGCCATGCATGCCATGGACAATGATGGCTGTCATAGTTTCAATACTCTGAAAAAGCTATTGTCTGTTTCCAGGCTGACATTCAATTCCACAAAGCCACAAGTGGAGTATTGTAATTTTCATCCATGTTAATAACACAAAAACAGCAACTAACCCTCTAGGTAGCATATTTGTGGGTCAATCCTCAATTGCCCTTTTAATGGCCCCTGTGACATTACTAGTCACTTGAATAAGCATGTCTGTATTGATTTTCCGTAACCACTAGGATCTTAATATATTGTTTCCTAATCTGACACTGCATATTGGGGCCTGTCATATCAAGTTGTTTCTTGCTATGTTTTCTTCTTCTTCTTCTTGGGGCTGGGCTGGGGTTTTTCCCTGTAACATAAAACCGGAAGACAATAGATTCAGTAAATCAAAGCAAAATGAGCGATTAAGTACCTGATTTAATGCTGCGTCTTTATTCAGTTCAGATGGTCCTTGCTGTGTTGTATAATGCAATTCTGGGCAAGGCGATGTGATTTGCATGCAGCAGCCAAGCACATTATAAAAATAATCTTAAATTATCAAGAGCTACAAGAGACACAAGGGAGCTGGAGCTGGGGAGTCGTATTCATATATCAAAGGCGAGACTCCGGTGGGGCTGGGGGAGGGGGAGTCCCTTGATTTCTCATTTAAGGGAAGTGTGCTTTGTTGCCCCAGCGATTCTTCCCTAAAATCCTGTTCAGCTCACGTCCCTTCAGGTTTCTAGAGCAGTGTTCCAGGGCTCAGTCATTTACCAAGGGAGGACCGTAGCGTACCAGGAGAAATAAATATATTAAATAATTGAAAGGCTTGTGTGACTTTGAGCCCAAAGTACCCACTTGTGCTTGATTCACTGCTCTGGCCTTGCCAGAAAGGCTCCGAGTTCAGTCCTCGGCTTCCCCAGCTTGCATTGAGAAAGATGTCTACCTGAAACCCTAGATAACCTTTGCTTGTCCGTGTATTGTTTATAAATAATAATAATAATTTTTATTGCTTATACCCCACCCATCTGCTTGGGTTTCTCCAGCCACTCTGGGCGGCTTCCAGCAAAATAGAAAAAATTATTTGGAGCCAAATGAGTCATTTATTTGCCATGAGGCTGTTTTCTATGTTCCTAATTCTGCTGCGCCTGGGCATGAGATGGGATTAGAACATTAGAGGCTACCCATTGCATCACTGCCTACATCACTGCTCTGAGTTTTCCACCTTCCAGCCAACAAACATGCCTGGCACAAGGACACGCAGAAACATTTAGGATAAGCAGTACTGCAGGTAGGTAATTCTCTCTGTTATGCACTCAAAAAGTAAACTTATTGGGGGTATGAAAGAGTGAAGCGTTTCTCTAATTTTAATTCAGAAAACGTGTGCCTCAGCTATCAGCCGGAAACACCGTTCCAGAGGCTTAGTCATCATCACGCTTCCTTGTCACTGTCACCTTTTAACTTTTTTACTTGCTTAGCAACTTCCACATTTCCCAGCATCTGTCTGTGAACTACAGGTGTCCTATGCCCGAGTCTTCCAGAGATTTTGGTGCTGAAACAACAAATTGCTTTCATAAATTGTGCTAGGTCTATTGGTCCTGCTGGACAGAGCTCTGTTCCTTTGGCAGTCTGCCCATTCCTGGTGAACTTGCTCTGACTTCTTGCTCCAGCAGCCCAACTGAACTCAGAGATGGGGGTAAGGAGACAATAACAGGGATTCATCCGGTGAATGCAGCTGACAATTTCGAAAGCGTCCTGCTTTCTCTTGAGTTAAAGGTCCCCCGCTTCAAGTGTTAATTGTATTAATCAAACTTGATGTTAAATATTGCACGGTGCAAACTGGGATACAAGAAGCCAAGAGGCAAAAAACATAATTGGCCTCAAAGGATGTCACCTTTTCTTCTTGTCTGCATTAACTTGAGAAAAGGAAAAGGTAAAGGACCCCTGGGGTTGCGGCGCTCATCTCGCTTTCAGGTTGAGGGTGCCACCGTTTGTCCACAGACAGCTTTCCAGGTCATGTGGCTAGCATGACTAAACTGCTTCTGGCGCAATGGAACACCGTGATGGAAAGCAGAGTGCATGGAAATGCCATTTACCTTCCGACCGCAGCGATACCTATTTATCTACTTGCACTTTTTGGGGGGGGGGGTGCTTTCAAACTACTAGGTTGGCGTCGTGGGGATTCAAACCACCGACCTTCTCATCGGCGAGTCCAAGAGGTTCAGTGGTTTGGACCACAGCGCCACCCACATCCCATTAACTTGAGATCTATCCATTAACTCAGGTAAGATGTTTTTAAAAATGAGCAGCACAGCAAAAAACCAACATCCACAACAGCAGTTTTTTCCACCCTTCATATACAGTGGATATCATTTGGTGAAGTCTGGGAACACCTGATGGTGTAAGGATTGTTGAAAGTAAGCAGCTGTGGACCTGTTTGGTGTTTGGTTGAGAGATCACTGGGAAACCATGGGAAGTTCTTGGAGGTTTCCATGGATAGGGTTGCCAGACTCAATAGAGGACAGGACTTCTGTGCCTTTAATTGCCCTGCTCTCTTTTGAGTCTGGAAACCTTAAAGAGAAACCAGCAGACCCTTTGTTTAATTTCCAACATTTTTCTGAACATGCAGTCCAAGTGTGGATTGGTCTGAACAGGGAATACAAATGATTATTGGGAAGGATGCAAGTTTTTAAATAACTTATATAGAATTTAACCACCAAGTTGAACTACAGCATTTAGTTTTGGAATGAATGAACAACTGCCCTCATGCTTATTCTCTAATAATCATATGCTGATAAACGTAACTAATAGTGTTCAGGAGCAAAACTTGTATGAAGTCTTTAACAAGGTAATCAGCTCAGAAGGTCAGAGCACTAATGACAAACTGGAAATTAATCATGGTCCCACAGTTACTATTAAGGCAGTAGAGAATCTAATTTTGTAACTGACTAATGATACGTTTCCAGGTAAGGACGGTATTCCTTGTGAAGTTTTTTAATGTAGTCTAGTCTGATGGGATCCACCTCTTATGGTCAGTGCCTTGATTCAATCAGTTTAGAAAGTTGCTTTTCCCTGCATGGAACACAAATGCCATTGTTTATATGAGCGGCAGTAGTAAACTTTCCAATAGCAGGCCTACGAGTGACAACTTGGTTCAATTTTATGCCAGATATTTGTTAAGTAAACTTGAGCATCTCCAACCCCATCATTCTTATTTTCCCAGACACTCAGATCCAGCACCGAGGGCCTTCTGGCGAGCAGTGAAGTTACAGGGAACCTGGCAAAGGGCATTCTCAGTAGTGGCGCCCTCCCTGTGGAACGCCTTCCCAGCAGATGTCAAGGAAATAAACAACTATCTGACTTTTAGAAGACATCTGAAGGCAGCCCTGTATAGAGAAGTTTTTAATGTATGGTGTTTACTGTGCTTAATGTTTTAATTGTTGGAAACCACGCTGAGTGGCTTGGGCAACCCAGTCAGATGGGAATAATAATAATAATAATAAAAGCAACAACAATACCGGTAATAACACATATATGGAGCATTGGGCAGTACTTAATGGCCCTAGGTGACCCAGGTGGCGCTGTGGGCTAAACCACAAAGCCTAGGGCTTGCTGATCAGAAGGTCGGCAGTTCGAATCCCTGTGACGGGGTGAGCTCCCATTGCTTGGTCCCAGCTTCTGCCAACCTAGCAGTTCGAAAGCTAATAAAAATGCAAGTAGATAAATAGGAACCGCTATAGCGGGAAGGTAAACAGCGTTTCCGTGTGCTGCTGTGCTTTGTCATGCTGGCCACATGACCTGGAAGCTGTACGCCGGCTCCCTCGGCCAATAATGCGAGATGAGCGCGCAACCCCAGAGTCGGTCACGACTGGACCTAATGGTCAGGGGTCCCTTTACCTTTACCTTTATGGAGGATTGGGCAGTACTTAATGGCCCTAGGGATGCAGCTCAATAGCAGAATAACTGCTTTGCAAACAGAATGTCCAAGTTCAATCCCAAGTAGCTTCAGATAGGGGTAGGAGAGACCTATGCCTGGAACAATGGAGAGAGTGAACTTGATGGCTTAGTGGTCAAGTCAGTATAAGGCAAGTTCTGTGTGTCTACATGTTGTGTGAAGCACAATCAGGATTTAGCTCTGGTTACTCAACAGGGATGCAGTTGGTGCTGTGATCTAAACCACTGAGCCTCTTGGGCTTGCCGATCAGAAGGTCAGCAGTTCGAATCTGCTCAGTGGGATGAGCTCCCGTTGCTCTGTCCCAGCTCCTGCCAACCTAGCAGTTCGAAAGCATACCAGCGCGAGTAGATAAATAGGTACCACTGCAATGGGAAGGTAAATGGCATTTCCGTGCGCTCTGGCTTCTGGCACAGTGTCCCATTGCACCAGAAGCGGTTTAGTCCTGCTGGCCACATGACCCAGTCTTAAAACGGAAATGAGCATCGCACCCCATGGCCGAATTCGACTGGACTTAACCGTCCAGGGGTCCTTTATCTTTACTCTGCGGTAGGCAGCTGCTTAGTCCTCAAACATCTGGATCCCTAAATATGTTAAGTTAGTGAATGCTCCTTTGCCTGCAGGTCTTGTTAATTTAAAAGCTTCTTTGGATATGACTGACAACAATTATGGGGGGGAATTGGCAAATGCAATTCTGGCCCACCACTTGCTGCTGCTAGTAAAAACACGTCAGAGAGATACCAACCTCAGATTTTAACATCTTCCTCCAGATTTCTGACAAATCGTATTCTAGCAAAACTAAGGAGGCTGTGTATTCTTGGCTTTTTCTATAAATGATATTGGGGCAGACCTTAGCAGAGATCATCTCTGCTTGCCAGAAGGGGGTGGAATTATCTATCAATATTTTATTTATGCAGATAACACAGTGCTTTTGCCTCAAACTGAAACAGATCTCCTAATAGACTGTCAGTAGTTCTTTGCACTTATTGTAAAAGAGCTAAAAATAGCGTATGGGGAAGAAAAAACACCCAGTGTAGCTGGTCTTGCAGTAAATGATTGCCACAGGTACAACTTCATTTCTCCTGAAGAGCTGCTATTTAGTGCTGTGGTCATCCAGAAGGTTTGATTCTGATTCAAGTATTGTAGCTGCATAGATATGGACAATTAATCTGAGCCCACTTTCTATCTGTTTGAGGAGGGCAGGATTATCAGCAGGATGCGAAAGCTCCTTTTCAAGCTAGCTGGGCATCTAAACGTGCCCAATGAAAGCTATAAATGGTTTCTCTGTCGCCGAGGAAATTCAAGTTGCCCACAAGAACCTTGTCATCACAACAAACCTGGAGGATGTGAAGCAAGACCAGTGAGATGTATTGGCTGGGGAGAGGTGGTGTATCTGGGGAGAGGCTGCAGTGTGTTTCTGTTTTTGTTGTGGTTTGTGCTTTTATCTACATTAACTTTCTACTTTTGATAAAAAAGATATTTGTTAATGTCAGGGATTATTGTGACTACTACCTTCCACATACTTGTCTTTCAAAAGTCTTTATTAGTGCACATTATTTACAGTGTAGTGAGTTGTCGGTTTCATGTCTTCTCATTCCGAATCAGAACCCGGCACTGCCCCCTTCCGCGATTTGGACCAACATAAAAGCCTCGGGACAGCGAATCTCCTCCCCTTTCTCCTCCTTCTCAATTCCGGAGTCGGGGGAAGGGTCTGCGTTCTGCCTGTGTCCTCTCCTCTCTTTCCCTCTCCCTCTCTTCCTGGCTGTGGAGCAGGGGCTCCTGGATGTTGCCAGAGGCCTGGCACTCCCTTTCCGCCTCCTGACTTTCCTCACCCGCCCCTTCGCTTTCATGACTGCTTGGAGATGGGCTGCTTCTGATGAGAGGGGGCTGTTCTCTATAAGCCCTTCCCCTTACAGTTAATAAGTTTTGTATACCTTTTTTTCTAAATTCCAATAAAATCTTTTTTTTTTTAAAGTATCCTGGCCATTTAGCACCCTATGAAGATACGACAGCCTTGAACTAGAGTTATTCACAGATGGCCTCTTGAAGTTCTCATTTGTGAGCAGAGAAACTGGGAGAACCATTCACCAAACATCTCCCATCAAGCAGGAATTTATCCACCAGTTTCTTGGGGATGTGGCTCAGCATTAGTAATGGCAAGAGCACAGCTTCTGCCCTTTTTCACAAGGGTTGTAGCTGGTTTTTGCTGCTGCAGCAAATACTGCTTTGTTATACTCAGCCAAGTTTATTCTTTTGGGTGGGTTAGTCTAGAGCTCCCTTCAAAGTCTCTGATTCTACAAAATAGAAGCTTCACACAGTGCATACCCTGAGTGAGCTCATGAGAATATTCTGTTATTGATTGGACTGTCCAATTTTGACAGCATACACGAAAAAGTCATCCCTAGATCTGCTGGAATATGTGGGATGGAACACTGGGGCAGACAAGTCACAACAGTTCCTAGAGTGTCCACTAACAGGAACTCACCTGGAGCGACACCTGACTAAGTTCCTGTTCCTCCAGATATGCAGATGAGATGGATTAGCTGGGACAAAAGCCCCTAGCCAGCAGCCATTCTCTCTCTTAGCCTTTTCTCCTTCGATGGGAACACATCTCCAGAGAATCTCCAGTTAGGATGGTTCTCCCTCTTGGCCTGCAGCCAAGAGAGAGACCAAATGGAGCCTTACTTTACCAAGTAGTCTCCACATGTATATATCTGTAACTTTTCTACGTAAGCCTGCCTTTCTGAGATTATGCTGTTAACTCAGGATGAAACTGTAAGTAAACTCTATCTTATTTTATAAACACTGTGTTGTGTATTTCTTTTAAGAGGGACAAAGGGGACTTTGCCAGGAAGTATAATATTATACAGGTTTTAGCAAACCTGAACGCACACGCTTTGCTGCGCACAAAAGGGGAATGTCACTCTGCTGATATTGGAAGCTTGCTAACACAAGCTTGGATAGGATCTATCTAATAATATATCCTAATCCACATCCCTAACATTCCCACAGAATAAACAAGTTAGAATGTGGTGTATCTTCAGCTCAGCCAGCAGGGTTCCTAGCTCAGCCAGGCTACAGTGGCTTACCTGAAGATATTCCCAGGTTGGAACCAAGCTGGATCAACTGAGATGGCTAGAACTTACACAAGCATAGAACCCGAAAAAGTAGACGTTCTGGGGCAGGGTGGGGCGGGCAGCATGAGCTTCCACTGGATCCTTAGTCCATGATCAGTCACATGACCTGACAACCTAGTGGAATGCCTGGCAGCAAAAAAGGGTAGTCCGAGTCAAGCTGTATTGTAATGGCTTGTTTCCGTTCTGCCAAGTTTAGACCAGCTCAGCCTAAATGGAGCTTGGATTTGGTGTGCTTTGCATCAGCTTAATTTAAGCTGGCATGAATTTCCATGAAATTTGGCTTCCCATATTTAAGAGATTGCTCCCTAACATGCACAAACAGGGCGAAAATGCTGAATTCCTATTTGCTATTGATCACAAGGAGGCAAACAGGGCAAATAGTTATACTTGCCCTGTCAGTATCAAAGCAGAATCGAATGTATTTCGATACTATTTGTCCCCTTGATAAAGGGATGTACATGTGAGATATACAGATTGTATTTATGATATCCAGATAAACAAATTCATTTCTAGGATAAAGTGGAAACCAGTTGATTTTTTTCAATCTTAAATGTTACTATTAATATGATTTATTTTGGCGGTTATTAGTTGTAGTCACACTCCACGGCTAAACAATTAAAACTGAAACTGAATGTGGAGATAACAGAGAATGTAGCCAACTATGGCTCGGCGGTACAAGCTCTCGCCAGAGTTATTTGGATGCTTATGCTGCAGACAGGAAACTGGACTACTGACATTTTATTATTGTACTTCCATGGTGCTTGGTTGCTGTTCAGATTCTAGCTTACTGCCCTGTGATTAGGACGACAGTTGTATTGTGTATTCTGCATTTGTTATGGCCTATGGCTAAAACAAATAAAAGTGAACAGACATAACTGAACTGAGTAGGACAAGATCTAATTTGCAATCTGGTTATCCTGTTATCAGAGATGGATCAAAGCCCAGCTGGAGCGCCACTGTTCCTCTAGCTGCAGTACCCACTTGCAGCAACACAGCCATGACGACGTCATGATATCCTTCTAAGGAGAGAAAGTGATCTTGTACATTCATGATAATTTGCACTCATGGTGGTATCAGGGCAGTAAGGCACAACCACACTTTCCATACCTTTTGTGACCTGTGAAGGTTTTGGGTCAGTCATCGGCTTCTTTTGCAGACAGTACATGTCCCAAGGGGTGGAGGAATGGTGTGCTGTGGGGGCGATCTGCCCCGGGTGTCACCACTGAGAGGGGTGACAAAATACCAGGCAGCACTCACCATGGGGCCTGCAGCATGCCTGAGCCATGTGGTGGCTCGGGCGTGTGCAGGCTCCATGCATAGCTGCCAAGTCTCCCGTATTCCCTGGGAAATCCCCGTTTTTCCAGATGTTCCTAGCTGGAAAAACAGATTTTTTTTGTTTTTCCCCGGTTTATTCTGGCGCAGCAGCCATTTTGGAACTGGGCGGAGCATGCTCAGAAGCGACTTTTGATGCTGCTCTGCCCAGTTCCAAAATGGCTGCAGTGCGACTTCTGGTGCGGCGGCCATTTTGGGCAAAGCAGCATCAAAAGTCGCTTCTGAGCATGCTCCGCCCAGTTCCAAAATGGCGGCAGCGCTATTTCCGGTCTGCTACTTCTGCCCAGTCCCTTATTTCTCTGACAGCATCTTGGCAGGTATGGCTCCATACTGCCCAAACGGTCCCCAGCTGTAGGGCGGCTGAGTGGGAGGAGGCAGGCAGACTCTGGAGGCCCCACCCTCGCCTTTCCCCTATGGCGCCCAAGCAGCCTTGCCTCCCCAGGCGCCCAAGCAGCTTCCTTTATCGCTGCATGACCCATAACACCCTGCTGAAAACCTGCAACTTTTTATATGACAAATGCTCTAGTTGTTGTCGTTTTTTGCCCTGCTTTTGTGGTGCTTTGGCATAAGAGTGCGCGCGCACACACCATTCCCTTCAAGTGTCCCATTTTAAGCGAGACATCCCAGATTGACAGAAGCCGCCCTGGTTTCTGAGCTCAATCCGGAATGTCCTATTTTGGCTCCTGCAGCAGAGCGCTGGACCGAAAGATGCACTTTTTTTGGTTCCGTACTGTGGTGCAAGTTAGCTGGCTCTCACTAAGAACCAAACCAAAAACCAGAACCAAAAGAGGCTCTCTAACCTTTGCCCCCCTGATGTCACCCACTCTTCTTTCTCCTTCTGCCACAGCACTTCCAGAAGTACACCTGCAGTACTATCAATTATGTTCTGTGGTGTAGGGCATATGCCATATAGTGAGAGCATTTACCACGTGTTAAAAGATAAGGTCGTCTACCCCTAGAAAGGCTGAGGGGCAGAGATGAACATTTTTGACAAAAGGGGGAGTCTGAGAGGAAAAGGGAAATTGAAAGCTAAACAGGGCAGGGATAACAACAGGAAGGCTGAAGTTCAGTTCATATATCCAGTTAAATAAGCTTCTGCTTTTAGTCTGCAAGCCTCTATCACTTCATTTGTGTGGAGAAATTATTTTGTCTCCTTCTCCCTGAGGGTTTGTTTTACCTAAAAGCTATGTGGAGGTTTCTGTGTGGCAGAACATTCAGTCATGTGAACTCCAACCTGGCAAGGCCAAGGCTTGCCACCTCCATGAGAGCAAGGCCTCAGTTGCATCTTCTACCGACAGAATTTGAATTACAAGCCCAACTGTGTGGACCAAATCCTCGAGGGAGATGTTCACTGTCAGCAAATATGTCAGTGCTGCAGTAGAATGAAAAATAGCACCACATCTTTGGGCATTTTAAGTGATATCCTTCTGTTTACACTATTAGTTCAATCAACATTACTTTGCTTCTTGCTAAAATAATGACAAGGGGAAAACGTTTGTTCAGACTGTCTGAGAGAAGAGGAAAATGATGTTAGGCGTAGAATGGGAGGAAATTATGTTGACTGATAACAAATATAATTAGCTCTGAATTATTTTGGTTGTTATCACTATCATTCTAGGAATGCAAAAATATCTTCCAGCTTTTTCCCCTTCTTTGCCTGAGCCACAATTCTTTATCTTCAATTTTCTCTCCTATCCTTTTCACCCATCGCACCATGAAAGTGGAGAAGATGGAAGCAGTGAAGATGTGGTTTTGTTGGGCCCAGTTTTACATTTTGGTGCCTGGGTAGAAGCTGTGACCAGTTCTACAGCCCCCCTCACACAATTGTGGTTCTTTGCTCATCTCCTCCTTACTTGAACGCCTATTTGTGCATCTCTCACATGCTATAAGGGTAATTTCAGCAATAGAGAGTCTACTGTAAGCATGTATGCCCCATTTAATTCCATGGATCTAAATCTTACAGCAGGATCCCCACTGCAGACATTACTTTTATAGCACACAAAAGGTGCGGAAGTGACCGAGGATGTGAACCGAACAGCAAGCATGTGACTGAATGGGTAGGGTTGGAAGCGCAATCTATGTGCTATGATCTATGCGGGGTTGTCCTTGAATACTATTTGGGAATGCTAACAGGTTCAAAATATGGAAGCTCTGCTGTTGATCAAGATTAGCCCTTACCTGGGCTGGCTTGAGGCTCCTCTCAAATTAGAAAGGCAATGATATAAATCCATAAAGGTGTGTGTGTGTGTGTTGGGATGGGGACCAAAATATGGTGAATCATTGTAGTGAGGTAGAGGGTGTGTACCATCACAATTCCTCCCTACCCCACTCCCTTTGAAAAACAGGGATTGGATGGTTTTTTAAGTACCTGCTGTGGAAAATGGCAGAATTTCTAAAAGGTCAAGTGTAAGCTCGCTGTCCTCAATGCACACATTTCGGGAGGGAAAACTTGATGGGCAGTGTATAAGATTATAGGAACACGCAGTGTGTTTTTTTTTTTAAGGCGAAAGGGTGCCAGAACTCACCATGAAGTTGTTACAGTACCCCCAGAAAAAAAAGCATTGAGAACTGGTAGCCAATTGGTTTTTAGGCACAATTCAAGGTTCCTACCTTTACAGATGAAATGGCTTGCAATACACAAAGGAATGGTTTCTACTGTTCAACCCATCTTGCTAGTTAGCATCTCCCATGTGCTTTGGCTCTGGGAAGTTCTGAGGCATCTTATGAGATCTTCCATCGAGGACAACAGCCACCAGAGGGTAGACTGATGGCAACAAGAAGCAGGGCCTTCTCCATGGTGGCACCAAGCACACGCCATGACTGGCATATACAACCCCTCTTCATACATTCAATAGGGGGGGTTGTGAACACACACACACCCCGAGAGATGCTGCTTTAAGTGACACCCCCATCCCTATTGCTTCAGCCTATGGTCCTGCAAAACCAAAAGTCACCTCCAAATTTATAGTTTGCCAAAGAAAATCAATTAAACTCCTTTAACACAAAACCCATAGTTCAGACTTTCCAGCGGCATGAATTCCATTCACTGGTGTCTGACTCCCATCATGCAACCCTTAGTTATTTCATTTAGAGAAAAATGGGACAGTGTCCTTTTACCTCACAGTTTCCAGTGTTTTTAATGAAGCCTCTAAAAGTTAGTCTTGTGGAGTGGAAAGGTTGCCTTCCATGTATTTCATCCGAACGGCTAATTACAGAGAAGGTGGTTTATGTTCATAAAACCAGATGGAAACCCATGTACGGATCCTTCCCCTCCTTGTGCTCTTTTCCTGCCTAGAGTCTTGGCGCAGCTGACAGCTTCGAGGGTCACCCAGCATGAATAAGTCGCCTGGACCTGGGAACCAGCCAGCTAATGTAATGGACTGTCAATGTGTGTCCAGATCGACAGCAATCGATGGGGCAAGCTTAAAAAGAATAATTAGAGGCGACGCTGAAGAAAGACTCTGAATACAGTGAGTGGAGTACAATACAGCTCATTAGTGGGCTTCCGAGGCCAGTGTCCCTTGCCCTTGGCAGTACTAGAGGTCCCCAGCTTCCTTCCTCTGGGCTTTAGTCCATAGGAACTGGAGGGTGGGCAGGCAGGATTGCTTATTCAATTCCTTCGCTGTATTTGGCTAGCTCAAGCTGCTGGCACCATGCAGCAGTCATTTGTAGAAAGGCATTCATATGCAATGTGATTGGCTGCTCTGCTCTGCTCTCTGTAGCCAATTGCAACTCATTAGAGAGTTCTCCGGCAGTCTTCATTGGCTTGCCGTTGCATCTGGATGAAGCTCAAGATGCAGAATAGAATTTGACAAAGGTCCTCCCCCCCCCCCCCCGGTTTGCTAGCCTCCTCCATACCCAGGGGGCAAACTGTAATGTTGTGACCTGAAGCTTCTTTCTCTCTCCCTGCCACAAGAAAAGCCACTTTGGCATGAGGAAATTTGTAGTGGACCCATAGGGAGAATGTGGCATTGCCTTGTCCCACACACAGTTTTTTTCTGATCCAGACTTTCCTCAAGTTGCTTTCCACCACATATTCCCTAAAGGAGCCAATGGCAGCTAATCACTTATATGAATTATATTAAAGTAAATATGAGTATTGTGGGAGATTGCTGGGATGGGTCCAAACCCAACAACCTCCCCTGGTTTTCACAATTTCAGCCCTCCCCCAGCAGACATCCTCATTTTATTGCCATTTCCCTTTCTCCATGCTGTCATTTACTTTGTCATAGGACCAAGGTGGCTCCTACCTGTCTTGCCTTGCCCCCTCGTGCTCATGGCATTTCTTTTCAGAATAAACTGTGATGCCAGGGTTGGAGATAACCCCTCTCCCTGGTTACTGGTCTGTGGCTGGAATAAACAGTTCCTTCCTTCCTGTGGTGCCAGAAAGTTAGAGAACCCAGGAATTTGACTTTCTTCTGTTACCTCGTAATGGGCATGCCATTGTAACCTAGTTCAGAATTGGGAAACCTTCCACCTGAGGGTCACAGTCCCTTCTGAGCAACCTTCCAAGGACAGCATGCCAATCATGGTGGGGGCAAAGGCAAAGGTGGGCAGAGCAATTAATGTAAATTGTACCTTTACACACACACACACACACACACACACACACACACACACACACACACACACACCCCTATCATCCATCAGGAGAAGCAGAGAGCATGATCAGATTCCGAGGATACTTTCCAGTCAGGCAAAGTCATAGAATTGTAGAATTGAGAGGAGAGTAAGCCAATGGCATAGCGCAACTTCTTTTGGTATATTTGCCCTCTGGCATAGCGCAACTTCTTTTGGTATACTAATGGTGGTGCTTAGGTGGCAACCATGATCATTATCTCACAAAGAAACTTGCCTGACTAGTTCAACAATGGAATCCTCCCTTAGATCTTAACTCCTACTGGGCACAGGAAGAAGGGGCTTAGGAGGCCATGCAGACAGACCACCCCACAAACTCACAACAATCTTATAATGCTGGAAATGCCTTCCTAGTTCCCAACCTCAACTGCAAGGAACCCCGTAGGTGTGACCATATGTGTCTACATCAGAGAAGGGGAAGCTGCAGCCCTGTGATTGCTGTGCTCCAACTTCCATCAGCCCCAGCCAGCATAACCAATGGTCGAGGACGATGGAGTTGTATTCCAACAACATCTGAAGGGTCACAAGTTCCTCATCCCTGATCTATGCCACCAGGTGTCTTTGCAAAAAGAGGTCCTCCCTCTAGGTAACCCTGAGCCATCATCATGATAGGCATTTTGCTTGTTCTTAAGATAGCACAGAGAAACGTATAATTATGTGGTTGTAATGCTGCTCTAAATGACTAGAAAGGATGGATATAATTGAAAAGGGAGAGTGCATCTGTGTTATCTGACTTACGGACACCACCTAATACGTTCTATGCATCAAAAGAAAAGAGAAAGAGCACAAATACCGTGTTTCTCATATTATAAGACATGTCTTATATTTATTTTTTCCTCAAAAAAACACACTATGGCTTATTTTCAAGGGATGTCTTATTTTTTTCCTCCTCCTCCTGCCGCGGCCGGCATTGCTGCTGTGCCTATCACTATGTCTTATTTTCGGGGTATGGCTTATATTCCTTGAATGCTTAAAAATCCTGCTATGGCTTATTTTATGGGTATGCCTTAAAATATGAGAAACAGGGTAGGCCTAACCTCATCAATTACATCAAAGCATCCAGATTTCAGAAATGGGGGTGTGTGTGTATTGAAATGTGAATCAAAGATGCAAACCTTCTCATAGGTGAGAAGAATATTATATGCTCTTGTGTTAATATAGCCTGCATGACTCAAATGCTTGTCTTCTAGTATCCTCCCATTGATAAAATGGTGCATAATTTCAGTTGTCCCTATTTATCTGGAATAGTCATGTTCTAGGGATGTGGGTGGTGCTGTGGGTTAAACCACAGAGCCTAGGGCTTGCCAATCAGAAGGTCGGTGGTTCGAATCCCCGCAACGGGGTGAGCTCCCGTTGCTCGGTCCCTGCTCCTGCCAACCTAGCAGTTCAAAAGCACGTCAAAGTGCAAGTAGATAAATAGGTTCGCCAGAAGTAGTTTTGTCATGCTGGTCACATGACCTGGAAGCTGTACGCCGGCTCCTTTGGCCACTAACTCAAGATGAGTGCCGCAACCCCAGAGTCAGTCACGACTGGACCTAATGGTCAGGGGTCCCTTTACCTTTACCTAGTCCTGTTCTATGGCATGTCTTTAGTGAGCTGCAGAGCCTGATCTGCCCTTGCAAAATGTTGGGATTGTGGTAAACTAGAGTTACCATTCTTCTGGTTTCAATCTCCCTTGCTACAGATCGCTAGTCGTTAAACTTTTGTGTTGGGGATGTGTGCATTTTTAAGCCGATATTTCCATCTCTCTATGGATGTGCTATATAAGGTTTTAAATTGATTGCTGTTAATCTAGCTGACTTTTTAGGGCTTTAGGATTGCTTTAAAGGTTTAACAAGTGGGGCTGTGAAGCAAAGCGTTACAGAATGGAGTGCGGCTGTTGAGATTTTAAAGCCTGCTATTCCATCCAGTTTTCTGCAACAATCGTTCAGCATCCCATATGCACAGAATATGCTCAGTCTCCATTGGGCTGTTCAGGTTCTTCTCTCCTCCATTCAGTTTTGTTTTTGTGAGTGTTGGGGATTGGCAGCCAATCCCAGCTTCTCTTAAGATCATGGATTTCTCAATTGACTTCTATGGGCAGCTATCTCTTTAGTCCTGGATACATTTTTAAATGGCCATTCAGTGTAAACCAGAAAAATAGCCTATCTAGACAATGAAATGGCTATGTCAACCTTTTTCTATATACCGACATGCCTTCTTTTCCAGCCAATCCACTATGTTCCCCCTCCTACCAGCTTTGTGTTCCCCAACAGTCAGCCAAGCAAACAATTCAAGCCCACTAAATGAATTCTGTCCTCATTGTGCTGTTTTGGGGGGGTTACCTACTTTACACTTCTGGCGTTTTCCCTGAGTCTGTTGATAACTCCCTTTTGTGTGTGTATGTGCATGTGTGCACGTGCTGTTGTGGCTATATAAGTGCTTGCACTCTCGCCTAAAAGATCAGAAATAGAATTTAAAGTGTTTGCATTGTGCTCTTATTTCTTTTCTTGCGTGCTCCTTTGAGTGCTCTTTGGCAGACAGTGCCCCTTGCAAATGCCTGAAATAAATATTAAATAATAATCCTCTTGTTTATCTCTTGAGTGCAGGCATGTGAGCCAGATGACTCTAGGGCTCTGTGTATGCAGAGTCCATTTATGTTGACTGATTAATCACATTTATAGCCCCTTTTAAAAATAAAACAAATGACTTACAATGTAGTGGACATAATTGAATCACAACTCAGATCACAATTAGAGATCCTAAAATCAACATACACTAAAAAGAAATGTGAGGGATAAAACTTCAAGCCATACTGCAGGAAAGCAAAATGCTACTCAGCCCCCTTCCATTGGATCTGGTCTAACTCCTTAAAAGGTAAAGGTAAAGGGACCCCTGACAGTTAAGTCCAGTTGTGGATGACTCTGGGGTTGTGGCGCTCATTTCGCTTTACAGGCTGCAGGAGCTGGCGTTTGTCCGCTTCTGCAGACAGTTTTTCCTGGTCATGTGGCCAGCATGACTAAGCCGCTTCTGGCAAAGCCAGAGCAGCACACGGAAGCACCGTTTACCTTCACACCGGAGCGGTACCTATTTAACTACTTGCACTTTGATGTGCTTTCGAACTGCTAGGTGGGCAGGAGCAGGGACCGAGCAACAGGAGCTCACCCCATCGCAGGGATTCGAACCGCCGATCTTCCGATTGGCAAGTCCAAGCAGCACAATGGTTTAAACCACAGTGCCACCCGCGTCCCAGTTAGTCTAACTCCTCAGGGTCTTCTTATAAAGCAGGAAACTTGCAGTAAGAAGGGTGTCAGGAAAAGTATCATAATGGAAAGGTCTCTGACAGCCACTGGCCAAAAACAAGTTTGCCCATTCTCCTGAAGGACAGTCTAAACTAGAAGTTACAGGGAGCATGTTTAAGAGTTTGTTTTTCCTCCTGTGTTCTGCCACAAAGCTTAAGACTTTGTAAATCACCCATGTGCCAAATCATGTCATTCAAGCATGGGATTCTGTTTCTTGCAGAGATGCATAATGTCTAGTTACTGGTGAAGCTAAGCACGTGTGGGCTGGTAAGCAGAGGAGGTGGCTTCATGAGAACCATTTTTAAGTTGCTTTGAGATCTTCCAACAAAGAATGGCATTGAGGTGTAATGCATTCACGCCGCAAGTCACACCGAGTACCGTGAATGGAACTGCATCAGTTTATTTACATCTACAGAGCTTCATATCCATACAAACATTCATCGTTTCCCATCCAGGAAGGAATCTATGCTTGGAATCTGCTTTCACATCCACACATTTCCCTTGCTTGGATCAGTGTGACAATGTTCATCTTTGCTCAAGTATTACCAATGGACATCCATTCATAATCTCTGGAAGATGGATGTGTTTTATTTTCCCTTTTAAATCGCAGAAATCTGCCCTGTTTCAGCTTGATATGAAGATAAAATATATTGGTTGGTGAGCTATGACAAGGCTACAGTAAGGACACCGGCTGCCGGCATGATACATTCGCTCATCCAGTACCTCCCAACCTTTCACAGGTGCTTGTGTTGTAATGAAGACAAATATATCCATTTATTTCTCCAGGTTTTAAGGAAGGTAAAAATAGAGCTATTACAATTAAAGATCCCTTCTGGCATTTATTTGTATATTACCTTTCAACCACATCCTGGACTATTCGTTCAAGGTCAAAATCGCTGCACATTATGCCTGTATTAAGGGAGAGGAGTATATAGAGTGCACACAGAGACACAGATCTCTGCACCTTTAAAATACATAACTTGTGGAATACAAAATACTACTGCGAAGACAAATGCTTTTGTATTTTTAATCACCACAACTACTCTATTCCAAACTTAAAAATGGAAAGCGTAATGCCGGTGGTCAACAAAAGAGGTTTAAAGACTCTCTCAAGGCAAAGAAAAAGAGTAGTATAAACACCGATAATTGGAAAACCCTGGCTTGCAAGTGCTCCAATGACAGAACAGCCTTGACCAAAGGTGTCATGGGCTTTGAAGACGCTCAAACTCAGGACTAAAAGGAGAAGCGTGCGAAGAGGAAGGCACGCTTGGCAAACCCTCACCATGATCAACTCCTACCCAGAAACCAATGTCCCCACTGTGGAAGGACGTGTGGATCCAGAATTGGCCTCCACAGTCACTTACAGACTCACTGTTAAAACCGTGTTTATGGAAACAATCTTACTCGGCTAGGAGTGATTGCCAAAGAAGAAGAAGAAAGAAGAAGAAGAAGACTATAAGGTCCCACAATAGGTAACATCTGGAAAAATATAATACAATGCAGTAAAAACCACCCTAAAATCTCATGCAATAAAGTGCATATCAACAAGAGGATATATAGGGAAATGTTAACAACACTAGATAACCTGCCAAAAGTTACAGAAAAGAGGTGTACCTTCAATGACTGCCTAAAGTTGGAAAGACATGCACTTGTCTCACCTCTATACGGAGTGAGCTCCACAGTTTGGGGACCATTACAGAGAAGGGTCTCTTACAGGCTATAACACCCTTAGCAACACACACACACACACACACACACACACACACACACACACCCTGAGGGAAACAGCAGCAGAAGAAAAGCTTTTGTGACAGATCATAATACCCTGACTGGCACACAGGGGTGGGGGCACTCTTATGGGTATTCCTTCTAGTTGAGTGCAAGCTCATCCAGAACAGGCCACCTCAGGGACCTGATGACTCGGAACAGATACCACATTTGTCTTATCTGGATTCAGCTTCAATTCATGGATGATGAAGAGACTGAGATGAATGCAAGATGCCTCTGAAGAAGGGCCACCTACTAAAGAAAGGATCCCATAGATTCCTTGAATAAATCTTTAAATAAATAGAGTCCCCAATAAATCTTTAAAAAATCAAAATGTTTATAAAAGACACATATTTCTTTATTTTGTTAGTTCAACCTTTTCTCTCAGCACTGGCTTGAAACTTCTTTTTTGTTTGTCTCAGGAAGACCTCTTCCTCCAAAAACATTTCATGAATCTTGAGTCTTTTTTTTTTTAAGCCAAACCAAATCACAAATCAAAAGTCTCCCGTTGCACCAAGAGCCAGTGTGGTGTAGTGGTTAAGAGCGGTAGACTCGTAATCTGGTGAACCGGGTTCGCGTCTCCGCTCCTTCTCATCCAGTTGCTGGGTGACACTTCTTTGAAGTCTCTCAGCCCCACTCACCTCACAGAGTGCTTGTTGTGGGCGAGGAAGGGAAAGGAGAATGTTACCCGTTTTGAGACTCCTTTGGATAGTGATAAAGCAGGATATCAAATCCAAGCTCTTCTTCTTCTAAGACTAAACAAAATAATGCTATTGAAAATGGACAATATTTTACTAGGTGTTTGGAATAGAATGGAATTGTTGGTTGCAAGTTAGAGGCCTGATTTGAGCTGCAGGCTGGAGGATCCCAACCTCTGAGTTAAAGAAACATTTATGCTCACTCTTCTCTCTCACTCTTGAAAAAGATAGTTTCCTAGGATGTCCTGGTGTTCTCTTTCCTAACAGAAAACCCAGCATTTTAAGGTCTGCCAAGGAAAGTGTCAACTTTCTGTACCAAATATACAGGATGAGAAAAAGTGGCTGGTGGATGATGTTTCATTCCTTCCTTCCTTTTATCTAAAGACAAGCCAGAAGCCAACTTCTTGCTGCTATGCCAGCATTGTGTGAATTGGTACTCCTTGCTTGCACAAGAGAAATAATAATAATAATAATAATAATAATAATAATAATAATAATAATAATAATAATTTATTTATACCCCGACCATCTGGCTAGGTTTCCTCAGCCACTCTGGGCAGTTTCCAACAGGATATTAAAATACTATAATCTATTAAACATTAAAAGCTTCCCTAAACAGGGCTGCCTTCAGGTGTCTTCTAAAAGTCGTTTCCATTCCTTTCCGGAGACAGCACAAGGTGGGGAAATGAGCAAGGAGGAGGAAGAGGAGCCTTTGCTTTCCTTGCCTTCTCTCTGGGAATAGAGGGGGGAAAAATAATTTTGTTTGTATGAGAAACTCCCCAGTTCACAATTCTTGAACCAATGCACAAACCGATACAGTCTTTGAAATTTGCACTTGTCTGAATTTTGCGATGCAGTTCTTTAACCAGTTTTTACAAAAATGCATTTAGCAGTGAAAATAATATACAGAAATGTCTTGTGTTAAGGGAAAGTGCTTGCAAAAATGTGCCAAATTGCTTACAAAAATGAATCTGTTAGTAGTTCATTTGCACAACAGTGCTTACGAATTTTCATGGGGGTCCTTTTATTTCATTTTTAAATTGCAAATAGCTGCAGAAACTGGAGGAATGACTTTAAGATTGGAAAGAAGAGAATCTCAGTGAACTGAAATCTATAGGTTTGTCCACCCATACCTCTCTCACTAGTGCAGGTTGACCACAAAAAGAACGAACAAGCAAATGGGCAGCAGCCCTGGACATGTGAGATTCCCCTCTCTGTGCAGAATTTGTCTGAGACCTGCCACAACAGTACAGGGTGAACTGACTGAGCCAGTGTTTACTGATGAAAGGACAAACAGAGGAAAACAAATGGAAGATGGTGAATTTTACCATATGTGGTGGACATGCGAAAAAGTTTAAAGATTTTGGGAAATAATATATACTGGTACCTCGGTTTATGAACACAATTGGTTCTGGAAGTCTGTTCATAAACTGAAGCTTTCATAAACTAAAGCAAACTTTCCCATTGAAAGTAATGGAAAGTGGATTAATCCATTCCAGATGGGTCGGCAGAGTACTCAACCTGAAGCATACTTAACCTGAAGCATGGGTGTAATTGGTTCCGGAAGTCTGTTCATAAACTGAAGCGTTCATAAACTGAAGCAAACTTTCCCATTGAAAGTAATGGAAAGTGAATTAATCCATTCCAGATGGGTCCGCGGCATTCATAAACTGAAAATTCGTAAACCGAGGTGTTCATAAACCGAGGTTCCACTGTATAATGAGTTGAAAAAGATGTTTAGGTATACTTTCCCCCCAAAAAACCCAGAAGCTTTTCTATTGGGATTAATGGGAGAGGAAATAGCAAAAAGAGATCAGAGACTATTTATGTATGCCACAACTGCGGCAAGGAATTTATTAGCCCAAAAATGGAAATTACAAGAGATACCGACGATCGAGGAGTGGCAAACGAAAATGATAGACTATGCAGAGTTAGCAAAGTTGACCTGTGGGATTCGTGACCAGGGAGAGACAAAGTACCAAAGGGAATGGAGTAAATTCATTGACTATATGGAGAAGAACTGTAGAAGCTTAAAGACACTTGCAGGATTGAAATAAATCCTACGAACTGGTTTAAAATGTGGGTAAAAAGGAACTGCGAGATAAGAGTGAGCAATAAAGCCGAAAGGTGGGAGGGAGGGAAGTCACAGCTCGGCGGAGTGAATTGAACTGAGATGAGGGGATATAAGAGGAATTGAAATTGTGTTTTTTTGTTTATGTGTTGTTTGTTTATTTGGAAAATTGAATAAAAATTATTTGGGGGGAAAAGAAAGAAAACAAATGGAAGAAAGCTTATGAGGTTTGCTAACATAATGGGCCAAGGGTATTAATTCTTCTACCTGTTTTTCTCTCTCTTCCTTCCTGACTCCTCTGTGCACTGATATTAAGTGGTGTTCACGGGGAACAACCACATACAGTGTGCTTTCGATTCACTATGTGTGGGCTATTTCTCACAGGTAGCTGGACCCAAGTACAGATGGCATGTACTCAGGTATGGCATAAGGTGAGAACACCCCTTTAGTCTCCTTCCATTAGGTAAGAGGGTGGGGATACAACTCTCAGAAATATAGCAGGCCAGGGTTGACAGCCCAGTATTTCATATCTCTGCAGCCGCCTTCAGAGGGAGTATCTTGCACTGGATAAACCCTGCAGAAGTGTTGCATGAGCAGAAATACGCCTAAAATACAACACAGGAGCTGTTGTTGTTTAGTCGTTTAGTCGTGTCCGACTCTTCGTGACCCCACGGACCATAGCACGCCAGGCACTCCTGTCTTGCACTGCCTCCCGCAGTTTGGTCAAACTCATGTTCGCAGCTTCGAGAACACTGTCCAACCATCTCGTCCTCTGCCGTCCCCTTCTCCTAGTGCCCTCAATCTTTCCCAACATCAGGGTCTTTTCCAAGGATTATTCTCTTCTCATGAGGTGGCCAAAGTATTGGAGCCTCAGCTTCAGGATCTGTCCTTCCAGTGAGCACTCAGGGCTGATTTCCTTCAGAATGGATAGGTTTGATCTTCTTGCAGTCCATGGGACTCTCAAGAGTCTCCTCCAGCACCATAATTCAAAAGCATCAATTCTTCGGCGATCAGCCTTCTTTATGGTCCAGCTCTCACTTCCGTACATCACTACTGGGAAAACCATAGCTTTAACTATACGGACCTTTGTCGGCAAGGTGATGTCTCTGCTTTTTAAGATGTTGTCTAGGTTTGTCATTGCTTTTCTCCCAAGAAGCAGGCGTCTTTTAATTTTGTGACTGCTGTCACCATCTGCAGTGATCAAGGAGCCCAAGAAAGTAAAATCTCTCACTGCCTCCATTTCTTCCCCTTCTATTTGCCAGGAGGTGATGGGACCAGTGGCCATGATCTTGGTTTTTTTTTATGTTGAGCTTCAGACCATATTTTGCGCTCTCCTCTTTCACCCTCATTAAAAGGTTCTTTAATTCCTCCTCACTTTCTGCCATCAAGGTTGTGTCATCACAGGAGCTGATGAGGTAGCAATTCCAGATGGAGCTAACTGGTGTTTGGAAAAGAAAAGAAAATGTTCTGCCACAATGTCCTCAAGGCAGAATTATGAAGATAAATGAGATAAGATAAAGGACAAAGTGTGCCATGCACATTATTGCAAATAATACTAATAATAATGCAATTTCCATCTCGGCTACAAAAACATTAAAGCAACATATTTCATTTCATTTTCCTTGTGTGCAACCATAGCTGTTAACAAGCAGGACCTAAGAAGTAGAACTTACCAAAAATGTTACAGTGTGTTTCCTCCCTTTAAAACTAATGTTCATTGCTCAGGATTTCAGACTGTCTTTTCCCCAACTCCCAAGCACTGGTTTTTCTTTTCCTTCTCTTAGTCTAGAGTTGCCTTTAAAAAGCTCAAGAACCTTTGCGTCCTGTATTTTGCTGCTAGAAATACGGCACTTGCCGCCATAGGCTTTTATTTCTACAAACCCCGTTATTCTCTCAACCATAATGAAACTTCCACCTTCTTTCTCATTGGTGCCACTCTGGCTACATCACCTGAGCTTACCTTCCAAGTCCCGGACTGCAGAATCCGGGACTGGCAGCCGTGTGACACCGGAAGTTGCGTTAACGTAACTTCCAGTGTCACTTTGCCCTTCTATGGGCACCAAAAATGGCCACTGCCTGCTTCAAAAGTCACTTCTACACATGTCAGGAAGTACGTCGACGCAACTTCCGGTGTCGCTCCGCCCATCTATGGGCACCAAAAATGGCCGCCACTGACACCGGAAGTTGCGTCTATGCACTTCCGGGCATGCGTAGATGCGACTTTTGAGGCCGGCGGTGGTCATTTTTGGTGCCCATAGGAGGACAAATCAGAAAGAAAAAAATGGCCGCCAGCAGGAGAAAATAACGGAGAAAAACGGGAGACGAAGTGATACGGGGGACCACCGGGAAAAGGTAAGTAAAAACGGGGGTTTCCTGGGGAATACGGGGTACTTGGCAGCTATGCACCTGAGCTTGCTATTAGGAGTGATGGCTGTGCAACCCACTCTGATGTTGGTTCTTTGTGACCACACTGTCCTGCCAAGTGAAAGGAAAAGATTTGTCAGTGTTCCTCATCTCCTTCCATGTGTTTCCCCACTCCAAAGCTGAGGAGGAAGAAACAACCCCTTCCGAACAGCCTTCCCCACTGCCCTCTGCCTTCTTTCGTGGTCCCTATCCCTGACTCAGGCCCACAGCTGACTCACAGTAATAACAAAACTCTAGATATGGCAGTGCCTGATGGCTGAGGTGAGCTCTGAATAATGTGTCCAGCCCTGGTGAGTCAAGGTCCTTGGTCAGATTATGAGAAGTTTTCCTCCAGAATGTTCAAAGCTGGATATGAAGCAAGCCAGGTACAGTGGTACCTCTACTTACGAATATTTCTACTTACGAATGGAGCTCCGTCTGCCATCTTGGATGCGGTTTAGATAGGATTTTTTCTACTTACGAATTTTTAGATAGGGTTGCTTCTACTTACAAATTTTTTCTCCCAATGCATTCTTATGGGATTCGACTTACAATTTTTTTTCGACTTACAAATGTGTGTTCGGAACGCATTAAATTCGTAAGTAGAGGTACCACTGTAATCCGATTCAAGCCTGATGGAGGCTTGCAAGAACAGCGTAGCATTTTTAAAATACAAATTTAGAGCATTCACTTTGAATCACAGCTAAAGCATGATGGGGTCAAAGCCCTGGACTCTGATGGCCAGGATTGTCTCTCCCTTTGCACGGACCATGATTGTACCCTTGATTATACATTTTTTAAGCTATATTGTTTACTTCTGAAATACCTTTTGAATGCCACGTTAATCTATTGCTTTTCATACGATGTTAGACTATGCACAGCCTAAAATAGTATTCATCTTAGCACAATAGGCTGCAACCCCTCTGAAAGAGATCCGATTTATCTCGGCAACTGAGAAAATCTCCCTAGAATTTCATTCACAGACATGCAGCTCATCAGTCATTATGTCTTTTTCTTCTGTGGCACAAAAATGCAAGGGAAAGAGATGATCTTTTCATAAATTATGGAAGTTTATGATTTGGCTGTGGGAAGGCGAGGGGTCCCTGTATAATGAGCATTTTCCTGATGAATATTGCGATTATTATTTTATTAGCCTCTGCCAGCGGTGCACCCAAGTTGTGCAGGCATTTTCTGGAGCAAGGGCAAGGTCAATAAACATGGAAAAGTTTAGCACATGACAAAAGAGGAGAACGATTCTGGTCAAGTTGAATAGCAGGCTCCCAGCAATTGCCCAGCCAGCAGGAAGGCTGCTTTCGTCAAGTGTGCACCCTTTAGAGCCCAGGGAAAAAGACATTGTTAAGCAATTTTCTTGTTTCTACCAGCAGACCTTGAAGTGGAAATTAACAAGTGGTGGTATTCTCCACCACCCAATCCCCCTGTTCATTTGCATTCATTTGCATATGAATGCCCAGCTAATTGTTTTGAAGTAACAATTAAGAGAACAATAGAGGATAGAAAAGGGACTTGAGGCAGCAACTGACACCTGGGAGTCTGTATTTAAAAAGCCTTTACATATTTGAATTAAAAATAGACAAAAGAACAGAAACAACATGGGCATAAAATTCATTATTACCCAAAGAGGGGGAGAGAAAGAGAGAGGGAAGGAAGGAGTAGCACTCGCTACTGCAATGTAACAGTTCCAAGAAAGGTGTGAGGCAGCTTGTGATATGGCGGGCTGTTTTGCCGCGATGCAGAGGGACTTGCTGTGGACAAACAAGAAACTTGTACAGATAAGAAGCTTAGGGAGACACCGCTGCTTAATTTGCAGAAGAAGGAATGTTGGGGTGGAAGAAACCTGACTTCAGGCACCACTCTCTGATGCCTGCTCCCGTCCCCAACCAATCTCGGATATGTAGGGGCTCTCTGGCTTAGTTTTGACTCAGCTGGCAAACCTGTTTCTCCTTGACCTCCATCACTGCAGGCAGGTGGGAGCCAAGGGTGCACCAGATGGAACATCCCTCCACACAACCGCCTCCTATAAGATACAGTGGTGCCTCGCTAGACGAAATTAATTCGTTCCAGGACTCAATTCGTCCTACGAAAATTTCATCTAGCGAGGCACCGTTTCCCATAGGAATGCATTAAAAGTCAATTAATGCGTTCCTATAGGCTCTGGGGGGAACTGGTGGTGGCGGCGGCGGCGCTTGTTCTCTTGGCTCGGGGAAGGCAGGCAGGCGCTTCCCCGAGCCAAGAGAACAAGCGCCGCTGCTGCCAACGATAGAGCTGGATCGGACGAAGCTTCAGAAGCTTTGTTGGATCTGGCTCTGTCAGGCGGGGTGGGGGAAAGGCGAAGGAACGATCCTACGCCTTTCCCCCACCTCTGCCAAGACCCATGCCAGCGAGAAGCGTCGAGAAACGGCAACGGGGGAAGACCTTCCCCCTCCGCCGTGTCTTGCCTGCCTCCCCCGACATGGAGCGCGGCTTCGGGAGACCTCCGAAACCGCGCTCCATGCCGGCAAGCAGGGGACACCTACTTAGCCCGCCCCCTTGCCTTCACAAAGAAAGCGCCGCCTCGGCGAAGGCAAGCGGGCGGACACCTAGTTCCTTCCCCGCTAGTTCCTCTTTGAGTTCCGTTGGTCTCTGCCGGGGCAGAGACCAGCGGAACACAAAGGGGAACCAGCTGCAGCAGAGAAAGAAGGCAAAGGGAGATCAGCTGAGAGGCGGTGACAGCTGTCAGCGCCTCTCAGCTGAGCTTCCTTTGCCTTCTTTCCTTGCTACAGCTGGTTCCCCTTTCGCTAGATGAATGCCCTGATTTTATGATTGGAGGTTTTTATGGCCACGCTTCGCAAGACGAAGCGGTGGCCATAGAAAATCTTGTCGTATAGCGAGGCAACCTCCGATCAGAAAATCCTTTCGTTAAGCGGTGTTTTCGTCTAGCAGGGCATTCGTCTAGCGAGGCACCACTGTAGCTTCCTTCCTTCCTTCTTCTTTTTTCTTTCTTTGTATAATTTTTATTGAATTTTCTGTTTTACATTTTTGAATATTCATTTTGAATCTTCACTTTCCAGGGTTCATTTTCTGTAACATAAATCCTGCATATTTTATATAAACTAGACCATTCAATATTCCATTATTACAGCCACCAAAACTTATTTACACTGTTGAATTTATGTTAATGCTGCCAGCGTTTTCACATGTACACAATTCCCCCCCCCATATATTCAATAAACATTTTCCAATCTTTTTTAAACGTATGTTCTTCTTGTTCTCTTATTCTATAAAATAAAAAAAATTCCTTCAGTAGCACCTTAAAGACCAACTAAGTTTTTATTTTGGTATGAGCTTCATCAGATACACTGAAACAGAAGTAGCCAGACCCTTATGTATATTCAGAGGGTGGGGATGGGGGTGATGGGAATGGGTGATGGGCTGATAGGAGTGGTAAACCTGTTTACCACTTATCATATTCTATAAGTTAGTTCTGCAAGCTGCACATAGTCCATCAGTTTAAGTTCCCATTCTTCTTTAGTTGGGACTTCGCTCATTTTCCATTTAGGGGCTAACAAAACACGGGCCACATAAATAACCATATATATATACACACACACACACACACACACACACACACACACACACACACACACACACACCTGGGAATTTATTTCTGAATTATCCCCAACAAAAAGGACTCTGGTTGTTTTTTTGGGGGGGTTTTAAGTGCTTTTAAACATTTTTTCCAATTCATTATGAATTATTTCCCAATACCCTTTTACCCTTTTACAGGTCCACAACATATAAAAGAAGGTACCCTCACCTGTAAGATAGCTTTCTATGTGTGAGAATATCGACAGAGAGCATTCTATTCTTTGAGCTCCCATCTGCAACCTGGAGTGATAAAAGCCAGGGTTTCCACCACAAGGAGAACTAGACCTCCATAGTTGCTCTAGTGCTCGTTGTATACTTGTTTCGGGGCATCTTTGTCATTCCCCCCTTTTCCTACTGTTTTCAGTGCTTATACATTTAAATTCTTTCTGCATCTTGTCTCCAGAAAAGGACATTACAATGAAGCTCTCCGCTGATGAAATATGTTGCTAGAGGGACATGAATATGTTGCTAGAAAGACCAAAATCCTAGAATAGTCTGCCGCTGTATTAAACAGCATTTTGGGAGCACAAGAATCTTGAAGCCAAAGGAACATCATCACCATCATCACCATCACCATCATTTTATTTACATCTCTTAGTTGCATTATACCATAAAATGCCAAAGTGACTTAATTATGTTATATTGATGAAACAGTGCAAAACCCACAAAAACCAAGTTTGAATGGTGGAACGTCCAGCTTGGTGTCAGAGGTGAAAATGGGGACCATTTCAGAGAATAGTGAAATTGGACCAAAGGTTCAGTGTGATTTATTAACTGGGTGGTAGTGGCAGTCTTTTACTTCAGTATGTTTTGCCAGTATGTTTTCCCCAGTAGTGATGTATGGAAGTGAGAGCTGGACCATAAAGAGGGCTGATCACCGAAGAATTGATGCTTTTGAATTATGGTGCTGGGGGAGACTCTTGAGAGTCCCATGGACTGCAAGAAGATCAAACCTATCCATTCTGAAGGAAATCAGCCCTGAGTGCTCACTGGAAGGACAGATCCTGAAGCTGAGGCTCCAATACTTTGGCTACCTCATGAGAAGAGAAGACTCCCTGGAAAAGACCCTGATGTTGGGAAAGATGGAGGGCACAAGGAGAAGGGGACAACAGAGGACGAGATGGTTGGACAGTGTTCTCGAAGCTACGAACATGAGTTTGACCAAACTGCGGGAGGCAGTGCAAGACAGGAGTGCCTGGCGTGCTATGGTCCATGGGGTTATGAAGAGTTGGACACGACTAAACGACTAAACAACAACAACAAGCTCTTTAGTGGTGCTGGCAGAAAAGTGTAGGCAGAGTTCTCACAGATCACCAGATTTTCAACAGAATGCCTCAAACAGAGCATTGTTCCGAGGCATTCTAGATCAGCGTTTCCCAACCTTTTTCTGACCATGGTCCCCTTCCAAACTTGTTTCCTTCCTGTGCCCCCCATGGGCATAGCCAAGGTGGGGCAGGGGGGACAGCTGCCACCCAAATAAGTAAAAATAAATAAAAATTAATACCAATCTGAGGTTCTGCCCTCCACAACAAAAATCCTGACTATGTCTATGCCCCCCGATTCCCGTCGTACCGGTAGAAAGGTAGCTATTTAAATGTCTTGTTTGCAAATAGAACCTGTTTTATTTATAATTTTTATAATTTCATACAAAATACAATTACATAAAATGATAGGAATATAATGAAATATTGTTGAAGCAGAAAAACATAGAACCGTAGAGCCAAGGGTCATCTTTCTAGTGCAATCCCCTGCAATGTAGGAAACTCAGCTAAAGCATCCCTCTCCTACTGGAAACAAACCAGACTGCTCCAAGGAAATGCTCATGGCAAAAAGGAGCTCCCTGTCCTGGTGGGCCACCCCCTTTCCCACTTGTGATTGGCCAAGTGGATACCCAGCCAATCAGGATTTTTTAAAATGATTTTTTTCTTCACTTCTCACTTCCCTCTGTGGCCCCCTAGCCTCGTGCTGTCTCTCCCCCCCTTTACACATTTTCCACCTGTGGCTCCTTTGGAATATCCTGGGACCTCTGAGGGGGGCCCTATGGCCTGCAGTTGGGAAACACTGGTCTAGATGGATAATAGAGACCCCCCACTCCCCAAAAAATAGTGGTTCCTATTGGCATTTGTTATTTTGTGGGGTGGCTGCCACTTTCTCCTAGAATTCCCCAGAAGGTCTTGTCTGAATTTAGTTTTAATGGTCAGGAATGATGGGAATTGTGCTCCAGAACATATGGAGGGCACCAGAAATGGCTACACGCATTCCGTTATGAACATGAAGCACACTCCAGTTGCCTCCTTATGATCAGAAAGAGAGGTAGATGGAAAGGAAAAGAGTGATGAGAATCCTGATAACACCTCAAGCCACCTTCCTGTACAACGTTCCCCAGTGATTTAATGTAAATATCATGTAAAGGTTTTTTTTATATAAAAAAAGCAGCATAAGAGATAATGTGACATCCTCATAACCCATTGGCAATCGGTTGGAGCAGCTACCGGTATCTCCCAGATCCAGCACCACTTTCTAGGGACCCTCTCCGCAGTGTTCTTGGTGAGTCAGAACAAATAAGCAGTTTGCCACCTGGAGGCAAGACCAAGAGGAGCAAATGGAAGTGGTGTCCAGATGTTGGCTTACTTAACTGCATCACTTCCTACAAAAGTGCAAAAACTAGTGGTGTGCACATTTTTAATGGTGGTTGAATTGCTATTGGGAAATTGAGAGTGGAAGGGTGAACTCTACAATCCATCCCTTCATGCTTCCCACGCCCTACCCACCCCAGATATAAATAAATAAAATAAAACGTGTTGAATGCAAACAAGACTGGGGTCACGTCTACCCCCTCCCCTAGTTTTGATCCATTGCAAAATTTCTAGTGCTCACACAAGCTCCCAAGACAAACCTGTGCAAAGATTTAGGGAACATGCGCCATAGAGTATGTTTTGCATTATACAAGGATAGCATCTGTCTTCATATTTGGCAATGAAAATCTGTACAATAAGGATTTCCCCCATGTTGTTCTATTTGTCTAGCTTTTCAATTTTGCTCATGTAGTTCTAACACATTAAATAGAATGTTATGGATGGAAAAATAAAGGTCTCTGTTATGGGTGAATTATTTTTTTTCCATCAAGTTGTCTGAAGGTTAGACAGTCAACACCTACAAATTACACAGTTGTGTCATATTCCTAAATGAATTGTATTATGCTGGAACACCTATGAATACTAAAAGAGACCTGCCACAGATCTCAGTAAAAATGCACCTATGTCTAATTTATATGGGAATGTACTGCATAGAAGAAAATGACATACCAGTACTTCTTAGAAACAGTATCATATTTTAAGCTAGTGTTTATTGGTACTTGTATATTTTTTTAAAACCCAGAACCCATTTCCCAACAGGTGAATAAAAAAGCGGCTGTATAGAAAAGGCTATTATGTGGGTTTCTTCTCAAAACAGAGATCCTTAAAAACAATAAAACAATAAAAATATAAATGGTCTGCTGCTAGGAAATATAGCCATTAATTCTATATCACACGAAACACTGTTAGGGTGAAGAGTTACAGAAACAAATGCCATAAATGTTAGAGTTATAAACTACACGGGAACAAAGAGTGTTAGTAATTCTGGAGTGTTCGTAATTCTCAAAGCAGCTTTCCAGTTGCAAACAGTGGCACATCGCCAGACCAATGCCCCAAACATGGATCCTTCATTGCACCCTAGAGACTGGGCAGACTGTTTGATATTGTGTGATGCGGCTGACCTGTGAATGTGAAAACGGGGAACACAAAGTCGAGGGAACGTTTATTAAACATGCAGAAGGTTTGAAAGTATGATCCTTAATTCTGAGATGAAATCAAGTAACAACTGAAGGTGGAAGGTGCTGTGTAAGTCAGTCAATTGTGCACGCAGTCTACAGCAGTTACTCTGCATGATCATAACCATACAAATTATGCAGATGATTGTGTGATGTTGAATGGGGCACATGGCGTGCTATTGAGTCACCTGTAGATGAAAAGGCTCGTGGAACAGGCAACAAGAATTCAGACCTGCATTGTGCAAATTGCACAGCCGTACTTATGGATAAATTTACAGAGCATATGACGTTAATGTGGGTAAAAGAGGGCAGCAATATCCATGTAAATAAAAAAACAAATCAATGGGATGCCATCGATGAGATCTTTGTAGAGTTCACATGTATCATTATAGAGGAGTTGTGCAACTTCATCCTTTGAACATCTTACAGGAAACATAAACGATACATATGCATAGCTGCCAAGTCTCCCATATTCCCCGGGAAACCCCCGTTTTTCCAGCTGTCCCCAGCCAAAAAAACTGATTTTTTTTTGTTTTTCCCCAGTTTATTCTGGCGCAGTGGCCATTTTGGAACTGGGCGGAGCATGCTCAGAAGCAACTTTCGATGCTGCTTTGCCCATTTCCAAAATGGCTGCAGCGTGACTTCTGGTGCGGCAGCCATTTTGGAACAGGGCAGAGCAGCATCAAAAGTAGCTTCTGAGCATACTCCGCCCAGTTCCAAAATGGCGGCAGCGCTACTTCCTGTCTGCTACTTCCGGTCCAGTCCCTTATTTCTCAGGCCCAAACTTGGCAGCTATGTACATATGTTAGTGTAGCATAAGACACATATGTTACTTGATGTGAACGGCTATTATTCATAAGACTGCCGAAGGAGTGATCTCGGACAAAGATATCAACTGTGTGACCACAGCAGGCTGTAGGTAGAGAAACTGTGGCTCTCCGGATATTGTTCTGCAGGTTCCATAATCCCCAGCCATATTGGCCAATGGTAGAGATTATGGGAGTTGCAGTCCAGCAAATTCTGAAGGGCATCAGGTTCCCCACAGGTTCCTGTAGAACCTACTGACATTGTGAATATGGTTTGCTCTTCTGCGTGTTTGTGAATTAATTCCAGGGTTGCTAATGTAGTACAGTGGTACCTCTAGTTATGGACTCAATCCATTCCGGGGTGTTGTTTGCACCCCCAAAAATCCGCAACTAGAGTGGCACTTCTGCGCATGCACGCGGTGCAGTAGAGCACTTCTGCACATGTGTGAAGCACGCAGAACGCTTCTGTGCATGCTCGAAGTGCGCAGAACGCTTCTGTGCATGCATGCATGCACGGCGAAACCCGGAAGTCTATACAAGCCAAAAAGACACAACATGAACCTAACGCAACACAGGGTATGACTGTACATTAAAGAGCGGTAAATAGCATTGCAAGAGGTGCACATATGGGGCACTGAGCTGAGGGGGCATCATCTCAAAGCCCAGTCAGTGGGGCACTAGGTTTTGGGAAGAAGGCATGAGGATCTGACAGGATCTAGAGTCTACCTGCCTCCTTCCCAAAGCCTACCTGCAGTTAGTACTTTCCCAGCTTTGAGAAGGAGGTGGGAAAGCTCTAAGACCCTGCCAGAGCTCTCATGCCAACTTCCCAAAGGTGAGCACCTCCAAACCTGCCTTTGGGAAGGCAGGCTGGGGGTGGGAGCCAAATTTTAGCCTTGCACAGGGTGCTATAGACCGAAGTCTGCCACTGAGGAAAGGAAGCCCCAATGTTCCCCCTCTGGCTGGGTGATCACCACCCCCACCCCCACCTCAGATTCCCATGGGTAAGCAGTTACTATCGCTTGCTTTTGCTGAATATATTAACTGATCCAAAGACAAATTCATCCACTCATCTCTTAAAATGTGATGGGGAATCTGTAATTCTCCAGATGTTTCTGGATGACAATTCCCATCAGCCCTGGCCAGCATGGTCAATGGCCAATGGCCGATGTACAGGTCATCTACTGAGATAAGAGAAGCCTCAAACATTTGCCAAACTTCAAAATGTATCACTCAGCCTTCTAACAGTGAGTGATGGCTTCTGTTTATTAAATGGTCAATTATCTTATACTTTCATCACTTTCTCAAAAAGCCACCTGTGTTGAAGTTTTGAGAATGCAACAAATGTATTTAAATGTAATCAATGAATGAACGGAATAATCAGTTAAAAGACAGATAATTAAGCCAACTCAAAATCCTTTAATCAGTTTACAGCCCTAAGCCAGGAGTAAATGATGCAAGAGTCGCAAAGCTGGTAGGATCCAGCTTCCACAACAGCAACTAAGGTGCCACACTCTGGAAAAACGAGAGTAAAAGGTCCGCAGGGAGACTATCCTGAGAATAAAATTAGATGTGACGAGGGAGTTCTATGGCTAGAATTCCTGGTTTGTTTGTTTTTATTTTACCAAAAGTAGTCACAATGGGTCTCACACCAGAACAATGATGTTGCCCCAGGAGTGGTGGTTTTGAACATTTTCCAAGCGTACTGGTTCCTGGTGATTCTAGAAGTTGTTATTTTCCCCAGTTACAAAAGGATATGAAGGTGAATTTCAACAGAAAAGATTACCCCTTTACCCACATTTGATTTCTGTAAAGGAAAATGACATTGGGTCTTAGACACAAGTTATCAGGCTTGTTCGGAAAAGTCAACAGTCACTCAGGGGCTTGTCTAGTTCACTTTGGTAAGCTACATCGGCTAAAATAGAGGCTGAGGCCACAGACTCTGATATGCTGAAGGTTTGAATGAACCAATGGCTTGAATCAGTGCATTAATTGCACTAATCTGGGATATCTTTATTAATTTAACCACCAATTTCTTCAGTAAATCTACTACAGTGGTACCTCGGCTTATAACCACGATTGGTTCTGGAAGTCTGTACTTAACCTGAAGTGTACTTAACCTGAAGCGAACTTTTCCATTGAAAGTAATGGAAAGTGGATTAATCTGTTCCAGATGGTCCGTGGAGTACTTAAACTGAAGCGTACTTAACCTGAAGCGAACTTTCCCATTGAAAGTAATGGAAAGTGGATTAATCCGTTCCAGACGGGTCCGCGGGGTTTGTAAACCGAGGTGGTTGTAAACCGAGGTATGACTGTACTGCTATCCTTAAAGTAATGGTTCTGGGAGCTCTCCCAAATTTTCAGAGCAGTTTTTCAGGGAGTACAGCGGGCTGTAACGGGGAGGAAGAATCTGAAAAAGCCTCTTCCCTTTCTTCAGCAAGAGTATCCCAAGAGCACTGTAGCTCGAATGCATTTTTTAAAATTAACTCTTTGTTGATACCTGCAATTCAAAAAGGCTAGTATTGCAAAGTAAGTTACAGCTCATATTTTTAAGGAAGGAAAAAGCAATCGCTAATATTTCAAGGAACTAACTGCTGATACTATTTATTTATTATGAACATTGTTATTATAAAATATAAATGCAGGTAACGAATAGTTCTATAAATGTAATACAATTAATGAGCATAATAAATATTTTGATGAGTAGAATATAAAAACCCACACAAAACTAGCATGTCTTTTTTACTATTCTTATTCAAGTATTATTGATATTTCCCTCTCTAAATATACTTTAAACTTCCCTAAGTTAATTCTCAATGTATAATCTTGGTTTTCTAGTGGTTGTATTACATTTAACTTCCTCCCCACAAGGAATATCAATTTGTAAAGTCTTGTACTTTCTTATTCAAATAAGGAATAAACAGATTCCAATTCTCAATAAATTTATTTTCACTCTAACCAAATGCATCAGCTTCATCATGTATGTCATATCCAAATCTAAGAGAACTTCTACAAAGATCAAAGGCTGATATTTCTCTAATTACAATTAATTAACTTTAAATGTTTCAATGATATCTACCAATTTTTTTGCTCTCTACAGTGGTTACTACAGCATCAACGTAGGTGCTGATGCTTGTAATATAACTGCAAATGCGCACATAAATTAATTCCTGGTTCATTAATGAATTAATTGTTGGTAAAGAATTTTTCTCTAGTTACTTAACTGTTGTAGTAGCACATTGTCCCAATTGTTTTGGTAATTGCAATATTCAAACAAAAACAATACACATTCTCAGGAATGATTAAAATTAATTGAAGATTAGTGGTCATGATGGCATGTGGTGAATTAACAGGCTTACTAATTTAAATATTGTTTCTATTTTGGTGCATCACTATTGAGTCACTTAGTAATTTATGGTCTTTCCCCAGTTTTACTTTATGAAAACAATGGGTTATTTGAATTTGGATTAACTCTTACGGTAATATTTGCATTGAGTTGATTTTTGAACCAACATTAAGACTGACTTTTTAAATTGTAATTTGATTTAGAATTTATCCTTAGATGAAGGATCAATGGATCTCATGACTGGAGAAATAGCTATTAGTTATTAGTGGAGTTCATAGTTGAGTCAAATTTAGAATTATTTGATAGGTTGGAACAGATTGTGTTTTTGATGCTTGTTGTTGTGCTTGCTTCAAACTGTAGCAAGAAAAAGTATCTGGAGAAGATGTATCTCAAGAAGAATAGGAAGAGCATAGATCTAAAGCACGAAGATGTTATTGAAGTAATGAGTTTAATGATCAAACTGGTAAAAGGAGTTTAAAGCAGGGAATTCATTATTAACATACTTCTTCTTAATTGTATTTCAGTTCAACAATTACTTTGATAAAATACATATTTTGTTATGTGCAAATGGCTTTAGATACTCCCAGGATGTTTCCGAGCACAATTCAAAGTGTTGGTGCTGACCTTTAAAGCCTTAAATGGCCTCGGTCCAGTATACCTGAAGGAGCGTCTCCACCCCCCACTATTCTGCCCGGACACTGAGATCCAGCGCCGAGGGCCTTCTGGTGGTTCCCTCGCTACGAGAAGCCAAGTTACAGGGAACCAGGCAGAGGGCCTTCTCGGTAGTGGCACCCACCCTGTGGAATACCCTCCCACCAGAAGTCAAAGAGAACAACAATTACCAGACCTTTAGAAGGCATCTTAAGGCAGCCCTGTTTAGGGAAGCTTTTAATGTTTGATGGATTTCTGTATTTTAATATTTTGTTGAAAGCCGCCCAGAGTCTCTGGGGGAACCTGGCCAGATGGACGGGGTATAAAGAATAAATTATTATTATTATAATTATTATTAGGTCCATAAATTACCATATAGCATATATTCAACACAAAAAACCCTGACAATTTGTTTTTTTTTTTTTTAAACATAATTTTTATTGATTTTTACAAATTACAAAAGATGGTACATACATAAACATCTTTTCCACCTTCTTCCCACCCCCCTCCATGGGTCCTCCCCTGCCACAGAAGTATCCCACGCAGGTGATCAGTCGGAAGTGGTCCATTTTATGATTGGGTTTCTGTCCTCCTCCCCCTCCCCTGCCCCCCAAGCCCCCCCCTGCCACCAGGGAGCTCCAGTGAACCAGGGCAGTACGCAGGAGTTCATCCATCCAACCATCTATTGTCATACCAAAAAAAAAAAAAGGAAATACAAAAAGAGAAAAAGAAAAAAAAGAGAAGAAGAAAAAAAAAGACAAAAAGGAAAAAAGACAAAATAAAAATAAAAATTCATCATAATTGTTAAATTCATAATTGTTAAACCATATTTTGTGGGCTTCCCCACCCTCCCACCCTTCCCCGGTTTTCCTCCCTTATTTATCATCTTCAACAGTTTCATAGTTCATATTTTATAACATACACCTTTATATCTTGTACCACTTTTAAACTATTATCATTTTCGCCTATTGTCCAATCACTGAGAAATCAAACTCCCATTTTTTCTTCCCGTGCCTAATTTTTACCCCTCTATAGGCCTCCATATTTTCACCTTTTTCCAGAATCAATTCACTTTTTAAACCTATAACTATTCCCAAACTAACCTTACACCCCCCGAGTACCGGCTCCACCCCACCAATCCAGCAAGTTCCATAGTCAGCAGTCCAGTTATAGTCCTATTAACCCATCCTTACAATCACCACTTCACTTTCCCTTCACCCCACCCCCTGTTTGCAGTCTTTTGCCATCCAGGCCTCCATATCAGACCCCTGAGCTTCTTCTCTTCTCTGCTTAATTTTTCCTTCTTCCCTGTGGTCATTCTGGAGTTCCAGTAAGTCCAGTCGTGCCCCCCTCGAAGGGGAGGCACTCCATCCAACTTTTTGTAGAGTAAAATCATCATTTTTTTCGTGATGGGCTTCATCCTGTGTTAAATCATCACAGTCCTCATCATTGTCATTCCCACATTCATCCTCCTCAGTTTCAAAAGCTTCATCTTCTAGGAAATCATATTCTGTCATCACAATCTGGAATTGTTGCTGTAACACTAGCCGTTGTGTCTCCTCTTGACATAGTTCTATTCTTGCTTCCCACATTAAGGTCAAAACAGTCCGCTGAAACTCAGGCGGGTACCTTTTTGTTGACATAGTTCAGTCCTGTCAAGGTCAAAACTTGTCACATGGGGTGGAATATGATCGCAGTCTATTTTCTCGACTCCATTTTAACAAGCTGGCTGCATTCTTAAAAATAAAGTTCGAACTCACATTTCAAAAGCATATAAACCAAAAAAGAATTTCCAAAAAGTCCAGAGATAAAGATAGAAATAAAATTTAACTATAAATCCTGGTCAGCTCACTGGGTTTTCTGGGCTGCCGGCTCCCGAGAAAAAGAAAGGTATTTCTTAGTCTTAACTTCATTCTGCAGGGCAATCACAACAGTCTCTCTCCCCTTTTACCCTGCATTTAGGGGAGATTCTCTTTGATGCCTTTGAGGAATCCTTTTAAGTTAAAATCTTCTGTTTACGGCTTCGGGTTTCTGTTTACTGTCTCTTATGTTACCGTGGGGGGGGGGGTGGCTTCCTCTTTTCCCCTCTCTCCCAGGTCCAAATTGTTGCCTTAATTTACATTCCAAAGAATCCAAATTACTCACAGTCTATTCATTTGCTGAGTGTTCTTTGAAGAATTGGCCACCTCCACTTCCCAGACTCGCAGCTTCGCACTCTCAGAGCAGCAATGTCAGCCTGTCCGCCGCGGTTCACCTCCTCGCTCTCGGGGGCTTAAACAAAGCCGATCCGGGGAGGAGAGAGCCTGCTTTTGGCGCCGCCAGGCAAAATCTGTCCCCAAAAAGCTCGATTTGGGGCTTTTAAGGAGGTTTCGTTTCGCTGGAACGATTCCCTCCACCTCTGAAGCGCCGAGGTCCGCTCCGCTGTGCGGACCCCCGTCTGAGCAAGATGGCGTGGTCAACCGGAAGCCAAAAACCCTGACAATTTGTTGTTGACAAAGGACAGCTGGACATATAAAGGACCCCATTACCTTCAGTAACTTAGGGCCTCATCAAACCTAAATCCTGCCCTGGATTATATCCAATAATAATAATAATAATAATAATAATAATAATAATAATAATAATAATTTATACCCCACCCATCTGGCTGGGTTTCCCCACCCACTCTGGGCAGCTCCCAATAGAATATTTAAAACATGATAAAACATCAAACATTAAAAACTTCCCTAAACAGGGCTGCCTTCAGATGCCTTCTAAAAGTTAGACAATTGTTGATCTGTTTGACATCTGGTGGGAGGGTGTTCCACAGGGCACGTGCCACTACCGAGAAGGCCTTCTGCCTGGTTCCCTGTAGCCTCACATCTCACAGTGAGGGAACCGCCAGAAGGCCCTTGACTCTGGAGCTCAGTATCTGGGCTGAACGATGGGGGCAGAGACGCTCCTTCAGGTATACTGGACCGAGGCCATTTATATAAATCACTGTGGACAAGCTATTCTGATCCAGGAATGGTAAGAGACTGCAGCACTCCAGTGACAATTATAGCTCCAGGACAGGGATCAATAACATTTGGAATGTTGGGAAGGTGCCAAGGGCACTAGCCAGAAGGTGGATGCCTCCACAGGTGTAGCCTAACACCAAAATGGGAAATTCAAATTATATGTTGTAGCACTAGAACTAAGGGAGAAAGAGATACTTAGTAGCAACAGGAGAGGTAGCATTTGAATGGACTTGGTGGCAGACTTTCACACCCTTTGAAATACAGTGGTACCTCAGTTTAAGAACAGTCCGGTTTAAGAACAATTGGGTTAACAAACTCGGTGGAAGGGCACCGGCGGCAGGAGGCCTCTTTAGGGAAAGCGCACCTCAGTTTAAGAACGGTTTTGGTTTAAGAACGGACTTCGGGAATGGATTAAGTTCATAAACCTAGGTACCACTGTAAATTCATTGACACTGATTCTGTCCACTGTGTTAACATCCATAAGGTCATCTTCTGGAATCCGCCATGTTAACTCGCCCTTTGTGCAAAGGCCTCTTTCCTACCTCCAAAGCCGCAGTTGCTTCTTTTGGTGCTTGTGGAATACGACAACATGAGTGATGATTTTGAATTAAATGTAGCCCAGTGAGTTGTCAGTGACAGATACACATTGTGCACACTTCTCCTAGTCCAGATGTCACTGCTACAATTCAGCGTTGTTCTCCCTTTAGCATCTCGCCGCCTGTAATTACGGTTTAACTTTCTTTTTAACACTTTCAAAACTCCAAGGAGCCACTTTATTACTGTCAGAGCTGTTTGAGAAAGGGAAAGGATGCTATAATTTGCTGGTGCGCACTCAAGTTGTTGCGCTGATATGTAACGTTTCTTAAGCCGATGGAAAACGGAAAGCAATTTAGATAAGTGTGGCAAGGAAGGGAAGGGGGGGGAGCATTTTGTTGTGTGAGAAATGATATATTGTCATATCATTTCCTCTAGAAATGCTTCAGTTTATTTTCTTTTGGGTTGTGATTGTCCCAAAGAGTAATCTACAACCACAAAGGCTCAACTTTGCCTTTATCTGCAGCTGTTCTGATTTCGCTTTCATTCTTTTCTCTCTCATCTCAGCCTCTCATTCACAAATACTAACCTCTACATTTTCGAAGTGACACGCACAGTTTTAGCTTGGTGGCTCCCACCGACTTTAATGAATCTTGATGCTGAGGATCATGCAGTTGAGTGATGGTTGCAGCCTACGTGAATGGTATGCAGTCACAGATCATTACATTGTCTCTTGTCTTGCGCAAGCTCTGAGCAACTGCAATAGTCTCTAGACAAACTAGCTTAATTTGCAGTGGATTTAGCACAAAGTAACGCCGGGACTGAAAGGGAACGTGCTTCTCCCAATGTTGTGATGGAAGGAAGATCTCAAAGGTATATTTACTGGCTTGTTATATGCCCATCAAAGCAACCATTCCATTGCTCAGAAGACATCTATTTGTTCATTTCAGGGCAAAACTGTGGGAGAGGGTCGGCTGACAATTCAGTGGGTTGAATGGGAGACCAATTGTTGTTGACATCTGTCTGTCAACACCCCTGTGGCTCCAGGGGTGAAGTCAAACTACCAAAGTGACCACCCTGGGGCGCAAGCCTGGACAGTGTGCATGGAGGTCCTGAGTTGCCCAGACAACACCCCCCTCTCGGACTCACTGATGTTGTTCAAAGTAAAGCAGAGCAATATGTTTGGCACCAGCTTGGCTGCAGGAGTTGCCGGAAGGAGGCGTAAAAAGCACCACCCAACTGTATTGGGGACTCCACTCCAGATTTGTGTAGAGTTTACTCCTTAGCCTTTTCTTCTCCTGAAGAAATCCTACAAGGCAGCAGAGGTTTAGGAGCAGAGTTTTCCTTCTCCTAGATGGGCTACCTTCCCAGGTTGATGAGCCCCACCTGCTCCTCATTTTCCTTTACAGCATGTGCAATGACTGCCTTCTTGACTGTTGAGCCCACTATTGGTCATGTCCGCTCAATCTGCCAAAGCCTGTTTTCACCTGTAGGGGAAGACCCTAACTCACTGAGGGTTTGAGACTCGTTGACTACCCTCACCTGGTTTAGCCGGCCAGGCAAAGCTGTTTCCCAGGGTGTGGCCGCATTTGCACACTGGCAGCTTCTAGGAGCCACAGGTGAGAGCTGAGTGCAAGGTGGGGATCAAAGGTAGACAAACTGCCCCAGAATGAGCATGGTGTGTCCCCCGCCAGAGGTACTCCCCCTCCCCAAACACCCAACACACCCTGAGGGACCAATGCACCACTACATACATTGCCACATTAGGGATGCAATCATTATAGGATGGTGGTTGAATGTGGAGTAAATTGCTGGTGCTGGTTGTTGTGCCATGTGTTTTAATGTTGGGTGAGATGAACATGAGCAATAGAATGTATAAGGAACCTTCTGTGTTCCTTTCCCTGGATCATGGTTTAGCAATTTGCAATGGCCATCATAAAACATGGGTAGGCAAACTAAGGCCCGGGGGCCAGATCCGGCCCAATCACCTTTTAAATCTGGCCCACGGATGGTCCAGGAATCAGCGTGTTTTTATGTGAGCACAATTCAAAGTGTTGGTGCTGACCTTTAAAGCCCTAAATGTCATCGGCCCAGTATACCTGAAGGAGCATCTCCACCCCCATCGTTCTGCCCAGACACTGAGGTCCAGCACCGAGGGCCTTCTTGCAGTTCCCTTGTTGCGAGAAGCCAAGTTGCAGGGAACTAGGCAGAGGGCCTTCTCGGTGGTGGCGCCTGCCCTGTGGAACGCCCTCCCAACAGATGTCAAAGAGGAAAACAACTACCAGACTTTTAGTAGACATCTGAAGGCAGCCCTGTTCAGGGAGGCTTTTAATGTTTAATAGATTACTGTATCTTATTTTTCTGTTGGAAGCTTGGGGAAACCCGGCCAGATGGGCGGGGTATAAATAATAACTTATTATTATTATTATTATTATTATTATTAGTAGTAGTAGTAGTAGTAGAATGTGTCCTTTTAGTTAAAATGCATCTCTGGGTTATTTGTGGGGCATAGGAATTCATTCATCCCCCCTCAAAAAAATATAGTACGGCCCCCCCCACAAGGTCTGAGGGACAGTAGACCAGCCCCCTGCTGAAAAAGTTTGCTGACCCCTGGATAAGAAGTACTGTGGTGTGCAGTGTTGTTGTTGTTGTTTAGTCGTTTAGTCGTGTCCGACTCTTCGTGACCCCATGGACCAGAGTACACCAGGCACTCCTGTCTTCCACTGCCTCCCGCAGTTTGGTCAAACTCATGTTCGTAGCTTCGAGAACACTGTCCAACTATCTCGTCCTCTGTCGTCCCCTTCTCCTAGTGCCCTCCATCTTTCCCAACATCTGGGTCTTTTCCAGGGAGTCTTCTCTTCTCATGAGGTGGCCAAAGTATTGGAGCCTCAGCTTCACGATCTGTCCTTCCAGGGAGCACCCAGGGTTGATTTCCTTCAGGATGGATAGGTTTGATCTTCTAGCAGTCCATGGGACTCTCAAGAGTCTCCTCCAGCACCATAATTCAAAAGCATCAATTCTTCGGCGATCAGCCTTCTTTGTAGTCCAGCTCTCACTTCCATACATCACTACTGGGAAAACCATAGCTTTAACTATACGGACCTTTGTGGTGTGCAGTACTGCCTTTTAAAAATCTGTCTTGTGAAGGGGAGGCCAGCTGCTCTGCCTGTTGGTCTGTTTTCTTCTCTCTATGTATACACTTCCTTCTGGCCAGTACAATCCCTCTTGTTAGCAATATAGCTTGCCAGCTCTCGGGCAAAGGTTGTGCAGTTTCAGGGCCATCCATTATATATATTTTTAAAAAACAATGAGGTCCCAAGGGAAAGTATATTCAAGCTTTAGGGGTCCCATAGTGGTTTCTTTGCAGGTAGGCAACAAATGTCAAAGGCTTTGTTCGCTGGCCTCTGCTGTCACCATGGAGAAGAAAGAATGGGCTGGAACTGGTACACTAGCACAAAACCTTTTGGAAGGAGAGCAAGGCTGGCATGCAAAGACCTCAGGAGACTCAGGCCACTGAAAACAATGGTCCTATCCTCTTTCTTTTTGGTTCAGGTAGCCAGCTGGAACTTCCCCCTCTTGTTCAGGTATGGAAAACAGAAGTTGGCAAGGAACAAGGCTCTTTTGTTTTTACACGCATTTTGTAGGAACAGCAAAGTTTATTGCAAGGGATGTAGTCAATCTGGGAGGGTGGACTAGAAAAGAAAGAAAGAAAGAAAGAAAGAAAGAAAGAAAGAAAGAAAGAAAGAAAGAAAGAAAGTGCTACTGTATATTCAGTTTCCAAATACTGTATCTACCAGATTGTCATCATGTTTCATCCATAACTATGACCAAACCATAGAGACAATATGCTCATTGCAGAATAGTTTGTGTATATTCCTGTTGAGTGATACGAGGAATTCTACCACACATTAATTGTTGATGTGCATAATATTTGCAGAACACATATTATCTGCAGCCTAAAATGGTACAGGCCCAGACATCAGTTTACTCTTGTTGTTGTTGTTGTTTAGTTGTTTAGTCGTGTCCGACTCTTCGTGACCCCATGGACCAGAGCACGCCAGGCACTCCTGCCTTCCGCTGCCTCCCGCCGTTTGGTCAGACTCATGTTCGTAGCTTCAAGAACACTGCCCAACCATCTTGTCCTCTGTCGTCCCCTTCTCCTTGTGCCCTCAATCTTTCCCAACATCAGGGTCTTTTCTCTTCTCATCAGGTGGCCAAAGTATTGGAGCCCCAGCTTCAGGATCTGTCCTTCCAGTGAGCACTCAGGGCTGATTTCCTGAAGAATGGATAGGTTTGATCTTCTTGCAGTCCATGGGACTCTCAAGAGTCTCCTCCAGCACCATAATTCAAAAGCATCAATTCTTCGGCGATCAGCCTTCTTTATGGTCCAGCTCTCACTTCCATACATCACTACTGGGAAAACCATAGCTTTAACTATACGGAACTTGGTCGGCAAGGTGATGTCTCTGCTTTTTAAGGTGCTGTCTAGGTTTGTCATTGCTTTTCTCCCAAGAAGCAGGTGTCTTTTAATTTGGTGACTGCTGTCACCATCTGCAGTGATCATGGAACCCAAGAAAGTAAAATCTCTAATATAATATCAATGTTTACTACTTTAATTCCTTTTATGGAAGCTGAGCTTGGCACTGGGTAGAACACTGGAATGGCGGTGATGCTACCTAAAAGCAAACATTGTCAGAGAAGCTACATGTTTTGGATCTCTTGGTATCTTTTCTCCTTTTCTTCCAAGCAGTCAAGAGGAGCTGCAAATTTAATAATGAAAGCACAGCTGCCTCAATAGGAGCAGTCCCACCTTGACCTTGTAGAGCTACTAAGGAATAAATGGTGTGCAGGTTGCAGCCAACATATCCAAGCCATGTTTGAATATGGATCATTGTGCAGTTACTGTGAAACTACTGATGAGCTCTGATCCTTGATGCTTGACCAGCACAATCCTGATTCACTACTTTGGATCTTTGTACCACTAGAGCAATTCAGTGACAGAGTGGTTAGGAAAGGATATCATTTATGGACAGGCTTTCAAAGGCACCTTCAAAAATCTTACCCACCGAACGGAATTTTAATCAGGCTTATTCTGCAAGGGCTCTGTGATATATGTGTACAAAAGCCTGTTCATTATTTTGGGAGAGAGGTGATCATCAAAATAACTTTTTATATGATTCCCAACATACGTGCTGGAAAACACTAGTGTGTCTTGAAGGGAACTGGTATGCCTTAAAGAATTAAGCAAGGGGACAGCAAACTTTTTCAGCAGGGGGCCGGTCCACTCTCCCTCAGACCTTGTGGGGGGCCGAACTATATACTGTACAGTGGAACCTCGGTTTACAAATTTTCGGTTTACGAACGCCGTGGACCCATCTGGAACTAATTAATTCACTTTCCATTACTTTCGATGGGAAAGTTCGCTTCAGTTTATGAACGCTTCAGTTTGTGAACAAACTTCCGGAACCAATTACACCCATGCTTCGGGTTAAGTACGCTTCAGGTTGAGTACTCTGCGGACCTGTCTGGAACAGATTAATCCACTTTCCATTACAGTGGTACATCGGTTTATGAACACAATTGGTTCCAGAAGTCTGTTCATAAACTGAAGCGTTCATAACCTGAAGCGATCTTTCCCATTGAAAGTAATGGAAAGTGAATTAATTCGTTCCAGATGGGTCCACGGCGTCCGTAAACCGAAAATTCGTAAACCGAGATTCCACTGTACTTTCAATGGGAAAGTTCGCTTCAGTTTATGAAGGCTTCAGTTTATGAACAGATTTCCGGAACCAATTGTGTTCATAAATGAAGGTACCAATATATATATATATATAGGGGGTGAACAAATTCCTACGCCCCACAAATAACCCAGAGATGCATTTTATATAAAAGTACACATTCTAGTCATGTAAAAACACGCTGATTCCCAGACCGTCCGTGGGCCAGATTTAGAAGGTGATTGGGCCGGATCCGGACTTTGCCTACGCATGAATTAATCCATGAGGTTGGATGCATCCACCACCCCATGCCTCTTGGAACTTATGCAGAAAGCACCCTGAACCTTTAACTGATTGGAACAAAGAGGAAGGCAGGATGCTAGGAATCGATATTAACCAGTCTAGCCTACAATCACAAGGAGGATGCCTGATAGCTGACAGGAAAAAAAATAAGCATGTATATTTTTGCACATAAAAGAGTTCTGAATGCTGGTGGAGACAATATGTACTGAGTGTAAGTGTGCCTCTAGTTTTATACTGGGTTGGGGGGGGGGGGAGACCTCTGCCTCAAGTATCAAGAATTCCTGCTTTTACAAGAATTGGTGGTCATTGCTTCTCACACCACTGGGTAAAGTGAGATGTCCCGGGATGTGTGGGAGTAGCCTGTGCCACCAGCACCACCTCCCCCAGAAATGGCAGCATCCCTTGAATGGGGAGAAGTTGCCTTGGCCTTTTCCCATTGTCTGAGTGGCATGGGAAAATGTTGAACTGGACCAGCTCTCACACCACAAGTGTACAATGCTCAGACTGCAAGACCATTGTAAGATATACCGCATTGTAGCAGGCAAGCCACAGACACAAAATTAGCAGGAATTATCCCATGGTAAGCTCACAACTTGAACATTCTCAGCATGCAGGGAGCAGAGGTGTCAGCATATTTGTAGTTGTGTGTGTGTGTGCTGGGAACATACCTGCCAAGTTCCTGCCGGAAAAATAAGGGATCCACAGACCGTAAGTAGCACTGCCGCCATTTTGGAACTGGGTGGAGCATGCTCAAAAGCGACTTTCGATGCTGCTCTGCCCAGTTCCAAAATGGCCACCACGCCAGAAGTCACGTTGCGACCATTTTGGAACTGGGCAGAGCAGCATCGAAAGTCACTTCTGAGCATGCTCCGCCCAGTTCCAAAGTGGCCACCGCGACAGAAATCGCTTCTGCGCATGTCCAGAGACTCCAGACATGCGCAGAAGGAGCCTCCCCCGGCCGGTAAGTAAACCGGGGAAAAACAAAAAAAAAATCTGTTTTTCCAGCTGGGAACGGCTGGAAAAACGGGTTTTTTGCGGGGAATATGGGAGACTTGGCATCTATGGCTGGGTAAGAATATTTCCAGTTTGGCTTGGATTAAAACTTCAAACAGACCCTGTCTGGGTCCAGTTACGGGGAACATCTCACTCCCATATTACAACACCTTCACTGGCTACCAGTCGGAGGTGCCAAGTTGCCCCCAAGATTGGGGGGGGGCATTGTGCATGACATCACAACGTCTGGAGGAGGCTGAGCGCTCTGGAGGAGCCAGCCACTGAAGCTGCATCACACTCAGCTCTGTGCTCAGCTTCCTTTGCCCCCTCAACATTGCGGCAGCCCAGCTCCATTCCAACAAATATTATGGCAGTGGTTCCCAACAGGTGGTCCGGGGACCCCCAGGGGTCCGCGAGCTATGCCAGAGGGGTCCGCAAGATGCTATTAGAATAAAAAATATATTAAATATATTTCGTATGATAACAGATTTTTTGTTTTGGCCGCTTCCTGCATGAGCAGAGTCTAGCGCAAAACTAGAATTAGATAGAGGCAGTAGTTTTGCTGTATGCCGTTAGGTGGCGCTTTACAAACACTCCTGTTTTGCAAAGAGGCAGCGCGCGCATTCTACTAACGCTCACCTCCCCAAGATGCTTTGCGTGCGTCGGCTTCATTTGTGCGCTACTGCGCAGGTACCCTGTCTTCTCCATTCCCCTCCCTCCTCCCTGGCGCGTGCTGCCTCTTTGCAAAACAGTAGTGTTTGTAAACAAAGCGTTGTTTTTCGCGGAAGCTACAGTTCGCGTAGTTAAAAATGGACCGTTGGTTAAAAAGTGGTTCGTTAAAACGACAGAGGCCTACAGATGAAGAGGAAGAACTGTAAAAAAACGTATAAATATAAAATATAAAAAGACTCTTAATTTGGCTCTCACTTTTTAATTTTAGGATTAGGAATTAATGGGGGTCCTTGTCACAATAGCGGCTCGATGAGGGGTCCTCGAGAAAAATTTGTTGGGAACCCCTGTATTATGGGGACCAATGATACCTGCCCCCCCCGAGTTGGTGCACCTGCTATCAGTCCATTTCTGGATTCAAAGTGTTGGTTATGATGCAGAAAGCTCTAATGACCTGGGACCAGGTTATGGGAAAGACCATGTTCTCCCATAGAAGCCTACATGGGTTTTAACATCCTTTCTTTTCTGCCAACATCTGATGGCAGCCCTGTTTAGGGAAGTTTATTATTATTATTATTATTATTATTATTATTATTATTATTATTAAAGGTTTTCTTGATTTACAGAAATATATGCAATTAATGTTTGATGTTTTATCGTGTATTTCATATTCTGTTGGGAGCCGCCCAGAGTGGCTGGGGAAACCCAGCCAGGTGGACGGGGTAGAAATAATAAATTGTTGTTGTTTTATTATTTGGTTGGAATTCAAAAGAAGGCATTTTTAGTGGCTGCTGCCAGGCTTTCAAGCTCCTTGTCAAGGGTGGAATGACATTCCTCCGTTTTCATTTACACAGACCTTTGGCCCCTAAAATGACTTGTAAATATAGTATCATATGGCTTTAAGTGATGGTTTTTAATGCTGTTTTACCTGTGCTGTTGGTATGTTTTTAACGTCTTTATTTAATTGTATTTTTACTACTGCCACCTTGAGCACCATTTGCTGGTGGGGTATACAAAATAATCAAATAAATAATCATTAAAACAACTTGTGGCTGTTGGATGGAGGTCTTGGGGAAGCTGTGTATTTTTTGAGGCAGGTCTAGCAGAGCTGCTTTCCAACCTTTTAAATCTCATGGACTCCTTTCACACATAAGCTTAGGACCCTCGTACCTACGGGACCGCCTCTCCTGGTATGACCCACAGAGGACATTAAGGTCCACAAGTAATAACATATTGGAGATCCCGAGTCACAAGGTGGTTAGGCTGGCCTCGACCCGGCAGGACCAGGGCCTTCTCAGTACTGGCCCCGACCTGGTGGAACGCTCTGTCCCAGGAGACTAGGGCCCTGCGGGATTTGTCATCTTTTCGTGGGGCCTGCAAGACAGAGCTGTTCCATTTGGCCTTTGGACTGACGCAGTCTGACCCCACGGTTACCCTCCCCTAAGGTTTTATTTCATAATGGTTTTATCTTATTCGTAGATTTTTTAATTTTAAAATTGAATTTTAACATTGTATTAATCTGCGTTTTAACCGAATTGTTTCTTTTATACTTGTGTTGATATTATTTGTTGTTAGCCGCCCTGAGCCCGGTCTTGACTGGGAAGGGCGGGGTATAAATAAAAATTATTATTATTATTATTATTATTATTATTATTATTATTATTATTATGTGTCGAGGTATTGTGAAATGGACAACCTAAACAAGCCAAGAAACAGGGAGGAGAGCTTGCTGCTTTGCACTCATTAGCTTGAATTAAATGGCCAATTCTTTGACTATGTTCTTTGACTATGGGCTTCTGGCCACACTGGGAATGAGTACTGAGATGGAAGCTGCCTCTTCAGATTAACAACCTGAAATCTACACTCACAAGGAGAGGGGCTCTTTTATCTCCAGGCATATCAGCATCCCCTAGAAGTTCATTTTTAAATGCAAAAAAAATGATCACAAAGCAATGAGGAATTCAGTGATCCTCTCCCCCCCTCCCCGCTGCCGCCTTCCGCTCCAGTCTGGGCTATATTTGTTATGGAAGTAACAAGGGTGGGTTTGGTTTGTTGTTATCAGAGGGAGGGAAAGAGAGAAAGAGATGAAGGGGGTGAGTTGCTGAAATCTAAGCAGCTGGCTTATATAATTTTTGCTGCCGTTGCTCGTGCACGTCAGCATTATATAGTTCCTTGATCACTGGGGACGTTGCGATCTGTCTTCAGCTATTTGTGCTCCTACAATAACTCTAACTGCTAGCTCCATGATTTGTACAATTTGTAGGGAAGACTAAACTGTTTCTGGAAATAGGAACGAAAAGGAGATTTAAAAGGAGAGAGGGAGAGAGATGTTGGGGGTGAAGGAGGTAAACATTACAACGAAACTTTTCAAGGCAATACTTCCTTTCTCCAATGGGAAAAAAAAAACAGGGCTTAGTCCTGCCTCAATGATACTTTTACTGTCATGGTAGCCTTTCTTCTCAAAAGTATGGAGGCTGATACTACCTCATCAGATAGGTAAAGGTAAAGGGACCCCCATACCATTTGGTCCAGTAGTGACCGACTCTGGGGTTGCGGTGCTCATCTCACATTATTGGCCGAGGGAGCCGGCATACAGCTTCCAGGTCATGTGGCCAGCATGACAAAGCCGCTTCTGGCGAACCAGAGCAGCGCACGGAAACACCGTTTACCTTCCCACTTGGAGCGGTACCTATTTATCTACTTACACTTTGACGTGCTTTCAAACTGCTAGGTTGGCAGGAGCTGGGACCGAGCAACAGGAGCTCACTCCATCACAGGGATTCAAACCGCCAACCTTCTGATCAGCAAGCCCTAGTCTCAGTGGTTTAATCCACAGCACCACCTGCGTCCCACCTCATCAGATACATACACCCTTATGCTCCAGTCCCCAGAGTATTTGCAAAAAAGGTGGGTATTTTCTCAAGGAGCTCCAATCAGACATTTTCCTAGCAATGGGAACAGATTCCAGTTAGCCTCTTGGCATTCTGCTCTCCTAGTTGCCCAGAATACACCAGAGCATAACATTGTGGGGGAAATGGCCAACCCTCTTACCATTCATGCCAACCACCATTTCTCCAAATTTTCGCTATCACCTACAACAGGACAACATGGAGTGGCAGCAAAAGAGAAAGAAGAAAAACAGAACCGCTGCCACAAGCCACTGATAACTGTTGGATAACAAGCCTCATATAACCAACATGCTTAGGTCTAATTAATTCCTGAAGGGGTTAATACCATCGAGTAAGCTGTCCTGTCAGGCTTAGCTATGTCTCTTCCCCTACCTTAGAAGGAAATAGGTAAGCCAATTGGCCCCCACCAGTCTACCTGAGATACTCAGCCTGTGAAGAGGTTTGTTGCTCAGCTCAGCCGCAAGGCTCTGACTAGCCACTCTTGAGTTCCTATACAAATATTTTAGGAACTTTCACGAAGCTATGTTTTACTGCCGGTGCAACTTTTCTGACTGATGTATGGAAAAACACATCAACGAGGCCTTTGAAAGGTAAGTAAGCCATTTTTTAAATTACCAAATAGGTGATCTTTTCCTATTCGGGAGGAAGGGGGAAATTTTGGAATTCATTTGGAAGGGCATATTCGACAGCCTATATTTCCACACTTTACTTTGTAGCATATGTTGTGGTTTTAAATCTCTGTTGGGGGTATCTCACTAAGGAGTACTTGCCCCAAACTTCAGTCTGGGCATCTATCTATCTATCTATCTATCTATCTATCTATCTATCTATCTATCTATCTATCTATTGCACCAACAGATAATCCCCTCAATTCTGCCCCTAATCATGCTACTCCATGAAAAACAGTTGCACACAATTTTGTTCCCCATGTTTGCCCCTGCTCCCTAATTTCAAGCCAAATGTTCAAAAATTCAAGATTTCAGCTTGAGTATAGTAGATTTCTTCTGGCACATCCAACCGTACAAAAACCACCATTGGTCTAGTGTGTGTTCTGGTTGTCCTGACAACTGGTTGATACCTTGCCTCTCCCAAGTTATGCAGCTTAGCCTAATTGTTTCAGGTAGCTTCAGGGCTAGGGGCAAGGGTCATACACCTCCTGCGAGTGTCCATTAACCTCACACAATCATTAATAGACAAATGTATCTAGGAAGTTACCATTTCTCAAACACAGGACTGTTGTGTTTCAAGACTGAGTTAAACAATGGCCGTAGCTTGACCTATTTGAACAGGCCTAACTGTAGAGGTGCTCACTTGGTTAACTTCATTATTTGTTTCGTTTAAGGCAGGTCCGTTAGTTTCAGCTTCCTTTTCTTATTGTATCATTTGTCTCATGTCTCTTTCAATACACTCTCCCCCCCACCCCATAATTTCAGTTCTATATTGATTACAGTGGACATCCAGCCTGTTTTCTTACATTTATAACATTGGTGTTTTCCATGTGAATAGCATGTTATTCTGAAGTGCTACACAATTCACCCATGAAACATCGCCCACAGTTCCATTCCATTTCTGCTTTAATCTGTTAAAAGATTTTTTTTAATTGTACCAAAATGGTATTTCAATCAATATTTCAATAAGCATGAAACCTGTTGCATAGCTAAGTTCAGACCCACACATTAGTCCAAAAGTGCCAAAACAGGACATTTCATGCAGTAATTTTCAAAGAAGGGGAGAATCAACATTCACATTATTGGAATCTGAAGATTTCTGGTGCAAATAAATCTGAAACACTCTAAATAGTTAAAGCAAAACCAGACTACAGAATGTGTGTGTGTGTGTGTGTGTGTGTGTGTGTGTGTGTGTGTGTGTATTTTTATATTTTGTGCCTGTTTGAGGCTAGTGCTTGCTGGCATCCTCATTGCTTATTATTTCCATGTTTTTGAGTCCCCATCTCTTGTTGTCAGCCTCATGCAAGCTTGTTAAAACTTCTTTTGTGTTACTGCATTTTTATTCACCCCTAAACATTCAATGGTAAATCACATGGAAGCTAAGGTAAACAGAGGAAATTCACATTTAAGACAACAACAACAACAACATCTGTGGTGTCCCAGTGTTAAAAATTTAGTTTTGATGTGGGAGTCGGCTGGAAGCACCTCTTTAAATAGTAGGCATGAAGTATCCAGTGGGTAAGATCTGAAAATTTCTAGCAGAAAGGAGATTGGTTAAGTAAGGTTTTGGACTTGTGGTCCAGACACTGGCTATGATCCAGACTGCTGTGTATCGAAGCAGTGGTTCCGTTGCCAACAATGGCATGGAGGTTTAGTAGAATGAGTGTACTTTAGAAGTCAATAATGACTTTAACAGTCAATAATGGTAAAGATTTGCCTGGGAACTGCCGCATTGTTCGGTGCCAAGCTTGCACTATCTATGGAGACAAATCGGACTGTTGCTCAGAGGTAGAGGGGAGCCCCAATAAGGCTGTTAACCACGGAATCTAAAATCACCAAACTAGTCCACTAATTGCTTATCTGTCACTTTTCCATTTGTTCAGTCCTTTCATTTTTTTATGCTGTAATTATCTTATTTCATTTTTTTTCCTGATACAAGCCATCTCAAGGACTGGAAAAGCGAGATAGATGTTTCTCCACATTAGTCAATCATCTAGTTTGATCTATTGGTTAGTTTTACAGTTAGGAGTCCCATCTTAATGTTTCCAGTTTTCATGTCATTGAACAGCCTAATAGTGTCTACTAAGATATTTTTAGAGGTTCTTAACTTTAAAAATTATTTAAAACTGTTTTAAAATATTTAAAATTGCTTTGTTTTTATTTTTCAAATAGTACTGTTATATCACTGTGGTGTTTGCCACCCTGAGCTCCTTTGGGAGAAAGGCAAGCATAGAAATTTAATAAATAATACTCAGAACTAAATCCTATTTAATCCAATGAGGTTGGGGTTAGGATTGCAGCTGAAATATTTTACAGAGTAAAAACTTTTCCCATGCATAGAATTAGAACCCTTTATAAGGGGGAAAACTTAATATATGTGTTTCATATTTTCTATTTATTAAAATGTCCCCATTTTAATAAGATGTTAATGTCAACCTACCCATCAAATGTTTCAGTGAATTATGCATTCTTGCAGGTCACATGATGCTCCCTCCAAAAGCAAAATGACGTGCTGGCTCTTACCCTGTGTTGTTGGCTGTTCTAGTATTTTCTATGTGACATAAGATGCCATACAGAACCATGTTTGTTTGTTTGTTGTTTAGTCATGTCCGACTCTTCGTGACCCCATGGACCAGAGCATGCCAGGCACTCCTGTCTTGCACTGCCTCCTGCAGTTTGGTCAAACTCATGTTAGTAACTTCAAGAACACTGTCCAACCATCTCGTCCTCTGTCGTCCCCTTCTCCTAGTGCCCTCCATCTTTCCCAACATCAGGATCTTTTCCAGGGTGTCTTCTCTTCTCATGAGGTGGCCAAAGTATTGGAGCCTCAGCTTCACGATCTGTCCTTCCAGTGAGCACTCAGGGCTGATTTCCTTCAGAATGGATAGGTTTGATCTTCTTGCAGTCCATGGGACTCTCAAGAGTCTCCTCCAGCACCATAATTCAAAAGCATCAATTCTTCGGCGATCAGCCGCCTTTATGGTCCAGCTCTCACTTCCATACATCACTACTGGGAAAACCATAGCTTTAACTACTGTATACGGACCTTTGTCAGCAAGGTGACGTCTCTGCTTTTTAAAACCATACTTGAGGGTAAAAACAATGTGATCCTTTCCCATAACTTTGACTGTGTAGAATTCTGACTAGAATAAGCTCTTTAATATCTGCAAAATACTGCGCAGCCATTTAAGGGTTTTCTGTTTCTCAAAAACTATTGAGCTCAATGCCCAGTGGCAATTCCCAAAGCCACTTAATCCCTTCGTCCTGAGAGATTTAATGGGTTTAGCTGGCTTCCCGTTGCTGATTACCAAAATAAGAAACTCCTGCCTGTGTCAGTTGAGATGTGCTGGTATTTAACACAACAAAGCTTTATTTTGAGGTACAAAACAGATGGGATGAGGCAAAATCTGTGACTGGATTTCCCCACTTTAAAAAAAGAAGAGAAAAGAAATCACAGTGGGGAGTTTGGATTGTGATCAGTGCAATGAGGAGGGGGGGCATTTAACTCTTTGTCCTTTCAATTTCCCCCCAACCTAAATTGCTACTCGCCCTGCTGGAAGGGAAGAATATATCTGCTACACAGGTACTTGAGCATGTCTGAAGGCACCTAAAGCTAAGCAATTCCAGGTCTGGTCAGCAACTGCATGGGGATGTGCCAGGAACAAGTACAGTGGTACCTTGGTTCCCAAACTTAGTCCGTTCCAGAAGTCTCTTCCAAAACCAAAGTGTTCTAAAACCAAGGTGCACTTTCCCATAGAAAGTAATGCAAAATTGATTTATCTGTTCCAGACTTTTAAAAACAACCCACAAAACAGCAATTTAACATGAATTTAACTATCTAATGAGACCATTGATCCATAAAATGAAAGCAACAATCAATGTGCTGTACTATAAATTGAATAAGACAGAATTGTAGTTGATAAAAAATTTTTAAAAAAATTCTTACGTGCACTGATGATAGTCATTGTTTGGATGGGTTTTTTTAATCCATTTCTGCAGTCAATCAATCAATCAATCAACCAGTAGCTGAACTGGGTTCCACACAGTCACAAAAACAAGTCACAAAAACGAAGTCACAAGCCACAGTCACAAGTCAGTCCCATAAAACGATGAACAAGTCACAGTAAAACAACAACAACAACACCAAAAAGCCACACAAACAAAAATGCAATAAAAATAGCAAAAACCAAAGCTCCAAATATCATCACTGTGTTGCATGGGTGCTCGGGACTCAACAGTCGACAGACTCAACAGGAAGCCTCTGATTAGCAGTGGGGGACTCAATTTACAAATGGAACAGACTCAACAGGAAGCTTCCAAGGCAAAGTTCACAAACCAGAACACCTACTTACGGTTTGCAGTGTTCTATTTCCAAGTTGTTCATAAACTAAGCTGTTCTAAAACCAAGGTACAGTGGTACCTCTACTTACAAATAACTCTACTTACGAATTTTTCTACTTACAAATGGAGCTCCGTCCGCCATCTTGGATGCGGTTTAGATAGGATTTTTTTTCTACTTACGAATTTTTAGACAGGGTTGCTTCTACTTACAATTTTTTTCTCCCAATGCATTCCTATGGGATTCGACTTACAAATGTGTGTTCGGAACGCATTAAATTCGTAAGTAGAGGTACCACTGTACCACTGTACACTGCTTTCAGTTCCATTATGGAGGAAAGATGCTGGGTCCTGGCCTATCAAGCAAAGAACCTCATGGCGAGTTTATACATTAGGTTTAGCTTAATATCTCAATAACTGGCTCTGTTTTTGCTTTAATATGGAAGTAACACTAAAATGCGGGTGGTGCTGTGGGTTAAACCACAGAGCCTAGGGCTTGCCGATCAGAAGGTTGGCAGTTTGAATCCCCGTGACGGGGTGAGCTCCCGTTGCTCTGTCCCAGCTCCTGCCAACCTAGCAGTTCGAAATCACGTCAAAGTGCAAGTAGATAAATAGGTACTGCTCTGGCAGGAAGGTAAAGGGCATTTCCGTGTGCTGCTCTGGTTTGCCAGAAGTGCCTTAGTCACGCTGGCCACATGACCCAGAAGCTGTATGCCGGCTCCCTTGGCCAATAACGCGAGATGAGCGCTGCAACCCCAGAATCGGTCACGACTGGACCTAATGGTCAGGGGTCCGTGTACCACTAAAATGACTAAACACTAAAATTTTAAGACTAAAATGACATCTGAAATAACTGTTGCAAACAGATACAGCAGGAGAAATGGCATCATTGTGGTCTACTGAAATTTGGGCTGCTATCCAAGAGCGACTGAGAGAAGACCATTTGCTTACTATAAAAAGCTCAGTGTTTCCCCACAACTCATCCTAGCCTCTTCTAACACTAACACGCCCACTGGTGTGCTCTGCAGATCTGAAGTGGAGAGTTTCTTAAGTTTTCGAAAAGATACACTTCTTTCTTTATTTCCCACTGTGCAATTGGTGTGTGTGCAGCTGAGATCTCTTATTCCAAGATGTATATCACATGCACGTGTGTGTGTGTGTGTGTGTGTGTGTGTGTGTGTGTGTGTGATGTATTTATCTCGGGGGGGGGGGGGTGTTGTTAAAGAAACCCAACATCTGCAGGATAAAATGAGCCTCTTGACTCCGGAATTGTCATCAGTGATGACTGACAAAACGAGCAATACATAATTTGCTAGCTCCCTCGCAAAGCTGAGACAGATTGACGAATAAAATGCCAGAGGAATTGCATATGGGATGAGGAGTGGTCCTGCTTCTGAATAGGAGCATGTGCAGGTGGTTGCTTAGCAGTGGCTAGAAGAAGCAGGACATCCCTAATTTGGAGGGCTGTTTGCATTTGAAAATGCTGAGCGCTCAAGAGCAGTGAGTTCCCCACAGTAAAGCAGAGATGATGCTTGCCAAAAGAACAGTTATTTTTGTTCCATGGTTAACTTGAACAAACCAGACAGCCCAAGGCAAAGCAGTGAGTGGTTTACACTCCAGCGAATTGGCCATTAATGGTGGCTTAGTAATATATCCGGGGAGGGGGTGGGGGAGGGAGCGCTCTTCAGCAGCAATCCCATGGTCCCTCATAGTTAATGATAAACCTGCAGAAACAGAAGCACAATAAAGTTACTGCTCTTACAGGTGTAGACTGTATTAATGGACAGCTTTGGAACCAGCTCTGCTCTCTGAAGCCTTGTATGAAGCATCCCAAGATGCCCAGAATTTAGCCAATCGCCTGGCACATATTTCATGACACACTTGCCTGCTCTCCGTCCTAGTTTGAATTTAATGCCCATACACCTCTGTGCCCTCCGTCATTTACTTCTCCTGTTGGAACTGTGCTCATCATCACTTTAATATTAATAATAGATGCTATTATTAAGGAGCATCTAGCTGTCTGCTGTTGAAAATGAACGCTGGAGTTAGATTGCTTTGATCCAACAAGTCAGTGCTTTTGCCCCCTTTTTTAAATGGGAAAGGTAGTCATTTTGTACAGTGGTACCTTGGTTTACAAACGCAATTGGTTCCGGAAGTCTGTACTTAAACTGAAGCGTACTTAACCTGAAGCGAACTTTCTCATTGAAAGTAATGGAAAGTGGATTAATCTGTTCCAGACGAGTGCGCGGAGTACTTAAACTGAAGCGTACTTAACCTGAAGCGAATTTTCTCATTGAAAGCAATGGAAAGTGGATTAATCCGTTCCAGATAGGTCCACGGAGTACTCAGCCTGAAGCATACTTAACCCGAAGTATGAGTGTAGTTGGTTCCGGAAGCCCGTACTTAACCTGAAATGTACTTAACCTGAAGCGAACTTTCCCATTGAAAGTAATGGAAAGTGGATTAATCCGTTCCAGACGGGTCCATGGAGTACTTAAACTGAAAATACTCAAACCGAGGTGTACTTAAACCGAGGTATGACTGTATACAGTTCCCAGGCATTTTAACACATTGCTGTTAGGGTTTTTTTTAATGGGTGGAATCTAGGCAAAACTAAACACCTTTTTCTATTTGTTCCAAGAAATCAAACATGCTTAACTTTGGCACAACTTTGCTCAATGTTAGTTTTGGTAAAAAAGAAGAAGAACCATTGACTCATCAGTTTAGTCTTAGCTGCCCTCTGTTTGATTATTGATAACAATTTTGTGCTGCAAACAGTCCCAATGGTGGCTGGTGCCCTCTTAGCCCTGGTGGGGCTGCTATGTAGGAGAGCATGTGACCAAAGGAGTCAAAGAGGTGTGGCTAAATTCTTCTCATTTCCTCACCATACCTTGCTCAGGACTGCTGTTAAAGCAGCCTGCCTCATCCAACACAAAGACTGGACTTGCCTTATAACAACAAAAGGGATGGGAAATCAGTACAACCAGGGCCGAAGACCTGGCAGTCCTACTATTTCTCAAATTTCACATATTTTTTTCTGCCCAGAGATATATGGAAAGGGGCATTTTGTCATAGCTACCTTTTTGGATTAAAGGTAAAGGTAAAGCGCCCCCTGACCATCAGGTCCAGTTGTGCCCAACTCTGGGGTTGCGGCGCTCATCTCGCTCTATAGGCCAAGGGAGCCAGTGTTTGTCCGCAGACAGCTTCCGGGTCATGTGGCCAGCATGAAAAAGCTGCTTCTGGTGAACCAGAGCAGCGCACGGAAATGCCGTTTACCTTCCCGTCGGAGCAGTCCCTATTTATCTACTTGCACTTTGATGTGCATTCAAACTGCTAGTTGGGCAGGAGCTGGGACCGAGTAACGGGAGCTCACCCCATTGCAGGGATTCGAACCACCAACCTTCTGATCAGCAAGCCCTAGACTCTGTGGTTTAACCCACAGCGCCACCTGGATCCCTACCTTTTGGATTAGCCAATCCTAATCCAAAAAACCTGATTTGCCAGAGAACAGCAGATTAACGGAAACATCTGCAGGTCTTCTCTGAGTTCAAATTGAAGTGTAATGTGTGTGAGAAATGGGAAGGAGTATGTGGCCTTGAGATTTTTTTGGGTGTGTGGTGGGCATTAAACTGCTCGAAATTCTCATTGAAAGGGCTTTGGACCAGCCTGAATAGTCCATATAGACCATTCAGATTTGTTGATTGTCTTTGCTCACACTTCTTCTACTTGGTTAAGGGTGTATAGATTGGATTGGGGTGGGGGTTGGAAATAATAGGCAGTTCTGTTATTCAAAAGCCATTATTCTGAAATGAAAGTGACAATTTGCTTTCTTGTCTAAATGATCAAATCATGGAGCCCTCATTTCAGCCACTTGCAACTGGACTCCATGTATATTGAACCTGGCAGCCCGGTGGTATGCCGTGTCCAAACTAAAATGACCACAGGACATCATAGGTGAATGCAGAGTGTCTTCCGAAATGGAATTCCTACACACTGATGGGCTGTTTTTATTCCTTTTCATTACCTCCTATTAGTGGCTTTTCTGACTATCAGGGACATAATCAGTAACTCCAAGAGTCTAAGCTAATGAGTGTGTCAGAAGTCGGCACAAGAAACAGCATGGTGTGCCTTGACACTGAATACTTAATAGGCCGTCCTCGGAAGCCATGGAAAACTACAGTAATTGAGAAGCGAAGACGGTTTGAATCCTGCAGATGACGTTTTATGAGCACTGTGCAGGTTCTGATAAACTAGGGATCTTTGAAATGCACAACATTAGGTTATTACAAGCCCTTGTAGCTCTGTGGTGTCAACAAGTCTTACACTTTGCTTTCGGGGGTCTCAGGACCTGGTCTTTCCAAGGCCTGAAAGCTTGTACAATCAGCTATTGCCATCTCAAGCATTTTAGCATATCTAGATGAGAAAGGGATCAGGGAGCAATTATTCACAGATGTGGGTGGCACTGTGGTCTAAACCACAGAGCCTAGGGCTTGCCAATCAGAAGGTCGGCGGTTCGAATCCCTGCGACAGGGTGAGCTCCCGTTGCTCAGTCCCAGCTCCTGCCAACCTAGCAGTTCAAAAGCACGTCGAGTGCAAGTAGATAAATAGGTACCGCTCCGGTGGGAAGGTAAACACTGTTTCCGTGCAGTGCTCTGGCATGCTGGCTACATGACCTGGAAGCTGTCTGCGGACGAACACTGGCTCCCTCGGGCTATAGAGCGAGATGAGCGCTGCAACCCCAGAGTCATCCTCCACTGGACCTAACGGTCAGGGGTACCTTTACCTTTCACCTTTATTCACAGATTATGGTTCTTCCATACAATATCTTTCTAGAGTTCACACACACAAACACACATGGCAAGGTTTACTACAGAGCTGAAAACCCAACCCCAAGTCTTAGGATGGTGATGTTTCTGGCATGCTCTATTCATAAAAATGAAGCTGAGGTACATATGGTGCAATATTGTTTTCACCCTTTTTCATCTTTCCTTCTCCTTCTCCTCCCTTTTGTCTCCTTCACAGTCAACATTTAAACTTCAGTTTTCTCATAGGGTCCCACATTTCTGTCTTTTTTGCTTATACTATTTTCTGAAGTCACATGACTTGGATTCATCAATCAGAAGGAATATCCCTTCAGTCTGTCAAAATTCCCACTGGTAGAAGAGGTTATAGACAATTTTCACTGATGTTGCCTTTCTGCTGCAGGCTTCCAGGAAGGGAATTGGCCAAAAATCAAGGTCCTCTCTTCTACCAGTGGGGATGAATGGAGTTCCTCTCAAGAGGATCTCATGATTCAAACCCATGTCTTTCACTGGTGCCGGGAATCTTAATTGGATAACAATGAGTGTTAAAGGATGAGGAATTTATTTAATGGAGCAGGTTATGATATTTTTTAATGGCATTTGAACTAAATGTTGTATTTAAAATGAACTACTAATGCGTAAGTTGAAATATTAAGAAATGAGTATTCATAACTCACGACTATTCTGAATATTATTAATCTTGTGTTTGTATTGACTGTACTAGGAGCTGCACCCCTGCTTGCCCCACTTGCCAGACACCCCGTCACTGTCCCCACGTTAACCCCAATATCTTCACAATTCACGCAACTACTAAGCTTCCTTTTCACCTTTCCCAGAACCCTTTCTGAAGCCACTTCTCTCTTCTATTCTGCAGCCCCACTTTGCACCCCTGTTTCCACCTTCACCCCATGCCTCCCCACATTTGTGCAATCCCTCTTGCACACAGGCCACGTCCTGCATCTTCTCCCACAAACTTCCTTTGCATGCTCTCTCTCTCTCTCTCTCTCTCTCTCTCTCTCTCTCTCTCTCTCTCTCTCACACACACACACACACACACACACACACACACACACACACACACACCATAATTATCAATGTTGCTGTGGCTACAAATGCCTGTTCAATTGTGAAAATGCAGGTTATCTCACTATTTCCTGCAGAGCGTACCCCTCAACTGCCCTGCCGAGACCACATAACACTGGTCCTGAAAGACCTACATTGGCTCCCAGTACGTTTCCGGGCACAATTCAAAGTTGGTGCTGACCTTTAAAGCCCTAAATGGCCTCGGCCTAGTATACCTAAAGGAGCGTCTCCGCTTCCATCATTCGGTCCGGACACTGAGGTCCAGCTCCAAGGGCCTTTTGGCGGTTCCCTCACTGTGAGAAGTGACGTTACAGGGAACCAGGCAGAGGGCCTTCTTGGTTGTGGCGCCCACCCTGTGGAACGCTCTCCCACCAGATGTCAATGAAATAAACAACTATCTGACTTTTAGAAGACATCTGATGATGGCAGCCCTGTTTAGGGGAGCTTTTAATATTTGATGAATTATTGTATTTTAATATTTTGCTGGAAGCCGCCCGAGTGGCTGGGGAAACCCAGCCAGATGGGCGGGGTATAAATAATAAATTATTATTATTATTATTATTATTATTATTATTATTATTATTATTAGGAACATCCCACTTTTGGGCTCCATATTCTCATACAAGTCATGTGATGTTCCAGAGAGTGCGGCCTGGCAGCATAGCTGCCAAGTCTCCCGTATTCCCTGGGAAACCCCCGTTTTTCCAGCTGTTCCCAGCCAAAAAAACAGATTTTTTTGTTTTTTCCCGGTTTATTCTGGCGCTGCGACCATTTTGGAACTGGGTGGAGCATGCTCAGAAGCGACCTTTGATGCTGCTTTGCCCAGTTCCAAAATGGCTGCAGCACGACTTCTGGTGCAGCGGCCATTTTGGAACAGGGCAGAGCAGCATCAAAAGTAGCTTCTGAGCATGCTCCGCCCAGTTCCAAAATGGCGGCAGCGCTACTTCCAGCCTGCTACTTCCGGTCCAGTCCCTTATTTCTCAGGCCGGAACTTGGCAGCTATGCCTGGCAGACGTGGCTCAGTTTTGGGTTGCAACATTTTGGCGGGTATGGTATAGTCCCTACCACACTTCCACCACACTTGCATCTAGCATCATGGTATTTGTGACAAGAAAAAGAAATTTTCATTGTACTACAGAATAAAGTTGGATCTCTTCCTTGAGTCTGTGTCACTTTAAGATCTTGGCTGTCTTCCTAAAAAGAAAAAGGGCAAGGGGAGAGGGAGAGGGAGAGGATTTGCGAAGCTACATAACATCAACGGACAAACTTCCATGAACATTATCTCATAAGGAAATAATGGCACACCCCATTAATTACCCTCTCTGAGGAAAAGAAGGGGGGAATTTGTTATAAAATCAGTCCATAAGACAGAAAGTCCCAGGCATCTATTATAGAATTTACTCCTGACATAGCACATTAAAATCTGAGGAGGAAAACCCAATTTTACTGTAAAGTCAGCAAAATGCCACAGAACTAAAAACTCATGCCTTCATCCTACTAAACAGGGTGACAGTGAATAACGCCTCTAACAATCACATTGGCCTTAAAGCTATCAGAGTTTTTATAGCCAGGCATTCTTTTTATTCCAGCCTCGCAATGTATGCATTGCAGCATTGTTGTTGTTTTTAAGGCTTTGGTGAAATATTGGAGTTTTCATTAAAACCTTTGGGTCCTTTACACTTGGTGAATGGATGCAACAAAGGCAGAGCATAAATGAAATGTGCTCTTCAGGTGGGCCATTACAAAGCAGAGAAAAGACTTGACGTGCCAAACCATTCATTCACCTCCAGGTAAATTAGCAGGGCTGGGAGTATGAAATGGCGCCCAAGGCACCCATTTTTTCAGAAGCTACAAGCCTGAATTATGGTGCTAGAGGAGACTCTTGAGAGTCCCATGGACTGCAAGAAGATCAAGCCTATCCATTCTGAAGAAAATCAGGACAGATCCTGAAGCTGAGGCTCCAATACTTTGGCCACCTCATGAGAAGAGAAGACTCCCTGGAAAAGACCCTGATGTTGGGAAAGATTGAGGGCACTAGGAGAAGAGGACGACAGAGGATGAGATGGTTGGACAGTGTTCTTGAAGCTACTAACATGAGTTTGACCAACTTTGGGAGGCAGTGGAAGACAGGAGTGCCTGGTGTGCTCTGGTCCATGGGGTCGTCACGGAGAGTCAAACACAACTAAATAACTAAACAACAACAACAAGCCTGGGAAGCCACTCCTGGAAGCATATGAGCTAGCAACCATGAATTGTCTTGTACGTTGTGCAGAATAAGCCTGGGACAAACCCCCTTGATATCCTTAGAATAGTCTAACTCAGACAAAATGAGGGCCATTCTTCTGCTTCCAGGAGTGAGGGGAGAAACTCCTCTGAAATTTTGGGCAGCCGGATGCTTCTTACCTTGTCCTGGGCCTTCTCAGGAATTGCAGTCAGCAGGAAGATGTGCAGAGAGATTTGCACAGTGTCCTGTTGGTCATGCATCCCTCAATTCTTGGAAATGGTGCCATGTGGTGTGTGGCATTGCTCCTCAGGCATTAAAGGAAGTGTGTCTGGTGGGAAACTGTGAAGAGAACCTTGCACTAAAGTGAAGAAGAAGAAGAAGAAGAAGAAGAAGAAGAAGAAGAAGAAGAAGAAGAAGAAGAAGAAGAAGAAGAAGAAGAAGAGGAAGAAATATTATTTATACCCCGCCCATCTGGCTGGGTTTCCTTCAAGCCACTCTGGGCAGCTCTCCCAACAGAATATTAAAAACATGATAAAACATCAAACAATAAAAGTTTCCCTAAACAGGGTTGCCTTCAGATGTCACATCGATGACAAACTTTTACAAAATAGATACATCAACAGAATGTCATATCGCATACCACAATCATCATGGATGATTTTAAAATAAACATACATTTACAATAAAGTAAAATATTATAAACCTTCACTGGTACACACACACACACACACACACACACACACACACACACACACACACACACACACACATGGAAGGTAAGCAGCAACCTGCTCATGACAACAACTAGGAGCTACAGGTGAGAGTTGAGTGCAGGCTGGGGACCAAACTACCCCAGAACTGGCACAACATGTCCCCCACCAGAGGTACTCCCCCTCCTCTAACACCCCACACACCCCTATCTGTTGCTCACACATTAATAAACAATTAAAATGATGCAATGCTTTTTTTTGTTATCCTTTCTTAAATCTTCCCATTTGGAGCTTGGTTCAATTTCCTATGACGAAAGCCCATTTTGATTTCCTATTAGGAAACTCGGATGGATTTCTTTGGAATCCTTTAGAAAGTATGCCAGGGTTCACATCAACACAACACTGTTTGGCTAGCGATCAGTCAGAAGTCCAAAGATCAGGACACGACTCCATGTGGGCATGTAAGCATTGGCAGCGGGGGGCGGGGGGCGGGCGGGAAGCATCACAGAGACAACGGTTGGGACAGCACATTCTAAATCAGCAAACAGCCCGCTTGTTTGTACTGCACCGTTTACTGAGCAAGATTTCCACCACGTAGATTATGGAAGCATACCTAACAGAGGAACTGTGGCAAAGTAAACCCTGTTGAGTGTTTCATTACACATTAGTCCAGTGGGGCCTCTCTGCTCTCTACAAGTTCAATGTACTGAGGGATGAAAGGATCAGGGATCAATTTATAGGAGAGAGAGAGAGAGAGAGAGAGAGAGAGAGAGAGAGAGAGAGAGAGAGAGAGAGAGAGAGAGAAGGACCAGCTCTCCCTGAACTACAACTGTCTCTGGAAGGAGATGATTAGCTACTCTATAAAATACTTCCCCTCGGCCAGTTAAGATTAGCACTGCACAGTGAGTGTGAGCATCTGATTGTGCCTTAGCTGCTCTTCATGTTTCCAGCAAATGAGGTGTAGAAATTATTAGACCCCTAAATGAGTATTTCAAAGGCAACTTCAAATGAGGAAAGTGCCAGTGTGCACATTTGAAGTATTTTTCAAGCAAAATAATAATAATGTCCTCCATACACACCCCACCCTCCCTCCAAGATGCTCAGGAATGAGCAAGCTGAGATGGAGGCACAACAATGTTTATTTATTTAGCTAAAAGCGAGGCATGAGGGCAAATTATACGCAATAAGGGGGCACGGGTGAGGGGGAAAGAACTCTCCTTCTCCCCTGCCTTGCCTCCCGCCCTCCAGCTGGAATCAATGGGACAGAAAAGCAATTAGGTCTGTCTGAATTTTGCCCATAATTTGTATTTACTGGAACGTCAAGGACATATTGCACCACAGACAAGCTGAGTTCGTAGTCATTTCCTATCCCTCGTAAGCCCTGGAGATGGTATTCCTGTAACTAGCATAAGAATCGGTTAGGCAAGAGATCTCAACAATCTCTGAAACTACAATTCACAAGCTATACCTTAACACTGAAAAATAGTTATTTATATACTTGCACTTTGACATGCTTTCAAACTGTTAGGTTAGGAGGAGCTGGGACCGAGCAACGGGAGCTCACCCCGTCACAGGGATTTGGACTGCCGACCTTCTGATTGGCAAGCCCAAGACTCAGTAGTCCTCTGTAAATATAGCCTGTAACACCATTCTCTCTCTCTCTCTCTCTCTCTCTCTCTCTCTCTCTCTCTCTCTCTCTCTCTCTCTCTCTATATATATATATATATATATATATATATATATAGGGATGCAGGTGGCACTGTGGTCTAAACCACTGAGCCTCTAGGGATTGCCGATCAGAAGGCTGACGGTTCAAATCCCTGTGACAGGGTGAGCACCTGTTGCTCTGTCCCAGCTCCTGCCAACCTAGCAGTTCGAAAGCATACCAGTGCAAGTAGATAAATAGGTACCACTGCAGCGGGAACGTAAATGGTGTTTCTGTGCACTCTGGCTTCTGTGGTCATGGTGTCCCATTGTGCCAGAAGTGGTTTAGTAATGTGGACAAACACCAGCTCCCTCGGCCTGAAAGTGAGATGAGCACTGCAACCCCATAGTCGCCTTTGACTGGACTTAAGCTTTACCTTTTTTAATATATTAGATTCCTTCAACCTGGATAAGCCAGTTTATATTCTGGCATTTGAAATCCTCATCAAACACAGAATCATAGAATTGTAGGGTCCAACCCCCTGCAATGCAGGCATCCTGCCCACAGCCGTCCTTGTGTGGGCTCGAACCACCAACCTTCTGGTTAACAGCCAGAGACACTTGGGCTTTAGGGATCTGGAATTCAAGTCTCACCAGGGCTGCTAGCCATGTTTTTCAGACAATCACCAGCTCCCCCCTTTTGAGATTAAACACTAGGAAACTTTACAGTTAAATGCAGGGAATAGGAGTAAGGTATGTGCAACACTGAGGGACCCAGGTGGCACTGTGGTTAAACCACTGAACCTAGGGCTTGCTGATCAGAAGGTCGGCGGTTCGAATCCCTGTGACGGGGTGAGCTACCGTTGCTCGGTCCCAGCTCCTGCCAACCTAGCAGTTTGAAAGCACGTCAAAATGCAAGTAGATAAATAGGAACCGCTACAGCGGGAAGGTAAACGGCGTTTCCATGTGCTGCTCTGGTTTGCCAGAAGCGGCTTTGTCATGCTGGCCACATGACCTGGAAGCTATACGCCGGCTCCCTCGGCCAAGAATGCGAGATGAGCGCGCAACCCCAGAGTCGGTCACGACTGGACCTAATGGTCAGGGGTCCCTTTACCTTTTATGTGCAACACTAGAGAATCCTGAAAAGGATTCCCTGAGTTGGGATGAGTCCTTGTTTGGGCAGGGTGATTGTGGCTTAAGTGCATGTGTGAAGGGAAACCCCTGAGATCAATTGTTTAATTTAACGAGTTAGTGGTGAAATTCACATTGCACCTCCTGAAAAAATATGCTTTCCTCTTCCTTTACCTCATATGGTTCAGAATGAAGCTGAGACCAAGGCGGGGCAGAAAGATCAGATAAGCATGTATGGAAATCAGCCCATATTTTTAAAGGGGGTTCCGGATTTAAACAGTGACAGGAAAACATCCAGATTTAATGGATGTTCTGAATGGAACCAAGAGTGCAAACTGCCCTCTGAGGCAAGGTTTAAGGGGGAGGGGGTGACGACAGCAAAGGCAGTTATGGGGTGGGGAGCCTGTTGTCTGTCATGTGTGCATGACAGCAACAGGGCAAACTAAAGAGAGTCTAACATCCTCTGGTATGTTTGTGTTCCCTTGAACTCTCCTGGTTCCGGACAGAAACAAATGTCTAGTCCAAACAAACAGCATAGCTCAGCTGTAACCCTAAAGCACGGGGATGCATCCAGGACTGACACCCCATCCCTTAACAGCAGCCCAACGAGCCTGTGCCTTGGCCTTACAATGAGATACAAGCTCAGCTTCTACCCTAGGCCCTCAAGGAATTTTCCAGCGCTGGGTGTCTGTGTCAACTGCATTCGAAAGCTGTCACAAGTTGTGAAAGAATCGAGAGGGAAGCTTGGGTTTTTTGCCATCTCAGCTATCCTGCTCCAGCACATTTTAAAGGAGATACACACACTCACCCTCCCACTTTGCCCTGTTTTTGTTTGCTTGCTTGCTTGCTTTCCCTGAACTTCATTTTAGGTCGTTTGCTCAGTGTTATGTATAGGATTTTTGAAAAGAAAAGAAAAGAAAAACTAGACTAATTGGCTTGCTTTAATGCCCCCCAAATATATCAAACACCTTTATAATTGCTTTTATATATGCATAAAAGTTCCCTGCTAGGTTTGCCATTAAGGTCTGCACTTTATCTGTCTCATCGGCTGCTTTTGAGATCAGAGGGTTGGGCTCCCCCCTCCCCTCTCTCTCACTCCCTCAAATCACATCATTGTCTTTTCAATATCACTCTGTATGTATATTGCTATGGCCCCTTTCATATAAGCTAATAATCTTCTAAAAGATGAGAGAATTGTACCTTAAAGCATTTACATTATGTGGCCGGATTTGTGTTTTCTTCTCTTTTTTGTGCTGTCAGATACTGCAAGGAGGCAGCAGAAACCTGCCTTGGGGGGTGGGGGGTTATTCAAATAATTATAATTTTTCTTAAGACAATTAGATATTTTAATAGCGCAGCCCTCTACACTTCTACTCAGAAGTAAATCCCACTGGGTTCAGTGGTGTTTACCCCCAGGTAAATAGGCATAGGATTGTGATCTTATTACACGTGATTTGATTTTGATGCCTGGCGATTATGTCCTGCTTTCTCTGTAATGAGCAGAACTGTGTGTTATTTTGGACAATCTACACAATCAAGTATGTTGGGATAACAGCTCCTTGATTCACTCATTCATCTTTGTTTCCATATTCAAGGAGTGATTTACAGAGGATGGAAATGAGAGATCTGCAATCTCAGGCAAAATGAGGGACTCTTGGCTCTTTCATCCACCCTAAGACATGTAACCCTGCCTGGGAACCAACCCACAGAATCCGCTTAAAATTTTGAAGGAACCCCATTTCTCCATTGACATTTTTGCCTGATGCACTGCAGATGATTCTGGGGTCACTTTCATGTCACACAGGGCACAGAGAAGCCTCAGCATGTTTCACTGGTCGTAATGAGTGAGCTATATTTCAGGAAAGTTGGTCCGGCATTATAAACCCTCACACTAAAGCACCTCAATGACAGGCCTTCCAAGTGTCCCTACTTTCCAGGGACAGTCCCGGAATTACAGAAGCTGTCCCAGTTTCTGATTTGATCCTGGAATGTCCCGCTTTTCCTTAGGGTGCCCCTATTTTCATTGGAGAAACGTTGCAGGGTGTGGAAGAGGACATCCCTATTTTCATCAGAGAAATGTTGGACGGTATGAAATAAGCTTCGAGGAAGTCTCAAGTTTCCTCGGGAAAAACCCGCTGCTGTAAACCAGGGTCAACTGTTCTCCTCGGTGGGGGGCAGCCCCGCTCTCCAGATCATACCTGCCAAATTCCTCTCTGAAAAATAAGGGACCGGATCAAAAGTAGCATACCGGAAGTAGTGCGGCGGCCATTTCGGAACTGGGCGGAGCATGCTCAGAAGTGACTTTTGATGCTGCTGTGCCCAGTTCCTTTTTTTTTTTTTTTTTTTAAATATTTTTATTAATTTTCCAATTAAAACCAATTATATCACATTCAATATTTCAAATTATACACATATATATATCAATCAAACCGAATGTTATGCCAAATCGTCTAAATAATTTATTTTTGGGTTCCCATGCTTCAAGAAATTGGGAATTCCTCGCAACTGTCCACTGCCGTCTTATTTCTAAAGTTCAAATCGTCCTCCAAGCTCATAATATTCCAAATCTTCCCCTTACAGTCACCTAGATGTTTTCCACTTTCATCCGATTGTTCCAGCTGCTGAGATAAATGTCAAACGAAGTTTCACAGATGTTCTTTCTCCTGTGTGAGTTAATCAGTCCAGCCTCCCCATAAATCTTCTTAGTGGAGCTCCCTGTTGCGACGGAGTAGCAGCGCCATCTTAAAAGGCTCAAATCACTTTCATTTTCTCTCATAGCCATGAAGATTTACGATTTATTTATCTTTATAGAATTTACAGCTTTTTCAGGCAGGAGACCCAAACATCCAACCATGAACTCTTGGTAAATTAATGGATCTCCTTGCCCTATAGCTGAACTTAGCTTCAGGTCGCTGCTCCAATTTAAAGTGCGTCACAGCTCATAAATCCTCCGAACGCGTCCAGAACTCCTTCCGTCTGACTAGGGGGGGGCTTTTCTCATCGGCAACTTCACATCTTTAAGAAATATGCTCAGTAACAACAGCTATAAAGTTCAACTCACACAGTCTTTTGCTTCTCTTTCACTCCAAACAAGCCAGGACATCGCGTCCGGGAAGATACGAGGCAACAATATGAAGAAAAAATAAAAACTTGCTTCCCTTATCGCTCCGTCCCCATCAATCCTTCTTCCAGATGCCGTACATTCTTTGACTCCTCTCGCTCAGCAGCATAAAATTCTCAGCAGTAAACAGCGCTTCTTCCCCTCCTTCTGAAGTATGTCCATAGATTTAAGCCTAATTATCTTCTTTAACCATGGAAATCCCCGCCATGCAGATTAGCGTCCGGGAGTCCTGGCCGTCGTAAGTGCTCAGCCCAAGCTCCCCCCACTCCAAAAACAGTCGAAGTGGGTCTGGGGGCATCGCGGGCCAGCGGCCCCTCTCCGTAACCCCCGGAGAGGGTAGGGGGTTGCCATTTACTCCCCTAGCAACCGCCAAATTCCTTACGAAGGTCAGAGAGATGGAAAACAGGTCCGCCATTCCTGCAGGCGGAAACCGGAACCCGCTGCTGTGCCCAGTTCCAAAATGGCTGCCGCACCAGAAGTCGCGCTGCAGCCATTTTGGAACTGGGCAGAGCAGCATCAAAAGTCGCTTCTGAGCATGCTCCGCCCAGTTCCAAAATGGCCGCCGTGCCAGAATAAACCGGGGGAAAACAAAAAAAAAAAAATACGTTTTTTCGGCTGGGGACTGCCGGAAAAACGGGGGTTTCCCGGGGAAAACGGGAGACTTGGCAGCTATGCTCCAGATACAGAAGGAATGACTGGAACCTCATAATCTCAAGGCTCCATATCAAAGCTGGTACCACACAGCAGCAAAGGCTTCACAGTCATAAAACACATGCAGTGAGGCCTAGTTGGGACAGTCTTGTATAGACACATAGGGCTGCATCCAGCCCAGCAAACTTCCAAAACGGAAAATGCATTTCCTCAACCCTGAAACCTCATGCACACCCTCAATATCCATTTCAGGGGGTTGGCGCAGAGAGGGCTCAGGGAGGGGGAGAGCAAGTCACATTGCTTGAGTGGAACTCCATGTATGCAACATTATATACTGCCCACTAAATTAAAGCCTTAGACCAGTGCTTGCTTCCTTGGGCTGAAGTCTAAACCTGACCTGCAGTTGCTTATCCCTGCTTCTGGACATACCTGTCCACCTGCCCAGTGCCTGCTTTGCTTCACCTCCCCCAGACTTGCTTCCGTTCACTGATTATTGACTTTGATGCAGAGGCACTCCGAGAATTCTAGCCTTGACACCTGACAGCTCAGATCTTTACAATCAGCAGTTTAAGCATCAAGCCACGCCATATGCTGTAGGCAAAGACAGCATTTGTCCAGACTTCATCCAAGTTAATGCTGGTGGGATCAAAGAATCGGAGAATTGTAGAGTTGGAAGGGACCTCGAGGGCCATCTACTCTAAACCCCTGTGGATGCAGGAATCCAGCCCACAGCCGTCCCTGGGTGGGCTTGAACCACCAACCTTTCGGTCGGCAGCCAGACACACTAACCCATTGCACCACAGATTCCCTTTCTTCATGCCTATCCATAATATAGTGTTGCCACTTTCTCCTAACACTCAGGTGGTGATAGTGGCAGCAAAACCTGGGAGCTCAAGGATGGGATCTATCAAACTGCAACATTCTACTCCAGATTGCTTTCCAATGCAAAATAATTACCCTACCTCCCTGTGCTGTTGTTTTTTTAAATGCACGGTTTGGTATCAACCTTTCATTCAGGGCTGAATCAGACAAAAGAGCCATCGGATTTTCCACACGTCGCCATTTGCTGCGATTCAGCGGTATAAAAGTGTGTTTTCCAGGGGGGAGCTTGGGGGCAAACGCCAAACCCCCTCAGTCTTGAGAGAGAACCCTAATGGAGAGAATCTTGGAGAGCCTATGACAGCCAGCATAGAGCTAGATTCACCAAGGTTTGAACCAGTAAAAAGGCAACTTCCTCTGCTCCTGAGATTTATAGCATAGCCGGGGGGGGGCAGGGGGCAGCTACCCCCCAATCAAGTAAATCAATAAAAAAACTTAACTAACTGACCAATCATCTGGCAGATAGCTCGGTTTCCTGCCCCACTAACATAAATCCTGGCTACGCCCATGACTCATGCTGTGTCAGACAATTGGCTGCCCAGCTCAGTAATGTCTACTCTGACTGTCAGTGGCTGTTCAGGGCTTCAGGTGAGAGTTTTCACTGACCCTAGTGCTTAACTTAGGGACCCAGGTGGCGCTGTGGTCTAAACCACTGAGCCTAGGGCTTGCTGATCAGAAGGTCGGCGTTTCGAATCCATGCAATGGGGTGAGCTCCTGTTGCTTGGTCCCAGCTCCTGCCCACCTAGCAGTTCGAAAGCACATCAAAATGAAAGTAGATAAATAGGAACCGCTATAGCGGGAAGGTAAATGGCATTTCCATGTGCTGCTCTGGTTTGCCAGAAGCAGCTTTGTCATGCTGGCCACATGACCTGGAAGCTATACGCCGGCTCCCTCGGCCAATAATGCGAGATGAGCGCGCAACCCCAGAGTCGGTCACGACTGGACCTAATGGTCAGGGGTCCCTTTACCTTTACCTTTATAGCAGGAAGGTAAATGGCGTTTCCGTGTGCTGCTCTGGTTTGCCAGAAGCGGCTTTGTCATGCTGGCCACATGACCTGGAAGCTATACGCCGGCTCCCTCAGGCAATAATGCGAGATGAGCGTGCAACCCCAGAGTCAGACACGACTGGACCTAATGGTCAGGGGTCCCTTTACCTTTACCTTAGTGCTTAACTTACATTGGATTGTGCCCAAATGTGTTTAGGATGAAGTGGGATCAGACCTTCTCTTTTGTTTCAGGCTGATTTGTTTCCCACACCACCCATTTTCTACCTACCATGGCAAAACCCCAGTTAATTCTGAGGGAGCTAGATTACCACCCTAGACTTTATATAGGTCACACTGCACTGTTTGAGCAGTGATGCTCTTTCCTCTGTGCAAAGAGAGAGCTGTGTCACAGTCTTCTAGATGGAGAGCTCTCTGGAAGCACTTAACCAGTTGTTTTCTCCCCCCCCCCTCTCTTTGCTGCACCTTGGAAACTTTGTTCTTCATTTAATAAAAAGTTAAACACTTTAGCAAACAACTTGAAGTGGGTGCTCTTATATATCATCTTCAGTTTATATCCAGCATTCATTTATGATTTTACTTCAAGTATGCAGGCAGTGAGGACTAATCTAATCTTAAAATCTAGCTAAAAACAAGTTTAATTTCTACAGAGCCTTCACAGTTTCCAATTTAAGAAGCAAATTGACTATTTTGCAATACCGATACACCGACATCCTTCACTTTCCCCCTTGTAATGGAACCAATGTGCCCGTCTTAATATTTCCATTTAGCTCAGAAAAATGTGTCCAAAATATTCCTGTGGAAATTAGGAAATGATTTTCAATATTATCAATGCTGCAAATGCAATAATACATTATAATCTTCCATTTCCAGGCTCTTTCTCCATGCAAAACATCCCAAGGCAAATTGCAATCAATATGAAGCTAAACTTAGCACAGAGGCATTTGCCAAGCGATGACCACATGCTAGTTCAGACCTGCTGTTGTACAGGGGTTTTTAGAAGGATTGGGTTTATTGCATGGTGGTCCTGTACACTGCTTCAGAAGAGGCTAAGAGAAGTGGACTCTTAGGGAAGTGGTTCCCGCACCATTTTGGCCCCTGTGGCCTAATGCAGTGCTAATGAAGCTGAAGAGGTCTCTGGGCAGTACCAAATCAGACTGCAGGTAGATGTGAATGTTCCTCCATGCATAAACAAAGTTTCTCTCCACACATAAAAATATAATATATGTTAGAGGTAGGTGGGGGGGGGGAATGAATTTATTTGAGGTTACATTTTAGTGAAATTTACCTTACACTTCCCGAAACAAGATATGTACTGAAATTCAGACAGCCTCAAAATTCACTCTTTTTTGAATTTTGCAATGCAGCTCTCCAAAAAAATGCACATACCATGGTAAAGTATGAATGAAAATTGCATGCACAGATGCATATATTTAGGGAAAACACTTTGCAAAAGTGTATATGTTAAACAAAACTGAATAGGAAAATATGAGGATCAGGGGAAATTCGCACTAAAAGGCTAATGAATTTTCGCGAGGACTTTTAAAAAGAAGAACCCTCAAACCGATATGGAGATGTGGAGAACTGAACTTGAAATTGGAAAAATGAGAAACTGAGAGAACCTAAACAAACAAATTCACCCATCTCTAGTTAGGGAGAAGGGTTCTAGCCTATTGTGTTCCCTGTGTTTTTGGGAAAGCTTCCTGCTCCCAATAGAGAATCTTGCTATCTAAGCACATTCAGTGTTTTAGACTACATGCGTTCGTAGGGAATCGTTGTTGGTAACATAAAAATAATTATAGCAAAAACAGCTAAAATAACCTCCAGGGGGTGGGAGGAGACTAATTTTAATTATTCAAGAGCACCGCACCCCTTAGAATCTTGCTGTGAGTTTTGTCCGTCCCACAATGAAACCAATTCCCTCCTCCCCACTACTGAAACCTAAAGTGGTGTGCCTCTGCAGGCAGAGTTGGAACCATCTCGAATGCGGACTTCAAAATGATGAAATGGTCTGGGTCCCAAAACTTCTGCTTGTATCAGAAAAGGCACTGCCAGCCACAAAAATCCCAAGAGGGGGCAGGAGACACTTTTGATAAATTAGCAAAGTCAGCTCTCAGCACTTTTGTTTAAACCTTAAAATACATGCTCTGCCATCCTGTATTTGTACTCTGCCAAAGTTGGATGACAGAGCAGGTTCTCTGTCTTGGTGCATCACTCGAACGAGCAAAATAGACCTGCCTGTCATTTCCAAAGCAATAATATTTCACATCATACTAGTATCTAAAAATACGTGTAAGAGGAGAATTTAGATGCAAAGCAGGGGAGGGTAATAAAAAAAAAAATGGAGAACACCTTTCACTTCACCATTGCGTATGCCAGATATAGCTGCATAGATCAATAATGAAATGTATTAATTCTTAAATGCTGTACCTACCAGAAGTGAAAATGTAGGAGAAGAAAGAGGATCAGAGTCTGGGGAGAAGAAGGAAATTATGTGCAATTGCTTATTGGGGAGAAGGGAAGTCAAATGCCAAACGTATTGACTGATCACTGATGGGGACAGAATTCAGGGTGGTCCTCTGGTCCTATACAGTAAAACAGTTCTAATACTCCTATGAGTTAAAAAAAAAAAGTTCCAGGAGTTCCAGGGGATGAGGTACAGACATACTTCTCCCTGTCATGCTTGTTTGATGCACAATATGTTCCACACACCCCAAAATGTGTTCAGGAGCATTTACACATGCTTCCTCACAAATGAAGTATGTTATTAGGGCCAGATTTAGGTTTGATGAGGCCCTAAACTACTGAAGGTAATGGGGCCCTTTATATATCCAGTTGTCCTTTGTCGACAACAAATTGTCGCTGTTTTTTTGTGTTGAATATATGCTATATGGTAATTTATGGACCTAATAGGTATCCATAAATGTGGATTTTATGAAAGTAATTGTTGAACTGAAATACCATTAAGAAGAAGTAGATTAATAGCGTAGGCACCCTATACTGTATATAGAAATGGGCAAACCAGTGATATTTTAGGGAGCAGGCTAGCAGGCAAGGCCCATGACTTACATCATAGGAGCCAATACAACACAAAACACTGTTGCTTAACGTAGTTTTTATTTTATTTGCTTTTAATCTTATAACTTGGAAATGTACATCCAGGTTTTTTTCCCTTTGATTTATAGCTTGTTTAGCTTATACGTAAATCCGGCACTGTATGCTGTGGAAGAACCAAGCAAGAACTGCAACATGGTTGTATCGTCAGGCAAGAGGGCAACTCCAATTGACAAAGCATTTCTGCCCCAGTGACAAAATGCCAAGGTTACAAGCAAGTTAGGCACTAGGCAGCTCTGTAAGAAACTTTATTTCTTTCATTTAAGCATTAGCTAAAACTTTAACAGTGGGACACCAAAAGCAAAGTAAAGGTAAAGGACACCCAAAGCATTGTGTACCAGAAACTAAATCTCAGTTGGGCAAATCCTTTTAAAAACTGATAGCTTAGCAGCAGAAACTTGGTTTTCAGCTCTGCCCTAGCCAGGCACTCTTGAGACGTGACAGTAAACGGCAACCAGAACCTTAGACAATATCCCATTTTTGGAGAGGAGGTTAAAAGAAACCCACCACCCTAAAATATAGTTTGACATACCACTGACCTAGCTAGTAGAAAAGGCAACTTAAAATGAAGTGTGGACTTAGCCTATGTGCTGTCCTTTACAATCTAAACTGAATATTACACTGAACTTGAGCTAAAAGCTATGTGTTAGGATAAACCTCAGTCCAATTTAAAAGTTTCAACTTTCAGTTCAGTTGGCTAAATCTGGCTACATCTGGTTGAGTTATTAAAACTAGAAGCTAACTTGCATGTTAACAAACCTTGGTTAAAGATGGGTTTAAGATTAATTAAATGCAGCATATAAACAGAAGGATGAGGCTAAATTTCTTTTTGTCACAGTCCAAGTTAAATCTCAGTGCTTTATTTAGTTTCAAAATCATTTAAAAACTAGTCTAGTTTGCAACCTTCCACTAGGAGTCAGACTCACACATCCCTTGAGGGGCTTTAACTTCCCACATCCTCACCTTAAATCCCCACTTAATTACTACCCGTTTTCCACTCCCCTGACAAAAACCTCAATTCACAGGGGGATAAATTGACCTAGATCCATCCCTGTTTCAAATTTCTACTCACCCCTTTGTGCTTTTCAAACAAGGCCCTTCTGATCTAATTGGCTTACACAGCACCTGTAGAAAATCCAGTCGCCGCAATAAATGTAGGGCAACCTAGCAAGGGAACCTTCGCGGATGTAGCATCTTGGCTCCAGTGACAATGCAGCAAGCAAGTTAGGCAGTTGCATGAGTTCAGCATCAGGGAAAGAAGGCTAGGGCACTAACCCAACTTTTGAATCTAGCAAATTCCATCTTCCAAATAAATTAACTCAAACAGCAATAGTAGGTGTGCAGGTAGAAAGCCAGCGAGGGTGCCTAGACTAGGCTTCCTCAGCCTCAGCCCTCCAAATGTTTTTGGCCTACAACTCCCATGATCCCTAGCTAGCAGGACCAGCAGTCAGGGATGATGGGAATTGTAGTCTCAAAACCTCTGGAGAGCTGAGGTTGAGGAAGCCTGGCCTAGACTATGCAGTGAATTTTGCAGTATGTCACTGTCACATGTGAGTGTGGTGTAATTTGCTCCTCACACTTGAAAATTGTTCTCTTGAAAGCAAGGTTGCTGACCTATAGATCATAGAACTGTAGAGTTGGAAGAGACCCTGAGGGTCATCTAGTCCAACCCCCGTGAAATGCAGGAATCTTAACTAAAGCATCCATGACAGATGGCCATCCAACCTCTGCTTAGAAACTTCTATGGAAGGAGAGTCCACAACCTCCCACTGTCATTCCACTGCCAATCAGCTCTTAACTGTCAGAAGGTTCTTCCAGATGTTTAGTCAGAATCTCCTTTCTTGTAACTTGAAGTCATTGGTTCGAGTCTTACACTCCAGAGCAGGGGAAAACAAGCTTGTTCCCTCTTCCATGTGACAGCCCTTGGGATATTTGAAGATGGCTACCATATCTCATCTCAGCCTCCTCTTTTCCTGCCTCAACTATTCCTCATAAGGCTCGGTTTCCAGACCCTAAGAAGGTTTTCAAATAGTTTTTCAGAAAGTTTCACATCCACAGCATACATTTAAAGCATATGGTTTCCCATGAGGGTGTGCTGGTCCCATGCGTAATCCAAGAAGCAAGGTCCACAGTCCAAAAAGCCAACGCAGAATCAGTCCAATGTAGCCAAAGCAGGGCAGGAACAGGAACACAGGCAGAATCTGGCAAACAGCAATGTTGCTCCCGCAACCTGGGGCACGGTCTGACCGCCTTTTTATCTCTGACGGGGTAATGGCTAGTCCCAATCCCCTGACGACTCACCACCCTGTCTTGCCTGAAGACGAGCACTCCGCCTGCGAGTACTCAGGTCTCTCCTTCTCTCAGTCCCGAGTCTCTGCAGCTCAGAAAACGCCAATGGGTTACTAGACCCAGGTGCCACCTCAGCCTCAGGTAGTGGGTCAGCTGTCAGTGATGACCTAACTGACGGCAACAAGGTATTCCCCGCATCTGGAGCCAGGACAGGCTCAGGCCCCTGACTCGCCTCAACTGGTGCTTGTCGCAGGGGAATCTATGCAGGCTGAGGCTCCTCAGAATCAGGCCCCAGACTTGGTTCAACTGATGTCCGAGGCAGAGGATCCGGTGCAGAATGAGACTCCTCTGGTTCCGAGCCCGAGTCCCAGGCCATCACACCGGGATCCTGGCTCCTGTAGTTGCTGCAGTTCCCAGATTCTTTGCAGGAAGCCACATGCTTTTAAATGTCCTATTCCATCAGGGCTCTCCTTACGGCAACCATCGTGTATGTGTGAATCATCCCTCCGTGTTGAGCAACCTATTGCTCAGAAATGCAGGTCCCCTGCTTCCCACTTCCTCTTCTTACAGTTCTGCCCTCTGTTCAGGAGTCAGCAGCGTGGCTCATGTTGATCATGTCACCTATTTGTTCGGCAAGCAATTTGCTAGCTTCCTTTAAGAATCAGGATACCATTTAAGGCTTAACTTCTAATGTTTAAGGCACTTAAGGTGCCAGGTCCAATTTACTTATGGCTTGCTGATCGATGGGGACTTTGTCTTCAGAGCTCACTCTCATCTTTGGGGTACTTCCTGTCTGTTCCCATGGCGTTCTTGTATGTGAGATATACGTGTTTCTTTAACCAAGTGCCTGGGCATCACTCCTCTGCTCCAAGCAAAAACCTGCAACACAGGCCCCTTCCTTGTGAAAGGGCCATGGCTGTTTTGATAAATCAGAGGGCTGATCTGTGTCCTTAATGCACTTTTGTTTAAGCTCTTTGGCTTTCAGCCTGCTTTATTGGTGTGCGTGTATATGGCATTTTTATATATTAATTATACCCATGTGACAAATGCCCTATAGTGAGTGTCCCCTGTCTCTGTTATATATTAATCAGCTTCACACAAATGGAAGGAAATGGAACCTTGCCTCTGTCCCCAGCCACAGTGTCACTGAGCTTTCCTAGCTCCTGCCTCAACATCCACACATTGAACAGGTGGATTTCAAGCAACAGGTGAGCGTCTGTGCATAGACTTCTACAGGCACAGACTTCCATGTGAGCTAGAACCCAGGGCTGTGAGGCTTCCAGCTCAGGTGGAAGACTATGTGCATAGGCATCTACATGCATGGCTTTCCTGCATTAGGTATCCATACTCAAGACATGGATGCTAGGGGTAGGAATGCCACAAAACATCAGGCAGAGGGCAACAGCATGACTCCGCTTCTGGTTAATCACATGGAGTCTCTCCACCCACCCGCTGCTGCATGTGGGGCTGCCCTTGAAGCTGGTCTGGAAGTTGAAGCTGGTGTGAAATGCAATGGCACAACTGCTCACTAGGCAGATAACTTTCAGAAGCAAGCCAGCAGTAAATCACACCACACACATTGGAGTTAACTCTTTATTAGCAAAATCATCATCTGCAAGGACCTGGTGGAGTGACAGGCCTGATGAGCGCAGCAACTCAGACTTGGTTGGTCTTGCCCCCCCCCATGAAGCAGTTGCTGAGGACCCCCTCCTCACAGCTGCCTAAGTCCCCTCTTCTTCAGGGCTTCCCCAAGCAATCAGAGACTGTGCCTGGGTGTGTCTCGTTGCTCCTCCAGCTTCATGCCTCTTCTGGTTCTGGGACACGAGGGAGAAGGGGAACTTGTCACAGCAGGGCTGGAGACACCCATGGCTATTCACCAGCCTGATTTCTCTCTGCCTCTTGGTCTCCCACTCTCCTGCTTCAGCTTATACCTCTGATTCTGAACTGCTCTCAGCCATAGACTCTCCCAACTCACTAAACCATGTTATATCCTGTAAGCTTCCAACACCCTCTTCCCAGTCTTCTCCCTCTTCTTCCTGTGACCACTCGTCATTGTCCCACCATCACTTTCTGGACTCTGAGCCTTCTTCCCTTGTTGGTTGTCCAGCTGGTTCCTCCAACCATCCAGCCAGTCCATGACCGATTCTTCCTTCAGTTAAAGCACCCCACCCCCAAGAATCTCAGAGCTACCTCTCTCAGAGTTGCAATTCCCCGAACGCAACAAAACAATTCTCAGAATTCTTGAGGGTTCTTTAAACATATGGCGTGTGCACAGCTTCTGATTCACTGCAGGACATAACTTGACCAAACCAAGAGCATAGTGGGAAAGAGGCAGGTAAGCAAGCAGAACTGGGAAAGATTTGGCTAGGTCAATAGAGTCAAGAAATATCCAGCCCCTATTTCCACATACTAGGATGTGCAGGACCGAATCCTCCAGAACTGACAACTATAGGAGCACCTTGAACAATGTCACAGCTTGTTTGAACCTATACCTACATGCCTGAGGGGGCAGGTATATGTCAAGAAGAGTTTTTGTGAGAGAATGGCCTGTGCTCCTGCATACAACTCTGTGGACCTATATGGGAACCATACAGGGGCGTAGCCAGGATGAAAATCAGGGGGCAAGGGGTGGGGCAAGGGGAGGGGCCAAGGGGCGGGGGAGGGGCCACAGCGGGGCAAGGAAAGCTCCCTTCTCCCTTGCCAGCTTTCTCTCCTCCTGCCCCGGCGATCGCGGAGGGGGAGGAGGGGATCGGAGCAGCCCGAAATCGGGCTGCTCTGACTCCCTCCTCCCCCTCCGCGATCGGCAGGCACGAGGGGGAGCCAGGATCAGCCCGATTTCGGGCTGCTCTGACTCCCTCCTCCCCCTCCGCGATCGGCAGGGGCGAGGGGGCGCCAGGATCAGCCCGAAATCGGGCTGCTCCGACTCCCTCCTCCCCCTCCACGATCGGCAGGGGCGAGGAGGAGCCAGGATCAGCCCGAAATTGGGCTGCTCCGACTCCCTTCTCCCCCTCTGCGATCAGCAGGGGCGAGGGGGAGCCAGGATCAGCCCGAAAGCGGTTGCCTGGCTTCCCCTCCGCCCGCTCCACAGCCAGCCAGGGAGAAGGGAGACGGCACCGGGCGGGCAGCGGGGCAGGCTGGCCAGCGGCCCTGCTTCTAGGGCCCTCCTGCCCCCCCTGCCTACGCCCATGGAACCATATAACTAAAGGGAACCATATAGCTAAAGGTCTTCGTAGCTTTCACCTAATAAGGCGCAAGTAGACTCTATGACTCTCAAGGTGCTTAATCAACTATTTGCACACCCAGTCCCAAACATGCAGGAAAAAATTGGGCAATTTTCAAACCCCTGGTGGGTCCCTCAAAAATTGGTGTGGGGAGGCAGAATGTTAAGCACCTGGGAGTTTTGGCTTGGAGTATCGCAGGCTGTATGGACAAGAAATGTAACCACCTGCATTGCAAAGAAATGCAAACTTTCCCATCACTGCTAGCGTTGTTTATATATTGTAAATGCACCTGATGAAACCACAAAGAAATTGATTACAGTAAAATTATCATGGAAGGCCAGGATACCAACCCAGCCCTCCTTTTCCCCCTGTAAGGGTTGGATTTGTTCAAGTTTTGTTTATGCGTTTTTAGCTTTTATGGATCATCCTATCTGAACACTCATTATTGACACTAGCAATCAGATTTTAAGTGCAGCTAAGTACACCATCTGGCTTGTCTTTCTTGTCTACTCCTTTGTAGACATACATGGAGATCTGCTAATCTAAGAGTGTCTGGAGCTCATTATAGCTGCACCAGTTGCACTGCAATCAGCTTAGTAGGCATTTCCCTCATGAACCCTGATTTTCAGTGTTTAACAACTTGTGCAAAATTGCATCAGACTAAAGCACAGAATACAGATTTCCTCTCTCTTCCAGACCACACACGCACACATTTATTTCCCCTTAAGAATTACAGAAATTAAATGAGTTTAATTGTTTCATTTAATTCCCCCCCTTTTTTTCTTACACCAGCAACTGTCTGATATAGCAGGTCAGTCATCATAGCAAACTCATGATTAAGGAACTTAGATAAGTTTGGTGCAATGTCTGAATGGACAAATCATGGTTTGCGATCAACAGACAAATGGGAACCAGAAATGGATTTATTAATTTTTAGGTATAAAAATATTAATAGACTGCCCCAATATAAAATATCAGGGGAGGGCACAGCTAAAATTTACAAAAAGCAGAATAATCGTAAAAATGACTGGCTCATCTTAAAAGAAGTTAAACAAGTTTAACTGTTGTGATCAAAGTATTTGCACCAGCTTTGAAGGTTAGCATTGAGGGAACCTGTTGAATCTCTGATGGAAGAATTTCTCACAGCATGGAAGCAGCAACGCTAAATGCCCATCTTCTAATTTGAGTTAGTCAGGCTTTTAAAACACAGGGGGATAGCTAACAGTTGTTAAGTTACTTAGTTTGTGCTAACTCTGGTTTGGCATACTGTCTGAGTTGACCCACTGACATTATGGCCATCACTTTGTCTCCAGAGGCTGGTTAAGCAAGAGTCAGAAGTATCCTTCTGAAGTAGAGAGGAAAGAAAAGGTATGGAGGAAAGGTATGGAAGTAAATCATGCTGCAGATATTTTGAGAAAACTGTGTAGGGGTGGAATCAGGCTGGAATACAGTGGTACCTCTGGTTACGGACAGGATCCGTTCTGGAGGCCCAGCCGTATCCCGAAAAGTCCGCAAACGGAGGTGTCCTTCTATGCACACGCACAGCGCGATTGAGCACTTCTGCGCGCTGCATGCAGACTGGTTCTGCGCATGTGTGCGCACTGAAACCCAGAAGTATACACTTCTGGGTTTGCAGTGTTCGCAACCCGAAGATTACTTATCCAGAGGGATACGTAACCCGATGTACCCGAGGTACCAAGGACACATATGAATGCCTACAGCTCTAAAATTCATATACAGTTGTACCTCGGTTTTCGGACATCTCCATTGCCAAACATTTCAGTTTTTGAAAGTTGAAAACCCGGAATTAAATGCCTCTGTTTTCAAATGCACCTTGGAAGTCAAACAGCTTCTGCTGAGTTTTTTCCTATTTTCTCTATAGACTTTGCTGACCGCCCTTTGTGCATTGGTTGTTGAACATTTCAGAAGTCGAAAGGTCTTCCGGAACGGATTACGTTCGGCAACCGAGCTACCACTGTATGTGGTTCTCATAGGGTCAGAATGCATCCAGAATACTGCAGTTGGCAGCAGTGTCCAGGCCAAAATCGGCAAAGTGTCCAGGAAAATGCAGACGTATGGCAAAACATGTCAGCAGTAGTCGGTTTTTTTGCCAATTTTCCATAAAAATGGCTCAAAAAAGTCTTCTTTTTTTCAATTTTGCCATAAAAGCTCAACAACTTTTCTGTCCGGATTGTCACTGTTTGAAATATGGCAAGCCTAGGTTCTCACAGAGGCCCAAAGTCAATTGTTTTATATCTACCACAGTCCTCCTCACTCTGTGGCAGGGAAGTAATTCAGCCATTTTGGAATTACACCTTAATCATGAGTCATAGATGTGTGAACTCGCCACTGTAAGTATGTCCTACCAGGAAACACTGTTGAGTGTCAGTCTTGCAGAAAATGTGTACCCATTTAGGGCAACAAAGGGTAGATGAAGTTAATATTTCTAGCACAGGAGGAAGAATGATTCAGGATGTTCTCTGAGTCTTTGGAGGAAATTGTCACACCTGGGAAATTGGTTGGATACTGATTAGAAATGTGCCTGGTGTTTTTTTGTTTTTGTTCTTTTTCTCTCCTACATGACTCAGTATAGAACAACTGCTTAGAAGTATTTGACTTGCTTCAAACACTTATTATTGAATGAATTGCACAGTCAAAACTATCCTGATTTTCAATATCCTGTTCCTTTTTCTGTCAATCGTCTGTTCCTGCATGTGAGACATACCTAAATTTGACAATCTTTCTAGTTTACATAGGGCACTAAGGCTGCAACTCCAATCACACTTACTAGGGAGTAAGCACTACTGAATATAATAGGACTTAATTCAGAGTAAACATGCAGAGGATCAGGCCCATGAATTGTCTCCAGGAGAATTCACACTTAAATTGCTTTAGAAGGGAACCATATTTGAGCCTATGTGAGCCTGGGTGAGGACTTCCCAATGAATTTGTGAGCCTATGTCTGGATTTTCCTGGACCCGTCCTCTTTTTCAGGGGTAAAATTTCACTCCGGATGGTATTTTGAATTTGCCAAAATGTCCGGGGTTTTGCAAACACGGCCAGGAAGTGTGCATGCGTGGATCACTCTTAACCTTTTCCTATCTCTATGAATGCGCCCTCATGTAACATGCTAGGATGGGGCTCATGATCGAATGGCAGGTCCAAGGCTAGTTAGCCATGCCATGGCCCAGTAAGCTGCCAGTGTGCAGGCACGAAAGACTCCCTGAGGGGGCCCTCTCTCTGTCCCCCCTTTTCCGCCTTCCTCCCTTCCCCAAAGCATTCTTGACATATGCCTGTCAAGCCTCTGCTTAAAGACCTCCAAAGAAGGAGACTCCACCACACTTCTTAGCAGCAAATTCCACTGCCGAACAGCTCTTACTGTCAGGAAGTTCTTCCTAATGTTTAGGTGGAATCTTCTTTCTTGTAGTTTGAATCCATTGCTCTGTGTCCCCTTCTCTGGAGCAGCAGAAAACAATCTTTCACCCTCCTCTATATGACATCCTTTTATATATTTGAACATGGCTATCATATCACCCCTTAACCTTCTCTTCTCCAGGCTAAACATACCCAGCTCCCTAAGCCGTTCCTCATAAGGCATTGTTTCCAAGCCTTTGACCATTTTGGTTGCCCTCTTCTGGACACGTTCCAGCTTGTCAGTATCCTTCTTGAACTGTGGTGCCCAGAACTAGACACAGTACTCCAGGTGAGGTCTGACCAGAGGAGAATACAGTGGTACTATTACTTCCCTTGATCTAAACACTATACTCCTATTGATGCAGCCCAGAATTGCATTGGCTTTTTTAGCTGCTGCATCACACTGTTGACTCATGTCAAGTTTGTGGTCTACCAGGACTCCTAGATCCTTTTCACATGTACTGCTCTCAAGCCAGGTGTCTCCCATCCTGTATTTGTGCCTTTCATTTTTTTTTTTTTTGCCCAAGTGTAGTACTTTACACTTCTCCTTGTTAAAATTCATCTTGTTTGCTTTGGCCCAGTTGTCTAATCTGTTAAGGTCATTCTGGAGTGTGATTCTGTCCTCTGGGGTATTAGCCACCCCTCCCACTTTGGTGCCATCTGCAAACTTGCTCAGGATGCCCTCAAGCCCATCATCCAAGTCATTGATGAAGATGTTGAATAAGACTGGGCCCAGAGTTTGGAGCGGATTACTCATGAGGAAGCAACCAGCAACATTACACATACGGACCCTAGACCTGAGGCTTGGACCCTCACTCTGTGGTACTCTATTCATAAAAGTACATTCACAGCTCCTTCTCCTGCCTATATGCACTGTTCTGAAAATGAGAGGCTAGAGAGCCATTACCCTGTCCCAAACCTATATTTTCCATTCATTTTTAAATGCTTATCCAAGCCTTTTGTCTTCAACATGTAACAAAAAGCTTTTTCCCCTGACCCTAGCAAGGTTATGGTCAGGCAGCAATGCTAAGCCCAGTCTTTTTCTGTGATGCAGAGGTTTGGGATATCACTGCACATCTCATTAGTACTGCAGCACTAGTAGAAACTTCTGGGATGGCCGGAAGGACCTTTCCATCTGGAAGTCGAAATTTTGTGTTTTTCTTGCAATTCACAGAGCAGACATCTCTCCTATAAAACACACCGTGGAGTCGCCTCGGATGTGGAACTTTAAAAAGAAAAGAAAAGAAACTTGAAAAGGCAGGAGCTTGAGCAATCATTTGTACATATTTAGGCAAAGCAGACTGGACAGATAGGTGAAAAACAGAACTGTCACATTACGTTGCTTCTGTTCGATGCGTATGTGTTTGTTGATTTGCAAACTGCCATTTTAAGTGAAAATAGTATTGGTTCACCACTGGGGAAAGAGCTTTTTAATTCCGAGAAATTAAGCTTCATTATACATCTGCCAATATTATTGTTAGAATTGTGTTAATCTCTCTCTGCATGTAACATTGGCACGGAAGTGTGTGAAACAAGTAAGGAATAATGGTACAGAAGGTCTGTCTGTCTGTCTGTCTGTCTGTCTGTCTGTCTGTCTGTCTGTGTCTGTCTGTCTCTCTCTCTCTCTCTCTCTCTCTCTCTCTCTCTCTGTGTGTGTGTGTGTGTGTGTGTGTGTTGAAAACCACTCTGTACCCCTTTCCCTTATTTTACATATGCACTTTCCAATACCCCAGAAAATATGTCCTATGTCTCCTTCTGCCTGTCCTTGAGTATTGTCAAATTGCTCTTGGCTAAACTGTGCTGCACCTATCTTCAGCCTGGTGCCCTCCAGATGTTGGACCAAGTCAGCATCAGTTCCAGGTAGGATGGCCGCCAACTTGGATGGCTTTAAAAAGGGAGGTCATTTCGGTGCTGCTGATGCAGTGGTTTGACTTAATCCTGGGAGGTGCACTCCATTGTCTCCATGCCATCATCATCATCTGACAAATGCACGGAGGATAAGGCTATCAGTGCCTACTAATCCTGATGGCTATGATCTACCTCCACTGTTGTAGGCAATATGCTTTTGATTACCTTGGTGCTGGGAACCACAGGAAGAGACAGTGCTCTTCTGGATTCCTTCAGGCATCTGGCTTGGCCAGAGTGAGAGCAGGAAGCTGGACTAGATGGGCCATTGGCTTGATCCAGCAGGATCTCCTTACGTTCTTATGTCATACTCAAAACATCTAAGGCGTTGGGTTGGGGAAGGGCTGCTCTGTTGGCTAGCCAACCATTCATCAACATCTAGTAGCAGCGTCTGCAGATTCAAAGAGGAGACACAGTGTAAGTATGTAGGATGAAGAATATCAGTGACTGGTGCCCATGAAGCACCATCTCTCTCTCTTGTGAAGACCAAGCCCTCCACTCCAGCCATTATCACCAAACATTCTTCCAGGGCCTTCTCCATCTTTGATACCACCTAGTTGAAGTTTTCACTTTTCTGCGGCAATTCCTTGATGAACAGGAATGTCAGATGGATTTCTTACCTTGCATCTGACTGACCTCAGCAAGCCTTAGTATGGGCTGGGGGAGTGGGGTGCTCAAGGGACTTCCCTGCTACCCGAACTCAGGGTCTCCATCATCTCCATCCTCTGGCCACTTGCGCCTCAGTCAGAGGAACTTGTCATAGATTATGGTTGATCAGTCATTTCTACCCTGATGAACAAGGCAATCATCTTGACATATGGGAAAGAGGGAATGAGGCACTCAAGCAAGGACCAAAAACTGGTTGTGTGTCATGTGCCCCGATTCAGGTTGCACAAAGCAATTCATGCTCTGCTGGGAGTGTACAGAATCCCAACTAAGATACATGGATGTTGCAATAGCATAAGAGGGCCCTAAGAGTCCTCTGCTCATCCCATTCCACACACTGTACAAGAAGCATGGCACTCCTTTGGTTTGTTCCCCCCACTCTTGAAATTCTGAAATCACCCAGAAAAAAAATAACAGAAACATACAAAATTATATTAGAACAAGATGATGCCTATGAAGGGGGGAAATCTATATATGTTTTGTTTACCAAAGAGCCACCACGATTATCCACTCTATGACTATTAAATAAGATTTTGCTTAATTTTCTGCATTCTTTGTGTGGTATAAAACTGAATAATAGAAGTTCATCTCTCTGAACAGAAAATCATATTACTGATGCACATCTAGCATTGCAGTTGATAAAACATAAGAAAATATTCAGCAGCAAAAAAATAAAATAATGAGTTTATTCATCTTATAGGCAGAAACACTGTTTGCCTTTGCATAATTCCATCTAGGCATCAAGAGGTTATCAAAAAAGGGTAGAAAATGCAATTGACTTTTCTATGCCTATTTTCTTACCCCCCAAATCCTCTTAATTTGGGGGCAGTCGACAATTTAAAACCCATTACAATACTGTTTTATGATTTCAGAAAATGAAGGAACGCCAAGAAGTACCCTCCTAAGGTTTCATCATCAACTTTTCCAGTGCTCCATTTCTGTAACCTCTCTTCATTCAATCAAATTGCCAGGCTAGTATTGTTCAAATATATGCTCTTCATAAAAACATCATTCCCATTCTGAGAGAGGTCATAACCCTCATGTATTTCCTAGAAGAGTTCATTAATAAGAGCTATTAGATCCAGTTCACTTACACCTTCTAGTGTATTTCCAATTTCACAATTATTGGAACAGTGTAGGCAAGGAGAAAATAATAGTATTAAAGCAAACAATATGGAAAGTCTCTTTCAGGATCTGAAAACATAGTCCACGGATTGAAATTGACTAGCACAAACAATAGCCTGCTATCTACCATAAAAAAGCTAATTAGCAAATCCCTTTGATAGTAAGCATTCTTAAAGAATGGAGAATTTAGTTGGATCCTTTCCATTGTTTGGTACATATTTTCCATGACAGCCTCTGTTTTTACCCGGGGGTGGGGTGGGTGGGTGGGTGGGATAAGGCGAGGTTTTGCCTCCATCAAAATCAATGGCAATGCTCCTAATAAGTGCAATAATATTTCTGCTTGTCATTTGTAAATATGTATGCTAAAGCCATCGATGAATGCTTAATGATAAGGCTTTGAAGGATAACAACAGCTGTGACGCCTAGCAGCTTTGCTAAAAGTAAGATACTTTTTTCTGCAATATTCTGTAATTCATTGGTGATGGAATGGCAGGAAGAGTAAGGATGAGCTCCCCACCTTAACTGTTTGTTGCCAGAAAAAAACAATCTTACATCCATTTTGTGTCCCCACCCTATCTTGGAGGTGGCGGAGGTGTTATCCCTGGGGATGTGTGTGTGTGACATTGCTGCAACACCCCCCTGGGACACTCATCATGGGCAGTGCCCCCGTGGGTGGCTAGCCCCGCCCCCAGGTGCACAGCATTCCATTTTGTCTGGAAAGGTTATCTCAGTGATTGCCAACACAGAGCCCACGACCACCCACCAGTAGAACCTATGGCACCCATGAAAGCCTTTATCCCCTTAAAGCCACAAAGCACTTCTGGTTTCCATTGTCTCTCACACTCTAAACACCCCCATGGCAGCCAACGTATATGCCCATAGTAGCCATTTTGTGACTGGTGCCCACAGCACTTTCTCAAAATTCTGAACAGACCCACTGTGTTAGCTGGTGTGTGTGTGTGTGTTTTAAGCTAGGACAGCATACATTTGCGATTTTATTGAGAATGTAAGAGAAAGGGCAATTTGCAGATCAACTCCTAGATGCCGGTAATAGTGAGGCAGTGGCAAGCCAATGCAAGCTGCACAGCATGGCAATGTTTTCTTTATGGAACAAAACCTGAGATCATTCATGCTGAATCTCCTTCTAGTTCCCTAATTTGACCCAAATACTGTATCCCCTATCAATTGGCTATTGAAATTTTGAGTACCATTATAAGGAGTGCTATACAAGCCATCAAAAGTGAAACACACACACACACACACACCTTTTTTATTAAGCAGGAAAACTGTGGTCTCCCTTTCCCTGCAGCGGGTGCTGTGTTGAAATGCCTCCTGCATAGCTGCCAACTTCCGGATTGAAAAATACGGGATCAGCAGTGGCGCGGCACCGGAAGTCGCTTCTACGCATGTCCAGACATGCGTAGAAGCGGCTTCCAGTGCCGGCGCTGCCCGGTTTCCGGTCATAGCTGCCAATTTTTCCCTTTTCTCGCGAGGAAGCCTATTCAGCATAAGGGAAAATCCCTTTTAAAAAGGGATAACTTGGCAGCTATGTTTCCGGTGCCCAGACATGGGCAGAGTGGCACCGGAAGTCGCTTCTACACATGTCCAGGAGCTGCATTCCAAATCCGGGGATTTACAGGATATAAACCCATTCGGGATAACAGCGGGAAACGGTAACAAAATACAGGGGTTTCCTGTGAAAAACGGGAGACTTGGCAGCTATGGCCTCCTGCGCCCCCCCCCCCCCCCAGCATTCTCTATCAGTCAATGGGAGAAGAAATTGCATTCGAATATTATTGAACAGGAGAGAAGTTTTCAGTTAAATTCTGAGAGGTGCAGCACAGGGTTTTTGTTGCATTTGCCTCACTGCTGAGGTGCCCAAACCATACCATGGGGCGGGGGTCTGCACTCTGCAGTGTTCTAGGTGCCCATGCTTCAACGAAAGCCCAGGGAAAGACAGCATGATGTAACATCTCCGGGGGGGGGGTTTCAAATCAAAGACAGCAGGTAGCCAGTGAACTTGCAAAATGCTGAATGAATATTTACTGGAAATAAACACACACACCGCAGTGATACCCCTTAACTAAACAAAACTCTCTAAAGTGCCCTGAAAATGAGGCATAAAAAAGGAAGTCTCTTTCACAGCAGAAGAAAACTTTTGAGAACTTGGGAGGTGGGTTTTGGCATAGCATTGCCTGCTCTAATGGGGAAAGGTCTGCATTAAGCTAACTCATCTTGCCCTCCCCTGTCATTCATGTTGCAGAGCAGTAGTTTGCAGATGTGTTCAGAGACACATCTCTATATACATTACAAATTTGTTTAAAGACATGTGTCCCAAGCCAAGCATGGAAACACGTTTCTTCTCTTATCAAAATTATTTGAGCTTCTCTCAAAAAAATTGCCCAGGTTTTGCCCAAGCAGAATGCTTCAAAGGGGGCTTTAAATGAAATTCAGTGCAAGTTCTCCCTGCAATAATTTTGCTAGTCCCCAGATCTTTGGCCATCCCAGGATCCTCTGCATTCTTTTCTGAATTTGCCAAATCCTGAGATTGCAAAAACACTTTTCTCCTTTCAGTTTCTTGGAGGTGGAGAGTGTGATTTTTTCAGGGTGGGGTAGGGTGGGGAAAAACTTACCAGAGTCCTTCAAAGTTTTATCACTTTAGATTTTGCATAATGCCTCATTCCGAGAGGTATGATTGGTTGTTGTTTTGGCTATTGCTGTTAAAGGAGGGCATCCAGATTCCCAACAACCAATTAGTGACAGTGGTGTACTTATTATGCAAATAGCCCTGTCATTTGGGAAAGCCCCTGAATGTGAATGTATAGTTAAAAGACTGCCATTAACTTCAAGTTAAAATTGCTGTGGAATGGTTTAAAACATTAGCCAAGTAGCTGCCATGATACTCCTGGTGGATCATTTAATGCGGAGCAACATAAAGGTTTGTCATGCACTGGTTAATAGTTACACAAGCTATTCATCCTTGATTAGGTGTTTCATTTCCATTTCTATAATTGTATGATAATCAACTCACCTCCTTTTCTTTTATTTCTATGAAATCAGAGTGGTGAAGGAAATGAGAGGAAAAACTCCTTAAAGGGCACAATCCACAAAAGTTAGTTGCAACGTGTTCCTAGTTCTTTATGAGGTTGTAAACCAGGGGTCGGCAAACTAAGGCCTGGGGGCTGAATCAGGCCCAATTGCCTTCAGGATCCGGCCCGTAGACGGTCTGTGGATCAGCGTGGGGATTCTGTTTGTTCAGGCTGCACCATTTCCTCCCCTGCGCCATTCCATTTCCCCCCTCTACCTCACACACACAGTGGCGGTGCCTCCTCCTGGCTTCTCCCCGCTTTGCCTAGAGGAGAAAGCAGCCCCTCTCCGGAGCCAGCCCTTTCACGCCACTCATCTTCCCACCACCACTGCCCTGGTGCTCCTGTGGGCCAGAGGGCAGTGGTGGTGGCAGCGGTGGCAGCCCCTGGGAAGGTAAGCGCAGCGGCTGGGGGTGGGAGGAGGAGGAGGAAGATGATGATTTTGGATTTGATATCCTGCTTCATCACTACCCTAAGAAGTTTCAAAGCAGCTAACAATCTCCTTTCGCTTCCTCCCCTACAACAAACACTCTGTGAGGTGGGTGGGGCTGAGAGACTTCAGAGAAGTGTGACTAGCCCAAGGTCACCCAGCAGCTGCATGTGGAGGAGTGGGGAAGCAAACCCGGTTCACCAGATTACGAGTCTGCTGCTCTAAACCACTACACCACTACTTGCCTCCCTCACCTCTTCTTCCAGCTCCCCCCCCCCCCAGTGCTGCTTCTCCAGCCCACCACAAGGTCTGAGGGACAGTGGACCAGCCCACGGCTAAAAAAATTTGCCAACCTGTGTTGTAAACTCAATCATAATCAGACCTACAGGCTGTTTCCCACAGTCAGACCTACCAATAGATTGAAATTGTTTCAAACTGATATTGATCACTGGCCTTCCCAAATAATACACAAAAGAAAACCTTGAAAAACATGTCACCATCAAGGTAGGCCTTTTGAGACAATGCCACACAAACGCTTGTTCTTAATTATTGTACAGTGGAACCTCGGTTTATGAACACCTCGGTTTATGAATTTTCGGTTTATGAACACCGCGGACCCATCTGGAACGGATTAATTCATTTTCCATTACTTTCAATGGGAAAGTTCACTTCAGTTTATGAACGCTTCAGTTTATGAACAAACTTCCGGAACCAATTACACCCATGCTTCAGTTTATGAACGCTTCAGTTTAAGTACTCCGCGGACCCATCTGGAATGGATTAATCCACTTTCCATTACTTTCAATGGGACAGTTCGCTTCAGTTTATGAACGCTTCAGTTTATGAACAGACTTCCGGAACCAATTACACCCATGCTTCAGTTTATGAACGCTTCAGTTTAAGTACTCCGCGGACCCATCTGGAATGGATTAATCCACTTTCCATTACTTTCAATGGGAAAGTTCGCTTCAGTTTATGAACGCTTCAGTTTATGAACAGACTTCCGGAACCAATTGTGTTCATAAACCGAGGTACCACTGTAGTATTTTGGACACCTTAATAAAGATTGCCATTGATTCCAAAGAGAAAGCGGTGGTTAAGTAAGAAGCACATTCTTTGGTTAAATAAAATAAAAATGCTGAAATCATTTGAAATATATATATGTTTTAAGGACATTAAGGCATAAGATCCCCGCAGATTTGCCTCTGTAATCAAAAATCCAACAAGAATGCTATGTCCAGAGGAAATTTGTATTATTCCCTCATCATCTTTGTCAATAACATGTAGGACAACTCTGGTTTCTGTTCAGATCGTGTGTGGGACAACTTTGAAGAACTGAAGAAGATACAAAGAAAAGAAGCGACAAGTGGAAGCCATATACTCAGATGAAAGATCAACATCATGGATACACAAATCAGTTTTCCCAAATGGAAAACAAAAAGTTATTGCAAGCTAATTGAGCGTGGAAACATACTACAATATTTTAGATAAGTTGCAAATGGAACTAGAGAGGTACTCATGCATTTACCCAGATGTTGTGGATTTATTTGGATTCCTGGTACGTTTGGACCATTCTTCTGCAAAATCATGGTGCACCGGAAAGTGTGGAATCTAATCCACTGGGAGCAGTCAAATACAACATTCCTTGTTTTGCTAGAGTGGACATGCAAGGAAATGTTTGGTCCAGTCAGTCGAAACTTCCTGTTCCTCCTGGCCTGGAGCATCCTTCCTTGCATGTGACTAGCGGGTGGGCGTGACCTTTTCAGACCTGGTAAAAGGCCAAGGCATGCTGCTACTCTCTCTCTCTTTAACATCTTCCTTTTGTCCTGCGAACTTCCCAGACTGCTATCTGCAGACATTAGGTCAACCCACATATGGGGTAAACCTGCTTGTATATACTTGAAACTTTAAGCCTAAAGCCTGCCTTCAGGGATCACACTGTGCTCTGCCTGATCGTGAGTAAATTTTCTTTTTACAGTGGTTACAGATGCTTCGGGTTACAGACGCTTCAGGTTACAGACTCCGCTAACCCAGAAATAGTACCTCAGGTTAAGAACTTTGCTTCAGGACGGGAATAGAAATTGCGTGACGGCGGTGCAGCGGTAGCAGGAGGCCCCATTAGCTAAAGTGGTACCTCAGGTTAAGAAAAGTTTCAGATTAAGAACGGACCTGCAGAACGAATTAAGTTCTTAACCCGAGGTACCACTGTATTGCTTATGAATAAGACTGTGGTGTCTTTATTCTTTTAGGAGGGATACAAGGGGTCTTACCAGGAAAATATTAGAACACATTTCAATCTGGACAAGCCCGATTGAATTGCATATTGTCTTAAGAAACTCACACGAGTTTGCAACTAGATTTCTGCTGTGTAAAGGGGAATGCACTCTGCTAAGTAAAGGAACTTGCTAGTGAAATTTAGGAAGGATATTAATAAGCAATATACCCTCTACTGCCACCCTGCACATTCCCACAGAAAGGGATGCAGAAGCTTTGGGGATGGCTTCTAATTTCTTCTGCTCTCTGAGCTAAAACATTTCACTCATTTCCTAGATGCTGCAGAAGAATGTGATGGATCTGAGACTACAGCACAGCGGGGTTTGAAGATAATTTACAGTAAAGACCCAGCAGAAGCCTTTTTCCAAATGTTACCATAGCTTTCCTCCTTTATCTCACTCTGCCCATTTCAAATTGTGAAGGAGAAAGAGGATTCTCCAAATTATCTTTTATTAAAAATAAATTATGGTCAACAATGCTGCAGTCAAGACTATCACCATTATCTCTTCTCTCTACAGAATACGATCTAATGAGGGAAATGTCTTTGATAATCTAATTTTTGAATTTGCTGCCAAGAAATGTAGATATAAGATATAACTTATATAACTGCATAACTTTTGCATTAATATGGAAGTATCTTGGTGTTATGTGTAAATATTTTCTTCGTTTATTTTTTATATTAATTGATGAAACGTGAAATCCATATGCAGAAGGACTGAAGAAAAAACATTGCAAATGAAATATACTTTTTTGTCTTTGAGTTTTAGAGACATAAAACCTTAAGGTTCTGTTTCCGATATAGATGCTTTTGGAAATGATTATATGCATAATTAGTTTGTTCGGACGGGGGATAAATAGCATTCTTATGTGGCATGCTATACTGAAGATGATAAAAGGTAAAGGGACCCTTCACCATTAGGTCCATTCATGACCGAGTCTGGGGTTGTGATGCTCATCTCGCACTATTGGCCGAGGGAGCCGGTGTGTAGCTTCCAGGTCATGTGGCCAGCATGACAAAGCCACTTCTGGCAAACCAGAGCAGCACATGGAAACACCGTTTACCTTCCCACTGTAGCGGTTCCCATTTATCTACTTGCATTTTGACGTGCTTTCGAACTGCTAGGTTGGCAGGAGCTGGGACCAAGCAACGGGAGCTCACCCCGTCACAGGGATTCGAACCGCCGACCTTCTGATCAGCAAGCCCTAGGCTCAGTGGTTTAACCACAGCGCCACCTGGGTCCCTTTACTGAAGGTGATAAGGTGACTGAATTGAACGTTCTTCCCCTGACCCTCTCAGATTTTTAAAAAGGGCTCTATCCCTATGTCTGAAGTGGTACAGCCCAGAAACATGTTTACTACGTGAGATTGTAAATTTCATCCCACTGCTTTCAACATGAATAAGAAATTACGAATATTGGCTGGCTCACGCCATTTGGTTGTACAATCTGCCATGTAAAACCGGATGTATTCCATCACAGAGTTAAATTTCAAGATGTTGAATATAAATAAATAAAAATACATTGTGAGCTCCAGCCTCATACCATTTTTCACTGGTGCCAACTAAAAAAGGTAGACAATGGAGAAAGATCTTGATTGATGAACATTACCAAGTGGTAAGAAACAGGAACAGCTAATGTAAAACAGTGTTGGCTATTAACGTGGAGCAGAAAATGTAGCTCATTGAAATACAGGATTTATCCATACACTGAATATTAAAAATGATGTATGGGACATAAATGGAAATAGTGATATATGTAAAAATAAATAAGAACGGCAATCTTGCCAAGATGATACTTAATCACTGCATTGGATTCTTGAGTATCAAAGGCTGCACTCCATGAATCAATTAAGCTACTGTATTTAGGTTTAAGTCAATTAGTCCAACGGAAGAAAAAGAGACTAATAGTGATCCAATTTGATTGATCAGCTTCAAATCTGCTCAGATATCCTTACAACTGAGATCATTCTAATGGGAATAACTATTCCGGACCCTGGTTGAACTGGATCCTGAACTGCCACCTATTGATGAAATTATGGGGGTGACAGTTAACTTGCTGCTGTGTGGAGGATGAAGACACAAACACTAGTGTTGATCTAAGAAGTGGTACAGCTAAGCCTGGACTTCTGGGCCAAGTCCTGGGCCCCACAGCCCAGCCCCCCCTCCAAGTGACCACATGGAAAGTGACAGATGATAGCTAGTGGCAAACACGATCTACATCACCACCTAGGTCAGTGAAGGCCAATGCTGGTGACCTGCTAGTCACCACAGCATCCATTCTTCTTCTTCTTCTTCTTCTTCTTCTTCTTCTTCTTCTTCTTCTTCTTCTTCTTCTTCTTCTTCTTCTTCTTCTTCTTCTTCTTCTCCAGCCAGCGTGGTGTAGTGGTTAAGAGCAGTGGACTTGTAATCTGGTGAGCAGGGTTCACTTTCCCACTCCTCCACATGCAGCTGCTGGGTGACCTTGGGCTAGTCACACTTCTCTGAAGTCTCTCAGCCTCATTCACCTCACAGAGTGTTTGTTGTGGGAGAGGACGGGAAAGGAGAATGTTAGCCGCTTTGAGACTCCTTATGGGGAGTGAAAGGTGGGATATCAAGTTCAAACTCCTCCTCCCCCTCCCCTCCCCCCTCCTCCTCTTCCTCCTATCATCGTATTATTATTTTACATTTTAAAGGAGAGCAGCCAACCAGCTCATTTGGTCATTGCTACTTAAAATAATTATTATCCTTTTCTACAACAAAATGGTGCTTTGCCCCAAGTAAATGTGTTCCGCATGTTTTACTTCATTTGGGATGGATTGTGCCCATCGATTGATCAACCATTGGGTGCCCACAGCCTGCTGACATAATTCTTGCACATCTCGTGGGTGTGCTGATGTCACTCACAGATGATAGTGTGTGCAAGTGGAATCGGGTGGGGGGGGGAGTTTCATTTAAAAATGGTGGGTGCTGGGGCAGCCAGGGCCGTGCATAGTCGGCGCCCCTGATCTGGAATCAATAAAGTTGTGGCCCTTTTTATCCCAGATCATTGTCTGTCTGAGTTTGTTCACTACACCTTAGCTAGAGTCACTGCACGGGGATGGGGGATGCTATGACTGGGACCCCAATACGTTTGCATGACCCTTACTGAACTGAGACACGTTTTTAGGAAATAGTTGCAGGGAGGGATCAGTTTAGAGATTATTTCTAGCTCCTTTCTAATTGTCTCTATTAGAAAAGCCTGGTTATAAATATGTTAACAATAAAACAGGTTTTAGAGCATGCACCTGCCTAAAGCTATGCTGGCAGAAAGACTATAAAAAGATAAGGGGGTGCATTGGAAAAGGGTGAGGGAGAAGCGAGATGAAGAAAGAACAAGCAGCATCTAGGCAAACAGTTGTGTTGATCGGCTGCTGAATAGCCTACTGAAAAGGCTGACAGAATAAGATGAGTCTTTTAGAACGAAGGAAGATTTAATTCAATAGAGAATGCAAAGGGAAAAAATGGCACTCTATTCATTTGCATGTTAGTTATTAAGCAGATGGGGAAATGAGACTTCTCTCTCTTTAGCTTTCTACAGAAATTTGGAAGTTTCAGTATTTACTGCAGCTGCGATTTGTCTTTCTCTGTTTGTAATTCCACTCATGTGATGCATGAGAGAGAGAGAGAGAGAGAGAGAGAATATTAACTTGATGTGAATAGTGATGTATTGTGTTTTGGTTTTGTCGGTTCTGCTCCATTGTTCATTCACAATCAGTCAAGAACGACCATACATTTGGGCCACAAGAAGGCAGTGAATGGTTCTCAGATACATTTGAGGGCACCTGAGGGGGACGCAGGTAGCGCTGTGGTCTAAACCACTGAGCCTCTTGGGCTTGCCGATCAGAAGGTCGGCGTTTTCGAATCCCCGCGACGGGGTGAGCTCCCATTGCTCGGTCCCAGCTCCTGCCCACCTAGCAGTTCAAAAGCACGTCAAAGTGCAAGTAGATAAATAAATGCCCTGGTGGGAAGGTAAACGGCATTTCCATGCGCTGCTCTGGTTTCGCCAGAAGCGGCTTAGTCATGCTGGCCACATGACCCGGGGAAACTGTTTGCGGACAAACGTCGGCTCCCTCGGCCAGTAAAGCGAGATGAGTGCCACAACCCCAGAGTCATTCGTGACCGGATTTAACTGCCAGGGGTCCTTGTCCTTGTCTTGAGTGCCCAAAATAACTAGAATTTCCTTTCTATTGTCATAGGGAGAGGACTAAGCAGGGAAGGGCTGCTTAGCAGCATCCTGGTTGGCTCCCCCAGGCAGCAAGAGTGCATGCATGTTTTTTGTCTGCATTGGTTTGTGTCTCCTGTGATATATGGGCCTACAGGTAAGAGAGTGTTTATGCTGATTGCAGTGAGTGGGACTGTTTGTTTGATTGCTGACTGGCTACATTCAGCTGGGATGTGATCCATAGCCTGCCTTACTATTACAGCATCCTCTGCCACAGGTGGCTGCGTTGTCTCAAAGTGGTGACACAAGAGATTATTAGAGAGGCTTGTTTTCTTATTTAAAAAAAAAATCATAAAAAATAATCAAGCAGTATATAATTTTTTTTGAAATAATTTTTTTTTATTTTATAAAAAAATACAAAAAAGAAAACAGAACAAAAAGAAAAAGAGAAAAATTTCAATCTCCATTATCCAATACTGATTCTTAGCATTATGGACTTCCCCGCTTCCCCCTCTTGAGTTCGTCCTGATAACTAGATTTGCAGTATTCATATATCTTAATTTTACATCCTGATTTATCACTTAATCCTAACCTTAAATATTTATCCTTACTAATCTTAAGCATTTATCCTCTTTTAATTCCCATTCCTATATTACATCATTCTCTTAACTTTTATACAATTCAAAATCATTATTCGCTACCCCAAAATATCCATACATCCTTTTCTATATCTTCTTCTTTGATCCCATCTTTAGCCTAATTCAACCCCCCTTCCCTTGGAATCGGTTCTCCAGAGATTTCAGCTAGCTCCTTAAAACTTTCCAGGTTCAGACCATCTTTATCCACTCCATAATCATTATTTGTTTCATTAATAGATACTGCTTAATCTGAGCAGCTCTGAGTTCTGAGCAGTTTTAAGCAGAGCTCAGTTGGCAAGAGCATGGTGCTGATAATGCCAAGGTTGCAGGTTTGATGCTTGTATGAGACAACTACACATTCCAGCAATGCAGGGGGTTGGACTAGATGACCCTCAGGGTCCCTTCCAACTCTACAATTTTATTTCTCATGGGACAGAAGATCAATGAAATCAAGATACACAAAGCTTTTAAAATATAGCTGAAATACCCAGACCCCCCCCCAAAAAAACCCAGTAAACATAAAAAATAAAGCAATTAAAAGACAGGAGATTTGGGTCGAGAAATCAATGGACTGCCTGAGCAAACAGTTGGTGCCTCTTGTAGTTCCATAGAGAGGGCCTTCCATAACACTGGAGCTTGCAATTCCTTTTGGATTTTGTATAAATCAAGCATTAGCACCTGAGAAATAATATTTAGAGAGGCATTTCAGCCAAACTCAACAGACACATTAGTTGTCAGCCATGAGCCTTCTCCCTGCCCCAACAAATGATGGACAGAGGGTTAAAAGGGATTTTCAGCTGTGATCATAGAATCAAGGAGGCAAATTACTTGGAAAGCTGTTTTTTTGGCACCAAATTTCATCAAAAAATAAAATTTGAAGCAAATTTAGAAAGTCCTGCAAAGAGGAGACGTCTGTAGGAAGTCGAAGCAAAGGCAAAAGAACTGATTCATGAAATACCTTAAGATGTGTTTCACACCTCTTTACCTATAGCCTCAAGAAAAGGAAGCCTTGTAGTTCAATCTGGAAGATATTATGTGAGGAAGAATCTCCCGTCAGTTCAGTGGAGGAACCAGTTTCCCAGGCACACATCTCTAGGCATCCCTGAGCTCCATTAAAGTAAAGGCAGAAGCCCTTAAGGATGAGGGAACTGGGCATGTGCAATGGATCCTCTCTGCCCCCATGAAATTGCTGTCCTGAAGTGCTAGAGGTGACTAGAAAGAAACCCTGTTTATTTCTGGAAACGATAATCTTGCGGTTTTGAAATAGGAGGCGCAAATGCTCTCAGATTGAGGTCTTTTTGATCATGCAGGCTTCAGCTCAGCCATAGAGGATCCTACTACTAGCAATTTTCTAGATATACCCATATGCCCTTCACACTTAGATCCAAGTTTACTTATCACATGTGCAGCTTACATTATTATCAAAAGAGATAAAGCGGCTCCAAAGGAAACAGGATTACCCATGAGAGTGATTAGATTTTAAATTGCCAGAGTAAATAACAAACTTCCTGAGCAGCCACGCAGAATATCTGACTTTTCTTGAAATCTTGTTAACACAGGAACATTTATCAGCAGTTAGCAATGCATGATTCCAACAGGCCCCGGACTAATTACCGCCCTCGATAGTTCAGTCTCCAGTTCAGTGGGTTGAACTGATAGACTTGGTTCTGTCAGGGTCATGCAGTTTGGGCAACGTACGTAAGCCAAGCAGCGGCCACCGTCATCCCATTATCTGGGAGAAGCCTATCTGCAATACGAGGTTCGGGCCATTTGGCTACTTTACCTCCCTAAGTGGTAAGAGGTTACAAAGGACCATGTTACAAGGTCAGTTTCCTTGTGAAGAAGGCAGTGCCAGCAATGTCTGGTGCCTGCCTTTTGAAATAAGCCATTTATTGAGAGGTTGGACCATAAAGAAGGCTGATCACCATAAAGAAGGCTGGACCATAAAGAAGGCTGATCGCCGAAGATTTGATGCTTTTGAAATATGGTGCTGGAGGAGACTCTTGAGAGTCCCATGGACTGCAAGAAGATCAAACCTATCCATTCTGAAGGAAATCAGCCCTGAGTGCTCACTGGAAGGACAGATCCTGAAGCTGAGGCTCCAATACTTTGGCCACCACATGAGAAGAGAAGACTCCCTAGAAAGGACCCTGATGTTGGGAAAGATTGAGGGCACAAGGAGAAGGGGACGACAGAGGACGAGATGGTTGGACAGTGTTCTTGAAGCTACCAACACGAGTTTGACCAAACTGTGGGAGGCAGTGGAAGACAGGAGTGCCTGGTGTGTTCTGGTCCATGGGGTCATGAAGAGTTGGACACGACTAAATGACTAAACAACAACAACACCACTGAGAGGTTGACTTATTAGCAATTCATAGCACGTACATGTAGTACTAGTCTGCGGGCAACATCAGTCCAGCACTAAAGTATTGTAAGAGCTCTTAGAGGGCTATTCAGTTGTCCCTGGGACGCCTTCCCAGGGACCACAGGATATATCAGAAAGGACCACACACAAGCACACAAGCAGCCCTTAGGACTGCAGCCTTAGCACCCTTTCCCAGCCAACTCCAAATCTCAGATTCTTTCCCTCCCTCTGGCCAAATTTAAGAATGCAAAAGCTGCTCTTAAAGCTCCCATTCTTGCAGGTCGAATATGATGCAAATTACAGTGGATTGGAATAGCCACCTGCCATCAAAAGTCATTAATCAGGCAACTATTTCCCACCTTCAAGTGCCAGTCTCAAAAGGAAAAAAAAGGGGGAAGGGGATATTTTGAAGAACCACAAAATGTGACTCATGCTTCTTTTCCTGTTTCTGGTCAGAAGTGCATTTTCATCCCTGTAAGATATTTGAATCTTTCATGGCTTCCAGAATTGCTTTTTTTACAAATTCTGATTACATCCAGGAGGTACCCGAGAGGTACACTCGGGGTTCTTTGCAGTGTCTGGCATGGTGCTTTGTTGCACCAGTAATTATACCAGCCCAAGTGGCTGTGTGGATGCCTGAGCATGTGGGGCAGAAGCCAGAGGCAATCCCAGCTATTTGGAAGTCTTTCATTGTGGCCTTTTCTTGAGCCATTTTTCATAGCAATGAAAAAGTTTTTTTGTCTCATGCCCAGGCGACTGAGCCATGTGTAGATTGTCCAGTCTGCAGACTCAATTTTGCACTGTTGGGGAACATCATCCAGCCCCAGCACTGAACTTGGTGAAGCACCCTCTGCCTGCACAAAAATTCCTACTTGCATTAGACCAGGCATCCCCAAACCTTGGCCCTCCAGATGTTTTGGACTACAATTCCCATCTTCCCTGACCACTGGTCCTGTTAGCTCGGGGTCATGGGAGTTGTAGGCCAAAACATCTGGAGGGCCGCAGTTTGGGGGTGCCTGCATTAGACCCTTTGTTGGAGTTGCTGTCAAAATTTGGCCTAAAGTCAAGTTGAATTGAATTTGGCTGGAAGATGGTAGAGATTGGCTAAGAACAAAATTTCTTGGAACAGGTAGGGACATCCCTAGGTTTTTCCTGAAGCAAATGTGGAGGTAACATCTTAGGTAGAGCATCTGAAGAATTCAAAGAAAACCAAAATGGCAAAGACTAGCAAAATGTCAGCAACGCTGTTCACACACAGCCCTAGTGAAGCTTTGGATTGTGGTCATTAGTCACAGAAAGAACAGTGTGTTTAATACATTTCAGTCCTTACTGTAGGAGATAAACACATTTGAATATTTTACAACAAAAAAGGGAAAGAAAGAGACATATGGTTTGTTAAAACTTTGTTTTCCACCACAGTTCTAAAACTTGAGCAAGATAGTAATGGTTAGTCAGATGGCTCAGACAATTAATCTGGTTTCTTGTATTTAAAAAAAAGGAAAAGAAAGAAGGAAAGCACTTGGTGCATCAGAAATCATTAAGACTGCAAACGAGAAGCACCTTCCCTTTCCTCAGAATTCAAAGGAACAAGGTGTTTTTCAAGCTGATAAAAAAAAAATCAGCTGGCTAATTCTTCTGGGGAGGATTGTCAGCCTTCCAACTGCCCTGCAACGCTGAATCATGTGCTAACCATCCCGTCTGAGGCAAAGTTCTGTGAGATCTTTTTGTTACGGAACTTGAGATAACTCTTCTGGAACTCAATTTAATTCTGACATCCTATTCATCTTCCTGCTTATTTCCCATCGCTGACCCTGATCTTATTAAAAAACCTCAAGGAATGCCAGCTACTGCAATATTCCCCCCCCCTTTTGACAAGTTGCTCTGGAATGTATTTAATGTCTTAAAATTGTCATTGATTGAAACTAGCAATTCTAAATGAGTAATTTAAATCTAATTTCACCTCTCTTTTTTATTTCTGTGTCTCCCCTGCCACACATTTGACATTTTGTGGAGTGACTGCAAAAAAGAAAAAAAGGGCAGTGTGGTTGACCATTAAAAAAGAGAGAGAATATTCCTCTCCTGTTTGTTTAATTTATTTTTTTTAGTCCCCTTCAGGATGTTAATGTGGAACTGAACACTTACCGGTAGGATATTTTCAGGTGAAAACAAGACATGGTGCAGGAATCATGTGAAGTGTCTCCAGATGTAGTGAGTGTTTTTAAATAAAATAAACATCAATGTCACAGAAGGTTCAGGGAGAAGTGTCATTTGCCCGCTAAAAACAGTCTTCTAAATATTCTTTTTCTTTCCCACATGGGGAAATGTACATGGAATGTACATAGAATTAGGGTAGGGGTCTCTAAGCTTTCCTTGCCTTGAAAAGTTACACAGTCTGCTATTGATCTATTTGATTCACAGGAAGAAACTGTGAATCAAACATACCCCTGTCAGGACATTTTCTCAGTGAGGAACATCCTATCTGGACTACCCTGAGTCAAATGGCAACAATGTCCCTGCAATTTCATACTTGCTTCATTTCACTGATATAGGTTCCTTGCATCTGGCATACTGAATATTGACGCATTGACTTGGGCTTAAGCCAAGTTTAAATAAAGAGGACTTACACCTGAGTGAGTATGCAGACAATTGCACCTGTAGACTTATTGTCTCCTCTTTCCTCAGGATCTTTTCAAGCACTGAAAATAGGTTTTCACTTTCAACCACTCCTAGCGATGGCGCTGTGGTCTAAACCACTGAGCTTCTTGGGCTTGCTGATCAGAAGGTTGGTGGTTCGAATCACTGCGACGGGGTGAACTCCTGTTGCTCTGTCCCTGCTCCTGCCCACCTAGCAGTTTGAAAGCACCCCAAAAAGTGCAAGTAGATAAATAGGTACCGCTCCAGCGGGAAGCGTTTCTGTGCGCTGCTCTGGTTTCGGTGTTCCTTTGCACCAGAAGCGGCCTAGTCATGCTGACCACATGACCCGGAAAAACTGTCTGGGGACAAACGCCGGCTCCCTCGGCCTGTAAAGCGAGATGAGCGCCACAACCCCAGAGTCATCTGTGACTGGACTTAACTGTCAGGGGTCTTTTACCTTTACCTTTTAGCGATCCACTGCAGTTCAGATTCCGTTCCTTTTCCTTCCTACCTCAAACATCCTCTTCCAGGGAGCACTAGAGCACTCTACTCTTCCCAAGGTGCAGACCAAGGAAGAAGCTGTCACCCTAAACACATTGCAAGCATGCCTACAATATAAATAATGTGTGCAATGGCTGTAAGTGGATGTAATTCACATAATATCCCAAACGGTTTTGGAGGGGGCGGTGGAGAATTGTCAGTGGGTATAGCTACATTACACACTATGTTGTAAGTGTGGCAGGAGGACTTGAGTGTTGACACTTTCCCACCATGCCCGTGAAGAGACTGTTAACTATAATCGTTTAATTGTACTCTGGAATTGAGAATGCCTGCATGTATATTGCTGAAAGGTTTAACATTGGAAAATGTGGTATACGAAAACTAGAAGAGAACTTTCTGAACTTTTAGCTGGGTTAATAATTAAGTGTTGGTGTTGTCTGCTCTTTCACCTGAGTGTTTAACCTTACATCATGACATTAAGGTATTCAGTTGCAAAAGGTCATTTTGAAGGGAGTTGCCTTTTGGTCTTTTGTTCCCAAGCACATTCAGTGAAGGGTGTGCTATTGATGCCTCTGCAGGAGGGACTGCCTCAGGCTGGAATGCAGGCTAATGGAGTTTGTGTAGGAAGAGAGAGAGAGAGACCTTTGATTCTAGTTCTGTTTAGAATTATAGTATTTCTAAGAAGATGCTATGTCTATGCTTTGGCAAGCATATGTCTTATTTGGATGTATCATTGATTTATTTTTGTACCTGTTTTGGAGAAGTTCTGGTTAGTAAAGCTTTGGATCATATTGATGGGTCTGGGGAATTTTTATTTCAAGACGAGTCAGGTTTATGCACCCAATTCCTTCAAGCTGCACAATATTAGTATCTGCAATAAAGACCACTTCAGGGGAATGTATGAACTATTAATCACGGCAAACAGTTCATGGGTCAAATGTCCATTTTATTGCTCCATACACTGTCATTTATAAATATTGTATGACCAGGCCCAACAACAGAGTTCTGCACTGGTTTGGGGGTGCCTCTCAAATCCATCTCCTCCTTTCACCTGAAAGAAGTCATCTTTGGCTTTTCATCTCTCACCACCTCCAGCTTACCCATCCCTCAGTTATGGGGTCCATTAACATTATTGCTCCTTTTAATTCACTGTCTGCTGCGGCCAGTGCTCCTCAAATGCCACTACATCCATGCCGAGAGATGAACAGAGAATGGCAGTGAAAGTGAAACTTGCTGGGCGTTAGAAAGGTTGTAAACCAGGGATATGCAACTGGCTTGCTCTGAAAAAATGATATTTGTTCTGCCAGTGCCCCACAGTTTCCATTTTTTTGTAATTTCTACAGAAAAATACTGTTTGCCTGTTATGGTTCTTGGTAGCTTCTTAATCAAAAGAAATAATTGCAAGCTAGAGGTGCCATCTGGCTTTTATGTTATGAGAGAATATGCATTTTGCCATTTCTTATTTACCTTGTCCCAGGGACTTGCTGAAAATAAACTATGTTTATTATTTGTCAGCCAGTCCCAGGAAGGTCTATCTTTCTTTATAGCTGAGAGAAGTGATTAGCGCCCATGCTAAATTGAGACTTCTACTTCTTTTACGGAGAGGCAGCCAATTCTATGTAATTGTACAAGATGGTTGAACAGCATAGACTGCTATTCACTGAGAAATGAACTGCTCATTTTAGTTAAGCCAATAATGAACTCAAACTAAATCCCTACCATCCACAAAGAAGGCCTTGTGTTGCAGACAATGGGTATGTATGCAGGTGATACCCCCCTATTCTTTGGTTAACCTGATCAATCGCTACCTGCTTTGATCAAATAATTTTGACAGTTTTCTGGATATTCTGCAAATTGGGGGGGGATCAGAATTGATTCTTATAGGACTAATTCCTCACAGGCCTTTTATTCGAGATGACAAATAATGACTGAATACTTGGGACTGAAAATAGCCAAAGACATTTCAACAAGGGTGGAAATACTTTTGTACCCTTTATTATGACAGGTAAAAACAGAGCTAGAAAAACACCTCCCTCTTGATGGTGAGCAGGAACTGGGTGCCACAGCCCCACCCCCACCCCGGTTTCCTTGCCTATTAACTGCCCAGCACCCTTTCCTTGTCCCACCACACTTTTATTTATTAATTAGATTAATATCCCACCCTTCCTCCCAAAGTAGCCCAAGACGGCAAACAATGTGACAAGCCCAAAACAAATGCAGACAGGGTGAGATCTCATCTTAAAAGTCTATTTGAAAAAAAGAAGGTCTTCCTTGGGTGCCAAAAAGACAACAGGGATGATGATGATAATGATAATAATAATAATGATGATGATGATGATAATAATAATAATAATAATAATAATAATAATAATATATTATTTATACCCCGCCCATCTGGCTGGGTTTCCCCAGCCACTCTGGGGGGCTTCCAACCAAATATTAAAAACAGTACAGCATCAAACATTAAAAACTTCCCTAAACAGGGCTGCCTTCAGCTGTCTTCTGAAAGTAGAATAGTTACTTATTGCCTTGACATCTGCTGGGAGGGCGTTCCACAGGGCAGGTGCCACTACCGAGAAGGCCCTCTGTCTGGTTCCCTGTAACCTCACTTCTCGCAATGAGGGGCTGCATAACATCCAAGAGGAGGGAATTTTGTTTAATTATTACTGAAATTTTATTAGTAAGTATTGTGAAGTGGGTTATGAAACCTAAAACCTATTCAATAGCAAGTACAGTGGTACCTTGGTTTACAAACTTAATCCGTTCCGGAAGTCCGTTCTTAAACCAAAGAGTTCTAAAAACCAAGGCGTGCTTTCCCATAGCAGCGGGGGGGACTCAATTTACAAATGGAGCACACATGTTTTTATTCTAAGGCAAAGTTCACAAACCAAAACACCTACTTCCGGGTTTGCAGCATTCTTAATCCAAGTTGTTCATAAACTAAGCTGTTCTTAAACCAAGGTACCACTGTATAAATAAAAGCAAATACCTTCTTCTGCGGCCCATGAAAATAATCAGGGGGAAAATAATTTAGGTGTAAGCCTCTTGGTGCATTCAAATAGCTTCTGCCATTTGAATGGAGCTCGACTTCCCTGCCTTGACCTGCATTAATCTACAGTTCAAAGGTTTGGCATGACAGCTTTAAGGAAACCCAAAGTTTTTCAAAGTACTCTTGCAAAGACGGCAATCAGGTCACAGATCTAAATGTCACTATTGTACGCCCGATTTGCACATTTCCAAAGCCATTTGGTAATTTTTGTCGTTTTTATCTGCATGCATGAAGTGATCTGGAATACAGAAGCAATTGAGAATCATATTTAGTTTGTAACACTTCAATTAACTTAAGTGCTGAAACATGCCTCTTTCGTAGGAGCTCGTTTAATCTGTTACTGTTACAAGGAGAGTATTCAACAAATGCCCTACACAACCCCCAAATGCCAACAGCTACCGAGAGCTCGCTTTGGAGAATGCATGTCCCTGCATTCACATATGCAACAAATGCCCTGAGGTCATACTGCTGCCATGAAAATAGTCCCTTCTGAAAAGGATTTGCACTGTTTCAGTTTAACCACCAAAAACAACTAAGGGGAAACATGATGGAGAGCCAATATCATTAGGAACTGTACTGAGACAAGAAATTTTCACCCCTCTCTCTGACTGGATCTACAAGTTATTACAGTTGCAGGCAACCACCAGAAATGTGACAATTCTCCCTTCATCGTTTCCCATTCAAGGGTGTTGTGGGTAGAAAATATGTGGAAGGAAATGCCTGGGCAGGATTTTAATTGCAACACCCAGTTCTCATTGGCTTATCACAGAAGTGTCTCCAGAGTGTTTTGCTGCTCTTACAATGCTGTTTTTACAATGTAATCAGCAGCCTCACATGATATTATCTCTTGCTTTGCTGTACCACTTCAAACGGCAGGTGGGGGATTGCATGCTTCCCAAATAACTGTGCATACAAAAATATCATTTTCGGGAGGAGGATTCTAGCCTCGCTCTCTCCTTGACATGCTTGTTTTTATGCACAGGGAGTTTCTTCTAATGTGGAGGGGCATGCATGAATGAGAAAAGGGAGGGGCTTCGTTCAGCAGGAGATCAAAGGCTTTGCATGCAGAAGCTCCAGGGACATCCCAGGCATTTCCGGCTGAAAGGATGTCTTTCTGGTGGGAGATGCGCTTGCCCAAGACACTGGAGAGACTCTGGTGGTGGTGGCAGAAAATGCTGGGCTTAGATGAAGCAATGGTCTGGACCAGGCACAGGCAAACTCTGGCCTTCCAGGTGTTTGGGACTACAATTCCCATCTTCCCTAGCTAACAGGACCAGTGGTCAGGGATGATGGGAATTGTAGTCCCAAACATCTGCAGGGCGGAAGTTTGCCTATGCCTGGGCCTGGACCATGAAGCACTTTCCTGTGTCCCCAGAAGATGCAGCCTGAAATGGAAAGCTGAAGCTACTGTCACGAAAACAGTGGAGACTTCTTCAGCAAAGGCATGGAACCTGGAGGGGCTCTTTGAACCTCCAAGTCAAAATGTCCCAGTTGCCACTACAATGCCCACCGTCCTCCCCAAGGAAAGTGTAGGGGAAATAGGTAGGGGGTGGAAGAGCTCTTTTGTGGTGGCAGAGGGCCTCTCTTCCAGTGGGAACTGCTGCTCCTTTTCCCACAGGGCATGATGAAGCCAGTGTACAACACACACACAATCCTTATTGGGAACTTTGATATTCTGAGATTCAGTTCCAACCAATGAAAAGCTGGAAGTGAATCGGGATTTACTGGAACTGAAGATCAGTGCATCAGATCTCACCAGGAATGATGGTGCTTCTACCTCCTTTTCCTTCCCCGGGGTCAGTTTTTCCTCCCTCAGCAATGGGAAGGTGGTATGGGGATGTGGCAGGTAGGTGCAAATGGGTATGAGACAAATTGAGCCCCCCTGCTTTGAATGTTTCCACCCTCACAGCTGTATCAGTTCTCCTTGTCAGATGTTGATGCAACACAGCAACCCCAGTTGCATACCGCACATGCTTACAGTTCTGAAAAATAATACACTTTAGCGAGAGGAATTACAGAAAACTGTTGAAGGCTAATAAACAACATTGATTTTTTCCCAAATAGAAACCTCATCATTATAAAATCCATTCTATTTAGGGTTTAGCTACATAATTATAATAATATTCAACCTATAAGCAAAGGCGTCTCTCCCCCCCCCCTAATGGTCTGAGGAGTTTTTGGCACCTGTCCTTAACTTGTTTTGCTTATCATTTAAAGTACATGTGCCCAGACATAATGGTGAGTGAGGCTAGATAAATGTCCAAAATAAATAAATAAATGGAATTAATGGAATAAATCTATAAGCTGGAGTAAATCCTTGCAATGTCAACAGCGTGAAGGGAATGAACAGAATGAGCCAAGATGTCTGTTTTATGATGGGGGATTGGAAATGACATCTACAGGACTATAGCCAAATGCGAGTTTTCATCAGGCAATCCAGTATAAAAAGCTGCCAAAACAGGGGGGGGGGAGAGAGCCAACAGAGAGCAAGCAGACCCTAGCTTGGGGTTGTGTGAAATTTTCCCACTTATTACAGTGAATAGCTCCACTACACCAAAACATTGCATCCTTTTTTTCAGGTCACCTAACCTAACCTTAAAAGTGGATATGCAGTGTTTGTGAGGGTGGGATGGGATTGCCATGGGTGTGTTTTCAGATCTTAGCAAAATTGCACATGATTCTCCATTCAAACGCATGGACCTGACTTGTGCATTGCTTCCAGTTTTGAAACTAGTCGCCAGCTTTCTATTATCTACTCCCCGCAGCTGAAAGGTACATATATGCATATCTGTCCCCTTTAAAACTAGCAGTACCAAAGAATCAGCCCCATTAATTAGGAAAGAAGCTTGGAGCTGGCTTCCATGTCTGCTTCTCCTTTCATGGAAACAGACAAACTAGGACCCATCCTGTCCCATGGGGAAAGCAAGGGAACATATCAGTCAAGGCTCCCATCATTCCTTTACTCATGCTGAGATGTGTAAGAGCACCTTGGGGCCCCATGCACTTCCTCAGCCCTTCCCAACTTGGAAGCAAATATGCATGCAATACTATGTGTTCTTGACAGCGCTGGTGCTGGTTTGCAAGCAATGTGTGCATTGGAAGTGAAGCACACATGTTCGGAAGCTGTTAAAGTTGATGTTCCCCATGAGCGGCATCTGAATGTGTAAGACGTTTTGCATGATCTTCATCTAAGTAGGTTGGGGTCAGGGGTGTAGCTAGCTGCCCTGACACTTGGAGCGGCAGGGCAGGGCGAGTCACCCACCGGGGTGCCACAGCGATCCGTGCATGGTGGCGGCACGGGGAGCTGCCCACAGAGTCTGCCTGGCAGATACAAGCCCCACGCTGCCATTTCGGCATAGCTGCCAAGTTCTGGCCTGAGAAATAAGGGACTGGACCGGAAGTAGCAGGCCGGAAGTAGCGCTGCCGCCATTTTGGAACTGGGCGGAGCATGCTCAGAAGCTACTTTTGATGCTGCTCTGCCCTGTTCCAAAATGGCCGCCGCACCAGAAGTCGTGCTGCAGCCATTTTGGAACTGGGCAAAACAGCATCAAAAGTCGCTTCTGAGCATGCTCCGCCCAGTTCCAAAATGGCCACCGCGCCGGGAAAAAACAAAAAAATCCGTTTTTTCAGCTGGGAACAGCTGGAAAAACAGGGGTTTCCCGGGGAATATGGGAGACTTGGCAGCTATGCATTTCGGGCAATGCGGGGCCCCAAGCCACCGCATCACTCCCAGGAGAGACGCGTGGCTTGGGCGTGCTGCAGGCCAGGCCCCGCGATGTGCCATTTGTCACCTCCCTCAAGGATGACACCTGGCATGAGCTGCAAACACACACACACCCCACACCCCTCTTCCTACGCCCCTGGTTGGTGTTGAGTCAACATCTACACTTGTTCTAAGCATTTGGATATTAGAGCATGTTAATTTTTTTCCAACTTTCAAATTTGCAAAATGAGGGGGTACTCTAAAGTTGTAACATGACTTGGGAATTCAAAAGGTATTTTGGTTAAGTTAATATAATTTAGTTTTGCTTGGTAAGTGAAATGTGCCTAAAACGGCACATAAACCATTAAAAATGATCGCAAAGCACTTGCCGTTATGTTATATATTGATATTAATATCTATTGTTATGATTATTTAGCATTACCGGACATTTTCTGAAGGAAAAAAAATTAAAATTCTTTGCTTTTCCAAAAGCAGTTTATGCACTTTTTCATCAAACATAGACACCCCAAGCAATATGTTGGCCAATCACAAAAACCATACCAGCAGATTTGAATTTCTCACATCCCCCAAGAACCTATTTTTAAGACCACTCACTGAATAAATCTGCAAAACTGAAGTTTCACCTATTCGGCCATTGAGAGCAAGGTAGCTTGTTGACATCACTTGTATCCAACACGCCACAAAGGAAAATAGGGTCACTTCTCTCTTTTAGATTATTCTAAACCCAGGATAACTGCACACACACGTACACAAACACACACATACACAAAGCTCTTCTTGGCTTGCCATCTGCCATCACCTTGCAACATCCTATCCCATAGTGGTTTCAGAATGCTTAGAAACCGGCTGGATGTATTACAGAATAGTTGCAACTCCGACACATTCAGCAACAATTTAGTATCTGGATAGGTTGTTACGGGCACAGTCTTACAAAAAGTTTAAAAAGGCAACCTTTGGGTAATTTAAACCTACTGCCCCAATCATTGGAAAGTGATCAATTGCTCTTTTCCGTCCTCACTACCTGACATATCTGATAGTGGTTAGCAATTCTCTATGCACCTTCACTTTTCTCCTCGTGAGTTATGGCTGGTGTTCTAGAATTTATACAGTCTTAAAAGGGCCTTTGTGCTTGTCTTGCCACAGTGTCGTGCTGCTTATTCCATGTTCGGTTTATCTATCGATCAAAGTCGGTTCCTGCTGTCCTTTGGCACTCTCCAACACAGCAACTTTGAATCAATCCCCTGAAACGAAATACAAGTAACAGGTAACAGGGGTGAAATGATTCACGGTGTGGGTCTATCATTGCAGGCGGGTGTCCCACTTTTTGTTTTCTCTCTTTGGAAGTCCCCCTTTGGAATTTTAAATGTTTTTAAAGCTGTTGGGTGGGGAATTGGACCCTTTGGAATGAAAACAACATGGCTGCCCCATATCCTCCCCTAATGAATGGGGTGGGCAAAGCAAGGGTGACCTTTTTGTCATCCTGAAGGCATCTGAAGGCAGCCCTGTTTAGGGAAGCTTTTAATATCTGAAGGACTATTGTATTTTAATATTTTGTTGGAAGCTGCCCAGAGTGGCTGGGGAAAGTTTTATCATCATCATCATCGTCATCATCGTCATCATCCCCCTTCTCCTCCTACAGACAAATGCTTCTAAAGAGATCCAGATAGAGGGAAATTCACACCTTATAACTAGTTTTAATATTTACAAAGAAAACATTTGCCCATTTAGACCTTTGCTGTAAGGGGTTTTTCATGTGACTTGAAACTTTGCTACAAATGCCCCATTTTACTATAATTATCTGTTGTTGCAACTTCCCCCCTCCATGTTGAGATTTAAAAAGGAATCTCACAGAATAAGACAGGTGGACATCAGTGCACAAATATCTGTTCTCTGCCCAGTCTCAACTCCCCTTCCTGAAGGAAGCTATATCTGTTACAAGGAAGGTTGAATCTTGCTTTAAAAAAAAACCACAACTTGGTAGACCCACTACCGTATTTAGCACTGTTATGCTTGCTCTGTATGATTAGTCAAGCTACCTAAGACTCTTGCAGGCGATTCGTTTCTGATTTTCAAAACTCTGCACTATTTTATAAAAGAGCTGGGTTCACGCTCAGAGCACATTCTCTGTCCACATTCATTAGAAGGCAATCCAAAGATCTCATTCTGTCTTCCCAGGCTGTCAACTTCCCAGTATCTATCACTGCATCCCCATAGACACTGCATTATTTAGTTCAGTCCTATGCAGTAGGCTGGGGTCTTTGTGCTCAATGAATGTTCTTCTCCTAAAATGCAGGTCTGTATAGTTTCACTGAGAGAGATTTAGCAGAGAGAAGAAATGGCAGCCAAACCAAAGAAATCCCAATGAAGAACAAACTACCAAGGTAAGAACTGGTGAGGTAGTAAAACTGATCGTGGGCTGTATCAACATAGACAGCACATTTGGGTTTACATGGCTCTGCCATGGGACATTGTGAAGAAGACCTCTACAATGCTTCTCCCTTACATCTCTAGTTGCCTACAAAGTGAAAGCTGTTGGTTTCTTTAATGACACTGAGGAGCATCCAGTCATGTGATCTCCCTACTTGCAGTCAGAAGTGGTATAAGGGTACCCCTGACCCTTAGGTCCACTTGCAGACAACTCTGGGGTTGCGCACTCATCTCGCTCTATAGGCCGAGGGAGCCGGCGTTCGTACCGCGGACAGCTTCCGGGTTATGTGGCCAGCATGGCTAAGTCGCTTCTGGCAAAAACAGAGCAGCGCACAGAAATGGCGTTTACCTTCCCACTGGAGCGGTACCTGTTTATCTACTTGCACTTGATGTGCATTCAAACTGCTAGGTGGGCAGGAGCTGGGACCAACCAACGGTAGCTCACCCTATTGCGGGGATTTGAACCACCAACCTTCAGATCAGCAAGCCATTGGTTTAGACCACAGCAAGCCACCCGCGTCCCATAGAAGTGGTATAAAAGTAAAGGGGCCCCTGACCATCAGGTCCAGTTGTGTCCGACTCTGGGGTTGCGGCGCTCATCTCACTCTATAGGCTGAGGGAGCCGGTGTTTGTCCGCAGACAGCTTCCAGGTCATGTGGCCAGCATGACAAAGCTGCTTCTGGCGAACCAGAGCAGCGCACGGAAACGCTGTTTACCTTCCCGCCGGAGCGGTCCCTATTTATCCACTTGCACTTTGATGTGCTTTCGAACTGCCAGGTGGGCAGGAGCTGGGACTGAGCAATGGGAGCTCACCCCGTCGCAGGGATTCGAACCACCGACCTTCTGATCGGCAAGCCCTAGACTCTGTGGTTTAACCCACAACACCACCTGGGTCCCCAGAAATGGTATAGGGAGGGGGAAATTATTATCTCTTTCACTGTTCATTCAGACTAGCCTTTTTTAAAAAATAGGCACAATCTTTTCCTGTATGCTTGTCCACACTTTCCATATAATTTTTTGTATTTTGGTAAACATTTTCTTGCTTGGGGATCTGCATTTGGGGGTGGGCAAAAATCAAATGATAGCTGCACTTCAGTTTCAACCTTGATTCAGGAAGTGTGAAGTTGGTAGGTAGGTTCACATCCCAATGCAAACCAAACACATTACTCCCTTATCCCTTAAATTAAGCCAATACCACATAACATTCCATTTTCTCACATTAAACAAGATAGATTTTCAAAACATGTCCGGCTAATGACTAGCCATGCTACAGCATCTGCCCCCTGCCCCAATCATGAGTAGATTCAGACAGCACACTTCTTCCCTTTGCCATCACCAGGCAAAATCAAAGGAAACAGGCCTTCAATAATCACAGTGTCTGCAGCTGTGGCTTGTTGAGCAAGATTACACAAACCAATTTGAACAAGGGAGTGGTGGTGAAAAGGGTCTAAAACACAATATGAAGAACCACTTCAGGCAACTGGTTTGGCCAACAGTTGGAGTCAACACCATGTACTGAATCTGGTCTAATCTAGTAAGTCGTTTATTGTATTCTTAACCTGCCTTCACATAACTCATTACACTGCAAAACCCACTGGTGGTTGGGGGGGGGGGAGGTTTCATTTGAAGCAACCCAGAGAGAGAAATGCTTCTGATAAGACTGGAAAAGGAAAATAGGCAGGTTTGTGCAAATGTGGTACCAGCAAACAGATCTGAATTTAGCTCTGACCAGCATGGGCTTTTTTAAAAAAATTATTTTTTTAATTAGATTTCTTGGATTACAAAAGTATGCACAGTGTCTCTTTTTTCAAGTTGCATTTTCTACAGATCAGTTTCATTTGTTGAGACATTAGTGTTGCATTAGGACAAAAAGGGGGAAAGGGGCATGGGGGTTGGGGTTGGGTAGAAATGTTTCTATTCTACTTGATGTATGTGTGGGGTTTTGTGTCAGTGTCGCTTGTGCGGGTTCTCTTTACTATTGGCTTGTGTTCCTTTGGTGGTGAGAGAGGTTGGGGTTGGCCTAGGGTGTGGTTGTTTGTTTGTGATTGGTTGACGCTATCCTAGGACAAACCCATTTCTCTTCCTCTGCTTTTTGTAGTCTTTGTTGTAGCTGCTCTCATCTGTGGCTTCATAATTTTCCATCTCCAATCAGAGATAAAAAGTGATAGAGCTGTTGCCCAATGTATAATGGAAATTGAGGGAATCTGTCAGAGGATAGGCAGCTATGTACACAGGCTGAAGCAAGAATTGTTTATTTGGGTTCATATCTCATGTCTCATCATTTCCCCATCATTGTCCACTTTTTGAGCGAACAGCAGACAGGTGAGTTATATACAACCATGCCAACTGTTCCTCCCTCTCTCCGAGATAACATAGTGTCTGACCACCATTTTCCTATGAGACATCATGTCACAGACTGTGTGTTGATTTAGGAAGTAATGGACTTGCACTTTCTTGTATTGGGGACTTTGAGAGCGAGAAAATATATTACATAAAACATGCAAGAGCTGACTGCTCCATCTCACGCAGCAAAGAAAGTCTTGCCAAACACAATCACATTGATAAAATCATTTGCCATCACCTGGACTCTGCTGCGTCAACTGAGCACTTCAAAATCAGCCCCGTCCGTCTTAACTACAGATACAGTTCCAACCCAATTCCTGAAAACAATGATTACACCTTATTCTGGAGAAAACCTATTACAACAAATCAAACTATGACCAACTTAACAGTGCAGTCCTTTTCTGTCTTCTCAGAATTAAATTCATTAAATTCAATGGGGTTCATCCCAGGTATAAGATTGCAGCCTACCTGTGCTGGACATAATAATGAAGGAAAACAAAATCAGAAAGGGGGGGGGAGGCCTGCTTTAATAATAGACAGGGACAATGAAAAAATGGCAAAACAAAACACTAAAAGCTAGTCAAGCAAATGAAGCACATGTGGAAAGGCATCCAACATAATTTCATTGTCAACATCAGCAATTTGAAGTAGGATCTTTCAGCCCCAGTTCAGATTTTCAGGTCAAATACGGTGAATTTGGAAGACAGCAATATTTTCCTCAAAATACCATGTGATGGGGCTTTTCTCAGCTGTTGCTTTGGTTTGTGTGCATGCACACACAACTCCTTCCAAAAGCTGGTGTTTCTTTTTCTCTCTCTTCTGGATCAGACACAATTTTCTTTTTCAATTATTACAAACATCACATATCCATAACATTCATATTACATTCCCTCTTCCTACCCCTCTTGGGCTTCCCTCAACTTCCACTTCTGATTTATTTTTCACCTATTACACACTGCTGTTTCTAAAAAAAAATAAATCCACTATATTATTTCTTTATTTTCTACATATTTTTGCGATAAAAGTGTGAGTGTTTATTTAAATCCTGCCATCAAGTCAATAGTCTTCCTCTGTTTCTGCAAGTATATCATAAATGGTTCCCAGTCTCTTTCAGAGTCACTGTTGTCTTTTCCCCGAAGTCTGTCTGTCAATTTTGCCATTTCTGCATAGTTCATCAGTTTTTTCCTGCCTTTGTTCATTAGTTGGTACTTCTCCAGTCTTCCAATTTTGTGCTATCAAGATTCTCGCCGCTGTACATAAATAGCGTCCTCTTCTCTTTTGGTATATCTTGGCCTTAAAAGCCTAACAAGAAAGTTTCTGGTTGTTTAACAAATGTTATTTTCAACATTTTCTTCAATTCATTGTATATCATTTCCCAGTACAATTTTCTAAGGTAAAATTATTAACCCAAGGTACTACTTCTGGGTTAGCAGAGTCTGTAACCTGAAGCGTTTGTAACCCAAGGTGTTTGTAACCCGACGTACCACTGTACCGTGTATAAGACGAGGTTTTATTTTTTAAAAAAATTAAAATATCATGTAAAAATTTGGGGCTCGTCTTATACACAGGTAGTTCATCAGGGGGACATGTTATATGTTGGTACCGGGACCCAGCAAGAGTCCATAGCTATTGGGCGTGTTATTGGTGGCAGCGTCAAGGTCTGGGCTTGATCAGCTGTTGCTGCGGCAATTGGGTGGGTGTTTGGCGTCTTCTGTGGACAGTGGATTGGTGGCATATGTGATGCGTGCAAGTGGCTTTGTAGGTCAGGTGGGTGAGCAATTTTCAGCATATCCTCCTTAAAAAATAGCCCAACAACTCTGGGCGATCGTCTCCCATTTGCGTATTATACATGGGGGCATATTATACACACACAAAAAATACAGTACTCCCAACATTTTCTGACGAAAATAGGGATGTCAGCAGATTTGGAGAATGGTAAAGGGTACACTGTGGGATGCAGGTGGCGCTGTGGGTTAAACCACAGAGCCTAGGGCTTGCCGATCAGAAGGTCAGAGGTTCGAATCCCTGCGATGGGGTGAGCTCCCGTTGCTCGGTCCCTGCTCCTGCCAACCTAGCAGTTCGAAAGCAAGTCAAAGTGCAAGTAGATAAATAGATACTGCTACAGCGGGAAGGTAAACGGCGTTTCCGTGTGCTGCTCTGGTTTGCCAGAAGCAGCTTTGTCATGCTGGCCACATGACCTGGAAGCTGTATGCCGGCTCCCTCGGCCAATAACGTGAGATGAGCGCCGCAACCCCAGAGTCGGTCATGACTGGACCTAATGGTCAGGGGTCCCTTTACCTTTTAAAGGGCACACTCTAGTCTCCAAGCCTTCCTGGTTCCAGAACGTGCCCGACACCCTTCTGCCGCTGCATTTTGCAGCGGCAGAAGGGTAAGTTGCCTTTTACGGGCTCTCACCCTCCACGACTAGTCTCTGGCGCAGTTTGAAAACTATTGCTCAAGAGTGCTGAACTGTTTGCCCCACCCTCCTTACAGAGGACACAAACAGAATCTCTTGGAGCAGGTACTGTTCTATATAGCCTGCCTATGCTTAGTTTGCAGTAGGGACCGCTGGGTTTAGTAGTTCTGACTGGCAGCCGAGATAAGTAGATAAATGAGTTTCCATCTAAACTCTCATTCAGCACAAACTGGAAGCAAACAATGGTTGCGATGTGCATCGTTGAGGGAGTAATCTCATATGGAGCTGACACAGCCCATGTAACATGCTGTGTGACCAGTTTACTAAGCTGAGATTGGCCAGAAGGGAGAGTAATTAATCATTATTCAGTGATAGCTTCTACCCTCCGCTACTTGCTGGCTGGAGTGCACAACCGAGAGCATGTCTAACTAATATGGTACATTATTCATGCCACAGAAAGCTACAGTTACAATGGCAAGGTCTCTTGGAAAAGGAAAGGACCCCCCCCCTTTTTTCAGGCAAGTGGTTGGTGTTCTCGTTGCCCATAGGCAAACAGAGGACTTAGTGGCAAAGGTCAAAAGGCTGCATTAGGAGGGGATCGAAGCAGGCAGCACTTACGGAAGGCATCGGGGACAAGTTCCCATCTCCCTGTTTTTCACTGGTCCTCAGGTGCACCTCTAGTTCTGGTAAGCTCACTGGTTCCACACACTGAGGCCTTGTGCATGCATTTGGCGGATGAGTTGCAAAAGCTGTGTTTCAGTTGCACTGTCTTGGACTGAAAGGGATGCTCACATGATGGAATGGCTTTTCCCACCTGCCTTGCTCCGCCCTCCAGCCCTAGGAGCTTTTCCCAGACCATGACTTTGAGAACAGCAGAAGCAGCTGGGAAGAGAGGAGTTCAGGGGTGTTTTTTTAAAAAAACAACAACAGATATTTCTAGAAGTTGTGTGTCCTTGTTTCTCAATTTGATCATTTTACCTGGTATTTGTGACTTCTTTTTATTTTTATTGATTGATTGTAACTGATAAGGGTAAACTGCTTAATTATGATTTGCTGGTGTTTAATTTTGGTGTTTACCATTGCATTCTAATGGATTGTTGAATATTGCTTTATTTGATACAAGTAGTTTATTTTAAATGTGACTTTTTTGTCACATTTGTTCAGATTGTTATGACTTGTGTGATCTTTGCTGTCTATTTTTGTTGATTCTTCAGCTTGTGAGCCGCCTTGTGTAGAGTAATATTGAAAAGTGGCATACAAATTAAAAGTGAAATGAAATGAAGTGAGAGTTTCCCCATGAAAGAAAGTCAGCAGGGGAATCCTTCATGGATGTGTCAGAGGGAAATGCTTCCTTGGCACCAAGGGATACAGAATGTGTCCTTCTGTACAGAATAGCATTTGAGCATCTGGGTCCCAACTGCCAATAGCCATGCCTGCCAACACAAGTTTACCTCTTCATGCCCTGTGTGAGAGATCCTAACCTATTTCCCTATTGCAATGCCCAAGAACTCAACAGGGAAAGGCACTAAAGCCCTCTCTTCAAGGCCCCATGTGACTGACGTTACCATGCTTCTTCCAAATTTTAAACCGAAAAAGAACTACTCAATAGGCTCACAACACTCTGCTGTATAGGCAACCGAGCACAGGCTTCAGGTCTTGCTGTTTTTTGCACGCACTGCCCATCTCTGCTGCAGTCTATTTATCACCTCCTCCTGAAAACTGAAATGCGTTCCTTTGAAATGCCATTCTCTTGATGCTAAAGTTAGTCAAACGAAGACAGTAATAAGAGTGCTTGCTATTTTTCTGTAAGATACATGTAAATGCGTGAGGCTGCCCTTTGCAGCCACATCCCATAAAATATGTCTTCGCACACCACATCTTTTTAAAGACATATGCAGTGCCTATGGTAGAGAACCTTGGCCATGCATGGCTCGCCAGGCTCACAGCACTGCAGGTTATGACTGTGACATTGTGTTTCTCCCTTGTAGAGCCAGTATGGTGTAGTGGTAAAGAGTGGTAGACTCGTAATTTGGGGAACTGGGTTCATGTCTCTGTTCCTCCACATGCAGCTGCTGGGTGACCTTGGGCTAGTCACACTTCTCTGAAGTTTCTCAGCCTCACTCACCTCACAGAGTGTTTGTTGTGGGGGAGGAAGGGAAATGAGATTGTTAGCCGCTTTGAGACTCCTTAGGGTAGTGATAAAGCGGGATATCAAATCCAAACTTTTCTTCTTCTTCTTTTGCACAGTGAGTTTTAGCACAGCCAGACTTAAACAAATGCAACCATTTAGGTAGCCCCAAACAGATGCATAGGTCTCTTATGAATCCAAATGAGACGGGCTGTTCAGTGGCCAAAACAAGTCTCCTAAGACCTATAAATCAGCAAATAGACAGATGATTACACCCATTAACCCTACCTTCTTTGGAAGAGTATTTATTTAACCTGGGCATTTATTTGGACTGGCTCCGGCAGATAAATGAATAGGCAACAAATAATGAGTTGTGGTTCTGTTAGGGGGTCTCCACTATTGTCACAGTGTCTTTCTTGTCTGCAAGTGGAGTCATTATGCATTTGCAAACCAGGAAGGACTACAGAAATCACCTGTGAATAGAAAACCTTGTTCCCATTCTAGCATCACACCGACAACCTGGAATACCTGGGCGAAGCGATTGGGGGAATGTTACAGAGATGGGCTGGCTCAGTACCCACCATTTCCCACTGAACTCTATGGAACAAATGCTGAGACTCAGTTGAGATAAGGCAAAACCTCTTCCTGGCTCAAGACACCAGAGTCACACGTGGAAGGGTTAGATGTTTATCTTTACAGGTAGGTAGCCGTGTTGGTCTGACGTAGTCGAAACAAAATGAAAAAAATCCTTCCAGCAGCACCTTAGAGAACAACTAAGTTTGTCATTGGTATGAGCTTTCGTGTGCATGCACACTTCTTCAGATACATGCACATTTCTTCAGATACATGCACACTTGTTTATCTTCTGCAAGCTTCACTGCCATGAGAATAAGTGCTAAACTTCAGGCAATGTTGTTGGAATACAACCTGCCCATCACTCCTGACATTGGGGGTGCAACCACCCTCATGTGCTGAATGAGCAAAAGGGTCACATTCTGTGGCCTTGGCCATCGCACATCCATGTGCACTGTCAGCATGAGGGGAGCCCTACAGCTCTCTCTCTCTCTCTCTCTCTCTCTCTCTCTCTCTCTCTCTCTCTCTCTCTCTGTAAAATTTCTTAGTTTACAAAAGTATTGCAATGTCTTTTTTTCCAAGTTGCGTTTTCTACAGATCAGTTTCATTTGTTGTGAGACATTAGTGTTGCATTAGGAAGAAAAGGGGGAAAGAGGTGGAGGGGGGTCAGGTGGAAATGCTTCTATTCTACTTAGTGTATGGCGTTTTGCATCAGCATCACTTTGTGGGTTCTCTTTACTATTCCCATACTATTTGGTACCATTGGTCTATGTTTACTCCTGACTGGTCTCTCCAGTGTCTGACCATGATACTTCTAGCTGCTGAGAGTAGGTGGGCTTTGTGCTCTTTGTGATGTGAAGTGGGCATTATTGTCTGGGAAGATGTAGATCTGTGTTTCCACAGGGCTCCTTCATGCAGCTGCCAAATATGCTGCGGACTGGCTGGTGCACATGTCTGCAGTGTGAATGGGTCTGCAAAGCTCTCACCCAAGTTCTTTCAGTGTGTGAGGGGGTTCCCTTGCTGTGTGTACAGCAGAGCATACAGACCCCTTGCTTATGGTTATCAGATTTCCCCCCAATGAATCCGGGAACTTTTTTTTTTTTTTGAAGCTGAGTAGCAACAGGGGATCAGTAGTGGGGATGGTGAGCATACCTGCCAAGTTGCTGTCAGAGAAATAAGAGACCGGGCCGGAAATAGCAGACCGGAAGTAGCGCTGCCGCCATTTTGGAACTGGGCGGAGCATGCTCAGAAGTGACTTTTGATGCTGCTTTGCCCAGTTCCAAAATGGCCGCCGCACCAGAATAAAGCGGGGAAAAACAAAAAAAATCTGTTGTTTCAGCTAGGAACAGCTGGAAAAACGGGGATTTCCCGGGAAAAACGGGAGACTTGGCAGCTATGATGGTGAGCCAAAAGACCCTGGGCCCAAGCACACATGCACATTGTATAAAGGTGCAAAGCCCTTCTTTAGCACCCTGTGAAACATAAATGCAGTGGTTTTTTTTAAAAAAAACACTGGGCAATGGCTGCCCACCCATGGCTCCTGAGCCTCCCTTGATCTGTCAAAACAAAGGGGGAAGACGGCAGGAGATCGGGGGAGGTTCAGGAGTCACGGACGGGCCATGCGCCGTTGCCCAGTTTTTATAAAACTCTGCGCATTATGTTTCACAGGGTGCGAAAGAAGGGCTTTGCACCTTGCCCGGCAGAGAAACCGCGTGCCTGGGCAACGGCCGTCTGCCCACAACTCCTGAGCCTCCCCCAAAGAAGGGAAGGGGGGCAGGAGATCTGTGCCGCCGGACATCCCCAGTTCTTCTTTGGCAGTGGCACCAGAAGTCAGCAGCCTGGAGCCAGCCAGAGCCAACTGCACTACCAGGCTGGCTCCGGGCTGCTGAGGCTACCGCTGCCACGTTTCCTGGGGACAAATGTGCAAATCCGGCATATCTGCCAAGTTCCTGCCTGAAAAATAAGGGGTCGGACCGGAAGTAGCAGACCGGAAGTAGCACTGCCGCCATTTTGGAACTGGGCGGAGCATGCTCAGAAGTGACTTTTGATGCTGCTCTGCCCAGTTCCAAAGTGGCCGCCGCACCAGAAGTCGCGCTGCAGCCATTTTGGAACTGGGCAGAGCAGCATCAAAAGTCGCTTCTGAGCATGCTCCGCCCAGTTCCAAAATGGCCGCCACACCAGAATAAACCAGGAAAAAACAAAACAATCCGGGGTTTTTTCCGGCTGGGAACAGCTGGAAAAACGGGTTTCCCGGGGAATACAGGAGACTTGGCAGCTATGAAATCCAGGGACTGTCCCCGGGAACTGGGGATGCCTGGTAACCCTAGCCTTGCTTGCAGCCCCATCCCACCCTGGGGTCCCCCTAATGTTGACTTTATCTTTAGAAAACACATGCATTTCAAGAGGAAACCTGGCATGCCAAGCATTTTTTCCCCAGTGAAAAAGGACAGCAAGCAGATTCCGAAGGTGGGATATGACTGCACAGGATCTTTGCTGTTTCTTTTCCCTGGAGGCGTATTCCCTTTGTCGCGGCGTATTAACAGATATGCTACATCCCAGTGAGGATGGGTTACTTGGTGTCTATCAACAGAATCTGTATAGAACCATTCCCCTAAGGGATTAATTCAACTTTTGATTCAATCTTGTGAGGTTTAAATTAAATCATGAAGTTACAAACCTCCAAGGAACTAGTGTACTGTTTGTGACCTTCTTTATTACTTTCTGCTGTTTGATAAAGTAGAGAAAATTGATTTGTAACACTGCGCAGTGGTGCTTGTGAACCTAGAATATCAATGTTGAGTACAAGTTGACAATATCAGCTTGCATCCATAGAATGCAATGCAGGAAAATTAATTAATGCTAAGAAATTATGACAATTGTGCTTCTTAATGTTAAATCTGCAATTAAGCCTCAACGTAGCTTGCATTCTGCCCACTTTTTAAAAAGATGTTCGTGGGGATATCCCCACGAACATCTTTTTTAAAAAGTGGGCAGAATGTAAGCTATGTCATACATAATTCAGTTACAGTGAGAGTTGAGCACACCCTAACTTCTGTAATATCTGGTCACACTAGATACAGTACATGTAAATAGTAATAACAGTATTAAGAGATTGCTTTTTGAACAATAGGATAAAATACAGAGTCTTATAATTCCTTAAAAAAACAAATTAACAATGCAGCATAGATCCCAATCCATAATGTATTCTGAGCTCAGATACTGTGTCTAATTTCAGCCAACTAATTTCAGCCAACAAGAATGTAGTAGGTGGTAATGTTAAGTACCCCCCCCCAATTGTTGATAATATATAAGAATATTGGCTATTTGCCTAGCATAATATCTAGGAACCATGCTGTGGGACAAATTGCAATGGAATATTAATTTCAATAGTTCCTGTTTATGTTCCATAGAAGCTTACAATCACATAATTGGCTAATTAGCTGAAATCAATATGTGGAATCATCCCCATCAACAAATGCTTATACTTCTTAGTTCTTCTTCCCATCTTAGATTGCCAGGTCACAATGCCCAAATGACAACAAAACCTTCAGCTGTCAGAATTTCCCTTGTGAATTCAAGCCTGCCTCCCCCTCTTCATTTTTTTGACAATGGCAATGTTCCAATTAAAATTTTACTGGATCCAGGTTGCATCATTTCTCATCGCTCTTCTCTTTTGGAGGCGCTCCTGCCAAGTCCAATGGCGCCCACCAAGAAATGGGTTGAGGGTCTTAGCCACTCAGATGGCGATGATGTTCTATAACCTGATCAGGTACATTAGGAAGTGAAAGTGATTTCCCCCCTCCTTACCTGCTTCTCCAATGCAATTCTTTAAAGGGTGGATTTTTACTCTTGATGTTAGGAGCTGGAGTCAGGCGTAGATCAGCAAATAAAAAAACCACAGAGCACCCGATGTCAATGAAGCTAACTCTTTTTATTTCAAGAAACAAAACAACACAGTCGCAGCAACCATTCCCAGTAGGTCTTGCCCCAATGAAGCTGTTGTGAGAACTGAAGGCCTTCCCACTGCTCTCTCTTCCTCCAGTTCTTTCTCCAACATCCTAAGGCCATGGGCGTAGGCAGGGGGGCAGGAGGGGGCAGCTGCCACCCCCTAGAAGCAAAAAAATTAATGTATTTTACAGACCATAACCAGCACTTTTCCCCTCCAAAAACTGAAGTGGAAAGGGCTTTGCTTTAGCAAGAGCAGCTAAGTCTCCGCTTGCTGGGGGGGGGGGGGACACAGTAGTAACAAAAACACATCAAATAAATAAAGCAAAGTGGCTACCAGTAGTTAAGCAGTTAAGACAATGGAGCATATATCCCCAGGCAAGATTCGATAGCTGACCATTTCACCCTATTGTTCTTAAGTGGGAGTTGTTAATGAGCATTCAGGAGCATTAAGAGTTCTATTGGCGATTTAATGAGGGTGCAGACTCAGAGGATTCAATTTGACTAAGGTGGCTCTGCAAGGCTAAAAAGAAGTGAATAAGAAAGGGGGGAGGCTGTAGCTTTGACAGTGATGTTTATAAAAAGCATTGGTGTTCCAGTCTGCCCCTCCTCCTGCATCTGTATACTGTAAATCAGGGGTGGCCACCTCCCAAGAGACTCTGATCTACTCAGAGTTTAAAACTGGGGGTGATCTACCCCCTTTTGGGGGGTTCAGGTCAAAGCTGTTGAGTTTTTTTTAAAGGAAGGAAAGCCCTTTTTTGGGGGTTTAGGTCAAACTTGTTGAGCTTCTTTTAGGAGGGAGGGAGGCCCATTTTTGTTTAGGGCTTCAGGTCATAGTTCAACTTTTTTGAGGGAGGAGGAAAATTTTGGGTGAGCTTTTTTTAGGGGTGCCAGTGACCTACCAGTGATCTACCACAGACATCCAGTGATCTACTGGTAGATCACAATCTACCTGTTGGACGTGCCTGCTGTAAATTAAGCAGAGAGAAAGCTGCTTACAAGGCTCCTGTACATGCATCACAGCGTCACCCAGCATCACAGCGTCACCCAGAGGCACCCACAAATATGAGTTATCCCTCTCTCTATTTCTTCCTTCCTTCCCTCCCTCTTCCATCCTTAATAAAATACGGGGGGGGGCAGATAAGCCCCACATAGAAAGCCCATCAACATGGGGGGATGACTCTTTCAAATACGGTATTTACCAGTAATTGGGGGGGGGAGGCACCTAGGCCTCTAGGAGTTGGCTGCTATGCCTAGGAGTAGGACAATTCAAGAAAGCAGAACGATGCATATGGTATGGTAATATATCAATAGAATCGTAGAATTGTAGTCGGAAGGGACCACAAGGGTCATCTAGTCCAACCCGCTGCAATGCAGGATTTTTTTCCTAAGGTGGGGCTTGAACCATGGTTGAAATATTATGCTGATATGCTGCAACGCCTCGGAACCATCGTGGCTGCGGCCATGCCTTGCCCCGCCCTCGCCCGCCCTTCCACCCCCTCTCGCCTGCCCGACCCTCCTGTCATCTTGCTGCAGAGTTCCAGCATCACAGCGTCATCCAGAGACACCCACAAATATGAGTTATCTCTCTCTCTATTTCTTCCTTCCTTCCCTCCCTCTTCCATCCTTAATAAAATAGGGGGGGGCAGATAAGCCCCACATAGAAAGCCCATCAACATGGGGGGATGACTCTTTCAAATACGGTATTTACCAGTAATTGGGGGGGGGCACCTAGGCCTCTAGGAGTTGGATGCTATGCCTAGGAGTAGGACAATTCAAGAAAGCAGAATGATGCATATGCTATGGTAATATATCAATAGAATCATAGAATTGTAGTCGGAAGGGACCACAAGGGTCATCTAGTCCAACCCCCTGCAATGCAGGATTTTTTTCCTAAGGTGGGGCTTGAACCATGGTTGAAATATTATGCTGATATGCAGCAACGCCTCGGAGCCGTCGTGGCTGCGGCCGTGTCTTGCCTCGCCCTCGCCCGCCCTGCCACCCCCTCTCGCCTGCCCGACCCTCCCGTCCTCTCCAGCCAAGCAGGGTAGCCGCCAACGCTACCAGCCCCAGAAGCACAAGGTGGCCGCTGCTGCCACCGCCACGATGTCATCAGGCCCGTTGGCCCTTTAGCCCCGCCCACTTTGTGGCCCCTCCCCTTCCGTGCCTTGGCCCCGCCCCTGAACGACCATGGCTTGCCCCCCCCCTAGTTTTGATCCTGGCTACGCCCCTGCCTAAGGCTCCACCATCTTCTCTCTCATTGCTCCACCCTCCAGTCTTCCAGAACATGCAGAGAAGTAAAGGAGGGAGAGGAGCTGGTCATAGCAGGAGGGGGAGACCCCCTGGATTCCTCCACAATCTGCCTCATCTCATCTCTTGGCCCCACCCCTCTCCTGTCTCCGAGTCTGGACTGCTCTCTGCCACAGCCTCTTCTTGCTCACTAAACCCTGCTACCTCTTCAGTTTCCGACACCACCTCCTAGTCTGATCCCTCCGCCCTCTTATCGTCATCCCACCACCAATACCCTGGATCTGAGCCTTCTTCCCCTGGGAGTTCCCTTGGCCATCCAATTGATGGACATTGTAGCCTAGAACTTCTGGAGGCCACCACACTAGCTGTGTGATTTTATATATTAAATGCAAAAAAAAATCTCTGTAACCATACTAGCTTTCCTTTGACACATTTTATTTCTAACGCTTGCCCTTTAGGTTCAGAAAAAATAGAGCCATCTTGGAGATGCAAATTGCTATTAAAACCAAGAAAAGAACTGCATGCCATTGCTGCGCACACTTGGCTACAAAATGTACCTGATGCTCTAGCCCTCTTTAGATACTGTGGTCCTGTTCGGTTTCTGATAATTGGTTCTCATGGGAAACTTACAGATTCTTGCTTCACACAATTAACTCAAGGCAGTGTCGATTTACTCTTGGCAGAAAGCCAAGGCCTGCCTGACCTGGCAACAGCTCTCTGATTGGTTAATGACCAGCACTGAACTCTGTTATCTAGGAATGCTAGCACAGTTGTTTCTTGTTGGGTGTTAGGAGTAGGAGTACTGTGTATGGTTGGAGAGAGAGAGAGACAGAGAGGATTTATTTTGCTTTGCTTTGTATGCAGAAACTCTGCTGCTTTTATTTTCTTTTAATAAATCCTGTAAATAGTTATTCTGCGTCTAGCCGACTAGTCATTTCCACCTCAACTAGCTTCTGCGCTGTGCAGGAAAACTCTGCTACGTTTGGGCTAAAGCCACTAGAGCTATGCCTGACACTTCAAAATTCTAAGAGGCCCATGCAGTTACAAATGTGTGGCCAGGAAGAGCCTCCCCACCTCTCCTCCTTGCTGCCATTTTGAAGTTGGGAACCTGCTGAAGGTACATGAGCTCCTTGCTACATGACACAGGGAGTCTACATGTATACGGGAGGCTCTGCAGTTCAATGCTACTCTCAACGTGAGGACTGCAACAAGGACAGGCTGATGGGGATGCGACGGGGAGTGAGGGCAGTAAGCCCAGTGGCACTTTCCCCCTAAGGAAATGGACTGAACATCCAAAATAATCTAAACCCTCTAACAAGAAGAGGCGAGTTCCATTACCTGTGCCAATTACACAAATACAATTAAATTATTTATACAATTTATTCTGGGGAACGCAATGCAGACACCCAGAACCTCGCCTCTGCCCCAAACTAGCGTCTATTTCAAGAGCCATTCCTTTGCACAGATTCAAACCAGAAGATTAAGAAAACTTTCAGACGAAAGCAGAAATTCTGTCCAATTTCGTGCTCCAAAGTCTGTGTCACCCCCCACTCCCACCCTGATCCATACATTCAGAATCCTGTCCAAAGCTAGCTTGGAAAGACAGACCTTGCTTGCCCAGGACAAATAAGGGAAAAATCAACAAGTGGGGTTGAAACATTCAATTCCCTTTATTTTGCTCATTGAGGCTGCTTGTACTGCATGTTTTGTTTTTGTTTTTAAAGGGGTGGGTGGGATTGGGACATCACAGGAAATTGTCATACAGCAAGTTTAAAAACTACAACAGTACATATAGAGAACAAGGGGGTGCCCAAGGAGGGCCCATCTAATAGCTCGCTCTCCTTTGTTCAGTATAGTTTTTACCACTTTCTTCCTACTGTACACATTTTACAGTAGTTGCATCAGATCAGTAGTTTTCACATTATTGAAAATGTCTGTCACATAGGTACAAATTTAGAATCATCACATTACATGGCTAGTCTAGGTCATTGATAGATCAGATCTTATACTACAGTGATTGAAGTTCCATTACAGCCATCCTAAAAGGACACATAATCATTGCCTACTGGAAGCTCACATCTAAAGGGATATAAAAAGGCTTTATTTTATTTTTTTCCAAACTGACCCAGCTCATTACACACTAACAGCAAAAACCACCCCTCCCGCATTATGATCTTTGATGGCAGGACAGCAGTGGTTTGGAGCCATTTTGCACCAATTGCTATTTTTCTCCCCCGATTTTGGACTCCCTCTGTTTGGATTCTGATCATTTTTGTGTTACGGAGGAATTACTTTGTTATATCGCTTAGAAAGGCCATTGTTTCTAAGTACTGGTTCTCTTACCAGATACGGTACTTACCACAGCATGGAAGCAGAGGCAAAACATCTTCATCTAAAAGACATACAGATCTATGCTACAATTTGGCAACGTAGGACATGTGCAAATATGAAACGCCTTTTGGAAGACGCACTTGATGGGCTACCCACAGAGATTGTACAACAATATATGTCCCGGCCTGTAGTTGCTTGCAGTAATGCATGACTATTTGTGCCACAAATGTGGATGTGGATGCGATGCAATGAGGATAGATGGCATCTGAATTGAGATAGGCACCTGCAGTTCCCTGTTCAACAAGATATTTGTGTATGGCAGCGTGCTTCCTATGCAGAGATTGGACTAGATTGCTCTTCAACCACACAATCGCATTAATTCCATATGTGCTTTGATACCGGCAAAGGAAGAACCATCTTCAAGAACAAGTTATTTATCAGGCCAGAAAGAAAGGAAACCCTGAACTGTTGACATAGCAGCTACCTGGAAACATAAGCACACACACACACGTTTTTCTTTATGTCAGCAATCCAGGGCCAAACAGAATGTATTTAAAAATTGAATCCCTAAAATTGAAAGGCAAAAATCGGCAATGCGTCTCGTCCTTGAACACATGATATACTAAATATTGATTTCTTAAAAAATAATTTATTGCTTTAATTTTTTTTCCTTTACAACAGAAGACACTCAAAATCCAGAAAGAAAAAAAAGCTGTAAACGTTTAGTTTGGCATTCACACAATCAAAAGTTAAAATACCTGTATCTTCAACCTACAAAGCAATGGATGGCAAGGATTACGCAGATTGACAGGGTGCAAAACAGAACATGTGAGAAAGTTCTCTTTTTATTGCTATCTACCTACTGAGGAATACAAAGACGAAAAAGGGCAGGCATAGAACAGGACACAGTGGAATCTACTGGAAAACAATATGCTGGTGATAAAAATGAGGACAGCTGTCAGACTCAGCTGCACTAATCATGGGACAAAATCGTTTCCCCTGCACTTTAGGGAAGGGGGGGGAATAAATAGGTAGGTATGTTGTATCTTCAGAAGCAGTCACTGCTAAACAATGGTTAAGTGCTCCACTGAGACCAATCCCTGTTTTAAATGTATATAGGGGTGACAGGGAACGGTGTAGGCAAGAGCCTCGCCCATGGATATTTCCTACCCCATGTCACTATGCCACATAGTGCATAGTTAAAACTATGAAACTGGTTACTGAAAGGTGTGGTGCTGGCCGCGAACCCAGACAGCTTTAAAGGGGGACAAATTGAAGGAACTTAAGGCTATCAATTGCTATCTGTGATAGCATACCAGTCACTGGAGGACAAGGGCAGAAGGCAGCTATTGCTTTCACATCCTCCTTGCAGGATTCTTTTTTAATGGTTGTGGCAAGCAGGATCCAAGCTGAACTAGGCAAGGCTTCTCTCTGATACAGCAGGGGTCCTAGGTCCTTAGTCAGTACCCTATCAGTGGCTACTGTCCATGGTAATTAAATGATGCCTCCAGGTTCAGAGTGTAGAGCAGGCACCCCCAAACTGCGTCCCTCCAGATGTTTTGGCCTACAACTCCCATGATCCCTAGCTAACAGGACCAGTGGTCGGGGAAGATGGGAACTGTAGTCCAAAACATCTGGAGGGCCAAAGTTTGGGGGTGCCTGGTGTAGAACATAAGGATGGGAGAGTTTTATCCAGCTCTCTCCCCTCCATCAGTTGACTTTTTAAATGTTCAGATCAAATCAAATGCTTTTGAACAGCCAAAATGCTCAACCTACCCTTTCAAAATATTTTGCCTCCACCACTCTCCCATTCATTCCTCCAGGACAAATGAGATCCCACACTTTTGCACTAGGGATAATGAGGCTTGGAATCAAGTTTCATGATCCACAGCAGGAAATGATGCCTATTTGCAACCAAAGAACCTGTTCTGTTTTGCCACCTAGGGCCCCTCCCCCCCAAAGCAAGGCTGCCCCGCCTCCCTTGGGGACAATCAAGGGAGGAACCTGACCCAAATGGTTCCATTCACATGTCTATCGTACGTGTCAGGTCACATGGAGCGGAAGTGGCTCCCCTATGCTGTGTGCACGTAGGAAGTGGGCACAGTTGGTTAAAATTCAGAAACCACTTCCACTTCCAAGATTAAGTAACAACCAGTTATTACCATATTTTTGGTGCTGAGGTGTTAATATCTCAGTACTGAAAAACATGGGATATGTTTCAATGTGCCTTTTCCCACTTGAATATGCATGTGAACAGGAACTGGGTTGGTAGAGCATGGGGCTCTTAATTATCATGGCCGTGGGTTCGAGCCCCGCATCGGGCAAAAGATTCCTGCATTGTAGGGGGTTGGACTAGATGACCCTCGTGGTCCCTTCCAACTGTAGGACCTCCTCATACCCAAGTGCTAAACATCTTGCCAAAGGACCCTAGTTAATGTATGCCTACTAGGTGGCTCAAGCAGGCAAATGGCTGCCCACCATCTCACTGCCACCACACTATGGAGTGGGGATGTTCAAGGGCTCTGTGGTTGCAGCAGCCAGGTGCACACGATCTAGATAAAATTCAACTGAGCACGGCTTTCCCTTTTGCCTGCCTCTATAATCGACTGCAGGTTGGCACAATGAGCCACTTGAGTCAATGGGAGGTCTGCGCACGACTCTCAAATCCCCACTGAATCCATTCTCTTCACTTGGTGAAGTTACTCATTTTCTTAGGGCTGGGCGGGCACACAATGCCTTCCATCCACCACGGTAGCCCCTTGGGTTGCCTATGGATCTCTAAACGGAAAACAGGGATCTACTGAACCATATTGGGATCCTCTGTGTGCACTCGTGTGTTGGCCCAATGGTTTGGGCAGGTCTGTATACATTCTTAGAGCCATAAACTCTCTGGGGAAACTTTCGTTTATTCTGTAAACAAGCAGTGAATGCCCTAAAGAGGAAACTTAACAGGAGTAACAACCTTGCGATGGGGGGTTTGACTTGAAATCCAATAGGATAATTGACAGGAATGACTTGAATGGACAAGACATCAGTCATATGACGGCTGCACAAGTTAGTCTATTTTAGCTCCTTGCATTGTGCCAGCCCATAAACTTGCAAATGGATTCTACGATCCTGATACGATCTGAAGGCTCCCACAATGTCATGGGCACCTCTAAGGCCATATTAGTGCATAGTTAAAGAAAAGAGAAGAAGAAGAAGAAGAAGAAGAAGAAGAAGAAGAAGAAGAAGAAGAAGAAGAAGAAGAAGAAGAAGAAAAGAAGAAGAAGAAGAAGGAAGAAGAATCACTGCTTCTGAAGAAAAAAAGAGCTAGATTTCCCCCTCCACCAAATGAAAATAATACATTTAGCAACCTGACAACCGGTGTGCATCCTACATAAAAATGTCCACTGGCCTTTTTATTATTTTAGTCACCTCATAATTTATAATAAATAGGTTAATCACAACCGATAAATATGCATCTTTAAGTAAACAAAGGAATGAAGAATTAGTGTTTATACAGAGGATGCGTACATTTCAAAATCATAGATAATCATTGAACTCTGCCAATGAACAGATTACTGGCTTCAAGAACAGTGTTCAGACACACGGGATTATTGTAAAAACCATAACTGCGCTCTGTACCACAGCAAATTTTCTTTATCAAATTAAAGTCACAACGATTAAAACAAAGTATCATTTTTAAAAAGATTTGTGACTTCTAGTTCCAAAGCTATCATCGATACATAAAATAAAAACACTTCTTAATGATTTCCCATTTGAGAAGCTTCACATAAAATTATGGCATCTTCTAGAAAAAACTTTTAAATGAGAAAAATATCCCGCCCCCCCCATTAATAAATTTTGTTTATATAAAACAGCTAAAGAAAGAGGCACCCCCCAAAAATGTGGGAAAAAATATTGCAAAGGAGGTTAATGCCTTGTTGCCCAAGGTAAGTTCTTGACAAAGGTATGATCCAGCCAAAGTTAAGTACTTTTTGCAGTGCAATTAAGTATGGATAGTACTGCAGTCTCAACCAAACTCAACTGAGAAATTTAAGTATGTGCCTAACTCCTCCAATGAAATGAATAGGACTTAAGAGATGCAGAGAGGCAAACTCCTGCCGGTTGCTTCTCTGCTAAACGTTGCAACCTCCTCTTGACTTTATGTCCTAAATAGGACATCCATCTGGAGGGCCCAGGACTTTAATATCAAATGTAATACAAATATATGGAAATATATATATCCAGATCCCTACACTGGCATACTGTGAAATACCGCGGGTAGACATTTTGTGGCATGGCAAAGGATTAGACACAATTACGCCAGTCTAGCTAATCAATAACTTTTGTTTTTAACTTTGGCTGAATTCTGGTCAATGTTATTTGATAAGCTACTCAAAGAAGGGATGGATGATGTGCGTATAGCATCAATATTTTTGCACTCAACACGCACCCACACACACTTTTTCTTTTTCTTTTACAATCAAATATATATAAGCATTAAGTTCAGCTTTCTAAATATGTTAGTGTACAATATTGTTTTGCCCCATATAATTACATTTGAATATTCTTGATTAAGAAAAATTTCAGCGGGTTTTTTTTTCTCCTTCTTAAAAGAACGCTGCATTTACAGTGCATAGCTGTAACAAAAAAAGAGCATCGTCTTGTCATACGGTATGTACACAAAATAAAAATACTCCATTTAGCATCTGTAAATACTTAACTACATTCATGAATGTAGTAAATAATCTAACTGTACACCCCCCTCCAACCCCCCCCCTCTGAAGATTTGCCCTCAATGTTTTTGTAGCGTAACACCATGTCGGCTCATCGAAGGGGGGAAAAAACACCCAAGAAGCTGGCTGTTAATGAGGGTCTCAAAATTTCTCTATGTAAGATAAATGTTTTGGATGTCACAATTAAAAAGACAGAACTTTAAAACGCTATGGAAGTTGTTAATCCTTCCACCATTTTCTGCCCTTCCCTTGCCTTCATGAGAGAAGCACAATGAAAGATGGCGGGCTTTGTGGACCTGTAGATTTCTTCAGGATTGTCGTCATTTTAAAACAACATGGCGTGAGAAGAAGCTTCTTTAATGAAACAAACAAACAAACAAAATCCCCAAACCTGCAGTGTGTCTCAGGTGTCAGCAGCGGAAGTTTGAATTTGCTTCATTTTGAAAATGTCCTATGTACACAATTTTGGAGTTCGCATATATATATATATATATATATATATATATATATATATATATATATATATTTTAAAACGTATCTCTATGGAACTGCTGCCATGTCAAATGGTTCTCACTTGGCACTCTACAAAGATCGAAACCCTCGCCCTCTTCACCCTGGAAAAGCAAAGTTGAGACTCAGGGGGTACACAAACGCTCACACCAGACCCATTTTGCCTCTTCATTCCTTAAGCAGCTGTCCATGTAAACTATGTTTTTTTTGTATATGGAGAGTGTGTGGAGTTAGGGAGAAATTTGTAAGCATGACTTCTTCATTGTTCATTATTGAAGGACTTGCCGTCCATGAGGTATTCGCCATCCCTCCATTTTCCTTGGCCATGATGCACGTTACCTCCGCAAGCTTCGCTGTGCCTCTTTGAGTAAGCTGTCAAAATCCATGGAGTCATACTTGCTCTTCGTAGAAGCAGGATCAAAATCGTCTGAGTTTGAATCTAGAAGAAGAGATAGGTAGGTTAGAGTCTTGACTATTGTGACTATGGTTTTATATATATATATATAGAGAGAGAGAGTCTCCTTGACGTGATAGTACTGGCTGGTTTGCATGCAACTTTGGGAATGCAAATTGCACTAGGATTAATCAAGACTAGAGTCCAATCTGCAATGGATAACAATAACTAATTTGGCTACCTATTTGAGTAGTAGCCACGCCACTATCACACATTCTTCATGCTATTTATCTGTTTGTTTGTTTGTTTGTTTTGTTTTTTAAAAGATTTTATTAAATATTTTTCATAATACAATAAGACATAATAAACTAATCTAAATAAAAACAAACAAAACAGCAAAGGGGAAAAATAGATGAAAAGGAAAAAAAGAGGGAAAATAAAAAGGATATCTGATTGTCTGTCAGTTACATAAAATAAATTATTCAAAATATTCACTCTAGAATGACATCCCATTGATCTACTTTTTTGTTAGGAAATATTTTCCCAGTCTTCCAAACCAAATAATTCAGCTTAAATTGTTTTCCGTTTTACACAAAAAAATCCAAAAGGGGTTCTCTAGTTATGGTTATTGATAAATTTCAACAACAGCTTTCCTCTAATCAAACATATCAACGTTATCTCCAGTTACTTCCACAACCATTCCTCCATATTAAGCACTAATATTTCCACCTCTGTCTATACTAGAGTCTCTCTGTGATGATATATTAAATGATACTCCATAATTGTTTTTTTAAAAATTATGCATTCATTAATTCGCATCCAGTTCCATATCTTCCGTTTCCATTTCCTGTTGTATTTGTCATAGTTTTCCATCTTGATTTTTTAAAAATTACCCCCTTCCATTTGCATTCTTCATGCTACTTATCCACAGGTCCAGCCAACATTATTTTTAGTGACATGGCTTCCTTCCAACCTTATCTTCACTGCTGTGTGGAAGGTGGCTCCTTCCACATCACTTGACATTAAAGCCATTTTGCAGGGGACCATTTGGTACCAGTTCCCAGAAGGGGTGACACTGCTATGGGAGGGGGGCAGCATCCAGTTCTCCCTTATTACCTCAATCTTCTAGTCCATGGGTAGGCAAACTAAGGCCTGGGGGCTGGATGTGGCCCAATCGCCTTCTAAATCCGGCCCACAGCTGGTTCAGGAATCAGCGTGTTTTTACATGAGTAGAATGTGTTCTTTTAATTAGAATGCATCTCTGGGTTATTTGTGTGGCATAGGAATTCATTCATTTCCCACCCCAAAATATAGTCCGGCCCCCCACAAGGTCTGAGGGACAGTGGACCGGCCCCCTGCTGAAAAGGTTTGCTGACCCCTGTAATGACACAGAGGCCAATGGAAGGAGACTCCACTACCACTACAAGAAGCATTAGAAGGGGCTATTTTTACTCTCTCTCTCTCTCTCTCTCTCTCTCTCTCTCTCTCTCTCTCTCTCTCTCTCTCTCTCTCTCTCTCTCTCTCCAGGGCTACTCATAAAGGGCTCTTACCCTAGTGAGATGGGTTCTGGATATGTAAGCAAATGCTTACTACAAGCCCCCTTTTTAAAACAAAAAACCAAAAAACCCTCTTAGCTTTAGTGCTGCATTTATTTCCCAACATATTAGGCTGTTTCCCACTTCTTAATGGGTCCCAGTTATTCCTTGCAGAATGTTACAAGCCATTTTGAACACACATTGTGGGATGCACTATTCCGGTAGTTCCCCTGACTACAACCACCTTTTAGAAAACAGATTAGTTTAAAATAGATAATAAATTAGTTATTCGTGTTCAGGGTTTTGCAATTCTACATTTGACTCATTCTCTCCCCCCCCCCCTTAAAGGAAAAGACAGCAATCTTTAAAACAAAAACCTCGGAGAGGCATACTGGAGTTCTGATGAGGAAAAGATTTGAGGACACACTGAAAACATGATAGCTCTTCCAGAACTCACCCCCCAGTGATGGATAATGTTCAAGGAGGTCTCTTTAAGGCAGCTTATTTTATACCCTAGATGTTTTGCGATACTAAAAAACACCCCTGACTTCATCAATGTGGAAAATAAGTCAAGACAAGACTTCAATCTGTCTTTACTGGTTTTATCAGCCAGTGTTTGAACAAATGATTTGCCACCTTTTATATTTTCATCACTGGGCCTCTATCTCTCCAGCAGTCAGCTGCCTTTCTGCGGCTTTACACTATCTATTTAGCCAGTGAAGTGAATTATAGCATATTCACTTTGAACAATGCATATCGCCTTTATCATTTAGACTCGGAGAAGACATCAATTGGCATGGGGAAATATTGTTTTGTATTCACTTCCCGCATTACACAAAGCAGAGGGAGGGTGTACAAGATTTCAGACAGAGGAATAGCAGTATGCTGAAATCTTAATGATCTCAGTCATTAATTTAATATTTAAAAAAATCCCCACATAATTAGACTACTAAGGACAGCTACAAGTGTCATCACACTTAATCCTATTTTTGGTAAAAGAGAAACATTTCCTGTCCTCCTGCTTAACCTTTAATATTCAAATATATAGTTAAGAGAATTCATTATAAGAAAAAGGGTCTTTGGATAAACACCGAAGCCATTTATCATGAAAGTCCTAGCTGCCTTATGTATGGGTGCTGCTGTGGTGATGTATAAAATGGCTAAGGTCCAGGATGCTAGGTAGGTAAAGGGTGAGGGACCCCTGGATGGTTAGGTCCAGTCAAAGGCGACTATGGGGTTCTGGCGCTCATCTCGCTTTCAGGCTGAGGGAGCCGGCGTTTGTCCACAGACAGCTTTCTGGGTGGCTGGCCAGCATGACTAAACAGTTTCTGGTGCAATGGGACACTGTGACAGAAACCAGAGCACACAGAAACACTGTTTACCTTCCTGCCGCAGCGGTACCTATTTATCTACTTGCACTGGTGTGCTTTCGAACTGCTAGGTTGGCAGGAGCTGGAACAGACATGCTTTAATTAATTTTAAAAAAAGTGGCTTTATCACAATTTGAAGGTGGTGAGAATATGAGCAGAGGGAGTGAGGATTAGCACATGTGTTTCATCCCTAGTGCAATGCTGCTTTCTGAAGTCCACTAACTGCCCAAGTGCAGTTCTGCAGAGGCACATAGAATGCAGGCACAACTGAAATCTGTGGTGGCAAGGAAGCAACTTCACAACACTTTACCACAAGCAGAGCAGGGCTCCCTTTGCTGTTCCCACATGCGGAGAACGTCGAAATGGCAATTTTCCACATTGGCAAAAACAGACCTGAATTTGGTTTAGAAAGCACTTATGAAACAACTGCAGCTACTTTTCAAACAAGGTGCTCTAAATTTAATTTTTATTGTTCGTTCCAGCTTGAAAAATAATAGAAAGACCTCGGGTAAACTGAAATTGCAGACCCTACATTCAGCCCCTCCCCGCCAACCCCCCCCCCAAGTAAATGCCATACCTAGGTCTGCATAGTTTGACTTGCAAAATTGCTTTTGTCCACAAAAATACAGTTCGAAGTCAGGTTCGTTGGCTCTGCGCAGCGTGTACCCATTTTCTAGAGCGGCAAAGGCATCACAAGTGTAGCGGTAAGTGATGAAACCATAGCTATCTCTGTAATTGAAAAGAAAACATGCTGTTGAGAATTGCAATTAAAAAGTATTAATGCACGCCCAACGTCACCATTTCCTAAGAAGCAAGAACTCTACGGGGGCTCACCTAGCGTAAATGCCAACACCACTGCGTCCATTCATCAGCACAATTGTCCTGTCAGCCAGCTAAATACTTTTTTCTGGGACATGAAATCTCAACTATAGCGGGATTAATAAATAAGGGAGAAAGTGGGGGGAAGGTTTTTTTAAAACTTTAGCTTGACTTCTGACACAGTACTTTCTTGTTGCCACAAACCTATGGGCATCTTTCTTTCTTTTTAAGTGTACAGTGGTACCTCGGGTTACAGACGCTTCAGGTTGCAGACTCCCCTAACCCAGAAATAGTACCTCGGGTTAAGAACTTTGCTTCAGGATGAGAACAGGAATCGTGCGGCGGCGGCGGCGGGAGGCTCCATTAGCTAAAGTGGTACCTTGGGTTAAGAACGGTTTCAGGTTATGAACGGACCTCCAGAACTAATTAAGTTCTTAACCTGACGTACCACTGTACACACTTCCTAACAAGAAATAATCTTAAAGGCTAATCTCACCCATCATCCTGTAGATTTACGGTGCACTCCTCAATTTCACCAAAAACTTCAAACCGGTCTCTCAGTTCTGTTCGGGTCGTGTCAGGCCCAATTTTGCCCACATAAATTACACGTCGTTCTTCCTGTTGGAGAGGAGCACATGAAATAGCTTATTTGAAAATACATATATAAAATTGAGGTGTTATATAATTCTAATACTTTAGTTTAAGACCACCTAATTTGAAAGAGCAGGTCCACCTTTTATCTGTTTTGGGGTGGTTTGGCAATAGCACTAAATTCTCTGTTGTCTTTATTATTTTTTGTAGGGATCAGGTCTTTGATTTTTTTTTTTAAAATAAACTTTAGATTTAGATTAAAATACAATCCATACATACTCGAAGACCACAGTCATACCAAACCAAACCAAATTCATATATAAATCATAATATACAAAATCATATAAATCATATAATAATAATAAAAAGAAAAAAATACTACTAAAAAGAAACTGAAACTTTCATCTCTAAATAATAATAATTAAGACAATCATGGTGCATTGAAAGTAATGATAAACATAATATTCCAGAGCATAAAGAAAAAAAGAAAAAGAGAAAGAAAAAAAGAATAAAAAAGAAAGAAAGAGAAAACATACATTTATCTCATCATTCACGTCCAAAAACAACCAATAACAGTATCCTCTAAATTCATCAAAGATCATGATCTCGTACCTATATTCCTCCCATTAAAGACTCCCACTTATCTCTCTTTGATTTTTAGCGATTTTGCATTTTTTAACCAACTTTTATCTGTGCTGCAAGACACTGAAAGGCTGTGTATAAATTCTTCTTATATAAAAATTAAATAATATATAAATTTTAAAGTGCTAAATCCCTTTGTCTAGAAAAAAAATGGGCTGCAGAAATTGTAGCAGATTTGTACACTCCTAAGAAATGGAATGAACTGTACGTTGAGCAAGTTTGGTCTGACTTTAACGCTCCATGGACATGTTTTGTTGGCATCCTTCTGTCTCAGGAGACAATGGAAGAGTGTGCCTTCAGGGGTGAAGTCAAACTGCTGGAGAGTTTTACAGCTCCTCCAGCGGCTGTAGAGACTGTACAGGACAGACACCTGTTTTACTGCAGGTGGTGTTTGTTCTATCTGAATTCCTTCTAATGGTCATTCCTCCTCTTGTCACTGCTGTGGATACACAACCTGATTGTCTCCAGACGCTGTGTTTTTCTGCAAGGGGTTCCCACACAATGTAGTTGATATTGCCAGCCTCAAGTCACACTTGCAGATAATTTTGTAATGCAGAGTTGGCCTGCCAACAGGCCAGCCTGGTTCCTGAAGCCAGCTCCCCATAGAGAATATCTTTGGGGATCCTGCCATCTTCCAGTCTGTGGACATGACGAAGCCAGCATAGATGTCATTGGGACTTCAAACATGATGGGAATGTGGGCTTGGGAGAACCCATCTTTGTTTGAGACTCTGCTGTGCCATGTGATGCCAAAACCTTCCCGACGCAGTGTGAAGTAAAACAAACCCCATGGGGTGTGGGGTATCAGAAAATCTATGTGCAAGTGTTCACTAATTTAGAACTCTGATCATCCCCTAGCTATCGGGACCAGTGGCCAAGCCTTATGGGAGCTGTAGTCCAACAACATCTGGAGACCCAAGTTTGAGAAAACCTGTTCTAAGGTTCTAGATAGCACAAGGAGTCTCCACTTCCCAGTTCACGGAGCGCAACAGTGCACTCAGTCCATGTGTAGAATTCATGGAGAGAGGCAACAATGGCGACATCATATTGAGGGGTAAGTCTCAGAAGAATTACCAACGTATGGTATAATGTGTCAGGAACATGTAAGCATGGTCTCTATTTCCATTTCATACTCCTTGACTTTATTTTAGGTTGTGTTTGCTCCTAATGGCCTTGCCTTGGAATAGGAGGATTCAGCTCATAAATCTGGGAACAGTAAAGATTTGCACATGCTCTGCAATATTCCTCCCCCCATCACACGCAAATGTCTTAACAAAACAAAACTTAACTGCGCTGAACCACTTGATAAGAAACAATTTGGTTGACACTAGCTATTGAACCAAAATGACTGACCAGATGGAGCATAACATGGAGCAGACTTTCTAATACACTTCATTTCAGATAATATATCTGGATTGGAAGGGGAGGGGGGGGGGAACCATAATGTTTCATGCACCAACATTGAAAACGTAATAGAGCTATGTGATGGGAATAAATACTGCATATGCTCCACGAGATTTGTCACGAGTGTGATTATTCTTGGCTTCTATTTCCCCTTCTTCTCTTTATTTAGGCTGCGAGAGATAACCCTGCTAAAACTGAACCATTAAAAAAAAAAAGGCTTGGTGAAGTACAATTAAGGGAATAAGTAAAAACGACCAAGGCACAGAAATTCAAATTTGAAACTGAAATGTACCATATGTCCTCCAGTATGCAAGAGCGGCAAAAGATTCCACTAACTATTCCCTTAAACGGCATGCCATTGTGTCCACAGATTGGGTACAGGCTTACATGGCTTTTTCATAATTCCAAGAGCGATACAGTAGCTTTCTTTGCAGTTTCTCTGATACGGGGCCATAAATGTGCAAGGGTGAATAGAAGCAATACATGGTTAAGCAGCAAACAGTGTGGCCCCACTGCTTGTTCTTAGTAAACTAGTAATATACGCTAGCTGACGATGGAGGTTCCATTTAATTCCTAGCTAATAGCCTTTGGTAGCCCTATCGTCCATGAATATGTCTGACTCTCTTTTAAGGCCACATAATATCATAACATCATAACATATAGTGGCTGTGAACATTCCTGCCCGCCCCCCAAAAAAACCCCAAGAAATCAAGGTAATGTGCATAGAGTTTCCAGGACGTTTCCTGTCCAGGCACTGTTCAGATGAAAGTACAGTGGTACCTCGGGTTACAAACACTTTGCAAACTCTGCTAACCCGGAAGTAGTACCTCAGGTTGAGAACTTTGCCCCAGGATGAGAATGGATATCGCGTGCCGGCGGTAGGGGGGGGCATTAGCGAAAGCGCACCTCAGGTTAAGAACCGTTTCGGGTTAAGAAAGGACCTCTAGAACAAATTAAGTTTGTAACCCGAGGTACCACTGTATCTTAGCTTCAACAAAGTTGCTGCATTGTGTCACTTCAATATCATGCTCTCTTTTGTAGTTGTTCTAGAAATTATTGTTAAAAAATTGTAAATGCAGGGGGCGATCCTATTTTTCAGCAAAGAAGCTCTCTTTCCAACTTCAAACAAGTTTTAAGGTTATCTTGCATGCATCTGCCAATGTTTGATGGCCATGCATGTTTCCAAGAGATTATCCAGACCCCCTATCCCAGCATCCACACACTGCTGCTTTTAGCAAATGAAAAAATGCAGGCACCTCTTATCTGGGCTCTTAAGAGTGCATACTCTGAAGAGCTGGTAACATAATTCTAACAGTAGGAGAAGTATGGTCTCACTCTGCATTGGTCCACATCACCCTGCTCTGGTAATCATCATCATCACGAATCTATTAATTGCCTTATACAAAATCACATACACACAAATAGTTAAAAATGCAGATACATTTACAACAAAACAAAAACCACACAAATTAGACACTTGTGGCAAAGACCTGTTTATCTAAGCTGGGAAGGTTTGTCAGAACAAAAACGTCTTCAATTGTTTCCAGAAAGTGTAGGTCAGGCATAGGCAAACTTTGCCCTCCAGATGTTTTGGGACTACAACTCCCATCATCCCTTACCACTGGCCCTGTTAGCTAGGGGTGATGGGAGTTGTAGTTCCAAAACATCTGAAGGGCTGAGTTTGCCTATGCCTGGTGTAAGCTGTAGGAGCCTGTCGTATCTTGGCAGTAATTCTGTTCCACAGAACAGGGGCTGCCACACTCAAAGTCCTGCTTTAAGTTACTGTGGAGTAATGCTGGAGTGGGAGGGGGGAGGAATTGTGCAGGAGGGACAAGTAATGTTTCCATGCCTGCATGCAGGGATATGAGTACGGGAAGTAACCAGGAAGAAAGGGATGTAGGCAAAATTTTGGGGTTTGTCTTTATGCTTAAGAATCTACCAATTTCTGTTTCATTCGTTAGTGAATAAGCATAGCAATCCTAGTTATCTGAAGAAGTGTGCATGCACACGAAAGCTCATACCAATGACAAACTTAGTTGGTCTCTAAGGTGCTGCTGGAAGGAATTTAATCATAGCAATTCTGTTATTTCCCAAAACATTTTTGACTGCCTAATGCTGTTTCGGTCAACCTTCAGCTGAAGTCAGTAGTGTGAGGCAGAGGAACATAGAATGCTGTCTTATACTGAGTCAAAGCACTGCCTACAAAGATTGACAGTAGCTGTCCAGGGCTTCAGGCAAATCTCTACCTGGAGATTCCAGGGATTGAACCTGGGACCTCCTCTACACAAAGGAGATTCTCTGCCTGTGAGCTACAGTCCTTCCTGCTCACCTGACTTCCCAAGAGCTGAGCCACTGATGCTTATCCAGAGAGGGGAAAGTGGCAGGAAGGTCAGCGCAGTGCAAAGGCATTGGTGCAGCCAGTCCATTGCTCCTGCTGGTGTGTTTGCCCTGCGCTGAGCTCGCCACTTCACATCTCCACCTCTCCCTCCTGATAACGAGCAGTGAGCACACTGTCTGGAGTTGGAAATGGTCTTGATCAGGCACCCCCAAACTGCGGCCCTCCAGATGTTTTGGCCTACAACTCCCATGAACCCTAGCTAACAGGACCAGTGGTCGGGGAAGATGGGAACTGTATTCCAAAACATCTGGAGGGCAGAAGTTTGGGGATGCCTGGGGATTCATTCTTTTATAGGGTAATGTTAAATTGCCAAAAGAAAATTAAAACAACGGCATATGCTCTCTGTCTGAATACCTTAGACCTTACTTTACACATGGAATGACAGTTGAAATATTTTTCGAACACATTTTTGAAGGCGTATATGTGAAAGCTTTCACAATCTGCATGTTGCTGCTATAGTCTATCTGCCAGTGCCTAGGTGACTTGTATTATTTCTTAGAATCATAGAAATGCAGAGCTGGAAGGGACCCCAAGGATCATCTAGTCCAATCCCTTGCATGTGGAAATATGGGGATTTGACCCCATAGCCCAACAATGTAGCTCAAATTGAGTATTCCCAAAACTTCTGACCAGAAATAAATGGACCCAGGCTTTGCTCAAGCCATTAGGAAAAATCAGAGCTATTGTACTATTGCTTGAAAAAGGAACACAAGGTCATTGCAGGAATGTCAACATCTCGGTGGGGGAGCGTATGGGACAAGAGGTCATACAAGGGCATGTTGTAACTCTTTAGAGTGATATTTCTCTGGCCTCACGCAGTCAGCCAACTATTTTCAGCAATAACAAGTCCCAGCACACACATACCCCTAACAAGTCCTGTTTTAAAACTAATGTATAGCTTTTGTGTCACCACTAAACCGTATGCCAATACTCTGCATTTATCCAATTACTTTCACTGGCGGGGGCAAATTTACACAAAGACTGAAACTGGTTGAAAAAGTTATTCCTTTTCTTGGGGAACTTTAGTTCTGCGAGGGAGCAAAGGGTCTGTAACAAAGTTAAGAGTCACTGATTCTTCAGGAGATGCAATGGCATTGAAATCAGAGCACAATTGCCTTAACTTTGTAGCACACATATGCTCCAAGACGGACATTTTAGGACAAAGCACATTTTTGTCTGCATCACTGAAGTTCCTGCTTCTATGGCAGATTTATATATTTCTATACATCCCATATGCTACGAAAATTTAAGCTACTTTGCTGCTTACTATCCATGACAAAGCCCTTTTCTAATACGTCTTCTAGTGGCTACCGAATGTAGAAAGTGATGATTTACAGTAGCTTTAAAATATTACATTTTAAAGGCAAAGTGAGCATTGAAATGAAAGCACACTGGAGCACAGGAGATCAGAATTACTGAGAAATGCATGTGAAGAGATTAGCATGGGTGTGTTTTGTTTGTTCCCTTTAAGGAGAAAAAAGACAGAGAAAAGGAGTATAAAACAAATCTCTTCCAAAATGAAAGTTATCTGCATAGTGCTTACAATTGCTTTCTGCCTCTGTCTCTCTCTTTGTTTGGCCCTTTCAGTTTCCCGTTTTTCATACTCTTTGCGATATTCTTCCCTCTTCAGCCTTTCATGCTGATATTCCTCATAGCTGTCATATCTAGGAGAGATAACTTAATCATTAAAATCAAGTGCCTGAATTTCCCAGAGGAACAATGAATAATAAAGATTGGGTGTGTTGTTCCTTTGACACATGCATAAAGAAATATATGTTAAAAATGTGAGACGTATAAATAGGGGATGCTACACTACCTGGGTCTATGGCTATATGGCGATCGGGATCGGGATCTTGAATACAAGGGAGAACTTCTATATGCCAGGGGTCTACAGTGACTGGACTCATGATAGTAGGAAGATCTGTTAGAAGAAATAAAAAAGAACATTTGTCACTGATTGTAAAGGATGAGTTATCCCCCTGCTTCCTACGGCTCACATCTATAGCTTCTTTCTATCTGCTGATAAGGTTTTGTCATAATATGTGCATTTCTTAGCCACCTAACAACAAAAGATGCATTGCCTTGCTGGCTCAAGGGTCCAACTTGTCTAGGATTCTGACTCCAGCAATGGCAAGCTATGTGGCTCCATTTTGACGTACAAGTCAGGCTCTGCATATTGAGAGATCATGGGGACTCCACTTAGTTTATCAGAGCTCCTATCCTTTAAGAGGCTTCACTTCCACAAATTTCAACTGATCCTTTAAAAAATAATAATAACCCAACAACCTCTAAGTTAGTTGGCCATCAGCACATGTTACGGGAATGAATTCCATAATTGTGTGTTGTGTGGGAAAGTGTTTCCTTTTGTCTGCCCAAGTGATTTATTTTCTCTCTGCAAATTCTTTACTGAGATAAGAATAGATGACTGAGTTAGCGACTGTCGGCCTCGTTTCATATGAACTGTAACTAGCTTTGCATCGGAGAGGTTGCTGATAAAAGGTTAGCACAGCAACTTCCTGCAAGCGGGCAGTCACATCCCATCATGCCGCTTGTTACTGCTCAGCATCTTTCTTCCAGTACAGTACCTTGAGGAGGATCTACTGCACGGCGACCTTGATCTCGATCGGGAATATGGAGAGCGGGAACAAGACCGGTGCTGAGGAAAGGACCTTGATCGAGAACGCATCCTTTGGAATCTTTGAGAAAGGAAGGATTTGGGTGGAGACGCTGAATCTCTGCATGGAGAGTTAAGAGATGAGCAAGAAGCCGACAGGTCAAACAAGGAGTAGGCTTGCGTCCCATCCCACGACCAGCACAGTTTGTCACTTTCATCTTCGCTGTCATCGAAAAGACCTTCCATTGTTAGTCCTGAATTTATAAACATAGGTAGCTTGGAGAATTGTTCGTCACTATAATTACCGTTGTCCCTCAGTGCACTGGTTTTAGTGGTCTCCTCCTCAAAAACAGCTTGGCTAGGGGGACCAAAATGCTTATTGAGTTCGGCCCGGATTTCCTGGTCTTGGAGCTGTTTCCGGCCGTTGCATTGCAAATCCTGCCTGTTCGCCTGTGAAATTTCTCTCTTATACTGGTCACTTTGTTCGAAAGAAGAACAGATATGGCACCACCGCTCAGGCAAGCAGCCTTTCAATTGGACTTGTCTGGACTCCTCAAGCTCCTGGGATAGGTTGATGTGTATTTCTGTTTTCGAATTAACAGACTGACAGTAGTCATGGTCACCAAACAGCCGCAAACCGGGCCGCTTTGTCTTCCTCTCCTCATGACCGGCAGACAGCACAGTTGTTTTACTAAGCTGCGCATACAGCTCTGACCGTTCTGGACCCTTCCGAACTAAGTTATGTCCTTGAGAGCTGGAAGACTCACTGCAGCGCGGTTTTTTGGAAGGTGGCATAACAGTCTTGCATGGCGACTTTGGCTTTGGTGAAGTCCGAAAAGGGTTGTCTTGGTTGGCTTTGTGAGGAGGGGTTGTAGGCGGAGTTAGGCCTAAGAGGAAAGCAAAGCAAAAACCAACCCAAGTTGGTTAGCATGTGGGTTCTACCCTAACTTTTCCCCCAAACACCTTCATGAGGCCCCCTTCTGTCGCTTCCCTGAAATATATCCTCAAAACCCATCTTTTCCACAAAACCTTTGCCAAAACCTTTATTCACCTATTTTATGTGCATGCATCTAAACCGAACACACAGTCTTCTCTAGTTCACACTGGCATCCATCTTTCTCACCTCCCGCCATCGACTTCCCCAAGTTGAAATTTAGATGCTCAGGATCTCAGAGGAAAAGATTTATCTTCTTGTTGCTACTCTATAATGTGTTATGAACATTGAGGGTGCTATATACATAAAGAAATCATGTTAATTGAAATGAATGAATGAATGAAGCAAGCAAAGAAACACACACACACAAAAAAAACCCCTAAAAATGAAACAATGTTTTTATTTACCCCTTGCAACATAAAAAGTGATGCTGATGTTACTAAAAGTCCCTTCTGTTATTACCTTTAGTGGTGTGGAATAGCTGCAGCATGGATCCTGTTTGCACCACTTGGTAATGTCACGAAGTCCTAGATCACAAGGCAGAAGCGAATGTTGTGGTTCCTTTCCACACCAGCATTGTACCCCCAAGTAATTGGATAAATACTGGCATGAGAAGAACCAAATCATGGGCTCCTCCCACTTGGCCTTGGTCTTCAATACTACCACAGTGATGTGGGAGGGGCATGCATTCCTACGGCTCCAAAGCTGCTAAAAGAAGTGCTCTAAAAAGGGCTTCTGGGTGTATATCAGCACAGGACAAACCAGAAGCTTCTTTAACTGCACATGGGGAAGAGATCCTTAACTCTTCCCTCCCCCAGCCTCAATCACAATGAAAATCACCCCAATACTGCAAATAACACCCTCCAAAAAATCAAAACCTTCAAAAAACCTAACATGGGTATCAATGGAAGCTTTCCCCCCTTATTGCCACATAGGGGAAATCAATTTTCATCAAGATTGTGGTTGGGGGTGAAGGGGCAACCCTCTCTTCTCTGTATGACACAGATGCACTGAGAATTGGGGCCCACACGCATAGTATTATTTAAGAAAACAACAGCAGATGTGATTGGTAACCACACAACTAAAATAACGTCTAAAGGAATGTTTATTCCTTCAAACATCAAACACTATTGGCAGGGGGGGGATTTTGATTTTATGAATTTATTTTCTTATCAGGTTTTTGGACTATTTGGGTGTCCTCTCAATAGCTAGGGAGTTTGAACTAATTTCGGTGGCATTCATTATACAAAGCTGATACTGAAAATGGTAGATTTAGACTGTAAATTGAAAACACTGTCACAGTCATCTCCACCCAATCCAACTATTTTTAAAGCTAAAACAATCTAGATGACAGAAACGTGCAGTACTTCAGTAACAGACAACACAAAGAGATGCAAGACCTAAAATTAGCATACAATTTGTAGCAATGATTCAGGTCTGCAGAGCTCAATAATTCAAGAAACCCTTGCTAATATACAAACAAACAAAAAAATATTGAAAACAAAACAACAAGGTTCTTCTAAAACAGGCATCCCCAAACTTCGGCCCTCCAGATGTTTTGGACTACAATTCCCATCAACCCCTGACCACTGGTCCTGTTAGCTAGGGATCATGGGAGTTGCAGGCCAAAACATCTGGAGGGCCGCAGTTTGGGGATGCCTGTTCTATAACATTGTTTTTTGCCGGGGGGGGGGGGGGAGAGAGAGATGGGAGGAACAGAACAATAGTGAAACTGAAAGGGCAAATGAACATTACAAATGAACATTACAAAGGAGAGACTGAAATTTACTTTGTGTTGAGCAAATAGAGGATTAAGTAAATAAAGAGGAGACAAATGTCAGATCAATAACTACCAGGTTCCCCCGCTCTCTCCCCACACACTATGATGTGCATTTACTATGCCAGATCTCTTTGCAGAGATGGAAGATCACACACAGCCACGCTGAACTACCTAGAATGAAAGAAGGCAAAGCTTTCATCCCACTGTTGATAGTTTTGTGTAGTGGATGTCTGCAACTCTTTTTGAGTTTCTTTCAGGTTCTATAAAAGATTATGTTAATCGAATGATTTTTTAAAAAACCAAAATGTTGGGAAGTACATCTTCCTAGCTGAGAGGCAAGTTAACCGAGAGCTAAGCCAGGTAATGAAACAAGTTGTTTTTCTTTCTTTTTAAAGGAGGTTCAGAAATTTGCATGGGTGGAAATCTTCACTGAACAGTCAAATATTGTTCAGGGGTGATTTAAGTCTGGTTCTTTCTACCAACAGCACAGGACTGGCTTAAATAAAGCTGTGCAGAATTGTATTTAACTCTGCTGTTTTAGTTTTACAATGTGGAAACTGAAGATCTCTATGCCAGACAAGCCAATTCAAAGAGGAACGGAGGTGTTACTTTGGAAAAACAAGACGACAAAAACCGGACAGACCTCAACCATAACCTACAGCATTCCAATGGCCAGTAACACACAGCCCAGCTCTTAGAAATGTTCCGCTTAAGGAACAACACATAAGCATCTCACCAGAGGCATCCAAGGTGTGTCTCAATACACCAAGCCACCACGTAACAGCCCAAGGCCTTTATGGGTCCCTAACAATAATCCAGCAAACTGCACAGCCATGTTGTCACTGATGCAGGTAGTGTGACCAGCGGAAGACATTTTGGCACCTGAGGCAAACCACAAAATGGAGTCCCCCTGCCACAAAAGAAGTGGGGACTTATGTCCTACATCAGGGACAAGGGGGTCTAGTTTAATCCCTCAAGATGCAATTTTAAGGTCTGCAAAAGGAACTGTGCTGACAAATGGAGGGAACAATATTGTATTGCATCAGGAATGTTACCTCAACAGAGGTATGATCAACCATTGATCAGTGTCAGGCCAAAAGAGAGACGGCGAGAAATGTGTATAATCTGCAGAAGAGCACTCTTCACTCCAAAGGAACTCTTTTATCCTTCAGTGAAAGAACTGGTTCTTCTTTTTCTAATTTTTTTGCCGATACTCCCCCAAAACATTTAAATATATTATAGATGTTTTTGCTGGTCAGTTTGAGCCAAACTGGGAACTGGGCAAAATATGTGAAACCTATAGCTCCTGCAATATGATTACATAGAATCATAGAGTTGGAAGAGACCACAAGGGCCATCCAGTCCAACCCCCTGCCAAGCAGGAAACATCATCAAAGCATTCCTGACATACGGCTGTCAAGCCTCCACTTAAAGACCTCCAAAGAAGGAGACTCCACCACACTTCTTGGCAGCAAATTCCACTGTCGAACAGCTCTTACTGTCAGGAAGTTCTTCCTAATGTTTAGGTGGAATCTTCTTTCTTGTAGTTTGAATCCATTGCTCCGTGTCCGCTTCTCTGGAGCAGCAGAAAACAACCTTTCTCCCTCATCTATATGACATCCTTTAATATATTTGAACATGGCTATCATATCACCCCTTAACCTTCTCTTCTCCAGGCTAAACATACCCAGCTCCCTAAACCGTTCCTCATAAGGCATGATTTCCAGGCCTTTGACCATTTTGGTTGCCCTCCTCTGGACACGTTCCAGCTTGCCAGTATCCTTCTTGAACTGTGGTGCCCAGAACTGGACACAGTACTCCAGGTGAGGTCTGACCAGAGCAGAATACAGTGGTACTATTACTTAATCTAGATACTATACTCCTATTGATGCAGCCCATAATTGCATTGGCTTTTTTTAGCTGCTGCATCACACTGTTGACTCTTAGATCCTTTTTACATGTACTGCTCTCAAGCCAGGTGTCACGCATCCTGTATTTGTGCCTTCCATTTTTATTTTTATTTTATTTTTTTGCCCAAGTGTAGTACTTTACATTTCTCCTTGTTAAAATTCATCTTGTTTGCTTTGGCCCAGTTCTCTAATCTGTTAAGGTCAATTAGAAGTGTGATCCTTTCCTCTGGGGTATTAGCCACCCCTCCCAATTTGGTGTCATCTGCTAACTTGATCAGGATGCCCTCAAGCCCATCATCCAAGTCATTGATAAAGATGTTTAATAAGAGTGGGCCCAAGACAGAACCCTGTGGCACCCCACTAGTCACTTCTCTCCAGGATGGAGCCACTGATGAGCACCCGTTGGGTTCGGTCAGTCAGCCAGTTACAAAACCACTGAATGGTAGCATTGTCTAGCCGACACTTTACCAGCTTCTTTACAAGAATATCATGGGGCACCTTGGCTAAGGCCTTGCTGAAATCAAGATAGGCTACATCCACAGCATTCCCTTCATCTACCAGGCTTGTAATTCTGCCAAAAAATGAGATCAGATTAGTCTGACATGACTTATTTTTTAGACACCCATGCCGACTTTTAGTGATCACAGCATTCCTTTCTAGGTGCTCACAGACCGTTTGCTTAATGATCTGCTCTAGAATCTTTCCTGGTATATTTTTGTTTATTTGGCTTTTTTTTTCTTTTACATAGGTAATGTGGTGTTTGGGGGAAAGCTACTTGTTGATGAAGGCCAATATGGCCAATAATTTTATTAGAGTCATAAGCTTTATGAAAAAAAAAAGGCTGCCTCATTTATTCACCCCAAATGATAATGACTACCTGTTCTAGCCAATGGAGTATAGAAGGGTATGTATGGTAAAGTTGGCGAGGCTGCTGCACAAAAGGGCTTGCAAGTGTCTGATTTTTTTTTTTAAAAAAAATCAATCACCACTGAATTTCTCCTAAAATAAAAATACTTCCATATCATTAGTAAAATGTGCAAAAAGGAATAAGATGAGATGAGAAGCACTATTGTATGTTTAAGGAGAGAGAGAGTGTGAGAGAGTTGGGGAGCCTTAAAAATAAGGACTAGGAACTAAGCACAGAAACTAAACAACTCATGTATATTAGACGCCTTTTAAGTTGAAATGAAGTTATAAATGCACACATAAGCAAAATGAAAGCTAAACAAATTAATCCCCACCCACCCTCAACAAGAAAATAAGATGGGTATGAAATCATATGGTTCTGAGGAAACAGAATGTGCATGTGGGGAATAACACTTTTGAGAGCTTGTCCCTTTCTGACAGAAAGCTAGCATAAGGTTTTGCCGGCTGTGCTGGTTTTCTGTTTGCAGGAAACTTTTCACATAGGGGAGCATTCAAAATTAGACCTGCCTCCAAGGGACTTTACATACATTTACATAGATAAATTTCTAGCGTGAATTTTGTATCCCCCGTGGCGGGGGGACTGGTTTCACCAACCCCTAGGAACACCTCTTTCAACAAGCACTGTAACAAGAGAAAAGACTTTTAAATGTCACCAGCGAAGAGGGGGGAGGTGCAATATTTATTTAAGTAAGGAGGAGAAAAGTTTTGCATTGGTTCTTCTTCTTTTCTACCCAGGACCAAACTCTGCCTACTTTCCCCTGTATATAAACTTTGAGAAAAATTAGCGCCATATTTATTCACAGCGAGTATCCCGTCTGCTTTGCCTTTCCTCTAATCACAGTGATCTGAGTTCCATCTCATGCCATGATCCTAAATCAATAGTGCTAAAACATTCTGCACCCTTTTGGATTATTTCACGCCGGCTGATTTTCTCTCTGCCAAATGTGTACATTTTCGCGTTGACAGTGCAAGGTATATTCCGTGCTCTCTCTTGAACTTAGCAGGTTTTGACAGATTTATGTGAGGACAGATGGCCATTACAGGCTGAAGGCTGACAAGAGGCAGTTCAGAGCATTGTTAACACACTTGCACAAACTCTCAGCAGTGCGGCACTGTGCAGAATGTAATTCAGACTATAGCTTTTTTATTGCTGCCTATTTTCCTTTGTCAAAAGCGCCTGCTGTGCACAGCAACAAATGGCTGCCATTACCCGGGATGTAATGGGTGTCAGACAAATCACGTAACACAAACAATCAAGAGTATGTAGGTCATATTTCAACAGAGCACAACCTTAGCAATATTTATGATTACTGCATTGAAATGTGCTCTATAATAAACAAGTACCTCTACATCACTCACACTTATGTACTTCTGCACAGCAGAAGTGGTACATGCTCCACAACAATGCTTCCCTTCAAACACCAGCCTTTTAAATTTTGTTTTGTTTTGCTTTGACGATATCCCTTCCCTTCCCCACAACCTCGTCCTCGGCTGCAATGCCACAGAACTCTTCTGTATAATGGAAAGCATCCGAATAAATATGGAGGTCGCAGGTCAAGTCGCACCTCTAATTTGCAACCAAGTTTTGCCTAAAGCAAACTTTCAAGGCCACCTTTTTTAAAGTTTTCTTTAAAAGGTCTTCCCTTAAATTGAATGGCCTTTGCAAATGTTACAAGGACAATCCAATAGCTCTAGCTCTGTCTCCTCCTCTCCCTGCTTCTACCTCTGCTCCCCGAGAAGGATCCCCCCAACTGCAGTGCCGTCTTGGCATGCAAGGGCTGCTTAAACTGCCTTCCCCTCTCTGCCTTGATATTTCCCATTTTAAAACGCACCACCTTTTCCCTGCACTCCTGGAAAACATGCACATGGCACAATCGAGTACTGCATGCATCACTAGTACAAACATTTAGCACAGTTATGTTTTGTTTTTAAAAAGAAGTTATCCATGTGTAGACGCCCCTCTTGGACAGTCATTTGAATAGGAAAATTTGTGTGAGCCTGAAGGTCCTTCATCCAAAAACCACTTTAGCCACAAACTCATTAGGTGTTTTGGAATGGTAGCAAGGGGGCAAAGAGGCTGAGTTCCCGCCTCCAGCTTTTTTAAAAGAAATGAAGCCCCGCCTCCCGGCCGACCCTATTGGTCGGCCCGGGTCTGATGGAGGCGGGAACTCCCACCTTGCAAGGGGGCTGAGCTCTCAGCCCCCATCACGAGAGTTCGGTCGGGGCAAGCCCACAACACCACCTCCATGGGATGCGGAAGTGTTTTTCCATTTTTGGAATGGAAAGAGAAATCAAATGTTCCATGGAATGCACTTAGCCAGGGCTCAGCAAACTTTTCCAACAGGGGACCAGTCTGCTGTCCCACAGACCTTGTGGGGGGTCAGACTATTTTTGGGGGTGGTGGTGTAATGAATGAATTCCTATGCCCCACAAATAACCCAGAGATGTATTTTAAATAAAAGGACACATTCCAGTCATGTAAAAACACGCTGATTCCCGGACCGTCTGCGAGCCGGATTTAGAAGGCGATTGGACTGGATCTGGCCCCCAGGCCTTAGTTTGCCTACCCATGCACTTAGTGTATGTATGTATGTATGTATGTATGTATGTATGTATGTATGTGAACTGCTCTGACCAATCTAGAAGAATTCTATACATGCTTCTACATTTGATCCAAAATAAGGTCCTCAAAGTAGATATAAATAAATAAGTCAATCTACTGCACTCTACTATAGGCTGTACTGCGATACTGTACTGTGATAGTATTGTACTACAATGGCGCCTCAACTTATGAATTTAATCCGTTCCGAAGGCACCAACGTAAGTCGAAAAATTCGTAGAGCCGAAAAACGCCATTGGAAACGCGATTTCCCATAGGAATGCATTGGAAACGGAAAAATTCGCAAGTCGAAACAACCCTATCTAAAATTTCGTAAGTCGAAAATCCCTATCTAAAACTGCTGCAGTTCCCCCCCCCCGGATGTCTAGACATTCGTAAGTGCGCGACCATTACCCCCATTCGTAGGTCGAAAAATTCGGTTGTTGAGTCGTTCATTAGTTGAGGTACCACTGTATATACAATACTGTGTATTGTATTGTATTGTATTATACAATAGCATACTATTCAATAAAACAATCCAATACAAATAATTCAATGTACAATTTTAAAAAGCCAATAAAAGCAACTTACCACATTTACAGGAATCAGGAATCGTTCGACTGGTATTTGAGGCCAAGGAAAGCTTGAGTAAATATAACTGCTCTTAGCAGCTTGTGGAAATTCAGTCTGCTCCCTCACAGATTTGACCAAAATGGGTTAGATTCACCTAGACCTGAATGTAACCATTTTAGCCTAGGCTTGCGCATATTTCAACCCACCAAACTGAATCCAAACCACAAGGTGTTTATTGTCGCTTCCACCTGGAAGGCAACACTACCTGGCTAGTGGGCTGTGTCCACTGAGGTCGGCCACAAATTGTGCAGGCCCGCTTTAGCCATTGCAGAACGCCAGCTCCCACCTAAGATTAATGTCAATGTGCTTTTGAAATTTATTCTAAAACTCTTACCCCTTTACAACACAGGTTTACACTGATGGCAATTTTCCTGTCAAAATTTAACGTGACTGAGAGTACTTCAGTGTTAACGTACAAACATCTGATAATGCGTCTCGTTTGTGGATGCATATTGGCGGGCTGTAGAGAGCTGAACCTTCCTGGAGACATGCTGTGAGTATCAGCATTATTAAAAACACACACACACACACACACACACACACACACACACACACACACAGATTCTTTTACATCTTATGAGTTTGGAAATGGGATTATCAAGGGAAACATTATTTAAAGCCACTTAAGGCACTGAACACAAGATAATGGCCTGATTCAGTAAAAGAATCAGCAGGGCTTCTGTACGACACAAAACGGCAGAAGCTGGGAATGGATAATAAAATTAAATAGCCATCATATAATAAAGGGCTACATGTCTGTTGAGCAGTCAGTTTAATCTTGTTGTCAGTGCAGCAGAGGATAAATATAGACCTCTGGAAAGATCTAATAATTTACTAGATGGCATTCCCCCAGTCGAACCTTCCGCCACCCATTCTTGCTCATATCACTTTATCGCTTTGTGGGTAGACAACCCAAACACCAGGCACAGGGGTGGCCAGGCTGCAATTCAGAGTGGCAACAGGGGGTAGGGGACACTTCAGATACTGGGACTTGTGCTTGTTTTGTGTGTGTGTGTGTGTGTGTGTGTGTGTTACTACATTGAACATGTGGAATTTGGTGACTGTCAACATTCACATGTGAATACTAACAAACCCAGACCAGGTTTGGGTACGTTTGAAAAGCTAAGCAATACAGTGGTACCTCGCGAGACGAATGCCCTGCAAGATTAATGCGTCTTGCAATCTGATGGTGACTCGCAAAACGAATTCGTTTTGCGAAAAATTCATCTTGCGAATCGCAGTTTCCCATAGGAATGCATTGAAATTTAATTAATGCATTCCTATGGGCAAAAAAGAAATTTCAAAGCATTCCTATGGGAAACCTCGATTCGCAAGACGAATTTTTCGCAAAACGAATTGACTCACGTAACGAATTAAATTCATCTTGCGAGGCACCACTGTATACCAGTGACTCTTGGTAACTGCTTAAAATATGGCCCAAGAATGAGGAAATCCCAGTTTACTTTTTTCCAGCATTTCCAAAACAGTCAGTGATACCTGCTTACATGTATCATGCACTGTGTTAGAACCTTGTGTGCCTCTTTCTCTTCTTTCCTTTTTTAAAAAACATAATTTTATGAATCTAGATTGTCAAGATAGCCTACAAAAGAGAACCAAGAAACAACTCTAAAACAGCCCCTTCCTTTCTTTTTTGAAGGCAGGACGCAAGCTTTAGAACCACGTCAAATAAATTAATGAATACTTCCCTGCCTGATAAGATTTCAATATGAGGCAAAGTTGAATTGATATGCACTTTTGGGGGAACTAGCATTTTCACAGTCCACTACTCCCTTCAGCTTTGAGGCAACATGCAGTACTGAAGGAGTGGGACTGGGGTGGGAAGGAAACAAATGTACACCCATCTCAGGGTTGGAGCTTCTTTTTTAGATGGCAAATTTTTCAGAAAACAAAAGAAATAAAGGACAATATGGAGCCTACTGGATCAGGCCAGTGGTTTACCTAGTCCAGCATCCTGTTCTCACAGTGGCCAACCAGAGGTCTGTGGAAATGGCTCAAGTACAATAGCACACTGCCCACTTGATGCAATATGTTCTTTTTATGCTGCCCAAGTTAGTTGTGTCCATTAACTTCAGTGGCTCTGCTCTGAATAGGACTAGTGTTGACTAGCACTCACTGGTCCCAAGTCACAGTTGCTACTTTTCCACTGCAGATGCAAGAAGCCATGATTTGCAAAATGCCACTGTAGTTCTGGTCCACAAAGTATACCCATCTCTCACGGGGTTCCATACATTTAAAAGGTGTGATTCAACAAGTGGTAAAGGAAAGGGGGCGGTTGGGGAAGCTTCTGCTGTGGCATGTGAGGATGAGCATTTTCTTGATCCTGAGAAAGACTTCATACTACAATAAATCCATCTGTCTTGTGCTTGAATAATTTCTGTGTCACCTATATGACCAAGCTTCATCAACAAATATTAATGATGTCTCATGAAGGATACTCAGAAAAGCATCATCTAATTTCTTGAGCAGAATATGCCACCAGAACATCTCACACCAGCAGAACAGAAGTGCGAACTATCAAGATGCTTTAATGAAGTGTTTGACATTTCACAAGATGAATGCTCCTTTACTTTTTTGATCCATCTTTGGTGGAAAGGTGCATTTGGGAAGCTACTTCTTAATCAAGCTTTATTCTGTCAGGGACCATATTTCCTCAAGGATAATCTACTGGAACTGTATGTCAGTGGTGGGCACAGCTAGGGTCTATGGGAGGTGGAGCCCAGAGGCTTAAGTAAATGAGAACAAAGACCGCCTTGCTTCAAATTTAACTGTGACCATTTCCTTAGATTAAAATTTCCAATCAAAGGCCAATCTACTCAGAAGTAATATCTAATACAGTGGTGCCTCGCTTAACAAATGCCCTGCTTAACGAAATTTCCGCTTAATGAAAGGCTTTTTCTAGTGGAGGTTGCCTCACTAGACGAATTCATTTTACGAAAAATTCATCTAGCAAACCGCGGTTTCCCATAGGAATGCATTGAAATTCAATTAATGCGTTCCTATGGGCAAAAAAAAAATTCAAAAAATTTTCAATGCATTCCTATGGGATTCGCTAGATGAATTTTTTGTTATAAGAAAAGACCCATGGAATGAATTAAATTCGTCTAGCAAGGCACCACTGTAGGTGTTATGGGGTTACTGTCAAATAAGTATATAAATATTTATTGAAAAATAATAATACAACTGACCAATACAGCTCAGAAAAGCAAATGAAAGCAACTCCTTTCTGACTTTAGTATGCTATACACACAACAGAAACACACCCATTTGTTTTCAGACAGCTGGGGAGAAAGGAAATATGATGGGGAAACCGTTTTAAAGGCCAACATCAATTTATCTTCATCAAAACAATTCTGTTCTATTTGTTCTGAAACTACATAGAAAGAGGTGAAAATACTAAAAAAGCTAAGAAAATCAAGGGGGAAACAAGCAGGAAGAAAGGGATTTTATTGTTCCTGCCTTGCCTCGCCCCCGATTGGCATACATGCCACCAATGTAGGAACAATGAGCAAAAGTTGTATAATTATGCAACTGAGACCAAAGAGCCTGACTTTGACTAGGATGTTCTGATTTTAATATGGTGGAATTAAAACAGATTTTCTTTCAGGGAATATTTATTAAAATATAAGCTAAAATGTAAAAAAAGCTATATACATTGCAAGCATTGCATTTTTCCTGGATGATTTATCCTCAGTGAAACTATCCTCATGGATACCTCTGCCCTGTTAGACAGTTTGGACAAGTTAAATTTGTTTTCATTAGCTTTGTGTACACAAAATTTCTTTAATGCTGCTAAACAAGGAAAATACGATGATTTTCCTCACAGGGAAAAACAAACAAACATGCAGTAGCCATCATTCTTAAATAAATTATTCTGAAATGTCCATGGACTGACTCTGCTTTATATGGGAGACGAAAATTGAGTGAAAAATGCAGCATGCACACAACATATCGTGTGAATATTGCCACTGGTAGTACAAAGTGGGGGCAGGTTATGTTTTGCCCTAACAATTCTAATCTCGTATTGCGTTGTCTGATTGCTGCATAGCTTCTGCAGCAAGGTAAATGGAGGCTCTAGAGGCTATTTTCCCCCCTTAAGGAAAACCTGAAAAACAGGATTTATTCCATGCATGCTTACACTGCCTATTTTGCATCTTTTGCCATGATGGGATCATTGCAACCACTATTAACTGTTATAAACAATGCCAGGGTAACATTAAAGACAGCATCCAGGCAGAAGACACAACAGTGCTGTCTACTATAGGTTGGAATTAAATGGGCCCATCTCTGTTAATGACAAAATTACTACTACTACTACTACTACTACTACTACTATTTCTATACCACCAGAGACCGTAAGTGTCCCTATTTTTCCGGGACAGTCCCAGATTTACAAAGGATCTTCTGGTTTCTGATTTGATTCCAGAATGTCCCGCTTTTCCTTAGGACGTCCCTATTTCCATTGGAGAAATGTTGGAGGGTATGTGTCAGGGTCTCTCTCTACAGAGAGCCCCCACCAGTCATCCTCACCAGCTCCTTGCCCAGCGTCAGCACAAGTAGCGAGTCAGGAGAAAGGAATGAGGAGTGGAGAGAGGGCTATCTCATGTACCAGAGCCCCAGCTAAAAGAGGGATAGGGGAGGAGGAGCACGGAGAGCTTTCGGACACAGGGCAGCCAGGAAGGCAGCCCTTCCCTCTGACGCCCGAATTGAGGCACACGCCCACCAGGGCCAGGAGGCAGCGCTTTGGGGTGCCCAGGCTTTTATGCTGGGAGAAAACCCGCAAGAAGTTCTGACACGGGGTTCTGACACGGACTGAGCAGTCATGTTTGCTGATGTTCTTGCACTGTAAATAGTATGCACAATAAAACTCTGAAAGACAAGACGGCGTGGAGCGTCTTTACTCAAGAGTAGCCGCAGCCATCTCTGACAGTATGGAAAAGGACGTCCCTATTGTCATTGGAGAAATGCTGGAGGGGACATCTCAGTTTGGTGCCATCTGCAAATTTGATGAGCGTCTCCTCAATTCCTTCATCCAAGTCATTTATAGAGACGTTGAACAACAAGGGGCCCTGGACAGAACCCTGTGGCACCCCGCTTGTCACTTGTTTAAAAGGTTTTTTCCCCCAAATGCTTTATTAAGATTTAAAAAATATATAACAAACAAATGTATATAAAATCAGAACATCACTTGTTTAAAAGTTATTACAGTGGTACCTCTACTTACGAATTTAATGTGTTCCGAACACACATTCGTAAGTAGAAAAAAATTGTAAGTCGAATCCCATAGGAATGCATTGGGAGAAAAAATTCGTAAGTCGAAGCAACCCTATCTAAAAATTCGTAAGTAGAAAATATCCTATCTAAACCGCATCCAAGATGGTGGACGGAGCTCCATTCGTAAGTAGAAACATTTGTGAGTAGAGTTATTCGTAAGTAGAGGTACCACTGTACATGGAACCCAGTAAATATGCCAGGATTCTCTGGGGGTGGGGGGTAAGTCATATGCTTTAAATGTGTCCACATAGGCCTAATTTATTCTGCACTAAAGAATATTAACCTGTGAAGAGTCAGTGAAACCACTCCTTTCACCCTTTGCGGACTCCAGGAGCGAGCAGAAGATATCTCAAAGGAAAACAACACATTTAGGTGCATTTTCTTTGGAAGTAAACATTCTTGCAGGTAAACATAGATAGGACTGATCTGTTAACTACCCAATAGTCAGACGTTTTCAATAAGTATAATTTAATCAAGCTACGGAAAGCTACATTTAAAAAAATGCACTAGCATTTGAAGCATGAAAGGATCAAGAATAGGTTAGGAGTGTAAAATGAAGGTACAAGGCAGAGGGCCATAATAAGACTAGATTTCATTATAAGTGGTATTTTTTTTTAAGTTGTGGAGTGCCCTTAACTTGAGAGAGGACAAGTTCATGGCAGGTGCAATACTATGGCTTTCAGGCAAGGCTGCCGAGGTCTACATATACTCAAGCTATCCTCAAAGCTCATACTTTCTAAAGTTAGAGAAAAACAAGGGAATTGATTATTCCATTACTGCTCTGTGGTCTGCAAACGTCATCAAGAGAAGGTCACCGACTGCAATCCAATACTAGGCTAGATGGTCCCTTTCCTGTTACCCAGCAAAAAATGTTGTTTGCCAAAGTTTTATCCTCTAATTTAAACAGGAAGGAACCAAATTCTAAAACACTGATCAGATGGTATAAATCTTCTGTTGTGCACCAGTTCACATATACGTTTACAACCCTTGAACACTCAAGTCTTCAATTACTTCCACCTAAATGTGCAAAATATTTCAAATGGAAAGCATCAAGTTTGAGATAATATAAAAGCTCTTCCTGATTATTTTTGTATAAATGCAAGCCATCAACTGATGGCTGCAGTCATCAAGTAATGAACAGCCAGCCATGTGTGAATCAGTCCTTTCAGGTAAGAGAAGGTGGGAGAAAGGGAAATGCAACTGAAATTTAGCAATATATACGTCAGGGGACTGGGAATTTATTCCAGATAAATTATTTCATTCTTCTTTCCTCCCCAGACATTATACTAAGCTGTGTAACGGTGGAATCATAATTCTAAAGCAAATCTCATCTTCAGGAACCGTGTGGGGGGAAATTGTTGTTAAAAGTACATTACAATTAATCTCTTAAGAGACCACAGTAACATATTGCTGTGCACTTCATAATGTCAAGCTAGCAATAAAAAAACCCACACAAAACATCTATATCTATATACATATCTGACAATGCACTTCTCACCTGCAGTTCCAGAGAGTTCCACACTTAAAGTTTGTTCAATAGTCTTGTTCTCAAATGGGGAACCCTTGGGATCACTGGAAGACAGGGCACATTTATAAAAACAAGCTGAAATGGAGTTGCTGTAGCCAAAATGTATTTAAAACCCCTTCCCTGTTGTAAATATTTACAGTTCTTGATACTTACTTTGGTGACTCGGGCGTCAAAGGAAGCGATAAACTCATTGGTTTGGCTGAAAAAGGGAGGGCGAAAAAGAAGGAAAACCAGGTGTAAAATATGGTGAAAGAAATTGAGAACTCTGTGCTGTCTTGAATTAGTTTGGAAACAGACCTGATAGAAAATGCACGGCTGCTTTTTGAAAAACAGCCCCATAACTTCTTCATTCCTAAAACTTTGCATTAAGCAAATACTTTGATGCCACCCCAGGGACGCAGGTGGTGCTGTGGTCTAAACCTAGGGCCTGCCAATTGGAAGGTCAGCAGTTCGAATCCCTGTGACGGGGTGAGCTCCCGTTGTTCGATCCCAGCTCCTGCCCACATAGCAGTTCAAAAGCACGTCAAGTGCAAGTAGATAAATAGGTACCGCTCTGGCGGGAAGGTAAATGGTGTTTCCAGAAGCGGCTTAGTCATGCTGGCCACATGACCCGGAAGCTGTCTGCGGACAAACGCTGGCTCCCACGGCCTATAGAGCAAGATGAGCGCTGCAACCCCAGAGTCATCTGCGACTGGACCTAACGGTCAGGGGTACCTTTACCTTTGTGCCACCCCAACTGTCAATTTCCCTACTATATATAGGCTGCTACTTGTGGGAGCAGAGAAATTCACAGCTGTTCTTACGCCGACTAGGAATATCCAGTCATGCTAGTTTCACATGTGTTTATTCATCAGAATGTTGTGTCCTGTTTCAGCATTACTCTGGGATTCCCCCCCCCAAAAGATAAACATGTATGGAGATATGTATTTAATCATGTATATTTAAATGCGTGTTAAATAACATACACATTTCTAAGCACATTTTATCCTAAAACAGCAGTGGCGAACCTATGGCAGGCGTGCCAGAGTGGGCACGCAAAGCCCACACTGCTGGCATGCGTGCCATTGGCCCATCCACACTGTTGTTTTGTTGTTTCTTCCACCTGTGCTCCCGATCCTCCCCACGTTACCGCGTGCATCCACTGCTTAAACCCAGAACATTTTTTTTTTTGGCTGGTAGCAGGTGATTGTGTTCAGCAATTGGTCTGTTTTTCAATTGGCTGTGGCAGCGGCTGTTTCTGATTGGGCGTAACAGCGTTTGTTATTTGACCCTCATGATTTTTCCCCTGCACATTTTTTGGTGCTGCGTGGTAATTCCCAGCTTCCTCCTCCAAGCCAGGCCTTGCCCATTCCCTTCTGCCCACCCACCAGCTCCAATCCTCCGCAGGCCCCTTGCCTCCCGTGACCCTGACCTGCCTGGGCTAGGAGGACACCTGCGCCCGCCGCCTCTCTGCACACCTGGCCCAACCCATCCTCACCCCTTTGCCATGGCGACGTTGCCGGAGGGAGAGAGGAAGATGGGGAAGACCACACCGGGATCGAGGGCGGGAAGCAGGCAGGCGCGGCTGTTGGGCTGGCTGGCTGGGGTGGGGGCTCTCCCTCTCCTCCTGGTCGCCACCAATCACCTGGCCTCAGGACTGCTCCATCCTCTCCATTGCAGGAGCCCAAGAGCGAGCCAGCCAGCCAGCTAGCTGGGGAGCGGCCTGGTGGGAGCGGTGAAGAGGGAGGGAGATGGCGAGAACCGCGGCGATTTTTCTGCTCTGAATCTCCAAAAAAAGCTCAACAACTTTGGTGAGCCCCCCCCCCCCAAAAAAAGCTCAAAAAGTTTGGGCAATTTGTGATAAATAAGTGGGTTTTGGTTTGCAGTTTGGGCACTTGGTCTCTAAAGATGCATTTTGGTACTTTTTTCTTAAGCCAAGACCTGTATCACAACATTTGGAGAAGTGCAAAATCCACAGGATAATTACCTATGTCCCAATCAATATATTAGTCTGAAAGGCACACATTAGGTAAGCCTGCTTTAAAATGCAGACCAATGACATTCTTCTCCACCCTAGTTCTGACTTGTACTTTATAGTACCAGCTACTGTGGAAGAAGGAGAAGGGATGCAAGGCTGTTTGCAGCAGCAACCACACATCACGCATTATGTTTAATTCCAGCAGCCACACATATTTTATAGATAAAGAGATCTAAACTCCTCTGGAACCTTAAACAGGTTGCACGATTGATTTATGCCAACTGCTCTACACCTGCAATACAGACCTGAGACCTTAGAAAACTACAGAAACACACACCCAAAATGCACAGAACAGAGTGTGAAAATGTGCTTCCCTCACATTTAATTTAGACTACAGTTCACGTTTCACTTGGATATGACACAAAGCAACAGAACTCTATGAATATTCAGTTGATTTCACTTGTACAATATACAGTTTTATATACAGCACTCGGAAAATAGGTTGTTTCTGTGAGGCCAAGACCCAAGCAAATATGATCCAAGCGCTTGCAAATTATTCTGCAAATAGGGGGGAAGAGAGTCGCAGATGGCTTAAATTGGGGCTTAACTCCTCCATGCTAAAACCCTGACATGAATGAACAACAGCACTTTTAGCAGTTAAACCTTCTGCAGCCCTTTTGATAGAAAACAATTGTGAGACCAATCTTTTGCTGCCCCTCCACACACACACACACACACACACACACACACACACACACACACACACACACAAACTCCTCACCATGGAGCAGCCTTTACTTGGCCAGGGAAAGTAATAATAAATAGAGTTGGGAGGGATCTCAGGTATCATAGAGCAGGCATCCCCAAACTTTGGCCCTCCAGAAGTTTTGGACTGCATTTCCCATCTTCCCCAACCACTGATCCTGTTAGCTAGGGATCATGGTAGTTGTAGGCCAAAACATCTGGAGGGCCGCAGTTTGGTGGTGCCTGATCTAGACCCTGCTCAATGCAGAAGGCAACTACAGCAGATGGCTACCCAGCCTCCGCTTAAGGACTGCCAGGAAGGGAGAGTCTACCACCAAGCAGACTATTCTACTGTTGTGTACCTGAAATTTCCACCCACTGGTTCTAGTCCTGCTCTCTGGAGTAACAGGGAAAATGCCTGCTCCACCTTATGTGTGATCCTGAATTGGGGTTGTACTGTCTCTGGACTTCAGCCTGTTTTTTTTTCAGGGTTTCCAGAAGCAGGAGTTTAATTTTGCCAGCAGGCAATTTTTTGCTTGGCTTGAGAGGTTGTGCAGTTCACACCAAGCAATATCCATTAGGTTCTATCCCTTGAGTCAACTGCCAAGGACTCGCTTTTCTCCTGACCTGCCAGGTGCCACTCTTTGCCATCACCAGACCCAAGCTTTATCCTACCAGCACTCGGCCCCTGATCCACCACCGTTGCCTTTAAACCCTTCCCCTCCCACATCTCCCTCAGGTGAGCTGGTGTGGATCTGGATTGGGACCTGGGACTGTTTCCTTGCTATTTGCGTGCTGTTTAATTGCCTCTAGCAGGGCAAACAGCAGCTGAATTCACAGGGGGAAATAGTGCGGTGGGAAAGCGTTAATGGCCTTTCCCCCGACAACATGGTCCCAATCTAGATCCACAAACACACCTCTGACTGGCCAACATTCAAAGGGCCAGGATATCTGATCACAGATGGGAGATCATCTCACCTAGCTTGGCTTTTTCTCAATCACTGGCTTTGGGATGTGTGAAATGCTGCAGCATTTTCTACAATAGAGGCAATAGTAAAAACACTGCCTGCATGAAGCATCTTTCGGTTTTCCCCAGGTGCATCCTATCTGCATTTTCAGCAACAGAAAGGAGCTGCATGATGCAAGAATATCTACAAGATTTGGCTGCGTTTGGAGGGGATCGGGGAGTAGGGATTGCAGATTTCACCCTTCACCCCTGCTTTGCATGCAGAAGGTCTTTACTTCCATCCACAACATCTCCAGGCTGGGCTGGGAAAAGCCACTGCCGGAAACCTTGGAAGAGTTGCTTCCAGTAGTGTAGAGTCTACATTGTGGATCGGGGTGGGGAACCTTTGGCCTTCCAGATGTTGCTGAACTACATCTCCCATCAACCCCAGCCAGCATGGCCGATAGTCAGGAGTGATGGGCGTTATAGTCCTTTCTGGAGGGCCAAAGGTGCCTGCTATAGACAATAACCAGTTAAAGGGGCCTGGGACTCTGCTTACAGCAGCTCCCTAAAAATTCAAGCCCTGCTTCTGTGCTCAAAAATTGCCTTCAAGTAGATAAAACAAGGAGTGCCACTTGGCCAGACCACAAGTAGATACAAGTGCTCACTGCAGGAGGCAGGGACAAAGGTGGCAGTGGCTTAACTGAGCCTTAGCATGGCAGAACAACAACAACAACAACAACAACAACAACAAAATTTATTATTTATACTCCGCCCATCCGTCTGGGTTTCTCCAGCCACTCTGGGCGGCTTCCAACAGAAGAATAACTTAATCGATTAAAGATTAAAAGCCTCCCTAAACAGGGCTGCCTTCAGATGTCTTCTAAAAATCTGGTAGCTGTTTTTCTCTTTGACATCTGATGGGAGGGCGTTCCACAGGGAGGGCGCCACTACCGAGAAGGCCCTCTGCCTGGTTCCCTGCAACTTGGCTTCTCGCAACGAGGGAACCGCCAGAAGGCCCTCGGTACTGGACCTCAGTGTCCGGGCAGAACGATGGGGGTGGAGATGCAGGCATACTGGGCCGAGGCCATTTAGGGCTTTAACGGTCAGCACCAACACTTTGAATTGTGCTCGGAAACGTACAATTCACAACATTTAATTGCTTCTTGCACTGCAGATAAGAGAAGGCAGCCCTCTTTCCTGGGCTGCTCAACTGGCATTACCATTTGGGAACAAAAAAACTTGGGGTAGGGGGGAGAAATTAATGCTTGTTTCCAACTCTGCTTATAACCAAGTTCTACAACCGAATTCTCTCGCTCATTGACATTGCAGCTACAGATGCTTGCTGATGTAACCGAGTCTTGGTTTCTTACCTTTGGAGACAAAGGCAGTAGATGACTTTTTTTTAAAAAAAATAGCAGGATCTTTAAATAAAGCCGACTTGGGCCTATAAGCCTTTCAAAAGTGGCACCAGGAGAAAGCAAGAAAAGGAACAACTCAGCTGAGAAAGAGAAGGGCATTTGCATTTTTCCAACCCAGCTGTAGCAGTTAGTATAGGACCAAAATCCTCTCTTAATACACTGGAGGATGCTAAACGTCATTACGGATGCTTAGTTGGCCATAAAGTTTCTTGTTTGGTAAGTGAGCAAGAGGGGTCAGGATGGTTCCTACACTTGACACTGTTTAGAGAATAAAACAATAAAATGGTGGGGTGTTTTTTTTTAAAGATATAATAGGGCTGACACATTTATTGCCTATTCAGAAGCTGCAAGAAAGCTGTTTTTATTGTCTCTTAAGGAATATATTGCAAGTTAACAATGTCTTCATTTTAGTCGGGTGAAAATAAAAGAGGCTCCCTAATGAACTGGCTAGCCCAGCTTGTCCAGACAGTAATTATTTCCCAGGAACGCATCACTACTTTTGTGCTGTTGGAATCCAGTTAACCCTCAACTCGCCCATGGCTACAAATCCATACTGAGGTTCCTTCTTCCCAATTGTCTTTATCTTCACCTTAGGACTACAGTGGAATCTCGGTTTATGAACACCTCAGTTTACGAATTTTCGGTTTATGAACGCTGCGGACCCATCTGGAACGGATTAATTCACTTTCCATTTCTTTCAATGGGAAAGTTCGCTTCAGTTTATGAACACTTCAGTTTATGAACAGACTTCCGGAACCAATTACACCCATGCTTTGGGTTAAGTACGCTTCACATTGAGTACTCTGCGGACCCGTCTGGAATGGATTAATCCACTTTCCATTACTTTCAATGGGAAAGTTCGCTTCAGTTTATGAACAGACTTCCAGAACAAATTGTGTTCATAAACCGAGGTACCACTGTATTACATATGGGCCATGGGTGGCATTCCCCAATGTATGTCAGAAACACAGCCAGTCCTGGCTCCCTTACGACTCCTCTTTCAAGGGCCTACATTTGCAAGCACACACATACCACATTCACATTAGGCCTTGGAAGGAAAAGGTTAAGGTAAAGGACCCATGGATGGTTAAGTCCACTCAAAGGTGACTATGGGGTTACGCCGCTCATCTCACTTTTCAAGCCAAGGGAGCCGGTGTTTGTCCACAGACAGCTTTCCGGGGCATGTGGCCAGCAGGACTAGACCGCTTCAGGCACAACGGAACACTGTGACGAGTGCCAGAGCGCACAGAAACACCATTTACCTTCCCACCGCAGCAGTACCTATTTATCTACTTGCACTGGTATGCTTTAGAAATGCTAGGTTGGCAGGAGCTGGAACAGAGCAATGGGAGCTCACTCCGTTGTGGGGATTCGAACCGCCGACCTTCTGATCGGCGAGCCCAAGAGGCTGAGTGTATTCTCACATATTCTTAACAGCCCTTAGGTGCTCGCTTAAAAACCATTGTGTGTGAAGAGACTCTTTACTTGAGAAATCTTAAACCCTTTGCCCCTAAGCTCTTTGCACACAGAATGTGTTCTAAATGCATGTTGTTATTAACAACAACAAGAGGAAGAGGAGCTATGCTAGTTAAAAATGCATCTTTGCATCTGTGTGCATGCACAAACGTGCACAGCTCATGTTCCAATTTATGCTAAGCAATTAACAGGGAGCCCAGGCAGAGCTGGGCTGAGAGCTACATGGGTTTAGCCTCAAGAAGCACGACTCCTCTAGGCTGGTGAGCCTCCAAGGAAACACAGTTGCGCCATACAGCCAGCAGTGGTGCAGTGGTTAGAGTTTTGTACTAGGACCTGGGAAACCAGGGTTTGATTCCCCATGAAGCTCACTGGGTGACTCTGGGCCAGTCACTACCTCTCAGCCTAATCTACCTCACAGGGTTGTTGCTGGGATTAAATGAGGAGTGGGAGAGCTGTGGAAGCCACCTTGAGCATTGTGGAAAAAAGTTGGATAAGAATGCAACAAATAAAATTAAGAATCCCCTCTATAGAAGTTCACTATAATCACACAAGGGGCACAAAGGAACCACACAACCCTGAAGGACAGGGTTAAACACATGCCCCCACAGCTATGCTCTCACCTGTGTTCCACTTCCTGGGATACTGTGAGACTTGGCCTAGAATGGATGCATTCTTATGCACCAGCTTCTGGTTGGAAATCAGGTTTCCAACATGATTAAGTGTGGCTTTGAACATTATGACAAGGTTGCCTTGCCACACTCACAAAGAGAAAATGTCCGAGCTGTTGATGTGAGCATAGCTCACACGTCGTCAGAATGCCGAACGGAAGCTACAAATTTTAAAGGCATTCTGAAGCAAAGTAGCTCTTGTCTGAAGTGCGGTGGGTCCTCCCAGAAGCTTCTACCTGAGAGAGTGGCTTTTAGTTTCAGCTTTGTAAGCCCCAAATTAATAACATTACAGACTTCCCTCAGGCAAGTTCTCCATAAAAGGAAAATAACCAAGGGGGGGGGTTACAGGAAGAGAGTGTAGTTTTGTGACTGGCAGCTCCAGGTTCCAATCAGAGAATGGATTTAACAGGTCTCTCCAATCAGTGCTTTCAAAAAGGTCTCTGAAGAAGCACATCAGAAGTTTTTTTTGCAAACCGACTCTCTTAGGGGCAGAAACACTGAAAGAATGGCATTGTGGATAGTTGTGCTTTCACTATGTGACCCAAGTCTTCCCTTATTCCAACCTAGGCTAATTCTTTCCTGAAATCCCATTTATTGTATGCTTCCTATAAAAACTTACACTGGTTGCTGTTTTGCTGTTCTGCTTGTGACTGTTTTCAGTTACTACCAGGCATGTCACTCCATTGTGGCCACAGTAGCATTTGATTTTGTTTCAGTGTTATCAGGAGTCGCCGGAGGAGAGGAGGGCCACTGTTAAACTGATGCATAGTGGGGCAATATTGGGGGGGGGGTAGCCACCCTGACCTCACCTGGTAAACAGCAGTGATGCTGGGGCCCCAGTTATTCATAAGGCCCGTGTACAACTGACTGACATGTGGATACGGAATATAGTATCTGGCTGGCTGACTGACTCTGTGTTTGTGGTCACACACACACACACACACACACACACACACACACACAAACACAAACTACATAAGGTACTGTCACATATTTTGTCAAAGAAGCATCCTTCTCAATGAAGTGCCACCCATTCACTTTGCCAAGGGTACAGAGGTGTGCTGAGCAAGGATCAAAAAGTCTCAAACAGTAGAGCTTGTTGTTTTAGGAGGTGAAATTTAATTTTTTTTGCAAATTTCTTCAGTGAGGGGGCATTAAAAATATGGGTTTGGGGGTGTGAGGAGTTCAAATCTGGTTTTTTATTTTTGTGATTGGTCAACTTTTAGCTTGCTAAGTCTACATTTGATTAAGAAGGAAATAAACTGGTTCAGAAAACCAAAGAATTTTGAATTCAACTTTCTGAAAATGTCAGATTATTATTATTATTATTATTACTGAACTGCAAGTGCTTGGCAATCATTTTAAATAATTCCTACGCAATTGGAAAGTTGAAAAATTCAATACGCCCTACTCAAACAATGTTTCATTCATTGTATCTTCTGCACCTATCCTTCCAAAATTTTGCAGGTAACTTCCATAGGGACCCCTCTGCACTGTACGTCATGTTCAGGCAAGTTGCCCACAAAAGAAGAGAAGCTGCTGTGGAGGATTTTGGCTGACCCAGAGAGGGTCAGCCAATGCTTCCTGGCTCCTGGAAACTTTTAGAGATGGTCTGAGCTGCTAGGAAATGTTCTCCAGGAAGCTACAGGTTCCCTTCACACACACACACCCCAACCAGGGTCTGATCACTTCCAACAATGACAATCATTGGCCAAAACCTATTCTTTGATCCCAAGCCTACCTTGCAAATGATGCGCCTGAGAGTGCAAAAGCGCCTTCTTTTTAGAGGTGAATTTGTCTCTGTTGCTGCTCCTGTTCTCTGTTGGTTTGGTCTGAGGAGGGTCATCGTTTGTAGTCAGATACTTGAGAAGCTCTGAGCAGGGACGTCTTTGTGGCTTTTGTGGTTGACAAATGCTCTTCGCTTTATTGCTCCATGAATTTTCAGTCTTAAGAAACAAGTCACAATAAAAGGAAAAGTAATAAAAGGAAGGAAGGAAGAAAAAGAAAGCTGAAATTAGTGAAGCGAACCTTATCAGAATGGATATAGGATTTCTGAAGAGATGAGATTTTCAGTGAAGTGTTCCTTATAAGAGCACTAGATCTATGAGCTGTGAATAATTGTTTGCAGAACAAGGAAAGAAAATTACATTTAAAATTCCTAAATGACATTTATGCGGCTCTTTTATTTCATTTCTCTTATGTTTCAATGTTCCTACTCAGCAACATATAACTAACAAGACCCAACAGCGCCTTTACTATGAACCGGGGGGGGGGGAATAAGCTGGCTTAAACCTTAATTTGCTGCTGATTGCTCAAGCCCAGCGCTCACAACTCTCTTAAGTACCCCTAAACGCTCTGTTTTCGGTTACAGTCAATGGCAAGACAAACATTGTTTAATACAGCCTGCTAACAGAATTACACCACTGCCAGCATCGGAGCCAATTAATGGCTGACATAGACCTTTCTACTGAGGTTCCAGCATAATCTTTTTCTAAGTTGGGCCGCAAGTGAAGTGGTGGCCTGGAGTTGCACGTCAACACATCAGCCCATCAGTAATATTTTAATGGCACTGCCTACAATTCTGTGGATGGGGAAAGCAGAGCAGACTGTGAAAATGTGTTAATGCTGCCAAGAATTGGGGGGGGGGGCATAACATGAATTATTCAGAATGAAAAAATGAACAGAAGCAGCTTCTCTTTATGTTTAGGATATCCCCCTCACCCCCACATATGAACAAAACCCCACCGCTTCTGCCCCAGCCCCACAATTTGAGATGTTGTGGGGATGTTGGTGCAGTCAGGGCCAGTGCTAGGGCCTTTTGCACCCTAGGCAAAATCACCTTCTGGCGCCCCCCGGCACATGTGTCATGACACATGCGTCCTGCCCCACGCACAACGCCGCTGACGCCCCTGCGTCCCCTCCATAGGCGGGAGGAGCGCAAGCCAAAAGGAGAGCTCAGCGCCCTCCCACCTATGGAAGGGACGCTGTGAGCTCCTCAGCGGCTGCAGCGAGCGGGCAGCGGTGGCAACAGCAGCACCCATAGCTGAAGGCTTCAGCTATGGGTGCTGCCGCCGCTCACTTGCTGCAGCCGCTGAGGAGCTCACAGCGTCCCCTCCATAGGCAGGAGGAGCGCGAGCGCGCGCCGTGGGAGGGTGGCGGCGGCGCAGGGGTTTGCGGGGCAGGCTGGCCAGCGCCCCCTCCATTTACGCGCCCTAGGCGACTGCCTAGTCTGCCTAAATGGACGCACCGGCCCTGGGTGCAGTTATTGAGTTGACCATTCAGAAGGAGTAGATGCACATCTCTCCTTTTCTCTCTCCGCAGGTCTTATGTGCAATGGCCCAGTTTTAAGATTCTTTGCTTTCTCACAAAGGGCGCGTGTGATCATGGAAACTGGGCCATTGTGCATATGGACCTCTGCAGAGAGTGCCCTCATCCAACACTGCTTGCGGAGTCAGGCGAAACTTTGAGACATATCCCACTCTTTGTGCACTGGCCGGGTAAATGTCTGAGCAGTAGTGGGGGAAAAGGAAACCATTTAAAACCATCTTTATATGCATTGCACTGTACCTTAACCACCACAGGGCTTGTTCTGATCCTGTGATTGGCATGGTTTGTGTGGTTGTGTGTGCTGAGGCCACTGCATTCATTGTAATTTAGCTGGGTGTTAGCTGGAGCCAACAGGAGTTTCTTAAGCTGCAAGGATAACAAGGGGAAAGGTTGGGAAGGGGAAAGGTTGGGAAGAAAAAGAAATAAGGTTATGCATCTCCGTCCCTCAGGTTTCATCTGAATTGATGAGTCTCAGGTCCAGTTCAGACAAATATCAACATGTATAGAGGCTATGCAAGACGGAAAAGTAGGACTTTGAACAGCCTGCCTTGCCCCATGACTCCTGGAAGTCCACACGTGGAAGAAACATTTGTACAGGGCCTCCATAGGTGGCAAAACCATAAAGTCATTCAAGCCAGTAAAATCTGGGAAATGCTCATATGGTTTAAGCCAGGGGTCGGCAAACTTTTTCAGCAGGGGGCCGGTCCACTGTCCCTCAGACCTTGTGGGGGGCCGGACTATATTTTGAACAAAAAATACGAATGAATTCCTATGCCCCACAAATAACCCAGAGATGCATTAAACTTTTTCAGCAGGGGGCCGGTCCACTGTCCCTCAGACCTTGTGGTGGGCTGGACTATATTTTGAAAAAAAAAATACGAATGAATTCCTATGCCCCACAAATAACCCAGAGATGCATTTTAAATATAAGGACACATTCTACTCATGTAAAAACACCAGGCAGGCCCCACAAATAACCCAGAGATGCATTTTAAATAAAAGGACACATTCTACTCATGTAAAAACATGCTGATTCCCGGACCGTCCACGGGCCGGATTGAGAAGACGATTGGGCCACATCTGGCCCCCGGGCCTTAGTTTGGGAACCCCTGGTTTAAGCCTATAAACGCCGGACTATTCCTGTCTATGCCTAACACATTCTGCTTCATACATAAATGTCCTGCAGGCCTAGAGTCTAGAAATGCACACTGAGAACACAAAATATTTAATAAACAAACAAAAAACTCCACCAATAACCCCCCCCCCAATCAGCCAAGGGCCTGGTTGGAGAGAAATGCTTTCACCTGGTGCCTAAAGATGTGTACTGAAGGCACCAGGAAGCCCTCCCTGGGGAAAGCATTCCAGAAATGGGGAACCATTGCAGGAAAGGCCTATTCTTGGGGAGAGGTGGTTCTGGAGGCATTAATTACAGTGCTAAAAAATCATGGCTCCTGCATGCTCCCACTTGTGCACTGTAGTGCAACCAGAAGTGCAGAAAGCATCGCTGGGCATGGCCCATGGCCCAGGCCATCCCCTGCAATCAAGGCAGAAGTCAGTCATGCAAACTGCACAGTACACACTGGATGTAGTTGGCTAAGTGGGCTGACAGGGTCCAAAGCACAGGCAGAAGTACCCTGACTTTATATATTGTGAGGATCATATGAGAAGTTGCATAGCTCAGTTGGTTAGAGTGTGGTGCTGGTAACACCAAGGTTACAGGTTTGATCCCCTTGTGGGACAGAACACATATTCCTGCATTCATAGAATCATAGAGTTGGAAGAGACCACAAGGGCCATCCAGTCCAACCCCCTGCCAAGCAGGAAACACCATCAAAGCACTCTTGACATATGGCTGTCAAGCCTCCGCTTAAAGACCTCCAAAGAAGGAGACTCCACCACACTTCTTGGCAGCAAATTCCACCGTTGAACAGCTCTTACTGTCAGGAAGTTCTTCCTAATGTTTAGGTGGAATCTTCTTTCTTGTAGTTTGAATCCATTGCTCCGTGTCCACTTCTCTGGAGCAGCAGAAAACAAGCTTTCACCCTCCTCTATATGACATCCTTTTATATATTTGAACATGGCTATCATGTCACCCCTTAACCTTCTCTTCTCCAGGCTAAACATACCCACCTCCCTAAGCCATTGCCCCCTTTTGGACACGTTCCAGCTTGTCAGTATCCTTCTTGAACTGTGGTGCCCAGAACTGGACACAATACTCCAGGTGAGGTCTGCATTGCAGGGCATTAGACTAGATGATCCTCAGGGTCCCTTCCAACTCCACAATTCTTTGATTCTATGATTCAAAATTGCCCACCTGGCTCCTCAAAACTAGAGTTGAGTCACCAGTTGTTTCATGAGCTTTTTAAGGGGAAGGGCACTTCTACTCTCACCCTGAACCTTTACCAGGATTGTCAAGCATAATGAGCGACACAAGAGTTCTGCATTAGTTCCTACAGTAAATGGAAGGAATCTGGCTTCTGTGCTTCTAGCCTTAGATACCACGGAATGGAAAAGATAAAAAGCCTGCTTCACAGAGTTGTCAAAAATACGAGCAACGCAAGATTTACAAAATCATTTTACACACTAATAAGTGATATATTAGTACTTATCCCTAGGTCAAAAATGATGGTTGTTTTTCCCCAAAAAAGGTATGCTGCATTACATTCATGATTTTACAAACAACAGCCTGGGGGGTGGGCACTGTTTTGCCTGGGGAACCAACTACACAACCAATTTCCAATGCAGATTGTGCCCAAGAACATAGGCAAAGACTTTCAGATTCATAAGAGTCATGACCGTATGTTGCCATATCACACAGGGACATAACTACGCACTTTATTTTATATGCATCTGCACAGGGATGCACATTCTCTCCTTCATCACAACCTGTTTGGCTGGAACCAGGGAATGGAGAGAAGTATGAAGCGGAAGGAAAATATAGGAAGCAGAGAGGGGAAAGGAGATTCCAGTTCTCCACAATGTCTTCCTTCCATGTGAGAAATTCACTTGAGCCAAGCATACCAAGAGTCAGTAGTAAACACCTATCAGCATCCACAGCCAACCCGAGTCCTTGAAATTCAAGTCAAACTCAACCATTTTTTAATAAAAAAAGCTTTATATGAATGCTCTGACACATGAACAAGGCTGCAGAACATCAGTCATAAGCATGACTGCCAGCCACTTGCTTTTACCTGAGCAGGGATGGCAAGCTCAAGGACCCATGTACAGAATGGTGCTCAGGTGCCAACAAAATCTAGCCATCCCTGGAGCCAAGCCTTCTTTGCAACACACCTTGCAAAGGTGGTGCACATTAACATGGACCACAGATGAACAAAGAGAAGTAAAATGTAAAGTGATTTGACTGAAGTGATTGTTTTTTGCATGGTTCTGACATCTTCTATTCCGACAAAGTGGAATTCACTTGTCAAAAGACAACTTTTGCCTACAGCAGGGGAAACTCTATCATAGGGATACAAATGCACAATATGAAGGACAATACTACATCTCAATGTAAACAATGCCTGACAACTAGCTAGTTTTTCTGCCAGGCAGAGTGAAGTAACACAAATCTTCTTGGTAGCTGATAAAATCGTTCAGGAAATGTACATTGCAAGCCATCTTGATAGTCAAAACTATAAGATGCTGAACTTCTCGATTCCATTATGACTAAAAGATAAAAGAGTCCTCTGGCAGCAGAATTGGTTTTTGTAAAGTTAGGTGTTGGTGTTTGTTTGTTTTTGAAAATCTTAGCAGTCACTTTTGAAGTGACAGTTCTGACAGCAATGGGTATTTGCTATTAATGAGGGTACTATTCTCTCAAGACAATGACCGCGCCCCACATCAAATGGGGGGGCGCCTTTTGCATGGTCGTGCGCAGCCCCCCAGATCCCAATGCGACTCCTGGTAGTTTGGGCTGGCCTCATCCTCCCCAGGCTGGATACCTGGAGGTCTCCGCCTATACAAAGCAAACTATAGGGTTTGTCCTAACACATTTCTTGAGGGGCCCTTAGCACATCTGAAAGGGAGCATGAGGAGGCATCACACTGGACCCTGTGTGTGCCAAAAAAAGAAAGATTCTGGGACTTCATTTTTTCTCCTCTCCCTTCTCCTTCTAACCCTTGCTTCTGCTGCAGAATACTGATCTGGAACTATGATATTGCTGCCATGGGCTCCTTCACACATTACATTTTTTAGCTGCACATCTAACTTGTGTCTAAAAATGCAAAGCATAAACACTGTCGTGGTTTCCCTCAAAGACTTTAGAGAACTGTAGTTTGACAGCAGTGTTAAACACTATAAACTCTGGGCACCCTAACAGAGATGTAGCTTATTTATTACAATAACCTGAACCTGTTAAAAGTTGGTAGCGTAGCTGTGGCCTTAGAAATTTGGAGGCGTTTTACTGAGTATCAGTAAATCTTTTCAGTTCATTGAGCAAGAGGCTGGCCATTTGATAGGGTCCTAGTCTGCGGCTAGTTTTATAGGAGGCCCATTCTGAGGAGCCACCACTTCATCTTCTTTCCGGCTTGGCAAACGGAGAGCCAACTCTTATCCCTCAGATTTGGCACAGGCGTTTTCAGTTGCCGATTCCCATATGAAAAGAATTCTCTTCCTTTCATCTGCTTACTAACACAATCCAAAGAGTTGTTAACTGATGTGAGCCAAACGTGAATCCAGCCCAGGCATCCCCAAACTTCGGCCCTCCAGATGTTTTGGACTACCAATCCCATCATCCCTGACCACTGGTCCTGTTAGCTAGGGATCATGGGAATTGTAGGCCAAAACGTCTGGAGGGCCGCAGTTATGGGGATGCCTGATCCAGCCATTATCAATGAGCTACCTTGGTAACACATTATTAAAAGTGAAACTTGTACACACATACCAGAGATCTCCTAATGAGAAAACACATATTCAAAATATTCCCTTTCTGAATCAGCAAGTTTGTGCATTATTGGAAGAAAAACATTCAGGCAATACCCTAGTTTCTCCAACAAACATGTTTATCCTGGGCTTTCTGTCTGAAACGCCCAGGTGCGATTAAGCTTTCTTTGGGTTTCCAGTCTAAAAACGAAAAGACCAAACCTTACTGTGACTACATCATACCCATGCAGTGGATAGTGAGAGAGCACCTCCATTTCCCGTTAAAGACTAGGAAGGTAGATTCTTACTAGAGACGGCTCTTCTGCCTCCAGAGGTGGAGGGGTGCCGTCGGGCATCGGTGAAGGGCTGGCATCATTTTCGTTGGTCACATCTGCATCCGTCAGTGCATCAAATGAAGGCAGTCCATCCTCATCCACAGGAATACTGTCCAATGTCTCCGTGAGAACGGCTAGCAAATTTGCCTCATTCTCTTCGTCTATCTTCTGCGGAAGCAGGAAAACAGGGGAGGAAAAAAGGTGAGTCGGGAAAGGGGTTGTAGGACTTACATAGCCTTATTATAACACATGTTTCGGCCCAATTGATTTTTGAGGGCGCAGAGTGCTAACTAACTACCGTACTTTTCTGTGTGTAACATGCCCCCGTGTATAAAATGCCCCCTATTTTGGGGGACTCCAAATTTAGAAAATGGAGGGAGATTGCCCAGAGTTGTTGAGCTTTTGTGAGGGAGGTTGTTGAGCTATTTTGGGGGGGGAACTGCCGAAAATCCCCCACTGCCTCTCACACGCGTCACAAAAGCCACCTATTGTCTGCCAGCAGAAGCAGCCAATCACCCGCCCATTTGCAGCAGCGGCAGCCAATCAACAACAGCCCGTGCCGCAGCCACCAATAACACGGTGCATAACCGCTGACAATCTCCGGCTTGCAGCAAGAACCAACCCCACGTCCTCCCTATGCACTATCCATGTATAAGACAATGCCCAATTTTAGACATAATTTTTGAATTAAAAAATCCTCGTCTTAAACACGGAAAAGTACGGTAACTCAGTTTGAATTTCGGGGTAGCACGCACTTTTTGCAACCGGTGCTCCACATTATGCTTTGCAACATTTCCTCATCCCTTTCCCTATTCTTAATCCAACATGAATATATTTAGCTCAGTCGATACCTGTGTTTCCTATGAACTACACCCAAGATGTCGCTGCAACAACTCACCACCACTGAAACTAACTGATCTAACAAAACTACAAGGATGATGAAGCAAGACAGCTAATGAGGAGAGCTGTACAAGGAGGAAAGTCAAACAGCATTATGGTTCTCTAGATGCCTTCTCCCACTAGCAGAAATGGGAAACTTCTCATTTATATGCTTTTCGAAGAAAAGCAATCAATGCTCTTATTATTAATGGAAAACTCCTGGTTTCTTTTTAAAATAAATGTATTCCGCAGGTTGCCTTTGAAGTTGTCCTTTCCTGTTATGTAGTTTGAGTGCTCAATACAACTACTGTATGCATTTATCTAATTCAGGCTGCAATTATAAAAAAGTAGATTAATTCCTAATCAGATGTGGCTGCAACGTTAATTTGTACTAGATATCTTATTTCAGTACCAGCGACTTGTTTGTGTCAAATCAAATATATTTAATATCCTTGCATTTCTCAATGCAACATGTTCTAATTATCATCCATATATTTGGAAGGCAGGGTGGGGAAAAAAATAAAAGCACTTATTATATTTTAGAGATTTGTCGCAGCAATTATTAATGACTTAGGGCTTGGGAAAACTCCCTGTGGAGCCCATGCAAAGACTTTGCTGGCAGCCAAATACAATTCTCAGTACGAGATAGAAAAGGGAAGCAGGCTAGATATTCTCCACAGATGTCACACTTAAGTAGTTTAATACCACCCAGGAACGGGCAAAGGCGTAGTACCTGAATCACAGGGCAAACCTCAAAATAAAGGTTTTTCTCCATAGAGATTAGCTTAGATTGATCTTAACCGAATTAACTCCTGTTCAGTTAAATCTTCCTTTTGGCAACAGAGCAGTACAGGAAACAATTACACATGCATACAATTATAACGTTTGATCGTTTTGTTATTTCAAGACAAAGTAGAGTTTACAGCCCTATTTCCATCACCCAAGTGTGCAGAATAAATGGGTGTCCCACCGGCGTGTGCTGGACGCAACACTTAATCGGTTTAAGTGCACCTAAAATCCAACGCATGTTGGGTCTGATCACAAAAAAACTTCAGCCCTGGACATTTTGCTCTTTATTGGGGATGAGTAAAGTTTCAACAAATAAAACAACATATACTTCTTTGAAGATGTTATATCATTCTTTCAATAAACCACCCTAAGATCTATGGATGAAGAGTGGTATACAAATCTTAATTTTAACAACAACAATAATAGCAATAATAATAATATACCCAATAAACTTGAATTTTCCCCATTCTCTCTGCCCCTCTCTTATCCTATGGTCTCCCTTGCTGTTAAGGCAATGGGGACTACCGGTACATCAGAAAACCAGGACTAAATTGTTAAGACAGTTTGATAAGTAACAAGGAGTAAGAGACTTCCCTCCCCCATCCCAATTCACACATTGCTAATTACAGCACATGCACATACAGCACACACACATGAAGTCAGTGACGCGAGGGCCTAGTGGTGTGTGACTCTGCTAATTCAGCCCACAGTTATACTATACACTTTTCATGATGTCTAAATGGGGCTTATAATCAGATTCCTTCCCTAAGACCCACTCTGGCTTCACTGGGATGGTTGCCACGGCCTTCACAGTTGTATCCACTCTGGTCAGGGGCCATTTATGGGATTTTGCCAGGGCCCCAAACTCTAGCAATGTATTGTATATGCAAGGCAAATGATTCTCAACCCCTTGGGGGTTTCAAGTAGGCACCAGAATTTAGCATAAAGATGAAATGTGAAGCAAATGTTGAGGTTCCTCCTCAAGTAAAAATAAGCTGTGAGGATTTCGAGGCAAGTTTTGTTAAGAGCCTAATGAAATGACCCAGTGGGAAGTTTCCACACATCATTAGGTTGCCATCAGATGAAACGGTCCCGCCTCGTCCAGAAACATTTGTGGAATTTAAAAGGAAGCGCAAACCTCTCTTGGAAGACTCTGCACATAAACAAGGAATTAGAAGAACTAAATAGGAAGAAGCCTTTATGAATGATTTGTATGCCTAATTCTATCTGGGATAGTGATCACAGGACCAGCCCAAGACATTTTGGCCCCTAAGGCAAACCACAAAATGGTACCCACCGCCACCAGGGAAGAAGGGATGGGGAAAGATCGACATCAGGAACAAGGCGGATGGAAAGTTCTACATCGGAATCTGCTGCCCCTGTGGATCCCGCTGCCAGAGGCAGTCGCCCCAGTTTACCTCATGAGTGGGCTGGCCCTGGGTGGTCCAACTCCCCTAAAGGAGAGAACCATAACCAAGAACTACAACTTAAAGAACTATGGGAGTCCTTCATGCCACTCGTTCTACAAGCAGAATATCTTGGGCATGTATGACTGGAGTGGATCCACTTCTGCTGTGTCCTCCCCTCAGCCAGCTGCTTTCCAGCCCCCACAGCAGAACTTTGTCTTTAAAAAAAATCCTTTCCAGGTCAGCATTCTTTCTTTGATAATACGGACCCTCGCAGAAACTCCAGCATTTGCTGTCCCAGCGCTTGGCATCTGCGCTTTCAAACAGACACTGAAGCGCCCCGACATTCAAAGTCGGAGTGTGGAGTGGACACTGGCCCTCATCATAGCAATTTCCATTAGTTTTTTGTACAAGTTTCAAACAATCAAACACCCCTCAGAGGAAAGCAAATGATGTGACAAAGAGGACTCTGTTAGAACAATTAATGTCACTTTCCATTATTGCTCCAGTCCCAATTTACAGAGCAAATAAATCAAAGTCACCACAGACGGTGGTACGCTACCCAGCCAACACATGTCTGTTCACAAATGACGTCGGGAGATAACCTTTGCGAAGCTTCGCCATGTTGCTGGCGCCGAAAACACTGTTTTATACGGAAACATTTTTATTAGTAGCCAAAGCAGCGCTGAGAAAAGGTAGTAAGAAGGAAAGGGTCTTGTTTTGCTCTCCTTCTCCCAGAGCAATAGGAAGTTGCAGGGCCAGCCTTTTACAGGGTCCATTCATTCTCTTGAGAAATGAGTGTATTGATGGTCTGTGAAATGGGTGTATTTACAAGTATAGAAATAAGAGCGGGAAGGGGCGTTAAATAGCCATAGCCATTACGCTGATGCCTCCTCAGGCTCATGCCTCCTCGCCTCCCATCAGATGTCAAGGAAATAAACAACTATCTGACTTTTAGAAGCCATCTGAAGGCAGCCCTGTTTAGATAAGTTTTTTAATGTCTGAAGTTTTATTGTGTTTTTAATATTCTGTTGGGAGCCGGCCAAGGTGGTTGGGGAGACCCGGTATAAGTAATAAATTATCATCATCATTATTATTATCTATTCTGTAGTGTCCTCACTCATGCAAGTAAAATGGAGAGAGAGAGATTCCCCATTCTAGCCAGTGGAAGCATTTCTTGCTGTGTGTAGAAGTCTCTGCCTTGAGGAACTTACAATCTATTATTAGGCACGGGGAGACAACAGAGGAAGGGAAGGGAGGCGGGGAGAGAAAATGCATTTGTTGCTTGGTTACAGTAGCATATGGAGCTTGGAAACTAAGGGATTGTGCTAAGGAATTTGTGGGGAAGTGGATTTGAAGCTGGATCTGCTGCATCAGGTGGGCTGGCCTACCCCAGGTTTAAGGGACTGCACAGGTGGAATGTGAGACTTGCTCACCTGACTAAAAGGAGTTGTCTTTAAAACCATATCAGTTCTTGTCCCGCATCATCACTTTTGCTCAACCCAATCCAACAGCAAATCAGTTTTTCCCCAGCTACTATCCCAAAATATGTCACCAAAATCCAGTAGCTAGTACCCACAGCACATCAAAGACGATAATTTCAGCTAGCAAAAGAAACTCAGAGAAGGTCATTTTGCATAACCAAAAAGTGTGATTGCAATTATTATCGTAACAGATCCGTCTCCGAGTAACGTTCATTAAAGTGTCGGCTCCCTGCTTTGTGCTTGTGGTGTGAGCGCTGGTGTTGACAGCGCAGGGAGAAAGCTTTGCTGCAGCCAAAAGCTGTAAATTTCACTATTCCAGCATTGCTACTTATGAAGCTCATCTTCCACATGGGACATTCCAGCAATTATATGAGGTGGCCTCATCCTGAAGAGGGCTGAGCAGTTCCAGACAGGTGCTGAGCAGGAGGATCAATGAGCGAGAGCGCCGCACTCAGCACCCTGCTGAAACGATCCCATAAATAGTCTGGATGGCACTGTGAATGTGTGCCATATAGAGATTTCCTAAATACTTGAGCAGAAAACAACAACAACTTTCCAAGCAGTGGTGTTTTTTTTGCCAAAATGAATTTGTCCATATTTTCAACAGTAAAAAAATTACATTAATTAGTATTAAAAATCTCAAGTTTCCCCCTACATTGATTCACAACACAAGTCGTGCGGCAGTCTCACACCTAGTGTTGTCTAGTATGAAAAACAGAGGAGGCACATTATTCATTGATGTAAAACTTATTATTACAGCTAATAGTTATCATCATGGATAATAATTAACCAAAAAGAACCTCAAACTGGCACCAGATGAATTTTTTATTTTATTTTTTAGAACCTAGACTCTTTTTGAAAAAGAACATACAGCTCCTGTTCATGAAGAGGACTCTCCTTGTTTGTCAAGTTCCCTGAGCATTTTTTGTTCAGTTTTTTCTCTATCCAGTGTCAGCTCAAAGTTTACTTCCCCTTCTGTTTTCATGGTCATTTTTCAACACGACCTGCCTTTCCCGTTTTCTATGTAACGGAAGAAACCCCCAAACAAAATTGTTTGAAATACTATACAACCACACTATGCTTTAATTCTTTCAATGAAGCCCACTCAATTAGAAATCCCAGTACTGTTCTTTGGCACTGTCAGAACATTTGACCCCAAAATATTAAAATAAACTGAGTATTTTGTGACAAGATCTATGCAGAACTCAAACCGAAGGTAGCATTTCAGCGAGAAAGGGTGTTTATGCATAGCTGCCGAGTTCTCCCTTTTTAAAAGGGAAATTCTCTTATGCTGAATGGGCTTCCTCGCGAGAAAAGGGAAAACTTGGCAGCTATGGTTTATGTAGGAAATAGGCTAGAAAGGAACAGTATCACCCAATTATCTTCCTCGGACACGATCACAAAATACTGACAATACGTTATGGATATGGGAATCACTTTTGGAAGCATAAGCTACAGATGGTGCTTATGGCTGCATTCTTGGTCAGTTAAGTACAAAGGTGCCTCTCTAAATTCATTGCATCAATAACCTTAGTCAGATATTACTTCTGAAGCGTTAATTAGCATGTGAGGAGGCGGCGGCAGGAACAAGCACTCTGCCCATTCCACTGCAGTCCAGCTTACAGGAAGTGACGGTCTGCAGCAGGCAGACATGCTTCCATGGAGATTCCTTTCCCATTTTAGAACGCTGCATAAGCAGGGTTCTAAAAAGCATGGAAACCGCCACAGATACAAAAGGCTCCCTGCTGCAATCACCTTCTGCAAGACAAACCATGGCTTTTTTGTGAACAAGCAAATGCTTGGGCTCGTGGAGCAGAGATCACAGTCACTTTGTTCCTTCCCCATCATTTTGCTGCTGCTCTGAGAAGGGACCCAGGTGGCGCTGTGGTTAAACCACTGAGCCTAGGGCTTGCTGATCAGAAGGTCGGCGGTTTGAATCCCTGTGATGGGGTGAGCTCCCGTTGCTTGGTCCCAGCTCCTGCCAACCTAGCAGTTTGAAAGCACGTCAAAAATGCAAGTAGATAAATAGGAACCGCTACAGCGGGAAGGTAAACGGCGTTTCCATGTGCTGCTCTGGTTTGCCAGAAGCGGCTTTGTCATGCTGGCCACATGACCTGGAAGCTATACGCCGGCTCCCTTGGCCAATAATGCAAGATGAGCGCGCAACCCCAGAGTAGGTCACGACTGGACCTAATGGTCAGGGGTCCCTTTACCTTTACCTGAGAAGCTGTAAGTTCCACTTAGTGTTTTCATCCAAACTGAAGTTTAGCCTCCTTCAGACAAACCAGTAACTCCTTTCAGCTGTAACTCCTACATTCGGTGCCAAATGTATCCTACTCGCTGGATCAGGCAAACTAATACCACTGTACTGGAAGAAGCAAAGATTTCCAGTGTTGAAGCAATGATTTTTCAACATCAACTTCGTTGGACTGGTCACGTTGTGTGGATGCCTGATGATCGTCTTCCAAAGCAACTACTCTATTCCGAACTTAAAAATGGAAAGCGTAATGCTGGGGGTCAGCAAAAGAGGTTTAAAGACTGTCTCAAGGCAAATCTAAAAAAAGTAGTATAAACGCCAACAACTACCGTAAGTAAATTTTCACAAAATACCCTCCACCCTCCTCAAGCTGATGCATTGTTTCGGTATAAATTCAAGCTTTTCTGGCATTAACACATTTCCAAAACTCTACTAAAAGCTGAGGGGGAATACTCTTGCATGTTTTCTTGCTTCTAATGAGCTGTTGCAGTTCAGAAGTTTCCATTCCGAGCTGACAATTAAGTTTCTAATAAATGGGGGAGCTACTAATTGACTTGTCTCACAAATACACTACCTTGCTAGCAACCTGTAGCGACACATTTTACATCCTTTGACCAGAAATCATTCACAGTTGTTGCAAGCTGCTAAATGATTAGATTTCAGTTGTGTAAACTGCCTATCTTCCCTCTCGTTGGCACCAAGGCTTTGATTTTGAATGCAGAGAATGAAAAGGACAATGAGCTATCAGACTCTTGACTGCGCTAACAGAACCAGAACGATAAGATACTGGTGCAATTGTTGTGGTCCCTATTATATATATGTGTGTGTAATTGAAACCACAGAAATGCAGTCTTATTTGATTCAGAACCAAAAGGTCACTCAACTCAATTTATAGTTGACGCTGAGCACAATATTGAAAAACACCTGAAAGCAAACGATCTTATCAGCAGTTTGGGCCTCAACGTTTACTGACTACATGAGATAATATGCTGATTACTAAATAAATGCATTAACTGTGTTTTGCACACGAGGGATGTTTAAATGTGTCCAGAACTTGATGGTGGCAGATTCATTGCCAGCTACCTTACCATTAGCATATTAAGTGCATTTTTATAATGCCAAGAAACATGGTGGGTTCCCCTTCCAGTCTCTGCAAAATCAATCCTCATCACGCAACACAAATCAGGGCAACACCTTACACTGGGCCTGACTTATGAATAGGGATGATCCCAGCACATTTGTCCATGTGCAAAGTGAGCAGAAAAAGGAGGAAGCCTGGATGAAGCTCCTTCTGTGAAGTGGGCATGAGAACACACTCAACGCACCACTCTGCAGCAAACAATTGCTGCCGCAGGGTCAAGCTAAACATGATGGTAAAATGAAAGTTTATTGCAGACCCACTGTGGTCTTGATCTCTCTCTCTCTGTGTAAATCAGATCCACAGTGGATTAATGTCTTCCTCTCCCCAGTGGCATAGCATGGGTTGCCGGTGCCTCGCAAGGGGGTGGGAGGGAGGGAAACGGGCAGAGTATGCATGCACATTCAACTGCCTGATGGCACCAGCATCACCCAGGAGATCACAGCCTCAGAGATAAGAAGAGTCATTTCAGTGTCTGGAGAGGTCATTTCCTGGTTTGCATGGAGAAGCTGCTTTCAATGGAGCCCAGCAATGGAAGCATGCAGCTGTACTGAAGCAGCACTGGGGATTGAAATTTTGCATCCCTAAAAATGTTGCCCCTGGTGCAACAGCCCCATGCTATGCCACTACCTCTCCCCCTTATTATAATCTTCATCTTCTTCATCTGGACCAGGGGCACCAGCTTGGCTTCCCCCCTTTTTGGGGGGGGGATCCAAAGCTTATACTCTGGGGCAAGCTACAAAGTAAAATGCCACATCTAGTTTGGCCCTTAGTTTGGCCGTAGTCAGAAGCAGGGGATGGCAACTACAGCAAGAAAACTATTACTTTGGATACTGTCATTCTGCTGACAAATAATCTTACCTAGAGACATCCTCAGGCCATCACTGGAGAACAAGCAGACCTTTAGATTGTTGTTGTAAGCAATCTTGTAGGATTGCAAAACTTGGTGTCTTAGGTGAAAGCAGGATGCTCCCAAAACAAATCTGTTCACGCTTTTATTTTCCCAATTTGGATCATTCTGATCCCAGGGTTGTTTCCAACGTGTTACAAAACGTACAAACAAACCTACGATGTACACATTACTTGAGAGCAGTTTATTGAGACCCAATCATTAAAACACAGCATGAAAATATAAAACCGAGTAAGCGGAAATCACTGATTTACACCGAAAGGCTAGGAGAATAAAAATGTTTTCACTCGGCAGTGGAAACCCCTTAGAATTTTTATTACCTGTGTCTCATGAAGAAGGGAATTCCACAATTGGGCTGACGGGGCAAGAACAAGGAAGGCTCTCTTTTGTACATAGCAGGGCAAACCCACTAGAGGGGGAAATGACCAAAACACTCACACAGGGTGTAGGATGGTTGCTACGGCAGACGGTGTTTTAACATGTCAGAGGAAACCAGGCCACTTGCACCCTCACCTGGTCTCTGTAATTATCTTTGACTTTAGCTCAAGGAGTCCTGTTACACAGACTCTGCTACCTGAGGAGCACCAGATCTTTGCCCACTTCAGATTCTGATACTCCTGTAGCTGTAAGGAACTCTATGGCTCATCAGTCTCTATCCATCACCACAGCACTTCGGGCTGCCAGTCCATCAGCACTTATGTGCTACACACATACCACTTCAGCTACTCAGCTGAAAAAGTGGAAATGTGAAGGTCCGTGGAAAAATGGTAGTGGGAAGAAGTAGGAGGGAGCTAGCCTGTCATTTTGTGGCATTCAAGTCTTCTGACCATACTGCCACACAATCCCGCAGCTCAACCTAGGTAGCTAACATCAGGAAATAAAACTTTATTATTTAAAAAGAAGCAAATGGTTGGAAATGTAACACTCTTCCAACCTTGGATTCAAATGATAAACAGGTGGTAAGTGGAAATAGGGCCTTCTCTGTGGTGAAAGAGGAGAGCGCAAAATATGGTCTGAAGCTCAACATCAAAAAAACCAAGATCATGGCCACTGGTCCCATCACCTCCTGGCAAACAGAAGGGGAAGAAATGGAGGCAGTGAGAGATTTTACTTTCTTGGGCTCCTTGATCACTGCAGATGGTGACAGCAGTCACGAAATTAAAAGACGCCTGCTTCTTGGGAGAAAAGCAATATCAAACCTAGACAGCATTTTAAAAAGCAGAGACATCACCTTGCCTACAAAGGTCCGTATAGTTAAAGCTATGGTTTTCCCAGTAGTGATGTATGGAAGTGAGAGCTGGACCATAAAGAAGGCTGATCGCCGAAGAATTGATGCTTTTGAATTATGGTGCTGGAGGAGACTCTTGAGAGTCCCATGGACTGCTAGAAGATCAAACCTATCCATTCTTAAGGAAATCAGCCCTGAGTGCTCCCTGGAAGGACAGATCGTGAAGCTGAGGCTCCAATACTTTGGCCACCTCATGAAAAGAGAAGAATCCTTGGAAAAGACCCTGATGTTGGGAAAGATTGAGGGCACTAGGAGAAGGGGACGACAGAGGACAAGATGGTTGGACAGTGTTCTCGAAGCTACGAACATGAGTTTGACCAAACTGTGGGAGGCAGTGCAAGACAGGAGTGCCTGGCGTGCTCTCGTCCATGGGGTCACGAAGAGTCGGACACGACTAAACGACTAAACAACAACAAACCTCATTACAGAATTATCTCCACAGAAACATCCACTACTCTGTCATATAGGCAAGTTGAAATGGGTTTGTTTCCCCAGGCGTTTAGCAGCTGGTTGTTCTTGGAAAGTGAATTTTACATTCTGAGTCTAATTTTTACTCTTCTTGAGATGGTTCTTGCAAGCTGGGGATGCTCTGCAAAAAAGAAGAACAGCAAACCAAGCATTCCAGCCCCATTCTCCTGTGACTGAAGCTAAAAGCCTGGTTACTTGGAACAGTGACATCAACAACCCAAGCTAATCCTTGAGGACATTGCCCAGCCCCAGAAAGGCCTAGCACTCTGTCATCGCCACAAACAAGAAGGGATATGGGCAGCATTCTTCCTCCTATGGTCCTTCCATAAATCCATCTGGCTATCAAGTCTCCAAGGCAATCCAATTACACAGCCAGCTTGTGTTGATGCCAGAGGCCTAGCAAGACTCAACCATTGTTTACCACACCAAGGAATGACTTTAATTACTTAAGATAATCCAAAATGCCTTGTGGAAACATGTTGATATGCTTAATTAAGAAATGACTGGAGTCACTCAATGCTCTCAATGAAGACTTGGGCTTTTTAAATCTTTCTATTTCAACTCAATAATATTTAGCAACACTCTCTCTTTTGTGAGGTCAGCCTGTCCTTCCTTTCTTTGCCCCCTTTCCCCCCTACAGGTGCTTAGGACGGTATTGTTTTAGTACACAATTTAACACTATCAAGTTAAAAAGGGTCAGGCTCATAGGTCTGTATATCCCTGGGTCTCTGTTCCCTATTTTGTACTCCATTTGCTCTTCTCCAGTCACCTGGGACCAAAACAGTTCACACGCAGTCCTCAAATAGGTACCATTAAACTCTGGCTCAGTCTGCCCAGGTTAGAGCTCCATGAAACTCAAGAACCTGCAAATATTCAGCTACTCGTAAAAAGGTGTTAGAATCGGATGGTATCTCTGCATATTGTGTAGCACCTAGTGCACAGAGTTGTTATTAAGGATTACTGCGGGAAACGCACTGTGTAGCACACTGAACACTTTAAATGTGCCAAGTACTATTCTTATTACGCACACAGATATCAACGCTGCAGGGTAGCTTCTTCCTCTCTAGGTTCTGGGGCCTTGCCATATTTCCTTCCTCATAGGCCGGCCGGTGTCATGCCTTGCCCAGCCAGAAGACTAAAATAGAAATGAACTGCACAGATATCACTCTCACATGCCTACAAGTTGCTGAATGCTTGTGGGTTCAGGTGTGCCTCAATTTGTGTAGAATAATGGGGGCTATTTCCACCCTCCCTCTTTTTAAAGGCCATTTCAGTTGCTCTTATTTAACTACATAACGGGCTCAATCACAGAGTGGAGTTCACCTGCGGTCTCCTGCACTTTTGGCCTGCGGCCTCACCAACCCTGGGATGCAACTCCCCAAAGTTCTGCTCACTAGGGAATATATTCCTTTGGCTGAAAAGGGTTCCCTACACTAAGCTATCAATGAGACACAAGGGAAGAGAAAATCTCTTTGGGCACATCTGCAACAACTGTTTTTGCTGGGTTACAACCGAGGAACAACCAGCACATGCCACACCTCAGCCAGTTGTATCTCCTGAACTCAGTCCTCCACACATTGAATGGGCAAATGTGCTGTGGTAGCTGTGAAACATTTTAGGTAGTATTCAACTCATGGGCAGGCCCACTGAAGTTAATAGTCACAACTTGGGTGCATCTGGACTCACAGCTGTCCATGGAGGCACAGGTCAATTCTGTGTCCAGGGCAGCTGTCTATTAGCTCCATCTGGTACGCAGGCTGAGACCCTGCCTGCCTGCAGACTGTCTCGCCAGAGTGGTGCATGCTCTGGTTATCTCCCACTTGGACTACTGCAATGCGCTCTACGTGGGGCTACCTTTGAAGGTGACCTGGAAACTACAACTAATCCAGAATGCGGCAGCTAGACTGGTGACTGGGAGCGGCCACCGAGACCACATAACACCGGTCTTGAAGGATCTACATTGGCTCCCAGTATGTTTCCGAGCACAGTTCAAAGTGTTGGTGCTGACCTTTAAAGCCCTAAATGGCCTTGGTCCAGTATAACTGAAGGAGCGTCTCCACCCCCATCGTTCTGCCCGGACACCGAGGTCCAGCACCGAGGGCCTTCTGGCGGTTCCCTCGTTACGAGAAGCCAAGTTGCAGGGAACCAGGCAGAGGGCCTTTTCGGTGGTGGCGCCCGCCCTGTGGAACGCCCTCCCTTCAGATGTCAAAGAGAAAAACAGCTACCAGATTTTTAGAACACATCTGAAGGCAGCCCTGTTTAGGGAGGCTTTTAATATTTAACAGATTATTTTATTTCATTTTTCTGTGGGAAACCCAGCCAGATGGGTGGGGTATAAACAATAAATTAATAATAATAATAATAATAATAATAATAATAATAATAATAATAATAATAATTTCAGTGGGTCTACCCTGAGTTGTACTCAATTCAACACCTATCATTTTTACATGTTATCAGGGATCGGCCAGAGCTGTAAGCAAATGTACACAGATCTTCTAGATCAGGAACAGCTTTTCTGTACGTCCGGCCAGATGCTGAGCTCACCCACCCATAGGCAGATAGATGGAGCAGCCAACCTGTCAATCACCTGACCACAGAATAATAGAATTGTAGAGCTGGAAGGGACTCTAAGGGTCATCTAATCCCCTGCAATGCAGGAATCTCAACACACAGTCTCCCACCCAATTTGAAACCATACCAGACCGACCCTGCTTAGCTTCTGCACCATTTCTACTCTGTTTAAACTATTCCCTTTTAAACATATTTATATATTCACTTTCATTAAAAACGATTGATTTGGTTTACAGAATAAAATAAAAGGCAGCTACCTCTGCAAATGCAGGCACACCTCCAAATCTACCCTTGATTTCTGCAGGAAGCCCAATTTCCTTTGCGGCACAGTTTGAACTCAAGCTGTACTTCAAAGGAGATCCCAGCCAATCCAAGTAGGGCTTGCAAATAACTGTTGATCAGCCCTGTCTCCAAGCCTCGCTTTCTGCATGGATCAGCCACAGCTTGATCGGAAATGCCAGAGAGTAGCCAATCCCAGCAGGGCTTGACATCGCCATCAATCGCACGAGTGGCATGGACTTCTGAGTCCTGCTTTCTGCAGGGATTGGCTACACTTAGAGGAGCTCTGATTGGAAGCTTCCAAGTGGAACCAATTAAACTGGGCCTTGCATGTGGTGCCAAATAGAAGCCCTGCTTGACATGGATCAGAAGGGGATTTTAAAACTCCTGGTTGTTCCTTTGCAGCTGCATCTTTACCCGCCTCACACCTGACGTCAACGAGGCCCACAGGCTGCAGAATTCCCACCAATGCTATAAATAGTCCAAGGAAACATATGCAAAGTGCTTTGATCACATAGTGATGCCGTTTAAGTGTTTGGTATTATTTTTATTATTTAACTACACTAATCGAAAGCCTCCTTCCAAAGAAAGCTGTGCAAATGTTCAAGCCAAAATGAACGATCCAATAATAATAATAATAATAATAATAATAATAATAATATATTATTTATACCCCGCCCATCTGGCTGGGTTTCCCCAGCCACTCTGGGTGGCTTCCAACCGAATATTAAAACAGTACAGCATTAAACATTAAAAACTTCCCTAAACAGGGCCGCCTTCAGTTGTCATCTAAAAGTAAAATAGTTACTTTTTGCCTTGACATCTGCTGGGAGGGCATTCCACAGGACGGGTGCCACTACCGAGAAGGCCCTCTGTCTAGTTCCCTGTAACCTCACTTCTCGCAATGAGGGAACCGCCAGAAGGCCCTCGGTGCTGGATCTCAGTGTCCGGGCTGAATGGTGGGAGTGGAGACGCTCCTTCAGGTATACAGGACCGAGGCCGTTTAGGGCTTTAAAGGTCAGCACCAACACTTTGAATTGTGCTCGGAAATGTACTGGGAGCCAGTGTAGATCTCTCAGTTGTCGCTGTCTGAGGACTATCCCTGCCTTCACCCCAAACAAAACAAAACAAAACAAAACAATATCATAAAAAACCACAGTTCAAGCTGCCACATAACAATTTTGTATATACAGCCCCTCAGTTGGTTAGCTTGCCCCTTGACTAATAGGTGGGTCTGCTTTCACACGACTCAAGCAAGTGTACTTGATTTGCACGCAACCACCAAACCTACAGGATTTGTGACATACCAAGATAAAACACAACCTAACAACCTAACAACACAACCTCTCCTGATTTTGCCACCTGCCTGCATCTGCAAGGAAAGCTGCCAAGTACTGGAAGGCTGGTGGGTCACATGTTTCGTGGGCCTGGGTCACACGCCAGCAGTGAGGAGGTGGAAGAGAGACAGACCAAGGATTATAAATAGCAACACATGTAGAAGTATACAGAGTAACATACCATAACCTCCAACATTCCTCAGATGAAAACAGGGGCATTTCTCACTCTCCCCTCACCGCAACTGATCCTTTCTGACCCCCACATCAGGCCCGTCAAAGCCATAGAGGCTAGTGGCGTGGAGAACCACGACGCCAGGCGCTGGAGGGCGCTGGAAGGGCGCCAAGTGAGCGCAGGGTTCCGGCGATCTGGCCAGGACTGCACTCCTTCTCCGAGGACTCCACGCTGTGCCTCCTTGTTTCCCCAGCGCTGGGTTCCTCTCAGTCGAGCTTCGCCACTAGCGCGTGCACAGCGCCCAAGCAGCTCTTCCTGGTCCCGCGGTGCGCATGCTGGTGGCGAAGCTTGACTGAGCGGAACCCAGCGCTGGGGAAACGAGAAGGAGGTGCAGCGCGGAGTCCTCGGAGGTGGCCTCCCACTGCTGCCGCGGTCCGCTTGGCACTCCCGGGCCCTTGGAGATGCTCTGAAGGGGGGTGCTGGAGGGATCTAGCTCCAGGGCGCTGGATGGGTTTGAGATGGCCCTGCCCCCCATTCAACACACACCCAGAGCATTTCCTATGAGAAGGGCAGCCCTGTTTAGGGAAGTTTTCTTCAGAAAACCCCTTAATCCCGATTTCATTTTAGTTTATTATTTGGTACATTTTACAAACAGAAAAGCACACACCGATAAATACGCTTTAGAAAGGGGCAAGATTCGATGCGGACACAGAAAACGTTTCTTTGTTAAACAAGCTCTAGCTCATCCTCTTCCCCAAATTCAGCAGCAGTGGCACAACTGGTGGGAAAAATAGGGGCATTCCAGGATCAAATCAGAAGCCATCATTCTTTCATATGGCTTTCATAAATCCAGGACTGCCTCTGGAAAACTGGGACACTTGGAGGGTGTGACATACAAAGTTCTCACTTAACAAAGATTCCTTGAGTGCAGCCCATCTGCACAGTCTTATCCCATTTCTCTGTAACGTTTTTAGGCTTTACAATCACGGTTGATGAAATTCGCCTTGGTACTAACCAGAGTTTTGCTGGTTTGCTCCTGCTGTTCTTTCAGTGACAACAGGACTGGAGCGCTTGATGTAGCAGCGCAGTGTTGGGAGACATGGCAGAGCTGCATTCCTTGCATTCAGAGATTACATTTATGGACAAAACTGAACAGACTGCTCATTCTCTGATAGCCTTTTAAAAATCGAGTGCCATTTGCTCACCGCCACTCAGTGCAAAAGAGGCGCATGAAAGTTTATCTTCAGCTTTAGCACCAACTGAAGGTTGCAGACTGATGGCAAACATGACTATAAACTGCTCTTTTGAATTCCTGAAATTGAAGTGCGACACATCTCAGTGTATGCGATATCCTTGTGGGACCACCGTATTTTAGTTTTTCATCAAACAGTAAATGGAGGTGCGGAATACTCCACTAGAAATGTAGCAGACCCACTTGCATCAGAAGGTGAATGGCCCCTATAATGAGGGATTGGGGAAACTGGTGGCAGACTAAAAAACACTGGCTCCCAATCAGGGATGTAGCATCCCTAGTCCATCAACTCTGAAGGGCCACATCTCCTATCATCCACTGACTATAGCAGTCATGATGACCAAGGCTGATGGGAACTGGAATCCAATAACTGGTGATTCTCCAGCCCTGTCCCAGGAGCCGCAGCATATCCACATTATAATGATACAATGGAAGTGGGTGGATTGGGGATCAGTTTCTCAATGCTCACCATTGAAAATCTGCAGCTCCCCAAAAATGTATTCAGCAGCAGCTATGGAGCCTTTTCATGGCATGCATTTGAAACTCGGGAGAGAAGAGGAGAAACAGCATGCAAGCAACGAATCAAGCGTTCCTTCCTTCCTCTGCCATGTTATAAAATGGGCAGCCAGGCTACTGTTTTTTTGTTTTGTTTATTTAAATGTTTATTAATTTTCATCTGATACAAAAAAAAATTGCAAAGGAATCAAACAACTGAAAAACAAAGTTGCAACTTTTGGTTTGTAACTCATGTTGCAAGTAAGGGAAGAGGGAGTATGGTAAATATATTATTTGCAGTACAACTGAAATTACTCTTTTACTTTTAGACTGGCCTCTTCTGTGCACACAAACACACACACACACACACCAGAATTCTGCAAAAAGTTACGAATCTCTACAAATCACTAATAGCAGCTGAAAGAACAGAGGTTCTGTTTTGCCAGCTATGAAGTTGTAATGCCTGCCTGTGACCCCCCTCCCCTATCCTTGCCCCCCATATTATGCTGCTTCTATAAAAATCCTACTGTTTTTATTTATCTGCTTCTACAATTTCAAAACACTGGAGCTTGACATTTTGGTCTCTGACAAGCTACACTTAATATTAGGATGCTTGGGGGGGAAATCCATAGCAGGGGTGGGAGGGGGTGGGACTCTCTTAATACAAAGATAGGCTGGAACATTTTCACCGCAAATGGTTTGTTTCAGCTATCTCTCTTCCTCATGTAAGACGGAAATCAGACAGCTTATTCGCTTAGCTTGTTAGGCCAGGTTAAAGGGATGCATTGCTGAAAAAGCTCTTACAGAAGCTTACTCCTAGGCTAAAAATAGCAAGCACTAGAGAATTATCTTAAATACTACCAAACTTGTTCTGTGCTGTGAATGCAGATAACTGTAATATGTTTCCTTTTTTGGAAGTTTTCGGAGCTTTTTAAATATGCTTGCTTTAGCCGACTGTTTAATTAGTTTCTGATTCTGTTTGCCACTTCCCCCCCACCCCACCTTTCAAAAAACACAGCCAGAGGACACCCACCCACAAAACCCTTCTTATTTAGCTTGGTCCTACTGTTAATATTCTAATGAGCTGTTAGACCTCCAAACACTCAGGTTAGGCAAGAGTCCCTCTGGAATATTAATGTCAAAAGCAGCCTGCAGCAAAGACTGGCTTTCCCTTCTCTTGTTCTCCCCTCTACTAATAGCAGGATTTAGGAAACTAGCTTTTTCTGTTTTGCCAAGGCCCTGAGTACCTAAAGCTAAACCTTGGAAGGTATGCCCTTAGCTCAGAGCATGCGAGGTCAGTGGTCCAAACTTGAAACTGGAACCTGAAGTACATAATGTGCTGTTCTATTGAACAAGAGATAGATTGCCAGACTCCTAGTATTTCTATCATGCCTGACCAATCTGAGGGATTCATGAAAGACCTACATTGGCTCCCAGTATGTTTCCAAGCACAATTCAAACTGTTGGTGTTGACCTTTAAATCCCTAAATGGCCTCGGTCCAGTATACCTGAAGGAGCATCTCCACCCCCATCGTTCTGCCTGAATGCTGAAGACCAGTCCTGAGGGCCTTCTGGCGGTTCCCTCGCTGTGAGAAGCCAAATTACAGGGAACCAGCAGAGAGCCTTCTCGGCAGTGGCACCCACCCTGTGGAACACCCTCTCACCAGATGTCAAAGAGAAAAACAACTACCAGACTTTTAGAAGACATCTGAAGGCAGCCCTGTTTAGGGAAGCTTTTAATGTTTAATAGATTATTGTATTTTAATGTTCTGTGAGAAGCCACCCAGAGTAGCTGGGGAAACCCAGCCAGATGGGTGGCGTACAAATAATAATTTTATTATTATTATTATTTTCTGCCTCTATTTTGCTCTGTGCCTAGAAATCTGAGCAGAGTCCACATTACCTCACAGAGTTAGGTCTCAGTCTCAAGACTTTGAGGTTACTGGTTTGTTAGTCAAACCACACATGGAGTACTGTGTCCAGTTCTGTGTGTCACAATTTAGGAAGGATATTGACAAGGTGAAAAGTGTGCAGAGGAGGGCAACAGTTATGAGGAACAGTTGAAGTGCTGGGTATGTTTAGCCTGGAAAAGAGGAGACTGGGAGGAGATATGATAGCCATCTTCAAATATTTAATGTAGGCAATAGGCAAACTCGGCCCTCCAGGTGTTTTGGGACTACAACTCCCATTATCCCTAGCTAACAGGAACAGTGGTCAAGGATGATGGGAATTGTAGTCCCAAAATATCTGGAGGGCCGAGTTTGCCTATGCCTGGTCTAAAGGGTTGTCACATGGAAGATGGAGCAAGCTTGTTTTCTCCTGCTCTGGAGGGTAGGACTTAAACCAGGCATCCCCAAACTGCAGCCCTCCAGATGTTTTGGCCTACAACTCCCATGATCCCTAGCTAACAGGACCAGTGGTCAGGGATGATGGGGACTGTAGTCCAAAACACCTGGAGGGTCGAAGTTTGGGGATGCCTGACTTAAACCAATGGCTTCACGTTACAAGAAAGGAGATTCCGACTAAACACCAGGAAGAACTTTCTGACGGTAAAAGCTGTTGGACAGTGGAATGGATTCTCTTCGGAGGTTATTATTTATTTATTTATTTATTTATTTATTTATTTATACCCCGCCCATCTGGCTGGGTCTCCCCCGCCACTCTGGGCGGCTTCCAACAAATACCAAAATACATTAAAACATCACAGATTAAAAACTTCCCTAAACACAGGGCTGCCTTTAGGTGTTTTCTAAATGTCAAGTAGTTGTTTATCTCCTTGACCTCCTATGGAAGGGTGTTCCACAGGGCGGGCGCCACTACCGAGAAGGCCCTCTGCCTGGTTCCCTGTAGCTTTGCTTCTCGCAGTGAGGGAACAGCCAGAAGGCCCTCGGCGCTGGATCTCTGTGTCCGGGCCGAACAATGGGGGGTGGAGACGCTCCTTCAGGTATATAGGACCGAGGCCGTTGTGCATTGTGCATTCTCAATTTTGGAGACTTCTACAGCAGAGGTTGGATGGCCACCTGTCAACTGTACAATTTCAAATCATTCAGTACTATGCACTGGGAATTTAAAAACAACTATCCATGTTTTTTGTGGAGAATCTCATGGCTTATTTCCCATATTTAATGTCTAAAGGTTTATCTACTCTACAAAGCTATCACTGCCCCACCCTACCCAAAGGAACAATATGTCTTTGGTTGGAGAAAGTGTATGGATTGCCAATAGTGAATGCCTCAGCAACCCAGTGGAGACTGACCCATTAGGGCACATGGGACACTGCCCTGCCAACCTCAGCAAGCTTCCACCTATCCGCCTTCTTACTTACATCCAGTCCAAGTGGCACTGGCTCTCAGTCTCCTCTTCCCGAATCTGACTAGTGCCATTGGACAACTCTGCAGGAAGGAGGAATGGGACAACTGGTCAGGTTTCCCTGCCACTGGGCTCCACCGGCGGCTCACCTCTCTGCCCTACCAGTTCCAGTGGGCACCAGCCACCACTGCAGCAAGACCAATTTCCCATGATTCTTTGGGGGAAGCCAGAATAGTTCAAAACCTGGCACGAAACCAAAGAAAGTTCAAAAAAAGAAAAGAAATAGAGGGTAGCCACTTGCACAATGCCAAAAAAGAGAGAAGAGGCACACCTGGAAAATGGAGAGAGGAGGACACAAAGATCATATGCATACCTGAAAATTTAGAAATAATGCCTAGCATTTCCTTTTCACCGAAAGAGTTCCTATTATAGAAAAAAGCATTCAAAAATGGCACCCACACTTGTAGTCTGTGGCGACACAGTCCAATGTTTCTGAGAAAGCCGTTCTCTTACTTTTAGCTCCAAAGACTGCAACTGACTTTTAAAAATCGTGTAACATGAGCGACCGTGTCAGCTGCCTGAAATCCTAGTCCATTTAGCTCATAACCACAGAAAGCCTCAGAGTTATTAATCAAAACACACAGAAGGTGGGCAGAATTTAATGGCTCAGAATCTCTCCTGTTGTTGTACCACCTTTCAACACCTCTGGACATAGTTCTACACCCAAGTGTCATTAGCAGTCATGGCACATGAGCAAATCAAGACTCTAGTCTCTGCAAGATACTTCCATCTATTCTTTTTCTTCCCCTGGAGCTTTCAGGTCTTAAAACAGAGAGACAGCACCATAGTGATTACTGTGGATCCCCATTCAAACATGTATTTTACCATGCTTTGCTTGTAGAGGGCTAAACTAGTGTAATTGCAACGGCAGGGTACATTTGCCTTTTTGATGGATTTTCTACTTACATATTAAAATTTTAACATTATGCTTTTTTAAAAAAAAAATGTTATTTCCTTTTTCAGAAAATATCACTCACCAACTGCATTTCTTTCTTTCTTTTTTTAAAAAAGGATACAGAACGAATACAAAGATTCCAAAGAGTCTATATGGCTACAGTTTTAAAAGGCTATATCATAATAATTGTTATTCTTATATGGCTTTAGGGCAGGCAAGGATTGCTACAAACTTTCTCAGTAGTCCTTGCAAAGAACCCATGAAGGTCAGTACTGTACTCCCAGTATTGCAGAATGAGAGACAGCATCTGAGAGATAGGAACTTATCACCTAGAAAAGTCATGGCACAGGTAAGATTTGAAGCAGGTACATTCCCCTCATAGGCGGCTACAAATTACCAGAGTATAGCAGGGAATCCAGACAAAATTCAAGCTTTGTCACACAGACAGCATCGGGTAAAGGTAAAGGTAAAGGGACCCCTGACCATTACGTCCAGTCGTGACCGACTCTGGGGTTGCGCGCTCATCTCGCATTATTGGCTGAGGGAGCCAGCGTATAGCTTCCAGGTCATGTGGCCAGCATGACAAAGCTGTTTCTGGCAAACCAGAGCAGCACATGGAAACGCCATTTATCTTCCCGCTGTAGCGGTTCCCATTTATCTACTTGCATTTTGACGTGCTTTCGAACTGCTAGGTTGGCAGGAGCTGGGACCAAGCAATGGGAGCTTACCCCGTCACAGGGATTCGAACCGCCGACCTTCTGATCAGCAAGCCCTAGGCTCTGTGGTTTAACCCACAGCGCCACCTGGGTCCCCTCATAGGAGGCTACAAACTACCAGAGTATAGCAGGGAATCCAGACAAAATTCAAGCTTTGTCACACAGACAGCATCGGGTACTTGGCGGAATAAACATGAACATGCCTCTTCTTGCCTGCAAAACCCAATCAAGAGGCGGATGTGGTGGCCAGAGTCCCTTAGCAAGGGAATTCCAGAGTTTTGATAGAGGCACTAAGAAGGCCCTCTATTGACAGTCAGTGAATGCATCTTCCCTGTAGATGGACCATGCAACAGGGTTTCTTCAAAATACTAGTAGTGTTGCCCTTGTGCATATGATGTCCTTGGGCCAAAGGGCACTCTTAATTGTGCCCAGGAGCTAAATGATCCAAAAAGGTTAACTATGCAAAGTTAAAAGAAGTTCTGTTGTCCTGGGAGCTGTGGAAGGGTTTCCCCTCCCCCCTGGAAGGAACCATATATGCTCCTTTTCATCATGCACCTTGTGTCATTCATTGCACTTCCACTAGCTAAGATCTCACTTGTCCTTTGCTCACCTCTAAGGGTGAAGAATGCAATCTTAAGCAGTACTAGAAATCACAGATTCTTCAGAAGAGATATATCTCCCCTGCCTCTCTATGCTAAAAAGCACAATGCCGTAACAGGGCCACATGTTTCACAATTGCCATTAAAATCCTCCATATGTCTTCATTTGGAAAGTGCCTTTCCTTAGCCAACCAGAAATTCACAGCCCTGCTTTGAAAAAACAAACACAATGTTCATTGCTCTGGGGATGCTGAACAAACCCAGTGCTTGAGAAAATGGAAAGTCTAAGAGACACCTAGTCAAACCCCACCATCCTTCGATGGAAATGATTCACACTCATTATATTGAGACCACTTTACAATCATGACTCATATGCGTGAAGCATCACTCTCTAACGTCAAACTCTTGGGTTAATTCACTATTGAATGTTTGGCTACAAATTGAAAGCCAACAGATACAGAATTTCTTCAAGGTTAACCCATAGAACACATTTTCATGAGATGCCAACAATTTTAACAGCCTTTGGGGTGGGGGTGGGGGTGGGGAGACATCAATTTGATATCACAAGTAGACAGCCCTGTTTAGGGAATTTTTCAATATTTAATGCTGTATTGTTTTAATATCCGATTGGGAGCCACCCAGAGTGGCTGGGGAGACTCAGCCAGATGGGCAGGGTATAAATAAATTATTTATTATTATTATTATTATTATTAGGGATCCAGGTGGCGCTGTGGGTTAAACCACTGAGCCTAGGGCTTGCTGATCAGAAGGTCGGCGGTTTGAATCCCTGTGATGGGGTGAGCTCCCGTTGCTTGGTCCCAGCTCCTGCCAACCTAGCAGTTCGAAAGCATGTCAAAAATGCAAGTAGATAAATAGGAACCGCTACAGCGGGAAGGTAAACGGCGTTTCCATGTGCTGCTCTGGTTTGCCAGAAGCGGCTTTGTCATGCTGGACACATGACCTGGAAGCTGTACGCCGGCTCCCTCAGCCAATAATGCGAGATGAGCGTGCAACCCCAGAGTCTGTCACGACTGGACCTAATGCTCAGGAGTCTCTTTACCATTATTATTATTATTATTATTATTATTATTATTATTATTATTATTATTATATTATATCACTTCTGAACTACCATTAGTCTGGGCAAGCATGCCAGTTGTTTACACCAGTACACCTTCCCCCAAAATTTGTATGTTAAGAGGTGAAAGCAGTGGCCTATTGTGGTTTGGCAGCACCTGAGGTGGGGGGCAGAGGGTGAAAGGAGCCTCCCGCACCAGCCCAGCTCTTGCCACTGATGGAGCAATTCCCCACCCCGCCCCCCACAGCCAAGCAGAGCCACACTGTGCTGCCTGCCTGCTTGTGCAGTGGGTAGCCCAACTGGCCAACTCAGTCCTTGGAAGGCAAATTCCACCAATGCCTGAGAGAGGAACACTGGGCAGTGTTGTGCTCGCTCCTTGCCCGCCTCCCTCAATCCATGCCCGTTCATTGTCTGGGGAGCGCACCAAACAAGGAGTGAGCAAGTGCTGGCTGGGTGGCCATTCAGCAAGGGGGCCAGGGATGCAGTGGCAAAGCTAGGCTGGATTCTGGGGCCAAGAGCCCCTCAGTGGCAGGCAAGGAAGGATGGAGAGCCAGGGGCGGGGTCCGTAAGGCACACCTGATTGGGACAGGTGCCACAGAAGTTGGCACCTGCGTGAGCAGGGCCATCTTTAGCACATCAGGCGCCCTGGTGCAGGGATCCCTCGGGCACCCCCCACCCCCACTCTTTTTTTTTAAAAAAAAAACTCTGCACCTCCAGCTCTTCCCCTCCATTTTAAAAAAAAGGAAAGCTCTTACCTTCCCTGGAGGAGCGCGCCTTCTCCCCCAAGCCGGAAGGCCTTGGGGCGATGCCTCGGCTGAGCCAAGAGCCACAAGGGAGAGTGCGGCCTGCAGAGAGGCCCGGCGTCCCGGCCCCGCGGAGCCAGCAGGGCAGCGGGGAGAGTCCTAGACTGTGGGAAGGCATCCGAGCCTTCCCACCAACAGGAACGCCAATGAAACGCAGCACCGGGGTGAGGGATGACCCTGGCGCTGCAGAGCGGAACAGGGTCCTAGTGCCCCTGCTCCACTCGCTTACCTCCCTGAGCGGAGAACCTGAGCGGAGCGGCTGGCGGAGGGAAAAGGGAGCCCGCCGCGCAGCTCCTCCACTTGCTGGGGCGCCCCTCAGCACCCCCCTGAGCGCCCAGGCGCCCCGCGCCACTGGAGTCAATGGGCGAGCCGGCCCTGTGCGTGAGGATGCCTGATTCATGACCCATCAAAATTGTGCACCCGGGGACATGCCCCCCTCCCCACTACGTCCCTGGGTGAAAGGAAATTGCTTCAAGACCAATAAGGAGTTACAACAACAAAATTAAGTAGTGTTCTGTGTTTACACCAGGGGTCAGCAACCTCTGTCAGTCGTGGGCCGGTCCACCATCCCTCAGACCATGTGGTTGGCTGGACTATATTCTGGAGGGAAAAAATGAATGAATTCCTATGCCCCACAAATAACTCAGAGATGCATTTTGAATAAAAGGACACATTCTACTCATGTAAAACCACGCTGATTCCCGGACCGTCCGTGGGCCGGATTTAGAAGGTGATTGGGCCTGATCCAGCCCCCGGGCCTTAGTTTGCCTACCCCTGGTTTACGCACTGTGGATTCCGATACAAAGATGGAAGGAATGTTGTCATGGCTGTTTCACATTCAAGAGTCCCAACTGCTACTTCCTGATCTGTGTGGAAGGCCTCTAGCAAGTCAATAATTCTTTTCTACCTGTCAAGCTCACTGCAAAACAACCTGGCCGGGACTTCTATGAGACCACATAAATGGCACTGCTTAGCTTTACTCTAATAAACACAAAGGTACACATGAACTTACTCAAAACAATGGGAGAAAATGTGTGGTACAAGATGAAAAGTGAAAAAAAGCTGTAATAGTATCACGCAACAGCAGAGGAACAATGGTTTGGGTTTTAAGGGCTGGTTCGCATGCTTCTTTTCAGCCTATTTGTCCTCGTAAAAAGTATTTGTGCACTTGAGAAAGCACCCTACAATTCAGAAATGAATGGAAACACTTTGTAGCAAGAACTACAGGGGTGAAAAACACATTAAATTGTGCAAAGTAAGGTAACATCATGCAAATCTGTTCCGTTTAAACAGGTTACAAAATCCAGCTTTTCTTGGATACACAATTTGGCTTGCCAAGCACATAATGTTATTTTATATTTTAAGGCAGTGTGCATACAACACTGCCTTGGCTGGACTATCAGTGGGCTAGCCTTGAGTGTCAGTGTCATACTGTGGACTATCAATATGCTGGCTCACCATTCATGAAGCAGCCAATAATTAAAAGTGAAAAGAAAACAGACACCAAATATGCAGCAAGGGCGTATGCAGCAGCAGAAATGTCTATAGAGGCACTCATGAACTCAGCCAAAAGAAAGAGTATTTTATATAAAATCCCACAGTTCTTAACAGCTCTGTTATTTATCTTTAAATAGTATTAAGTATCCAGTCCAGGGAAACCAAACACTGTATTTTAGCACTGCCTTGAAATACAGATTACTTCCTCAAGATGCAACTAGGGACCACAACTGGAAAAGAAAACAGAAGCCATCCTAAATTACAGCAACTCGGCCACAGCCTTTTATCCAGAAGGTGAAAACTTGCAACAAACAACTTGCTGCCAATGTTGAACATTATAGGAATAATGCTACAAGTACAGACAGCAGATTGAATCCTGTTGGCAAGAGGAAGTCAGAAGACAGACTAGATACTTAGTGTTTATTGGAGCAAGAAAATGAGAGATAAGATGCAATCTAGGTGAATCATAGATTGCAATTGGGGGAGATGCTCAGGGTTACGGCTGCTGGAAGTGAAGGATTCACAGATTTCAGCAAGCCCAGATTCTTAATTTTTTTCTATCTTGGACTATAAGAAAAACAATTAAAATGAGATGAAATGGGCTACAGCATTTGATTATTTGAATAATTCGTTAGCACACACACACACACACACACACACACACACCCAAAAAAACCCATAATTTTAATTTGTGCCAAACATTCAGTAATAACTACTGAGTATTATTTCAAGAATTCTTAACGTGCTTAACTAATCACTGCAACTTTACTCTTCGTCCCCAATTCTCAAACTGCATTGCTTCTTAGATGTCACCAGCACGTCCCATAAAGATCAATATGCTGCTAAATATAAAGTGAATATGTTTAAAGCAGCAGGAAGGAGTTCCTAAAAAGAAATGTATCAGGATTTGGGCTTGGATGGATGCTGAATCAGAGCAGAAAGCAGTAGGTCGCAGCAAGCAATGCGGGAGGCTGTCCCCTGCTCCACTTAAAGGCTGGCTGGTCTAAACAACACAGCAATTTACGCTACACAGCTATCTCACCTCAGTCCAACCTCGTATTTTCCTCAACTTGACAAGGACTGGGGGTTTGACAAAATTTTGCACAAAAGCTCTAATTGCAAAAATACAACACGTGCCCCGGGTTCTTTTAGAGACATACAATCATTAGCATTTCCCCCACAAGTGAGGAATGGCGCATTAAGGGTGCTATGCAATAACCATCACCACCATCACGATTGGTGCAGTGACTGGACTTTAAAAGGGAAACCCTCTTAACGGGATAAACAGCTTGGCCTCTTTCTTGAAAATGTGATGGCAGTGTGTCCAGTAGGGTGATGACTTTTTTACAACCTCATTTCCCTGTATCATAACTTGATGAGCTTTCATTAAAGATTAGATAAAATCTTACTTTCAAAGAGATTTGATAGAAAAACCTCACACACAAAACGATTTTAAAAAAAATATCAGTTTTTTTTACCATTTCTGAAGTCACTGTAAGCAGATATAAAATTGAACCCAAGCTTTAGAGTCACATACAGTGGAACCTCGGTTTATGAACACCTCGGTTTACGAATTTTCAGTTTACGAACGCCGCGGATCCATCTGGAATGGATTAATTCACTTTCCATTACTTTCAATGGGAAAGTTCGCTTCAGTTTATGAAGGCTTCAGTTTAGGAACAGGCTTCCGGAACCAATTACACCCATGCTTCGGGTTAAGTACGCTTCAGGCTGAGTACTCCGCGGACCCATCTGGAACGGATGAATCCACTTTCCATTACTTTCAATGGGACAGTTCGCTTCAGTTTATGAACGCTTCAGTTTAAGTACTCCGCGGACCCGTCTGGAACGGATGAATCCACTTTCCATTACTTTCAATGGGAAAGTTTGCTTCAGTTTATGAACGCTTCAGTTTATGAACAGACTTCCAGAACCAATTGTGTTTATAAACCGAGGTACCACTGTATATACAACATTATATAGGGCCATCAAACACACAAGGAAGCTTTTTTTAGCTGCAATAACAGCATAGACGCCGCTAGAGGATGATGTTTTGCTACCTCTCCTGTACGTTCTTTTCCCAGCATGCCCGGCAGGGTCTGCTGGCTGAGTTTTGAGGTCCCAAAAAGGGGCTTTTAAATTGCGCAGGTGTGACATTTGTATACCCTATGTTGCTAAGAACACTCCCCATTGTGGAATGTGGTGTTGTGTCCAAATTTGATACGAAATATATATAGAATTGTTAATACAATTTTATGAAATGGTAAAATGGCATACAATTTTTTAAAAAACGGTTTGTGCATTACCTTTTTAAATATTTCAATGGAATATACCTCATTTTAGTCATTAATAGGCAAAAGTTCACCCATTTGTGCTACAGGAAATAATTTTTGAGAAAACAAAATGAAAAAGTCATCATTCTAGTGTCCATAAACCTCAAAAACCAGAAGGCACCCTGGGAGGAAAAAACCCAGATCTTTATTTAAAAGCATTCTGCAAGTTTAGGGCAATATGAGGGAAAAGGTGTTTTTTTTGGGGGGGGGTTTGCTAGTTGAGGGTCTTCTAGCAAGAGTGCAGGAAGATATGAGCTAAGACTGTACACAAGCTGTAATAGTTACCCATTGCACTTGTTACTGCAGAATTATCAGGGTTTCGCCACTGTTGAGAGTTCATCATGGTTCACGGAGATAAACCAGCTTGGGGTTTTTTTGGGTGTGTGTGTGTGTGAGTGGGATATAGCCAATCCTTGATCACCCAGCAACCCTAGACAAGCACACATAAGTGTCTCAGCTATGCTTATCTTAATTTGGCTTCCAAATACTATTTTAAGAGATGAGGCAATGACTCAAGGCCAGCCCACTTGGCTGTCTCCGATGAGAAGTCTAGGACCGCTCTTGCAGGAGATCATCTCTCTTTTGCTGACTCAGTGGAGATTCACGTTTGTCACTCAAAGGCAAATCTTAAAAGGGCATGGATCACTCTGCAAATGTGCCCAGGTATCAGTCAGGTACAGGCAGCATCCAAGTGCATCTAAAAAAAGGAAATCTGTTTGGGCGTCAATGTGAGCAAGAGCATATTTTTGGGGAGGGAGGTGTTCTTAGCTTGAGCAAATAATGCAAAGCAGTTTTAGTGCAGGGTGGAAATGGGGAGAAAAAGCCCCAAAAACCACAAATGGCTTTTGTGACGGGGGCAGTCAACCCTGCTTCAGAGCATGGATTGGGGGTGGGGGTGGGGTGGGGCTAAGGATAGTGTAACAGTGACTATTATTATTACTATTGCTGAACCCTTGTTCTCAAAAACAGAGCTATAGTGTTAATGCTCTCAAGAGTGGCAATCAGTACATCAACGGAGACTGAAAGCAATCAGAATCATAGGTGCAACTTAAATATCCGTTAAAGAGACAGAAAATGTTTCGGTACCAAAATCAAAGTTAAAATAATAAGGTGAAATAGTGTTTTTACCTTATCATTCTAATTTCTCTGAAGATGTTTAAGTGCTATACAATCACAGATTGCGTTTTGTATTATTAAAATGGGAAGTTCCTGCCAACTAATCTCCCTCACAACCAGAATTCCAAATTACCAGGTGTTAAATACCAATGTGGAGACGCCCCACCGAGGGGCTATCAGAATTCCAACATTTACTGGTTGGAGGAACAGGAAAACTGAAGAGGTGTGACTAAAGATGGATAACTTTTCTCAAACAGAAAACATTCCATCATTTGTGTGGATGGGGAAAAGTGAAGTCACTCTCTGAAAAACAGTGATATGCAACCAAACGGTGTGGACAGTCCACTACAATTTTGCTCCAAAACATTAGGAACAAATTGCAACTATAGAGCTATAAATGCTACATCCCCAAAGAGAACTCGTATTTCACCAATGGTATTCTAATCAAGAAAAACAACAACAACATCCCATACAAACTGTGAATCAGAGATTATTTCTTACCATTTCTGATATGGCTAAGGAATCTCCAAGCTTCCATTTCAATTTGTTAGCAGTGTTTGCCCCCACCCCACCCCTGGAACCAGGCACTTTCACACCTCTGTAGAGCAAATTAACTAACCAAAGGCAAGTTAGGGATAATGAACCAACAAATCACTGGCAAAGGGAAAGAAGAAAAATAAAATACTGTACAAACCACAAGCCCAGGTTCAGATGCAATGCTAAACCAAGCCATGGCCTGTCTTCTCTCCAGGAATCCACACATTTGCTCATTCACATTAAGTAAAGGTTTGGCTTGGTGTTACATGTTAACTCCTCGAAAGATTCCATCAATGGTGTCTCCGAATTTTTTTTACACATGACTTGGGAAGACAGGCGAACTATTGCCAGTGTACTGGAAGAAGCAAAGATCACCAGTGTCAAAGCAATGATTCTTCAACATCAACTTTGTTGGACTGGTCATGTTGTGTGGATGCCCGATTATCATCTTCCAAAGCAACTACTCTATTCCGAACTTAAAAATTGAAAGCTTAATGCTGGTGGTCAACAAAAGAGGTTTAAAGACTGTCTCAAGGCAAATCTTAAAAAATGTAGTATAAACACCAACAACTGGGAAACACTGGCCGGCGAATGCTCCAATTGGAGAACAGCCTTTACCAAAGGTGTCATGGGCTTTGAAGACGCTCGAACTCAGGACGCAAGGGAGAAACGTGCTAAGAGGAAGGCATGCTTGGCAAATCCTTACCGTGATCAACTCCCACCCGGAAACCTATGTCCCCACTGTGGAAGGACGTGTGGATCCAGACTTGGCCTCCACAGTCACTTACGGACTCACTGTTAAAACCGTGTTTATGGAAGACAATCTTACTCAGCTACGAGTGATCGTCAAAGAAGACGACATATTAACTGGGCCTCAGGACTTCTGCACAGATGTATTCCAATTCCTATAGACAGACATCAGCAAAAACAGCACAGCTTCTACGTCTGAAGAAGTGTGCATGCACACGAAAGCTCATACCAAAATATAAACTTAGTTGGTCTTTAAGGTGCTACTGAAGGAATTTTTTTATTTTGCTTAGATTTTAAAAATTACTTCTTCTTCCCTTTCACTTTAGCACACTACTAAAACCCCGTTCTAGGATATCCATAATAAATCCTAGCAGTCCGAGTTTATACAGATAAAAGAGTGACTAAATCTTATTAACACTCTTCAAGGTTTACAGGAAACCTGAGATAATCACAACATCCAAATCGACTGCATTAAAAAAGAAGCACTCCAATAAGAATAGAACTGGCTTTATCACTCCCTATTGCCCAAAGAGACCAAACTGGCTAAATATAACCTTGGTTCTCTTCAGCTTGCCCCTTGAAAAAGCTTATTAATGTATGGGCTTGGCGCTATACTGAGAATATAGTACATGCACCCTAATCCCTAACTGAGGGCTTTTATATTTACAAAGATTTAAAGAAAAAAGGACACCAGGAAGAGATCATGGATTTGCTGTATTTTTTCGTTGGAGTGTTGGAACCTTCAATATAATACTTAAAGCAGTAGTATACAAAAAGCAAAGTACATTGTGGAAAAAAAGAACCATAGAATACCACAATACTACCAGCATCCATTTAACTATGTTGAGAGGGAGCAACTGTAACCAGCTGACGTCAATGGGGCTTCTCTCAAATCAGGGCTGTGCAAGAGAGAATGTCTCCTGAATGATTTGTAAAACTTCCATGGACATAGAAACTTACAGCTAAAGGCAGCAATTTGGAGGCAGGAAGGTACCACTTTCACACTAACTGGCAGAAACTCCAGTATAGCATTCCCAGGGAAGCTCATGGACCACAGCAAGACTTATGGGAAAACATAGGGCTGCATCCTGGCTTGCTCCTGCTGCCATTCCTCCCACACTATCATCCTAGAGCTTCCGCTACAGCCAGTAACTAGCTTTCCACTTTCCTGTCCCCATTTCCAAAGCCAGTTCTTTCTTGTGTTCTGCAGCAAACTTTGCACCCTTCTTCACCTTCACCTTCTTTCCCATCCTTCTGTACAATCCTCCCCCTGCACACGAAACACCCCTTGGTAACCTCCTGCCACACATTGCAATTCCTAAACCTGCAAGTTCACCTTTTTGAAGAGAGACTTTTTGAAGAGAGAAGGGATGAATGTAGATTTGGTTATTTGTCTAGATTGAAAGATATAAAGGGAAAGTTGGAGAATATGTGTAAATAACAGTTGAGCTAAAGCGAGATAAAAGAAATTATTTAAAGGAAAGCGGTATTCAAACAATAGGAAGTGGTTTTCTTCTCCCCCCCCTTTTCTTTTTTCCTTTTCTTTCCTTTTTCCTTCTCACCTTTTCTCCTTTTCTTTTTTTCCCTTCCCCCTTTTCTTCTTCATAAGTCTATATAAGTCTATCAATGTTAACCTACTTTTTTTGAAATATTCGTGCCATCATGGTCCCTTCCAACTCTACAATTCTATGAATGTTTTGTTTTGTTCCCTTTTAAGCTGTCCTTAAATTCATCTGTAAACTGCTTTGAGTCCCTGTCAGATAAAAATGTGAACTATAAATATATTATCATTATCATAATATTCCCCTTTTCTCAACTCTCCCTTCCCACATATCTCCCCAAGTTAATGCCTATTGTGCAACCGCCTTTGCAAACACACATTAACTCCACAACCTTTCCCCTACTTCCTCCTTTTTTTTCAGCTCTCCTCCATTTCCATGCCTTTTCCTCTTTCTGAAATTCTGCAGTTCTCTTTGCATACATGTCCCATGGCGATATATGCTATTGTATCTTTGAGGTGAATAGAACCTTAAGAGCAAATTTGCCAGTTGGCTTGTTCAGTTACAGAAGGTTAAGTTCAGTCGTTGAGTGTTGTACATGCATGTAAGTTTGCTTCTTAATGAAATATCTGCTCTCTCTCTTTCGCATGAGGCAGCTGAGGAACAGAAGAGGAAGAAGTCAAAGTACAGCGGGAAGGAAGAACCACTGAAAGAGAAAAGTGGCTGCTTTAAACGACAGTCGGAGTTTGCGTAAAGCGGGAGAGGAGCAACACCGAGAGGGAATAATAGGTCTTATTTCCTATAAGTGTGCACACAGGATCAGTGGTGTTGTGGCAAATCTTGAAGTGCAGGAGCTGATCGTGACAGCCCCCATAACCAAAACCTGAAGGAAAATGTGGGCAGTAGCAGTGACCCATTATATATTTCTCATAAAGGTAAAGGGACCCCTGACCATTAGGTCCAGTCGCGGACGACTCTGGGGTTGTAGCGCTCAACTCGCTTGACTGGCCGAGGGAGCCGGCATACAGCTTCTGGGTCATGTGGCCAGGATGACTAAGCCGCTTCTGGCGAACCAGAGCAGTGCACGGAAACACCGTTTACCTTCCCGCCAGAGCTATACCTATTTATCTACTTGCACTTTGACGTGCTTTCAGACTGCTAGGTTGGCAGGAGTAGGAACCGAGCAACGGAAGCTCACCCCGTCGTGGGGATTCAAACTGCCGACCTTCTGATCAGCAAGCCCTAGGCTCAGTGGTTTAACCCACAGCGCCACCCGCGTGGGTTTCTCATCCATGCATACTAAAGAGCAGTGGTACAATAGAAGACTATCCAGTTATTAGGATTAGCATAACTGCAATCCTAGGGATAGTTTCTTGGTAGCAAGCTCCACTGAACTCAGTAGTACTTTCTTTTGAACACATAGATTCAACTTGGAAAACACATTGAGCTTTAACAAAAGATCTTCAGCCAGACAAAAGGCAACTTTGAGCTTTCGCTGAGTAATGCAAATGATCTTGCAAAGAAGTTTAACTGTTTAAACTGCTAGCATGAAGTAGGAACTCCATTTAAGAAAAGGAAATATGTATCCAGCCTCTGCTCGATTATTTCCCTCATTCTCAGTTTTTCTTTAGGCTAATCTTTCACAAACACACTTTTCATCTCATTCATTCGCTCAAGCAAGGGGATGTCAACTACCATGTGCGAAGGCTGTTATTGCTCCTGTTCTGAAAAGTCCTGAAACTATCTTGCATTCTCCGTCCACTGCCATAGGATGAAAGATAGCAGCTAGGTTAATTTCTCGGCCATATTCTTGGCTTGGGCTATGTCACTTCACTTATCTTTTTTAAAAAGTCTATCCTACTTTGACTGTGGCACAGTTGTAGTTTCGATCATGTGGCGTTCTGTGGGAGCATAGGCAGAATAATTTGTGGATAGCATTGCTTGGTGGCAATCTCAGTTTTTTACCTGAATGGGAATTTCAGAATCATGGAATCGTGGAGTTGGAAGGGACCGCGAGGATCGTTTAAATCCAACCTCCTGCAATGCAGAAATATGCAGAAGCCTTATATGGGGGGGGGTCAAACCTGCAACCTTGCCATCATTAGCACCATGTTCTAACCAACTGAGCTATCCAGGTACTAGCCAGACTTGTGATATTTATAAATCAGTTATTCCTCCAACAAGTACAAGGCAGTGTGGTTCTCCTCCCCATTTGACCTCTTGTCAAGTAACACATCATGGCTGGGTAGAGAGTTGAAGCTGGCTCTGACCTGACATTCTAACCACAGCACGAAACTTGATGAATATGGAGCACTTACTGTGGATTTTGTTTTGCATATAAGCAACATTACTTCCTCCTGATCCATACCACCCTACACAATATGCAAGCAAAACAAGAGTGGTGGAGAGCGTTAAATTAGACTTGACTGTGATCTTTTATCATTCCATAATGGCATTGCCATAAATTAGTGCTAAGTGGGATGGGTCAGGAGGGAGACCGCATGCCTGGGTTCAGTTGCAGCATTTATTAGCAATTAGTACCGATGTGAAATTCAAAAATGGAAACAATCCTTTAAAAATGGATACTTCAGAAATGAAGCATTAGGGAGCAAAAAAAGAAAAATGTAGGCATTTTAACCAATTAGCATTTGTCCAAGTAAATATTTTCTCCCCTACAAATGGGCTGGGGGAGGGAATCCTTTTTAAAAACAACCAGGAATTGTTTCTTTTTAAAATAGCATTAATCTTGAGAAAAAGCAGCAGCTTGCCCCCCTCTTCCTTTGCATGGCTCTGTGTAGAGTTTCTAAGGAGAAGAAAAATATTTAGTCCAATATTATTGTAACATGGAATATGGCTCTATTTATGTGACAACCTGACAACATACAATTTCATGCTTGTTGAACTGATCTGTGTTACATATTCACTGTGAATATTATGAAGCTTCGCCATTATAAATATGAAACAGTATACACTTATTCAAAATAACTCCAGCAGCAGCAATTTATAGCTGGGTTGTTTGTGTGCTTGTGAAGTCCCAAACGCCACCTAAGGAGCTGCATCTCACTAAAACAGATGTGCAGAGCGACGGTGACCGAAGTGGATTTGCAATGACCTATGAGGAGGGAGGCTAATACATTTTTTTGCTTGTATGGCAGCTGACTCCAGTTTGTATTTAGATATCTGACTTGCAAGAACACAGTGTCCTCAAGGGGTTTGTTTTAAACACATGAGCCAAGACATTATGTTCACCCATTTACTTTAGCTTAGCTGCCTTGTCCTGGATGAACATTTCTCTTCTAGCTGTCACGCACGGGTCTTGAACCAGGAACAGTGCAGGTCATGAACGGATTCCTGACTCCCTGAAACAACAGCACCATAGCTGCCAAGTTTTCGCTTTTCTCGCGAGGAAGCCTATTCAGCATAAGGGAAAATCCCTGTAAAAAAGGGATAACTTGGCAGCTATGAACAGCACTGTGGCTGGAAGGCAGAACTGCAGGAGGTTCAAGCCAGGATATGAATGCAGGTCAAAATCATTCTCAGCATGATGTAATCCTGAGCCACAAGGCAATCCCTGGCCACATTGCCCTGTGAAGCTGCAAGACCTGCTGAACTTTCTCAGTCTGGGCCAGGCCTCCCCCCCAAACTCGGTCCTCCAGTTGTTTTGGGACTACAACTCCCATCATCCCTGACCACTGGTCCTGTTAGCAAGGGATGATGGGAGTTGTAGTCCCAAAACAGCCGGAGGGCCGAGTTTGGGGATGGCTGGTCTCGGCTATTGCCATGGAGGAACCTACTAGGTGAGCCTTCTGAATTTTCAGAGTGCTGCCATGCCTCGTACCTGTCACATCTGTGGCCAGGGAACATGGTCCTCAGCAGAACTTGGGACTATGGTCTCCGACACTTCCCACACATAATTGCTTGCACACACAATTTCCGCTCACCCCCTCCAAGAGGTGGGTGGGGCTTGCGACACCATGCGGGCTTACCTGGCCAGGTGCCACCCATCTTGCTACAGGGTGGTTGTCCCCTTGCCCCCATCTCGGCAGGACAAAGAGCTGTGAGGGCTAGGAAAAGGGCCAATGCTCTTCGGCCCAGGTCACTTTGTTTTCCTGCTAGATTCACCCACCCACCCCTCCCTAAAATATAACATGGTCTTCATTTGCAGGCTAACCACTTGCTTCCTTGGTCAGCGGGCACTGCGATGGTCGTAAGATGGTTGCTGTATTCAGAACCAGGAAGGAATCTCCCTACTTTGGCAGGTTTTGCCTTCCCTGTAGCAATTTGTCACAACTTTGGTGGTTTTAGGCCTTGGTCGGTATCCTATAGTCCAGGCACGTCCAACAGGTAGATCGTGATCTACCGGTAGATTACTGGACGTCTTTGGTAGATCACCAGTAGATCACTGGCTCTCCCCAAAGAAACTCATCAACTTTGGCTCCCCTAAAAAAAAAGCTCAACAACTTTCCCCATCACCCCTAAAAAAATCTCAACAACTTTGACCCGAACCCCTTAAAAAAAGGCCTTTCCTTCCTAAAAATAAAGCTCAACTTTGACCTGAACCCCGCAAAAGGGGGTAGATCACTGCCAGTTTTTAACTGTGTGAGTAGATCACAGTCTCTTGGGAGCTGGCCACCCCTACGTCTATCTTTGAGTGGGGGGGTAACATCTTCATGCACCCCCAAGCAGCGGCGTTTGCAGGGCCCATTAAAGGGTTGGTCACGGGATTCACTGGCCCTAGAGCGGCGGCATATAGGTCAAACTTCCGGCTTTGGTGAAGTGGGAGGGTACGCTGTGTAAGTTCACACTTTATGGTCCCCTCCCACTGCACCTGACTGCCCTGCACATCCTCAGACCCTGCTGGGTTGAGAGGGATGCCTTCCAAGGCATGTGCCAATTATTTTATTTATTTTATTTATTTATTTATTTATTTATTTATTTATTTATTATTTATACCCCGCCCATCTGGCTGGGCTTCCCCAGCCACTCTGGGCAGCTTCCATGAAAATATTAAAATACAGTAATCCATTAAAAGCTTCCCTAAACAGGGCTGCCTTCAGATGTCTTCTAAAAGTCTGGTAGTTGTTGTTCTCTTTGACATCTGGTGGAAGGGCGTTCCAAAGGAGGGTAACACTACCAAGAAAAGGCCCTCTGTCTGGTTCCCTGTAACTTGGCTTCTCGCAGCAGGGGAACCGCCAGAAGGCCCTCGGCGCTGGATTTCAGTGTCTGGGTAGAATGATGGGGGTGGAGACGCTCCTTCCGATATACTGGGCCGAGGCCACTTAGGGCTTTAAAGGTCAGCACCAACACTTTGAATTGTGCTTGGAAACATACTGGAAGCCAATGTCGGTCTTTCAAGACCGGTGTTATGTGGTCTCGGCGGCCACTCCCAGCCACCAGTCTAGCTGCCACATTCTGGATTAGTTGTAGTTTCTGGGTCACCTTCAAAAGTAGCCCCACGTAGAGCGCATTGCAGTAGTCTAAGCGAGAAATAACCAGAGCAAGCACCACTCTGGCAAGACAGCCTGCGGGCAGGTAGGGTCTCAGCCTGCGTACCAGATGCCAAGGTTCCTGCACCTGAAATTCAATAAAGTTGTGGCCTAATTTAAACCCATACATTGTTGTCAAGTCTCATCCAGAGACAGGGTTTAGCGCGTGGGCTCGCAAATACACATATTTCCCCAGAACACCTTCAACAATGCCCATGTTTGACAGGATCGTGTTGGATGATAAGTTATGACTGTGCAGGGTCGGCATAGCCATTAGGAAGGTGGAATGTTATGTACTGAGCTGAATCCTAGAACAATAGGATCCAGAATCAGCAGTCTGATTGGTCCGCAGGAGCCACCCAATCCAACTCCAGGTGGAAGTGAATCCGCAACTTGATTGGCCTGCACGAGCAGCCAATCAGGCTGCTGGCAGAAGTCAATCCACAAACTGATTGGCCCAATCACGCAAGGCCCATTGTGTAAATCAGTGGTTCCCAACAGGTGGTCCGCGGACCCCCAGGGGTCCGCGAGCTATGCCAGATTGGTCCGCAAGATGCTATTAGAATAAAAAATATATTAAATATATTTCATATGATAACAGATTTTTTTGTTTTGGCCGCTTCCTGCATGAGCAGAGTCTAGCGCAAAACTAGAATTAGATAAAGGCAGTAGTTCTGCTGTATGCCATTAGGTGGCGCTTTACAAACACTACTGTTTTGCAAAGAGGCAGCGCACGTATTCTACTAATGCTCACCTCCCCAAGATGCTTTGCGCGCGTCGGCTTCATTTGTGCGCTACTGCGCAGGTACCCTGTCTTCTTCATTCCCCTCCCTCCTCCCTGGCGCGTGCTGCCTCTTTGCAAAACAAAGATTTAGGATTAGGAATTAATTAAGATTTAGGATTAGGAATAAATGGGGGTCCTTGTCACAATAGCGGCTCGATGAGGGGTCCTCAAGAAAATTTTGTTGGGAACCCCTGGTGTAAATAATGTATATAAGCAGATTTTTTTTTGGAAAAGAGCCATTCATCTCTTCTTTTCCTTTGATGACTACGAGCTGAATAAAGAGCATGAAATTCACTCTTGACTCCGAGTATATTTCAGGGAAGCTCACTGCCTCCCCCACCACTTCTGGTGGAAAAGTGGAACAAGCACCAGCAGTAACTTCAGGTGAGATCTCATTGATTTCTAGCAACATCTCACCGAAATGGCGCTAGATCTTGTGGCGCACGTGAGATCTCACACCATTTTGATGAGATTTCACTGGAGATTGGCGTGGTCTCAACTGAAACGAGCATTAATACCTGTGCCACACCTCCACCGGAGCTAGAGCTTGTCTCCACTACAGCTTGCCTCCGCTGTTAAAACCCGGATCCTTTGTTGTTGTTGTTGTTGTTGGTAGCCAGAGATTGGTTTTTTAACCCTTTCTGTGCTGTTTTCCTGGCGCTTTGGCAGACTATGATTGGGTGTAACAGCGTTCGGTTTTTTAACCTGTTCTGTGCTGGGTTTTTTGTCGCTTTGGCAGACTATGTTGGTGCTGCGTGTTAGTTCCAGCGAAGGTATTATTTGTCATTTATTTCTGTTCTCTTCCCCCCCCCCCAAAAAAAGCGCAGTAGCTTTGGGGCATCCCCTCAGAAAAAGCAAAGCAACTTTTGCACCCCCCCAAAAAAAACCTCCAAAACTTTGGTCAGCAGCTCCCCCCAAAAAGCTCAACACCTCTGGGCACTTTGTGATAAATAAGGGTTTTTTTGGTTTGGTTTGGTTAAATAATTAGGTTTTGGTTTATTAAATACAGTTACAGATTGCAATTATACATTTTTGTTATTTAGACTATAAATATTATGAAATTATGGTATTTTTTCTCGAAGTGACACACCACCCGAGTTATGCTCAGTATTTTGGCAAATTTTGACACACCAAGCTCAAAAGGTTGCCCATCACTGCACTGCAGCATCTTTTTATCTGTGAACCAGACACGCCCCACCCCACCATAAGCTTCGAAAGAAGCCACATCAAGCTCACTTGGCTGAGAAATGTCAGGGGGTGAATGGAAAGAGAACAACTTTCATGGACTCGCTTCAACAGATTCAGTCTAACACTGAATTGCACCTTTCCTCCAATTCGGGAAACAGAATGAAGAAACAAAACACACCTTGCAAAAGCTAGATAGGGGGGAAAATGTATAAATATTTCCACACTGTACATTCCTGGCTCGAAACATAGCGAGCAGTTGCTTGAGAATGGTTTCAGCAATGTGCAGATCTAACTTGATGGCACAAGAGTTTAGGCACAGCTGCCCCTGCATATTTTTTTAACAATGTTTTTGGAGACACAGTATCTCCACCCATCCCCTTTATTTAGTAAACCTTGATGCTTCAAAGTACACAACAGAACAGTCGTTGCAGCTAAACATATGATTATGTGGGGCTTGTCGCATACACAGAATTACTATAGCTAAATGCTAGATTTGGGGCACAAAGTGCATTTTACCCCAACATCACATTAATGGGGCAAATTGGTTTGATTTAACTTAAAGGAAGGCCATTTCAATCATTTATTTAAATCACAAATAGACCAAGTTAAACAAGTTTCCCATTCTGAAATTGAGGTATTTCCTGATCAAGCATGTATGCTAACTGATTGCTACAACAAAAGAATCCCTTTTCAGTTTAGAAGCATTATCCTATATGCAGTACTGAATTAATTATATCTGAGTAGAGATATCTACTTGCTTCTACAGACATACATGTATGTATACACAGTAAGAGCCTAACTGGAAGCTTAAAGAGGAAACTGGAGCTCAAATTCATTAGAAAACATGCAAAGATTAGGGTGAAATTTGTCCAGGAATGACTGGAAGCAAGAGTTGGCCGTTACCTCACGGAATAGAATTTCTCCAGTTGATGGAAAAGAAATACGTATATTGTTTGGTTTCCCTTAGGATATACAGCTTAGCTGATTTATACAACTGATCTGGAAGATACCTTGCTCTAGAGATACCTTGATACAGAACAGCGTGATCTTAGTTAGGCAAGGAATTGTGCCTCTGAGCAAGACCTCCTTATGAATTCTGTCATAGAGAATCCATGGGAAATGGACTACTGTCCAACACTGTCTGGTCTGCAACTCGCGTTGCCAAAAGATGCCGCTTACCCTACTCCCCTTCTAGGTCAGCTACGTGTGTAAGGCAGTAAGACTCTAGTTCAAATAAGTCAGTGATGAACTCATTTGGTGACCTAACCCAGCCACTTTTCTCTCAACTGCCAGATCTGCAAATGGGGATGACATCTATAGTACAGGTGAGAGACGAGATATTGTGGCATGTCCAAGGGCCCATCTTGTGAGTTCTTGGAAGACATGAGATTAGATTCAGGGACCTCACTATGCCACACCAACCCACACCACCCAAATCTAAATCAGTTAGTCTCAGAGATCCCAACTGCCTCTTTTTCTTTAATGAAATTGTTTGTTTGTTTGCTTGCTTGCTTGCTTGTTGTTGTTGTTGTTGTTGTTGTTGTTGTTGTTGGTACCCCCACCCATCAGACAGGGTTCCCCAGTTACTCTAGGTGGCTTCCAACACAATAAAACATTTTAAAAACTTCCCTATACAGGGCTGCCTCCAGATGTCTTCTAAAAGTTGTATACAGTGGTACCTCTACTTACGAATAACTCTACTTACGAATGTTTCTACTTACGAATGGAGCTCCGCCCGCCATCTTGGATGCGGTTTAGATAGGATTTTTTCTACTTACGAATTTTTAGATAGGATTTTTTCTACTTACGAATTTTTTCTCCCAATGCATTCCTATGGGATTCGACTTACAAATTTTTTCTACTTACAAATGTGCATTTGGAACGCATTAAATGCGTAAGTAGAGGTACCACTGTAGTTATTTATCTCTTCAACACCTGATAGGAAGATGTTCCACAGTTGGACACCACTACCGAGAAGGCCCTCTGCCTTGTTACCTGTAACTTCACTTCTCGCAGTGAGGGAACCACCAGAGGGCCCTCAGAGCTTGACCTCAGGGTCTGGGCCAAAGGATGGGGACGGAGATGCTCCTCCTTAAAGCTGTTAGGGCTTTAAAGGTCAACACCAACACTTTGAATTGTGCTTGGAAACATCCTGGGAGCCAATGCAGATCTTTCAGGAGTGGTGTTATATGGTCCTGGAAGCTGCTCCTAGTGACCAGACCAGCAGTCACATTCTAGATTAATTGTAGTTTCCGAGTCAAAGGGAGTCCCACATAGGGAACATTGCAGTAGTCTAAGCATGAGATAAACAGAGCATGTACCACTCTGTTGAGATAGCGAGCAGGCAAGTAGCGTCTCAGCTGGCATTCCAGATGGAGCTGGTAAACAGTTGCCTTGGGCACAGAGTTGACCTGGGCCTCCATGGTCAGCTGTGAGTCCAAAATGACCCCGAGGCTGCACACTTGGTCCTTTAGGGACACATATACTCCATTCAGGACCAGGGAGTCCCCCACACCTGCCCACCCACCCACTGCCCCCCCCCAAGAAAGAGTGCTTCTGTCTTGTCAGGATTCAACCTCAATCCATTAACCACCATCCATCCTCCAACTGCCTCCAGATACTCACACAGACATTCACCGCCTTCACTGGTTCTGATTTGAAAGAGAGATAGAGCTGGGTATCGTCCACATACTGAAGAACATCCAGCCCAAACCCCCTGATGATCTCTCCCAGTGGTTTAATATAGATGTTAAAAGCATGGGGGGAGAGGATGGAGCACCTCACAGATAATAATGCTCTTATCAATAAAGAACAAACTGAATAAGTCACAACAATATTACAGTTGCTTATTCTTCTGAACTGCCTTATCCGAAATCTGCACCCTAAACCCACAGCACTGTCTGCGCTTCTCAAAGTCTATCCAAAAGCCACATTCCATGCATTCATTTCTCTAGGACCTCTGTGGCTATTAACTGGTTGCCTTTTTGTTTTTTACAATCTCCGCTGAAATGCCGGAACAAGCCATTTTGCAGGGGCTCTTGGAAAAGCCATCTCGGTCTAAACTCGACCACATCCTCTTTCGTCTCACTGCAATACCATGCACGCCAAATCCCATTTGCTGTAACAAAAATTCCATAATAAAAGGTGCATTTTTGGAGGGATGCAAGCTGTTAGGTACGTGGGGTGCATTTTGAAAGACATATAAAACATTTAAACACGGAGTCATTAGAATTCCAATAACCTACTTATAAAGTTCAACAAACTTGTGGGTTTGTTGGGGATAGCCACTTATGTCTCCCTCAGATTTACAGATACGCTGCCTGTTTTGTCATATGGCCTTGAGAAATCTATTTTATGTTCGCCAAGACCTCAGGGCATTTAGACTTGCTCTTCATTCCACCCTCAGCTCCTTTAAGTACAATGATGAGCTTCATTCGGCCATTGCCCCATCTAGAACATTAAGCACAAAGTGTGTGAGTTTTTTAAGTCCACCGTTAAATCACAATCAGCTCCTATTAACAATCTGAAGCGTCTCTCCCTTTTTATCAACACTTACTTTATTAAATCCTTAATAATATAGATAGAATAGTTAGTTAATTTGTGTGTTGAGCCATGGATGTTAATTTGTAAACATAATAACATACTGCAATCATTTGCATAATAGCATTTTAATCTTTTTAGTAAAAGCTGTAATTCCCTACAAAGTACACTGCAGTAGAAACTAAGTGACTATTGGTAATAATAAAAAAGGGCCTTAAAATTCTGATCCTATTATAGCGTTGGAACATACCCAAACTGCTTCCATAATCTCTGAAATGTTACTGTTCTCTGATTTAGGTGTCTGTGTCAAGAATAAAAATGAAGTATAACTGGTGGCTCTAGACTATTTCCTAAATGTAATTTAGTATTCACTAAGCACCAGCACTTTGCAAATAGCTCAGAGGCTTTCCTTCAAAGTTCAGAGAGCCGGCAACACATTTTTGTGCTACTAACACCAGGCAACTCACCTTACAGACTATGGTGCCGAATAGATGGCTATGATAAATCATGCCAAGTTGGCACTGAAGGGTAGCAGCCGTGGAGGGCGTTACTACGAGCCCCCCCTCCCACAAGATTTTATCTGCTTAAGCAGCCTGCCTTGGGCTACTCGTTTTGGAGAAAATCGAAAAGTGGAATTAAAAAACACGTGCATGCACACACACGTATACATATCTATCCATATATACCGGAATAGACCAGTTTAGAAAGCTCCACAGGAGGCTTAGACCCCTAGAAACCCATTGACGCCAGTCACAAGACTCTGCAAAGAAAACATCAGGGGCTGTTTAAAAGTCAGGCCAAGTCGTTTTATGCAAGATCTGGTAATTCATTAATCAATCTGGCTGCAAACATTGAATGAATAACTTTGCAGGAGTAGCAGAGCCCCCAACAGAATATTGGAGCTTTATGGTATGAATCTATGCAAATTACCCAGATGACTATAAAAAGCCCCCATCGCCTTCGCCATGCAAAACCATTCCAAATGGATACGAAGTCATTTATCTTTGTAAAATTTCCTCTTTGCCAAGAACGACACACTGTGTATGCTTCCATTGTGAATCCCTTTTGTTCCCCCCTCATCCTTACGGCTTGTAATAAACTTCTTTGGCTGCCCACAGAGAAGCACAGTAGCTTATATTTTGTTTTCCAAATACCTTACATGCACCACAGTCCTGGAAGTACCTCGGACTGAGCTGAACACACACACACACACACACACACACACACACACACACACACACACACACGATTGTTCACTGCAATAATAATGACAGTGTGGCAGCTGAAATCTCGGTTCACTGAAAGAATAGGGAAGAAATTCAGGGGAAAGTCTTTTTAAATAGGTAAAATTTGCACCCCATCAATGTATGCTACTTTTGCAAATGTCATCACTGTTTCTAGCATTGCTGGAGACTGGCGGTTGTCACCCCCTTAAATCGCTCTTGTGTAAGTCCCACTCATCTCAATGGGACTTATTCCTGATCAGCAAGCATATGCCTTCTCTCTCTCTCTCTCTTTTTGTAATTATTTTTTATTAAGGATTTTCTTGGGTTACAAAGGTAGTGCAATGTCTCATTTTTTCCCCTCCCATGTATCATTTTTACACATCATTTTTACTTGTTGAGACATTATGAGGAAGGGGGGAAAGAGGTGGGTGGGATGGGGAGTTGGGTGTGGCGGATTGCCAATGTTTCTGTTTTTCTTGATATGTCTAGGGGTTCGGCGTCAGCGTCGTTTGTGCGGGTTCTCTGTTGTTTGTTTGTGCTTCTTTGTTGGTGAGAGAGGTCAGGATTTGTCTTTGGATGTGATTGTTCATTTGTGGTTGGCTGTGATGATCCTTAGTTTCTTGTGTGAGTGGGGAGGGAGGGTGTTTTGATTAGGTTAGCCATATTGATTTGTATGCTGACGGTAAGATTTTGTCATTGTCCTGTTGGGCTGTATAAGTGATGAAGGGGAACCATATTGGCTTCTCTTTTTAAGAAGAAAATATAAATGATATTTTCACCTCAACATTGATTGTATGCGTGTAAAGGTAAAGGTAAAGGGGCCCCTGACCATCAGGTCCAGTCGTGTCCGACTCTGGGGTTGCGGCGCTCATCTCGCTCTATAGGCCGAGGGAGCCGGCGTTTATCCGCAGACAGCTTCCGGGTCATGTGGCCAGCATGACAAAGCTGCTTCTGGTGAACCAGAGCAGCACACGGAAACGCTGTTTACCTTCCCGCCGGAGCGGTCCCTATTTATCTACTTGCACTTTGATGTGCTTTCGAACTGCTAGGTGGGCAGGAGCTGGGACCAAGCAACGGGAGCTCACCCCGTTGCAGGGATTCAAACCGCCGACCTTTTGATCAGCAAGCCCTAGACTCTGTGGTTTAACCCACAGTGCCACCTGGGTCCCTATGCGTATACGTATATAAAACATCCATGCATATATTAGTATCCAAAGCTAGCTCCATAGGACACCAGGTGTTTATCACATCTTTTCCTGGCTTTAAATATTATTGCAAATAGGTGCACAGTTAGGTAGACAGGAAGGCAATCCAAGATTTCCGAGAAGCATAGAATAGTCCCACCCGCCACCCAGCTAGGACAGAATGGTTCTTGACTGCTCTATACAGGTAAGTTGCTCAAATACTTTGGCCTAGCTCTCATCGAGATGGGAAACCTGCATCTAGACTGCACAACTTCAGACTGCAGGTAGAAGCTCATGTGACTCGATGTTTCTCCCTACACAAAAGGTATAAAACAGCAAACACTGCCTCACGGCAGAAGTAAAAAGGCAACTCTATTAAAGCAAGCCCACCTGAGGGTCATGTGCATGCAGGGGACAGACTATAGTGGCAAAGAAATGCTCTTTTCCTGCGCTCTTTACTCAACGTGGTATGTTGTTTTGCCATGAAAACAGATGGGGGGGGCTGAGACACAATACACAATTTAGCTCTGATCAGACAGATATTGCCAGTTATAAATTGTGGTTAGGGTTGCCAGACTCAATAGAGGACAGGACTTCTGTGCCTTTAATTGCCCTGCTCTCTTTTGCGTCTGGAAACCTTAAAGAGAAACCAGCAGACCCTTTGTTTAATTTCCAAGCAAAGGGTCTGCTGGTTTCTCTTTAAGGTTTCCAGACGCAAAAGAGAGCAGGGCAATTAAAGGCACAGAAGTCCTGTCCTCTATTGAGTCTGGCAACCCTAATTGTGGTACATCAGAGACTACTTGTCATTTATTGCTGCAGGTCCCCTCCCTCATTACCATTGCAGAATACCTAAATTCCCAAAGGCCTGGGGGACAGGGGAGTGGATTCCCTGCCTTAAGCAGCAAGGTGTCTTTGGCCAGCTCTGGGTAAACTATAAAACCTGAGGTATTTAATCAATATGCAGGAAAAGAACATAAAATTTAACAAAGGTGAAACCTTGTGGCAAAATCTCTCTTGAAAGCAGCATGGAGGAATAATCCAGCATTTGGGGAATCTGGTTCTTGAGCCCCCACCCCACCCCTAGTCATAAAAAGCAACAGTTGCATACATGGAAAGGTGGCGCTGTGTAAACCACTGAGCCTCTTGGACTTGCCAATTGGAAGGTCGGCAGTTGGAATTCATGTGACGGGGTGAGCTCCTGTTGCTCTGTCCCAGCTTCTGCCAACCTAGCAGTTCGAAAGCATGCCAGTGCAAGTCAATAAACAGGCACTGCTGTGGTGGGAAGGTAAACGGCATTTCCGTGCGCTCTGGCTTCTGTTACGGTGTTCCGTTGTGCCAGGCCAGAAGCAGTTTAGTCCACATGACCCGGAAAGCTGTCTGTGGACAAATGCCAGCCCCCTTGGCCTGAAAGTGAGATGAGCACCGCAACCCCATAGATGCCTTTGACTGGATGTAACCGTCCAGGGGACCTTTACCTTTACCTTTTTTTACCTGCATGCAGTGAAAGTGTTAAGACAAAGAAAACATGGAGGGAAATTGTGAAGATCGGAGCGGGGAATGCAACTTACAGCATCACCGGCAGCCATACATAAACTTGTGTTTTAAGAGAGCTGTTGGTTTATTTTCCTTCCTTCAGTCCTCCAAAAGTTAGCCAAGTTATCAAATCTTGAGAGACCTTAGAGCATGTGGCCAGAATCTAGAGGAATATCATCCTGTTTCTCTAATATCCATGCCAGATCAAACTAACCCTGTCTGGTCACAAATTCAGAGGTGAGGCAGGAACGTATAAACTGTTGGCTCTGGAGTTACCTGCACGAGGGCAAAGAAGAATGTGTGCTTGTTTTGCCTCAAATAGGATGCAAAGTATCTACCAGTGCTTCAAGCAATATTTCACAATCCACACTGGACAGAAACAGCTACAGCTCAACAAACCCACACATTGTGGAGAAAAAAATGTAGCCTCTCTACTTTTTAACAGGCAAATTCCACTCTTGGAACCAAACTGGATGACCAGCAGACTTGCACAATGTATCAGTTGCTGCGAGTCAAACACTTCAGACCGTAGGCAGTGTGTATTATCATGATCATCAATGTTATGTTAAACGTTAAAATTGATATCAGGCAGGTGCCCTCACTATACTCTGTTCGGTGCCTGCTGAAGACATTCTGATTTAGACAAGCTTACCCAGAGAGTCTGTAGGAATTTGTAATTTGTTTTAGTCTATTCTATTGCCGTTCTAAGCTCTTGTACGTTTTAAATTATGGTTGTAAAACGTTTCATGATTATTTCATGGTTTTATCTTCCTTGTAAACTGCTTTGAGGGTTTTCTCTACCACCAAGTAGTATATAAATTTGTTAAATAAAATAAATAGATCATCAATAAATAACATGACTTGGATTCCTCCAATGTCAGAGGCAATTTAGAATGTTGTTTGGCATTATGCAATGATATGGCCAGATTTTGTATGACCTACATTTATCAGTATTTCATATATTGTTGTTTTATACAATGGCAAACGTTTTAAAATACTGTTTTGATTTCTATAGTGGACTCCACTTGGCTCCGCTTGGACTCCACTACTTATGGTGATACAGAGACAGGATATTCTGCTATATTCTTGGTAGGTTTTGTTTTGTTTTGTTTTTTTACAAAATGGTGGTCATGTTCTATGGCTAAACAAAGATGCCTTCCTGCAGTAAGCTGATCCATCAAATACTTTTATTCGCTCATATCTTCAAGCAGAGGTTCTGGAAGATAATAGTCATGCACAAAACTGCTAGGTAGGAACAATTATAACCCAGCCAATATGACTTTTAAACAAATCTGGGCACTGTCTGTCTTGTATTAGAATCAGTACAGAACAGGTGTATTGGTAATTCTGATGGCCTTAAGTTTGAGACAGATAATGTTTACATGGTATTTATGTAAATTTAAAATAGGACATAATTTTTAAAATAGAGGATTCACTCCATTTAGAAGCATGTCAAGGTAAATCCCTCTTTCAATTATGCAGAAGTATTTTTTTAAAAAAAAAAAAAGTAGGAGCTTTGAAGCATTTGATTCCCCCACTCCCGCAATCTAAATCTGCCAAGTATGAGAATACAGAATATGCATCTCTGTTCAAAGACACGAACAGTAGTAGCTTGCGTAGCTACTGCATACATCCATCTCTATAAATTTCTCTAATGAAATGACAAGGCTTAATTGTACCTTAATTTAAAAGAAAAGCTGGCAAAACAGTGACAGTGTACGTCACAAGGCGCTAGATAGAGGATAAACCTGGTGGTCAAGAACACACACATCGCTTCATGTTGGCTGCTCGATTTCCCATATGCACCCAATTCCTAAACAGAACCTTTCGGGAATGGCTGAACTTTTCCCCTGCTCAACAGTAAAAAAAAAAAAAGGTTCTTTGGCCAGACTCTTAATCGTTAGAAGAAGATTAAGTCTGAAACTGTAATCACACTTACCGGGAAGTAAATCCAATTGCACTCTACCAGCAGCAATGAGCTTCTGGACACAGCTCCCATCCCAAGGAGGTGCTGTGAGAGGGAAAGCTTGGCATGGAGAAAGAAGGAAAGTGGGAGCTTCACAGCTGACTGGCAATAAGGAGGAGGCAAGCAGGGGCTGAGGGAGGGGGGGGGGCTTCCCAAAGGCATGCTGTTTGCTTTTGGAGAGCTGATGCTTTGGGAGAACGGATGGGAGCCGAGTGGGATCAGTCTGCTTAGCCGAGGTGCCAAAGTGCATTATGATGCAAGCCATCTATGATTGCACCTCCCAATGGTTTTTGTTGCACTTTTAACTTTGAAGCAGCATGCAAATTTGATCAGGGTTGGGTTGCTTTAAAAAATAAAACTCCCCCCTCCCAAAAAAATATCAACCTACGCAGGGTGGTGTTAGATTGCAATGGGGGGGGGTAGACAAGTCCCAAAACCTCAAACAAGTGATCCCTGTTCTGCAATCAAAAATGGTGCGAGTATTACCACATGATTCACCTGCCTGCATAGATTGGTTCTGTGGAGGCAATATGGTCATCACTGTGGTCTAAACCTCTGAGCCTCTTGGGCTTGCCAATTAGAAGGTCGGCAGTTCGAATCCCCCAGACGGAGTGAGCTCCCGTTGCTCTGTCCCAGCTCCTGCCAACCTAACAGTTCAAAAGCATGCCAGTGCAAGTAGATAAATAGGTACCATTGCGGCAGGAAGGTAAACGGCACTCTGTTTTCCATCACAGTATCCCATTGCACCAGAAACGGTTTAGTCATTCTGGCCACATGACCTGGAAAGCTGTCTGTGGACAAACGCTGGCTCCCTCAGCCTGAAAGCGATATGAGCGCGACACCCCCATAGTCACCTTTGACTGGACTTAACAGTCCAGGGGTCCTTTACCTTTACCTTTGATCCAACAGAATCCAGAGGTTTGCATAGAAGAGCCACTTCTAGATTCACCTCTGCTTTGATCCACTTCAAGGGTCCAAATTTTCATCAGAACCCTAACAGAAAGTCAATAACTCCCTTGGCGTTTAATGAGGGCTCTGAGGGATGAGCAAAATACAGCCTCAGCATCAGATCAAAGACTTCCTGCTTCAAGTCCTGGACACACACACACAAACACACACACACACACAGCACAACATCCTGAATTTAGGAAGTCTGGAAACCACCGAAAGGGCTTCAGGTATTTATAAGGTGACAATGTCCAAGAGGGACTTTCCAGTAGTGCCCCCTCCACCTCCAGTGGATATTCATTTGGCTCTTTCAGTGCTTGTGCTTAAGTCAATTACTTACACACACACACACAATTTTTTAAATTAGTTTGAGTCCATCTGGAGATTTTGGCTGCTCTTCGTTTTATTGTTGTGCTACTGTTTTTCATATAGTTTTGCTGTGTTTAGTGTACACTGCTCTGGACTCCTGAGGGAGGAAGATCAGGATATAAATTATTTTGAATAAATAAGGGATTCTTTCAAAACAGCTTTGCCACATACTGATGGTAACGTGGCACAAGCAAGGCACAGAGATTTCACCCCAGCCGAAAGGGAATTTGCTTGCCAGCCCCCTAATATTTGCTGGAGGAACAATTTGGAGGGAGCATATGCCCAAAATTGCTGAGGCTGCAGCATCTTGCCTCCTGGGTCAGAAAAGAAAGGAATCAACTGATCAGGAAGGCAACCAAAATAAGCAATACAGGAACAGACACATCCCTTCATTTGAACACCTCGCTGAGCTGCCATTCTCTCCCTGCCCCTTCTCTCTCACTCGCACAGCCAAAGTATCATTAAGGCACAAATTTGGGAATGGGGAACAAAATGCTTCCCAAAAGGTAGCTGAGTTTTACTTCTTCTATTTTTCTTTTTTTAATTTTAAAATAAGCTTTATTTAAATCTGGGTTAAAATACATTCAACACATGTTCAAAAACACAAGCATACCAAACAAACAATAATATAAAAATAATAATATACAAAATAATATACAAAATAATATAGAAATAATAATAAAATAATCTATAACTTCATAATGTAATATAAATATTAATAATCATAATATTCATAAACATAAAAATTACCAATGGTGCATAAACAATAAAGAATGAAAAAAGAGAAAAAAAGAGAAAAGAAAGGGGGGGGGGAGGAAGCATACATTCGACTCGTCATTCGTACCCAAAGAAACAACAACTATATCCTATCAGGGCGCCTCAGCCCTTGCTTTTCCCCCCAGGACCAATTGCAGTCATCAGCAGTCATTAACAGCCATCTACAGGTTTACCACTCCCATCAGCCCATCACCCATTCCCATCACCCCCACCCTCTGAATATACATAAGGGTTTGGTGGATTCTGTTTCAGTGTATCTGACGAAGTGTGCATGCACACGAAAGCTCATACCAAAATAAAAACTTAGTTGGTCTTTAAGGTGCTACTGAAGGAATTTTTTTATTTTGCTTTGACTCAGACCAACACGGCTACCTACCTGTAACTATATCCTATCAGACAGTTCCGTAATCCCGATCCCCTACCTATACTTCTCCCACAAAAGACTTCCACTTATCTCTATCTCAGATTTCTTTAAGTGTTATTCTCTAGTACTGCACTCCCAATTCTGTATAGTTAAATAGGCATCTCCAGTGATCATCAAATAAAATATAAACTCAAATGACATCCTGATTACTAAATAAAATATAATAAAATAATATAATAAATCATCATTTTTCAGTTGTCTCCGTATAAATTAATTCAAGTTGACTCAATACGAGGTGTTAAAAATAGACCCAAGACTTTAGCCGAGTTTTACTTCTAAAGGACCAAGGGAGCTAAAGCAAGCTGCCGCTATTCCTGTGGGTCCCAGCACAGCAGTGGAAAAATCAGGCTTGTCCATATTATGCAGGGAAACCATAGCTACACCTCCCCTTCTCACTCATCACAATGGGCAAACTTCCCCATGTCCACAGCCTCCCCCAACAACAACAAAACTAACCAAAGGGAACCCCAGCATCACAGCCCACAAAAAAAGGTTGCAAACTTTGTGGGGCGGGGTTTTTTACCCAGCCCTACCTAAGTAGGAAGGACAAATAAATAAATATTTCCTTTAGAACAGGGGTGGGGAATCTATTGCCCTCTCAAAGTTCCTGGCCTACAAGTCCCAATATCCCTGACCATTGCCCATGCTAGTTGAGGTTGACAGAATGCAACCCCACCTAGGAAAGGTTGTATGCTTGTTCCTGGACCACCTGGCATCCTAACCAGGAATACCTGTTCGCCACATCCAGCAAACTGCTTCTAATTCCAAACACTCATTCTCAACCCTCTGCCTGTCACCATGGTGCTTGATGAAAAGCAGAAATAGAACTAGGTGCCATCAACGGTACCAAAAAGCCAGAGATTATCTCACCTCCTGGTTCTGCATAGCTGTTAAATAGCAAAAGATGCAAGGTGAAGCCTTACAGCAGGCACCCCAAACTGCACCCCAGTTTTGGCCTCCAGATGTTTTGGCCTACAACTCCCATGATCCCTAGCTAACAGGACCAGTGGTCGGGGAAGATGGGAACTGTAGTCCAAAACATCTGGAGGGCCGAAGTTTGGGGATGCCTGCCTTACAGCAATGACTACAGGGTAGAGCAGGCATCCCCAGACTTCGGCCCTCCAGATGTTTTGGACTACAATTCCCCAGCCACTGGTCCTGTTAGCTAGGGATCATGGGAGTTGTAGGCCAAAACATCTGGAGGGCCGCAGTTTGGGGATGCCTGGGGTAGAGCAACAGTTTGAGTACCACCTTCCAAGACCAATGCTCCATAATAATAATAATAATAATAATAATAATAAATTTATACCCCACCCTCCCCTCAGGGTGGCTAACACCAAATATATAATACATTAAAAACACAAAATCAAACAATTGATTAAAATACAGTTCAAAATCACATTTAAAATCAAAATAAAATTAGGTGGGAACCCACGAATCACAACCGTAGGGGTAAGGAATATTAAATGTTCACCAGGCCCAACCACCTGTGCTGGTCCCATGTGGGCCGACAGAAGGAGCCAAGAGGCCACTTACATACAGGGTCCCATAGAAAGAGGAAAGAAAGAAGGTGGCCAGACTGGGCCCGGACCAAAGTCCTGGCAGAACAGCTCCATCTTGCAGGCACTGTGGAAAGATGTCAGATCCTGCAGGGCCCTGGTATATTGCAACAGAGCGTTCCACCAGGTTGGGGCCAGAAAAGTGAGACCAAAAAAGGACCAGAAAAGAGATAGATAGATAGATAGATAGATAGATAGAGACTCCCTAGTCGCAAGTCAGCAAGATAGATTAGAAGGATACCACGGTTCATGATACTAAATGCCATAGAGGGGACCATGATTATCTTGCAATGGAGGTCAACTACCAAGTGCAGTGCAAACATCTGTTGCAAACAGGTTATAAACCAGACTGATACAGGATCCTAGATTATCATAGTTAGCAATGACGGCTTGAAGTTGGGCTGCCACACACTGGATCACTTTGCCAAAAGACAACACTTCAGAGACTGGGCAAAAGTTCTCAGTGGAATCTGAAGGGCGCCTGCCACAACCACTCCCAAAGCCACAGGGAATTCCCCTTTCTTCAAGGTGGCACAAACAATCTCCACTTGCCAGGACCCCACAGCCAGGAGAGGCAAACACACACCAGGCAACGTGTCCACATCCTCAGGCTGCAGAAATTGGAAGTGACCAGCGCAAGTGACCAGCGCAAGAACATCCAGAACCCTATCTGCAATTAATGTAAAGTCAAAATGCAAACAATCTGCGAAGCACTTTGCAAACTGGCTACCAATGGCACACCTTGGTTGCCATAATATATAAGTCCCATCACCACCCAGAAAGCCTCCACTGGCCAGCACTGTACCGACACAAGAATGGTGGGGAAACACATACCATGTTGCAGGCAGGGTGACAAAGGCGGCTCCAAAGCATGTTCTACATCCTGTCCTATTGCATTAACCTGAGTCTTTCTCCACTGATGCCCTAGTCAGCATCAAAGAGTCCCTAGAAAACATCATGTCAACCAAATAAGCCATTTCCGCATTCCAGGGGGCAGGCAAGGCTTTGACAAAAATCCCCCCCCCAAAAAAATCAGGAACCCATTTAGCCAGCCTCTGGGAAGCCATTCTAACAAGTCTTGGAGATTTTTGGAAGCCCTGTAACCCCAGCCACCAGGTAAGGATTTGCCAAAAGAACTAAAGTCTACCCCTCTTCTTAACTAGATCAAAGGATGATTGAAATCAGTCAGGAAAACGATAGGTCCTCAACATATACCCAAGACAATGTCCACCAGCTCAGGAACAGACCACCACGCCACTGAATGAGCAATACGCCAACAGTACCATGACATGAAAGGATATTGGGGTACTTTGGGATTTGTTTTCTTTCCACCCCCCCCCCAAAAAAAAGAGGGTCTTAACTCCATTGGTTCATATCGGGCTTGCTTTTCTTTGTTTAGTCGTAGAGGTATGCGGGTGGAAGCAGGATGACTCCATTGGCTCTGCTGAAAGACCTTCTCCATCTGGCTTCTCACCTGGCAGCAGCCCTTCCATCAGTCGGCGGCAGAGGGAAAGATGAGAAGCAGGAGCAGTCCATTGCATCTCCTGCAAGGCTAGTTCCATATGGATCCTTCCCCTCCCTAAACTGTTTCCATTCTAGCTGGTCATAAGAACTATTATGTAACCCAGAACTGCTGTCTGAGTTTTCCAGTTTTCTTCTTTCCCCCTGTGTCTTTTACAGTCTAAAAGACAAAGACACAAATGAAAAGCTCGCAGGCAAGGGCTGTCTCGTTTTTATTAATTGCATGGAAGCTGCTCTGGGAGCCTTTTTTGGCCAAAGAGCAGGACAGAAAGTGTTTCAAGCAAATAAATAAAATTTGTCTATTTCACGTCGCACTGCCAGATGATATAGAACATGCTACTCCGGTGCTGGTTGCAATTTTTATAAAGAAGGTGGAGGAATTTCCACATGACTAGTTGCACCAGAATGCAGAAAAAAGGGGTGGTGGGGAACTTTCAAAATTAACAGCTCCAACTCTACCTCTGCTTTTGGATTTACGTAGATCCAGGTCTCCTACCCATATTATTTTATGCTGGCATAGCTCTGCTTCTGACATAATTCTGCCAGTGAAAGAACAAAAAACAGGAAGGGAGGGTAATCATGGGGAAGGTGGCCCGTGGGTTCCCTTGGCGAGCCTCCTAACGATAAAACTACAAGCTTTCTAGGTCCTCCATCTGGGAATTGGCCAGTCAAAGGAGTGTTGATTGGCAATGTTTGTAGATCCACGGGGCATATTGACTTCTGTACTCTTCCCGCCTTCACCACAGATGCTCGAGTGCTTGAAGTCACCACAGCAGGCCTACTGCATCTGTGAGGCAGGGTGACAATGCAAGAGGGTGCCCACTTGCCACACACTTCTGTTTGCTCCTTCTTTGCCAATACAGCACTCCACGATTTGTGGGAGTCAGTGGGTGCTGTTAGGGAATAGCTGGCAGGACTGTTGTATACTGTGTTGCTGAATGTGCTGCAATTTCATGCTCAGGTTAACTTCATGGGGTGGGGGCAGACAGGATCTAGGCAGGGCTACACCCTGGCCCCCTGAACAGCCTTGTAAACAAACTTTGCAGCTCAAGCACTCCTGATCTGCATTTCACCCTAGAGTTGCCATCCAACCAGTGTTTTACCAGTCTGATAAACAAAACCAATATACCACCACTAGCAGGGTCAGAAAACTTCCCCTTTTGTCCTACTCTGACAATCGCCTCCTAGACTTTGCCAGCATTTTGCCAAAATATGCCAGATTCCGTTCTGGCTCCACCCCTAAGCCACAAAATTTCACCCCTGAGTTATTCCCCAGCTTCAATCCAGTGATCCAGAATTTTAGAAATCCAAAATGTCATCCCTAAGACCCTTGGTTTGGGCATTTGAAATACTCATACTGGCACCTAAATATCTTGGTATTTTTGCCATTTCCTTACAGGATTAGTGCCCACTAATCCGAAGCCATATCCAAGGAATCGGGAAAAATAGCTGCAAGCACTGCAGCTTGAAAACATTAGAAATCAGAGCAGATAAAGACCACCATCCGTGTCATTAAAAAAAAGAGATGCTTACATGGCACAGCTCTTCCTTACCTCAAATATGTTTGATGACTCATTGGCATACTGATTGGAAATGATTTCCGATTGGTCACTGTACCACTTGAGCCCTCCCAGAAAGCTGTCGGCATCCAAGTCATTCACATCTAATTCAGAGAGGTCAAGTTCTGGAAGATCTGGGCAAAGAGGCTGGTCTTCACCAACCAGAGCAGCACACTGAAAAAAGAGGGGAAGGAAAGATACAGAAATGCTTTCATTAATTAGAGGAAACTGTGAAGAACAGCAGCACATGAGAAGAATTATATCTCCGTTAACTCACTTATACCACCCAGCAGGTCACTGGAGTTAACTTCATTTTGGGGGAGAAAATGCTGACTTGTATCAAGGAGCTTGGCACAGGTGAGCAACAGAGCGTGTTCGTGTGTGTGCCGGCTTGCTTGTTGGAGAAAGGCTGACCTTTGCCTTCTAAACCATCCCCCCCCCCCTGCGCGCTGGGAACAGCCACTGTCTCTTTATTCACAGCCCCCAGTGCAGAAGTCGTTTAAAAAGCAAAGAGGGGAGGCCACGATTTCTGATCTCTCAGTTAAGCCAGAATGAGGCATTACTGTATTAGAAGATTCACAGCAGCAACCGAAAATAGTAAACCCGTGCCTCTCTCCCTTGGTAACTCCTAGTTTATTCTTAAGGTATAACATTGCACACTGACAGGGCCATGCTACGGATGTTGGCTCGGAGGTAAGCCCCATGGAATTCAGTTGGACTTACCTAGGAGTAAACATGTTGAATTCTGAGGTTCCCCACCCCTATACAAGGAAGGCAATGAAGAGAGCAAGGAGCTGGCTGTCATGCATTTGTTCCTCTTTAAACTACATACAGTATCCACCAGGAAAGGAGGAGAGATCTGGGGCTGCCATTTCCAGCAGCAGACATGCCATTCCAGCAAGCTCTGGACTTAGCATACGGAAGGCCCAGAAATCGTAGAATCCGCAGCAGAAACTATGATGCAAAAACCAGCAGGAAAGACAGCAACGTGAAATTACCCATCTCTGTTGGCCTCTCACGCATCAACCTGCCAAATGGTTCCAGAATTATTAGCCGTAACAAAACTCTGGGTAAACTACTATAAGCTAAGCTACAACAGCCTCATAATAAGCAGATTTTGAAATATTTCTCATGACACACACAAAAAAAAGCCAGGCACCTGCCAAGTAATGACCAAATATCTATAAATGTCACATTCCATTTATGGAGTCTCCCAATCTATAGCTTCGCTTTCCGGCTACGAGCACAGTCTCATTGGCTAACATCCTGCAATTCACAGGCCAAACTTAACAGCACCACTAATTGGCTTTTCATAGTGTATCCCATGCCAGAGATAGGAAAAACATAGCCTCATCTTCACAACAGTCTTGGGAGGTAGGTCGTCCTCTTTTGAGGACTGAGAACCAGAATAGGGAAATGACAATGAGACTAATAAGACTACCCCCAGGTTTGGGAGATGGCAACCCAACTCCGCCTTGCCCATTTGCAAGCCTGCAAGCAAGGATGACACCTTTCCCCTCCATTATTTGAACTCCTACCTCTACTAGATCCACACCCATTGCACACCATTGATATGCCTCTTTCCTTCTGGGACATACAGCTACTTATTCACACTAAGTCAAGAGAGTGTTCTGCATCCAGGATTATTGAAATGCAAACAGGGCACTATTTAGAGAGGCCTGTATGTGCACCCCATATTCACATAATCAACCTCAAAAAGATTTCTAAAATGCACCACTTCTTCTGAAATTTTGATCATGGATGTATCCACGAGTGGGCCTGTACATTTGCTGTGAACTGCATTTGCCCCTTTGCTCCCCCCCCCCAAAAATATGAACTGGCTTCTTGCCATGTGGTAAGGGACAATGTAGGGGTTGCAAACAGCTTCTTCAACACCCCTAGAACCATTACCATCTCAAGCAATCATTTTTGTTGCTATGGTAATCCAGCTAGTCCTGGCCAGGACTGAGTAGCTATGTGTCCTGGCAATGATACTAAGAACACCAGGGTGTCCTATGCAGGATAGGATCCTGTGGCATGTATCCCATTTGTCCAAAAGCTGGGCCAGCCAATCCTGCAATGGCTGTGTCATACATTACTTGAAGTGGTGCTGGCTATCAGATAATCATCTAACGGTTGCGCCCGCAACACTTCCAGCAATGTACGCATCTTCTGTTAAATGAACATGGTGCCATTATTTACCATACAAGGGAAAGCATTGCCACTGGAGGCTAGTGTAGTTGTCACTGTATGTTGTCTTAGTGCGTGACAGTTGCAAATGTCACTGGGATTATGCAGGAGCAACCATGAGATGACAGTAGCACAACTTCTGCAACATGGAATCAACAGCCCGTGTTTGAGCTGCAGTGTGGAAAAGGATGTTTAATGTTACCTAGCCCATAGCTTGGTTGTAGTGTGTATGTGCTGCATACATACATTCCCTGACATGAAGAGTCCAGAGAGCTAGGAAAGACCTCTGTATGAGACCTGGAGAGGGGCCACCAAACTGGACAAGAAGGAGCAAGGTGGACCAGTGACGGCTCAATGTAAGGCATATGTATGATTTCATTGATTCAATTGTTTTGGGTTTTACAATATTGATAGTTTATGCTGAAATCTACCCCGGGATCATGGATTGATTTCACTACGCATGAAACTCATTCTTGTTCTGAGAACATATTGCTAAACTGTTAGAACTCCGTTTCAGAGAGATGCCTGAACGTGCAATTGTATTTTTAAAATATTCTTATCACTTCCATTCTGATCTTGTAGGGACTGACATTTGGCTCTGGCAAGTTTTGCTAGGTAACTGTTACATATGGAGAATCATTGCAAAGCAAACCTTTTACTAATATTACAGCACATCCCACTAATACGTTTAGGCAGCGTATATTCTGTAGACGTCTCAGCATCATTTAATTTAGGTATCAGGCTAACCGAAGATACATGTCTTTTTACAACGTATCCACAATTGTACAGCAGTTACAATGTGGGTAAGGCTACAGCTCCAGCCTTGTGAAAATTTGTTTTTAACTACATAGCCACAAACACAAATCCTACAGAGTTTAATGGCACAAAACTAAACATGGTGCTAAACTTTGCAACTGAACTAGTTGTGACTCTATAGTGCTTAACTTTTGCTGCATTGTGTCCATAGTATCTTCAGCTTTTATATTTTTTTCTCCTGCATAAGCCGGAACTCCCCTGTGTTGGCACCTATATGAATTACCAATTATGTTGTTGTTGTTGTTGTTTAGTCGTTTAGTCGTGTCCGACTCTTCGTGACCCCATGGACCATAGCACGCCAGGCACTCCTGTCTTGCACTGCCTCCCGTAGTTTGGTCAAACTCATGTTCGTAGCTTCGAGAACACTGTCCAACCATCTTGTCCTCTGTCGTCCCCTTCTCCTAGTGCCCTCAATCTTTCCCAACATCAGGGTCTTTTCCAAGGATTCTTCTCTTCTCATGAGGTGGCCAAAGTATTGGAGCCTCAGCTTCACGATCTGTCCTTCCAGGGAGCACTCAGGGCTGATTTCCTTAAGAATTGATAGGTTTGATCTTCTGATTATGTTGTTAAAAGGTGACAAAAGGTAGTCAGTTTAAGAATGAAGGTTTCCAGCCTCCCACTTTCCATTCCCTGGATTTATCTGTTTCAAATGCAGCAGCCCAAAACCCCTGTGAAAAATGCACGTGGATTTCAGATGCCACGGCCTGTCAATCACCCTCAAAGATGGCATAGTTTTCCTTATTTATAATCTTGCTTGAATGAGGTCAATTAAGGTGAATTTATCAGTAACCTCAAGGCACCCTTCCCCCAGCAAACATAGGAATTCAATGCATGTCTTGTCACACTTCAACAGCTAAGTGCAGGCTTCTTGCTAAAGTTGGACTTCAGAAAAATAAACTTCCTGAAACATTTGACAGGCAATCCCTGAAAGAGCAATTCCAGCACTGTATATTCTGTCTTTACGTGGGGCAACCTAATTGCAAGGCATGCTTTGGAATAGAGAAACAGGGTCAATAGACTTGGAGCAGCTGGCAAAGGCTACAATTTACCATCCCACTTTCACTGGTCAAGCAGGACGATGCAGGGAATCAGACAAAAGGTGCATAGAAAAGGAAACTTAAGGGCTGGAGGGAGAGTCTCTGTTCTTTATTACTATTCTTTGAACGAGTACAAAGCTGTAGCAGTTCGAGGCCTACCTGAGTTATACATACACATATGTAGTATATGACAAACTTGAAGAAAAGGTGGAAGGAACACACAAAGAAAACTGCACAGCAAGAGTGGCAATAAAAACTGCCCCCCTTAGGGGGGAAAAAGCTCCCCCACCCTCTAAAGTTGGCAAATGTTATAATGCAGAAATGACCTTTTCTTGATGCCCAAATGAAATCTGTGATCTCATTAAAGGATAATCTAGGTCTTTGCCTGAAAAGGTAGATTCTCAGCATCACCCCACCCCCCCAACCCCAGTTTTGTGTTGTGGAGGTCAGTGGCTTAAAACTGATGCCACAGACTTCCAAGGTACCGTGCTGATCGCTTTACTACTTTTCATTTGTAAAAATAGATTCTCATTCTCTCCGCCATCCCTCTGCACTGCCTAGTTAAAACTGGATGGGTTCTCTCAATAGGTACACATTTTTCAAAAAGGCCTGCGGTGGCCATTTTGAAGCAATATAAGAAATAACTGTTCTATTTGGGGCGGGGGAGGGGGGGTTAAAACAAAGAAAGTCTTCTTTTCGCAGTTTTCATTTATCTCTAATGACTGGAGTGTCACTTTTTAAAAAAACAAAAACAAATGGAATATCTGAAGTACGCCGACTCTTGCCAATGTTGACCTGATAATAAAATCAATGCTTCTAGATATGGCACCACACTTCTAATCTGAGACACATTAGTAGCAAGTGTTCCTGTTATTAATTTATATTTGGCCTTTGAATGATGCCAGGTTTAACACTCTGAGTCCTGCAACTGTCCTCATCTGACTGTCCTCATCGCAGATATCTGGCGTTTGTCTATATATCTCTAACAGGTGCACCTTACAAGCAATGTCTCTCCACCCCCCCTTTTTTTAAAAAAAATACAGCCAACAGCTTACGGCACTTATTACACAACTATACCCTTAGTTCTGTAATAAGCTTTAAGAGGATAAAGCAGTCACTAAACACAAAGGCTAATTATTGTGCCTTTCTTTTGCCCCCAGATCATTCTCGCCCAACCCTCCAAACGCTTAGTTAAAGAGCAAACAATAAATTAGCGTAACTGCATCAATGATAATGAATCATCATAATTAAGCATCATTCTCCGTTAACCTTTTTGGAGGCTCGTGTGCTTTTCGAAGGTAATTTTTAAAACTAAATGATGGCCAGTGTGTGTGAGGGGGGGTGGTGGTGTAGGGCTGGATGTGTGCCATTTAAATTGCATTAGTGAAAACAATAATCTGTATTTAACAAGGTTGTTAAAGAGAGTCGAGGGAGGGAGAGGGAGGAGAGAGAGAGAGAAAAAATCCCAAACACGGACTATATGCTTAAAGCAAACATACGCCATGTGCATCCTCTTTATCAATCTTTGCAGCCTCGTCGTACATTACCTTCATTAAACAGAGAAATGCTGTGGGACGCTGATCAGCTACTGGGATGCACAGGCCTTTATTAAAGAGCAGGGAATCGCCTGGTTATGAGCAAGGGGATCTCAAGTATTTTATATCAGAAGTGAATTTGGAGGGCCTCAAAAAAAAAAAAAGAAGGGGGGGAGAGCTGCCTATCGTACTTGATACTTTTAAGAGGAAAGGCGATTCCCCAGAGGAGCAGGAAGAGTTTATAGCCAGTAACCAAACTGTCTGCACATAGGGTCAAAGCGCATGCCACTTTGAAAGGTGGAACTAAGAAGCCACCTTATCTGTGATACAACTCACACAGACCCCTTCCCTTCCTCTAAACAAGTAAAAACAACAAGAAGAGGAACCCAAGCCCAAAAGCAAATAAATGGCTCACTGGCATAAATTATATTTTCTTGTTACCAGCCTGAAATTTCTGCAGGAACACTGGTGATTAAAATAGATCATCGCCATTTCCACAGACATTGGTTCCTCAAATAAGCTCCTAGCAGCGTTAGGAATAATGCATGATGGAAAAAACGAAGCCACGGCAGCAGCCGAGACCCGTGCAACAAAAACCAAGACGGCAATCTCTGATTCTAATCCACTGGATGCTTCCAGCTGCTCAGAAACAAATTAGGACTTCTGGAGCCAGCAAGTCACTCGCTTACCACTTTGACTCATAATAGCTACAGGACATATGAATTATCCATATCTCTTCCACTTTACTGAGTCAAAACAAGAGATGAAAAATTACGATATGCAAACAGAAGTTGGCAGATGCAAATATTCTAAACATGATTTTTGATGTTGATAATTATTAGTAATAATGGGAATATGCTATTATATTTGCTTCCTGCCAGGAATACATATATGTAGAAAGCATTAAAGGGTTGTACCCAATACTGTAATATGTGTCCATGCACTAAAACAACATCTTCAGGTTTGTTTTTTTAAAGGGGGGGGGTTGCGGAGAAGGGAATCACCAGTAGCTTTCTCTCCTGCCAAAGGAAGCATTTAAGGCTGGAATCCTGGAATCCCCATCAAAAGACTGAATGGAGATGCATAAGGAATGGCCTGTAAAAGTAGCTATCATTTGAGGCTTCTGTTTTGGGATAACTGGGGAGGGGGAAAGTTTTCCCCAAGTTGCAGGAACTTTCAGACACTACACCATTTTGAACTTGGATATTTATTTTGGTTTGCTTTTCCTGATTGCAAGCATTTAGACACCCTCAAGCCTCTGTTCCTATACTCCAGAGACTCCCAATTTGCTGCTTATTTTCTTCCCCCACCCCTGCCTCCGTTCCCCCCTCCCCTTTATGAATTGTAGCCAGAAGAAGCTGCGAGTTTGATGTATTGCCATCTATTTTTACTCAAGCAGTGGAGGCAGCATCAGCGAGATCCTGCATAAACTCTATTCTCACGCTCCATCCTGTTGTCTCAGCGGCGCAGAACCATCTAAAGGAACAAGACTCCTTAGCCCAAGCATTCCAGCAGAAGCGACAGGGCATCTCTTCCCAAAAAACCACAGTACAGAGCAGAAGCCACATTCCCACAACACAGCAACCAATATGAAGCTCGTCTCTCTCCATGCACAAACATCTCTGCTCTGCAGCCGATAACCCCATATAAAATAAAACTACTTTTTTTAAAAACAAGTTTTAAAAGGTGAACAACAGCATTTTATCTGCCTCACGCACACAGAAAAAGAGGTAGCCCCCCCCCCCCCAAACCAGATGCCACTAAATGCCCATGGAAAGACTTCAGACATCGATTCATATCAATATCTCTGTGCATAAATATTGCATATGACTGGAAAGGGAGTCAAAGGCACATAAAAATAGTTTCCAACTGCAGGAGATCCCGATGACAGGAGCCACTTGCTTTTTAAAAAAATTTGCTCAAGGAACCGGAGCGTAATCTTAAAATAGAAAACCGGCGGGGGGGGGCGGGAGGCGGCTAAGAGAAAAGAAAAACTTACAGGATTAAAGATAAGATGCCCCCTTGCTTCCATTCCAAAAGGGTTCTTCTTCTAGCTACTTTCCGGTAAGGGAGGGGTGGAAAAGGTTCAAAGCACAAGCGGAAAATAAAAAGGGAGGAGGGGGAAAAAGAGGGAAAGAAAGAACAGCATACAAGGAAAGAAGCCCTCCAGCTGGGAGAATTTGCACGCAAAAAAAAAGGAGAGAGACACCGTCCCCGAAAAGCTCACCTCGATGTCACTCCAAACAGAGTCCTGATTGCACATGTCCCACGCCATCCAGCTCCTGAATGACGGCAGCAAAGCTTTGAAACTACAATCCACAGCCAGGGCGAGAGAGGGAGAGAGATAGAGAGAGCAAATATACTCGCGCGCAGCCAAGCAGCCCCTTACTGAGAGTGAACCGAAGGCACCTGTCTTACTACTGTTCCAGTCACATGACAAAGCTATTAAAAAGTAGGCTGGCCTGTCACTCACCCAGCCGCCTGCTCTTGTGCCGCTGTGTGCTAAAGCCAAGTGACGTCACGCTCAGAGGCAGACCCAGGCTGGAGCGGAGTCAAGCCCAGTGTACACGCGCGCGGGCGCGCACACACACACACACGCGCGCGCGCGCGCGCATCTCTCCCAGGCGAAAACATTGCACTGGCGGCGGGGTTGGGATTTATTTATTTTTTTAAAAAGCAGATTCCCTCCCGCTCCACACACACACACACCCCGTGCCACACCTCCAGAACTGTGCTGTGCCGATATCCAATAAACTCAATCCATTTGCCATGGGCTTAAAAAAAATAAAATCCTTTCTCTTCTTGTCCACCAAGCTTTTTCGTTCTGTTTTTTCCCCCCGTTTCCAAACCAAGGCTGTTGGTTTTCGAAGTTTGGAAGAAGGCAGAAATAAGAGCCTTGATTTGGAGGCCGCTTGCCTTTTAAAATCCTAAACTTTTGAAGGTTGGTGCTGAACGATTTGCAGGGCTGTAGATTTGTGCAAGCAAGGGGGGGGGGGAACTGTAGGCGTATTCTCTTTCCAGCCGGATACCTCAAGCAGAAAGCTCTATAATCATGTACATGTTTAGGGAAGCCCAACTCCCACAAAAGCTTACTCTCGAGTAGGAAGGCAGCTCTGGAAACGCACTGCCTTCCTGTACTGTTTTTCCCATTGGTCAGGTGCATTGCAATCATACATGGAGACTCCATTTAACCATCACAGCTAACAGCTACTGATAGCCATAGATCCTCTATGACTCATTCGGTGGCTCTGAACCTCCTAAGCATGATTTAAAGAAACAAAAACAAAAAAAAACCCATTGCTACTAAGAATATCAATATTTCTAAAACAACTTTTTCGACATTTATGCTATGTTAAATTGCACAGGCTGAACTAACTGAAAGGAAGAAAGCAGGCCCTGAACCTTTGTGTGTCTGTTTTATGCAATATTGTGATACACAACTACCGTAGTGGGTTGTTGCTGCTGTTGTTTTTAACCCAAACAACTCAAATTCCTGTTTGCACAAATTCCATGATCAGGAAAGGTTCTCCACTGTTGCCTTGGGGCATATTTTTGTATAAACCAAATTGCACACTAACCCTGTTGCTGGCCTAGGCTATGTGTTTTCTTGGGAGGGCACAAAACATACTCCCAGATGGCAACTCCGACGACTGTTTTCCCTTTCCAGACTTTTACAGGTGCATCTGTTTTATGACAACACAACGGAACGAACTCACAACAAACCCAGCACACCTCTCCCACAACGGGAAAAACAGGACTTTCCCCTCCAACCGAGTCTTAAATTTCTTTTCTTGTCTTTGTTTTTTTAAAAAAGATTAAAAGCTGTACTTTTAATTAGCCGTGTGCCACAGCCTCTCACACAAATTCTAAATGTGAGATCAGTCATGCTGCGCTACTAGTTAGAGTCACACTACCATAATGGATCATGCCTCTTTGTTATGAAATATTCATTTGGGTTGTCATTTGCAAATTTGAGTATTCTAAATGCTAAATGAATACAATTATTATCCAGAGACAGAATTGAATTGACAGACAGGAAGCGGCGATTCTTGAAACAGTCATTTTCCCCCGGATTCTACGTCCATTCAAAATATGAATCAAGCTGCAAGTAAATGTTTAACTATTTCTTGCCTCTCTCACTTTGCTGACAAATGTAGAAAGGAAGTTAGGCAATGTAAAAAGCCTATTGCTTTTGTTTTACATAGCAAACTCCCACTCCCCAAACCCTCTAAATGATAAAAAGGGTACAGACCCAATGAAATCTATGGACTTCAGTAGGAACTCATGTCCACTACTTTCAATGAGTCTTCTCTGAATAAAACCAAGTTGTGTATCACCCACAGATTGCATTTTACTCATTTCTTTAAAGCAAAATGCACCGCGAATTGAAAGAAGCCATTCATAAAGGATTGGATGGTACGATTTTGCTCTTACCATGAAGAGAGAGAAAACCACAGAGTGAACTTCTTCCAAAATATATGCTAATTTAATTGGGGGGGGGGAATGACAGCAAATTATTGGGACAAGGGGCAAAGGTTATTTACCTCTGCCCTTAGAAAACTCATCTGTGAAGTACAGCGGCTGACTGGCAGAAATGGAGTAGATTTGTATTAATCAGTGGATCCATGCTTGATGAAATAGTCTTCTGCCATACCTACTTATAATTGCGTTCACTGACTGTACCAAATCCATCACTTTTATGTTTATGTTCCATTCACACCTTTTATAGAATCATATTTATACTGCAACATCTTAGACTGCAGAGGGAAGGAGAAGCATATTTCAACCTGCCCGCATTGTTTGTATTTTCTACAATTCCATTTCACTGCTTTTCTGTCAAATTAGCAAGTTAACTGACAAATAGATAACTACGAACTTAAGCAGCGGTTCAGAAATGATTTGGGGGGGGGGCTTTCCTGGCACATGCATTTCGAAGTCTTCCTACATGGAACAATGGTTGAAAGTATTGGGGAATTTTTCTACTGAGACAGGCCTACAGAACTGCATTTGCAACAGTAGTTTATGAGAATTTACATCAAAAAGTACCTTATACTTCTAGAAATATCAGTGAACTCACTCCAGCAAGGGTTTCCAAAAGAAAGGCTTCCACCTCCTCCCACCCCCACCACGGTTTTTAACAACTGCCTGGCTCATAAGTGATTACTATAAATAGCTTCATTAGGGAGTTTCTATCACACTTCCTGGAACGCGGGTGGCACTGTGGGTTAAACCACAGAGCCTAGGGCTTGCCGATCAGAAGGTCAGTGGTTCGAATCCCCGTGACGGGGTGAGCTCCCATTGCTCAGTCCCAGCTCCTGCCAACCTAGCAGTTCGAAAGCACGTCAAAGTGCAAGTAGATAAATAGGAACCGCTACAGCGGGAAGGTAAACGGCGTTTCCATGTGCTGCTCTGGTTCGCCAGAAGTGGCTTTGTCATGCTGGCCGCATGACCTGGAAGCTATACGCCGGCTCCCTCGGCCAATAATGCGAGATGAGCGCGCAACCCCAGAGTCGGTCACGACTGGACCTCATGGTCAGGGGTCCCTTTACCTTTACTTTATCACACTTCCTAAATGTAGTTTGTAACACTTGTAGATCTAATAATAAAAAGCAGGAAGGAATGGAGGGAATGAGAGAGAAAAGTGATGCCAGTGCACAGCCCACAACAGCTCACATAGCTCAGTTGGTTAGAGCATGGTGCTGATCACACCAAGGTAGGAAGTTCGATTCCCCTATGGGACAGCTGCCTATTCCTGCTTTTCAAGGGGTTGGACTAGATGATCTGCAGAGTCCCCCGCAACTCTGCAATTCTATGATTAAGAGTTTCTCCAGTTAGAAAATGTGCTTATTCCCCCCAAAGGGTTGGTCTCTCTCACATACCCTATTCTAACCACTACAGCGCAGTAGCTCCTCTTTGGGGTGAATCTCATTTATGTGTTTGATGTATTTTTAAGCTGCCTTTCGGGATTAGTTACATACACCCCCAGGCAGTTTGCAATTAGTCAATAAAACAGTAAGTTTACAACTCATTAAAAAACAAGCAAAACAATAAAACATCTACACAACAGCAGCGAACAAAATGATCGGGGGTAGATATAATCACATTAAAAACATTACATTTTGATATGAAAGTTCAGTACAGTACAGTGGTATCTTGGTTTATGAACACAATTGGTTCCGGAAGTCTGTTCATAAACTGAAGCGTTCATAAACTGAAGCGAAATTTCCCATTGAAAGTAATGGAAAGTGGATTAATCCATTCCAGACGGGTCCGCGGAGTACTCAACCTGAACCGTACTTAACCTGAAGCATGGGTGTAATTGGTTCCGGAAGTCTGTTCATAAACTGAAGCGTTCATAAACTGAAGCGAACTTTCCCATTGAAAGTAATGGAAAGTGAATTAATCCGTTCCAGATGGGTCCGCGGCGTTCGTAAACTGAAAATTCGTAAACCGAGGTGTTCATAAACCGAGGTTCCACTGTATGTGGTACGTATTTTATATTCTATTGGAGATGACCCATTCATACATACAAACCATTACTTGATCTTGACTCACAGAGTGATGAAAATGCATGTGAGGAAAACCTGATGTATAAACAAGAATAGATACAGGCTACACACCTACACACACACACACACACACACACACACACACGGGTAAGAATGTCAATTTATGGAAGTAGCAGAGTGCTTGCCAGGGGGAGATCTACCTAGGGATTAGGAGTCTTCACTTTTATGTGGGTGGTATTAAAACATTGCTGTAAATTAAAGTTAAATGCACACAGCATATAACAATGCTCCTCTGTTTCTTACTTCAAGAGTAACTGCCTCCCTAGTTCAGAACTTTCAAAAGGGAGGTTGTTTGTAATGCTGAATTATTTGCTGTTCCGAGGCACATTTCTGCAGCCTCGCCTCTCTGTTCCCACTTCCCAGCCTCTCTTTTCCAGAGCCTACTAGGTCTTTCAATAAACAGAAATATCCTGTCAATAATCTGCGCAGCATTTATACAGGCATAGCTAAACGTTTTTGGAAGTGTCCCAACACTTGTGATACCAGTGAGGAACAAGTATACAGAGCAATTCATGTGTCAGGGAAAGGAAGGCTTATTGTGCCCCTCTGCTTTTCCACTCCACATTGCAGTGCCCTTGCAGAAACCATTAGGACCTACTTCCTTTCAGATAGCAGCTTCTTCGCCACTAAAAGACTATGAAAATTAACTGAGCATCATTTGACTACACTGCAGTACATTATGCACTTGTTCTTTAACTGTCCATGAGGTGGCACTGTTGCTTTTATGTAACTCTGCAATATGATAGGCGATCCGATTAAAAGAACAGCAAAAGGAATTTCCATACTTGTAAAAGACCCAACTAATGGGGCAGTCGCTCTTTTAATTTACCTCTGCCTTTACTTTCCCTGCTATACAATAAGTTTTCAGGTCGGGGCATGGGTTTTAAAAACTATTTTGTGCAGTGCCTAGCTACTATAGGAACTTAGCCAATAATGGGAAAAGAACAATTTTTATCCCATTTATTAAGCAGGTCCCTGATTAAATCATTGCAGCTTACTCCTTCTCATGCTGTATTTGACACAGAAGGGATCTTGCCATGTTCACATGACTCACAGGCTAGTGTGGAAATATCCGCTGCTGTCTTTTCCATCCAGCTAAGGTCAATTTCTCTCCAGCTCCTGTTTCTCCAGCCAATGCCAGCATATCTCCCACATGCAGGGACCTTTAAAATCGCTATACAGTAGTTACAAAACTGGTGATTGTAAGGCAAGAAGCCTTACCTTCAAATGCATGCAAACGGGCTCTGAACCGTTGGTGACTGGTCACCAAAGAGATCTTGGAGTCGTGCGGAATAGCTTGATGAAAATGCCAACCTTGTGTGTGGCAGTTATGAAAGGGTGAATCCCATATTGGAGATTGTTAGGAGAGGGTTTGAAAATAAAACTGCAAATATCATGATGCTCATATACCACAGAAAGGATATGAGTTGCATCTGGAGTCTGCTACTCAAACCATTTGGTTTATGTTACAGCTTGAGATACTGGTGTAAGGGGGAGAAAATATTGCATGTGGCAGCCAGCAGCATTTTGTTTCTCCAATGCTGACAAACTGTGCAGGCAGCTTTATGCATCTCAGCCTGGCCAGCACTGCAAAGCACAGGCTCATGTTCTGCGTGAGTGGGAGGGAGTGCAAAGACGGTGGTTTGGCCAGAGGAGGTATGGTGCCTGGTTGTGCCTGACTGGGATGTGGGGGGCGGGAAGAGCTCAGAGACACAACAGAAGGTCTGAGTAGAAAACTGAGACATGAAGATGGCAAGAGAGGAGCATTGCATTTTCTTTTTTTATTTTTTATTTTATACAAAATCTTTATTTCAAAATTTTAAAAATTACATCAAGTCTTCACAAACACAAACATAATGGAATGTACAAAACAAAACTGAAATCATATACCTCCAAATGATGTCTTAAAAGATGTTCTAAGTTCCACTAATAAATAGCACTTCCAACCTTTTCCATTATATCTGGGTTTTTTTTACTGTTGCTTCTCACAGGTTTCTTATTATTGATTTTGATTACTGTATTTCTTCACTTTTTTCCTTTTTGGTTCTTTATCTTTCCAGATATCATTCTAATTCTGCCAATAATGTATTGTTGTTTAGTCGTTTAGTCGTGTCCAACTCTTCGTGACCCCATGGACCATAGCATATCTTTTGATATTTTTTGGTTACCTATACCCCGCACCCACATCCCTTATTGCAGGCATAGGCAAACTCTGGCCCTCCAGATGTTTAGGACTACAATTCCCATCACCCCTGACCACTGGTCCTGTTAGCTAGGGATGATGGGAATTGTAGTCCCAAACATCTGGAAGGCCGGAGTTTGCCTATGCCTGCCTTATTGTTTTCTCAAATTTATTTTGCCAAAGTTTGTGTTCCTTTTTGTTCTCCTCATTTGGACAAGACTTTCATTTTCCAAAAGAAGCCTTTTTGCCTCCAATAGCTTCCCTGACTCTGCTTGTTAACCTTTCCTGATCGGCAGTATACATTCGAGCTGAGCTTCTATTACCGTGGTTTTGAATAGCCCTCCAGCATTCTGGAGAGATTTGACCTCTTGACTTTCCCTTTCAACTTCCTTTCTACAAAATCCACCCCACCCCCCAATTTTTTAAGTTTCATCTTCTGAAGTCAAACGTGGCTGTTTTTGACTTCCTTGGCAATTGTTCACTTAAGTATATGTTGAAGCCAACAACACAGTGTTTCCAACTGGCTCAAGAAAACTTAAGTCTTGCACCACATCCTATGTGACACTTAGGATTACATCCACACTCACTTTCCCTCATGTCCGTTCTTTGACCAGTAGTTCTAGGAAACAGTCATTTTAGTGTATCAATACAGTGGCACCTCGGTTTACAACCACAATTGGTTCCGGAAGTCTGTACTTAACCTGAAGCGTACTTAACCTGAAGCGAACTTTCCCATTGAAAGTAATGGAAAGTGGATTAATCCGTTCCAGATGGGTCCGCGGAGTACTCAACCTGAAGCGTACTTAACCCGAAGTATGAGTGTAATTGGTTCTGGAAGTCTGTACTTAAACTGAAGCGTTCATAAACTGAAGCGAACTTTCCCATTGAAAGTAATGGAAAGTGAATTAATCCGTTCCAGATGGGTCTGCGGTGTTACTCATCTTGGCTTCAAGGCTTTGCATTTACATATACAGTAAAAGTCTATACCCAGTGCCTCTCCACATATGTTTGTTAACTTTGTTTTTCTCTATGGCACTAGGAATCGCCACCATGTCCCACTGTAGTTTCATTGCCTAGTTCTAGCCTGCGCCCATCTGGACAACCTTGAATATTTTCATGCTCATCTCTTAGAGATGATTTGCCCCAAACTAGATGCCCCTCAGCTCTTATTAGCTTTCCCTTGCCAATCAGTTTCAAAGCTGCTCTGTCATCTTTTGAATTTTAATGGCAATCTGGTTGGTTCCATTCTACTGGTATTTCAGAGAAAACGTCCAGTCTTTCAGCTTCATATCTAGCCATCTATCGTTTGCTTTCTGGATTTCAGGTCTACATTTCCCAATGCCATTGATGCCAACAAGTATAGAAATCAATTACTTAAGTAATCCTTGTGGTTTTAATGCATTGTTTTTGCTTGCTTGCTTGGTTGCAAGTTGCTTTGTGTTGATAAAGCAATTAACACATTTAATAAATAATACTAATACCGGTAATCTAAATGTTACCATTAACAACAAAAAACACTTGCAATTCTCTATGCTATAAGCAATGCCACTAACTGAAGGCCTAAAGAATACTTCAGTGGTTTTTCCAAATGTTCTTACTGATGGAATATTTTCTAACATCAGTAATGCCCTGAGGCTATAAAGGTAAAGGTAAAGGTACCTGACTGTTAGGTCCAGTCACAAACGACTCTGGGGTTGCGGCACTCATCTCGCTCTATAGGCCAAGGGTGCCGGCGTTTGTCCGCAGACAGCTTCCGGGTCATGTGGCCAGCAAGACTAAGCCGCTTCTGGTGAACCAGAGCAGTGCATGGAAACGCCATTTACCTTCCCGCCGGAGCGGTACCTATTGATCTACTTGCTTTTGAACTGCTTGGCTGGCAGGAACAGGGACCGAGCAACGGTAGCTCATTCCGTCGTGGGGATTCAAACCGCCGCCCAAGGCTCAGTGGTTTAGACCACAGCACCACCTGCGTCTCTCCCTGAGGCTATAACCACCGCCATTTCCACTTCCCCCTTCTGCTGGTGCTTAGTGTATTAAGTAGAAATTCAGCAAATGAAGTTTCCCCCATTCTGGTGAGAACTGTACCTGTTAGATTTCTGAAAGTCCCACAGTTAGTTGTTAAAGCCCCACGGCTGCTATCACAAAACAGAAGAGAAAACTACTCAAAACACATTGCCTCCTCCTTAGACACCTTTTTGCTCTGTATGGCTATGGCTTTCTAATTTCAAACTGTAGCCCATGGAAATTTTGAAATTGCTTTGTAATGTGGTCAAGTGCCATTCTGTACAACTCTTTGACGGGTGGCCTGGTCCGAGTCCAATTTTAAGATAAAAAACTACCATAATAAGAGGCTTGAAGCTGGCCATTAGCAGACATGTGTGGGTCATCCGGTTACAGTGTTCCCCACTATAGCGAAATGGGCAATATTTTTAAATTAAATTGCAGCAATCGTTTCTAGATGTGCATCTATACATAGCAATTAGCACATGCACATTTTATGCAGAGCTGTGTCCATCTTTTGTCCTCCTTTTTGGCAAGTACCGTTTGGTATAGTCCAGTACCATTTTGTGTTCATGCTGTGCAAAAATGCAGATTCAAAAACTGCAGGGCTTTGAGAGGGATACATGGGCTAGGCTCCCAGGAACTTCCATGGGAATATCCAAGGAATTGGGCATGCCTAGTGGGAATTTCACTTGGACAACAGCTACCAGCCAAACTGTTTTTGAAACTCTTGTTAGCAAAAGTGGTTTGCCCTATAGCATGGGGACAACAGAGCTGTGATAGTCAAGAAACAAGCTCAAAGCCTCCTTGGGTGCAAGGAACTGGATCTGTGATACTTTGGATCCTGGCCAATGTCAGTTAACACTTACTAAAATGATACTGGTTTTCATGAAAGCACTGTTATAATGCTTCCTCCTGCCTTTACCATATTTTTCAGGCGTTTACTGCCATAATATAGATTAGAAGAAATACTGAAACAAATTGAAAGCTATTCTTTGTTTCCATTAACAAACCATCACATTCAATTTAACACCTTTAGAGTGTTTATATAATAGCCTGGCATTCATTTAATTCAATTGGTTTGACTTCCTTAACATTGTCGAGAAAAGAGCTTGATTAGGTATCATTGATTAAGCAAGCTGAAATTGGCATTTTCTTTAAAAAACAGACTTTCCATGATCAAAGTGCACTCCTTTTTTCTTAGACGTCCAACCATGGACAAACCAAAAATGACAGAAAGATGAGAAAGTGAAATGAAATCAACACCAAATCAGTACAGTACATGAATGGTCACATGGTACGTATCCGTGCATTGTGATCCTAGATCATCTGAACTCAGTAGTAAGTGTTCATTGGCAGGACTCCCAGTGAGGTTTCCTATCCATTCCTTATTTCAAGGTTACCAAATAAGGAACTGTTCCTTGAAATAGGAGCAGGTTGTAGATCTATTCCCAAATCAGAGAGGATAAGACTGCTACGTTGGGCTGGCCAATGTTGTTTTCAATATTGTCTGTGTGCCAGCAGAACAGACTTCCAGTTGCACAACGGGGCTTCATTTCCCCTTTGCAACCCTCTTCCCACTCTCGAGATCTAATCTGGAAAGTTGAGGGGCAGATTCCAGGAATGCTTGGGGAGCTGGAGAGGGAAGGAAACGAAGGCAACGTTCCATTGTGCAAGTGGAAGGTGGTTCATGCAATGTTGGGATTTGACTGGTGACAGCACGGTGTATTTTCAAAACAGTAATGTGAGTCTCTTGTTGTATGGAGAATGAGCATTCATCCTTACTTGCTTACTGGGTGTTTAATCATTCCACACTTTTCAATGCTTTCCCTCCCATCACTTTACTAACCACAAAAATATGTTTCCCCCCCCCTTTTTTTTTTAAAGTGGATTTATTATGCTAAGGTGACAGAGCTCTTTAATCCACTTTAATTGCACAAACCTAACTTTTTTACTATATGCTTGAATCCATCCTGCAAAATTCTTGCAGTCTTGAGACACATGTAAGCACCTCGTTAAGGCACATACTTCATCTCTCAGCAAGAATAAAATATATGAAACAGCATGATGGGTTGGAACAGGCATCCCCAAACTGCAGCCCTCCAGATGTTTTGGCCTACAACTCCCATGATCCCTAGCTAACAGGACCAGTGGTCAGGGATGATGGGAACTGTAGTCCAAAACATCTGGAGGGCTGAAGTTTGGGGATCCCTGGGTTGGAATCATCAACCTGCACAAAACCTTCAGAGTGGGTCTTGTTATTTTTCAAAGAATTCATTGTGGTGGTTGTTTTTCTAAATGTGTTTTGGTCCATCCCTTATTTTTTTTAAAAAAATGCAATCCTCCTATTATTGTTATTAATAAACAGTATTAAAACTTGCATTTGCAGCCCACAATGTTACATTAATATTTGCTCATCATATTTTGCCAACACATGTTCTCCTTCTTTTAAGTTTCCTATAAATAGGAGAGAAAACCCAAACTTTCAGGTTTGTATATTTGATCTTCTATTAATCCACGTAGAAGTGGATTTTATTTTATTTTCTCTTACTAGTAAAAGAATAATCTGATTGAAAGAGGATCAGGTAAGAGAGGAATTGTCATATTATATTAGTCATTTACAACAGTTTTTAGGGGTGTAACTTTTTTTGTGCATTTCTTCTTCCATTTTTGTTTCAGGCAACAGCCAAACACGGGAAACTTACAGACAGTCACTAATTTCAAGTGGGATTCAGTCATATACTGGCAAGTTCAGAGCGCGGAATTCAAGTTGATTGGGAGCTCCTGTGCAATAAAAGATCAGACTTTTTGGAACAAAGACACTGATAGCAAAACCACTGGAAAACATGCACCAATGTAACAACAGGGCCGTTTTACCCATAGGTGCAAGGCTAGGGGTGCGGGGCACCCAGGCACTGGGCTCTACAGGGGCGCCAGGCCAAGAGTCTGGGGCCTGAGAGTTGAGTCTGGGGAAGAGCCCGCCTGTCAGTCAGAGCGGGCTCTTCTGCGCAGCGGGTTTGGGGCGACCAAGCCAGCGAGACGCTGAGGGGGCCAGCCGGCTCCGCCCTCCTGTGTGCCTGGGACTGGGCAACCTGGAGGGCGGGTGTCGGGCGGATATTTGCACCCCGGTGCCACATATGCTTAAGATAGCCCTGTGTAACAATGTAACAACCATCTAACCTTCCTGCAAACAGAAAGAGTGGTCATTATTTCTTCTCATTATTTATTGAATTTATATACCGCCCTATACCCAGAGGTAATAGCCAACATCATCTAATCTCCCTGCTCAATAAAGAGATTGCCTGGAAGCACATGCAGAAATCTGAGCAAATGAAGCTTTCCCTGGCATGTTGGAATATTCACAAATATTCCAACATTGGTTTGCTGAAATGAGGGAAGCAGGGAGCACATCACAGAGGGGAAGGTGACAGGATCTTTGACACATTCCCAGTTCTCCAAAGTATATATTTTTTTTTACGTCTGAGAACATCATGTCTGAACCAACCCAAGAAGATTACTTTGTGAAAGAAAATTGTATTCGAACAAGGGAGAGCAATGACTAACCATTGTTCCACTCTAGCCCTGTTTAGTAGAACGGCTGCCATTACTTGTCGTTCACTACAACTTCCTTGTCCTTCCATTCTACCCTCTGAAGCAGCAATAAAAAGTGCTGCCAAAAGAGGACTACAACAAAGCTCTCCGACTGTCTGTAGCTGCTGCCGCAGCCAATAATCACTATAACCAACTGGAGGATGCAAAGTCTCCTTCACAGGTTCTTATGCAAGCCGACACCAAGGAATAAATCACATCTGGCCTCATTATCACCTGTTGGGGAAGAAATGATCAGTATGAAAACATCCACTTCAGCTACCCTGATTTTATTACTAGGATACATTTTCTCTAACAGAACCTTTTAAAGTAGAGTGTGGGTGCAACAAAAGCTATTGGGAGAAGGGGATCACAAAGGAATCACATTACTTCATCGTTATTCACAATGTGGCCGATGGTACATAGTCAGCAACGCGGTACTGAAATTTAAGTACTATATCCCTTAAATGATACCATTTATTTTAAACACACACTGTATGGTAACTCCCACCTGAACAAAGTGCCTTTGAATAAAGGAACAGAGGGAAAAGACAATAGGCAACTGTATTGCCTGGGAGAATTTCGTTTTAAATGAACTAGTGGTAGCCGACAGCCAGCCTTAGCAAAGCATTTCTCATCTTCAAATGAAATCTGCCCATTGATAGATCTTCACTTTATTTGAATCAGCCTGTTCTCTTTTGAACTTGGCCCCTGTGCTTGGCTTTTCTCATATTAAAGCAGTCTGATGCATGACATAAATTTTCTGTTTACTAGAAAGAGGCCCATTTTTGTTTAAGATCTTTGACTGGCTTGTATTCTCTGAGTAGCCAAATGAACAGCAAGCAACTTTTTTTAAAAAAATGCAATAAAATATTTCAAATAGCATAAGGCTTTCCCAAACTTTAAGTGCAATCCTCTGGGATGTTCTACTGGACACTGAAATAATAGGAACTATGTTCCGGTCCTGCCAAACTTCTAGTCGTGTCGGTGAGGTTGGCATAGGTGTACGTTTTAGTGGATTGTGCCCTGTTTGATTCCTTAGAGACCAACTAAGTTTGTCAAGTGATCATGGATTCCAGATTGTGCTGAGAAACCCCCCCCCCCCGAGAGAGATTCTGCTCTAACCTTTGACTGAACAAAGCCCACACAATCCTGTTGCCAACTCTCAGTGAACATGTGAAAAGGGTTCCCCCCCTATAACACCTGTAATTATTTTTCTATCTAGTAATATTTATTGCTCAACTTCCAAAACTTTTTCTCATCCATAAAAACTGGTTATTCTCAAAGTGAATTTTAACAGTTGCTTTACAAACAAACAAACACACAGAGAGAGGGGGGGCAGCACACCCAAGTCTTTCTGGAATGCAGCTGTGAGTGAATTAGCATCATTTCAAAGACAATCATTTTAAAGAATCCTAGCTTCTAAGGGCAATTGTACCTCCAGGTTAAATGTTATGTCAGGCTACAATTGAAATTAGATTGCCAAATATGCTTGCTCTTTCTGCAACCCACAACCAAAACTCTCAGGCAATCTGATGCAATTTAAGAATATCTGCAGACCCCCGTTGAGGAAAACCCCAGACCCGAAACAACAGCTTAGTCACAGGATTTATTTGCAGGAAAAGGAACCTCATAATAATGCCAGAACTAATCCATTATTTTAGGGCACATATTCCATGAACACTTTTCAACTCGCCAATGTGGTGCCCTGTTACCATGGTTGTGTGAGCGTTAAACGCCCTTTTGCAGATAGTAAACTAAGTCCTTTACAGCAGAATGCAGCAGAAGCAACTGTGGTTGGAATAGTAACATCAAAGGTTTTATTTATAAAGCAAATAACAAAACAGCAAGACAACGCTCACATCCATCTTCTTCAGCAGAGGAACAGAGAGAGGGAGGAGACATTTAAATAGTTCCCATACTCATACATCAATTAAGTAATTAAAGGTAACCCGAAACATTGTGCAATGTGAGAATGAGACATTACAATACTGACAAGGTTGCACTGAAACTCCCATCATGTCTTGTCCCTGGCCATGTTGGCTACAGTTGTTGGGCTACAGCTCAGTTGGTAGAGCAACTGAGGGTTGTGGGTTCAAGTCCCATGTTGGGCAAAAGATGAACCAGATGATCCTAGCAGTCCCTTCCAACTCTACAATTCTATGATTCTATGAAAATGTAGAGCGCACCACTTTGGCTACCCCTGAGATAAACATATTCAAAATCAAGGCGACTGGGAAAAATGGCAGGATGTAGGCTTTCCGCCAACTTCTCCACTTTTAAAAGTGCACAGGGATGGTTGAGCATGGAAGATTCGTTTGTGATTGTGAGGAAAGAACTGGGAGCAGTTGAATGTCACTGAATTTTATTTTATTTTATTTAAATCACCAGCTGGTCGCAACTCCTAGCCTGAGAGATTTGGCCATCATGACTTGGCCAAAAGATGGAATTGCAGAAGCTAGACCTGGGGCGGGGGGGGGTAGGGGGATCCTCATGAACAATGACAGGTCGGAACAGATTATGAGATAAGGCCTGGCCCCTACAAAAGCTTGCAAGTCAGGCTTCTTCACTAGTCTGAACAGCAAGGGAATCCACATGCTACCTGTCCTGCTGAAAACCTCTCCTACACTCATTCCTCCTTGATTTGATTCAAGCAGTTCACCACCTTACCAATATTAGCAAAAGCAGGAGATGACCAAGGATGCAATATTATTTTACGTGCCATTTGCTGTAATGGCATGTGTGTGGCATTCTTTCCAAATGCCAATAAAACCAGTGTACAGACGTTGCAAGCTGTCATAACATTCTCATTCAGACACCACACCGGTGTGAGCTAGAGGTACAAAATAGTTCATGCCATGCCATAACTCAGTGAAACTGCTTCGGCTTTCCATGCAGATAGATGATCTCGAGTTCAGTTTCCAGCATGTTTGGTTGATTTGATCTCAGGGAACAGGGCTGGAAAGATCTCTGCCTGAGACTTTGAAATGCTATTGCCAGCCAGCATTGCACAAGAATCATCAGATGGGTTGCTGGCCTGGTGCAGTAGATGGGCTGGTTCTTACTCACAGGAAACTTCACTTTTTGATTGTTTCAGCTTCTGAAATTTCAGGCACACCCTGCAAGGCTCCAGTTCTTAAGATAATAATATCAAAAATAACAACCCAGCAAACAAAGAGAAAACGAGAACACTTCATCATCATCATATTATTATCAATTTATTACACCAAGGCTGCATACAAAAAAGAAATGACTGTGAAATACCCCAGGGGATCTTCTGGAGGTATATCTCCAGCTGTTTCATTCTCACGTGTCCCTGTTTACAAAGAAAATGAAAATGGTGTTTGCGCTCCAGCTCAATATAATATTACATTGTTTGCAGATTTCCTTTTAACACTGAATGGGAGTATGCAGTGCAAACTGCAGACATATTCGTTGGGGGCAGAGTAGTGAGATAGCCTTAAGGTAGATGGAAAAACGATGGTAAATGGTAATCCTTTATTAGTTCTTATGCCATAAACTATACTGTAGTGGATATTAATTCTTGTCCGGTAAATATACAGTATTTACATTTTGTCTCCTGCAAAATGTGTGCAAGGGAGCAAATGGCAAACATTTGGGTCATTTAATGGCAGCTGATTGTTAAACTACCAAATGACAATCTACTGCCAGACATTTTTATATGGGGGAGAAAGGTATTGCCAAATTCATTTCCTTTAAAAAAAAATTATATAAATGAGTAAATCTTCCCAAACAGCAAGTAGGAAAGTCATAGTTCTTACAACTTTTTCTAAAACCCAAAAATGCTGATATAGAAAAGACACAAACAACTTGAAAACATTTTAATCATTGAGAACAAGGTCCGCCTCATAAATACAGAGGCACTTTTGAAAAATGACACGCTGATAGAAAACACGATCTTTTACTGTTGGTGCTCAGAATTCCTAACATATCAATGATTTACCCATCACCCTTTTTTGATGACCAGTCCCAAGCTATAACTACCAGCATTTCTTTCAAATATTATACCGCCACATAGGAGAACATCCACCTTGTGAATTTGTGGGGTGAGCCCTGGGATTATATTTTCTATGGTTGCATATTGACAGGGGTGGAGCCACAGATCTCAGAAACATAGAATTGTAGAGTTGGAAGGGACCCTGAGGATCATCTAGTCCAACCTCCTGCAGTGCAAGAATACGCAGCTGTCCCATACGGGGGGATCAAACCTACAAACTTGGCATTATCAGCACCAATCTCTAACCAACTGCAAATAAGATTTGTAGCTATGAGCACAAAGAAACTCTGGGAGCTACACAACATCTTGATTAATGGATAGATTGCCCAATCACCCAGGAACAACTGAATACACACTTGTTCAAATGCTAATCTTAACGTGGAAAGGCAGGGCTGTGCCCTACCAAGTCTCTCCATCCTCTGTGCCCTCTCCCTGGTTTCACATTAAACTGAAGAAATCCAAGGCTTTCAACTAGCTCAACTAAAAAGAACCAGCCAGGACCAACAAGTTGCAGGTGCAGTGGGGAGTGTTCATTGTGTATGCATAGCTGTCAAGTTTTCCCTTTTCTCGCGAGGAAGCCTATTCAGCATAAGGGAATTTCCCTTTAAAAAAAGGGAGAACTTGATAGCTATGGTGTATAGAACTTAGTAGAAGTTTTCATTTGCAGAATGTATGTTTTGCCAATGACTGCAGCAAGTGCAAAAGGTGCTTTTGTGGCTAAAGCTGAACAAGGGAATGGAGTGGTTTTTATTTCAATGCATATGTTAATCGATAACTCATTCTTTGGAACCAAATAAAATAACAAAAAATCCTTCAGTAGCACCTTAAAGACCAACTAAGTTTTTATTTTGGTATGAGCTTTCATTTGCATGCACACTTCTTCAGATACCCATGCATGCACACGAAAGCTCATACCAAAATAAAAACTTACAGTAGTTGGTCTTTAAGGTGCTACTGAAGGAATTTTTAAATTTTATTTGGTTTCGACTCAGACCAACACAGCTACCTACCTCATTCTTTGGAGTCTGGGTCTCTCTCAGAATCTTCCAGCTTATTGAGGAAGCAACTTGCTTATCTGACTCTCTCTCTCTCTCTCTCTCTCTCTCTCTCTCTCTCTCTCTCTCTCTCTCTCTCTCTCTCTCTCTCTCTCTCTCTGGAACCAAAGAGAATAGCTACCAGACAATATTAACAAGTACTGTGAGGACCTCAGAGAACTGGGCAGCCTTGCTAAGTTGTTTAAAAGCAATGTGTTGATTTGTATTTACAACCTTTTTTGTAACAAGTTTAAAGGCCGTTTGCAGTTACTCTGTAAACTGCCCGGAGACCTGTGGGTATAGGGCAGAATACCAATTCAATAAATAAGTAAATAAAATTTAGAAGACAACTGAAGGCGGCCCTGTTTAGGGAAGTTTTTAATGTTTGATGCTGTACTGTTTTTAATATTCGGTTGGAAGCCGCCCAAAGTGGCTGGGGAAACCCAGCCAGATGGGCGGGGTATAAATAATAAATTATTATTATTATTATTATTATTATTATTATTATTAATCATTATTATTAAAAATAACATGTTGTGACTCTCTCTCAGTGCAGAGAGCTTATTGGTTCAGACTCTGCACAGGATCCAAATAACTCTCACAAGAGATAATGTTCTCTTCAGCTCAGGGTGTTGTCCACCCCAACCAGCAAATTCTTGGCTCTGATCTGTGCTTAGCTATAAATGCTTCCAAATCAGGCCCAACAGTTGAGTGTAGGCCTTGCTTCTCGGTTCAGTATCTTGCACCTGCTTCTAGCTTGCCCCCATTCCCATGCTGTTCTATTCAGGTTTTGCACACACTATATACACCTAAGAGGATTGGGGGGGGGCGACCCACTTTCTTTCCCCTTTGTATTTCTGCTGCCCTTCTGCAATCTGCTGCCAAGTGGTAAAAATTCTCTTGTGCACACTGATCCTATGCGTGTTTCCCCAGCCATAAGTCCACTAAGTTCTGTGGGGCATGCTATTTGCAGGTAATTGCACATAACATTGAAGTTGTGCTTATCCCAGTTCCCAGACAGGTTGCCTTTGGAGCAATTTGGAAGGCCAAATTTATACTCACTCCCCGAACCCTTTCCCCCCTATGTAGAAAATCTTTCCTTCATAGCTGCCAAGTTTTCCCTTTTCTCGCGAGGAAGCCTATTCAGCATAAGGGAAAATCCCTTTAAAAAAGGGATAACTTGACAGCTATGCTTTCCTTTTGTTAATTTCTCCCGTTGTGAATAGATTTGCCGCTCACCAACAGAGGTAAACACATTCTCCTTTTGAATTTCTTCCTATGTGCGGTGGATCCAGCTTCCCCTAACCCTTCCTTCACTAAACATCAGCCATGGAACATATTTTTTTTTAAAATAATAATACCCAGTCTCCTTTGTGTGCCCTGGTGGTGTTAGTGGGGTGTGTATGTTTAAAGGTAAACACCTATTACAAGAAGTCTATCAATCAACTGAAGAAAAGGCTGAAGGCAGTGAGAAGTGTTTGCATGCACTCACATAGCGACTCCCCCCCCCCGGGTGCATGGCAATTTGCCGCCCCGGGTGTCGCAGAGGCTCGCTACGCCCCTGATCAAATGCTCCTGCAGGCTACAACGGAGGGCTGCTAGTGGGTTATATCAAGGATGTTTCCATGTTGGGAGTTGGGGGAAGGGTTTCCTAAGCACAGTGTCCAAGCATTTCATTCTTTATAGGGTAACTCTGCTTGGCCTTTCTCAGTGTAACGCCTCTGGCTTTGCTTTCTGTAGACTCTCATTATGAATGGCATTATGTACCTGTTTCTTTGGGGGTAGAATTACCAGACTTCAGCCTACAAAGTATGTGTTTGCCTTTAAAAGTAGCAGTCAAGAGAGTGTCAAGGTAGCCACAGAACCCTCCTTCGGTTATTTTTTCTTGAGGGCAAAAAAGACGGGGGGGGGGGGGAGAAGGAGAACAGGTGGGCAAATTTCAGCGTTTTAAAATCCCTTCCCCTTCTGTGTGCTTAACCGTGGCTGGATTGTGCTCATGGATTTGCAGAACGTGCTCACAGTTATTTAAAGGTGGCGCTGTGGGTTAAACCACAGAGCCTAGGGCTTGCTGATCAGAAGGTCAGTGGTTCAAATCCCTGCAACGGGATGAGCTCCCGTTGCTCGGTCCCAGCTCCTGCCAACCTAGCAGTTCGAAAGCACGTCAAAGTGCAAGTAGATAAATAGGTACCGCTCCAAGCGGGAAGGTAAACGGCGTTTCCGTGTGCTGCTCTGGTTTGCCAGAAGCGGCTTAGTCATGCTGGCCACATGACCCGGAAGCTGTACGCCGGCTCCCTTGGCCAATAAAGCGAGATGAGCGCGCAACCCGAGTCGGTCACGACTGGACCTAATGGCCAGGGGCCCCTTTACCTTTACACACAAGAAGTAGTTAGTGAGTTGTGTCCATTTTGTCTCCTGTGCAGTGTTATATCAGTGGAACATTAAACATATTGGGTTCAGAAAACACGTGGCTGTTTGCTGGGGATTTGTCTATGAAGGAATAAAGTACAGTTATGGGACTGCCTGGAGCCTTCTTAGCGTGTCTCAGACTTTTGCTTACATGAAATAAAAAAAATCCAGCAAAACAGCTTTGCTCTGGTAGCAACCTGAGCATTCGGCTGAAGGAAGCAGAAGGGAATGAAAAAGGCTGAAAGGGTTTGTTCTTCTTCATTTACTGCCATGATTAAGTCTTCAAGTCTTTATCAGCAGTTTCAAACATTAAAAAATAAAATAAAAATACAAAGGATTAATGGAAATGCAAATTCTGGTATCAAAAACCAGCTGCATGCTGAAGTTAAAAAGAATCTGGCTGAAGAATGTCTCACACTTAACTGATGAAGAGGCCGGATTAGAAAACAAAGCTGGAGAAATAAAAACTATTCAATAAAAAATCAATTTCATTACTACCACCTATTCAACTTAATTTTCTTGGCATCTATATCCTTAATGCAGGTTTGTGATAGATCGGTACAATCACTTTTTAATTAAGCCCTACTGTGCTTTGTATTAAGAACACCACAAATCGACGTTACAGCATAATATATCTGCCCATATATTTAGTGCTTATCCCTTTTGCATTTTGGTGTATAAAAGTTATTCTCTTTGGAGGTAGTTTCCTTGTTTTAACAACGTTCTTGACAGCAGGCGCATGAAACAGGAAAGACTTCTTAATCTAAATGTGTCAAAATGGAAAGCCCTTTAATATAATTGCTTTTAGGATCCATGCGATATTTCTGTTGTGTTATTTCATTATGACCCTTGCTTTCTAATGTTTTAAGATGCAAGGCTCGTCCTGTCTTGTACATACTGATGAGACAGGAAGTAACATGATGTTAGAAAATGACATTTGACCTGCGCTGTTGAATGGCATATTAAATAGATGTTATCACATCACAAAACAGAAACAAGAGGGTACAGAATGCTGATATCCCAAAGATTTGCTCCCCAATCTCGTGTAATGAGAGCCTGAACGACAAGTTTTCTATGTCTGACTCTTTAGAGGGCAACATTCACTTTAATTACCAAAATGTGCCTCCCTTCATCTCCCAAAGGAATGGGCAGGGGAGGGGAGTCTGCTCTTGCATATATAATGCGGCAATAAGTTTTAATCCCAGAAATGAATCAGTAAACATAGTTATATTACGGTGTGCTGTTTCTTATTCTTTACCCATGGTGGTCACCAAATTAATCTCAAGGCGCTGCCAACATTAATACAAGCAGAAGCCAACATACCTTGAGTTTCATATAGGTGCCTTCACCGTCTCCTTCTCTTCAACTAATAAAGCTTTAATATATGGCTACCTATTTATTTCTGGTTCAGCTCAAGTTGAGGAGCATGGTACTTTGCAAAAACCTAATTAATATCAATCATACATTACAATATGGAGGGCTTGAGCATGCAAGGAATCCCGCCCCCTGGTGTGTGGAGCTGGGAGCTGGTGGTTTCTGCATGTGATGTGAAGAAAGTTGGGGAAAAAAGGCATTTGTCAATGTCAGAGGGTCATCGTGGCTACTCTAGAGTAACTCCGCCTGTGTCCAGTTTGTCTTCAAAGAAGTTTATTGTGCTATCTATTTACAGTGTAAAAGGTAAAGGGACCCCTGACCATTAGGTCCAGTCATGACCGACTCTGGGGTTGCGCGCTCATCTCGCATTATTGGCCGAGGGAGCCGGCGTATAGCTTCCAGGTCATGTGGCCAGCATGACAAAGCTGCTTCTGGCAAACCAGAGCAGCACATGGAAACGGCATTTACCTTCCCGCTGTAGCGGTTCCCATTTATCTGCTTGCATTTTGACGTGCTTTCGAACTGCTAGGTTGGCAGGAGCTGGGACCAAGCAATGGGAGCTTACCCCGTCACAGGGATTCGAACCGCCGACCTTCTGATCAGCAAGCCCTAGGCTCAGTGGTTTAACCCACAGCACCACCTGGGTCCCTTATATTTACAGTGTAGAGACAGCTTAAAACATGACCTCTCATCCCTAATCAGAATCTGGCAATGGCGTACGTCTGTTCCTACACCAGCAAAGTAGTCTGGGCACCCCAAAACACCACCCCCTGAGCTTCGTTGCGGTGCTCTCCTCATTTCTGGTGCCGGAAGGAGCGATGCCCTTTCAGTTTCCTCCCTCAGCAGTCGGTTCCCCGGCTCTGCAGTATCCCCAAGAGTCTGCCTGCATCCCTCCGCCTCCGAGCTTTCCTATTGTTCCTCACTCTGATTTCTCTCCCCCTCCGAGTCTCTTCCTCCCCCCTCTGGCTGCTTCAGAACCACTGGTGCTCTCTGTACTTGATGAGGTGGACGTTAGAATGATGGGGGCTGGTTCCCTGTAGGGAGTCCCCCTTACAGTCAACTTGCCAGTTGTCAATTAGTCAACACCCTTTGCTCTTTTTAGGGGCTGGGGCCTATGAACCCTCCATGGTCATTTTCAAATTATTTCCCCCAGGTACCCTATGGTTCATTCGATATTTATAAGAGAGATACCTCAGAGATATGATCTGAAATGGCAGGCATGCTTCCTTGAAAGCCAACTGACCTGCTGCCGCAATGTGAAGCTGAAGAATGTTGAATATGTTCCAGGAGACAAAGTTCAAGCAAGGTTCCTATGAAGCCCAACAGGTCTGATCAGTGCCATCGATGAACAGTGTTTCCTTGAACCCGATCCAAAATCCCACACAGCATGTTGGGGGTTACAGGGTGAATGTTCACACAAAGGAAAATAAAGTGCATCTAGTACACAACACAGGGAAGTTGGCAGGATTTGTCTCTCGACATGAATGTCTAGTTCCCTCAAAACTCCAGGCTAGTGTAATGGATATATATTAGAATATGAATGCTTAAGATTCAAATTTGAATCCCTCTTCAGCCAGCACAATCGTATGTATGTTTTCTTAGAAGCAAGTCATACTGTGTTCAGTGGGCCTTACAACCTAGTAAGTATTACACTGAGAATGTCTTCAAACACTATGGCTTGTGGAAGAGCATAAGAAACATTCGCAAGGAAACACGAATGACTTTTTTTCCTATCCTCCTTGCTTCTTTGAAACACATGAACCAAAACTCAGCCATCCTTTGCCATTCACAGTTCTCCTAACTTTTCAGTTTTCTGGTAGAGTGAACCATGCACAAAAATACATATATTCATGAGAATAACATACCAAAAAATGCATTGTATTAAGGCAAATTTCATTGCAAAAAAGTGTGTGTGTTCGTTAAAATAGAATGCAAAAATGTATCACTAAAATGCTGGTGGATTTTTTTATTATTAAAGGTTTTCTTGGTTTACAAAGATATGTGCAATGTCTCTCATAACATTTTTACAAATCCGTTTCCTTTGTTGAGACATTGGGGAGGAAAGGGGGAGAGAGGTAGGTGGGGGGAGGGGTGGGGAGGGGGAGGGGTCAATTTTCATGAAAAAAACCCCAACATTTTGCAGGCTCATGTGGAAAGGTGGGGAGCCACCCTGAAAATTTGGAAAACGAGAAACGGAGAGAAACCAAAGCTGACAAATTTGCCCAACCTAAAAGTCAACCAAACATGCTCAGAACTTTCTATAGGCTTTCTCACTACTGAAACCAAGATCTAAAGGGTAGCTTGTATGCCTGGGATCTTGGGGGGTGGGACATGCAAATGGAGACATGCTCTTTGTCCCCGATATACAACACTGAATAAAGATATTGGGGTAAGGACTAGATGAGGACAGCTAAAGTCAAGCCCATCACATCTCTTATGTTATTTTCAATGGGTGACAGGTTGCCATGGGAGCCAATAGGTGAAGCTGTGTGTGTGCAGACTGCACCTTTGAGCCAGACAGAGTCAGGGAGCTGAGTTTGGGGGGGGGGGGCGCTGAAAAAGCTAACAGCATTTTTGAGCGCCTGGCAGCCTCCCTCAAAATCTGGCGTGGGAGCTGTGGGTTCTTATTGTCTCTTTGAGTGTTCAAATAGATATTTTTCAACTGTGTTCAACCAGTATTTACTTTTTCACTTATTTATTTTCAATATTTGCACTACATTTGTAAATAGTTGCACACATTACGCAAACCTCCCGTGACCTCCCGGTGGGAACCAAACCCAGGTGAGCACTGCACCCCTGGAAAATTACGCTGCTTGAAGAATTAGGGAGCACATAAAGAATATGAGGACAAATGAGATGATCTATCACAGGGAAGGTGTTTGTGTGTGGTTTCATAAGGATTATGGAGATCAGTGTATCCGAAACAACTTGCTGTGTGCACTATTTACATGCTAATATTGCTATCTGTGTCTCCTGAAAAGTGATGCCGCAAGCAGAAATACATTCAATGTGTTATTCTCTTCCCATGTGGAAATTTCTCCTGGATTCTACATTTGTGGACACGAGACGGCGCCGGATCCTGACTCTGGTTTTACCTAAGGTGGCGAATCAGCTTCTGAACCATCAATCTATTTCTGGCCAAAGGCTGGAGGGGACCTGACCAGACCAGAATCAATGCCTCTTAGTAGAGCGGATCACAATAAAGGTAAAGGGTAAAGGGACCCCTGACCATTAGGTCCAGTCGTGACCGACTCTGGGGTTGCGCGCTCATCTCGCATTATTGGCCGAGGGAGCCGGCGTACAGCTTCCAGGTCATGTGGCCAGCATGACAAAGCCGCTTCTGGCAAACCAGAGCAGCACATGGAAACGTCGTTTACCTTCCCGCTATTTATCTACTTGCATTTTGATGTGCTTTCAAACTGCTAGGTTGGCAGGAGCTGGGACCAAGCAACGGGAGCTCACCCCGTCACAGGGATTCGAACCGCCGACCTTCTGATCAGCAAGACCTGACCAGACCAGAATCAATGCCTCTTAGTAGAGCGGATCACAATAGGTATATGCAATTGCCCGACCCCATATAAAGGCCTCTCTATCAAGCCTGCTGACTGTTTTGAAGAACAGGGGAGGCTGCTTCCGCATTTACTCTTGCTGCTCCCAGTGACAGGCTTCCTTCAGCTTTGCCTCTGCCTTACCTGGCTGCAGCCTGCTTTCCTTTCCCCTTTCACACCACCCAACTTGGCAGGAAGTGGAATGGGCAGCATTCTAGATTGTACATGGGGAAATGAATGCTCAGCTCAGAGCTATTCAAGTTCCTCCAAAAGAAGAAGAAAAGCTGGGGGGGGGGAGAGAATTTGCAAGCAACTGTTTTCAAACATGGGTTCTCAAAACTCCTTAAAGTTTTTCCCAAGTTCAAACGTACGTCTATGTACTATTTCCAACTTTCCCTCTCTTCTGCTGCAAATTAGACACTTTGCTGACTTCAAAAGGGAAGAGAGAGAAACACGTTCCTAAATGTATACCCTTCTGATCGCTCCAAAAGAAAAAGCAACACCAAAATAGCTTAAAACACTCGCTGCCGAAAATTGTTTCCATATCATGCAAATAAGCAGACAAAAATATCTTCTGGGCAATTTGAGATACATACAAATATTGGTTATTTTAAAAACAGGAGCTTGTTACAGAGGACATTCCTCTCCTTAATATGAAAGGCAGCTTTCTCTGGCATTTGCACGGAGGAAGGCTTGGGGACTGATCTGTTAGCTATTGCATAAAAGAAGGTGCCTATCATCGGATCACACACTTTCCAAGCTTAAGTTGAAGCATGTGTTTCATGGGCTTCCATCTGACAAAGTGGGTGCCAGCCCAGGAGAGCAAATGCTGTTTTATATATAGTCTTTAAGGCTCGATTCTTTCCTATGAACTCGTGGGTTCTAATTGGGGAGAGAGGTGGAGAAAATGCACATACGGTTCTATGGACTTTCCCAAGAGATTTAGATCCCCTGGGTGTTAGATAGCAGCAAGCAGGGATAGGTAGGCTCCCTGTCCAAGGTGTGAAGGGAGAGGAAAAAGAAATGTTTCAATTATTAAATGTTTCCTTTGGGGTTTCAGTCTATGCCTCTTCGTCCCTTGAAGATGCTTTGTTGCACAAACAATCCTTTTCATGACATCCTTGCTACAACTGTGGGTATGCCTGTGCCTCCTTCCAAAGTTATTTATAACCTAAAGGTTGCGGGGGGCGTGGATTACACTGTTTGGCAGAGCTGGGCTCAGTGTGGATGAAAAGTTATGCATGTTTGAAGCTATGAAGAAGGCGGGTGGTGGTGGGGGAGATCTTTCTTTTTCTGCCTTCAGTGTATCCCTTTCACGAGTTAGTTTGCCGTTACTAATCATTCCCAAGGGAACAACAAACAACAGTCATGCCATTCGCGCAATCACATGTCTTGAGCAGGTCACAACTGATTTTATCCCATTTGACTTTTGAAAGCTATAATGGCATGAGATGTGCTAACCCCCCCCCCACACACACACTCACAGCTGTTTCATTCTGAACTTTCAGAAAGGGGAGCACACGGCAAACAGGATACGAGATGATCTAATCCAAGCTTCGCCCCAGCTCCCTATCCAAACATACATACTTCTACGCAGTGACAGCGACTGGCTCTTAACCCCTCCCTCTTACCCCCGTTTTTCTTTGCCGCAGTTCCTTGGAAACATAAATCTTATTATTGGGCAGCAATGGATGCGAGCGCTGCTTCACATGCCCAAACTGGTTCTCACTCACAGATTTAATTCACAGTAGGTGGCGAGAAAGGAGGTCAGAACATGGAAGAAGGGGGAAAACTCACTTCCAACCTGTCTGCTGCTATACTTGAGAGCCACCGTCCTTTGTAAATAATAATAATAATAATAATAATAATAATAATAATAATAATAATAATAAATACACCATGTTTCTTACCTTGAGTTCTTCATGTCCCTATTGTGCACTTAACACAAAACACACTGAATGAAAAAGGAAGGGTTTGTGGGATGACAAAGGCTAGATACCGCTTGCATCTAAACCTGAAAGCACTAACATAAAAAGAAGCTAATATTTAATGCCTAATAAGAAATCTATTCTGGGACGTGGGTGGTGCTGTGGTTTAAACCACTGCGCTGCTTGGACTTGCCGATCGGAAGGTCGGCGGTTCGAGGCCCCGTGGTGGGGTGAGCTCCCATTGTTCAGTCCCTGCTCCTGCCAACCTAGCAGTTCGAAAGCATGTCAAAGTGCAAGTAGATAAATAAGTTTCCGTGCGCTGCTCTGGCTTTGCCAGAAGCGGCTTAGTCATGCTGGCCACATGACTTGGAAAAACTGTCTGCAGAAGCGGACAAACGCTGGCTCCCTCGGCCTGTAAAGCAAGATGAGCGCCATAACCCCAGAGTCATTCGCGAATGGACTTAACTGTCAGGGGTTACCTAAGAAATCTCTTCTAGGGAAGGTGCGTGCATGTGTGTGTGTGTGTTGGTGGTAGTGCTTTCACACGTGATTTGGCTAAGGAAGAATACTAGAGGGCTGCCACCAGAATGAAAAAGAACTGAAGCTGTGCATATTGGGCCAAAGCTGGAGAATTTGGCATCCTGACAATCTTGGTTTTCATTTTGTAAACTATGAAGATAATACAGCATTTAAACAATTACAAGAGAAGTGCCCACTGAAATCATTTAAACCAGAAGGGGGATCATGCAGTGGTCAGGGGCAGAGAGCATCAGGAACTGTGCGGAACTTCCTGTCCCTCCTCCTGAGTAACAGAAGTGCAATCTACGCTAATTAAGGTACAATATGCAAACGTGTATTTTATATAGGTTGCAAAGGAGAATTTAGCTTCTCTTGGCACAGATTTGAGTTACCCCAGGGTAGAATGAATGAATGAATAAGTGTCTCCTGGGTAGGCTACCAGACATAGCTGTAATGATGTGTTTAGCCTGGCGAATTGCAAGGTGTACTCAGGCATTCAAAGGCAACTGTGGTGGAAGCACAGGAGTCCACATTTGTTGTGTGAGTGTCTGGAGGCGATTGGAGGATGGATGGCGGCTAACAGATTGAGGGTGAATCCTGACAAGACAGAAGTACGGTTCGTGGGGGACAGGAGGCGGGCAGGTGTGGGGGACTCCCTGGTCCTGAATGGGGTAACTGTGCCCCTGAAGGACCAGGTGCGCAGCCTGGGAGTCATTTTGGACTTACAGCTGTCCATGGAGGCATAGGTTAATTCTGTATCCAGGGCAGCTGTTTATCAGCTCCATCTGGTACGCAGGCTGAGTCCCTACCTGCCCGCGGACTGTCTCGCCAGAGTGCTGCATGCTCTAGTTATCTATCGCTTAGACTACTGCAATGCACTCTATGTGGGGCTACCTTTGAAGGTGACCCGGAAACTACAACTAATCCAGAATGCGGCAGCTAGACTGGTGACTGGGAGCAGCCGCCGAAACCACATAACACCGGTCTTGAAAGACCTGCATTGGCTCCCAGTACGTTTCCGAGCACAATTCAAAGTGTTGGTGCTGACCTTTAAAGCCCTAAACGGCCTCAGTCCAGTATACCTGAAGGAGCTTCTCCACCTCCATCGCTCTGCCTGGACACTGAGGTCCAGTGCCAAGGGCCTTCTGGCGGTTCCCTCGCTGCGAGAAGCCAAGTTACAGTGACCCAGGCAGAGGGCCTTCTCGGTGGTGGCACCCGCCCTGTGGAACGCCCTCCCACCAGATGCCAAAAAGAAAAATAACTACCAGACTTTTAGAGGACATCTGAAGGCAGCCCTGTTTAGGGAGGCTTTTAATGTTTAATCAATTATTTTATTTTTCTGTTGGAAGCTGCCCAGAGTGGCTGGGGAAACCCAGCCAGATGGGCGGGGTATAAATAATAAATTATTATTATTATTATTATTGAGCCACGAGACTGTCAGAAAGCTTACTAAAGTTACCTGTTCCAAGAGCAGTGAAAAACATCAAATGTGTCACATCAGGTGTCTTGGGTGGAGCGGTTATTATTTAGGATGGGCCCATATGTAAACTAGCTATGGCAATTTGGGCATCCTTAGCAACAAGTCCATCTCCAAAGTGGATATTCAGGTTTTTAGGCTGGCATATGTCAGTGATCACTTGGCACAACTTTTCTGTAGAGGAACCAATGAGGAAGATGTTGGCTACGAATGGTTCCACACAGAAACACTCAAGAGCAGACGGGTGACGGGAAGACCTCAAAATTGGTGTGGGGCACAATCACATTGTAGGGTGCCTGTTGCGCTCGCAACATATGTCAGCATATGGAATGTCTTCTACCAAGTCAGATCACGGATCCTTCTCATACAAGACTGCTTACTCTGACTGGCAGACGCCTTTTAATTGGAATAATTAAATTATTAAGGCTGGGACCATCTATGTGCAAGGAACGTGCTCTACCAAGGAGCTGTGTCTCCCTCCACATGGGAGGCTTACGTGGGACATCCCCAGTGCGGCAGAACTGGGATTTTCAGGTGCCATTAAGCAATCAATCTCACTTAGTTTATAGTGGAAGAGAGGAGCTGTCTCAATACTGCAAATATTCTATTGGTTTCCAACTGAAAGGTGAACACACAGCCTTCAAATAAATGGACATTTTAATAACTATTTTGCAGTCTTGTTTTTAGCCACTTTCGACAAAATTTGTTCCACTGATACCCCCCCCCCCTTTCAACCCAGAGAATACATCTTAACAGATTGGCACATCAGATTCAGATTCTGACCTGAATTAAAACACACAACACCATTATTTCACACTAATGAGAGTTTCACCCAAGTACCAGAGGGCAGAATCTGTCCCTTAATTAGCAATTTTATTGGCTATGCATGAGCCAGAACAAAATCTCGCTCCCTTTCTTATAGTTATTATGACGGCACTGTAGCATTACGAAGCAGTAAAAGGGTAGAGCTCTCTTATTTCTCTCCTGCTCACAAATACCCAGAGATTTAGCTGTAAATTCACAGTGAAGCAGATCAGCCTGTTAAGTCATGGCCAGTTTCACAAAGTTAAGTACATGCTTCCCTCTCCCGCTGAAATCAATGGAAATTAAAAAAAAAAATCTTAACTTTGGCTGGATGATGCTGTTAATTTTCAGAGGATTTTACAACACTGCATTAATTGTGCATTTGCAAAACCTATACAGCACCCTTTCCTGTTTCTTCGTTGTTTATCCCTTGAGTGTTTTCATAATAACTGGAAAAGTACTTCCAAGTCTGAAATACTTTAATTAGTTTAATAAAACAAATAGAACAGAGATAATCCTCCCATGGTCCCTCAGCACAAAACATACAAGCAGGTAACTAACTGCACATGAAACAGTGGGATCATTCACAGGGTTTACAGTTACAGTCTTTATAACTGGATGATCAAGTTTTCCATTAATCCCAAGGACAATGGACTATATGCATTTAGACCGCCAGGTTAGGGTTCGGGGGCCTTTTTGTTTTGTGTTTTTGTGTTGTTATTTTTTGGGTCCCTCTATACTTGATTTGCTTGCTTTCATCCTTTATTTCCACTCCAGCCTCTCAGCTCATAATATGCAAGGGACAGAATATGTCACTTTGGCAAACAGACAAACCTGACCACTCCAAACTCTCGCTTCTTTGGTTTGTGCGAAGGTATCAAGTAACAAACGCCAAATATCAGCTGTCAAATGCTGTCAAAAACCCAAATACCACTGCAGGCTGTCTATCAAACATTGTCAGCTATAAACTACCAAATACATACAAAAATCATTTCCGATATGCAAGTTTAAATGCCAGCTGTTATCCGGCACAAATATCTGTTAAGCATTTGGAAAACCTTGGAAGAAAATTCACATTGAAACCAAGGATCACATTTATTTCTAAGACTCATTTACATAGCAAGATCAGGAACTGCATTGAAATACATTGCTTCTGCATTGAAATATGCATTCTAGTGCAACCAGTAGTACATACAGTAAATGCCTTTTCAAAGTGTGACTAGATTGGACTGGGGCAATAAGCCTCCATGATGAAGTATGAACATTGAGAATGGGAGCTGCAGGTTCTTTATTGCAAGACCTACTGTATAAGCTGCTGTTCTGGTGTACTATGAAAGGTAAGGGAGCTATCACAGCAATTCAGTGTCTTCCTGGCTTCCCCATTCCCCCATCCAAATTCCGCTTGTGTGATAACTTTGGAAGCAACCTTGGAGGTCATTAGACTGGGATCCACAATACAAGATGCAGCTACATCGAAAATGACCGCTCCCCACATCAAATGGGGGGCGTCTTTTGTGTGGTCGCGCGCAGACCCCTGGATCCAAAGCGGCTCCTGGTAGTACAGGGTGGTGTCGCCCTCCCCAGGCTGGATACCTGGAGGTCTCCGCCTACCTCAGCCAATCGCCCAATCCTGCCTGGGGAGGCGTTGCCAGGGGATCGGCCAGGTAGGGGGAGGGACCGCCCTGCCCACACAACAGAAGGTGAATCTTACCTGCGAAGCGACAGTCGGCTCCAGAGCTTCTCCCACCTTGCCCTCCCTCAGTTAAGCCTTCTTTTGCAGGTTAACCTCTTCTCCACAGGTACGTGGGGGCTGCTACGTCATGGTTACTGTTGAACGGCTGGAAATGAATTTTCCTACATTGGCAGGTTTTGCCTTTCCTGTAGCAAAACGTCACAACTTTGGTGGTTTCAGGCCTTGGGCAGAATCCTTTAGTTTATCTTCCCTAAAGGGGGGGGGTTGAAGTGGTGACCCACACCCCCTTGCGGCGGTGATCCCAGGGTTCCCCGTTAAAGGGGTCTTGAGGGGAGGCCATACACGGAGAGGTTGTCATTGCTCTCCCCTGTGATGGCGGTGAAATGGGGAACGTGCTCTCTGCTTGAACATATGTTCTCCAGAGCCAGCCCAATCCCCACACATTCTGAATAACACTGATGTCCCCCGGATCCCCAACTGGGGACAGGGAAGGATAACTGCCCAATGCCTGAGCCAAGGCCTCCCTACACCTGAAACTTAATAAAGTTGTGGCCAATTTTAATCCCATAGCACGTTGTCTTGAGTCATTATTCCACTCAGGGGTCGCCTGGGGTTGGGGGGGGGGACTCCGCCTGTCCACGCAAAAATACATGGATAAATCTGATACCCTAGCTGCCAAAAAGCTGTACCAGTGGTCAACACAAAAGGTATCAAGTGAGGACCGTATACAATGGCTAAGTATGAATCACTTGTGGCCATTGGGCATTCCTAATCCAATGACAGACAGATATATGTGCTTGAACCTAAAGGATCTTCCACTTGGACATGAGGGCCATGGATTTCTGTAAACTCCCTCACCTTGACCACCAGCCCTCCATGTGACATCACATGCCATCCTAGACAACCTTCAAGAGTGCAGTTTCAGGGCTAGAGTAGAGAGTGGAGGCGGGGAGGTTGAAATTGCCTTCAGCTCCATCAACCAATGCATCTTGGAATCGGGATTGCCTGTCCAGAACGGGAGCTGGAGGCACACAAATTTGGCAGTTCTGCTGCTATCTGGCAGGCAGGAAGAAACCAGCAAGTTTACTTGAACACTTGACCCTGCAGTACAGAACCCAAAGTGTCACCCTAGTAAACAGACCGCTACTATGTCTGAAATGACATTCTAGCTTTTATTTGCAAAACACATTTTAAAAATAATAATAACGGGGGAGACATTTTTCTTTACCAAGAGCAGAGGCAATTATGAGAAGAGTGCTAGACATCCAAGAGGAAGGAAGAGCAATAGCTCATTGGTGGAGCTTCTACATTTCATACAGATGGCCTCAGCTTCAACCCCTGGCATTTACAGGAGGAACTGTCCACAGTCTGAAATCTTGGAGAGAGCTCTGAGATAGATGGGCCAGTGATCTTATTCAGGATATGGCAGCTTCCTAAGTAATAGTGTTCCAGTATCATTCATGTTAAACTAAGATCATGGCCACTGGTCCCATCACCTCCTGGCCAATAGAAGGGGAAGAAATGGAGGAAGTGAGAGATTTTACTTCCTTGTGTTCCATGATCACTGCAAATAGTGACAGCAGTCACAAAATTAAAAGACGCCTGCTTCTTGGGAGAAAAGCAATGACAAACCTAGACAGCACCTTAAAAAGCAGAGACATCATCTTGCCGACAAAGGACCGTATAGTTAAAGCTATGGTTTTCCCCAGTACAGTCAAACCTTGGTTTGTGACTGCCTCCGTTTGTGACCACTTCGGTTTCCAACCACCGCGGACGCAGAAGGGTTTACATCTGAGTTCTGCAGTGACAAATTTGGGAACACCCGGCTCCCCAGAACCAATTGTGGTCGTAAACGGAGGTATGACTGTAGTGATGTATTGAAGTGAGAGCTGGACCATAAAGAAGGCTGATCAACAAAGAATTGATGCTTTTGAATTATGGTGCTGGAGGAGACTCTTGAGAGTCCCATGGATTGCAAGAAGATCAAACCTATCCATTTTGAAGGAAATCAGCCCTCAGTGCTCACTGGAAGGACAAATCCTGAAGCTGAGGCTCCAATACTTTGGCCACCTCATGAGAAGAGAAGACTCCCTGGAAAAGACCCTGATGTTGGGAAAGATGGAGGGCACAAGGAGAAGGGGATGACAGAGGACGAGATGGTCGGACAGTGTTCTCGAAGCTACCAACATGAGTCTGACCAAACTGTGAGAGGCAGTGGAAGACAGGAAGACCAGAGTCCATGGGGTCACGAAGAGTCGGACACGACTAAACAACAACAAATTCATTCATGTTAATCCAGTCCTTAGTTCCTTTGTTTTTAAACAACTGTTTGACAGGCAGATGCCCCAAGAGTTCATCCTTTCTTCGCCACCACACACCTCCATGCCCAGAAGAGTTGCACCTACCAGGCCACTCTGTTATCTTGGCATGCTGTCTTGACGAAGCTATTAATGAAGGGGAAAAAGACAACTATAAAACTAAAATGAACTGCGTTTGAAGGAATGCACATGGCTCTTTGCAAGCGCCTTGATATCTCAACTCATTACACCACATTGTACATAGATTGAAGAGAAAAGAAAAATAACTAATGTAACTCGTAGCCATAGGGGTAGAGACATTTATAAATGAAGAGAAGAGCACTCAATCAGCTTCTCTGCTTCATTTTGAAATAAATTTTTCTCCATTAATTAATTTTGTGACTCAGAGCAAATGTGCATGGTAGGAAACAGAGGACCCCGCTGATAAGAATCTCACTGAATACAATAGTTCTGTTCATTGAGACATACGGCAGAAGGACTCTTTGAAATAGTTTCGGAGTAGACAAGGTGCTTTGCTGGATAAAGCATGGGCTCTTGACCTCCGAAAGTTCACTATTAACCTCTCAGTGTAAAGTATTTTGGAGTCACACTATATCAAGAGATCAATGCAATTTAATTTCTAAATTTGCCAAGCTGACACAAGCCGGGTAATTAGAGCGATATGACACAAAAGTGGTATTAAGTAAGAAAGGGAAGAATGTCATGTACTAGACAAGATGAACTGCATCTCACCCTGTAAAAATGGGGAAATCTTCCAACTGAGAGCAGAATTTGACAGAGGGGCAAGCTTATTTCACAATCACCTATAACTCCCTAATCCTATAAATAAATGGATCATCTCTGTATGTACCACAACTAGTAATAAAAACACACCCACTGATGTTTGCACACAATAAAAAAAATTAGAATTGACTGATAACAGTAATTTGCTGGGATCCTACTAGATTAAATGTCTAGCGATTGACAACAGGTTTTCACCTTTTTCTTGTGGTGCTGATGAAGCTATTTCGCAGACTCTTCATACTCACAGAGGAACAGTTTTTTAAATAAATAAATAAATAAAACATACACACAGAGATAGCATAAAAGCTTATGTTGTAGGTATTGAGTCAGCAGAATGAAACCACAAGAGACAAAATGGTTGCCTTGCTAGAGAAGAGCTATACCCACCTCAAATTCAGCAGTAACACATATAAAGTGGAAAACAGTACGGTATTTTTAAATGCCCATTCCTTTCATTCCTTCCTTCCTTTGAACAAGTTCTATCCCTCTCATAAACACCAAAAGGGATTACCAGAACAGCAGAAGAGGAATTAAACTATTATAAAACCTGAGCAGTACTGGGATTTAAAAGACCAATTAAGCAGACAATCAAAAGGAACTGAAAAAAATAAAATGAAAAGCTATTCAGCTGGTTTCAAGGGAGCCTCCCTGGAGAGGGCATTCCAGAGAGAGGGCGCCACCACCAAAAAGGCCCTCTCTCAGGTCACCACTTGGCTTGTCTCTGAAAGCAGGAGGATCCTAAGAAGGGCCGGGTCTTAAATCTGGGCAGGTTCATATGGAATTAATGGTTAATAGACCTCAAGGTTCACTGGTCTCAAGTATCCATGGATGGATCAACCTATTTCAAGACCATGTCAATACAATATTGCATATGCTTGTTCGCAAATGCATTCTGTCAATCTGTGCATCAATATGTGAACTCATTTTAAAGAAAAATGTATTATGTAATGTTCAAAACATATTTAATCACTAAATACCTATTTCAGTATGTATTTCTAAATGTATTTTATTCATCATATCTACCTTTTCCCGCATGTTTCTGAGCTGAGAAGGATAACTATGTTCCAAGCTGTGTATCGGACCACAAAATGTGCAATAGGTCAGACCACTTAAAATGCACCCATTCTCTTCCATTCTTAGTCCCTAGCCATTTGGGGATTTGAAATGGCTTCTCCCACGTGCCGTGAGCCTCAAACCTCACGAATTATTGGGAGAAATAATAGGCTAAAAATGGGAATGATGCGAAAGGAACAATGTGGAGTAGGAACTATCCCACACAAGTTTCAATGCGCACATGAGTTAAACCCCGAGCAAGTTCCAAACCCCCTTGAGTGGGAGGGCTGGCAAAACTGAGGGAGAGCTAGAAACTTGCAGAATGAACAGATTGTGTCAGCATCTCCTTTCCACCTGGAGACGGATTCACACCGCCCAACTCACGTGCTTATTAATACAGGAGAGAAGGCCACCTGTGTGCTGACGATGTCCCTTGCAGGCCACACATTCTGCATCAGTGTGAATGGGCTGGACACACATAGGATTCCGTGATGAAAGAGAGGAGGACCCTGATTATCCCAGGATCTCCTCTTGTGCTCAAGAGACCTATTACGTGGTGAGTCATGAGGGTGCAAGGAGGTAGCCAGCTGGCAATGGCACTCCAATGGCACTCGGTAGTGGCACCCGCCCTGTGGAACGCCCTCCCAGCAGATGTCAAGGCAATAAGTAACTATTCTAGTTTCAGAAGACAGCTGTTTAGGGAAGTTTTTAATGTTTGATGCTGTACTGTTTTTAATATTCGGTTGGAAGCCGCCCAGAGTGGCTGGGGAAACCCAGCCAGATGGGTGGGGAATAAATAATAATAATAATAATAATAATAATAATAATAATTACTCCCCACCACCTGTCTTTGTAAATGCAAAAGGAAGGTCATTTGAACTACCCCAGGCTTCTGAATGAACTGTGGCTACAACACTCAGGTTGTAGCAGCTGCTTCTTCTTCTTCTTCTTCTTCTTCTTCTTCTTCTTCTTCTTCTTCTTCTTCTTCTTCTTCTTCTTCTTCTTCTTCTTCTTCTTCTGTCTCTCTCTTCTCTCTCTCTCTTGCATGAGCAATCACACTCATTCATGTCCTAGTACAGAGTTAAGGAGTGTACCCGAGAAAGGAGCAGGTCAAAAACGAGAGGATGAGCTCAAACTTTGCTTTCACCATGATGAATTTCAGAAGAAATACTCAGTATGAACACCCTGATAAGAGGCAGGGGACAATAAAAAAAACACCCACCTAACTCCTACAGAAGTTTAATGTATTTGGCAGTTTGCCGATAAGCACTTACATCTTGAAGGGGGTAGCTCAGAATTACTCAAAAATAAAAGCAATCACTTATAGGATTAAAACACGAATATAACTTTGTGGCATTGCCTTATTATTCAACGTGTAAAGGGAAGGTGTAGTAACCTTCTCACTCATGGAATTTGTTCATGACCTTAACCCTGACCGTTTAGGGTAGGACAAGGGAAGGAAGCAAACTCAATTCTGTTTTCATGCTAGGTCATTTCTGGCCCCTCCTGGGTTCAGCATGAAAATAATACCAGGACATGGTGAATCACTGACAAACCACTTTACGTTGAGAATAATTCACAAGGGATTGACCCAACACCATCAAGCTCTTTTTCATGCAGCAACCCAGCTGGACTCCAAAACAGATTTGAGGAGAATGTCACCCACACTGACAATAGTATATGGATTTACTTGTGAAACCTGTATACCTGCCCTCGATTCTTACTGTCATTAACTAGTCCAGGAGTCAGCAAATTTTTCAGCAGGGGGTCGGTCCACTGTCCCTCAGACCTTGTGGGGACGGACGGACTATATTTTTTTTGGGGGGGGGTGAATGAATTCCTATGCCCCACAAATAACCCAGAGATGCATTTTAAATAAAAGGTCACATTCTACTCATGTAAAAACACACTGATTCCCAGACCGTCCGTGTGCCGGATCTGGCCTCCAGGCCTTAGTTTGCCTACCCATGAACTAGTCCTTACAGACTCTGAATATCTTGCCTTCATAAATTTCAAGCTGAAGGTCCAACACAGCCTTTTTCAATAGTGGACGCAATATTTAAAATATCAGTTTTTCTACTCTGTTCCGTGGTCCATTGTTTATCTATCTCAGTTCCCAGCAAATCCTTGACCAAACCCTCGACGGAGCTCTGCAGATAGCCACTCTGACACCCCTTTTCTTTTCTCCTGTAGGGAGTATGTTGTGGTAAGGCAAAATCTGATACTAGGAGGCTGGCGTTTTGCTGGCAGGGATTTCACAGGGTATGTTTTCAATGTGTCGCTATGTGAGAGATGCACCTCCCCTCTAACCCCAGGGTCCTTACAACAGCGCGTGTGCGCACGCACACTCTCTCTCTCTCACACACACACACTCCCATCGTAAGGAGAGGCAGTTTGCTAGTGAGAAAATCTTCGTTCTGACATTCACACAGCCTGCTGATTGCAAACCAGTGCTCAAATAATAGCTCTTTATGCTGCTGCTCCCCCCAGTTAGGGATTGAGTCACAAGGCACTGGAAGAATTTACCTCCTCTTGGTTACCCAAGTTTCTGTGTGGCAGCACAATGGGGAAAGGGAGGTGTTGGCTTCTCATTCATGCAGGACCCGGTCACACGGCTGCCCACAGGAATTCTTTGCCCTTCTACCAACATAAAAGGGAGTTCGCAAGGCTGTTGCCATTTATATTCTAGCAATTACACAACCTACATTCAAGTGGCTGAGCTTCTGCTGGCTCCGGCTGTTGGCTTGCCAGGCAGCGCAGAGTTTGTGGTTGAAGAGAGTGCCATGTGTGGAGTTTTTGCAATGGGTCTATATTTGAGAGGAATCTAATGCCTTAGAAGATCACACATTTCAAGATAACTTGTTGAGGAGAGGGGAGGGTGATGCATAACAGTTTTTGGAAGAAGAGAAAAGGGGGGAGAAATACTACGCATCAGGCACTGTTGTCACCAAAGTTGTGTGACCTCTAGCACAGGCATCCCCAAACTTCGGCCCTCCAGATGTTTTGGACTACAATTCCCATCATCCCTGACCACTGGTCCTGTTAGCTAGGGATCATGGGAGTTGTAGGCCAAAACAATCTGGAGGGCCGCAGTTTGGGGATGCCTGCAGTCTAGCACTTCAGATTGCAGGTTGAAGTTCATATGTCTGAATACACATCTGTACAAAAACAACACAAAAAGCAACAAGCATTTTCCGCATTTTTTAAAAATAAAGAATAATACTTTCCCTTCAGTCAAGCAATTTCAACCTGTCAATAAGCCTTTTTGTGGAGGGGTGTGTTGTTTCTGAATGGAGAAACATTGGATCTTGTGATTCTCTGCTTGAAGTCTGAAGTGTTACAGGCCAGTCCTACTGTAAGGCTTTCATGAAAATTAAGTCTGTGACCACAGGAGGGCAGGAAGATGTCCCCCTGGCTACCATTTCCTAAGAGCTTCTCCCACAAAATCTTTTTGTGGGAGTTCCCAGGGTTCTCTCTGTATGCTAGGATGCAACACAAAGTAGAGTGCAATACCTCAAGGACCGTTTCTCTCCATATGAACCTACTTGGACCCTCAGATCATCCTCCGAGGCCCTTCTTTGTGTGCCTCCTCCACAAGAGGTCCGTAGGGTAGCAAAACGAGAACAGGTCTTTTCTGTGGTGGCTCCCCAGGGAGGTTTGTGGAATGCTCTCCCCAGGGATTCTTCGCTATACACCTTTAGGCGCCAGGCAAAAACGTTCCTTTTTAACCAGGCCTTTGGCTGAGTAAAATCCAATGCCCTCTTAAGAAGAGGGGGGCGGTTATTGGTTTCCTATTGTTTCTATTTTGATTGTGTGTTTTTAGTTTTTCTGTTATGATTTTATCTTGTGAACCTCCCTGAGATCCATGGATGTAGGTCAGTATACAAATTTAATACAATAATACTAATACTGGACACAGAATGGGCCTTTCTGAGAATCCCGGCCTTCCTGTTTTTTAAAACTCAGCTTGCAAGTACGCCTGGTGAAATCTCGGAAGCTAGAGGGGCTGTGCTTGAATAGATTGCCAGTGGTCCTGGATGGGCTTCAGTGCCCTGCATAGTCCAGAAGCAGAATACATTATGCAAAGATTTTCTTTTTTCTTTTTTAAAGGAGTATGGCTGTTCCAAGATTTGAGAAATCACACAAATGTGCTGTTACTTAATTGCATTTCCTACAACAGAGCCAAGGGTCTTGTACAACAAATCAAGGAATACTGTAAAAACAAATATAGGACTAAAATATACAGAAGCTACAGTGATTCGAAACACAAGTCCACACGCTGCTGTTCATGACACATACTAACTAACCTATCAGACTGCAAAGATGTGGGTGAAAAATATTTAGTCAACATTTAAACAGTGACAAGGACAGATCATTCCAGAGCTGAAATTGCTTGTACAAGTTCTCTTATAGGGACTACAAGCAGATCTCCCCACCTGCCACTTAAGGTTCAAGTGGAAGAGGCACTCCTGCAGATACTTGATCCCTAAGCCATTTAGAGTTTTACAGACCATTATCAATAATAATAATAATAATTTATTATTTATACCCCGCCCATCTGGCTGGGTTTCCCCAGCCACTCTGGGCAGCTTCCATCCGAATATTAAAAACAGTACAGCATCAAACATTAAAAACTTCACTAAACAGGGCTGCCTTCAGTTGTCTTCTGAAAGTAGAATAGTTACTTATTGCCTTGACATCTGCTGGGAGGGCGTTCCACAGGGCGGGTGCCACTACCGAGAAGGCCCTCTGTCTGGTTCCCTGTAACCTCACTTCTCGCAATGAGGGAACCGCCAGAAGGCCCTAGGTGCTGGATTTCAGTGTCTGGGCTGAATGGTGGGGGTGGAGACGCTCCTTCAGGTATACAGGACCAAAGCCATTTAGGGCTTTAAAGGTCAGTACCAACACTTTGAATTGTGCTCGGAAACGTACTGGGAGCCAGTGTAGATCTCTGAGGACCGGTGTTATGTGGTCCCGGCGGCCACTCCCAGTCACCAGTCTAGCTGCCGCATTCTGGATGAGTTGCAGTTTCCGGGTCACCTTCAAAGGTAGCCCCACGTAGAGTGCATTGCAGTAGTCCAAGCGGGAGATAACCAGAGCATGCACCACTCTGACGAGACAGTCCGCGGGCAGGTAGGGTCTCAGCCTGCGTACCAGATGGAGCTGATAGACAGCCGCCCTGGACACAGAATTAATAACCTTGAATTGGGTCCAGTAGTTTACAAGTAGCCAGGTATAGTGTTTTAAGGAGTGGCATTGCGTTCTTCCATCTTGTTGGCCAAGCTAACACTATGGAAGCTGCATTCTGCACTAGCTGCAGTTTCTAGACCATTCTCAAGGGTAGCCCCATGTAGAGTACATTGCAATAATCCAAATGTGGGGTCACCAGAGCATGAGCGACTGATCCTGTTCTATCTTGGCCCAGGTGTGGCTCTAGCTGGTGAGCCAGTCCTAGTTAGAAACAGGCCAGCTATGCCTCCAATGACAACGACACATCCAATGCTTCTGGAAATACAACTCAGGTTTTTAAGCAGAGCCTTAGAATTATGCAACATGTGCACATTGGAATAAGTAACCTGACTTGCTCTTTAAAAGGGATCAGTCTTAATGTCAGCCCCAATAGGAAAATCAGTGCAAAAGGCGGTTCTTTCTGCTGTGAAGCATTGCTATAAAAAAGAAAAAGCTCAAGAACTTTGGGTTCCCTAAAAAAAAAGCTTAAGAAGTTTGATGAAGCTTTCACCCCAAAAGCTCAACCACTCTGATCAATCCAATGGGTAGATCACTGCCAGTTTTTTTTTTAAAAAAAATAGTGGTTGTAGATCGCAGTCTCTTAGAAGTTGGATAGTCCTGCTATAAACTGTGAAAGTGGCAGTGAAAACAATTGTGAGTCATATACTTGATTGTCAAAACTCCTATGTTCCTGAATTGCAGGAAGTTGGACTACATGACCCTTGGGGTCCCTTCCAACCCTACAATTCTATCATTCTGTAGCAGCACCCACAAACTACACACCTGCTGCTTCAGAAGAGCACAACCCCACCCCATACAGAATGTTTGTTTGTTTGTTTATATGAAGCTCAACATAAAAAAAAAACCTAAGATCATGGCCACTGGTCCCATCACCTCCTGGCAAATAGAAGGGGAAGAAATGGAGGCAGTGAGAGATTTTACTTTCTTGGGTTCCATGATCACTGCAGAAGTGACAGCAGTCACGAAATTAAAAGATGCCTGCTTCTTGGGAGAAAAGTGATGACAAACCTAGACAGCATCTTAAAAAGCAGAGACATCACCTTGCCAACAAAGGTCCGTATAGTTAAAGCTATGGTTTTCCCAGTAGTGATGTATGGAAGTGAGAGCTGGACCACAATTAAGGCTGATCGCCAAAGAATTTATGCTTTTGAATTATGGTGCTGGAGGAGACTCTTGAGAGTCCCATGGACTGCAAGAAGATCAAACCTCTCCATTCTGAAGGAAATCAGCCCTGAGTGCTCACTGGAAGGACAGATCCTGAAGCTGAGGCTCCAATACTTTGGCCACCTCATGAGAAGAGAAGACTCCCTGGAAAAGACCCTGATGTTGGGAAAGATGGAGGGCACTAGGAGAAGGGGACGACAGAGGATGAGATGGTCGGACAGTGTTCTCGAAGCTACGAACATGAGTTTGACCAAACTGTAGGAGGCAGTGGAAGACAGGAGTGCCTGGCGTGCTCTGGTCCATGGGGTCACGAAGAGTCGGACACGACTAACAACTAAACAACAACAATGCTCCTTACATCATGTAATATCTTTCAAGGCAGCTTCTCATCATCAACATTTTAAAATACATAAATAAGTGTAAAAACAAAATAAGAAGATGGGAAAATAGTAGCAGACCGTCAAAGCATATGGCAATAAAATACAGTGCACTCACCATAAAAACCCTTGAAGGAGCATATAAAACTCAAATAAAAAACTCAATGTAGCAGCAGGGGGGGATTTATAAGCCTGGGCAAATGAAGCCATATTTTCCTAACACCTAAAACCCTTGCTGGACTCTGATTATAAGGAAACTGAGTACAAGTTCCCTTGCAATGGTGTCACTACTGAGAAGGCCCAGTCTCAACCACCATACACCGGGTCTGAATGGGTACCTGCAGCAATGCCTCACCTGATGACCTCAATCAGTTTTGTATGGGAACAGGACATCCTTGAGATTCCCCCAGTGTCAAGCTGTTTGAAGCTTCATTGATTAAAACACTCTGAATTGTGCAGGGGAACACACAGAAACCAAGTGCAGCTGTTTTAAAACTGGGGAGACATGCTCTGCCTAAGTTAGTAGGATTGCTGCAGCTTTGCCCATCCACTGTAGCTTCAGAGAGGTTTTCAAAGGAACCCTCCAACACACAACACACTGCAGTAGTCAATACTGCATATTATTTGGGCATGGATCACTTAGATTTGGATAACTGCTCTCAGCCTCTCTCTGTCCAGGAGGAATTCTGGTGCACCAACCTGGCAGTGGAAAGCGTGACATACCACCGACACCTCTTTTAGGCATTCGAAGTAAAAACCAAACTGTTACTCTGATCCTTAAGGGAGGGGGGGCATATCCTTGTTCAGAACAGGTTGGTCAGACAGACCCATCAGCTAACAGCACTTGCATCTTGTCTGAATTGAGCATTGATTGATTGGCTTTCATCCAGTCCTTTACCACCCACAGACACTGGTTCAGGATTCAGAATCAAATGCCATCTAATTCTCTACCAATGCTGGAAACCCACTAATACAGCGTTCCAGATATGTGCCCATCCAGCCTCTGTTTAAAACTACCAGTAATGGAGACTCCACTGCCTTCTAAGGCAATCTGTCAAATGACCCATACAAGCAGGAAGTTCTTCCTAATGTTTAGCCTGAATCATTTTCCTTGTAATTTAAACTCGTTGGATTAGGTCTTTCCCTTGGGAGAAACAGGAAGCAAACATTCTCCTTCGTCTATGTGACAGCCCTCCAAATATTTGAAGATGACTACCATGTTGCCTCTTAATAACTTCCTTCAACATATCCAAATCTTTCAATCGTTTCTCATAGGAACTGGTCTACCTTTGTCACCCTCCTGAGGACATGTTCCAAGCCCTATCCTTCCCCAGGAAGAGGTCATCCATCAGGGTGACCAAAGCAGTTTCTGGCAAAATCCAGGACTGAAGCCAAATGGAAATAGATCCAAAAATCGATGCCATCCAAAAATGACTGGAGTTTCCTAGCTAACAGATCCTTAAGCAACATGCTTAGGAAGGAAATATATCTGCAACCAAGTGATGGTTGAAGCAATCCTCTGGGTCGAGGGAATACTTCTTCTTTTTTTAAAAAAAAATTAAAAGTGGCTGCATGGCCACCTTCTTCAGGCCAGCAGCCAGGACCTCTTAATTTATCACTTCACAGATCTATCCAGTCAGCCCCCTGACAGATGTTTAGCCAAGATAGACAGGTGGCAAATAAAGAGATAGTAGACTAAACCCCTTCGGACCCCCCTCTAAATACTTAGGTTGCCAGCTGCGGTTCCCTAGACACACTCGGCGACTGAACTGCTTTAACTGTGGACTCCAAATTGAAATGGATATGAGTGATTTTATCAAAGTGCTTTGCAAATGTATCACAGCAGGCCTACGAATTCTCTGAGTTCACCCTGGTGACCTGACTAAAGGAATCCCCGAACTATTCAAAACAGCACTTTGTTGAACAGCATTAAGTGGACACAGGGGTTACAGAAAAGCATCCCTCCTTTGGGCCATTAATGCCACTCAGCAGGCTCAGACAAGAGCTGTAAACTTATGTTCTGTCATATTCAGACAGAGCCTTCCTCCACTGGTGTTCTAGCCATCATCCCTGCTACTTCGCAGTGTCCATTGCCTGGATATATTCGGTAAGTGTGCGGTTTCTGTTGAGGGGGAATTATTATTATTATTATTATTATTATTATTATTATTATTATTATTATTAATATTTATACCCCGCCCATCTGGCTGGGTTTCCCCAGCCACTCTGGGCGGCTTCCAACAGGATATTAAAATACGATAATCTATTAAACATTAAAAGCTTCCCTAAACAGGGCTGCCTTCAGATGTCTTCTAAAAGTCTGGTGCTTTTAGTCTGGAAAGGGTGCTTAGGAGCAGGGGTCAGCAACCTTTCTCAGCCGTGGGCCAGTCCACTGTCCCTCAGACCATGTGGTGGGCCGGATTGTATTTTGGGAAAAAAATGAATGAATTCCTATGCCCCACAAATAACCCAGAGATGCATATTAAATAAAAGCACACATTCTACTCATGTAAAAACACCAGGCAGGCCCCACAAATAACCCAGAGATGCATTTTAAATAAAAGGGCACATTCTACTCATGTAAAAACACGCTGATTCCCCGACCGTCCGCGGGCCGGATTTAGAAGGTGATTGGGCCGCATCTGGCCCACGGGCCTTAAGTTGCCTACCCCTGGTTTAGGAATATTCTGGAAAGCAGGTTGGGTCAGTTTAGCACGGCATCACATGACCAGGGCTTTGACAGCAGCACCAGAAGCACCAATAGGAAAGTCCTAAGGCTCCTTTATGGTTTGACCCTTACAGGGCAATGTCCATCACAGTTTGGGAGCAGGGACAGAAGCAGGTTCCAGACATTTTGCAGGCTGAGTTGGTAGACGGAAGAGGGTAGGGAGCTGCAACTATGCTAAGGCTGCCTTCAGACGGCACTTTATTCCATCTTCTCGACATTCCCTTACCTGATCATTTTTGTGTTTTATATCTTTCCTATGATGCAAAAGCCACTCCTGGAAGTATAGCAGATCTAGCAGATGTTTAGTACTCGTTTCCAGAAAAATACCCATTTGCAACTTTCTTATCTCAGAAAACCGCAGGAGATTTGCATTATAATTCCTTCATGGCTGTTGGTTGTTTTTTTAAATCATGCCATTCACACGATAAACTTTGGGGTGGTATTATGGCATTCAGTTCTTTCCCACCCCTTAAAATTCCACATGACATGGTAGTATATCAGTAAAAAGCCGCAGTTCCATAGTGCAACAGGTAATAATAATAATAATAATAATAATAATAATAATAATAATAATAATTTATTTATTTATACCCTGCCCTCCCCAGTCAAAACCGGGCTCAGGGCGGCTCACACCAATAAAATTACAATAAAACATGAAAAGCAAGTGATTAAAATACAGCATTAAAATTTTAAAATGCAGCCTCATTTTAAGTAGTCCATAAATCCAAGCCATGAGGGAGGAAAACACAGGGGTCAGACTAAGTCCAACCCAAAGGCCAGGCGGAACAACTCTGTCTTGCAGGCCCTGCGGAAAGATGACAAATCCCGCAGGGCCTGGTCTTCTGTGAAAGAGCATTCCACCAAGTTGGGGCCAATACTGAAAAGGCCCTGGCCCTAGTAGAGGCCAATCTAGCCACCTTATGGCTTGGGATCTCCAGAGTATTGCTGTTTGTGGACCTTAAGGTCCTCCGCGGGGCATACCAGGAGAGGCGGTCCCATAGGTACGAGGGTCCCAAGCCGCACAGGGTACCGCAGTGAAAAAGGAATATTATAAAGCGGGACGGGGTGCTAGCATTATAACTAGTAAAACTAATGCAAGAACCCCCAGGTCTGAGTGCTGCCTAAATGTGAAGCACCTTGGGACTGAGAAAGGTAAGGTTCTCTTTGGGAATCAGGCACAGTGTTGGCAGATGCTTTGCCTGTGGTCTCCACGATGCTCTCCTTGTGCATTTGCAAAAGCGGCAAATACTACAAAGGCACCACAAGTTTCCATCCAAAAGCCCCATTGTCCCTCACTCAAGTGGGGAAGTGTCTGCCGGTATTTTAATCTCTAGGCAGTATAAAATAAATAAATGAAACTTATCAGCAGGCTGGTTTCTTTTTTACTAATCCAGTGCTGCTTCCCATCGTGTCTTGTACTCTGCAAATTCTTGTACCAAAGGCGGAAAACAGCAATATAAGCATAAATCTTTAAAACAGTAAATTGGCTGCTCAAGAGTCGCTGCAGGCCGTGTGCTCTTAAGTCAACAGTTTGAAAAAGGGGAAAGTGGGATACACCTGTTATGGGAGCGAACAATTCAGCACCCACGGTTAAGATATAAAGATAATAACCTCTATTGGGGGAGCCATGCACAAAATATATGTTTGGCAGTCTTTTTGGGAGACAATAGAGGAGTGCCCCCTTGGGGGGTAAAGTCAAACCACTGGAGAGTTACAGCGCCTGCTGTGGCTGTAGAGACCGATGCAGGACAGACATGTTTTATTGCAGTTGGGGCAGATGAAGGCTTCTAATTTTGCTGCTACAGGTGCAGCGTAGCATTTCTTCTCTCTGCGTTCCTCACAGTGGTCATTTGCCCTGTAGTTAGGGTTGCCAGACTCAGTAGAAGACAGGACCTCTGTGCCTTTAATTGCCCTGCTCTCTTTTGAGTCTGGAAACCTTAAAGAGAAACCAGCAGACACTTTGTTTAATTTCCTAGCAAAGGGTCTGCTGGTTTCTCTTTGAGGTTTCCAGACTCAAAAAGAGAGCAGGGCAATTAAAGGCACAGAAGTCCTGTCCTCTATTGAGTCTGGCAACCCTACCTGTAGTAGTCACTGCTGTGGACACACGACCTGACTCTCTGTCTCCAAGCAGTGACAAAAACTGGGATCTGTTGGGATGGGGGAGAAATAATTATAACAAGCAGCCTGGGTCACAGCAATACACTGGCATAACTATACCTGCACCAGAGAGCTACTCATCATTAACCGACAGGCAGACACAGACTCAGTCCGTCAAAGAAAAGAGAAACAGCGCAGCGGACAACAATCCCACAACAACTCTGAATAAGAGAACCGAAAAAGGAGATCACGGGGATGGGACACAAACACCAGGGTGTCCAAGCACTTCTAGGAAAACGCCTCAGCTCAGGCACCACAGCCCCAGGGGAACTACACAAATACTCCAACTTGGCAGGACATCCCGATGGAAGCAAAAGGAAGGTCCAGCTGTCGCCTTGCCACAGAGGATGCTCAATTGTACGAGCCAGGAAGGAAAGAGGAAGCACACAAACCAAGGGGCACACAGGACTAGAATACCAAGCCCCGCTCTAGAAATCAGGAGAGAAGGGGAGTGCTGCTTATACACTTTCTTTTCCAACAGAGAAGGTAAAAAGAGGGAACTCGGAGATGAGAAGAGGAAACACAAAGAGAAATAATAAGCAATAGTTCAATATTGTGGGCGTGAATATGTATGCGATACACAGCAAGGCTTCTGAAACATGTCCCTACCATGCAATTCCAGTGCTAGGGAAAGTGGAAAAATTCTCAAAAAGAAAGAGGCAGGTTTTGCTCATCCAGCATGGTGTAGTGCAGGCATCCCCAAACTTCGGCTCTCCAGATGTTCTGGACTACAATTCCCATCTTCCCCAACCACTGGTCCTGTTAGCTAGGGATCATGGGAGTTGAGGGCCAAAACATCTGGAGGGCCGCAGGTTGGGGATGCCTGCTGTAGTGGTTAAGAGCGGTGGACTCGTAATCTGGTGAACCGGGTTCACTTCCCCGCTCCTCCACATGCAGCTTCTGGGTGACCTTGGACCAGTCACACTTCTCTGAAGTCTCTCAGCCTCACTCACCTCACAGAGTGTTTGTTGTGGGGGAGGAAGCGAAAGGAGATTGTTAGCCCTTTGAGACTACTTAGGGTAGTGAAAGGCCAAACTCTTCTTCTTCTTTATCAGGAAAGAAATTTCTACCCTGCTACACTACTTGTGCCAAAATAATTTTGCTTGCCAATCCGTAAAAAAGCAAAAAAACTATACAATCAATTTAATTAATCCAGAATAATTAACATACACAGCTGGTCACACACTGACAATCACCTAGTACATATTAAAAAAGAATCCCCACTTCACCCAAAAGCATGCATTGAAAGGGTGAGAGGAAGAAATCCCTGCCTGCGAATAGAGCATAGAACGCCCTCCCCCAGTAAAGCAACTCAAGGAGTAACTAAACTACATTCATATTCAAGAGGGATAATTATGTTACTCCGTTGCAGCAAAAACAAAACAAACAAACAAGTGAGAGTCTTGTGGAACATGGGCATTGACAGGATTTATGTTAGGGGAGCAGGCTTCATGTTGGGGGGGGGAGAAGAACCTCAGTTAGTTAAGTGTTTTTATTGATTTACTTGATTTAGGGGGGCAGCTACCCCCGGCCCCCCTTGGCTACGCCCATGTTGTGGAACCTTAAAAACTTAGCAGATTTATCATTACATAAACTTTATGCATAGAGTCTACTCCAGAGGTGAACAATCTGTGACCTAGCATGTTTTGGAAGCTGATGATTATGTGCACATTTAAAGAGTTTGGTTTTCAATGAGACATAAAGGTAAAGGTACCTCTGACCGTTAGGTCCAGTCGTGGATGACTCTGGGGTTGCGGCGCTCATCTGGCTCTACAGGCCGAGGGAGCCAGCGTTTGTCCGCAGACAGCTTCTGGGTCATGTGGCCAGCAGGACTAAACCGCTTCTGGCGAACCAGAGCAGCACATGGAAACGCCGTTTACCTTCCCGCCGCAGCAGTACCTATTTATCTACTTGCACTTTGACGTGCTTTTAAACTGCTAGGTTGGCAGGAGCTGGGACCGAGCAACGGGAGCTCACCCCTTCGCGGGGATTTGAACCGCCGACCTTCTGATCAGCAAGCCCTAGGCTCAGTGGTTTAGACCTCAGCTCCACCCGCGTCCCTGTGCAAAGTAAAGGAAGGGTCAATTCTGAAATGGCCACTGCTCTTATTATTTACATAGATTTATGCTTAAATGGTGTGCGGTATAAGGACATTTGGATAAGTAGCAAGAAAGAATTTTGAACTTCTCTTGCATGGTGCGATGAGAGTTCAGACTACAATGTCATAGCAGGAATAAAAATAATCTGAACACAAAAAGGCTTAAACTGCCTCATTCCTTTGAAGAGCTACTCCTCTCCATGCTAGTAGGAATCCAATTAATTTTCTCCATTCTGGTCTGCAGGAGGTAGAAATGCCGCAGAAGCAGCCCGGCCGTCTCTTCACATTGGAAATGCCTCCCCCCCCCCCATACCGTAGGCAACCTCTGAAGTAGGTACAGCACACAGACTTTGTGTGTTCTGGTAGATGGCAACACCATCTCTTCAGTGCTATGAATGGCCCCTGTCCATCATAGTGCTTATGCAGCACAAGTCAATCGACTGTCTCTAAGGGTAACCATGCAAAGCATTAGCATCAATTTATTTATAGCAGGGGTGCCCAACTCTGAAGAGTCTGTGATCTACTTACAGAGGTAAAAACTGGCAGTGATCTACCACCTTTTTTGGGGGGGGGGGGTTTCAGGTAAAAGTTGTTAAGCTTTTTTAGGGAGGAGGAAAGCCCCGTTTTTCAGGGGTTCAGGTCAAAGTTGTTGAGATTTTTTTAGGAAGGAGGAAGGCCCATTTTTAGGGGTTGTGGTCAGAGTTGTTGAGCTTTTCTGAGACGGGAGGAAAGCCCTGTTTTGGGGGGCTGAAGGGCTAAAATGTTGAGCATTTTTAAAGGGAGCCAAAGTTGTTGAGCTTCTTTGGGGGGAACCAGTGGTCTACCACAGACATCCAGTGATCTACCGGTAGATCACGATCTACCTGTTGGATATACCTGATTTATAGCATGCCATTAGTGTATATACCATATGCATTTTGAATTTGTTTGTAGCACCCTCATTCAAAATATGGATTCCAGGACAATGTACATAAAATTGAAACATCAATACAATGTTATAGCAACCATTTAAAAAAAAATCTAAGTCAGCTAAGAAAATACAGTAAGTAAAATTTAAAGGCCTGGGATGCATTTTAATTGATTGATTGATTGCTTTTATGCATATTGTATTACTTATATGATGTTAGCCGCTCTGAGCCTGGCTCTGGCTGGACAGGGTGGGGTCCCCCCCCCCCAAAATAAAAATTACCATTATTAACCAGGTGCCAAAAAGAATATAGTCCTATTTTATTCAGGAGGCGATTCCAAAGCCAGGGCACTACCACCGAAAAGACCATGAAGGAAGAATGATGTGGTTTCGATTCACAGGGTGCCTGTAGACCTGACTCAGCAGCTGTTCCAAAAAGCAACACCACCGAACTCTCCAGTGAGAATATAATCTCTCTCACACCACGGGAAAGTGCCTCGTGGAATATGCACAGTTTAGTGGTAGAATATTTAAAAGGCCAGACGTTGCCTTGGGACAAGGACATCAATCTGAGGGCAGTGTGACCTTCCACCCCTTGACTAAATGAATGGGCATGGTTAAAAGGCGGAGGGGGGGCAGGGGCTAAATAGAGAAAACCCATCATGCCCTCTCAGCACGGCACTTTGTGGCCTGAGACTTCAGGAGCAGCACCGACTACACAGCACCCAGAGTGCCACAGACAATCCTAGGAGATAGAGGCTTCTCTTCTTATTGTCCCCAAACCATTTGCTGCAATTACTTATGAAATATACTCAGAGTATACTTCAGCTCATGGTAAACAGGGAGTGAGTGCTTTCCCCCAAAACCTCTGGCTATATATACATTATTTACACAACGGTCTTGGCTGATTCAACTCCCCTCCTGGAGCCTGATTGGACTGTTCCTGCAGGCCAATCAGGTTGCTGATTCACTTCCTCCTGGAGCCGGATTGGGCGGCTCCTGCAAGCCAATCAGGTTGCTGTCTCCTAGGATCCTGCTTGCCTATTGTTCTAGGATCCAAGCTCAGTACATAACAACTTGCTTTTATTCCTATGCCTCCCACGTGAGGACACTTCCCCCAAACTTCTTTCCAGCATCAATGGAAGCACTTTTTGACATTTTGCTTTGCCCCTCTCCCAAATTGTTGTGCGAGTGGCCTCCTTCCACGAGGACAGCCTCTTTCCCAAATGCATCTCCAAAAAAAGGGGGTGCAATGAGGTGAAGATCAGCATCTCCTCTTGTCCCAACTCTGTTCTTTCCGACCATTATTTACACTTCATATAACATTACATCTGGTGGTGTTTTGAAATGCCCATGTACTGGTAGGAGACTTTATTAAGGGTTCAATATGTGTGCTTGCCCCATGACCTCACACTATGCACAAATCATTACCTCTGTTGTTTGTATTGCCTTCTTACTGTGACATTTCTGTACTGCGCTGAGAGACTGTTTCTGCAGCCTGTGACTTCGACGCACTTTGCAATAAACTTTAAAGATCAGCCATCAAAAGGACCAAACCAAAGTCCACATTTTATTGGCATGCAGTGTTTGGAAAAAAGTCCTACATCCACCAGAAGTAATAGTTTCCTATTTCTTTTTCTTTTTTTAATTTTTCTTTTTTAAAAAAAGAAGAAGCAAAAAGCAAACCTTAGACCCATAGCTGCAATCTGCAAACCTTTATTCCCTGCTTTAAGCTGTAATGTGTAGGGCAGGCCAGAAGAGTCAGGCTATAAATATATTACTGCTGGCAATTAGTTTTCATAGGGGGAAAAAAAAACCTTGGTGTAATTGCCCAGTGTTCCCTTACTGCAGTCTCCCTCCGAGGGTGTAATTTACACATAAAGCTATTCCGGAAAGAATGGGTTAATATTAGCAACACGTACCCAGCGAGGCCTTAAATAATCATCACATGGCTTCTGCAATCTGTTCCATGCTGTCAGCACAGGGTTAGTCATAATAATATCAGATAAGGGCTGTTCAAAGTGACATACTAACCAACATGTGAGCTGCATGACTTTCTGGCTGAAACTCTGCCCTTCATCTGAACTTTGGCTTAGATATTCGTAGATGGTCTTAAACTAAATGCAGGAACCCAAAGGCCCTGCCCTTATTGGCAACTCCCACTTACTGATGATGAAACATAACAGTAGTTGGCGCGGGGGGGGGGGGAGAGAAAGTTTCCTTCAGGCAATGAAATGAGATCCAGCTTTAAGAAAAGATGCAGGAGCAGGGATTATCATAGAGAAATCCCTGTTTTCTGAATACCAACTCTTCACTCCTCCACGATTCCAGAGAATAATGTGTGCCTTTATAACAGAGACTAGCGTGAAGCAGAAAAGGCAACAGAGTGGCACAAGGATGCTATCGTGGCACATATGCACAGTGTTTCAGACAACATGGGATTATTCCTGGAGAGCATGCTTTGGGTTTTCTTTATGGAACATATACACAACAACAACAAACACAAGTAAAGCATGCTGGGACGTTGTTGTTGTTGTTGTTGTTGTTGTTATTATTTAAACTTGAATTTACCCAAGAGCAGGCCTTTGATTTTTGCTGTTCAATTGTGGGTTGGGGGGGGAGAGAAATAATGAAATAACACCACTGGCGTAGGAAGTCGCTCGGGCACCCGGAGTGGCAAACATGACACGCACCTGGGGGCGGGGTGTCGCTACATAGCGCGCATGCACAGCGTCGCTACATACAACGTGTCAATGCATGTGTCGCTACGTATGACTCATGCATCACTACATAGCGATGCTGCGCATTATTCTTTATTATTTATACCCCGCCCATCTGGCTGGGTTTCCCCTGCCACTCTGGGCGGCTTCCAACAAATACCAAAATACATTAAAACATCACAGATTAAAAACTTCCCTAAACAGGGCTGCCTTTAGGTGTTTTCTAAATGCCAGGTAGCTGTTTATCTCCTTGACCTCCAATGGAAGGGCATTCCAAAGGGCGGGCGCCACTACCGAGAAGGCCCTCTGCCTGGTTCCCTGTAACTTGGCTTCTCGCAGTGAGGGAACCGCCAGAAGGCCCTCGGCGCTGGACCTCAGTGTCCGGGCTGAATGATGGGGGTGGAGACGCTCCTTCAGGTATATAGGACCGAGGCCGTGCTACATAGCGAGGTGCCGGCGGCGGCGTTCACGCTGCCCCCCCAAAAGACGGAGCTGGAAGCAGTGGGTAAGTGGGAGGGGACGCTTCTCCCCACCAGCCTCCAGCATCCCGGTAAAAAGCCTCACTTGGCGCGGCAGCGGCTGACTTGCTCACTCACCTGCTTGGCTGGCGCATGCTTTGCTTCTTCCTTCCTGCTGGGCGGAGCCGCGGAGGCGAGGGGTGGGCCAGGGAGGCCTCGCCTCCACGGCTCTGCCCAGCAGGAAGGAAGAAGTCAAGCAGGTGAGCAAGCAAGCAAGCAAGCAAGCCGGCCGCCGCTGCGCTGGGCGAGGCTTTTTACCAGGTGGCGGGGCTCAGCTTGGGAGTCACGGGGTGTGTGCGGAGTGTCACCCCCCTCCACATTCCACCTGGGGCGGACTGCCCCCAACACCCCCCCTTGCTACGCCACTGAATAACACTCCAGGCTTGCCATAATGAAGGTATATATCCACTGGTGTCACTCAAGAGAAAGATGAAGGCCAGGAAGGGGGGGGGAGCAAGGGAGGGAAGTGGCATTGATGCAAACTTTGAGGGAGGTGAATATTTGCACAAACTGCAGCTATACACAGGTCACGTTGAGAAATATGACCTGAGGTTTCTTGCACATGTTCTGCCAATTGAGCATTCGCCCTGATTTGCTCGCACAAGGTTTGCAGGGAGGGGAGGTTTGCAGAGTCAGGTTTCGTGGGGGAAAGGGGGAACTTTGCACCAAAGTCCCAAATCAACTTTAATAGCGGACCCTGAATTTGCCAGTATGTGACAGAATCAGACCCCAAAACAGAGATAGTCTGGAAATGGCCGGACAATATAAGAAGACAGCTGGAATCCATTGACCTCTGTTTGTAGGGGATCACTGCAGTCCCATGTGCTACCCAATTCACATATATCTAGTAACGTGAAGCAAACAAGCAAGTATTGCAGGTGTGAACCAACTCAGAGGCAGGAACAGAGTATCAGAAAAGATACACAGAAGTGGGGGCAGGGGGGAAAATTACCCTCAATCTAGCAGATACGGCCCACTGCAGTAAGAGCTATGTTGCGATCTGGATCCACCTCTGAAGTTGACTAATTTTTTTACCTTGGCCAAATTACTTTCTCTTTGCCTCCCTTCACCATATGCCAAAGGTAGATGACAATGGCTTTTTTTGCACCAGGAAGTTGTGCAGACAAGACAAGAAAATAGTAAAAACAAAACAAAACCACTATACAAAATGCTATATAAATGGCAGTAATAATAAACTATAATAACAAAGCTGCATGTTTGAAGACACTGTGAACTCTGAAATGAGAGACATAATTTATGTCCTTTAAGGTTTCCTTTTGGAAGCACCCATAATTTCATAAGGTAATGGTGGAATCTGAAAAGGATATCATGACTTCTGTCATTCAATGACTGCTGTTCAAAACAGCTCTGGAAACGGATAAGGAGCGTTGAATGCCAATGGAAGGAATACAGCAGAGCACATTGGAGTCATGTGAGACTGTAAGACATTAGGAGAATTATGAGTAAATATTCCCTGTGAAATAGGATGAGAGTGTATGTAGCTTTGCCAGCTTTGGCATCGGTCGATCAAAAGGCACTCCAGCTCATGAGAGAATACAGATTGTCCCAACTTTGCTTTCATAGTGTGACATCTTTTATACCTAGTCCCCAACGGCAAGAGAATGGGAGCTGTAAACACCATAGCAGGACCTCAGCTGTCTTTAGTGCATCGGTACATCCACATTCCAGTAGTAACACAAAGCTGCCGCTAAGTCCCAGCTTAGATGCGGTGAGCAAAAGAATTTTAGATAGGAAAGGGAATGAGATTTCATGGAGAGGTGAGTGGAGATTATTTTGGTTAAGTCACCAGTATCCAGTCTTTCAGAATAAAACATTTGTCCAGAGTGGCTTACAATATATTTAAAAAAAAAAAAAAAACACACAACCAACACAATAATAATGCAAACAAAATCTACCCCACCCAATGTTTTTTGTAAAATAGTAAAGTTAAAGGTAAAGGGACCCTGGACTGTTAGGTCCAGTCGCGGACGACTCTGTGGTTGCGGCGCTCATCTCTCTTAAGGGTCATGTGGCCAGCATGATTAAGCTGCTTCTGGCGAACCAGAGCAGCACACGGAAATGCTGTTTACCTTCCCGCCAGGGCGGTACGTATTTATCTACTTCCACTTTGACATGCTTTCAAACTGCTAGGTGGGCAGGAGCTGGGACCGAGCAACGGGAGCTCACCCCATGGCGGGGATTCGAACCACCTACCTTCTGATCGGCAAGCCCAAGAGGCTCTGTGGTTTAGACCACACCGCCACCTGCATCCCCTTTTTAAAATACCCTTTTTTAATATACCTCGGCATAAAAATACATAAAACCAGCACAACATTTACAGTGGTACCTCGAGTTACAAACGCTTCAAGTTACAAACTCTGCCAACCTGGAAGAGTTACCTTGAGTTGAGAACTTTGCCCCAGGATGAGAACGGAAATTGTGTGCTGGCGACACAGCGGCAGCCAAGAAGCCCCATGAGCAAAAGCATGCCTCTGGTTAAGAACAGTTTCAGGCTAAGAACGGTCTTCTGGAACGAATTAAGTACCACTGTACTCATAAAGTAACTTGCAGAATAACATGTCTTCAACATCTGCCTGGAGATGATAAAAGGCAGTCTTGGTGATGCCCATAGGAAGGAGTCCTGCAAGTCATGCCTCCTGATGACAACATGCCTGTTGTGCCCTCAAATAGCCAGGGCTTCTGACTGAGCAGGGCTTCCACTTGCATGGAAAAACCCCACGCATGTAGATCTCATAGAATCACAGAATGGAACAGTTGGACGGGACCACAAGGCTCATCTAGTCCAACCCCCTGCGATGCAGGAATCTTTTGCCCAACATGGGGCTTAAACCCAGCAACCCTGAGCCTCACCGTCTATTGACTGAGCTATCCCAGAAGGTAGACCCTCTACCTGCTAAAGGATGGATGTGTGCCTGCTGGGGGTATGAAGTGTGGGTGCGTTGCTAGCAGGTTTAGTGGTGCAAAGAGCAGAAATAATCCCCCTCCCTCATCACACATTTACTGAATGTTCAGGTGGTGGATGAAAACTCCCAGAGACACAACTCAAAAAAGAGTCACTTTCAAAATGAAGGTGCCCTGCCTTTGGCAAATATTATAGATTAGGTCCATTGACTTCTTTATATTAGTGATTTCCCCTAACCCCTGTGGCTTGTAATTGGCTACAGTTCAAGCCTAGGGCAGCCCCCGCCGCCACAACCCATTCACCCTTGCTAGTCCCTCATTTCCCAAGCAAATATACCTCTCTGAAGCAAGATGAACTAGTCGTGGGAATGGCTGCCTGCTAATAGAGGAGGCTTTGCAGAGTGTGCCCAACTCCCCTGTCTTGCCAGCTTGCGTATTCAGTGTTTCCCCCTCCAACTAGCCGGTCTTTGAAACTACAATTCCTATGCACCCCAACATGAAAGGTCTTCCAGAGCATGCCCAACTAAGCCTTAAGGTTAAGTCCTTTCACTGACTCACCTTTAATTGACTCACCTTTGGCCAGTGGTCAATTAAAAAGCAGGCCTGTTCATGAGAGAATACATATTATCCCAACTTTCCTTTCATAGCTTATAGCATGACATGAGGAATAGTTACATGCAGTTGGGAAGGGGGGGCAGGGGAAGAGGAGTTTCTCCCTCCCAGGTAACCCTGGAAAGAATTAAGGAGGGGACAGTGGTGAAATCAATGAATATATATATTTGTGAAATGAGAGAGAGAGAGAGTCAGAGAGAGAGAGAGAGAGAGAGAGAGAGAGAGAGAAATTGAGGCACACTGTTTAGAGAATAACTCCAAAGAAGGGAACTAACTGTAGAGTGGAGATAAGAAAATTAATTCACAAATTGCAGTTAAAAAATGAAAAGCAATGGAAAAAAAGTGAACAAAGTCTGGCACGTTGCAGAAAATGCCTTTTCTGCCCTCGGAAGCTTGCACATGTGGATTTCCTTGCTGGTTTGGGAAGACCAGGCAGAGTCTGGATGCGAATGTGCATCTGTGATTGGGAGGCGAACCCCGGTAAGATGAAGCATCCGCTACAGCCCTTATTCAGACCAAGCAGAACAAGTGTATTTCTACTTTGACTTGCCAGCTTTTCATTTTGGTACTTGGGACCTGATCACCGAATGAGGATCTCAAGGTCTACAGGTGGGGAACAAAATCCTGAAAACCTGGTAGGCCATTGGCACAGCTAAAAGGGATCGCTTTCTCCTGTGATGGCTGGCAGGTACGGTGTACTGAGAGACTGCATTTTGTTTATAGCATAGGATAGAAGAGAAGTGCAGTGAAACGGGTGTAAAAACAACCTCTGTAGATACAGGAGCCACCTCACTATGCTCTACTGAGGGCATTTTCTCCCTTTTCTTCAGATCCCCGATTTGACAAATCTGTCCCCGGACAAAATCCGTCCCCGGAATGTCCCCGGATTTCATTAAATGTCCCCGGATTTATATTTTAAGTGTTGTAGATTTATTAATAGGGAGTGATTGTTGTGTGATTGTTCAACGGCACAAGACATATCATATGGGGACTTTCGACGAGGCAAAATGGCAGGCACCATGGCAGCGAGCAGCTCCTGAAGCCAGGACTACAATGACTGCTCCTATAACACCTTTCTGCAACCTTGAGAAGCATGCCAAATGTCAATTTTGTATCATCACCACTGGTTCGAGGATGAGGTGCTGGGGAAATGCATGTATTGTTAACTGAAAGTTTGTAGTGAAAATCTTTGCATGCCTACTCAAAAATAAGCTCCACTAAGTTCTGTTGGACACACTCCCAGTTAAGTGTATATAGTACTGCAGCTGCAATGTAACACCTGCTTTTAAATGACATTTAAAAGTGCTATCGTTGTTACCTATGTAATTTTTGATGAGACAGACGGACTCAACAGGAATTCAAGGATTGCTCGTAGGCCCATCCTTGGAAAAACATATTGCATTTGTATTCCATCCATCTCCCAGAGTTTAAGGCAACATGCAAGGGGGTTTCCCCACTCTATCCTCACAAATATGTGATAATCTAGGAACTAGGCTGAGGAACAGGGGCCAGCCAAGTTAGGCCGTCCAGCGAAAATCAGGAATGAACAGATATCCTCCCTAAACCAAGTGGCTTTATCTGAGTACCCCAGTCTGAAATTGCCTCATTGTACACTGTCTTACAGGTCAACATCAAAATGGCCCACTGTATACAAAATAGGGTGCCAGAGAGGGCCACGTTATTTGGGAAATGCTTCATGGACAGCTCCCTCTCCTCAGAAGCTTTACTGAGCCTTCTAAACGTGGATACCCAAACATCTGAGTTCAGAGGTTGAGACCTGCTCCAAGGAGCAATTCACAGCAATGCTGTTTCATGGGAAGCCTCATTAGGCTGCATGAGGCTGGGAGCTATGAGCAGCCTCAAAGAGTTTTCCAAGCTTGCACTGCCCAGAATCTCCTTAACCTTCAGAGTAATCTCATTAGTCAGGACAAGCCTGGGAGCTCTCTTAGCCAATGTGTTTGGCAACTGGTCATAAGAAGCAGGGATGAATGCAATAGCTTCTAATGATGAGAACCTGCTCTTGCAATGTTATCAGCCATCGTGCCTGAGTTCGGTTTCTGCTTTCATTCAAAGGAAGTTGCAAAATGGGCCCTGCAGAAAGAAGCCGGGTAGAAATTCATACCAGTGAAGAGGACTCTGATAATTTAGCAGATCATTAATCCCACTCTTCTAAAACAGGCTGTAAAAGTAGAACTAAATATGCAAATCCTCTGGTGCTTTAAACTTGCATCTGTCTGTCTGTCCACCCAACCCTCGATCTATTGTACTGGAATTCGCCTTGGCTGATGCTGTATACTAATCCATTCATGTAACTCAACTAGAGCATACAAGATTAATTTTTTTTAAAAAATGTAAAAATAACATTAAAGGCTTGGGCTATTAGGGGGTCTCAGAACAGTGGGCATTCTTACATACTTTATGATGTTTGGTGCATAGGGGAGATTAGCAGTTCATAATTTAGCTCTTTATCAGTGGAAGTTGGCATTCAGATTCTGACTATTCAGGGCCTTAGCAGAAAAGAGGTTGGTGGCAACAGCCCACACCAACAAACTGATACCCGATACACCGTGAATTTCAATTTCAAACCAAAAGGCAGTGGGCTGAAGTAAGAAGAGGCAGCTGCAGCATGGAACACAACGTCAGATGAGCTCGAATAGCATCTGTCCAAATAATGGGAGGTTTCAGAAGACCACTAACCCCAGAGTGACTGTTAAAAAAAAGTTCACTGCATAAGCGGAAAGGAAAACTCTTGCAAGGGCCGCTGAATCTTGGTCTTGTGGCCGCCTTCATTAACCATGCCCATTTAGAGATGACCTCTTCAATTTCATGGTGTGTTTAAAGAAAAAAAAAAGTGATTCACTCTCACTTCACACCTACCTGTCCTGGGGAGTAGGGAAAGAATGAGAGATATTCCTTCTGCTTCTTTCTTTTTATAAAGAATGGTGCAAAGTGACAGAGCCCACCCCCCCAAACTCTCCCAACAAAGCTCCTGCTCTTTTCCAGAGGACTCAGGGGAGGGGGTTGGCTATCAAAGCCACAATCTGTGGACACCTGCTGGTCGCCTGATGTGAAACCGGAAGGTGCTGCTCTGCCCTACACATCCTTTGCTGACCCCACTGAAGACTCTCGCACTGGGGTTGCACCTGATGTTACTTAATAGGCAGGGCTCCTGCATCTTTTACAGCTGTGTAGAAGAGGAAATTTCAGGAGTATAGCTCGCATGGTAAACGATAGGTGCAGAAATTCCCACTTGTCTATGATCTTCTAGAATAGCAGTTTGTTTTCCCTCAAATTGCAGCAGGATGGCAATCTTGACTGGGACTCCCATGGTGATGGAAGGACTATTTAATCCTTTCTCACCACACAATGGTTCCAATGAAAACCCACCCCCAGCCCCAATGTTAAAGTTGGGGAAAGAGCAGCTGTCCACTTGGCAACAGAATACCATTTGGATTCCAGAATTATGTAAGCAGAATTGTCATTCCACATCCAGCTTAAAACAGCAGTGATTGGGTACTGCTAGATCATCCAAGATCTTTGCCTAGAAAACTAATGCTTCAGAATGAAGAAAGGGTGTATTCAAACCACTTGCATTATCCATTCAAGTGTCTGCTTATATTCACCCAATGTTGACTACACTCACGACCTGCGTGAACGAACAAGAGTTGGGCTGGGGCCTAGTCCTCAGCTTGGGGCGAGGGGTGATAGGACAGTGAGATTACAGTGGTACCTCGAGTTACAAACGCCTCAGATTACAAACTCTGCTAACCTGGAAGAGTTACCTCGAATTGAGAACTTTGCCCCAGGATGAGAACAGAAATTGTGTGCCAGCGGCGCAACGGCAGCAAGAGGCCCCATTAGTGAAGGCACGCCTCTAGTTAAGAACAGTTTCAGGTTAAGAACGGACCTCCAGAACAAATTAAGTTCGTAACTAGAGGTACCACTGTATATCCAGAGAAAAGGAAGTCACCCACTCTGACTACACTCAGAGATGCTGGGAGCCAAGGTGAAGCGCAGCATCTCAGATGCCTGTAGAAGCATAGCAATGATTTTATCACACCCACATATCACATACAAGTCAGGGCAACTGACTGCTTTATGTTCGCATGTAATGTTATATCATATAATAAAACAAAATATGACTGTCCATTATTTTTACTACTAAAATCAATGGTGACAGCCACCCATGAATTTTAATAGAACTTGCATTTCTCAAATAAAAGGCAGTGAATTCAAACACAGGCAAATGGCACAGTCCTATAGGTGTGTCTGAAGAGAGAAGATGCCAGGAACAAGGATGGGTAAGTGAGAAGAGAAAAACCATGAGGGGAAGGAGGGTGAGAGTTGGTTGTGACAGAGATATTTTAAATCTGAAATCATTTAGCCCTCAATTGGAAACAAAACAGAGTTCATGCAGATGGCCAAACCATTCAGAATGAAAGAGTTTGCTCTGTATGTAGTGGCTTGGTCCTTTGTGGCCTCCTGTCAGGTGTTGAGGAGAATGTTAACACACTGTGTGATGCAGCAGCTAAAAAAGCCTGATCTTTTCAGGGAGGAGAAATATAAGCCCATCAGAAAAGGATGGCCACCATTTTTGGAACCAATAAACCATATACAAATAATGCCTCCATCTTGTATCACAGTAATGGACATGATCCTTGTTAAGTGTGCAAAGTAGCAGCTGCTTTTAACCATATTAAAAAAGTGTTATGTTATCTGTGCCCTTTTTGAAGAGAGATATTTGTGAGCTGGACTCAGCAGGCATTCTGGTGTTCACATCTGAGTAGTGATGTTCCCTGACAAGGCTTTCTGGGAAATGAAGCTGTTCTGGCTTGAATACTCACACATTTTAAACTCACAGATTGATGTCCCTTCTGCACCTGCTCTTAAAACAATAGGGAGGAATATGCTGTTCTCTAAAGAACCATACACTTATGCAGATAATGCTGTTTGTTTATTTATTTGATTTATAGCCCAGCCTTACTTTCAAAGGCATGCAGGGCGTCAACCCAAAAGCGATAGAACAATAAAAACATATTTGAGAACATCTCCATTTCTCCATGAAGTGAGAAGTTCCAAAGGGAATAACTAAAATGTCTAGTTTTCATTGAATGAAAGAGCATTGGAAACTGATGTGAATTTGTTTTGCTTTTTTTTACAAAGATGTGAGCAGAGCATATTGGAAACAAATAGTGACTTCTTTAGAAAGCAGGAAATTCACAAACCCTGCATCAGATTTTCAGAGGAAGAGAGAGACCCTGAATCCCTAAGGACATTTCAGCCTTCAGCACACTCAAGGAGTTTTCTATTCCTTCTTCTGACTCATTCTAATTCTTTCCTACTTCTCTTTGTCCCAGGTCTGTCAGCTGACCACACTCGGGAGAACAGTATTTTTTTGAAATCCAAAGCTGGCAATTTTACCTGCAATTCTGTTCCCCATCCAAAAATAATCTCTTTTTAAAGAGGCAACCGACCAGTTAATGCTATATATACTCTATTATTGGTTGATGCATGAAACCAACAGGAAAAGGAGAATCCCCAGCAACGGTACTAACAAAAAAGAAAGAAAGAAAGACAGCAAAAAGCATCTCCTGGGAAAGAGGATTTACATTAATTGTCTGTTGTCAAGTTCATCAAAGTCATTCCTAGTTTATTATAAGTTTTCTGCTCTGCGTTATCACCACCACGAGCTTTCGGGTACCACAATACATCAATCTTTATTCCGCCTCTGGCAAGCTAATGTCGATATTTCACCTTCGGATAATTCCTAATTAATAAGAGGGTTAGGGGAAAGTTCCACTAATTTGGAACTCCAGGGCTACTAAGAGAGACAGGAAATTAAGCTGTAAACTGGGGGGGGGGGGAGGGGGACGGGACAACTATGGATTCACTGCATCCTATTTGAAATGAGCATGTTTAGTGTTTGCAAATTGGTCCCGTTGGGAATCCCAGACTTAAGCATATATAATAATACCAGTTGAAAACCACAATTCTGTCATGATCGCCTCTTATTTTGTTCTTTGAACTCCAAAAAGGGAGCATTACTCAGTGAAGATTTACTGTGAGAATCTAGTATTTACATAAACAATTTATGTCTGGAGTGCAAGTCCATTCAAGCTCATATAACCCTTTCAACAGATGAAGTTCTTTTAAGTCACAGGCAATAAAGTTGAATACATTTGTGTGTTACAGTTTTCACTTCAGGTAATCTGTACAATTTTCTGCACAAGAGCCCCAGCAGGTCAGCCTGAAAACCACTTAGAAGTGATTTAAGATACAGAGAAAAATAATGCAACACTTTACATGAAAGCCAAAGGCTATCTTTCAAAATGGTTCTGGGGTAGCTATCTTGTTTGTATGGTGTATGAACTAAGATAGATGGAATTATGAGGATGGCAATGACAATGATAGCATCAAACAGAAGGGAATTTAACTCAGTAACTCAGTAACATTTAACTCCCAGTATCTATAGGACATGAGTTTGACCAAACTGCGGGAGGCAGTGGAAGACAGGAGTGCCTGGCGTGCTCTGGTCCATGGGGTCACGAAGAGTTGGACACGACTAAACGACTAAACAACAACAAATCTATAGGACATAGTGGTCTACTTTTTGATGCAGGTAAGTCATTGACAGTGTACTGCCACAGTGTTCCAGGGTCTTCGTTGGATTTCTGTTGCCTCCTAAGCTTACTGGTTTCCACCATTAAAGCTCCAAACAGCTTATAACCATAACATTTAGACCTCCTCCACCCTTGTGTGATACTGTGCTTTTAAGATCAACCAGGAATTTTGTTAAATATCTCTGAGCGAATGAAGAATTCAGAGTTGCAGAGAGGTGCATTCTCTCACCTTCAGAATTCTTCTCTCCGGGAGACTTACAAAAACATATTCTGTAAGCGGAGTAAATTATTTTCAAATGTTATTTTTGTTGTTGCCAAGGATATGGTAGACTCATTAGCATACTATTACCTGCCACAAGCTTGTGGAAGCCACATGTTCAATCAATTATTCAAATATCAAACTTGTGGGTGCTATGGGAAGCCTACACAAGTTGGCTCACTAGATCATGCCATCCAAATAGCCAAATATAAATGCATATTATTATTATTATTATTATTATTATTATTATTATTATTATTATTAAATTTGTATGCCACTCTTCATTCTCACTCAACAGTTTCATGTAGATGTTAAACAGCATAGAGCATAAAATTGAACCCACATGGGGCTCAAGAACATTCTCCAAGCATCATCCTCTGGAAACATCTGTCCAAGTAGTTCTGGAACCACAGCAGAGAGAAGCTGCTCCAGAAGGATACCATTGTCAATGGTATTGAAAGCCACTGAGAGGTCAAGGAGAATTAACAGGGACACATTTCCCCTATTCCTCTCCTGACAGAGGTCGTCATACAGGGTGACCAAAACAGTTTCTGTGCCAAAAACCTAGTTGAAATGGATATATGAGCTTGAAGCAGTGGGTGGGAGGGGGGAGAGTAGGCTGTTCTAACCTGGCAACTAGCAAGTGTTAGAATATAAGCCAGGTAGCTTCCTGGATGGAAAAGACCTTTTACTAGTTGAAAAGATGGCACTAAGCCAGGCATCCCGAAACTTCGGCCCTCCAGATGTTTTGGACTACAGTTCCCATCATCCCTGACCACTGGTCTTGTTAGCTAGGGATCATGGGAGCTGTAGGCCAAAACATCTGGAGGGCCGCAGTTTGGGGATGCGTGCACTAAGCTAAATAGACCAATGGTCTTAGAGTTGGCATGTCTGACGAGCCTTAAGACAGCTTGAAATGTATGTTCATTTGCTCAATAGAACTACACAACTGTATAATTTGTTTGGGTTTTCTGCCACCTCAGTTAAGTTCAGAATGTAAAGTGAAACCTCGGTATACAAACACAATTGGTTCCGGAAGTCTGTACTTAACCTGAAGCACACTTAACCTGAAGCGAACTTTCCCACTGAAAGTAATGGAAAGTGGATTAATCCGTTCCAGATGGGTTCACGGAGTACTTAAACTGAAAATACTCAAACCGAGGCTTACTTAAACCGAGGTATGACTGTACAGAGTTCTTGCGCTTAGGTTGTGTCTATCTTGTAATCTAATAATAATAATAATAATAATAATAATTTATTATTTATACCCCACCCATCTGGCTGGGTTTCCCCAGCCACTCTGGGCGGCTTCCAACAGAAACATTAAAATACACTAATTTCTTAAACATTAAAAGCCTCCCTAAACAGGGCTGCTTTCAGATGTCTTCTAAAAATCTGGTAGCTGTTTTTCTCTTTGACATCTGATGGGAGGGCGTTCCACAGGGTAGGCGCCACCACCGAGAAGGCCCTCTGCCTGGTTCCCTGCAACTTGGCTTCTTGCAATGGGGGAACCGCCAGAAGGCCCTCGGAGCTGGACCTCAGTGTCCGGGCTAAACGATGGGGGTGGAGACACTCCTTTAGGTATACTGAACCGAGGCCGTTTAGGGCTTTAAAGGTCAGCACCAACACTTTGAACTGTGCTCGGAAACGTACTGGGAGCCAATGCAGATCTTTCAAGACTGGTGTTATGTGGTCTCGGCGGCCGCTCCCAGTCACCAGTCTAGCTGCCGCATTCTGGATTAGTTGTAGTTTCCGGGTCACCTTCAAAGGTAGCCCCACGTAGAGCGCATTGCAGTAGTCCAAGCGGGAGATAACTAGAGCATGCACCACTCTGGCGAGACAATCTGCAGGCAGGTAGGGTCTCAGCTTGCGTACCAGATGGAGCTGATAGCTGCCCTGGACACAGAATTGACCTGCGCCTCCATGGACAGCTGTGAGTCCAAAATGACTCCCAGGCTGCACACCTGGTCCTTCAGGGGCACAGTTACCCCATTCAGGACCAGGGAGTCCTCCACTCCTGCCCGCCTCCTGTCCCCCACAAACAGTACTTCTGTCTTGTCAGGATTCAACCTCAATCTGTTAGCCGCCATCCATCCTCCAACCGCCTCCAGGCACTTACACAGGACCTTCACCGCCTTCACTGGTTCTGATTTGAAAGAGAGGTAGAGCTGGGTATCATCCGCATACTGATGAACACCCAGCCCAAACTCCCTGATGATCTCTCCCAGCGGCTGCATGTAGATGTTAAAAAGCACGGGGGAGAGAACGGAACCCCGAGGCACCCCACAAGTGAGAGCCCAGGGGTCTGAACACTCATCCCCCCCACCACTTTCTGAATACGGCCCAGGAGGAAGGAGCGGAACCACTTGGTTTACTTAATCATTTTATCCTCCTACATTGTTGCTATTCTCCCCCCCCTTCCCCCCCTCCTGTACAGTCACTATGGTTTCAACACACGAATGAAGTGTGTACTCAATTCTCTGGCACAATTGTATTCCCTTTCATTCATGATTACTTTTACCCTGCAATTTCAGTAATTCTGTTGGTTATTATTTTGCACAGGTTTAATTGTACAATAAATGTTGGTATTTTTGCTCCACAATTATTCTCCTAGATTTCACACATTTTGCAATGAAGGCAATCATCATTTTCCCCCACAATCAGCCCAAATCCCTTACAAGCAAATGAATCGTTAACTGCCTCTGGCATGACTGTGGGAAATTTAATTTGGGTTAATCTAGATGGGGGAGGATGAGCAAAAAAGAGAGAAGAGGAGGGAAAAAACAAGACCTCGGTTTCACAAAATTTTGACAGCTCTTCCCCTTTCCCACTCCAGATCCACGTGAAATCACATAGGTGTGAAAAATGAAGGAAGAACTACAAGAACTACTAGCTCAGGAGCCAACTCCCAGGATCCAAGATCCCTTTGTCGCCCCCCCCCCCATTAAAAATTTGAGGGGGCCAACCCCAGTCAGTGGGCATTGCCATTCAATGGTGTGTGCGCACCAACCTTGTGATTATGCAGGGCTGGCCTTACCTGCCCTCCCCCCCCATTTTTTAAAATTCAAGTTGGCACCCCTGTCTACTAGTTAGTAAATGGATTCCACCCAGAAAACTAGCAGAGTAAAGAGCTACATAACAAATGTGGCACCGGTGCAATCTATGCACATTTACTCAGATGTAAGCCCAGGTGGCGCTGTGGGTTAAACCACAGAGCCTGGGGCTTGCTGATCAGAAGGTTGGTGGTTCGAATCCCTGCAATGGGGTGAGCTCCCATTGCTCGGTCCCAGCTCCTGCCAACCTAGCAGTTCAAAAGCATATCAAAGTGCAAGTAGATAAATAGGGACCGCTCCGGCGGGAAGGTAAACAGCGTTTCCGTGTGCTGCTCTGGTTTGCCAGAAGCAGCTTAGTCATGCTGGCCACATGACCCGGAAGCTGTCTGTGGACAAACGCCGGCTCCCTCGGCCTATAGAGTGAGATGAGCGCCGCAACCCCAGAGTCGGACACGACTGGACCTGATGGTCAGGGGCGCCTTTACCTTTACCTTTTAAGCCCCGCTATGTTCAGTCACTTACTCCCTGGTAAGAGCATTTAGGGTTACAAACCTACGCTGCACACTTACAAGGCTGTAAGCCCCATCGAGCAGAGCAGAACCTCTGAATATATGCATGCGATTGCAGCGCACAGGTATCTTTCAAAACCACTATGCAGAACATTTCCAAAAAACTGTTTTCCATTTATTCAGCAGTGATATCAGAATGAGATTATAGAGGCAAGCAAAAGGAGCAGCCCCCAGTAATATCTAGTAATACAAAAAGATAGGATGCAATGCCACCACACTCCAAATTTTGCTGTCCCTGCTCTGCTTCATTGACTGCTGCATACAGAGTGAGGAAACGAGTCAGAATGTGTAGTTATGGCTTACTAGACATTGTCAGAAGAGAGAGGAGGAGATATGAGCTGGTAGCTTTGGCAATAGTCCCGCATCTCCTTATCACAGAGATCCAACACTGATATTGCTTTCATGAGGAACATCTAGAATTCTTTGTGAAATCCCCACGTTTAGAGGATAAACTTTGCGAGCAGTTGAGAGGATACAAATTGAACCATTTTATTTCGTTTGCAACTTTTAGGTCAGTTCTGCATTCTAACCAGTGTGTGGAAAATACAGTATATAGTGTGTGCATCATATATTATGGGGGCTCTGCGCCCCTTTCCCCCCCCCGCTCACTCTACCCCCTAACCAACCCCATATAAGGCACTCTACCTGCTAAATTGTCTGACCAACCAAGAAATCATCCCACCTTCTCTCTTCTGTTCTACAGGCACACTTAACAACCCTGTTTTCACCTTCACCCCCATGTCCATGCCTCTTCCTCCTTTTCTGCACCCCTCCCCCTGCACCCCCAATGCATCTTCCCACTCCCAAACATTGCAACTCACAAGCAACTTTTTCATCTTCGCCCCCATTCCCATGCCTTCAATTCCCCCTTCTTCTTCTTCTTCTTCTTCTTCTTCTTCTTCTTCTTCTTCTTCTTCTTCTTCTTCTTCTTCTTCTTCTTCTTCTTCTTCTTCTTCTTCTTTTTGCAAGTCTCCATCTTTGCACCCTCTTTTCATCTCCATTCCTTTTCTACTACCCCCTCCTCCTCCTCTGTTTTCCCCCACTCCCAGCTTGCTCTTGCATTTTTCACTCTCTCTCAATGCTCCTCATTTTTTCACTCCTATGCTGCAGCTACTGCTGTTGTGCAACCTGTCTTCTCGTTTGCTCCCCTATCCTGCCTTGACTTCATGCAAATCCAGAATTGTGACGCAGGACTACAAATGCTCCAATGGGCGCTGTGTGGTATCAATATAGGGAAAATATAGGAGAGAGAGGGAGAGAGGGATAGATCTTTTTACATAGTTATCCCACTCTAATCCTTACAACAATCATTTTAGATAAAACACATTGTGAGCTTCAGGACTAAATGGTTATGAGAGCCTCAGTCTCCCCATACTAGCTGCTACACCAGATATTTGCCATTACTACCTTATGTATCAGGGACCCAGGTGGCGCTGTGGGTTAAACCACTGAGCTTAGGGCTTGCTGATCAGAAGGTCAGCGGTTCAAATCCCTGTGACGGGGTGAGCTCCCGTTGCTCAGTCCCAGCTCCTGCCAACCTAGCAGTTCGAAAGCACGTCAAAATGCAAGTTAGATAAATAGGAACCGCTACAGCGGGAAGGTAAACGGCTTTTCTGTGCGCTGCTCTGGTTCGCCAGAAGTGGCTTTGTCATGCTGGCCACATGACCTGGAAGCTATACGCCGGCTCCCTCGGCCAATAATGCGAGATGAGCACCACAACCCCAGAGTCGGTCACGACTGGACCTAATGGTCAGGGATCCCTTTACCCTTTACCTATGTATCACTGGCAAGTTTGCTAAGATGGAATCCACTGGTGCCTGTCTGCAAACCCTTCAGTCAGACCTATATGCTAACCTTCTGAAGAAGCAATCTCCTCTACTGATTTATAAAGAGAGATGAAAATATATTAAAAAAACAGGCAATCATGGAAACAACTTTCCAAAGTTTGCATTCATCCCTCTTGTTGCCGCAATTAGATGGGGGTGGGGGTGGGGTCAAACTGTGGCATTCTGGCCAGATAGTGATTGCAGCATATATGAATGCCAGTCCCCAGCAGGCTTTCAGCAGCAACCCACATAAGGCTAGCTAGCAACACTTGTGCCAATTAATTAGCAATGTCATTAAACTGGAGAAGGAACACTGACCAGGACATTGGGGGTCAGGCTTTGACTATTTAAACGGTGCCATGTGATCTTTTATTCCATCTGTTATCAGAATATTCCAAGGTTAATCCAGTACATTTACAAGACACCACGTTGAAGAAGAAGATACTTATTTTGCAGCAGCCCCAGCCCATCACTCATGTGTCTCAGGTGTTCCATCTGTACTTGGAAGCACCGCCACAAAAACTAGATGAACAGCCCAGCACTTTTTCAAGGGCAAGGAAACACACAACAGAAGGATTCCCTCTCCTCTCATCCTTTGGCCTGGATTCATTCTTTCCCCTAATTTACACTCCCAGTCCTGACACATATGCTGTTACTTCAAGACATGCCCTTCCCAAGGAAACTATCTTCACAACAATGCTTGCTGAGCTAACTTTTGAAAACACATCCTTATGAGAACGCTCGAGAACCACACGCAATTTCCCTTGTGGCATGGAAACCAAGATGCTGAATTATTCCAAAGCGCAAAGAGGAGCAATGTGCCCTCAGAAGAACGTCTTCATGACAAGCTACCAGATGTCAGCATTCAAGAAGTATTACCTACCAGTGGTTTTCATGCTTCTGCTTACCACATGGACACCTTTTCAGAGTTCTTGAAAGCATACAAAGAAGACCAATATGGGTACATAGCTGGCTCTGGGCAACCTAAGCATGGATGGGAATAAGTACAGTGGTGTCTCAGGTTACAAACACCTCGGGTTACAAACACTTCAGGTTACAGAGTCCGCTAAGCCAGAAGTAGTACCTCGGGTTAAGAACTTTACCTCAGGATGAGAACAGAAATCGCACGCCAGCGGCGCGGTGGCAGCAGGAGGCCCCATTAGCTAAAGTGGTATCTCAGGTTAAGAACGGTTTCAGGTTAAGCACAGACCTCTGGAACGAATTAAGTTCATAACCAGAGGTACCACTGTACTCTGATTTAGGCCTTCAGTATCTGCAAACATGCACAGAGCAAGGGTGCCAAGATCTGCCTGAATGTAGCTCCCAGGAATATAGAATCATAGAATCATAGAGTTGGAAGAGACCACAAGGGCCATCCAGTCCAACCCCCTGCCAAGCAGGAAACACCGTCAAAACATTCTTGGCATATGCCTGTCAAGCCTCTGCTTAAAGACCTCCAAAGAAGGAGACTCCGCCACACTACTTGGTAGCAAATTCCACTGCAGAACAGCTCTTACTGTCAGGAAGTTCTTCCTAATGTTTAGGTGGAATCTTCTTTCTTGAAGTTTGAATCCATTGCTCCGTGTCCGCTTCTCTGGAGCAGCAGAAAACAATCTTTCTCCCTCCTCCATATGACATCCTTTTATATATGTGAACATGGCTATCATATCACCCCTTAACCTTCTCTTCTCCGGGCTAAACATACCCAGCTCCCTAAGCCGTTCCTCATAAGGCATCGTTTCCAGGCCTTTGACCATTTTGGTTGCCCTCTTCTGGACACGTTCCAGCTTGTCAGTATCCTTCTTGAACTGTGGTGCCCAGAACTGGACACTGGACACAGTACTCCAGGTGAGGTCTGACCAGAGCAGAATACAGTGGTACTATTACTTCCCTTGATCTAGATGCTATTCTCCTATTGATGCATCTGTATGTACAGAGGGTTCCATCTTAATCACACATTAAGAGCCCGTCACATAGTCATGCAGGGGACCCTTACATATATATGACCGAATGTGCATAGATGAGGAGCACAGCTTGCAACTCTCTACTCTCATCCAAGGACAATGAACACCAGAACAGGGCATTAGCATAGCAAAGTATGAGATCAGTAGTGGCTGAGATATATTAATTCCAAGTGGGCACAGAAAGAAGATGGAAGAGTAAAGCAGGACTACAAAGGGGGGGGGAGCATGGAGTGAGGGGTGTAGGTTTTGGTCTATAGTAGTAATGAAATCCTATACAAGTCTGCCCAGAAATAAACTATTCTGAGTTCAATGGGACTCAGTAAATATATATCAGCCTACGAGACTTTGGTTCATTTTACCTTAAACACTGCCCAATCCACTGGATTACACCATCAAGTCCATGTGTTCCCAGTAGCTGTGACTGAGAAGGAAAGGGATAAACCACCTCTTTCTATCACTGTGATCTCCATAACAACTCTCATTCCTCGAGTCACCTAATTCTCTCTCTTTTTGGTTGTGTGGAGTCATAAGCGCATTAAGTGTAACATGTAGTTTTGCCCTTAGAACCATAGAATCGTAGAGTTGGAAGAGACCACAAGGGCCATCCAGTCCAACCCCCTGCCGAGCAGGAAACACCATCAAAGCATTCTTGACATATGCCTGTCAAGCCTCTGCTTAAAGACCTCCAAAGAAGGAGACTCCACCACACTCCTTGGTAGCAAATTCCACTGTCGAACAGCTCTTACTGTCAGGAAGTTCTTCCTAATGTTTAGGTGGAATCTTCTTTCTTGTAGTTTGAATCCATTGCTCTGGGTCTGCTTCTCTGGAGCAGCAGAAAACAACCTTTCTCTCTCCTCTATATGACATCCTTTTATATATTTGAACATGGCTATCATATCACCCCTTAACCTTCTCTTCTCCAGGCTAAACATACCCAGCTCCCTAAGCCATTCCTCATAAGGCATCGTTTCCAGGCCTTTGACCATTTTGGTTGCCATCTTCTGGACACGTTCCAGCTTGTCAGTATCCTTCTTGAACTGTGGTGCCCAGAACTGGACACAGTACTCCAGGTGAGGTCTGACCAGAGCAGAATACAGTGGTACTATTACTTCCCTTGATCTAGACACTATACTCCATTGATGCAGCCCAGAATTGCATTGGCTTTTTTAGCTGCTGCATCACACTGCTGACTCATGTCAAGTTTGTGGTCTACCAAGACTCCTAGATCCTTTTCACATGTACTGCTCTCAAGCCAGGTGTCACCCATCCTGTATTCGTGTAGTACTCCTTGCTGAGGCAACTCTCAGGCAGAGGAAGCTATTGGCTTGGTCTCTGTTGTACTACAGTGCCACACAGATAACGGCCAGAGAGGGACTCTGCAGTTTATCAGCACAACTTGACCACATGCGCAGGAAAGCCAGTAAGTAGGGGCTGGTCTTGCCTTGTATAAATCATCGCTTCAGGCCTGCTTCCTCAATCTGATCAACCTCTTTTAATAGTGGCTACCTATCGACTTCTGGACTTTTTGATCTTCATTCAGTACCCTGGATCCTAGGTTTGACCTGATTTGGATTCATATTATTCTGGATCTCCTGCTCACCTCTTGCAGGCTTCACCCTGTCAAGCCCTGATGTGTTAAAACTGCCTATACCTTGTTATTCCACTTTTACAAATGAAATTGATCTGCAAAATAAGTTTCCGGAAAAGCCTTCTCAAGTGGCCCTATATACTAAGCATTGTTTGCATCTTACATAATAAGTTTCCCTGGTTCTGCCTCCTTTAGTACCGGTATGCCTGTGGCAGAATGTATTTATCTGCTTTGTATGTAACTATTTAGACAAATAATATCAGCCGGAGAGTTGTTTTAACTACTGATAACTGAAACTGTTATCCTAGTCATTAATCTAGCATGCTGCAGGTTAAAATGGTCTCCTGTCTACCCCTTGTTGTCAATGTCTTATGGCTTCTCTGCAGCATTGTGATTTACTGGTTGGAACGCTGTAACCTCATCTCACTGTCACTTTCACTGTATGTGTTCTGCTGCTTGGCTGGGAGATATGTTGACACCTTGATATATAAACTACAATGGAGACTAAAGCAGAGCTGTAAATACCACACAGTGATCTGTTTCTAAATAGATCAAAAGAATATAACATGGTAGTGTGTGTGTACACACACATGAGAAAAAAGGAAATGGGCAACTAAGACATCAACAGAGAAAAGAAAGTGGCATAATAATGTGCTTGAAAGCATGTTGTAAAGGTATAAACTTCTAACATTACAAATTCTTCTGTTTCGTAGCTGCAGCCTGAAGGACCGTAACTGCTATTGAAGGGAACCAATGGCATTTACCAATATGGCCCCAGACTTCTAAGTACCTCTGCAGCAGCTCTGAACAAAACCACTGCTGAATTTAAACAAGAATTACCAAGTACCAAGTGCCGTATTTCATTCCTTGATGCTGCTGGTGCTTAATTGAGTCTCAAACTAAATATGCTGAATATATGCTTAATTAAAATGTGCTAAAGAAATATTGCAGGTGCATTTTAGAAAAGATTTGTTTGGTCAACTGAGATGTTTTGCAACTGTAATTGCATTATTGCTATTGGCATTTCTAAATCACTCCCTGAACTTGCTTTGGAATAAATGCCTCCGCAGCTCACCAGTATAATGCATTTCGAGGCTACGGAGCTGGAGGAGGACATTACATATTCATATACACTTGGCATTAACCACTTACAGTATAACAATGAAATGGGGATCATTATGCAGCAGGTTTGCTGACACGGCATTCTCAACACCATAAATATACCATCCATGAAGGCCACAATGGCCAACCAACAGAGAAACCCAGGAGACAGACTTTCATGACTCTACAACAGATCGTATTCAAAGGAGACTTCATCAAACCACAACAGTGCTGGATTTAAAAGGGAAAATGTACTGTAACTCCTCGTCAATATCCTTTGGTACACACACACACACACACAGAGAGAGAGGGGGGGGGAGAGAGAGAGAGAGAATATTACAATAAATGACATTTCTTCCCTCTGATAGCTGTTTGTTGTATCTGATGTGCACTATATGACCTGAGTGTCATAGCTGAAGATTCATTTAGAGTTACATTTTTGTGTTTACAGAGGTCAGACCCAGAAGAGGAGGCAATATATCACAACATGGCAGTAGAATCCTCTTCCTGTCCCCATTAAGGAATGAACCTGACCCAGAGGTATCGCACAACCTGTTGCTATAAGGCCAGCTTGCCAGTCTGGCAGCCTTCCCTTCTTTGGCCAGAACTGGTTGGCAGTGCAAAGGCTGATCTGCACCTGACATCCAGGGGTAGCCCTGCCATGCAACAAGGTGAATCAGCCTGTTTCAAATGCAATTAATAAGAGAGGGATAGACGAATCCATAGAGCTGGACCATAAAGAAGGCTGATTGCCGAAGAATTGATGCTTTTGAATTATGGTGCTGGAGGAGACTCTTGAGAGTCCCATGGACTGCAAGAAGATCAAACCTATCCATTCTGAAGGATATCAGCCCTGAGTACTCACTGGAAGGACAGATCCTGAAGCTGAGGCTCCAATACTTTGGCCACCTCATGAGAAGAGTAGACTCCCTGGAAAAGACCCTGATGTTGGGAAAGATGGAGGGGCACAAGGAGAAGGGGACGGCAGAGGATGAGATGGTTGGACAGTGTTCTTGAAGCTACCAACATGAGTTTGACCAAACTGCGGGAGGCAGTGGAAGACAGGAGTGCCTGGCGTGCTATGGTCCATGGGGTCACGAAGAGTCGGACACGACTAGACGACTAAACAACAACAACAACAACATGAATCCAGAAATTGGCATCTGAAAGATGCAGCAAGACTGTTTAGAGTATTGGTTGGCTCTCGTACACACTTCCACTTCTCCCACACCTAGAAACAGTAGGTCTGCGCGGTTTTCAGTTTGCCACACTCCTTTTCCAAGGAAAACCTGCTCTTTTGCCCTAAATCAGAACAAATGACCATCTGTGTTGGGTGGAACCATTTGAATTCTGCTTTAGGCAGCTAAAGCATATCAGGCTGCTGATATCCCTCAGCTCCCAGCAGTAGGACCCTGGGCAAACTCAATTCCTAAAAACAAACATTGGGGGGAACGGGACTAAACAACACCAGTTCCCTACTTTTATACTATAAGGAACACTGTGTCGGATCAATAGAAATAAACATGGACCTCATTACTAAACACTGTGTGTTATTTCCCCCATGGCAATGGTCTGTTTACTACTAGAGTAACAGAGACAATATGTGCATTTTTGGATTGCATTCTGCAAGCTGTTAGTACTATACAGGGAAAAAGGAGGAAAGGAGGCAAGTTAACTGACTGTTTATGGTCAGGGGAAGAAGGAAGTTTAATTTTTTTTTCCACTCTAGCAGTTTAGTTATGTATGGGGATTTTTAAAAACAATTTTCATGTATTGTACTTCTGTTAATAGGGTGGTCCCAGGCATATGCTAGTATACCATAATGCATATTTGTTTTTAGTATTAGTAATTTCTTTAATGACTTTTTTTTTTTACTAATTGTGTCACATTTGCAATTTTCACTTAATACATCTACCATATTTTCCCGTTTTAAAACTCTGGAGGGTTGTCTTTTTTTTGTGCTGGTGCATTATTTACGGCATTTACTGTGGCAGGGAAAGATGCCAATAGCAACAATGAAGAATTACGCTGAGCAAACACGTCTGCTAGTCAAGCTGGTCTGTGGGTCTGAGACAGCCATCTGTAGGGTAGTCTGTCCATACCGCTGATACAGTTTTTTTTTCCAGGAGTGAGAGAAAGAGACAGAGATGATATGAGATGAGAGGAGTAACAAACATCTCCCCCATCACAGGTTCCTTTATCCCCAAAGGGTAGGGGTCTGCAATCTTTAAAGGGCGAGTCTTGCTAAAATTGCATACTTTCCAGGTGGGGTGCAAAACCATTCTGGAAAGGAGTGTGTCAGGGTTCACCCCTCTTTTTTCAGCATAAAGACATTGCAGATACTTGAAGAAGCAGAGGAGTGGCCCAGCAATATTCCTTCCGCATTCAGAGTACAACACCCCGACAGGAACTAAGCCTTTGTCATTACGTAGCATTGTCCCCATGAAGCGTTTTGTTTGAAATTAGAAGGGAATGCTGTTTTGGCTTATCAGGGCAGTCTAGCCATTGCTTGGTGCAAAAGCAAATCTTTGTGTGTGTGTGTGTGCATCTACTAAGGAGGAAAAAATAGAGGGGGAAACTCAGGCTCCTCATCTTTAAAGGTAAGGCCTCTCCTTCCATTGGAAGCGCTGATAATTTGCTCACACCCTGAAAGTCACCAATATTCCACATGTGCCCCGCCCTGATCTTTGCATAGGATGAGTATTCGTGTAAAAAAAAAATGGGGTAGATTTTTGGCCAGGCCTTAATGATATGTCCATTGTGCCCTTCTCCATAACTGCCGGGACAGAAAATAATCATTCTAATTATAAAGCTTGCAATAGACATCACAAGAACAGAAGAAATCATGGAAGCGGGGGGGGGGGTTCTTTTTTTGATGAAGAATATGAACTGCCTTAAAGGGAACCAGGTGGCGCTGTGGGTTAAACCACAGAGTCTAGGGCTTGCTGATCAGAAGGTCAGCAGTTCGAATCCCTGCAACGGGGTGAGCTCTCGTTGCTCGGTCCCAGCTCCTGCCAACCTAGCAGTTCAAAAGCACGTCAAAATGCAAGTAGATAAATAGGAACCGCTACAGCGGGAAGGTAAACAGCATTTCCGTGTGCTGCTCTGGTTCGCCAGAAGCTGGCCACATGACCTGGAAGCTATACGCCGGCTCCCTCGGCCAATAATGCGAGATGAGTGCGCAACCCCAGAGTCGGTCACGACTGGACCCAATGGTCAGGGGTCCCTTTACCTTTACCTTTATGAACTGCCTTGTGCAGGTATTTAATTTGTTTGCTTTTTCATATTGAGCACATACAGTCCTCCTAATTATACATTAACCCTTGTTGAGTATGTCAGAGAACATGGACACAACCTGTACAGAAAAAAGTCTAGAGAAGGCGGCTAGGATGGGGGGGGGGGACAGAAATTCCACGCTTAGTACATAGAATAATTATGCTTCTTTCTAATTAGTGAGGTCTTCCAGCAAAGCTGAATTTTGCTCTACTTTCACTTTGAATATTGGGGATCTATCCGCACATGAAGATGGTTTAAGGCCTGTGAGTAACAGGATTTCAAGATCAGGTTGTGCTTGTCGGGGCTTTTAAAGTTCAGTTAATCACAGACTTTTTTTTTTTTTACCATTAAAATCCTAGCAGTCTTTGTGATTCTTAAAACCACTTCAGTATTTGGTTAACGTGCCAAGAAAGCCATGAGTTGTATTCCCAACAAAGAGGCATCAGCGTCAAAGAAGATTACAGTTTTGATGCCATCGTGCTGCTTTCACTAAGTGTCACTGTAGATCAGCGTTAGCTACAAGTGGAAATAAGAGCACAGCTAACAAGGGGGAAATGGTGGCATATGCTCTGGAATGTAATAGTTCTTTTCTTCCCACAGTGTGAGAAAAGGTTCAGCCATCATTGCAACCTGTAACCATAAAGCAAATGCTCTCTGTGTGCCTCTCTTATGCACGCACACACTCTCACAAACACACAGGGTTCAATCCTCCCCAGTCTCCCAGGGCCCAAGCATTCTGTGGTATTCAAATGAAGAAACTATACCCAGGTTAAGAATACGCAGATGAAGAGATGAGGCCACACAAATGGGGCCTAGTTTGGTTCTCAATAGCTCCTATCCATTTTGATGTGATTTAGACTTGTATATCGCTTTACACTTTTCAACAACAACAAAAAAAAAGGCTCTAAGCAATTTACAATGTTCATAATACAAGAAAGCATAATAATAACCTGTTGGGCCATGCACAGTATCAATGAAGTAACAACTATAGAAACACACAGATTGAGTAACTGCCCTATTGGTATACTTGGGAGAATAAAGAAATTTTTATCTGGTGCCAAAATGACAGAAAAGGTGACACAGGGGAGTGTTTCAAGGGGGCTTTTACAGAGGAGGGCCGTTCTCTGATGGTCACTTTCTGTGCTTCTTTTGGAGGTGGGACACAGAGAAGGACCTCAGATTATAAATGACTGGACAGGTTCATATGGGAAGAGACTGTTCTTTAGCTCCGGCAGTCCTGAACTGTTTAAACTTCAGGGCTTTAAAGGTCAACACCAAAAAGGTCAAATGTTCCAAAGAACAGCATAAACAATTAGGGACATGCCCTTCATTCAAGATATCGAGGTGACTGAGGATGAAGGCAGATGGGACCACAATCCAGTGGTGTCCCCAGTGCACTCATTAAAGGAAGGGCTTCTGCTCACACATGCACACTTGGAAACAACATTGCAGTGTGTACACCACCTTGGTCCCCATGAGGGTGCCGCTCTCCGGAGGCACGCACACGCCTCGGGATAGCGGCCTAAAGCCGCTCAACAGGTGACAGGCGCAGTGGAAATGGCCCTAGGCAGGACCGGGCGGCGGCGGCAGGCAGGCAGGCTGGCCAGCGCCCCCTCCATTTTGGCGCCCTAGGCAGCTGCCTAGTTCGCCTAAATGGACATGCCGGCCCTGGGTGCAACATGACACTGTGTGCAGAGCTGGTCTTGTCTGTCATAAATTGCAGTCATCTCCCTAGTATTATTATCAAGAAAGTTCAGTAGAAGCCAGATTCTAAGTCTTCAACAGGAGCTGTTCGAAACAAGAAACAAATTCTAGAGAAAGATTGTCTGGTATTTTCTAATTGCATCTAAAACACTGGGTTTTGCTTATGTTTTATTAATATATGCAACTCTCCCCTACCCCCCAGAAAACCTCTAGAAATACATGTGTGTTATCTGAGCTGAATACTAAGCAAAATTGATTTATGTGCAGAGAGTGGTGCTACAATGAATAACAAACAAATTCATTATGGTGGCATAAAAATATCAAACCAAATTACAACCAGTATTTTATTAAAGCTCACGGAGCTATCGAAAAAATAATGTAGGTTAATAGTCATTATTATTACTACATAAATAGTCGTGCTGTAAGGAAAAATAAAACTGTTCACATTTTCATTCATTAGGCTTGCTTAAGAGCACTTGGAAGTTGGTGGGAATTGTTCCATTAATTTAAACAGGTTTTTGGTTCCACCTTGCCATTACACAGCGGGTGCAATTCACAGCCATTCAAATAATATGATTTTAAAAATGTATCAGTAGGACCATGGGGGGGGGGAAATCAAGGTCACTATGGATGAAGCCTATCATTTAAATATATAGAGAGGGGTTTTTTATTTTTAAAAAATCCCAAAGAAAAGAAGAGAGATTTCTAGTTCAAAGATAAACCCCAAAAGCTGCAGCCTAAACATAATCCCCATAATTAATAGGTAGTCTATCATGCTGAGTTTTCCCCTTTGAAGCTGAAGCAATACATTTACACTTGACTTTAAAAGGTGAGAGAGGCGTGGTTTGATATATAAGTATTTATAAGAAAGATGTTAACTTACGTTGGACTACTTCAAATATGTTTTAGGAAAGAGCCAATATTGGCTGTGAAATGCCAATCTAGTACTAAGTCTTATCTTGATGCACAGAAACTAACATGTGTAACTGAGTTGAAATTATACCCAGGAAAAGATACTGTCCAACACACAAAAATTACCATATGGTTCAAATATGACAGCCTATAGGAAAACAAGATTTACAAGATGAATATTCTGTCAATGCCTGATCAGAAAATAAAAGCAAAAGGTATTGTGCCAGATTGAAGGCGAGGTATTATACACCATATGGTCATTTCTAACTACCTGTGATAATAGGAAGGAGAGTTTTTGTTTAAAAAGACAGGGGGCAGGGGGGGCATTCATCAATGATGTTTTCAACTAGGATGGCTGTTTAAGTGCTGTATTCTGGCAGGATGCGCACTAGACTAAGGTTACCAGATGTCCCCGTTTCCCGGGGACAGTCCCCGGATTTACAAACCAGTCCCCATACAAAATCCATCGAAGTTGAAAAGTGTCCCCTTTTCATTGAAAAAAGATTCATTGTTCCCGGTTCATTGAAAAAAAATCTGGTAACCTTACACTAGACCACATCCTAAAGAGCAATTTTCTGGGCTCAAAAGGCAAGACCAAGCCCTTTAAGTGCCAAGGTGCCGGCAGGTGAGCACTGGTGGAGGAAGGAGTGGGGGGGGGAGCTCCCTGCCCCTGGCAGCGTGATCCCCGGGATGCGCGCCAGCCCCAAACCCACCTGCCCCACGCCCCCTGGTGCCAGAGCATGAACTTCCGCCACTGCAGGTAAGGCAAAAACACTAAAATATTATCTTTTGTCATTGGCGAGCAAGCTAGTCTTTCACCTCAAACTGAACCTAAAATGGCTACTGCAACAGTTACAGAGGAGAGAGCTCTTAGTCCTCAAATGGCTCTACTGTACTCCAAAGAAAGGCCGTAAGGAAGGATACAGAGGAAGAGATTCCACCACAAATTAGATGCTACTTTTAATTGTGCAATTAGCAGCACCATGCCTGGAGTGAGGTGTTAGAAAGAATCATAGAATCATAGAGTTGGAAGAGACCACACTGGCCATCCAGTCCAACCCCCTGCCAAGCAGGAAACACCATCAAAGCAAAACAGGGGAAACACACTGAAAATATTGGTACTTCACCCCACTGAGGCTGCATGGTGTTAATTGCTTATTTATTTAGGTAATTTATAACCTGCTCTTCATTAAAAATCAATCCAAGGGCAGGGTACAGCCTATATGCAATACATAATAAACTAAAACAACCTTTAAAAATCAACAATAAATCAAACTTACATCTCAGCAGTGAAAGAACGATAAAACATCTTCTTCAGTCAACTAACCAAATGGCTTGACCAACTGCATTCTTTTTGCGGCACCCCGGAGGGACTCGGGAACCCACTTATGTCACCCATTGCCTGCAGAGCTGGCAGCCTCTCACCCCTTTTTTTTCCCCGAACACCATCCCTCAGCCTCCTCTCCCCTCCCCTCTCCTTGGGAGTCCTCTGGCCTCTAAGCTGCTCCCCCCTCCCGCCCCAAGGAGAAGTGCTCCTCCCACTGCCCCCGGGGACCTGGGAAAAACACCCCCTGGCCAGCCCCACAGGCACCATTTGCCTGGGAAGCTTGTAGCCAGGGCTGCTGCAAGAAACAGCTGTGCAAGCCTTTGGGAGGCAGAGATCTGAGAGGGCATCAGAGATGGGAGGGAAGGAAAGGGGACAGAGGCCAGTGGTGCCCGCGATACCCCCGGCCATCATTCAAGTTACCCCAGGGTGCCACAGCACACTGGTTGAGAACTACAGGCCGAAATAAACAAAATGTTTTTTTGCGAGGGGACTAAAACTAGCTGAAATTGTGACAGGAGGGCATTGTATAGACAGGAATGCCACTATAGAGAATGATAATGATAATGATAATTATTATTATTATAATAATAATAATAATTTATTTGTACCTGGCCCATCTGGCTGAGTCTCCCCAGCCGCTCTGGGCGGCTTTCAACCGAATATTAAAAACAGTACAGCATCAAACATTAAAAACTTCCCTAAACAGGGCCGCCTTCAGTTGTCTTCTAAAAGTAATATAGTTGCTTATTGCCTTGACATCTGCTGGGAGGGCGGGTGCCACTACCGAGAAGGCCCTCTGTCTGGTTCCCTGAGGAGATGGACAACCCTTATTTATCAAACTAGGTGGTTGTTGCTGTTGTTGATGATGATGATGTTGATTGAATTAGTTACTTGCTTTATCTTGCACAGGGCAATACAAAGTGACTTACAACCAAACAACCAATAGCCAAAAATCCCACATAGATACATTAAAACCCAGAGGAAAAGGAAATACATTAAAGCATCCCACCCACTACTAAAAGGCCACACAGATATTTAAAGGCCAAAGCCCTGGTTATAGAGAAAAGTTTTTGCCTGGAACCTGAAGATATATAATAATGGTGCCAGGTGAGCCGCCCTGGGGAGAACAGTCCAAGTACTGCTCACACATAAATGTTTATCATTCGATGGCTGCAACATCGGGTGTTGACTTGCTTGTTTTTACCGCTTACTATAGACAAGATTCATATAATTTTAGACACAATATTCCCCCCCCCATAAATTGTACAAAATGCAAGGTATGTTTATATAGAATAGCCCTAAAAGTCTAACAAGTCAAATATGCCCTGTATTGCAAGTAGCCAGTCAGTTGGCACTGGGAAATACAAAAGCGATGGTGACTCCATACCCGCCGAGTGTCCCAGAGAAAACGGGACAACTCTTTTTTGTGAGAGATCGCAGAGCAGCTATTTTGATCTCACCCTCAAAAAACCCCACTTTTTTCAGTGTGAGATCGCAGCGCGGGTAACATGACTCCCCAGGGGACACATCCTGGAAGAGGCAGATCTTGGGTTTGGGGCTTAAAAAGTTGGACGGTATGTGATACTGAATCTGGAGGTACAATATGGAAAATAGACAATATATGTAGTAAACAGCATACAAATGTATGAAAAATAGATCAGCTCGTGGCTATGTCCATTCACAATAAGGGGAGTCCTCTTCCCATGCTGCTCCAATAGGGAACTACCCAGAGAAGGTACAGTACTAAGGATTGCATCAGATCCTTGCCCGTTTTGATTCTTGGACTGAAAAAGGAGTTTAAATGACGCGTTTCGGCTCTGCTGGCATTCTGCCACGAAGGAATTTGAAAGGGGGACTCTAGCATGAATTAGCTGAATTAGAACCAACAACAAAGTTTGATGCTATCAGTTTGATTCTGAATACGCACAACAAATAGACTCAATGGTTTCCTGTCCCGCTACAGGTGTTGATATGCTCAGCTACCAGTTACTGCTGTTGCAAATGGTTACTGGGGTTATTCTGCATACATTTAAGCTCTAATTGAATTGTCACAGGCTGTATTTTTGCTTTTCATTACCGTCTAACCTTATCATTTGCATATCCCACCCCACTTTACTCATATGCACATAAACCTGCCAATAGAAGATAATACTTTGGGCATCTGATGAAGTGGGCTCTGGCCCCCAAACGCTTATGATATCATATCTTTATTAGTCTTTAATGTACTACAGGAGTATTTGTTATTTTTGCTGCAACATGCTTATACAGCTACCTCTGTATTTCTTCCCAGAGCACTCGTAGCCAATCAGGAACCATGCAGAGAATGCCCCTTCTTTAACTATCACTAACTACTACATGGACCATAAAGAAGGCTGATCGCCGAAGAATTGATGCTTTTGAATTATGGTGCTGGAGGAGACTCTTGAGAGTCCCATGGACTGCAAGAAGATCAAACCTATCCATTCTGAAGGAAATCAGCCCTGAGTGCTCCCTGGAAGGACAGATCGTGAAGCTGAGGCTCCAATACTTTGGCCACCTCATGAGAAGAGAAGACTCCCTGGAAAAGACCCTGATGTTGGGAAAGATGGAGGGCACTAGGAGAAGGGGACGACAGAGGACGAGATGGTTGGACAGTGTTCTCGAAGCTACGAACATGAGTTTGACCAAACTGTGGGAGGCAGTGCAAGACAGGAGTGCCTGGCGTGTTCTGGTCCATGGGGTCATGAAGAGTCGGACACGACTAAACGACTAAACAACAACAACTACCACATACGTACTGCCAATAATTTAGAACACTCTTCCTACTGAAACCAGACAAGCACCTTCAGTTTTGATATTTTTGCTAAAAAGATTTCTGCCCTGCCAAGCATATTCAGATATTGAATTTGATTCACTTTTGGTGATTTGTTCTGCATTTTATGAACTTTTAATGCTTTTATTGTACACTACCACAATCTTCTTAACATGTTGGAGGTTTAGAAATACTCCTCAAAGTGAGGCATGCCTCCAATTCTTCAGGAAAAAAAGTGTGCCTCGGCTGCTCAGAATTTGAGAAACACTGGCCTGGAACATGTTAGGATGATACAGAAATGATGCTGAGGATTTGGTAGGAGTCCTTTCTGGCAGTACTGCTGTGCCTCCAAGTTGCACACTTTATAGGAAAATATGCATTAAATAATAATAATAATAATAATAATAATAATAATAATAATAATAATAATTTATTTATACCCCGCCCATCTGGCTGGGTTTCCCCAGCCACTCTGGGCGGCTTCCAACAGAAAAATGAAATAAAATAATCTATTAAACATTAAAAGCCTCCCTAAACAGGGCTGCCTTTAGATGTCTTCTAAAAATCTGGTAGCTGTTTTTCTCTTTGACATCTGATGGGAGGGCGTTCCACAGGGCGGGCGCCACCACCGAGAAGGCCCTCTGCCTGGTTCCCTGCAACTTGGCTTCTCGCAACGGGGGAACCGCCAGAAGGCCCTCGGTACTGGACCTCAGTGTCCAGGCAGAACGATGGGGGTGGAGACGCTCCTTCATGCCTTTCCAAAGTGCAATGACCACCCTCTTCTTGGTTTCAAGAATGTGCTTATTTCTCAGAAGGAACTCTTTTTCTCACTGCTTCTATACACTGAGTGACCATTGCTATAAACCGATAAGCATTGTTGCTTAGTCGTTTAGTCGTGTCTGACTCTTTGTGACCCCATGGACCAGAGCACGCCAGGCACTCCTGTCTTCCACTGCCTCCCGCAGTTTGGTTAGACTCATGTTCGTAGCTTTGAGAACACTGTCCAACCATCTCGTCCTCAGGTACTTTTAAAATGCACTGCTTTTCTTTTTAATCATGAAGAACTGCCCTTTAGACTTTGCAGAACATTTTGCCTCTTTCCCACTGAACTTTAAAACGGTGCTGCCCCTGTGATGTCGAGGTCCTGGGTATTTTTTTGGAGAGGGAAGGGGAAATAAATCTCTTTACACAAAGAGCTTGGGTGTATTTGAGTGGGTGGGGAGAAGGGAAGTATATAAATGAATTGAACTGTGTCTGCTGATTTAAATCCACCACGGTGCTTTCTTTTCCACCTTTCGATTTTAAATCTCGGCTGCCTACACAATCTAGCTCTGCAAATGTAATCTGACTAGGCAAACTCAGTATGGTTAGAGGCATAAGAAAATGTGTCACAATTCCCTTGGGGGACCAGAGCCTCTCAGCATGCCTCTTTCCCAGCACAAAAGCAGAAAGGCCTGGAAGCAGGGATGTGAATTGGAAGTGTAGGGTATTTGTTTTTGTTTTGTTTTGTTTTTAAAAAAAATATCCAACTGTTTGTTACATTTTTTTAAATCTGCAGATTATTGACAGTATAGACTGAAATGGTTTTGGACAAGAGGACAACTTGCATATATGCCAGGCACTGGAAATCTTTCCACATTTAAAAAACACACACTAAAGAAACAGAAATAATAGAATCATAGAGTTGGAAGAGACCACAAGGCCATCCAGTCCAACCCCCTGCCAAGCAGGAAACACCATCAGAGCATTCTTGACAGATGGCTGTCAAGCCTCTGCTTAAAGACCTCCAAAGAAGGAGATTCTACCACACTTCTTGGCAGCAAATTCCACTGTCAAACAGCTCCTACTGTCAGGAAGTTCTTCCTAATGTTTAGGTGGAATCTTCTTTCTTGTAGTTTGAATCCATTGCTCCGTGTCCGCTTCTCTGGAGCAGCAGAAAACAACCTTTCACCCTCCTCTATATGACATCCTTTCATGGACAACAAGATCTCTTAATTATGCCGCTTAGCATTGTTGAAAGTGCTTCTCAAGCAATGCAATACTTCTTCGTCCTCATAAAACAAAATATCACAGCTAATTCTATGGCGGGGGAAATTTAAAAGCTGTAAGTGGTGCTGTGAATGCTAAAGCCATCCGCTTCCCAGTCAATGAGGTTCTATAGTGAATGCCAGTTGCTCATAAACTCTCATCTTAGTTAAAGTAGAATTCAAAGAAGAGCTTTTCATTAAAATACGGAAGTGTGTTGGGGGAAAAAACAATCCAGCAAAAGAAAGTTGTAACTACATCCCACTGAAAGCAACAAAACTGAATTGGGGTTCAAAGACCATGGGAAACGAGGGTTATGGAAGCTAAGTTGTAAGAGAGTGCAATATATGAGACTGTAAAATGTGTTTACTGCTTACATGGCACAGAGGTCAAGCTGGGTGACAGGTGTATTAACTTACAATTTTCATGCGTTTCGATGCATGAATGAATTTCTAAGTGTCTTCTTCCATTAAACTGAGCATTTTTATTTTATTATAATTGTTGCACAGTGTAAAGTTTGTTCCACGCTTCAGTCTCCTGTGACATCATTTTTACAAAGTTTACAGCAAATATTACATCTACACACAGGTAATAAATGCCTTCACCTTCTTTTGCCAAGGCCCAAGAGAATACTAGAGTACTTGGAACAGGGAAAGTCATCTTGGTGTTATACTCCTTTTGCCTTGTTTTTCAGGAACTGAAGCAATACACAACAAAAACTCATTGTGGAAGGTTTTAGCTAGAAACTACTAACATTGTGGCTGTTGGTACCACAATATGGTGGCTTTTTCACAGAAACATTATTTAGTTCCAGCACAATGGCAAAAACCTGTTCACACACATACAAGTCAAATAACTGTTCCAGGGAGAAAGAACACATAACTTGCCCAGTCATTAAACTATTATATATATATTTTTAAATCTCATACCACTGTAAAGTATGCCAGTTGTAAAGGCTTTAAATGGTACATGCAAAACTCCAAGTTACATCTTTGTGGTAAAGGTAAAGGGACCCCTGACCATTAGGTCCAGTCGTGACCGACTCTGGGGTTGCGCACTCATCTCGCATTATTGGCCGAGGGAGCCGGCGTATAGCTTCCAGGTCATGTGGCCAGCATGACAAAGCCGCTTCTGGCAAACCAGAGCAGCACATGGAAACACCGTTTACCTTCCCGCTGTAGCGGTTCCTATTTATCTACTTGCATTTTGACGTGCTTTCGAACTGCTAGGTTGGCAGGAGCTGGGACCAAGCAACGGGAGCTCACCCCGTCACAGGGATTCGAACCGCCGACCTTCTGATCAGCAAGCCCTAGGCTCAGTGGTTTAACCACAGCGCCACCTGGGTCCCTATATCTTTGTGGAGAACAGCTTAATAACATTTTAGAAAATTGCATCTGCTTAGTTTAAATTTCATTCGTTTTTAAGGCAATATTGTGGTAGCTGAAGGGGTAGAAAATGTGACCAATGAATGCTTGAGCATTTGGGCTTGGCAGTGTTAGCACCCCTGAGTTTCATCAACCCCTCCAGATTTACTCATGCTTAGAATACCCCATCATCAGAAGGTAGCTGAACATGACCATAAATGGGTTTTTTTCAGACTTGGTTGTATCGCTGCTGCTGTTATCTGCTTAGTCCTGCCAGTCACATCTTTGGCACTGGAGTTTAACTAAAGCTTTTGTCTCAGGCAGCAGGTTTTGAGGATGGAAGATTGAGCACACAAGGGTTTGCCACTGCCACTGGACCCCTGCTTATCCTCCCAGCCACCACTGCTGAGCTGTGCCTTGCAGCTGTTGCCTCTCCTGGATGGTCATTCATCCCAAATCACCACTCGCACCTCAACCACCCAACCTACTGTTGGAGCTTGGCGGAGCTGAGCTGCATTTCAACCCATGTCAGAGAAAGCTCTAAGATGGAAGAAGTTCAAGTAGTGTTGGGCTCCTCTAGAAGCTGTAGACCAGTGATGTCCAACCGGTGGATCGTGATCTACCGGCCGATTGTGGGGTGTCCCTGGTCGATCACTGCATCCCGACTGATTCCCCCCAAAAAAGGAATCCCCCCCAAAGCTCAACAACTTTGATGAAGCTTCCCTCCCCCAAAAAACTCAACAACACTGGTCTTTCCAATGGGTAGATTACTGCCAGTTTTTTTTATATATATATAGTGGGAGTAGATCGCAGTCTCTTGGAAGTTGGATGTGTCTGCTCTAGACCATTTGTTATCATTGCTCCTCTTGCTGCAAGCGTACCCAGTGTGTGAAGATGGGGAAAGTGTGAAGATAGGGAGAGCAAGTGACAAACTCTCAGACTTAAAAAAGTCTAGAGTCTTGAGCAAGAGACTGCAGTCACACAGTGCTGGGCAACGCTAACCAGTGTGCAAGCACACAGACCCACACACAAATTGATTCAGATGCACCTGCATGCATGGAAAGAGGCAGAAGCAAAAGGGGAAGGCACTCGAGCAAATACCAGAAAATGCCAATCCACGTACTTTTTATCCTCACAAATAGGCATAAGGATTGTGTGCACTGCAGAGCCATTAGCTCCAAGGATCGAATGGGGTGCTCCCTTCTGGGATTTTCAAGGCTCCTTCCCTTGGGCATCCAGCTGACATTTTAAAGTCCTCTGCACACCCATCTGTCATACATTTAGACTTATTTCTGAGTAACCATGAATGAAGTGCTCCTTGGTAACAATGCAGTATAGAATCCAAGCAGGTTGAAATATATGCAAAAAAATAAAAAAATTGTCGGCTATTTTTGCACATCCCTGCTCAAATATAGAGTTCTGAAATGTTTGGTTCTAAGTTAATGAACGCAATGCTTTCAGGGGCCCTGTCCCCAACAAAGGTGGAAAAACACCAGATAGAGGAGACTGTACCACTTCAGACAACAATTGTGGCTCATGCAATGGAATGTTCTTCTGTGAAATGCACAGAGGAAATTAGGTGCCAGATGAAGGCATTTATTGTAGTCGTTTCTGAGACATGCTAATCTTCTACATGTAGGGAATCTGTTGTTTGTTTATAAGAGTCCCACCTGCACTCTGAAGTGGTATCAATCTGAGACAGGCTTATTATAGGCTACATACAGAGTTTTTCAGAACGTTAGATGTTCTTCTAGACCCTGGCTTACACCATTATTATTTTCTCTCTCTGTGGGCATTCCCAGCTGCCCTGAGTACATCTGCACAGAAAAAAAACATACGTGAACCAGGAAATTGTGAGTATGGACTAGCTGCTGAAGAAAGTGTATTGTGTTGCAGGGGAACACTAATAGAAAGATGCCTCCAAACTTGCAAATGCACAATGTCTTATCAGTGTTGGACATACATATTTTTTCCCCTTGCAAAGTTTCCGCTTTGAAATTGGTTGTCACACAAATTTGCTTGCTTCTTGCCGAATTAAAATAAACATCCTTCACGACAGTGCTACATTATTTGATGTCCAATTTTAATGTTCCTTAAAGATAAAGCAAACTTTGCGCACTAGGATTTCATGCATCTCTTTCTATGTTTAGCACAAGGAGGTTCGCACTACGCAGTCTTCATTCCTATGCAATTTAGGGTTTCAGTCACACCACCTGGATGAAAAATAGCCACTCATAAGCATAAAATATTCTGGGCTAATTGAATTCTAAGCAGTAGTACCACCACCAATGCACTCATGCACTTCACGAAAATGAAACGTGTGGTGACTTTTAAAAGTTCAGTGTTACATAATGGAGTGGCACCGCAAAAGTCTTGGAATTGATGGGGGGGGGCGATCTTCTATCGGAATGATTAGAGATGAAAACAAAAGAGGAGCAGATGCAGTGTACTTGCGTTGGGTCCTGCCTGGTTTTGAATAGATGAAGTCCACTTTCCACACCAATGAGCTTCTCTAGGTATCCCAGTGGCTCACCCAGGGCTTGACACATTGATTGAGAGCTTACAAAGGTCAAAAGTAGTAGATGTCTGAAGTGTTTCAGTGTATTAAAAGTTCCCATCATGACACATGGATGCCCAGAAAAAAGGTATCCAACCTTACGTTTACCAGACAAAACACTTAGCAAATTACCCTCTCTCCACTATACTGTGGACCATTGCACCTGATTGGGGCCCAGGTGGCGCTGTGGGTTAAACCACTGAGCCTAGGGCTTGCTGATCAGAAGGTCGGCGGTTCGAATCCCCGTGACGGGTTGAGCTCCCGTTGCTCGGTCCCAGCTCCTGCCCACCTAGCAGTTCGAAAGCACATCAAAGTGCAAGTAGATAAATAGGGACCGCTCTGGCGGGAAGGTAAATGGCATTTCCGTGTGCTGCTCTGGTTATCCAGAAGCAGCTTTGTCATGCTGGCCACATAACCTGGAAGCTGTACGCCGGCTCCCTCGGCCAATAACGCGAGATGAGCGCCGCAACCCCAGAGTCGGTCACGACTGGACCTAATGGACCATTTTGGTTGCCCTCCTCTGGACATGTTCCAGCTTGTCAGTATCCTTCTTGAACTGTGGTGCCCAGAACTGGAGACAGTAGCCTACTGGGGTGGTAAACCAGTGTCTGGGTTGTACCACTTTAAACTGAAGGTAGGCCTCACAAGACGGAATGTTTTGTTATGGGGGGACAAAAACCTTCATTGAACACTGAAAACTGACATGTCTGCAAGAAGGGTTCTAGCCCATTTTCCTGAGAATAGAGTGTTTTGTGTGCAAGAATTTCTTAAAGTTTTATTCAGATGAACATCCAGTCTCTTATCTGCAGTATAAAGTTCCATAGCTCTCTCATACAGGCTTACCCTCAGGAAGAATTAGACCGCAGCCTTAAACCCACAAATGTGGAAGCCCAGAAAATACCAATTACATGAGCTAAGTTGTGTTAATTTCAGTGCAGTTCATTGCCGAATAACAGCCTAAACCTCAATGTTCTGAGGGGCAAACAAAGGTTATTGCTTTTGTGCCCTGTTGGTGGCTCAATTGTAGGCATCTGGTTGGCTAATGTTAGCAATGGGATGCTGGACGAAAGGGTTTCTTCATCTGATCTAGCTGGGCTTCCCTTATGTGCTTAGACATGCTCCATTATCTAGCTAAGGCAAAGCTCATGAAGAGTTGACTCCAAATATTCCTGTAGAAATAAGGCCCATTGAAATACCGTAACTTGGATTGACACATCCTTGAAGGCTGCAATCCAGCAGCACCTCTTTGTAGCTGGAGCGTTGGGCACCCAGGGTGTTACTGTTTTCAGCATATAAATGTCCTCGTATGCAGTAGGCAACCTGTGTGCACAGTCTCATTCATAGCAGAGAGCTGCTCACTTTGTTTTTGAATTAGATCCATGAGTTCAGGATCAAGTTCTTCGGATTACAGTTACAAGTGTCCTTTAGACTGCAAATGAATCTGGATAGGATGTGACTTGTAGTGGGGGGGAAATGGCACGGTGCAGCTTCTACTACAATTTTGTAAATCAGACGTTTTGTTTTCTTTGATTTCTCGTTTTGTAACTTTGCAAATAAAGAACTTTTGAAACAGCTTGATAGAATAATGCTGTCAACATGTTTAGATTTATCATGCATTTTAAAATTCAACAGAAGTCTTCAGGGACCTAGACTAGTATTTTAAAAAAAAAACGGCAAAAAGGAAAAGAAAACCATTTGATTCAATATAGCTCTGATGGTTTGAAGTGTTAATTGCCAAACCACCTAAAGTGTATAAAGAATGTCATTTTGTGCAGCATAATCCATCATATTTTAGAGAGTTGGGTGATGGATTAATAAACACTGTAAATCTTACATGCAAACGAAATATTTATAATAAATGGACTGCAAACTAAACAGTCCTTCAGTTAAATTAATATAAGTAGTAGCCAGGATGGGGAGGCAGTATGATGATGACATGGAACTTAATGCCGAGGAAGAAGCTACAGCTATTCGCTTTCTTTAAAAGAAGGGAGGGAATTCTGTCACCTACACTTGACAGATAAGGTAGAGGAATCACCTTTGGATCACCCACTACTGAAAAATACCAGACACACACTTATAGATCCCCCGATCCACATCAGGTGGTTACAAAAGTTGGGTGCCTGCCCCTCTCTCTGCCAAGCATTTGAAACAACCTACGGGCTTCCAGACATTCACCCAGGGTGTGTGTTCCTTTGAAGAACTGAAACACAGTGGGAGGCAACTCTATGATTCTAAGAACTAGACCTGAGCTACCGGTATGAGGGTTTTTATGAAGAACGTTGATGTTCAGTATGGGTTGCTTGATATAGTACAGCATTTACTGAATCAGAAGCACAGTTCATTATTCAAGGAAGAACAGTGGCTCCTCTAATTGTAGAAGTGGTAACATACTAAATCCAAGCAACAAAAGAACAAAATGTATAGTTACATCTCAGTACCAACCTCATGCAAGGTAGACTTATATTGCAACAGGATAGAGCACTACTAGGCCAAAAGAAAAGAGAGAATTAATGCTACCAATTTCCTTGCATTGTTTCCAAGTTAGAATCATATGGGATTGTATTTTCTAAACTACTTCCAATGGTAATGCTTACTATATCCTAATGTAAGTGGCAAATATCTTGGTTCTTATTTAAATAATTCAAGAACGCTAATGTCACTTTTTAATGGACCATTTAAAACATCTTACTCAGATGCTGACCATTTTACTTAGCTACATAAACATTTTAGTGTAGCATATTTTAACACTAAAAAGCTTTGAATGTCAATTTCAAATGATACTTTCCACTGTGTTCCTTATTATAAATGTTACCAAGACAAAGGCAAAACCCAAAATCAATTTTTAATATATTTCTTCCTACCACAGGGCACCAGAAACCTTAATGGTTTCTGCATCTACATAATTCCACTTTGCTCTTCCAAAACGTGCCTCAAAAAGGAAAAGGGGACTAAAGCAAAGTTACGCAAATTAAGCACTTTCAAAGGTGCCTGAAACAGTGTCTGATGTAATAATACAAGCAACTGGTCCATTGACTTTCCACTCATAACAACATCTTGACAATGATCTCCTACTCATCTGCCATGTGGAACTGCACACCCCAAACTGCCTTGCCAAATCAGACTAAGGATCTTTCTAGTAGACTGGATTCCTAGCTTGCGCTTGATGGGGGTTGTAGTCCAAAATATTTGGAGAGTGCCAGATGTTTGCAAAGGCTGTTCTAGTCCAACCATCTATTTCCAAGAGTGTCCAGCTGGAAGCCTCTGACATACGGTAGCTACTATAGCTGCCAAGTCTCCCGTATTCCCTGGGAAATCCCTGTTTTTCCAGCTGTCCCTAGCTGAAAAAAATGGGTTTTTTTTGTTTTTTCCAGGTTTATTCTGGTGTGGCAGCCATTTTGGAACTGGGCGGAGCATGTTCAGAAGCGACTTTTGATTCTGCTCTGCCCAGTTCCAAAATGGCTGCAGTGCGACTTCTGGCACGGTGGCCATTTTGGAACTGGGCAAAGCAGCATCAAAAGTCACTTTTGAGCATGCTCTGCCCAGTTCCAAAATGGCGGCAGCGCTACTTCCGGTCTGCTACTTCTGGCCCGGTCCCTTATTTCTCCGACAGCAACTTGGCAGGTCTGGTAGCTACAAAGAGGAGAGGGAGGGGTTTGTGGACTATACTCTCTTGCTCATTCCTACAAAGTCTGTTGCAATTCTGCAAAGGAGAGTTTAAGCAAGGAAGAGAGATAAACAATATGTTGAAATTATACAGTACCTCACAGTCACATACTTGATGAACAAGAGCTACTGAAACCCAATTCATTTCCCCTCTTTCTGCCCAATTCAAAGTGCTGGTTTTGATCTACAAAGGCTTAAACAGCTCATACCTCAAGGAACGCCTCTCTCTCTCTCGATGAACCTACCTGGATCCTGAGATCATCTTCTGCAGACCTTCTTTGTGTGCCTCTTCCTCAAGAGGTCTGGAGGGTGTCAACATGAGAATGGGCCTTTTCCGCAGTGGCTCCCCATTTGTGGAATCCTCTCCCCAGAGAGGCTCGCCAGGTGCCTTCATTATACATCGTTAGGGACCAGGTGAAAATGTTCCTCTTTAACCAGACCTTGGCTGATTAACAGTCTATGGCCTTTTAAATGTGTTTGTTTTGCTTCTGTTCTTGTTGTTATTATGTACTTTGTGGTTTTATTCTGTATTTGTATGTTGTGAACTGCCATGAGATGTACAAATGCAGGGTGGTATACAAACTTAATAAATAAAAAATAAATGCTAACCTAAACTCACTTCTCAAAACAAGGGCCAAATTAGTAACATATCAGATCTAGCAATCTGTCACTGATGGAGGTCACAACTCTGAGAGGATAAAGGCAGCATAAGTATGGAAACACTTGTGCTGTGGAAATTTTTATTCCAAAACCATCTATTTGTAGATTGGCTTTGGCTCAGTAGTAGAAATATTCTCTGTCATTAACTACTGCACTTAATAAACCCATCCAAAAAGACTTTCCATTCTCCCCTTCATTCCTGCCAGACACCTCGCCTCAGGCATATTCTGTGGCAATGACTTCCACTGCCGGTCTGTGTGACAATCCATTGTGTTAAAATGTTATTTCCTTTCAGCAATAAGGTCTAACTGGACGCCTTTCAAGTTTGTTGAATGTCTCCTTGTTCTTGTATTACGAAACTCACAGAACAGTACAGTAACTCTGTTTCTGTCTTCTGAGCGTGTTTCCATTTCAAAAAAATAAATATTTTATTTGCAAAGCAAATAAGCCCAATATTTTCAGTTAGCTTCTAAGGAGGCGAGTTCTGTCATCACCTTGCTACAAAAAAGAACATGCTTCCATTTTGGCAAAATACAATCCTGCCTTTGGCCACACGGCCGACATTTGAAAAGCAACCCAAGTCCTGAGTGGGAGTTCCTTCTATGCACTGCATTGTGAGATCAAGAAATTAAGTTGGCAAAGTAAGAAGGTCAACCCAGAAAATCAAACTGCAGTTAAAGAGCATTTGTCAATTTCTTTAGAAAACTGAACTATCTAAGGGTTAAGCTATACTACCGTATGAACTGGTGGCGAACTGTGAATTTATATAATTACTGTAAATTCAGTGTTATTTAACTTATTAAGCAACATAACATTATGCTTTATTTTACTCCGTTGCACAATGAGTCAAGTCCTGCACTGAGCATTCCATGGGAAAATGAGGGAAAATGAGGTGGGGAAGCAAAACTGAGGCAAATTAAAAAAACAACCTCATGCAACCCTGGCTGGAGTGAGTCAGCAGGCCTTAAGAAGTCATAATTCCTCAACTAACAGAATCTCTCTCCCCACCACCTTATGATTTCTCAGAAAATTTACCTGTCTATTAACATAGCTGCCAAGTTATCCCTTTTTTACAGGGATTTTCCCTTATGCTGAATAGGCTTCCTCGCGAGAAAAGCGAAAACTTGGCAGCTATGCTATTAAAGGTAAAGGGACCCCTTACCATTAGGTCCAGTCGCAGACGACTCTGGGGTTGCGGCGCTCATCTCGCTTTACTGGCCAAGAGAGCCGGCGTACAGCTTCCGGGTCATGTGGCTAGCATGACTAAGCCGCTTCTGGAGAACCAGAGCAGCGCACGGAAACACTGTTTACCTTCCCGCTGAAGCGGTACCTATTTATCTACTTGCACTTTGACGTGCTTTCGAACTGCTAGGTTGCCAGGAGCTGGAACACAGCAACGGGAGCTCATCCCGTCGCGGGGATTCGAACCGCCGACCTTCTGATCGGCAAGCCCTAGGCTCTGTGGTGCCTATTGACTTTACTTGATGAACCAAACACACATCAAAATAGGTTGACAAGCCCCATTTGCCCCTCACTTCCCCCTACAGCACATGCAGTAACCACCTGCTGAAGCCTGTCTTTGCATGCAGGGGAAGTCCCTAACTCACCGAGGGTTTGAGATCCTCCGGTTACCTTCACCTGATTTGCCCAGCCACTCAAAGCTATTCCTGGGGTGTGGCTACTGTCACATGCCGCTAACGGCCTCTAGGAGCAGCTGGGCCACATCAGCAAGGCCAAGATATGGAGCCTTGTCATCTGGGCAGCCCAGGACATCCATACATGCTGCCCAGGCTTGCGCCTTGGAGAAGTCACTTCAGTGCTGCTAGCGCAGCAAAAACAACATAGGAAGCAGTAGTTACAGTTTACTGGTTTCTGCAGCCACAGGAGGTGCTGCGATTCTCCAGTGCACTGACTTCAACCCCAGAGGCGCACTCCATTGTCACTCCAGACAGACAGATGTCAACAAGTGGATACAGAAGTGACTGAAGGTAAATGGCAGGAGGGTCCTGACTGAGATTGTATAAAAAGACAGTCACCGTTTGGTCCAGGAACGTGTTGTCTGTGTAGGCCGTTGTCGGTAGCAGTTCTAGCAGGGAAAAGTCTGCCAGACTTTTTAAGCACATCCCCTCTTATCCCACACGAAATGAATCCCGCAAACTGCAGTTTACCATCACAGAACTAGAATTCCCAGCAACCATAACAAATTCCAACTCCCAGGATTCTTCGCGCATGTGCTTTAAATGTTTGGTGTGCTTTAAATGTTTGGTGTGCATGCAGCCTTACGGGAATCAGAAGCTCAAGCTGAATATTGGCTGAAATCACTGTAAGAGGATCTGTGACAGCTAGAAAGGGAGGAAGACTCCGGAGACTGTTCTCCAGGAAAGATTCTGGCCGGAGAGGCAACAGAAAGCAGCTGGCCTCAGAAAACATGAAGACTTCAGAGGAGTCAACTACGGTAAGGCATCTCCTTTGCTGCAGTCGCTCAAGTGAGCCTGCCAGATAAAGACTGTCTTCTCAGGAAGCTGAATTCGTTGTGACTGACAGCTGAGACACTGTCCAATCCTGCACCCTGTGTATCTCTGCCCAGGGGGAAAACTCCAGGTTTTGTCCTGTGAGTCATTCTGGGACAGCTAACTAGGGTGGAGTTGGGGAAAGGGTAATTGATGGGGGGGGGTTAATTAGGGAAATGAACTTGATATGGATAGAACAGCCTCCTTTAAAAAAGCAGCACAAATTTAAGTAACTATTGAAGCATATTGATTAACTTCTGAACATACATTATTAATATACATTATATTTAACTAAGTTTTTTAAATCAATGTAAATATATTTATTTATTCCTTAAATAATTATTTGTGTCTTCTCATTCCATACCTATAAAACCAATACCCCACTATTGTGTCACTAAGGGGATAAGGTTTTATTAGAATGTCTCTGGTGGCAGCAGAAATTTTAAGGGGAGAGAGAGAGAGAGAGAGAGGGAGAGAATTGCAGTATATTTAAGAAATATTTTCTGAGGTAGAATTGATAAGCCAGAACCTCCAGTTCTGTGGCAATGGTGGAATATAAAGGCCGCATACTTCCACATTCCCAATACATATTCACGAACATTTTAGACCTGTACCAACACAGGAAAACAGTAGCAAGTACAGTGGAACCTCGGTTTATGAACACCTCGGTTTATGAATTTTCGGTTTATGAACGCCGCGGACCCATCTGGAACGGATTAATTCACTTTCCATTACTTTTAATGGGAAAGTTCGCTTCAGTTTATGAACGCTTCAGTTTATGAACAGACTTCCGGAACCAATTACACCCATGTTTCAATTTATGAACGCTTAAGTTTAAGTACTCCACGGACCCGTCTGGAACGGATTAATCCACTTTCCATTACTTTCAATGGGAAAGTTCGCTTCAGTTTATGAACGCTTCAGTTTATGAACAGACTTCCGGAACCAATTGTGTTCATAAACCAAGGTACCACTGTAAAGAATAATGCTGTCCTTTAGCTTGCTGCTGAGAACTACCATGTCACTAAAAACATAGACTTCAGTCTGGGAATAACCACAAGCAAACTCCAGGCAGGGCAATACTCTTGTGGTTAAACCTGTTAAGTCTCCGGCAACAGAGACTTTTCTTGGTTAGCAATACATTTCCTGGAAGGAGCACAGCCACCTTAAACAAAGTGTGAAATGGGAAAATCTGTCAAGGGAGAATAAAATATTTTTGCTTACTTTTTTAGGTTAGGGTTTTGTTTTTTCGCTACTTATTGATATCCTTTTTGCCGCATCGCCGAGGACAGTAGAATTCCAAGCAAACAACCAGAAGGTAAGCCTTCTACAGGAATGGATCTGAGCATTAACTGAATAGCCTAAGGCAAGAGTTTAAATACTTATGATACATTTAAATGAGATAAGTAGAGTAGGACACAGAGGACAAGGATGGAAGAGGCTCTTCACCGGGTAGCTTCTTGGCTATCTACTACTACACAATGACTCCCCGAGTCTGAATCTCAAAATAAAAAGGCTTTTGCAAAGTCCCCCAAGGTAGATGCAACAACACACAGCTGAACTATATTGCCAGCATGTATTGTTTACAAAGCTTTCATTGTAAAACATATAATTGGTGGGTGTTTAATTTAACCATGTATTTTATGGAGGAGTATCTTGTATTCTGCAACTTTTGTATCTTTTAACTGTTGATATTTCATTGTTAGCTTTTCCGTAACTTATTGAAGGGTGGAATGTAAATATCCTTAATTAATTAATTAATAACAATTTCAAAACCAATATGACCCATCCTTCATTAATTTAGACAGGAACATTTGATTAAGGCTGCTCACCCCCGCCCACAAAATCTGTATTTTGTACCATCTTGCTATTTGGTTTTTTGGTTTTGTGTGTGTGTGTGGTTTTTTTAGTTTGTCTTCCAAAGGCAAACTCTTTAAAACAGGAAGCAAATTCTTTTTGAATCTTCACAGGAGACCAGCAATTGATCGGGTTAGCAGCACGTTTTCTCAAAATGATTCTGACCTCCCCCCCCAAAAAAAAAACGTATAATTGTTCAATTTTATATGCTTCTGTCAACATTAACCTACCCGTAGCTACTTCTAATCCATCAGAGGATTCTTTAGCTTTAAGGTTTTTATGTTCCCTTTCCAGATCTTATAATTTTAGGCACTTTGATCTTTTCTTTGTTCATTTCTGCAGTGATGCTACACTAATGAAGTGGCCCCTCATCACTGCCATTTCCTGCCTCCAACGCTGACGCTAATCTTGGATCTTTGGTGCTATTTTCATCAAACATAGCTGCAGCCACTTCTGTATCTCACAGCAACAAACAAACATTTCATCTTCAAGGTTTACATTCTATTTGGGATTCATTCATGGCCCAAAAGTTTCCCAATTCCTTCACAACTTTTTAGAGAAGACAAAATGATCGGAAAGACACTTGAAAACAAGGCATTGATCCACGAAGGGGGATGAGGATATGGTATTCTTTACAAAACCACAATGTGTTCTCAGTGTTGAATAGTGGGGTAAGAAGGATGAAGACACAGCTCTCAAAACAACCAGCTCTTTATTCTAGCTCTGAGTCCAGACTGAACAGTAACTTAGCCAACTGGCTTATATAGTACTCAGTAACTTGCAACAGTAACAAATTTCCCCTAGCTACCCAATCCGTGAACAGCACTCTCAATCCTTCATTTGCATGTTGTGGACCTGAGTGAGAACTGCAGCCACAGTGGGCAGAAGGAGTACTGCAGTTAACTTAATACATAACACCCATTGTGGACCTGAGTGAGAACTGCAGCCACAGTGAGCAGGGTAAGAACTGCAGCCACGGTGGCCAGAAGGAGTACTGCAGTTAACTTAATACATAACACTCAGACCCTCTTATGCTATGGGATGTGGCTTAGAGCTGCCCTTGGTCTCTGCTTCTTGAACCTATGAGCCTGAGAACCTCATCAGATGGCGTTCAGGCTACCCTCTCCCTCCCTACCATCCCACAAACCCACTACCACAATCTTCCTTCGAGATTTCTCCACAACCTTTGGATGTTGTGGAGTACGGTCTGCTGCTAGAGGCCTTCTCATTGTACCAGCAGGAAGCTTCACCACTGTCGCTCCTTTGTCATAGGTGCTCTGAAAGAACAGAGCTTGAAAGGGGTGAGCATATTGAGGCTGATCAGGGAAGGCCTTGGAGTCAAAGAAGGAAAACACACCTCATCTTCTGGCTTGGCTGGTGCAGGGTTTGAGAAGTGGCCATTCCTTGTACCCTAGAATTACCTTGCTCAAGCCTTTGCATGCATTTATGCTGCAGTCCTAAAGTGGGAAGGGGAGGTGGAACTGAATATATTCCAACTGCCTTATTCTAAGTCCTTCCAGACTCTTGCTAGCAATGAAGGCAGAAGGGAGCTCTTGAACTCATCTATTCATTTTGCATTTTTACACTACTGGGAACAATAAGAGGGGAAGAAGAGGGAGAGATAGAAACCAATTCCTGGGCTGATATAAATAATCTCTCCTAGGTTTGGGGACATGTTCTGATCCAAGCTGCTTCCTGTCTAACTTTTCCCCAACATGAACACTTTCTGTCCCTTCTGACACCAGAGCTCTAAAACCACTTGGGCCAGGGAACCAAATGTCGTCCCCTTCTCCTAGTGCCCTCAATCTTTCCCAACATCAAGGTCTTTTCCAGGGAGTCTTCTCTTCTCATGAGGTGGCCAAAGTATTGGAGCCTCAGCTTCACGATCTGTCCTTCCAGTGAGCACGCAGGGCTGATTTCCTTCAGAATGGAGAGGTTTGATCTTCTTGCAGTCCATGGGACTCTCAAGAGTCTCCTCCAGCACCATAATTCAAAAGCATCAATTCTTCAGCGATCAGCCTTAATTGTGGTCCAGCTCTCACTTCCATACATCACTACTGGGAAAATCAATAGATGGGAGGTGGTTATAATACTCTCCACTGCCACAGAGCACAGGAGTCCACCATCCCCAGTTTCTGAGACCTCCAGTAGAAGCTCCAACAGAACCACCATTACCTATGTCATGGGACACTGTAGCTGCCAAAATGATCAAAGCCCTATCCCATTCAGACTAAGCCACAGCCTTATTTAAGGCTCAGTCTGGGCTTATAAATTTATAAATCTGGGCTTATAAATTGCTGAATGCCATGCCACACACAGCCTACTTGAGCCATTAACCAGAGCAGAAAACCCAGCTTTCAATGAACATTGTGCAAAATATATCTTAGCTCATATAAGTGACTTTTTAAAATGTCCATGTTGTTGGTTAATGTGAATTTCTTGAAGCAGCAAAGTATCTACATCCACTCCCCTTAAATCACAGCAGACTCTTTTAACTGGTCTGTTTACACCCACTATAACAACTGAGTGGATACTACGAGCTCACAGAAACTTTATTGTATTTCTTATAGCGCATCAGCGGTTCTCTCATGTCACACTAGGGTCTAGTTTAAGAATTTCTGGCTTTCACTAGGAATGGAGGCAAAATTAGTTTGGTCTACATTTTAAGACAAACTGACCTAATTGGCCAATCCTTGCCTTATATAAGAATTACATCATCTGTCAATTGGAGGGCATATTTGTCTGAATATTTTGACAGAGTTTCATTTCAAAATGGAGTTTGGTTCCAAATGTGTTTTTAGGAGGAAAATGCATTGGAAAACATGCAAAATCTGCATTTTATGATATATATATATATATATATATATATATATATATATATATATATATATATATAATGCATAAAACATCTATAAAATAAGTGCTATTTACATTTGAAATTTTGTATGGATTTTATTTAATCTGGGGAAAAGAGAGCGGAACAGAACGGACTGAGTACATGGTAAACCTGCAAGGGTCAGGAATAGGCATATCCATCCATCACCTTGGCTATGTTCGAATCCCTGTGACGGGGTGAGCTCCCGTTGCTCTGTCCCAGCTCCTGCCAACCTAGCAGTTCGAAAGCACGTCAAAATGCAAGTAGATAAATAGGAACCGCTACAGCGAGAAGGTAAACAGCGTTTCCATGTGCTGCTCTGGTTTTCCAGAAGCGGCTTTGTCATGCTGGCCACATGACCTGGAAGCTATACGCCGGCTCCCTCAGCCAATAATGAGAGATGAGCGCGCAACCCCAGAGTCGGTCACGACTGGACCTAATGGTCAGGGGTCCCTTTACCTTTACCTATGCTGGAATTGCTCACAAATACCACTGAAGATGGGGTGAGAAGTGATATTGGTGATGTGCCTTTCATATGTTGGCTAGTATATCCCCACATGGCTACATAGCATGAAACCATTTAAGGCTTTCCAATTCCATTTTAATTCTGCTGGGTTTTTTTCTGCCAATGTATGTTTAAACAGTTTCAAATTTCATATAATATATTTAGCAATTAGTAGAAAACTCTAAATGTTTAATATCTAAACAAAACGTTTAATTTTTAAACAGAAAAAGTGGTTGGTAGCATTCAGTTTAGTAACAACAAAAAAATCGCGCTCAACATTCAGAACAAGGAAAGAAGGAAGGAGGGAAAGAGCTATATTGGCTTGCATAAAAAGAACGAAACCTTCCAATTCAGTTATTTACCAAATGTTATGAGTGGTATTGTGGAGTGCTTAGGAAAAAGCCAAACAGTAAATCATGTAAAATTATGTTCTTTTGGAACCTTAAATTTTGCATTTTAATTGTTTTTAAGCTGATCTCATCAGTCTTATGGCTTGAAATAAGCAATATAGTCCTAGATAAGAGAGGGGGGAAATATAAAATGAGAGATCAGGAAAGTGCAATAACAATAATGGATGGATGTGATTCCTCCTGATGTGCTGCTTTTTATGAGTGCTAAATCGCGAACAAGCATGATGGAGGGTTTTTTTAATAGGGCAGACCCACTGTGTCAAAAATGGCTGCTACCAGCAAGAACTTGAAATAAAATATTGCTTTCAAACACTACTTAAGTTCTCCCTGAAATAAAGAAGCTCTCTTTTTTTTCACCATTCAACTGTACGTAGCTCCTACTAGTCTTGGCAGTATTACCTTTCCCTCTTTTCTCTTTACATTAATGTGTAAATAATGCTCGACAAAGATAAATCAAGGTTAATTTGTTTATGGATGACTTCAAGGTTGTTAAAGATGACCAGAATGCTGATTAATATATTTCATTCATCACACTGCATCATACTTTTCCTTGCAAAGCTCTTATAAGTACTTCTCAGTTACCCATCCTTTCAAAATAAAGTAGGGTAATAATAATAATAATAATAATAATAATAATAATAATAATAATAATAATTTTTTTAGTTGTGGTGCTGGAGGAGACTCTTGAGAGTCCCATGGACTGCAAGAAGATCAAACCTATCCATTCTGAAGGAAATCAGCCCTGGGTGCTCACTGGAAGGACAGATCCTGAAGCTGAGGCTCCAATACTTTGGCCACCTCATGAGAAGAGAAGAATCCTTGGAAAAGACCTTGATGTTGGGAAAGATGGAGGGCACAAGGAGAAGGGGACGACAGAGGACGAGATGGTTGGACAGTGTTCTTGAAGCTACGAACATGAGTTTGACCAAACTGCGGGAGGCAGTGCAAGACAGGAGTGCCTGGCGTGCTATGGTCCATGGGGTCACGAAGAGTCGGACACGACTAAACGACTAAACAACAACAATAATAAATTCATACACCACCCATCTGGCTGGGTTTCCCAGTTCCTTAGTTTACGTTTGGAACACTGGCCGAAATTCCACACTGGCTGCTGAAAAGCAGACAAGAATCAGCTGAATGATACCCACAAATAAAAGCCGTGGATGCTAGATTGCACCAGAAAACACCCGTTTTGAAGCAAAACAAAACCCAGAGGAAGGAACGGCATGTTGGCTAAGCAAGTATGAGTTTCCAAAGCCATATATGCCCAAAAAATAACATGAATGTGCAAATAGGCAGGGCGTGTTAGGAGAGAGTTAGCAGGAAGAGATCTGCTTGACCTGTTTCTGACCAACAGATTCCCCCTTGAAAATGGCTCTTAGGTCTGGCCCCTGAAATATTTTTTTGGGGGGGGGCGAAGGGACCTCAGCCACTAGGAGTTGGCTCCTATGCTGGAAGTGTGCAGAAAAGTGCAACCAAGGTGATCAAGGGTCTGGAATGCCTTATGAAGAATGGTTGAGGGAGTTGGGCATGTTTAGCCCTGAGAAGAGGAGACTGAGAGGAGATATGATAGACACCTTCAAATATCTAAAGGGCTGCCACATGGAAGAGGGAACAAGCTAGCTTTCTCCTGCTCCAGAGGCTAGGATCCCAGCCAATGGATTCAAGTTACGAGAATGGAGATTACGAATAATCACCAGGAAGAACTTTCTGACAGTGAAAAATGTTCAACAGTGGAACAGACTCCCACAAGTCTTGGTGGACTTTCCTTCCTTGCAGGTTTTTAAGCAGAGGTTGGCTGGCCATCTGTCATGGGTGCTTTAGTCGAGGTTGTTGCATTGCAGGGGCTGGGTTAAATGACCCTCCAATTCCCTCCCAACTCTACAATTTTATGGTTCCATGATTCTATGACTGTCTCTCATACTAGATGCCTTCTCCTTCTCCTTGCAACTGTAAAAGCGGACCCATGGTATGGAATAACCACAGATCCTACTGCTGGAACAATACCATAGCTCAGGGGTTCCCAACAAAATTTTCTCAAGGACCCCTCATAGAGCCGCAATTGTGACAAGACCCCCATTAATTCCTAATCCTAAATCTAATTCCTAATTCCTAATCTATTTTTTCCAGTAAGCTTAACACTGATCTTGGAAGGGTTAGGTTCAAGGGACGCCGACGATTTAGGTTCAATGGACACTGACAAGATCGGTTCGAGAGTCACTGACTTACTTGGTTGAACATCAAATGCATTATCTTCCTCTTCATCTGTAGGCCATTGTCGTTTTAACGAACCACTTTTTAACCAATGGTCCATTTTTAACTACGCGAACTGTAGCTTCTGCGAAAAACAACGCTTTGTTTACAAACACTACTGTTTTGCAAAGAGGCAGCACGCGCCTGGGAGGAGGGAGGGGAATGGAGAAGACAGGGTACCTGCGCAGTAGCGCACTAATGAAGCCGACGTGCGCAAAGCATCTTGGGGAGGTGAGCGTTAGTAGAATGCGCGCACTGCCTCTTTGCAAAACAGTAGTGTTTGTAAAGCGTCACCTAACAGCATACAGCAGAACTACTGCCTCTATCTAATTCTAGTTTTGCGCTAGACTCTGCTCATGCAGGAAGCGGCCAAAACAAAAAATCTGTTATCATACGAAATATATTTAATATATTTTTTATTCTAATAGCATCTTGCGGACCCCTCTGGCATAGCTCGCGGACCCCTGTGGTCCGCGGACCACCTGTTGGGAACCACTGCCTAAAAGAGGAACATGTGATTACTGACAAAAGCAACAGCCACAGGTCTCTCCCCGCCCCAGTCTGCTTTGTAATGTCTTGTGCAACTTATTCCATGTAGTGATTTGACAATGCTATGTATTTCACTGCCCGACACCAGCATATGATGTGGAGCAGGTGCACAGAAACATCCACCGCCATCACATGTCTTGTACTAAATATGAAAGGGGAGCCAAGGAGAGGGAGGCGTGCAGTGGCAGTTTTCTCTGGCAGCTGCATGCTTCAAAAAATGTGCAGTTCCAGCCAATGTGGGCCCCATCAAAATGTCTATGCCTTAACTAGGGATGTGCCTCCTTCATGTTCCACTAGTCTGATTTAAATTTAAATTATTTTGCTTTCCTTCTAAATTCTGTAGACCTTTTGCTGAAGCTTGAACTTACATATCCACCTCTAATAACACTCTAGGTAACATTTGGTGACAATGTGATCATGGACTATGATCAGGCACGTCCAACAGGTAGATCGTGATCTACCGGTAGATCACTGGTAGATCACTGGCTCCCCCCAAAAGAAGCTGAACAACTGTGGCTCCCCTAAAAAAAGCTCGACATTTTACCTCCTCCCTGAAAAAACTCAACAACTTTGACCCCAACCCCTGAAAAAAGGGCCTTCCTCCTTCCTAAAAAAGGGGGAGCAGATCACTGCCACTACTCTGTGAGTAGATCGGAGTCTCTTGGGAGTTGGCCACTCCTGGACAATGTGATTTATAATAAACATTATGCATGGTTTCCCCCCCCTTCATTTAAATCGCCAGTGTCCACTTCAGTGTGTTAACAAATAAAGAGCCATAAGCCTAATATTCTTTCAGTGACTTCACACATGAAACATCAGCATTAATTTTTATTATTCATAAAGCTTGTGTTGATAATCTTAAGCTACATAAATAACTTTATACAGCAACCTTTCAGTTCATTTATGGTGGGCCAGGAAATATACCATTTGCTCCAGCATGAAGCCAGTCCACTTTGTTTCATAATTTACCATGGGTTTCGATTGCCAGCACTGTACACATTGCAAAAAAAAATTCCTCAGTATAAATAAAACAATGTACTATAATATGCACATGGTATGTATTAATGCAGTCATTAGTAAGCACAGCCCGCTGAAGTATTAATGCATATTAGATTATAGAGAGCAAAACTAATACACATTAGGTTAGATTGTGTTCCAGCAGTAATTACTACAATACTATGTTAACCATAAGAAACTGCCATCTGCCTTCAAGAAATATAAATAATACCATCTATTTGCTGTTTCAAAGCACTAAGAACGCAGCCAATGTCTTTTAAGATGAAACTCCTGCTGAGAACCACAACACGTATCATGGACACTAGTGATTTATATTACAACACTAGCCTTTTTGAGTGCTTGGAGACAGAAATGTTCGTGACATGAAAAGTTGCTGCAGTCATACAATAATAAACTTCTTTTTTTCACCCAAATACTGCTCCGTGTGAGTCTCCAACGTACCATTTCCATACTGTTTCTCTTGGCATGTAACAGAAGCAGCTACCAGTTTTTAATACCACGCTAACATGGAGATTTCTCAAAATGTTAGTAGTGACATTTCTCACAAAGGTGTGTGAAAAAATTATTACCTTTGCTTATGGTTATCTATCATTGGATTTCAAATCTACCTTTCCCGGATCTCAGGCTGATTTTCTTTTACAGCCCTCCTCACCTATGACCCCCCAATTACATGGTTGCAGAGAAGTTTTAAAGATACTAAATATGCAAAGAGCTGCTGCCCTTCCTATGGGGGGGGGAAGCATAACTGAACCACCTTTTTACACACTGGTAGGTAGCCAGTGTGTAAAAATTATGGTGCTGAATTGTGTGAATTGAATTATGGTGCTGGAGGAGACTCTTGAGAGTCCAATGGACTGCAAGAAGATCAAACCTATCCATTCTTAAGGAAATCAGCCCTGAATGCTCACTTTAAGGACAGATCGTGAAGCTGAGGCTCCAATACTTGGGCCACCTCATGAGAAGAGAAGACTCCCTGGAAAAGACCCTGATGTTGGGAAAGATGGAGGGCACAAGGAGAAGGGGACGACAGAGGACGAGACGGTTGGACAGTGTTCTCGAAGCTACAAACATGAGTTTGACCAAACTGCGGGAGGCAGTGGAAGACAGGAGTGCCTGGCGTGCTATGGTCCATGGGGTCACGAAGAGTCGGACACGACTAAACGACTAAACAACAACAGGTAGCCGCAAACAAATGTGCTACTCTGGGCAAGTTTTGGAAGGAAATACTTTTAACAAGATTTGGAGCTGTTCATTTTAGTTACAGTTTTAACTGTTTGCTGCTGGAAGCACTTCATTTTCTGATAAAGCACACCCACCAGGAAAATACTATATGCCTGGAACGCTATTCCACCATTGATCCAACAGGCCCCTTTTCTTTCTGCATTTATTTCTGGCTACTGAAGACTCGTACTTTTTAACTCCTGCTTTGCCTTGTCGTGGCACTTGGTGTAGTCTCACCCACTGGGTTCATGGCAGCCCACCTACATTGGGATGCTCCTAATCAATTACGCTAGTAAGCACACTAAGTCCGAGCAATTCCTTCCCACATTCCTGACTAAAATATACCCACAAGGACAAGAGATATGTGACCTGATTTATCACGTAAGCATTTTGAAATTTAATTTGATGTGCGTGGAAATTGGTTTTTTTTTTCTTCCCCTGCAGGAAACATCTATGGTTGAAACAGCCTTGGGTGCTGAGATTGGGACATTTATAATGTAATTCTGGGGAAAGAAGATGAATGAAGACATTGTAAATATGCCTTTGGAACTCGAAAGAGGAAAATGCTACTTGAGAGGGCAATTTAACATGAAGAAACAGCAGAAAAGATTAGGAACTCTTTTGCTATTTCTCCACTCTGAATTCCCCTCTCCTCGAGAAACTTTTTATTTAAACAAAGTTAGAACTCAGTTACATTGTGTTTGAATAGTCTGTTAAAGAAGCAGTGTAGAGGAAGCAAGGTGTCCCATAGAAATCAATGAAACTTACAGCACAATCTTTCACGGGCTCACTCAGAAGCACAACCCGCTTATTTCAATGCAGCCTCTGCCTAAATAAGTGCACAAAATTGCAGATTTAACTGTGCACTCGTTGTGATTAGTTTCCAGTCAGAATATAAGTACATATGTATAACCTCCTTTGAAGCACACACCTCTGAGCTGAGACAGTGCCTTTGAATACTTACACTGTGCGAGAAGACACTGGGTCTCATTCAACTAATGTTGCCATAATTAGTTAGAGTCTCAGGGACAGAGGAGTCCGCAAAAAAAAAAAAAGGAAGAACAGATTTCCTGCAGGTGTGAGGTACAGTCATGCATGTCAGCCTTCCAACCCTTTCTAAAAAAAAAGCAGTTTACTAATCTCATATCTCTGTCAGACAGATCCAAGTGAAATCATCGGCTGTAGCATTTCTAAAGAGAGATTCATCAGCCGCTCTAGTTTAATGCAAAAATAATAAATTGTATTAAAGATTTTTTTTCATCACACTAATGTACAACTATACAAGGATGGTGTCCAGGGGGTCTGTAAAAACCTGCGCTGTTTTGATCCCCAATACTTCAAATGTGCATATATTTTTTCTAACACACACACACACACACTACATAAATCCTGCATGTTCCCTGATTGCGGGCATGCTGAGCTTTATTTTGTGAATGGGGGGGGGCTGTGTGTGATGTTGGATGGGAGACACCTGGCTTGAGAGCAGTACATGTGAAAAAGGATCTAAGAGTCTTGGTAGACCACAAACTTGACATGAGTCAACAGTGCGATGCAGCAGCTAAAAAAGCCTATGCAATTCTGGGCTGCATCAATAGGAGTATAGCGTCTAGATCAAGGGAAGTAATAGTACTACTGTATTCTGCTCTGGTCAGACCTCACCTGGAGTACTGTGTCCAGTTCTGGGCACCACAGTTCAAGAAGGATACTGACAAGCTGGAACGTGTCCAGAGGAGGGCAACCAAAATGGTCAAAGGCCTGGAAACGATGCCTTATGAGGAACGGCTTAGGGAGCTGGGTATGTTTAGCCTGGAGAAGAGAAGGTTAAAGGGTGATATGATAGCCATGTTCAAATATATAAAAGGATGTCATATAGAGGAGGGTGAAAGGTTGTTTTCTGCTGCTCCAGAGAAGCAGACACAGAGCAATGGATTCAAACTACAAGAAAGAAGATTCCACCTAAACATTAGGAAGAACCTCCTGAGAGTAAGAGCTGTTCGACAGTGGAATTTTCTGTCAAGAAGTGTGGTGGAGTCTCCTTCTTTGGAGGTCTTTAAGCAGAGACTTGACAGCCATCTGCCAAGAATGCTTTGATGGTGTTTCCTGCTTGGCAGGGGGTTGGACTGGATGGCCCTTGTGGTCTCTTCCAACTCTATGATTCTATGATTCTATGTTTTGCTGGGTGGCATCATAGCTGCCAAGTTTTCCCTTTTCTCAAGAGGAAGCCTATTCAGCATAAGGGAATTTCCCTTAAAAAAAGGGATAACTTGGCAGCTATGCTAATAGGCTTTAGCCACTTTAACCATCCCACCCCATCACTTGAACCAAGTGAACATTTAAGGTACCACTCCTGCCCCACCTTCTCAGCCACCAAAGTGATAAGCATCTATTACTACAATCCTTACTTCCGTTGATGAGACATGCCTCAGTGGGCTGCTGGTGGGGTGGGGCAACACACACACACACACACACACACACACACACACACACACACTTTATTATTTGCTGCTTTGTGGAAATCTGGTATGTCAGAAACTTTTATGTCAAAAATAAAAAGGGCACATGCATAGATAAACAAATGCCTGCATACACAACCACAAAAGCCTTCAGGTTTCCAGAACTCAGGGCGGGTGAGGAGCTACTAATTGAGTGGAGGGGACAATACATAGTGTGAATCTATCTTATCAAGCAAAGCCCACTGTGTCAATCGGAAACACTGAGACAGACTACAATTGAGAGCACTCGTTTGGGGGAGGGGGACGCAGAATCATGGAAAAATTCAAGCCTTTTATTATATAAATACATGGAGTATAAAGTGGTATAGGTTAGAGGGGAAAGATTTACTTACATTTTTAGTTCCCTTTGTGGTCAGTTATGCAGCAGGATAAAAAAAAACTGCACAGACAAAGAGATGTGCGCTTCATTTCTTATAATTCAGAATTGTTCTAAAAGTCTCGTTTAGGGAAGCAGATTCCGAGCAAACACCATATGTGTACAAACATCATCATTTTAACACTATGGCAGCCCTACACTAGACCTGGTTTCCTTTTGGTTTGTTACAGGAGGGCGGCATTTCCCGAAATTCGTGCCACGGAAAGAGAAAAGTGACTTTGGCAAAAAGGAGTCAAAATATCCAGATGCCGAGGATTATCCTAAGGAGACTAGGTCAGGACACCATCTGTGAGCTGTCTTCACAGGGAGAATGAAGTGAGAGCTTTCTTCTTCAGCAGGATTCAGCCAAGCACATTATTGACAATTCTCTCTGCTGGCATAATCGGAGGAAGCATCTTCCCATGCTGCAAAATGGCAATCAGAGCAATGCAGGAGAAGGATGTCTTAGTAATGACGACTCAGTACCCAACAACTGCAAAATTATGGTGATGGACCAAATGAGGAAGGTTGCTCAAATACAGATTTGCCCATCCATCTAAACCTGGTTCTTAGGCTTTGAACTCCACATGGAACAGAAGCTTGAAGATAAAGTGGAACACAGGTGGGCTTGGTAAATCATTCCACCATGGTAACATTTATGCGCTTCTCTTGAGGTTCTGAAACCGTGTCCAAAACCAACATTCTCTGCTGGAAATGGGGATTTGCAACAAACAAAAAGCAAAGCAGGTGCAGTGCAGAGCTGCCATGATGTAATGTGGATTTGTAGATTCCAGCCATCTGGTTATTATGGCTCTTTTCTAGACTGCAACTTACATAGCTTGTGAGCCACAGTTTTCCACAAGGAAATATATTCATGCAATACTGATGCCCAACACAACCTGGAGGATGAAGGAAAATATCAGATCTGTGGAAGCCTAAACTTTTCCTTCACCTTCGCACTCTTCAACTGGGCATGCGCTTAGCATAAGGATGACCAAATCGTTCTACTTCTGGTTCATACTACTTTTGCATATGTCAATCCATGAGCACTGAAATCCGCCTGATTGGCTGCTCCTGCAGGCCAATCAGGTTGTGGATTCACTTCCCCCTGGAGTTGGATTGGGTGGCTCCTGCGGACCAATCAGACTGCTGATTCTGGATCCTATTGTTCTATGATTCAGCTCAGTACATAACAAGCACCTTCTGTTCCATTTCTGCATTTCCCTGTGCATTTTAACCCACATGGAAATTATCATTAAACACATATTTAAATATGCATTTTAAGCACTATGGATTAGATCCATCCTAACTTTTACTTGCAATAATTTAATTTTAGTGGGTTTAACCTGAGTGTGACTAACATTGGTTACAACCCTTATTATCTCAAAATATGCATTTTTGATTTGATTTCCTAAATGATAGACATTCCAGTCTGATATACTATAAAGAATGGAAATTAAAATTTGTTGAAGATGCCTTAAGATTCTTTACATTTTTAAAAAGGTCTTGTTATATGCTTTTTGAGCTGAGAACCGCATCTGTACAGTCAGAAAGTTAAAAAGCAGTGGATAGCTAATTTCCAATCTGCATATTAGTTTGCAAGATGAGGATCAGTTCAGTTCATATAGGATTTATCAAAAATATAACTCCTCAGGCATCCAAAGTTTACCCAATGTAACTTTCTGTCACAGCATTTAACCATATTAAGGAGAAAGTTGATTCAAGGAAGCAGCAGAATTGGAAAAACATATAAGTATGACAATAGATAGTCTCAACCACAAGATTTATTTGTACCCCAGTTCAGCACTTTGGCAAATAGCCTGCTTAGGAAGCTCTCTGATTCAATTCAAAGTACTTAGCCAAATCCAGATTTGGAAAACAAAGTTTTATGTCTTGCACATGCACTGATATGTATAACTTTTTAAGTGGCTATACCTTTTCCCTCCTTTTGACAGAAGAGGGTGAAATTTATAGGCATGGTAGCTCCTGTGGAGTGGACAAAGCTCCCCCAATTATAAACAAAGAGGTCTAGGGTTTTTGTATTGTTGTTGTTTAGTCATTTAGTCGTGTCCGACTCTTCACGACCCCATGGACCATAGCACGCCAGGCACTCCTGTCTTGCACTGCCTCCCGCAGTTTGGTCAAACTCATGTCCGTAGCTTCGAGAACACTGTCCAACCATCTCATCCTCTGTCGTCCCCTTCTCCTAGTGCCCTCAATCTTTCCCAACATCAGGGTCTTTTCCAGGGAGTCTTCTCTTCTCGTGAGGTGGCCAAAGTATTGGAGCCTCAGCTTCACGATCTGTCCTTCCAGTGAGCACTCAGGGCTGATTTCCTTCAGAATGGATAGGTTTGATCTTCTTGCAGTCCATGGGACTCTCAAGAGTCTCCTCCAGCACCATAATTAAAAAGCATCAATTATTCAGCGATCAGCCTTCTTTATGGTCCAGGGTTTTTGTATAGGGCACTTTAAAGTCCGTCCGCCCCCAATAGGAACCATATATAACTTACTGTTCTGAGGAGAACTGGATAAAATTTGCAGACGTGGTAGTTAAAAAGGGATTCATTTTGTCTTCTGTATTGTTTTATGGACAATTTATATCAAAACAGAACACATGATAGAGGATCCCCTTGATAAGAAACCTTGTTAATTACAGACAAATAGAGTCAGGGATTTACTTATTAATTGTATTAGCACCTTCAAAGATGTTTTGGAGGGTAGAAAACTAGAAGGGATTTGTTTCCCTCCCTGTGGTGTAGTGTGCAATGAGTTTATTATTAAAATGGCATGCATCATAGAGGTGCCCTTAGAAAAAAATAACTCATTTCAGAAAGATGTGTGCAGAGGCTAGGGAATTGTGGTGAATGGAGGGGGGGAAGCTTCTGGGTTGTGTTCTACTCCATTGGCACCCAAAATTGCAGAACCTAACTGTAAAGTTGATTTGTCAAAAGTGGATGTGTAGAAGGACTTGAATGTCCAGCATTTACAAGCACATACTGGTAGGAAAAAAGGCGGGCAAAAAGCTATGATAAAATAATTCCCTCCGATTGGAAGCAAGACCTGTCTGCCACAAAAGAGCCCCACCCCTCAGCATTTTGCTACCTCGGTTTATTAACACAATTGGTTCCAGAAGTCTGTTCATAAACTGAAGCGTTCATAAACTGAAGCGAACTTTCCCATTGAAAGTAATGGAAAGTGGATTAATCCATTCCAGACGGGTCCGCGGAGTACTCAACCTGAAACGTACTTAACCCAAAGCATGGGTGTAATTGGTTCCGGAAGTCTGTTCATAAACTGAAGCGTTCATAAACTGAAGCGAACTTTCCCATTGAAAGTAATGGAAAGTGAATTAATCCGTTCCAGATGGGTCTGCGGTGTTCGTAAACCGAAAATTCGTAAACTGAGGTTCCACTGTATGTTGATCTTTGGGATAAATTTTTGCAGACACACTGTTGGCACTTTAATGTCTGAATCTCTGAAACACCCCAAATCACTTCAGATGCCCCTCTTTGCTTCACGGTCCCTAAGAGAGATTCGGATTTGGCTCACACAGATCCCAAATCTGTCTAAATTGCCCTAGTTCCATTAAGGATCCAATGCAATTTACAATGCACTTTTCTTTCTGACTAAGAAAAGATGGTAGGGAGATGTGAAGCAGGAATGTGCCAGAAGTGTCAATATTGCAAACGAGGAAGTTTCTTAATATAATTGTCTCAAAGACAAAGGGCAAAGCTACAAATTATACATCATTTCTTCATTCTTTCCCCCTAAGATAAAGCAGATATGGGTGGTCCTGCCTGAATTGAGGACTGTTGTCTTCTCAACATTGTCTTTCTCCAACTCCTTGAGAGACAGAATGTACAGGAAGCTCTATCATTTGTCACTTAAGGTGAAAAGTAGCTGAGGGAGAAGAATTGTAAGTGGACAAATTGCTGGGAAGGAGAAGGTTAAGCAGTACTTCTCTTTCTCCCTCCAATGGTTCCCCACTCAATTTGAAGCCACCAGCATCTGCTTGACCTGATAAAAGAGAGTCCTCAAGGAAAAGAATTACCGAATATGTACTTCCACCCAAAGAACAATTACCTTTCCTGCAATCTCTTGAAATTGATAACATCCAGTCCGAATACAAGCAAAACTAATCTCTAAAAGTTCAAAAGCCTCAAGACATGTCTACTCTACAAACTTATATCAGTTTTCTACTAATGTAATTGCCGTGACTTCCCCCCCAAAGCACGGGTCTGGGACTTCTCTGTTTGAGATCCTTAGGATTCTTCGGAGAATTGCAGTTCCCAGAGATTCCAGGTGAAAGGGATTTACACTTAATCAAGTTTAAAGATGCTTTCGGATGTGGACAACTTGGCAGTGCCCAATCATTGCTGTCTACTTTAAGGGGAAGCAAAGCAGCAATTCTGCTTCCAGACATCTAAAACTAGAGCCAAGTGGACAGCCATTCTTTTCCCAGGCCCAAATGTTGGAGGAGAGGCAATTTCACCAGAATTATTGTACATTGCTAAAAGATTACATGCTTCTCCTCTCACCGTACTCTCAATCATTGACTGCTTTCCACCTCTGCAAAATGGGTGTGGGTGTGGATATACAGGCAGTGCTGTTTAGAAGGGGGGGAATTAAAGTGATATAATTGATTCCTAAGGAAGAAACACACACCCATAGAGAAGAAAAGAGTTGAATCACCTATACAGGCCATAACCAGCCAATACAACAGTATGGCAGGCCATCTACATCTAGGGAAACTGTGCAGCTCTTTCACCATAGCTGCCAAGTTTTCCCTTTTCTCGCGAGGAAGCCTATTCAGCATAAGGGAAAATCCCTTTTAAAAAGGGATAACTTGGCAGCTATGTCTTTCACGGAATTTTTAAAAGGTGGGTTTTCTGAGTTCTGAAAAAAAAGTGGAAGCTGAACAGCAGAAACATGAGAGACGATGCACAGATACTCTTTAAGGAGTGAGCAAAATAGAGCTTTTCCAAGCTAAATGCCCATTGTGGAAGCAGACCATGCTTGTGGTGATGGGGAACACAAGGCTTTCCATAAGTTGTTCAACTGTAACTCCCATCACCCATGACCATGTTGGCTGTGAGTGATGGGATTTGTAGACCAATAATACCTGGTTCTCTGTTTCTGGTGCAGACGTTCTCTAGCACATGAATATTGGCAATTCCATAGGAAGCAGAAAATGGGCCTATTATGTACAATGACCTCACACAATGGAAGCAAGTAAATATTATTGCTATTCATCTCAATTGAGTAGACGCGTTTGAAAGGGGAAATAAACTGATGCACTTTTTACCTAGAGAGGTGACCTTTAAAGCACAAGCTGGGTGTATTTGCACAGTGCTGCAGATTTTGTTTTTGCTATATATTTATATAGCGTGTATGTCATCTTGGGGGAACGGCGTTTAGTTGAAGAGCTAAGTGGGACACAACACAATAACCACCACATCTGCATAATTCATTAAGTGCAAGTTTACATTTATCAGTCTAAAACTATAAGAAGAGCAAAATAACACCGGCTGCAGATTGGTAACAAAAGCAAATGAGGTAAAACTATTGAACCTAGCAGACCTCACTTGAAAGAGACAAGTGCCACAACTAAACAAGCCCAACACATTGCAATTACAAAACTTGCTTCTTGGGCCAAGACCTCACAGAGCGCTCAATGGAAGGTTTGAAGGTATTCTGGGCACCACAGTTCAAGAAGGATACTGACAAGCTGGAATGTGTCCAGAAGAGGGCAACCAAAATGGTCAAAGGCCTGGAAACGATGCCTTATGAGGAACGGCTTAGGGAGCTGGGTATGTTTAGCCTGGAGAAGAGAAGGTTAAGGGGTGATATGATAGCCATGTTCAAATATATAAAAGGATGTCATATAGAGGAGGGAGAAAGGTTGTTTTCTGCTGCTCCAGAGAAGCGGACACGGAGCAATGGATTCAAACTTCAAGAAAGAAGATTCCACCTAAACATTAGGAAGAACTTCCTGACAGTAAGAGCTGTTCGGCAGTGGAATTTGCTAGCAAGGAGTGTGGTGGAGTCTCCTTCTTTGGAGGTCTTTAAGCAGAGGCTTGACAGCCATATGTCAATAATGCTTTGATGGTGTTTCCTGCTTGGCAGGGTGTTGGACTGGATGGCCCTTGTGGTCTCTTCCAACTCTATGATTCTATAATTTACTGAAGTATCCCTATCCTGGGCATTTAATCCTTTCCTCTCCCCTACAGTCTCAACAACAGCACAAACAACAACACCTTTCTCAGGTTGTAATTTGCCTTGGGAGAGAAACACAAATAGCAGCTACCCACCCAAGGGAAATTTCAGCTTTAAAATTTGGGGTGTGTGTGTGTGTGTGTGTGTGTGTGTGTGTGTGTGTTTTCCCAGGACCATGGGCAGGGAGGAAAATAACCTTCAGTGCATGCCATGGTCCCGATCCTGATCAGGCCACCTTGTAGTTGCTATTTCAAATAGGGAAGAATACACATGCAGAGACAAACTATGGCAACACACACAACAAACTTTGAAAGCACATTATTTCTCGCAAAGAATCCTGGGGACTGTAGTTTGTTAAGGGTGCTGAGGATTGCAGCTGTGTAAACTCCCAAGATTCTTTGGGGGAAATAATGTGTTTTCAATGTGTGGTGTGTACAACAGGCACCAACTCTAACCATAATTCTCCTCTTCTCTTCTATCCCTACATAAAACACAGGGTATCAAGAGAGAGCAAATTATATTTCCCAAATTACCTGTTTATCCTCATCTCCCCATCTAAACATAGTGGGAAAACTTCCAGAAATAGCAACAACAGGACTTTTCAATTTGCAACAGAGCAGCTAGTGGGGATTTTTTGGAGGCATATATACCCATGTATCTCAGGAACAAAAAGGCAAAGGAGGGATGAGAAGGGGGGATTTAAAAGCGTATAAATTCTTGGGAAAAGAAGGTCCTCCTTATCTGCAATACACACCTTCACAAGCAAGTCTTACAGACCTCTTTATTCCCTGATCTATCAGGAAAAAATGCCAGCACATTATGTCTTAACTCCCTGAAAACAGATGCTGGAATGCCTTTCAATTTAGACTGTTGTGCCACAAAGCAGCAGTGGACATTCCATACTTCTAGACTTAAATGCATTTTAGAATTATATGCAGAATTATAGCACTGGGTGACTTTTTTTCTTGAATACAGGAAGCATGAAAAAGATTTTATACCTCTTTTCTGTCTTCTAAATTACACATACATATATTTTTTTTGGTCAAGAATGAACCCATGCTTTCTTTTCAACAACATATATTTTGGAAGAAGAAAGGCAGGGGGGGGATTTTAAATGGTGCAAATCTGAAACAGAGTCAAATTTCAGATTGTGGGTTGCTCGGAGTAGCAAGTCATTTTTATCTCAACGTTTGTTTAAAAGGGGTGGGAGAGCTGCAGATTAAGCAGGATTGAGAATGTATAACATGAACAACTACAAAATTGCAGTTTAAGGCCGGTTCTGTTAACATGTAATTACTGTATAACAACATTTTTATTTTAAAAATGACACACACAAACATACATGTAATACCAGTGATATTCAAAACAAGTATACAATTGTAAGTAACCACATAAAACCACAGTGTTAGAAAGTTCAATTTATTTTATTTTATTTTATTCAATTTAATTTAATTTATTATGTTCTTTCCCAGATACTATGATACTTTCTTTCTTTGCAGAGCTGATGCTAACATTGTCTACAACAGATGCTGGCATAAATTTGTACAGAAATTAGATTCAATAGGGCATCATCCTGACCTCTAGAATTCCAGGTCCCTAGGTAACTAACTCATTGTGTTAATTAATGGACCACTGTCAGTCCACAAAATGGGATCTAACTCTGTTGGAATCAAGAATCTAAGATGGTAGTAAGAGACTATTCTTCCACTTCTTACTGGTTAGAAACCAGTACAGCAGCATTTTATTCTCATACAGCAATAAACAGTGTTCTGGATTGGCACCATTTGGATTGCTGTCCATCTGCCAACTTTAAATGGCAACCTGCTGACCCAGTCAGACAGTGTCTGGTAGAATCCCAAGTGCAGAAGGCGTGTCAGTTATCATAGACTTGCACAATACCAATATTATCACAGCAAGATGCTGTATATCACAGATGATCAATCAATAGCATGATCCACACCACATATTTCAAGCATATCAAAAGCACATTTAAAGCAAATACAGTACCATAGTTTTCAGTGTATAAGACGGCCTTTTTTTATTCTAAAAGTATGTTAAAAATAGGGGGGTCATCTTATACATGGATAGTGTGTGGTGTCGACGTGCAGTTTTTTTTTTGCCACGAGCCAGAGATTGTCAGTGGCTATTGGGTGTGTTTTTGGTGGCTGCGTCAAGGGCTGGTGCTGATTGGCTGTCGCTGCACATAGCTGTCAAGTTTTCCATTTTCTCGCGAGGAAGCCTATTCAGCATAAGGGAATTGCCCTTTAAAAGGGGGGGAGAGAACTTGACATCTATGTCACTGCGTCAATCGTGCTTGCGATTGTTGGCTTCTGTGATGCGCGTGAGCGGCAGCGTTGGTCAGGCGGCTGAGCATAGCTGCCAAGTTCCGGCCTGAGAAATAAGGGACTGGACCGGAAGTAGCAGACCGGAAGTAGCGCTGCTGCCATTTTGGAACTGGGCGGAACATGCTCAGAAGCTACTTTTGATGCTGCTCTGCCCTGTTCCAAAATGGCCACCGCACCAGAAGTCGCGCTGCGGCCATTTTTGAACTGGGCAAAGCAGCATCAAAAGTCGCTTCTGAGCATGCTCTGCCCAGTTCCAAAATGGCCATCACGCCAGAATAAACCGGGGGGGGGGGGGAACAAAAAAATCCGTTTTTTCGGCTGGGGGCAGCTGGAAAAACGGGGGTTTCCCGGGGAATACAGGAGACTTGTCAGCTATGCTGAGCGGTTTTCGGAAATCTCCCCTTTAAAAAACTCAACAACTGTGGGCAATTCCCCCCATATTCTTAATTTTGAGTCCCACAAAAAGGGGGGCATTTTATACATGGGGGCGTGTTATACACGGAAAAATACGGTAACTTCCCCCAAAGGATCCTGGGAACTGCAGTTTCCTCCTCACAGATCCACAAATGTCCATCACCCTTAACAAACTACAGATCCCATGATTATTTGGGAGGAGTAATGTGTTTTAAATATACACTGGATGTGCCTTAAATGTGCATTTCACAATGGCTGCACAACAGCTTGCCACAAGAAGACTTATTTTTCTCCCCTCTCCAGGACCTGTCAAAACTGCTCCAGAGAGTTCCCAAATCTCCAGAACATATTCTTTTTGGAGGTGCAGAAGACTGCAAGCAGGGAAGAGAGAAGGAGAAACACCATTGCATGAATGTCCACATACACTATGCTGGATCTCACCCATACTCTCTAAACTTCATGGACACCAAGTTGTAAACATTATCCAATGGGACTATGATACACAAAGTATGTCAAATGCATGTAAAAATTATTATGGAGGCTTTTTCATTCTTAATTTGTGAGTAAAATGATATTAACAATGGACTTATTTTTATTGTTTTATTGTTTTATTCTATTTATTAAATTTGTAGACCACCCTTCATCCAAAGAGCCCAGGGCAATTCACAACAAAAAAAATGCAAAATGAGAATACAAAATACATAATAAAACAAACCAATAACCTCCCCTTCCCACAAACACATTTAAAAAGCCATATTTCGAATTGAATAACCATAGACCAACTTGATGGGAAATGCATTCCAAAGCCTAACTTAATTACAGTTTTCTAGCTGTACAAGAACAGGGTTAAATCTGAAAAGCAAATAAAGAGCAAGACGATGATAATAGGAAGCTGGGGTATATAATCTTAGCAAATGGAGATATGTTGAAAAAGCAAGCTTTGCTTTGAATTTGAAACCAACATCCATCTGAGAGCAGTACCAAAATATACCCTATACTGAAAATATCCAGATGTAATTTCATTGGTTTAAGGTTTCTATGCATTATTGCTCATAAAACATTGATGCTTTATTGAACCACTAGGTGCGATTCGAAGCATCTCCTGTTTAAAAACCGAAGAGGGGGGGGCATTGTGGTAGCTCTCCTCTCTCTAAAGGGCCTGCTATCAGAAGCAAATTATGTTGTCACTGCATGCATTACCTACAGTGACATCATTTTAAAAAGTAACAGCTGCCAATTATGCTTCCTGGAATAAGAAAAATGAAGGCTTTAATTTATTCCATATTGAGAAATTTAACAATGCACCAGCACGATCCTCAGGGCCCCTTGCAACTCTACAATGCTATGATTCTCTCTCTTTTATGGTTTGTATCTGATTGCCCACCATACTAAGAGTAGACCCACTGAAAGAAATGCGTTTGGATACAGACCTAGGCATTTGTCCCCAGAGGAGTAATAAAACTACATGCATGCCTAAGAAAACAGCTCTGAGCTGCTTTTCAAGCTCCCGTTTTAGTAAACCAGATTTAAAGAGATGATAGAGAAAACAACGTATGTAATTCGCGAACTGCTCCTCTATATAGTAGAATATCAAACGCCTCCTCTTCAGCACCTTTATGACTTACAGTATCCCCTGCCCTGTTCTAAGGAAGTTATCACTGTATTAGATGTTGCTGAACAGATTCGATATGAAAGCATTGTCTGTTTGCTACCAGTATCTAACGAGTATCTCCCCTAGAGTTGCCAGCAAGGTGCTGATTAATTAACTGAGGTAGTGGAGCTGAATCATACAACAGCTGTTTAGAGAATTGTCATTAACTTGGTCTCCTTTCCTGTCTATTAACTTACTTGTAGAAATAGCTCCAAATTGCAACTTTGGGAAGGTTCTGTTGCAGACCTACCTTTCCTTGCTCATACTCCATACCGAAATAGCTGGTCAAGGACAGGTTGTTTTTTAAAAACAAACAAACAAACAAACAAATGAAGAAACAGAAATGGAAAATAATATAGGAGATTTAGAGGAAAGAAGAAGCATCAGCAGAAGAAAATAAACTTCCTAGAAGTCACAGCTCCTCTGTCACTTGTCAATGGCAGCTGACAATAGATACTCCTCCAGGCAGAACGTCAAAATGGAAATCACAAATATCCTGAGCTGATTGAAAAGTTGAGCAAGCTGACAAGTCTTTCACTGAGAGCTCTTTTTACATACGAAGGAAAATACAGTCTCTCTCTCTCTCCCTCACACACACACACACACACACACACACACACACAGCGCCACTGGAGAGCATCTACATAGAAGCATTGAGTATAAACAGATGCAGTATGCTCCCACAGTCTAATGACAGTTGGCGGAGCATCTCAACCTGTGGACCTCGGCTGCCCGACTGAATAAAGGCGATTATTCAGAAGAGTATAATCTGTATTAAATGCCAGACTGAAGGGAGGGAAATGTTCACGGGGTGCAAGATGATCATTATAGCTCCAATTTGGCTGGATTTTGTTTTTAAGTGTTTTCCAAAAAAGAAAGAAAGAAAGAAAGTGAAACATATTACATGCTATGCAATGAAACAAAACCACCACACTTTTTATTACGCGATAATATCAATGGTAACTTATTTCAGGCAAAGTTGAGTGTGTTCGTACCAGTGGGGTCACCTGATAACCTGAGCACGCTCTCCTTATTCTATCTGACATGCTCCGCCCTGACAAGGACCAGAGATCGAAAAATGTTGACACCAGCCGCATCTGTAACTGCTACTGTGTGCAATTTAATCTAATATTATGCCTCTTTTCAGCCGGCTTCCTTTATCATGCTGGAGAATTAGGAAAACCGAAAATTACATATGCGATTAAACACCAGCTAATCACTCCACACACTGAAAGAGCAACAGCAACAAAAAGTATCTGAAAATAACATCAGGTATCATGCAAAATAAATGGATGCAGAGCTGGCATTGCATTGATATAGACGGAGCATCTGCCTTGTGATAAAATTAAGCCTTGCGACAGAAATAAATCACTGTAGGAAAAGAATGCAAACCATTATCCAATAGGGTTTTCTCTTTTCTTCTTATATGACAGGACTTATTGGATTTCCTGATGCTAGACAGCTAAGTGTAACCATGATATGATGATAAATCGGGAGGACTGCATAATTTGAAATTTAACAGCTACTTTTGGGGGAGATGCTGAGATAAAAGGGGGGAAAATACTTTGATTTCTGTGAGTAAGTATTAAATTGGGAATCTCCTTTACTTATAATCTGATACTCTACTACCGTGTCATATCATCAAACAATGCCAGCAAGCAGCAGCGGGTAAAATAGATTTTGGACTAAGATGAATAAGGGAGGTACTTATCTCCCCTCCCCCATTCCCCAATATTCATAGTTTTATCTAAAGAGCATAGAATAAAGGTTACTGTTGACATAAAACATTCCAGCCTTATTTAATATTTTAGCTTGGCTACCTTTAAAAAAATCAAAAAAGGAGATAAAAATATGTTTTTGTTGCTGCTTTTATAGTGAATGAAAAAATCCATATGATCCGTAAAAAAAAAACCAAATAAATAATAGGACTTCAGTATGTTCAGTGTTTGATAAATGTGACTCAGAAAACATGATTTCACGTTTTAATGGCTTTCCATTGTTAGAAGTATGCTATTAATTAGTGGATAAATGGATTCATCTATCCAAGATGTTCTTGTTATGGCTGGCTTTTTAACCCTTTTTAAATCAAAATTTTCCCGGCCAAAAACTATGGTGCAATTGAATGGGGACAGCAGATCTTAAACGATCTACTTGTATATAATTTCTTAAAAATAAAAGCCATAATACAACCAGGAATGGGAGCTTAACAGCAAGCTTAATTAAAGGAAGTTTGTTGTTGTCATTGCTCACCATGAATCAGCTCAGCCCCAAAAAGTTGTTTATTATTAGTATTAATTTCATTCTTCAAGTGTTGTGCCTATGGTAAAGGTAAAGGGGCCCCTGACCATCAGGTCCAGTCGTGTCCGACTCTGGGGTTGCAGCGCTCATCTCGCTCTATAGGCCGAGGGAGCCAGAGTTTGTCCGCAGACAGCTTCCAGGTCATGACAAAGCTGCTTCTAGCTCCTGCCCACCTAGCAGTTCGAAGGTACACCAGTGCAAGTAGATAAATAGGTACCATTTCCATGTGCTGCTCTGGTTTGCCAGAAGCGGCTTTGTCATGCTGGCACATGACCTGGAGGCTGTACGCCAGCTCGCTCGGCCAATAGAGCAAGATGAGCGCCGCAACCCCAGAGTCAGTCATGACTGGACCTAATGATCAGGGGTCCCTTTACCTTTTAAAGGTCTGGACACGCAATTAGAACTGCTTCTGCAGTTAATCGGGTCCTCCATGCAAGAGAGGGCACACGCTGCGGTGGGTCTTGACAACCAGGTCTAGGTGTTGGGGTGGGGACAATTGGAGCAGCCACAACACCCTATTTGTGGTCCATCTGACGGGGTGCAATTGGGCTGAGGGCATGCCAATCAAGGAGTCAGATGGACCACTATTTATAAGCGCTGCACGTGCCATAGATAGCTTCCTTCTCCGACACAGTGCATTGGAACACCCGCCCACCTCTCCCTAATTTTAGGGCTTGCACCTGACCTTGCTATGCCGTCGTGTGTCGTCTGCCGTTGTTGCAGGGGCACGGCAGGAATTTTCCCCACTTGGCTGATTGGCTGTTGCCACTTGGGTTTCGTGTGCCGCGTAGCAATTCGGCACAACTTGTAAGGTTGGCGGATAGGTTCTGGTTTACACTGATAGGGGAGGAATGAGCCCTTACCACCCTATCCACAGGTATTCCTCCTAAAAGAATCCATTGGACTTCTGGTTGGTATTCCCCCAAGCAGAGTTGCCCTCTCCACGGTTCTGGGCACACTTGGGGGAATCAGGGCCTGGCTGGCAAGCATCAATCAGGACCCCCATCTCAGGTGTGGACCTCTTGCTGACTCTAGGTGCATCCTAAGTCAGCGCTACCGTAGGTAGCTTTTGGAACCAGAGCCTATGCAGCCACTCACTTGATTTGTAATCAATAAAGTTGTGTCCCAAATTCTGCCAAAAGCCAAACCAAAAATATGAGTCATGTCTGAATATATTTCTAGGCTTGGGTTACATGGTCTCCACATGCAACAGAGTGCTTTCTACAGGGAGGAGGAGGAACAGTGTCCTCCTAGTTCTACAGCTGCTTTGCAGTTTCCTCCTGCTACTGCCATAGGCAGTTCTTCCCCACTGTGGACCTAGTCTGGGCAGAAAAGGCTTATATCTCCCAACCCACCTCAGTGCCCCCAACTGCTCCCTCCCTGCTCTTCAAATTATCTGAACAATGAGTGTGGTTTTCATCCTCATAATGGCTTACCTTCCAAGTCCCGGACTGCAGAATCCGGGACTGGCAGCTGTGTGACACCGGAAGTTGCGTCGATGTAACTTCCGGTGTCGCTTTGCCCTTCTTTGGGCACCAAAAATGGCCGCCGTCGGCTTCGAAAGTCGCTTCTACGCATGTCCAGAAGTGCATTGACGCAACTTCCGGTGTCGCTCTGCCCATCTATGGGCACCAAAAAATGGCCGTCGCCGGAAGTAGCGTCTATGTACTTCCAGACATGCGTAGATGCGAATTTTGAAGCCACCGGCGGCCATTGTTGATGCCCATAGAAGGGCAAATCAGGAAGAAAAAAATGTCACTGGCAGGAGAAAATAATGGAGAAAAATGGGAGACTAAGTGATACAGGGGACCACTGGGAAAAGGTAAGTAAAAACGGGGGTTTCCCGGGGAAAACAGGGTACTTGGCAGCTATGCATAATGGCACTGGGCTGGGCAGCGTGTGGGGCGATCCCAATGCTGCCATGGGAATTAAAATACCTGCCCCATCTTCTTAGAAGAACTGCACAGATCAATTGAAGAACTGGAGAGGAGAGTGACTTTTCTGTCTGCATGTGTGAATGGGCCATGCATGTTTGTGGTTTGTGTATACAGTGCATGAATGTGTGTGAGTGGTTCCACCCACTGCCAAATTTGCCCCCACCTACTGCTTGTATCTGGGCCTTGACGGGGGTGGGGGTGGGTGGGTTAGCAATAAGCTAACTTGTCTCTTAGGCTCAGAAAGCTTCCACACCCTTGCTATAAAGCAGGGTAAAAGCCTGAGAAACAGACCTCAGGTTACCTTTGTACACTTGGGTGGGGTTTATATTCAGAGGAATAAAATCCAAAGAGTTCCATTCAACCTTGAAGCCTTTTTTTAGCCTCAGATGATGGTTTCTGTCTACCCCTTCTACCTAAGTTAAGTTTGTGAGAATGTTAGGGTTGCCAGACTCAATAGAGGACAGGACTTCTGTGCCTCTAATTTCCAAGCAAAGGGTCTGCTGGTTTAGAGAGCAGGGCAATTAAAGGCACAGAGGTCCTGTCCTCTATTGAGTCCGGCAACCCTAGAGAATGTAGGAAAAAGAGGTGGATGGGAACCACAGCAGAGGAGGGGGCAGGTGGCAAGCCATCGGAAGGCAAAGCCAATGCCAAAAAGATGAAACCCATTTTTCCATGACACAGTGAAAGAGTAGCAGGGAACTATTAAAATTAAACAGAGCAGCATCTTTTAAAACTCATTCCATAAATCTTAAAATTCCACTCTAACAAAGCATTATCCCCTAGGAAGTCCCTTTCAGTGAATTTCCTTTCTACGTTTCCTTGCAATGTGATAAGCTGTGCAAAGGGCGAAGGGGGTGCTGGAAAAGGAAGGGCACAAAAGCACTGAATGTTGATCACTTGTAATTATGGTAATCTCCTTCAAAACCTTTAACTGCTGTAAAATCTGGCTGTCTTCAGATGGAGCTAACTCCATGTGACAACACCATAAAAGCTGTTAGAGAAATGTAAACCACTACAGCTGGATATCAGCCCTTAATTAGAGTGTAGTGCACAAACATAGGCATCTTCATGTAACAGGGAAAAAGATATAATAAATCTATTAGTCTAAGAAGGGAGAGATATAATCTGTAAAGCTGGACTCTTTAATACAAAGAGAAGCTATCTTGAAGCCACAAGGCAGAAGCAGTAATGTTTCCTTGGAGGAGGGAGATAGCCTTAAAGGTATTGATTTTAACAGCAAAAAAGTGGAAGGTGGTTATAAGAGAAAAATAGACCAATAAAACTAATGTCCTGCAAAGATTAATACAGAATCTGGTGGGAAGAGGTAAGTTACTAAAGTTAAGGGTGCCAACTCTCAAGATACCTTGGTTGAGGGGCACCTTAAACCCACATTAAAACACCAGAATCCTGCACAGGAGTTGTATAATCTGCTTACATTCACTTAATTTAATTTAATCATAAATAAGATGTTAAGTAAAACAGAAAGTGTCGGTTTGTTTGACGTCTATGAAAGCTGTTTTCAGTTCAGAAAAAGTCAATTGCTCAACAATCTGTCCCTAAACAAGGAAAATGAAATGCTGCCTGCATGTTTTTCTTGATGCTGTTGTATGTATAATGGGTTTTAGGCAAATTTAGAGGAGGACTCAATCCCATATGGCCCTCCATGGGTTTATCTGGAAGAGAGGATCGTACCCCATGTGAAGTAGGAGGACTGATGTGGTGCCACAGTGTGTTGGACTTGAACTGAGGAAACTTAGGGTGCTGGATGTGTGAACATTACCGCCTGAGTGTGGCCCCCACCCAATCATGCATTTCACAGATCTTTCCCCCACCCCAGCTGTTCACATCAGCATAGCTTCAATAGTGTCATATTAGTTTCTGCTTGTGACACCAGGGGGCATTGACCTGTAAAGTTGTCGACACTTTGCCTAGAGACAAATTAAGAATAGCTTAAGGACTCCAATGGTTATGAAGCTGGCTTACACATCAAGCAGTAGTATCTTATCGCAAAGTACGATATATATGTATGCATATACCGGCCTCGGCCCAGTATACTTGAAGGAGCATCTCCACCCTCATAGTTCTGCCCGGACACTGAGGTCCAGCGCCGAGGGCCTTCTGGCTGTTCCCTCGCTGCGAGAAGCCAAGTTACAGGGAACCAGGCAGAGGGCCTTCTCGGTAGTGGCACCCGCCCTGTGGAACGCCCTCCCACCAGATGTCAAAGAGAAAAATAAACTACCAGACTTTTAGGCGACATCTGAAGGCAGCCCTGTTTAGGGAAGCTTTTAATGTTTAATAAATTATTGTGTTTTAATATTCTGTTGGAAGCTGTCCAGATTGGCTGGGGAAACCCAGCCAGATGGGTTATTATTATTATTATTATTATTATGGATAATGTCATGTGAACAGGGATTAAAAACCCAGTGAGAGCACAGCAAATGAAAGTGATGACACAGCCATAGGTTCAAATCAAAACTCTGGGACGGGCTTCACCCTTTGGCTAACCTTACAAGGCTATGAGTAACACCATGGATGTTACATTGAACTCTATGGAATACTTCAAAGGAAGGCCTTGTCCCATGTTCTGCTATGTGATCCATGAACATTTGGTGAGATCCTGCTCCAAGTGCACCACTGTCAGAGAGTAAGCATGTTACTATGAGTTGCAGGGCTTTCCACTTAGGACCACCCTCACCACGTTGAAGACAGCTTGCTGGAAACAGCTTGTCAACCTGGCTCACTTGCAATTATTTATAGGCTGATGGAGACCTTTTCATTCACCTTGGGTAACAAAAAGATTAGAAAGGAAGCAGCTTATGGAATAATGTATTATTTGTTGAAAGCTTCAAATCAGTTTTAGCTGGTTTTATTACGTTCTATCTGCGATGAATAAATTTGCAGAAATGAAGCATTCCCAGATTAAAATGAGAAATACACATTTAAAAATATAGATGACTTGACGATTCATCCTGGTAAGTTTTGTCTTCTTTTTGTATATTTATAAATATCCACATAAAAGGGAAACATATTTTTAAAAAAACCTGTTAGGCTCTACTAATCCAAGGAAGGCATTTTTCATGCTAATGTTCGGGGGGGGGGGGGACACACACTATTTTTGGTTTCAGAGGACTAGGAAAATAATGTTGAACTAGAAGTTTATGTGTATATAGTTTAGCAGATAACCTTATTTTACAGAAGTGTCAGGGATGAAATTTTGCTCCCTGTTCTAGTTTTTACTTAGGCTAGAAACTGACAACAGCTATGAGTTGAAGGTACATGTGATGTGTACCCTCATCCCGAGCCATTCAAAAATCTGCAAAACTTGTTTGACTAGAAATATTAGTGGGAATAAACAAAAGAATGTCAAAAACTCAGCTATCTTTGGCTCTGTTGTACCACCTTCAGCTCTTATAAAAACTAATGCTCGTCTTCGGTTGTAATGGGAAGTTGGCCAACGTGAAGGACAGCTTCTGACAAAACTAATACTTTTGATTGCCATGTTGATCTAAAAGTGCAAAGGTTATCACACTGCATTAATGCCCTCACTCTATTTTTGCTCTTTGTTCCTAAGGCTAAAACAATACACGTTTACGGATTGATTGATTGATTGAATGATAATTACACATTCGCTTCTCCAAGTGACTCCATGTAGCTGTTAAACAGTATGTAGGACAGAACTGAACCTTCTTGGCATCCCATAGGCCAAAGTGGTGGGACAGAAGTCCACAGCACAACCTTCTGAAACCAATTCTGTAGGAATGGCCAGAGCTATCAATAAAACCAGTTTTGAAGCCACTGAAGAAGACAAGATTGAACACCACCTCTCCTCCTGGTATACAGTGGTACCTTGGTTCTCGAGCGTAATCCCTTCCGGGAGTCCGTTCGACTGCCTTAACACATCTCTGTTTTCATTCTGGAGATGTGTCTCCAAATAACCCTATTTCTTTCTAAGTCTAAACTTTATTCTACACAGTTTACTCCAAGGAAAAAGTATGGTAAAGTCAAAGGAAGTGGGGAAATCTGGCATGTTCCAGTTTAGATCGTAAACACTTCTTATTTCCAACACCCATGACTCTTCCCCCACCCCCTGCACACAAATACACACCATCCCGAGTTTCATTTCCCACAAAAGCAGAAAGGAACTGTTGTAATATCGAGTTGGCAAGTTCTCCACATAAAGTAGAACACAAACAAAAGAACAGCTCATACACCTCGTAACTTTTCCCTGTTATATTGGGATTCCTCGCACAATAAGAATCCATGAGTCCTCATTCACTCAAATTGAGAATTGTTTCATGTTTATCTTGCTCCAAGTACTGGGACAGCCTCCACCTGAATTAAAACTTTTTCTGAATTCTTAAGCTTACAAGAGCCTTACCGGGGGAAATGAAAGCACTTTTTACCTTCAGGTTTGCTGGGTGAGCAGTTTGAACTCTTCAGTAATTAGAAAGGAGAGGAAAGCATAAAAAGTTAAATTCTTGAGCAAATATATATATATATATATTTATTCATATATTAATTGTAGCTAGTGCTATTTTTCTAGAAAAAGAGATGCCAGAACTCACCATGAACGCTCCCCTGGTTCTCTTATAGTGCATACCTGCCAAGATGCTGTCAGAGAAATAAGGGACCGGGCCGGAAATAGCAGACCGGAAGTAGCTGCCGCCATTTTGGAACTGGGCAGAGCATGCTCAGAAGTGACTTTTGATGCTGCTTTGCCCAGTTCCAAAATGGCCGCCGTGCCAGAAGTCGCACTGCAGCCATTTTGGAACTGGGCAGAGCAGCATCAAGTCGCTTCTGAACATGCTCCGCCCAGTTCCAAAATGGCCGCCGCGCCAAAATAAGCTGGGGAAAAACAAAAAAAATCCGTTTTTTTCCAGCTAGGAACAGCTGGAAAAACGGGGATTTCCCGAGGAAAACGGGAGACTTGGCAGCTATGATAGTGGCAATGGCACCCACTTGAGAGGTGCCAGTCAGAACTGCCTTTCAGGGAGTTCTGGCTGTAAAACTCCCTGATTGTAACATTAACGGATAGGAGGAGCTGGTAGGAGCAGTGACCAGACTGCTGGAAGGAGTGAAGAGAGAAGAAATGCCATGGTGTACCCAAAGCAGCAAAACCAGATGCTTTCATCTGCCCCACCTGCAATAAAACATGTCTCTACAGCAACACCAGGTGATGTAACTCTCCAGTGGCTTGGCTTCATCCCCAGAGGCACATTATTCCAATGTCTTCCAAGACAGATGGATGTCAACAGAAAAAGGAATTTCCCCATTCGGAATTGTCAGCAGATCCTTACAAGCCAGGGGTAGCCAACAACAGATGTTGCTGGACTCGCAACTCTCATCTGCCCCAGGCCAGAATACCCACTGGTCACTAACATCTGGATGGCACTACACCGGTTATCCCTACCATAAGCAAAAATAAAAATAAATGTTCCCCTGGAGTCTGTTGAAAGGGAATTGATGTGCTGAGAACCATCAGCCCAACAGAGCCAGACATGACCCAAGAACTTGCATGCTGTTGGCTTGATACCTTGGCTCTGTGTGTGTGTTTGTATCATTCCAAGATAAAGAAGGAAGAGGGAAGAAGCAATATTCTCCTCCCTAGGTAATTCTGGCAAGGATCCATAGCTGCCAAGTTTTCCCTTTTCTCGCGAGGAAGCCTATTCAGCATAATGGAAAATCCCTTTAAAAAAGGGATAACTTGGCAGCTATGCAAGGATCCATCCCTAAAATTGCCTTCCTATGCATGGTAAGAAGGATGCAAGGAGGGTGCTGGAACACCTGCTAATTGCTCCAATTTCTCCCTCCTTAAGAATTTAAGAAGAGCCTGCTGGGATTAGGCCAAAGGCCCATCTAGTCCAACATCCTGTTCTGAGAAGCAGGACCTGTTTTCCAGTTAAAGTAATGTCTAACTAAGCCCACAGAGTCGTCCATTTTTGCATCAGAAAGGACACTAAGATCATCTAATAAGATCCCTTGCCTTCCTAGAAGAAGCAATCCAGGGCTCTTCAACTAAATCATAACCACAGCTACGACATTATGGTTCTTTTTATATGCACTCAGAAGTCAATATCGTCTTTATAAGTTTGGAGGCGGACCAAGGTGTTTGGCAGTAGCGCTAGCTTTGTTTGGTGACAATGAATACATCAGAAATTGGCACATTTTATAGCATTCGGAACACAGCCTCTGTCATTTCCTCCTGTACAATGTTACACACCGCCTCAATCTCCCAGCAATGTGAGGGTCCAGGGTTCCAGGCATTTACACAAGGTTCATGTTTCCTTTTGCAAATGAGGCACAGCGGAGACTGTGGTATCTTTGTGACATATGGTTTCTTTACACACACACACACACACACACACAACCTGAACCTGCGATGGAGGGGTTCACATCGCTAACACCCAAAAAGGGTCTATCGTGTCTCCATGCTCTCTGTCTTCTTTTCCAACCTGTCACAGCTTTGCTAGCACATCACTACTAACGGCAATGCTAAAAATAAACCCACCCGTGCTGACATTTTGTCTTACTAACTAAAAACAGGACTCGGGAAGTGGCTTTACCCATTGGGCTAACTCAGGCTTCCTCAAACTCAGCCCTCCAGATGTTTTTGACCTACAACTTCCATGATCCGTAGCTAGCAGGATCAGTGGTGAGGGATGATGGGAATTGTAGTCTCAAAACATCTGGAGGGCCGAGTTTGAGGAAGCCTGGGCTATCTGGTACTGAATCTCCCAATGGCCCAACTGTCAACCTTTGGTTAGGTCAGCAACTTTGCCATTATCAAGGGATTACCTCATGAAGAAGCTGGCCTATCTTATTTCCAGCCATTGCTAGATCCAGGAATTTAGGGGGTTGCTTAAATTCTAACCCTTCCTTGAATCCAGAGACTTAGGGGGATCTGAACCCCCCACAAACACGTAACAATAATGTTCTGCTTGGCATTGCAATATATATCTTGTGCCACACAGCCAAATAAAACACAGAGAGCACTAGGCTATATACCAGGCATCCCCAAACTGCGGCCCTCCAGATGCTTTGGCCTACAACTCCCATCATCCCTAGCTAACGGGACCAGTGGTCGGGGAAGATGGGAATTGTAGTCCAAAACATCTGGAGGGCCGAAGTTTGGGGATGCCTGCTATATACCAAGGCCAGAATACCACAGAACTTGCCCAAACATACAAGTCCAATCCTGGCACCATAAAAAGCACACTCCTTCCAGTCAGGCTCATTTCATGCACAGTACAATTGATAAGCCATCCTGTGACTTCATTTTACTGCTCACTTTAAGCAGGAAGCATTAGATTTATTTTTATTTTAAGGGGGGGGGGAATCATGTTTGTTCACCGAAACATTAAATCAAAAATGATAAGGCAGACAGGGCACCATGCACAAGTACTAGAAAAGAAGTCTAAAAAGTGCACATCGAATTTCCAATTCTTGCCACAATATTCTTAAGGGTAAATTTCATTTTAAAATCTCATCTGAGACACTTTGCAGTTGAATTGCTGCATCAGATGCAGTATTGACGCTGTAAAACGTCAAGAGTATGAAAGCAACCACTGTCTTGCTGGTGCTGGCATTCAGGTATGGTTACCCTTCAGAAATACAAAAGATCTTGCTCCTATTTAGCTTTTATATAGGAATCCAGCTTTTTGACTGACAGTCTCTAATCACTGGAAGAGCAGCAAACAAAGACTGGAAGTACAGACTTCGCTGCACTTTACTTGCAACATCTATCGGCGCTTGAGATTGTGCTGTTGTGCAATTATTTGTTAACTGAAGATGTCATTATTCTGTTACCGCTGTAGAAAAATAGTGACCTTTCTGAGCCCGGGATAAAAACATGTGAGTTTTTCCCCTGTAGTTTATATATCTTAACTCTCGGGTCATTTTTAGAGCCACTTTCTTCCTCACTCTCCCACCATCTATCTTTCCATTGTTAGAAAAGGCTATTTTATTTAATAATGAAAAGACCTTCACATAACTTTCTAGTATCAATTATTATAGTGACACATACATTCCCGTGTGAAATGTTTTCTGCAATGTATCTCGCAAGCCAGAAGAAAAAAGGACACAGAAGACAAAGTATGTCTAACATTTATGCTGTCCACTTTACAAGGGTATCTAACAAGCAAACAAAATTAATTGAGAGTCTGGCTGGGGGCACGGGGTTGGGCGTACAAGGACTCTGATAGTCAGCCTTGCTGTAAGGAGCTACTATTAATATTTATTTAAAAAAAAAAACAGGTATGAGAAAAGTTACCCAGTAATGGGGGGAGGAAATAATCATTCCTGTAGTAATCATTGGCAGCTAAAAAAGCCAATGCAATTCTGGGCTGCATCAATAGGAGTATAGTATCTAGATCAAGGGAAGTAATAGTACCACTGTATTCTGCTCTGGTCAGACCTCACCTGGAGTACTGTGTCCAGTTCTGGGCACCACAGTTCAAGAAGGATACTGACAAGCTGGAACGTGTCCAGAAGAGGGCAACCAAAATGGTCAAAGGCCTGGAAACGATGTCTTATGAGGAACGGCTTAGGGAGCTGGGTATGTTTAGCCTGGAGAAGAGAAAGTTAAGGGGTGATAGCCATGTTCAAATATAAAAGGCTTGACAGGCATATGTCAAGAATGCTTTGATGGTGTTTCCTGCTCGGCAGGGGGTTGGACTGGATGGCCCTTGTGGTCTCTTCCAACTACGATTCTATGATTCTATGATTTGGGAGAGTGGCAGCTCAAAGTGTCTTTGCAGGTGGTGATGGTGGAAGGGCAGATCCTGCTTGCGCAACATATTCTGAGCAAAATGTACATGTATTGAGTATTAGTTATGAAGTGCCATCTGAGTGACAGCAAAATTACATAGTTCTAAATCAAAAGAAATGAATACCTAATCAGCTCATTAAAGAGGAAAAAATACAGAAATCTTTTTAAACAAGTGCACTTAAATAAACATGTACCGTGTTTCCCCTTTTTTAATACGTAGTCATAAAGTAAGCCATGGCAGGGTTTTTATGCATTCGCGAAATATAAGACATACCCCGAAAATAAGACGTACCTTCTTGCTTTCCTTTAGAGCCTCGAGAGGCTTGAAACCAGTTGGGAGGGGGTGCATGAATTGAGCGCGTCACCAGGCGAGCCACGCTGGGAGCCTTCCCGCTCTTCCCAGGACTTTTTTCCCACTTGGGCCGAGCGCCCGGACGGGAAAACCCCTTGGCGTCGGGAGCCCTGCTGGCCCCTTCCGCGCCGCCGGAATGTTGTGGGGCCGCATGGCCCGAAGCAGAGCGGCGGCGGGTGACAGGCAGCGGCAGGAGCCGCGCCGCCGAAAAGTTCTGGGGCCGCATGGCCCGAAGGAGAGCGGCGGCGGGTGACAGGCGGCGGGAGGAGCCACGCCGCCGAAACATTCTGGGGCCGCATGGTCCGAAGGAGAGCGGCGGCGGGTGACAGGCGGCGGGAGGAGCCGCGCCGCCGAAACATTCTGGGGCCGCATGGTCCGAAGGAGAGCGGCGGCGGGTGACAGGCAGCGGGAGGAGCCGCTCCGCCGAAAAGTTCTGGGGCAGCATGGTCCGAAGGAGAGCGGCGGCGGGTGACAGGCGGCGGGAGGAGCCACGCCGCCGAAACATTCTGGGGCCGCATGGTCCGAAGGAGAGCGGCGGCGGGTGACAGGCAGCGGGAGGAGCCGCTCCGCCGAAAAGTTCTGGGGCCGCATGGTCCGAAGGAGAGCGGCGGCGGGTGACAGGCGGCGGGAGGAGTCGTGCTGCCGAAAAGTTCTGGGGCCGCATGGCCCGAAGGAGAGCGGCGGCGGGTGACAGGCGGCGGGAGGAGCCACGCCGCCGAAACATTCTGGGGTCGCATGGTCCGAAGGAGAGCGGCGGCGGGTGACAGGCGGCGGGAGGAGCCGCGCCGCCGAAACATTCTGGGGCCGCATGGTCCGAAGGAGAGCGACGGCGGGTGACAGGCAGCGGGAGGAGCCGCTCCGCCGAAAAGTTCTGGGGCCGCATGGTCCGAAGGAGAGCGGCGGCGGGTGACAGGCGGCGGGAGGAGCCACGCCGCCGAAACATTCTGGGGCCGCATGGCCCGAAGGAGAGCGGCAGCGGGTGACAGGCAGCGGGAGGAGCCGCTCCGCCGAAAAGTTCTGGGGCCGCATGGTCCGAAGGAGAGCGGCGGCGGGTGACAGGCGGCGGGAGGAGTCGTGCTGCCGAAAAGTTCTGGGGCCGCATGGCCCGAAGGAGAGCGGCGGCGGGTGACAGGCGGCGGGAGGAGCCACGCCGCCGAAACATTCTGGGGCCGCATGGTCCGAAGGAGAGCGGCGGCGGGTGACAGGCGGCGGGAGGAGCCGCGCCGCCGAAACATTCTGGGGCCGCATGGTCCGAAGGAGAGCGGCGGCGGGTGACAGGCAGCGGGAGGAGCCGCTCCGCCGAAAAGTTCTGGGGCCGCATGGTCCGAAGGAGAGCGGCGGCGGGTGACAGGCGGCGGGAGGAGCCACGCCGCCGAAACATTCTGGGGCCGCATGGCCCGAAGGAGAGCGGCGGCGGGTGACAGGCAGCGGGAGGAGCCGCGCCGCCGAAAAGTTCTGGGGCCGCATGGTCCGAAGGAGAGCGGCGGCGGGTGACAGGCGGCGGGAGGAGTCGTGCTGCCGAAACGTTCTGGGGCCGCATGGCCCGAAGGAGAGCGGCGGCGGGTGACAGGCGGCGGGAGGAGTCGTGCTGCCGAAACGTTCTGGGGCCGCATGGCCCGAAGCAGAGCGGCGGCGGGTGACAGGCGGCGGGAGGAGCCGCTCCGCCGAAAAGTTCTGGGGCCGCATGGTCCGAAGGAGAGCGGCGGCGGGTGACAGGCGGCGGGAGGAGCCGCGCCGCCGAAAAGTTCTGGGGCCGCATGGTCCGAAGGAGAGCGGCGGCGGGTGACAGGCGGCGGGAGGAGTCGTGCTGCCGAAACGTTCTGGGGCCGCATGGCCCGAAGCAGAGCGGCGGCGGGTGACAGGCGGCGGGAGGAGCCACGCCGCCGAAACGTTCTGGGGCCGCATGGCCCAAGGCAGAGCGGCGGTGGGAGGAAGCGGGAAGTAAAGGGCAGAGCCGGGCAAAAGAGCTCAACACTTGCGTGTTGGTTCGCCCTGGTTCCCGCAGGCCCCTTTCTGGCAGAAAAATGGCAGGGGCAACCGTGGTGGTGGCAGCATTAACGGCGCCAGGAGGAGGCGGTGGATGCAGTCCAAGGCAAGGCGCTGCTCCGCTCGCCACCTGGCTCAGCTCGTTGCTGCGGGCGGCTTGTGTGAGTGGGTTTCTCGTGTCTGGGTCAGCACGCCTGAAAGGGAAGGAGGGGAGCCAAAGAGGGAGAAAGCAGGGCGGGAGAAAAGCCTTTCCTCTTTCCTGCCTTCATTTGTAGCGCTGCTTTCTTAAAGCAGTGTACAGTTCTTACTAGTCGTAAGGAGGTACTTACAGTAATAATAATAAAAAGACACACACACACACCCGAAAATAAGCCATAGGCTTATTTTCTTGAGTAAAATTAATATAAGACGGTGTCTTAAAATGTGGGAAACACGGTATATAATCATACCAGCAGTTTTTAAAGTGTACACAATACTTTTAATTCTAAGAATATTTTTTTGCTTTGGAGGGATGTGCACAACATGGAACACTATGCACTATCCTGAATGCGAACAAGCAGGTACATTTTATTTCTGCCAAGGATAGTGTTGCCATACGCTTCATGTTCATGCAAAGCAAACAGGAGTGAGAAGTTTTCTCCAAAAAGATCTTCTAAAAGAATAAACTACATGGAACTCAATTGATCTTGCTGGAGGGTAGAAGCGGGAATGAATGCTTGGCATCCCAGGAATGACCCACGGGAGGAAGGATGTGTCAGAACTGATGACCCACCCACAATGCTTTGCTCTGTTAAAAAAATTGAGCCACAGGGAGTCAAAGCTCCATAGCATTATCACGAAGGTCACTGGTGAACCAATCAACTGCTTAACTGCACTCTGTCACACAGGGAAACAATAAGGTTTTCTGTACAGAACACAGTGGCCAGATAAAATGGTGGTCCTCAACAAAGATAAGGGAAGGAAGTTATTTTTTTACAAGCAGCATACTTTTACAAAACTGAGAGAATGTGGAAATGTAATCCCTCTAATGTCACAAGCATGATCCATTAGCGACCTCTTTATTCATACCTTCTTTCTTAGCCAAGGAGGCCAACAATTACAATCCACAGAAAGGTACACCATATTGGGGAAAATATGTGGGGGGGGAGGGAGGATGGAGAGAGAGAGAGAGAGAGAGAGAGAGAGAGAGAGAGAGAGAGAGAGAGAGAGAGAGAGAGAGAGAGAGAGCACCTTCTAATCTCTGATGGTTGATGTCGCAGCCCAACTTCCAGGACATTCGTGAATCCACAGGGCACGCGCAATAGTAATACATGTGCTTCCTGGGAGGAAGAATCACATTTTGTCTGTGGCCACAAGGGTGGGAAAAAGACTGCTGTTTCAGTACTGGGAAACTGCAGTGTCCCGATACAGAAACGCTCTCTTGAGAATAGGCATATCGGGGGGGGGGGCAAATTAGATGATATGTGAAACACAAGTGAAATGAATTCCAAAGGAACTCTTTCCAAACTGAAAAGCAGCATTAGAGGAGCTGTGGAGAAAAGAGAGAGGAAGATTAATCCCTTCCCTTGTGACATTTTTTCCCCCCTTGTGACATTTTTTTCTGTTCAAAATCACACAGACACCCACACCTCAAGTTGTTTTTGAATGCATGAGGGCAACTTGGAATGAAAAAAAAGAACCAACCCCTCCCTTCTGCCATTTTTCTCTTCTAAATTACACAAAATGTACGAGAGAGAGAGAGAGAGAGAGAGAGAGAGAGAGAGAGAGAGAGAGAGAGAGAGAGAGAGCTTCCTGCACCTTTTCCCTTGCAAGGAGAGAGAGAACAATCATCAGGGTTGATTTTTAAAAAAAAATGAAAAAAAATGCATTACAGTGGTACCTCGGTTCATGAACACAATTGGTTCTGGAAGTCTGTTCATAAACTGAAGCGTTCATAAACTGAAGCGAACTTTCCCATTGAAAGTAATGGAAAGTGGATTAATCAGTTCCAGACGGGTCTGCGGAGTACTCAACCTGAAGCGTACTTAACCCGAAGCATGGGTGTAATTGGTTCTGAAAATCTGTTCATAAACTGAAGCGTTCATAAACTGAAGCAAACTTTCCCATTGAAATTAATGGAAAGTAAATTAATCCGTTCCAGATGGGTCCGCGGTGTTCGTAAACCGAAAATTCGTAAACCGAGGTGTTCATAAACCGAGGTTCCACTGTACTATTATTTATTTAAATCAGATTTTTTTATTTAAATCAGATTTTTAAAATAAAATGCTTTTGGAGGAAAAATCTTTCTAAAGATACTTTTCTATTTAAGTTACATTATACTCCAAAGGCTAATCATCAGGAAATGAGGATTTGTTTTAAGTTTCCCATGTGTGCTAAAACTCAGTCTAAGGTTGTTGTTGTGGTTTTTTTTAAAAAAAAATTGTTTAACCCATCAGTTAACAAACATGGATACATATGCTATAATGTTATTGTTTTAGTTAAATAAATTGTTTAACTTATTAAACCTCACAATAATTTCATAATTATCTGTCAATGTATTTCTAATAGTATAACCAAATCAGTAATTTTTGATGTAACTGTAAAAACAACTCTGAAAATTTATTATTCCAAAAATGAAACCTTCATCTGGTTGTAAATTCTGAGATTATACCAGCAATTTTTTTCGGGGGGGGGGGGGAGAGATTTAAATCAAGTCTTACTGACTAGTGATTTAAATCAAGTCTTACTGACTAGTGATTTAAACTGTGACTTAAATTGTGATTTAATTATATCGATTTGATTTAAATCAAATCCACCCTGACAGTCACACACAGGAATAGTATGCTTAACCCAGCTTTAGAGTGGTGCTACACACCCTTTGAAACTCCCTCCCATTATATACCAGACAGGAGCCATCTCTGTTGTTAAGAGAAATTGTTTTTATATGTGAAATTGTTTTAATTGTTCCATGTATGAAAGTGTTTCAATTGTTTGTTTTGCTGATGTTCTTTCCCAGCTAGGTCTGCTTCCAGGCTTGAATCCCAGTGGAAGGAAATAACAAGGCAACATGTGCAGGTGAGAAAGAAGAGACACAGAAAGGTATGTGTGTGCCCATCTCCTCCATAAACTGCCATCAACATCTGCAGGGAGGAGAGGGTGTCTGGATGGAAACGCCATGCGTGTTGTATCTACCGGTCTTCTTCTTCTTCTTCTTCTTCTTCTTCTTCTTCTTCTTCTTCTTCTTCTTCTTCTTCTTCTTCTTCTTCTTCTTCTTTGGCAGTCACTCGTATCCGAGTAAGATGGTCTTCCATAAACACGGTTTTAACAGTGGGTCCGTAAGTGACTGTGGAAGCCAATTCTGGATCCACACGTCCTTCCACCGTGGGGACATCAAAGACGTCAGCCAATGTATCTCCCAAGTCTGCTACCAAGGAACCTTTTAACTGGAGATGCCAGGGGTTGTCTCAGAGGTCTTACACATGCAAAGCATGTCCTTTGCAAGAGAGCCATGGCACCTCAAGGGCGGGGGCAGCGGGCAGGGAGTTCCTTTTTGGAAGTGGTACCTTTATCAGCCCTGACCAGGCATCTACAATACCTCAGAGAGGCGAGCATGGATAAAAGTTTCCAGCTTAGTAGCGGACACATCTCAAGAGAAATAAAGCCAAGCCCGCCTTTTAGAAATTTAGAACAATGGTTGCTTTTTTTAAAAAAAGACAATTATGTATCATTTATAATTTATTCTTCAGGTTAGTGGTTTATAAAAGAACTGTGGGTAAACTGCCAAGTTAGCATCCGAACTGCGGTAATAACAAAGGTTATAATTTGCATTCGTATTCTGTTTTTAAGGTGATGAGTTATCCAGCAAATAAACCAAGCACTGGGGTTGGCAACATACGCTTCCCAAGACACTGGGATCCTTTTAAGATCTTGCCCTCCATATTTGCTTTAAAAAATGGCTTTGTAAACATCACGCAAGAAAGGGTTTGCCGTGTAGGCTTTGAAGTGGGAGGGATGTTGATCAGCATGTGATTAGCAATGGCTCCCACAAACGAAGTCCTGGCAGTGTAAAATTACATTTATGAATGAAAACTGTAGGTGTAGAATCCTCCACTATCCCCCCCCCCCGACTGAAGCTATAGTGAGAGACCAGATTTAAAATGAACTTCAGGGCACATGGTTCTGGCAATAGTTTTGTCACCACTTTGGGTGAATGTCGGTTTTAAATCGCAAGTGATTCTCAAGTGAGCTATTCCATTAAGATCTTGGCATAGTAAGTTGGTACTGTATAGGCAACTGCTTTAACTCACCAATGGTTTGAATTCAACCCAAAAGGCACACTCCTCCATTGTCTCTTGAGACAGATGGATGCCAACCAACAAAACAATTGCTACCTAAGCAAATCCATACTGTGAGCTAGATGTAAGTGAGGATCAACAGCCTCGCTTTGCAGTTGCAGCCAGTGATATACATACTTGCTAGCCAAAGTAGCCAGTCCTTATTTTTCATTACCTGGCTGTTAAGTCTAATCCAGTCAGAATACTGCAGCAATAGTGTATGCTTCTTCAACAGAGCTTAGTTTCATCAGACTATATAAAGTTTGGCTTGATCTCCAGCTTTGTCTAGGTTAACATACACATGATCTTAAATATATATATGTATATAAGATTCATTTTCTGACCTTTGATCTTTTTTATTTCCGATTTTTAAAGCTGACCTTCCCTTTGCAAATGCATTATTTTTATTGTTGAAGAACATTTGCATTTTTTTTTAGTACAAAATCCAAAATGCAGGGAAGCTGTGAGTTTTAGCTACTAGGGCTTCTATTTTATTTCCTGTCCAAAGCATTCTATTACAAAAAGTGAAGAAATAATGACAAGTTTTCATGAAGCAGGAGTCCTATGGCACTTAAAAGACTAACAACTCTTTCGTGGCATGAATTTTCAAAGGACAGGCTCTACTTTGCAGATGCAATTTTTCAAGCTACATCAGCTTCATAGTGCATCTAGCTACTGTGAAGGACTGAATACCTTAAAGCCTGCCGTGCAGAACTATCCTAATAGATACAGGCTAAAGGGGAACAGCAGATCCCTCACCAAATTCCAGTCCCTGCTGACTTGAACTGGCCAGAGTAGAAGATGGGTGGTAGATGTTCGTCCTCCCCCCCCCCCCAGGTAATGTAGCTTTGTGGCTCCTTGGGAGATCCTCATGGCTTTGGATTCAGTTGATCTAAAGCTGCTGTTGACCTGCCCACAACCTGCCCTGAACTGCCCCATTGCAGGACTGGCACATGATTTATGCCTGCTTGGACACAACTGGGGCCTCCACCCTACCAGCAACACGCCTCCTTATCAGCGGAGGCCATCTAAGAAGCAGCTAGAATATTTTGACATGCTTTCTTCCCAGGCTGCCCAGAGATGAGAAGGTGGGATCCTTGAATATTATCCTCTCATGAGAGATCAAAAGCCACCCAATGAACTTGACTGAGTAGGGATTTGAATTAATTCCTTCTCAGCCAAGAGGTTTGCAAAGCAGAGACATCACCTTGCGAAAAAGGTCCGTATAGTTAAAGCTATGCTTTCCCAGTAGTGATGTATGGAAGTGAGAGCTGGACCATAAAGAAGGCTGATCGCCGAAGAATTGATGCTTTTGAATTGTGGTGCTGGAGTCTCCTCCTCTTGAGAGTCCCATGGACTGCAAGAAGATCAAACCTATCCATTCTGAAGGAAATCAGCCCTGAGTGCTCACTGGAAGGACAGATCCTGAAGCTGGGGCTCCAATACTTTGGCCACCTCATGAGAAGAGAAGACTCCCTGGAAAAGACCCTGATGCTGGGAAAGATTGAGGGCACTAGGAGAAGGGGACAACAGAGGATGAGATGGTTGGACAGTGTTCTCGAAGCTACGAACATGAGTTTGACCAAACTGCGGGAGGCAATGGAAGACAGGAATACCTGGCGTGCTATGGTCCATGGGGTCACGAAGAGTCGGACACGACTAAACAACAATCCTCAATAAATGTTCTGGTCTGATCAAAAGTCTCTTTCTTTCCCTCAAAATTTCTCTGATATTTTGCTTGATTTTGGTAGTGGCACCTGCCCTGTGGAACGCCCTCCCACCAGATGTCAAAGAGAAAAACAACTACAGTACCAGATTTTTAGAAGACATCTGAAGGCAGCCATGCTTAGGGAGGCTTATAATGTTTAAGAAATTAGTGTATTTTAATGTTTCTGTTGGAAGCCGCCCAGAGTGGCTGGGGAAACCCAGCCAGATGGGCGGGGTATAAATAATATATTTATTATTATTATTATTATTATTATTATTATTATTATTATTATTATTAGCCAGGATGGACAAGGGTCAAGATGGCACATAGCCTGATCCCTGCAAGTGTCTTGTCCAAATCATCAGGCTAGAGCAAATTGAAATGGATCCCATAATATTTGACCAGATGGTGCTCTGAAAATCTTCTTCAGATTTGCTCCAACTGTGACCTCCAATTCAGACCATATACAGTCAAACCTCTTCTTACGCCTGCCTCCGCTCGCGTCCATTTCGCCCAAGGTCTGTGGCAAACCCAGAAGTAACCGACGGGTTTGCCGCCGTTCATGCATGCGCAGGAGCGGCGATCACCGTTTGCACATGCGCAGAAGCAGGCAATTGCCGCCCATGCCTGTGCACAACGGCACCTTTCCCAGCGACCCATTTCGACTTCCGGACGGGCCTCCGGAACAGATTATGGTCGCGAGTAGAGGTTCCACTGTACAAGCAACTTTGAATTCAAAATTCTTCACAAAACTCAGAGCCTGAGTTCATCAACCTCTTCACTATCTAGGAGAGCTCTACTGCGTGGTTCATCAAGGACAAAATGGTGGGAGCATTGTGAGCCTTCTTCGCTGCAACACAGCTGCTCTGTTAGTTGTATTTGCTCCTAGTTTTGCACCACCTGCACTCCAGCTATCTTCCAATCTGTTTCACAGCCTGACGTTTGTTGGAAAACGAAGGAGCTTTCTGGACTCCATGGACCTGAAGAGGGCACCCGGGAACAGTCATGTCAACGGTCACCATCTCACCATTCCATAATGAGACATGGGCCTTGCCCAAATTATTTGAATTCCTTAACTACTTCAGCTCATAGATATGCCTTTATAAAGGCAAGATCCAACACCTTCCCATCGAACGTGCTGAGAAATAGATTTTCCAATGGACAGATATCACTCTTATGTGATTGTAATTGTGGGGCACCGGAATCGTTGCGTCACATAATTCTTGATTGTCCTCTTCACTCATCGGCCAGGAGCAATTCCTTGCTCCATATCTAAAGGGCATCGCCGATTATTCGAATGAAGCCAAACTGAGATATCTACTAAATGATGAAGACCCCTCAAGATCACTCACGGTTGCCAGATTCTTGATCAACGTCCTACCCCTAAAGAAGAAAAACGGACTCCTGTGCAGCTCGGATAACCCTTTTAAACCATGATTTATGTTTTAGGATGTAATTAGGTGATATCATCATTGATGTCTTTTATTAATTTATGAGCAGAGGGCGATGGTTAAGTTGCAAATTTATTGTATTGTATGTTGTTGGTTTTTTGTTTTTGTTTTTGTTTTGTTTTTGTTTTGTTTTTGGCTGTTTTAAATTTGGAGGTTTAAGTACATATATGTTGGTATGGGAATTGTTGTGTGATGGGCCAATGGCCGTAATAAATATCAATCAATCAATCAAAAAAAAGAGACATGGGCCTTGACAGGAGCGATACTGATTGGAAAATCTCCGGAGGATTCAGGAGGAATCCGTAATCCTATATCACAGTGTCCTTCCCCGTCTTGTGTTACTGGGGACAGCATTGTGATTCCTGCTTTACTATTTGGAGGGAGCAACAAAATGTGCATATGTGAAAGACACAATACGTGTTTAATTCACAGGCCAAGAGAATTGGAAGTCTTTATCGGTCCACTGCTGGAACTATTTGCGACATTATCGGTTCTTGGAGCCTAATAACACTACATGGTGAGAAGAGAGTAGATTGTTTCCGAATCTCCTGCTCTTCTGTGCGGTGGGATGTTAAACTGATGATAACCTACCAGAGGCTAAGCCTCACAATATAGCACCTTTTCTTGTGATCTCTCTATCCTACCCCAAGGTATTTCAATTCTAATTAGGAAACTCTTTAGGAGAGAGCCCAAGCTTTAAAGACAAAGACTTGAAATGATACCATTTTCTATTCTTTCATATATATTTTTTTCTCTCCCCCCCCTTCCTTTCTTCTTCTTCTTTTGCTAGGCACAGTATATAAGATGTATCGAGAGTCAGCAATGTCTTTAAAATGTCACAGGTGACATTTTCATATTCCTATCCAGATAGTCGCATTTTGTAAGATGTAACCAGTTCTCTCCCCTTGCACTGATTTATGAAAACTTCAATTTAAAAGGAGTGGAGAGAAAACCAAGCCTTCTGCTGCCCTTAAATGTCAGTCAACCTTAAGACTATGGAACGGGGCTCTGCTTTTCAAATGTCAGAAAGACTTCTCATAAAAAAAACATGGGCAAGATGTCTGTATAGTTCACATACTGTATGATCTCATTTTCAAATGTTTCTGATCTTTCCTTCCTTTCTCTAACACCTAGCAGGGTAAAATAAAACAAATTCCAAGTGTGTTCCCACTTACATTGCAGAACCGTTGTTTGCCTCGTAATATCTCGATCCCATTGCACTAAGTCCCCGTCTCCACTCCACATTTTAGCAATACCTTAAAGCTAGTTTTAACACCTCAGAAAAGTGTGCTATGAAAATAAATAGAAGACCCAAGATGGAAAAAAGTTGCTGCAGATATTGTTTCTTGACAAATTGTCTCTCCCAATGCCATAAATTGTCCAAAACCTCTTAAACCTTTGCTCTACATCACTCGTGTGGGACTGCAAAGGAAATGCAGCCAAGGAACTGCAGACTAATTGAAAAATCATTCACTTGAGATATGGTAAGTATCATGCTCCAGTTCTATGAAAGTGTACAGAAACTTGACACAAGTGGCATCCTCCATGAACTAAGCAATTGACTAATCAGCAAACTCAAAAGGAAAAATAATCTGTTTTTTCCTCCCTCACATTGCTGAATTTGCATTTAATAATTCATCTGAGATGCAAAAGTATTCTGTTGGAAATATTGGATAACATGTACTCCTTGCACACGCCAGAGCCAGCTTGCTTCCTCTCGAAAGGAAAGCTGCTGTATTGACTAGGAACTCTTACTGTAAGGCCCCAGCAGCAGATATTTCTAAGCCCTATTATTCAAAGATCTTTATCACACTTTGCCATTAGCACAGGTAAGGAAATGCTTTTTTCTGTAGAGTACTCTGTGCTATTTTGAGGGAAGCGGAATAGGGCTCAATACTAGGCTGGGAAAAGAGACATCACATTGTTCTTTTTTAAAGGGAGGGGGTGAGAATTTTTGCCTAAGATCACTGGGCATAACATCTAAAAACCAATAGTGTCTCTGTATATTTCATTGGGGCAACGCAAGCAGGAAAGCCTAGCAGCAAGCTTACACAAGCTTACCTTTTGAAATCCCCTTGAATTTATTCACTAATCTTGAGTAAACAAGATTACTTAAGTTGTGAACTCTTAATTACATTTTTAAAAAACTTTTATGATAAAACGTTTAAAATGCTCGGTGATCTTTGACCTTGCAAAATCTCTTTTAGCAGGTTTAACTGAGCCACTTATTGTATGATGGAATTGTCAACGCTTACAAGGAAGTTTCTGGGCTATGTCCTTTGGCAGGTTCATGATGCAGTGAGGAAAGGCCACAATGTCAGTATTCCCGCAAGTTTGCTTACCAGACTAACAGCATTTTACCTCCACCCTCTCGTTTCATGCCTCGGTAGCTAAATTTTTCACTGTCATTTGTTTCCTCATGTTTCTGTTTCCTTTGAGGCAGTGGAAGAACACAAGTACCTCTGGATGTGTGTATCCCTCTCTCCACAGCATATAACACAACTATAAGGGTAATTTAATTCAGTCAAATGCACCAAACTGTCAGTTTTCAAATCCCAATGAAAGCACCATCAAAATATGTTTACAATGGCTTCAAAGGGTATTTTATTTCCTCTCTCTCTCTCTCTCTCTCTCTCTCTCTCTCTCTCTCTCTCTCAGAAGATCGTGGTGCAGGTCCTTATTCCAAACTACAAAAATTGGCTACTACAATGAAAGGGAGAGGACAACGCATTTTGACAGCTAATGAAACAACCATGGAATGAATAACCCTGCCCAAAGTGATATACCCACTTTGTGCACAGTTGTGCTTTTTTTTAAAAAAAACAAAAACTATACTACTGGAAAAGGAGGAGGAGGACGAGAATGCTATCTTAAGTAAATGATGAGATGAAGGAGGGTCAGAAGCAGATGGCTGTCATCATTTTTTGTGGCAGGTGGTAACAGAATGCAGCCATCCACCCCATCGCTTTGTCTGCACATGTGTGCATTTGTGTGAACCTGAAACAAACCTCTGCTACAAGGAGGCCTACACTCAGGGCCGGCGCGTCCATTAAGGCGAATTAGGCAGTTGCCTAGGGTGCCCAAATGGAGGGGGCACTGGCAAGATGGGGAGCGCTGCTGGCTTCGCAGGACTCGCTCTGCCGCGTTGCCGCTGCACCCTGACGCCACCTACCCGTGTCCAGGGCGGGCAGCAGCAGCGGTGCCAGTGCAGCCCAGGCATGCCCGGAGCGCCGAGGGCAGCAGCGTGTGAAGGACACGTGGGGCGAGAGCAGCCCCCTCCCATGGTGCACGCGCGCCATAGCTGGGCCTTCGGCTCCTGCCGCCGTCACTGCGCTCTACTTCTCGGGCAGATGGGAGCAGCTGCTGTTGCGCCCGGGGGTCCGTGGCTGAAGCCCAAGGGCGGCCAGAGCAACCCAGCCATCGACGTTGCAGGTAAGCAGGAGGGGCACTGGGAAGGGGGTGAAGGCTGGGCCAGGCCTGCAGGGAGGAGGCAGACGCCCGGGGGGTGGTCCAGGTGGTGATCTCACCTAGGGCGCAAAAACCCCTAGCACTGGCCCTGCCTACAATCCAGGGACAGGGTCGGGGATTGGGTTCTGCAATTTTCAGATCCTCTGCTCAAGCATTTTACTAGTCTTCAACTAGGAGACAGTGTGGCAGGACTTTATTACTATACCAGATGACCCTCAGAGTCCCTTCCAACTCTTCAATTCTATGATAAAATTCACCATTCATTTTAAAAAAAAACCTGTATTTTTAATCAAGCCTGATTATAACTCTTCTAAGATTCTCCATGCTGAATTTAATACTGATAAGACAAACCATTTCATAACAAGTAGAATGCTCAGTCCTTCTAACGATAGAACACTGAAAAATACCAACCACTTCAACAGCTCTGCCACTGCATAATAGTGTCAGCAGCTATGGCATGATATATGGACACATGCTGAAACCTTCAAACGGCATCGCTCAAAGAAAGCCCTTTAATTATCTATAGCACTTATTTATATGCTACTTGTCAAGTCGTGTTTGTTTTCCTTACAAATGAACTTTTAAAAGAGAAGCCACTTGTACCTTGATCCAGCTAAGGAGGTCAACGCTGGCAAGCAGGATTACGTGTGTGCAAATTCTGCTGAATCGGAAAGCTGTTTTCATTAGTTGTTTGTTGGATGAAGGTAAAGGTAAAGGGACCCCTGACCATTAGGTCCAGTCGTGACCGACTCTGGGGTTGCGCGCTCATCTCGCATTATTGGCCGAGGGAGCCAGCGTATAGTTTCCAGGTCATGTGGCCAGCATGACAAAGCCACTTCTGGCGAACCAGAGCAGCACATGGAAACGCCGTTTACCTTCCCGCTGTAGCGGTTCCTATTTATCTACTTGCATTTTGACGTGCTTTCGAACTGCTAGGTTGGCAGGAGCTGGGACCGAGCAACGGGAGCTCACCCCGCTACAGGGATTCGAACTGCTGACCTTCTGATCAGCAAGCCCTAGGCTCAGTGGTTTAACCCACAGAGCCACCTGGGTCCCTAAGTAGTAGGGTGATTAGTAGTTTGCGGTAAAATTGTGGTGCACGTCAAAGTTCACCAGGATGCACGTTCAAGTGAACATGATTGCTTTCCAAAGGTGGGCGGGAACTCTTTGCTCTGGATTCTGTCTTGCAGAAAAGGTGTCTCAACTCCATCCTGCTTAGTGGGTGACAGACACTACACCCCTCTGCCACTTTCTTCTCTTTCCTCTGCCTATCCTTTCCTGGCAGGCCACCGTTAATATGTCCTGATGATGACTTTAAAAAGGCCTGATCCTGTCCATTTCCCACTTGGATTCTGACCCTTCAGAACGAGCCCTTGGATTTGCCTATTCCCTGAATTACAAATCTGAGTCTCGTACTTGCTTGAATGGTGTGCCTGCGGGGAAGTGCCGATAAGTAGTATTTTCCCATTCTCAATAAAGACATGTATAAAATAACAATTAAAATTGATAAATGCAATATGTTCAACCCATACTCCTCTGCTAGTTTAGCTGTCAACAACCAGCCGAATCAAAGAACCTTTCCTAAGTTTAGAAAAAGTTCAACGAAAAATGGCTGAGTTTTAACCATAACCCACCCACCCCGCAACAGGAAATCTGCCCTCAGGATATGCATCTGGATGTCAAGCAGTAACTGAGGCAACTCTGCAATTATTGCTTTTAAAAGATACCACCTGGAAAGGCCCACAGAATCTCACTCAAGCAGAGACATGGACACAGCAAAGGACCAAAATCACGTCAATGTATTTCTGCATGCATTTGCCTAGCGTCATTGTTTAAGAAGGTCAGAGGTAGTGCATCTATACATGGTCTTATTATAAACAGTCTTCCCCCTCTCATTTGTTTCCTTGAAGCAAGCAGCATGCAATTAACTCCTACTGCTGCAAGGGTAATGACATATTTCTTAGTATTTATAATCATGATGAATTCAGCCCTTTGCAACAGAAAAGTTTAATCTATCAGACTACGGATATGCATGAAAGTTTCTCCCCTCTGCTCTTTCCCAAGGCCAAAATGGTCATTTAACCTTTTAAAGTTATGCTTCCATGGAATGAATGCTCTGGAATGGACTCTCAAAAAGGGAGGCCCAGAATAGACTCTCGGAAATAGAGGCCCAGGACCAAGCCACTTGTTCCACATATCCATATGACGTTTCTTGAACAACAGCAGGTCCCCTGCTCACCTTTAGCTCAATGGTAGAGTTCAAGCTCTGTGTGCAGCAGCCCCACGGTTCAACTTCAACCCATGGCCTCTCAAGGTAAACCAAAGATCAGGAACAACCTTTGCCTGAAACCTTGGGTTGCTACCACAAATCCTATGCCAAAACCTCCCCCACCTCAATTTTTCAACCGGTTTATTTAATTGTGAAAGGTGCTTCCATTTTTCTGCCTCTTTCTCAGGATGCTTTACATTTTCTTTATAATTCCTTACACCATGGGTGGGAACTGAGGTTACTTAATTGGTGCAAAGCGGTTGTGTGCATGTTCCCTTCCCATTACACCATTCTCCAACTATCCACCACTTCTACTTCTACTTCTACTACTACTACTTATTATTATTATTATTATTATTATTATTATTCCTCCTCCTCCTCTTCCTCTTCTGCCTTCCAGATGTTGCTGAACTTCAACTCCCATCAGCCCCAGCAAAGATGGCCAATGCCCAGGGGTGATGGGAGGTGTAGTTTAGCAACATCTGGAGGGCCAAAGGTCCCTTACCTGTTTTAGAGACTAAAGTTGCCTTTCCGTTATATGAGTTCTTCAGATGATCTCAATTACTAGGGCAGGGGCGTCATATAGGAGCAGACATGTAGGGCTTTTGAGGTTTGGTCTTGTGATCATGTATTAAAAACCAACACTTCAGCATGGATGAATTGGAGGCCAATGTACCTGTCTCAAAATAGATGAACTATGAGAACACTGATTCACCCACTGCAGCAAATTAGCTGAAACCATGTTCTTCATCTGCTGACATTTCTGAACAATTTCAAAAGGAGGACAACATTGAACACATTACTGTGGCTTAATCTGGCAATCGCCAATGTATGCACAATAATGGTCAGGTTCAGCAGAAAGTATTATGACAGCTGAGGCTTAGAATGGTGGGAGGCAGTGAATGTGGCTGTGAATTTCATTAGCAATGCACTCAAAATATACAGGCCTTTGGATATATCCTGCCTCTCTTCCAAGGAATTCAAGGAGGCCTACACTGTGTCTCCCACACCCAGCTGTACCCCCCAAACAACCCCAAGAGATAGTGCCTGCCCCATTCACTCAATGAATTTCCTACCTGGAAAACATGGGTCTTTGAACATGGGTCTTTGAACATGGGTCTTTTCAAATGTAGTCTGCCTATCTAAGTGAGGGATGGCCCATGTGGTGCCAGGCAAGTGTTGCTGTACTACATCTGTCATCATCTCTGACTATTGGCCATATTGATTTGAGCTGATGGAAGTCATAGGTCAGCAATATCTAGGGACAATACTGGCTTCACCTGACCTAGCTAGCCTCTGACACATTGGCTCTCAGGAGGAGTCAATGCAAACCAGTAGACTCGGTTTTGTGAAAACCTTCAACTCCTCTTGAAAAGGATGGGTAAGGATGGGTGAAAATACTTGCATCATTTTACAAGGAAAGGTTAGGCATCACATTATGCATTGTTTACTCCAGTAATAATAGTAATAATAATAATAATAATAATAATAAATATTTGTTTTTTGCTAGGAGTGGCTTATATTTCATTGTCAACTTCACTTCACCCCCAACAGCAACTTTTGCACAAACCCTTAGCAACTATAAACAACTTGGACAGTACTAATGGATACTGCCCAGTGCTCAGCATTGTCTTAATGCAATAATCCCTAGCTAACAGGACCAGTGGTCAGGGATGATGGGAATTGTAGTCCAAAACACCTGGAGGGCCGAAGTTTGGGGATGCCTGCCATAGTCCCAGCATTACATTTCAAAGATATCGAAGAAGTACAACAAACCAAGGCATCTTTGTGAAGTTGAAAGCCCTCTCCTCTCCGCGCAATTTCTTCTTCTTCTTCCTCCCTCCCTGCACAATATTATGATGGATAAAATGCTTTTGCTCACTACCCACATCTTCCTGGGACATCTACCTCTTAATCTTTTTCTGTTTAACTCAGTTTGACATGTCTCTAATACCTATTTAGTGCTGTCACCTCTGTCTAATACCTCAGCCCTCAGCAGATGGGCATTTTCCTGCTGCACATCTTTGTAGGCGACGCAGCAAGAAAATCGAGGGCAGATGGCACAGAATAAGGGAACCATTTACGCAGAGCTTCATTTGTGGTAAATAGTAAAAGCTACCCAATTTGAAGTTATCTAAAAAGTTGGAGTCAGAACACCATACACAATTTCTTTTTTTTCTGAGGTACTGCAGCCTCATAAATAATTTGCTGGTGTGTATTTGAAATCTTAGAAACTTTTGCTCAGCTATCTAGGAACACATCCCCTTCAAATGTGTGGTTGTATATATATATATAGGTAAAGGTAAAGGGACCCCTGACCATTAGGTCCAGTCGTGACCGACTCTGGGGTTGCGCGCTCATCTCACATTATTGGCCGAGGGAGCCGGCGTATAGCTTCCAGGTCATGTGGCCAGCATGACAAAGCCGCTTCTGGCAAACCAGAGCAGCACACGGAAACGCCGTTTACCTTCCCGCTGTAGCGGTTCCTATTTATCTACTTGCATTTTGACGTGCTTTCGAACTGCTAGGTTGGCAGGAGCTGGGACCGAGCAACGGGAGCTCACCCCGTCACAGGAATTCGAACCGCCGACCTTCTGATCAGCAAGCCCTAGGCTCAGTGGTTTAACCCACAGTGCCACCTGGGTCACTCCTATATATATATTTATAGTGAAAATAAAACAAAACCAGTTTATTTTAAAGGTTCCCTTTTCCTTATGATAATCAATGAAGGCCAGCCTGACCGATCACAATTTCAATTGTACAGACATATGTAGGACATGAGGCAGAGAAACAGCAAGGTGTAATGGGGATGAGAAACTCACAAAGTGGTAGACAAAGTGTGGTTTGATGTCTTTTCGTTGTAGTTCATGATCACAAAAAGACAACCAGCATTACCTTTGGGCAGTAGAGACTTGCTTGTGACAAAATATCAAGCAAAGAGTCAACAACAACATGGGGTGGAGGAACATCAATGGGAGGGGTGCTTCCAGCCACTGTACTGCACCCTTTGCCCTTGGAAGTCTTATAAGTTATTCAGAAGCAGTACTACCAGCGAAGGCAAACATAGTCATCATGGCCAGTAGCCTTCGATAGCCCTCTCCTCCATAAGATGCTGCAGGGCAGTGGCTGTTGAGCATCGTCATTGGGGGGGGGATGATGTTTTGAGGACTAAGGGGTATCTGTGAAGTTGCCTTGTTACTTTTGCTACTGGATGCTGCATGTTCTTTAAATAATCTTGTTATATTTCTAGTATTTAAATGTGGTTTTTTGTACATTATTATAATTGTTGTTTGTTTTGATATGTTATTATGAAATTGCTTTTGCAGTGTTTGCTTGAAACATTTTCCTGTTTTCTTTGTTGTAAGCCGCCTCGAGCATGATTTCTTTTGTGCGATAGTGGCAAACAAATAAAATGAATGCATGAATTCACCTGTGGTAAAACAGCAGGCAACCCCCCCCCCCAAGTGGAGCCTAGGGCTTGCTGATCAGAAGGTCGGCGGTTCGAATCCCTGCAACGGGGTGACCTCCCGTTGCTCGGTCCCAGCTCCTGCCCACCTAGCAGTTTGAAAGCACATCAAAAGTGCAAGTAGATAAATAGGGACCGCTCCAGCGGGAAGGTAAACGGCGTTTCTGTGTGCTGCTCTGGTTCGCCAGAAGCAGCTTTGTCATGCTGGCCACATGACCCGGAAGCTGTCTGCGGACAAACGCTGGCTCCCTCGGCCTATAGAGTGAGATGAGCGCCGCAACCCCAGAGTCAGACACGACTGGACCTGATGGTCAGGGGGCCCTTTACCTATACTGCAATACCCTGGGACCCCACTCAGGCTGTGGCCTACTAAGGTGCACAGCAAGCCTCCTTCCCTCACAACACATATTTTCACCTCACATCTTTCCAAGAAAAATCTTCCCAGTGGAGTCAGGTCACAGAACATACCAAAACCAAAAACTGCTGTCAGATCTTCATGAGGTTGCCAACCACTGCAAGCTAACCATGCACTCTTCTTAAAAACAAAAACAAAACAAACCCATCACAAGCATATGCGCAAGCAAAAGCTAAATTTGCAACCAGCCAACAGAAGATTGGCTTCAAATCATCTCTTTGTCACTGTAATTGATTAAAAGCCACATGAAAATTGATAACACGATTTTCTGTGAGAGAGTTTGCATGTGGCACAAACTCTCAAGAGCGCTATTGGCTTTATCTATTGACTTCCTTCCAAATCAACCTTTTTAAGAGTACATTAGTCAGTTCACTAATAAACTTAAAATACACTCTAATTACTTTAATGAGTTCAATACACAGCATTAATGTGATGTTGTGACCTGGGAATTTAGTCCTAATACTATCATACAATGGGACAAATCTCAATCCCAGACTATTTCCCCCATTCGCATTAACCTCCACTTTCATTTTCATTTTTTTTATATAGAAGGAAGTTACATTCTCAGTGCACCGGTGAGTCTATCTAATCCCTGCTCCCACTTTTCACACATCTGGCTGCACAAAGTGAAACTCAGATATCTTCTACCAGGGGAAGCAAGAAAATGGTTTTTTAAAAAATAGTACAGATGGGGCAAGATCTAGTGAAAGCTAATACCCTTTCAAATTCTACTTGTACAAATGGTGGAGATTCTGGCATGTGAGGAACACTCCAGCCAAAATCAATGAGACTTATATTGCGTTAACTATGGTCAGATTGTGCTAAAAATAAAAACAAAATTAAAAAGTGTGTGTGTGCATATGGGAAAATACTAAGGGCACTGTGGAAAGTGCAGTTTCATCCAACATACTAAAGGAATGAGCCCCATATTTCCTTGTCGAGATTTTGCTTCTCTCTTTTATTGAGAAGTATTAGTACCCTTGTCATATCAGCTCAACACCGCTTGCCAAGTCTGTATTAAAGGGGGATTAGCTGCTTTCTGGTTGCATAGCACCACATTTTTACAACCATAAGAGCCCTGCAAATTCAGGGGCTTCTATGCATCAGAGAACACTCCTTAAAAGTAAGAGTGAGAAAATGAAGTCTTTACAACTAACTTCACTTTCCAAAACCTAGTTTTCCCTTCTATCTCTCTCTCAACCTGTGTTTTCCTCCAGCAAGCTCAGAAAAAAAGCTTCAATACAGCTGTGTAGAAATAGCTTCTGGAAGTTTCGCAACTGCTCTGTGGGCAGATACCATTTCACCGAATTTCTCCAGGAAGAGAGAAAGTTCTTCAACCATATTTTGGGAGCTACTCAGCTTCTTTCTTTTTCCTAAGCTTTTTTCCCCTCCTTTGTGTGCGCTGCTAGTGCAACTGGCAACAGGAGCAACTGCACAGTCACCATTTTGCATCCTCCATAATTATTCAGGGCGGTGGGCTGCCACCAAAAAAATGGTGCAGAATATTGGGAGAAACTTCTGTGGCATCCTTATTTTTCTAAGAGGGTGAGGATAACATAGACTCTGGAAAAAAAATTGGCTCAGTTCTCACAAGGACTCCCAGGAAATGTCCTATCCAGGCACCAGGCAGCCCTCTTTAACTTCATGTTAGAGTTGTCTCATTTCCAATTCCTTTCTTATTGGGTGTCCTCACCAAGTGCTGCACAAAAACACCTCTTTGCTAGTCAGATGGACTTTCCTTGCCTTCTTATTTTTTGGCTGTGTAGGTTACAGATGCCTGTAGCATTCCCCTTGTGCTTGATGGATCATTTCCTGCATGATAGAACAAATGTCATTCTGCACTGATCTCTAAAGGCAATGCAACCAGCGAAGTACCATATTCCATTTCAAAGCGGGTGCAGCATAGTTTTTTCAACAGAGCACACAGATGGATGAACCTTTCTGAAGTACAATATGGAAGAGGCAACATGCATATACCCTGTTTCTCATATTTTAAGACATACCCATAAAATAAGCCATAGCAGGATTTTTAAGCATTCAAGGAATATAAGCCACACCCCCGAAAATAAGACATAGTGATAGGCGCAGCAGCAATGCCGGCCATGGCAGGAGGAGGAGGAAAAATATAAGACATCCCCTGAAAATAAGCCATAGTGTGTTTTTTTGAGGAAAAAATAAATATAAGACATGTCTTATAATATGAGAAACACGGTACTTTACAAACGATTAAGATACAAAGAAGCCAAACTTCCATTTCCAAGTTGCTAGTTTCAACTATTTAATTTGGGGAGGGGGGTGCGTTGTAACAGATGCTAGTAACAGCCATGCATTAAAGTATAATGCTAATGCAGCTTATTTTCTAAAAGCTGTTACCTCTTTTTTGTCTCCGGAGACCATCTCGAAACACTCGCAGTTATTTTCTGACTTGCATGGTGATGTAAAACAGTATTGTCTGATCCAGGATACTGTATCTTAAGTACAAATATTTGGATTTGGGTTGAATTTATGAGAAATAATTTGGAACTAAAGTTACACAAATGACTAGTGCCCCTATTGTTTTGGTTCTCCCACCCTGCATACACTCAAGGTCAGATATCCATAGAAGCACATAGGTTCTCTACACAAATCTGTGCCTTCCATTTTGCTAGGACCATGAGAGAGATCAGGCACAGAGGTGTATATATATGCATGTGAGCCTCAAACCTGTGGAGCTTGGGCATGTAAAGTTGGCTGCCTACCACACCTACACCATACCAACATTGACTCTGCACACAAGACTACTATTTCTGAGCTATGATACAGGAGATTTGTTGAAGCGTATAAGGCAGCCACATTTTGTAGGAAATGGCAAATATCCAGTTCCATTTGCTGGGGTCACTTTACCCCCTTAAAACCTTTATATACTTTGTGTTGAGAAATAGATGGGAGAAACAGTTAGATGTTATAAGTGCCAATGTGATCATATTCCCTTGGGGTCTGTCCAATGAGGATCAACTGGGTCAACTAACACCACCAACCTAATCCTTCTCTACGTCTCCAAAAGGTAATAGTAGGAGGTATCTCTTTGAAGCAGAGATGTTCATTATTAAAAATTAGCTCCTACCAGGAACCTGTGTGCAATTTCTACCCTGATTCTTCCTTGGGAGGCCCAGCTTGCAACAGTCACACATTTCATATCACAGCTTGCTCCCTTCACCCTTCTGGTTCACCTTCTGGTGGACCTTAAAGCACTCACCCTTTATTTTACATCACAAATTTCCCAATTCCCTCCCTCCATTTTCTGCTCTAAAAACCATGTGGCAATGAGAATCCTCTCTCTGCTGGATGCATTCCCTGGAAGGATTTCTGTGCCCCTCTAGCAAAACAGACACATAAGAATAATATCGCTAACCAAGTGTGCATGTTTCATCACAAAGATAGATTTCGTGTGCATGCACACTTCTTCAGATACCAACACGGCTACCTACCTGTAACACAGTTAAGTAGTAAGCCTATTTTAAAAATCTGAAATTTTATAGAAATCTTATTGCTTATCTTTTTACTGAAAATTTTGATGCAAATCTCTAAGACTAAGTAGTGTGGATTCAGCATAACACAAGGACCCTATGTGGTCTACCCCATCCTAATTTGGGTATTGTCATAACTATATCAGTAGAGCTCACAGGTATGCATCAATACACAAGACTGTAGCCCCTTTCTCACCTTCTAAATTGCAGGAACTGAATGCATGGGGAGGGGTGAGGAGTGGAATCGTGTCCACTTATAGGTTTTACCAAGCTCAGCTTTACAGATCTCACTTTACGGTTCCCCAAGAAATGGCTGTTGCCCAACAGTTTCTGGTACCTTCCAGGAACCCCGACACACTCAGACTGAATCTAGTGGCTCTTTCATAAGAACAGAAGCCTTGACTGCTGGATCAGGCCAATGGATCGGGCCATCCTGTTCTCACAGTGGCCAGCCAGGTGCCTGTGGGAAACCACGGAACAGAACATGAGTGCAAGAGCACTCTCCCCTCCCATGCTTTCCAGAAACTGATATTCGGAAGCAATACTGCCTCCAACCGAGGAAGCAGAGGACAACCACCATGGCTAGTAGCCATCAATAGCCCTCTCCTCCATGAATTTGTCCAATCCTCTTTTGAAGTCACAAATCCGTCCCAAATCTTCCAACATTCAGCTCCAACATTCATATTAACCTGCACAAATCTCAGGATCCAGAGACCTTGCTGAACAAGACTGCCATATGCCAGGGAGTGGGGTGTCAGTGATTTAAGTTCTTTTCGCTGGCGGGAGTCAAAATAATTTATTTATTTTTAAATAAAGAAATTTACCTAAGTTTTAATGATGAATGCAAATTGCAGAGTTTGGCATTTCTTGGGGCACAATTATGGTTACTCCAACATAGACATTTGATCTTAAAAGCTCTAAATGCATTTTATATCCACCCAAGGAGGACAAAATGACAGTAGCTTTTGGCTGACTGCAAAGTGGTGAATTTCACCCCTAAACTAGATACCTTGTGTACATCACCATCATCATCATCATCATCATCATCATCATCATCTTATTTATACCCTGCTCATCTGGCTGGGTTTCCCCAGCCACTCTGGGTGGCTCCCTGCAGAAAGGAAAATTTGGGGGTTGTTGTTTTTCTCAACATGTCCCTTTGATTTCAGTAGACCGGCAGAAGTGAACTCCATGGCACTCTGACATTTCTGCAATTGCTTCAAAACAAAAAGAGAGTCGGGCTGTTGTCGTTGTTTTATTGAATTTAATATAAAACTTAAACAAACCCTCCTTGGGCTATTTTATATATTATTGAATTTGATACAAACATCAATTCTCTCTATTTCGCTCTCTCTTCTTTGTATTAGCCAGCCCTTCACAATTCCAATATTCCGAAAATAGTTGTGCTAGCAAATCGGGCCAATACTTGAAACTATTGAGGGAGAAAGCAGGTTTTAGTTTCATAAAGGAGACATTGTATGGTGAAATAGCTCTTGTTTAGCATATGTTGGATATTCAGCTACCATCTATTTCCAAATATGTGTGCATTTATTTAGTTTTAGATTTATAGTCACTTTTTGGCTAAACTGGTCCCTCAAAGCCATAGGTGCCAACTCCCAGATTGAAAAATCCAGGATCGGGAGTCGCGCTGCGACTGGAAGTCGCGCTGTGGCCATTTTGGAACTGGGCAGAGTAGCACCTGAAGTTGCTTCTACGCATGCTCTGCCCATTTCCAAAATGGCCACAGCGCCGGAAGTCGCGCTGCGGCCATTTTGGAACTGGGCAGAGTAGCACCAGAAGTCACTTCTACGCATGCTCTGCCCATTTCCAAAATGGCTGCAGTGCCAGCAATTGCTTCTGTGCCTGTCCAGAGACTCCAGACATGCGCAGAAGGAGCCTCCCCAGGCCGGAAAGAATCTGAGGGATTTACGGGTTTTTTTAAAAAAAAATCCGGGCTGCCAGCGGGAAACGGCTGGAAAAACGGGGGTTTCCCGGGGAATACGGGAGACTTGGCAGCTATGCTCAAAACAGGTCACAATACTTCTATGTGGATACTTCTATACTTCAGGAAACTAAAAGCAGCTGTTTGCATCCAATGAAGCTGGTTGGTTCAGGACACACACCAGAATATACTTCCTCACACGGGGCAAAATTAATTTATGGACTTCACTGCCGCAACATGTGGTGAGGACCATTGGCTTAGATGCTATTAATGCCTCTGAATACCAGTCAACTGTGAGAGCTTATCAATACTTCCCTATTGTTCTGTACTTTCCATGCTTAAAAACCGAATATTCAAGCATCTTCCTTCCTTCCTTTCTTTCTTTCACTGGAGCTTTCCCCACAAACCCTCACTCTTTAGCACTCAGTTGGAGCAAATGTCAATTTGGATTTTCCACAGATTTCCATTTGCTCCTTCACTATATGAAGGGAACCACGGAGTGCTTACAATGTATGGAATCCACAAAACATTTGGAAATCTAAGAAACAAAAAAAAATAATGTCCACTGCAACAGAAGAAAACCGGTGATGCCCTCAATAGCCAAACTCCTACGCTGCCCCTGCCCCGGACACATGAAAAACAAACAAGCAAGTGATGTTGCCCCCCCAAATAGGAAACCCCCTCCAATCAAACACCCCCCCCCAAAAAAATAACATTTATTAATAGTGTATAAATAATTGGGATGTGTAGGTGACTTTGGTGAGTGTCAGAGGGTATAGATAAATTTGTCTCTGGTCCCAATTTAGGGAATGGGTTTCTGGCTGGACTGTTCCCCAAAATGGAGAGAACTAACCGATTCTAGAAGCAACCATATCCAAAAGGCCTGGAGGTGACAGCACAAGCTACCGGTAATAGAGCTTTGTCAGTGTACACAAGTACAATACAGTATGTCAAACAAGATCTTATACTCTACTGCACTGTCATCTGCGATCCTAGTTACAGGTAGGTAGCCGTGTTGGTCTGACGCAGTCAAAACAAAATTTAAAAAATCCTTCCAGTAGCACCTTAGAGACCAACTAAGTTTGTCAGAGGTCTGAGCTTTCGTGTGCATGCACACTTCTTCAGATACTGTGATCCTGGCAGCAAGAAGTCTCTGCTAAAGCTTAACAAGGTCTAAGGATGGCGGGGAAATCAAATGACCTCATGACTGATTCCAAAAAGCCACCCCATCCTCAAATTCAGGCATCTATTGTGGGGTTTGCCTTGGTGGAACAGATGGCTTGAATTCTGAGTTTCTCAGTACTCTGTAGAACCTGGCAGTAGCCAGACAAAAAAAGGTGCTACATGCTAGAAAGGGATGGGGGTGGAGCAGGAATAAAACAGAGGCTGGACTTCTTTCAGTTTTTTTTATGGGTATTCCTATGTCATGTTTACAGTTAAGTGGTAACACTTTTTTGGAGGATTGTTTGCACTAATAATAATAATAATTTTATTATTATTTATACCCCGCCCATCTGCCTGGGTTTCCCCAGCCACTCTGGGTGGCTTCCAACAAAAGATTAAAATGCAACAATTCATCAAACATTACCAACTTCCCTAAACAGGGCTGCCTTCAGATGTCTTCTAAAAGTCAGATAGTTGCTTATTGACTTGACTTCTGATGGGAGGGCATTCCACAGGGGAGGCGCCACTACCATAGCTGCCAAGTTTTCCCTTTTCTCGCGAGGAAGCCTATTCAGCATAAGGGAAAATCCCTTTAAAAAAGGGATAACTTGGCAGCTATGCACTACTGAGAAGGCCTTCTGCCTGGTTCCCTGTAACTTCACTTCCCTGTAACTTTGCTTCTCACAATGAGGGAATCGCCTGAAGGCCCTTGGAGCTGGACCTCAGTGTCCGGGCAGAATGATGCAGGTGGAGACGCTCCTTCAGGTATATTAATTTTTTTATAATTAAAAGGTTTGGTAAAGTCCACTGTGTTTCACATGTGGAACCTATGCAGTCAGAATTAAGTACCACTGAGTTTTCTCTGACAAACCTGTGCAGAGCATTGAAGGAAGGCAAGGCATTTTGCTAAGTACTGCTGTTCTTCGTGTGCATTGGAACATGTGTGCATTGGAACAATAACATGCCTGCATTTTTTGGACTCTGCTTGAGGGTATGGGAGGTTGAATTTACCACTTCATCACTGGGTGTGGGGGGGGGGACCTAGTGCTGCCATGTTTGAGTGGCAAATGATGGAAAACCTACCCATTCATCGCATCAGTGGAGCAAAACTAGAAAGATATAAAGGAGGTTATTGGGACCACAATATAATCACAGCTATTGAGTCACATAATTTCCATTCTTAAATATAGAGGTGGGAAGCCAGACACTGATGCCTAATCATTATAGCCTCTCATTAGCCTACACAGCAATTTCTGTTTTCAAACTGAGTAATAGTTTACATTATATTTCTGCAAACCATCTTACCCTTATTAGTTTTTAAATTATTATTTTAAAGCAGACTTGCTCTTTGCTGTCTTCAGAAGCGGCTTTCGCTTATATACCCTTTTATGACGCAGACTTGCACAGGAATGCAATTCTGCCTCCTTCACAAAAGGTTTGAACAAATCCTATCAGTAATACGTTTATGATACAGCACCCAAAATATGTGTATCCCATAAAGCCTATGATCAGGTGGGTGATACTAACTGGGACACTATTATAGACCCTGTTAAAGCCGTGGTGAGTATTAATTTTGCATCAAAGACAGTAAATAGTCACTAGTTTGCCTTTACTTTACTTCACTGACAATGAATCAAATCCTTTACTGCTGTTCTCTGCCCAATATCCACAGTAATTGGCAAGTATGTTAAAAAAAGGCCTGCTGCTTATGATATGTGCTTCAACATTTATTAACTCTTATCACTTTTTTCCCCCTACAAGTGCAGGATCTTATAACTCCAGTGGCCATGCTTAACTTCTTATTGCCATTTCCCTCAGCTGCTTACAATCATTATTCAGCATTTCAAGTACCATCTGTGCTGCTGATAAGTAAATGTGTGCAAGTATGTTGGAAACAGATTTTTTGAGGCTTTCCTTCCACCAGGCACAGTCAGCATCAAAATATATATCCTTTGTGGTTGTTAAGATGTGTTCAGGCCAACTTTTCCCCCTTCTGTAAATGCTAGGATATTAAACTTGTTAAATTAGTGTATGAACATTTAACTGAGATGCTATTTGGGAAACCTGCACAAATGAAGAAATATTTCAAGTATAAGCAACGTGCAACACCTGCCCTGTATGAATTTGATTCATCAATTTAAACTGAAAGTGGACCTAGTCTGATGTTGGTACCTATGACTATGACTTTTTATTGTATGCATAGGCCAGGCATCCCCAAACTGCAGCCCTCCAGATGTTTTGGAACTACAGCTCCCATGATCCCTAGCTAACAGGACCAGTGGTCAGGGATGATGGGAATTGTAGTCCAAAACATCTGGAGGGCCGAAGTTTGGGGGTGCCTGGCATAGGCTAATATTTCACAAGAATAACAAAAGAAAAATGTTGTGCGGCCTTTAAAGGGGCATAGGCAGAAATAATACCCGTGGGATTATGTCCATCAACCATTACTGAAGTAGCACAAGAAATTAGCAAACACTCAAAACTAGTAATTTATGAAGCAAGAAATACAAGCTCACTTTTAAAGGAGAAAGAATTATATTGAAAATACTGCTTGAATCCTCAATAATAATTTCTCCTTCGTTACTTGCATCCTCAAAACAGAGTAAAATGTTGCTTCTGTTTTCTGATTCTCCTTTGGTTTTTCAATGGTTCTTTTCAAATTCCTCAAAAGAACACACTTACACTTACTTCCAAGAAAGAGTGGTAAAATTACCTTCATGTCAGGTTCTGCCTACAGATGTACCGGTTGTTATGTTTTGCTACAAAGAACCCCATTTCTCTATTTTAAATAACTAGGTTGTGGAGTGTTATTTTCCCACCCAGGAAAAATGAGGAAGATCCTCAGAAATGTGGATTATATTTATTTAAACAACTGACTGCAGCCACCATAGTTCAAAGAAGAGAAAATACCCCCCCCCAAAGACTTCATGATATCTCCTGCTCTGTTCCTTTTCTCATTTCCTATTCAAAATCTAAACTGTTTTAACCATGTGCCATATGTGCATTAATATTAGCCGGATCAAAGCAGTGTGCCCTTTATTATATAAGCTTTGAGCTCTGAAGCCAGTTGCAGAGGCTTTTCCAGGAGCCTGAGATTCATGCAGGTTTGTTTGGCCAGAGAACAGAATGCCTAGAACATTGGCTTGAATTAACAAAGAATATTCATTTGGGTCACTGAGCTACTGCTAATGGAATTCTAATAGATGTCACCATAATTCAATCTCTTTCAAGCAAGATGGCAGCCGGATCCAGGCAGTATATACTTGGCCTTGTCTGGCCTGGCTTTGACGCGGACGGAGAACATGTGTCAAAACGGGCCCAGGCGCCATTGCAGCACCTAGAATCAACTTGTTCCAACAAAGCCTTAGCGTGGACTGAAGCCTTTTTCTGCTTCCGGGGCCAGCTTATTGGAAAATAGCCTATATATATATATGATAAGAATAATATTGGAGAAAACTGGATATTGAAACCTGCTTAACCTAAATCATATATCCCAGTTTTACAGCGGCCCTTTAAAGTACGCTTCACGCAGAGTATACGCAGTCAGAAGTTGACCTGGCTAAGAAAACACCACCAAGAGCGTAGGGAATTATCTCCCTTATATGAAACCCCTTACTAGCTGCACACTTGTAAAAGTATGCAGATGAAAATATAAACGATTGGGTTTCTTTAACTGAAATACAAACTGACTCTAAAGAGACTTTAAAGTAAAGATAAATGCTTTCTTTCTTAGCAACATTCCAACCTTCAACCCATTCCAAACCTCCCACAAACTCCCACATAACTCCCATTAAACTACCCAAGAATTAACAGCAAGCTAGCTTTATAACTAAGCAACTCTCATACTAAGATTCAACTAAGGAATCACTTAAACTGAGAACAACTGAGAGAGTGATCTAGTACGAGATGACTCAAACTGAAAGATCTAACTAAGAGATACAGAAGGCTTTCTGGCAGAGCCTTATATACAAGGAGCAGAGCCCACGCCTGTGGGCAATTAACAGAAATCACCTGCACCTGTTTCTCTTAAACAGACAGTATTTACATTAGACCGGCTCAAAAGTAACTTGACTATTTAAAAAATCCAACACAGGTCCCCTGCCCAGGATGAAATGGAGGGCCTTAAAGGGACAGGCCTCTGTCTTGGAGACTAGCACTCTTCCCCACCAACTACATTGTCTGTGGTGCTGGGCTGACCTGGAGACGAGGGCTCTGGTGTCAGGGGCTGAGTCATAGCTGTCAAGTTTTCCCTTTTCTCGCGAGGAAGCCTATTCAGCATAGGGGAATTTTCCTTTAAAAAAGGGAGAACTTGATAGCTATGGGCTGAGTGAGGCTAACGACAACGCAGGGGAGGGCCCCAGTAGATTGGGGGGCCCCTCTGCCAGAGGTGAAGGGGTCAGCCAGCAGAAATCTGGGCTAGGAAGCTCCTGGGAGAGGCCCAATAAGTCCCTCTATCCCCATCATCTCCTCAGCCGCTGGCAGATCCTCCCAACAGGGATGAGTTGCGCACGGGTGAGTTTGCCCTGGCACAGCCAAATAACAACAACAACAACTTATTATTATTATTTCTACCCCGCCCATCTCCAGCCACTCTGGGCAGCTTCCAGCAAAAGATTAAAAATACATTAAAACATCAGTCATTAAAAACTTCCCTAAACAGGGCTGCCTTCAGGTGCCAAATGCTGTCAGTCCACAAGGGGAGGGTTTCCAACTCTGCCCTCTTCGCAGGAGTTGTGGACCCACACACATCCCTCCCAGGTTGAGGAGGAGCCAGAAGAGATGAGAACAGGGAATGCAACCTGTTAGGAAAAGTGAGTGCCCGCAGAATCACCTCCCACCCAGCCCCTTCTCCACTTAAGCCAGAAAGAATGTTTGCCAAGGATCGGATCGGCTTCTATTACTTTTAGCTTATGAGGGCATCTACATTGTGTAGTAATGAATTAGCAACATGTATTGCTAATACATGGACTGCAAGAAGATCAAACCTATCCATTCTTAAGGAAATCAGCAGGCTCTGGACCAATGTCAATGGCAGCTCTACATAGAGTGCGCTCACTGGAAGGACAGATCGTGAAGCTGAGGCTCCAATACTTTGGCCACCTCATGAGAAGAGAAGAATCCTTGGAAAAGACCCTGATGTTGGGAAAGATTGAGGGCACTAGGAGAAGGGGATGACAGAGGACAAGATGGTTGGACAGTGTTCTCGAAGCTACGAACATGAGTCTGACCAAACTGCGGGAGGCGGTGCAAGACAGGAGTGCCTGGCGTGCTATGGTCCATGGGGTCACGAAGAGTCGGACATGACTAAACGACTAAACAACAACAATTGTCTGAAGTGCCCACTGTGTAGTGAGATGATTTTTATATTATGATTTATACCCAGACTTTTAGGCTGGCACAACAGTTGTTCATAGACCAAGCATATCCTGATGTTATCATGATGTCAGGGTCTATAAACACCTGGATAGACCATAAATGGGTTCCTGAACAACAGATAAGTGACTAACCAGTCACTCTATTAAATGTGTTCTCCAGTGCCTGGTGTTCTCTCTCTCTCTCTCTCTCTCTCTCTCTCTCTCTCTCTCTCTCTCTCTCTCTCTCTCTCTCTTTCTAGCCATGATAAAACAGTGAGGTTGTGGTCTCTGAGAGCCAGCCTTTAACCTCTCCTTTCTAGTAACAACCATTCATCTTCAAGGGCACGGGTGAGAACAGAAAAATCTTTAACAAGCACATTGCTCCACTGCTACTATGCTGCAGCTTCTTTTCATTATTAGGATACTTACTGAGCGAGTCCAGTGAACATTTTATTGCTTGGGGCTAAGTTCTTTAAACCACACAATGAATCTCCTCTGAGTATTTCCCACTAGCATGTAACCACAGAATCACAGCTGACAGTGTTGCTGCAAAAAGCATGTTCTCCCATAGTATAGGATATCTCCTTCAGCCTGCTGTCATTCAAACAGAAAAATCGCATATGCCAATCTTGTTTATATATATATGGGACGCGGGTGGCGCTGCGGTGTAAACCACTGAGCCTTGGGCTTGGCAATCGGAAGGTTGGCGGTTCAAATCCCCATGACAGGGTGAGCTCCCATTGCTCGGTCCCAGCTCCTGCCAACCTAGCAGTTCGGAAGCACGTCAAAGTGCAAGTAGATAAATAGGTACCGCCCCGGCGGGAAGGTAAATGACGTTTCCGTGCGCTGCTCTGGTTTTGCCAGAAGCGGCTTAGTCATGCTGGCCACATGACCCGGGAAAACTGTCTGCGGTCAAACGCCAGCTCCCTCGGCCAGTAAAGTGAGATGAGTGCCGCAACCCCAGAGTCGTTCACGACTGGACTTAACTGCCAGGGGTCCTTTACCTTTACCTTTATATAGTACAGTGGAACCTCGGTTTATGAACACCTCGGTTTACGAATTTTCGGTTTATGAACGCCGCAGACCCATCTGGAACGAATTAATTCACTTTCCATTACTTTCAATGGGAAAGTTCGCTTCAGTTTATGAACGCTTCAGTTTATGAACAGACTTCTGGAACCAATTACACCCATGCTTCGGGTTAAGTACGCTTCAGGTTGAGTACTCCGCGGACCCGTCTGGAACGGATTAATCCACTTTCCATTACTTTCAATGGGAAAGTTCGCTTCAGTTTATGAACGCTTCAGTTTATGAGCAGACTTCTGGAACCAATTGTGTTCATAAACCGAGGTACCACTGTATTACAATATCACATTCTACATTTCACTTCCAACCCTTCCTTCAGTTTCAGGGTGAATAGTAACAATTTCAAAACACAAAACTTGAGATATTAAAAATATGGGATGCAATATTACAAATATTAGAAAAGATTTTACACCTATGCAATAACATCCAGCCAGGGATGACCACCTGCCCTCTCATCATGGCATGGGCTTCCTGCTGTGATACTATCCTTGCGGTAGCTTCAATGTCAGCTGGCAGCTGCCTCAGGAAAGCAAGGATGATCAAAAGAACCCAAATCCCATTTGGAGGAATCTCCAATCCTCCTTATCTGAGTAGCTCCCAAAATATGGTTGAGGAACATAGCAAATAAAGGGTTGGGGGTTGGGGTGGGGGGGAAAGAGTGGAAGAAATAGCTAAAGCACTTGGCACCCCATTCCCCCGCCCCTCTAAAAGCTTTGCTCCTTTACTTCGATCACCATAATGCTTGGGTCTTCATATTGTATTTCCTTTTGCCACTATGCCTTTAGAATAATATTTTTAAAAAATATTAATATTTTCCACATAAAAAGCAAAAAATAACAATACACAAAATACAAAAACACACATATGAAAAACAAATCCAAAGTCTTACAAATTAATAACATAAACACTTAAGAAGAAAACAAACCTTGACTTCCACCATTCCCACAGCACCTCCTTTACCTCTCATTGCATCTTCCTGTTTTCCTTATCATCTCAATCCTAACATCTAGATATACATCCCTTTTTCTTATCCTTTCACTTCACAAGGTTATTGCAGACTCAGTCAGATTTCTTTCCTCGAACCTTCACTTTTAAGATATTCGTTTAGGCACTCGAATACGAAACAGGCATTCTAGTAGGAAGAGAAAGTTGCAAAAGTCTACTGACCGAACCATAATTCCCCAGATGCTATTCCTGATAAATACATTTGCGTGGTGAACTGCAATGGTAAATGAAAGGGCCCACGGTTAGCAAGGCTGACTTTGTTCAAAATATGCATCCCCCCCCCAATAGAAAATACTCCTGAATTTGTTGCAAAGGATTATGACTGCCTCAGCTGATATCTCTGGATGGCATGCTGTTGCAAAATTATAGCAATTTGTATGAGTGATGCATGCCAATGATTCAATTCTGCATTATACTGCTGTGTGTGCTTTTGAATAGTGAACATGGGCACAACAAAGTCAACTGAGGAGAATGATGTGCAAGTGAGCTGCACCAATAGTTCAAACAGTGTTCTGAACATGTAATGCCAGCATGCAAAAAGGTGGAACCATCCACAAATAAAGGGGTTCCTTGACTCGGAGACATACAAAACTGAAGTACTTTGGAATCCATTCTAATAAAGATTACCTTGATGAAACTCAGGAGATTGTGGCTTGTGAGCTGTGTGCCTGAGAGTGAACAGCAGAAGGGAAATAAAGGATGAGGCCTGAAACTAGAGTTTGCCTCTGGCGGTTTCACTGCCCTAGTTCTGACACTTTGTGCCATTCCAGCAGTGTCCGTGTTCTGCAATAGAGGTTGCTGCATTTCAATGCGCCGTAATTTTGATCAGCGAAACAGTCTGGCATCCCTTGGGAAAATAAGCTGCTGTATAAACTGCAAAATACATCACTATTATGTCTGTTTTCCTAACTAGCCTCCTCTCATTTGTACTTGGAATTTTTGCTCTTAGTTTACGACCTTGCATTTTATCTAAATTAAATCTCATCTTGTTAATTTTCACACAGTTCTTTAAACTCTCCAGATCCTTTTGTTATCTCTCTCTCTGTCTTCCATGGTTTTATGATCCCTCCTAATTTGGTATCATCTGCAAATTTCATCATTGGGTGTATATTATTTAGGGAAGAGAAATACATTATGCAGCACTGTGACCAGGGCCGACTCCGGTGACACCCCTTCCCCATTGATTATCTTCTAAATTGATGCTGAGCCATTTATAATTGCAGAACACAGAGTCATAAGTAGAAGTAACGAGTGGCGATTAAAAATAAAGGGAGGGGGGGTTGCAGAATGTCAATAAACGCTATAGAACGACCTTCCATAGTAAGAGTTTTATTGCTTTAAAATAATAAAGAACTAAGTAATGCAACATATTATACAAAGTGAATTTCCAAGTCAGCTCTCAATATTAATTGCTGTGCATGAAGATCAGACTAAGGTAAAGGTAAAGGGACCCCTGACCATTAGGTCCAGTCGTGACTGACTCTGGGGTTGCGCGCTCATCTCGCATTATTGGCCGAGGGAGCCGGCGTATAGCTTCCAGGTCATGTGGCCAGCATGACAAAGCCACTTCTGGCAAACCAGAGCAGCACATGGAAACGCTGTTTACCTTCTCGCTGTAGCGGTTCCTATTTATCTACTTGCATTTTGACGTGCTTTCGAACTGCTAGGTTGGCAGGAGCTGGGACCAAGCAACGGGAGCTCACCCCATCACAGGGATTCGAACCGCCGACCTTCTGATCAGCAAGCCCTAGGCTCAGTGGTTTAGCCCACAGCGCCACTATTCTGTATGAAATGCCCATGATTTTGTGTTGTATATGTTTTGAAGGCATGGAATCTGCACTGTCAGTGGAATGCACCAGATGACCTAGGATTATGGAAAGAAGGCAGCAAGATGACTTATCATTCTCCAGTTTCTATGTTTCAATCCCCCCCCCCACATGCCCCTAATAAACACCCTCAAAAGACATGCAAGGCAGTCCTTTAACGCAGAAAGATAATGTTCCCAAGCTCTCGTGACCAATGAAACTCAAGCCAGATGACAACATGGCTAATTTCAGTTCATAGAATAACAGCGACAATGATAGAGATCACTCTGCTGTGACTGCAGTGAAAGCCTTCAGAACAGTGACTATTCAATTATTATTACGTTTTATGTGTTTCATTCCACGTCACTTTTCAGCATCTCAGGCTGCAGTCCTATCCTCAATTGCCTGAGAGGGAATCTCGCAAACTCGAGACACGTATAGAACGATGCAGCCTATCAATGATGTCAGGCTGTACCAATAAGCTCAGGAGTTGTGGAAGTTCTTAGTCAACTTCCAAGGGTGCCAGGCAGGGCTACTGACAAGGTCCTTCCCAGTTCCTGGCTGGCTTCCAGGTGCTGAGACAGCTCCTATGCTGAGTTGTCAGCCTGGCTTCAGGCAAAGGAGAATGGAAGGTAAGTAATACACGAGGCAATTTATGATAAGGATCAGAGATTGATGGCAAAACCCCAGCCATATGGCGTGCACATGCAGATCAGGTGGGCACACCCACTTTGAGAAGGATACCTTGGATCAGAAAACTGCCCATCTCTTCTACTTTGGCATCTCTTCTACATGTATCAATGCACGAAATCTAGAAGAAATGGGAGGGGCAGGGAAGCTGTCTGAATACTTTCAGTAAATCCTGAAGTGGAGTGGAAGCAAGGCACACCCATCTCTTCTGAAAACCAGCAAAAGGCTGTCCATGGGCACAGCACAATGGGAAAGGTCAAATATCCAATTATTAAAGATTATGGGGGAAGTTATTTGATACAGAGGAGCAGGGGAGATCCTGGAAATGAGATCACAGGAAATTGTAAATACAGCTCATCAAGCCCAGTATCACGTAGTCTGACTGGATCATGAAGTTCTCCAGGATCTTAGGTAAAGATCATTTATTATAACCTGATCCTTCCTTCCTTCCTTCCTTCCTTCCTTCCTTCCTTCCTTCCTTCCTTCCTTCCTTCCTTCCTTCCTTCCTTCCTGTGAAGACACCAGGGATTGGACCTGAGACATTCTGCACAGAAAGTGCATCCTCTGCCATTCTGATCTATATACACCCTGAGAACCTAAGGTTGGAGAGAAGGGTGAGCAGAGCATGGAGCTGACCAGGGTAGCACCGCAGTGCACACATTAGGGAACGCAAGGGCAAGACTTGAGCCACGTGTCTCCTTTGCCCACCCCATCAATAAAACATATAAAGAGATGGGCACACTCCGCTCACATAATCTTCTTTTTCAAAAAAGGGGGGTGGGCAGAGTGGTTAGGTGAGATGTACACACACAAGGATGCCTGCATCTAATCATACAACACAATCAATAGGTGAGAGAGTAGAATATGTGAGCCTGTGATTCACTCCTGAACTGGACGAGCATATGAACTGGCAAAAAAGCATGGTGACATTTTAGTACATGAAGCTGTCAAGCAAAGGGCTGAAAGGAAAGCTTTCATTGGGGGAGGCAATCTGAGTAGGAGACCAAAGCACGGATCCCCAGTTGTAAGGGGATTGTGTTGTAGTTTTGAAATGGGAGGAAAGAGTTATGTGGTGTGTACTACCTTATGCTTACCTTATGCAAGCATAAGGACTGTGTTGTTCAAAATAATGATGCCGTGCCATGTAAACTGTTTTCATGTGTTTAGTTCCAACATCATGGGCTAAATAGATAAACCTTCTCAAGAACAGCTACAAACAGATGGCCTTTAAAAGCTTCAGTTGTGCTGTTTCGAAAGCTTTCCTATGCTTCTCTTCACCTTAGATGAGTAAAGGAAGGGACAAATTGCACTAGAGTATGTCGCAGAGCAGGATGGAGGTGGCGAAGGAGGTATTTTAGTACTAATGAAAACATAGGGTCAGAGTGTCTGCTGGGACAACTTTATGTCAACTTGTGGCAAGTGCCAATTTAAAACAGCTGGAGCTCCGGTCTGTAATAGTGAGGTATTGCATTTCACAACTACGCTTTTGAAACTTCCCACCCCCCCACCCCCTTGTAAACTGAGCCTATCACTCTTTTCTAAGGCCAGACTGCATACTGGCCACAGAGTTCTCAGTAGCCTTGGCAGTATCAGACATTCAGGCTGAAGCTTCAAAGAGAGGAGGGAGAGGGCAACTGTTATGGATCCCGTCATGGAGAACTTTTGACATGACATTGGCATCAATATCACCCAGAACAGCAAGGGGGAACCTTAAACGTAACCAAAAGAATTAGAGATGATTATTATTTTAACAGACTTTTGCCATGTAGCTAGTAAACCATGCTACTTAGCAAACTAAGCATGGTTGTGATTCTTGCCTTGGGTTCAGCGGAGACTTGTACATTGAAAGTAAAAAAATTGAAAAGTTCACTCCAAAATGTCAAAACCACATTGTGTCCCAAGCACCATCATATCCTCCCATTTCAAACTGCAGAGACCCCTGGAGGCATCTCCGTCAATCTCCCATTCTCCGGCCAATCACCTTACAGCCAATCCTAATCCAAAATTATGGTTATGGTCAGCAGGTCCCTTTGAACCATATCCAGGCTGAAGAACCAACTGAAAAATTGGCATTCTACTAGTGTTAGCAATATCTATTCCTTTCCTCATTCCAAACCCAGCCATCTGCACACACAAGCCGCACAACATGCATGCACAACACGCATTCAGTAAGGGTCAGACAGGCTGGAGATAGAACTTTTATTTAATATTGCATTTATATCCCACCATTGCTCCGAGGAGCAAAAGGTAGCATTTCTGATTCTCCTCTTATCCATTTTATCCCCACCACAATGCAGAGAGGTGGGTTAGGCTGAGAAACAGTGACTTGCCCAAGGTCACCTAGTGAGCTTCAAGGATGAGTAGGGATTTGAACCCCGGTCTCCCAGGTCCTGGTCAACTTCATATCTTTCTACCTTACTCCATGTTGTAATAGAGGACAACAGTAAGGGATAATCTTCTTCCCTAGGGCTGGTCTCCCGGTTAACTGCCCTTTGGAGATGTAATCTTATACATGCTTACCAGTGTCAGGGAGTAAGCCCCGGAGAATTCAGTGGGGGTTACTTCAGAGTGGACATGGAAAGGAGTGTTCAATTACTGTGGCATCAACCCACTGCTGCACATATAATATTACAATATATGTGTTTGTTTGTTGTTGCAGTTAGTGTAGCTTTAATAGACAGAAGTTCAGTCCCTGGTGTAGTATTTTCTAGTGGAGTGTAACTCTATACATGTCTACTCAAAATTAAATCTCATTGAGTTAAATGGGTAAGTGTATACAACTGCAGATTAAATTCTACCTCCGAAAGGAATGTGCTGTCAGACATAGAGAAATATACTTTTCTGGAAATTCTGAAACAATGTGGGTAGGGGGTAAGGGAGTTATGTGTTAATCTAATATGATGGTCTTAAAGGTTCCACAAATAGCTCTTCTTTGTTGCAATGCATAGAAATGATATTATAGTTCTGACCGCAGGAGACAGGCTAACATTTATTCTGGTGGTTTACTTTTGAGACATGCATTTTCTAGATTATATTAATGCATGACAGCCATGTCTACTCATAAGTAAGCACCAATCAGTTCAGTGGAACATGCTCCAAAGTAAAGGTGCACAGGGTAGCAGATTGAGCTACCAGTCTAAATTATACCATCGACCAAAACAAAGTATTTGTACAATCACAATATTTACGTGTCCACTGATTCTGCGCAAGGGAAGAAGATGGGCAGAGGTGGAGGACTAGACTTATCTGGCCTCATCTGTGTGACCTTTCTGGCCCCCAAAGCAGCCCCACCAGCTATCATTTACTGGACGGGAACGTTTTCAATTCAATAGCTTCACGGGGTTTTAATCTCATGTTTGGAAATTGACGGAGATAGCATAACACCCAATAAAGTAGAGCGCAGCAGAATTACTTCCATTACTGCAGAAAGGAAAAGAAGGGGATTCTAATTAGGGTGGTTGGTAGCTCCCAAAGCAATGTGTTGTGTGGGAAGAGTTGGAAGGTTGAGAGAGAAAGTTGGATGTGCAGATAATGAACTTGTACCATAGAATCAGATGTCAAAGGAACTTAAGCTAAATTAAGAATTCACCATGACATATGGCAACAAGCAAGTAAAGTTCTTTTTTATGCTTTGCCTCTTCCTCAGTTGTGAGCCTGTGACAGGGCCTCCTCTCTTCAAAATAAGGAACAATTCATCTTGACTCTGGCGCAGCCATCTGGACATTGAAGGCTCAGCATAGGGAAGGAATGTACGTCTGGGCTGGGAGGTTTCAGTTCAGCTTCTAAATGTCACCTTTCTTTTTGTTTCATTGGCATTAATTTAGTTTCACATTTGTTGCTGTCCCTTTGTTTTGGTTCCACTTTTTAGTTTTCACATTGATTTCAATAGAAACATAGCCTATCTTCCGCTGCCTATAACTTTGCTTTTTATCAGGGGTCTGATAAAACAGCGTTTCTGTGTGCTGCTCTGGTTTGCCAGAAATGGCTTTGTCATGCTGGCCACATGACCTGGAAGCTATACGCCGGCTCCCTCAGCCAATAACACGAGATGAGAGCCGCAACCCCACAGTCGGTCACGACTGGACCTAATGGTCAGGGGTCCCTTTACCCCTTTACCACCTCTTCCAGTTTTCCCTTCCCTTTGGACTTTGTGTAATGTGGTCCAGAAAAGTATCAATTTGCAAAGGAAAGGCCTCTTATATGAAACTAATGGGGAAACGGGAAAGAATTGAAGAGAAACATGAACATGATCAATGTGAAATTAAAGTGAGAAATCAATGAAAGTTGTATAGTTTGCTTCACATCAGTTTTACATCTCTAGTAGAAAGTAAATGGGGTCTTTTTTCCCTATTCTACCCCTTGGCACACATCACTCAAATAGAGCTGGATGGCGGCACAGGGAATGTGCATGAATCTCCCATTCCCTATAACAACCTGGAATTCTACGAACAAAACTCTAGAAACAAAAGAAGAACTTTTCTACCTGCTTACTCCTCCAACTCCACCATCCTCAGTTCCCCAAATATTTCTTATTCCATTACGTGACTCTTGCTACCCATCCTTGCTGCACCCTAAACTCAGAATTAGCTTTGCAGTTTAATCGTTTGTCTTTCTACAACTCTTTTCTTTGTCAAAACCACATTCTCTGCGAAGCTATTGCATTAAACCCATAATCCTCACTAGAAACCCAGTACAACAGAGTGAATCTGACTCATGTTCAAATCCCCATCACTAAGACACAAAATGCACTGGGCCAGGAAACAGCCACCTCTCAGTTTAATGCACCTCACAGGGTTGTAGCGTGGCCTGGTTGTGAGGAAGGAGAAAGTCCATAAGAAATAAAGCTACGCTCAAGTACATGAAAACACGTATAATAATAATATAATAATAATTTATTATTTATACCCCGACCATCTGGCTGGGTTTCCCCAGCCACTCTGGGCGGCTTCCAACAGAAAAATAAAACACAGTAATCTATTAAACATTAAAAGCCTCCCTGAACAGGGCTGCCTTCAGATGTGTTCTAAAAGTCTGGTAGTTGTTTACCTTTTTGACATCTATTGGGAGGGCATTCCAAAGGGTAGGCGCCACCACCGAGAAGGCCCTCTGCCTAGTTCCCTGCAACTTGGCTTCTCGCAACGAGGGAACCGCCAGAAGGCCCTCGGAGCTGGACCTCAGTGGTGGAGACGCTCCTTCAGGTATACTGGGCCGAGGCCCTTTAGGGCTTTATAGGTCAGCACCAACACTTTGAATTGTGTTCGGAAACGTACTGGGAGCCAATGTAGATCTTTCAAGACCGGTGTTATGTGGTCTCGGCGGCCGCTCCCAGTCACCAGTCTAGCTGCCGCATTCTGGATTAGTTGTAGTTTTCAAGTCACCTTCAAAGGTAGCCCCACGTAGAGCGCATTGCAGTAGTCCAAGCGGGAGATAACTAGAGCATGCACCACTCTGGCGATACAGTCTGCAGGCAAGATATTCATATCTTGTTATACTGGCTTCTCCTGCTCCCACTTTTCTCTATTGGAACTGTTTTAACTGTTATATGTGGAATAGGTTTTAAATATTTGTATGGTTTTTCTATATAGGAATGTATTTATTTATTTATTTATTTAAAAAATCTGTTGTTGAAACTGCTTCATTTGTTTTATAATTGTATTTTTTAAAAAAACTGTTGTATCCTGCCCTGGAACCATATCATAAAGGGTGGGTAAGAGATCTAATAAAACAAGCCAACAAATACTGTCGAATTTTAGACTGTAAGTTCCTCACGAGAGGTTCCTGCCATTTATTTTTACTCTGGGAGCTGGCCTGTTTACAGGAGAGATGATAGTAATAGGGAGCAACAGCAATTTCCCACCCTGTGGAGTAGGGTAGTGATACTAGGAAGAGAGCACCAAACAGCCACAGAAAAATATCCAAGACCAAAACAGAGTGAAAAACTGAATGAGGAAGGTTTTGTCATTTCTGCCTCAGATTATGCTGGGGAATGTTGAAGTCCATTTTATTGAGAAATCAATTCTAATTTGGCAACCCACACAATATCTGGCAGAAGCCACTGGAAACAAGTCTCCATTGAAAAGTGCCAGCCAATTTGCTTCTGCCGACTTTGCTCCAACAAACAAAAGCTGGGAGGTCAATGTGTGATGAGGAGCCACGTGGTACGGATGACATTTTCTCAGTGAATACTCGGGCTAATAAAGGTTGAGAATCTCTCCACGTTGGTTTCACACTTAAACATTTGATTTGAAGGGGTTTAAGGGTGGGTGGGTGGGCACGGGAAACCTTGGATAAAAATGAGACAAGCAAAGAGCTAAAGGCCAGAATGATACTAAGAGCCAGCCTGTATGCCACAGGCTTCAGGAAAGGTGAAATCCTGAAAACAGCTTCCTTCTTGGCTTTCATAAAAGCTTTAGCACCATTTGTTCTTCAATTCAACTGATCTTGGAAGTCCAGCGCAGGTCCTGCAAAAGACTGTCAAAACCAGAAGAAAAATAAAGCTTTTAAAGGGTAGTGAATTATTGAAGAAATGGGGTCTATTGAAGTTGCAGGAATGTACTGCAGAAAATTTATCATGGCTACGTGTCTGGGAGCATAAAATGTGCCGCTTAATTCAATGTTTTCCTGACCTTTAAGTAGCTGCAGATCTCCTAACCTTATTCGTGGTATATAGGTATTCACTCAGAATTTATACAAAGTATCTTGGGGGGAGTGGGGAGGGCCTGGGTTGCTAAAGGTTCTCCACGGAGTGATGAAAAGCTATCTGTGAATGCATTGCTCTGACCAAAAAAGGAAGGAGTTGTTCTTAAATGTTAATATAAACACAAAGCAGAGATGTTTCAAGGCGTTGCTGCTTGCTGATATGGAACAAGGTGTGGAGCGGGCGTTCTGTTCAGGAGAGCAAAAGGTGATTTCATTTATTCTCTATAACCCACTGTTTCTTTTGGATTTCTCACTACTGTTCTCCATGGCACTATTCATCACTCTGCGTGCACTGAAGGCAGTCCAACTAATCAGAAAGATAAGGATAGGCAACTGGCAGCCATGGGAATTCAATCTGTTCCTCTGAGACTTCCCAAGTGGCTTCCAGTGTTGCCAAGAAACAGAAGGATTGGTCCCTCATTACGTGCCTCGTACGCAGTCCTTATTCTACACCTCAAACTAGATGCAATGTTAATCACATAATCATCTCTCCCATAATTCTTTTTTTGTTTTACTTAACAGGCCCAGGCAGAGCTAATCAAGGTCAGGAGAACCAGTTAACCCCTTCCACGAGGGCTAACCCACACTTACCTTTCCTCTGCTCTTTTCAGGCATGGTCTGTGCTTTATAACTCCATGTCCAAGCACCCTTTCTTTTGCTTCTGAACTTTCCCCACGAAAACTCACTCTTTACAGCTCAATCGGAGAAAACGGCAACCCACAGAAAACCCAAATGTCCATTTGCTCCAATTCAGCTTTAAAGAACAGGTTTTCGCAAGGAAAGCTCCAGGGCAAAATAAAAAGAGGGCGGGGAGCACGTGGACACAGATCTTTAAAGTGTAGACCTTTGCGTTGAAAGAGTGGGGCAAAAGCTTAGAGTAGATAAGGCCTGGATCATGTCCCCAATTAAAACTGATTATGCCCCAAAGAGCTCACTGCAGCTAATGGCAGCTTCAGGAGCAAATAGAAACTTCAGGGGGCTTTGGGGCAAGGAAATGACATGGAGAGTTCAGCCATTTTTTTCCCTACACCATGATCCCAGTCCAGGCCACTCCCCTCCCCTGGCAGTTGCTATTTTGAACATGTACGCGCGCCCACGCCCACACACTGTATTTGTATCATGCATTTGTGCTCAGCCCAAATTGAACAAAGGGATTAACCCCTTGCAGTAACTTGGGAGCTCTTCCTTTAGCATTTTGCAATTTTGTTCCCTGCAGGATTCCTCAGTTACAGTCACATTATGCTTCAGGAACTGGTGAAGGGGTAGCAGTTGAATACCACCCTTCCTTATGGTGAATACCATGTCCCCTTTATATATTAAAAAAGGTCTGGAGAAGAGGCTTCTATTTCAGGGACTCCTATTTTGGGGGACACACTCTCAGATTTGAGCAAAAAGTGTTCCTTTGTGAACTTTCATCTCAGGAATCTAATTTCCCACCTCTCTAACTCCACTCCTTTCCCTCTTTTTAAGTATAATAAAAACATGACCTTTAAGTTACTTTGCCAACTTTTGGACATGTTTAGATAGTTTCGCTCTTTACTTGGGAAGCCTGACTTTGAGCAAAGTTTGTGATTTCTCTGCCCTTGCATGCTGTTCTCTCTTTTCAAGCTTTCTGTGTACAACCAGACTCCCATATTTAGAAGTATACCATGGCTTAAATTTCCACACTCCATTTAGAACCAAGTTCATTGCTCCATAACGACCTGGTTCCCTTCTCTCCACATCAACAGCATTCTCACAGCCGTTAGAAGGATCCATTCCCCCTTCCTTATTCCCAGAAGTGAGTTAAATCTAGGGCAATATGTCCTGAAAAATTATTTAAGTCCCAGAAAAAAACACAACCCTAAAGCTTTTGTGTTTTTCTCTTTAGAAGAGAGTGATAGCTCAAGCCAGCACTGGGAGCGTAACTTGTTACAAGACACGCTCCTATTCCTTATGGTTGTTTTATACACCCAAGAACACTTTTGGAAAGACAAAACTCTTGACCTAACATGAAGCATCAAGTCCCACAAGACTCCAAACTCCAAAAAATCTGAATCTGATAAGACTGTTCTTTTCTAAGAAAACATGCAGGTGAAAAGCGGATGTGACTTTAAAATAATTTTTTTAAAAAATGCTCCAAATGTGATTTGCCATTGCAGATGGCTGTTTTCTTCACAATGGTAACCATTGCAGTGGTACCTCGGTTTACAAACACAATTGGTTCTGGAAGTCTGTACTTAACCTGAAGCAAACTTTCCCATTGAAAGTAATGGAAAGTGGATTAATCTGTTCCAGACAGACCGTGGAGTACTTAAACTGAAGCGTACTTAACCTGAAGTGAACTTTCCCATTGAAAGTAATGGAAAGTGGATTAATCTGTTCCAGACGGTCCGTGGAGTACTTAAACTGAAGCGTACTTAACCTGAAGTGAACTTTCCCATTGAAAGTAATGGAAAGTGGATTAATCCGTTCCAGACGGGTCCGCGGAGTACTCAACCTGAAGCGTATTTAACCCGAAGTATGAGTGTAATTGGTTCTGGAAGTCCGTACTTAACCTGAAGTGTACTTAACCTGAAGCAAACTTTCCCATTAAAAGTAATGGAAAGTGGATTAATCCGTTCCAGACGGGTCCACGGAGCACTTAAACTGAAAATACTCAAATCGAGGCGTACTTAAACTGAGGTATGACTGTACATCGCTTCAAATGTTTTTGCTCTTTTGATACCACTTATACAGCTAACTTATAGATGGGAAATTCCCACAAATATTTAAGAAATGTTTATTTTGTTGCTAGAAGGTTTTAGAGCTTTTATTGTCAGCTCCTTATTTGAAAAACAATTATTTCCCACATATTCAAATACCAAAAAAGATTGTAATGCACAAGGATGACTGGAATGAGATATTAGAGCATCCAGTATAGAGACAAAACATAAGGCATGTATTGAATCCTGATCACCAATCAGGCTTTGACATTACAAGAGTGCTGGGCAGTAGGCCAATCACCTCACTTCTGCCCCCCTCCTCCTCTGGTGGTCTGCTGACTAGTTTTGTCATATAGACCAGAGATGGGGAAACCTTTGCCATTCCACACAATGTTGTTGGACTACAACACCAGTTATCCCTGACCACTGACTATGCTGGCTGCAGCTGGTGGGAGTTCAGAGTCCAACAGCAACAACCCCTCATTTAGATTGCAAGTCTCTGCTGTCTTTTCTTCAGCATCTTCTAATAGGCAGCAATTTTAGAGAGCTGGGGATCACGGAATGACAGTACTATGTAGACTATGCCTTCCACATCCACCCTCTGGATTAGATACTGTGGTGGCAGGTGGCAGCCTGCAGAGGACATACTACTCCAGCTGCTGATCGCTAATATTGACTTTAGTTAAATCTGGATTAGGGATGTGGAAACTGTCCTCTCTAGGTGTTGTTGGACAACAGTTCACATCATCCCTGACTACTGTCCATGGTAGGTAGGTCTGATGGGAGCACAAGTTCCCCATCCCTTATCTAGGTGACACATCTAAACCATTGGTCTTCAACTGGTAGGTGAGGACCCATCAGTGGGCCATGGCCTGATCCAAGATGGGTCGCAGCAGGAGCACTACCACCATGCACATATATGGTAAAAGATTGTTGTTGTTTAGTTTAGTCGTGTCAGACTCTTTGTGACCCCATGGACCAGAGCACGCCAGGCACTCCCGTCTTCCACTGCCTCCCGCAGTTTGGTCAAACTCATGTTCATAGCTTTGAGAACACTGTCCAACCATCTCGTCCTCTATCATCCCCTTCTCCTAGTGCCCTCCATCTTTCCCAACATCAGGGTCTTTTCCAGGGAGTCTTCTCTTCTCAGGAGCTGGCCAAAGTATTGGAGCCTCAGCTTCATGACCTGTCCTTCCAGTGAGCACTCAGGGCTGATTTCCTTCAGAATGGATAGGTTTGATCTTCTTGCAGTCCATGGGACTCTCAAGAGTCTCCTCCAGCACCATAATTCAAAAGCATCAATTCTTTGGCGTAAAAGATTAAGAGATGCAAGTTTTGGTTAAAAGTGGATCCCGGGTCTAATCTAAACTACTGATCTAAATAACCACAGGTTTTAATTGCAGGAGAAACTTTCTTAATCATTCCAGATCCCTTCCTTCTCTCCCATGTTGTCTAGGGTCTCGTACCAACTCTATTGTTCTATAACAATGGACAAAAGCAACTCCTGAACAGGAAGAAAAATCTCACCACTTCCTCCTTTACATCTAAACTTTACAGGCGCAGGAACACAATACAAGACTTCCATCTCCAAAACACCTCACCACTACCTCTCTTACACCTGCTCCCAATGCAGGAAGAGTATCACAGAACCATGTGTGATGATGTTTATAAGACTCAGGGAGATTTTCTAGCTCATTTGGGTGCCTGAGGCATTTCTAGACTTTCCCCTATACTCTTGCATATTTCACCTCCACTTTCAAAAGGCTGCTAATCTTTTAAGAGGCAAATATGCACCCCCGTTGTCAGGTCTAGAACTTTAAATTTGAAACTCCCACACTGCGAGGGGGGAAAGGGGAAACTGATCTTCTACTTTCCCTTATATTTAAGTGAGAATGGAGATGCCATATTAGTTTTTCTTTATCTGAAAAAGTCCTGTACATGTGAGTTCCAATTAGTGCCAGAGAGAGAGACTCGGCTGCATAACTGTCTGTTATTGTTTTGGGGTTTTTTGTTTTTGTTTTGCATTTTCAAAGGGAGAGCTGCTATTGCTTCCCCAAACCTAGCATTCCTCTCTCTGACCCTGAAATGTTTGCTGAGTTCTAACTAGAAAGGGCTTCTTCTATTACCATTTTAAGGCTGAAATCCAAATAGCACTTCCTGGAGAATAAATCCCATTGTACACAAAACTTTTATTCTGAGTAAACAGGTTAATGGATCACTCTGAATGATTATAACAAACATAAAGCAAAGACAGAAATCAATTCATTCTTAGTTTAGGAAGAGTTCTATGCAGTTCCAAAGCTCGCATACATTGTAAATCTTGATGTAAAAAAATATATATTGTATATTACTATCTCCATTTTAATTATTTACCTAAAGATATTAACTCTGGATTGGAGCACATTCTGAAACAAATGCTGTTTTAATTTGCTTTAGGCAACAAAGACCAGCAGATATTTTAGTGGATGAAGTTTTGTCTTTTAATTGGTTTATGAAGACAAAGCATATGCCTTGACACAGTTAAATGATTAACAGATTCCCACAAATGCCTTTGGCATTGAATATCTATACATTCATTAGCCCAAACAATTCATCTTCTTGATAAAAACTAAAATTAGCAATACAGCAGGTTTACTTTTTATGATTAATAAATGATAAAAAAAATCTAAATTATCCCATCTGAAGCGACTGCTTTCTTAGCTATTAATTTTAGATTTATCAGTTCCTACAATCCATGCTATTAAGTTTAAAAATCAATTTTCCTCAAATATTGTTTTAATATGATAAGAAAAGCAAATATATTATATGGAAAGAAGTGCCTCAATTAAAAAACAAACAAACAAATATTCATTTTAGGGCCATTTCTAAATCAAGCTACAAAGAGGCGGAACATTTGATATATACATATAACGTTTTTTGGAGTAGATGCAATACATGAATGTGCCTATATGATCAATTATAACAAACACACACACACACACACACACACACACACACACACACACACACACACACAAAACCAGATTAGTAATAAAGCATCTGCAGCAATCAGGGAATCCAACCTGCTTTCATTTTACAGGCTTGTTTACATTTCTTTTGGGGGGAAATGCAGATCCCAGAAAAATTGGGAAAACACCCTCCTCATCCCTCGCACCCTATCCCCAGATCTTCTCAAGAAGAACTGCTGCCTTGGCCTATGAGTGATACCAAAGGATGTGCAAGGACAAGAGCAGGGCTTTTTGATGAAGGTGCCTTGTGAAAGCTATGTTGCTTCTTTTCCTGCCATTGGTCTTATGAATTTAATTTTACTGTGGGGATTTTTTAAAAAACAGGAAAACTATATATGGGCTTTAATTTTTTTTAAAAAAATACATTTTATTCCAATTTTCCAAATTCAACAAATTAACAAAACCAATCTTTTATACAAAATCTTATATTCACATCTTTTACCTTGCTCCGCCGAGCTATGACTTCCCCCCCTCCCTTCATGCGGGTTTCTTGTTAATTCCCTTTTTTGCAGTTCCTTTTTTGACATATTGGTCAATTCGTAAGGTTTATTTTAATCCTGCGAGAGTTTTTAATGATCTACAGTTTTTCTCCATATAGTCCACATATTTACTCCAGTCCTTTTGAAACCTTGTCTCCCCCTGGTCACGAATCTTGCATGTCAATCTAGCAAGTTCAGCATAGTCCATCATTTTTATCTGCCACTCCACAATTGTAGGTAATTCCTGTAATTTCCATTTTTGGGCTAACAAAGTCCTAGCCGCGGTTGTTGCATACATAAACAGTGTTTGATCTTCTTTCTAATCTCTCCTCCCATTATTCCTAACAAAAATGCTTCTGGTTTTTTTGGAAAAGTATATCTAAACATCTTTTTCAATTCGTTATATAAACTTTCCCAAAATCTTTTAACTTTTTCGCATGTCCACCACATATGATAAAATTCACCATCTTTCTCTTTACATTTCCAGCAACTTTTGTCACTCATTCTATACATTTTAGCTAATTTAACTGGAGTTAAATACCATCTGTACATCATCTTATATACATTTTCTTTCAAGGCAGTACATGCTGTAAATCTTAAAGTTTGATTCCATAATTTCAACCACGCATCATATTCAATATTATGCCCCAAATCTTTTGCCCATTTAATCATCACTTCTTTTGTCAACTCATCTTTTGTATACCACTCCAACAACAAATCATACATCTTTGCCAAAAGCTTTGTTTTGCCTTCTAGCACTTCTATTTGGAATTTGGATCTTTTATCCTCAAAACCTATTTTTCTATCTTCTTTAAGCACATCATTTATTTGATGGTATTCTATCCATCCTGTTAACACTCCTTTAATGTCCTCAAAAGGTTTTAAACTCCATCCTTTTTCAGTTTTCGTCAAGATTTCCTCATACGTGGCCCGCCTCTTCTCCATATTTACTTTCTTAACTGTTAATACCTCTGCTGGTGAGACCCACCAGGGTGTTTTAGTCTCTAACAGCCTTTTATTTCTTTCCCACACCTCGTACAGAGATCTTCTTATCACATGATTCGTAAACCCGGTATGTGATTTCTTTTTGTCATAACATAAATATGCATGCCATCCAAATCTATTGTTAAAACCTTCTAAATCTAACAAGTCCGTATTCTCTAGAGTTATCCATTCTTTTATCCAACAGATACAAGACGCTTCATAATAAAGTCTCAAGTCTGGCAGGGCGAATCCACCTCTTTCTTTCTTATCTACCAAAATTTTATGTTTTATTCTAGGTTTTTTCCCCTGCCAGACAAATCTTGATAAAATCTTTTGCCACTCTTGGAATTGCCTCGTACCTTTAACCACAGGTATAGTTTGAAATAGGAATAACATCTTAGGTAATACATTCATCTTTATTGTTGCGATTCTTCCTAAGAATGACATTTTCATATTAGTCCATCTTTCCAGGTCTTTCTTTATTTCCTTCCATACTTGTTCGTAATTATCACTATAAAGATTAATATTCTTTGCTGTCATCCATATTCCCAGATATTTTACCTTTTTAGCCACGTCGAGTCCATGTTTTAACTGTAATTCCTGTTTTTCTTCTTTCGTCATATTCATTGCCATAACCTTGGTTTTTTGTCTATTTAATTTGAATCCTGCCAATTGGCCAAATTTCTCCATTACTTCTATAGCTTCTGCAACACTTTCCTTTGGATTTTCCAATGTTAAAACTAAATCGTCTGCAAAGGCTTTCACTTTAAATTGCTTTGCACCTACCTTAATACCTCTAATTGTAGATAGGTCTCTTAATCTGATCAATAATATTTCCAGGACCATGATGAACAATAACGGTGATAAAGGGCAGCCCTGTCTAGTTCCTTTTGTGATTTCAAAATATTCTGTTAGGGTGTTATTAATTATCAATCTTGCCTTTTGCTCTGAATAAATTGCCTCGATCCCATTCACGAATGTATTCTTCCCAACCATTGATTCCAAATTCCTCTTCATAAATTGCCAAGATATATTGTCAAAAGCTTTCTCAGCATCTACAAACATCAAAACAGCTGGTTTATCTATCTTGGTCTCCAGATATTCTATTACGTCTATTATGTGTCTTACATTATCCTTTAACTGTCTACCAGGAAGAAAACCAGCCTGATCCTTATGTATTATTTGATTTAAAACTTCTTTCAATCTCTTGGACATTATATCTGCGAAAAGTTTATAATCATTATTCAATAATGAGATTGGTCTATAATTTTTGACTTCTAAGCCATCCGTATCCGGCTTTGGGATCAATGTTATATATGCCTCTTTCCATGTATTTGGGATCTTTCCCCCCAACAGAATATCATTCATCATTTCCTCTAAAACTGGAACCAACAGTTCATTCAGTACTTTATAATATTTCGCCGTTAAACCATCTGGTCCTGGAGCTTTACCTTGTTTCATTCTCCCTATTGCTTGTTGTAATTCTTGTGTCGTTATCCTGTTATAACAGGAAAACTATATATGGGCTTTAAAGCAGGATATAAAAATTGACACACAAAAACCAAACCTGCTGAAAGTCTGGAGTGCAGCTCATGCTCACTGGCGTAGGAAGCCGCTCTGATGTGCAGCCGGGGGCGGGCATTGTATGTAGCACACATGCGCAGCGTCACTACGTACGATGCATGCGTCACTACGTAGCGACACTGCGCATGCGCACTGCGTAGCGGATTGCCAGTGGTGGTGCGCCAGTGCCGTGATCCTCTGCTCACGGCTGCAGCTGCAAGCAGAGGATCCTGGCACTGTCCCTACGGCGCTGGAGTGCCGCCACCGGCAAACTACGAGCAAGCCACAGAACAAGGTTTTTTACCAGGTGGCTTGGGAGCCGCTGTTGCCCTGCCGCCCAGTAAAAAGCCTCGCTCCGCAGCTTGTTCGCTCACCTGCTTGGCACGCGCTTTGCTTGTCCCTGACGCCCCTCCTTGGCCCACCCCTCGCCTTCGCCCAAGCAGGAACAAGCAAAGCGCATGCCAAGCAGGTGAGCGAGCAAGCTGCGGAGCGAGGCTTTTTACCGGGCGGCAGGGCTTGGCTTGGGAGTCACGGGGGCGCTGAGTCTCACCCCCCCCTCAAGGGTGGCACCTGGGGAGGACCGCCCCCAACGCACCCCCTTGCTACGCCCCTGCATGTGCTCTTTCCAGGGCCGTCTTCAGCACCTCTGGCGCCCTGGCGCCGTGGTGCGACGGATTCCTCCGGCGCCCCCCTGCCCCGTTTCCCAGTGCGATGGGCAGGCAGGCACAGCACGGCTGCTGAGGGCGCTGCTACGCAACGGGTGGGCGGGCTCAGCACGCAGCGCTACTGCCGAGGGCACTGCTGTGCGGAAGAGCGGCTGGCGGGCGGGCACAGCTGCGATGCGCCCCCCTGGCGGGCTGGCGCCATGGCACCCTGCGCCGCCCAGCCTGGCCGTAGGGCCGGCCCTGGCTCTTTCCAAGAGATCCTAGGGATCGCAAGCGTTAGGCAGGTGACAGTATTGCATATGGAACGAGAGAACCTAAGCATCACTTCCCCTGGAGTTTATTCACAACCCTCTAAATGGAAAAGGTGTACCAATGGTAAGAAAGGCAAGGAGCAGGGCCTTCTCTCTTGTGGCTATGGGTGCAAGGAGGCATCACTTTCCATTTTGCTTGAGTTCCCTGTACGCAACACTGTTTCTGCTTCACTGCATCTCCTCTTACAACCCAAAACTATGCTGTTAATCTCACTGTCTGCTGTGGTGAAATTATGCCGTTTGCGTTGCTGTTATGTTTTTCCATTCATTTTGCGAACGACGTGACAGTGTTTTGTCCTACCTACAACACCCTTGTACCTAACTAATATTGGAAGTAGTGGCATGGGGAAAGGGAGAAAGAGACTTGTTGCAAGTGTCCTGTTCTCACATGAACCTAGAATGTGTTGGTGGGGGGAGCAGGAGGGGAATCTGATAGAAAGAAGTGGAAGCAGATCCTTTCCATGTCACAGCTGGAACATGACCACCCACACAGCACCCTGCTGTTTCCGGGACACAGGTGATCGGCTTTGATGGAACCATCCCATTTTATGTTTTCGGTCCCCTCTGCTCAGTCACAAGTGCCCTGCCCTCTGGTACCTTTCTGCCCATTCTGGGCATGTTGCAGGGATTTCTGCACCTCTGGGCTACACCTTTAAAAATCCAGGGAAAGGGATGAAATCCCAAGAAAAGATGTTAATTTCTTTATGTATGCTACTACGGCAGCAAGGATCCTAATTGTGAAATACTGGAAGAAAAATGAATTGCCTACTATGGAAGAATGGCAAATGAAGATGATGGACTTTATGGAGCTCGCAGAACTGACAGGAAGACTCCAGGACCAAGCAGATGAGATGGTGGAGGAAGCTTGGAAAAAATTCAAAGTATATTTAGGGAAATATTTTAGAACATAAAAGACTGAATATCTATGGGAATATTTTGTTGTTAAGGCATTAGGGAAGAAAAAGATGGGAGGAAAATAGACAAATGAATTAAACTTAAAGGATTGAGGTAAAAATGGAAGGAATAATAATATGATGGTTAATAATTGAAGTAATGAGTAAGAAACTGCTAAAGATGATTTGAAAAGGAAAATCAGTTAGAAGGGATCTGGGGAAGTTCAAGAAATAATGGTTGTAAAAGTAGAAATAAGTTGATATTTGTTTGAATGTTTTCTTGTTTTCATGTATTTTTGTACTTTCTCTACCTTTTTTTCTTTTCTCTTTTCTGTTATTTGTTTTTTTTTAATTTTTTGTAATATTTGTTGTATAAGTGATGTTGATGCATATATAAAACCAATAAAAATCATTTATAAAAAAAATAAAAATCCAGAGAAAATCTGAATTAAACATTTTTAAAAAGTATAGGCGCACATTTTGATGATGATGATAATGATGGTATCAGGTGGGCAGGATGAAAAAAATTGCATGCAGCAACACCAATTCCACCCAATAAAGGTCCATTTGGGAGCCCTCTTGTTCCCTGGAATACATGCCTGCCCCTGACAACACAGTCCTATGGAAGGCAAAAGAAGTCAAGATGATAATTGAGGAAGTGTGAATATGTGGTGCCTGAGCAAGTAATGAAAGTGAAATTGGGCCTGAGTGCCCTTAACTTTCAACTGCATTATAACAGGGACTTCTCCTTAAATAACTATGTGCCCAGTTCTGTTGCTAGTACATGCTTACAGTAAATGCTGCTATCCGGAGTGCAATTTATCAAGACAGAAAGGTAGCCTAATAGGAAAGATTGTTCCACTGCAGATTAGCAGCCGATGTCTCACAGCACTCCAAGTCTCACTTAAACCTCACAAACAAACCCTATCAACCAAATATCCAGCATCGTGTGCATTCTGCTGGCAACACACTTTGTAACCTCCAAAGAAGATGTTGCACGTGGAACAGTGCGCCCATATGTAGCTCACATAAGGTCCTGGTGAAAACATCAAAATGAACTGCCACCTGTTAGACTCACAAATTATTACCTATCTGGTTGGTTGCAATTAATTGTAATAACCATCTGACTCTTAAATGGAACTTGGTTTGGAAGCAGGGCAGGGCAGGGCTGGCTCTAGGGGTAGGCTGGGTGGCGCGGGGCGCCGGGTCGGCAGGGGGGCACTGCACGGCGAAGCCGCGTGGAAACCACGCTGCACCCGCCCACCAGCCGCGGGAAGAAACAGGGCGGGGCGGGGGCATCGGAGCAATCCGCGCACCACGGCGCCAGACCCGCTTAACACAGCCCTGTTTGGAAGGATTGGAAAATCATTTTAATATTGTGTATTTTTGCTAATATAAAAAAATGTGACTACATAGCAAAAGCCCTGAGCATTCCCAAAGACAGTCAACTGTGATCACTTTTGAAAATGATGTGATGAAATGAATTGCTCTGAGGGCTGGGGTGGTTGTATGTATATGTTCATATGAGAGTAAAGTGATGTTTTATAGCCAAGTCCCAGCGTAAGACATTTCAAAATAAAAGACCCCAATCTGACTTCTCTACTAGTTTAACTAAAAACCCACCTTATAAATCAATAGCATAAATAAAAACTGCACAAATGCTTCTGCAGCTGGCAATATATTAAGAATAATTGACCTTGTCCCTTTCAAAAGAATAAATATATTTAGATCACAACTGCTACAACAGGCTTGAGAGCACAGAGCAAGGATTGTGCGATTCACAAGGCTGTCCCGGGGTTTTGCTTTAAAACGAAAAACAAACCAATGAAAACCTCCCAAAAACAGGGATCATAAGAGAAAACTTGTTCATGCCATTTTGTACCACCCCACTTTACCAGTACTGAATTATCTACATCTCTTAGGGTATATTCAGATGTGTGGATTGTTGCATTCATTTTCCTGGTTATGTGAACACTTATATCCCGGTTTCATTACCTGTTGTGTTAAGGAACTGTGGCTTTCTTATTGATATGCTGCCATTTTCATGCTAAATTTCATTTGCATCAGTGGGCGTGGTGTGAAACAACCACAGACAACATCACTAGACATGTTGCCACCTTTTAACGCATATGTGTGACTCTGTTCCCCCATGATTCTCCTCATGAAAATGGCAGGAAAAAACTGTATGTCCGGATGCCACCCCCAAACCTCCATGATTTGAGGGGTGAATGGGGCTGCAAACAGGGTTTTTTCCAGGGAAATAAGTGCTAAACTTCCACTAGATTTCCAGAACTGGCTTTTACATCGTGTGAAAGAGCAGAAATTATCAGGTAAGGAAGCAGCAGGAAAATGGAAGGAAATGCTGTCTGAATGTACCCTTATTATCAAATGTCTCGTCACCGCACTAAAGATGAAAACATCTGTGACACATCTTATAGCAATAGGGTAGGGGGTTTTTTTACATCTTCATCAGGGAGCATGTGATGCCATATTGTTATCTGAGTTGCATTAAACAGATGCAACTCCCATTTGACGGAAAATGAAAAGAGAAATGAATATATTGAAAGACATACAAAAATACGCATGTAAGTAATTCTGCAGTTACTTCCTTCCTTCAGTATTCATATGGTTTGGGCTGGTGGTGAAGAGAGTTTCAGTGTTCTAGAGGATGCCCATCATTTTTGTTCATTTAAGGATGGAGCTCTTATATTTTAACTAGCTGATATAGAAAACCAGAATCCAGCCCTAACAAAGGACCATAGCTGCCAAGTTTTCCCTTTTCTCGCGAGGAAGCCTATTCAGCATAATGGAAAATCCCTTAAAAAAAGGGATAACTTGGCAGCTATGCAAAGGACGCCAGGCACATTGAGAAGCTATTTCTGTAGTCTCACTTTTTAAGAACAATGGGGATATCCAAGATTGCAGAAACGGCAGGCGCATTAAGCTAATGAACCATGTAATGAGATGTGTGGGTGGGGGAAATACTGTAGAAGAGTAGATGGGGATGGATGACAATTCTAACAAGATTTGGTTTAGGCCAAGAAGGAGTATAAGACATATTTGGTTGCAACCAGAGTTAAGTTAGCGGGAACTTGGGTCCTATTGAAATCCATGGAACAAGTTAGGTGAGTTAAGTCCTATTTATTTCAACTGAAACTAACCTATGGTTGTATCTCACCAAGTCATCCCATGGGTGCAGGCTTCCTCAAACTCCCCCCCCCCAGGTTGTTGGACTACAATTCCCATCCTCCTTAGCTACCAGGACCAGTGGTCAAGGATGATGGGAGTTGTAGTCCAACAACATCTGGGGGCCCAAGTTTGAGAAAGGCTGCATTAGTGCAAGGACTTCTACCTGTGCAATGGGATTTCCTCTTCCCTTCCTCCTCCTGTGCACCCACCAAAATGTGATGCTCTACTAATAATAATCTGAATTTTGAATCCTTTGGTTATATGGTAAGGTAAAATATATTATGTGAATATCTGTACAGTATTACATATATGAAATATTGACTACGAAGCAACCTGTTGAACTACCAGGAAGACTGAATTTGTTCTTAAAGTATACGGTTATTGCTAACAAACTTGATAGGTAATGATCTAAAATCCCATTCATTTCAAGGAGAGTTTAGTATATTATTCCACTGAATTCAGTTCTACTTAAAAGTGCTTCACCTTAGACTGAATTGTTTACAGAGTTTCTTCATTCGTTGCTTTCATTTCTTTCAAATGAAAGTGCCATTTGCTTTCTTGAGGGAAAGAAAACCAACTTGTCTTAAATTCAAACTTTAGTAGCTTAAAGTTTTTTTGCGTTTATTTGTTTAATCATGCTTAATACGGCAGAAGAGTTCCTTTAGTCTAAATGCTTATTAATTTAAGAACAGAAATTTTATAAGCTTTAGGAGAGATTATGAAGACGACAGAACCAGTGAGTTTACACATTACTTTAGTTGAATGGTTTATATAACTTCTATATAAAAAATGATAGTGTTGTATAACAGGATAATTTCACATATATAAGCAAACATATTTGTAGTACTATCAAATTAGTACTTTTTCACATAAGATAAAAGGTTGCCAGCGAGCTGGGAGCCAACTAATTTCATCTTTGACATGTAAGGGCTGCAACACAGCATAGGCTTGGACTGTTTTAAATCCCACTGAGGTAAATTGGATTTAAACATCCTTGATGCTCACAGGATTCTATCTCAGCTCTTTTTGGTCACAAAACTTTCCAGTTAGGATCTGTGGTAAAAAAAAATTCAGGAATTGAAATTTGAGGTGAATCTGAGGGCTCCTTCTCATTTTAAATATCTGGGAAATTTCAAGAGAAAGCACAACAAAACTGGTGAGATTTCTTGGGAATGGGGCAGGTTCAGCGCAACACTAAATATAATGTAAGGGTGATTAATTAATTTCAAATACAGCATAGTTACTGGAAGGACAGATCGTGAAGCTGAGGCTACAATACTTTGCCACCTCATGAGAAGAGGAAAAGACCCTGATGTTGGGAAAGATGGAGGGCACAAGGAGAAGGGGATGACAGAGGACGAGATGGTTGGACAGTGTTCTCAAAGCTATGAACATGAGTTTGACCAAACTGCGGGAGGCAGAGGAAGATGGGAGTGCTGGCGTGCTCTGGTCCATGGGGTCACGAAGAGTCGGACACTAAATGACTAAACAACAACAACAACAACTGTAAAAGGGAAAAGCAACTTTTCAAAATAACTGAATGGCTGAAACCTACAAAACAAAAGTTTATCCAGTGTGTTCGTGCTGTAATTAATTATCCAAAATGTATAATTAATATTTTAGATTTCATTTGTTTCTGTCATTCTCTATGGAAACCATTTTTAGAGTTACACAGAAACTAAGAAATGAACCAAGGGCACAAGTGGTCCAGAAGCAGATAACAAACTGAAACATGACCTGGGAAGAAAACTGCAAGTATTCGAGATCCCAGCATGTCAGCAGGAGAAATTGCTGCACTGACAAGCCACTGCGATTAGGATGTTTCTCATCTCTTGGGACTTTTTGACCTATATATTTTCCAATCCTATTTAGGTAAGTGATTCTCACATTTTGCATCATCTAGAGTCAGACTGACATATTTGGGGACTTTTAACAGAAATTGACCTTGTATGTGCAAGGTGGGAAGAAAAATATATTCTGCCTTTTTTGCCACCTGAAAAAGACACACATAGAGATGATAGAGAGAGAGAGAGAGAGAGAGAGAGAGAGAGAGAGAGAGAGAGAGAGAGAGAGAGAGAGATGAGAGAGAGAGAGAGAGAGAGAGAGAGAGAGATATGATAGATAGATGATAGATAGATGATAGATAGATGATAGATAGATAGATAGATAGATAGATGATAGATAGATAGATAGATAGATAGATAGATAGATAGATGATAGACAGACAGACAGACAGACAGACAGACAGACAGACAGACAGACAGACAGACAGACTAAAAATATTGGCCCAATAAGAGTTGTTTTGTGTCAGCTTGTGAAGTCAAACCACTGCAGTAGAAGCTCCAAAGTGGCCTCTCTGGAGCAAAGCCTGGGCAGTGTACATAGAGATCCTGGGATGCCCAGATGACAAGACCACCCTCTCGGCCTCGCTGATGTTGTCCAAAGGAAAGCAGAGCAATAGGTTTGGCACCAGCTTGGCTGCAGGTGTTGCCGGAAGGAGGCATACAAGGTGCCACCCAACCGTCTTAGGGACACCAACTCTGGATGTGTCTAGCGTTTACTCATTGTCCTTTCCTTCTCCCAGAGATATCCGCAGGGCAGTGGAGGTTTAGGATCAGAGTTTTCCTTCTCTCTCTAGAGCACATGTAGAAACCATCTTATTGACCACTGGACCCACTATTGGTCTTGTCTGCTCAATCTGCCGAAGACTGTCTTTGCATGCAGGGGAAGTCCCTAACTCAGCAAGGGTTTGAGACCCATTGGCTACCCTAACTTGGTTTAGCTGGCCATTCAAAGCTGTTTCCCAGGATGTGGCTGCTGTCTAGAGGCCACATCTAGGGGCCACAAGGGAGTGATGAGTGCAGGGTGGGGACCAAAGGTGGAAAAACGACCCCAGGAGGAGTATGATGTGCCCCCCAACAAGTACTACCCTTCCCCTAACACCCCATACGCATCAGATAATAACAAGAACTGCAACAATAGCAATAGTATCACCAGGAGCAGTCGATGAGGAGGGATGCTCCTGGCTGAGGAATCACTGCTGCTTACCAAGGGAGAGAGGAGGTCAGTGCTGTGAAAGCAATGGCAGTGCTGACCTACCTGCCACTCACCCCACTGTAAACAGTAGTAACTCTGTTGTCGCAAGGCTAGCTTTGCAGCTCCACCCCTCCTCACTGGTGTGGGATGGAACACTGGGGCAGACAAGTCACAACAGTTCCTAGAGTGTCCACTAACAGGAACTTACCTGGAGGGACACCTGATTAAGTTCCTGTTCCTAAAGACATGCAAATGAGATGGACTAGCTGGGACAAAAGCCCCTAGCCAGCAGTCATTTTCTCTCTCTTAGCCTTCTCTCCTTCGATGGGAACACATCTCCAGAGAATCTCCAGTTAGGATGGTTCTCCATCTTGGCCTGCAGCCAAGACAGAGACCAAATGGAGCCTTACTTTACCAAGTAGTCTCCACATGTATATAACTGTAACTTTTCTAAGCAAGCCTGCCTTTCTGAGATTATGCTGTTAACCCAGGATCAAACTGTGAGTAAACTCTATGCTATTTTATAAACACTGTGTTGTGTATTTCTTTTAAGAGGGACAAAGGGGACTTTGCCGGGAAGTATAATATTGTACAGGTTTTAGCAAACCTGAGCGCACACGCTTTGCTGCGCACAAAAAGGGGAATGTCACTCTGCTGATATTGGAAGCTTGCTAACACAAGCTTGGATAGGATCTATCTAATAATATATCCTAATCCACATCCCTAACATTCCCACAACTGGCCACTCCTATCCCCACTAAGAGATAGTGCTCTTAGGGTGCTTCTTATACATTATTTTAACAAGCTGGTATGGTGAATCAATACTATTTCAGTTGCGTGTGGGGGTGTGAAAGATGGTGTGGTGGCCTAAGGTTGCTTGGGGCTATCAAATAAGATAATAGAAGAAGCATGTTTTTTTAAAAAGAAAACTTCCCAGCTCCTGATCTTAACTGCTACATGACATCCCCATGTGTCATCCCATAATGCTCCAGTAATGCCCAAATCCAGTGCTCACATGGCATAGACTGATCACATGAGACGTACCGTGAACTGCCCCGAGATCTTCAGATGAAGGGCAGTAGACCAATTTAATAAATAAAAATATAATAAAATAAAATGCTGGCAAATGCCAGCCTGGTCCCCATCAGTGATATGTTGGTTAGTGGATTTAGATGGTACAGGATTGTCGTGAGATAAAACCACCAGTGAGAGGCAATTATCATGCTCCAGTAAGTTTTTTTAAAAAATCTCTGTATTTAGAGAATTCTTGCAATGCACGTGCTGTGCTGAAACCTGCCCTCCAATTTTGCAAAAGTTTTATTGCTTTGTGAAAGGTTTCCATTTTTTCTCTGCCTCATTTGGGGGGCACCCGAGAGTGTCTTTAGAATTATGGTTGGCTGGTGCAGGGATTAGGTCGTAAGAGAGGTGCTTCTTTATTCCTATCCAGTAAACATCTATTTAGTGCTCTGCAACCTCCTTGCCTGTTCACCCTGACCAGAAAAAGGCCCAGGGGATGTCTTCCTCTTGGGTATTAAAACCCAACTGGTGGAATGCAGTTCAGACTACTGGTGAAATGTTCTGTGGAAGTCATGGCACTCACAAGCACCTCTAAAGTAGAGCAAGTGTAACATCAACCCTGAACCCACCCACAAGAATTTCACCAAATCTGATCATTTTAAAACACCATTTCTTTTTTCATTAATGGATGGAGAATGGTTGGGGGGGGGGGGAGAGGACAGGATACATTTTCAGCACAGCACTAAAGAGCACTCTCTCAACAATTCTCAGAAGATGTGCCCTTGACCTCTAGGACACTGGTGCATGACCTTATATAAAGTGAAATCAAAACATTCATATATATATTTTTGATTATCCAAATCTCCAAGTAGCTAAAATCCACCAAGCATTTCTCTCACAGCACTATATGAACGTTAAGTTCTGTTCTCTGAATCATACCAAAGTGTTGGATGACCCGCCCCAGTACAACCAAGGTCATTCTGCAGTAGCACCGATTACTGTTATGGTTCTCTTTCTCAGTGTGAAATCGGGGGGGGGGAGAGATCTGGTACATTTGAAATATATACATTTCCTTCACGTGGGGAAGGGGGAGTATTTTGTCGTGTGTGGCAATCTTTACTAGCCCTGTACTTTTGAGCAATTTCTCGTGACAGAAAGAGATTGTGTTAGCACTTTATCAGAATCCGTTAACAACAGCAACCCCCCCAAAACACAGCTTGTGAGGAGTGCCAAAAGGAGGGAGAAACTACCGTGTGACATATCTCTTCAATATTGTTGATTGTCTAATTAAAATGCATCAGAGCAGGGGGGGGGGGAAAGTGCAGATATGCTGTGTAGGATGTAATGTAAAGAGCAATCAAAAGCCACTCAGTGGCGCTTAGCAGAGGATTTCATTTATCGGCTTACAAAATGGAAATATCTAATTCCGCAAAATCGAAAAACAGGTATTTCAGAGTGCAAACAGTACTGCCTTGCAATGCTCGCCTAAATGAAAACTGCCTTTGCCTTGAGGGAGGGAATGAATGTATGCAAACCTGCTATTAGCCCAGTATAATAAGGCAGGCATGTAGCATGCTTTAAAAGGAAGGGTCACATCATTAAATGAGGTTAAAAGAAAACAAAACAAAACTCATTGTTACAAATTACTGTGACACCATGGGAGCAAAAGGGTGACAGGTGTTGCTTTCTGTTTTTATAATGCAATAAACTTGCATCTACACAAGAAGAGAGAGGAAAAAGCCCCGTGCATTTCCTTTAACAGTGCAGAGAGCACACCTGCAGCTTGTTAATGCAAGTACCATTATTCAGGGAAGTATAAATTTAGAAATATCTACAGATTTTCAAAACCTTGCTTATTCTCACCCCACCCCCCTTGCAATTTGAACTAAACAGATTTGGAATCGCCTAGCCATTCTTCCCAAGACAATGAAAACATAATGATCGCTGATTCCCTGCGAATCTGCTTCCGCAAACTGCTGAGCTGCAAATCAAGGAAGCATATTTCATTTGTACTTAGCCGGCAAAGTTTAGAGATTACTGGCGCTTAAGACATAACAGCATACTTTCAAGCATTCACAGACACCTTTAATATCACTGACCTGCCAGCTAGGCTCCCGTCGTAGCCCTTTTATCCAGTCTTCCTCCAAGTCCTTATTCTCCCTCGTGCGTGTTTCATCCATAGCAGATGTGGCTTGAACAATCTCGATTGGCCACTGGCTGTTAGGCTCTCTTTGTAAGCCTTTTAACCACCGCAGCAGCAAAGTGCAGTTCGGAGGCAGGCTGTCATGAGGAAAATGTCATGCCTCAAAATGGTTTTTTTTCCCTTCTCCTTTTGACATGAAGAGCCTGCTTTCTGGGGGGTGGGGGGGGGGGGTGGGGAGAGCCACATCGCAAAAACGTGGGAGTGCTCTCCAACATGTGCTGAAAGGCCCCACAAGTGTGCCAGATCTATAGCTAGGGAGTTCATGACAGCTTAGCGGGGGGGGGGGGAGAGAGATTATATGGCAAATTTATAAATTAAAAAAACCCATGTGGATGCAAAAGGAGAATGTGATGCTAACAAAATAATTTCAAAGCATTTCCCCTGCCCCAGATTCTTAATAAAATACGATGGGGGTGGGAGAGAGAAGGGAGTCAATAAATAATCCATAAATAACTACAGAATCCGCTTATAGGATACTCAGTTTTGACAAGTATACATGATCCCATCATTCTGTCGCACTTTACAAGAAACAATACACAGAATATGGCTATTCAGATAGGAGCAGGCTATATTCTGATGACTGGAATCACCAAAGTTCTAGTTGCAGGTAGGTAGCCGTGTTGGTCTGAGTCGAAGCAAAAATAAAAAAATTCCTTCAGTAGCACCTTAAAGACCAACTAAGTTTTTATTTTGGTATGAGCTTTCGTGTGCATGCACACTTCGTCAGATACACTGAAACAGAATCCACCAAACCCTTATATATATTCAGAGGGTGGGGGTGATGGGAATGGGTGATGGGAGTGGTAAACCTGTAGATGGCTGTTAACGACTGCTGATGGCTGCAATTGGTCCTGGGGGGAAAAGCTTTCTTTAGCGCCTCAGCCCTTGTTTTTTCCCCCAAAATATTTGCATACCAAAATAAAAACTTAGTTGGTCTTTAAGGTGCTACTGAAGGAATTTTTTTTATTTTTGGAATCACCAAAGTTTACCCTCCACCCCAGTTGTTGATAGCCTCCAACATTTCTCCAATGGAAATAAAAAAAGGTAACGGATCTCCTGACAGTTAAGTCCAGTCGCAAATGACTCTGGGGTTGCGGCACTCATCTCACTTTACTGGCCGAAGGAGCCAACATTTGTCTGCAGAGAGTTTTTCCAGGTCATGTGGCCAGCATGACTAAGCCGCTTCTGGGGAACCAGAGCAGCGCACGGAAATGCTGTTAACCTTCCTGCCGGAGAAGTATATATTTATGTACTTGCACTTTTGGGGGTGCTTTAGAACTGCTGGGTTGGCAGGAGCAGGGACAGAGTAACGGGAGCTCACCCCGTCACGGGGATTTGAACATAGGGACATCCTATGCCATAGTAGTAGTAGAAATAATAATAATAATAATAATAATAATAATAATAATAATAATAATAATAATAATTTTATACCCTGCCCAACTGAATGGGTTGCCCTAGCCACTCTGGACAGCTTCAAACATGTATAAAACATAATGAAACATTAAACATTAAAAAAAACCTTCCCTATCCAGGGCTGCCTTCAGTTGTCTTCTAAACATTGCATAGTTGCTTATCTCTTTGCCTTATGGGTCGCATAACTCCACACCGTCCAACATTTCTTAGATGAAAATAGGGACATCCTAAGGGAAAGTGGGACATTCTAGAATCAAATCAGAAACCGAAGCGGCTTCTGTAAATCTGGGACTGTCCCTGGGAAATAGGAACACTTGGAAGGTCTAGTTGTTCCCCCAGCCACACTTTTTCTGTTTTGCGCAAAGTATATGGCTGCCATCCATTTGTGGGGAGAGGTGGGGAAGCAATAGCAATTTTAATACTGCAATTTTGAACTTCATTTTGTGTTTTGATGGTTTTTATTATATGCTGCATGTCACCCAGTGTATGTAACGTCCGTTGTTGGGTGACTAATAAATACAATAAATAAAAAGTACAGTAAATGACCTTTCCCCCTATTATTAATAAATACAGTAAGTATATGAGGAAAGTGGTGAATTCCTCAGCACACATATACAAGGGTTTCAGTGCATGCGCATCAATCAGGAGTGATTTCCATTTATTTACATGGAATAAAAGGTAAAGGGACCCCTGACCATTAGGTCCAGTCGTGACCAACTCTGGGGTTGCGGCGCTCATCTCGCATTATTGGCCGAGGGAGCCGGCGTACAGCTTCCAGGTCATGTGGCCAGCATGACAAAGCCGCTTCTGGCAAACCAGAGCAGCACATGGAAACATCGTTTACCTTCCCGCTGTAGCGGTTCCTATTTATCTACTTGCATTTTGATGTGCTTTCGAACTGCTAGGTTGGCAGGAGCTGGGACCAAGCAACGGGAGCTCACCCCGTCACAGGGATTCGAACCGCCGACCTTCTGATTGGCAACCCCTAGGCTCAGTGGTTTAACCCACAGCGCCACCTGGGTCCCTTTTACATGGAATACAAATGCACAATTTCGGTATGTGGAGTAAAAGTACAGGACAAAAGAAGTGAATACACACAGAAGAAGGAGGAGGGTTAAATAGAAATCTGAACTAATTGAGGTCAGGCAAAGGGAAGTAAGCAGGGGTGAGAGGTAGAACCTGATCCTATATCTGAGAAGGGCAAGTAATAATGGAGTGAGTTAGGGTCAAAACCAAGGATTGGATGGAATCTGTCGCCGAGGAGTCCTCAGAACTACAACCATTGGCAATTTTAGATGTGAGACAAATTAAAGCTCTGCACTTTGGGCTCTTCTGGGGCTTTGCTTTTGGCAAAAGCACATCTGCATCGTGTGACACATATCACGACCAACCACAGCTTCAAAATAAATAAATAGGTTCCTGAAACAATGCATAATGTGGTCTAAAAAGCAAATTTTCCCTCTGCCAGAGCATGGTTTGACTTTAGATCTCAGGAACATGATAATCTGATACACGTACTGTATGGGGTACTTTATTTTTAGATCAAGAGAGCAAGCAGTACACCAATATGAACACAGGAAGAATACGATAGATAGATGATGATAGATAGATAGATAGATAGATAGATAGATAGATAGATAGATAGATAGATAGATGATAGATAGATAGATAGATAGATGATAGATAGACAGACGATAGACAGACGATAGACAGACAGACAGACAGACAGACACAATGAGACACACCAGACAAGCAAGCAACAGAAAGAGATAAGAAAGTTTGTGATCACGTTAGCTGTTTTCCAGATATGCTAACTTGGTAATGATGTTTCAAAAGTGGAGTTCTTCCTCACTGTAAGCCAGCCTGCAGACTTTGTTACACGGCAATATGGAGAATAAATAGAAATAAATCGAACGAGAGAATTGTTGGTTTCTCCATTGCTCATCGTGCAGAATAAACTATCTAGAGTTGATAGTATAGGGCTGGATTTGTGTTAATGAAGCCAATGATAGAATAAACATTCTCAACAAAATGAAGTCCAATAGCTTTTTAAAAAAATGTTTAAACCCCTTTTACTAGAATTAGCAGCACTTTGATGAAAAATTTATACAACTAGTGTTAATGGGCCTTAAGTTCCAATTAGGTAGGTTCACAGTTTTACTTGGGCTGGATTGTGCCAGCGTATCAGCCCCCAGCATACATTATTCCTCCACATGGAAGGCAAATACATAGATGTGGAAAAAAGTGGTGTGACCACACTGCAGGCCCCGCAGGAAGTGACACCCCAGGGGTGACACCCAGGGGTGACCCGCCCCCACCATATCCCCTTCCTCCACCCCTGCCAGAAAGATCGTGCCCAATGTGCTGCATACCCACCTGGCTCTGCCCCTCCCTCCCTCCCTCCCTCTGATTATTAGGCAAAGATGTGAAGGGGGATCTGGGCACTGCACAGCTGGAAGCCCTGCAAAATCAGGGTTCCTAATCACGGGGAGACGCCTGCAGCCAACTCCCGCTGCAAACCTTCATCTAACACAGGCTTCCTCAACCTCGGCCCTCCAGATGTTTTGAGACTACAGTTCCCATCACCCCTGACCACTGGTCCTATTAGCTAGGGATCATGGGAGTTGTAGGCCAAAAACACCTGGAGGGCCGAGGTTGAGGAAGCCTGATCTAACAGGAATGATGTCTGTGTTGGAGTGGCTTTGCTCTCTCTTATCCATACTTGCAAGGGGCTGGTTGAGTCAGAATGAGGACAATCCCAGGGAGGACTCCAGCGAAGGAGTGTCTCCACCCCCGTCGTTCTGCCCGGACACTGAGGTCCAGCGCCGAGGGCCTTCTGGCGGTTCCCTCGCTACGAGAAGCCAAGTTACAGGGAACCAGGCAGAGGGCTTTCTCGGTAGTGGCACCCACCCTGTGGAATGCCCTCCCACCAGAGGTCAAAGAGAACAGCAATTACCAGACCTTTAGAAGGCATCTCAAGGCAGGCCTGTTTAGGGAAGCTTTTAATGTTTGATTTCTGTATTTTAATGTTTTGTTGGAAGCCGCCCAGAGTGGCTGGGGAAACCCGGCCAGATGGGTGGGGTACAAATAATAAATTATATTATTGTTGTTGTTGTTGTTGTCCCCACCACCACAAAAAGTGAGGGAATTGGCCAGCAGAGATCTGGAGGCGGGGTGGGTGGGTGGTCCCCAGAGCAGAAGGTGTCCAATCTGCTCCTCCATCCCTGTCTTCCTCATAGCGAACCCGCCTGGCCCCTACATCCTCCTCCTGAATGGAAAGGTGAGCGAAAATGTCCTGATGCAGAAAGGGGCTGGCAGTGGTTCTGGCACCCAACAAGGGGAGGGGCCACTCTCTTTGCAAGAGTTGGAGACACCTCCCTCTCTGCCTCCCAGGTCCAGGAGGAGCCAGAAGAGAAAAGCACAGAGAGGGTACAGCATGTGCAGTATAATGAGTGCCTGCAGAAGTGCCCACCACGCAGACCCTTCTCTACTTATGTACTTACGGCTCTGAGTTAAATGGGACGTCTGCATTGTATAGTAATGAATAAGGGATTAGCAACGTGTATTGCCTGAAGTGTGTAAGGGGCTTATATACCGCCATAGCCTAACAATGAAAAGCTTAGGAAAGTAACTTTTGTGCATATATGGGCGACAGGACACTAATACATGAATAGGGCCATCATTGTTGCTTTCCAATCTATATGATAAATACAGATGGATACAAACAATCCTATTGAAAACTAGTCATGTTTTTGACATTCATGATTCCTAGATTTGTAATGCTCACCTTCAACCTTCCCTTAAGCTCTTTTCCAGCTCAGTTTTTTTTTAATCTAAGCCGGAGAAGAACTTATCCCAGTCACACAGGTGGTTGCTGCAGTGCTTATTGTGGAAGCAGAGAGGAAAATTTCTCTCCCATCATTATCTTCAGATAACCTGAAACAATTACAGTTTCCAAGGCTCCTGGCATCCAGATTACTACTACTCCAGGCACTGGGAATAGAAATAAAGTGGGATAGCAAGTGAAGAGGAGGAAAGAAGAGGAAGGGACCCCAACCTCCCACAATCCTGCTGTGGCCATAGCAACCACAACAGAGAAGATTAGACAGAGGCCTCCACCACTGGAATAAAAATAACAATATAGTGTTCACAGGAGAAAGGGCCAACAACTACAGATTTAGAACTGCAATTATAAACTGATTACCCAGTACTCCCCCCCCCCTAGGATCCTCCAGTTTCACTCATTTGATGAATCCAAGTTGAATTGAGGAACTTGGCCACCTCTACTGCAGGCCACTTCACAGATTATGTTTTTAAATGTCCTCTAATTTTAAAGCTCCAGCCGATTGAACAGACAAGACCAATGGTGGGTCCAGTGGTCAAGAAGGCAGTTTACTGCATGTGTTGTAGAAGGAAACGAGGCAGATAGGGCTCGTCAACCTGGGAAGGTAGCCCACGTAGGAGAAGAAAAACTCTGATCATAAACCTCTGCTGCCTTGCAGCTATACTCATTCATGAGAAAGGCTTCAGAAGTAAACACCGAGGAAAACTCCGTACCCACTGCCTTGAGAGACATCTTCAGGAAAAGAAAAGTCAAATCAAACCAAACCATAGCTGCCAAGTCTCCCGTATTCCCCAGGAAATCCCCATTTTTCCAGCTGTTCCTAGCTGAAAAAAACGGATTTTTTTGTTTTTTCCCGGTTTATTCTGGTGCGGCGGCCATTTTGGAACTGGGCGGAGCATGCTCAGAAGCGACTTTTGATGCTGCTCTGCCCAGTTCCAAAATGGCTGCAGTGCAACTTCTTGCGTGGCGGCCATTTTGGAACTGGGCAAAGCAGCATCAAAAGTCACTTCTGAGCATGCTCCGCCCAATTCCAAAATGGCGGCAGCGCTACTTCTGGTCTGCTACTTCCGGCCTGGTCCCTTATTTCTCCGACAGCAACTTGGCAGGTATGAATCAAATTTTATTGTGGTCAAAGACCAGACAGGAGAAGAAAAGGCAAAGAAGTAAATCCTACACAAGTTTGCTTGGATGGCTTCTTGTATGCCTCCTGCCAGCAACTCCTGCATTCAGGCTGGTGCCAAACGTATTGCTTCCTTTGGAGCACACCAGCAAGACTGGGTGAGGGGGTGGAGTCTTGTTGTCTGGGCAGCCCAGGACCTCCAAACATACCACCCAGAGAGGTCACAACAAACAATGCAGGAGGCAGAAGTTATGAGTTAGTGTTTTGACTTCCACCCCGGAGGTGCACTCCATTGTCTCTCAAGATGGACAGGTGCCAACAACGACAATTTTAAGTGTAAAGCTAAAGTCTCAGGGAATGATGACGGGTTGCAATTTCCTGGTGAGTGTACACTTAGTGGCAAACCCAGGCTCACGTCTGTGTAGCATGACAGTACATCTGATACATCTTGACTGAATGAGGGTTATCCAAGCCAAATGACAAACTGAACAGAAGGGGAACACTTAAGTTGGGGCCATAGGTTTCAGCAATTGTTTAAATCTATGGCACACTGGACTTCAAATATTTTCATGTAATTATTTCATGCTCTCTCTCTCTCTCTCTCTCTCTCTCAACAAAGGTGCTGTGCAAATTGTGCCGAATATGAAAACATTTATTGATGGAAATCAGCAAACTTTTTCACTCAAAGAGTGCTTGAATTATTTTGAAATGTGAGAGCCCGAAGCAAAGAAAACACATTAAAAAACATCATATGAAGGGAAACAGCAATTTCCCTCTTTCGAAGCTGTCACTTATTTGCCAAGAATCAAATCTAATTCAACGCAGTTAAAGAGGTTTCATATATCACTCAAATGTGTGCGTACACACCCAAGGAAAACAGATCTGCTTAGCAGTTGTTCTTTGCGGACAGTCTGAAGTTATATAATACAGTTTAATAATCACAATCACTAAAGATACCCAGGTTGGTGAGCCCTACAAACTTATTGGAACAGGGTTGCTGGAGAGTGATATAAAAGCTGCTGCTCAGAGGAAGGTATGAGTAATGAATAAGATATGTTATTTTATTTATGAAGCCAATTTGCAAACATATAATAAAACAGTTAAACATAGTTTTAAAATAGTGCAGAAATAACAGGCAGTGGGTTAAAAAACAATACAAAATGAACAGCCAGCTGGAAAAGCTTGTCAAACAAAAAAAAAAAGCCTTCAATTGCCTCCAGAAAGTACTAATACTAGGTGTTGGTCATATCTCTACGGGAATGCTGTTCCACAGAAAAGGGGGAGCCATATTAAAAGCCATGTTCAGTGTTCGTGGAGTGGGCTTCAGATAGCTCTTCTGCAGAAAGCAGTGAGCTACTGGGTATATAAGAGATAAGTAATCTGACAATGAGCTGTACGGGGCAGAAAGGCAGTCAGTGAGAGTCCTATAAACAAGATGTCAATGCACTATTCGCAGGCTCTGGACCAATCTCAATGGCAGCTCTACATAGAGCGCGCTCACTGGAAGGACAGATCCTGAAGCTGAGGCTCCAATACTTTGGCCACCTCATGAGAAGTGAAGACTCCCTGGAAAAGACCCTGATGTTGGGAAAGATGGAGGGCACAAGGAGAAGGGGACGACAGAGGATGAGATGGTTGGACAGTATCCAGTATACCCGAAGGAGCGTCTCCTCCCCCATCGTTCTGCCCGGACACTGAGGTCCAGCGCCGAGAGCCTTCTGGCGGTTCCCTCGCTACGAGAAGCCAAATGACAGGGAACCAGGCAGAGGGCCTTCTCAGTAGTGGCACCCACCCTGTGGAATGCCCTCCCATCAGAGGTCAAAGAGAATAAAAATTACCATACCTTTAGTAAGCATCTCAAGGCAGCCCTGTTTAGGGAAGCTTTTAATGTTTGATGGATTTCTGTATTTTAATATTCTGTTGGAAGCTGCCCAGAGTGGCTGGGGGAACCCGGCCAGATGGGTGGGGTATAAATAATAAATTATTATTATTATTATTCTCGAAGCTACGAACAGGAGTTTGACCAAACTGCAAGAGGCAGTGGAAGACAGGAGTGCCTGGCGTGCTATGGTCCATGGGGTCACGAAGAGTTGGACACGACTAAATGACTAAACAACAACATAGAGTGCACTGCAATAATCCAATGTATGGACAACTGTGGCCAAACTATTCTGATCCAGGAATGGCTGTCGTTGTCTTGCCACCAAAAGAAGTGCACCTCCAATGAGAGAGCTGGAACTAGGAGCTCCATCAGATGGCATATTCAGGCAGAGTGCAACCCTTTTAAAGGCAGGCAACTTCACGACTTATCAGACCCGGGTACCACTCCTTCACAACCCTTCATCTTGCCAGTATTCAATCTCAGTTTATCATCCCTCATCCAGCCCACCATTGCGTCCAGACACCATTCCAGGGCCATTTCAGCCATTTCCAATTCAGATGTTACGGAGATTAGGTATCAGCAGCTTATTGATGACAACTCTCTCCAAATTTCTTAATTCCGTTTTGAACAAATCTTCATGTATTTCAGAATGCAGTGGCAAGATTCCTAACAAGAGTGAGTGTTTTAATCACTTTACTCCATTGTTAACCAAGGTCACTGCCTAGCAGTTCATTTTCAAGGGGAACTCAAATTACTGGATTCATATTATCTTCTAAGTCCTAACTTATTTAGGACTGGCACCTAGAACTTCTGGCTCATCTTTTGAGGCAGGAAGACCCTTCTGAAAGCCCAAGCAACATCAGAAGTTGGTGGAGAAAGGATAAGGGCCTTCTCTGTTGCAGCGCGCAAAACACGAACCTCATTTATCTCCTTCAGCATTAGTTTTCTATTACCATTTAAATACATTTTTGCTTCAATTCTAGAGGCAGAAATGTAGTATTGTGAATTTATGGCTGCCTGTTTTGTTGTGTTTTTAAAGTATTACATTACACAACTGGCTTTCTGAATTTATGATGATAGCCACCTTGAGTGCTTCACTCTGAAGAGGAAAGGCAGGATAAATATATCTAAATAAAGAGAAATGTTGCCTGCTTAGGGCTTTAGCCTCTAGGTTACTATAGGTTACTCCACATATGACTTGGCAGAAAGCTTGTCCCAAGTTTCAGACTACTTTGAGGCATTTTATATGCACTCGAGTTATAATTTTTACTTAGTACAGTGTGGCACTCAGGAGGTTATTACATTTAAATAAATAAATATACTGCCCTTCATCCAAAGATCACAGGACCATTTACAGCATAGCAACACAAAATACGTAACATAATATTTAAAAACAATATGCCCCCCCCCCAGAGGCACATTTAAAAGGCTATAGATCATAGGAGCAAACTCTTGGGGGTTGAGGTCCCTTCAGCCCCCCTCCCCAATAAAATATTTGAGGGTTCCAGGGGGGGTCAAAGTTGATGGGCATCGTCATTCAAATGGTGTGCAACAAAAGGAGAGAAGGGGGGAATGGCATGGGATAGAGTGTGCAAGGGTGGGAGTGGGGTGAAAACTTTTTATAAAATACCAACTAAAGGACGGTTTTTGACGTTTGAGAAATGGCAAGGATTAAAGATTAAGGATTAAGGATTACGGACCTGGTGGTGGTGGTGAGGGAATTGTTACCCAGGAGAGGGAGGGGAAAAATAAAAGAATGATCTGTGAAAATTTATGTGAAATAAGGATATTCTTTAGGGAGTAAATAGAGGATATTCTTTAGGGAGTAAATAGAGGCTAAAGGATCTAATTGGAAGAAGTTAAAAGGAATTTAAAGCTTAAAGTTTAAAAGAAATAGGATTCTATGAAGAATATGAAATTGTTGAGTAATTTTTACATGTAATAAGATTGCTGCGAATAAGTTAAGGATAAGAATCGGGAAAGGGAGGGACGAGGAAGTCGATGGTAAGATATTAACAAGTTTTAGTTAACTATATGTTTTTATTTTATGTATTTTTCTCTTTTTTGTCTTTTTCTTTTTTGTCTTTGGATTTTTTCTTTGTTTTTGTATTTTCTGCACTTTATTTTTTATTATAAAAATCTCAATAAATATATTAAAAAACAAACAAAAAAACAAATGGTGTGCATGCTCCACACTATCAATTATGCAGGGTGGGACTTACTCCCCCCCCCATTATTTTATTCAAGTTGGCATCCCTGCTACCGATTGTTTGATCACTAAAGGCCTGGTTTAAGAGGAATGCTTATGTGATAAAGATGCCAGGTGAGCCTTCCAAGGGAGAGCATTTCACCAATGGGGTGCCAGCACAGAAAAGGCCCATTCTCGTGTTGCCATCCCATGACCTTTCATGAAGTGGGGCACACAAAGAAGGCCCTTAGAAGATGATTGCAGGGTCCAAGTCAGCTCATATGGGGAGAGACTTTGAATTGGACCCAGAAATAAATTGGCAGACAATGCAATCAGGCCAGGATTGGTGTTCCATGCTCAAGCCATCTTGCCCCAATGAGTGCACTGTCTACTGAATTCTGCACTAGCTTAAGTTTCCAAACTATCTTCAGAGAGAGCCCCACATATAATCATTGCAGCAATCTAACCTTGAAGTCATCAGAGCATAGACAACACAAGTGAGGCTATCCCTGTCCAGCTATGGGTATAGCTGAGTCACCAGTCAAAGCCAATAGAAGGTACTGCACACCATCAAGGCCACCTGAGCCTCAAGCAAACAGCGATGGATCTACAAGTACTACCGCTTATCAAGAGTGGGCAGCCTCCCATCCAGGGGGTCTCAGGAACCACCCACTAACAGTGCCTCAATCTTATCTGAATTGAGCTTTGGTATATTGGCTCCCAACCAGTCCATTATTGAGGTAAGACAACGGTCCAGCATAACCACTGTCACACCTGCAGACATAAAAGAGAAGTAGAGTTGTGTGTCATCAGCATACTGCTGATTGTTTAGTCATGTAGTCGTGTCCGACTCTTCATGACCCCATGGACCAGAGCACGCCAGGTACTCCTGTCTTCCACTGCCTCCCACAGTTTGGTCAGACTCAAGTACGTAGCTTCGAGAACACTGTCCAACCATCTCGTCCTCTGTCGTCCCCTTCTCCTTGTGCCCTCCATCTTTCCCAACATCAGGGTCTTTTCCAGGGAGTCTTCTCTTCTCATGAGGCGGCCAAAGTATTGGAGCCTCGGCTTCACGATCTGTCCTTCCAGTGAGCCCTCAGGGCTGATTTCCTTCAGAATGGATAGGGTTGATCTTCTTGCAGTCCATGGGACTCTCAAAAGCAGGCATCCCCAAATTGCGGCCCTCCAGATGTTTTGGCCTACAACTCCCATGATCCCTAGCTAACAGGACCAGTGGTCAGGGATGATGGGAATTGTAGTCCAAAACACCTGGAGGGCCAAAGTTTGGGGATGCCTGCTCAAGAGGCTCCTCCAGCACCATAATTCAAAAGCATCAATTCTTTGGCGATCAGCCTTCTTTATGGTCCAGCTCTCACTTCCATACATCACTACTGGGAAAACCATACTGCTGATAGCGTACTCCAAAACTCCAGATGACCCCACTCAGCAGTTTCATGTCGATGTTACACAGCATGGCGGAGAAGATAAAACCCTGGGGAACACCTCATAGAAGGCTCTATGGCGCTGAAAAGCACTCCTCAAGCATCATCCTCTGGAAAGAACCATTCAAGTAGGAACAGAACCATCACAAAGTGGTGCCACACACACACCCTTAACTCAGACAACCACTCCAAAAGGACACCATGGCCAATGGTATCTAAAGCTGCGGCGAGGTTGGTGAGAATTAAGAGGGACGCATTTCCCCTGTGTCTTTCCCAGCAGAGGCGAGATCGAAGCAGTTTCTGTGCCAAAACCAGGCATAAATCCTGATTGAAATGGATCTGGAAAATCGGTTTTCTCCAATAGAGGAAAGAGTGGTTACACCTGAGCTACATTTCTCCTGTCTCAACCCAGCTGGCCTTTACCAACATGAAGTCCTTTCTCTGTCTTTCCAGCAAGTCATCAGAAAAAGTAGCCTTTTTCTCTATTTCCTGCAACTTCGAAGCTTCTCAATGAATTTCACATTTCTTAGTGGCAGATTGTCATTTCTTTGAGAGCAGAGCCTCAAGATCTTAACAGAGTGCGTATGCATGGTTCTTATATTTATTAAGGAAGAAAACAAAAAATGACAAGTGAATAAAGCAGGCTACGGATTTTGTATAAATCAATACTGAGTGTTATAAAATGTCAGAAAATATCAAATGAGGGGAAAAGAATCAATAAATACCCTTTGAATTAAGGGAGTGATTAATATTCCTTACCAGTTAGATAAACTAGACAGCACACACGCACGTGCATATCCCTTGTTTGAAGAAATACCCAATATTTGCCCTAGGACCACAACATCTGAGTACCTATCCCTGTGATAAGCCATATGATCCACATAATATATAATTAACTTACATGGCTGGTCCAGATGCAAATGGAAACTGAGATTGCATGATTCAGATCACTTGCTCCCCCTTCCTCATTTTCCTCTTTGTGCCTGAGATATTAAATATGTCCACTTTGGGTTTTAAACTAAGTAGCGTTCTGCATTACATATGTTCTTGGGAAATGGAGTTTTTATACAACTTTCCTCCTATTTATTTCTTTATCTGGCCAAGCACGTAAAGCTGAATGCACACCTTAAATGTGTGCAAGTTACAAATTACCTCTACTCTAAAAGTAGTACAATGCAATTCCAATTTTAGTTCAGGAAAAAAGTGGATGTTAGCTATCAGACGTCTGGAAAACAGTGGCCTAGCCAAATATTATCAGGGCTTTCCCTATGGAATCAGTATAAGTTGGTAATCAATTAATAATAGCAGTAGTTGACTACCACCCACAATAAAAGGTAAAGGTAAAGAACCCCTGACAGTTCTCTAGGGTTGTGGTGCTCATCTTGCTTTACTGGCCAAGGGAGCCAACGTTTGTCCACAGACAGTTTTTCCAGGTCATGTGGCCAGCATGACTAAGCCACTTCTGGCGAAACCAGAGCAGCGCACGGAAACACTGTTTACCTTCCTGCCGGAGCGGTACCTATTTATCTACTTGCACTTTGACGTGCATTCGAACTGCTAGGTTGGCAGGAGCAGGGACCAAACAATGGGAGCTCACCCCGTCGCGGGGATTCGAACTGCTGACCTTCCCATTGGCAAGCCCAAGAGGCTCAGTGGTTTAGACCACAGCACCACAACTGAAAAAATATCATTGTGCGATAGGTTATCTGAAGAAGTATTTACATAAATACAGTACTTTGTATTAAAGGTCCTCATACTTATTCATAAACAAATGTGGTAAATCTCAAGTAGTTATGTAAATATCAAATTGTGTTGTCTCCTCTGTCTTTGGGTCTCAACCACTCCATGACCTGCAATGTCAAATGTCAGATTTTGCCTCAGCTGTCCAAGCTAGCTTCTGCAAGTGTGATCAGATCTTCGCATATGCAAATAGTCTCTTCAGAATATGTTTACGACCAGATTTGCAGATAAAGTCAGTTAGCACATCACCCAGTCAACAGAATAATTATTTATATAAACATGGCATTTGGCTAATGAAAAGCTTCAGAAATTGCTTTTAGAACTTGGTACCTGAGCAATTTTATTTATCGCAGTAACATCTATTAACTAATGCTAAACAGATGTTTGCACATTTTAGTAAGCCAAAGGCTGTGAAAAGAAGATTTAACACATTACTAACAACTGCTTAAGCATCAGATTTTGCAAACCCATAGATCTTGCAAGTGATTCCCCCTCCCACCCGCCACAACATGTATTTAAAATCCTATGGCGTTGAGAAAATTCAAACACTGACTTTCACATTTCATACAGCAAAGGCAGGTCAAGTTTACACAAAAGAATCCAGGGAAATAGTGTGACTTCCCTGGGTAAAATACTCAGTGTTACGGCAACCAGGTCTGCTGACCTACTGCAGACCCAAGTCTGGAGAAATATAACACAATCCCCCCGGCACTTGAATGCCAGCCTTCAACACAAGTCAGTTTGACTTTGTTGATCCAGCTAAAAATGGAATTACCTAACATACCTCCTTTTATTATAATAGCAGAACTGGTGGCATTAGTAGCAATGGTACAGCTACATGGTGCTTGAAAGAGCACAAACACATGCAGATAAAACCTAACAGCTTATGTATACACTTGTGAAGATACCCATGGCCTGGAAGACCAATTGAAAGTATATGGGTAAAAACTGTAGGAGTGGGAAAACATCAGCGACCTTACCGTGGGTGCAGGGCCGTCTTAAGCCCATCCAGCGCCCTGACGCTAGGTCCCTCCAGCGCCCCCCTTCAGAGCCTCTCCAAGGGCCCGGGAGTGTCAAGCGGACCGCGGCAGCAGCGGGAGGCCACCTCAGAGGACTCCGCGCTGCGCCTCCTTCTCGTTTCCCCAGCGCTGGGTTCCGCTCAGTCAAGCTTCGCCACCAGCGCACGCACCGCAGGACCAGCAAGAACTGCTTGGGTGCTGTGCACGCGCTGGTGGCGAAGCTTGACTGAGCGGAACCCGGTGCTGGGGAAACAAGGAGGCACAGCGCGGAGTCCTTGGAGAAGGAGCGCAGTCCTGGCCAGATCGCCGGAATCCTGTGTTCACTTGGCGCCCTTCCAGCGCCCTCCAGCGCCCTCCAGCACCCGGTGCCATGGTTTTCCGCGCCGCTAGCCTCTATGGCTAGGACGGGCCTGTGTGGGTGTCTGCTATAGACCTCCAAGCCAGGCTGAGGACTTGGATGATGCCTTCCTAGAGCAAATTACAAAATTTTCAAAAAGGAGAGACTTCAGCTACCCCAATATCCATCGGAACTCAATACACTTCCTGAAAAATACCCTCAAAACTGCAGGTTAGCAATTATCCTTTGGGTTTCTAAAGGAAAAGAGAACAATACAATAGCACTTATATATGAAATGCACATGAAGTGGCATGCTCATACCCCTTGCCAGGGAGTGCCCTCCTCTTCACTCTGCTCACCAACCCCCATCTTCACCTCAAACTCCAAGCATCACCTCAACCTGATCTCCCACTTTTCTTCTCAACAGCCCTAAATCACCCCAGCCCCATCTTTCAAGCCCACTTTGTTTCATCTCCCTCAGTCCTACATTTGGGCAAATTCCCAAGCCCAGGCCACACCACTTCAGACTGTTGTCATGCTGTAATCAGTCCATCTAGAGGAAGTGCCCCCTCTTTTTTAACACACACCTTGATTAGAATTTGACGGGGACTGGATCACGCCCAGGGGCTGCCAGTTGACCAACCCTGGTTTATTTCACTGCTGTTGTCCCCCAAAGTCCTAAATTAAGAGATACTGCTTTTACTGGAGGAAGAGCTAACATATACAATTCCTGATACTAATTATTCCAAGAAAACTGAAGTGTCTGCAGAGACGTAGTCTTGTGTCTTCATACTGCTAGTGGATTTTCACTCTGCCATCTTGCTAGCCAAGTAATTAAGGATTAGAAGCTTAACACCACAAAGGGTATTTTTACTTCATGGTTTTAACTTCTTCAGAAAAAATAAAACACACATAAATCCTGTTGAATGATCTACCTGGTACATTTTCCCTCCGCTTGGAAGCCGATCTGAGGCTTAAATTCTGCGTTTCATAAAAGAAACAAAAATCCTGGACCCAGACATACAGTTTTTGGGAAACCCTTGGCAATCTCTTTCATGTGAGATGTTCAACTCCCTGTCTTCAACCACCTGGGACCTACAGGGAGTTTAGTTTGGACCAATCCTTCAGCTTGGAACTGAATTTCAGTGTTGGGCATACATTAGGAGGAGATAGGGCAGGCTGACTTCCCAAACTTAAAGCAAAACAGAATCAGTATGGAGAGTTGTCGTCTTAGGTTAGGTTTTCCGACACAATCCATATGTTGTGAAAAGTGCGCACAATGAAATGTGGGAGCGACGCTTAGAACGAGCATTTAGTTCAGAATACTTTCCATATTGAATATGATATTGTGAGTTCATTATGGGCACACATAACAATTATGGGATCGTGGAAAAATACATTGGGGAGGAGTTTCACATGTAATCAACGTTTACATGTAATCAACGCACCTTTGTCGCACTTTAGAATGTTCAAATCATGCCATGTGCATCAGCGTAGCAAATTTTTTAGTAATCTTGTAGACTGAGGCAGAGATAATGGCATACCTGCCAAGTTGCTGTCGGAGAAATAAGGGACCAGGCCGGAAGTAGCAGACCAGAAGTAGCGCTGCCGCCATTTTGGAACTGGGTGGAGCATGCTCAGAAGTGACTTTTGATGCTGCTTTGCCCAGTTCCAAAATGGCTGTCGCGCCAGAAGTCGCACTGCAGCCATTTTGGAACTGGGCAGAGCAGCATCAAAAGTCGCTTCTGAGCATGCTCCGCCCAGTTCCAAAATGGCCGCCGCACCAGAATAAACCGGGGGGAAACAAAAAAATCAGTTTTTTCAGCTAGGAGTAGCTAGAAAAACGGGGATTTCCTGGGGAATACGGGAGACTTGGCAGCTATGGATAATGGTGCCTCACCAAAGGTTGCCTAGTGAATGCATAGCAGTGGTAAGGCTTCAAGTAGACACTTCAAACCTCACTGCCCCCACTTTTAGCCGCTATGCTATATAAGTAAAATCTATAAAGGCACCGTCAAGAACAATCATTCTGAGAAAGTGAGTCATTCCGTTACCTTGCGACGTGCATGCACAAGTTAGTTCAACCTAGGCCAGTTTCCACTAGTGCTCACAATCAGAAGAAGAAAAAGACTATTGTAGGTTACACAGCTGACACACTCTCTAGTGAAAACTGCAACCCACCCACCCTGCAACAAAAGTACGGGACTTTAAACTTTTCCCAGAAAGTGTGCCCTGGATCTCTGGATTTCAGACACAGAACTGGTCAGTGGTTCAAACAATTAACCAGGTTTGTGTGAGACACTGGAATAATGGAGGAAAAGGCTATGAACAGGGGTATACTGCACTATGTCTTGCAAATACTGGAACTCCTTACGATTCCATTAAAATAATGATGGATATAAGAAATGGCACCTGACCTCCATCACAGTTATTCATACTACCAAACCTCTAAGACAATATGCACTGTTTAAGATGCTGAAGCATGTTATCAAGCTTGAGTCCTGTTATGCTCCTATTTCAAGCTTATAATAAAAGGTAAAGGGACCCCTGACCATTAGGTCCAGTTGTGACCGACTCTGGGGTTGCGCGCTCATCTCGCATTATTGGACGAGGGAGCTGGTGTATAGCTTCCAGGTCATGTGGCCAGCATGACAAAGCCGCTTCTGGCAAACCAGAGCAGCACATGGAAATGCCATTTACCTTCCCGCTGTAGCGGTTCCTATTTATCTACTTGCACTTTGACGTGCTTTCGAACTGCTAGGTTGGCAGGAGCTGGGACCGAGCAACGGGAGCTCACCCCGTCACAGGGATTCGAACTGCCGACCTTCTGATCAGCAAGCCCTAGGCTCAATGGTTTAACCACAGCGCCACCTGGGTCCCTAATAATAAGAAAGCATTTTTTATTCTTGTATGTTTTCGGTAACATTCCCTCTCTCTCTTTCTTTCTTTCTCTCTCTCTCTCCTGCTCCTGTATAGAGTGAAAAGCCAACATCCTTGCAAATGAATAATATTTTAGCTTCTCCATATTATCAAGTGGTAGAGAACTTAAATGCCTTTAGTTTAATTTCTCACAAATCATCACGGGTGCTTGAGCAACAAATTGTCTGCTCTATCTCCCATGTTAGCAGATTAGTAACACTAACAATGTACAACACAGTAGTGTTGAGGATGGAGAGAGAGGGAGAATGGCATAAATCTTTAAAGTAATATATTATACTGGAGTGCCAGACAGATTAGATAGTGACAGATGGAAGCTCTTCTAACTCCTTTGATATTTAAGTAGGAGTGAGAACCATTTAATGAAAGGGGAAGTAATCAGATCCATTGTCCTTTTTTAAAACAAAACAAAAACCCAAACCCTCCCTCTCTTCCTTCTTTTAAAGTTGAAGTGCCATAAAATATTTCTTTGCCTTTAGGGAAAGTTTCTTGCTAAGTACTCACTAGTAACTTGCAGTCTGACCGTCAATGGAGACAGACCAAAACATAACACCAATGCTTAAAAGCATCTACTGATTGCATATGTGTTACTAGGGCAGGTTCAGAGTTCTGGTATTAATTTATAAGGCTCTTAAGAACTTGGATCTTGGTCACCTTATGCCTGATCCTTGATATTCCTGCTTAAGAAGAGTTTGGATTTGATATTCCGCTTTATCACTACCCGAAGGAGTCTCAAAGTGGCTAACAATCTCCCTTCCTCCTGTTGGATTTTGTTTTGAATAGTCATTACTTTAGTGCCGGTCTAATGTAAACACTGTCTGTTTAAGAGAAACAGGTGCAAGCGTTTCTCTTAATTGCTCACAGGCGTGGGCTCTGTTTTTTGTATATAAGGCTCTGCCAGAAAGCCTTCCTCATCTCTTTGCTAGATCTTGCAGTTTGATACATCTCGTTATGGATCACTCTCTGTTTGTTCTTAGTTTAAGAGATCCCTTTAGTAAAACCTTAGTATAATTACTTTGTTTGCTGATAGTTCTCGGGTAGTTTAATGAGGGTTTTTGTGGGAGGTTTTTGATGTGGGAGAAAGTATTTATCTTTAGTTTAAAGCCTTTAGAGTCAGTTTGTTTTTCCGTTGAAGAAACCCAACAGTTAGTTTTTCATCTGTATCCTTTGACGTCCATTATAAACTCACAGAGTATTTCACCCATAAAGGTTACAGCAGCAACCATGGAGGTCGCATCTGGAGTGCTGACCACAAGGAAGTTGCGGTGGTCAGCAGCATTTCCTTGATCAACGGGGACCAAGCATTTTAGCACAAGGTTCTGATGCATGCAAGCGCCATCAAAGCAGTTGTGTGTCGAGTTAGCACAAAGTGGATGCGGCACAATAAGTCAAAACAATGAATGCAGCTACCAGGTAGCAGCGCTGTCAGGAGGCAGCCTTGTGAAGCACTAATGCAAAAGAGTTTGTCAGCTGTGGAGCACTGTTGACAGTGACCAACTGCAGTGGGAAGCAAAATGAAAGGGAGAATGAAGCATTTGCAGTTGTTTTTGTACCGGCAGCATCAAGGATCAAGGTCTGGCAGGGTAGAGGAATTTATTTTTTATCTTTATTTTTTATTCATTTATTTTTTGGGGGAAATAAAGAGCAGTTTGCAGTAGTCAGTGTAAGTTAAGTAATGGCTGCAACACAAACTTGGCAAAGGATATTTGCCTTCTGAAAACGACTTCCCTCTCCAGGACTGACAATTCAGGGACTCCGCTTTGTTCTCGTTTCCTTGCAAATAATGGTTCTTTGTATGGCTTACCAAACAATATTTACGCAGGACTGGATATATTGCTCTCATTAGAGCAAATACTACTTCCTAAATTGGGCTATTTGTGGCTCTGCACCTCAGGTTTCACTCAACCCTGATCTCAAATGCACTAAAAGCACATTATTGGTGCTTAAGATGCAAACAGCTGCACTGAAAAATAGTGGTTCTTAACTCTGGTGAAAGAAGTTAAGAATTAATGGTTAGCTGAGATACGAAGGTGAATAGTAAACACAAAATCCCTTTTTGATCACATGTTGTAATAGGGTTGTACTTGTTAGCAGATTAATTGTTCTCTCCTCCCCTAATTTATTTAATACCTTTTAAAAAAAACGCAGTAGCCATTTTGTGTGTGATAAAGAAACACAATAAAAGCAATTTCTCTCTTACAAGAAAAATTAAAAAGAGAGAGGGAATGAGCATTCCTGGTAATGCGTTTTTGAATCCAGGATACCTTCTAATGAGGTTTCACCGTACAATAAATAACATTAATGAGACCCAGTGTTGCCCATATAATATATTTCCCTAATATAGCTTTAGATTTTCTCATGTTGTGTAGAAAACAAGCAGTCACCAGAAATGCCTTCCAATGGCACATTAAAAACCAAGCACACAATTAAATATAAAAACCAAGCACACAATTAAATATAAATGAATTCAGTAATTTAATTGCACTATTGTCATTTGGAGAGAGAGAAAAATCAGAAGAAAAGTAATTATGCCTTTTTTGAATCGGTAAATAATAAAGTGCTGAGGAAATGAGATAATATTTAAACAAACATCATTGTGGCTAAGAGTGATGCAAAGGAACAATTTATCCCTAGGTAAATTTTGCATCTGCTAATGTAGTGGAAGTTGGGTTTATTTCTTTTGTGAAATGGACACAATCCACCAGGCACTGCAGATAGCAAACTTTCACTAATTCAAATGTGACACTTGGCTAAGTAAAATGAAGAGTGAGATTAAATAAATACTTTTTAAATGGAAGAAGTATGTGTGGCCGCTGTGTTGTGTGTATTTAAGGGCAATGTTGAAGCTGAAAATCCCACCTAAGATTATGAAAGGTGGCTATTTCATTATTAGGTTTTTAAACTGATACACATGTTCACATTTTTGTGTTCAAAGTAAACATATTAAAGGAGAAATCTTGATTTCTCAGGAGGGCAACTGAGGGGTTGTTGGGTGCTATGGGCCTTCCTGGTATAGCAGAAGAAAGCTCTGCTGTTATCCTGTACCACCAGAGGTCTTACCTTCCAAGTCCCAGACTGCAGAATCCGGGACCGGCAGCCGTGTGACACCGGAAGTTGCGTCGACGTAACTTCCGGTGTCGCTCCGCCAATCTATGGGCACCAAAAATGGCCGCCACCGACACCGGAAGTCGCGTCTATGCACTTCCGGGCATGCGTAGATGCGACTTTTGGCGGCAGCCATTTTTGGTGCCCATAGAAGGGCAAATCGGAAAGAAAAAAATGGCCGCCGGCAGGAGAAAATAATGGAGAAAAACGGGAGACGAAGTGATACGGGGGACCACCAGGAAAAGGTAAGTAAAAATGGGGGTTTCCCGGGGGAAATGGGGTACTTGGCAGCTATGCCAGAGGTTGGCCTGGAAAAAGGGAAATTCTGGGAGAAGAACGAGGATAAGAAAAATAGCAAATGAAAATGTGCAGGCTTGCGCAGCACATTTCTCTAGAGTGTGCACCCAGGGCTTATTTTTTTATTTATTTCAGAGAAAGGAGGAGGTGGGGAGAGATGACAAGACAAACAAATAAGGACAAAAAAGAGGTAAAAACCTGACAAAATAACCATAACAGGAGTGGTCAAGGAGCCAAAACATGAGGTTTTGTGTCCCCCCCCCCCCGCAAAGAAAAAGTCTAATGCCAGGCTGATCAAAGGCAGGACAAATCTGGAGTGACAGGCAGGTCCTTCCCCTTCTTGCTTGTGCACTACAAAAGCATATCTTTCTCCACAAAAGGTTGCCAGCAGGATTGGGACAGAAATGGAGCCATGAGACAGAAGCAGGCAGGAGAAAAAAGGCTGGAAGTGATCTGCAGCTTCTTTTTGAGCCAATCACTCCACCACCACTTCCAGAGACAGACACAAGCCGAATCTGCAGATCCATTCCAGCCTTTTTCTTTCTGCATTCCTTGATCCCTCGTGTTTTTCTTAACCGTTAGGGTGTGCCTCAGCACACCCCCTGTGCATACGTATGCTACCTCTCTGCCTAATTGTTGAGAGCCAGCAAGCCTTTGGAATCGGAAGTTTCTCTGCCAGGGAATCTTTCTGCCAACACCACTTTTGGATTGCTCTGCCAGTAAAATGCTTTGGAAAGTGTTATATATTCTGTTGTTGTTTGTTGTTTTAAAAATGCAGATGTGCATTGATAACATTATGTTTGATAATTAATAGGCTCATGAATCATCTGTCTATCACAGGCATTCCCAAACTTCAGTCCTCCAGATGTTTTGGACTACAATTCCCATCTTCCCCAACCACTGGTCCTGTTAGCTAGGGATCATGGGAGTTGTAGGCTAAAACATCTGGAGGGCCGCAGTTTGGGGATGCCTGGTCTATCACCTACTTACTTATTAAATTTCTGTCCTGCAGGATAAACCAATAAGTTTGACAGTAAGGAAGAAAGAAAGAATTGGATAATGCAAGAACACGTAGTTATGGCTCCTTCTGCTTTGCATCCACTGGAGGGGAAGAGTGTTTCATAGAGGGAAAATGTATTCGTAAATTATTTCAAGGAATACAGGAATGAGGCATTCTCTAAGTTCAAGGCAGTAAGAGGGTAGTAAGACAGAAATGAAATGAATAGCTATGCTCTCCCCTTTTGTATCATCCAATTTCATTGCAGCAGAAAGGAAGAGGGATGAGAAGCCCTTTCCAGCTCTACTTTGGAATAGCTCTGGTAGCTCCCATGGACGTATTCACCCTGATCCCATACTTAATACAAGGCATCTCTAATGTGGCAACAGCAGTGACCTGTCAAGAGCATAACCTTGTACAGTCAATTTATTCCTTTATGAGGTATTTGGGCATGCCACTTGAGCATAAACAGGTGCACTGCAGCACATTTTCACTTTTGTTCCTTTGTTGGGAAGTCATCCCTACCCTTCAATTCCCACTGCAAGCACTAGCTGATTACATCATCGGTACACAGTGCTCAGAACCAGCTCTTTGGTGATATGACATTGTTGTCGGTCCCTTCCTCTTCTCCTTGCACCTTGAGTAAGTAAGGTAGGAGAGGCCGCTGTGGATACTTTCAGGTCATGGGGAAAGCATCTTTTCCCATCAGGGCTGAAAATTCAAGTGCAGCAAGTATCTGATGCTGCACACATCACTTCAACTGAGAAGTCCATCTCAGAACGGAGATTTAAAGGTAAAGATAAAGAGACCCCTGACCATTAGGTCCAGTCGTGACCGACTCTGGGGTAGTGCGCTCATCTCGCATTATTGGCCGAGGGAGCCGGCGTATAGCTTCCAGGTCATGTGGCCAGCATGACAAAGCCACTTCTGGCGAACCGGAACAGCACATGGAAATGCCGTTTACCTTCCCACTGGAGCGGTTCCTATTTATCTACTTGCATTTTGATGTGCTTTCGAACTGCTAGGTTGGCAGGAGCTGGGACCAAGCAACGGGAGCTCACCCCGTCACAGGGATTCAAACCGCTGACCTTCTGATCAGCAAGCCCTAGGCTCTTTGGTTTAACCACAGCGCCACCTGGGTCCCTCATTTAGCAGGCTTCAAAGAGTGACTTTGCCTCAATCCCCCTGCTCTAATACTGTATTTGAAACACCAAGACAGGCATCCCCAAACTGTGGCCCTCCAGATGTTTTGGCCTACAACTACCATGATCCCTAGCTAACAGGACCAGTGGTCAGGGATGATGGGGATTGTAGTCCAAAACATCTGGAGGGCCGAAGTTTGGGGATGCCTGCTCCAAGACATCTCACACTGTCTTCCTGGTATACCGTACATACCTTGTTGTTTCCAAGCCCAGTGAAACATAAGAAATGCAGGCGTGGCTATGTTTGGCCTCAGCAATGAAATGGCCAAGGAGCTCATTGTAAGCTGAGCCTCGTAAATAAATCACACACCAGTGGTATGTAAAAACCATCTCAAGGTGATCATGCAGAAGAGGTCTTGTGAAGCAGAAGAGAAACCTTTTTTAGCTTTTGTTTAGGACATACCGGTAAATGTACCAATATATGAAGACACATGAGACAGTAAATACACTTGTTGTTGTTGTTGTTTAGTTGTTTAGTCGTGTCCGACTCTTCGTGACCCCATGGACCATAGCACGCCAGGCACTCCTGTCTTCCACTGCCTCCCGCAGTTTGGTCAAACTCATGTTCGTAGCTTCGAGAACACTGTTCAACCATCTCATCCTCTGTCGTCCCCTTCTCCTAGTGCCCTCCATCTTTCCCAGCATCAGGGTCTTTTCCAGGGAGTCTTCCCTTCTCATGAGGTGGCCCAAGTATTGGAGCCTCAGCTTCACGATCTGTCCTTCCAGGGAGCACTCAGGGCTGATTTCCTTCAGAATGGATAGGTTTGATCTTCTTGCAGTCCATGGGACTCTCAAGAGTCTCCTCCAGCACCATAATTCAAAAGCATCAATTCTTCGGCGATCAGCCTTCTTTATGGTCCAGCTCTCACTTCCATACATCACTACTGGGAAAACCATAGCTTTAACTATACGGACCTTTGTAGGCAAGGTGATGTCTTTGCTTTTTAAGATGCTGTCTAGGTTTGTCATTGCTTTTCTCTGAAGATACACTTTTCTCCCAAATACACTTGTAGGCTGGTATAATAACCAGGTAAAACCCATCCGCATCTCAGCAAAATCTGCCGCTGCCTGCCTCCTTCACTAATGCCTCAAGAATGTACTGGGGTATTCAAAACATTCCAAATACAGGAACAGCATTTGGAATAAGGGAACAGAAAATCTGCAATAGTAATCCTTATATTTTATCAAGTGAGACGTCATCATGCTTTTCGCAATACCAAAGTGTGCCTACCTCTCTGAACAAACCAAGCCCTGCAAATCAGCAAAAACTTTCTGGAAATTCCATAATAATTGCGATCTTGTAAAATATTTGACACTTACAGCTTTCATTCAAGCAGGAAATACCGGAAGATCAGTTTTTCCTGAAGTATTTGAGCACAACCGTAACCTTGAAGTGTATAAATATGAGGCCGGTGGAAGTAAAAAGCAGTATACCTTAGGGCCTTTCGGATTCTAATTTTGTTGTAGGCTAAATGCAAGGGGGAAATCAGGGGGTAACACTGTCACAAACAGATTGTATTTTTGCACACTTTTCAAGGGTGTTAAAAAAGTATAAACGAGTAGGAAATGACAGGACACATGAGCTACATTCCAAGTTAAAATTTGTATGAAGCAATATACTGTATGCTTTCTCCGACAGTTACTTTCTTATACAGTGTAGCCAAATTAATATTGAAAATCCCTAATATAGATAGCTCCTTGTGGACAGAAAAGGCAAAATCAGATAACTGATTTCTCTCATATTGGAGGGGGGGATCCAAGTAGCATTATACTTAAAAAATGTTGAGATTATTCCTAAAATGTAATCTAGACTTCCCAATGTTTACATTTTAATTGTGGAGATAAACACTAGAAAGAAACTCATGTCATATAAGAGAAAACCATGGGAAATGCAGAACCACAAAGGGAACAAACTGGAAAATTCTCCTGTGTAGCTGTGTAAGAGTCAAATTCAGATGACAAGCCTGCACCCAAAATTAACTCAGATGCAAACATATAGATTACAGAGGTTCCGCCCCCCCCCTCTCTCTCAACCTATGGCCATACAAAATATTTCTGATAATGTTTGAAACTAGTGAGGTGAGAATCTTTTATATGTGTATTTTGCGCATGTGCACTTCTAACCAGTTTGCTGCATTCTGAATTTCCTTCCTTTTTAATATATATTTTGCACGTTAGCCTGAATTATGTCCTCTATTAGACTTTTTTTGCTATATTAAAAATATTTTAGCAATTTGAAAGAAGTACATTATTTTATTCCTGTTTTATAGTGAAGAGTATCATATTACAAGCTGAGCTGAATTCAGCTGAATTCAATACTTCATGCATCAGCATGGTGTAACAAATGCAAAATTTAGAGCACAGAGACCTGGGCTCAAAGTCTTGCCACAGAGCTCACAATGAGTCAATAGGTTAGTTCATTTTTTCTCTCCCTCTAATATAAGTTATCTGCAGTTCAGCAAACTGCACTATTTCCAGTTTGTGTTGATTTTGCATGTGTTCACCCATGACTGTACTTTCCCATTTCCCCTCTGATCTGAATTTTTAAAATATATATATATAAACTGCATGTAAGCATCCGTTTTGAAAAAACTTTGATGTAATCATACACGCTTGTAAACATGTTTTCTTTTGGAAATAAGCATTTCTAATAGCCTTTGGGTACTACAGTACACCTTAGGGACCCAGGTGGCACTGTGGTTAAACCACTGAGCCTAGGGCTTGCTGATCAGAAGGTCGGCGGTTCGAATCCCTATGACGGGGTGAGCTCCCGTTGCTTGGTCCCAGCTCCTGCCAACCTAGCAGTTCGAAAGCACGTCAAAATGCAAGTAGATAAATAGGAACCACTACAGCGGGAAGGTAAACAGCGTTTCCATGTGCTGCTCTGGTTTGCCAGAAGCGGCTTTGTCATGCTGGCCAGATGACCTGGAAGCTATGCGCCGGCTCCCTCGGCCAATAATGCGAGATGAGCGCGCAACCCCAGAGTCGTGCACGACTGGACCTAATGGTCAGGGGTCCCTTTACCTTTACCTTTACTACAGTGGTACCTCTGGTTACGAACGCTTCAGGTTACGAGCTCCGCTAACCCGGAACTAGCTGCTCCTGGTTATGAACTTTGCCCCAGGATGCGAATGGAAATTGCATGCCAGAGGCATGAGCATGCAGCGGGAGACCCCATTAGTGTAAGAACAGTTTCAGCGGTAAACACTGACATTGTTATTAACAAAGAACATTTAGAATGACAAAGAAAGGATATAGTGGATTTTTAAGAAACAGCAGTATGCAATAGGGGCCCCTGACCATCAGGTCCAGTCGTGTCCGACTCTGGGGTTGCGGCGCTCATCTCGCTCTATAGGCCATGGGAGCCGCCGTTTGTCCGCAGACAGCTTCCGGGTCATGTGGCCAGCATGACAAAGCTGCTTCTGGCGAACCAGAGCAGCACACGGAAACGCCGTTTACCTTCCCGCCGGAGCGGTCCCTATTTATCTACTTGCACTTTGATGTGCTTTCAAACTGCTAGGTTGGCAGGAGCTGGGACCGAACAACGGGAGCTCACCCCGTTGCAGGGATTCGAACCACCGACCTTCTGATCAGCAAGCCCTAGACTCTGTAGTTTAACCCACAGCGCCACCTGGGTCCCTGCAATAAGGGGGAAACAAACCAAAAGTGGAAGTTGGGGGGAGCCCAGGAGGGGAGGGGAGAGGAGAGGCGATGTAACATAAATGTTATTGATATGAGATGCATGTAATGATAGAAAAAGAAAAGTGAATAAAAATTTAATAATAATAATAATAATAATAATAAAACAACAGTGTCAGCTTAAGAATGGACCTCCGGAACGAATTAAGTTCATAACCAGAGGTAGCACTGTATTTTTGAGCCGAGACCTGTGACTGAACATTTGGGAAGTGCAAAATCATGTTAGTCCAGAAGGTGAGGATGAGGTCAGTTCATATTAAAATTCACAAAGATCAAATTCCTCGAGCATCCCTAAACCTTGGATTTTTTTGTGAGGGATTGTGACATACACACATATTCTGAGCTCCAAGGAAAAATGAACTGCAATTGTGAATAAAAGGAGTTAGACTGAGTTGGACCATCGGTCCATCTATCTCAGTGCTGTCTCCAAGGACGAGCTGCAGCTCTCCTGGATCTCCGACAGAAGTCCCTACTAGCCGTACGTGGAGAGGCTGAGGATTGAATCTGAGATCTTCTGCTTATACAACATGCGTTCTACTACAAATATTATCCCATCTTGTCATCTTTCTACCATAGCAATCATAATTGTATCACTTTTATTATGCAAAACTGGGAAGCTAAGGCAAGGAACCTAAGCAACTCGGTCAAAGTCAGTGTTGGAGCTAGCAACTGATTTATGTTTCCAAAGAAGCACTTCGTTCTCCTTGCATTTTAAATATGTGAGTCTAAGCATTTAGGGATTCATAAAATTTTTGACACTGTTGCTTTCCTCTGATTTTTCTTTCTTACATGTAAGTGTTAAACCTGTTTCAATGAAATCAGATGGGATTCTCTGGTAGTAATTAGGAGAAACACTCATATTTTACAACAAGGCAAAGACTGTGCATTCCAATTAACAGAATGACTTCCAAGACTTTTTTATTTATTTCTTTAGTCGTCGTTAAGGAGAGAAACTTGATGTTCAGCTGCCAGGAACAGAGTCAGCCCTTTTCTTAATAAAAGATCTAAGGGCCCAGAAACATAATCAATTCAAATTAAGTATTGATTTATAAATAATGTGGAATTAAGGGAGACATTTATAAACTGTAAATCACTGTTCAGTAGAATTCAGCACCGAGGATTACAAGGCGGGGGGGGGGGGGACTGGAGAAGCTAAAAAACAAAGTAATGTTTCCTGCACAAGATGGGCAAGGCAATCCAATTAAGAACAGCCATCTTCTATGCAAATAATACAACAGTTACGGAAAAACAGCAACTTACATTTACATTTAATCAAAGGGGGTGGACACAAGCAAAAAGGGCTTGTTCAGGAGAACTTCAGGAGAACTTCCTGGCAGTGCTAAAATTGCAGAGGGGGAAAGAGGCCCCAACTACCTTAGCTATTGTTTTTAGAGGGGTGCATGTTATGATTTGGCAAGAATTGTGGAGAGTTTGTGGGTTTTATTAAAGGCCCACCTAGCATCCCCCCATAATTAATGTGCTATTTCCTGCTGGATTTGCCTTGTTTTCTCATATAAAAAGGCAGCAAAACTAGCATTTTGTTTGTTTGTTTGTGTTTTGTATACTGCCCTTCCTCCGAAGATAAAGACAGAGTGATTCACAACATAAAATTGCAGTGACCCTCAGGCTCCCTCTCCACGCACACACCATCCCTCATTGTGGCTATGAGGAAATCCATAGCATTCACTGTCACTTTTACGCTAACCAGAGCTTCTCATCATATCCATACTGGGGGGAACTGGCTAGTTTAAACCCTAGTTTGTTCTGCAAGTCAGGATCAAATGACTCATTGCTGCTCATGCACAAAACCTAGTCTAAACCATAGTTTAGCATGATGTCCAAATCAGACCAAATGATGCCCTAAATTCTCTGTCAATTTTGGTTTCTCTCAATTTTTCAAGTTTTAAGTTCAGTTACCCACATTTCCACACCAGTATTTTTTTTTAAGTCCTTGAGAAAATTCATCATCAGTTTAGAGTAAATTCTCCTGTGTGCAATTTTGCCTAATATATACATTTTTGCAAAGTGAAGCTTGTATGCTCTTTTCACCAATGTATGCATTTTTTGGCACATTTATCTCAGTATATGCATTTTTGTACACATCGCAAAATTCAGGGAAATGCAAATTTCAAGAGATAGCTATGTTTTGCTTCTCATGTTCTTGGAAGTGCAACATAGCTTGGTTCACCTTCAAATGCAAACTGATTAATTTTCTCCCCGCCCTTGTCCCCAGAATCCTTGTGGTGTTGGTAGATGGAACTCCAGAAATACATAGTTCATAGTTTTCCTGTTCATAACCAACAGTAGGTCTGGCTTGTATTCATTGATCCCAGCAGGTGGACTGCAGCCAGCGCCTCTCTTAAATTAATGATCTTGAGTGTTAGCTAAACTTTAAGCTATTAAGCTACGATATACAGACAGAAACATAAGCAGATCCATTTCTAGACCCACTGCTCTTTGAAGCCAATATTGCCTGCACTTCTGAAGACCCTGAGTTGATATTTTCCTCTCCATAGATGACCATAGGAAACTTCAATATTCACAGCCCTAGGGTTGTAGTCAAGTAATTTTACTTAGAATAGACCCACTGAAACTAGTAGACCTATGTAATAACAGCCATTTGTTTCAATGAGTCTACTCCAAGTAAAGGTTAGTTGAAATGATGTTCTTTAAAAGTTATGCCTTTAGAACCCTAACAAACAAAAAATCCACAGTACTCTGTTCCATCATTGTAAAGTCAATCAGGCAAAAAGTCTTAAAGCTGCAGTATGGCAATATTGCATTATTGGAGCCAAGGAAAATGTCACAAACTGGTGAGCAAGCTTTAGAGCAGGCATCCCAAAACTGCAGCCCTCCAGATGTTTTGGCCTACAATTCCCATGATCCCTAGCTAACAGGACCAGTGGTCGGGGAAGATGGGAATTGTAGTCCAAAACATCTGGAGGGCCGAAGTTTGGGGATGCCTGCTTTAGAGTTCTATAGAAGTCTGCTTCTGGCTGGAAGTCAAACAAGACAGAGAGAGTAGGAAGGCAGAAAAGAGGGAGAAATAAGGCACTGTGTTAAAGCACCATGTTTTGAAGTGTGTATCAGGTTTAAGGTGGAGTGCAGGAGGAGCTGTACAAAATTATGGCCATATGCAGCTAAGTTTTAGTTAGACAAGACCTACTGGAATTAGTCATTTCAGCAGGTCTACTCTGATTAAAACGTAGTTGAATAAAGTGGTATACAGAACCTAGCAGGAGTTCATTATTATTATTGTAGGAGGAATATTGTTCCACCTGAACCTTCTCCTTTAGCCCTTTAAAGAAATGCACAAAACGAGCATTTTGGATTGGTACACAGGCTATTTAGCCAAGCATGCAAACAGAAATAGTTCTTTCAGAGTTACAGATTGGTGGGCACAGTCCACCAATCCAACCTGCTACGCTGGTGTGTCTAACCCACTCCTCACCGCCCACTCTTGCAGGAAGCCAAGTGCAGCAAACCAAAGTCATGCTTAAAATCCTGCAGACACTGCAAGGTCAGGTGGCCAGGTGAAATCTGCTCCTGTGACTGACTGCAGCAGTTCCAACAGTTCTGAGTCAGGAACGGCGCTTGTGATGCACTTTGGACCAGATGCTCTGATTGGACCAAGAAACCCTGCTGTTCTATGGAGCTCCTTGAATATAACTGAACAGGTCAAAAGCCTCTTTAGGACTCTCTTCATTTCACTGACCTCATTGGGTTCTTAGGATGATGCAATGTGATAACCTGATGTACAACTCTCTGAGCTGGTAAACAGAGGAAATAGAACAGCCTTTCCCAACTTTCACTCTTCCCCATCATCCCTATTTAAAATTGGAATTAAGCGGGGGGGGAGCTAAATTCCAAAACAGTAAAGTAACTGAACGAGGAAAATATCATGATTTGCCTCGGGTGCTCTGAAGCAAGAAAGCAAATGCCTATCTGTTAAACCTTGCACTCTCTTAGGGCCTTGTCGTCGTTGTGTCTCTAAAATTGTTAAGGTTAATCCAAAAATATAAAATCTTAAAACAATGAGCATATATAAAATCTTCGTTGTTGTGTCGCTAAAATTGTTAAGGTTGATAATCTTAAAACAATGAGCAAGGGTTTGGAAGCATGCATATTGTCACCGAGGGTCGTCGTGGCTACTCTAGAGTAACTCCGCCTGAGTCCAGTTTGTCTTCAAATACGTTTATTGTGCTATTTATTTACAGTGTAGAGGCAGCTTAAAACATGACCTCTCATCCCGAATCAGAATCCGGCAATGGCGTACATCTGTTCCTACGCCAGCAAAGTAGTCTGGGCACCCCCAAACGCTGCCCCCTTGACCTGCGTTGTGGCGCTCTCCTTACTTCGGGTGCCGGAAGGAGTGATGCCCTTTCAGCTTCCTCCCTCAGTGGTCAGTGCCCTGGCTCTGCAGCATCCCTAAGCGTCTGCCTGCATCCCTCGGCCCCCGAGCTTTCCCATTGTTCCTCCCTCTGATTTCTCTCCTCCTCCGAGTCTCTCCCTCCTCCTCTGGCTGCTTCAGGACCACTGGTGCTCTCTGTATATGACAAGGTGGACGTCAGGATGATGGGAGCTGGCTCCCTGTAGGGAGTCACCCTTACACATATGATATTGGAAAGTTCTCTGTGGAGTACACACCTAGTTTTGTTGCTTGTGTAATGTGTGAAACAGCCCCGTCTCCGTATTTTGAATGCATTTTCTCTCTAGTTTAGGAGATATTTTGTGTAAATTGGTACATTGCTCACACCTTCAAGGGCATTCTTTGGCTCCTTTTTATTTTGAATGGTTGTTCTCATCCAACCTTTCATGATCAGATGTATCACATGATACCAAAAAGCAGATAAGAGATTTGTCTTCATATTTTCTTGTAACAATTCTACCTCCAGAGCAGCAGGGGAAAGAAGGTGAAGCCAGAGGCTCAATTCTGAAGATCATGCTTATCCTGAAGGAGAAAACAGATGAATGGTGGACTCCGCTCTGAGTCTCAGCAACTGACAATGTGAGATCAATGATTAGATAGTACAATGATAGGAGCTATCGGAGAGAGAAAAATTAAAGGCACAGATTGCCCTTGAATTGCCTGTCCTTTTACTTGGGGCGAAACCCGATGCTCTGAATCTCATTTTCCAAAGTGCTCCAGGAATTTAGGAGTGCCAATGTCTCAAGAGCACTGAAAACTATATATATGCACCAACTTCAAGCTCCATTCATTTCACATTTCAATCCGGATTAAATTGGTGCAGTGCTCTAAAGATGAGGTTGCTGACCCGTTTCAGAAGAGTCTATCTCATATTTGTGACCTGCCTTTGGTCTCTTTAAAACAACTTGATTTCCAGAAGATGGGAACTTAGTATTGCCTGTAAATACCTTTTATTCCCACAAGCACAAACATCTCAAATTATATGTCACTTGACCCCTGGGAAAGCTTGGTCCTAGTCAATTAGCCAATGCGGCCTAATAGAGAAGACTGCTGGAACAGAACCGGGAAGAGCAGAGTTCAAGTAATTGACTTCCTGGTTGACCAAGGAATTCCATTTGGCCCCAGTGGAAATGGAATTCCATTGAAGGTCTTCAGCGCAACAGATGTGTGACTCTCTTTTTAATGCAAACTACCTGGAGCATTGATGTTTGAAATGGAAAGGTAAAGTACAAATGTTTTTAAAAGGAAAGAAAGTCTTTTGAATGTGGGATGTCCCTCATGCTGAGAGACGGAACCACAAAGAGCTAAGCCAGGCATCCCCAAACTGTGGCCCTCCAGATGTTTTGGCCTACAACTCCCATGATCCTTAGCTAACAGGACCAGTGGTTGGGGAAGCTGGGAATTGTAGTCCAAAACATCTGGAGGGCCGAAGTTTGGGGATGCCTGAGCTAAGCAATGGCTGAACAGGCCCATAATGAGGCATTCAATTTGGAGATATTACTATTTATTACAAGCTAATGCAAGTGAATAGGGATGCAGGTGGCGCTGTGGCCTAAACCACTGAGCCTCTTGGGCTTGCCGATCAGAAGGTCGGCAGTTCGAATACCCGCGATGGGGTGAGCTCCCGTTGCTCTGTCCCAGCTCTTGCCAACCTAGCAGTCCGAAAGCACGTCAAAGTGCAAGTAGATAAATAGGTACCACTCCGGCGGGAAGGGAAACGGCATTTCCATGCACTGCTCTGGTTTTGCCAGGAGCGGCTTAGTCATGCTGGCCACATGACCCGGGAAAACTGTCCGTGGACAAACACTGGCTGTAAACATCGGCCTGTAAAGCGAGATGAGCACAGCAACCCCAGAGTCGTCTGCGACTGGACTTAACTCTCAGGGATCCTTTACCAATTTCAAGAATAGATCAATTTCAAGAATAGATCATTTGGAGTGATGTGTGTGTTTGTGCGTGCGTGCGTGCACACACACACACACACACACACTTAACACTTTCTTCACTTGACGTTGTGCCCATTCAGGGGCAATCCAAGACATTTTGGCACCTGGGGCAAACTACAAAATGTCACCTCCTTGCCCACCAGGAAAAGAAGGGGTGAGTCAAGACCTATATCAGAAACAAGGGGGCAATAAAGCTCTAGGCTGGGATCTGCTGCTCCTGTGGATCCTGCCATCTGCGGCGGTTGCCTCACCTTGCCTCATGGGTGGGCTGGCCCTGTCCCCATCCCAAGAGGAATTTTTTATCCCATAGTACTCAAACGTGGGTTTTGCATTTGTTGTTGGAAGCGGGCAACTAGGAATATAGAACTGGCAGGCAGGGAAATGGGTTAAGCATGCCTTCCCCTCACCGCTTTTTCACTTTAAATTCCCCCCACCTGTTATCTACTTGCAGGGAAGTCCTTTACACTACAACCATGCCACAATTATCTGATTGAAGTTAAATTGCTTTTGAATCACTTTAAAGTACTAGAACGAAGCATTAAAAAAAGAACTAATCCTGACAAAGTGCAATCACAGAACTCAGAGTAAATGGAAATCATGTCACAAAACAACAGGGATTATTGCATGCTGTAAAATATGCAACTTATTTATTATCAAGAAAATGTTTACTGTAATAAATAAAGAAAATACAGCTTCACTAATGGCCTGTATCGTGGCAATAGGGAATATTTGCTTTTTGCAGTCCACAATTGCTTGTTTTATGATAAAAGGCTGTATATTTCATGCCAGATAGCCCCCAAAAGTATATATTTCATGATTAAATATAAAATATTTATGGATCTAATAAATTAGCCTTTCCATTATAGACTGGTTGTGTTAAAATGAAATCAAGAAAAACAAACCACACATCCAGTGACACCTCCCCCCCCCAAAAAAAATTATCTTCTTTTTCTCAAAATCTTAGACAAGCCAAGTTACAAGCTTTGAGACACTTGCCCAAAACACATGAAAAAAACACTCCTTCTCATCAATGTCAGCCTCGCCTCAGATGGAAAATACACACGGAGAAACGTTATAGCAAATGATTCTGAGGTATGGACAGGTTGATATGGGAGTAGACACCCCTTCAGGTTCTTGGGTCTCAAGTAATTTGAAGACAAGCACAAGTTAGCATCTTGACCTGGGCTCATAAGTGGATAAATAACCAAAGGAGATCTTTTAGAATTGGTGCACTATGAGCAAGATGAGATATTTAGAAGAAAAGGGGGGGGTAATTTGGTGCACCAGCCCAATTGGCTTCTAGGGGGCGAACTAATTTAAGTTGCTAATTTCATTCCCAGCCAATGTTCCGAAAGGCCCCACAACCCATGGGACTAGACATGGGACTATTTCTTTGCAAATACTATGCTACAATTATTCACTGATGTTAAGTGCCATAATCAGGGCATACACTGCTAGACTTCATCTATGTATTTCTTCATAAAAGAATATACTGCCCTCTTGCAAAACATCAGGGTGGTGTACAACATACAGACTTTTAAAGGCCATACAAAGCAACCATTAAAATGACTTATTACTCTAAGGACATTTTAGACAACTGCATACAAATTCAATAAATAGTAATAGCAGCAATAATAATAATAGTTATAATAATAATACCTAACCAAGTGGTTTCTATGCAGAAGAACATTTGATTAACCGAGAAATACTGTACACTTTTAAAGGTTTACAATAATAATAATAATTTATTATTTATACCCCGCCAATCTGGCTGGGTTTCCCCAATCACTCTGGCGGCTTCCAACAGAAATATTAGAATACACTAATTTCTTAAAGATTAAAAGCTCCCCTAAACAGGGCTGCCTTCAGATGTCCTCTAAAAGTCTGGTAGTTATTTTTCTTTTTGACATCTGGTGGGTGGGCGTTCCACAGGGCAGGTGCCACTACCGAGAAGGCCTTCTGCCTGGCCCCCTGTAACCAGGCCCGGCTCTAGGTGTGGCCCCGGTGGCGTGGGGTGCCAGGGCGCCGGGCTGGCAGGGGGCGCTGTGCGTCGAAGCCGTGCAGAAACCATGCTGCCGGGGCGGGGGCGCCCGACCTGCTTGAAATGGCCCTGCCTGTAACTTGGCTTCTCACAGTGAGGGAACTGCGAGAAGGCCCTCGGCACTGGACCTCAGTGTCCGGGCAGAGCGATGGAGGTGAAGACGCTCCTTCAGGTATACTGGACCGAGGCCGTTTAGGGCTTTAAAGGTCAGCACCAACACTTTGAATTGTGCTCGGAAACATACTGGGACCCAATGTAGGTCTTTCAAGACCAGTGTTATGTGGTCTCGGCGGCCACTCCCAGTCACCAGTCTAGCTGCTGCATTCTGGATTAATTGTAGTTTCCGGGTCACCTTCAAAGGTAGCCCCACATAGAGCGTGTTGCAGTAGTCCAAGCGAGAGATAACTAGAGCATGCACCACTCTGTCCATCTATACTCCTGGATAATTATATCCCATTTTTTCCTCTCTGATTCATCAGCTTTCTCCATTCCCTAGCTAAACCCAGGTGGGTGGGTGTTGCACGCTTAGGAACAGCCACAAAAAGTATGAAGCAGACCTTACCTATGTTCCAGATTCCTCTTATTTTATTTTGAGCTACTGCTACTGTGTTCATATACACATTTGAATCCCACTCCCTGTCTCAGGATCCTACAACTTATAAACTTTTAAATTAAATGAAAAGATTGAGATGTTAATGGGCATGCTAGAAGCTTTTAACTGTTTCCACTGACCTCAACCATTATGGGATCCAAGCTTGGAGGTGTTGGGAGGCAATGATCTGTAATAACTCACCAAATGGTGATGGATGCTAGCAATCTGAACACATAAACTCCCATTCTATGGCTCGAGCTGTGCAACTGATGCCGTGGACAATCTGTAGTTGTGCTGGTCCTGTCCTGACTTCTACTTCCATAAAAAAATCAATACAATCTTCTCCATGGACTTTAGGGATTTTCCTTTGCTGTGTACCAGTAATTTGAATTTTTTTTTCTGCTGAAACTGTCAGATATATTTTCTGCCAATATACCCTTGATACTAAATACCCTTGTAGGGAAATAATTAAGCTGTTTCAAAAATAGAGAAATGAAGCACTGAATATTACAGTATCATTTCTTAACTCTTGGTTCAGTATTCCCCCCCCCTTTTTTTATCCATATAAAAGGGAGCGGGGAAGCAGGCGGAGGAAGCAGGTCGCCTTTTAAACACAGTGCTTCTGAGAGGGAAGGTGGGGGGAATCCCTCGCTGATTTATGAATTTGAGTTTGAAAAGTGGCTTGTAATACAATGACTTTGCCAGGACAACATACCCTGTTTCATATCTAAGTACTTAAATAGTGCAGAATTGTCAAGTAATATAGCAGTTGCTAACAAGGCTGTCAAGCAAACTTTGTGTAGTCAGCAGTTGCACCTATATGACTTTCTGTACTTGATGAATGCTCAGGTTACCAAATGGCTTGGCTAATGCAAAATCCAGTCTAAGTCATGTACGCATTGCTTCCCTCCCCTCCTTTCTACTGACCTCAAACATAGTGCCTTTTGTGGTTAACCTTCCTACAACTGGAACATTTGCCACTTTCAGCTTCTCAGTTCAATTCCAGGGCATGCCCAAAGCCTAGCAACCTACGCTGCTGAATAAAGGATAGGAGCTGCTATTCTCTTTCACAGAGATCGTTTACTTACTCCTTGCTGTTAAAATCTGCATCGCTAAAAATTAAAACACACTCACCTCCACCTGTCGTCGTCATCAGTTGTGCACTGGGCACGAAGGACGTTGCAATTAGCTGCAACACAGTCCCACTGAAAGCAACGGAATGGGATTCTGCCACATCTAACTTCAGTCACGTTGATTTCAATGGACCTTATCATGACCAACCTTGACTTAAATTCATTTGACATCCAAGGATATTGCAGTCATTTAGAAGTGAATAGATCAAATTTAGAACTGTTAAAGGTATAGCAGGGGCGGGGGGAAGAAACATATGGTTTTCAGCCCGGGTTGAGAGGTGAGGAAAGGAATCTGTGTTATAAAGCAGGCATGTCCAACAGGTAGATCTTGATCTACTGGTAGATCATGGGGTATTCCTGGTGATCCTGGTAGATCTTTGGCACCTCAGTGATCTCTTCCCCCCCCAAAAAAAAGTGGGGACAAGTGGCTTCCTTAAAAAAGCTCAAAAACTTTGGTTCATTCAACAACAATGGGTAGATCACTGGCAGTTTTTTAATACTGTGAGTAGATCGCAGTCTATTGGGCGTTGGACCTCCATGTTATAAAGTGTTGCTTTATCTCAGGCATCCCCGAACTGCGGCCCTCCAGATGTTTTTGCCTACAACTCCCATGATCCCTAGCTAACAGGACCAGTGGTCAGGGATGATGGGAATTGTTGTCCAAAACATCTGGAGGGCCGAAGTTTGGGGATGCCTGAGATAAAGCCTGACCTCCACATTTTTTTGTTGAAATCATCATATCATATGTATGATCAAGACAATATCAACAAGATTGCATGGGCTGCCTCAGCCAAAAGATTCAATGGCATTGTGGGCAAATGAATGAGGCCAGTGACTGAGAAGGTAAAGCAAGAGGAAGACAACGACGAAATAGTGCAAATGTGTTAGCAAGAAATGCACCTCCCCCCTGAAAAAAAGGCTGAAAATGAGAGGGGGAGTTAAACACTAAAAACAAACTGCAAAACAAGGCAAGCTGCCCAGAAGGCTCTGCGGAGCTATGTGGCAAATATATAACTCCAACTAAATAGTTCTGTCCCAGCCCTTAATAAATAATTAATAAACAAAATGTAGAAACAAAAAAATATGAAACAAAGGCAAGGTGCCTTTTTAAATTACTCCCCTTGCCTCCCAGTGCTTGACCCTCCTAATTTATAACAGTTCCCTGCCCCATTCCCAGCATGTAGTGAGCCTGTCTTCGTTCAGCTGATCTCTCTATGATAGCTAATACATGCACATATTACTGCTGACATTAAAAAAAAAAAATCTTAACTGTTTCTGAGAGTGCATGGTAAACAGATGCTATGGGATTTTTATTTTTATATTTCTTTCCACCCATTATCAGTCATCTTTGAAGACTGCAGTAAAGTGACAGGCTGTTTGAGGCACTTCAGTATAACAGTGAGAGATTTATTTTTAATAGAATATTGATATTATGGTGCAGAATGCCATCGCTGCTTGCATTTCCCTCCTTTTCAAGATGCAGTTTACCCATTTTATTTCTTTTTTTTTAAGCTCTAGTGACCCTGTGATATACCTTACTATGTTTTTTTATGGAAAAAGTTAGATTTTTATGAACTCCCTGATTAAAGCACCTCCATCTGAATGCAGATTAAAAGTTCCAGCACCTGAGAACACTGAACCAATGAATATTTATATAGAAAAAGAGCAGAAGAATGCACTTTAAATCTTCAATGCACTTCTAGTCATGGGGTTTATCTTATTTTAGGGCTTACATTTTATTAAAATGAACCATTGCATATTTACACAACAGAAATGAACGTTATTTGCAAGCACAGTATAGTAAAAATTCTTACAAATATATCGGCTTGGTGAAAAGTGAAGTTCCTTCTCAAACAAATAAATTTCTTCATCAGAAATCCTGATTAGAGGGTTTGCCATTGCGCGCAACAGGCAGAATTTGGTACATTTCCTACCTGGCCTAGCATTTAATGGATCCTGGATACCTTTAGGTAAAGGTAAAGGGACCCCTGACCGTTAGGTCCAGTCGTGACCGACTCTGGGGTTGCGCGCTCATCTCGCATTATTGGCCGAGGGAGCCGGCGTACAGCTTCCAGGTCATGTGACCAGCATGACTAAGCCGCTTCTGGTGAGCCAGAGCAGCACACGGAAACGCCATTTACCTTCCCGCTGTAGCGGTTCCTATTCATCTACTTGCATTTTTGACATGCTTTTAAACTGCTAGGTTGGCAGGAGCTGGGACCGAGCAACGGGAGCTCACCCCGTCACAGGGATTCGAACCGCTGACCTTCTGATCAGCAAGCCCTAGGCTCAGTGGTTTAACCCACAGTGCCACATTTCCTACCTGGCCTAGCATTTAATGGATCCTGAATACCTTTACTCGCAAGCAAGTCCTATTACTTTCCGTGGCACCATATCACTTAAGCACACTTTCAACAGCTGGGGTTTTATCCTACAGCCTTGCATATTAACATCTTATGGGTTACTCAGGTGAAAAGAGACGGGAGTCCTGTTTCCTTCTGCCTGGCATTTGTGGATGGGCATGGGCACAGCATCACAACAGACTATTTCATGGAATGGGAGGTCTATGTGAAAATGGTCCCACATCCATTGAAAACGAGCAGATCGTGCTATCTGTATGACCTTCTGGAAGCAGGAACACAGATTTGGACATGCAGAAGTTTGTGTGTGCTACAGGAGAGAAGAAAGTATTGTGCTATGTCTCAGAAGATCTTAATGATTTTATTGATATAGCATATATATAGGAACTTCATTGTACACAGTGGGTAGACAAAACCAGTGTGCAGTTGAATTATGATCAAATCAAGCTAATACTGGGCATCTGGGTTTCCAGCACCTCTTAGCTAGTTAATAGTCAGCTGGAGCACCAGGGATGATAAAAGAAGGGGTTTCAAATTGTACCTTTAAATTATAATTTGTTCTTTCAGAACACAATCAGGCTGAACAAACACTTTCCCCTCGAACGAATTAGTTCTTAGAATTGTACAGGACTGCCAGGTCACTCAGTCTAAATCTTGATAACCCCTAGAACGGAGACTTCAACAGGGCTGTGGTCAATAACGGCAGCAAGAGTAAACACAGGCATTGAAACTGACAACACCGTATATAAACTGCAGCAGTAGGAAAAAGCATAGGCTTGTAAATGAAAGCAAGCACCGCTTCACGGGCCACCATATGCCTGTGCTCTGTGAATGTTCCGGTTTAAAGTTTTGCGGCGAGACTCAAAAGAAGGACTTGCCACTTTCTGATCCTTGAAAACAAATACATTTTTATTTTTATTTTTACAATGGCATCATAAATATTTTGAATGAACCCATGATGCATCTTAAGTGGATTTTATAGGCAATACAATCTTCCTATCCTTCCAGCTCCTATTTTATGTAGACAGATTCATCACATTGCATTAAATCCTCTCTCCACCAACCCCCTCTCACCCTCTTGTTAGTAAAGAGGGGCAGGGAGACCGAATGCTCTTAAAAAGAGATGCTTACAAATTGGTTTATTGTTTCTTCGTTTGGAAAAAGACGAGGGCTCACTTTGGTAGCTGCCTTTTTGACATTCCGACAGTGAATTTGACATTTCTGTTATTGCAATGCTATTCAAACAACAATTAGATAACCATATTCCAGCTGTTGCAAGGTTAGATAATGTTTCTCCTCCCCACCCAATATGCACTGGCAAGAAAACAGGGACACTTCAGCATACACCAAGATGAAATTTTGGAGATACGTTAGTACTAAAAAACTGAACTATATTCAGGTTTATATGAACTCATTAAAGAGAGGGGGGGGAGAGCGCCATCATATTATGCAAGGTTTCTTCAAACCCAGTGAAACAGTTTTTCACTGTTTTGTTTCAAGAAAAGCTCATTTCTGCCACCTGTGTAAATTAAGCAAGTTAAGTACGGTATATTAGACAATTTCCCTTGTTTTGCATAAAATATTCGGCTTCTGCTATGTGAGGCTCCACCCCGTCTACTTAAAAAGAAACCTTATGCATTAAGGATGGAAAAACTGTGGCCCTTGAGTTGCTATGGTGCTGTAGCTCCCATCAGCTTCTTGGCCGATGAACAGAGATGATGATGAGAGTTGTGGCTCAACAACACTTGCCTTCTATGCAGCAACAGAAGTCTCACTTTAGCATTGGCCACTACAGACCATTAAGCATAACCAAAAGAGCAGGAAGAAACTTGCTTTTCATTGAAATTTGCCTTGGGTTTTCCAGAATATGTGTTCTGTGCCCAACCATTGTATTCTGCACTCTTTGTGTTGCACAAATTAGTTTGTCACAGACACAGCTCTAGTTACATCTTCAGCTTGCCCTCAATCTCACACATCCAACACCTTGTCATGTAAATGCCTTGGAGAGGGAAGATTGGTCTAGCTGCTTGTGAGAGACAGGAGAGGGCAAGTTCTCTCTTGCCTTGGTTCCACCACCCCCCTTTATGGTTAGAAGCCAGGTAAAATCCTGCCAACTAGTCAATATGCCAGCCCTACCAGGAGGGTAGCCAAGCTGGTGCAGGGAGGAGAAGGTATCTCACGAAGTCTGCCAGTGCTTCTGTTTAGCTGCAAGGGGGTTGAAGGTCATTCAGTCCAGCAGAATACCTAAATAGCTGTCCTTCGGAGGAGTCATATAGTAAGCATACACACAGGCCTTGTTGGGACCAGGGTCCAAGGCCCACTGCAGGAGAGAAACTCATCTGAAGCGGAGAAGGAAGCTTTTGACAGAGAGGGGCATTAAGACAAGCAACAAGGGAAGCTAAGGCACTACAAAGAACATGGAGATAGGAAAGAGGATAGGCAAGCTCATAGCCAGCCTTAGGAAATGATAGAAAGAAAGCCTCCACTCATCTTTTGCCTACGTGGCCAGCAAGAGCCATGTCAAAAGGCAAAAGAAATGAAGCAGGCAGGAGGATCAGAGCTCACCATTGCTGCAAACTATGTGTCAGGAGTATGGGCAGGAGTCAGGCTCTGGGGCCTGTAGTGCTTTGCAGGACTGGGGCCTGCCTCAGCTTGTGCTGGAGAAGCAAGGAGTGGCCACTCAGGTGAAGACCTCAGCTTGTGCTGGAGAGGCAAGGAGTGGTCATTCAGGTGAGGCCACTTGATACCTCACTGCACTTGGTGGCAGGAGCTGGGAGGGATAAAAGCTCAGCATTTCCCTTCAGCTCTTTGCCACAGCAACACTATTCCTGCCTGGTTGCCTCTGGCTCCTTGGACCCTTGCCTTGCCGACACCTTGCTCCTTGGACCCTTGCCTTGCCGACGCCTTGCTCCTTGACTCCCAGACCTTCGCCTCTGCCTTGCTCCTTGACCCTGCAACTGCCTGCTGCTGGACCCTCAGCCCTGCACCTGTTCCTGCTTCTACATCACCATCTTGCCTCTGGTCCTGACGTCCTCAGTCAGGGCTTCAACCGCCCGCCGACCGGACCGTGACACTATGCATAGCAAGAGACAGGAGACAGCTGCCCACACACAAACACTGCGACTGCACAGGTTTCAAACAGAAGCCTAGCCACAAAGGACAGGACAGGACAGGTTTCACACAAAAGGCAAGGGTTGGAGATCCACCCAAGAGTGCTCTACCAGCCATCCTGGCAGAGCTTCCCCAATTAGCTAACTGCCTGCCTGTCACGTAGTCCAGGTTGTCTTGTATATCAATCAATCAATCACTCACTCAATCAAATACCTTTATTGGCATCACAGTATAAAACATTTCAAGTAACCGGAAGAATTAAAAGGACAAGGGTGAAGCTATCAAGGGTTATAAGCTCACACTATGGTCGTGTTCATTTGGATATTCTGCTAAGCCCTGTCTATTTCCTGAAAGGATAGTTCGTTGGGACCCCTTTCGGGTAGAATTGTGGCGGGTAATTTTACCTTTCGGGTAAAGTTGTATCCTGAAAGGATAGTTCGTTGGGACCCCTTTCGGGTAGAATAGTGGCAGAATTGTAAAGTTGTATCAGTCACGCCTAGTCATCTGCTTGACAGCCTCGGCCTGTTGACTATTGCTGCAACAGTCTCAGCCAGAGGCCTGTGAAAAGCAGAAAGGGAGCCACCCCCATTAACCATGTATCAGCAGCTGTAAATAAATGAGAGATTCCGTTGAACAGCATCAGAGATGAAGGTGTTTCTTAAAGAAAGATGAGGGGAGGGATGCCCCAGCAGGGTTCGTTTGCCTTCGAAAGTTGCACAGCAGACAACAGAGTAACCAGCGTTTATCCCTGTGTTCTTTTACCATGCTGGGTATGACTGCTTTTGTTACATGAACTGTCAGTCAAGGAGCTTGTACAATGAGAAGTAAAATGGCCTGCATTTTACTTCTCATTGTAAACTTCTCACTGTTGATACTTCTCACTGTTGATTGCTCCTGGTCTTGCTGTAAGCCTGACTTGTGTTCTGCATGGCACAGCAAGTGGTGAATGTCCTTGCCTCTACAGCTGTTTGGGGGGTTGTCTGTGGAGGGCAAGACAGATGCAGGGACATAAACAATTAGGTGTTTGTGAGCAACCGATGGAGAGGCAAAATGCTGTCACCTAGTCAACTTCACATTGCCCTCATCTCTCTCTCTGCCTCTGCCTTCCAAGGCAAGATGCTGCCCTCCCCACTTGCTGCATTCCTGAAATGAATGGAAGGCTCCTACTCTTGCTATTTTAGAAACTTAAACCTTCAGATGACATGCTGTAGATATAATAATAATAATAATAATAATAATAATAATAATAATAATAATAATAATAATTTATTATTTATACCCCGCCCATCTGGCTGGGTTTCCCCAGCCACTCTGGCCGGCTTCCAGCAGAAAAATAAAATAAAATAATTGATTAAACATTAAAAGCCTCCCTAAACAGGGCTGCCTTCAGATTTAACAAAACGTGCAGTTAAGCCCTTGTTGTTGTTGTTGTTGTTGTTTAGTTGTGTCCGACTCCATGTGACCCCATGAACGAGAGCACGCCAGGCACTCCTGTCTTCCACTGCCTCCCGTAGTTTGGTCAAAATCATGTTCGTGGTTTCAAGAACACTGTCCAACCATCTCGTCCTCTGTCGTCCCCTTCTCCTTGTGCCCTCCATCTTTCCCAACATCAGGGTCTTTTCCAGGGAGTCTTCCCTTCTCATGAGGTGGCCAAAGTATTGGAGCCTCAGCTTCAGGATCTGTCCTTCCAGTGAGCACTCAGGGCTGATTTTCTTCAGAATGGATAGGTTTGATCTTCTTGCAGTCCATGGGACTCTCAAGAGTCTCCTCCAGCACCATAATTCAAAAGCATCAATTCTTCAGCGATCAGCCTTCTTTATGATCCAGCTCTCACTTCCATACATCACTACAGTGGTACTTCGAGTTGCAAACACCTCAGGTTACAAACTCCACTAACCTGGAAGAGTTACCTCGAGTTGAGAACTTTGTCCCAGGATGAGAATGGAAATCGTGTGCTGGCGGCGCAGCAGCAGCAAGATGCCCCATTAGCGAAAGCATGCCTCTAGTTAAGAACAGTTTCAGGTTAAGAACGGACCTCCGGAACTAAGTAAGTTCGTAACTAGAGATACCACTGTACTGGGAAAACCATAGCTTTAACTATACGGACCTTTGTCGGCAAGGTGATGTCTCTGCTTTTTAAGATGCTGTCTAGGTTTGTCATTGCTTTTCTCCCAAGAAGCAGGCGTCTTTGAATTTCGTGACTGCTGTCACCATCTGCAGTGATCATGGAGCCCAAGAAAGTAAAATCTCTCACTGCCTCCATTTCTTCCCCTAGTTAAACCCTTGTTGTTTAGTCATTTAGTCGTGTCCGACTCTTTGTGACGCCATGGATCAGAGCATGCCAGGCACTCCTGTCTTCCACTGCCTGCCACAGTTTGGTCAAACTCATTTTGGTAGTTTTGAGTTAAACCCTAGGTGGGTGTAATTCAATGAAGCACGGTACCCTCCCTTTGAGCACCACAATGCTTTGCTCACCAGCATGGGGTGTCTTGCCTTTGTTTTGTTGGGTGTTTGTATCTGGACTTTTTCAAGCCCCATGTTGGGCAAAGGATCATGATCCCTTCCAACTCCAAAATTCTGTGATTCTGTGATTCTAAGTTTCTAGTAAATTTATCTTCAGTGTTTGGATTTAGCATTTTAAGTTTAGTATAACACAAAGGATTAATGATCTGATGAAGTGTGCATGCACATGAAAGCTCATACCAAAATAAAAACTTAGTTGGTCTTTAAGGTGCTACTGAAGGAATTTTTTTTACAAAGGATTCATATATTGATCTTTTGTAGCATGCAGAGAATAACATGTGTAAACAAATCAGAGGGGGGCAGCTGAGGGAAGTCTCTGGAGGGTGGGAGAGGGAGGGTATGAAAAGGGGGGAAATGCAATTGGTTATATTGATTGATAATCTGGTTGGTTAAATTTGTTCAAATATATATATATATATATATATATATATATATATATATATATATATATATCTTTTGTTATCATGTCTGAAGTGTGGCTGGGGTTTTATAAAGAAATGGTTAGAAACTCTAATTTTTCATCTCATATCTAAGACTGTGGAAACTGGTAGGTGCTGGGATAAATTCTGAACAGGTTCTGAGGTAGGCCTCAGATATAATGTAAGCTTACCAAACTTCAGCTGGGGGGCAGAGTACTGGCCTTTGCCTCATAGGCCTCTTGTGCAAACAGAAGGAAAAAGGTAAAGGTAACTGAGCTCAAGGTAACAAGGACAAAGAATCACCCAAGCAAAGAAATTGCATGAGTGGGTATTATGACATCTGAACATGGTAAACACTGGCCAAAATGATGGGCTGATTGTCCATGTAAGTGATTTAAGTCTATGCTCGGGTTTTTTCTGGGAAAGAGTCACAGCATTTTGCAGTTTCCTATTACTGTAAATAACTTGTGAGCTAAGTAGCAATCCTGGGCATTGACAGCAGAGCTGAGCCGAGAGAATGGAGGTAAATTTGGGGAGGCTTACAAAACAGACAAAAAGGAAAAGGATTCGAGGCAATTATTTCTTGGGCCTATACCTCGCTGTCTTAAACAAACCCCTAGGATAACCTTCCAACAAAGTCATAGAAAATAAATATTAAAAAACAACGGAAGCCTACCTAAGATTCAGTCACCCACGATACAATCTCAAGCCACAAATGCAGAAAGCAAGTCTCAACCAGCATTTTCTGGTGCTCACTGAATATTTTGTCAAATTGGTTTACCTCCAGAATGCCAAATGTTTGTGAAAGGAACTAGGTGGTTGAGCGCAACAAATTTAAAAGGAGAACTAACAAAGACTGTGTGCACAGTGATCAAGATAAAGTCCATGAAGTTACATGCAGCTATGAGCCTGCAGAGTCTCATTTGCACAGATTTTGAATGGGGGCACTTTGGAGGTAAGAACAGGGCATTGTTGCTTGAGGCAAAGGCACACCATGGACTTAGGCAACTCAATGGAGCTTAGGGCAAGGTGGAACTGAGTACTGGATTTGGGCTGGGAGGTGGTAAGACCAGTTTAAGTAGCCTGACCTTTGCTCAGCGTGAGGCATGGTGTTAATGTGACTCCTCTGCCCCCTAGGGAACTGAGCCACACACTGGCCTGGTCTGCATGTCAGGCAAAACATGGTTTAGTGTGAATTTGCAAGCATGCAGGTTCCTGGAGAGGAACTCACGCCTACTTTGTCCCTACAGTCATACCTCGGTTTAAGTATGCCTCGGTTTGAGTATTTTCAGTTTAAGTACTCCGCGGACCTGTCTGGAACGGATTAATCCACTTTCCATTACTTTCAATGGGAAAGTTCGCTTCAGGTTAAGTACGCTTCAGGTTAAGTAAGGACTTCCGGAACCAATTACACTCATACCTCGGGTTAAGTACGCTTCAGGTTGAGTACCCCGCGGACCCATCTGGAACAGATTAATCCACTTTCCATTACTTTCAATGGGAAAGTTCGCTTCAGGTTAAGTACGCTTCAGGTCAAGTACAGACTTCCGGAACCAATTGTGTTTGTAAACCGAGGTACCACTGTACTTGGTTCTTTATACTGCAGTGCCATGCTGTTCTATGTCCAAGTTTGGCTTATCATGTCATCTAAACCCAGGCCCATGACTTGGCTCTCTCCCAGCTAACATGAGCTGTAACCAAGGTTTATTAATGGTTTAGCCTGGGGACTTCTGCATGTGGGAAATCCGGTGGTGGGTATTTTCATTGCGTAGGTGTCTTCACGGAAACTTCATCACTTGGCTTCGCGGTTCATTGCACCAAACTGATCCATTCATTCCTAATAGTTAGCATTCTATTGTTAAATGCTCTTTAAGTGTTCAACTGGATTTTACTTGACAAACTGTGCAACTCTATGAGTTCAGTGAGACTTACTCCTAGGTAAGTGTGTGTAGGATTACTTCCTAATCTCTCTTTCACACACACAGCTATCTAAACTTGCTCTTTTTTGTATTCAGGATCCATCATGTTTAGCGTCTTCATTTAGTCTGAAAATGAGCCCCGTGGTGTTCAGAAGTTAAAATCTGAGTAAGATGTTATTTTCATTTTTCAAATAGTGAGAGGAAAACTATCTTTTTTTGTAAATTGTAAATCGCTAAATTACAGCTAGTTCAATCTCTGCCAGGTTTTCAAGATGATTATTCATGCTTTTGTAGCATCAAGATTAGATTATTTGCAAGTCTATAGTTACTTACGTGCTTAACTGCATAATATCGCACAAGAAAGGTTACACAACCAGGATGTTCTTAGTTGAAAAGAGGCCTGATTTAATTTAACATATTCCACAATGGCTGCTATGTCTGTCAATTAAACCAAAGTACCAATTTTACAACTGCTCTTTAAACCTACAAGGTACTCCATGACCTTTGTCTAGCATTATCTTTAATGTTCCTGGGAGCTCTCTTGGCCCTGCTCGGGGAAATATCTGACTTGTTCCAAAGTTAACTTTTGAGAATTATGAGAGCCAGAGCTCATACTCAATGGAATTCTATCTTCTTTGAAGAAATTCAGTTTGGATGATGGTACGTGTTGGGCCGGGTGTGTGTGGGGGGGTGTTAAAGAGAGGGGTGGTGCATTTGTAGGGCGTCGGGCCTGCACAACCTGAGGCTCACAGATTACATAATACGAATTCCTACTATCCACTGTGCGCTTTTCCCCACACTTTTGTAGAAATCTCCAAGACCTGCTCCCAAAAGGGAATAGCAGAAATGGGGCAAGGAAGTACAAAGAGACCTATGGTGATGCGGAAAGAGAGATATTTTTTAAAGGGTGTGTCTGTGTCTGAGGAGGGACCCAGGTGGCGCTGTGGGTTAAACCACAGAGCCTAGGGCTTGCTGATCAGAAGGTCGGTGGTTCGAATCCCTGCAACGGGGTGAGCTCCCGTTGCTTGGTCCCAGCTCCTGCCCACCTAGCAGTTCGAAACCACGTCAAAGTGCAAGTAGATAAATAGGTGCCGCTCCAGCAGGAAGGTAAACGGCGTTTCCGTGTGCTGCTCTGGTTCGCCAGAAGCAGCTTTGTCATGCTGGCCACATGACCTGGAAGCTGTCTGCGGACAAACGCCGGCTCCCTCGGAATATAGAGCGAGATGATTGCCGCAACCCCAGAGTCGGACACAACTGGACCTGATGGTCAAGGGCCCCTTTACCTTTACCTTTACCTGTGTCTGAGGAGTGATGTGATGGTTGGAAAACAGCAAAGAAAGAACTCTGTTGCAGAGTTGGGAATCAGAGAAATTGGGTTGCAGAGGGATCTGTGGTAGTGCAAGCTGAGGAGGGTGGTGGGGTAGGAATGAAGTACTGTTTGGGGGGATGGGGCGGGCGGGTGTGGGGGACTCCCTGGTCCTGAATGGGGTCACTGTGCCCCTGAAGGACCAGGTGCGCAGCCTGGGAGTCATTTTGGACTCACAGCTGTCCATGGAGGCGGAGGTCAGTTCTGTGTCCAGGGCGGCTGTCTACCAGCTACATCTGGTACGCAGGCTGAGACCCTACCTGCCTGCAGACTGTCTCACCAGAGCGGTGCATGCTCTAGTTATCTCCCGCTTGGACTACTGCAATGTGGGGCTACCTATGTGGGGTTACCTTTGAAGGTGACCCGGAAACTACAACTAATCCAGAAAGCGGCAGCTAGACTGGTGACTGGGAGCGGCCGCCGAGACCACATAACACCGGTCCTAAGAGACCTTCATTGGCTCCCAGTATGTTTCTGAGCACAATTCAAAGTGTTGGTGCTGACCTTTAAAGCCCTAAACGGCCTCGGTCCTGTATACCTGAAGGAGTGTCTCCACCCCCATCGTTTAGCCCGGACACTGAGATCCAGCGCCGAGGGCCTTCTGGCGGTTCCCTCACTGCGAGAAGCAAAGCTACAGGGAACCAGGCAGAGGGCCTTTTCGGTAGTGATGCCCGCCCTGTGGAACGCCCTCCCATCGGAGGTCAAGGAGATAAACAACTACCTGACATTTAGAAAACACCTAAAGGCAGCCCTTTTTAGGGAAGTTTTTAATCTGTGATATTTTAATGTGTTGTTGGAAGCCGCCCAGAGTGGTAGGGGAAACCCAGCCAGATGGGCGGGGTATTAATAAATAGAATAATAATAATAATAATAAGCTTACAAAAAGATCTATGGGCAGGGAAACTGAGAAATGGGAGGAACAGATGGGGCAAAGATCTGTGGCAGTGCAGAAAGAGAAAGAGCAAGCCCTGAAGTAAAGAGAGTAGAGGAGTAATTGAAAGAGAGATGTACTGGGGGAAAGAGAATTGAGCAGAGAGGAGGAGAAAGACAAAATAGGTGACTTGGAGTAAAAAGTGCACAGAGAGAGAGAGAGAGAGAGAGAGAGAGAGAGAGAGAGAGAGAGAGAGAGAGAGAGAGATATGACCTCATTGACTTAGAAAACATAGTTCTTGCTGTTATTTTGAACTGTCCACCCTTGCTATAGATTTTTATTAAGATGCTCATTCTTGAATTAACTCTCTGACAGTGCTCTACGGTTTTGTATATTTTATATTATTATATTATATTATTTTATATTATACCAAGATGGCACTTTAAAAATGGGTTTCCACTTTCACTGGAACTGGAAAGCAACTACAGAACCCAAAATCCCTTGGTTCAACTTGGCTCATGGTTAGGCAAAAGTGGCCCAAAGTGGTCAATGTCAAAGTAGCTCAAGTCAATGGCAATGCGATTTGGCCAACATAATCAAATTGTGCTCTTGGTTCAGGAGGCTTCTGCCACATCTAAGGGAAACAAGAGAGAAACTCCAGGAAGCTAAACCCAAAAAGAATTGCACTGGATGCTTTGTGTACAGGTGATCCCAGGTTCAGAACCCTTGGATTACCAATTAGGGCTGGGAAAGAACCTGGTTTGAAACTCTGGAAAGCAAGAACAAGAACCAGGCAGCATAGATGCTCATCCAGATAGACTCAGAGCATTTGTATGTCCATCAAACCAAGGTCCCGTGCTGGCTCTAGGATTTTGGGAGCCCTTAGGAAAACCACAGAGTCTAGGGCTTGCTGATCAGAAGGTCGGCGGTTCGAATCCCAGCGATGGGGTGAGCTCCTGTTGCTCGGTCCCAGCTCCTGCCCACCTAGCAGTTCGAAAGCACGTCAAAATGCAAGTAGATAAATAGGAACCGCTACAGCGGGAAGGTAAACGGCGTTTCCGTGTGCTGCTCTGGTTTGCCAGAAGTGGCTTTGTCATGCTGGCCACATGACCTGGAAGCTACACGCCGGCTCCCTCGGCCAATAATGCGAGATGAGTGCGCAACCCCAGAGTCGGTCACGACTGGACCTAATGGTCAGGGGTCCCTTTACCTTTAGGAAAGACACCTTCATCTGAAATAAGCAGCACGTGCAAAGCCAAAAGTCTCCAATGCTACCTCTCAGCTTCCTGGATGCCCAATGCTATGTGGGAATGGCAGGCAAAGAGAGTGGAGGGGCTTTTCACCATTCTTGGCGACTCAGCAAATGCCAGCTGCCACCACCCTCTGGAGCTGGAGCTGCCAAGGGCCAGACCCACCTGCTTCAGCGTTCTCTTACCAGCACCAGCTAACCAGATGCTATGGATGTCGGAATTCTTAGCATGGCTAAACTTCGCTAAAGTGGACAAACTCATGGAAAGGGAGGAAGGAAGTAATCCCTTGGGAGAACTTTATTTTAATGACCATCACACAAAAAGAAAACGTTAAGTTAACTAGCAGTCCGGAAACATCCCTGTTTGCTTAATAGTATCTCTTTCTTCCTCAGAGGCAAAATCTGTTGCTGCACCTGAGCTCTTAGGGCCTATATCTTCCTTTGGAACCTAAAGTTGTGAGGAAGAAAACTGGCATTAATTTCAGCTCACCTGAGCAAGACCAAAACACATAAGAGCTCGAGGTGCATTCAAGCATCCATGCTACACTTCCTTTGGCTGAGACATAAAAGAAAATATATTAAGCAAAAATAAATTTCTATGGCCACCCTGATGCACAGTTGTAACTGCCTTCTGCTAGCAAATTTAGGGAGTGGGTGTACCATTATATCACATACGCACAATTAAATGTATTAGTCATTAATCCTAAACAAATGGTCAGGTGTTTTTTTTACAGATTTAGCATTGATTGAACTACTGAAATGAGCCCTGAACAACACTGTTGGCAAATGAGACATTATCTTTTTGCAACAACCGCTTTAACCTGGTGACTGTAGAATTGTGTTTTATGGGAGCATTTCTTGAAGCATTAAGCCAAGGTCCTCCTTTCACCCAAACCTGCTTTTCCACCAGCACACCTCCTAGAGAACCTTCAGGCATAACACTAGAGAAGACCATAAGATTTGTCCGTGCTACAAGACCTGCCACTGCAATTCCCCATCCCAGTCAGTATCCCTAGACACCATTCCTTCTCATACAACAAATCTAGGAATGTAGGATGTATGTCAGGGCAATTATGATCATCTATCTTTATCAGCAACTTTTTCAGAAAGGTGAACTCAAAGTGACTTACAAATACGAACATTAAAAACAAGAGTAAAAACAATCTAAAATGCTCAGCAATAATAAAAGTGTGGGAATGTTCAGGAATGTGGATGAGGAAATATTGTTAACTATATCCTATCCCAGCTTGTGCTAGCAAGCTCCAAAAGTTAGCAGAGTAACATTCCCTTTTGCAAATGCACAGCAGAAAAGCGTTTGCGCAGGCTTGATTTAAGCCTGTAAAAATAAAGTGTATTTTCCTGGTTTAATCCCTTTTGTCGCTCTTAAAAGAAAAGACACGACACAATGCTCTTAAAAGTATAAAAGTAGTTTAGTTACAGGCATCTCGAGATACAGCACACTCAAGAGGTAGACTGGCTTAGGTAAAGGTAATATATACATGTGAAGTTCACTTATAGGAAGTGAGACTCCATCTCAGCTCTCTCTCCTGGCTGGAAGCCTAGAGAGAGAATCCTCACTAGATGTTGAGTCCTTGAAGTGAAGTGGTCCAAGAGAGGGAAATTCACTGGCTAGTGAATTTATCTGCCGCCTTCCCCCATCTCATTTGCATGTGGAGGAACAGGAAACCAAGCTAGTCAGGTGTTCCTCCACAGGTGTTCCTCCATGTAGTCCTCCAAGTGGACACTCTAGGAACAGTTGTGATTTGACTGCACCTGTTTAACATCCCACAAAAAGAGTAGATCAAAGTCAACCCCACCCCAATAAAAGATAAGCAAAAAATTAAAGCCCAAATGTTTAGGTCATGGGTAGGAAACTAAGGCCCGGAGGGCTGATCTGGCCCAATCGCCTTCTAAATCCAGCCTGTGTACAGTCCAGGAATCAGCGTGTTTTTACATGAGTATAATGTGATGCTCTGGAATTATGGTGCTGGAGGAGACTCTTGAGAGTCCCATGGACTGCATTTTGCTTGCTGGCTCCTTGTATCCATGCATATATTAAGTCAAGCACAAATCCTCATAAGGTCTCAACACCAGCAACTATACTTGCAGCAATCTTATTCACCATCATAAAAGATCTTACAGAACTCTGATTATTTCTACATAAACATAGATATGTAGCCATCATGACCTGTTTTCTTCACAAAAACCACTCTACTAAGATTAGGGCTTTTTTTTTTTAGTTAGCCAAATTTATGCCCCACCCACAAACACCCACCCATAACTGGGAACTAGGAACAGGGAACTGGCTGCAAATATGCTTAGAATCCGTATTTGTAGTTTTAATGAGCACAATTGCCTGCTACAAGTACTTCATTTAAGGAAAATGGGAGGGAGCTCGGATATTATTGTACTCTACATTCCCCAATTGCCCTTTTAAACTAGACACATTTGTCATTCTGTTAGGGGGGAAAAATAAGTGGCTGGTACTTGTCATATTTCAAATGTTCCCATTTTTCTAAAAGTGTTGAGGGTTTTTAAAAGCCCCTTTTATTATTAATGTAGTTTGTGTAGGAGTGTTTGTGTATGTGTCAAGCGTTTTGACACATAGCAATAAGCCACTTGGTCGATAAGGCCAATGTACCCATATTCTAAATGGAAACTAGTAGTGGTAGTTGTGCGTCTGCTTGAAAAAAAAAGTAGATTTTGGAGTGCACACGGCTTGAGCAACATTCTGCTACCAGATTCGCATAGCAACAGTTTCCTAGGTTTAAAACAAACCTATTCATTTCCCTAGAAAATGCACTTTTACACTGAAAGCAAACAATTGGCATAGACAGCGTATATATTTAGATAGCATATAACGTTTATTTTAAAAACACTAGAAACTTATTATTAACCCAAAGGTCCCAGAGCAGGTTACAAGAAGCTCCACTAAGTTCAAATATGAGTGCGTTCAAGTCTCAAATATTATGCACGTGTTGCCCCAGTCATGTCAGTGAGAGCACCCAAAAAGATCGGCAACCGTTTTAAACTGTTAAAAGTGGAAACATGAATCCCATAGGCTTCCAAAGAATAGCACTGAAAATGCTGGATCTGAACTGCTGAATTTCTGCCAGTTAAAGGGACACTAACTCCTGCCAGGGCGTTGGGACTGGTGCCAGTCTATATGGCCAAGGTTACCTGTGTGTGTGTGTACACACACACACACGATGATGGCACAGGTACACACCTGCTAGAAGGGGATTAACATGGGCAACTTACCCATAGCTCAGGTACAATGTACAGTGGTACCTCGGGTTACAGACACTTCAGTTTACAGACGCTTTAGGTTACAGACTCCGCTAACCCAGAAACAGTACCTCGGGTTAAGAACTTTGCTTCAGGGTGAGAACAGAAATCCTGCGGCGGCAGCGGGAGGCCCCATTAGCTAAAGTGGAACCTCGGGTTAAGAACAGTTTCAGGTTAAGAACGGGCCTCCAGAATGAATGAAGTTCTTAACCAGAGGTACTGCTGTGTGCTCAACTGACCTCAGTTGGACAACACACACGCACAAGCTCCCAAGTCTGTTTCAGCACCCTTACACTCAAAGCCTTGCAGAATGATCCATTTTTCCTATGCCCCTTTGTCCTCAGGCACATAGGAAAAATGAATTACCATGCCCCCGCTCTCTTCCTCCACCTCCTGCTGCATCTCCATGCCTATGTTTGGAGGCTCTTTAATATTAGCAGAATTGAGTATTTTCCATGCCACTGCATAGCACAGTGATTTGGGCATTGGGACATTTTAATGCACAACTTAAAGGTAAGGGAATGGTGAGATCATTTAACCCTAAAAAAGAAGAGGCAATCTCAGGGTCATATCCATTTCTGAAGCTGGTCCAATCTAGCAGAATTCTTCTTACATTCTGGTTCACGTCAGAAACCTGCGGCAACATTGATTTATTCCATCCTTGCCTAGCCTGTGTATTGTGTGTGAGAACGATCACTCAGAACTTCTTAGCAGAATGAAACAGCACTCATTCCGAGTAAGGCTATCAGAATTTAGTGTTTTGTTATAGAGAGATCTGTAGATAAGTAGAAAGCACAGTCTCTGCCTCAAGCCACTTGCAGTTTATGCTAGATAAAACAAGATGTGACATGAGAGATATGGGAATGAAGGGAAGCTTATTTGGTCTTTGCATTTCATACTTTTTTCAGGTTATATGCCTACAGAAATGTGGATCTGCAAGTTAAAGAGAAGGCTTGGAACTCAATTTTTAGGAAAGATGAAGCAGTGTTTGTTCAAAACCGGGGGGGGGGGGGAATCAATTGGCTATATTTTGATGGGCAACTGTGCTGCAGGAGGATTTGGAAACCAAATTCTTCTGCTAGACCCCCTAAGCCTCAGCCATAGGAAACAGTACAAATTGCACTCTTGATTTAAACAGACTCTTGAATCCTGCACTTTCTTGACTTTAATCAATAAAGAAAACAGTGGACTGAAATATTTAAGCACTATGCAAGCCACAAAAAGAACGAGTTCTATGGTACACGACTGGCCAACATCACACTGCAATGTGATTTCAGTTCATGGGGGTGCTTTAGAAGAAGAGTTTGGATTTGATATCCCGCTTTATCACTACCCGAAGGAGTCTCAAAGCGGCTAACATTCTCCTTTCCCTTCCTCCCCCACAACAAACACTCTGTGAGGTGAGTGAGGCTGAGAGACTTCAGAGAAGTGTGACTAGCCCAAGGTCACCCAGCAGCTGCATGTGGAGGAGCGGGGAAGCGAACCCGGTTCACCAGATTACGAGTCTACTGCTCTTAACCACTACACCACACTGGCTCTCTCTTTAGAAGGGTCCATACCTCATTCAGTAACTCTTCCCATGGAAAGCTCTGAAAAAGAAATTCAGTTTGAACTGAGGGGAAAGCTGGTCATGGAGGGCACCAGTTGACTATCACCTGTGACGTCAGGGACATACTACGTCCTCAGTCACCAGGATAGTTGTGTAAGTGTTTCAAAATGTTGTTGTTTATTTAAGGTAAAGATGAATGGAGAAATCTGGCAAGCTAACTGACAGTAACATATATTGTCAATGCATGTGTGCACATGTTCATGAACACCCAAAAGGTGTTGCGCAATGGGAGGGAGGAGGCGGCGTGGGAATGTGTGCAAAGTGGGGACTGAGAAAAGGAAGGAGGAGGGATGAAGGGAAAGGGAGTGATGGTGAAAATGAGGGGTGCATAATGTGGGATGAGTGGTGGGGCTGGTGAACAGGGGTGCAGCCCCTAGTATTATAGTATTGATATCCTTGTGTGATATCATTAATAACATTGGTAATGAGGAATGCTGAATGCATCTTAAGTGAGCCAGTGTAATGCAGTGATCAGACGAGGCCCAGGGAAAACCAGGTAGAAACCGCATGTTAGCTGTGATGTTCAGCACATAGAATCATAGAGTTGGAAGAGACCACAAAGGCCATCCTGTCCAACCCCCTGCCAAGCAGGAAACACCATCAAAGCATTCTTGACATATGGCTGTCAAGCCTCCGCTTAAAGACCTCCAAAGAAGGAGACTCCACCACATTCCTTGGCAGCAAATTCCACTGTCGAACAAGCTCTTACTGTCAGGAAGTTCTTCCTAATGATTGGCCCTAAGCTAGTTGCCATCTCCCAGCCTAACTTTTCCCTCATGGTTGCTGAGAATGAAATGGGATTGCAAGGAGCACACATTTCCTTGGAGGAAGAACAGGATAATAATGTAGCAACAATTATAACAACTGATTAAATGGAGTACCTTGCATCATTATACTATAATACCCGTGGGAGTCATAGAAACCATTCCATGATGTGGGAAAATGTGGATAGGGAGGGAGAAGCTTTTTGTCCCTCTCTCACAATGCCAGATCCCATTAAGGTCATGCAATGATGCTGAATGTTGGGAGAGTCAGGACAGAGAAAAAGAAATACTGCTTCGCAAAAAAGGTTTGTTCCCTATACATGGTACTCAAAGTATCTGAAGAAGTGTGCATGCACACGAAAGCTCATACCTATGACAAACTTAGTTGGTCTCTAAGGTGCTACTGGAAGGAATATTGTTGTTGTTTCTCTCATCCTGGCAGATCCAGAGTTAGGACCTTGAGTTGGGTCCATTAATTTCAACTGAGTGAAACTTTGTTGGATACTACTCCAAGAGACAACTGAGCAGTGGCCATTCTGATTCCTGACCCCGACTGTTTGTTTTACCCTGCTGGTTTTATTGCTGGTTACAGTAACATTTTTTAAGAAGTTTTTTTTTTGTATCCTAACCACCCTAACTGGGTGGTAGAAAGCAACCAAGGGAGTGGGTAAGCAATAGGGCATGCAGATTAAAATTGATGGTTTTCTTTAAAAAAAATAAGGAGGAGAGGAAATATAATATATAATGTCTCAAACAGATGTGGTGCCCTAGATCCTGATGGCTTGGATTTTTTTTGGGGGGGGGGAGAAACTATTAGTAACACAGCCCCTCCCCAATAAAACCCAGCCACATTTCTCCATGAGTAAATTTCTAACTTTGCAGGAGACTAGGCTTTTCTGATTGACAGTATAGTGCAGTCTATCTGTGAGGAATTAGGAGTAATAAGGGAGAAATTAGGCTTGGTTATTTCAATATTCAACTGTTATAAGAAGGTGTCAGTACAGGACACGCATTCCATTTCAGAGGAAGGTACTGTGGGGAAAAGTATTAGTAACAAAGTTGAATCAGCCAAGCATAAGAGACCCATTTTGCCTAATGTTTCCAGAAAAAGTAACTTAGCCTCATCAGAGAATAACTGGAATAGCAATCAAATTCTCCAACCATCTCAGATTGATCTAAGTAGAGATGGGAAACCTCCTCCTGAGAATTTATGCAGAAATGCGGAAACCTACATAAACCAGGACAGCTTTCTTCTGTAGTTCATCAATGAAACTTCTGAAATGTATCATTCTTTGTGTGGATCCATGTGCAAGCGGAGCTCTGAAATTTATCCTCAAGGACCCACAGCCACAAATGCCCACTCTTGCAAGCGGGTCACTGGAATTGCAACTGGAAGCTTCACTAAATACAAGACAGCATGAACATCTTGTATGAGTGGATATTTGGGAACAACGGACAGATATTCATCCATCCAAAGGTCTGGTCTGGAGCTAAATAGTGTAGCAGCCTTATCAAAGCTAATTATGTCCAGGTCTATCTAGTCAGCTCCTAGCAGAGGCCGCTGGACATGCTATTCACACCACCAAGAGTTTTTTTTGGGGGGGGGCTGAATATGATGTAATAAATAAATAACTGCTGACAGTGGCTCAATAAAAATGGTCTCACAAAAAATGGTACACATTATTCAGCACACCATTAAAGTATAATTCTAAAGGGATGACAAGTAGATTCCATCTTTTGAACAAGCAGTGGCATCAATTTTCTAAAAATCCAAGAGGTACATTAATACAAAGATTCTTATTTAAGTGCTTTCCATGAGCTCCCCTTCCTTCACCGCTTTATCAGATTAAGTTTGCCACTTTGCTAGTTCAAGATCTTTTTGCCTAATAAGATGTGAATAGAATTCACTGCCCATCTATTATTATTTTTTGTCCTCTGCAACCTGAAAGAGAACGGAAGAAACAGTTATCTGGTACAGAATGTGAGGATGAGAAGGAAGAAGGGGAGACGGCAAGCAAAACTCTCTTCTTGAAAAATAATATCCACCTGCCTGATATATCAACTCCTTGCAAAACGTTGCAGAAAAGGACTGACAGAGAAAGTGAGACATTGCTCTGGAAGAACCCACGCTCGTTGCTATATACTCAGGGAACCGAAAAGATAAGAGGACTCTTTTGTACAGCAAGTGGTCTAAACAAATAAATTACAGGCTTGATAACCTTTTGTTTCCAAAACTCTGCCATTTGCACGGCTCTTGTTAGGGCTGTTGTCAGGCCCAGTATGAATCCCAAATTGTGAAGGCTTTTGTGACTGAGCTATAAAAATTTACTCTGGGGCAGAACCTTGGCAATTGCTTGGGGCGGGGAGGACAGAGAGAGAACGAAAGAGAATGACTGAAGCAGGGAAAGTGAAGCTGAAAATGAAACTTGAACTCTTCACTTATGCACCCAATCCTGTCTTGCCCAGTCTACTAAAAATATGTGACATCACAGGCACTGGCGGAGGAAGGGGGTGCGATGGGTGCAGTCTTCCCTAGGTGTCATCCCTGAGGGGGGTGACATCACTGCCCCACCCCCGGGACGCTCATAGCTCGCTCCGCCTCTGATCACAGGACATACAGCTAGCTACCCCTGGTTTTTCTATAGGCAAGGACCAATCTGGGGCCAGGACATCAGTCTATTTATGGTGTATTCCTTTCATGCATGTTCACTCCTCATATTCACCCATTCTTCAGACGTGTTCAAAGGAAGCCGACTATCTTGATCCTCAGTATAGCATGTCTAAGTGTATTTTGATATTTTGCTAAAAATGACGTTTGAATTTTTTCAGTTCCTATCCACAAGTTAGTCTGGGAGCCTAGTTAGCCAGTTCAGTACAGTGGCACCTCTACTTACGAATAACTCTACTTACGAATGTTTCTACTTACGAATGGAGCTCCGTCCGACATCTTAGATGCGGTTCAGATAGGATTTTTTCTACTTACGAATTTTTAGATAGGGTTGCTTCGACTTACGAATTTTTTCTCCCAATGCATTCCTATGGGATTCAACTTACAATTTTTTTCGACTTACAAATGTGTGTTCGGAACGCATTAAATTCGTAAGTAGAGGTACCACTGTAGTTGGAGCCAAAGCCGTCCTGGGTTGCCTGAGCCGCTGCCCAAAACATCCATTTCAGGGTGCTGGCTACCGCCAGTGGGGATCCTTCCAGTGGCACTTCTGCTCACATGTTTGGCACACACAATACTTACTAGGACGGGGCAAAGATTTTAAAGGGCATGAAGTTGAATCCTGTCTACAGAGTAAAGTGATGGGCAATTATTACATGGGAGAACAAAATGTCATGCAAAAGGATATTGGGTTACTCGGAGGCAAACTTTATTTTGCTGACATTTACAATTGTCCCTGAAGAAGATACATGCCAATACTTGTTGGGCACTTTTCCATTAGGGACGCGGGTGGCGCTGTGGTCTAAACCACAGAGCCTAGGGCTTGCCGATCAGAAGGTTGGCGGTTTGAATCCCCGCGATGGGGTGAACTCCTGTTGCTCGGTCCCAGCTCCTGCCAACCTAGCGGTTCAAAAGCACATCAAAGTGCAAGTAGATAAATAGGCGGGAAGGGAAATGACATTTCTGTGCATTGCTCTGGTTCGCCAGAAGTGGCTTATTCATGCTGGCCACATGTCTGCAGACAAACGCCAGCTCCCTCGGCCTATAGAGCGAGATGAGCGCCACAACCCCAGAGTTGTCCACAACTGGACCTAATGGTCATCTTTTTACTTTTCCGTTGCAATGCATTTGTCTTTTTGCACATGCCATTTCAGATGGGGGACTGCATTATTTAATGTCCCCTTGTGTCAACATCTCCCTGCTTGTGGAAAACTCTCAATGTTGGGATAAAATATTCTGGTTTTAATGTATATATGTGTCTGGGGTTTTTTGCTTACAATGTTTTAAGTGGCTTTGAGTTGTCATGGCAAAAAAGCAACTAATATATTTAAGAAGTAATGATAACAATAGGCATGTCCATCGCTTTTATTTTGAAGAGTTAACAGTGGAGACTTATGAAGGTTTCCTTGCTCTTTTGCATGTATGAGCTCATAGGTGGGTAGATATAAAATGTGTTAATTTGTTAATAAATATTAATCTTCATTGAAATGCCAGGAATGATGGGATATACCACACTGAGCGCCAAGGTCTTCCAAGCGGCCCCCTTAGTGTGTGGTGCGAAAGAGGGCTGATTATTGTTCTTAATCATTGCAATGAACTTGGTACTTTAACTCAACCAGATTACGCTGAGCTAGGCATTGTACAAGGACACAGTAAACAAATTACCTCTGCTTTTTAAATGCATAAATCCTGAAAGGCAAGTCGTGATTGTTGGCAAAAGCAACAAAGCTGGCATGGGTGACAGACGTAGCAGGCGGAAGGCAACAACTTTAAAAAGTCAGGATTTGAAACTATAGGTGGTCTGCCTTCACAGTTTGCAGCTAATCAGTACCTCTAATCAATAGTAAAGACAATTCTATATTGTGAGAAAGGTCTATTGTGAGAGAGGCTGTTTCCACTATACACTTTTGGAAAGACTCACAGAAGGGGTGAAAATGTGGCTTCACATTTGACATTTTCTGCGAGATGGAATTGTGATGCAAATGCCTGACATGAAGATAAAAAATTTGGTGTGCTTAGGTTGTACTTCATAACCCAATAAATTCATTCTCAGTTTTCCTGTCTTCCTGCTGAGCCCTTCAGGAGGAAGGGCAACATAAGAGGAGGATACAAGATCAGAATAGTTGTGGTAGTCAAAGCAGGCCAGGATTGAAGCACAGGCAGGAACTGATGATGCAATCAATGAAGAAAATTCTAAACACTGGAAGAAATTTGTGGCGAGGAATGAAAATTAAACAGGAATTCTAGACAAGTTCAGCTTGAAATTAAATACCACTGAATTCATTGGTATTCTTCGGTAAGTGTGTGTCTAGGCTTAGTTAGGGCTGTGCATGTTTATGTAGAAGTAAATCCCAGTAAATCAGCCCTGAGTGCTCACTGGAAGGACAGATCCTGAAGCTGAGGCTCCAGTACTTTGGCCACCTCATGAGGAGAGAAGACTCCCTGGAAAAGACCCTGATGTTGGGAAAGATTGAGGGCACAAGGAGAAGGGGACAACAGAGTACGAGATGGTTAGACAGTGTTCTTGAAACCACGAACATGAGTTTGACCAAACTGCGGGAGGCAGTGGAAGACAGGAGTGCCTGGCATGCTCTGGTGCATGGGGTCACGAAGAGTCGGACACGATTAAACGACTAAACAACAACAACAAATCCCACCGAGATTAGTCATTGCTAAGAGTCTGAAAGGGACAAAATAGATTTTTTATTATTATGAATATGAATTGAGGGACCGTTGAATGTATACATAGTTGAGGAGTGGATATAACCAAAACAGCAAAGGTGAGATAAAGCAGCAGGAGATTACTTTGAATGTTCAGCTCTTAATGAACTTTTTAGGTTTATTCAGAGTGTAAACAGATTGGCCTACTAAACTGAAAGTTATGAAAGACGTTTCTGGACAGGAAGCCCACCCCTTCCAGATGACAAGTTGGCACCAGAAAGGATCACAAAGTTGTCTCTGTCTCTCTCTCTGTCTCTCTGTCTCTCTGTCTCTCTCTCTCTCTCTCTCTCTCTCTCTCTCTCTCTCTCTCTCTCTCTCTCTCTCTGTGTGTGTGTGTGTGTGTGTGTGTGAGATAAACTTTATTAAAGGCTAACCCAAAGAAGTAGATATTTGGCAGAAGAAACATACCCTCCAAGTGTCCCTATTTTCCAGGGACAGTCCCAGAATTTTGAATGCCATCCCAGCTTCTGACTTGATTCCAGAATGTCTCTATTTCCCTCGCCACCACTGAGCTCGGGGAAGAGGATAAGTTGGCGCTTGCCCTGAGCGATGGCGGCATTGGAGTAGGGGCTGTGAGGCTGTGGTGGCCTCTCCATGGCCGCTGCTTCCAGCCTCCTCCCTTGGGCAGCTCATAGCAGCTGCCGGAGAGCAGGTGAGGTGTCTAATATTGCCCCTTTGTAAAATTCATTTATTGGTGTGTGTTTTCCTTTTTGTAAATCTACCAAAGAATGAAATAAAAATAAAATCGGGATTGAGGGCTTTAGTGTAGTGGCGGCGGCACTCAATCTTCTTACGACAGGAAATGCTTAGGGAGGGGGTCAGGAAATGGGGTAAGGTCAGTTGGGGGGTTGAGAAATATCTCTATTCTCATCTGAGGAATGTTGGAGCATACACAAAAGTAGCCATTGTGTTCCATGCTTTGGTTGATAAAAAATACCTTAACCGTACAGGAAGGCACTTGTTAGTTATTTGACGATATATAGGTCAAGGCCTACTCAAAAATATGACTATGATAATAAAGGGCTACTCCCCTTCCCATTAAACCTTGGAAGCTGCCTTATACATACTTTCTAATTTAATTGTAGAGAAACAATAATTCCATCTGAAGAGAAGAACCAGTCCGGAGACCATCAACCTCTCCTAATAAAATTATCTCTTAAATGCTTGCTTCAAATATATTCCCATGACATAAGTATTCTGAAGAAAGCTGTCATGCTTGGGCCACATTTGCTTTCAAATAAACTTGCAATGGATTTTGTTTATTTTTAAATCCAGCGGTCCTTTCCTCTACTGCATGCCATCCATCATAAAAATGTGGGATACAGATTAGCTTTTAGACTCCTTTCAGCTCTTATAATTTACAGTGTCACTGTGAGCATATGCAAAAGGAGGACAAACACGAATTTTCTCATATTTCCACTCCTTAATGTGGCGTTTTGTACAAATGAAAAGCAGGAAGCTTAGGCGGTGGCTGCCAAATTTAATGATATCAGGTGCAGCTGAAATGTCTTAGTACATCCCAAAGTTATGCAGAATAAAGAACTACTTATTTGAATTGCATCCAAACCTCTATCTCCAGGGCAATCCAAGACTAGATTTGTTTGTATGTTTCCACTAAATGCCACTGTGCCATATGAGATAAGAGATTGTATTTGAAATAACAGCCACTTCCAATTTTTGGCTCCTATGTAGAGCAGGGTTTATCAATTTTGATCGTGCTTATCCAGAATTAGTTGTCAGGTTTCAGTTGCTGGCAGGAATCAGACAACAAAAATTCAACATTAGTACCGAATGACTAATCCGGCCTTGTGGAAGAAGAAAGCACAAACAATTATGCTGTGATTGGGAGTGACTGGCTGCATTTCAAATATCAGCACTTCTATATTATAATAGCATGTATTCACAAAACCGGACTGACATTAAAAGGAATCGGTCTAAGCATCCATTGGGCAGGGGGTGAGGGATGCTAACCTGTATGTAAAATGACAAAAATGTGGTGCTAGTTATTTGCAAACAGAAGAGTGATTAGCCATGCCAATATGAGACTGTATTACTTTGGTTATCCAATAATAAAAATTCAGCAATATTATGCAAAGCAACAGTGCAACAAAGTTCTTAGGAGATACACCAATGATCTGGGGATGTCATAATTATTAGCATTTGCCATGGGCTTACCAACATACCTCCAGCTTTTTAACTACTATTGCTGCTGCTGCTGCTGCTGCTGCTGCTGCTGCTGCTGCTGCTGCTACTACTACTACTACTACTACAAACTCAAATCCCAGCATTCACCAATACATTATAAAATGAGAATGAGGCAGAAGAATGGAAGCCTCTTTTCCAAGACATTGGGCAGATTTTGGTGCAATACTGGCTTATACCTACACATGCCAGCAGGGCCGTCTTGAGCATACCTGGCCCCCTGGCACACTCTAATTAAATGCGCTGCATTTGCCTATGGGAAGTGCACATCGAAAGAGGTAACGTCACTTCAAGAAATAGCCTCTCTCTATGGGACTCTGAAGAAGTGTGCATGCACACGAAAGCTCATACCAAAATATAAACTTAGTTGGTCTTTAAGGTGCTACTGAAGGAGTTTTTTTATTCTATGGGACTCAAACGCTACCAATAGTTTCATTCCAATTATCTGAACATCTTACATCAGACATAGGCAAACTCGGCCCTCCAGATGTTTTGGGACTACAACTCACATCATCCCTGACCACCGGTCCTGTTAGCTAGGGATGATGGGAGTTGTAGTCCCAAAACATCTGGAGGGCCGAGTTTGCCTATGCCTGTCTTACATCCACAAGTCTTTCCCACAAACAATGATGCCTTGCTTTAAGTTTCCAAACCACATATTTGCAGGAGAAAGGGGAACAGCAAAGCCATGGTCAAAATGTGACCTTAGAACTCATGCTACAAACCTACCAACCAATCCACCATCAATGTCCCTTACAAATAATATTTCATGATTTTCAGACAGTGACATGATTTTTAGCACGTAACAGCCTCATATACATCAAAATCCTTTCCATATGTGAAAGGATTGGTGAGATGTACAGCACTTCGGAGATTCAAACACACACACAACAGCATTAGTGATCAGGATTCACTGTCCTCTTTCCGTGAGTCAATCAGCAAAAGTATCTCTGAGCCAAACTGAATCGGGTTGTTTAAAAATAGCAGAGAAGCATTAAACTCTGTTACACTGGTCTCAGTGGATAGCTTTGGTTTTGGTCTGTCTGATCAGATCTCCTATTCTTCCTTTCATTGTTCGTATTTCTAATTCATTAGTATAGCACAGCACGCTATATGTAAGAGGATGTTGCAACCTAATGAAGATTTCCTCTTCTCTCACTTTCAAAACAAAAAAAAGCTGGTTCACTTTTGTTGTTGTTGTTCTGTTTTTAATGGTACGGTGAAAGATTTTCATCTTGTCAGGTTTTATTTTCCTCCCATTGACATTATCTCTTAATTAAAAGAAAAGATAAATAGATTCGAGCAGGTGCTGTAGCTGATATGAAACATAGCGGTTGCTTTTTTAAAAGTCCAGTCAGACAGACAACAGCTGAGTTTTCCAGCCAGCCAATTTTGGTAGCAAAACATACTCAGCAGTAAGAGAGGGTATATATGCATGTCTGGGCAGCAATGGCAGCGGGGGGGGGGGGGGAGAGGATATATAGTCTTCAGTTCTGGAGTATTTTTCCCCCTTGAACCTAAAATCCCAGCTAATAGCAGTTCAGAAGGCAATTTTTCTCTCCATCTTTGCTATCTGTGCCCCAGGTAAGAAAGGATTTTGCATTTCATACTACATTTACTACATGCAACCATAGCTTTTCCATTGGGATCTCCAAAAGATGTTTATTTGGCTTTACGCCCATCATAAAACACAACACAACAAAATAAATCAAATAAAACAGCGGACTCGTACAAGCCACAAATAATATAACACAATTCACAGCTCACAAGGACAAATATTAACAATTCAAAAAGAAAAGTTTAAGATTATGATTAACAATTTAGACACTACGCTAAAATCAATATCTGGTGTCATTATAGAAAATTCTTATAACTATAAATAATCAGCTAACATCCCATTCCGTCTCTTGTACGAGAGGATGGCTGTTAGGAATTTAGCAACCTGTAGAGTAATATAAGGATCCACATCTTGAAGAACCCAGGCAAGCTGTAGGTCAATTGGTTTGTCAGCCATAGGCTGGATCATGGAGTTTAATATACTAGCACGAGCCGAACTGTACATAGGACAGATAAACATAACTATCTCATTCGCCATTGGGATCTCCTGTGCAACTCAGCAACAGTGCCACACCAAGAGCACAGGTTGCAGGGCTGTGAATTTTGCTCAGCAGCACATCATAAGGGGGAGGTTTGTGTGTGTGTGTTTTAACAGGAAAAACTCGTCAGAGAAAGTCTTCTTCAAATGCATTAAAAAGTAAGCAACTTAGCGCCATAAGGAATTGAGGCTGAGACATGCACTAAATATTTCAATACTTCTGATAGAACCTGTAAAGGTGCCTTAGGAAGCTGAAGTCAATGCATTCAAACGAAAAACACAAACACAGCACAAATGCTTCCCATCAGCTGAGCTGTCCAGTGCTGTGCTAAATGTTCAATGATCTACTGAGCGTTTGAGAGTACACTCGGTTAGAAACCTGGATTGCCCCCCCCCAAGATTATATGCAATAAACACAACACACAAGAAGGATCAACAATACCATGGACATTTTGCATTCTGCTCCACAAAAATTCATCCAGCTGGCAAAGTATTTTGATTTCAATGCCTTTGATCAAACATAGTTAGGACCATTTCACACACTACACAGAGACAAATCTGGATTTGTCACTGAAAATATACTCAATAGGCACTGCAGTTAATCAGAACTCTGTGATGAGTATATACCACCTGGACACATCTTTGTCAACATTCCCACTTTCCATTCTTTATGTACATTTAAAGCATCTTAAAATGTCCACCTCAAATATGTTAAGTGTGGTGGCCCTTGGAATTACCCTAAAAGTCTGACATCTCTACTTAAAACTGCCCTGGAGTAACTTATGACAAAGGGCAGTAAAGAAATTTATTGAATACATGAGTAATTTTTTTAAGAAAACCCAATGAGGGAAGAAACCCATTTCATGTCTTTTAAGTATTTTGCAAATGTTTCCTTTTAGAAGCGGCCACACTGGAAAAGTGACCAACAGATTGAATATCTACATGAGGTTCCACACAGTTGTGGAACACCTGGCAACTCCCTTACAAGAGTGGACACCGGAAGCAAGAGTGGGGGATGCAGAGGTTCAACTAAACAAAAAACAAAAAACCTCAAAGTCTGTCAAACAATTTCTCCTGCAATCTGACCCACTACTCTGAAGGATCTCCGATAGAGAAGACCCTTGCCTTCCTTACTGAGACATTCAGCTTCACTCCAAGTCAGTGCCAGAAAACTAGAACTTGGAACAAGCAGACATTGTTATATCCACACCAGTGGTGAGCAGAGTACTTGCTTCCATAGCAAACATATCTGGGTCCCTAGAGGCTCCTTGGTCAGACCAGGGCTGTAGCCTCTGAAGTGTGCTTTAGGGACAAAGTCTGTGGAGGCACTTCCTACAATCTGCCAACAGAAATCTGCTTATGCATATTACCCAACACACACAGGTGCAGCTCTAATTCTTTAACCAAGTTTTTCTACGTACCCACTGTTCTAGCTGTATTGCGTTCATAAATTATCCAGCAATTTAAAGGTGGTTTTTTTTTTTTTTTACCTGTGCACTGTTGAAAAGAATGTTGCATTCCTTCATCGGGAGATCAGCACTGGAAAGAGCCTGCAAAAAACAAAAGCAAAAAATCAGGACAAAGGTATATCAACTGAATGACAGCTAGCATTAACAGATTTGAACTTGAGTCTGAAATGTTGGAACCTGGAATACTCCACCAACAGAGATTCAGCCGGTGCCTTCTGTTTCAACTTTTAAACACCTGCTGAAAACGTCTCTATTCTGCCAGGCTTATTCAGGCAATTAAGAATATACCTTTCCACAATACTGAACTGATTTCTGATCTTAACTTTTAAATATGGTTTTATTGTATTGCATTGTACGACTGACATAAACTGCCCCTCTGATTTTTTTTAATGAATAGTAATATACAAATATTTTGTTATAAATCAATGTGGCAGAGATACCTGTTGTTTAGGGCCACTGAAGGTTGTTCACTGAGGTACCTATGGATCTTTGTCTTAAGACCAAATTAGACATGACATAGGTTGCAAGATTAGGATTCTCTTCTTACTACTTAGCAGTCCTAAGGGCTTTGAAGATGATGGGAAATGTACTCTTAGCGAAGTTTAAAACCCTTACGCCCAATCCATTTTGTGATCTAAATTTGCACCTACCCTATGTCTACTTTCTCATGAAGATCTTTGTTTGCTATCTTGAAAAATGTCTTAATTGAGGTAACCAGCATGTGCACAATTTTCTTGAATTCTGTTAGATAGCTGTGGAATCCTCATGAAGATCAAGCAAAGGTGAAGGAGCTTGGATGTTTCTCCAAGGGTGAAAGGTTGTTTTCTGCTGCTCCAGAGAAGCGGACACAGAGCAATGGATTCAAACTACAAGAAAGAAGATTCTACCTAAACCTTAGGAAGAACTTCCTGACAGTAAGAACTGTTCGACAGTGGAATTTGCTGCCAAGGAGTGTGGTGGAGTCTCCTTCTTTGGAGGTCTTTAAGCAGAAGCTTGACAGGCATATGTCAAGAATGCTTTGATGGTGTTTCCTGCTTGGCAAGGGGTTGCACTGGATGGCCCTTGTGGTCTCTTCCAACTCTATGATTCTCTTCTAGAGTTAAAGATTTTGTTCACATGTAATGCTAAACCATGGTTTAGTGCTACTTCCATGATCTCAGCTAAGCCTAAGCTGGAACAGCCCCAGTCTTCATAATGGGAGCACTGTGGTTCAGCTCACAATCCAATTTCACATTCACCCAGAAATTCAGTGGGACTTACTTTCTAATAAGCTTGTTTAAGATTGCAGTTCTAGACTGAAGTCTTATACAGTCCTACCTTGGAAGTCGAACGGAATCTATTCCAGAAGTCCGTTCAACTTCCAAGACATTTGGAAACCAAAGCACAACTTCTGATTGGCTGCAGGAAACTCCTGCAGCCAATTGGAAGCCGTGGAAGCCCTATTGGACATTCGGGTTCGAAAGAACGTTCGCAAACCAGAACATTCACTTCCAGGTTTGCGGCATTCGAGAGCCAAAACATCTGAGTACCAAGGTGTTCGGGATCCAAGGTACACACTTACCGGTACCTATCTCACTCAACACAATGGGGTTTACTTCTGAGTAGACACAAAAAGGATTGTGGTGTTAGCTACACTTGAACTTTTTGTAATAATGTAACTCTGCATCAAAAAAGCATAGCAGGTTATTTTAAAAGGGAAAAAAAATAACACATATAAAATATGTAGAAGATTGCTCCTCACAAGAAGCAATATATGCTGGTAACAAAGAACAAAAGGATACATGGAAATGTGTCAGTTAATAAGAAACAGCTCCAGTTCTGCAAAGATCTAGGACATGAGCTAGACTCAGCATAGCAGAGCTACAGAGAGTGTGCAATATGAACTATTAGCCATGTATCTTCAAAAGAAGCAAGCCCGTGAAATTCCAGTATCCTCAATCCATCACCTTCAATCTGAAAGCACTTTACGTGGCCATGAGACCCACTGAAATCAATGAGACTTAATTTCACATGGAATAAAATGCAGAGGTATTCGTTCACACAGCTGTTACTGTGCACAGAAATAGTTGCCAGTGGCTGGGGAGGGGATTCTGGAAGTTGCCTCCCTTCTCCCTGATTGCACTTAATCTGGTCTGCCCCTTTAGCGTTATACCTCCAAGCGGTACACTATAAATATTATTCCCCTTAGTATGCAGGCAAACAGGCTGGCAAAACACTAAAGTGACTCAGTTGATTAGTTTTTGTCAGTTACAATGCACATTTATCTATAAATGCAATCCTCTGTAAGATCGATATGTTTATTGAGTTCATTTTTCAATAAAGTTTGAGATGTCCTCAATTAATAAGTTGAAACATAACCTATAAAAGCTACTCATCCAGCACAATCTCCAGCCTGCCCCACAATACAGGAGAGAAGCACAAACTGGACCATTTTACTCTGAGATTGTCCCCGCTCTTGGCAGCACTACAGCAAGATACAAAATATGCTAGGAGGAGGAGGAGGAGGAGGAGGAGGAGGAGGAGGAGGAGGAGGAGGAGGAGGAGGAGTTTGGATTTGATACCCCGCTTTATCACTACCCTAAGGGGTCTCAAAGCGGCTAACAATCTCCTTTCCCTTCCTCATACCTAACGCAACAACCACTTTGTGTCTCTGGTTCCTCAAAATACAAAAAGGTAAAGGTAAATGACCCCTGACAGTTAAGTCCAGTCGCAGATGACACTTGGGTTGCAGCGCTCATCTCGCTTTACAGGCCGAGGGAGCCGGCGTTTGTCCGCAGACAGTTTTTCTGGGTCATGTGGCCAGCATGACTAAGCCGCTTCTGGCGAAACCAGAGCAGCGCACGGAAACACAGTTTCCCTTCCCGCCGGATCTTCTATTTATCTTCTTGCACTTTTTGTGTGCTTTCGAACTGCTAGGTTGGCAGGAGCTGGGACTGAACAATGGGAGCTCACCCCATCGCAGGGACTCGAACTGCCGAACCTTCCAACCGGCCAGCCCTAGGCTCAGTGGTTTACACCACAGTGCCACCCACGTCCCTAAGGCTGCAATACTAAGGAACAATTCTAACTGGACCTGGTGGGACTTACTTCTGACTAAACATGTTTCATTGATTTATTGGTAGGAGCCTATTTTGAACACTGAGGGTTAGGGCACAATTGTTTGTTTGTTGTGTTTAACAAGGCTCTGGTATGTAACAGGCAACAAAAAAGACTAATGTGAATACCATCCTTTGCCAGCTCACTATTCTGTGACTGTCTGCTGATCCTAACAAGTTGCTATGCTCTTGAAGAGGTCCATGTGTGTAGACAGATATAAATAATGGACCAACCCAACTGCCTGCATGTTTAGGCTATCTTTAGGTGGTCATGATGAGCTCCTCCCCCACTTACACTATTGCCTTTCACAAAATCTTTGTTAGTATTTAAGGTGCAAATCGGATCCTCTTAACCAGGCATCCCCAAACTGTGGCCCGCCAGATGTTTTGGCCTACAACTCCCATGATCCCTAGCTAACAGGACCAGTGGTTGGGGAAGATGGGAATTGTAGTCCAAAGCATCTGGAGGGCCAAAGTTTGGGGATGCCTGCTCTTAACTGAGGAACTGGGTTGTGCGCTGGGAGCACAAAACCCCCTCTTTAACACGGAGCAGTGCTCTGTTCCGCGCTGGGGTATGGCACCACGGTCACCCCAAGGAGGTGCTCCAATGGGAGTGCAGGGTGTGTGGCGGTGGGACCAATTTAAACCAAGGCCCGACGCTGGGAGCCTTCTTTGCCTCGAGTTGCGGCACACCCGCCCGCCCGCCCTCTTTTTTAAGTGTGTCTTTGGCCTTGCTATGGACTTTGGTTGGTCGCCCGTTTTGGATCGGGGGCATGGTAGGAATTTTTTCCATTTGGCAGATTGGCACTGGCCTCTTGGTTTTCACCTACCTCATAGCCATCGTCACAACTTTGCAAGGTTTGGTGGTTAGGCACTGGACTAGTGATGTGGGGGGGGGGGAATGTGCAGTCCTCACCTGCCCCTCCACAATCTAGGGTATTCCATTAAAGGAATCCGGGGGGGTTGGATTTCGTCCAAAGCCCGCAGAGGGGTGAGGGCCATGCCAAGACCCACCGGGAGCCCCGGGGTAGAGCTCGAGTTGACTGCCATTGACCGAGCTCCCTCTTCGTGTGGTTACTCTTACCAGACTCCCTGCAAGGCAGACAGGAGTCAGTTATAGTTTTGGATTCCAATGCCTAAGCCAATGCCGCTCACATTCTGTATTCAATAAAGTTGTGGCCAAAATTTGCCCATTAACATTTAAACTTAATTCATGTGTCATTGTGTCTTTATTACCCAGGGGGTGGCCCATGGCCTGAACTCTTGGCTCTCTTTCCTAAAATAGGTAACGTGTTTTTGCCTCTGGAATAGGCAAAGGAAAACACCCAGGTGAAGGTCGTGCAGTTTATGTGATTACATACCTTCCAACATTTCTCTGATGAAAATAGGGATGCATAGGTGCCAAGTTCCGGATTGAAAAATCCGGGATCAGCAGTGCCGCTGCACCGGAAGTCGCTTCTATGTACTTCTGGACATGCGTAGAAGCGACCTCTGGCGCTACGGACATTTTGGAAATGGGCACAGCAGCATCGGAATTTGCTTCTACGCATGTCCAGAAGTGCGTAGAAGCAACTTCTGGTGCCAGCGTGGCACCAGAACAAAATGGCCGCCGGCAGGAGCTCCGTAATCTGGGGAAATACGGGGTATTTTGCCATTCGGGACACCTGCAGGAAATGGTAAGAAAATACGAGGGGTTTCCGGGGAAAACGGGGTACTTGGCAGCTATGTAGGGATGTCCTGAGGAAAAGTAGGACATTCCAGAATCAAATCAGAAACCGGGATGGCTTCTGTATATCCGGGACTATCCCTGGAAAATAGGGGCATTTGGAGAGTCTGTACACATTCTTTTATTTCTTTGATAATCTGATGACTATTCTGGCATATATTTCATGGATATGCAAGAAACATGTTTGTCCAGAAAGCCATTGTGGTTGTGCACATATTTGTAGATGAACAGGAATGTAGATTTAGCTGTAATCCAGAATTCAGAATCTTAGCAGATTGTATAAACCTTTGTGTGTTTGAAGATAAAAATGAATCTTCTTCAGCTTTACTTGGAGTGACTAAACTCAGAGTCTTGCCAGCAGGAGTTTTGCTTAGTTAAGGATTTGGGGATCTCAGTATTTGTTTGAAGGAGATATGAAATGAAAGCTTTCGCCATTCATGTTCTTCAAACCTTGCAGAAGTTTATTTTTTTTTAACCCTTAGAGTCACAAATTTCTACTGGTTCAAGAGAAATGACGCTTGGACATTGCAAGCAGGCCATTGCAACCCCTGATGATATGAGATAAAAACTTCCAAGGACTGCAAATCTAATGATTTTGTCTAATCCTTTTCAATATCCAGTTTTATAGTTAACTATATATTTTAATGATTAGTGAACGGCCCATCTGAAAGCAAATTACAAAACTAATGACTATTAGATACCAAAGAAATGTAGCGTTAGTGGTTGGTATTTAAAAAAAGATTGGGAAAAATACATTTCAAGGCTCTGATCTACATATTACAGTTTTTAAAAAAATGATGTTCTTGTTTTCATGGCTATTCTTCTCCCCGCAATAAACATTTCCTTCACATCAAGTCAGTAAGAACTGATTAGGAAAAAGTATCTTAGTTCTCTATATATGATCAAGCTTCAAATTACAGCACTGTGATTACACTGCTTTACACCAAGATATTCCAAATCCTTCAATATCAGGATTTCAAGTTAACCCCTAACAGACGACTATTCTCTTGAGATGGCTGCTGGCGCAGCTGCAGGGTGTGAGATAATTGGTATAGTCTTTTACTCCTTTGCTGAAATGCACATATATGCACACACACACACGCACACACGCACACACGCGCGCACACACACACACACACACACACACACACACGTACGTCTCTGTAAGGGAGACTGGGGAAATTCCCAGGCTAAGAGAGCCAGGTGGACTTCCTAACCTGTCCACTGGAAAGTAAACCTGGTATAAAACTGATGTCTGATAACAGATAAATAGTTCAGGAACAAATCTGAAAGCTTTGTGTTGGTGCAATGAAAAAAGTGTTGGTGCAATGAAAAAATAGCTATATAAAGGAAGAATTTTGGGGTGCCGAGATTCAGGCTTGGGGCAAGTACTCTTTGGTGAGAGAATCCCAGTGGAGATATAATATCACAAAGTAGCAAAGTGTGGACATATAGGCTGTTAGATCTTTAAAATGTCATTGTTAGTTCCAAAGTTCCCTCTTCCCCTAGCCTAGTAAAAGACCACAAGTTTGGTAAGTTTAAAATGGTTTCCTTACAAACTCTCCAAAGGTTAGGTTCATGTGCTTTTCCATAAAGCATTCAGAAAAGGTTGCACAGGCAGTCAAACTTGGCTTAGATACAGTGGTGAAAGTTGCTAAATTCCTCTTCACACTTTGAGGTTCTTAGGTAGACTGAGGTACAACAATAGGCTTGATTACTTTCCTTCCAAGGTGAAGGGAAGGGACATTGCTAAGACAGCTTACTCTATGGTCTTAACCCCTTCATGCATTAATTAGACTTAAGCATGTTGGTTAGATGAAGCTGGTTATCCCACATGAAGTAAGATAGATCATTCTAAAAGCTCATGCAATATAGGACTCATCTTAAAATTGACTCACTTGGCATTTATAATTCTTTTGTTTTATTTTTAAAAGGCAATCAGGTAACCTAATATCTACATTTACAACTTATAATTGTCTGCTCCCCCTTTCATTATAAGAGGCAGAAGCTTCAAAAATGAATGGAAGAATAAATTTCTCAAAAAACACTTCCGAACACCTGCTGACAATAAGCCTTTATTCACTGAGATGTGGGTACAAGATAACCCGCCTGAACATCATTCAGCTCCAAAGGTGCTCCAAAGAGAAATTATTCATGTTCAGTATCTATAAAGGATCTTGGACAATGTGCAACATTGTTTGTTTGTTTGTTTTGTTTTGTTTTGTTTATATACTGCTCAATCGTTAGTATTTCTAAATGATGTACATAAAAACAGTCCACCCAAAATTAAACAATAAAGCTGCAGCATTAGAATGCCTGAAGGAACAATAACATTTTCATCAAGAGCTGGAAGTTCAGAACGGCGGCTGACTTCCTAATCTTGGGCCCACTACACAGAACGCAGGGTTTCTGAGCCAGTGTGGTGTAGTGGTTAAGAGCAGTGGACTCGTAATCTGGTGAACCGGGTTCGCTTCCCCGCTCTTCCACATGCAGCTGCTGGGTGACCTTGGGCTACTCACACTTCTCTGAAGTCTCTCAGCCCCACTCACCTCACAGAGTGTTTGTTGTGGGGGAGGAAGGGAAAGGAGATTGTTAGCTGCTTTGAGACTCCTTAGGATAGTGATAAAGCGGAATATCAAATCCAAACTCCTACTCCTACTCCTCCTACTCTGCTATTTCTTCTTCTCCTTCTCTCCTCCTCCTCCTCCTGCTCTTCTAGCATTTATGAGTTGTGCATCTGAGCCACTAACAACGACTCCCCCAAAGATATCAGTGATCAGACCAATATATCAGCCAATCCTTAAGATATCCTGGACCCACGGTATCCTGGACCCAAGTTGTTTAGTGGCTTGTGAATTAATACAAGCTGGTAACATATGGGCACCAATGTAAACTTTAAGCAACAGTGTTATGTGCCAGCAGTAGTCTGTCTCCAGTGCCCCCAGCCACTTGGAAAAACCACTTTCCAGGACCAACTCAGCCAGATCAATGATGAATTCTTTTCTTCAGCAGCACACCAATGACATAGGCAAGATCTCCACTGTATCCAACACCTGAAATACCAGGATGCTACACTCCACGCTAAGTGAGCTTGCCTCTGGAGATATGTCAGAGCATCTTTGGAGCGTACTACATCAACCTCCCAATCCTAGGCTTTTTCTATACTGAGTCACCCCTCTGACTCAGTATAGAAAGAAAACGAAAGCTCAGAGTCTGCGGCACCAGTAAAAGCCTTCACGGGCACCATGGCATCTGCAAGTGCCAAGTTGGCAACCCTTAATTAGGCAGAATGGAGTGGGCACACCAGGCAGAAGATGCTGGGGGTGGAAAATTGCAAGGTGCTGGGAGACAGAGCTGCTTGCGCCACATGTTTGCCGTGTGCCTTCCATGCTAGCCTTCTGCCCTCAGGTGTGAAAAACTCTGTCCTGTCACCAGTGCTAAAGTAAAATTCAATTGATCAGCTTCACCTCAAGCTGCTCAATGTCTTCAGCCAGTCCTGCCATGGAGAATCGGTTCAGCATTCTCATTCATCATTATTCTTAGCCCGTTTCCTCCCAGCTTTTCTGTCATTTATTCAAACAATGCATGGGTAGACAAACTAAGGCCCAGGGGTTGGATGGGGCCCAATCGCCTTCTAAATCCGGCCCACGGACGGTTCGGGAATCAGCGTATTTTTACATGAGTACTGTAGAATGTGTCCTTTTATTTAAAATGCATCTCTCTGGGTTATTTGTGGGGCATAGGAATTTGTTCGTTTTTATTTTCAAAATATAGTCTGAGGGACAGTGGACCGGCTCCCTGCTGAAAAAGTTTGCTGACCCCTGAAACAATGCATCTTAACATTCAGTCATAATCCTCCGAATCAAAACGTATGTGCAGTCATTTTAGCTGTCATGGAGCAAGGCATAGCTTATACTGCAACGGCTGAAGCTGCCTGGAAAGCTGGGCAGAGCCATATCTCTCTGTGATGTTTGCTTCTAAAAGGTCCTTATCACAGTGCTTTTACCTGTGAAGTATTACACTAGAACTAGATGGATGATGCTAAATAATCTCTATGGCAAGTCTTAGCTGTCCCACCCACTATCAGTTCCAGTACCAGAGCTAAGGGATTAAGTCAGGCACCCCCAAACTTCGGCCCTCCAGATGTTCTGGACTACAATTCCCATCATCCCTGACCACTGGTCCTGTTAGCTAGGGATCATGGGAGTTGTAGGCCAAAACATCTGGAGGGCCGCAGTTTGGGGGTGCCTGGTCTAGATGATCGGACTGGTAGTGCTCTCTTCTCAATGATGCCAACATGCAGAACTGGGAGTGCACTGCCATCTGATCAGAAGCAGGAAAGGAGCAGGCAAGGCAGGCAAAAGTGTGCTGTGCGCGTGTACACACACACACACACACACACACACACACACTACTTGCTTGGGCTGCAGGACGCATGCAAGTCTCTTCACAGAAACAAGGAGCCAACACACTCCCATATCAACTAGGAAGCTGACCTAGTCTGGTGCATGCATAGTTCCAGAAAATCCAGACTACCAAGAAAATCCAAAAACAGGATTTTCAAAATGTTGATAATCGTCAACATGTTGGCCACAGCATATCAATATGCCCACAGCATATCAGTGCTTGTGGCATTCTTTGGGGAGTTCTGCTGCCTCCCTATATGCTTCTGCCAGACTATTATCCAAGGAAAGGAGACTGCTAGGACCAGCTAGGAAGGTGTATGTATACTTGAAGAATTGGCACACACACATCAGAATGGTAAAGGGTATGTCTGCAACAGAAAAAGAGCTGGAATTTGGTGCAGGAATAGTGCAACACACCCTGATCGCTAGAACAGCCTGACCACCTCTGCATAATTGAGGACTGCTGCCAGCACAGAACAAGTCAAGGTACCGATAGGATTAAATTTTGTGCTGTACCAATTGCTTCCTCATCACATTTTTACTTCATTCTAAGAGGAAAGGACAAATGGGGGGGGGAAATCTCATATTTGTAAATTTAAGATTATTTGCAAAACGTGATAGCCTTATAGAAGTCATCTCCCCCTACTGAAAATGCATAAAATATATTAAGTACTGTATAAGTATGATATATCAATTAACTGTTTCACAAGGTCTAAAAATATGCAAATTGCTGCACTTCAATTAGAAAAACCTGCATCCTTGGAGAATACTGTAAATCAGGAAATTTGGGAGACATTAAGAGTAATCAGTGAAGGAAAGCATGCACTCTTCCCCGCATCCTATTTTTATACATACATAATGAAATAATTATAGCTACTCTTTTTTATGCCTCTGCAAAAATATTAGAATCTTAAGATCCTTACAATGATAAATTTAATCCACAGTACATTTGCAGACTACATTAATTATATGAAAAAGAAATCTATTATCCTTCAATATAAGTAAGTTGAAACTAATTTGGACATGTAAATTAGAAATATGACTTTCAATAGTACCAATGTGTAGGAGCGATTGTTTAGATTAATTGCAGTGATTGTTAATTTGAAAATGCAATAGGTGTTTCCTGCAGAGATAGAAATTCAAGCACATTTGGCTAGTTTCTATCATGCAAATGTGCTCCCACGTATTAAGAAAAGTAAGTTTATAACAGAAATCACTAAAGGCTATTGCTTTTTTTATCTTAGGAACATTATACCCCAAAACCGTAACAGAAGAGCAAATCCAGATTTCAGCTAGGCAAAGGATCTGTGCCACCACAGATCTGCAATGGGAGATAAATTGTATGAGAGCAACTCCACCCTACTCCCCTATTAAATTTCCCTGTACATATAAAGCAAACTCTTCAAGGAGATGTTGAGCTAAAGGTGTTCTCACTTAGACTGAGTCACTTTCAAACCTTTATGTCTGACTGTGCCACATGACCTAACGTTACAGACAGCCATCAATATGCCTATGTACTAATTTGCCTATGGATGTTCACCTTTCGTGATGGCTAATCACCACTAAAGCAAAGCCACTAATCTATTTCACTTAAGATCCAACATGTTTCTGTTCTGGTTGATGCTGTGTACCTAGGATAGGAAACTCACTATTGCCAACATTGCTTGAAAGTGGCTTTCCAGGGTTTCAGACAGAGAGACATTCCTAGCCCTGCCTAGATTGAAGTTGGGAGCTCCTACATGTAAGGCATATGCTATGCCACTAAGCTAGGGCCCTTCCCATACATACCAATAAAATGTTCTTCCTGATCTTTTGTCTAAATCCCTTTTCTTGCAATTTGAAGCTGTTGGTTCAGGTCCCACCCTCCAGAGAAAGGGCAGCCAACACGATACCCTCTCTGTACCGTTGGAATGCAAATCTCATCATCCCTATGAGCCATGCTGGCTTACATTGACGACAGCTATAGTCCAACAACATCTGAAATGCACCACATTGCTCCATCATCTATGTAACAGCCTTTAAAATATTTGAAGATCGCTATTGTATTGCCTTTTTAAATTACAGAGTGGCGCCATTCCTTCTTGTGATCTAGACACTAGGTGGTCGACGCAACCTAGAATTGAAACAGTCTTTTTAGCCACTACATCACAGTGCTGACTTCTATTTAGCTTTTTGTCTGCTGAAGCCCCTAGACTCTTTTGACATGTAGTACTGTCAAGCTAGGTGCCAGCCATCCTGTATCTGCGCATCTTATTATTCCTATCTCAATGCACAATTTTACATTCATCTCTGCTGAAATTTGTTTTGCTAGTTTTGGTCCAGTCCTCCGTACAGTACTTGATAAAGTCTTCTAAAAGAAGCGTAATGGATGGCCTAACATGTTTCGTTGCCTGAAACAAAACAGCAAATCACACACACCAAGTCAACTTGCATAGTACCATAGTAAAAAGTTCCACAGGAGCTCCACCCCTCCCAGATAGTAAAAATACAATTATAAATGAATAAATATTTACTGCCCTTTCATGACATTCAAAGCCAGCTGCTTGAAGCTGCTGTCTCATTCTGCCTAATGGTAGGACTGGCCCTGGGCAATGTACAGCATCCTCTAACTGGCTTTACAGCGCAGCAGTATCTTGAATCAGTATAACTATGATCACACATCTATGCTAAATAAGTGATGTACATAGATTAAAATGTATGCTTATATAAGCTAACTTTATTTAAGCAAATGAGATTTCTGATAAACATGCAAATAGGATTTTTAACAGCAATTTATAAACCACAAATCCTATTCTCATTACTTATGCAAACCATCATAGTTTTGTCATGCTTTACTACATTGCCTTATCATTTTAGCCATGGTACTTCCCCTCTGTTGCTTTCCATTTTCCCTCCCTGTCATCTGCATTTTCTGGGTGCCTTTTTAACATCCTTCTCTCTGTTATTTTACTCTTTAAGGTAATATAGGATTTGACAAGAACATCTTGATCCCTCTGCCCCTCAAAATCATACATATGTAACTAGAGAATAACTAGAACAGCTCTAATTTGTGATACATAATTACTGGAAAGCTTAAAGATATTATTGCACTTGAGCATGACCCTAAGGGCATTCTATGTCTTCAAAACAGAACGTTAGATACCTAGATATTCTAAAATATTTTTTTCAAAGTCTTCTAAGCTTAGTTAACTGATTATGTTCACAAGGTTGCGTCAATATTTATCTTCTTCTTTTTACTTATTCTTCATGCCAGCTTGTCATTGAGTTGAATATTGTTTCTTCACACCTCTATTTAACATAACATAGCTTCAAAGAAACCTGGTGTGTCTATTTAGCCATTTGATCAGAATACATTAACAGAAGAGAATCAAGAACAAATCAGAAAGCTAAGTAAAAGGCCACCTGCATTATAAAATCCAAGGTCCTAGGCCCAGTTCAAAATACTTGATTTTACTTTCAAATCCCCTTGGTGAGTAGCGGAAGGACTGCTTTCTCTATCTGTGCTTATGTGTTATAGAATACGCTCCCCAGAGAAACTGCTTGGCACCTACTTTGTTGTCTGATCAGTACCAGTCAAATACCTTTTTGTTCATATCTTATCCAGGTTTGAAGTTGATTTGCAACTGATGCTAAAGATGGGAATTCTGGTATTGTTATATCTGCAAGCAAAGTGTTAAATGAAGTTGCTTCGGGTGACAACAGAATTGAGGGGGAATTTGCCCTGGAGAGCATTCATGGGGCCTATGTCTATACCAGACTGGTCCACTGAAGGGAGGGAGGAAAAGACTGAAATATGAATCTTCCTTTAATATTTTTATGGGGGGTTAAATACAAGAAATATAGGCTACAATATTAGCTCATATTTATAAGCTTATGTTTTGACTTGTGCTATAAGCTTGCAATTCAGTGGCTTAGGAAGTGTCTTTAACTGTTAGCTGGAGAGAGATGCTCTTTTTGAAAAGTAATTATACTGTAATGCAGATGGCAGTAATAACAATTAGACAAGATAAGGTCTCATAGCAATATTCACGAACCAAACCAAAAGTAGCATTGAATCGTAAAAGACCAAACGTGAAGAAGGCTGCAATGCAGCAGTTATCAATGTGCTACCAGAAGTGATGGGACTAAAATTACAAACACTGAAAGGAGCGGACATGCTGAAGGTTATGCACTTCATATGTTTAAAGGATTCTTAATCCTAGACTAATCCTTTTCATTTTTCTATTTGATCTTGCATTTCATAATACACTGAGTGTTAGAAGAACATTTGTTTGGATGTTTGAATTCTATCTCCTGCATGTTTCGGGATTTACACAATCACATAGCACTCATTTAGTGATAGGATTTCTTCCTATCTAAGGAACCAATAGACCTTGATTCGGATTCAGATTTGGGAGAGGGTGCAGGTGCTGCCAAGTAAATCAAGATGTCATTAAGAATCTTATCGTGGAATTCCAACGGTTTGAACTCTCGGCGTAAGAGAAATCAGGTTTACCATATTTTATCGAAACAAAAATTGGACATAATTTGCCTACAAGAGACCCATGTCACAAGATTACATAGAAGAATTCTACAAAATAAAAAACTGGGAGAAGAATTTATATCATCAGATGAAGTCAAAAAGCGCAGAGTAGTAATTTATGCCAAAGAGAAGTTGAATCCAAAACTAGTCTTCAAAGATGAAGAAGGGAGATATGTTGCTGTACAAATAACATCACAAGGCGAAAAAATCCTAATTCTGGGAATTTATGCACCAAATGATGGAAAATCGGACTTTTTTCAAAGACTCCAGGAGGTCCTTTGGGACTATTTGGATTACAAATTATGCTTGTTGGGGGACTTGAATGGGGTTATTTCAACATTAATGGACAGATCACAAAGACAGAAAAACACAAACGAAGGAAGACTTCCAAAGTCTTTTTTTTTAATTGATCGACAATTTGGACTTAATTGATACTTGGAGGTTGAAAAACCCATTGGAAAAAGACCAAACTTTTTTCTCTGATGCAAAATAATCTTGGAGTCGCTTCGATTACATCTGGATTACAAGAGAGTTAGCCCCAAGGATAAACAATGTGGAAATATGTCCAAGAACTTGCTCGGATCACAATGCAGTATTACTGGATTTGAAAACATCTCTGCAGGGTACTTTCAGATGGAGAAGGAACGATGCATTGTTTAGAAATGAGAAAATCGTGGAGAAAGCTCAAAAAACTCTGAAAGACTACTTTGAGATAAACTTGAAAACGACACTTAAAAGAAAGACAATTTGGGGTGCAAGTAAAGCTGTTATGAGAGGATTTTTGATTCAACAAAATGCAATCAAGAAAAAAGAACAAAATGCAAAGAAAGAGAACATTTTAAACCAAATAAAGAAAAAGAAAAGAAATTAAGAAGTAATCCTAAGAACAAGCAGGTACAAAAAGAAATTAAAGCATTACAAGTACAGTTCTCCCAATTGGTTAACCAAGAGATTGAATGGAAAATTAAATGGATGAAACAAAAATCGTTTGATGCGGCAAATAAATGTGGGAAATTACTTGCTTGGCAATTGAGAAAGAGACAGAAACAGAATACCATCACAAATCTCGTTCAAGAAGGGAAAAATCTGGAACACCTGACTGAGATCAGGAAATGTTTTCAAAAGTATTATAAGCAGTTGTACAAAAGAGAAAAGGAAGATAAGGATAATATAGAGCAATTCCTGGACAAAAATGGTTTGCAGAAAATCCCCGAAGATAAAAAATCCCTACTCAGTCAACAAATTTCGAGACAAGAAGTTGAACAAGCAATAATGCAAATGCAATTGGGTAAAGCACCAGGACCTGATGGATTAACAGCTAAATATTATAGAGTGATGAAAGATTGGCTGATTCAGCCATTAATGGATTTAAGCAACCAAATATTGAATGGTGGGGAGGCACCGGAGTCTTGGAAAGAGGCCTACATCACTCTGATACCCAAACCAGATACGGATAAAACTCAAGTCAAGAACTATCGTCCAATTTCCTTATTAAATGTGGATTACAAAATATTTGCAAACATTTTGGCTTCTAGATTGAAAAGAGTTCTTAAAGACATTATTCACCACGACCAAGTGGGCTTTCTACCCGGGAGACATATGAAAGATAATATTAGGAATGTGGTGGATATTTTGGAGATGTTGGAACAGAAGATAAATACAAAAGTTATATTAATGTTTATAGATGCTGAGAAAGCCTTTGACAACATTTCTTGGTTTTTCATGAAAAAGAAAAACACATTTATTAAGAAACCAGAATCCTTTCTATTGGGTATAGTCGGAAGAGAGATTTCTAAGAAAAATGTAAATTTCTTTATGTATGCTACAACAGCGGCAAGAGTACTACTAGCTAAGAACTGGAAGTCTCAGGAACTACCAACAATTGACGATTCGCAAATGAAGATGATGGAGTATATGGAGATGGCTGAGATGAGCGGGAGAATCCGTGACCGGGGAGAAGAAGCGATTGAAGAAGATTGGAAAGAATTTAAAATATATTTGAAAAAATATGCTTTATATTAAGATTTAAGATTGACTAGAAGCTGTGGATTCGGAGAATATGTGAAGTAGTTAGAGGGACGAGAGAATTGAAGTATTATGAAATTTATATAAAAATGTATAAGAAATTGCTAAAGATAAAAATGAAATGAAACGCAGACTGATGGAACCCGAGGAGGTCCCTATATACATTGTTAAAGGAATGAGGATTTATATTTGGATCTTTTTTGTTTTTTATCCTTTTTTCTATTTTTTCCTTTTTTTCTATTTTTCTGTTACAGTTGTACCTCGGGTTACGACCACCTCGGTTTGCGAACAGTTCGGGTTACGAACTGCGCAAACCCGGAAGTGTTTTCGCCGTGCGTGCGCAGAAGCGGCGCGCGCGCGATCACGCAATCTGCGCATGCGCAAAGCGCGAAAATCGCAAAAATTGCGCTTTGCGCATGCGCAAAATGGCGGCGCCCATCGCGTTCGGTTTACGAACTATTCGGGTTACGAACTGCGATCCGGAACGGATCGCGTTCGTAACCCGAGGTATTACTGTATTCAATGTATTTTCTGTATGTTTTTGTTATTTCTCTAATTGTAAAATTAATAAAAATTATTATAAAAAAACAAAAAGAAGTACTGTGAGTCTGCAAATCTTCCACCAAGTTATTGGGAAAATAGCCTCTGGGCTAGAATAAAAAACAACTTGGAGCAGCACTTGCATTACAGCAGCGTTTTCCCAGAAAGCTTTCCTTTGAAATTTAATTATGAAAATTCAGATTTCTCATGCAACTGTACAATCTCCAAGCAGCCAAATACAAAGATGTAGCAACTGGAGAAGCTCAAACTGAGTATGCCTGTCCTTATGAATACTATCAAGTGACTATTGTCGGAATGGATTATGACACAGCTATAGATGTTGCCCTCCTTCCTGCGTGTTACCCTGAAAATTAAGATTTACTTCAAGCAGCAGGCATGCAGTGTGCTACACTGGATTTGCCTCACACAAGTCAGCGGGAGACTGCTCGTGGATTTTCTCGTGGGCTGAGGAGAAAATATCTGATCTTCATTCTGGATGAAAACAATTTATGCTGGAAATGTAACAAGGAAGTTGGTACTTTCATACACATGTGGTGGAATTGCAATAAAACCAAGATGTATTGGGAAACAATCTATAAGGAGCTAAAGAAAATGCTGAAATATTCGTTTAATAAATCCCCGGAGCTTTTTTTTATTAGGAATGATGCCAGAGGACATTAAGCCCCAAGACAGATGTTGTGTAAGCTATGCTGTCGCAGCTGCGAGAGTTACAAATAGGAAAAGTAATTTGAATTATTTTATAGATTTAAGTAATGTAAACAATAAATTATATTTAGAAGTAAGGAGGGGGGGAAAGCACGTAGAGGTTGTATAAAGATCAAGAAGGGAGAAACACAGTACCAGCTGAGAAGTCACATAAGGAGGGAAAGGGGAGGTGGGGGCGGGGGGGAAGTAAGATGGACTGTAAAATGAGATAACTGTAACAACATTGTTATAGTTGTATCTTCTTTTTAATAATAACAATATGTGTTTGTATCATTATGTAATAATTTAAATAAAGCTTTTTAATAATAAAAAAGATTGTCTAGAAGCTGTGGATTCAGAGAATATGTAAAGTAGTTAGAGGGACGATAGAATTGGAGTATTATGAAATTTATATAAAAATGTATAAGAAATTGCTAAAGATAAAAATGAAATGAAACGCAGACTGATGGAACCCGAGGAGGTCCCTATATACATTGTTAAAGAAATGAGGATTTATATTTGGATCCTTTTTGTTTTTTATCCTTTTATTTTTTTCTATTTTTCTATTTTTCTGTTATTCAATGTATTTTCTGTATGTTTTTGTTATTTCTCTAATTGTAAAATTAATAAAAATATTATAAAAAAAAACAAAAAACAAAAAGAAGTACTGTGAGTCTGCAAATCTTCCACCAAGTTATTGGGAAAATAGCCTCTGGGCTAGAATAAAAAAACAACTTGGAGCAGCACTTGCATTACAGCAGCGTTTTCCCGGAAAGCTTTCCTTTGAAATTTAATTATGAAAATTCAGATTTTCTCATGCAACTGTACAGTCTCCAAGCAGCCAAATACAAAGATGTACCAACTGGAGAAGCTCAAACTGAGTATGCCTGTCCTTATGAATACTATCAAGTGACTATTGTCGGAATGGATTGTGACACAGCTATAGATGTTGCCCTCCTGCCTGTGTGTTACCCTGAAAATTCAGATTTACTTCAAGCAGCAGGCATGCAGTGTGCTACACTAGATTTGCCTCACACAAGTCAGTGGGAGACTGCTCGTGGATTTTCTCGTGGGCTGAGGAGAAAATCTCTGATCTTCATTCTGGATGTCTGCTCTTTGGAGGAAGACAAGGTGGAAATCTTTCTTAACAAAGTGTATGTGACCACAGAGGGATGTAACTAGAGAACAAATTTCATTCTCTATGGATATTTTTACACTATAGTTGTTATGGTTTTCATTTTTCTTAAACATATAAGATGAGTAAGGTAGATTAAAAAAAAACTAATGTCATTTTTTAAAAAAATAACAAAGCAGGAAGAATAGAGGAAGGAGATAGGAGTAAAATAAAATAAAATAATTAAAATTATAAATTGTGTATTAACTTTTCAATATTTTCCTTTAATAAAATAAAATAAAATTTAGCATTAAAAAAAAGGATTTCTTCCTATCTCCCCAAAGTTGTTGAACTATCAAAATTCTTGAAGAATCATTAATCCCCATTAACAGATGACTTTCAAGATAAGTTGAACTAAAATCAAAAGAAAGAGCATGTCAAAAATGTCGTGTTTGCAGGTGGGGCTTCCCCCCCCCCTTTCCAAAAGAAATGAATAGTTAGTGATAAATTTGGAACCTCAGATGCTGAAAGAAGATTCTCAGCAGACCGTGCTGAACTGAAGCTGCCCATCTGAAGAAAATCTATCTTGTTTTTAGCTTTAATGAGCCTTCTAAAAACCTAAACACAACCAAAGCAGAGTACGGTACTCATGTCAGACCCGCAGCAACAGGTGGGGGGCAGAGAACATATTGAGGAGAGCACCTTATCTTTTCTGTTTTCCAATGCATAAAAATAACAACCTGTCAGCTACCTTTTGCACAAGTTGTCTTTAACAAGTTGCAGGCCAAAATGAAGTTTGACCTCCATCTTCCAGCTGCTCTGCTGATGATAAATTCAAGGCAGATTGGCTGGATGAATGGGATACACCTGGTAGAATACCAAACCCATGCAGAGTTAGTGCAGGTATAGATCTCTTCACATTTTTCATTGCATCCAATGTGTCATTCTTTCCCTGCCTTCTGAAAGGCTAATTTTTAATTTAGCAATTAAGATCGATAGAGGCAAATACGTCAGCAGATTTTCTCATATGACCGATTAAATTAGCAGATGAATTAACAAATCGCCGCCTACCTTTTGTGGGTCATTTTATTTCTTTTCATAAACTCTCCAGGTCAGGAATGAACATATAAACATGTACATAATCATGTAACAAGAGCTGTGCTTTCATCTTTGGAGTTTACAGTTTCCATAAGGGAACGCGGTAGCTTAGGTTTTATCAGGATCGAGTCCTCAGGTTGGCCTTTTTTGGCCCTACATAGCTAATGAGATTTCTTACCACCACCGCCACAAGTTGCTCTGGCTTTTTAACAAGCCTCTTGGCAAATACAGCCAGGCAGGCTTTGTGTAGGAATTGTGTTTCTCAAATGCTGGGGCTTCTATTTAGCCCTCCTGGCTGCTTTTGTTTGTCCGGCTCTTTAATGCTCCTTCCTTCTTCCAACTCCATCCATCCACCTGCCTCCCTGCCCGACTATTCTATTTGTCTTGTGCTCGAGTGCCAGTCCAGAGTCAGCATTTATATAAGGCCAAATGGCGTCTTAGGTCTCCTGACTCTTTGAGGCTACAGTACTCAGTCTGACAATCTGCAAGATGGACATTGCAGCAGAGATTAGTCCAATTATCCTACAAGTTGTCTCAGTGGCACAGAGAGCCAGGTGCCAGAACTTGTGGCTTGTGCTGCTCACCTGTGATAGAACTATACAGTGGAGCCTTGGTTTATGAACACCTCGGTTTATGAATTTTCGGTTTATGAACGCCGCGGACCCATCTGGAACGGATTAATTCACTTTCCATTACTTTCAATGGGAAAGTTCGCTTCAGTCTGTGAACGCTTCAGTTTATGAACAGACTTCCGGAACCAATTACACCCATGCTTAGGGTTAAATACGCTTCAGGTTGAGTACTCCGTGTACCCGTCTGGAACGGATTAATTCACTTTCCATTACTTTCAATGGGAAAGTTTGCTTCAGTTTATGAACGCTTCAGTTTAAGTACTCCGCGGACCGTCTGGAACAGATTAATCCACTTTCCATTACTTTCAATGGGAAAGTTCGCTTCAGTTTATGAACAGACTTCCGGAACCAATTGTGTTCATAAACCGAGGTCCCACTGTAGCATAGCTGCCAAGTTATCCCTTTTTTAAAGGGATTTTCCCTTATGCTGAATAGGCTTCCTCGTGAGAAAAGGGAAAACTTGGCAGCTATGCACTGTAGTAGCATCCATCTCATTGCTCCCCACAGCCCTGGTTTTGTTTGGTTGCCTGGTAGGGTTGCCAGACTCAATAGAGGACAGGACTTCTGTGCCTTTAATTGCCCTGCTCTCTTTTGAGTCTGGAAACCTTAAAGAGAAACCCTTTGTTTAATTTCCAAGCAAAGGGTCTGCTGGTTTCTCTTTAAGGTTTCCAGACTCAAAAGAGAGCAGGGCAATTAAAGGCACAGAAGTCCTGTCCTCTATTGAGTCTGGCAACCCTATTGCCTGGACTTCCTGGAATTTAATTGGAGTTACTTTGCATTTGATTCCTGAGACTAGCACATGGCAATGGAGCCGAGTCCATCAGCATGCTCTTGAAAGGAGTGACCCAAGGTAGTTAATAAAGGAAGAAGACTTTATATGCTACTTCATATGGTATGTTGGCACATAAAGGCAAATATAGAGTCAAATAGAGGGAAGTAAAGTTCCATATTCCAAGTACTCCCCTTTTTGACCTTGTCATTTCCAGTTCAGAGATAACAGCAACCCCCAGCCTATCACAATGGGACCATGCAGGGCAGCCATAAGGTTTGCAGCCCAACAGCCTTCTCTCATTTGTGAGAACTGGGACCGCTGCATGGGAGCTCTCCCCAGGACTTCTGAAATTGCTAAATGTTCACCACTAAATTCCATTAAAAAGCACCGTCATTCAATGAACTGATTTGGAATTCCCATCTGTGGCAACCCAAATGATCCATGAAAAGGAGCAACCCCCTTATCAGGAAAGGTTGTGGCATCAGGGACTTCTTAGTTTAAGAGAAAAGGCGAGTAAGTGGCAATATGATAGAAGTTTGTGAAATTATGCACTGCATGGAGAAAAGTTTTTTTTTCTCCTGCTTCCTTAACACTGGAACTCATGGGGACTCAATGAAACTTGAATGTTGGGAGATTCAGGGCAGATATAAGATACTGCTTCTTCCTGCAGCACATAGTTATACTATAGAACTCGCTCCTACAGGAGGCAGCGATGGCCATCAAGTGGGATGAGGCTAAAAGAGGATTAGACAAATTCACAGAGGATCAGGCTATCAATGGCTACCAGCTATGATGGCTATGTTCTGCCTCCATAGCTGGATGTGGCAGTGCTGCCAAATACCATTTGGTGGAAAGTTCATGAAAGGAGAGTCCTGCTTTCAGGTCCCCCACAGGCCAGCCACTGTTGAGAGCAGGGTGATTAACTAGATGGGCCACAGGCCTAATCCAGGAGGTTCTTCTTGAGTTCCTACCAGAATGAGGCAACAGAATTTCGATGTGATTAAAACCATACTACTTCATACAGCAGGTGGCGTATGTCATTTTGGAAAGGTGACCCATGAAAATTCATTGCAAGAAGAAAGCTAACACATCAGAGAGAAATGTTCTAGCCCAGCTCTCTCCCTGCTGTCTTACAGGAAGCCCTATGCAACGATCCCGCTGCCGCTATCACTAAATTTGCGACGGTCCCACCGAAAATGTGCGGATCCCACCAAATTAGCGATGTACCTGCCTTATCTATCACTAGCAGTGTGTCGAAGAAATTCAGTTATTTTACAAACAACCCACTATTCCTTCTTCCTCCCAAATAAACTCCCTGTTTATATATGGGGTTTGCTAGTAAATGAAGTGCAGTTCCAGCTCTCACAATAACGTGGCTCAGTATCCTTAATAACTCCAGGCAAGTGTTACAGGAACAAACTTGTGTCCACAATAAGGATTCCCTTTCACCTCAGGTTCACCTCAGCAGCTGTTTGCCCTAGCAACCCTTACTACTTTGTGACACCCTTTCCCTGGCACTCGCCTCCCCTGTGCGTGACCTTGAGGTATAAACTATTCTCCTGCTCCTCAGGTTTAGTTTTGCCTCCTCTCTTCAGTCACCACCCTTTTGAGTTCAGATACGTTGCTGGAATCAGGAGGAACATCCGATTTTAACACAACATTTAAGAAAGCTTTATTTAACTGGAGGACATGTAAAAGTCTGTATGGTTTCATTCGTATAAACTCTTAGTTCATTATCTTAGTTACAAATAAATCAGGCTAGTTAATATAGTTCCATTAAACTTCTCAAAACACTCTACTCTCCACTACCACCCACACGCTCCCGCTCCCCAAACCCTCTCTCAACTCTCTCCTCTCTCAACTGAATAAACTGCTCCCCATCCCCTTTAAACTCGTGGCAGTCCCGTCCCTCAGGAATGGAATGTGTCAATCAACTAAGAGGCTGGGTTTAACACTTAACACCCTGGAGTTCTATCCAAGCCAGCCCAATCCGTCACACCCTACCTCGCAAGAAGGTGACCAGCAGCCCTGTATATACCACTGTAGACCCTCAAGACTTCAATCACTTCATTCCCAGTTTCCCATTCCATTCTTCTGCATGTCTATATCCTCATTCATACGTGCATGTCACCATGTGATAAGCATGCATGTGTGAATATGCTTCGAGTTGTCCCCCTGCTTGCGAAGTGTGATCCTAGAACAAAGAGGATGATATCAAAATAAAAAAACACACACCGGCATGGAGACTGAAGAAATAGTGATGCAATAATAGCAAAGAACTGTATACAGAGCACCTGCTATTTCACTGAAGAAGGGGAGAAATAACTAAAATGCTGTAAAGTTTCTCTGCAGTCTGCTTATATAAAACAAGTCCTTGAAATAAAAGATCGCATTGCCATTAATACAAATGCTTCAACGGAAATAGAAAATGAAGATGAATAGCACATAGGTTCCACCTGGCTACAGTTTACGTGCAGAGTCAGCCATCCTAGGGAGACTCCCAGTTATCTTTGACATTCCGCCTGACGGCGTTTGGAAGTAGTGACTTACTGCCAATGTAAATCTTAGGCTCCCTTGCTTAAGAAAATGTGTTTTTATTATTAGAGCGCATTGCCCCACTGGAGGAAATTTAGCACCGGCGAGAACAACAGTGAATATATTTCTTTATTACTATTGTGTACGGGGCATATGGGTTGTAAGAGGAACATCTGTCCTCCTAATCTATTTTACTTCCACTTTTATTTACTACCTCTAGCCAGGGACAAAGCATATACCATGGGTATCTGTTTTCGTACGCGCATGTTTCCAGCATGTCCACATGAACCCTCACCAGTAAGGGAGATTAACCTATGCTGGCAGATATCTAAAAGACAAGAAAGTGCATATCTTCCTAGTGTCCCAATTTCCCATGGAGAGTTCTGGAGTTACAGAAGCCGTCCCAGGTTCTGATTTCATCCCAGAATGTCCTGATTTTCCCTTTTCCTCCCCTTCACTTCTTGGAGAACAATTAAAAGTGATGTGTGTAGCTGCATAAACTGAGCCCTGTTTATCCTGAAAATAAAATACCTGCACCAAGTGAAGGAAATGGTGATGCTGTCATACGAAGCCCTTTCTGTAATTTTGAAGGAAAAGGTCACCAATCCACTTTAAATTATTTAATTCCAATGCTTCAGCAGCCAGCAATTTCTTAACAAGCATGGGGAGTGTTGATTCATTTACTGTAAATGGAGCCTGAAACTTGTCTAAAGGTAAAGGTCAAGAGACCCCTGACCGTTAGGTCCAGTCGCGGACGACTCTGGGGTTGCCGGCGCTCATCTCGCTCTATAGACCGAGGGAGCAGGTGTTTGTCCACAGACAGCTTCCGGGTCATGTGGCCAGCATGACTAAACCGCTTCTGGCGAACCAGAGCAGCGCACGGAAACGCTGTTTACCTTCCCGCAGGAGCAGTACCTATTTATCTACTTGCACTTTGACGTGCTTTCAAACTACTAGGTGGGCAGGAGCAGTAGCATCTTAAGGTCATCAGGCACCCTGGTGCAGATCCCTCAGGTGCCCTCCCCTCTTAAAAAAAAAAGGAAAGCTCCGCTGCAGAGCGGAACAGGGTCCTAGTGCCTCTGCTCCGCTCGTTTACCTCTCTCCTCCGAGCGGCGCGGCTGGCGGGCGTCCAGGAGGAGGGAAAGGGAGGCCGCTGCGCAGCTCCCCCACTTGCTGGGGTGCCCCTCAGCACCCCTCAGCACCCTCGCGCCCTACACCACTAGGGTCCCTGGGCAGGAGCTGGGACCAAACAAAGAGAGCTCACCACATTGCAGGGATTCAAACCGCTGACCTTCTGAACGGCAAACCCTAGGCTCTGTGGTTTAGACCACAGCGCCACCCACCCAGCGTCTACTCAGAAGTAAATCCCATAGTATTCAATGGAGCTTACTCCCAGGTAACTGGGTAAAGACTGGACAGCCTTCCACTGTGATCTGAAGCTTTTTACTCATAACTACGTCCCACTGAGTTCAATAGGATTTATGTTTCTATTATTATTGGTTGGTTCAGCAGAGTTGTTGTAATTAGCTGAAGGTGACTGATGTAGATGTGTATATGATGTCTATGTGTGCAGTGAGATCAAATGCAGGAGAAGCTTCCTGATGGAGAATAGGATGTCCCTATTTTCATCAGATAAATGTTGGAGGGTCTACAAGCAGCCATCTTCAAAACCCTTGTTTGCCATGAATCCTTAGGCTCAAGCCCTTACCCCTCACCCCCCACCCACCTAATATGAAGCCTGAATATGTGCAAAAACCTCATCACTCCTTTCCCTCTTTTTGCTGCTTCTCCTACTGTCGAAATGTTAAGAACACAAGCTTCATTGGAAGAGGGCCCTGCCTTCTTTCATAACATGCCATGTGTATGAACAGTGTTACATAAATATATAGATGGATTATGCCACCAATTATCAGTTTTGTTCCTCAAAGTCGGGAGACATATAGAAGAGAAAAGATACCAGGGACAAATGCACAGATCTGTGGAAATGGTTAGTCAGCTGTGAAGGGACTATTGGAGAGATAAGGAACTATTGAACAAGGGATATAAGCACTCTTAGAGCAATCTGTGCTTGGCCTGTCCCTCAGCCTCTTGTTGTGTGGCAGTGATCCTGACAGGATAACTCCACCTTTTCCCACAAAAAGAGATAAGGCAGTTGCAAAGTTTACTGGGGGTGCAGGAACTTCCTCAAATCAACCAGCCTTATAACATGTCTGCTCAACCTTTCATTGCTATCATTGCCCTAGCAGACATCGAACAGCTCTGTAGTTCTCAGCATGAATTGCACAAACCACAGAGGGAGAAGCGGAAGTCAGGATTATGCTGCTGCTGTTGCGGTAACCAAGTTATACGCTTTGTTTAAGAAGGAAGCATCAATAAAAGAAAGATTTTGAAAACAAGGCTAGAGAGTCATTACTTCTACTTCATGATAAAAACGGCATCATTCGTGGTTTGTCTTGTTTGTTCAAAAATAATTTTACACCACTTTTCATTTAAAATCCACAAAGTGGTATAAACATTACAGCAAGAGCAACTACACTATATGGAGGATGGATGGCAGCTAACAGATTGAGGTTGAATCCCAACAAGACAGAAGTACTGTTTGTGGGGGACAGGAGGCGGGCAGGTGTGGAGGACTCCCTGGTCCTAAACGGGGTAACTGTGCCCCTGAAAGACTCAGGTCAATTCTGTGTCCAGGGCAGCTCCATCTGGTACGCAGGCTGAGACCCTACCTGCCTGCAGACTGTCTCACCAGTGTGGTGCATGCTCTGGTTATCTCCCGCTTGGACTACTGCAATGCGCTCTATGTGGGGCTACCCTTGAAGGTGACTCGGAAACTACAACTGATCCAGAATGCGGCAGCTAGACTGGTGACTGGGAGTAGCCGCCGAGACCACATAACACCGGTCTTGAAAGACCTACATTGGCTCCCAGTACGTTTCCGAGCACAGTTCAAAGTGTTGGTGCTGACCTTTAAAGCCCTAAACGGCCTCGGTCCAGTATACCTGAAGGAGCGTCTCCACCCCCATCGTTCTGCCCGGACACTGAGGTCCATCACCGAGGGCCTTCTGGCGGTTCCCTCACTGAGGGAAGCAAAGCTACAGGGAACCAGGCAGAGGGCCTTCTCGGTAGTGGCACCCGCCCTGTGGAACACCCTCCCATCAGAGGTCAGAGAGATAAACAACTACCTGAAATTTAGAAAATACCTAAAGGCAGCCCTGTTTAGGGAAGTTTTTAATCTGTGATATTTGATGTATTTTAATGTTTGTTGGAAGCCGCCCAGAGTGGCAGGGGAAGCCCAGCCAGATGGGCGGGGTATAAATAATATATTTATTATTATTATTATTATTATTATTATTATTATTATTATTACAATTATTAAAAAACCCAGTAAATCCAGACTGGTATTAATTGGGAGAATACACAATTTTCACAAACTGGGGGAGGGGAGGAATGGAGGAGGGACAATGCACCAACTGGAATGAAGGGGGGGGGACTTTTATACCTTTTGGACAAGAAATCAGGGTTTCCATGTGACCTGCAATTCACTAAAAGAAAGTTCCCAAGGACTGAAGAGGACCCAGTGCCTTCAAAATGGAGATGAAGCCTTAATGGGAGAAAGGGAATGCAGGAACTGGGGTGGAGGAGGAGGAAGGGGGAAGAGACTGAGGTGTGTCTGGGAAGGTGAAAGGGTCTCAGGAAGAAAGCTCAGTGGGTGGGTGGGGGGAGATTTCAAGGTAGTATGCAAGCCCAATGAGGCATCAGAAGCAACCAGAGAAGATTTGATACAATGGAATGAGCACAACAAAAGTTTCTCCTGCAGTAAACGGACACACAAGGAGTAAAATAAAGTAAACAGTAAAATAAAGTAAACAAGGAGAACGAAAGGAGAAGGGGAAGGGAACAAGAAGTAGCACACATACTTCAATTAATTAGACAAGGCACAGCAACATAAATATGACTTAAGGCACTTCTTCAGGGATGGACTCGACTGTATAAATGTCCGAGGGCAATTAATTTCGAAATGATAAGGGCAGAGGAATGAGACAACAGATGCAATCTCGGCTTTAAATGAGAGGCTGGTATCAAAGTAATGCAGAGCCCCAGAAAGAGCAGAAAGAGAGATTAATCAAAGGAAAGTGGCACTGTATAAATTAAAAAGAAATAATAAAACTTTTAATACTTCCAAGAATTACTTTCTTTATTTTAATAATAAGTGTACCAGCTTCCAGCCCTCGCGTCAGGAGTAGGGGACTTGCAAATATTGGGCTCCAACTCCCACCAGCTCCAGCCAAGATGGCAGACAATATCTGGAGGGCAACTCCTGCTTTATGAGCACAGCAAGCTCTTAACACGCTCATCCACGTGTAGCACGGAGGCAAACCATGGCTTAGTGCACATGAGCACATGAACAGGATCTCACAGAGGAGATTGCAGCGGCTTTGTTCTTCTGTAATGCAGTAAGCCGTGGCTTTGCTTAGCACAGGGGTCGGCAAACTTTTTCAGCAGGGGGCTGGTCCACTGTCCCTTAGACATTGTGGAGGGCCGGACTATTTTTTTGGGGGGGGGGGGATGAACAAATTCCTATGCCCCACAAATAACCCAGAGATGCATTTTAAATTAAAGGCCACATTCTACTCATGTAAAAACACGCTGATTCCCGGACTGTCCGTGGGCCAGATTTAGAAGGCGATTGAGCCACATCCGGGCCCTAGTTTGCCTACCCATGGCTTAGCACAGTGATGGCGAACCTATGACACGCATGTCAGTTGTGACACGCAGAGCTCTCACTGCTGGCACACGCCCCATCGGCCCATTCGCGCTGTTGTCCCCCCCCCCCCAATTTGTTCTCCTGCTCCTCCTCACGCTACAGCTTGTCTCCGCTGTTAAAACCCAAATCCTTTTTGTTGTTGTTGTTGCTGCTGGTAGCCAGAGATTGGTTTTTTTAACCCTTTCTGTGCTGTTTTTTCTGGCGCTTTGGCAGACTATGATTGGGTGTAACAGCGTTCATTTTTTAACCTGTTCTGTGCTGGGTTTTTTGGCGTTTTGGCAGACTATGTCGGTGCTGCGTGTTAGTTCCAGCAAAGGTATTATTTGTCCTTTATTTATGTTCTCTTTCCCCCCAAAAAGCGCAGCAGCTTTGGGGCATCCCCCCCAAAAAAAAACAAAGCAAATTTTGCACCCCCCCAAAAAAAACCTTCAAAACTTTGGTCAGCATACAGTTATATATTACAATTATACATTTTTGTTATTTAAACTATAAATATCGTGAAATTATGGGTTTTTTCTCTCGAAGTGACACACCACCTGAGTTATGCTCAGTTTTTTTGGCAAATTTTGACACACCAAGCTCAAAAGGTTGCCCATCACTGGCTTAGCATGTCATTTGAATCCAGACAAACCATTACCTGTAAACCATAGGACACATGTTGGTTGCAGTACATGTTTTGTCCGGAGAGCGCTAATCCATGACCCCAGGTTTGGGTACCACACTAAGCTCAGTGAAGCAGCAAAATGACCAGGAAAGAGAAAGCAGCCCCTGCCTCCTCTCCTGGGACATGCCAGTGTGCTCATTTGTGAATCGTGACTGTATTCTGCTCTGGTCAGACCTCACCTGGAGTACTGTGTCCAGTTCTGGGCACCACAGCTCAAGAAGGATACTGACAAGCTGGAACGTGTCCAGAGGAGGGCAACCAAAATGGTCAAAGGCCTGGAAACAATGCCTTATGAGGAACAGCTTAGGGAGCTGGGTATGTTTAGCCTGGAGAAGAGAAGGTTAAGGGGTGATATGATAGCCATGTTCAAATATATAAAAGGATGTCATATAGAGGAGGGAGAAAGGTTATTTTCTGCTGCTCCAGAGAAGCGGACATGGAGCAATGGATTCAAACTACAAGAAAGATGATTCCACCTAACATTAGGAAGAATTTCCTGACAGTAAGAGCTGTTCGGCAGTGGAATTTGCTACCAAGGAGTGTGGTGGAGTCTCCTTCTTTGGAGGTCTTTAAGCAGAGGCTTGACAGGCATATGTCAAGAATGCTTTGATGGTGTTTCCTGCTTGGCAGGGGGTTGGGCTGGATGGCCCTTGTGGTCTCTTCCAAGTCTATGATTCTATGAATTAGTACATTCTTCTTCCAACTCTATGTAACAAAATCCTAATTCATTCTCGCAGCACGTAAACTAACACTGGAAGAATACAAAAGATGTTAAAAAGAAAAGGCAAGGATCCCTAATTCAGCCAGGCCAAACGGAATAAATGCACGTTCTCTGTAGTGTCGTACTTTGCATTTATTTCAGACTCTGGGTTTATTTTCATAGCAGCATCAAGAGATTTTGGTCCCAGAGACCTCACACAGGGCATTTCCTCTTTATTGCTTAACTCGTCTCCTTCATGCCATTCAGGCTCAATTACGCAGAAGGCTGTAAAGGACCTGATGCTTTTGAAGTGAAGATTTCTAAACTAAACATCATCACAGAGAGCAAGACATTTCTCTGCTGCACCTTCTATTCTCAGCAGGCCCATTTTCAGTCTAAATCCTTTGGAGACTGAACTAGTCTCCTGTAGAGGTACAATGAAGAGAGGAGTTTTTTGTAAAGTCCCTGGAGGAGGAATGGTGCTAAGGATCAGACGGTTTTGCAAGGTTTGCTGGATTTTCAGAGCACAAGAGAAAATAATCTTGTTAAACAGGAACTGTCTATGGAACATAACTCCGCAGAGTACTATTGGAAGGAGAGGTATATTGGGATACAGGAAAAGCGTAACACACACAGAATATATCCATGTAGCGTTTCAGAAATTGTGTCCTAGGACAGCGTTTCTCAACCGCTGTTCCGCGGCACACTAGTGTGCCGCGAGACGCTGGCTGGTGTGTCGCGACGTGCGGCGACGAGAAGGGCGATTTGCATTGTCACGTGTCTGGCGACCGCCAATAAACAGCACTAACCCGCCGGAAAGGAAGCCGGCCAGGTCACGACGCGGGGCGAGCACAGCTCTCAACAGCCACCACCACGGGAGGGTGGTTTTAGACAAACTTAAAGAAGCTGGCTGGATGAGCTCAACCTGAAACTTGCTGAGCAAAGGATTGTGCTGGCAGAGAAATCAGCGGCTTGTGAAGCCTTATTACAGGAGATTGCAACCAACACAGCAATGGGCAAGTGTTTCTTACAGTCATAATTATATAATCAATATAGGGCGGCACAGAGTTAAATTTTTTAACTTTTTTAATGGTGGTGTGCCTCGTGAATTTTTTCATGGAACAAGTGTGCCTTGGCCCAAAAAAGGTTGAGAAACACTGTCCTAGGAAATAAACAAGGAAGTATCACTGGGAAGTACTGTATAAATTACTATCCTGCTCCAGGTTTGCCAGATCCAGATTTGGTCTAAGTAGCCGTGTCATTTATGGCAAGCATGTGAAAACTGCTTTGAGCTTTGGCACTGAAAATAAATGCTAAGGGTAGATAGCATAGAGTCAGCAGTCAAATTCACTGGATGGGGATAGCAATCCCTATCTATAGCTGCATGTGGGAAGTTCAATAGAAGTCAGAAGAATGCTTTTAAACTGCCCCTGGGAACTGCCGTCCATCCCCACATTGTAGCTCAGCCCCCAGGAAATGTAGTCTTGCCTCAGGAGAGTATGAGCAGTTGAGGCTTAGAAAGGAAAATAAAAGACACTTGTAATGTTTTAACCAAAGCAAGCAGTGCTGAACCCACCTCCTGTTCAGAAAAAGACTGGAAAATTTCCCCTACTTCCTGAAAGCACTTAGGGGTGTGGATTGGAAGGCTCAATAAAAACAAGGAAATTCAGTTTTGTTGGCATCCTTCTGTCTCAAGAGACAATGGAGTACACCTCTGGGGGTGAAGTCAAACTGTAGTAGCAGTAACCTCCCCAGGGAGGAACTCCACTCCAGCTTTGTGTGGGTTTTACTCTTTAGCCTGAGGATAACCCCAAAAGGCTCACTGGAAGGACAGATCGTGAAGCTGAGGCTCCAATACTTTGGCCACCTCATGAGAAGAGAAGACTCCCTGGAAAAGACCCTGATGTTGGGAAAGATTGAGGGCACTAGGAGAAGGGGACGACAGAGGACGAGGTGGTTGGACAGTGTTCTCGAAGCTACGAACATGAGTTTGACCAAACTGCGGGAGGCAGTGGAAGACAGGAGTGCCTGGCGTGCTCTGGTCCATGGGGTCACGAAGAGTCAGACACGATTAAACGACTAAACAACAACAACCCCAAAAGACAGCGGAACACCATCTTCCGCTCACTTTCCTCTACGGCAGGCATCCCCAAACTTCGGCCCTCCAGATATTCCCTGATCACTGGTCCTGTTAGCGAGGGATCATGGGAGTTGTAGGCCAAAACATCTGGAGGGGCGCAGTTTGGGGGTGCCTGCTCTATGGCATGTGCTGCAACCACCTCCTTGACTGCTGGACCCACTATTGGTCTCATACGCCCAAGCCAGTCTTTGCATGCAGCAGAAGTCCCTAACTCACCAAGGATTTAAGACCTACCGTATTGGCTATCCTCACCTGTATTAGCCAGCCAGTCAAAGTCCCACCCCCCTCAGGGTGTGACTGCCTTCACATGCTGAAAGCTTCTAGGAGCCACAGGTGAGAGTTGAGTGCAGGGTAGGGACCAAAGGTGGACAAACTAACACAGAAGGAGCATGGCATGTCCCTCACCTTTCCTCCTCTAACACCCCATACACCTCAAATTTCAACTTACCAATAGAAATATCAGAAGACCACAGTGTTTGGCCCCATTAAATCGTTTTTGGGGTTCCTTCTCCAACAAATTTTCCTGTGTATAAATAATGTTATTGCTCTGATGAGCTTTTTTGCTGTGTGTGCTTTTTTTTAACTTTCTGTTTGTTAAACGTATCAGCAGAACCAGGGGAAACAACAGGTGGAATTGCATTTGATACAAGAGAAAAAACATACAAGCAGAACATTCAAGCTATCAACTGTTTTATACAGCTGCCAACAGTCCAACTTTCACAAACCGCACAGAGATAAAATTAGCAACGATCTACATACTTGTATGATGCATCAAAAGTCAGCTATCATCACAAAACAGCTGGAGCAATGCGTAGCTAAGAACTTCAGGAGATAACTACAGCTTTGCTTCCAGCAGAATTTTCCAAAAATACAAATTGGATCACAAGGCGCATGGTCAGGATGTTCAAATAAAAGGAAGTACAAAAATGAGGAATACAAATTTCAATTCTTGAAGCAGCAATAGCTCTAACACTTGCGTTCAGTATTCTAAAGTAACTGAAAATCTCCTGGGTAGCTGTTTTAAAGCAGGAACAACAACAAAAATGCAGTATATGTGATGTATTTCTTCCCCTATGGAATAATATATGTGTATGTTCAATGGTATCTCCTCACACTGGGCTGCACCCATCAGTTCCTTTATACTAGCAGAAAGTGTTTATGCCAGACCAAGGTGGGGGCACCCAATTTTCACCAGTCACCACAGCCTGCAAACCACAGTGCACAGTGCAGCAGCAGCCCAATCAGGCTCCAGGAGAGAAACATAATCAACCAATCAGACAGTACTCATTGTGTAAATAATGTATATAAAGCCTGAGAAGAGGAGGAGGAGGAAGAGGAGTTTGGATTTGATATCCCGCTTTATCCCTAAGGAGTAGGGATGCGGGAGGCGCTGTGGTCTAAACCACTGAGCCTAGGGCTTGCCGATCGGAAGGTCGGCGGTTCGAATCCCCATGATGGGGTGAGCTCCTGTTGCTCGGACCCTGCTCCTGCCAACCTACCAGTTCGAAAGCATATCAAAGTGCAAGTAGATAAACAGGTACCGCTCTGGCGGGAAGGTAAACGGCGCTTCCGTGCGCTGCTCTGGTTCGCCAGAAGTGGCTTAGTCATGCTGGCCACATGACCTGGAAAAACTGTCTGTGGACAAATATTGGCTCCCTCGGCCAGTAAAGTGAGATGAGCGCCGCAACCCCAGAGTCGTTCATGACTGGACTTAACTATCAGGGGTCCTTTACCTTTTAAGGAGTCTCAATGTGGCTAACATTCTCCTTTCTCTTCCTCCCCCACAGCAAACATTCTGTGAGGTGAGTGAGGCTGAGAGACTTCAGAGAAGTGTGACTAGCCCAAGGTCACCCAGCAGTTGCAAGTGGAGGAGCGGAGACGCGAACCTGGTTCACCAGATTACAAGGCTACCGCTCTTAACCACTACACCACACTGGCTCTGAGGTTCGGGGGGGAATTCAATCACTGTTCCTATGAGCTGAAATAAAGAGCATGAAATTACTACTTGACTCTGAGTATATTTCAGTCTCTGATCTCATAAGACTATTTGCAAGGCATTCAGTTGTGTGCAACTACCACTATTTAACAAAAGATCTACACGGTCCACTGCTGTTCTGTGCACCTACATTGTGCTGCTTCCATAGAAATAATTGGAAGGCCGCACCTCACGGGTTCCTCTCGTGGCATGAAGAAGGAGGAGGATAAAGTGAATATTTGAAGGAAAAGACTTTGAGTTAAGATCAGAAAATCCGCCATAATCATATAAGATACTAAGAAAACCAGGAAGAAGAGATTCGAGGAAGTCACAAATACAATGTTAAGAAATAAGAATTGAAAAATTTATTTGTTTGTTTTATGTGTGTGTGTTGAAGGAGCAGCTGGGGGAAATCCAAACCTTACTACTACTCCACCCCTGACCTCCTGGAGTGGAGGGGGGGGGAGGACAAACTCAGCCCTAAAATGGACCGCCTTTGGCTCCCAACACCTACGGGTCCTAGTGGTGGCAGAAGTGGACTGGTGGGGGGAGGGAGGATGGAGGGATGGAATATATATATCATGTTGTGTTTTGTCTTTGTTTATATTAAAATCAATAAAAAATTATTATAAAAAGAAAAAAAAGAAATAATTGTTCCTTTGCAGCACTTTTGGCTGCACGGACCAATCGGGATCAGAAAAGCAGAAATTACAAAGTCTCCAGTCACGAGAGAAAATTCAAAGACATTTCTAACAATTGTTTTTTATAGCTCAGCTTTTCCTGAGTGTTATTTATTAGACCAAATGTAAACACCCAAACAACCAATCCAGAGATCCGTTTCTCTGTGTATTTGATTTTTATTTGCATGGAAAAGGTCCCGCTGGTGCTGTAATGTGCTCTAAACACACTGCGCCAGCAAAGTTTGCACAGATGCAGCTTGGTTTCTGGATTCCACTGCCATTTAACTGAAAGAATTAAGCTCCAAAGATGGAAACACCAAAGCACTATAGCACAGTTGGATTCCAATAACATTTTTAAGATGCATGAAAAATATTGTTACCCATATGCTTTTTTTAAAAAGAATATGAGATTATTATTATTTTTAAAAAATATTTTTATTTTGCAATAATATAGGGACAAAACAATAGATAAAAGGGGGAAAAGAAAGAAAAATAACAGACATAAACAAAGAAAAAAACAAAATAAATACAGAAATACATATATACAGCTTATATTTTTACAGTTTGTCAACCTAGACTGATGCTCTGCCGAGCCTGTGACTTCTTTCCTTCTCTACATTGGTTTTTTTTCTATATCCTCTTTGTTTTGCTTTCCTACGTTTACCTCTGTTCCTTTTGCCTTATACTCTCCCTATAATTATTATGGTCAGAGAATTTTTTATGTTGATGATTGCCGGCATTATGTACAACCTGTCAGTATTTTCAAATCTTTACCATACTTTTTTACATATTCAATCAATTTACTCCAGTCCATCCAAAACTTTTGATCTCTTATCCTTGCGGTCAATTTTGCTAACTCCATATATTCTATTAATTTCATTCTCCATTCCTCAATCATTGTTTTCCATTTCTGTGCTAACATTATTCTGGCTGCTGTGGTAGCATATAAGAAAAATCTTTGATCCTTTTTGTTTAGCTCTTTTTCCACCATACCTAATAAAATTCTTCCGGCTTCTTAGGGAACAATGAGATTATTATTTTTAAGCAGCAGAAAATTAAGGAAATTAAGGAAAATTAAGGAAAGCAATTACTAATAGTGGAAAGGTAGTGTAAATTCTCAGATAAAATAGAGAAGCTCTTATTTACATCATCATCATCATCATTATATTGCTACTACTACAATTATAGATCCAAATATTCTGCTAGACAACCTCTCACACTTGTGGTTCATGCAGAAAAGGAGAGAAGATGTACTAGCAGAATAGTGCTTAGTATTGTGGTTAAACTCAGAAAGCAAATCTCAGGATGCTGTTCGTCTGAGGGATTTGTCCACCTGGCATGATTGAACATTTATCTTGCTCTGTTTGTTTTTCAGTAATATTAGTCTGATCTACCTAAAATAGTTTCAAATGTGCTTTCTACATATTACAAAGAAAAGCCCATTAAAAGTATTATTTGAAAATAATAATAATAATAAATCTTCTATGCCTTTATCTTATAAAATTGCCCAGTTCAGTTCTAAAGGTGTGCAAAAATCCTTCTGCATCAGCATTAATGTTACACTCAGCTTTTCTAGGGCCCAAGCAAATCCCTCTTTCTGACCTTCTGACCTACCAGCTACAAAATGCATTGCAGCCTTTTGGACTAGATGATCCTGAGGGTCCCTTCCAATTCTACAACTCTATGGAAATATCATTGATGGATGCATGCAGATTGACAAAACTGTAGTGACCCCTCAGTAACAGTGCGGCACCAAAAAGCAGGTGCCATGCTTTCTAAATGTACCCACCTATCCAATTTTCCTTCCAGGCTTGACACACTGTTATCCATAATACCAAAGAATGATATCACTCTCCATCACAGGACTGTAGAGTTGGAAGGGTCATCTAGTTCCACCCTCTGGAAAACAGGAATCTCAACTAAAGCATCCATGGCAGATGGCCATTCAACCTCTGCTTTAAAAACTCCAGGGAAGGGGACCCTGCCACTTTCTGAGGGAGTCCATTCCACTATCAAACAGCTCTTACTGTCAGAAAGATCTTTCTGATGTTCAGTCAGAATCTCTTTTCTTGTAACTTGAAGCCGTTGGTTCAGGCCCTACCACCCAGAGCAGGAGAAACCAAGCTTGCTCCATCTTCCATGTTGGAAGGGCCATCTTCCAGGCCCTTGATATATTTGAAGATGGTTATCATAAAATCTCCTCTCACTCTCCTCTTTTCCAAGCGAAACATACCCAGCTCCTTCAACTGTTCCTCATTGGGCTTGGTTTCCAGGCCTTTGATCATCTTGGTCACCCTCATCTGTACACATTCTAGCTTGTCAATATCCTTATTAAACTGTGGTGCCCAGAACTGGACACAGTATTCCAGGTGTGGTCTGACTAAGGCGGAATTAAAAAGGTAAAGGGACCCCTGACCATTAGGTCCAGTCGTGACCGACTCTGGGGTTGCACGCTCATCTCGCATTATTGGCCGAGGGAGCCGGCATACAGCTTCCAGGTCATGTGGCCAGCATGACAAAGCCGCTTCTGGCAAACCAGAGCAGCACACGGAAACACCGTTTACCTTCCCGCTGTAGCAGTCCCTATTTATCTACTTGCACTTTGACGTGCTTTCGAACTGCTAGGTTGGCAGGAGCTGGGACCGAGCAACGGGAGCTCACCCCGTCGCAGGGATTCGAACCGCCGACCTTCTGATCAGCAAGCCCTAGACTCTGTAGTTTAACCCACAACGTCACAGAGTGGTGCTATTACTTCCCTTGATCTGGACACTATACTTCTGTCGGTGCAGCCTAGAATAGCATTCATTTTTAATTTCATTTTTACTGCTGCACCACACTGTCGACTCATGTTAAGCTTGTGGTCTACTAAGACCCCTAGATCCTTTTCACATGTACTGCTAGTAAGACAGGTGTCCCCAATCTTATATGTGTGCATTCCTGGTTATTCCTGCCTAAGTGACTGTAGAACCTTACATTTGCTCCTACTGAAATCCTCCTGCTTTTTGCACTGCTAACACAGACAAATTCTATTTAATCTATATGCAGCAAGGAAAGATACAAGGCACCAATTTCTACACATACACACACAGTGGAAAATCAACTTGTGGAGGGTGATTTTTAGTTGAAACAGAACCGGAGAATAAGTGTTAAAGCAGCCTCTGCCCAGTGCTCTTTCTCCACTCTTGCACAAACTGCTTTGGGTTTAAAAAATGGAGGAAAGAATCACGGAACTCCACTTATTGCTACTCTTTTCAAAGAGCCATGACTGGCTGCAGCTTTCAGTTGACTGTACACTTTCCAACAAGCACAGATTTGTCTCATTGTGGAGTGTGAAATAGTTTAGAACGGCCATGTTTATATGGGATGAATTGGCGCAGAAATGGCACCTGGCTGCTATGTGAAAAGTGTGTTTTCAATACTGAGAAGTACTGGACTCCAGAGTTACGGAGCTGGCCATAAAAAGTGCCAACTTGCTGAGCAGTAGAAAAGGCACATAGCAATTCAGATAAGGCTGAGCATGAAGCAAAATAGCACAGTTTTGTTGCAATCTGGAGTATCAGCAGGATTTTAGTTCATTGTTTGTGGGCTGCTGGGGTATATGGTACATTACAGCGGAGCATCAGCACTAATTCTACATGGCAGCTCCTCAGAATACCATCTGCTTCTCCGGTAACTGTTAATATAGTTGTAATTATCTACTTCTAAGTACTTTATTGGAATATCATTTGCAAATTAATCAACTGCAGACCGGTAAAACAAATGACATGCTTGTCAGAAAACAACGGCATTATTCCGATTTCTCTGAAGACGGGGACATACTGACTACTATGCAGAGAGAGGAGGCTTTAAAATGGAGTTATGCTCAGCTTTTAGAAATATATAAAGGCTGCTGCAAAGGCTCGACATGCATTGGTGACCTCTGAGGCATGCACTGCTCGCAAACCGCTGGGCTTACGGCCACTCCAGATTTGCTGAGACTGCAGATGCAGTACGTGCTTAAAATGGGTTGCACCAACTGTTGTGCCACCGAAACACGACGGCATCGCATTGCTAGCATTGCAAGCATGTGGCAGTGGTGCTGGAGGCCCGTATGGCCGCATCAAACAGTTAGCATTGCTGCAGCAGTTAGGCAACTCTAATTTAAACATCTGTTTAGAGTTATTGAGGTGGCAATTAAGAGAAAAACAGAAACAAGCTATTTCAACAGTCCTGACTGTAAAGGAAGATTGTATCTCTTTAACTGAGCCTACACAGTATGCTCACGGCAGGAGAGAACAGAGAGCTGATGGCTGATCTCCTTATCTTCACCTATCTCTCTCCTTAGTGACTCATTTCCCCTATGAGCTGGGAAGGAGAAGAGCAATAAAAGTTAGGCACCAAGGAAAGGAAAGGGAGCAAACTCCTGCTTCCCTAAACTTTTTACGCCAAACACCCAGAATTTTCTATGCCTATCGCTATAGAAGCCTTCCCTACATAACCCTCAATCCTCAACTAGAATGAACTCTCATGGGGTGAGAGCAACCTGTAACTTGGGTCTTGTTCATTGGTATAGTAACATTAATGTATATGATGCCTTACAAAAAGAAACACAAAAACACTCACGTGCAGGTCCACAAGAGGAGATTGTGCTCTAAATGTTGGCAAGATCACCAAGGACCTTTGTGGTAAGAGTTAAGGGGGGAATTAGTATGCACAAAGGGACCCAGGTTGCGCTGTGGTTAAACCACTGAGCCTAGGGCTTGCTGATCAGAAGGTCAGCGGTTCGAATCCCTGTGACGGGGTGAGCTCCCGTTGCTCGGTCCCAGCTCCTGCCAACCTAGCAGTTCGAAAGCACGTCAAAGTGCAAGTAGATAAATAGGAACCACTACAGCGGGAAGGTAAACGGCGTTTCCATGTGCTGCTCTGGTTTGCCAGAAGCGGCTTTGTCATGCTGGCCACATGACCTGGAAGCTATACGCCGTCTCCCTCGGCCAATAATGCGAGATGAGCGCGCAACCCCAGAGTCGGTCACGACTGGACCTAATGGTCAGGGGTCCCTTTACCTTTTAGTATGCACAAACGGAGTTACGTATAGTTACGCTTGGTTTCAGCTGGGGTGAGGGGCAAAGGGGGGGGTTTAAGAGGTATTATGGACCAGTTCATGGCTGGGTTGTCGGGTTGCAACTTTCATCTTAGAAAGTTACAAGGTCATGACAGATACCACAGTCAAAGGCTGCTTGCACACCATACAGGTACCTCTACTTACGAATGTTTCTACTTACGAACAGAGCTCCGTCCACCATCTTGGATTTTTCTTTTCTTAGATTTTTTCTACTTTACATATTTATAGATAGGGTTGCTTTGACTTACAAATTTTTTCTCCCAATGCATTCCTATGGGATTCGACCTACAATTTTTTCCGACTTACGAATGTGCGTTCGGAACGCATTAAATTCGTTCCCCAACCCCCCACCCAAAAACACCAGCGAATTTTTGTAAAAATCCTAGGAGTTTATTCTTCATGGAGCTACAACTCCCAGCACCCTTAGCAAACTACAGTTCCCATGATTCTTTGGGGGTGTGTGCTTTGAATATTGAGAGGCTGGTTTGCCCTCCCACCCAGCCCAACCCCACCCAACCATTTTTGGCAAAAGGAGAGGGAGGTAAAGTAGCCTGGAGATGAGAAGGTTAAGGGGTGATATGATAGCCATGTTCAAATATATAAAAGGAAGTCATATAGAGGAGGAAGAAAGGTTGTTTTCTGCTGCTCCAGAGAAGCAGACACGGAGCAATGGATTCAAACTACAAGAAAGAAGATTCCACCTAAACATTGGGAAGAACTTCCTGACAGTAAGAGCTGTTCGGCAGTGGAATTTGCTACCAAGGAGTGTGGTGGAGTCTCCTTCTTTGGAGGTCTTTAAGCAGAGGCTTGACAGGCATATGTCAAGAATGCTTTGATGGTGTTGCCTGCTTGGCAGGGGGTTGGACTGGATGGCCCTCATGGTCTCTTCCAACTCTATGATTCCATGACACAGTGCTAAACGCAACACCCTGGTGGGAATGCAAATCGCCCCAGTCCCTGGTTCTCAGATGGATGAGCAGAGAGGGGCCAACAACCATGATTTCATCCGATGTGCCCCTGGATTCCAAAGGGGATTGGGCCAAAAAATATTAGCCACCTTCATCAGTACCCTTGCACCTCCTCTTGACACCTGCTGCAGGGCACAGCTGGAAGATTCACATGCAGCAGAGGTGAGTTAATGGGTGAGGTTCAGCAACCTACTGGGGAACAGGGCAGAAGCAACCACAGCTATACCTTGCCTCTCACAGCTCTGCACCTTGCTTGCAAATGCAATGTATCTTCACATGGCAACCCAGCAATCCCTTATTGTTACACTTGGGAAGCTTTAATAACTTCAAAGCAAGTTGTACCAGGAGTGATGCTAAACCATAACTAAGGGGGGAGGGGAAATAAAACATCGTCTACAGGTAGACATTTCCTGCGGGCAATTAACATAATGGCTTGCGTTGTTTTTCTTAAGAGTCAAAATGAGATTCCGAGTTTGCTATCAAGTTTCCCCATGCAGATAGCATAAAATAGCTGTTACACAGTAAGCCTGTCAAGCCGCAGATTTTTGCATTTGCCTTACTTATAATTTGTGAGATATAAGAGGACTTGCAAAGAAAAATACAATATTCTACCTCACTGAGCATGTAATACATAAGCCATGTTTCCTGAAGCATCAACTTTGGATGTTGTTTCTCTGGCAGTAGTTTAAGTGAAGCTCTTTCTAATGGCAAAATATCACAGGACAAAGCTGATCAATGATCACTGTGTGGTATTTCTGCATTCATGGTTGAGAGCTCACAAATAAAAGCAAGCAGGTTATGTGCTCTGTGATACAATTGCCCCTGTATCACTGAGTTCCACGATCTCAACGTTTTTCTTTTGCTATATTCAGAGAATTGTAGAGTTGGAAGGGACCCCAAGCCTCATCTTGTCCAACCCCTGGCAATGGAGGAATTTCCCTCAAAACATCCATGGCAGACAGCCATCCAACCTCCAAGAAAGGTTAGTCCATAACCTCCCAAGAGATTCTGTTCTACTGTTGAACAGCTCTTACTGTCAGAAAGTTCTTCCTTATGTTTCCTCCTGATTGCTTAGCACCTATTTATTTGACTTATATAGGCTACTGCTTCATGTTTCATCAGAATTCTCTGTGGAATTTACATAACTCGACAAAAAGGTCAACATGAAAAATTCCACAAATACAGCTAATAATAATAATTCCACAGTTTAGGTAACATAACAGGTATAAATACCCCAAGAAGGTAAGTAAATTGTCTTAGAATTTTGAAGTGTCAGGCATAGCTCTAGTAGCTTTAGCCCAAACGTAGCAGAGTTTTCCTGCACAGCGCAGAAGCTAGTTGAGGTGGAAATGACTAGTCGGCTAGATGCAGAATAACTATTTACAGGATTTATTAAAAGAAAATAAAAGCAGCAGAGTTTCTCCATACAAAGCAAAGCAAAATAAATCCTCTCTGTCTCTCTCTCTCCAACCATACACAGCACTCCTACTCCTAACACCCAACAAGAAACAACTGTGCTAGCATTCCTAGATAACAGAGTTCAGTGCTGGTCGTTAACCAATCAGAGAGTAGTTTCCAGGTCAGGCAGACCTTGGCTTTCTGCCAAGAGTAAATTGACACTGCCTTGAGTTAATTGTATGAAGCAAGAATCTGTAAGTTTCCCATGAGAACCAATTAACAGAAACTGAACAAATTGACCATGGTGTGAAGGGAGAAAACTCAGTTCCATATTGTTCTGATTGTTCTGGCTCTCCATATCAGTGTGAATATCAAGAGCTTGGCTGCTTGATCAGCACTCCCATGTAATGTTATCCATTTATGATGGGTCAAAGCACTGTCCACCCAAATATTTGGAGTGAAATTGAGGGTTTGAAGGGTACAAAGTGCCCCACTTGCCAAGAGCAACAGGCGCTCACCTCAGGAGCTGGGTATGTTTAGCCTGGAGAAGAGAAGGTTAAGGGGTGATATGATAGCCATGTTCAAATATATAAAAGGATGTCATATAGAGGAGGGAGAAAGGTTGTTTTCTGCTGCTCCAGAGAAGCGGACATGGAACAATGGATTCAAACTACAAGAAAGAAGATTCCACCTAAACATTAGGAAGATCTTCCTGACAGTAAGAGCTGTTTGGCAGTGGAATTTGCTGCCAAGGCGTGTGGTGGGGTCTCCTTCTTTGGAGGTCTTTAAGCAGAGGCTTGACAGCCATATATCAGGAATGCTTTGATGGTGTTTCCTGCTTGGCAGGGGTTTGGACTGGATGGCCCTTGTGGTCTCTTCCAACTCTATGATTCTATGATTCATCGTGCGGATTCGAACTGTTGATCAGCAAGCCTAAGAGGCTCAGTGTTTTAGACCACACTTGACTAAGCAAAGTGGTGATACTTGACTTCTGCCACTTTGCTGTGAGGCTATAGCACATTGCTGGAAGGGTGGGCTGAATCTCCATATTCACCAAGCACCCCACTTTATATATGGAAGTTAAATATTTTAAATCCCCAGAAGGAAATTATGCAATTCTTATAACAAACAAAACACAAATCAGAATGTGTGTGTGTGTGTGTGGCTTTTTTTTAAAAGGACAGTGTCAGGAAGGGGTTACATTTTCTTGAAGAGCTTCCCCAGTTTCGTTTTCTTATATATTTCTCTGATGTGGTTTATTCAGAATATAATGATGGCAATTGCTTTGAAGTTTCAATGGATTGATTTCCTTATCAGTTAAATGGGAATTTGCCTGGGGGAAGACTGTGAGTCTCTACAGCCAGATAGTGAGGCTGGGAGGATTGCATTTGGCCCCTGAGCCCAAGGATATGTAAAGGTAAAGGTAAAGACCATTAAGTCCAGTCATGACTGACTCTGGGGTTGCGCGCTCATCTTGACAAAATGTTGCAACATGAATTTCTCCAGCAACCGACCACACCTCCTCTTAGGATAAAGTAACGGTAAAGGGACCCCTGACCATTAGGTCCAGTCGTGACTGACTCTGGGGTTGCGCGCTCATCTCGCATTATTGGCCGAGGGAGCCGGCGTACAGCTTCCAGGTCATGTGGCCAGCATGACAACGCGGCTTCTGGCAAACCAGAGCAGCACATGGAAACGCTGTTTATCTACTTGCATTTTGACGTGCTTTCGAACTGCTAGGTTGGCAGGAGCTGGGACCGAGCAATGGGAGCTCACCCCGTCCCAGGGACTTGAACCACTGACCTTCTGATCAGCAAGCCCTAGGCTCAGTGGTTTAACCCACAGCGCCACCTGCGCCCCTATACCTATACCTATACCTAAAATGCAATACCACCAAACAAGAGCTTGTAAGAATAGGATTTACATGTAAAATGCTGAAATATTGCCACAGTGTTGCTTTTCCCCATAAGAAGCTCGGGCCACATGGCTTTTACAAGCCATTCTTGTGTTCCTATACCAATCATTTAAGAACTTTTGCCACTGTTACTAAGCCAAGTTTCACTGCCTGTGTTTTCTTACTGCTATATGGAAAAGCACATGAATCTGACCTGGGGTGGGGTGGGGAACCATTTTTAACTTACTAAATGTGTGGCCTTTCTTCTATGCTCGTGGAAGTAGGAAACTTCGTAAGGAACTCACAAGAGCATATTTTAAAGGTCTAATAGCCTATATTTCCACACTTTACTTTGCTGCTTGTTTTGCGATTTTAAATCTCTGCTGGGATGTTCTCACAAAAGAGAACTTGCCCCAAACCTGGAACTTGGCATCCAAAAAATCTCCTTTATATACATGTTTGTGTGTTTTTTCCTTGCCAACCAACATGAAAGGTATTACTGAATGAAGCTTCTATGTTGTCCAGAGTATTAACTTCTTGCTACTTCCTGGTAAAAAAAGCAACACTTTATTTACATGTTGCAATTCAGGTTCAAGCTTTTTTTCTGAGTAGCTTTTAAAGTCTTCAGCTTAAGAAACCGATGTTGGGGACTCTGGAGCAGAAAAACTCACCCTACAGCTGTTCTAGTCTTGGTTTGGATACAGCCACTGAAAGTTCTATTTCCAAGTTTAATTTCCAAGCAAAGGGTCTGCTGGTTTCTCTTTAAGGTTTCCAGACTCAAAAGAGAGCAGGGCAATTAAAGGCACAGAAGTCCTGCCCTCTACTGAGTCTGGCAACCCTACCAATATATTCAGTTAACTTTCATAAGTAGGGGAGACCATTTTTCAGGCGCTTACCCGCCCCCTACAGATGTAAGCTCCTGTTACAATATTGCACCAGTGTTTTCCTCTTTGTGCTTAAGCACACTTTTGCAAGTTCTCAAATGTTCGTATCAGTGGCTAAAAACATATGAATTGGCCCTCGATACAAGGAAGCGACATAACACTCTAGATTTTATTTTAATTTGTTTTGGGGGGGAACCTACACCGACAATTGCTAATCGTTTAAAAGGGTCTCCATTAAAAGCCACACATTCCAAATGTTCAAATATTTGTCAATGCCGTTTTGGGGGTTGAAGCTGAGCTTGCTTATTCGTCTCTTAAAGGTTACTGCTTCCCAAATATTGGACTACAATAGTTCACACTTTGCAGTATATTTAGTGTAATTATATTTCTAAGCAATCCGAAAAGTGAAAGTATTGCATTCTAATACAGAACTCCAAAGCTTAATATGCACAAAACCTATGCAAAAACAACTTTATTATGAAGATTCTTTTTTTAATGTTGCTGCTAGAACGGTGTTACACTGGTGTTTCCCACAGGAAATACATAAAAGTGCAAGAGGCAGGTACATGCCATTAAACATGCGGCATATACACAAACCAGGCACCCACAAACAATCAGAACTTCATGGCACACATACATGTTTTTGAGGTTTTTTTGCTGCCAAATGCTTTATTTCTAAGGAAAGCACAAAAAATGAAATGCTTTTCCAAGGTGGGCCAAGTGAAGTTCTCCCATCACTCACTAGTCAGCCACACTTTGCAAGGAGCAAGGCAAGGGAGCAAGAGGCCAGATGCAACCAGGCAGGGATAGCGTTGCTGTGGCAAAGAGCTGAAGGGAAATGCTGAGCTTTTATCCCTCCCAGCTCCTGCCACCAGGTGCAGTGAGGTATCAAATGGCCTCACCTGAGTGACCACTCCTTGCTTCTCCAGCACAAGCTGAGGCCTCACCTGAGTGGTCACTCCTTGCTTCTCCAGCACAAGCTGAGGCCTCACCTGAGTGGCCACTCCTTGCTTCTCCAGCACAAGCTGAGGCAGGCCCCAGTCCTGCAAAGCACTACAGGCCCCAGAGCCTGACTCCTGCCCATACTCCTGACAAGAAGACACACTATGGCTTATTTTCAGGGGGGATCTTATTCCAGCGGGAAGGGCTCTGCATGGCTGAGCTGCTGCCAGGAGGTGCCGCATCCATGTCTTATTTTCGGGGTATGGCTTATATTGCGGAAATGCGTAGAAATCCTGCTACGGCTTATTTTATGGGTATGTCTTATTTTCGGGGAAACAGGGTAGATGCAGCTCCCAAATGCCAAGGATGTTTTGAGACAGCTAAATATGTGCCACGGCTCTGAGAAGGTTCAGATATATTAGGTTTACTTCTGAGCTAGAAGCAGCTTACATCTCTGTGGTTCTAACCTTCATTCAGATTATGATCGATTTAAATCTCTTTAGCTAGATCTACTCAGGTTATTGCTATTGCAGCCCTATTGACTGCAATGTTGCACTTAGCATCACTTATTCCACTTTTATCACCCTTGGTCATTCTTGCATGACTACCTGCTTATGGGCAAGCTCAGCCATTTCAATTAGTACGTAACACTAGAAAGGAAGCATGGATTAAATTAAAATAAAAGTATAATGACTTGATGTCAAACTCCTTAATAACCCATGTCTTTGTTCATGAGAGAGGTTTTTGTAATGCTTAGTGTGGTTCAAAGATTTTTAGTATAGACATTTACTGTTCCTTATTGTGATTCATACATAGCCAACAATGTATTAAACCTTGAAAACAACTGAAGCCATTATTTAAAGGTTAGTGATACTTAGCTATGGTGCGAAATGTTTTGGAACAAATAAAAATATATCCAAAAGGTTACATTTTGGTAACTACAAAAGACACACACAAAAAAAATAACTGCCATTCTATTTTCAAATGATACCAGAAATAAAAATTCATAAAGACAGGCTAGTCAACTGTACTATTTTTTAAGGCAGTTGCTAATTGGCATTGGCTATCTTATTTCAATATCAAATTTTAAAATTTGGAGTATCTAGCTTTCAAGTCACAATTTTTAAATATTCACAGGACAATAAGGAAACACAGTAATGCCAATTTAACAGTGGACAAATGGCACCTAGAAATCAATATAGAAGCCACCTTATTCATAGTCACTCCGTTGATCCATCTCACTCTGATTACTCAGGGCTTCATGAAGGAGGTTTTTATGAGTCTTTACTAGATACAAAGGGACGCGGGTGGCGCTGTGGTCTAAACCACAGAGCCTAGGGCTTGCCGATCAGAAGGTCGGTGGTTTGAATCCCCGCAACGGGGTGAGCTCCCGTTGCTCGGTCTCTGCTCCTGCCAACCTAGCAGTTCGAAAGCACATCAAAGTGCAAGTAGATGAACAGGTACCGCTACAGTGGGAAGGTAAACGGCGTTTCCATGCGCTGCTCTGGTTCACCAGAAGCGGCTTTGTCATGCTGGCCACATGACCCGGAAGCTGTCTGCAGACAAACGCCGGCTCCCTCGGCCTATAGAGCGAGATGAGCGCCGCAACCCCAGAGTCGTCTACAACTGGACCTTATGGTCAGGGGTCCCTTTACCTTTACTAGATACAAAACCTGAAGATTGAAAAATGTGAATATGTATGCAAAACACATTATCTACCAGTGACGTAAGGACTTTCCCAAGTCCTCAGTTTGCTGTCCTCTCCCCACGCTCATTGTATTAATATTATTCTATTCATTCATCACATTTATACCCTGCCCAACCTCCCTTTGAAAATTTCTGAGCAGCTTACATTTGGTCTTGAGGTGGGTTTCCCATTGGGGAAGCTTACAAGGTGAAACATGCTTAGCTTCACCAATACAGCTGCATCATTATCAGTTATCTGAAGCTCTGGCTTGTTCATAGATTCAGTATGTGAACCAGAGTCTGGAGAGAACAGGAAGAGAGGAACCAGGTGCTGCTGATATTGCTGCCTCTTGTGCATTCCAGAAAGGCAAATAACTACTAGGCCATCTGTCTCATGACAGCTTACCTTCCAAGTCCCGGACTGCAGAATCCGGGACCGGCAGCCGTGTGACATCAGAAGTTGCATCAACGTAACTTCCGGTGTCGCTTTGCCCTTCTATGGGCACCAAAAATGGCTGCCGCCGGCTTCGAAAGTCACTTCTACGCATGTCAGGAAGTGCGTCGACGCAACTTCCGGTATCGCTCTGCCCATCTATGGGCACCAAAAATGGCTGCCGCCGACACTGGAAGTCGCGTTATGCACTTCCGGACATGCGTAGATGTGACTTTTGAAGCCGGCAGCGGCCATTTTTGGTGCCCATAGAAGGGCAAATCAGAAAAAATGGCCGCCAGCAGGAGAAAATAATGGAGAAAAACAGGAGACAGAGTGATACGGGGGACCACCGGGAAAAGGTAAGTAAAAACAGGGGTTTCCCGGGGAAAACGGGGTACTTGGCAGCTATGCATGACAGGGACCTGTTGGGAACCATATTTGTTTTTTCCTCTGCTGCGGATCATCATCGATGATTTCCTAGTTTCCAAATGCACGCATTTAACACATACATTCTTTACTGCAGGTTATACTGAGCCAACTCATAAGGAGCCCAGTTGTGCAGCAAGCACAGTGTATGGGGAAAGGAGTGGTCCCCGCAGAATACAGATGGTGGTCATCTCCACTGTAAACAATAGCAGCAGTGTTGTTGCTGGTATCAAAGGTGTATAAAATACTAAATTATTTGTAAGCACAAAGTGACAAGAAAGAGAGCAACGGAATGTATCTGAAACACCCTACAGTTTCTTATCTGCATAGAACAGGGCTTGTTGATTCAGGATTACAATCCTCAGTCAACAGCCTCCGGAACATCCTGAATAAACAAGGCAAGATAAATAATTTGCATGTATCCACTTACTTTGCATAATTCAATCTGCTTCCTAAATTAAGGGTTTCAAAGAATTTACGATTGTTTGCAAAGACTTGCATAGGAATAAGCAAGTTGAAAGAAAGGGAAATAGTAAACAAAGGGCATGGAGGTTGGGGATTAGGTAAGGACTAACACAATGGGCTGGGACACGGGTGGCGCTGTGGTCTAAACCACTGAGCCTAGGGCTTGCCGATTGGAAGATCGGTGGTTCAAATCCCCGTGACGGGGTGAGCTCCCGTTGCTCAGTCCCAGCTCCTGCCAACCTAGCAATTTGAAAGCACGTCAAAGTGCAAGTAGATAGATAGGTACCACTCCGGCGGGAAGGTAAATGGCGTTTCCGTGCGCTGCTCTGGTTTTGCCAGAAGCGGCTTAGTCATGCTGGCCACATGACCCGGAAAAACTGTCTGCAGACAAACGTCGGCTCCCTCGGCCAGTAAAGCAAGATGAGTGCCGCAACCCCAGAGTCGTTCGCGACTGGACTTAACTGTCAGGGGTCCTTTACCTTTACCTTTTAACACAATTGGCCACTGAACATCTAACTCAATTTACTGAAATTCATTTTAAATGCCAGGTGATGAACACACCTACAAAGCCTAAGAAGACTTTTATCCATGTAGAGCCAGAAAAAAAATGGTAGTTATCAGCATAATCTGTGGCTATGGAGTGGGGGGAGATGCTACAGTAATGTCCCATTTGGACTACTGCAATGTACACAACGAAGGGTTATCTAGGAAGATCACACAGAAGTTGCAGCTGGTGCAGAATGCAGCCTTAGCCTCCTGAGTCACAGAAAATGCAACTCCTTAATCTGTTTTAACTGCACAGGCTGCCTTTTTGCTTCTAGGCATAATTCAAAGAGCTGTTTTTGACCTTTAGTTTAAAGCCAGTGAATTTCAAAATGTGGGGGTGGGCGGGGGGTGAGGAAGGAGGGATGAAAAATTCTAGTAAGAGCTAAACTGTCAAGTGCAAGCAAAGGCGCTGGTGTGATTGACAAGTAATGAAAACAGTGGAATTGTCCATCTGTCTTTGGGGTCTTCCAGTTGCCAGTGCCACATACGTGACCCCCTACTGGCATTTCATCACCACCATTCTCTCTCTTCAGTCCACAAAAGAAAGTCTCTTAGGATGATTTCACTGCAGGACAGCAAAAGCATCCACTGGCTTTTTCAAAAAACAAAAAGAAAGAAAGAAAGAAAGAAAGAAAGAAAGAAAGAAAGAAAGAAAGAAAGAAAGAAAGAAAGAAAGAAAGAAAGAAAGAAAGAAAATTAGCCAAATTATCCTTGAACGCTTGACTACGTGAACATGCATAAACGGCCTATAAAAATTCAGCAGCTGCAATAATCAATAGACCACTCGGCAGATCCACTTTGATAGATTCAGATGGGAAACAATGCTTGGCTAAGAAATGATGTGGTGTATTGCTCCTCCACTGTTAACACCTTAAACCCATTTCGGACATGCTGCCTGGTCTCACAACCGAAAGCAGCTGAACCCGAACACAAACATGACAAATCTGGTCCACGGTAAAGCTGAAGCAAAAAGGAATGTTTGAGTAACAAAACTTGCTTAGTGCAAATACACGAAGGCTGTGTGTGTATATGCACATATAACTCTGCAGATATAAGCCTTGTTTTAAGGGGCACTGGAGAAACTGCTCCTGGAGCTCTATAGAACAGCTTCATTCTGCTTTATGAATGGCATCCATAAGGTTGGCAATGTTGTGGTACGAGATGTGGGAGTTGAATCAAAGGAGCGCAGGGATGCATTTACACACACACCAGAAATATTGTATTTCAACTTAGTAAGCAGGAAAATAAATCTATTGACATCTATTGCAAGAAAACTTCAAGTGAGGCATTGAGAAATTAATTAGTTTATGAAACAATAACATGCAGGAGCAGAAATAACATGAAGGATCATAAATTTCAGAATTATGGGTTGTTTTCATTTTACTCTTATTTGTTTAAAGCATTCATCAGAAGTTTACAGGGTGGTGCACGAAAGTGTGAATAGAACCAATAAATAAACACAGGAAAATACAATAAAAACAAGAGGCAAACCTGAGAAACCTGAAAAGCAAAAGATTCCCCCCAAAAAATCATCTAAAATGCCTAGACAAATGCTTTGGGAAGACATCCCAAAGTCATGATACTACTACAGAAAATGTCCTCTCCCCTGTGGGTTATTCACATACCTAAGGGCCTTTTCTGTATTCAGGTATAAGTAAGCTAGCACTTATATAATATAGCATTTTTCTCCCTGAAATGACTTGAAAAATATTCGTGCAACCATTTGGTGTTCACAAGTACTCTGTTTTCACACTACCTGATCTTGGGATGGGATGGGGAGCAGTGGCTTGGCTTATTACCAAGAATACACCAGCCACACTGTTCCATTAAAGAAAGTGATGTCAAGGGCATTAAGATATCGCAGAAGATGTTTCTATAGAAGTCAGTATTTGCAAATGTCAAGCATATAATAGTACAGTGCAGAGTTGCAAATTAAAATATTTTAAGGGTTGTTGTTGTTAAAGTCGAAGTGAGAAACCTCAGCGTTTCCACTGAAGAACCTTGGCATTAGATGTGAACATCCACTGTAGATCTAATACAAAAAGTGGTAAATATATCTACTACATCTGAAATTTCATTCTTCCTCCATTAATAATGTCACAGTGGCAATCTTCTTCTTCTTCTTCTTCTTCTTCTTCTTCTTCTTCTTCTTCTTCTTCTTCTTCAGAACAACCCTGTGAGGTTCATTAGGCTGGAAGTGTTCACTCAAGTTCACTCAATGAGCTTCATGACAGAGCAGGGATTTGAAAGCAGGTTTTGCAATTTTGGCACCTATCACTTTGGTTCACTATTAGAAGGAGTGGCGTTAAAGTGCATCTATGGTGGCCTGATGAACACTCAGGGTTGTATAAGACTATCAAGGATTAGAACAAACAGGAATGCATGGGAAGAGGGTTGAGGAAAAACTTGATCCCTCCTCTGACAGCCAAGTCTGAATATTACTATATACCTGAGTAATCAAGTTATATTTCAGGTTTTGTTAGGGAAGTAACAATATCTCCCTAGAAGAGATTTTAAAAATGCAAGCTTCAAAGACCTGATATTAAACATATCCAATACAGTGGTACCTTGGTTTACGAACTTAATCCGTTCCGGAAGTCCATTCTTAAACCAACGCGTTCTTAAACCAAGGCGTGCTTTCCCATAGCAGCGGGGGACTCAATTTACAAATGGAACACACTCAACAGGAAGCGAAACATGTTTTTATTCCAAGGCAAAGTTCACAAACCAAAACACCTACTTCCGGGTTTGCAGTGTTCTTAATCCAAGTTGTTTATAAACTAAGCTGCTCTTAAATCAAGGTACCCCTGTATTAGGGATGCAGGTGGCGCTGTGGTCTAAACCACTGAGCCTAGGGCTTTCCGAACGGAAGGTGGGCAGTTCAAATCCCTGCGACGGGGTGAGCTCCTGTTGTTCAGTCCCAGCTCCTGCCCACCTAGCAGTTCGAAAGCACGCCAAAGTGCAAGTAGATAAATAGGTACCGCTACAGAGGGAAGGTAAATGGCGTTTCCGTGCGCTGCTCTGGTTCGCCAGAAGCAACTTAGTCATGCTGACCACATGACCTGGAATCTGTCTGCAGACAAACGCCGGCTCCCTCGGCCTATAGAGCGAGATGAAAACGCAACCCCCGAGTCGTCCACGAATGGACCTAACGGTCAGGGGTACCTTTACCTTTTACCACTGTATTAAATTCAAAATTATCCTCCCTCAAGAACACAGTCTCTCTTCCCTCTTATACCTAGTACAGAAATGTCCTCCTGGCCAGGGTCTCTTACATCCTCTCAATCCAATACTACAAAAACTATAGAAAAAGCCAAATGCCTTAATAATATGGTTGCTAGTGATGCTAAGTAATCCTAAGCTTGTGGTGTAGCAAGATTCTCAAGAAGCAGAAAGTAAATGCTCAAGTAGAATGGAGGGGATAAAGATGTACTTAAGCATTTAATACAAATCTTCAGCAAAACACATGAAACATTCTGTTTGCAGGGGAATAAATTCTGGATATGTGTATGCGAAGGTGTTGGCAAAACATTTTCAGATAAGAAAAAGAGACGCCACAGAAGAGCACAGTGCCCTTGGAAATACCTATAATTAAACATAAGCTGCTTTCACAATGGAAAATGAACCTTCAAAAGCCCCTCTGCTGCTACTGATACTTCAGCTTCACTCTTCACTTGACACAATGTAGGCGAAGGGCAACAAGACGCTAGGAAATATTTTTTTCAGCATTTGGACCAGTGCCACCAAATCAATAATGGTGGAACAAAGTGAATTACAAGGCTCCATACCTTCAATCACTGGAGAGGTAGAGGTAGCCAAAAAGAGAAATGGAAACTAGGTGTTGAGAATCTGGATATACTAAAGCAGACTAAGCTTAGATTTCATTATCTGGGGTAGCAGAAGAGATACGTTATTCCATCTTAAACCTTGTTGGCAGGGCTTTTTTCAGGGGGAACTCACAGGAACTCCATTCCAGCACCTCTCAGGTAGGTTCCAACACCACTGCCATTTTAAGAGAATGGGGCAAGTGTTCATGGTAAGTTCCAGCACCTCTTTTTCTAGAAAAATAGCACTGCTTGCAGTCGTCCACATTAGGGCATAACTGGGTGACCTAAAACATCCAGTAAGTCTCTCTTAATTACTTCCAGGCATATCCGCAACTGAGCGACCTTTCGGCTTTGGCCCAGTGAGAGCTGGACCATAAAGAAGGCTGATCGCCGAAGAATTGATGCTTTTGAATTATGGTGCTGGAGGAGACTCTTGAGAGTCCCATGGACTGCAAGAAGATCAAACCTATCATTCAGCCCTGAGCGCTCATTGGAAGGACAGATCGTGAAGCTGAGGCTCCAATACTTTGGCCACCTCATGAGAAGAGAAGACTCCCTGGAAAAGACCCTGATGTTGGGAAAGATTGAGGGCACTAGGAGAAGGGGACGACAGAGGACGAGATGGTTGGACAGTGTTCTCGAAGCTATGAACATGAGTTTGACCAAACTGCAGGAGGCAGTGGAAGACAGGAGTGTCTGGCGTGCTCTGGTCCATGGGGTCACGAAGAGTCGGACACGACTAAACGACTAAACAACAAGTCTCTCTTAACTAGAGATAGTGCTAAAATCCTAGTCAGCAACTAGATTTTCAGGGGGAGCACTTTGAGGAGCTAGGTGTGCTGTATCTTAATAAACAACATCCAAATTAGGTTGCCTCCAAGCTCTGTTGACACAGGTACCACTTTATTTTCAACTTTCTCTGTGGACAACATAGCATTCTTTGGGAGCTGAATTTGCCCCAGAGGCTGCCGGTTTCTAACCACTATTTTAATGGTTGATGGTGTGGCAATAGAACTCAAAGTAGTACTGTACAATGAAACTGATTGGAATTAACTTTAGGACCACCGAGAGTGCAAGGCAACTCCTCTCTTTAGTAACTTATGGAATTCACTGCCATAAGATATGGTGATGGGCACTGGCTTAGTTGCTTTTAGATGGTAACAAGAAAAAGTCATGGTGTATAGGTCTGCAATGACTACTCTACTGCGCATGTTAAACTTACATGCTCAGTGTAGCTATAAATGTCAGGGTAGGGATGGGGAAGAATTTTGATTTAGTTTGCATTTAAAGACAAGTGTACCTAACTTGCACTTTCCAAAGTAATATGTGAACTGAAATACAGTCATGCTTTGAAATTCACAACTCTTCCTGCCTAAGTGCAGAACCTTACATTCATCTCTATTGAAATTCATTTTGTTAGTTTGGGACCAGTTCTCCAGTCTGTTAAAGCAGGCATCCCCAAACTTCAGCCCTCCAGATGTTTTGGACTACAATTCCCAACATCCCTGACCACTGGTCCTGTTAGCTAGGGATCATGGGAGTTGTAGGCCAAAACATCTGGAGTTTGGGGGCTGCAGTTTGGGGATGCCTGTGTTAAAGTCATCTTGAATCCCAATTCTATACTTTACAGCATTAGCTACCCCTCCCAGTTTGGTGTCATATGCAAAGTTGATTAACATCCCCTCAATTCCTTCACCCAAGTCATTTATAAAGAGGTCAAACAACAATGGCCCAAGACAGAACCCTGCAGCACCTCATTTGTCATATGAGGAACCATTAGTGAGTACTTTTTAGGTTTGGTCAGACAACCAGATGCTAATCCACCTAACAGTTACCTTGTCCAACCCATATTTTACCAGCTTCTCCGCAAGAAGTCCTCTACTGACTATCATGGGGGACTATGTCAAAAGCCAACATACACTTCATCCATAGCATTCCCCTCATCCACCAATTGTAACTTTATCAAAAAGAAAAAAGAAAAAAAAGTGTTTTTTCTGGCATGACTTGTTTTTGAGAAACCAATGCTATGTCTTGGTAATCACAGCAATTCACAGACCAACTGTTAAATATCTGTTCTAGGATCTTTCCTGGTACCGACATCAAGCTGACTGGCTGGTAGTTACCTGGGTCTTCTCCCCCCCCCCTTTTTGAAGATGGGGACAATATTTGCCCATCTCCAGTCTGCAGGAACCTCACCTGTTCAACCACAGATTATCAAATAGCATAGACAGAGCCTTTGTGATTACACCCACAAGCTTCTTTGGTACTCTGGGTGCAGCTCATCAGGCCCTGGAAATTTGAATTCATTTAAAGTAGCTAGGTGTTCCCTTATCATACACACATAACTGGCAACAACTAACAGGTCTCAACTTTGCATCTGGAAGTTAAGCGCCATGATTGTCACCATTCATAAATGTCACTGCTAACATTTGCAACATTCTAAGCTTCTTGTTTTTCCATATCCATTACAATGTCACAATAAGGGGAGAAAACAGAGGTGAAAGATCTGCACTCTCATCCAGTGATTTGAGAGGCTGAGTGAGTCTGTCAAAAAGAGGACAGGGAGAAAAGGTGCCAGGCAGAAACTGCACAGACCTGGGTACTAGGAATGAACATGTTTTGTGTCAAATGTGTTTGGCTGCAGAACTCTAATTTAGCTTTGATGCCGTAATGCTAAAACACTGTCTTTCACTGACTACTGTTTTCAGGAATAAAGAAGTATCTTACTTATTATTCAGCTGGGCTGCCTCTGTAAAATGACGCCTCAGTGTCAGATAAAATATATCTGCATCCATTTTGCACAGGTCACTGTGTGAACACTGACTTTTGCTTACACCTGTGTGACTGTCGGGTTGCACTAGAGAAGATTACATTAAACTTTCGTGGTTGGTGCTTAGGTCAAAGCAACTGCAATATGCTACATTAGCATCCTCTGCACTCTCACAGATGCACAGCGAGGCGTGCAAACCCTGCATTAACATTTACAGATACGGGCTTCTTAAAAATGGATATGAGTAATACAAGACACTCTAAACACACGACGACAGAAGAAGAGGCGAATATAAGTCACTGCGTCAGATGGGTCCAAATACAATTTAAAAACAAACACAACATTTAATTAAATAAATAAGCTCGTGGCAACATTTCACTTGAGCACCATTTGTGCTGTATATTTAATGTAATAAATGTTAAGTGTCAAACCAAGGGCCAATCTACTCTAGGCATTCTGTTTCTCGCTAGCTAAGTCCAGGAAGTCTGGGAAGCCCATAAACTGGGCATGAAGGTCTTTCATTGATGTTTGTGTTGGGGATTCATTCCCAGTGTCTGCAGTCATGGGATTGTTGTCTATCACATGATGGTGTATGTTTTTCATTCCACAGAGTGGGAAGTGTTCTGAAGTTTTTAAAGAGGTGAGTGACCCAGTCACATGCATGGATGGGGTTTTTCCTGAGGAAGCTTTCAAATGTGCTTCCAATACTCGTGCTCCTATGCTCTCTCACACACATACCTGCATGTTCAAGTGTAGCGGATGGGAACCTCTTAAGCAGCCCAAGGACTACACTTCCTCATGAGCTGGGGGGCTGCATACCAATGGTGGAAATGGTAGAAGTGGGTGTGGCCAGATGCAGACCATTCTCCATACAGGCAAGCAAGGGGGCATTAACATAGTTCAAGGTCACATTCCAGCTACATAAAGTCATCAAAGGTTGGTGCAGAGCACTGCCAGGAGGGACATGGCCTGGGAAGAGCCCTAAAGGCCAGAAAGAGAAACTTGGCAGACCTTATTTGAATGAATGAATGAATGAATGAATGAATCTTTATTTGCATCAGCCACCAGCCATAGCTTATTTGGTCCCTGGGACCGAGGTTCCCAAGCCCTGCTCAAGACTGCAGACCAGGAAAAGCATCACTGCTTAGCTTAGGCTTTTATAAAATGGAGCTTGGTCTCCCTTATGCAAATGGAGCATCCCAGTTACTGTAATCAGAGGGTCCTTTAATAACCTTGGATTTCATGAGATCTACGAAATCATAAAAGAGTGGGGGATTAATTAAATGTTTGTTTACTCTTTTAATGACCTGGTCTTCATAATGTCCACCTTTGCTGTTTTCAGCAGAAAGCAATATGGAAGTGGGGGAGGGGAACCATCCTGCTAAAAGTGTGATATGATACATCACACAGGACATCCTGCTTTAACAGCCATTGTTGAAATATTATTGCTGATTCCCCAGGCAGCTTATAAACTCCCCTTCCATAAGAGAATTTTTTTTATGTAACAAAAAAAGAAAGAAGCACAATCATAAAATAAATTAAACTATCCAAAAACTCACGCTGCTAATTAAAATAGCCCCTGCAGGAGGGCAAAATAGCTACAAGGCTGAGGTAAGCATGATGGGGGTTTTATTATTATTATTATTGAACAGCACACTATTAATTTCATTTTCTGTTTACAAGTTATTTGCTAATTTCATCAAAAATGGAAATAAAGCAATTTTGCATTGATTGATTAAAGACTATGAGGTGACAGGCATTCAATTTTTTTAAGCTCCCAGCAAGGCACATTCATGACTTTTCATGAGCACAGTTTAGTTGTCTGTTCCAGCCACTGTTTGCGAGTTCATACCTAAAGGAGCCGGAACTCGGTGGCAGATCACAGGCATTGCATGCAGGAAGTCGAATATATATATATATATATATATATATATATATATATATATATGTAAAAATGGTGAAAGTGTGGGCTCCACTTTTCTCAGTAACCGCTTGACCGATCGCCCTGAAATTTGGACCCAATGATCCCTGCCACTTCCCGAGTGTTTGCACAACCTCAGATTGCTCATATCTAATACCTGCGCAGGTAAAAACCTACTTTTCCACAAACTAAAACAGCTCCCCAGGGGCGTAGCCAGGATCAAAACTAGGGGGGGGGGCAAGCCATGGTCGTTCAGGGGCGGGGCCAAGGCACGGAAGGGGAGGGGCCACAAAGTGGGTGGGGCTAAAGGGCCAGCGGGCCTGATGACATTGTGGCGGTGGCAGCAGCGGCCACCTTGTGCTTCTGGGGCTGGTAGCGTTGGCGGCTACCCTGCTTGGCTGGAGAGGACGGGAGGGTCGGGCAGGCGAGAGGGGGTGGCAGGGCGGGCGAGGGCGAGGCAAGACACGGCCGCAGCCACGACGGCTCTGAGGCGTTGCTGCATATCAGCATAATATTTCAACCATGGTTCAAGCCCCACCTTAGGGAAAAAATCCTGCATTGCAGGGGGTTGGACTAGATGACCCTTGTGGTCCCTTCCGACTACAATTCTATGATTCTATTGATATATTACCATAGCATATGCATCATTCTGCTTTCTTGAATTGTCCTACTCCTAGGCATAGCAGCCAACTCCTAGAGGCCTAGGTGCCTCTCCCCCCCCCCCAATTACTGGTAAATACCGTATTTGAAAGAGTCATCCCCCCATGTTGATGGGCTTTCTATGTGGGGCTTATCTGCCCCCCCTATTTTATTAAGGATGGAAGAGGGAGGGAAGGAAGGAAGAAATAGAGAGAGGGATAACTCATATTTGTGGGTGCCTCTTGGTGACGCTGTGATGCTGGAACTCTGCATGTACAGGAGCCTTGTAAGCAGCTTTCTCTCTGCTTGATTTACAGCAGGCACGTCCAACAGGTAGATTGTGATCTACCAGTAGATCACTGGATGTCTGTGGTAGATCACTGGTAGGTCACTGGCACCCCTAAAAAAGCTCACCCAAAATTTTCCTCCTCCCTCAAAAAAGTTGAACTATGACCTGAAGCCCTAAACAAAAATGGGCCTCCCTCCCTCCTAAAAGAAGCTCAACAAGTTTGACCTAAACCCCAAAAAACAGGGCTTCCCTTCCTTTAAAAAAAACTCAACAGCTTTGACCTGAACCCCCCAAAAGGGGGTAGATCACCCCCAGTTTTAAACTCTGAGTAGATCAGAGTCTCTTGGGAGGTGGCCACCCCTGATTTACAGTATACAGATGCAGGAGGAGGGGCAGACTGGAACACCAATGCTTTTTAGAAACATCACTGTGTCTGTCAAAGCTACAGCCTCCCCCCTTTCTTATTCACTTCTTTTTAGCCTTGCAGAGCCACCTTAGTCAAATTGAATCCTCTGAGTCTGCACCCTCATTAAATCGCCAATAGAACTCTTAATGCTCCTGAATGCTCATTAACAACTCCCACTTAAGAACAATAGGGTGAAATGGTCAGCTATCGAATCTTGCCTGGGGATATATGCTCCATTGTCTTAACTGCTTAACTACTGGTAGCCACTTTGCTTTATTTATTTGATGTGTTTTTGTTACTGCTGTGTCCCCCGCCCCCCCCCCCCCCAGCAAGCGGAGACTTAGCTGCTCTTGCTAAAGCAAAGCCCTTTCCACTTCAGTTTTTGGAGGGGAAAAGTGCTGGTTATGGTCTGTAAAATACATTAATTTTTTTGCTTCTAGGGGGGCAGCTGCCCCCTCCTGCCCCCCTGCCTACGCCCATGCAGCTCCCTCAAGTGGCGTTATTCCCACAGCTCCTCCTCCTCCACCTCCTCCTCCCTCCCCATGGAGTCTAGCCCACACCCACAAACCCCGCCTCCGCCACAAGATCCTGTGAAACAGGGGGACTCTGAGACTCAGGGGGATCTGAAGGGGGGCTATTACCCTCCATTTGACAGACTAACACACAGCAACGCGTGAAGGGCCAGCTAGTCTTTAATAAAAAAAGAAAAGAAATCTCCATTTGAAACAACCCCAGGTAGCAGGGCTGGAAAAGACTCCTGCCTGTAGAACTGGAAAAACAGCAAAATTTTCAGCAGATGAGACTGAGGCACAAAGGCCAACTGCCTGATTCAAGCAACTCATCTCAACTTATTTCACTCATCTCAGCCACTGTCCCACCACTCCTCTACTCCAATTGAATATTGTCTCTGCACTTTAAGATAATGTTGGAATAGGTACATTTCACTTCTTTCGTCCATCCAATTAAAGAACAATGTGTTTCATCAAGTTTTCACTTTCGATGTTTTGTTCTTGATAGTCCAGGTACTTCAGAATCCCTCAGAGTTTACCCCACCAACACTCTCTTTCGGCACATAGCACCTTTCATCTGAGATCAGGTACTCCCTCTAAGTTATTGGGTGGCATTCAACTAAGCTTGACTCTGAGCAGACCCACTGAAATGAAAGTGTGTGATTAAGCCGGGTCCATTGCTTGTACAAGGTCTATTTTGAGTCAAAAAGTTGGATGCCACAATAAGTGCAGGTGGGCGTTAACGAACCCCCTTGCGGAATGTGAAAACTTTGCTAAGAGGCTTAATGAATGTCCAAGCGATCATTAAGAATTCACTTAAAAGGGACGCGGGTGGCGCTGTGGTCTAAGCCACAGAGCCTAGGGCTTGCCAGTCAGAGGGTCGGCGGTTCGAATCCCCGCAACGGGGTGAGCTCCCGTTGTTTGGTCCCAGCTCCTGCCCACCTAGCAGTTCGAAAGCACATCAAAGTGCAAGTAGATAAATAGGTACCGCTATAGTGGGAAGGTAAACAGCATTTCCGTGTGCTGCTCTGGTTCACCAGAAGCAGCTTAGTCATGCTGGCCACATGACCTCCGGAAGCTGTCTGTGGACAAACGCCAGCTTCCTCAGCCAGTAAACCGAGATGAGCGCCACAACCCCAGAGTCATCCGCGACTGGACCAAATGGTCAGGGGTACCTTTACCTTTATATGGTTAACTTACCATGCAACAATATAAGTGTCTGCTCAGACAATAATAATAATAATAATAATAATAATAATAATAATAATAATAAATTTATTATTATTTTAAATTTTAAAAATATCTTTATTTAATACCAAACGTAAAATACAAAGCAACAAAAGTAACATAATTCAATTTTTCCTATACACATAATAAATCCAATAGACTTGTACGGACTTATTCGAAGCAGATCACCCATCTGGAATCTATTCCTTCATTACAAAGGTAATCTTTTACATATTTCCATTCTTTTCCCCATTTTTGTTTAGGGACTTTCCTGACTATCGCTGTTAGTCTCGCCAGGTTCATAAACTCTACCAATCTGATATGCCAAGCCTGGATGGTCAGTAATTTGTCTCAAAAATGGAAAGGAGACAAATAATTTATTATTATTTATACCCCACCCATCTGGCTGGGTTTCCCCAGCCACTCTGGGCGGCTTCCAACAGAAAAATAAAATAAAATAATCGATTAAACATTAAAAGCCTCCCTAAACAGGGCTGCCTTCAGATGTCTTCTAAAAATCTGGTAGCTGTTTTTCTCTTTGACATTTGAGGGGAGGGCGTTCCACAGGGCGGGCGCCACCCGTAAGTATTTGTGTTTAATGGAACTTACTCCCAGGTAACCGGGCAAGGTGTGGCAGCCTAGGCTTTAGTTTAGGGTTGGCGCTGGTGGAAATGGGGTTCTTGTGCCTTTTAACAGCTCCATCACAGTACTGTAATCAGCAACAGCAGGACATACGGTAGCTGAACTCCCATGGTAAACATTAGGTTGTCTTGCTTGGGGAGACGTAGCAATGACTTCTCCCCATAGCTCCCCATGGCTAGAATTTTATTACTAGTGCCCACAGCAATGTCTCTAAATCCAAAATGTTCCCACTTGGAAAGGCCGGTGGTCTCTAAATCTAAAAAAAACTGGCATCAAAATACATACATACATACAGGCAGGCTTATTAATTTGGGACTATTTCCCCTCTTGCTATCTAAAAAGCTACAGGAGGTGCTCAGCGATATGCCATCACCCAAAAACAGCTAGCTTTAAATCAGAACAAAAGGCAATATGCAGAAAACCCGACCGTCCTTCGCAATTGCAAAAACTAAGCACAAAAGAATAGTTTTCCCCAGGAGAAAGGGATGGGACAAGGCAAAGTGTGGATAAGCCTTCAGAAGTTAACAAACTGCTTTACGAACATAAAAGGTAAAGGTAAAGGGACCCCTGACCATTAGGTCCAGTCGTGACCGACTCTGGGGTTGCACGCTCATCTCGCATTATTGGCCAAGGGAGCCGGCGTATAGCTTCCAGGTCATGTGGCCAGCATGACAAAGCCACTTCTGGCAAACCAGAGCAGCACATGGAAACGCCATTTACCTTCCCGCTGTAGCGGTTCCTATTTATCTACTTGCATTTTGACGTGCTTTCGAACTGCTAGGTTGGCAGGAGCTGGGACCGAGCAACGGGAGCTCACCCCGCCACAGGGATTTGAACCGCTGACCTTCTGATCAGCAAGCCCTAGGCTCAGTGGTTTAACCACAGTGCCACCTACGAACATAGGTCAGTAGTAATAAAAGTAACAAAGAACTGTTCACTTGTCCCATCGATGCTTTATATATTGTAAAATATATAATATAATGGCCTTCTAATAAGCTATTGCATTTTTTTTATTAATCAAATTGCTGTTCATTTTCTAAATAGGATGGTTGTTGACAAACTAGGATTTTTTGGGGGGGGGGGATTATCCATTTAAGCTTAATGGACAGTATAGCTTTATTTCCTGAGCTAGTTCAAAGTTATTTTCTCCCCCTCCTCCCCCTCCCCCTCCCTCTCTCTCTCTGAAAGCTCAACAAAGAAAGCTCAATAATTTCTATCTGAATCCCATTAAAAGTCGATCTGAATATACTGCCAAAGACGTATGGATCTGGTAATAACTTAATCACAAGCCTTGAACTATAATTTTGTGAAAATACAAAAAGCAAGCTGTAAGTGACATAACTCATCTTGATTTAGCAACACAAAAAGTATAAGATCGCAGTACAGTGACGGAAGCCGAAATCCCAGATGCAAGAGAAATGTAAAAGTACTGGAATTATTACTCGGTTCTGCCCAGGTGCGTATCTTGTAGTGTGGGTTATATCTAAATTTATTTAATTATTATTTAATTATTTTTAAGAAAATTATACAGAGAGATGAAGGTTCCATTCACAAAAAGAAGTCTACAGCTCTTACTTTCCCGTAAACAAACAGTAACAGATAGGAGCTCAGTGTTCAGCACCATTAGCCATTTAGTGTCTAAATAAGGCAACTTCAAGCCATTTAGCTTTTCGTTTCCTTTAACCTAGGGCAGGGGTCAGCAAACTTTTTCAGCAGGGGCCCGGTCCACTGTCCCTCAGACCTTGTGGGGGGCCGGACTATATTTTGGGGGGGAAATATGAATGAATTCCTATGCCCCACAAATAACCCAGAGATGCATTGTAAATAAAAGAACACATTCTACTAATGTAAAAAAAAAAAAAAATGCTGATTCCCGGACCGTCCGCGGGCTGGATTTAGAAGGCAATTGGGCCTCATCCAGCCCCCGGGCCTTAGTTTGGCAACCCCGACCTAGAGTTCCTGACTCCTGCGTAGCAGTAAGCTGAGATTCTTTGAAAGTAGGACTAAATCTATATTTATAGCCTATATTTGTAGCTCATCATTGGATTCAAAAGCTGCATGATACAGCAGTATATAAATTTGTGTTTTTAAAAATTAATAAATAAATACAAATGTTTGCCTCCTGATGTGCTGTTACTTCCTAAACTCTCTGGGCAGTGGGGGGGGGGGAGATCTCTCTGCAAGTTTTACTTCTAAATGCATTATAAAAATAAAGCAAAGAGCTTCACAGCAGTAGTAAATCTGAATGAATAATCAGAGACAAAATGGAAACAAAGAGAAGGAGAGATAAATATATATTTTCTGTAAGTCAATTAACAGGGTTATCTGAAAGTCTCTCAGCACTTCTAATATTATGGTTTATAAAAATGTAGAACATGCTGACCAATTATGCAAGGTATTTATGCTTGTTTTGCCACAAAGTAAATATAATATGCCAACTTCAATTCATTAACCGAAGGGCTATAACTCAGTAGTGGAGCATATGGTTCGCAAGTTAACAAGTAAGTTTCACCCTCCGCATCATCAGTTCAATGGTCATATAGTAAGCAGGTCGTGGGGAAACCTCTCTGGGAAATCCTGAGTAGTTCCTGCCAGTCAGAGTTGACATTAGACCATATTGAACTAGATGACGACTGGCCTGAATCAGAATAGGTAGATTCCTGTGTCCAGATGGCAATCAGAAATTCAGCTATGCAAAATCACTTCTACTTGAAATGTATTTCTAATCCTGTTGGAACTACTGCTAGGGTGAACTCCAATGTCACACAAACAGACTTCTGCTCATGCAATAGGACTTCTTATTTTCCTGCCCCCTGCAGCTCCCCAGCATGTCATCCCTCAACTCCTCAGAGCAGATTTGGGTAGCAGGCAGGGGGTTCAGGGGGAGGAGAGAAGGGGGAAATCCCTTTGTGCATGTTGAAGCTGGATGTCATCCCTAGAGGTGTTGATTTTTTTAAAAAAATTACAAGGCAGAGCATAAAAACAACATCTTCAGTCGTTTCACCTCCCAAACCTTTAAAAAAAATTCATATAATGTAGGGATTTCCAAATGTGGCTAATTTGGTCGCATATGAAGCCACCAGAAATTTCTAAATGTGGAATGCGATTATTTCATGGCCTTACCTGCAGTCACAATGGGGACAATTCTGAGAACTGCAATTCTGAAAAGTACTATACAATTGGGTAATCACATTATGAGAATTTCTACAATGCTCAAAGTAGGAGTATCTTTGCATGCCTAGCTTCCAGGAAAAAATTCAAACTACCTATTACAGACATATGTTTCCTTCCTTCCTTCCTTCCTTCCTTCCTTCCTTCCTTCCTTCCTTCCTTCCTTCCTTCCTTCCTTCCTTCCTTCCTTCCTTCCTTCCTTCCTTCCTTTGACAAAGAAGAAAACCTCTTACTTTTAGAAACAGAAAAACAGAAAAGTTCGACACCAAGATTGCATTATGTGTTATGTAGCCCACAGACAGGACAACAGCCTTCTTTTTGTTTCCTCAAGAATAACACAGCACCCTGGGGGGGGGGGGGAACCACTTTCCTCTTCCTATTTAGAAGCAGATAGTTGGGTGTGAATCCAAACTGAACATATTATAGCACTCCCCCAAGGTTATGCACATCTTGGCAACTGCGCCACAATGCTCCTAAACGAAGCATATGCCTTTCTTATTTTAGGCCCTGTCCAGCAGGGAAGCAGGGCAGTGCATCATGTGACCAGAGTCTGTCATGTGTGATGCGACACCAAGACTATTAATTCCAGGACCTTCTGGAATGTGACATTTCACTCACACAAGCACACCGAGTTCGAAGCCGGCGAGGGCCTCCTCCTGATCCAATCTCTTTTCGTTTTCCATCTCCTTCGACTCAGCTGTTGCAATGGAAGCATGTCGTGGAGATTGGGTTTCAAATTATGCAAAGTGAGGTTTCCACCCAGGCAAGTGTTTTCAGGGCATATTTGCTAAGCCTTTTATTTTGGAGCTCTTAAGCGTGACCTTAACAAGGTTATGTGGCAAGAAACGTGATGTTGCGCTGTAGAACAAGGGGGCAGTGGGGCAGCAACTTGGAACCACGCTTGTGCAGTGCTCCCTGATGGCCACAAGCAGCAATAGTTCAAACAACTTTACCATTAAGGAAAAGAAGACTTTGCACTGTATCTCGGGGGGGGGGAGGAGCAGGAATCTCTGCTATGAGCAAGAGCTATCACATTCTCATTTTCTATAATAAGCTTAGTTATATTAGTTAGCATTATACCTGGAATGGTAAATGTCTTTCCCCTTGCTGGGGGAGGGGGGAGGTATAAGAATATGAGTCCTGTGGCAATTGGGTATCAGCAGAAAACTTGGCTATCTCATTTCTCACCCCTAACTTTATGAACAAGTTGATACCAATCGTTGGGGGAGTCCACATTCCCCCATTTGCAGAACAGTCTGTTTATCTATACTGTCCTGCTCTCTGTTCCTTAACTAGTTACTGACGCATAAAAGGTAAAGGTAAAGGGACCCCTGACCATTAAGTCCAGTCGTGACCGACTCTGGGGTTGCGCGCTCATCTCGCATTATTGGCCGAGGGAGCCGGCGTATAGCTTCCAGGTCATGTGGCCAGCATGACAAAGCCGCTTCTGGCAAACCAGAGCAGCACATGGAAATGTCGTTTACCTTCCCGCTGTAGCGGTTCCTATTTATCTACTTGCATTTTGACGTGCTTTCGAACTGCTAGGTTGGCAGGATAAGAGGACCTTTTTTTCTCACCACCACTAAACATATTCAGGAGTCTTTGGTGAGGAACTTTATCAAAAGCATTTTTTAAAAAATCTTAAGTACACAATGTTGACTGGAGCACCTGTATCGGTATGCTTGTTGAACCCCTCAACAAGAACAGTGAGACAGGACATACCCACACTGAAACTGTGCTGGGTCTGCTTCAGCAAGACTTGTTCTACATGCTTGGCAATTCGTTTTTCTTAGAACAGACCTTAAGCTTACCATAATGCAATTTGCCAGATAATCCCAGCTCCTTTTTTTTACAGCGGTCAACTTCCAGTCCTCAGATATGGAGGGTGATCTTGGGGACCATGAAGCTTGTCCTTGCCTGGAGTTTATGTGAAAGCAAAGCCTTTAATTCTAGTTACAGGTAGGTAGCCGTGTTGGTCTTGCGTAGTCGAAACAAAATGAAAAAATTCCTTCCAGTAGCACCTTAGAGACCAACTAAGGTTTGTCATTGGTATGAGCTTTCGTGTGCATGCACACTTCTTCAGATACACTGAAACAGAAGTCACCAGGTCCTTATATATAGTGAGAGGGTGGGGAGGGGTATTACCACTGTCACTTATAAAAAGCTATTTAGTTTTAGGATCTTTTTTTCAGACTGATACACAACAGTGCATAAAACAGCCTTCATCAACATAAGGTGATGTTACAGCCCAAGCCCTTGAGAATAAATATTGCTGCAGAGATACAAGTGCTCTGAACCTGATGCATATTACTGATCCTGAAGCACACACTCACTGAATTTGAGGCTGAATTCCCCCGTGCAAACCTCCTGTTGCACCCATATCTGCTGGCAGCTGGGTGCCTACTGCCTTATCCCTTTCTTGGGCATTACTCAACGAAAGAGTGTGTTCCACACCTGAAAAAGATACAGCATCAGGACTATTATTGGCAGGCACGTGGTATCACTGACAGCCACAAGGAAATCTCCGAGAAAGCTGTAAATCCATGTCATAAGAAGTTCAGAAATGCCCATCACAGAACAACCTGCGTTTCTGTGTATCTGAAATCCGTACAGCTTTACCTAGGGCCTGTCAGAGCGCTGCAGCTGTGCCTCTAAACCCCTCCTGAAGTGCTTCCTTCCTAAAAATAAATCCCAATAGTGACCTGTGGGATTTAAATAACCTTTGGGGAATATACGGGAGAGAATAACAGCTAGATTTTTTGCTTGTCACATTTGACAGGCAGCAATCATACTGTCACTCACCCAGAAGCTCCCTAGAAAACATGCTGGTGAGAAAGAAAGGTAAGCCACCTCCAATTTTCTAATCCATATTATAGTTTGTCAGTTCCAAGACTAAACTTTGGGAAGCTACGGCTGGGTAAATATTAGTAGAATTTGGGGAGTAATCTTAATAATGAAAGTTTGTATTTGTGTTATGTTGATTTCTATTGATTTATGTTGAATTATGTTGATTTTATGGTTAATATGTTTAATATTAAATAAAGATAATTTTAAAATTAATAATAATAATAATGAAAGTTTGCCTATGAAATATATAGCAATGCAAGCTTGATTACCTTTTTTTAAAAAAATATTTTTTATTAAAGATTTCTTGAATTACAAAGGTGTGTGCAGTGTCGCTCATATTTTAACATGTATCATTGTTGCAAAAGAGTTTCATTTGTTAAGACACTAAGAAGAAAGAGGGAAAACGAAGTAGATAGGGGATGGGAGAGCTTTTGTGTGGCGATACCCCGATCCCTCCCAGAATAAATAAAGACACAGGACACATTGCATAAGGTTAATGGGCGTAGAAGGCCACAACTTTATTGATTACGGATGTAGAGAGGTATTGGCTTAGGAATTGGATCTAACCGTCTATATCCGACTCTAGCCCGTTGTGCTGGCAGTCTGTGAAGGGTTAACCACCGTTGGGTGAGCCCTGCGATGCAGATCAACTAGGAACTCACCCTGGGGCCACCACTAGGGGCGTGCCTTAGGCCCTCACCTACCACGGCTTCAGACATGGCCACGCCCCTGGACTCCTTAAGGGAGTACCCTTCAGCATTTTGGGGGAGGTGATGGCAGCAACCTCCCCCCTCCACCTGTACCCTTTCAGATATAATCCAATGCCTACCACCAAAAACCAAAGTTGTGACGAGTTGCTTCGAGGTAGGTGAAAACCACCAGGCCGGAGCCAATTTGCCAAGTGGGAAAATTCCTACCAGGCCCCTCAACGGCAACCAACCAAGGTCCATAGCAATGTCAAGAGGAGAACCCTCCCTAAAGGGAGGGTGGGTGGAGGAACTGAAGCGGCTGGGTTCAGGGAAGAAAGGCTTAACCCCCGGCCGCGTGCTCGATTAAATCGGCGAGCCACGCCCCCCCCTGGAGCGTCCGGATTGGACGCGCCAAGGGAGCGCCGCGTCTGGGAGCCAGCCAATGGGCTGGGAGGATGGCAACCATCCCCCCAGCACGTGCTCGGGCTCGCGATGCCCACAATCTCCCCTCCTTCTACGGCGGAAGGGACTTTTTATGACTGTCACGGACAACTGCGAGAATATCACCAGTAGAGCAACGTCCTTCTGAAGCTTGATATTTTATTCCTGAGTATGCAGGACACTTTAAGCATTGCATGTCCATATTAAAAGCCATATTTTTTTCATTCCAGTCATTCTTTCATTTCCATTATATGTCAAATAATTGGTAGGGGGAACCTTCTACTGGTTTCAAGAGGAGTTTTAACACTGTTTAACAGCTGTGGTTTGCTTATTCCTCAACCTCATATTCTAATCAAATCTGATTATGTTATTGAAAATTCAAATCCACAGCATTCCTTTAAAATACTGTAAAGAGGAAGCCCAACAGCAACCTTGAACTACATATGCCACTTCAAATATGTCCTTTATTTATACAGGACAATCTGTTTCATTTGCATTTGCAGTCAATAAGCTTGGTACTATGACCTATTTACAAGTGTAAGCACTGCCTTTTGTGTAGTTGCTTCCATACCAGTCTGAGATAATGCAAAGACCTCAAACTATTTGGCTGATGTGCCACTTACATGTTATGAGAGCATTCTGTCAGGAGGAACCAGCAGGGCAGAAGACTTTGCACATACGAAAACTTACACCAAAGCAACTACCGAGCTGGTGGCAACTAGGGGTGGAAAGGATCTGTCAATGTTGGTTCTCTGTTTCTATTTCTTCGAATCTATAATTCCACTCTCTAAATCTATCAGCATTTTAGTGAGAATTTCTCTTCGTAAACACAATTTTATATGCAGTTTAGACTGTGCACACTTTTTGCAAGCAATTTCCCTTAATATAATGCATTTGTGTGTTATTTACACAAATATATTCAATTTTATGCACACTTTCCCCTAATATATGCATTTTCGTAAAAGGTGTTTGGTTGGAGAACTGCATAGCAAAATTCAGATACGTGTGAATTTTGAAAAAAATAGCTGTCTTTTGCTTGCATGTTGTTTCAGAAAGTGTGACTTCGGGTTTAAATTGAATTTTCCCCTCATCTCTAGTCAACATTTGTAAACGGCTCTGTACGATTTCCTCCTGCTGAATGTTCGCCTAAAATTGCAATGTAAGAGGCCACACAAATATTGAGTTCAGCTTTCAAGGAGTCAGCTTCTCAGCCTAATTCCAAATATGTTTACTCATAAGTAAGCCTCTTTGAGTTACTGGAACTCGCTTCCTTGTAAATGTGCTTAGGATTCCCTTTGAGGAGGTCCATATGTACATGGTCATGACTTGACCAACGCAGTGATTTCCACCCATGATCACAGATCAAATACAACAGACAGAACTTTCATCACCTCCTCAGAGCTATTTTCAATGTTTTAGAGCAGGCATCCCCAAACTTTGGACCTCCAGATGTTTTGGACTACAATTCCCATCTTCCCCGACAACTGGTCCTGTTAGCTAGGGATCATGGGAGTTGTAGGCCAAAACATCTGGAGGGCTGCAGTTTGGGGATGCCTGTTTTAAAGAATAGCACTTTTTGCTCACAAACCTAGCATTAACTTCACTTACATTGCTCACTATGAATTTTAGCATTTATATGCAATTAGTTCCCTTGAGATTCTCTGCTTGTTTCATCTTGACTCAGCTACATGAGTAGTGTGGTTATTCTCCTGCTGCTTCTGTCATGTGCAAGATTGCTAACAATGTTCTTCCAGCAGATTGTATGGCTCTTTATCACAGTCTCCACACCTGGCCAATGCTGTTGTTATTGGGAACAGGGGTAAACTGGATCTTATGTGCATTTCAGAAACAAGAATATGTCAATGTGAGGAAGCTTGTGCTACCTCAATGACAGGGAAGAATTCAGCTCAAAGCATGCACCCTATTTCTAGCACATGTACCTAAAGGGAGCTAGCTAACTATTCACAAGGGCACTAAAACACATGGCCTGTGATTACATTTTCAATAACTGACTACTCTGTGATATTACATACCATGGAGTCTTTTACTGAAAAATCATGGTGAAAGCAAATCAACAACAATAACTTACTTCCATTTATAAATATGCCCTTCATCATACAGCTTGCAGGGTGGGTTATAATAAAATACCAACATAAAATGGAAAAGGTCAGCACCATTCATGTTAGTTGATTACCTTAACACTATTTTAAACATAAAACAAACATTTGAAAAAAAACATTTAGCAACTACAACAATACTTATATAGCATTTTAGAATGCTCCAAAACTTCCACCAACATTGTTCCAGTACTCATGGGTATGGACTTTGCTGCTCACTGAAACTAGGGCTGCCATATTTTTATGGAAAAACGGAACTGCCAACGTGGGCTGCCGTATGTCCAGATTTTCCAGGACATCTTCCCAATTTCCGCCCATACACTGCTGCCGACTGCGGTCTTCCAAATATGTCCAGGAAAATCCAGGTGTATGGCGGCCCTACTAACTAAATTACCGATAATTGTCCAGCTACAGCTCTTGTTGCTGTAGTTACCGTATTTATTGGATTTTAAAGGTACCCCTGACTGTTAGGTCCAGTCATGGACAACTCTGGAGTTGTGCTCATCTTGCTTTATAGGCCGTGGCAGCAGGCGTTTGTCTGCAGACAGCTTCCGGGTCATGTGGCCAGCATGACTAAGCCGCTTCTGGTGAACCAGGGCAGCACACGGAAATGTCATTTACCAGAATGGTTCCTATTTATCTACTTGCACTTTGACATGCTTTCAAACTGCTAGGTGGGCAGGAGCTGGGACCAAACAATGGGAGCTCACCCCATTGCGGGGATTTGAACTGCCGACCTTCTGATCTGCAAGCCCTATATCGATGTTCATGTGTAGTAAACTGCCATGGGATTTTTAATGCTGTTGCCACCCATCTGTCTCCAGAGACAAGGGAGTGCCAGGACACATAACTGAGATGAACCATCTTAAGTATCTCATCTCTGGTCCACCCCATCCCTTTTTGGGGACTTACACTGGCTTCATCTCAGTCAGCTGGCACATTATTGGCTGAGCTGGGGTTGGGGACTTGCCACAACACTGCCCACTTTGTCTCTCTCTTTGACATTACGCTACTCAGCAAATCAAATAGCTGTGAACAGATGATTGAAAACGTCTACAACCTATGCATTTTCTGCCATCTGCATCTAGGTCAGGGGTAAAGGTAAAGGTAAAGGGACCCCTGACCATTTGGTCCAGTCGTGACCGACTCTGGGGTTGCGCGCTCATCTCGCATTATTGGCCGAGGTAGCCAGCGTATAGCTTCCAGGTCATGTGGCCAGCATGACAAAGCCGCTTCTGGCAAACCAGAGCAGCACATGGAAATGCCGTTTACCTTCCGCGCTGTAGCGATTCCTATTTATCTACTTGCATTTTGACGTGCTTTCAAACTGCTAGGTTGGCAGGAGCTGGGACCAAGCAACGGGAGCTCATCCCGTCACAGGGATTCGAACCGCCAACCTTCTGATCAGCAAGCCCTAGGCTCAGTGGTTTAACCACAGCGCCACCTGGGTCCCCAGAGGTCAGGGGTAGTCAACCTTTTTATACCTACTGCCCACTAATGCATCTTTCTTGATGGTAAGATTTCCTTACCACCCACCAGTGCTGGGTGGAAGGAGGATTCAGCTTGTGCCGTAGAACCCCCTACCGCCCACCTAGAATCCTGAAATGCCCACTAGTGGGCAGTAAGGACCAGGTGAACCCCTGATCTAGGTGATCTCAGTTGGAGTGCCATGAGTAGTATCAGAAAGTTTATCAGGGTAAGCATAGCAAGTATACACAATAGCAGCCAATGGAAGATCATGATCCTGGTGTCTATGCCAGTTTGGCAAAATGATGACCTAAAAGAAGCAACTGGGTTATTGAGAACCCTCCTCTGACTCACAGGGAGTGCTTGGAGTAAACTGATCTGCACCACTTAACTTTGCTCTTGTAGCACAAGCTACTCTAACCAGATGCTACAGAGCTTGGTTACAAAAGCACCCCAAGACACTTTTATGTGGAAAGTGGAAACATTGTGGGACAAGGCTGTAAATCCAAATTCATTTCATTGCAATAAATCATGAATACATTTAACAGAGATATCACGGGGAAAATTCAAACCTCATAAAGCCAAATAAACATAAACCATCTTTTATTCATCCCCTCGCTTTATTTGATGGTTGCATCTGATTTGTGTTATCGTGAATTCTAAAATGAAAAAAAAGGAAATGTAAGACTGTTTCTGGAATTTAACATGCAAAAGCATTTCTGCTTGGCTCATAAATGTGAATAGCCATGTAGAAAAGGAACAGAATAGTCTTGATTAGGGCGTCTTCATAATGTGCTGCCTATAGACAGCCTTGGCCAAGATTTTCAAAATATTAATAAAAGATTAGTAGAGAACTCTTGATTATTTGGTGTATTGGAAACCTAGGCAGTCTGGTTTTTTGTTTTTGAAATGCATTCTGGTTGGGTGTTTTTGAATCAGGATGCAAAATTCATCCGTCCTCATTGGTTTCCATCCAGCATCATGTTCCTCTCTAATCACCATCCTGCTTTTTTGTTCCCTCACTATCAGCTACCAGCATGATTACACCTGGCAGTTCTACACACACACACACACCTCTACCACCTCACATTGCTGGGCGAATGAGCAAAAGTTGGTTTTCTTGCTTCTGCCCACTTTTTAATAATAATAATAATAATAATAATAATAATAATAATAATAATAATGTATTATTTATACCCCGCCCATCTGGCTAGTTTCCCCAGCCTCTCTCGGCGGCTTCCAACAAAATATTAAAATACAATTGTCTGTTAAACATTAAAAGCTTCCCTAAACGGGGCTGCCTTCAGATGTCTTCTAAAAGTCTGGTAGTTGTTTTTCTCTTTGACATCTGGTGGGAGGGCATTCCACAGGGCAGGAGCCACTACCGAGAGGCTCTCTGCCTGGTTGCCTGTAACTTGGCTTCTCGTAGCGAGGGAACCTCCAGAAGGCCCTCGGCGCTGGAACTCAGTGTCCGGGCAGAATGATGGGGGTGGAGACGCTCCTTCAGGTATACTGGGCCGAGGCCGTTTAGGGCTTTAAAGGTCAGCACCAACACTTTGAACTGTACTCGGAAACGTACTGGGAGCCAATGTAGGTCTTTCAAGACCAGTGTTATCTGGTCTTGGCAGCTGCTCCCAGTCACCAGTCTAGCTGCTGCATTCTGGATTAGTTGTAGTTTCTGGGTCACCTTCAAAGGTGGCCCCACGTAGAGCGTGTTGCAGTAGTCCAAGCGGAAGATAACTAGAGCATGCACCACTCTGGCGAGACAGTCTGCAGACAGGTAGGGTCTCAGCCTGCGTACCAAATGGAGCTGGTAAACAGCTGCCCTGGACACAGAGTGGTGTGTCATGTGTGCTAGGCCAGGGAAAACCTGGCTCCCACAAGTGGGTGGGTATGCACACATGGTAGCACCATTGGGACAAACTGAAAATTCTACCCAGCAGAGGAACCCAGCAGGCTGCTGCAGGAGAGACAGAACTCCCTATGCCTCTCCTGATAGCTCCAAGTTGGCTAGTACATACGTTTGCCTCTTTTTTTGCTTATTTACAAGGCCGACAAGATCAGAAGATTTTAAGAAATAAATACAAACAGGCAAATGGAAAGCATCCATGATCATAGAAAAAGCTACCCATGAAGCAAGCATATCCTTAAACTGACCAGAAAGATGGCTTAGTGATTAGATCCTCAAGTTGCCCCACCCCTCACAAATATGTAGACCTTTTCCCCCTCATCTTCTGGGCTGTTAAGGCATCTGCAAGCCTTCTGTGACACTATACACCCGTGCTGATGGTGAACTAAGCCTGATTTGTGGTTTGTATGAATGAGCAAACATCTAAACCTGGACTGACCACAAGCTGCAACTGAGGTTTGTCCTATGGTTTACAGCTCATAGATTGCTTGGGAAAGTGAAACCATTAGTACAGTTTTGGACAACATGCCATGGGAAACCATGGCTTCGCTCAGCACAGTGCAACAGCCAAATGACTGGGGAGTAGAGAAGTTCCTGCAATCTCTTCTCCCAAAGCCCATGCTCATGCATTTATACTAAGCCATGGTTTGGTTTGGTTGGGTTGGTTTGGTTTGGTTTGGTTTGGTGTGACATGCAAATCAAACCACTATGTTATATTAATTTCTATATTACATAAATGCTACCATCAGTTCTGGTGAAGGCAACTGGGTGATAGGGAGCACAAGAAGGAATTTCCTATAACTTTAATGCAGGCATCCCCAAATTGCGGCCCTCCAGATGTTTTGGCCTACAACTCCCATGATCCCAAGCTAACAGGACCAGTGGTCGGGGAAGATGGGAATCGTAGTCCAAAACAGCTGGAGGGCCAAAGTTTGGGGGTGCCTGCTTTAATGTATGCCAGCGAAGAGTTATTCAGTTTGGAAAGGGAGACGGATGTGCCACAGGCCAAGAAAACAAGCTAAAGGAAGAAGTTAAGAGGCGCAAACAAAAAGTAGAAGATTTACAACAGAAGAAGGGAAGAGATGAATAAGCAAGCAGAAAGACATGTAGAAAATGTAAAGGGGGGGGTAATTTAATTTTGCAAAGAATCCCAAACATAACAGATAAAGATTTGTTGGCGTATACACGAGAAATAATAAATATAATAAAACCCTATTAGGACTGGATTTTTCATAAATTATATTACATACAGTGGTGCCTCGCAAGACGAATTTAATTTGTTCCACGAGTTTTGCGAAAAATTTGTCTTGCGAATCACAGTTACCCATAGGAATGCATTGATTTATTATTATTATTATTATTTGCCCATAGGAATGCATTAATTAAATTTCAATGCATTCCTATGGGAAACCGCAATTCGCAAGACGAATTTTTCACAAAACGAATTCGTCTTGCGAGTCACCATCAGATCGCAAAATGCATTCGTCTTGAGAAAAATTCATCTTGCTGCAGTCCTATAAGCCAGGACTTAAGCTGCAGTCCTATAAGCATTTACCTAGAAATAAGTCCCATTGAACTCAATGGGTGTTTCTACTAAATAGAAATGTATAAGATTGCTTTGTAAGGCTGCAACCCTTAACATACGTACCAGGAAGTAAGCTCTACAGAACAACAGGAGGATTTACTTGCATGGACTGAACATACATAGGATTGTGATGTCGGTGATGTTATTCTAAGGTCTTCTAGTTTTAGGATACAACAGATAGTATAAAATACACCATGGCAGAATGAGAAAAAAGATAAAGATATCCTGAAGTCTTACACTTAGGTCTTCAGAAATCTTAAGCTATATACGAAGCAACTACAAGAACAGAGAATTACTTATCAGTAGGGATTTCCTTTTAAATTATTTGTGACTTTAAGAGGAAAACGATTTTGGTTCAGGCACTGGAAGAGTGTTTAGAGCTAGCAGAAATAATATAGAAAGATTGAAAAGATAGGAAGAAAAAACTGGGGGGAAATTACAACAGAAAGGACATTGTACAGTGGAACCTTGGGTTACAAACACCTCAGGTTACAAACACTTCGGGTTACAAACTCCGCTAACCCGGAAGTAGTACCTCAGGTTAAGAATTTTCCCCCACGATAAAAGCTTCAAAAATCGCACAGCAGCAGCGGGAGGCCCCATTAGCTAAAGTGGTACCTCAGGTTAAGAATGGTTTCGGGTTAAGAACGGACCTCCGGAATGAATTAAGTACGTAACCAGAGGTACCACTGTAGATCCCATCAAGAAAGGATGGAGAAAATTAAATGAAGTAGCTGAATAAAAGAGGGCTTCTCCCTCTCCTCTCAAATGGTTACAATTAAACGTCTGACAGTAAATATAATTTTCTGAGCTTATTTAAAAGAAACAGAGGGACATAAGTAAAATGTTACCAGAGAATATGTAAAACATTTAGGAAATAAAAAACGATATGAAATGCATTTGGCATATGGTGGCAAAAGACGCAAACACTGCTGTTCATTTAGGGTGGAAATTGAAGAACAATTGATAAGACTCAGAGGGTGGTTTTCTGCTGCTAGCAGATGGGATCTTTGCCAAAGTTACTTTAAGAACAGTTTATTCCCTAGTGGAGGGCAGGAGAAGGTGCATCAGAAATACTTCCTCAAGATTCTCACTTTCTTTTCCAAAGGATAATTTTTGTGACAGGAAGATATCAATGGGTTGCTAGACTCCATGATGGGTAAGTATAAGAAAATAAATAAAGATGTGTTTACATTGCCGAAAATACTCAGATAAGTAGGAAAGCTTCAGGATTAATTGATGACCTGGTGGTACTTAAATCCAACCAAATAGAGAGATAGAGAGATTATACTTTTCATTCCATTATACATAAGCTTATATGAGAACAGATAGGCTTTGATTAGCACTAGGTTTAGGGGGAAAGACAAAACTAGATCACCCTGATGCTACTATATAGGCTGTTCCACAATTTAAATTTATTTATTTATTATATTAAATCATTGGAGATTATTTAGAGCTCAATCAATTCCTTTTATTCCTTGTTACCGACTAATGTTTTAACTTTGTTTTACAGAGCTAGTTTTATTTTGGTTGTTTTGGTTGTTTGTGAACCATCTTGGTATTTCTTTTGGAAACGAAAGGTGATATAGAAATTATTTTACATGCATAGCTGGGATATGATGCAGTAGACAGAGAGTAGCGTGACACTGGACTGTGGATGGGGGCCTTCATTGTCAGTGTAAGGGATGACAGCCTTTGAAATAAAATTAAAACCCAATAAATCTCACTATTTGATTAGTCCGATAAACTTCTGCTCATCCTAAAAGTAGCCCCACTTCATATTATTCACCCCACTCAAAGCAAAACCCACCAAAGTACTTTGCTTTCATGCAGTTTCTAGAGGAGCAGCCATGTTTATTGCAGCAAAGCAACAAAATTACTGTGGTACCTTGGCAGCTAATATGTTTATTATGGCATACGTCGATGAAAACAGATGCAACAACAAGTCTTTAAGGCACCACTGTTGTGTTTATGCATGAGAACAGTGGTATCATTTATGTTAATGCTAAATATAAACACGACTCTTTCTTCTACCTGCTTGCATGGGATGAGAGACACTTAAAGAAATGCAAGATTCAGTGTTTCTGTCTCTGGTCTCTAGCACTTCACTCAAATCTCTTCCCTAAACAGAATGATTGTCAGTAAAAGTGGCAGCTTTACTAAGCAGTGAGTTTTGTGTGTTGTTGTTTTTTCTATTCACAAGCATTTGAACTCCAAAGAGATTTGGAGGCAATTAACATTCACCAGTAACAGAGCAATCAACATGGGGATATCTAATGGGACTGGACAGAATCCAAAATCAGATATTATGGTAATAGAGAGCTACTGACACAAGGTTATGGTGTTAATTCTGCAGAGGGAGAGTAATGGTCTGTTTCCAATAGCTGAACCCATGGCTGCTGTCACATCAACATAACCATCATTTCTATATATGAGTCTGCCCACTAAATTGAAAAGTTGGCAAATTTGCACAGATATATCAGATGACATGCAGAACAACAAGAGAATGTTGGATTAAGAATTATTATTTTCAAGTTTGCCAAACCATTTAAGAAAATATCATTTGCAGCATTTTATTTGTTGGTTTATTGGTTACTTTTTTGTGCCAAAGGCAACTCAAAGGGACTTACAACCAAATAAACTAAAGCCCACATAGAGACATCAAAACAAAAATGCATTAAAATAATGTATTTTTTTAAAAAAAAAACAGCCAAAGGCCTGGTTTAGTCCTTCAAAAAACTATAAAACTTGTTTTAGCAGAGAGAATAAGTGGGGTAAAAGAAACAAACGTATACATCATGGAAGACAATGTCTGTATCATACCACCTTCAAATTCCTATAAAACTCTTATTGGTCTCGAACATCAAAGAATGCAAATCTGACTGCCTGGGAACATAGGAAGCTAACTTATATGAAGTAAAACCATTGGTCCAGTTGGCATACGACTGTCTACAACAGGACTGGCCAACATGGCGCCCTCCAGACATTGCGGACTACGGCTGCCATCAACCCTTGCCATGAGCCATGTTGGTTGGAGCTGAAAGGATCTGGAGAACAGCAACAACCTGGAGGGCACATTGGAAATCCTTCTTCTACACCAGCATCCCCAAACTGCGGCCCTCCAGATGTTTTGGCCTACAACTCCCACGATCCCTAGCTAACAGGACCAGTGGTTGGGGAAGATGGAAATTGTAGTCCAAAACATCTGGAGGGCCGAAGTTTGGGGGTGCCTGTTCTACACTGACAGGCAGCAGCTTTCCAGGGTTTCAGGCAGAACGTCTTTCCTGATCCAACTTGGAGATTAAACCAAAGACCATCTGCAGGCAAAGGCCCTTCCCCTACGTGACCAACAGCACAAGGAAGAACCAACACAAAACCGCCAGTCAGTACTAGATGTTACAAGATACATTGAGCTGACACGACTATTCTCGTTAATAGCTATTTATTAGTGTAACAACAACAGTGCCTTCCCCTACCTTACCATAAGATATGGGGAAGAAAGCGCACATTGGGATGAGATCACGTCACGTAACTTATACCAGGAAAGGAGGAAAACTCTGTCATAATTTTCATGTCTGTTTTTAATATTGTGATTTTATGTTGTGAACCACCCTGAGAACTACAAGGAATAGGATGGTATACAAATTTAATAAATAATAAAAATGAAATAAACGTTTTCTACTTCTAGTCTTCATGATTACGGTAGTTTAGTAAGCAGCCCTGAAAATTGTCTAACAGGACACTTGGGGAGAGAAAGTAAACGTAAAGGTAAAGGGACCCCTGACCATTAAGTCCAGTCGTGACCGACTCTGGGGTTGCGCACTCATCTTGCATTATTGGCCAAGGGAGCCGGCGTATAGCTTCCAGGTCATGTGGCCAGCATGACAAAGCCACTTCTGGCAAACCAGAGAGGCACATGGAAACACCGTTTACCTTCTCACTGTAGCGGTTCCTATTTATCTACTTGCATTTTGATGTGCTTTCGAACTGCTTGGTTGGCAGGAGCTGGGACCAAGCAACGGGAGCTCACCCCGTCACAGGGATTTGAACCGCTGACCTTCTGATCAGCAAGCCCTAGGCTCAGTGGTTTAACCACAGCGCCACCAGGACACTTGGGGAGAGAAAGACACACACACACACACACACACACACACACACACACACATATATATATATATATATATATATATATATATATATATATAAACATGTTCATTATTTTTTTTTACAGACCTAAAGAACTCAGGTATAGCTTGATTGTTGCCCACTGAGACTGAATGCATTGTTTACCTTTAAAGCTACGTGTTCAATTGAAAAGCACAAGCAACATGGTGCGTGTTACTTGGAACATTTGAATTATGCTTCTAGCTCACACACAAAAATATAATTAAAATTATGTCCAGTCATCTATACCTGGGATTCTGTATACTGTATATATTTGGTCAAGTCAAACGCACCATTTCTGAGAGAAGGAAAATTCAGCTGCACACAGGAAAAGCAAAATAAACCGCAATCAAAAACAGCTTGTCACTTCAAGTACAATCATCAGTTGTGCTACATTCATATCCAGAGGCACAATTGCAAGCCATAGGTTCTTCATCCTTAATTAGTACTCTATTAACTATTGGAAGGACTTCCTTCGAATAGGGCCATCTAACAATGTGCTAAGAAACAGAAACTCCCAAATGTTCAGGCCTTTGTGCTATCTGACAAAAGCATTAAGTTAGTCTGCATTTTCATTAAAAAAGCAAAAAGAGAAAATGGGTAAAATCAATAAAAGGGCTTAAAAAAATAAAAGGTGAAGGAATATTATCTTGAAGTAGTGTGCAAGGTTTTAGCTGTACAATTTTCACTAGCATTAAAAGGATTTATACAGCTAAAGTCTCATGCATCACGTTGACACTGTAGTCACAGAGGATTGGAAATCAGAATGTGCTTCTAGGGCTTAGTGGTGGCTGCTTTTTTCAAAAGAAGAATGTTTTTAATTTTAAGTAATTTAAAGGTGTAAATAAGTACACTGCCTTGGGTTTTATGATATCCATATAATAAAATAAAGAAAAATTCACCTTATCTTCTCAGCTATTGTTGAAGGGAAGTAACTGACCTATCTGTGTTAGCTATAGTAATAGTCAGCAGTTTACAACAGAAGGATTAAACTTCCTCACTAACCCTTTGGGGGAAATCTACTCAATCCCCATACAGATGTACAATATACAGGGGTTTAAGGTTCAGATCAGCACCCCCACTTCCTCTACTCATGCTAATAAAACCATGTATCCATGTGTTTTATAACACAGCAAAAGGAGCCTGGAGGTCAAATTAAATCCAATTTTGTTTGCTTGTTTTAACCCAAGCTCAGCAAGCAGGGGTCAAGCACACCTAAAGCAAGGCGTGATTTGCCATGAACAATGTTGACTTCTAGACATGGGACTAAAGATGTTGGGCAAGTTTGTCATTACAGGCAGGCTCCCGTTACTTCATTTGACATATTTATTTGTCTCGGAGTTGGCGCATAGTGTTTCATTGCTTAAGGGAACGCCTCACTCTTCTGTCACCACCGCCCAAGCCTTGCCTGAATTTCAGCAAGATCTCACCGAGATCCCACCAGATCCCTTGTACTCTGTGAGATTTTGACAAGGTCAACAGAATATCCTTCTTCTTCTTCTTTGGTGATCACTCGCAGCCGAGTAAGATTGTCTTCCATAAACACGTGGGTTGGGTTTTGGGAAGTCGCCTGTGCGTGAATTTGTTTTATGTGTGTAGATCGGTGCACGTTGAATATGGGGCTGCTCCCAAAGCTGCTTCTCTGCTGGGCCCCAAGATGCTCATTGGGGTGCCATCTCATGGGCTTGCACTACTTGAGGGGGGCACCTCTCCTTGTCTCATGGGTGGGCGGCCTTAATTTGTCTGGTCCCATAATGCTATGAAAGAAGACGAGAAAAACATGCCCTCAAAGTTATTCTTCAGCTCTGAATGCGAAAAGAGACTCCCAGAAAAAGATCTACGCAGTCCCCAGCGTTTGTCGCACTGAGCTCTGGAGAAGCGTCCTAGCCCACTAAACAACAGAAGCAGAATCGCTTAGAACAACAGCTTCTAATGAGTGACTGCTTTGCAAACTGAACTGAGGGCACTTCATCTGCTGCCACTAGAAGAAGGGATGGAGATGTTTTGCTCCAGTCAACTGCCAATGAGTAGGCTATGCACCAAGCATGCCTTAGACAGAACATCAAATCAATAGGATGGCTCTATAGGGCAGGATCTCTAGGTAGTTTATGTTTAAATTTAAAGGAACATGCTGTAGTTAAATTTAACAAGTTCAAATTTAAAGTACATAACGTTGCCTACTATGATTTGTTGTAACTGAGATTTTAACTAGAAGCTTACAGAGTCCATAAAAGATGTACTGAGCTTCTTTCAGGCACTTTACAAATCTTACAATTCTAGAGTACTTCGGCTATAATGTTTAGAACTTGTAATATTTCTACAGTGGCCTGCTTTAAGGATTGCAAGTGAATCTTTGTTACACGCCAATAAAAAGCCCAAACGGATCTCTTGGATCACATTGCTATCTCTAGCGAGGAAAAAACCAAACAGCTATATTTTCATCCCAGCCTACCCTTTGATTCTTGCTGACAAAAGGCTAGTCAGCCTATGCTAATTATATGGATTATATTTAGGTATTTTCTTCAATAAAATATAAATATCCACTTGCATATTTCTCTCTCTCTCTCTCTCTCTCTCTCTCTCTCTCTCTCTCTCTCTCTCTCTCTCTCTCTCTCGTTTGTGCAAAACTAATGATCAGCCATTCTTTCAAGACTAGAGAACTGTAGCCTCATGAATGAACAAATGGTAACTTGGCAAATTCCTGGCAATTATTTGCTCAAATCGATAATGTTCACATAACGTATTAATTGGCACACATCGTCCCTTTTGTTTTCACGATGTCTGGCATGCTATTTCTTTCATCAATTCAGTGCTTTTAAAAAAAAACACACACCAGAAGAATGAAAAATCAATTGCTGTCAGGATGAAGGCTTTATTGGTAATGAGTATTTTACATCTCAGATCTAATGAGCAGGTGATCTTTTTTAAAAAAATTAAACCACGAAAACCAGTTAAACAGAAACAGCGATGGCACTTTAGAAACATTTACATGAGCAATAAATAAGACAGCACGCGAACTGTCAGAGCAACTTAGCATCCCGGTTTCCTTTGCGCTCCATTTTATTAGCTAATCAAGTGTCATATTGCTTCTCCTGGCATCTATTTACTGCCATGTAATTTTGATAAGGGCACCATCTGTATTTATAAAAGAATTATCTTAATAGCTGTCGAGCAATGTACAAACATAGGTGATATTTAACTTTTTCTTATGGGATCAATTTTAAACCAGGCAAAAGGACTGATATAAGTCAACATGCTTATGTTAACACAAGGCAGACTCTGGCTCACATCTTCCAGTGCAGGATGAACTTATCTCAGCTTTGCACATACAGGAAAGTATGCCTTATGTAGCCCAATATTAAAAGTACTTAGATTAATTAAGATGAGCTGCCACACACATTTATGGTGGAAAGGAGTTTTATTGCCTCACAAATTTCAAACAAACAAACAAACATTAAAGGCTGTCACCTTCTCTTACGGAGCATTTTAAACCTCCTGCCCTTCAGATGTTTTACACGCCAACCCAACTGCCTGCCCTCCCAGTCATAAGCAGGGCAGGAAGATAGTCCTGTTTGGGTACCTTTTCCTGCCCTTCATCACAGGATGCTAAGGCACCATTAAAAAAAAATGCCCCCAAGCATACAAATAAAAGCATAAATTAAAAGTAGGAAGTCAAATAATTGCAGGGACGCAGGTGGCGCTGTGGGTTAAACCACAGAGCCTAGGGCTTGCAGATCAGAAGGTCGGCGGTTCGAATCCCCGCGACGGGGTGAGCATCCGTTGCTCGGTCCCAGCTCCTGCCAACCTAGCAGTTCGAAAGCACGTCAAAGTGCAAGTAGATAAATAGGTACCGCTCCAAGTGGGAAGGTAAACGGTGTTTCCGTGAGCTGCTCTGGTTCACCAGAAGCGGCTTTGTCATGCTGGCCACATGACCTGGAAGCTGCATGCCGGCTCCCTCGGCCAATTAACGCGAGATGAGCGCCGCAACCCCAGTCGGTCACGACTGGACCTAATGGTCAGGGGTCCCTTTACCTTTACTTTTAAGTCAAATAATTACAAATTATAATCTATGCCAAAAAACAAAAACCCACCATACTCAATTGCAGCAGCACCCAATCCTGGCATCCAGCAAAGGTCTAGGCATACAGATATCATGTCCAGTCATACTTCTGAGTGAGGGTATTCCATAATCAGGGCCTGACAATGGAGAAAGTTCTATCCCATTTGTTACCACGTGACGTGCCTCTGTAGTACCAATGGTCCAGGCTATTTTTCCAGTGTGCTTTTGTGACATATTGTTGTTGAGATACAGTATTTTCTGATTTTATTGCTATATACTGTACTTGTGAATCTACTTGCACACAAGGACCTAAGGATTCTTAAAATTTGATTCAAGGTCCATCTGGAGCAGCACTCCCACAGTGTCCAACCAGCTACATCTGGAAACCTACCAGAAGTGCAGGAGGGAAACAATCTCTCCAAAACGTTTGCCTGTAGAATTTGGGACTCAGAAAACCACTTCCCCTGAACGTGAAGGTTCCACTTTGCCACTATGGCCAATAACCAATAACAGACCCATCCTCCGCGAGTTGTGTCTCAGTCTTTCAAAATTCAAATTTTGTGATGCTTTCAAAAGATCATCACATCTTGAGGTTGCATGCTTCCTAAATTGAGTGTGGTCTAAACCAACTGTTGATTGGGTGAACCTGATGGCAATTCTCAGTGGTTAAGCTTAGCTCATAGTGGTTCCCAACTGATGGCTCCACCACACAGCCACTCCAGGTATATTGCATAATGTAGGAGAGATGGAGGGCTGAAAGGGGAAAAACCACAAAATATAGTCACCATACGCAAATCTGGAGTGGAGTCCCTAAAACGGTTGGGTGGTGCCTTGCATGCCTCCTTCTGGCAACTCCCACAGCCAAGCTGGTGCCAAACATATTGCTCTGCTTTCCTTTGGACTACATCAGCGAGGATGATGGGGGGTGGGATCTTGGCATCTCGGCAACCCAGGACTGCTCAGGTTTAGGGGCTGCTAACACAGCAGTAGGAGTTCACCCCTGAAGGTGCACCCCATTGTCTCTTGAGACGGACTGATGCCAACAGTCTTGACCATCTTCTCCTATGGCTTTTTACCTAGGATTTCTACTGATTTCGATGTGGTTTACCCTATTTCCATGCAAGCGTACATAAAATTGCACCCTTATTTGTTATTGTATTCAATCACACAACTTCCTGTCTTTAGCAGGACTTTTACAGAGACTGAAAACTGAAGAACAGAGGAATTACATGATTCATAGAGAGTCAAGAAGTAACAGTACAGCCAGGGGCATGTCCACTTACTCCTGCATATTCAACTTTCATCCCCCCGATTTTTAGCTGCTGTACAGGAACAACTCTTGAATCTCTATGCATTAGTCCAACTTACTGCTTTTGGGGGAGATATCTTAATAGGAAGCTCTTTTGAAGATTATTTCCTAAACACCACAAAGCAAAGCAAAAGGACAGGAAATAAATAGAGGCTTATATTTATATGACAATTAAGTTTCAAATATATGCAGAATAATTTTGGTTCAATAATTTGTAATATATTTTGGTGTTAATTGCCATCTCCTATTTGACATAATAATTATATGTAACTCAATAACTATTAAATTGCTGCCTCGTATAGCAAATTAGTAATTATACTTGTAAACATTAACAACATTACATATATAAAATAGTGATTTGTATGCTGAAATAAATTAGAAATAATTGTAATGTGCGATAATTAAAATTATGCAAATATTTGCCATACAATGATTTGGTGGTATGGCAGTGAGACTTTTGAATCTTTCACTTCAAGTAGGAAGGAAGGAAGGAAGCCAACCCTTGGGACTCACAGAAGCTTCCCGTATTGTCTTCTTAGTGGGATTTAGGAGCACCGCTTGCATGCACTGGTTATCTCAACCTTGGATTAATGCAATCTGATCCTCATGGGGATGCTCCTATCATCTATCTATCATCTATCTATCTATCTATCTATCTATCTATCTATCTATCTATCTATCTATCTATCTATCTATCTATAGAAAATAATATCCTGCCTGTCACTCCAAAGAGTCTCAAGGTGGCTAACAAACAGTAGTACATACAGCATTAAAACAAAACAAAAGCATGCCAATATACACTCAAATTAATAAATTAACAATAAGAACCATATCCTTTGCTAATCGTTCTGCTTTTGATCATTTATAAGTACAGAAGTTACAACAGAATGTGGCTTTATGCCTCTTGGCCAGGCATCCCCAAACTTCAGCCCTCCAGATGTTTTGGACTACATTTCCCATCTTCCCTGATCACTGGTCCTGTTAGCTAAGGATCATGGGAGTTGTAGGCTAAAATATCTGGAGGGCCGCAGTTTGGGGATGCTTACACTTGGCCATACCCCATTTTACAGCCTGCCCCCATTTCTTGCTGAAATGCACAGCCTTCCAGGCCCAATGCAAGGTACCCAAGTTTTTACCATTAATGGCCTGGGTTCCGTGTTCCTTGAAGACCTGGGGAGGCCCACCTCCCCGGTTCCAACAATGGTTGGTGAGCAGTTATTGAAATCACATTCATTGGCAATGGAAGCTGCATCAGCAGCCTGGTGACTTTCAGATCCCAGATCTGTCGTTTGTTAACTACTTTTACTTTAAGAATTCACCCAATCTTAAACAACTCCTCACACACAATAACACAACCACCAGACTTAACATGGACACTGGTACCAGAGCCGGCAATAAACCCAGATGCCAACTTTGCTGCCACATACACCCGGAAAACACCATTACTGGCCCCAACAACATCCGACATACCATCTCAGGACTATTTAATTGCTCATCTCCTAAAATTGTGTATGCCATCAAATTCCAACAGTGCCCTTCAGCTCTCTATATTGGACAAACAGGCCAAACCCTACGCCAAAGGATAAATGGACATAAATCTGACATCAGGAATCACAAGTCAGAGAAACCAGTAGGAGAACACTTCAATCTCCCAGGACATTCTATAGAAGATCTCAAAGCAGCTGTTTTATTACAGAAAAATTTCAGGAACAGACTGGAAAGAGAAGTTGCTGAATTGGAACTCATACCAAGCTTAAAACCATGGAGCCACCTGGGATGAACAAAGATGTAGGATTCTTATCTCATTATGCATGATCAAGCTTTCTTTAGCGCCTCAGCCCTTGCTTTTTTCCTGCAGGACCAATTGCAGTCATCAGCAGTCATTAACAGCCATCTACAGGTTTACCACTCCCATCAGCCCATCACCCATTCCCACCCACCCCCACCACCCTCTGTATATACATAAGGGTCTGACTCTTCTGTCTCAAGTGTATCTGAAGAAGTGTGCATGCACACGAAAGCTCATACCAAAATAAAAACTTAGTTGGTCTTTAAGGTGCTACTGAAGGAATTTTTTTTATTTTGCTTAAAAAATTCAAAGCACTATTAAAGAATATTAAAATAGTAATATATCAACCACCTTGTATGAAAACGAAACCTCAGGCCTTGGGGCCAAAAGCAGCCTTCAAGGCCTTTCCACCTGGCCCTCAGCTCAGGTGGTAGAGCAGCAGACTCTTACTCTCAGAGTCTTGGGTTCGAGCCCCATGTTGGGCAAAGGATTCCTGCATTGCAGGAGTTGGATGAGGTGACCCATGTCCCTTCCAATTCTGCAATTCTATGACTCTTCCAAGGCCACACACCTCACCAGTCCTGCTCTGTTCTTACAGTTCTTTGAGTAATTTCCTGACTGGTGTGTTCTCTAACCCTCCTGTGGCAGTCAACGGTGCCATTTGTCCATATCGTTTTTGTAAACTCGTTCAACAATAATGCATTCAGTGTTCACATGGTTCTGCCAGGGAATGTTGCCACCATATAAAACTCTACTCTGGCAAGGTCATATCTCACGGTGAAAGGCTAGTAAAAAATGCAATCAAAATTATAGACCTTTAGCTGTTTATTTCACTATCAGTATGTGAACTTCTGCAGGAGTTAAGTTAGCATCTCTTGGTCTTGTTGTACCCTCTTCACTTTATTCATTCTCTCTCCCAGATTTGCTTTCCTTTACAAGTTCCTCCCTCTGGCCTCTCTCCCATAGGCGTACCCAACGCGGGGCAGGGGGGCAGCTGCCCCCCAGGAAGCCGGCCCGGAACTCTCTGCTGCGCACGGGAGAGCCCAGTGAATGACGACAAGCGGCTCTCTCTCCAAGGCGGAGCAGTAGCGCAACTTGCAGCCAGCCACCCGGCGCACCGAGAAGAAGCAGCAGGAGGAGGAGGAGGAGCCTCGGAAGGCGCTCCTAGAGCGGCTTCAAGCGCAGATGGTGCCAGCGGCCTGCTGAGTGGCGAAGGTAGGTGCGGTGGGCGGTGCTGCAGATCCCCGACCTTCTCGGTCCCGCGCAGCTGCTCTTTCGCGACCTCCGGCGACCTGCTGTTTAAGAAGGGCTGAGAGGCGGGCCAGGCGGGCTTGGGAAGGTGCGATGTTGGAGGGGAGGGAGGGACACTTGCCCCAGTCTTGCCGGGGCTTTATTGTAAGGGGGCGCTTTGATCCAGCGACGGTTCCTGTCTTAGGATCAGGTTGCCTCTTTTCTGCCAGGGAAGGTTTCATGGACCCTCCATGAGCTGGCCAGATGATGGGCGAAGCGTTTCTTGTCGCAGCACCGCTAGGCTGAGCCAAGGCTATACCTCTTGAATGCCTGCCTGCCGCGCAGTTGCCCAGAGCACGGAAGCCCTCACTGGGGTGGGGATGGCGGTGATATGCATACTTGAACATATAGAAATGCTTAGGTAATAACATGTGCTTTTGGGGGTGTGCTGCGGCCACCGCTTCGCAGCGCCTAGGTGGGACCGGAGTCAGTTTCACCTGGGCTCCGTAGCCCCGCCCACGTTCCCACTTTGTGCCCCTCCCATGCCTTGGCCCCGCCCCTTGCCCCTTCTAGTTTTGATCCTGGGTATGCCCCTGCTCTCTCTCCTCCTCAATACCACTCTCTTTTTCCACCTTCCTTTCCTTGACCTCCTTGACTTCTCATAGCCTCTACAACATGCTACTTCCCTAGACCCATGATTCTATTATCATCCTTCCCTCAGCTCTTCTCTCTGCCCAGCCCCATTTAGGGTCTGAACAGTTCAGCTAATGACTACCAATAGGACCTCACAGCTACAACAAGAGGTGTCGAAAGGATTAATTGAAAATGGACTGTCAAGATTTCCTTTCATCCACCTACATATTTAACCCCCATCTTGCTATAAACACTTTTCGTCTTAGTTCTCTACAACAAAAGTTTTTTAAAACAAAAACATTATATGTAAATTTGCAGACCTCGTGGCTTTTATTTTTCCTGAAGTGTTGATTGTTGACACTGTGTGTAAATGAGTTGTTTGTTTCTGAAGGAAGCTCATAAGCACTAAGGCTGAAATCCTAACCATGTATATTTAGAAGTAAATTGAATCCAATGGGGCATACTTCCTAGTAAACAGAGTTATAACTATATAGCCTTAATCTGTTTTCCACTGCAGATTTTAAAAACTGATCAAATGAATAATTCATTATTGCTGTTTTCACGTGAAAATCTGTGGTCTCTATTGTTACCTGCTGACGTTCTCTGTGCTCCTCAGTTAAAGTTTGAGGATTGCAAGCTGTCAAACAAAAAAATGTTTACTACAAGCATTTTAAACATGCATTACTTTGAGCATTATGTTTCAGCGGTTGCAAGCACATGACTCTTTTCTGTATATGAAAATGTGCATTTATGACATAGAACGTCGCATTATAAAGAGGACTTGCATAAGTGGCATTACACTGAGCAAAGGCGAGTGTCTGTTAAATATTTTAATATTTATTCCCACAGAATTCATATAATCCAGGGCACGAAGAGCAAAATATCAACAGAAATCTAAACTGCCCTTCCCTGGTGCCCAAGTGAGGAAAAATAGTAAACTATATACTGAACTGCAAAATCAAGATAGGGTTGCAGCCATAGAAGGCCTTGGGAGGGGCCATTAAGCACTTCTCATGATTCTTCTCTTCTCATGAGAAGAGAAGAATCCTTGGAAAAGACCCTGATGTTGGGAAAGATTGAGGGCACTAGGAGAAGGGGACGACAGAGGACAAGATGGTTGGACAGTGTTCTCGAAGCTACGAACATGAGTTTGACCAAACTGCGGGAGGCAGTGCAAGACAGGAGTGCCTGGCGTGCTATGGTCCATGGGGTCACGAAGAGTCGGACACGACTAAATGACTAAACAACAACAACATTAGGCACTTCTTTGACTTGCCTTTAAGACTGCTCAGTGTTATTTGTTTTTGTTTTTTTTCTGTTGCAGAAGATAAACAGGGCTACCCCTCTGGAAATTCACCAACTTTGAAATGCAAGGTAACTGATTTGTAAATCTCTGGTGATGGCTGAGATATTCAAGCACTCCGATATACACATAAAATAAAAAATACTGTTTGCAAAACGGAAGGACTTGTGCAAAATATAACAATGACACTAGAACAGAAAATATCAGGTGAAAGTGAAAGTGAATATCAGAATGGAATGCGGTATGTTCATAAATCCCAACAGTTGCCAGATGTTTCACTACCATCATAACAAAAACCCTTTAGTGTATTACCTATCTTTGCCTAGAGAATGGGATGTCCTCATTGCTGAAGTTATTTGTATATAACTTCCAGTCCCCCTGTTTTGCAGCTTTTGCTTTATCCCCACCCTATTTACTTACCAGCTACAAGTAGACCTGATGGAGTTTAACACATGAAATTGAAAGTTGTTACAGCGTGCAATCAAGGCGCATGTTATTACATTCAATTTATCTAATAATCTATATTTATCTGCAAGGAACACTGCAAAACTAATCAGAAAATATTCAGGACACATTATCTGAAGCAGTCCAGTAAACAAGGACAGCCCCTTCATGAAATTAGTTTCTGTCGGATAAAGGAATGTTCTTAAATGCTGCAGATCTAACTTGGATGAGTGATTACATTGCCTCAGATATACTATTCCTTATTAACCAAGTGAAAGTGTATGTTAAATCAATTAAAAAATAAATTAAAAGAAGGTATAACATTTATTTCTTCCTAAATGAAGTTGTGTTCCAATTTATCTTTTGGCAAATTCCAAGGGATTTATTTATTTTTAACATAGACATCCAATCCTTGCAAAGGTCAATCTTCGTGGAAACTAGCCTAGCATCTTCTACATAATTCTAATGTGGACGCTCTAGAGATACCAGTGTATGTGGGATATGAAGTACAAGTCAAAGTAGGTCTGGGGCTGGAGCTGGATGAACCACTGGGGCAGGTCCTCAAAAACAGGTATGAGGAGCCTTTGGCCTTCCAGATGTTGTCGTGGGCTGTAATTCAGCAACATCTACAGGGCCAAAGCTACCTGCTCAAAAGGATTAGTACGGAATAGAATCAGGTTTGCCAGGCTCTGAACTGAAAATATCCATCCATCCAGAAACTGAAACTGAAACAAGGGTGTGAGCAAACAGAAAAGAAGTCAAGCAGTCAGGGAAGGTGACAGACTTGGGGTGGAGTAGCAGAGAGACAACAGAACAGGAGTAACCAACACAAAAGGGATGCAGGTGGTGCTGTGGGTTAAACCACAGAGCGGTTTGAATCCCCGCGACGGGGTGAGCTCCCGTTGCTCGGTTCCAGCTCCTGCCAACCTAGCAGTTCGAAAGCATGTCAAAGTGCAAGTAGATAAATAGGGACCGCTACAGCGGGAAGGTAAACGATGTTTCCGTGTGCTGCTCTGGTTCACCAGAAGCGGCTTTGTCATGCTGGCCACATGACCTGGAAGCTGTACGGCGGCTCCCTCGGCCAATAATGTGAGATGAGCGCCACAACCCCAGGGTCGGTCATGATTGGACCTAATGGTCAGGGGTCCTTTACCTTTAGCCAACGCGGTATAACCCCCACCAGCCATAACCAGTATGGTGAAAGTCAGGAATTACAGGTGTTTTGGTGCAAAACATCTAGAAGGCACCAGCACTCCAGCTATAAAGCAAAGCATCGCTGTACGCACTGATAAAACTGGAATCAATGCCTAACGGGTCTCCCCACTCTTTCTGCATTGCTGGCAACTGCTAGAGGGGGCAGTTGCTTGGTGTAAATGATGCTTGGTGGATGATTAGCAAGTGCATGAGACGATCATCCACCACAGCAGCATTCACCAAGCAGACTTGTATTTCACAGATGATCCACACAGGACATTTATTACAGTCCAGTTTTCTCTTCCCCTTCTCATTCCAAGGCTGTGCACCAGCCGGACGGTGATCAAGCACTAAGACTACAAATGCATAGGGACACTTCTCAGTTAAATGTGTAAAACATAAATTCAGTGACAGGAGGTGAAATTTCTGCACACTTGGGATGTGTCTTTCTTTTGTTGCTCTCTTTGTATAAATAGATCCTGACAAAGGAAGAGGCATCTATTGTCATTGTAGGCCAAGCCCACATACCAGCCAGTAAGTAATCTGAAACCATTACTAATCTTTAGTCCCTATGACAGAGCAAGCAGAAGCTTTAATTTAAATATGTTTCCAGTTTCCACACAGCAAGAGCCTACTGACATTGGCGCATTGCAAAAAGCAATTTTCCTACATCAACTCGCATCTTCTTCTAATTCTGTGCTATAGCTCTGGGGAGTTCCTACCATGTCTGTGTAAACCAAAAATCTAAATAACATTATGATGTCTGTTACAGAACTAATTTATATACTAATATCCCAGTTGAATACAATATCCTATTTATTTATTCAAGCAAAATACCCAGAAAAGATATGTCACATCATAATGCAGTTGCTTAAAAAGAGGAGGGGAGAGTAGCAGGAGAAGAAAAGTATAATATAAATAAACACAGTAATAATTGTTTGGGGCAGGTTACAATAGAAGATTCCTTCTGCTACCCAAACTACAATCCCTTTATAACAGAACTGTTTGATTTATAATTCAATTATTGATGAATTTCTTATTTTACATTAAATTTACAACTTTGAAATGCTTTTCGTATTAATGCTATCTGCTCCAAGCTGCGGGCACATAAGACTATGTGCCAAACAGATGTTGTCCCATCAAATGTCTAACAACTCGATTTTCCTCTTAGATTGAAGAACAGTGCTTTATACCATTTTTGCAAGGACGTGTCTGCAATACAGATGCAGCTATATATGTATATTCTTAAATTCCAATTTAATGAAGCGGGCCATTCCACTAAATATGAAATTTTACCTATGGTTTTGCTTATCTTCACAAAGTGATATATATACTGTTATTTACAACGTAATGCCAGAACGACAACAGAAAATTGACTAAAATCATCACAAAATACATAGGAGAAATGTAATTGAAGTGTCACTGTTTGATAAGCCTACTTAGCCAGTTGGCAGAGAGATGGCATTTTATAAAAATTCAGCAGACGGCAACTGCCTATTTATATGGCAGAGCTCGGTGCCCAGAAAACGGAACCGCTCCAGTTCCTAGCCAACTTCATTGCCACCTTAGAGGCTCAGTGTAAATCATGTTACATTAAATGCTTAACCTTATTGCTTGACCATTTTCAGTCTGCACCTGCCATCCAGGAAACCAAAGATAGCTTCAGACCAAGATCCTTTGGCTATTGCTAGAGGTCACCCAGAAAACATCTATCATTCAAACTCATTATACACTTGTTCAACTTTCATAAAGGTCTTAGGTACCTTCGAATAGTTGAGATGAGTCCCCTGAAATAAATAAATAAAAACTACATTCTACAATTCAGTTGTTGTGCATTTATTATTCCATCCCAACCTAAAGACCTGTTGTTGTTGTTGCTGTTGATGTTACATCCCACCTTTTCCCCAGGTCTCTCCCAAAAGATCTCAGAGCCCAGGCAGATTCATATGAGAGATCCAGCGCCGAGGGCCTTCTGGTGGTTCCCTCACTGCGAGAAGCAAAGCTACAGGGAACCAGGCAGAGGGCCTTCTCGGTAGTGGCGCCCGCCCTGTGGAACGCCCTTCCACCGGAGGTCAAGGAGATAAACAGCTACCTGGCATTTAGAAAACACCTAAAGGCAGCCCTGTTTAGGGAAGTTTTTAATCTGTGATATTTTAATGTATTTTGGTACTTGTTGGAAGCCGCCCAGAGTGGTTAATGGCTAACATAATCCCCTCAGCAGTGAATCAATGAGGTAGAAGTTAAAGTGCATACACATTTCAGCTGCACCCAGTTTGCAGACAGTTAAGATCAAATGCTGATTCTGGTGGTAAATGATTATATCTTACTGGAACAAACAGTTGTCATATTTGAAACATTTCTTTAAAATAACAACAGCAGCAAACTACCGTATTTTTTCGCTCCATAGGACGCACCTGACCATAGGACACACCTAGTTTTGAGAGGAGGAAAACAAGAAAAAATATTTTGCTTTCTTTAATTGTCCTAGGTGTGGCTCGGGCTCGGGCTCGGGCTCTGGTTTTGTGCGGGCTCTGGCTCTGGGCGGGCTCTGGCTTTTGGCAGGGCTCTGGCTCTGTACGGGCTCTGGCTCTCGCATTCGCTCCATAGGACACACAGACTTTTCCCCCTTCCTTTTTGGGAGAGAAAAGTGCGTCTTATGGAGCGAAAAATACGGTAGTCTCGTGGCAAGAAGACAGGTGAATTACAAGTCAGTTTGATGCTCAGTCATGCTTAGTCCGTTTATAGATAATTCTGCGACCATTCCCATGGAACTCTTAAGGGGTTAACGTCTTATGATGCATGTAAATGTCTCAGTGACATCTTAAAGTTAACATGGGCAAAACTGAGACTATTTGTCTTGTTTCCTAACCATTGTATAGTTCAGTTGCATCAACGTTGGTAAGGTTAGTCATCTAAACTGATGGTGACATTCGGGGCCGTCTTAAGTATATCCGGCGCCGTGGTGCAAAGATCCCTCCGGTGCACACACCCACCCACCCCGTTTCCCAGAGTTGCCAACCTTTTTGCGGGGCTGGAGGAGGTGGGGAGCAGCTGGAGGGTGGCTCCTCTGGCGGGGAAGAGGTGGAGGCTCCGGGCGCGGCGCTGCTTCAGCAAGGCAGGTGAGGGCAGCAAGCTGATGCCGGGAGGTGCCGCGCACAGCCTCCATCTCTTCCCTGGCGCCCTCCAGAACTTGGCACCTCTGGCGCATTGTGCCACTTGCCTCTATGGGCAAGACGCCCCTGGTCACAGTTGTAAACTGAAAAAATTAGGCAACTCTGATTTTACTAGGCCAGCAGAACATCCCTGATATATTGCCTTTCCCTATGCGTACTTGGTAAGAACTGCCTTCAAACTTATGCTTTGTTTAGGACACAAGGAAAATTACTCTAGACAGCAGAATGGCCAGATGCTCCCAATTATAAATCAGTTCTTCAGCATATGCGCAATGGTACATAGCACCACTCTAACAGTAGGAGAGATGGAAACAGAGCATATAATCAAGGTCTCCCAGAAGCCAGATTCTTTTTAACATGGGCAATTCCTGGCCCCCACAATGACTTTGATGACTCAGGCAGTCTTTCTGTTGTGCTAAAGCTCTACAACTTCAGAAAACAACTGCAAAATGTTGGGCAATTCTGGATAAAGCAACACAGAGTTAGACGTCTATCTGTTAATTATTAACTGCGCTTGCAACAGTAAACCTGATATTTCAATCAACTAAGGCTGCCATATTTCAAAAAGTGAAAATCCGGACACAAAAGTTATTGAGTCTTTCTTTTGGGGGGGGGGGAGTTGAGCTGTCTGTTGTCCAGAGAACAGATTCTCAACTTCAGTCATGTTTAGTTGAGCTAATTTCCATAACACACGCTTTCAGACAATGACGCTGTGCCGGGGGGGGGGCGGCACAGTGGCAGTTGCCAATGGGGCAAAATTGTCACAGGCACAAAATTTCAACACCAAGTGCTGCCCCAATGCAGCTGCGCACTTCCATCCCTGGGCTCCAGTGACCTCTCCGGACAATGGAACGACTTTCAACATACTGTATACATATGCTTTCAACATATACCTTCCTCTCAAAGGGCAAAGAAGATAAATCTAGCCAAGAGAACCTACTCTTATGCTGATGACACACAGTTCTACTTTTCAATTACATCCACAGGTGGGGTAGTTTGCCTGGGTAATGGGAGAATGGGAGAATAAACTGAAGCTCAATCCAGACAAGACTGAGGCATTGCTAATGGGATGGTTCCCAAGATTGGATGAGTGGAATGTGCCCTGCTCTACATTGGGTTGCACCAGTCGATTCTAGTTACACTCCCTCTGAAGGAGCAGGTGGCAGCTTTTGGGTAATTCTGAATCCATTGCTGTCACTTGAGGCTAAATGGCCTCGGTGGTGTGGAGTGCCTCCCATTAGCTTTGGCTAGTGGCCCGGCCGCACCATCTGGACAGGGACAACCTAACTACTGTTGTCTATGCTCTGGCTACCTATAGGTTAAAGGTAAAGGGACCCCTAACCATTAGGTCCAGTCATGACCAACTCTGGGGTTGCGCGCTCATCTCGCATTATTGGCCGAGGGAGCCGGCGTATAGCTTCCAGGTCATGTAAATTGCTGTTACATGAGTGGGTGTTCCCCACATTTTGAATTTATTTTGAAAACTGAGTGAAGAGATTGTCAATATTCTTTTGGCTGTATAGAATTTCCTCTGCCTTCCTGTTCTTTGAGATGATGCACAGTTCTCCCAGAAATATATGTTTATGTGGTTGCCACCCAGTGGCCAAAAAGCAAAAGTGTTCTCTTGAGAAAATTATTGGAACTGAGCACGCTCCTGACCTTTGTTCTTGGGAGTGGTTCCAAGATGGATGCAAGAGTACAAGTTGTACAATGGAAACCAAGAGATAAAACCAATTTTTGTTCATCTTGATGGGAATTAGTATTGATTGTATTTAATCCTCTACACACCAATGTGTGTGGGTTAACAAACAAAGGGGAGGGGGAAAGCTGGTGCCTGTTTGTAAAAGGTGCGGCTAGCACACAGCGAGTTCCAGCAGCAGAGTATTGTCCCATCGTTAGGCATATTAATGAAGATAGGAATAGGCTATTAAACCTTATTAATATGTTCAGCTGCATGAAGCAGCTGCCCCACTACTTTTTCAGTGAAACAGACCACAGACTACAAAGTAACTTTTAAAATGATTTACTTACAATTACTAAGTCTCAGACTTGGCGTTTTTGTTATGCAACAGCAATAAAATAATGCATGCAAAATATTCTTAGTTGAAATACAGCAAAGCAGCCTCAGTCTGGGAGCTAAGTCAAGGCATGTCTGCCCTCATTGTGTGCAGTGTGGAGGGAGGGAAATGAACAAGAAATAGGCTTTATTTCCTGCCTCTCAGGAGAAGAAGGGCTGTGACCTCACCAAGCCTATCTAGCAATTAGAATTCTGTGGTCCTTAACCCCTTCATGTACTAACTAGCATCTATGCTAAGATCTCCCACACATATTGCTTGTGTAGCCTACATTTATTATACTCTCACTTGCTGCACACCTGCAGCTCAGGACTCATATCAGAAGTGATATGATGCATTTATGCAGGAACAGGGAAAGGCATGGGAATGTCTCCCCTTCTAAGCAGGAGAGCAAATGGTTTCTATTGCAAACTGAAGTCATGATTACAGGTAGGTAGCCGTGTTGGTCTGGATCGAAGTAAAATAAAAAAATTCCTTCAGTAGCACCTTAAAGACCAACTAAGTTTTTATTTTGGTATGAAGTCATGATTGCACTGAAATATCCCCTCAAAGTGCATTTCTATACGGCTCCCTGAACCCCTAAGACATATGCATTTCATGAGATATTTATAATTTTCATGCTCTACTAATTTCCATTCTTGCATGCCAGCAATCATGTTATATATTTAGCATGGCAGTTACATATTTAGTCAGGAATTCGAAAGCTGCTTGGGGTCACGCAAAGGGACTTGAGCTAGCCAAGTGGTTGTTGGGTTTGTCTGGTCTTACCCTGGCCCACTTGCCATATTACAAACTGCTTTTGAAAATGAGGGTAGTTTTAAAAGCAGTTTGCCATGAGCACCCTTGGTCTACTAACAGAACTTGCACTTCATTTAGACTACACCAAGAAAAGAAGAACGACGAACAGCGGCGCATTTTTCTGCGGATTACCTTCAGTCTGTTCCATATTCATTCAAAATATAGACCTATACACCAGCCTTCACCAACCTGGTGCTGTCCAGATGTTTTGCCTTTAACTCCCATCAACCTAGTGGTGAACAAGCCCTTGGTCCTATTCCTCCTATCAGCCTTAGCAGTTGACCCCTGCACCAATTTGCAAGTAGCCCCCTGGATTCAAACACAGGATGAAACACAGGACTGTTACTATAAGACAGGCATGTACAACAGGTAGATCGTGATCTACCGGTAGATCACTGGATGTCTGTGGTAGATCACCAGTAGATCAGTGGCTCCCCCCCCCAAAGAAGCTAAACAACTTTGGCTCCCCTAAAAAAACCTCAACAACTTTGCCCTGCACCCCTAAAATGACCTGAACCACCAAAAACAGGGCTTTTCTTCCTAAAAAAAGCTCAGTGTTGCTTCCTTCCTAAACTAAAGAAGCTCAACAACTTTTACATGAACCCAAAAAAACAGGGCTTTCCTTCATAAAAAAAGCTCAACAAGTTTGACCTGAACCCCCCCAAAAGGGGGTAGATCACTACCAGTTTTTAACTCTGAGTAGATCACAGTCTCTTGGAAGTTGGCCACCCCTGCTACAAGACAGAAATTAGCTATCTGCATTTCACTCTAGCTTGATATCCTACTGATCACTGGCCTGAAACTTTGATTCCTGGAAAATATCCTGAAGATGTTCTAGAGGAGGAGAAGGTGTGAATATTAAACAGAGGGGCTTACGGTACATGAGGAGCCATTTCCTACTATTATTTACTGAAATATAGCTAGGAAGCCAGCGTGGGCAGCAAGTGCAGAGAACCAGCACAGGCTGTGATGTAAGACAGTTGTTTTTCACGGGCATTCTCCATCTGCTTCCTTTGGCATAAGAAGTAATGGTAGATACAGAAGAGGTGGGGGGAGATTAGAAATTTTATTATTATAATGACTCTAAACCTTGGAATAATCACTCATCCCAACACCAGGATGCCAAGCAGAAGGGATCTGATGGAAAGGTGAATCTGATCTTAACAGCCCTTCTTTTATCAGTTCCATTTATTTCTTTGGCTCATTAAAACATCTACATCTCAAGGCTGGGTGCCCCAGTCCGACTGTGACTGCAAGGCATACTAGGTATAATTTTGTGCATGTTTGTGTTGTATTGCTTATGGGGTGCTTTCATTTGCATTATCTGCCCTCTCTCACATCGCTAATGACTTTTCTTCATTTGTCTTGTACGTGCATGATGCGTTGCAAGAGAACAACCCAGTTATCGTTCAAGGTATGTGAGCAGGGTTTGTTTGTTGTTGTCTTTGATCAATGTCTCTTTTTCTCAAGCAGGGCCAGTCCTATCTTTAAGCAGCAGTGAGATGTTGGAAGACATTGCTGTATGCCCACAGTCTGCCCTTTGCCCTCCAAGCCAGGACTGTGGGCACATTTAGATTTTTGACCAAGTACCGTGGGAACCCATCCCCTCTGGCCGCTTTGCAAGAATTACTCTGAGCCTTGAAAAGTGCATTGAGCTGAAAGAGGAAGTGGGAAAGAGCATCAGTCTTCCAAGTCTTCTTCAGCTAGATCAGGCATCCCCAAACTTCAGCCCTCCAGATGCTTTGGACTACAGTTCCCATCTTCCACGACCACTGGTCCTGTTAGCTAGGGATCATGGGAGTTGTAGGCAAAAACATCTGGAGGGCCGCAGTTTGGGGATGCCTGAGCTAGATGTACTTTTGAGGGGGGGAGGGGAAACAGAACCACTCGCAGCACCTCCTAGCCAACAAGGCAGTAAGTGGGGGCTCAAAGTCTTTGAGGGCATGAGCAGAAGCACCGTGTTGGCAACCCCTTCTCTAGACCTATTTAGAAGATTCGGTGGAGGCCACTCAGGTACACTGCAGGAGACTATGCAACTGCCAATGTTGAAGTAAAATTCACCTGGCCCACCAATGAGGTAAGGTGGGGTGACTGCTCTTCACCTGCTCGGCGTGATTCAGAATGCCCACCCCCACAGTGGCCTTTGATTCCCACTTCTCCCAGCAGATAAGGTTAGAATCATAGAGTTGGAAGAGACCACAAGGGCCATCCAGTCCAACCCCCTGCCGAGCAGGAAACACCATCAAAGCATTCCTGCCATATGCCTGTCAAGCCTCTGCTTAAAGACCTCCAAAGAAGGAGACTCCACTACACTCCTTGGTAGCAAATTCCACTGCCAAACAGCTCTTACTGTCAGGAAGTTCTTCCTAATGTTTAGGTGGAATGTTCTTTCTTGTAGTTTGAATCCATTGCTCCATGTCCGCTTCTATGGAGCAGCAGAAAACAACCTTTCTCCCTCCTCTATATGACATCCTTTTATATATTTCAACATGGCTATCATATCACCCCTTAACCTTCTCTTCTCCAGGCTAAACATACCCAGCTCCCTAAGCCGTTCCTCATAAGGCGTCGTTTCCAGGCCTTTGACCATTTTGGTTGCCCTCTTCTGGACACATTCCAGCTTGTCAGTAGAAGAACTGGACACAGTACTCCAGGTGAGGTCTGACCAGAGCAGAATACAGTGGTACTATTACTTCCCTTGATCTAGACACTATACTCCTATTGATGCAGCCCAGAATTGCATTGGCTTTTTTAGCTGCTGCATCACACTGCTGACTCATGTCAAGTTTGTGGTCTACCAGGACTCCTAGATCCTTTTCGCATGTAATCCCCACCCCACCCCACCCCAGGTCCGATGCAGATCTTCACTAACCCACTTGTCCCCAATATGAATCTTTATTCCCACCTTGGTCTTGATGGAGATCTTCACTCAACCCTTCTTCCCTGGCTGGGAGTGAGGCATCCTTTTTGTAGTTTGCTCAGGTGCAAAACATGATATTAACCTGAACTGGACGTTGCAAAGCATAGATCACTGCAACTAGGTTATATACCTGCAGGTGGGGTCGTAGCTGGGAAGCCAGTCTAAGCTAATATCACTTGAGCCTCTAATGATATTGATTGATCCAAGAACACCCACAAACATAGTTGATATTTGAAACAGAGTGAGACCTACTCCATCACAAGTTGAATTCCAGTCATCTTCATAATGGAACCACTTAACAGTGCTCTGTTATCGTAACCATCTACATCAGGCATCCCCAAACTTCGGCCCTCCAGATGTTTTGGACTACAATTCCCATCTTCCCCGACCATTGGTCCTTTTAGCTAGGGATCATGGGAGTTGTAGGCCAAAACATCTGGAGGACCACAGTTTGGGGATGCCTGATCTAAATTCACAACTAGTTGACAAGAGTCTGTTCAGCTCAGAATCCTGTAAATTTGCAGTTTTTACTTTATTTTTACATTATTTTGAAGATTGCAGAATTGCCACACAGTTATTACTGCCTTAGAAGTCGCATCCGTTTAATTAATTGCTGTAATGTAGGGAAGTGTTTTAGAATAAATCTAAACAATACAAAAACTGATGGATGCTTATATTCTGTCTAAATCAATGAACTAGCTACAGAGAATCCAGCAGAGTTTGTGTGATGAGAACAGCAAGAGACAAAAGGGAAAATGGTATCTTCAAGATTCATTGTTCCACATATCATCAATATGTCTTCTCTTATTAATATCGCCTTCTTAAATTAAACAGTACAATTAAACAGTTCTGTGGGTGATATTCAGCTAAATCATACTCAGAGTAGGCCTACTGAAACCAATGGACTTATGTTAACTCCCAATTATTTCAACTGAAGTACCCTGCAACTAATACTGGACATCGCACTGTGTCCCTATATTGACAAAGAATGGACACAATCCAGAAACATCTAAAACAATTCACCACTATACCTAAGGAACTGCATTTACCCATATGAAACTGCCCCCAGATGTTGAGATCGTTATCTGAAGGGCTTCTCTGCATGCCACCTTCAAAAGAAGCACTGGAGAATGATGATGATGATGATGAGAAAACAGGCCTTTTCTGTGGTAGACAATACACTGTTCCCCAGTTTATGGAATGCTCTTCCCAAGTAGACCTCATCATCATTTCAGTGCCAGGCTGACGGTTTTGTTCTCTCAGGCATTTGTGCAGTTCTAATGATATGAGGGGACATGGGTGGCTTAGGGATTGGCCTAGGGCTTGCCGATCAGAAGGTCAGCAGTTTGAATCCCTGCAATGGGGTGAGCTCCCATTGTTCAGTCCCAGCTCCTGCCAACCTAGCAGTTTGAATGCACGTCAAGTGCAAGTAGATACATAGGTACCGCTCCAAGGTAAACGGTGTTTCCGTGCGCTGCTCTGGTTTCTCCAGAAGCGGCTTAGTCATGCTGACCACATGACTCGGAAGCTGTCTGCGGACAAACGCGACTGGACCTAATGGTCAGGGGTACCTTTTACCTTTACCTTTAATGATATGATACTGTACTGTTATATTTTCTTAATGCTTCAGTGATTTTAACATTGCATTTTTTACTTGCTGTTTTTGGTAGGCTGATGTTCTTAGCATCCATCTGTCTCGAGAGACAAAGGAGTGTGCCTCAGGGGGTGAAGTCAAACCACTACATTAGCAGCACCGAAGTGACCTCCCCAAAGTGCAAGCCTGGGCAGTGTGTATGGAGGTCCTGGGCTGCCCAATTGACAAGACCCGTCTCTCGGCTTCACTGATGTGGTCCAAAGGAAAGCAAAGCAAATACACTGGAATTGCTGGAAGGCAGTGTACAAGGCACCACCCAACCATCTTAGGGACTCCAGCCCGGATTTTTGTAGGATCCTTAGCAAAGCAGTGGAGGTTTAGGGTCAGAGTTTTCCTTCTCCTAGATGAGGGACCTTCCCCTTACCTTCCAAGTCCCGGACTGCAGAATCCGGGACTGGCAGCCGTGTGACACCGGAAGTTGCGTCGAAGTAACTTCCGGTGTCGCTTTGCCCTTCTATGGGCACCAAAAATGGCCGCCACTGGCTTCGAAAGTCGCTTGAACGCATGTCAGGAAGTGCGTCGACGCAACTTCCGGTGTTGCTTCGCCCATCTATGGGCACCAAAAATGGCCGCCGCCGACACCAGAAGTCGCGTCTATGCACATCCGGACATGCGTAGATGCGACTTTTGAAGCCGGCGGCGGCCATTTTTGGTGCCCATAGAAGGGCAAATCGGAAAGAAAAAAATGGCCGCCAGCAGGAGAAAATAACGGAGAAAAACGGGAGACGAAGTGATACGGGGGACCACTGGGAAAAGGTAAGTAAAAATGGGGGTTTCCCGGGGGAAACGGGGTACTTGGCAGCTATGACCTTCCCAGATATATAGATATAGATTAGATATAGATATATAGATATAGAAATACACCAAAACCTAAAAGTTGGTTTCAGCCAGGCTGATAAAAACTTAAGAGTATTACACTCCCTATCTCACCAGAGGGTGGTATTTAACTAAGTTTTAGTCACCATAGACCCACTGAAATTAATGTTGTGTTTGTTTTCCTCCCTAAATATTTTTTGTACTTCTCAAACTTGAACCACACGCTAAGCTTCCAAAACAAATGATGCTAAAAGCAGGGGTGGGTGGGATGTCATATAGAAAATTACTGAGAGTTTATATAAGTGAGTTTTATTTCTTTAGAATCTATGTTACACCCCTTCTAGTTACAAAATACCATAGCATAACAATACAAAAAACATAATTTCCGTCTGTTAAATGGTTACATTGACCTACGTCTTAGATTTGCTCAAACTATTGCATTCACCGCAATTTCTGTGTATGAGAAAATATTCCTCCATCATTCAGGAGCCAGACCAGCTCATATAAATCTCACTTCCTGCTGATTCACTCATTAGCATGAGCCATACGAAGCTCTAATGCTAGAATAATTAATAGTTATGATATTTGATGCAGTATAAAAAGCTCCATTTCATGAGCTCATAACTGTAAGAATTGCTAAAAATGTGTTCGATATAATAGCTGTTCTCTTGCTACAGCATAATGACTAGGTAATTTAAAATGGTAGCTCTTGAGACTAGCAGTATAAACTGGTGGCAGGGCAGTTATAAGAACCTGTGTGCTGATTTAGGCGATGGAAAAATGGCCTCAAATGAAGAAATTCTACTGTGTATATTCAACAGACTTGCAAAAATCCAAGGGTCCAGCTGCTAGTGTTCTGTTCTGTTGCTTTAAAAATCACTACACCAGGTCCCCCGTCCTTCCCTATTGTGCACACATACCAAATCAACATATTGCTTTGCACTGGTTTTGTTGTTACTGAATTACCCTTTGTTCGCTATAATCCACAATGTTAATTGGGTTTTTAGTTTCGTCACTACTAAGAGTATCCAAAGAGCCCTGCTGGATAAGATGAACGATCCACAATAGATATCTAGGTGCCTTCAGGAAATCCATAAGAAGCATAGGATGTCATGGGCATCTGACATTTGTGGGCAACAAACAATTCTTCCTTCCGAACCTTCACTTCACTTTACAAATATCTATGCTGCCTATTTCTTCAAAGAGACTAAAGGTACCTAAGAAGTAGTAATAAAACAGAGTAAAACAAACAAAATGCCTCAAAAAAATGACAATCCAAAATGCATTTAGAGAAATAAGTTGCCAATATTCAGCCCGTTAAATAAAGTCCCAGCAGCACAAAGCAATATAAAACTAATACACAATACACAATAGAACTAATACACAAACCTACACAATTAATCCAAGGCCATTTTTGTTTTCAAAATGAACTTTATCATCAACCACCTGAAAAAGTAAAGTGATGGAGCCTAATTGGCCTCAATCTGCAAAGCATTCCATAGAGAAGGTGCAGCACCAGAAAAGGCCCTGCCCCAATGGATGGCAACTTCTTTTCCTGAAGTTGAAGGGTTTGGACCAGGACCTCAAATCAAGAAGGAACATATAGACCAGGCATCCCCAAACTTCGGCCCTCCAGATGCTTTGGACTACAGTTCCCATCTTCCCCGACCACTGGTCCTGTTAGCTAGGGATCATGGGAGTTGTAGGCAAAAACATCTGGAGGGCCGCAGTTTGGGGATGCCTGATATAGACAATGATTACTGTATTCCTAAAGCACTCAGATACCAAGTAATTAACGTTTTGAAGACCAACACCTTGAACAGACACTGGAAACTAATAAGCAGCCAAGGCAAATCATATAGAACTGGCACAATAAAATCAGAATACTCACACCCCTTGCCCACACATCCATGCCTAATACCCACTCATTTTACATTAAGTTAGTGGGCATTCATTATTAGTAGTATTTTATTTCTCTTTCTGCATTTTATTGCTCTTTTACAGTTCTATGATATACTTTTTGAGATGGGGCAACCAAAACTGCACATAATACTCAAAGATTTTATGATACTATCTGTAAAGTACCTTTCAGTCTCTTTCCTGATAATCCCTAGCATAGAATCTATATATTTTTTGGTTGCTGTGACACGCTGAGTGTGTGTTTTATAGAGTTTCTCTCTTGGACAGTCACTGTCAGTTCATATACCACCAGGGCATATGGTGTGTTTGGATGTTTTATTCCAAATATACATCGCTTTACATTTACCGACACTGAATTTCATTTACCATTTTGTTGCCCATTCACCCAGCTTGGAAATATCCTTTTAGAGCTCTTCGCATTCCATTCAGGTTTTCAGAATCCTGAATAATTTGGTGCCATCTACACTTGGCCACCTCACTGCTAATCCCAACTCCAGATAATTTTTATGAACCATCCAAGTAGCACCGGCTCCAATATAGATCCTTAGGGGATCCGATTAATCACGTCATTCCATTATAATAGCATTCTTGATTTATAAGGACCCATCATTTTATCCCAAAATTTTCTCATTTGTCAAAAGTCAATTGGAAGTTCAAGTAGGTATGTCTACTGATTTATCCCTACTGAATGCTGTCATTCTCAATGAGCTCTGAAAGTTTTATGGGGCAGGTCTTCCCTTTGCCTGTTCTTCCTAAGGAAAACTTGTTTTTAATCATTCTCTCTTTAATCATGCTTTCTACAAAATTACCTGAAACAGACATTAGACTATCTGAACTGGACCCCCCCAATCAATTTTTTTAATAGAATCCTGTTGGCAACTTTCCAATCATCTGATAAGGAGGCAAGTTTTAATGACCTTACATATTTTTGTTAGGAGGTCTGCAATTTCATATCTGAATTCCTTAAGACCTCACAAGACCTCTCAGGTGTAGACCACCTGGTGGCTTGTTAATTTTGAAGCTGTAAATTAGCCATAGGTCTTCTTCCTTTCTTGCCACATCTTATCTGACTCATTTCTCCATGCACCCTCCGTGAATACAATCATTTAAGGTGTGAATATCTGTTCAGCCTTTTCTGCAATCTCTGAAATTTAAAAAAATCCAGCAGCGATCTCTCTGACATCAGTCAAAGCCCTAAACCTGGGAATATCAATGCTTCTTAATCATATAGCGGTTAGATGGATTTCTCTGGGGAGTTCTACATCTGAGGTGCCACAACACAGAAGGCTCTGCTGTGTGAGCTATGTATGAGGAGGGCTTCCCTTGCGTATTTTAAGGCATGGGGTGGCAGGTAATAGGGAAGTCATTTTTTCAGATACTTGGATCTTAAATGCCTAAACAAGGCCAGCACTTTAAAGTGGGCTCAGAAGCAAACAGGCAACCTGCACTAATCCTTAAGAGCAGGTCCCACTTGCCTGCCATATTCTGACCCCAGCTGCTCTTTTTGGATCGTCTTCAAGGGCAGAGCACTTCCTACTGCTTTCATTTTGCTGGTGTATTTGATAATGTTTTAAAATATGCAATGTGTTCCTTTAATGTCTTTTAATAGCTGCCTTGTGGAATGTCAAATTGAAACACCGGGTGCAAACATACCGATAGTAATTTTTTTTTAAAAAAAAGGCCTCTTGCTCCAGATTAGGGCTGCTGATGTGGGTAAATGCCAGCAAGGCTCCCGACTCTTAGCTCTCTCTTTTTAAGTGAAAATAAAGAGCATCCTCTCTGTTTACTTCTGAAAACAGCAAAGCCTGTATTTATTCCAAGTTATCATGGACTGAGTGCTACGGCACTGGACAGGAAATATACTGGTTTTTAATTCTCCATCTTTTCACTGTTTTTTACTGTTTGTATTTTATCTTGTTATGTCACTTTAAGGCTCTTTTTTTGTATAAAGCAACTCACAAACAGAATACATAAGTCTCAGGGCTACATTCTTCACCCTTAAAGGTGACATGAGTGCTCACCAAACCTTAACTACCTGTTATCTTGCCACAGCTTCCTGCCATTGTGGTCATTTAACCTATTTAATGGCTACCTCATGCTATGTACCAACCAACCACCAAAGCAGTACAGAGTGGGGTCAGCAAACTTTTTCAGCAGGGGGCCGGTCCACTGTCCTGCAGACCTTGTGGGGGGCCGGGCCATACTATATTTTGAAAGAAGAAGAAGAAGAAGAAGAAGAAGAAGAAGAAGAAGAAGAAGAAGAAGAAGAAGAAGAAGAAGAAGAAGAAGAAGAAGGAATTCCTCTGCCCCACAAATAACCCAGAGATGCATTTTAAATAAAAGCACACATTCTACTCATGTAAAAGCACCAGGCAGGCCCCACAAATAACCCAGAGATGTATTTTTAATAAAAAGACACATTCTACTCATGTAAAAACACCGGGCAGGCCCCACAAATAACCCAGAGATGCATCTTAAATAAAAGGGCACATTCTACTAATGTAAAAACACCAGGCAGGCCCCACAAATACGTAACCCAGAGATGCATTTTAAATAAAGCACACATTCTACTCATGTAAAAACACCAGGCAGGCCCCACAAATAACCCAGAGATGCATTTTAAATAAAAGCACACATTCTACTCATGTAAAAACACCAGGCAGGCCCCACAAATAACCCAGAGATGCATTTTTAATAAAGCACACATTCTACTCATGTAAAAACACCAGGCAGGCCCCACAAATAACCCAGAGATGCATTTTAAATAAAAGGGCGCATTCTACTCATGTAAAAACACGCTGATTCCCAGACCGTCCGTGGGCCGGTTTTAGAAGGCAATTGGGCCAGATCCTGCCCCCGAGCCTTAGTTTGCCTGCCCATGGGTAGACAAAGAGGGGCAGGGACCCAGCTAGCAAGGCCAATCAGCTGAGGGGCAAAAAAAACCCCACCTACTGGACTGCAAACAGCAGCCAGCAGTACCTGAATGTAGGCCAGAAAGATGGTTTCCTTTTGAAAGTATAATCCCTGCAGCAGCCACTTTGGGTGAGGTGGCAATAGGAATCCCAGCATGTATGCTGCCCTGCATTACCTCAGAAGGAGGAATTAAGGAAGGATACAAATCTGAGAAGTAAACTTTAAAGAATAACAAATATGCTTCCTGAAAGAGAACAAGGAAGACAGTGGAAAATGATTATTTGCCAAGTTTTTGTGGTAAAAATGTAAAAAGTAACAATTCAGGGCTATTATATGTGAGAGCCTAAGAAAAACAATGCAAACAATAACATCTGACTATAATAGAACAGAATCCATTCAGCCTGCAAATGACTGGTTTACTTGTATGAAAACAGAAAGCTATTGTTATTATGCCATCGCCCTCCCAACTCTTAAATTACAGCAAAAGAAGAATATCAGATTCCAAAGCTAATGACAAATCAAAATTGTATTATGTTATCTGCTGAGACGTAAATGGAAAATAAATACTGTTAACTGTCACTTTCCATTAGGTAACAGAAATTCAATTACTTTTCAAACAAGCCTCCATCATGTCAACAGTCTAAAAATCTGTTTCACAAATGAGCAGGTAACCATTTGCATTAGCAGCTCTCCAACAAAAAATCAACTGTAATCACAATTCTTCCCTTTTGGATTTTGGAAAGAAAGAAAGAAAGAAACTGCATTTCCAAATATACTACCCAACTTTGTATATTCTATTGTGCAAGTCTGCACAAGTTGTGACCATCATGGTCAAAATGCTACTTACAGGCCATGTATTGCGGCCTGCCAGGGACTTGAAAAACTCAGTTATTCATTCCTAATGAGGTAATATCAACCCCTTATTGGCAGTTTTTGGCTTTCGTAGGCCAGACATTGTGCAGACCTGATGCAAGGAAGCAAATACGACACTAGTGATGGCTGGGTTTTATTATTATTATTATTATTATTATTATTATTATTATTATTATTATTATAATTTTAAGGTGGAGGTTGAAGATATCTATCTACCTGTGTTTTCCATCTTTCAGCTTTCCCTTGCGTTATTAGTTTAGCAAAACAACATTAGAAAGTGGGAATAAGAAGCCATTAAAAGCAACAACTTCAAAAAATGAGACCCAGGTGGCACTGTGGGTTAAACCACAGAGTCTAGGGCTTGCTGATCAGAAGGTCGGCGGTTCGAATCCCTACAACGGGGTGAGCTCCCATTGCTCGGACCCAGCTCCTGCCCACCTAGCAGTTCGAAAGCACATCAAAGTGCAAGTAGATAAATAGGGACCGCTCCGGCGGGAAGGTAAACGGCATTTCCGTGCACTGCTCTGGTTCGCCAGAAGCAGCTTTGTCATGCTGGCCACATGACCTGGAAGCTGTCTGTGGACAAACGCTGGCTCCCTCGGCCTATAGAGCGAGATGAGTGCCGCAACCCCAGAGTCGGACACGACTGGACCTGATGGTCAGGGGCCCCTTTACCTTTACCTTAAAAGCAACAACTTCAAAAAAATGAGCTTTATTTTTGCTTCACGCCACTGTCAATCTAGTAATGCATTTAAAATCAAAGGGACTATGTTTTGCGTGATCGTACAAAGCTACAAAAACACTCCTCTGAAAACAAGAAACCAGTGTCTGAAAGCACACTATAGAGAAAGAAGTTCAAACCCACCTAAAGCATAATCAGTCTTATTCAAGGCCAAGTCAAGACTTGGAGAGGAGATGAAAGGAATAAAAAGGAAGTTATGATAAAACTTCAGGAGGTGGATCAGAAGGATAAACTTGCCAGGCTTGATCCGAGTCAACCACTCATGTTTGCCAGTCAAGCAGTACCTGCAGTCCATCACCACATTTTCTTGGCAAATGTAGTTGTATGATACATGTATTTATTACGTTCACACCTTACGTTTTAACTGTACACCCATGTTTCAAATTGTGAAGGGGTCACAAGAAAAACAGGCATGAGAGAGTTCATTGTTATGTCTACAGAAAGTTGACAATTATTAGAGACTAGAAATTCTTTTTCAGAGCTATGCTGTTGTTATTGTTCTAAATGCAGAATGTAGTTATACAGCCTGAAGGGGTGGTTAAGAAATTAAAATCCATGCAAAACAGCATGGAAGCAGCTAAAATAATACCTTATTAGAGTCACAGCAGGTTTGAATACCTCAGAACAAAAATAGTAAGTAAAACAGAATGATTAAATAACAAAAAGTACAAGACTTTATTCGGGCCAGCGATTTGACCTTTACAAATGGAAACCTACTTTATTTGACACTAGCTGAAAAAACAAACAAACTGACATTAGCAGAAAGACAAAAGGGAAACTGTGGTGACTAAGTAGAAAACCTTTTTTTTAAAAAAAAAAAAGCCCAGTTAAATTTATCAAGGCAGTTAAGAGCTTCTTTAATTAAACTTGAATGAAGTAAAAGAGGCAACAGTGCCAAATGGGTGCTCATCAGGCCACCACAACAGGGCAACAAAACAAAATAGGGAATCAGCATGCAGAGAACCTAAAATGTTAATGTCAAGATCTGTTGACTCTTTGCTTTGGTTAGAGAGCCTGTGCAGTATAGTGGTTAAGAGACCGAGCCACGGATCAGGAAACCTCCAGTTTCAATATCACCTTTGCTATAAATTCCCCAGGTGACCTTAGCAAAGCCGCACACACACACACTGTTTCAGGTCCGTGTTTGAAATATGGGGAACGTAACAGTGGTGTGAGAAGTGTATTGTACTCGATGAGATGTGTAACCTGATGGCAGTCAGGGGTTTCACGAAAGAACCTTCATGCTCCTTTAATGGTTTCAGATGTTTCCTGAATGAGCAATTCATATCAGGATACAGTGGTGCCTCGCTTAACGAATGCCCTGCTTAACGAAATTTCCGCTTAACGAAAGGTTTTTTTCTAGTGGAGGTTGCCTCGCTAGACGAATTCATTTTACGAAAAATTCGTCTAGCGAATCACGGTTTCCCATAGGAATGCATTGAAATTCAATTAATGCGTTCCTATGGGCAAAAAAAAATTTCAAAAAAAATTCAATGCATTCCTATGGGATTTGCTAGACGAATTTTTCATTATAAGAAAAGACCTGTGGAATGAATTAAATTTGTCTAGCGAGGCACCACTGTACTCCTGAGAGTGAGGAGTGTAGGCATTTTAGAGTTTTTGAATTGGGCAAAGACATAGAATTTCTAGGTGGCATTGGGAATGCATTCAAGATGAGGAGCACACAGAAGAGTCCCTCTTGCTGAAGGAGTACCTGCCTGCCTCCAATATGTTTGACTTGTTATATCTCCCCCATTATATATTAGCTTAAGGCTTACATCATGCGTCAGTTCACTTAGCTGCCAAAAGATGGTGCTGCAAACTACAGTGTGATTAGTCTTCTGGCAGCAGCTCGGGCCATGGCAGCAGTGTTGGAGGGCAGTGGTGGCCACCGACAGTCAGCCACTCAGGCAAGCTAGGGAGGAACAGCCACGACAGGCCGGAACAACGTCTCAACAACTACTCGGCTACCACCACTGCTGCCCACTTCACTAAGGTTTCAGCCTTAGCAGTAGAAAACAAGGAGGAAGCACTGGGAGAGCAGGATGGGGAGCTGCCCAGCCTGTTGTGGCTGTTGCTCCCTAGCACCCCTGGGCTTCCTGCTACCTCGTCTCTGCAGGAAAAGATCTAAGCTGGATGGAATGTTTGAAGGGAGTGGCATAGCTGCCAAGTTATCCCTTTTTTAAAGGGATTTTTCATTATACTGAATAGGCTTCCTCGCGAGAAAAGGGAAAACTTGGCAGCTATGGGGAGTGGGGGGGCTTGGTGAGGTCTGGGGTGATGAGGAGAGGGTTTGCCAAGGTCTAGGCTGCATAGCTGCCAAGTCTCCCATTTTCCCCGGGAAATCCCCGTTTTTCCAGCTGTTCCTAGCTGAAAAAACAGATTTTTTTTGTTTTTCCCCGGTTTATTCTGGCACGGCGGCCATTTTGGAACTGGGTGGAGCATGCTCAGAAGCAACTTTTGATGCTGCTCTGCCCAGTTCCAAAATGGCTGCAGTGCGACTTCTGGCGCGGCGGCCATTTTGGAACTGGGCAAAGCAGCATCAAAAGTCACTTCTGAGCATGCTCCGCCCAGTTCCAAAATGGCGGCAGTGCTACTTCCGGTCTGCTATTTCCGGCCTGGTCCCTTATTTCTCTGACAGCAACTTGGCAGGTATGGGACCATCCAGGAGGAAGGTGAGAGGGTCTGGTGAGGTCTAGGGGATTGTGGGGACTTTGGCAAGTCGGTGGAAAGGTAGGCGGGCTGGCCTTCCTTTGTACCTCTGGCATCAGGGGCCAAAGGAAAGTCAAGGGAGGATCACAAAAAGCTGACAGGATCAGCACAAGGCGGCCTTTGTAACACTTCCTGCACCCACCCACCCCGATGTTGGGATTTGGACAAGTCAGTGGCGTAACCCACCTGCCAATCACGTAACATCACAGTTACGTCTTGTGACTGACACACCAGTTGTCCTACCCACCTATAAATGTTACCCCAGTGGGTGGGAGCCAAGAAAGTGAGGGGGAGCTGCTGAGGTCTAGGAGGTGTGCTTCTTATGACAGGTAGTTTGTCCGGGGGCAAGACTGCTGAGGAGGAATGGAGCCCGTAGTATTTTAAAATAAATCAAATACACATGGAAAGGAAAGGAAATTGTTTGTTTGTTTGTTTGTTTGTTTGTTCCCCAGCCACTCTGGGCGGCTTCCAACAGAATTTTAAAATACAATAGTCCGTCAAACAGGGCTGCCTTCAGATGTCTTCTAAAAGTCAGATAATTGTTTGTTTCCTTGACATCTGGTGGGAGGGCGGGTGCCACTACTGAGAAGGCCCTCTGCCTGGTTCCCTATAAAATGACAGCCTTTTTTACTTTATTCTCCCAGGGCTTTTGGGTCTGTTAATTCTAACACTACCTCCATTGGTTAAGCTGCTTCAGTCTACTTATTGTAAACTATTTTTTATGGCAAATTACTCTGGGAATTCTTGGACTGAGAAACAGGGCAACATTAAAAATAATTAAACAAACCCATTTAAGAAGTCCATGGAACAGAAGCAGGGAATGCATAACAATACTATTGTACCGTGTAGCTGAACATTTAATGAAGACAAGTTAATATATGTGTGTGAGGTGCTTCAACACTCTGAAGCACTTTCTTCCTGATCATTTAGAACTTAGGCAGATTGCTTGGATGTTCTGGTTATTTAGCAGGCCTTCTCAATGTCCAAGCAAATACTAGTGCACCTGATGCTTCTAAAAACCTGAACACACCCCAGAATCCTTTGTGATATGTAGGAGTTCCATGACAGATGTGCAGTTGGTCTTTGGCAGACAAAATGCTGTGGGATCAGAGCTCTGTAGGTGTGAAGTGTGACACTGCATTAGGTTATACTAAGAAGGGAATGTGAGCATTTGCAGAATATCTGCTTGCATTGCCATTTATACATGTAATTGGTACATCCTCACCTTGAATGTCTGTTTAGGTTTTCACCTTATCTGAGGAAGGACACTGAGGAAATTAAACAGAGAGAGAGTGTGTGTGTGTCCAATGAAGAAAAAAGATATAAACCCTCATGTCTTCAGGCGATGAGCCAGCCCCTTGAGCAATGAGGACTAGGAGTACATTCTCCTTTGGGCAGCTTATTTTGTAATTGCTTTCTGCAGAGTTTATGCACCATTCACTCATTCAGCTTTTACTGGCTACTCTTAGGTGTAAGATACTAGTCTAGCTGAAGCAGCTATCCAGCTAAGAGAATACACGGGCTTCAAAGTTTTTCTTCCTTTTGTCTTAAGAGAAAACTTGAAAATAGCTTGAACAAAATTACAGTCAAACCTCTTCTTATGTCCACCTCCGCTTGCGTCCATTTCGCCCAACGTCTGCGGCAAACCCGGAAGTAACCGGCGGGTTTGCCGCCGTTTGCGCCTGCACAGAAGTGGACACTCGCCGCAGCGCCTGCGCACAACGGCGCCTCTCCCAGAGACCCGTTCCGACCTCCGGGAGGACCTCCGGAACGGATTATGGTCGCAGGTAGAGGTTCCACTGTATTGAGAACAGACCAGATTAAGAAAAGATGTCTGGCCAATTAAAACTGCATATATACTGGTTGTATGGGCAAATGCCTACTTCAGAGAGAGAGAAGGAAGAGAAAGGGGAATGGTACCCACTGATTCATGGGAGGCATAACCTGTTCATTGAGATGTTTTGTGTATGTACCCTGAAGGTGTATTATTTTATTACAAGGATGAAAAATTTAAGATGGAAAATTAAGCTTAGCAGGTACTCATGCCAAGATTGAGAAGAAAGTGGAAACTCCTTGAAAATTAGAAAAAAAATTAATAGATTATATGGACAATAAATACCAACGATGGGAGACTCTAACGGGGTCCCTTTATTGAAATGGTTAGTTTAGTTTTGTTGTTTGTTTGTTTGTTTTGTTGTTGTTGTTTTTAGGTTTGGAAATTGTAGCAAATTTTATTAGTGGATGAATGGTGATAGTAAAAATTGGATACAAGGAAAAAGCAAAATCAGCAGCAAAAACTTGACAGTAGGGCGAAGAAACACTATGAAAAGAAATATGTAAAAATATATCACTAAGATGTGTTGAACGTATTAATACTAGCAAAATGAATTCAATCTCATAACTAGATGTTATAAAATACTTTATTACAATAAGATAACAGGGTATGAATATTAAAACATAACATAGGACACAATTCATTAATTTGGTATAGTAAATACATGATTGATTAAAAGTCAGTTACAGTATATACTGTATGTATATTCAATGTTATGTTTATAATTTGTGAAAGAGAGAAGAAAATTAAAACGAACTGTGAAAATATCTGCGAAAAAGGGAAAGATGACAGAATGAAGACAGAAGAAAGAAGAATGGAAGTCCAACATATAAAGTTGAATAGAAATAGGACTTAATAATATTTTTGGTTTTTGTTTCTAGCTTTATGTTTCTCCTTCCCTGTCTTTTCTTTTCTCCTTTTCTTTTCTTTCTATCTGATTGGAAATTTAAGAATTTAAAGCCATGATAGATGTAATGAATATAATGTAATGAACATAGAAATGGAAAATTTAATTAAAATTATTGCAAAAAAGAGAGATGTTTTGTGTATGAAACTTAAAACTGTTTTATGTGTACAAAAGTTAAAAGCCTTGTATGGTGCCATCCTTATGGGCTCCTTGGTTCTAAATAAAGATCTTTTTTCACTTAGACCTAAACCTTTAAATCCCTTGTTTGTTTGTTTGTTTGTTTGTTTGCTTGCTTGCTTGCTTGCTTGCTTGCTTGCCTTTTGTGAGCCACCCAAGAGGAGTCTCTGCTTCATGGGGCATCTAGGATCTGCAGACTTTGGGCTTTATCGCCACGTTCTGCCTTTTTCTCCCATCCCTGTTTTTGCTTGTGTTCTGTTTCATTTTGTTTCGGAGTGGCTGCTTGCTTTCTGCTTAATATCCAGCCAAAAGAACTTGAAAGCATTCTCTCTATGTGGCAAGAATGCAGATAGACCTGATTTAGGTATCGCCTTACTGCAGGGCTAGCCAACATAGTGCCCTCCAGACCACAACTCACCCATCGTCTCTAACCATCGGCTGTGCTAGCCGGAGCTGATGAGAGTTGCAACATCTGGAAGGGAATCGCATTGCCTACCTGTGCCTTACTGTAACTTATCTGGACAGTCTCTAAAAACCAGCCACATCTGTAAAACAACTCAAAATTCAGGAACCTTGAAACTCTAGTTATTGCTGAAAATGCCAAGCAACACAATTCATCTGTAGCATTTTCTGTATTCCACTTTCAAATAAACTGCAGGGAGAATACCAATGTGTGTTAGTGGAACAGTTGTAATATCACATGTCAGGAGAGAATGGGAACAGTATGGCAGGGCTGGAGATTGTCTTCCAGTCAGCTTTTTAGCTGCCCCGGTTACTCTTTCACACACACACATTCTATCCTGTGAAAATTGCGGCTTGGAACCCTCGTACCTACGGGACCGCCTCTCCTGGTATGCCCCGCGGAGGACCTTAACGTCCACAAACAACAATATTCTGGAGATCCCGAGCCATAAGGTGGCTAGATTGGCCTCAACTAGGGATGGGGCCTTTTCAGTATTGGCCCCAACTTGGTGGAACGCTCTTTCACAGGAGATTTGTCCACCTCCGCTTGCGTCCATTTCGCCCAACATCACAGGGATTTGTCATCTTTCCGCAGGGTCTGCAAGACAGAGCTGTTCTGCCTGGCCTTTGGGTTGGATTCAGTCTGACCGCTATGTTTTCCTCCCTCATGGTTTGGATTTATGGACTACTTAAAATGAGGCTGCATTTTACATTTTAATATTGTATTTTAATCTGTATTTTAATTAATTGTTTTCTTTTCTTTTATGTCTTATTGTAATTTTATTGGTGTTAGCCGCCCTGAGCCTGGTTTTGACTGGGGGGTGGGGTATAAATAAAATTATTATTATTATTATTATTATTATTATTATTATTATTAATCTGGAAGGTGCTAAAGTGTGAGGAAGCTGTTACACTTCTGCTGTTAGCAGAAGTTAGGATGCAACTTCCGTTTTAAGCTGGCTGCGCCTTTTTGTTACTCGCCGTAGGAGAGGACAAGTGGACAAGCAAGTATTACTGTTCGATGAATGTTTTTCTTCTTCTTCTTGAAAATCCTCTGAACATTTAGAAAACTCTCCGACATAGTAATGATGTTGCTGACAATGGGAAGATACTGTACATGCATAACTATATTTGTGTTTCAGTCAGAAAAAAAGCCTAGAAAATAGAAAGGAAGACTTTGTAAACAACACATTACTATTTTCACAGTGGAACTTTCATGTTGTTGTTGTTTAGTCGTTTAGTCGTGTCCGACTCTTCGTGACCCCATGGACCATAGCACGCCAGGCACTCCTGTCTTGCACTGCCTCCCGCAGTTTGGTCAAACTCATGTTCGTAGCTTCGAGAACACTGTCCAACCATCTTGTCCTCTGTCGTCCCCTTCTCCTAGTGCCCTCAATCTTTCCCAACATCAGGGTCTTTTCCAAGGAGGAACTTTCATAGTGGAGTTTTATTTTCAACTTCAAGTATACAGGAAAAAATATCATGAATGTGAGTTCAGCACAAGGACTGAAGAGGAGGTTAAACCTAATTGCTGACTTTGTATATTAACTAAAGGTCATTTAAAAACAAATAGCTGAGTCCCTTTTCTTAGTCCTCAACGGGATTATGTAGATGATTCTTGTTCTCCATTTTCTGTGTTATAAGGTTACATTCAGTATCATCCAACGGGGAAATGCACTGTTTGGGTAAATTCAGCATTTTCTAGTCCCCCCCCTCTCAATTTCCTTTTATTATCCTCTTTCACATCGTTCATTCCATGTTCTCTCCCCTCTCTTCCTCCCCATGCTATCCTTCAAATCCTAAGACTGAAAATACTCTCAGACATGTATCTCATTTCAATGTAATAATAAATAATCATGAAATAAAAAATATTGCCTTTGGGCGTCATCATTATATGTGAAGCATCTATACAAACAAACATTTGTTGTTGTTTAGTCGTTTAGTCGTGTCCGACTCTTCGTGACCCCATGGACCAGAGCACGCCAGGCACTCCTGTCTTCCACTGCCTCCCGCAGTTTGGTCAAACTCATGTTTGTAGCTTCAAGAACACTGTCCAGCCATCTTGTCCTCTGTCATCCCCTTCTCCTTGTACCCTCCATCTTTCCCAACATCAAGGTCTTTTCCAGGGAGACTTTTCTTCTCATGAGGTGGCCAAAGTATTGTTGCCTCAGCTTCACGATCTGTCCTTCCAGTGAGCACTCGGGGCTGATTTCCTGCAGAATGGATAGGTTTGATCTTCTTGCAGTCCATGGGACTCTCAAGAGTCTCCTCCAGCACCAAAATTCAAAAGCATCAATTCTTCGGCGATCAGCCTTCTTTATCGTCCAGCTCTCACTTCCATACATCATTACTGGGAAAACCATAGCTTTAACTATACAGACCTTTGTCCGTTCACAAACCTCTACATGTATTTGTAAAGCAGCAAATCAAACTACAGGACATTTAATTCATAATAATAATAATTAATAATAATATTAATAATAATAATTTATTATTTATACCCCGCCCATCTGGCTGGGTTTCCCCAGCCACTCTGGGTGGCTTCCAACAGAAAAATGAAATAAAATAATTTATTAAACATTAAAAGCCTCCCTAAACAGGGCTGCCTTCAGATGTCTTCTAAAAATCTGGTAGCTGTTTTTCTCTTTGACATCTGATGGAAGGGCGTTCCACAGCGCGGGCACCACCACCAAGAAGGCCCTCTGCCTGGTTCCCTGCAACTTGGCTCCTCGCAACGAGGGAACCGCCAGAAGGCCCTCGGTACTGGACCTCAGTGTCCGGGCAGAACGATGGAGGTGGAGACGCTCCTTCAGGTATACTGGACTGAGGCCATTTAGGGCTTTAAAGCTCAGCACCAACACTTTGAACTGTGCTCGGAAACGTACTGGGAGCCAATGTAGATCTTAATAGCAATTTTTCCTTTGAAATTAAAGAATGGAAGATGATACGCAACTGCCTTCTAGAGTAATCCCATAGTGTTTTAAGAGTGGTCACTATGATTCTGATTTCAGAGCAGGTTTTTGTGATTCAGCCTTCAGAACATGCTTCTCACACAACACATCCTAACATGTAGAACAGTGCTTTAGCCATCAATATTACTCCTCCCTCCATGCTTCAGGCAAGTGGTTCACCTTTTTTTCTTTTATTATTATTTGAAAAGAGTATACACAAGTTTAGAGGTGTATAAACGTATTCACACACAAATATATTCAACCTTTTATATGGTTGAAAAATGTAGGGAAAGTTGCAACTTGGGGTGATGGTTGTTTATGCCATGGTATTTGTCAAAGCGCCAGCTTTCCCCTGTTCATATAATAATCGTGATATAAACTTGAATTCTTGATTTCCAAAGCTCAGCTGGGGCAGGGGGGAAAATGTGCATTTGCACAGAATGTGGTGAGGGCATTTTCAAATCAGCTATGCTGTTCATGTAATGCAATATTATGTAAGTTTACTCAGAAGTAAATATCTCTTTATATAATGGAGTGTGCTGTCAGGTACGGTAGGAGCAAACAAAACTATGGCTTTAAAATGTTGCATCAGTCTGCACACAAAGTTTGGATGAATGCAATCCTAAATTCTGAAGGCCAGGTTTGACAGCAATGAAGCAAATCTTCCAAATATAAAAATACACACATTTGGAGAAAATTACCATAGAAGAAGAAGGAGAAGAAATATGAGCAGTGCAGCAGGGTTGATAGAAACTACTTTAAGAAGTATTTGAGTCTGGAATTTGTAACGTTTCTAAAAGAAAAGGCAACTAGTATTTGATTTGTCAATCCACTGCCTTATGGAGTCTGTGTCCCAATGTAACACATAAGCTCCATGATGACAAATATAGTGATTGCACAATGAATTGATTCATTTCTCTCCCAGGTATAACCAGAGGCAAGTATTCTAATAGGAGCTACAATTTCCTCCCAAGTGGAAATCCAAAACTAACTTGAGCCTGAAAATACTTTTTATTCAGATGGTTGTATCAAAAAAATTCTGGACCCATTTTTAAAAGTGGTGTGTGTGTGTGTGTGTGTGTGAGAGAGAGAGAGAGAGAGAGAGAGAGAGAGAGAGAGAGAGAGAGAGAGAGAGAGAGAGAGAACTATATCTATATATGTATCATCACACAAAGCTCCCAGAAATATATTTTGAATATACCCATTTATAGTACAGGCCCACAGAATAACCTCAGAAGATACAGTTCCCAAGCCTTAAACAAGTCCTGAATATTGTACAGTGGTACCTCGGTTTATGAACACAATTGGTTCTGGAAGTCTGTTCATAAATTGAAGCGTTCATAAACTGAAGCGAACTTTCCCATTGAAAGTAATGGAAAGTGGATTAATCTGTTCCAGATGGTCCGCGGAGTACTTAAACTGAAGCGTTCCTAAACTGAAGCGAACTTTCCCATTGAAAGTAATGGAAAGTGGATTAATCCGTTCCAGACGGGTCCACGGAGTACTCAAACTGAAGCGTACTTAACCCGAAGCATGGGTGTAATTGGTTCCGGAAGTCTGTTCATAAATTGAAGCGTTCATAAACTGAAGCGAACTTTCCGATTGAAAGTAATGGAAAGTGAATTAATCCGTTCCAGATGGGTCCGCAGCGTTCGTAAACCGAAAATTCGTAAACCGAGGTGTTCATAAACTGAGGTTCCACTGTATAGAATGTCCAATAATTAATTCTAAGGCACAAATTCGTACACTCAAGTTGTACTGGCTGGAAAAATTAATGATTCTATGGAAGTCTTCCTGTGTGGGAAAATCTTGGAGCTCCACTACCACTGGGATGTGATGCCAGAAGAACATTATGCCAGCATATTTCCACTGCCAACACAAGTTTACCAGCATAGAAGCAAGAAATGAGTAGTGTTGGGTGTCTGCCGTGATTGAAGTAGGCTTAGTCTGCCTCCTAAATTCCCTCTGCTCCTCACTATGCCAGCAAAATAAGTGATGTAAATTGAAGCACTGAAGTCAATGCCTTGGGAAGATTTTGGGCATCACATGGCAGGACAGAGTCTCAAACAAAGATGTGCTCTCCCAAGCCAACATTCCTAGCATGCTCACACTCCTGTCTCTGCGACATCTACGCTGGCTTGGTCACGTCAACAGAATGGAAGATGGCAGATTCCCCAAGGATGTGCTCTACGGGGAGCTGGCTTCAGGCACCAGGCCTGTTGGCAGACTGATTTTGTGTTACAAGGATGTCTGCGGGACATGAAGGCTGGCAACATTAAACCTCCCCCTGCCCCCGTGTGGGAATCCCTTGCAGGTGACTGCAGTGCCTGGAAACAGGTGTGTGTATCCACAGCAGTGACCAGAGGAGGAATGACAACAGGGAGGAGCACAGAGAGAAGAAATGCCTTGGTGCACCTGCAGCAGCACAACCAGACACCTTCATCTGCTCCAACTGCAACAAAACATGCACTGCATTGGTTTCTACAGCCACAGCAGGCGCTGTAACTCTCCAGCTGTTTGACTTCACCCATAAAGGCACACACCTCCATTGTCTCCCAAGACAGACGGATGCCAACAGAAGTCAATGGATGTAACTCTTACCTCTGCATCCAGTCACAGCAATCGCTAACAGATTGCCAGTTACTCAGGTGATAGGGGACATCACTCCCTGACTCTAACCATGCACACTTTGAGAGCTAAAGGTAAAAGGACCCCTTGATGGTTAAGTCCAGTCAAAGGCGACTATGGGGTGTGGCACTCACTGCAGTTGGGGAGAATGCTGTTGTGCTCTGATCCTGCTTTTGGGCTTCCCATGGGCATCTTGTTGGCACTTTGAGAACAGAATACTAGGCTAGATGGGCCATTGGCCTGGTCCAGCAGGAGGACACTTCATCTCAAGGTGACAGGTACATACCTGAACTAATACATAACCATGAACCCAGCTGCCTTACTGGAGACATTCTGAAATTGATAGATATAGGGTTAGTGTCAGTTTTACTCAGCACTAATGCTCTGGATTAATATACTTCCCTTCTACTTAAAGCATAAAAAGTTAATTAAGAAACATTTGTCGAGATTGAAAGCTTGACTGATATCTTAGTTATGACAAGCGAACCCAAAATACTCAAGAGGCCTCCATCTTAAGAAATCTGTTGATTGATTTGGTAAGAAGTGTGTTTAGTCACATACTTCGGCAAATGATTTTAGACATGCTCATTAGACATTCCTTTTCTAATATGTGATCAAGGAAAACGATCTGCACAGAAATGACTGTGTAATTATTTAAGGTGATTGAATATTATTTCTTTTAATGGAGTAATTGAAAATAATAAAAATGAAACATAAATATTATTAATAGAGTGCTAGGTTTTTCTGCAGAAAGCTCTTTGAAGTAGTGTGCCACATGCTAGCCCCTACTAAGTGAAAGGCTTTTGTGGCAGAAACTAGTTTCAAGCTTGGTGAATTAATGAGATTATTCAATGACCACATGGAGTGGTTAAGAGTATTTCATTGTGTGTGTAACCCTGAACAAATTTCCTATGGGCACAAGCAGCTGATCGAAATAATGTTGCTAGGATTGTAACCAGTTGTCTGGTCATCTAGAGATGGTAAGACTGGCCTCTAGTCAACAGGCCAGGAAAGCTCTATCAACAAATAAAAATTAAAATGTTTTCTTTTTCTTCTTTTAGGCTACAATTAATTACTGCAAGCAAGGGTAATCTAATTTTGGCTGGCCCAGTGTTCATGCATGTCACACTAAACCAGAAGGTGTACTTTGTGGAATATACGGTAACTGTTTCTAAAGAAAGTTGGGGTAGATTGTGGGTTCTGTCTGTAAGATGTGTTTGGATACAGGTTTTTTCCAAACTTATTAATGAGGGCTGAGATTCAAAAAAGTAAGTGGTGCTAAATTTAATTATCTTTCCTTAATGACACTTATTAAACACAGCATATGAGACTGTAAGAGAGATAAAACACTTACGGCTGCAAAGATTTTTAAAATGACTATTACATTCACTAATAAAGCCTAAGGTGACAAAATTAGTATTACAAACTTGATTTTATTGAGTCCTCTTCCAACAAGATTATGCATAGCAGCAGCTTTTCTTTAAAGCAGTGGTACATATGAAAATTAAGTACAAAAAAATTGGGAGATGAACAATCAAGGTGGTCCACCAAACCAAGAGTGAGAATATTATGTGCACACAATCCTTGTGGCAGATAGAATTTTATATAAACATGAAAAATAGGGTGCTTCCGAAGCAGGTAGAGTTTCCTTTCCATTCCATCTTTTACCTAAATGTTTTGAATGACTTCACAGTTGTAAAGCAAGAAGCCAGCACCAGGTAGAAAGAGCTACGTCTGTTTCTGAGTAATGATCTTACAAGAGGACCAAGGATTTTCATACTAGGTGACCAATACCATTATAAAGATTAAATAACATGACAAACAAGACAAATCCTTCCGATAGCTATTATTCTGCACGCGCCCCAAAGAAAATCACCTTTAATGTCAAAAGACCAAAAGAAATATAAGCTTAAGTGTAGTTTATAAATTCATTTAAAGATACAAATTGCCATGGAATTTGGCTTAAATGTTTTAATTGAAGCCTTAAGATTAATCAATCAACTTTATACCAGTAACTGAATCCATTGATTTAAAAATGTTTATAAACATTCTTATAAGTGTTGTCCTTGCTATTGTGGGGCGTTGCTGAACCGATGGTTGCATTGTAGCTATATTGTCTCACTGGAAAACCTCCCCAAAGTCTTAAGCAAGATGTATTTTGAGATCCTGCTATCCAAGATCCTGTACATTGGAAATACCAAGGCCTGAAACTGAAGCCTTTGTCATGGAAATAATGTGCTCTATCGCTGTGGGACGCAGGTGGCGCTGTGGGTTAAACCACAGAGCCTAGGGCTTGCTGATCAGAAGGGTGGCGGTTCGAATCCCTGCGACAGGGTGAGCTCCCGTTGTTCGGTCCCAGCTCCTGCTAACCTAGCAGTTCAAAAGCACATCAAAGTGCAAGTAGATAAATAGGGACCGCTATAGCGGGAAGGTAAACGGCGTTTCCATGTGCTGCTCTGGTTCACCAGAAGTGGCTTTGTCATGCTGGCCACATGACCTGGAAGCTGTACACCAGCTCCCTCGGCCAATAACGCGAGATGAGTGCCGCAATCCCAGAGTCGGTCACGACTGGACCTAATGGTCAGAGGTCCCTTCACCTTTACCTTTATCGCTGTGTTATGCCCCCTTCCCTATTAAGAATACATTGTCAGCATAACAGGCTTGCCATAATAACTGCTTACCTGGTCACAGGGCAAAGAATTTTGCATTTATTTTCACCCTGACAATGTGACACAAACAAGTAACATAGGCGTTGAGGGGGTCATGTAGACTAATAAAAATGCAGTATGGGCCTTTCATTATTTGCAAGACTGACAGACGACAGACATGATACTACTTCAAACTCTTTCCCTTTGCTCTTTATGTCTTATCTAATAGAGATATGCCCACCAGAATACACCAAACATCTTGCAGCAATTAAATTCTACAACTGAAATTAAATCTGCTGGTAGCATGTGCCTCCTCCTCTCAACTCAGTGCACCTAAATGTTCTTAACTGTCCTGTGATCTCCAAATGACGGGCGGTATAAAAATTTAATAAATAACCATTGAAAATAACTAGGCTGGTTCCTTGGGTGCACAATGCATGCAGTAATGACTCAGTGGTTAGAATAGTCTCCAAAATCTGGGGAAAGCTCTTTGGTGGCAACAGATTATATCCCCAGTGGGTATGATTTCTCCCACATGTTGACCGGATCATTATGGAACTAGTTGAGGGGTCAGGCATTATCTCCATCACATGTATTGCATTCCTAAAACCCAAGCGAAAGTCATTTTTAATCAATCTTATTAAACATAATTACTGAGAATTATCACGATCATTTGGCACATCTCTTTTTAAAAAAAATAAATAATGGTCTCACTTTATTACATTATATGATTAATTAACTATGGTATATAATTACTGAGCAAGATTAGGGTTTTTTCCTATTGCAAAAATCTAAGAAGTCAGTGTGGATTCAATACTGTAAACTAGCAATAATTATAATAAACTAGCAATAATAATAATAATAATAAACAACTGGCAATAAACAAAACTAGCAATAATAATAATAAACTAGTTAATAAAATTGCCAGCTTTAAGTCCGTCTGCAGAAAACCTTACAGCAAAGAATTCACAGGCCACTCGTGTAATTGTGATTTTGCCTTTGTGGAAAGCACTTTCACTTGCCCACATCAGGAGACCCAAACTTTGCTGATTCTCTTAGTTATTTATTTGTGGGAAAGTATTTATAACTCACCCTTCCTCTACAGATATACCATGGCAGAGTAAGGCTAAAACAAACAATACAACACATCAATCAATTACAGAGCAATAAAACACTTCCTCTAAACAGATAAAGGAAGCGGAAAAAACAAACAAGTCTTGACCTAGCTCTGACAGAGTAACAATTCCAGTGCCACGCAAACTTCCAAGAGAATGACATTCCACAGAGTGACACTACACAGAAGACTCTCTTGCAGGCATCACAACGTAGTGAACTTCCCCCATCATTGGGGCATGCAGAAGAGTCCCCTATAGGGGTCTTAAGGCATGGGCAGGATGGTATGGGAAGAGGTGTTCCTTTGGATATTTGGGCCCCAAGCCATTTAAAGCCATGAATTAGGCTCAGAAGCAAACAAGCAGTCAATGTAACTCTTTCAGAACCCACATGATAAAATTCCATCTGGCTGAACCAGTAAAATTCAGCCACCTGCATTTTTGCCCCAATAGAAGTCATCTTCAAGGGCAGCCCCACGTACAATGAATTGCAGTATTCCAATTGAGAGTGTGGGTCGCTGTGGCAAGACTATCGCTGCCAGGAATGGTCCATGCCAGACAATGCTAGAAAAAAAGGCAGTTCACACTACTGTGTCTGAGTCTCTAGCGGCTATGCTGGATCCAGGAGCATCCAGGAGTGTCTACTCTTTCAAGGACAAAGCAGGCAATACGCCAAGTTCCCAGACACACCTGCCTGCAACACTGTCATCTTATCAGGATTCAAATTATTCGGCCCATTATGAAATCCAGGCACTGTCCTAACACCTAGATATCATCAGATGACTAAGAGAAATAGAGGTAGGTGTCATCAGCATACTGATATCTCCCCCTCACTTCGAACCCTCTGGTGCCCAGTGGCTTCATATGCAGGTGTTGCAGAGCATGGGAGGACAGGATGGAACACTGTGTTAATCCACAAAGCTCATTAACCCCATAGGGAATAATGAGTGTTGCGGCCGGACCTAGCAGAAAAGACTGTGTGTGTGTGTGTGTGTGTGTGTTAAGGGGTGGGTCTAAGCTCAAAGAGAGAAGATGATTGGAGGGCTGAGTGTTGCTGGGGTAAAGTGCATGTATCCATTCTTTGATTGACAGGGCGAGTGCTTAAGTACTCAGCATTTTTTGTGTTAAGCTCATTCCTGGCTAGTGATTTGAATCTCCCTCCCGCCCACCTCCTTTTCTTCGCAGGTTTAGAGTGACCTTGCTATGGCGCCGCCTGTATTCAGGGGCCAGTAGGAATTTTTCCCATTTGGAAGATTGGCGGTTGCCATTTGGTTTTTCGCCTACTGCTTAGCAATAGTCACAACTTGTTAGGTTGGCAGGTTAGGCTTTGGTTGATGAGTTTGGGAGGGGCATCACATGGAGGTGCATGCCCCTCATTGTTGTTCTTATAGAAGTATTCCGTTAAAGGAATCCTGGGGCTCCGGGGCTCTAGTCCTTACACCCCTGCAATGGTGCGGGGCTGGGGCCAATACAGAGCACAAGCCTTGGGGAACATTTCTGGTGGGGGAGATGGCCTGGACTCAGCTATCTCCTCCACCATGGGGTGTTTACTTGACTTTCCTACTGTAGTCAGAGCTGGTCCTGTCCCACCGTGGGGCAGAAGAATAACCAAAGCCTAAGGCCAACACTCAAATTAATTTGTAATTTTGAATAAAGTTGTGGCCAAAATTATGCCAAAAACAAAACCTAAAATAATGTGTCTGTCTGAGTTATTGGGGGGAATTTTCTGGGGGGGTCTTGGCACACAACACAAATGCTATGGAGCTGAGCAGAACTGCCGTCCCCATACCACTTTCTGAAACTGATCTGCTGGTAGCAGCAGAACCACCATATCACCCTAACCCCAGCTTCCATCCCACAAGTTGATGCAGTCACATACCTTGACGGATGGCATCAAGAGTCTCTGAGAGATCAGTGAGAATCAACAAGGTCACAATCCCCCTTGTCTCCTGTCAGAGGTCATCCTTAAGGGTGACCGGTACCATCTCAATGCCAAACATGGGTCTGAACGCGGACAGAAATGGGTTCAGGTAATCCTAGCCTCTGGCAAGCAACTGGACTGCTGCATTTGGCAGCAGCTGAATTTTCCAAACTGTCTTTAAAGGCAAACCCACATATAGTGTGTTACAGTAGTCTAGTCTGGATGTAACCAATGCATGAATGACTGTAGCCTAGTCTAGTTCCTCCTGTTGATGCAGCTGATGAATCAGTTGCAAGTGATAAAAGGACATGGCTAGATGATGCTCTAGGCATCTCCACAGGAACCAAATCAACATTCATTGCAGGCCAGATTTGCTGCCCCTGTAAATCCTGCCACCTGGGGCAATCACCTCACCTTGAATCATGGGTGGGCCGGCCCTGTGTGGAGGACTGAGTAGGCAGGGGGGTGTTTTGCAAAAACTGGGTGCTCCAACACACTTGAGTAGAAGCGCTTTCTACTAAGGCAAATTAACTGGTGGGTACAAACCTATGTTCTTTCAAAGACTAGTAACTCATCTGATATAATGGAATTTCAGAAAGAAAGAAAGGTGAGACTTCCATTATTGATTCCTTTGTTCTTTAACAAGGAAATATATTGACAACATTTTTAACCATACATTTTAAGCAAGGTAGGTAAGTTGCCTATTGCCACAAAATGTGAAAAATTCTTTAATTAAAGTACTTGGTCCACACAGACATGTACATTGGTCAAGGTGCCCAGTTCAGATGCTTTAAAATCCTGCCAACTGTGAGTCTGTGTCTACATTAGCATGTGGAAGAAGAAATGTTTTCACTCAGCACGACCATGCAAACAGGCACCACTTCCTAGCAGGAAGCTGCCTGAATGTGGGAGCTGCTCTTATTATTTCTTGCCTGCCATGCTCAGCTAATGGCCCCCAGGAAGCTGCTCCCTGCCACTGCGGCTGCATCATATCAGATCTCCTCCGTGAGGCTACGGGAGACATGCCGCATGGAGCCTTTTGCAGCTTCTGAATCTGTCACATACGGCTCACAGCTGAACCTGGGAACTGTCTGCGCTGAAAAGCCCTGTGCAGGAAACGACATTAGTCGATATGACAGCTCTGTCTTTGGTGCATGGTACCTGATGACTATTTCACAATTTTCTTGAGTGGTTAACCTGCATGCTGCTCAGAGAGAGGTACAGAACCTCTTTAGGAGCAGTTGATGAGTTTAAAGTTATTAGAATCTTGTGCAACAACAGCAAATCTACAGCAAGATAACTAGAATATGCAATCATAAACACTCCAAGAGCCTAATGAATTCCTTCCAGTAGCACCTTAGAGACCAACTAAGCTTGTCATTGGTATGAGCTCTAAGGTCCTACTGGAACGATTTTGTTTGTTTGTTTGTTTCGACTATGGCAGACCAACACAGCTACCGGTACCTACCTGTAACTCCAAGAGCCAATGAGTAAACCGTATTGTTGCAAATGACACTCCTGTGTTCTGCAAGACCATGCATTTTTACTTCAGCCAGTGTGGTTTGGTGTTTAAAGTGTCAGACTATTACCTTGGAGACTGGGGTTCAGATCCCCACTTGGCCATGAAGCTCACAGGGTGACTTCGGGAGCCAGTCATTGCCTCTCAGCCTAACCTACTTCAAAGGGTTGTTGTAGGAATTAAATGAAGAAGGAGAAAACTGCGCATACCACTTTGAGCTCCTTGCAACAAAAGGTGGGGATATAAATGCAATCAATCAATCAATCAAATCCAACATCTACTTATTACACAATCCTGTGCACGCTTAAGCAGCTTGCTTGAGACACCTAATCCAAAAATCCAAACAAATGTCTGCAGTACATAAACTCTTCCAAAATGACAATATATTACCAAAAAATCTTGTTTACTCTCCCTTCTGCTAATAACAAACTAGAGATTACTTTACAAACTGATTCAAGTGTTGCTTCTGCAGGCTATGCCATGTTCCTGATTAGCGAGCAATATTAAGGAACAGATCTAGGGAGTTGTACAGTTAAATCAGTGTCTAACTGCCTGTGAACCAAATCAGAAACCAGAGGCAATAGCCACTAGTGCTTTATCAAGTGAATCAGCACATTGACATATTTATTGCCCTTGCAGACCAATACTACAGAGTTTTTGTTATGAGAAGTAGAAATGCCCTGAGCTGGTTTTTACATTTCAGAATACTCCCTTATTTGCCTGATGATTTATTTGAATGTTCAGACATTGTGGTATAAAAATACTAAGCATTGTTTCCCTTTCAAGCTCAAAAGTTAAATCTCCCTTTGTTACAAACAGACTTGGAAATCAAAGGAATTGACCAAGCTTCTACCAATATCCAGTGATATGATTTACCTCGGGAGACATGAGAGACATTGAGGCCGTAGAACTACCTAACAAGCTGAATAGTCAATTCTTTATTCAGTTCCCCTGGACAGCTTCCTCCTGGAGATGCAAACACAAGCACTCAAGTTGAAATAGGATGTTGTACATCATGAAGCTGAAAATCTGAGTCCATTCAAGTCAGTCGGAATATTACCATAGACATCAATAAAACTAAAGCAAATAATCATTGAGCAACTGAGAGACGACAAGCAGCTAAAGCTCCATCACTTAAGCAAATTCTTTTGATGTTGACCAAGATTCTGCTGTCCCATGACTTCCCTAGGTAGAGAGATCCAAGTAAAGGACATGAATGTGCCGGGAGAGCATTTTAGACAGGATGTTTCTCTTGGGAAAATGTAAGTTCATGAGCAAGGCCATTCCCCACAGCACCTGCCCTCCTACTCATAACTGGGTGTGCAGCATTTTAGCATTTCATCCCGAAACGGAAGAATGGCTAGTCTCTCAGCATGTTCTTTTTGCCTTCTGCAAGCAGGGCCAGCTTTACCATGAAATAGACAGCTGCCTCAGGCAGCAAATGTTGGGACATGGAATGGGGCAATGAAGGATTGGGAGACAGAGCTATTGTGTGCCAGGAGAGCTGCCCTGCACCCCCTAAACTAGCCTTTTGCCTTCGGATGCAGTGGGTGATGCTGCCCCACTGCCAATCTTGAAGTAAGATTCAACTATGGCTCTGACTGGAGTCAGAATGTGGATTGGAAGGAAGGCATTTTGGTAGACCACAAACTTGACATGAGTCAACAGTGTGATGCAGCAGCTAAAAAAGCCAATGCAATTCTGGGCTGCATCAATAGGAGTATAGCATCTAGATCAAGGGAAGTAATAGTACCACTGTATTCTGCTCTGGTCAGACCTCACCTGGAGTACTGTGTCCAGTTCTGGGCACCACAGTTCAAGAAGGATACTGACAAGCTGGAACGTGTCCAGAAGAGGGCAACCAAAATGGTCAAAGGCCTGGAAATGATGCCTTATGAGGAACGGCTTAGGGAGCTGGGTATGTTTAGCCTGGAGAAGAGAAGGTTAAGGGGTGATATGATAGCCATGTTCAAATATATGAAAGCATGTCATATGGAGGAGGGAGAAAGATTGTTTTCTGCTGCTCCAGAGAAGTGGACACGGAGCAATGGATTCAAACTACAAGAAAGAAGATTCCACCTAAACATTAGGAAGAACTTCCTGACAGTAAGAGCTGTTCGGCAGTGGAATTTGCTACCAAGGAGTGTGGTGGAGCCTCCTTCTTTGGAGGTCTTTAAGCAGAGGCTTGACAGGCATATGTCAAGAATGTTTTGATGGTGTTTCCTGCTTGGCAGGGGGTTGGACTGGATGGCCCTTGTGGTCTCTTCCAACTCTATGATTCTGTGATTCCTCTATCTTAGGAAACAACAGATCCTGCAACTCCTGGCTATGAGAGACCTACTGTGAACTATCCCCAGCTGTTCTTCCACGTTCCACCCCCACCCCCACAGTGAAGGCCTGATACGGTTTGTTATCTCTGGCTGTAAAACCCCACCATTGTATTATCTCAGAAAGGACTCCTGTCCGCTTGTGTTCCTTTGGTGGTGAGAGATGTTGGGGTTGGCCTCGGATATGGTTGTTCCTTGGTGGTTGGCTGTGGTGGTCTTTGTTTTGTGTGTGAGTGGGGTGGGTGCATGATTTGGATCAGGTTAGCCATATTGATTTGTATGCTGTTGGTGGATTTTTGTCATTGTCTTGTTGGGCTGTGTATGTGATGAAGGGGAACCATAACGGGGTGAAGCCGTCTTCTTCTATTTGTCCCCGTGTCTGTTTCAACTTGGACCCAGGTGGCACTGTGGGTTAAACCACAGAGTCTAGGGCTTGCTGATCAGAAGGTCGGCAGTTCGGATCCCTGCGACGGGGTGAGCTCCCGTTGCTCGGTCCCAGCTCCTGCCCACCTAGCATTTCGAAAGCACATCAAAGTGCAAGTAGATAAATAGGGACCGCTCCGGCGGGAAGGTAAACGGCGTTTCCATGCGCTGCTCTGGTTTGCTAGAAGCAGCTTTGTCATGCTGGCCACATGACCCGGAAGCTGTCTGCAGACAAACGCCGGCTCCCTCGGCCTATAGAGCGAGGTGAGCACCGCAACCCCAGAGTCGGACACGACTGGACCTGATGGTCAGGGGCCCCTTTACCTTTACCAGTTTCAACTTATTGGTTAATTTTCCTAGTAAGGCTGTTTCCCATACTGTTTGCGACGCTGACAAAAAAACCCACACATATTAAGCAAACATCGTCACCCGACCCCACCCCCCCCATCTACCTCTCTTCCCCTTTTCTTCCCAATGTCTCAACAAATGAAACTGATTTGTGAAAATGTTATGAGAGACACTGGGCATATCTTTGTAAACCAAGAGAACCTTTAATAAAATAAAAGAAAGAAAGAAAGAAAGAAAGAAAGAAAGAAAGAAAGAAAGAAAGAAAGAAAGAAAGAAAGAAAGAAAGAAAAGACTCCTGTCACTTGCAGCTTATGTACTGAATATCCTCGCTTTTCTTATTACTGTGCTTTGAAAACACATTTTCTAATATTGTGTTTTATTATTTATCCACGAAAGGACAATGTGGTTTGCATAAGTTGCATTGGTTAAGTCATCAAACTAAAGTGAGAGAGACCCTTGTGCAAAAATATTCCGAGGGGCTCTCCCACTTTAATGTGACGATACACCAGTATCCAATTATATACCTTCTGAACGGAGAGGAAACATTATGGCGAGAAGAGGAAATTTAATTAAAAATGAAGCACGTATCTGCAGAATGTTATATAAATTATAGGCGCATGTTTATATGTAATATTAATTTATAGGTTTGGCAGATCCCTAAAACCTTTGGGCCACTGTGCAGCCACATACTTGAACACCCTGTATATACAGTTGCCACTGAGAGGTTAAGTAAATGGAAAAAAGCAACCGAAGAAGTAATGCCTTAGAAAAAGAAGTGTTTCATACTTTGTTGGAAGTCTTTGGAAAGGAGACTGGACAAGCATCTGCCAAGGAATATTTAGATACAGTGGCTCAGTTGTGAATTAAAAAGAATGGTCCCTGGGGCCACCCTTCACTTCATGCCTATAATTTTGTTATTCCTAGCAGAGGAACTTTAAATTCCCACAGAGGGACTTCAATCCTATTGCAGTCTTTTTGCCTTCTATTTGTTGAACAAGGTTAGCTCACCTCGGAAGTCTGATGACTTCTATTTCAGTGTACAGTGGGACCTCAGGTTACAGACGCTTCAGGTTACAAACTCCGCTAACCCAGAAGTAGTACCTCGGGTTAAGAACTTTGCTTCAGGATGAGAACAGAAATCGTGCTCTGGTGGTGCGGCAGCAGCAGGAGGCCCCCATTAGCTAAACTTGTACCTCAGGTTAAGAACAGTTGCAGGTTAAGAACAGACCTCCAGAACGAATTAAGTTATTAACCCGAGGTACCACTATATCTGAATAAGTGTGCATGCACACGAAAGCGCATACCAATGACAAACTTAGTTGGTCTCTAAGGTGCGACTGGAATGATTTTTTTAATTTTGTTTGGAAGCAAATAGATAAAGGTAAAGGGAACCCTGCCCATTAGGTCTAGTCGAGGACGACTCTGGGGTTGCAGCGCTCATCTCGCTTTATTGGCCGAGGGATCTGACGTACAACTTCCAGGTCATGTGGCCAGCATGACTAAGCCACTTCTGGTGAACCAGAGCAGTGCATGGAAACGCCGTTTACCTTCCCGCTGTAGCAGTACCTATTTATCTACTTGCACTTTGAGGTGCTTTCGAACTGCTAGGTTGGCAGGAGCTGGGACCGAGCAATGGGAGCTCACCCCGTCGCAGGGATTCGAACCGCCAACCTTCTGATCGGCAAGCCCTAGGTTCTGTGGTTTAACCCACAGCGCCACCCGCGTCCCTTGGAAGCAAATAGTTTTGCTTAAAACCCATTTCATGTTTATAAATATTTGTAAATACCTTTAAAACAGTTCATTCCTCGTGAACTGCTGTGGAAATCCTTTAGAGCATTTCTGACACAGAATAAGCTCTCATGATTAATATTGAACAGGACATTCTGCTGTGATAATGATGATGATGATGATGATGATGATTTGGCTATTATTTTTAAGTGTTACTAAATATTCAATTGCTCTTGAAACAAATTAGGGCTTTAGATTTAAGGGGGCACTTTTATAATTCTAGACATATAGCACCCCACGAGACATACCAAATGAATCCAGCAGTGGCAGAGTTGACGAAGATGTGGAGGAGGAATCAGTTTGTCATAAACAATGCAAATATTTATACTATTATTTAATGTCAGCCCAGCTTGTCTATCCTTAGTGTAGCATTAGCTAACATCAGCCGCACACCATATGTGCAAATAATTAATACAAATTAGCTCTTTTTCCGTTGCACTGTCTCAGAAACAAGTTGAATTAATGTAAAGATAGGTTCAGGAACAGAGAAACGATCTCTCTGTGCAACAGCCTAGCCAAGTTTGTCTTTATGAGTACATATTTTTAATACTTCATCCTCATTGCTATTCCAGTGCCAAAGGCTGGTGGTATTTGAAATGCTCCTACAGTATTCCTTATGTAATCACTGGGATGACTAACATAGTGATTAAAAACCTGACTTGGCTAAAGATTTTCTTATAAGATTAAGCTTCAAATAGAAACATCTCCAGAACAAGTCTATGCATTTCTGCATCCATGCTATGTTCATTACTCAAATTTGTAATAGACAGACACTAACACGCATCTGCATGAACACAGGTTCTCTCAGCGTGAATTGCCCTATCTCCTCGCTGCCGTGATTTGTAAACTGCTGCATGCATAACATTTGAAATGGCAATTCCCTTCACAAAAAGTGTATGTTCAGGTGCAAAGTGCTGCTTTAAATATACTTAACCATTTCAAAACCCATTCATTCATATTACGTCAATCAACCAGACCCCTCTTCTGATACCAATGTAAGTAACAATAAGTTACACTATTGAGAAACTTGCCATTATATAGCTTTCATACCTATTAGATTACAATGCAGTAATCTTTCCTCTGCTCTAAATCACTTGGGCAAAAGGGGGGATTCAACTTACATCTGCAGCAAGAGCTGCTATTAGTCACTGACTATTAAACCTGAAGAATTAAAGCCAAAGTTTTTCTCATGTTTTAAACCAGGCATGTCCAACTTTCAAGAGGCAGCAATCTACTCCCACTAAAAAAAAAACTTTCAGTCATCTACCAAAGCTGTTGAGCTTTTTCTTTTTGGGGTGGGTGTGGGTATCGCGATCGACCTGTTGGACACCCCTGTTTTAAACCATGCATAACCCCTAAGTAACATCGCCAGACACACTAAATCAAAGCAACAAACTTTCGTCCCAGGTGATGCTGTGTACAGCTTTCATGCTTGAAAGTATTTGAATTTCATATGTTGTAGAACTACCCCTCCACCATTTTTCATTTTCCTTTCCCTACCATATGAGGCTGAATTTTAATTTTAATGTATTTAATCTTGTTCTTAAGTTGTATTTTAATCAGTGGTTTTATATCTAGTGTTAGCCGCCCTGAGCCCGGCCTTGGCTGGGGAGGGCGGGGTATAAATAAAATTTAATAATAATTTAATAATAAAAAACAGGAGGCCCATATAGTCCAGCATCCTACATTGGCCAGCCAGATGCTTCTAGGAAAAACACAGGAAGGTTGTGTAGTTATCATGGGAGGCATCTATTTTACCCTACTGTTTGTCTCTTCCCAACATCATGTGAAGAAAGAAAGGCACCTTGAGGAGCAACAGTAATACAAAGGTATTGTAAGGGTGACTCCCTACAGGGAGCCAGCCCCCATCATCCTAACGTCCACCTCGCCAAGCACAGGGAGCAGCAGTGGGTCTGAAGCAGCCAGGGGGGGAGGGGAAAGACTCAGAGGGAGAGAGAAACCAGCGTGAGGAACAATGGGAAGGCTTAGGGGAGGAGAGATGCAGGCAAGGGCTCAATGATGCTGGAGAGCCCTTCCACTGCCCTGACAGGGAGGAGACTGAGAGGGCATCGCTCCTTCCGGCGCAAGAGTTAAGGAGAGCACCACCACGCAGGTCAAGGGGGAGGCGTTTTGGGGTGCCCTGACTACTTTGCTGGCGTAAGAACAGACGTACACCATTGCCGGATTCTGATTCGGAATGAGAGGTCATGTTTTAAGCTGTCTCTGCACTGTAAACACTTTGCACAATAAAAGTCTATAAAGACAAACTGGACTCACGCGGAGTTACTCTCAAGTAGCCACGACGACCCTCTGACAGGTATTCAAATGTATAATTCTTCCAAATGAGGAAATTTTGTTTAGTCATTTAGCTATCATGGGCAATGGTTTATCTTCCATAAACATTATAAATATATCCAAATATATCCAGATATGCAGCAACGTAAGCCCTCTCCAGGCATTCTATGTGGTTTAGAAAACACGTGAGGGGGCGCTGTGCTGCACGAAATACACCAGTCTTCATGGAGGGCAAAATTGTCAAATGGGGAGCCTTCTATGCTTCTGGAGGCTCTCCATGAGTGTTGGAACCCTGATTTTTTCCAGGGTTCTAAAGCAAAACGAGAGCCTTCATTAGTACAACATGTGGAGGGTGACAATAATGCTGCTGGGGTTGGGGCAGCTAGCATGCTCGCTCCTGCTGCCCTCCTGCATGTTTTAGGTAGGACATCTGAAATGGGCCACAAACATCTTGCGACCTCCTGGTCACCCAACATGGTGTGGAAAAGCTGCTCACAGAACAGCAAGAAAAAGAAATATTCATTGTCATTCCAAATGGGGCTATACACCAAATGTTCTCTATTTAGTCAAAATATTTATCTGGAAGTTGGATGGGAAATTCAGGCCCAGAATATTGTTTACATTGGGGGCTGGGGGAACTGTGGACCTTCCCAACTCCCATCACCCTTGAGCACTGGCAAATCAAGGTAGATCACATGTCAATGAAAGGAGTTTTTTTTAAAAAAAAAAATATCATTCTAATCTCAACAGCAAAATAATGCACAAAGGTAATACTCCAGTCCTATCAGCACCTTCTACTCTTGCTGAATGTGAAACTGTTGGGGAAGTAATGTGCTCTTCAAGCACAATGGTGGATCTTTTTCAGAAACTGAGCAGCATCGAACCACGTCACAAAAATACAGAGTGCAGTGTGATTCCCAACTGCATGTCAACACAGATCTTTGACAACTGATTTAAACCCCATAAATTTCCCAAAGCAATCTGTTAGCTTTCTCTCTCATATTTTGCTCAAGACAGCCTGTTTCCACAGGAGTCACCCGCCCTGTTTAGTCAACCACAGACATGGTGGTATAAAACCAAATATGACAGAAGAGTTTGTCTAAATTTCATATAGTTACTGTTCCATGTACGTACCTCTTCTCCACTGATGTTAGAATAGTGCATGTAAAAAAAATGCACTCACTCACATGCAGAAAACATCCTTTCAACTCTCGCATACTGCTCTTTCTCACAGAATAGCAAGAAGCTCCTGACTCCACCCAGATGCAATTAACTTCAGTGCCACCTAGTGACTAAACTATATAATGGCATTATCCACACACCAGGCCAGAGGGGTGCAATGGCAGCAGAAGACAGAACTGGCAGATTTCTCTTCCTGGCAATATTACATAGCTCCAGTCCTATTATTATTATTATTATTATTATTATTATTATTATTATTATTATTATTATTTACTTTCTCCAACTCCATGTAGTAGTGTTGCATGGGTTGCCAGAGCCCGAGGCCACTGCAGGGAAGGAAGGGACAGGCTACGCATGTGTATTAAACTGCCTAACATTATCTGCGTCACCCAGGAAGGGCAGCTGCAGAAATAAGAAAATAAGAGTCGTTCCATTGTCTGGAGAGGTCACTTCTTGGTTCGCATGGATAAGCCATTTTCAATGGAGAGCAGCAATGGAAGTGTGCAGCTGTATTGAAGCAGCACTGGGTGTTGAAATTTTGCGCCCCTAACAATTTTGCGTCCGGGGCAACAGCCCCTGTGCCCCCTCCAAATGCTACACCACTGACTCCATATTTCACCATCCTTTTTTTCACTCAGGTTTCTTCTTTTTCAGCCCATTGTCTAATTTGCCTTTCATCCATCCTGTCTCTTAACCAATCTTATCAGTTCTTAGGTACCTAATCCCTTAGCTTCCCCTCTCCCTCTCCCTCTTCCAAGCCCTAAGCCCAGGCATCCCCAAACTTCGGCCCTCCAGGTGTTTTGGACTACAATTCCCATCATCCCTGACCACTGGGTCCTGTTAGCTAGGGATCATGGGAGTTGTAGGCCAAAACATCTGGAGGGCCACAGTTTGGGGATGCCTGCCTAAGCCTGTCCCTGTGTGTTGTTTTAATCCAAATCAAGCAAACTACCTTCTCCATGTTCTCTGATGCTAAACTACAAACCGTTTAGTCCCCTGAGTGACTGGTCACGCAAAGCCAAACCAGCTCCACCAACCAATATTAGAGACTTTGTTGCCATAAGCACGATATAAATAAAATATTTCCAGTTGATACATTGGAAAACAATGTGTCAGAGTCTTCATATAATTAATTAATATACTGTGCTACATTCAACTGGGGTCAGAATGTGGGCACACAGAAATGACTAAAACACAAACAGGTCTGGGAAATTTAGAATAATCAATGCGAGTAGATAAATAGGTACCGCTCTGGCGGGAAGGTAAACGCCGTTTCCGTGTGCTGCTCTGGTTCACCAGAAGCAACTTAGTCATGCTGGCCACATGACCTGGAAGCTGTATGCCGGCTCCCTCGGCTAGTAAAGCGAGATGAGCGCCGCAAACCCAGAGTTGTCCGCGACTGGACCTAACGGTCAGGGGTACCTTTACTAGTTCAGCAGTGAGGCTATGCATACAACAACCTCGTTACCACTCAGAAGACAGAGATATAATTGGCATGTTTGTTTATAGAGTCCAACATGTGTAGGCCCAACAGTGGCTATGGGGGGGGATGTGATGTTTCAATTGATCTTGAACAAGTACATAACATGTGAGGAAATGCCCCATAGAATTCTCCCCCTGGAGAATTAGTCATCTTTTCCATCCTGTCCTAGATTTCAACAGATAAGGAGGCCGCTGCTACATCACAATGCTAATTGTTCTCACATAGGCTGAGCATGTAGAAGGGGCTCTATTGAAAATGTTCTGCCACCCTGGGGTACAAACTTTCCAAAGAGTCAGCACACAAGCAGCTCCCATTGCATGACTATTGAAAGACCACAGTGTTAAATAGGATCTCGTGTGACGGCGAATGCATAACCTAGTTCAAATTCTAGCAAAAAATGTACTTTAAAAATATTTTGAGTAAAACTCAACTTTTATCTATATCTGCTTAAATCTGCCTCGCTGGAGTTGCCTGTGGTCCAATATTTTAGCTCATTAATCAACTACCGGAGCACTAAAGAAAAATGTCCAGGCTGCTCTTTAGAGTTCTCAGATGTTGCCATTTTGAGGCTTAAAAAGAAAGGGTTCCCCCCCCCCCAGTGATAAAGGTACTTTGAAACCTATTTAACTTCCATGCAAATTTAGCACATCACCTTTTCTAATCTGCTCCTTTCTATGTAGGCATTTTCTATGCTCATATCAGATTTACTGTCAGTCTTTGGTGCTTAAAATTTCAGTTTCTTATCACTAGGTTTCCTGCTCAAACAATTACTTTCACGACTTATGCCTCTCAATAATTTTTAGATATGTTCCTGAAGGAGAACTTTTAATATCAGTGTGAATATGATTATGTACATCTGTAGCGTTTATAGTACACCTAACATGAAAAATCTTGTAAACTGCCCTACTCTTGATAGACTGTGCAGTAAACTGTGTAGTATTTTAATTAATTTCTTAATTAGAAACCTAAAGTGTGATACTTGAAATCTAACAGGCATGCAGAGAAGTACCATTGCTTTAGCTTGAAAAAGGATATCAGGAAAGGTATTGAAAAAGGTATATCGGAAAAAGGAGGTTGAAAATAGGCAAAGGATGGTGTAATTATACAGTACTGTTCACTGTTTATATGGTTGGCCTGTTCATGTTCCCTGTTTTACTGCAAAACACTATGCATATTTATTGGAAATAAATCCTGTTGTGTTCAGTGGGGTTACTCCCTATATGTGAGTAGGATTGCAGCCTTAATGATTTAAGCTAAACAATTTTGCTAAACATTATAGCTCAACCTACAAGAACATGCAGTGGGGAACTCATCTCACATTTTATGCTGGGACAGAGAGGCCAACACCCCTCCCTTGTGAATCCTCTGACAAATGCAGTTAACAGGACCTTGCTTCACAGCAGATATTGAAGAAGAACAGAAGTGTTGAGAAGCTTGTGCAACTTCTGAACTTCTCAAAAAACCAGTGCAAAGCAAGAGACCGGCCCTCAGGGCAGGTGTTCAAAGTGGGCATCACTGGGCATCTGCCAAGACCCAACACTGGACTCCATAGCAAACCGAGGAAACCTATAGCCTCTCTAAGCAAGAAAATAGTGATGGGAGCAAGGGGGAAACATCTTCTGAAGCACCAAGTCATGAGTCAGCAGTGTGATGCAGCAGCTAAAAAAGCCAATGCAATTCTGGGCTGCATCAATAGGAGTATAGCATCTAGATCAAGGGAAGTAATAGTACCACTGTATTCTGCTCTGGTCAGACTTCACCTGGAGTACTGTGTCCAGTTCTGGGCACCACAGTTCAAGAAGGATACTGACAAGCTGGAACGTGTCCAGAAGAGGGCAACCAAAATGGTCAAAAGTCTGGAAACGACGCCTTATGAGGAACGGCTTAGGGAGCTGGGTATGTTTAGCCTGGAGAAGAGAAGGTTAAGGGGTGATATGATAGCCATGTTCAAATATATAAAAGGATGTCATATAGAGGAGGGTGAAAGGTTGTTTTCTGCTGCTCCATAGAAGCAGACACGGAAAGAAGAAAGAAGATTCCACCTAAACATTAGGAAGAACTTCCTGACAGTAAGAGCTGTTCGGCAGTGGAATTTGCTACCAAGGAGTGTGGTGGAGTCTTCTTCTTTGGAGGTCTCTAAGCAGAGGCTTGACAGCCATCTGTCAGGAATGCTTTGATGGTTTTTCCTGCTTGGCAGGGGGTTGGACAGGATGGCCCTTGTGGTCTCTTCCAACTCTATGATTCTATGATTCTAAGTTTACATTCCTGAGCTTTGCTTCTTAGCTGTGTAAGAAAGCTATCAATTCCATCTGCATCAGTAAATTTAAGCTCTCCAAACAGGTGACGTTCAAACACAGGGCTTTCCCTGGGTTCACAAAACAGTGGTACCTTGGTTCAGCTTAGTTGATGAACAAATTGGCTCCTGAACGGCGCAAACCCGGAAGCAAGTGTTCCAGTCTGCAAATGTTTTTCAGAAGCTGAATGTCCGACGTGGCTCCTGCTTGAGTGCAGGAAGCTCCTGCAGCCAATCAGAAACCGCGCCTTGGTTTTCGAATGGTTTCGGGAGTCGAACAGACTCCCGGAACATATTAAGTTCAAGAACCAATGTTCTACTGTACTCTTTGAAGACAGGGATTCTGCTTAGATTTTCTTGGTTAGAAGACGACGCACATTCTGCCTGTTGCTGTTTGATTCTGATGCTTTGTAATCCACACAGAACTGCAATCTTAAAATCTTCCATTTTGTTGTTTGCATTGGTTACAGTAAGGCAGAGGAAAAGTTCCCCTCCTCACCTTCTCCATTTCCCCCAAATTGCTACTGCATTGTGCAGTGTCTATCCGAAACAGCATTGCCTCTGCAAAAATTGCTTCAGGCTCAGTGCATATGCCGGTATCTCTTATTACCCTTTGGGCTGGTGTCATATATCTGCGCTGTCCCCAAGATTTCTGCAATATGCAGAGCCCCATCCTATACAAGCTGTGATAACAGCAGCATTTCTATAGTTAGTTAGTTAATATAATAAGGCTATCACCATTAGCCCTGTGCTTAGATACCCACTAAAATTATACCGTACCACATTTGTGTTTGGACCTATAAATCACATGGCATGTTGTTTCAGTTGCTTTGGAGGGGAAATCTTCTCAGATAAGCAATAGTGGTTAAAAAAGCACATGGGTTAAAAAAAAAACACCACCCTGCGGTCCAAAGGAATTCACCTCTGCACTCAATTATTTCATCCTCTGAAGTGCATGATTTGATCATACAGTAGAACCACAATCACAAGCACCTAAAGGGACAGAGTTGGTCTGTCACTGAAATGTCATACCTGCCAAGTTGCTGTCGGAGAAATAAGGGACCGGGCGGAAGTAACAGACCGGAAGTAGCGCTGCCGCCATTTTGGAACTGGGCAGAGCAGCATCAAAAGTCGCTTCTGAGCATGCTCCGCCCAGTTCCAAAATGGCCACCACGCCAGAATAAACCAGGGGGAAAAAATCCGTTTTTTCAGCTAGGAACAGCTGGAAAAACGGGGATTTCCCGGGGAATACGGGAGACTTGGCAGCTATGCTGAAATGTACCTAGCACCAAATGTTCCTCCAATCCTTCTTGATCCTTCTTACTCCCCATTTCCTCATCCTTAATCTTTCCCCTACTAGCTTCCTACGGAACATACTCTATTGAAAGACCCAGACTGAGAAGATCCCTTTTGCATCTTTCCTTGGGCTGTTACAACTAAAGTTGCCCAGGTTTCAGAATGAATTTTCGGAGTTTCAGTCTCTTTCTCAGAGAATTGGGAGGAAAAGAGAACAGTGATCAGATAGAGCAGGCATCCCCAAACTGCGGCCCTCCAGATGTTTTGGCCTACAACTCCCATGATCCCTAGCTAACAGGACCAGTGGTCGGGGAAGATGGGAATTGTAGTCCAAAACATCTGGAGGGCCAAAGTTTGGGGATGCCTGAGATACATGCAAGTAAGCATGCTATTTTCTGCTTGGCTTAAGTGACTGTTGCTATTAGTCTTTCCCAGAATCCATCAGGCTCCAAATCCCTGAGTCATTATGCTCTGCTTCCAATCCAACAAGTACGTCCCCTACTTTAGTAAACTCTGCCCCTTCACCACCAGTCTTTGTCTCCTAGACTCTCTCCCCTCTGAAATTCTGGTTCTGATCTCAGGAAAGCTGGTAAGCAGAGCCGGCCCACACATGAGGCGGGGTGAATCAGCTGCCTCAGGCAGGAAAGTATGAGAGGCAGTGCCCCGTGGCTTCCGCCACTGGCGGAAATGTTCCAGTGTGTGGTGTTGCTCAAAGTGTTTCAGTCTGTTGTGCTCTCCATCCCTGGGGTGTAGAAGAAGAGAATCAAGGTCTTACAGAATGCCCCCCTTTCTCAGCAAACTCTGCAAGAGGTGCAGTGTTCCAGCACGCCATTTTGCTGCTCATCTGCTTGATACACATGCAACTGAATTACTTGTGCTGTGTATTGCAGAACTGCTGAATTTCAAAAAGCCCTAATAATGGTGCAGTCTCCTGAGTATACATTTATTTCTGCAGTATAAAATAAAATAAAATTTTTCAATCTCAAAAAAAAAACTATTAAAAGGTTGTATTTAAAATGCATGAAGCATTAAACGGACATCAAAATTAAAATAATCTCATAAATCTCTTCATTTAAAAGACTTTTTGGAATACTGATAGAGGCAGAAAACAGCTGCCCTGTAGACTGAAGCAGTAAATTGTCGTATTTTAACTTTTTCCCATTTTCATCAGAGAAAATTATTTCACAGACAATGTAATAACAGTACACAAAGACAGAAACCAACTGCCCCTGGATTTAAACAAATGAATAACAGATTATTATTTTTCTATGGGAACTTCAAGACAGATAAGATGTACATTCTTCAACCAATCTGTAGGTGAAGGCCCACTTCTAGGCAAAATAAATGGAAGGTAGGGATTGCAAAAAAATAATAATTGTGCATGAAAACCCAATCAATTAAGTCAGTGTCTCATTTTAGTAGTAGGGTGTAAAACTGATAAATTTGATGACAATGGGAAAAAACCACCATGAATGCATTCTCTGCAACCCCTTGCTGAGATTAATATGAACTTGAAAAAGTATTCATGGGCTGTGCCTCCTTCCAGGACAAAACGGTGCTTTCTACAATGTGAACAAAATGGGCATTTCCAATAGCAATAAGGGCTTGCAAGCTTCCATTTAGGCCCGGGTTAAAAACACAAGAAATTAAACCAGGCCTTGAATAATAATTTGTGACTTTTCAGTAGCTCTCTCCATACATTTAGTCTAGATATTGGGGTGGGGGTGGGGGGCAAGACTGTATTGTGCTCAAGCCACCCTGCAGCACCCACCCTCAATGTGACCACACCATTGGGGTTCCTGAAAAGGCCTAAAGCAGACAAACTATGGTATTAGGTGGCCTTGGGGAAAATTCTGTTCTCTACGCCACACATAGCCTAAACGCGTGAAAGGATAGGTCTATATTCTTACATTTGATTTCTGTTTCTTCCTGGTTGTCATGATACTAATTTTTGTACATTTTCAAAGATATCTGATGTGCTTCTTAGTAAATGGATACATATTAAGACTCTGTGTGTGTGTGTGTGTGTGTGTGTGTGTGAGAGAGAGAGAGAGAGAGAGAGAGAGAGAGAGAGAGAGCGCATATGTGAGTTCACATGTAATACTAAAACTATGGTTTGGTGCTATGTGGATAAGTTGAAATGAACCAAAGCCCAAGATCACTGGTTTGAACAACACATTGATCTACAATTCTGTAAACATTAAACTAAAGGAGGGGTAAGCACAGGCGTCCCCAAACTTCGGCCCTCCAGATGTTTTGGACTGCAATTCCCATCTTCCCCAACCACTGGTCCTGTTAGCTAGGGATCATGGGAGTTGTAGGCCAAAACATCTGGAGAGCCGCAGTTTGGGGATGCCTGGGTAAGCATGAAAACATAATACTTTGCTCACGTTTGTTGAAGCTAACAACATACCACTGACCACATACCACTGACCATAGTTTAGTGTTACATGTGGACATGGTCATTACAAGGCTTTGGTTATGCATGCTCATCGTTATTTAAAATCATTCGGTTACGTGTTCAAATGAAAAGGTGGAGAGGAATACAAAAAGGTGCTTTATAGTCTCCTGTTCTCTCATGTTCTGTCCTTGCAGTATCATGCCTTTCTTCCTCATAGTCTGTGGGATGTTCGAACAGATAGTGATTCTGTGGAGTCTGTACCTTAAATTGGCATCCATGTCTGTACCAAGCATGTACAGGGTCAGAGAGCAGAAAACTCTAGGAGACTAAATTGGCTATTTTATGTTCTGAGCTGCTGGTTGTGCTTCAGTGGGCATTTTATTGTACACTTCAATTTCCTTTCTGTTTACAAGAGATATGATTAGCAAATTAGTTTGCTTTATTAATAACAAGTTGGAATGCTATTAAACCAACTGAAATGGATGCTTTGCAACTTTCGATCCATTCGTATTGTTCAACACCTGGAGAAGTTTGATTTCTTGCTCAAACAAAAGTACTCCATCCTGCAGGCTCCTCCAGCCTTCAGTCGCGATGCTTAATGGGCAACATTCCTCATCCAAGGCCAGCATCAGCTCTTTGGTTTTTGAATGAACGAATTAATGCCACGCGTCGCTTCAAGCCATCGGGCAGTAAGAAAAAGCGAAAACAAGAATGTACACGGTACAAATTAAGAGAGCTAAAGTATACTGTTGATCTCCTGCATTTCATTCAAAAGATAAAACCTGCTGTAGAAGGAGTGATGGTGTGATTTGACTGAAGTGCTTCAGGGCAATGGGGGGGGGCGTTACTCTTTTATTGTTCCGTTGTCCCAATCCAACATCCCCACAACACAGTCACTTTTTGCCAACTTGTACCCTTAAGTTGTATATGGGACCCAGGTGGCGCTGTGGTTAAACCACTGAGCCTAGGGCTTGCTGATCAGAAGGTCGGTGGTTTGAATCCCTGTGGCGGGGTGAGCTCCCATTGCTTGGTCCCAGCTCCTGCCAACCTAGCAGTTCGAAAGCATGTCAAAATGCAAGTAGATAAATAGGGGAAGGTAAACGGGAAGGTAAATGGGGTTTCCGTGTGCTGCTCTGGTTTGCCAGAAGCGGCTTTGTCATGCTGGCCACATGATCTGGAAGCTATATGCCGGCTCCCTCGGCCAATAATGCGAGATGAGCGCGCAACCCCAGAGTCGGTCACGACTGGACCTAATGGTCAGGGGTCCCCTTTACCTTTACCCTTAAGTTGTACTTATGCTGATGAATACAGAAACTTGAAGGTGGAAATTGCACAAGGAAAATGGTTGCCCCCTCCTCTGCCCTGAGCATTATGGCTCCGATACATTTTTTTAAAAATGTGAGAGCTCCAATCACAGGTCATGTCTGCTTTGGCCCTCAAACAAGCCTTAAAACTAATGTCTCCAAGTATGAATAACTATGTATCTTTTATTCTCTCTTCCTGCTTTAATGGCCATTGTGGTCATTTCCACACCATACCTTTAAAATACATTTGTTGTTGTTGTTTAGTTGTTTAGTCGTGTCCGACTCTTCGTGACCCCATGGACCATAGCACGCCAGGCACTCCTGTCTTCCACTGCCTCCCGCAGTTTGGTCAAACTCATGTTCGTAGCTTCAAGAACACTGTCCAACCATCTCGTCCTCTGTCGTCCCCTTCTCCTAGTGCCCTCCATCTTTCCCAACATCAAGGTCTTTTCCAAGGATTCTTCTCTTCTCATGAGGTGGCCAAAGTATTGGCGCCTCAGCTTCACGATCTGTCCTTCCAGTGAGCACTCAGGGCTGATTTCCTTAAAATACATGGCTTCCTCCAAATAACTGTAGTTTGTTAAGGGTGCTGGGAGTTGTAGCTCTGTGAAGGGTTAAGCTACAGATCCCAGCATTCTCCGTGGGAAGCGATGTGCATTAAATGAATGGTGTGGTTGTGGCCTATGTTTGGCCAGGAAGGTTTTGTTCCCCTCCTAGTTTCAAATGGGGAAAGTATTCATCCAGAAAGTGCAGTTGGAAACCCAATGGATTAGGGCATCATCAATAAAAAAATAACAGACTTCTAGTCTCACTTTTGCTTAGCCTAAGGTTAGTTTCCTTTTGAGTGGCTATCGGTGATCCTGTAACCTTACTGTACAAAATGCTTATTCAGAAGAACGTTTTTTTGTGCTTTCTGCAGCTGCTTCAGTAAATTGCTGATAACGGCAAGCTCTAACAGAAACCAGGAAGAACATACACACCTTCTCTAAAACCTGAGGATGAGAGCAATATTACCGGGAACTTGTTTTTCTAGCTGTTTCTTTCTTGCTACCCCTTATGCCCCCAAATCTCTCTGTAAATACATACATGGTGGCTCCTGTTTCTACATCTTTCAGACCCTTCTGTAAAATTTACTTTTCCAACCATCAAGCCTTTGCCTTAAACCTTTCCCCCAGCTGTAACCATTGTATGTTGAACTGCATCTGCGGAAGTTCATAGGTGACGAATTCTCTTCCTGTTACATTCCTCTGTTGTTTCCCCTACTAGAGAAATTTAGATTGTAAACTCTAAAGAGGTGGAGGTTGGTGGTATATATGTATGTGCGGATTTTGCTTCTGGAATTCTGTAAAGCACTATTTAAATACCCTTTCATCGTTCATTTATTTTACTTTTTCCCAACCTGCTGGCCATGTGCCTCAGCCTACCTAAGGTACCTACCTTCCAACCCTGCCAGAACAGGTTCTGAAAAAACTCCTGGCCCAGAATACAGACTACTCCTGAAACAACAAATGTGGCGATATCTTACTAAGCTATACTCAAGAGTAGACCCAGTGAAATTAATGGACTTAAGTACTTAATGGACTTAAGTAACACTAACACTAGATATAATCGCCCAATGTTTATAACCCTTATATGGCAAGATACATTTCCTAAACTGAGGCTCCTCTCATAAAGCAAAGTCTAAGATTGCTAAACTGGAACCAATTCTGAAAAAAGTAACATGAAAACACTGAAAAGCATATTCTTCTCCCTATTTATACACAGATTGTTCAATACAGTCATACCTCGGGTTACAGACGCTTCAGGTTGCGTCTTTTCAGGTTGCGTCCCGCACCGAACCCAGAAGTACCCAAACGGGTTACTTCTGGGTTTCGGCACTCGCGCATGCGCAGAAGTACCGAATCGCAACCTGCGCGTGCACAGTGGCACTGCAGGTTGCGAACGTGCCTCCCGCACGCATCACGTTCGCAACCCGAGCGTCCACTGTAATATAAATGTATGGAATGAGGAGACATGATAATAATTTGGTGGCCTTAACAGTCCTGACCTGATCCTCACTTGGTGTTGAGCAGTACAGTCTATTTATATACCATCTATGGTTTGGTATGGTTCAGGATACTAAACAGGATACAGATTCAGATACCTGTTCAGCCATGAAACCTACTGCTTTACTCGGCCTTACCCATTTCTGTTCTACAGGGAAATTGGACGGAACACAATATAAATCTGCACCAAATCATAATACACCTTTATTAGATATTATAAAAATGTGTTTCAAGTATGTTAATCAAGTTTTCAAAGAAGTTTGCTTACACTTCAATTCAATTTTATCCTGAGTAATTTTATAATTACTTTTGATTTTTAATCTATTGAAGTTAAATTAATCCTTCCATCTAATTTTTATTCAGCATAATTGTTTGCCAGTTTTGTATTTTAATTTTAAATAACGAGCCAATCACATACTTGTGATTGCAACAATAAGTAGCTTTAAATATTATTTTGAAGTCAAGTGATGTTAGCATTACATTCCAAGGAACATGAAGGACTTAAGGAAAAGTTCATCAAATTTGCAGATGACACTAAACTGTGGGGGTGGGTGGGTAGCTAATGCCACAGCAGACAGAATCGGGATTCAAGATGATTAACAGATTGGAGAATTGGGCTCAAACTAACAAAATAAAGTTCAATAGGGACAAATTTCAGACTCTACACTTAGGCAGGAAGAAGCAGCTGCACAAATATAAGATGGGGGACACATGGCTTGCCAGTAAAACATCTGAAAAGGATCTAATTATCTTGGTACAGTGATACCTCCGCAACATCTACCTCATCTAGCGTCCATTCCAGCGAACGTCCACAGCAAACCTGGAAGTACTGGAAAGGGTTACTTCCGGGTTTGCTGCTCACGCATGCGCAGAAGCGCAAACTACTCTGTGTGCTTTGCCCTGCGGCCTTTTCAGGTAGCGGCCGGAGCTCCGGAACGGATCCCAGTCCCAAAACAAGGTACGACTGTAGACCAGAAGCTTATTATTAGTCAACAATGTGATGTAGCGGGGGTGGGGTGGGGAGCTAATTCTAGGCTGCATCAACAGAAGTATAGTGTGCAGATCAAAGGAATCCACAGTACCACTCTATTCTGCCTTGCTCAGACCACACCTAGAGTACCGTGCCCAACTAAACATCAGGAAGGACTTTCTGATCATAAGAGCTGTTTGGCAGTGGAGTGTTATATTTATTCTCATTCAGATGTGATTTCTTACTCCACAGAACAACAAAGTACAGGAGAGGTCTCAAAACAGCATTTGCCTAAGACGTAATACAAGGGACCCAGGTGGCGCTGTGGGTTAAACCACTGAGCCTAGGGCTTGCTGATCAGAAGGTCGGCGGTTCGAATCCCTGTGACGGGGTGAGCTCCCGTTGCTCGGTCCCAGCTCCTGCCAACCTAGCAGTTCGAAAGCACGTCAAAATGCAAGTAGATAAATAGGAACCGCTACAGCAGGAAGGTAAACGGCGTTTCCATGTGCTGCTCTGGTTTGCCAGAAGCGGCTTTGTCATGCTGGCCACATGACCTTGAAGCTATACGCCGGCTCCCTCGGCCAATAATGCGAGATGAGCGCGCAACCCCAGAGTCGGTCATGACTGGACCTAATGGTCAGGGGTCCCTTTACCTTTTTAAGACGTAATACAATTCAACAAAGTTCCTCCGATTGAAAAGTAACTGACAGTGAATGTTTCGAGACTTATGACAAGGAAAAAATGTTGGGGGGGGGGAGAGAAATAAAACGCTTTTATGCAAATTTGATTTCCCTATAATAATCTAGAGCTATTCTCCTAGAAGGAATTATCTCCGCAGGCTGGCAGCTGCAGTAGGCAGTGAATTAAAAATGGCTCTGTATATGGGGAAATCTGTTCTATAATCAGTGCTATTCTTAGAGAGGACATCAATCTCAGCCAGCTCCTACGATGCTCTCTTCAGGTGAATGACATACAAGCATGAGGTAGAAACTCCCATTACATCACTAGTATTGCTTTCCTAAGCACGTGGCTTGTATCACTAATGTGCATAGAGATAATTAACTGGCTCCAATGATTCCCCAATTTTAAGAACCTTCGGCAGTCAAGGACCATAAGGGAGGGGGGAGGAGAAAAACCTCAATTCAGTTAGATTTAGCCAACTATGCTTTAAATGAACACACCCTCTCAGGCTACACAAGGTGGGGTTTTAGTGTGTTTGTTTTTGCTTGCTGCTGCATTTCAGGCTCAGCTCCCAGGTCACAAGACACCGGCATCGGAAATGTTATATGAGCTTTCTCCGTACATTAAACAGGCACATGCTTCAGAGAAGTATTTTAAGAAGTAAGCAACCACGGCAGTTCTTCATGTAAAATGTCATCAGCCTTTTAATGAGGCAGCTGCGGATTAAAGGGGAAATTGCATGTATGCCGGAACAGGTTTGCATTTCTTAAAAACAAAAATGTTTTACAGTCACCTCTGCCGCTGTTATATCAAAGGAAACAATACTGTAAATAAACAATAATTTACAGGCGCAAGACTGATTCCTCGTTACATCTGACAAGTGTTTTCCAAACTACCCGTCCTCATTTATTCATATGTATAGTATTCCGTCTCCTGCGTCCTATGCCTTGTAGTCAGTTTCTGTGTGAGTGATGGGTTTGAAAATTTAAGTACAGTGGTGCCTCGCTAGACAAAATTAATTCATTCCACGGGTCTTTTCTTATAGTGAAAAATTCGTCTAGCGAATCCCATAGGAATGCACTGAATTTTTTCCAACTTTTTTTTTGCCCATAGGAACGCATTAATTGAATTTCAATGCATTCCTATGGGAAACTGCAATTCGCTAGACGAATTTTTCGTAAAACGCATTTGTCTAGCGAGGCAAGCTCCGCTCGAAAAATCCTTTCGTTAAACTGAAATTTCGTTAAGCAGGGCATTTGTTAAGCGAGGCACCACTGTACATGAAAACTCGCAATTTTAAAAAACAAAAATCATACATAATTACAGGGAATGTAGACTTATTCATGCCATGTGGGGAAGACAGAACTGTCTCCCCGCCGCGCTGCCCCCAAAATAATGCTAGAACTTAGAGTTTTCAAATGGTGACTGGAAGTAAGTTATGGCCAAAAAAAGGGGAAGGCAAGGGAGGGAGAAGGGAGAATTCCAGTGGGAAAGAAAGATTCCAGCAGCTAGACACATTTTCTTTTTAGCAACAGAGGTGCTGAAGCCATGAGAACTACAAAAACAGTAGAAGCTGGTTTCAGGAGGAAGCATGAGATACTTCAAGCATGAGATGTTCAAGGATCAAGCTAGAGGAGATGTGGCTGCTCTACTCTGCATTTGGGAATCCCTGTGGCATTTTTGTTTCCAAAAAAGCAACCATAGAAGATCAAGGCCAAGCACCAGGAGACGGGGTCTAACTCTTTGCCCCGCTTTGCAGTGGAGCTATGAGTCTAGCCAGTGCCAGCTCTACTCTGGTAACACCCCACCATTCTTTCTTCATTTTTGGTCAAGGCAGAAAATGGAGCTGCTGGGAGACACTTTGTAGCACTGCTCCCAACAATTACAACGGTACCTCAGTTTATGAACACAATTGGTTCCAAAAGTCTGTTCATAAACTGAAGCATTCATAAACTAAAGCAAACTTTCCCACTGAAAGTAATGGAAAGTGGATTAATCTGTTCCAGACGGTCCGCAGAGTACTTAAACTGAAGCGTTCATAAACTGAAGCGAACTTTCCCATTGAAAGTAATGGAAAGTGGATTAATCCGTTCCAGACAGGTCCGCGGAGTACTCAACCTGAAGCGTACTTATCCCGAAGCATGGGTGTAACTGGTTCCGGAAGTCTGTTCATAAACTGAAGCGTTCATAAACTGAAGCGAACTTTCCCATTGAAAGTAATGGAAAGTAAATTGATGGGTCCGCGGCGTTCGTAAACCGAAAATTCGTAAACTGAGGTGTTCATAAACCGAGGTTCCACTGTACTAAAGTTACACGTTTTAAAGCAAAAATTTAAGTTGGTTGCACATGGCAAAACATCAGACCTTCAAAAACAAAGGCATTTGATTTTGTAAGCGCTTCTGTAAAAGTGCACTTTTTTTCCTTACCAAGTGGAGCCCTGCAGTGTGAAAACAAGTTGATTCACCTCCTGAGTTGCTGCCCCAGGAGCTATGCCATTGTTTTCTTTCAGGAGTTTGTCACTATGGTGACCTGCACATCCACATAGACTTCTCATCCCCTAACCCAAAGATGCCTGAAAGAGTTGGGATCTCCTGACGTGGAAAGATAATGCTAAATGCATTATCACTTCAATGAGAGCTCTGAGCCCAGTGGCTCTATGGGGTTAATTTAAGAGACAGCTGCTTCCATTTCTCTCCTTGGGCAAATTGTAAATTACATTTGAAAAATAAAAACAAGTTATTCCTACCCTTCTCAGCTGGCAGGCAGTATCTTGCTAAAAAGGAGACATAATTTATGACACCGCCACCCGTGTGGCCCCTTTCCAGAGACCATAAAAGGGTTCCAAGCCCACTTTAGTGTCAGTTTAACAATCACAGAGGAGGTTTTACAATCTAAATGTAAAAACCAAATGCTAACATTTCAGTCCAGTCGAGTGCAGCAGGAGACTCTACTCTAAAAGAACTCAAGTTATTCAAGGGTTCAAGCACAAAATCTGAGGCTGCATTCCTATGCACACTTACCTGGGAGTAAGCCTCACTAAATTGAGTGGGACTTACTTCCAAGTATACATGCAGAAGACTGTGCTTTGATACATCAGCACTACACATTTAAAGCAGTATCGTACTACTTTAAACAGCTATGTTGTTGTTGTTTAGTCGTTTAGTCGTGTCCGACTCTTCGTGACCCCATGGACCATAGCACGCCAGGCACTCCTGTCTTGCACTGCCTCCCGCAGTTTGGTCAGACTCATGTTCGTAGCTTCGAGAACAGTGTCCAACCATCTTGTCCTCTGTCGTCCCCTTCTCCTAGTGCCCTCAATCTTTCTCAACATCAGGGTCTTTTCCAAGGATTCTTCTCTTCTCATGAGGTGGCTAAAGTATTGGAGCCTCAGCTTCACGATCTGTCCTTCCAGTGAGCACTCAGGGCTAATTTCCTTCAGAATGGATAGGTTTGATCTTCTTGCAGTCCATGGGACTCTCAAGAGTCTCCTCCAGCACCATAATTCAAGAGCATCAATTCTTCGGCGATCAGCCTTCTTTATGGTCCAGCTCTCACTTCCATACATCACTACTGGGAAAACCATAGCTTTAACTATACGGACCTTTGAGGCAAGGTGATGTCTCTGCTTTTTAAGATGCTGTCCATTGATCCCCTTCATGGATCAATGTCTTGTCATGGCGAAGGGGCTTGAATAACTCAGAGAAGCTATGAGCTATGCCATGCAGGGCCACCCAAGATGGACAGGTCATAGTGGAGAGTTTTGACTAAACATGATCCACCTGGAGAAGGAACTGGCAAGCCACTCCAGTATCCCTGCCAAGAAAACTCCATGGGCAAAGACAACAGGCATTAAACAGCTATGGCTTCCCCTCAAAGAATCCTGGTGGTTGTTGTTTGTTAAGGGAGTTGTGAGGAGACCCCTATTTCCCTCACAGAGCTACAGTTCCCAGAGTGGGCTTTACAGTCCATCCTGCTTCCAGGGACCACAGAGAAATGTAGCTTTGTGAAGGAAACAGGGATCTCTTAACATGGCTGAATCCTGCTCGATGTGCTGGACTGTTGACCATCTGAGACAGCCCCATAGTTGTCATGGAGGCCATGCAGCAGCCTCCCAGTGGAAACGGAAGTCACTTAGGACTATCATCCTGGGTGTTAGGGCGCCAGCAAGTAGGCACACTGAAGAGCAGCAGACAGGGTCGGATAAGCCAAGGTCAACAGTCTGGTCAGAGCCAGTTGAAGTCAGAGAGTTACGTGGGAGTCAAGAGTAGCCAAGGTCAGTTAAAGCCAGTAGTCCAAAAGCCGGGGTCAGGGAAGCCAGATCAAGATTACAGGAACCAAGGACAAGATGAGCGAGGCAACCAGGCACTTCAGTACAACGTTGCAGACGCTGAGGAGTGGCCAGCCGACCTCTCTCTTAAGTAGCAGGTTCCCTCCCCCGCTTTTTATGAGCTGCAGCTGTTTCTAATTGCAGCCGGCGTTTTTCAGCTCTGCGTTCCTTTGAAGAGAAGGGAGGAGGGAAGGGGCCATCTGATAACCTGCCTGACTGGGGCCTGGTTCTGTATTGACTTGTTGCTGCAGTTCTGATCTTCCCCCCTCCCTGTCAGATTGCTCTTCTTCCGAGTGCTGCCACCAGTCTTCCCCAGGTGTGAATTCCTCAGATTCCTCTGTGGGGGCTTGCTTCTGTGGGGGCTTGTCAGGGGGAGCTAGCCACCACCCCTCCTCGTCTGTCTCAACCCTGACACTGGGGTCCTCCCCTGGTATCCTGGCCCCACCACAGAAACATAGTATTGTAGAGTTGGAAGGGACCCAAAGGGTCATCTAGTCCAAACCCCTGCAAAGCTGGAATCTCAGCTGAAGCATCCATGGCATGTGGCTACCCAAACTCTGCTTCCAAACCTCCAAGGAAGGAGAGTCCACCATTTCCTGAGGAAGCCCATCTCAGCTAGTCGAGAGGGCTTGATAGCATAGGTCAGCAGCAAACAGGCATTGTTTCCCTCAGCTCTGGAGGATGAGAACAGCTGGGTGCTGAAGGAATGGCCAGGGGACTATCGAATGTGAAATGGCAGTGGGGACTATCACTACTGACCCAGCACTTGCTACCTGAGGTACATCTTAAAAATGGTACATCTGTCTGCAACTCAAAGTAAGATTGAATTATTATTTCTGATTGCAATGCCCCACACATTTTGTATAGGCTTAAATTGCTTCTCTGCGGGTGGGAAATCATGTGGGCAATTCCATTTAGAAATGTCTACCTACCTTTTCCTCTTACCAATGCTTCTCAATGGACAATGCTATATACTAATACAAGCCCCATTGACTTAAATGGGACTTACTCCCAAGTAAGTGGGTTCAAGGGGGGGGAGAGGTAAAGGACCCCTGGACAGTTAAATCTAGTTAAAGGCGACTATGGGGTTGCGGCGCTCATCTCGCTTTCAGGCCGATGGAGACGATGTTCGTCCACAGGCAGCTTTCCGGGTCATGTGGCCAGCATGACTAAACCACTTCTGGCGTGACGGAAACCAGAGCGCACGGAAATGCCGTTCCCCTTCCTGCCACAGTGGTAACCTATTTATCTACTTGCACTGGTGTGCTTTTGAACTGCTAGGTTGGCAGGAGCTGGGACAGAGCAACGGGAGCTCACCCTGTCGCGGGGATTCAAACCAGCAACCTTCTGATCGGCAAGTCCAAGAGGCTCAGTGGTTTAGACCACAGCGCCACCCGTGTCCCTTAAGTGGGTTCAGTACTTCAACCTAAGGCTGTAATCCTAAACACACTTACCTGAGAACAAATTTCATTGCACTCAATGGGACTAAATGTGCTAGACATCTGCAATCTTATGCACGGTTGGTTGAGAATAAGTCCCTTACAACAAAGTGGGAAATATTTTCAAGTAAACATCCAAAAAAGTAACAAAAATTATATATGGCTAAATTGTAAATAAAACTTCTACGCAGTTTATAAATCTATAAAGTAATTCTAAGCTGTACACAGCTTACATGGCCTCGGTCCAGTATACATGAAGGAGCGTCTCCACCTCCATCGCTCTGCCCGGACACTGAGGTCCAGTGCCGAGGGCCTTCTGGCGGTTCCCTCACTGCGAGAAGCAAAGCTACAGGGAACCAGGCAGAGGGCCTTCTCGGTAGTGGCACCCGCCCTGTGGAACGCCCTCCCACCAGACGTCAAAAAGAAAAACCACTACCAGACTTTTAGAGGACATCTGAAGGCAGCCCTGTTTAGGGAAGCTTTTAATCTTTAAGAAATTAGTGTATTTTAATATTTCTGTTGGAAGTCGCCCAGAGTGGCTGGGGAAACCCAGCCAGATGGGCTGGGTATAAATAATACATTATTATTATTATTATTATTATTATTATTATTATTATTATTATTATTATTATTACACAAGATAAAATCGTAATACCAAGATGAAGATGATTCTCACAACATAGTTTGCAAAGTGGTTCTTAAGAAAGCATCAGGAAACTTGTTCAAAAAAAGAAACACCAAGTTGGGAAGTTCAAGTTATAGTATTAAGCAACTTTCATGAGATCAGCCTTCAGAGTACAATGAAGTTTGCCTATCTGCTTTCTGCAGGTGCTGGCCCAGATGCTTCTGTTTCTTTCTCTTCTACGGATCATCAAAACAAACATTATTACACATTCTTCTGTTCTAGAATGGTTACAAATGCAGTACTCTCAGGCTCATTAACAATGTTCCTAAACTCCTAAATTACTCCATACCTCATTTTCAGCCATTTATATGTTTATGGTTCACAGTTCAGAAACCACTAGGGATGCTCTTAACAAAATGAAATGTGCATGTTTAATACTACGAACTAAAGCATGGAAGCATGTCAGTTCTTCTGTGGGACAAGAGTGGCATCTAGTAGCAAATATAGTCCAAGCCAGGCATCCCCAAACTGTGGCCCTCCAGATGTTTTGGCCTACAACTCCCGTGATCCTTAGCTAACAGGACCAGTGGTTGGGGAAGCTGGGAATTGTAATCCAAAACATCTGGAGGGCCGAAGTTTGGGGATGCCTGGTCTAAGCTGAAGTAAGATAGCCCTTACATAACCAGATCCAACACAACTATGAGAAGGAAGTGTCAAATGAATATTGAGGGAATGTATTGTGAAGCAGATCTCCTACTTTTAGGGCATATTTTCCACATTGGTCTTTCTTTCAAGGAACCTAGACCATATGCCAGTGTTTCTCAACCTTTTTTGGGCCAAGGCACACTTGTTCCATGAAAAAAATCACGAGGCACACCACCATTAAAAAAGTTAAAAAATTTAACTCTGTGCCGCCCTATATTGACTATATAATTATGACTGTAAGAAACACTTGCCAATTGCTGTGTTGGTTGCAATCTCCTGTAATAAGGCTTCACAAGCCGCTGATTTCTCTGCTAGCACAATCCTTTGCTCAGCAAGTTTCAGGTTGAGCTCATCCAGCCAGCTTCTTTAAGTTTGTCTAAAACCACCCTCCTGTGGTGGTGGCTGTTGAGAGCTGCGCTCGCTCCGCGTCGTGACCCGGCCGGCTTCCTTTCAATGCAATTCAATGACAATGCAAATTGCCCTTCTCATCGCCGCACGTCGCGGCACACCAGCCAGCGTCTCGCGGCACACTAGTGTGCCGCGGAACAGCAGTTGAGAAACACTGCCATATGCTAAGTGCACACTTTGCATTCACTTTGGGCACCAGCCAGGTTTGGAATGTGCCAGTACAGGGGGAGGGTTGCCTAACAGCAGGGCAATGCAGAGGGGCTGCTGCCACTCATCTGGTCTTCTGTCAGCTGCGTCGCCAGGAGGGAGAGAGGCACAATGTAGGCACCTTCATGCTAAACCTTAACAAGAATCCAGAACTTTCCATAAGCAAAGGGTAGTAGTTATTGGGTATTTCTTTGTTAGATGAGAGGTCAAGGGTCAGATAAAAGGCTCCACAGTCTGGATCCTGCCCAGAGACCAGTGGTTCCCCCATCCTTTGTTTAAGCTGTGCCTTCACATTTGTATATTTTCAAATAAACTCAAATGCTGCAAAACACGGAACGCACACATTAGCTCATTCCAGAATGAAGTACGCACTGTAGTACAAATTCAGGTACATCACAAGAAAAGTCTCAATGAGGCAAATGAACCCATGGCGGCAGTCTCAGCCAGTTCATTGTATGAAGTTCAGCCAACTCAACAATTAATTCAATTTGCATAAATTTGCATATTAATAACACAATAACTTTGTAACCAAAATGCACTTTGTTTTAGACGATGCACGCATGAGTTGTTGCTTAATAATAATTTTCAAAAAAAAAACGTTCTGCCCAATTAATTGGGGGCACCTTTCTAGTTGATCAAAAGGTTAATTGATTCATCTAAATGGCTGGATATTGCGGGCCTAATTCTGATGCTTTTAGAGTGTGTCAAATGCTGCAGTACTCAAACTTGGGCCTTGGGAGTCAAGATCAGATTACTTTCTTACATCATACCTAGTGAGAGGGAGAAACTAAATATGGGCAACTAGCATAAATTTGTCGGGGGGAACCTCACCAGCCAAGGAGCCAAATGACAAATCAGACCATCCCTCTGCTCTTTTCCTACTAAATATCAAGAGATGGTTGGAATCTTCACAACCCTCTTACTCATTAAACTCACTCATCTACCTGTATCATTCACTTATGGACAAATTTTTTGGGTTGGACTCTTTGCTTGCCTATGGACTGCACTAAGGTAAAGGTAAAGGGACCCCTGACCATTAGGTCCAGTCATGACCGACTCTGGGGTTGCGCGCTCATCTCGCATTATTGGCCGAGGGAGCCGACGTACAGCTTCCAGGTTATGTGGCCAGCATGACAAAGCCACTTCTGGTGAACCAGAGCAGCACACGGAAACACCGTTTACCTTCCCGCTGTTGCGGTTCCTATTTATCTACTTGCATTTTGACGTGCTTTCGAACTGCTAGGTTGGCAGGAGCTGGGACCGAGCAACGGGAGCTCACCCCGTCACAGGGATTCGAACCGCCGACCTTCTGATCAGCAAGCCCTAGGCTCAGTGGTTTAACCACAGCGCCACCTGGGTCCCAATGGACTGCACTAGTTCTCAGCTATTTGAGCATTAGACTCAGGGTCACAGGTGGACCTCCAGATATTGTTCACTGGAGATATTGGCTGGAGCTGTGGGAGTGGAAGTCCACCTGGTTCTCTCCTGTGGCTCTAGGGGGGGGTTCTGCTGCCCCCTCTACATTGAACAGGGAAGGGCTGCAGGATTGAACTTCCTGCGGCTGCCTAGCTCCAGTACTACTTATATAGCTAGTGTGCTACTCTGACAGTAGCATATAGGCAGGTATGTCTCAACCATCCCTGTATCAAACCATGCAGTTCCGTGACTAAGAAAACCAGGTTCTGCATGCTCACCAAAGGAGGAATAAATGTTGCAAGTTTTATTCATGCACATGCACATCTGTCTCCAGGCAAATGCAGGCTATTTTGGCATAAGCAATTTTTCAGACATTGAAAACATTTGCCTCTGCCAGCCCTTAAAACGGTTAGAGTAAAGGAGTGGGGTGGGGGAGGCAGAGTGCAAACAAGGAAACTCAGCAAGCATTCCTAACAGCTAGGAGAAGACCTGCTACAAGAGGGTGGTGACATTCTAGAAAAGGAGACACAGGAAAGAGCAGTAAATGGGCCTCAAAGGAAATAAATGTCATAGAATCATAGAGTTGGAAGAGACGCCCAAAGGCCATCTAGGCCAAACCCCTGCAATGCATTCAGAGGAATAACTAGGCAATGAAAAAGGCTGAAGGTATATGTGGAGGAGAAATCGGGGGTTTTATTATTGGGAAGGAGAAAGCAGATGAAGGAGCGATTGACAGTGTTAGAAACTGAGAAATGAAAGCTAGGAGCTAAATGGCACCTTAAGTCTAGGTTATGAGCACCAACAACGCAAAGTCTAGGTGCGCTTTTTTAAATAACAAGAATACAAAGCTGAAAATGAATGAACTGCAGCTAAAATATTATGTTTGTTTTTCGTATGGTCTAGTCCTTCCCCTGCCCCACCCCCCTAATATTCTTAAGAGGGTCTCTTCTCCAGTCTTCAGAGAGTAGCTGGAAGTGGAGAGGCAGAAAAAGGCCCTCCTTTCCTTCCACTCTGCAGTTTTAATCTGAAATCTTAGGCGCAGTACTGCGCCCAGAGCTCAGAAACTGCTCACGGTAATGAAATTCCCTGTTGCAAAATGCGCCTAGAACAATGGGAGTTTCAAACACTGAGCGAGGATGGTGCTAGAGAACAAGGGAGAGATGCTTCAAACAAATGACTAAGGCAAGAGAGACTTATCATTGGCTATAAAGTTGGTTGGCATCCATCTGTCTCAGGAGACAATGGAGAAGTGTGCCTTTCCAACTGAAGTCCAACTCAAACAGTATGAAGGTTACAGAACCTGCTGCGGCTGTAGAGACCGATACAGGAAAGACATGTTTTGTTGCAGCTGGGGCAGATGAAGGCATCCGGTTGTGCTGTTGCAAATGCACCACGGTGTTTCTTCTCACTGTGCTCCTCCTCCCAGCGGTCATTCCTCCTCTGGTCACTCTGGGTATACAACCCTGTCTCCAGGCACTGCAGCCGTCTATAAGGGATTCCCATACAGCAGAACTGATGTTGCCAGCCTTCATGTCTCGCTTGCAGGCTTCTTTGTAACATGGAGTTAGTTGGTCAGCCAACGGGCCTGGTGCCTGAAGACAGCTCCCCATAGAGCACATCCTTGGGGAGCCTGCCATCTTCCATTCTGTAGACGTGGCCAGGCCAGTGTAGATGCCGCTGGGACAGGAGTGCAAACATGCTAGGAATGTAGGTAGCAAAATAACAAAAGAGTGCTCACATAGAAGCATACACATGATGCAATTCAGTGCTTCTGCGCATGCATGTGACGTCATTTTGCACTTCTGCGCATGTGCGAGCACCGAAACCTGGAAGTAACCCGTACCTGTACTTCCAGGTTTGGAGCGGTCCGCAACCCAAAAACGCACAACCCACAGTGTTTGCAACCCGAGGTATTATTTCCAATCACCATTCTATCTCACTTGAACTTTATTCTAAAGTCGGATTATGCTATAAAGTATTTCCATTCTAATTGATATTTAACATACATTAGTATTTCTAGATGAAATGCAGTTACAAATTGAATTTGGGACGGCAACTTATTTGATTTGATTTTTCCCGGAGTACTGAAGCATCATAAAATTGCGCAAATAATGAACAGTGTCAAATTCATTCATAATAAATTTTGTGTTCTGCTGCAGATGTATAAAATTCCATCTGTATTATCCTGAGAGCCAAGTTGAGCCTTCTTGAAAAACCTATGCCCTAATTCAAAAGCCACTTCAAACAGTTTTGCTCTTTATTCCCTTTGTTTTATGTAGTTTGAACTTTCAGAGTTTTCATTTCATAAAAGTGGTTGCTAACCAAACCAGAAACATACAAATATATTTGTTGGGATAGAATGTGCATAAAAACAAGGACAAAGCGATTTGCATGACATTTAAAAGATATGAGTAAGCAGTTCACAAATTTCAGGGCCTTTGTAGCTTCAATTTGGGGTAGCAAATTTCTTCAAGAGGTTAGAGAGCAAAAAGCTATCTGCTTCCCAGGTTCTCAAATCACAGGCTGGGCATGTAATATATAACTGGGGAAGCAGGAATCCTGAAGGAAGCAGTGTGTTGCTTTGCTCTGATGATGTCATATTGGTACTGTTCTGTTCTTCTCATGTCAATTTTGGCACAGGTCATGTCCCAAGCTAGTCCTTCACATATGATAAGCATATACGAATGCACATGGCAATATCTGCATGTTTGTGTACAAAACAGTTGGAATCATACTGGGTGGTAGAGGCATAAGCCTTAATTGTCAAAATTATTGGGAAATACTCATTTGATTGCTACCCTTTCAACCAATTGTCTCTTGTTGTTGAATTGTGTGCTTTTCAACTATTTTCACGTATTCAGCTACTATTGTATTTATTTTATTTTATTTAATATTATTTTTTGTTCCATAAGACACACTTTTTGCATCCTAAAAAGTAAGAGGAAATGGCTGTGTGTCTTATGGAGCGAATGTGTGGTCCCTGGAGCCAAATTGCCCAGGGGCTAAAGGCAGATGTGCTTTTTAAAAAAGAAAGAAAGAAAGAACTAAAGGCTAACAAGAGGGAATGAGCCCTTTGAAAGGAACCCGCTCAGCAGCTGATTGCAAGAGATCTGGGAGGGTGATAAGAGAGCTAGCTCTCTTCCTTGCACCTTGCCTAGTCCTCAATTGTCTGCAGAGGGAGACATGTGACTGGCTGGTTAGATTATCTGTCTGGAAACTGTAGGAATGGGTCCCTTTCCTTTCCCATAGAAGAAGCTGCAGAACTGTGAGTTGAACCCCATAAAAAAGGATTTTTTTCCCTTTGCAAGGAAACTCAGCAACTTTGAGCTGATCCTATAAAATGGAGCTTTCCCCCTTTGCAAAAGAAGCTTCCTCAAATATTTAATGGGGGGGCAAAGGCACCCAGGCCTCTAGGAGTTGGCTGCTATGCCTAGGACAATTCAAGAAAGCAAAGTATTTTTTTCCTTGTTTTCCTCCTCTAAAAACTTGGTGTGTCCTATGGTCAGGTGCATCCTATGGAGCGAAAAATACGGTAAAACCTAAAATCACAAAAAGAATAACAAACAAAAACTAGAACAGTAAGAAGGAGCATCCACCAGGGCTCTTCAGAACAAAAATATTTGTATCAATCTTCTGAGAGGAATCAAAGAGGGAGTTAATTTGGCTTCCATGATGAAAGACTCTCACAAAATGGATGCAACGAGTAAAAAGGCCCTGCTTTTCACAGCTTCAGTTGTCTAACGTATCCAAAGGTGAAAACTTACTGGGATAACATATATAACAAATTAAAGAAGATCTTTAGATACACGTTTCAGAAAAAACCCGAAAGCATTCTGGTTGGAGAAGATATTGCAAAGAGTGATCAGAAATTTTTCCTACATGCAACAACAGCGGCGACACTATTGTTAGCACAGGTTTGGAAACAACAGCAACTGCCGACAGTGGAATATTGGCAACAGAAGGTAATGGAGTACTCAGAAATAGCTAAATTAACTGGGGAAATCGGACAACAGGGCGATGAAACATTTCAAAAAGAATGGAAGAAATTTATGTTGTACATAGGAAAGATTTGTATGAAATAGAGAAACCAGCAGAATAGAAATAAACCTCATAATGTGTAATACAAATATTTGTATTGGAATAATAATAAGTACAATGTAACTAAAGTAACGAACTGTATTTACAAACAGTTCAGACAACAACAATATAAAAATAAGAATTGTATGCATAAAAGGGTTTATATATTCACAGACAATTCATGGACAATTGTGTAATCAGAACAACAATATATAGAAGGGATAAATACAATGGGAAAAATTAGAAGTGACATAAAGAAGCCAGAAGGAGGAAGGAGGCAAGTCAGCTCGTAGGAGCAAACTATAAATGTATAATGTAATGTAATATGTATTTGAAGTATGAAGTATGTAAAACTAATAAAGATCATATATTTATATTTTAAGCTAAGTTCTTGAAGCTACAAACATGAGTTTGACCAAACTGCGGGAGGCAGTGGAAGACAGGAGTGCCTGGCATGCTCTGGTCCATGGGGTCACGAAGAGTCGGACACGACTAAATGACTAAACAACAACAAAAATTTTAAAAAGGAGAGAGAAAAAGGAGCATCCATCCGGGTTCTTCAGAATAAAAACATTTGTATCAATCTTCTGAGAGGAATCAAAGAGGGAGTTAATTTGGCTTCCTTGATAAAAGACTCTCACAAAATGGATGCAACGAGTAAAAAGGCCCTGCTTTTCACAGCTTCAGTTGTCTAAGGTATGCAAAGCAGCGCCTAATTTGAAGTACTAAAGGAGATTCCTACAAAAGAATACATTCCCTTGAGCACCCCTGGTCCAAAGCTGTCTTGATCTTTCCTTATTAAAACCAGCTCTTTGAATTGCACTTTGAAACTGGCAGGGAGCCAATCTCTCCAAAGTCTTGTGGGCCATGAGTTTATTTATTATTTATACAGCACCTGAAATTGCTATCTTTATGTGGTTTCCACATCTCTTCAACCACCCTAAACCTTTGATCATCTATCTTCTGTCCAAGTCCACTTCTACAATACATTTTCCTTCCTGCCAATATCTAAAGATGACCATGATGAATGCTGAGCTATAAATCCTTCCTCCCCAGAATTAACGGTTCCAGATATACTGTGAGGTCCTCTTTTCTCTTCAGATTGAATTCAGAAACTTACAACCTGTCCCTTTTTTCTGAATTTTTGATTCACAAAGCATTCAAAATATACCTTAGGGTTTTCACACTAACAAATCTTATTGGTATACTGTACAAATAGGGGGGGTGGGGAAATGCTATCTACACAGTCATTCTTTGCAAACTGTTCCCACACAGATGTGTCAGAAACCCAAGAGAGATATGCTATAAAGATATAATTTGACTATCACCTCTCATCCCTCAATACAGTTTTTCAACCTTTTCAAAATCACATTGAAAAATCCATATAATGTGTGCTTAGATTAATGAAGTGTTTGAATCCAGATCAATAAGCACTCAAAGATTTGAACTGTTGACACCTGAGATATCACAAGGCAGTTTTGTTCAGCTTATACCTAATTCAGTTGTTCGTTAACTACAGGAGGTCCCATTTAATGAACAGGCAATCTAATATATGATCTCTGTAGATTAATTTCCTGAGAGCAAGTAAATAAAGTAGATTATACATTTCCTCAGTTATACATATAATTATAATGTCACTTCCCAATTAACACATACATTAAAAATACTTCCCTGGGATTATGTACTTAATTGTAAAGTAAATAAATTCAGCCATCTTTCAAACATTTATTTAACATTTCCTTAAGAAAGCACCATGGCCATATCTCCTGTCTAATTTTTCTCCTGAAGAAAAAAATGTCAGGATGATAACAGAGATTGTTGGATGTTCCATAACAAGAAGCATAATTATTTATGTGCTATTCTTGTACCTATAGCTAGGAGCCATAGAAGAAGAAGAAGAAGAAGAAGAAGAAGAAGAAGAAGAAGAAGAAGAAGAAGAAGAAGAAGAAGAAGAAGAAGAAGAAGAAGAAGAAGAAGAAGAAGAAGAGGTGGAGGAGGTGGTCTTTCCTTCCCAACACGTATCTCCAACTAGATAACAAACCCCAGTATCTTAATAGTCACTTCTCATCAGATTGCTTTTCCTGATCTAGCTTGCAGTGCCCTCTTTAAAAAGCAGTAATCACATGGACTGCAAGAAGATCAAACCTATCCATTCTGAAGGAAGTAAAATAAAAAAATTCCTTCAGTAGCACCTTAAAGACCAACTAAGTTTTTATTTTGGTATGAGCTTTCGTGTGCATGCACACTTCTTCAGATACAGTGAAATGGAAGTTTCCAGGCGCTTATGTAGAGAAGGGGTGGGGAGGGGTGGGGATGGGGAGGGGGGATCACTCAGAAGGGTGGTGGAAATGGGTGATTGACTGACTGATAGCTGTTGATGACCGCAAACGACTGCAAATGGTTTTGCATGAAAAAGCAAGGGTTGAGATGGCTGAAGATCGCTTATCATGTATAATGAGATAAGAACCCGATATCTCTGTTCAAACCAGGTCCCTCCATGGTTTTGAGCTTGGTGATAAGTTGCAATTCAGCAACTTCTCTTTCCAGTCTATTTCTGAAATTCTTTTGTAGTAAGACAGCTACTTTGAGATCTTGTATAGAATGTCCTGGGAGATTGAAGTGTTCTCCTACTGGTTTTTCTGTCTTCTGGTTCCTGATGTCAGATTTATGTCCATTTATCCTTTGGCGTAGGGTTTGGCCTGTTTGTCCAATATAGAGAGCTGAAGGGCACTGTTGGCATTTGATGGCATACACAATGTTAGAGGATGAGCAATTAAATAGTCCTGAGATGGTATGTTGGATGTTGTTGGGGCCAGTAATGGTGTTGTCTGGGTGTATGTGGCAGCAAAGTTGGCATCTGGGTTTATTGCAGGCTCTGGTACCAGTGTCCATGTTAAGTCTGGTGGTTGTGTTATTGTGGGTGACACAAAAACCACCAGACTTAACATGGACACTGGTACCAGAGCCTGCAATAAACCCAGATGCCAACTTTGCTGCCACATACACCCGGACAACATCATTACTGGCCCCAACAACATCCAACATACCATCTCAGGACTATTTAATTGCTCATAACTGGCATAACATTGTGTATGCCATCAAATGCCAACAGTGCCCTTCAGCTCTCTATATTGGACAAACAGGCCAAACCCTACGCCAAAGGATAAATGGACATAAATCTGACATCAGGAACCAGAAGACAGAAAAACCAGTAGGAGAACACTTCAATCTCCCAGGACATTCTATACAAGATCTCAAAGTAGCTGTCTTACTACAAAAGAATTTCAGAAATAGACTGGAAAGAGAAGTTGCTGAATTGCAACTTATCACCAAGCTCAAAACCATGGAGGGACCTGGTTTGAACAGAGATATCGGGTTCTTATCTCATTATACATGATAAGCGATCTTCAGCCATCTCAACCCTTGCTTTTTCATGCAAAACCATTTGCAGTCGTTTGCGGTCATCAACAGCTATCAGTCAGTCAATCACCCATTTCCACCACCCTTCTGAGTGATCCCCCCTCCCCATCCCCACCCCTCCCCACCCCTTCTCTACATAAGTGCCTGGAAACTTCCATTTCACTGTATCTGAAGAAGTGTGCATGCACACGAAAGCTCATACCAAAATAAAAACTTAGTTGGTCTTTAAGGTGCTACTGAAGGAATTTTTTTATTTTACTTCGATCCAGACCAACACGGCTACCTACCTGTAACCATTCTGAAGGAAATCAGCCCTGAGTGCTCACTGGAAGGACAGATCGTGAAGCTGAGGCTCCAATATTTTGGCCACCTCATGAGAAGAGAAGACTCCCTGGAAAAGACCCTGATGTTGGGAAAGATTGAGGGCACTAGGAGAAGGGGACGACAGAGGACGAGATGGTTGGACAGTGTTCTCGAAGCTACGAACATGAGTTTGACCAAACTGCGGGAGGCAGTGGAAGACAGGAGTGCCTGGCGTGCTCTCGTCCATGGGGTCACGAAGAGTCAGACACGACTAAACGACTAAACAACAACAACAACAATCGCACCTATTAGCTGCTAAAGAGTACTTCACTTGTTGCCAGAAGGGGAGGACCCCAGGAGCAAACCCAGTCTATGTACCTGTTCCTGCAGAAGGACTGCAGCTCATTTCAGAACATCTCTCAGAGAACTAGAACTCAGAATCATCCAATAACCCCGCAGGACTTGAGATTTTGGACAGACAAAAGGAAGGACTTCTTTACACAGCAAATAGTTACACAACAGAATTTACCACCAAAAGCATTCAAAAGGGGATTTACAAATTTATGGAATATAAGGCCATCAATGGCAATTAGTCATGATGGTTGTATGTTACCTATTAATACCTATTAATGCTAGTTGCAGGAGAACAGCAACAGGAGAGAGGCTTCGAAAGTCAGCTGATTTGCCTTGGTGGGAAACAGTAGATAGATCTTTAGTCTCATACAGCAGGGCTATTTATTGTGTTTAAAGGTAAAGGTAAAGGGACCCCTGACCATTAGGTCCAGTCGTGGACGACTCTGGGGTTGCGGCACTCATCTCGTTTTACTGACTGAGGGAGCCGGCATACAGCTTCTGGGTCATGTGGCCAGCATGACTAAGCTGCTTCTGGCGAACCAAAGCAGCACACGGAAACACCGTTTACCTTCCCGCCAGAGTGGTACCTATTTATCTACTTGCACTTCGTGCTTTCGAACTGCTAAGTTGGCAGGAGATTTATTGTGTTTATACAGGTATCTCCCTAATTGATTCCAAGGAGTGTTAACATACTAATGAAAACCTCAAACCAAAATGCAGATTGTCCAGCTATATGTGGAGTCCACTTTTCATAACATGAGCTCTTTATTCTGCTGTTCTATAGCATCTCTACACCTTTAGAAGGAAAGGGAGTCCCATCTAGAAGCAAATCATTATGCTGCAGGAATTCCGATCCCTCCCCTTTCCATCTGCACTACGTATGGGCTACATTTTCTACAAATTATTTGAGCTCAAATCAAAGCAGTTCATGGAAAATAAAAAATATGAAAGACAATACTAGTACAATAAATATATGCTCCAAAAAAATATCACAACAACAAACATTGACAGTTCACTTAAAATATATCAACATTTGATATACTTATCAAAGCTTTATACTTAGACCCCAAAGGCTATAAAAACCGCCCTTCATTCAAAGCTCACAGGGCGGTTTACAATATAAAGGTGCTCTGTTATAAAAGTTCCTACATCTGGAGAACTGCACAATGCAGGTGGCAACCTCTATCTTTTGCATAATGCCATCCTGATTTCTTATCATCGTTTGGAGCCCAGGATTAAAGCAAAGTTTGGAAACTGTGGGTTGAACAAGTCACAATACAAGCATTGAAGCTAGCAAGCAAGGAAAGGATGAGAACTGGCAAAATCCTTTTTTCTAGCTTTGTCAGGGCTTATAAAGCCAGGATTATTATCTCCAGACTGGTCCAGAACCTCAACATATATTGGCTTATTGGTTTCATTTTTTCGATATCGAACTAGGTGTAAAACGTAGCAAATAAATTATGTTCCCCGTTGCCAGAAGAAAGGCCTTCTGCAATTCCTGACTACTGTATTTTTTCACAGAGACCAAAATTGTTTCCATTGATTCAAAACAATAAAAGTGCTGTTAAAATTTAGCCACATTAATCCAAACTGTCTGTCACTGAAAGTAAAGCTTCATTCAAGAAAAAAATAACAACCCTAATAAATTATGAAAGACAAACAAAAAGAAAAAGGGGACTTCCTGGTTTAAGGCGTAAGTAAGAGAACATATCATTTCTTAATATAACCGATTTTTATTTTTGCCACCATGCAAGAAACAAGGGATGGCAGTCTTCAAAACAGCAATGCAAAGCCGCACAAAATACTTGTGTGCTCACCCACCCACCCTCAAAATTGCCCTGTCAAGCACTATAATCCTTTGCTGACAATGTCAGTGGCCACTCTATAAAATAGGAACTTGAAAATAGGACAAGAACTGTTCATAACAGCCATAAAATATAGGTTTTTTTTCTTAAGGCATTACCAAACAGATAATGACCAGCAGTGAGCTTAAAAACCCATATTACAGGTTAAGCATGGTTTGGTGCTAACAGCTGGTGTGTGGCTGCGAAGTCAATAATGTGCTCTCGCCATAAATGATCAAACTGTTACAATGCAGACCAGCATGCACTTTCTTCTAGTTTTTCCAGCGTTATCCCACCAGGTATCTTCTAAAATTATCTGGGAAATTGTGTAATAGCACTGTACTTCAAAGGAAAATATCCAGACCAATATGGATGAAACAGCTAAGAGATTTATTTTTTTTTTTAGCCCAGTCATGTTATAAACATTGGCATTTCATGCCAGATATGTCTGTAGCTGCCCCCTAAACAAGGGGGAAACATAATTAAAATAACTGATCACTTTATTTATTTAGGTCATCCGCACTGATCATCGGTCAAAACCACGAGTCATGTGAGGAACCAGGGAGTAAAAAGTGAGTAAACAAATGTGACAATTCTAAAGAAAAAGCAAGATGCGGGTTCAAACATATCACAGTCTAATTCTGTATCTGTAAACATTTCTCAAGAGCTGGTAGCCATTTGTATATGTTCCCAGTTTCCTTACAGTGTTCTATACATGGTAGGACTCTGGGGTAACCGAGTACAGTACAGTGGTACCTCAGTTTACAACCACAATTGGTTCCGGAAGTCTGTACTTAAACTGAAGCATACTTAACCTGAAGCGAACTTTCCCATTGAAAGTAATGGAAAGTGGATTAATCCGTTCCAAATGGGTCCGCGGTGTTCGCAAACGGAGGCGGTTGTAAACCAAGGTATGACTGAATGAGACTGCAGCCTTGTTAATTGTCTTTTACCTTTTTTTAAAATGGCTTTTCCAAGTTTTTTTTACTCAGTTCTCACAGTTGTGAGAATATATAAAACCGGAGGTTGTATTCTGGAAGATACAAAATTTTGAACAAATCTAATTAACACATATTTGTATCTTGTGTCGAATTCAGCTGACAAATTCTGTAAATCAACAGCACCATCATACACCAGTATTTTTCTGCTGTTCTAAACCCCACCCCACCCCGACGCGCGCGCACACACACACACACACACACACTGCATATGCATAAAGTCTTTCTATATTCTTGGTACAGTACACCCAGTGCTGTCCCTCCCCTTTTCTATATTTCTTCCAAACAGTTAAGTACCACTATGTGACCATTTTAAAACAATTTTCTTTACAATTTATTGCCATTGAAAAGCATTTCTTCAGAAAAAAAGCGAACTCAGCGCACCGTATATCTATTCTATTTAGTGACATATTAAATTTATATTTGAATTGGAATGTTCTGAAAATCATATATAAATGTTGATAGTCATTTCTTTCCATGTGAACACACCAAGTTTTCAAAGTCTGTTTTATTCCAAGATATTTACATCTTTGTTGGCTCACTGAAAACAGTGTTCCATTGCATCTTTTAACTTTTCACAGTTTTCTTCTAGAAGTGTTGCTTGGGCAATCTTGATGTTTGCTTCCTCCCCCCACCCACTTTTTTTTTCTTTATAGAAGTTACCCAGAGGGGTGAATAGGTCTCTTCCATTACTGTCTACTTAGTACTTCTTGTCAAAATTTATATATTGTTGTTTTTGTTTTACTTCTGTTTTTATTGTGTTTTGTACACTTGCCTTGAGATAAGGCAATGATAATAACAATGATAATAACATTACGGTGCCAGTTTCTCTCAGTGCTTATCTCATATTCTTAGCCTCCTTTTATGATTTCATTATGTCCATTTTCATACGAGAGAGTAATTTGCAGTAAATTCTCTCAACTCCCACCCAAAAGACCAACACTGTGTGGTAACAGCAACATTTATAAGGAACTTTACATGATTTTTGTATAGTGTTAGACCTCAAAAACAAAGTTTTATGGGGTCTTTCTCTTCTTTCCATTACAATCTGTGAGGAGTGAACATATCAGGATATTTTTAAAAACACAGAGGAAGAAAGATTTCTGAAGTCTATGGTATGCCTATCAACACTTCAGAGTTGAATTACAGTGGTACCTCGGTTTATGAACACAATTGGTTCCGGAAGTCTGTTCATAAACTAAAGCGTTCATAAACTGAAGCGAACTTTCCCATTGAAAGTATTGGAAAATGGATTAATCCGTTCCAGATGGGTCCGCGGAGTACTCAACCTGAAGCATACTTAACCCGAAGCATGGGTGTAATTGGTTCCAAAAGTCTGTTCATAAACTGAAGCGTTCATAAACTGAAGCGAACTTTCCCATTGAAAGTAATGGAAAGTGAATTAATCCGTTCCAGATGGGTCCGCGGCATTTGTAAACCGAAGATTCGTATACCGAGGTGTTCATAAACCGAGGTTCCACTGTAGTGGAATCTGCTCAACTCTCTACTGGATCTCCCTTCACAGCAGAAGGGAGCAACTGTATTAAATACCCAGATATTCAAGTGCTCTGTATTTTATTACATGGCATGGTATGAATCTTGAATTTTTTTGTATTAACTTAGCACCATGGTTTCATAATCTCCCTATAAGCCATCCTGTTAAGAACATTGTAGTAGACCACTCAGACTCTTAATCAAAGCTGCTAAAATAATAAAGGCAGAGTTTTTTAAACAGTGCTTTGTGGCCACTGTGAATGATGAAAGCAGCTGGATCTTGAGCAATTTTCAAAGTCTGATCGTTTCAATCAGGTGCCTAGGTAGAAACTGACCTCAGGAAAGCATAGCCGGCCATTTTCTTTCCAGGCAAAATAAAAAGCTATTGCATGGTTGTGCATAGTTCATTTTCACACCAAAAATAAGGATTCCATAAGTGTGTTTCTCATTTACAAGACAAGAATATGACCACTGCTAAGAGAGATTATAAGACTGGCTATAACTGCAAGTGGAGTGCATCTTATATCAGTTTGCCATATTAAGCTGAAAATGTTGCTGAAGAGCATGTTCCCCTTACCATTATGCTGGTTACCATTTTAGTGGGATAGCCATGGAATAAACATGAAATGGGGCCTGCTTAAAAACATTATCGTTTAGACAAGCTTACCCAGATGCTTAGGAAGTTGAAGTAATTTTAATCTGCTTCAGTATTTTAACTTTTGTGTATTTTAAAGCCGTGTTTCCCAAATTTGAGTCTCCAGCTGTTTTTGAACTACGACTCCCATCATCTCTGACCACTGGTCCAGTTAGCTAGGGATGATGGGAACTGTAGTCCAAAAACAGCTGGGGACCTAAGTTTGGGAAACCCTGTTTAAAAGTATGGTTGAAAGATAGGAGTTACCTTCATAGCTGCCAAGTTTTCCCTTTTCTCGCGAGGAAGCCTATTCAGCATAAGGGAAAATCCCTTTAAAAAAGGGATAACTTGGCAGCTATGGTTACCTTGCTCCGGAGATGATACAGTGGCGGAGTACCTGAATATGTTAGATCTAAAGTTTGAAAGATGGACCATGCAGCTGCATTCATATGTAACTTTTTTCAACTTCAAAACCATGATTTTTAAGATCAGAAACAAACCTTCAAGCATCTTCTCTTTTACCAGAGGGTAAGAAGGGACCCACAAAGGTCCATATAATTAAAGCTATGGTTTTCCCAGTAGTGTTGTATGGAAGTGAGAGCTGGACCATAAAGAAGGCTGATCGCCGAAGAGTTGATGCTTTTGAATTATGGTGCTGGAGGAGACACTTGAGAGTCCCATGGACTGCTAGAAGATCAAACCTATCCATTCTGAAGGAAATCAGCCCTGAGTGCTCACTGGAAGGACAGATTTTGAAGCTGAGGCTTCAATACTTTGGCCACCTCATGAGAAGAGAAAACTCCCTGGAAAAGACCCTGATGTTGGGAAAGATGGAGGGCACAAGGAGAAGGGGACGACAGAGGACGAGATGGTTGGATAGTGTTCTCGAAGCTACGAACATGAGTTTGACCAAACTGCGGGAGGCAGTGGAAGACAGGAGTGCCTGGCGTGCTATGGTCCATGGGGTCACGAAGAGTCGGACACGACTAAACGACTAAACAACAACAAGAATATTGTTGCAAAAAAAAAAAATCCCACTGGCATAATATGTAGAGTGGCAGACAAAAATTGACTTGGAACTACATCTGTCCTAGCATCACACCAGTTGACCATTCTTCTTGCAGATGAATCCGTAGCAGCAATAATTTCTCAGACCCCATCATGAGTATGTCCTGAGAACCATGCACATTTATTGTACCTTATATGCAACACAAAAATATTTTGATGTTTAAGAGGTTTTATTTAAGAGTCTATATACTGCTTCAGAATCAGACCCCAGAACAGTTTACATCAATTAAAATATACAGTGGTACCTCGGGTTACAAACACCTCGGGTTACAAACACCTCGGGTTACAGACTCCGCTAACCTAGGAGTAGTACCTCGGGTTAAGAACCTTACCTCAGGATGAAAACAGAAATCGTGTTCCAGCGTCACGGCGGCAGCGGGAGGCCCCATTAGCTGAAGTGGTACCTCAGGTTAAGAACCGTTTCAGGTTAAGAACAGACCTCTGGAATGAATTCAGTTTGTAACCAGAGGTACCACTGTAAAACAATACAATATACTTAAATATAATAAAACAATTCTACAATGCCAATACACAGAAAATTCTTTGTCAAATCCATAAAATCCAACTCTAAAGAATGGGCGGCTTCTTCACCTCAGTCCGCCTCCGAAAACCCACGATTCCTGAGCAAATGGCTGAGTCCCCTGCCACACTGCTGATAAATTTTAATACGCTATTAAGTGTCTATTAATACGCTATTAAGTGTCTCTTAAGAGTGGGGTCACGAAGAGTCGGACACGACTAAACAACAACAAGTGTCTCTTTAGCCTAGAAAATCCCAGGTCCTGGTGGCTTCCTACTGTTTTTTGTTATACAGTTCTTATTGACGAAATGACAAAGAATCTAGGTAATCTGTGTAAGGACTCTCCCATCCAGCCATTGACATATCCTCAATGAGAAACGTGGCCAGTCAAATGCTGGTTTAATATCTCGCTGATGGATGGAAGCGGAAATTTCTGCATCTCGTGGTCACCTCTCAGTGTTATCTCTGGCCCTTCTAGAATGAAAATTTTTATTCTCTTTATCCAAAAACACCCTCCATGTGCTAAACCTAAGGAGGAAGATAATGCAAAACTGCCAAGAACCCTTCCCAGTTCGGCTACTCCCCCCCCCTTTTTAACACAATTCTTTGCCTATAATTTAAACATTAATCATCTCCTGGTGACGAAAGACAGGACTGTTAATTGCTGCTCTGGTGTCATGGAATTCATGTCCAGGGGATTATTTTTCAGTTCACTGTAGCCTGTCATCTTGAAATGACACCGCATGCCACTCATTGCTATCAACATCAACGGCTATATCAGTGGAGCAGCTGGCTTAGGAGAAGAGTAATGAAATATGAAGTGTTTCACTTCTAGGTCAGTAGTTCAAGCCAAGAACCAAGCAACAAGCAACTTTAGATGTGTTTTTATGCCACATCTATTCAATGTACCTGTGTGAAGTCTGGAATTGAGTGGTGCCTCAGTTCAGAGCTAGTAGGAAGGGGTCCACATTTGGAAGCACGAGGGTAATCACAAGTGCTGGATTTCTTCCTACCACCATAAACAGGTCAACACTTCCTGAACACAGAAGGAAGTGAAATAAAATCTCTGAGTTGTGAGAAGTCTCGGGCAGCTTGTTCTAGATCAGGCTTCCTCAACCTCGGCCCTCCAGATGTTTTTGGCCTACAACTCCCATGATCCCTAGCTAGCAGGACCAGCGGTCAGGGATGATGGGAATTGCAGTCTCAAAACATCTGGAGGGGCGAGGTTGAAGAAGAGTTATAGATGCTTATAACTCTGCTCTGACACTGTGCTCCTCAAACTCTAAGGCAGGGTTTTTGCAAACTTGGGTCTCCAGCTGTTTTTGGACTACAATTCCCATCATCCCTGACCGCTGGTCCTGTTAGCTTAGGGATGATGTGAGTTGTAGTCTAAAAACAGCTGGCAATCCACGTTAGGGAATATGGCCTATGCCAGTGTTTCCCAACCTTGTGCCTCCAGATGTTTTGGGACTACAATTCCCATCATCCCTAGCTAGCAAGACCAGTGGTCAGGAATGATGGGAATTGTAGTCCGAAAACAGCTGGAGGCACAAGGTTGGGAAACACTGGCCTATGCCACTGAGGCTTGCCCATTAGGGCAACCAGGACTCAGCCCTACCAAAAGTGAGGTGCCCAAGATTAAGCCCCTCCCCCCCAACATCAAAGCCACATGCTTTCCTTCCCTACACATGCTCTTTGGTAGGCAGGCGGGTGGAAGTGGTTGTTAAGTTTCAGCAGCTTCTTCTCCTCTAATTATTGGTTGGGTAAGGGATGGTGGACACAGTGGGAGCCTCTTTCTATAATATTTATCTATTTTTCACATTTAAAATTATTTGCATTTGTTTTTGTGAATAGGCTGTGTTATAGCAGGTTATAGAAGGATTGAGAGGATAAATGGAGGACTGTGAATAGCTTATGTGTGTGTTTCGGGCTGCCATGCTCCTCCTGGCTGCTGCTGCTGCTGCTCAGTCAGCTTTTAAGGATTACTCTTCATGCATTTGAACATTAGTACAGGAAAGCATTTTAGCTTATGCTTCATGGTTCCCAGTAATGGAGAGTCTCCTCATTTGCTTTCTGTTTGCTTTCTACACACACACACACACACACACACACACACACACTGCTCTTGTGTAAGTAAAAATTGATCAGATAAAACTTTTTCCATCACTACTACCAGATCATATGAATGTTTATTCAAAAGCAAATCCCACTATGTTCAATGTGGCTTACTCTCAATTAATGTTTACAGGATTGCAGCAGGAATGTGTGCCTGTGCCACCTGGTATGTTCCTGGTCACATATACATTAGTTTTCAGTTGCTTAGTGCTGCTGTTGTATTACCATTGGAAGATTATTATTATTAATATTATTATTATTACAGTATTATCAAAAGAGTGTGTTGGTAATAACAAGGTTGTGTGCTGCACATATAGGCAAAAGTAAGATTCTGTTCTGGTTGCTGTTGCCAATTCCTTCTTTCCCAGTTGTCCCAGGCCACAGATCAAAATCTCGCCCAACTCTTGCATTAAAATCACCCAGGAGGATAATTTTATCCTCCTTAGGTTGCCTGATGATCATCTTCCAAAGCAACTACTCTATTCCAAACTTATAAATGAAAAGCGTAATGCTGGTGGTCAACAAAAGAGGCTTAAAGACTCTCTCAAGGCAAATCTTTAAAAAATGTAATATAAACACCGACAATTGGGAAAGACTGGTCTACAAGTGCTCCAATTACAGAACAGCCTTTACCAAAGGTGTCATGGACTTTGAAGACGTTCGAACTCAGGACGAAAGGGAGGAATGAGCTAAGAGGAAAGCACACTTGGCAAACCCTCACCGTGATCAAATCCTGCCTGGAAACCTATGTCCCCACTGTGGAAGGACGTGTGGATCCAGAAGACAATCCTACTCGGCTACAAGTGATCACCAAAGAAGAAGAAGACCATTGGATCTGGTTTCATTTTTGGTAAATAAACAAACAAACATGGCCACTAATTCTATATTTATATATCATTGGGGATGGCATGGTACAAAGGACCTAATGGGACACTTGTTACTGCATAAAATAATTTTGCAAACAGTTTCAATGATTAAGAATTATACAGTATCTCTACAGGGGAGGAAGATGGGGAGAAAAACAAAACTTTGCCACACCTCCATGACTTCTTTGGCTACCAAGCAGCTCCACCAATTCCATTTGGTGCTTCCTGCATCCACCTTCACAAAGAATATTTATCTGTCATTTCGTTGTATCCTCAAGTGTTACCCTACTCCATCTCCACACAGCCTTATGCATTCCCATTCCAGAGCACTCCTTTAATGATTTTCTAGTTGGCAAAATTTTATATATCATCAACTCTGTATGGCACCTGAATTCAATGGGGCGACCTTTTCTATCACAGGTTTACATCTTTTCTAAGCTTGTTTGAAAAGACTCCAATTTTTTGAAGGGCCATTCATTCAGACACGAAGTGCATGCATTAGCTCAAATCTCTCGTATCTGTATATTTGGGAGGATGTTACTTGGCAGAACTCTCCAAATTCCTTGCTTTGTTGTGTTAAGTTCTGTTTAGCAATTTCATAATGGCTGCTTACTTCCCTTGATGGCCAAGTGCAAATCCTAGCTCTCTGTAGCCTTGGTAATAACTCCTGGTTCTTCACAGGTTTATGAATGTATATGAAGATTATCTCACCTTCTTTTCCTAGGGAACCTTATTTGTGGATAGAAGTAATGTCTTTTAATTGGTTATCTTTTAGAAGAGAGATCTGTCAGGGGCCCTCTGTTTGTCTTGGGTGAGAACACTAAGGGCTTATGGTAGACAGCCTGTCTCTCCTTTACCTTTTATCATATTTTATTTTATTTTATTTTACGGCTTACATTTTGGATAATTTTCTTTGCAATCAAGCACTAAATACCCACCAGCTAGAACATCTAACTGTGTATGCATGAAGCTAACTATGCTTTCCTTTTGAATCAGTGCTATTTTTTTCAGCTGACTTCCCCTAATAAATCTAATTTTTACTTTTCTCACTATCATCTATGTTGGAGCCTATTATAAACTCACTCTGTGTGTGTTTAGTCCTGCCTTTATAGGGCGGTAATTAAAATCTCCATATATAGTTAACTGCACTACAGCTTTGTTTTCAGTTTAATCTGTTGCAATTATTTTAGTTTGGTCTTACACGTTGCTGTATTTTACCTTTCAAACACTGCATCGAGCCTCTTGACTGGCTGCATTCTCCTCTCCTCCTCACCAATTAAATATACTTAAAATGGTATGTGAATGTGATATTTATTTTCTATTGGGGGGGGGAAATAAAAGCTTTCTTTCTTCCCTGCTGCAAAGACTCACACTGCTAAGCAACTGTATGGAAGTCATACAAGGATGAAAATATCTAATTGATTGCTACAAGCTATATATATTGTGTGTGTGTTTTTGAGGGGAGGAGGAAGAAGACACTATGTTGAAGTGCCAATGAGCTGCTAAGTGGCGTGTCGGAGAGCAGTTGAAGAAAGCTGCTGTCCTGATCTGGGCAAGTGTTAATCATTCATATTTTCCATTCATTTAAAAATCTTACTATTCATTATTTTATTGTTTAGTTTATTTACACACCTCTTCATAACTCAAACAAGTCTATTTACTATCTATATCTCCCACTAGATTACTAGATATATCTCCCACCTCTCACCCAATGAGCTCAGGATGGTGTAGATCACTTTCCCATGTTTCATCTCCCTCCCAATTTATCATCAGAACAAACATATGAGGCAGGTTAGTTTAAGAGACAGTGTGAGCTTCATGGCAGAGGGTTTGAACCCTGGTCCCCCAGCTCCTTGTCAAACACTCTAACCCCTACACTGAGTGGCAAATATGGAAAGAAGTTATGATTCTACAAAACAAGATTGGCCCTGCTCATTTCAAATATTTGACTTTCCTTTTTTTTGTATTGTGCAAGTCACTTATATCAAGACTCATTTCTACAGCTGGAATAAACAAATTAATAAAGTTCAACTTCAACAGCTAGCTGATCTAGTTCTGATTAACTATCTAGCCTTTGCTATAGTTCTTTCCCTCACTTTTGCACTAGAACCCCTGTCCATTGCTCCTCAACTGGCTAAGTCCTGTCTCTACCAGGACTTGAGGTCCAGAAATGAGGTCCAGAAATGAGAGTTATTCCATCTAGAATCCACTTGCAACATTTCAGCTCCTCAACAGCAGGTGGAGCCTGAAACAAGCACCAAGCAGGGGACAGAGAGGAACATTTATTTTTGGTAAAGGGACTTAGCAGAGGCAGCTTTTCCCCTGTATTAAAGGAGCGTGAAACCTTGTAGCTGGGCAGAGAAAGGAAGGGATGAAAAAATAGGAGACACACATGGAACAAACCAAGCAGGAGCAGGAATGAGAAGAACAAACCACCTGGGTGTATGTCACAAAGGAAGAGCTGGAGGTCTGCCTTTCAGAAAGGTGTTTGAAATTTGGACCTAGTGGGACCCAGGTGGCGCTGTGGTTAAACCACTGAGCCTAGGGCTTGCTGATCAGAAGGTCGGCGGTTTGAATCCCTGTGACGGGGTGAGCTCCTGTTGCTTGGTCCCAGCTCCTGCCAACCTAGCAGTTCGAAAGCACGTCAAAGTGCAAGTAGATAAATAGGTACCGCTCCAAGTGGGAAGGTAAACGGCGTTTCCATGTGCTGCTCTGGTTCGCCAGAAGCGGCTTTGTCATGCTGGCCACATGACCTGGAAGCTGTACGCCGGCTCCCTCGGCCAATAATGCGAGATGAGCGCACAACCCCAGAGTCGGTCACGACTGGACCTAATGGTCAGGGGTCCCTTTACCTTTACCTTACCACACTAACAGCAAAGGGGTAGTAAAAGTGCTGTTGACCTGCACATGATGAAATGTTTCCAGATTGAGGAATAGGGAACCCCTGAATATATTTTCTGCTTTTGAGAACTAAGCCTGAGCTGCATACCTAGATATTCTTACTATGAAACTAGCAACACTGAAGTCAACAGAACTTTACTAACGTTTGCGATACGAATGTTGTGGTCAGCGTACGGCGGTGCTGAATAATGACAGTAATTAGCAATATTCCAGCACTACCTATTCCAGCACTACCATGTCCTGGAATCGGAAAGCTTCTATATGCCGCAGAAAAAAAGAACATATATTTTAAACAGAGATTGCTGTGTTTCTTGCTATACATGCAAGAAAGGTTAGTCCAAAAATAGAGCGCCGCAGATGGCTTTTTAAAGTGTTCCGCAACACCAGGACATTTTCCTGTCCAATTATGGACATTTAGGGCCAGAGAACACATTACTTGCATCCTGTGGAGATTGCTGAAAACAGCCTCCACGCGATGACTTCTCCTGGCCGCTATCATAATGTGTAAGCACAGGGCATCTTTTCCTTCTGCTGCCTTGGTACAGAAAGGTTTCACATCAACACTGCCAGTTCCGAAAGGTGAGGGAGGCTGACATTTATTCTCTTTCTGCCAGGTACTTGAAGATAGCTAGTGGTGACACGTTATAGCCAGGATGGGGAGAAGTCATCCCATCAAAGCAGTTTCCATGTGATGCAGTTCAGAATCTACAGAGATCACTGCATCGTAGGCAATGTAGCTTTGAACATCAGTCACATTTTGTTTAGTTTAGTTTTGTTTTCAGGCATGGCAGGTTAATTATTCAATTAGATCTGCGTACACTGTCACCTTCCTATGTTTTAAAAACTATTTGTTTTCACTCTCTTGCTGAATGAAACACAGCAAAAGAATAAAAGGCTGTGTGCTATAAACTGCCTACTGTCTGGAGATTAAAATAATGCATTTTCTTGTCAATATCTTCCCTTTGCCTCTGAGGCATGAAGCATAAAATCCGCAGTAACGTTTGAAGCATGTTGCACGCAGCAAATTAAGTGCTATGAAAACCAACCACTCTGTTGCTATCATCACAAATCATAGATAGATCAATAGATATAGATATATAGAGATAGATAGATATCTCTATCTCGACACATGACTTGAACACGTGCAGATCACTTGGGGTGGGAGTACGAACACCGGCATATGGCATTGTGAAATCAAGAGAAACTAATATGATAGATACCTTTGTCCAGACAATATTCCACTAAAAAATGGGCTTGCCTGATCTTCTTGACAACTGGGATAGAATTGTGGATAAAGACTGTGAGCTGTAACCCAAGACACTTTTGATTCAAAATCTGACTCAGCCAGGAGCTCACTAAGTTGCTGCAGGGAACAGCAGCGTTTTCCAGAACAAATTTTTGTCATGCTACTGAAAGCAGAAGTGGGACACTGTTGGAAAACTTAAGCTGGCTGCATCAAGCTACCAAATACGTTTCTATTTTAATTAATCTGAAAGGCAAGGGTTACCAATAAATAAATAAATAAATGCTTTCCAAAATGATAGTGGAAAAAAATAAGCATTTTATTTTATTTTATTTATCCCACGTTCTAAACTTCTGATCTACCTCTCACTACTGCCTCATCTTCGGTGATCTGTGTGGATTGTACAAGCAAAGATATGCTCCGGGCTACCCTCTAGCACCACATGGGGGGAATAACCCCACCAAAGGAAGAGTTGCCATGGTTATATCCCTTCTGGCAATTACACCAAGAGATGTAGGAACTCCAAAGGCTCCCAGATGAAGGCTGCTACAAGCAGGTATTGGAGAACAGCTCTATTGCTGTGGACACAGAAAAGTGTGCTTCAACTGGGTTTCCAGGAGCAAGGCATTAGGCTGCGTCTTTTTTAACTACTGTATGTCATATAGTCATATGGGTAGTTATCAGCTGACTCAGCAGGTAAAGGGGCCCCTGACCATCAGGTCCAGTTGTGTCCGACTCTGGGGTTGCGGCGCTCATCTCGCTCTATAGGCCGAGGGAGCCAGCGTTTTTCCGCAGTCAGCTTCCGGGTCATGTGGCCAGCATGGCAAAGCTGCTTCTGGCGAACCAGAGCAGCGCACGGAAACGGCGTTTACCTTCCCGCCGGAGCGGTCCCTATTTATCTACTTGCACTTTGATGTGCTTTCGAACTGCTAGGTGAGCAGGAGCTGGGACCGAGCAACGGGAGCTCATCCCGTCGCGGGGATTCGAACCGCCGACCTTCTGATCAGCAAGCCCTAGACTCTGTGGTTTAACCCACAGTGCCACCTGGGTCCCAGCTGACTCAGCAGGTAGTCAGCTGAATTCCAAGAGTCTCCTCCAGCCTAGTCAGCCAACCTGTTTCTATATACTTGCACAGTAGTTTTCCAAGATAATTCTTTCTACATTTGACCACTTCAGACACAACACTAAACTAAAATATGATTTAGCTTTAAAAGAACCAACTCCAAGAAGCTTGCAGGCTCGTGCACTTTTGTATTGCTGCCAAACCAGGTCTTGTCCATACAGTACTTGTGCCTTTGATCTCTTTTCTTTTATTTGGGTACCTAAATGCAAGACTTTTTTTTCCTGTTGATTGTTGTTTTCAACCCACCATTCAAGCCTCTCAAGATCACTGTGGACTCGATTCTGTCTTCTTCGATGTTAGCTATTTCCTTCCAGCCAGTGGCGTGCGGTGAAATTTTCCGTAGGGGAACAGTTAGAGTTGGGGAGCACAAGGGTCATCGAGTCCAAGGCAGGAATCTCCATTCAAGCATCCCTGGCAGATGCCAAAAAACCTTCAATGAAGGAGAGTCCACAGCCCCCCAATGAAGTCCATTCCCCGGCAGATCAATTTGCCAATTCCTACTGCAGCTTGCAAAAAGAAGAAAAGTTTGTTTTTTGAAAAAGACAACCCCAAGCGCAAGGGCGGATTCCACCCCCCGGAAAAAAACCAATTTTTAACGCACACACCCTTTGTTCATCATCTCCCTTTCTATGATCGTGATGTTGTCGGTTGTTGCATGTTGTTGCTGATCCTTCAGGTTCTGGCAGATTGGGGCTGGGGGTTTGTTTTATTAAAACCCAATGCTTTCAAAACAAACACATACACACACACAGTGGCTGAAGGTGAGGAAGGAGGAGGTGAGGTATTAAGGTTGCAAGGACCTTGTCTCCGACCCCATTGGCATGTCAGGCTTTCCGACTGCTCTTCCTTAAAAAATGAAGGAGAAGGGGCTGCAGTTCTGTTTCAGTCAGCCACTTCCTGCTCCTGCGTGTGTATTGTTCTGCATGGCCATGCAGTTTTGCAGCTTTTACCAAGGTAATCAGACAGACAGAGAAAGAGACAGAGACAGAGAGACGTGCATGCATGCACACACATACACAGAGCCTGGAGACACTGGCTAAGCAAGTACAGTGGTACCTTGGTTTACAACCACAATCTGTTCCAGAGGTCCGTTTGTAAAACAAAACAGGTTGTAATCCAAGGCGTGCTTTCGCCAATGGGGCCTCCCCCCAAAAATTGTTCACGATCCAAAAAAAAAGGGGGGGTTGTAATCCAAAAAAAGGTTGCAAACCAGGACACACACTTCTGGGTTTGACGTGTTTGTAATCCAAAACATATGCAAACCAAGACGTATGCAAACCAAGGTACCACTGTACATGGAAAGGTCCTGCTGGGAACATTAAGGGGACTATGCTAGTCCCATTAGTCCATGAACTGCACGCCACTGCTTCCAGCTTTATGTCATCTGAAAGACCTTCTTTGGAGGTCTTTAAGCAGAGGCTTGACAGCCATATGTCAATAATGCTTTGATGATGTTTCCTGCTTGGCAGGGGGTTGGAATGGATGGCCCTTGTGGTCTCTTCCAACTCTACGATTCTATGTAAATATGCATCTCCTTTAAACCCTCATCTAAGTCAAGACCATTTTGAGGGGTTTTTCTACAATCAAGCGGTGTATAAATTTCATGAAATAAATATAAACAAATTGTTAAATGTTGAAGAATATGGGGCCTAGGAGTGTGACTCTCCACACAAGACCTCCCTCTAGTTTGATATAGGGCCATTAATGAGCACAAATTGGGCTGGGTTGCTCAACCAGCTGTGGAACCACCTAACAGTAGTATTGTCCAATGTCACTTTTTTAAAAATATTGTCAACACAACAAGGATAACATGGGAGACCTTGTCAAATGTTTGTTGAAATCAAGGTATACTATGTTCAGGGCAGTCCCATGATCTACCAGACTAGTAACTAAAAGAGGGGGTGGGGGTAAGGTTGGTCTGGGATGACCTTATTGATAAATTCATGCTTTCTCCTAGGAATCAAAGCATTATTTTTAAGATGGTTATAGATCAACAACATCTGTTGATCAGTACATTGATAGGTATCTATGACTGGTGTGTAGCTTCTTGGCACAAGTAAGTTTTCCAGCATTGTTAGGACAGCTGAACCCCTCTCCCCCTTACTACTATGTTCATGTTAGTGTAGGCTTTGTGATCTATTTCAACTGACTGCCACAACAATATCACATTTGTTACCTCTCCTCCTGTCTATTTCCAGATGCTTTCAACAGGGCTCCCACTTTCAGATTCACAGTGTGCACACCCTTTGCATACTCTACTCCACCTTCCAGTTAGGTCTATTCCTTTTGAACAAGGAATACACTTACTCAAACCAGGATTTTGGGAGTTGTCTTGTTTCCATGAACAACAGCATTAGCCACAGTTTAGGGTTCAGGCAACATATTAAATGCAAAACTGTGGTTAATCCAAAATGGAAGCAGAAGTTCCTAATCTCATTGTGGGAACAAAGCATTGGCTTTTCTTCTGAAGATTTCCCATGTGCCTTGGCAGAGGATTGTAGGACACACAAACACACCAGCATGCACTTCACACAGGGCAATGGCAGGCCTGTTGAACTATACCGTCCTGTATACCTGAAGAAGCGTCTCCACCCCCACTGTTCAGCTCGGACACTGAGATCCAGCACCGAGGGCCTTCTGGTGGTTCCCTCACTACGAGAAGCCAAATTACAGGGAACCAAACAGAGGGCCTTCTCGGTAGTGGCACCCACCCTGTGGAATGCCCTCTCGCCAGAGGTCAAAGAGAACAACAATTCCCAGACCTTTAGAAGGCATCTCAAGGCAGCCCTGTTTAGGGAAGCTTTTAATGTTTGATGGATTTCTGTATTTTAGTATTTTGTTGGAAGCCGCCCAGAGTGGCTGGGGGAACCCGGCCAGATGGGCGGGGTATAAATAATAAATTTATTATTATTATTATTATTATTATTATTATTATTATTATTACAGTATTATTATTATTATTATTGTCACCTTGCATAAACTAAGTAAAATACACCCAACATACACCTGTGGCTTTGCATTCCGGAAAAGAAAAGAATGGTGAGCAAGCTGCTTTCTCACGGAAACCCTCCATAGCTTCTAGAACAGGGGTCCCCAAACTTCCGCCGCTGAGGGCCGGTGCCGCCAGCGCAGATTGCGTTGTGGGCCAGAGCACGTGGGAATGCGCGCCCATATGTGTGCACACATGCAATTTCCGGCGCACTTCCAGGTCACTGGAACACCGGAAATAGCTTGTGCACATGTGCATGGGCTTCCTCTGGCCCAGAAGTGCGCTGGAAATGACGCTTTCGCATGTGCACAAGCTATTTCTGACACTCTGGTGGCCCGGAAGTGGGCAGCTGTTCCATGCCGCGCAGTTAAGAGCGGGCAGCAGCAGCGGGCGGCAGGGGTCGCTGGGGGCCGCATAAAAGAGCCTTGTGGGCCACATTGGGGGCCCGGGCCTTAGTTTGGGGAAGCCTGTAGATTCTAGAACCACCCCACCACTACAGCCTCCACAAGGGAGAGGTATTCAGCTCTTTCACATGATCGCTACCAGAGCCAGCCACACTCTGGATGCAAATGTGTATGATTTTTATTCTCTTAATGAAAGCCTTCGTTGCCAGCTCCTGAATTTCTTGGGGATAGCTGCATCCATTCTGACCTCACATGGTGGCTTTCTTCTCGTTCTTCCAAACAAACAAGACAAATGCATTGATGCATGCTTGCTATTTTGTCTTGCCAGCTGCTGCTTTCGCTGATTCAGCTTCCCACATCAAGAAATACTCGTCTTAAGACAACAGGCATCAGATCTCACAATCTGTTGTAGCTGAAACTTTGGCTAGAGACAGATGATACAATTTTTTTTCCTCCCAAAGACTTGGAAGTGGTATGATAGAGGCATTGTTGCCTGTGGGTTTCAGAATCACCTCACTGTTATCTTCGTTCACAGGATTTGCACTGCTTCAGAGACACTGACCAGAAACAATAACGGGGCAAAGGAAATGAGCAATGAAGCCTCTATCGTACCACCTAAGCTCTCTTGAAATCTCATTGCCATTCCCAACCTTTTTATTCTTGCTTCAGTACTTTTATTCCCTTCAAGGCCTAACTGGGTCACTTTATGACTAAGGTCAGTGTCTATTGTTGTCATTGCCTCAAGCAACCATCACGGCATTCAGGCAAGATTTGAATGCAATACTCAAAAAAAAAGCTCAGGTAGGTGAAAATCCTACAATGCTGAAGATAAGTGCTTTCCTTTCTGTCCTCCCAGTTATAACTTAGAGACTACTGCAACATGAAGAAAAGGCACAGCTAAAGGAGGAGCTGGACAGTCAAAATAGCAAAGCTTTGGCATGCAAGCGAGGAACTGCATCTTTTAATGTTATATGTTTAAAACAAACAAAAGGCAAAAATGTGTGCTGCACATGGAAAGGCATTAGGAAGAAGACTAGAATAAAACATATTTCATCGGCATGCCGCTTTTACATATGCAGGAAGTGGGGTTTTCCATGGAAGCATGGAAGCATTCAAAATGGCTGCAATCTAAAATGGCATACTCTAGGAAGAAATGCACCATAGGCTATTTTTACATGCTTGAATTAGTCCTAAACTTTTACATGTATGAAGTAGAAGCATCAGTGGCATAGAGCAGAGTACTTGCTTCAGTGGCCCCAAGACACAGAATGAGTTTCAGGTGAGGTCAGCAGCTGCTTGTCTCTCTTGCTCCCTTGCTTTAAGACAGGGGTCGGCAACCTAAGGCCCATGGGCCGGTAGCGGCCCACGAGGCTTATCTAACTGGCCCATGGTGACCCCTGCCCCCCGCTCTTACCAGCTCGGCATGGGAACAGACTTCCAGGTTGGTGGCACCTGTGCGCATCTCTTTAGGATCTCTTACTCACAAGTAGGACCCTGGCAGAGACACATGCCCAACTGGCATGTCCCCTCCCTCCTGGTCGATCATTCGGGAGCTTCAAAAGCTTTCTCCAGCCCGAACATCACAGCGACTGATGCCAACTGACATCAGCACACTTACGGATCCGCAGAATTTGCGCAACTGCGTAACAGACCTCAGCAACTCAGCATTTGGTTAATCTATTTTATTTACATATAAACACACACGGAGCACTGCAACATGGCTCCCTCTCTCTCTAGCAACAGGCAGCAAAGAGAATGAACAAAGGACAATAGTTCCACTTCAGGAAACACAGTAACACAAACATCCTGTTTCCGTCACGTCCAACTCTGTGGAATGAAAACATACACCGTCATGTGATAGACAACAATCCCATGAATGCAAACACGGGGAATGAATCATCAACAGCGCACGGGCGCTCCTCCGACCTGGATGTGCACCGGAAATAGCATGCGGGACAGAGAAGCGCATGTGCACATGCTATTTCTGGCGCACTTCCGGGTCGGAGGAGCGCTGGAAGAGCGTGCTTGCACACACACTGTGGTCCATCCTCCGACGGACAGAGCATCGACTGGCCCATCCTCGGATAAGATTGTCAATCTCTGCTTTAAGAGCTGTAAAGCGACAGACATCTAGCTGTGATTTTTTTTGTCTGCTGGCACGACCGGTTTAAAGGATGCTGTGATGTTTAATTTTTTATTGTTAAATGACACTTTAACACACATTAATTAAATGGCTATCTTTTTCTATGTGATATTCCAATTCTATTTCTTTGGGTGTAGAAATTGCAGTGTATCAGTTTTTGTTTTTTTTAACATTTTTATCCACACAAAGTTTTTGATGATGTCAGATGCCAGTTTTTGGCAACCCCCAACTATCTGTGCCTTTCTTGTGTCATTCTAAAACTGCACAACACTCAAGGGCCAAGGAATCTGAGAACCTGCATGGCAATGACACCACTATAGTCCTTGCAACACGGCCTCCAATCTGGAATGTCAAGGGTCTGAACTCTCATTTCAAAAGCAGACAGGGAATGAGCTTGAAAAGAAAAAGCAGGGCGCTTGCCTGGCCCACATTATTTGTGTGCCATCTGTAGCTATGGGATGTGCAGGAACCTCTTGGTACTGTATGTGCTCATAATCAAGGGTGGGCAGAAGACAGAAATAACAGTCAATCTGACTCCCAATTGTTTAGCAGTGGCAACAACAAAATTAACCCAGCCCCTCTGCTGGGAGAGCTGGAGGGGAGATTTGTGTGGAAGGATGATGAACTGCGGTTCTGGTACTCAGAACCAATTCCTGGGTTCTTTATTTCCAAGTGTGTTTGTTTTTCATAAGGCTCCGTTTCATGAATCTTGCTGTTCTAGTATGAAAAGAAAGAAAGAAATAGATCTCCCAGACCTGCAGACAATATTTGCAAAGACACAGATGTCAAGTAAAATTCATACGAAGCCATATGGGGAGTTGATCCTGCAACGCAGACTGAAGTACTTTGCCCCCTTTCCAATTATATAATTATTCTTGGAGAAGGAAGATTGAATTATTTGAAGAAACGATGTTTTAGCATGTGGTAAAGGGAGAAAAAATTAAAATGTCGTATGGGAAGGTGTAGAAGCACAACCCTTCTCCAGCAAATGCTTTTATCACCTAACCCCTTGTTTTAAAGTTTTGAAGTTGTCTCCATGATTAGAAGCAACCACACACAAACAAAAATGGTTTTAAAAAGCTATTTAGGGAGAGAAACAGAGGGGGGTCAGGGGGTCCAGCTTCTGCACCCCCCCCCACACACACACCATTCTGCTACCCTTATATTTCCATCCATTTTATAAGCAGGTCCTGGTGGGTTCTTCTGCCATCCCTTGTGTTCTGAGCAGGGGCCACCTTATATGAGGTACCAAGTTCATTCAGACTGCAAAATGTTGGCTATGGATAAATTACATAAATTAATAAACCGGGCTATCCTACAATGATCCTCTCTACAGATGTTGCTGGACAAGAAGCAGCCACTCTGTTCCAGTAATATATAAAGTAGGCTTTAGTACCATGAGTTCCGATGCTTTGTCAACCATATAGAGGAAGCAGGTTGGGTTCTGAACAGGTATATCGTAGTGAAAAATTGAGCCAGCAAAGAAAGCTGCCCTGGACTCCTTTTGGAGGAAGGGCGGATTCTATGTTTAATAAAATAAAACTTTTAAAATGGCAGTTCTCCAGGTATATGTCAAGTCAATCAGCAGGTATTGTCAAGTCAATCAGCAGGTATGGTTGATCTGTCAGGTTTCAGTTACAATAGATACCCAACAAGAAACAAAGACAGAAGAGTCAACAAAAGTTATGAAGGATATTGCTTGTGTTGCAATATCCAAATGGCCAACCCCTATAGCAGATATTTGACTAAGGCAGGCATCCCCAAACTTCGGCCCTCCAGAAGTTTTGGACTACAATTCCCATCATCCCTGACCACTGGTCCTCTTAGCTAGGGATCATGGGAGTTGTAGGCCAAAACATCTGGAGGGCCGCAGTTTGGGGATGCCTGGACAAGGCATATTTGACAATGATTACTTTTTGAAAGTTGCAAAAGCTTCTTTCCTTATCCTCACAGCTGTGCCCAAGGCTCATTTAAAGGTAAAGAGACCCCTGACAGTTGGGTCCAGTCGCGGACGACTCTGGGGTTGCAGAGCTCATCTCGCTTTATTGGCTGAGGGAGCCGGCATACAGCTTCTGGGTCATGTGGCCAGCATGACTAAGCCGCTTCTGGCGAACCAGAGCAGCGCACGGAAACGCCGTTGACCTTCCCGCCGGAGCGGTACCTATTTATCTACTTGCACTTTGACGTGCTTTTGAACTGGCTAGGTTGGCAGGAGCAGGGACCGAGCAACGGGAGCTCACTAAACCTGGTGTAAAATATCAAGTCCAAATACAGTAATTTTCTGGTAATTTCAAAGTAGTTAAATTGCCAATCTGTACATTGAATGTACAAACAAATCTTGTATACAGAACAGGAGCATGAGAGAAAGAGTGTAACTAGAGCTATTGCTTGTCCCTATAAGTCTATGTCTCAGAATAAGGGACAAACTCCATTGTGGATATTGGCAAGGGGTCGCAGAAATCATTTAAGTCTAACCAGTATCAACAGGGGCAAGACAGCACAAGCACCCAACTGTACACGGTAGAAGATACAAAGGTGCTGAAGAATTGTGGACATTTGTTACTGTGAAGCAGCAAGTATCAACTAGCCAAGAACCATGCCAAATGTTTACTGACTTGCCTGTTTGTTTGTTTGTTTGTTTGTTTGTTTGTTTGTTTGAAGAAAGGTATCATATTTTAGTCTGGAATTCATAACAATTGTTAATAATGTGAACTCTAGCAGGCAGCATATATGGTAAATGTATGTCTGTGCAGTATCTTATCCGAGCTCTGTTTAGAAACTGCCAATGAAGGAGAGTCCATCACCTTCCAAGGGAGTACAGAGGAAATAAACAGAGCCTTGAGGCTCTTTCCCATCATGGCCAACCAGATATTCCTGAGAAACCACCAGTAAGATGAGGGCCCTCCCCTTAGAGAGATGATGCTTCTGATTCTGCGCTATAGTGTGTGTCACACACACACACACACACACACACACACACACACGTAGATATAGAAGTAAGCATTGTAGATACAGTACTGTATAGGTATATTTGCCTTCTAGGGTAAATAAATTCTTTCAAGTGACACTGTTGCCATTGGACCCTAAGTGTGACCATTGAGTGTTTCTTGGGTACAAGGAGTGTGTCTTCAGCAAACAAGTTCATTTTCTGCACCCTTATAAAGCTCAGGCCAGCATCCATAAAAGAGTGTGAAAGCTAAAGCTACAAAGTGGCAGGTCAAACAAACCAAAACCACATTGGCATTCAACTGCTTTGAGCCTCTTATTCTGCACCAGAGAATGTAGCCAGTAACTACAAGTCACAACATTCATTTCAACTGCCAGAGTTATACTCTCTTGTATAACTGAAGCACTTATTACCCTCTCTGTGCCATGACCTCCTTCGGAGTTTATTTGGCTTACTATGATGCTTACCAAATTAGTGCTGACATAGATGGGTGCTGGAATTATGTCTTATATCTGATTCAGACAGCCATTATTATTCATTTTAGGGTTGCAGCTAAGTCCTGAGATTATTTCCTCTGACATATTACCGGTAGAACAGTAGTTCTAAAACTTTTTTTCTCTGGGCCACACAAATGGTAAACTAAGCACATGTGCATTGTCCCTCATACGTTTATATAATCTAGTCCGCAGCGATTATATTTAAATTTTAACAATCTTTTATATAGACAGTATATCTTTTGCATTTTATCCACCCTGCCTCCTAGTAACAGTGTTGTGCATGGGCAAGCAGTTATGAGGCCCTCATCGCTTGACTAGGGCTGGGCGGTGTCTGGTTTTCAACATTGTGATACATCACCAGCTAAACATAACAAGGTAAAGTTAAAGGGACCCCTGACCATTAGGTCCAGTCACGAACAACTCTGGGGTTGCGGAGCTCATCTCGTTCTATAGGCCAAGGGAGCCGCCGTTTGTCCGCAGACAGCTTCCGGGTCATGTGGCCAGCATGACTAAGCCGCTTCTGGCGAAACCAGAGCAGTGCACGGAAACGCCGTTTACCTTCCTGCCGGAGTGGTACCTATTTATCTACTTGCACTTTGACGTGCTTATAGTAATACATCGCAAAGTCTGAAATAAGGATCGAGAGATATGTAGAGACGGCATTGGCTGGCTTCCTGGATTTCCCCACACTGTGATTTTTACATTGCACACACACACACGCATCATGATTCACAATATAATGCCAGGTCAAAAACTATGAAATTGATATCACGATATGGACTTCAAACCAATTTTGGACGATATATTGACATATCACCCAGTCTTAACTACATGCTTTCTTCCTGTTGGTTTCCAAGTCCTCTCCTGCTTCCTTTCCCAACCCTAAACACTTTTAATTCCTTAATATGAGGCAGCCATTTTTAAAAAATTCTTACTGTGTGTGTTCACTGTGTGCAGAAAACACTTCACTTGATAAGAAGTAGGCAGTTTAGTCATGATTATTCTGATTGCTACCATTCATTGACAACAAATTGCACAGACTTCTAGTGTCTGCTGAAATACATTATGTGAGCTACCCAACTTTTTTCCCATCACAGCATGTAAATCAGCATCTTTAAAATGTATCGCAACCAAACAGATTTAATATGGGGCATTTCCTGTATCATACTTTTTAAGTGTTCTTCAAGCTTGCAATTAGGGCTAATAAGACAACCAATCAGAATCAGCTACAGTTAAAGGAGCTAAAGATATACAAAAGTGAAGAGTGTTGAACCATTCACCCAGTCGCGGTTTACCTCCCAGGATCAGTGCCTGGCTGAGGGAAACTTGTCAGGGTTTTTTTTTCAGGGGGAATTCACCAGTTTTGGTACCTCTCAGGTGAGTTCCATTTTAGGAGAACGAGGGGGGTGTTCGTGGTGAGTGTGGCGTTTCACCTCTAGGGGTCTAGAAAGAGTTAAGTTGCCAGGGAGGTAAACGGCCAATGGGAGCTCTCCAGGCAGAAGCAGGGGTATATAAGGAGAAGCAGGCAGACAGGAGGGGGAGAAAAAGGAGTTGAGTTGAGGTGGATTTGATGAAAGAGGTAGAGAGGATTTTGAAATAGAGGGTTAGAGAAGCTAGTGAGGTGAGCGGTGGGGCAGAATCTATAAGCGTTAAGAAGAGAATTTCAGTCAGGGAGGACAAGGGGGGGAACTAAGACTAAAGGTTGTTAAGCTTAAAGTAAACATAATTGAGAAACCAATAAGAATTGATATGCTTGTAAGATCTTCACATCAAATAAACTTAATTGTTTGGTTCACTGTTCATCTGACTGAGTTCAAATCAATTGTGTACCAGTACACAGATTTACTGGTTGGTGGCAGCAAGGGGAAGAAATAGGCGAGGGAGGTATTGGGTCAATAGACCGTCAAACATCCGGGGACCCTTTACCGGTGTATCTCACCACAGTGAGTTCCGGCACCTCATTTTTCTAGAAAAATGGCACTGGGGACCAGCATCAAACCCCATTGCTCCCAGGGGGGCTTGTTCTACTGTATGTTCATTCACGTTACGCATCAGCAACAGGTATCACACACCAGCCGCTCAGGCTATGGGCAGTTTGGATAAACAGTTTTAAATGAAAGGGGTGGGGAAGGAGGCAACAGAAAACCCTAGGAGTGCTCAACTTCCACCAGACTCCTGAAGTGGCTTTTAAGTCATGCAAAAGATCACATGAACAGCAAAAAATACAAGGTAACTAAAGGTCGGGAAAGCACAACAAAGTGCTGTCTGAATGCAGCCGAAGTCTCTGTGGATGCCTTTTAGAGAAGAGGATGCGCTGGCCTACAAATGCACTGAAATATAAATAATTAAGCAACTAATTTATCCTTGAAATCAGTTAAGTTCAGCACCTCCTCACTGCCGTGATGCACCTTATCATGCTGCCTTTTTGCAAGCTATCAAATAGGCGGGTTGTTTCCAAACTTGCTTTGACATTCTTCAGAAGTGGGGCAATCGTCGATTGCCATGGTTGCACATGCACCACATCCTATGCCATGTTTTAGAATGTGTGTCCTGCCCTTTCTCCCAAGAGAGCAGAACCACTGTAATGCAGTACTTCCAACTCCCACCTTCTTTAGTTGTTCCAGGAGGATGTCATGGTCAACGGTATCAAAAGCCTTTGACAGATCAAGGAGAACTAGCAGTGTCACGTTCCCCATTTCTCTCCCAATCAGGGCAACCATGGCTGTTTCAGGGCCAAAACCGGGCTTGAAATCCAGGCTGGAATGAATCTAGATAATCAGGACACCCGTCCTGTGGAACACCCTCCCACCAGATGTCAAAGAGAAGGCAGCCCTGTTTAGGGAAGCTTTTAATGTTTAATAGACTATTGTATTTTAATATTTTGTTGGAAGCCGCCCAGAGTGGCTGGGGAAACGCAGCCAGATGGGTGGGGTATAAATAATAAATTATTATTACATTATTATTATTATTATTATTATTATTATTATTATTATCCTTCCTCCATGCATACCTGCAGCTGGCTGGCTGCAACTCTCAATTGCCTTGCCCAGGAAGGGAACATTTAAGACTGGACATGGGTTTTCTAAAACCACTGGATCCAGTGAGGACCTCTTCAAGGACGGCCAAACCTCCACCTCTTTCAAGGCAGTGGGTACAACTCCCTCCCGTGATGAAGCATTGACCAGGTCCAGGACCCATCCAGTCAGTCCCCTCCTACTAGATTTTACCAGCTACAACAGGAAGGGATTGAGAGGACAAGATGTCAGCATCATCAACACAAACTTCCTGTCTACATTCTCAGGCTGCTACTCCCACTACCATTCAGGGCCGGTGCTATCATTAGGCCAACTAGGAAACCGCCTAGGGTACAGACCCCAGAGGGGGACCGTACTGACCTTTGAAGGGGCACAATTTTATACAGATTGATAATATTTCACTTTTGTTCTATATTACGAATAATTTTATCATTTCTGCAAGACACCTGCTTTTGAAAACTGAAGTTAGGGAAAATGGGGGTGGGTACAAGTAGTTAGCCTTGCCTAGGGCACAAAACAGCCTGGCCCCAGCACTGCGAATATTACAGCAGAGGATAGTCCCATCTTCCATTGTTTAACCTATCCTGCCAGTTACTGATATAAGCAATAGGCTTGGGACATGCGTAGGCAAACTAAGGCCAGGGGTCCGGATCTGGCCCAATCGCCTTCTCAATCCGGCCTGCAGATGGTCCGGGAAACAGCATGTTTTTACATAAGTAGAATGTGTGCTTTTATTTAAAACGCATCTCTGGGTTATTTGTGGGGCATAGGAATTCATTCATTCCCCCCCCCCAAAAAAATATAGTCCAGCCCCCCACAAGGTCTGAGGGACAGTGGACCAGCCCCCTGCTGAAAAGGTTTGCTGATCCCTGGCTTGGGACAACTCATTCATTCTTGAAAAGCTGGCCATTCATTTATTTTAGTAGTACAATTGTAGGCACACACACACACACACACACACACACAGAGAGAGAGAGAGAGAGAGAGAGAGAGAGAGAGAGAGAGAGAGAGAGAGAGAGAGAGAGAGAATATGAATCTTACTAGCCAAAATCCACGTTTTCACACATTTTGCATTTTTAAAAAAGAGAGGTGTAAACATTATTTAACACCTGAGCTTATATAAAACTTTTGGGGTGTGGAAATAGTCCGAAAATGTTGGAAAGTTTTGAAAGCCATCATTTGTAGGCCCTTAAAAGGTAAAGGGACCCCTGACCATTAGGTCCAGTCATGACCGACTCTGGGGTTGCGCGCTCATCTCGCATTATTGGCCGAGGGAGCCAGCGTATAGCTTCCAGGTCATGTGGCCAGCATGACAATGCTGCTTCTGGCGAACCAGAGCAGCACGTGGAAACGCCTTTTACCTTCCCACTGTAGCAGTTCCTATTTATCTACTTGCATTTTGACGTGCTTTCGAACTGCTAGGTTGGCAGGAGCTGGGACCAAGCAACAGGAGCTCACCCCGTCACAGGGATTCGAACCGCCGACCTTCTGATCAGCAAGCCCTAGGCTCAGTGGTTGTAGGCCCTTGCGCACCATCAAATTGTGAACCTTAATCACAGACCAACTCATTCCTCCCATCTGCAACAGAACAGAACCTCACAAGCCTTCAACCTTTGCCTACATTGAAACTTTAAATGTTCTCTGGCACAAACAACTTTCCTTAGCGAACATGCACTCTGGAAGTGAAGTGTACTGGCGCTCTTCAAGGTCTCAGGTGTATTAGAGCACTGAGATGATTGCCCCCCCCCTGCCACCCCGTGCTTTGCAATTCTCATTTCTAAAGTGCGGGAGAAGATAATACCCTTCCCCTTTCCTGAGCTTGTAGGGATGACATCACTTCTGAAGGCGCAGGCTTAATTTATCATTTACCCATTTCCCTCCTCTATCCTTTATTGCTTGCACACTCCATCTTCTGAAAATGTCCGATTACACACTCCAGCTACATCTAGAAAGAAAATCACTCTGCTCTCATATTTATTTAGGCTGCAGGTAGGCATCTACTTGAAATGCAACAATGCAGACGGAAGATAAGATATATTTCAGCATTTCACCCCAAACAGCATAATTTACCAGTTTCCACATTTTTAATACATTTCTCTCCACAGGGACAGTATGACTCACTTACCCCAGCAGGGAAATCATTCGCAGCATCAGACACTTGAAACAGTTCCAGTAGTATCTAACACTAATACCATTATGAGTTTATGACTAGCAGCTCCCATTGCCTCAAAAACAATATGTGACCCCATTATCCATTTATTTCACCCTGCTCCCATATTTTCTTTTAAAGTATTCCTTGCTACTATAGTCTTCTTTTTCTTCCTCCCAGCAGTGCTTTAGTGATTTGCAGTTCTTCTTATCTTTCTGCAGATTCAGTTTTAGAATCATAGAATCGTAGAGTTGGAAGAGACCACAAGGGCCATCCAGTCCAACCCCCTGCCAAGCAGGAAACACCATTAAAGCATTCTTGACATATGCCTGTCAAGCCTCTGCTTAAAGACCTCCAAAGAAGGAGACTCCACCACACTCCTTGGTAGCAAATTCCACTGCCAAACAGCTCTTACTGTCAGAAAGTTCTTCCTAATGTTTAGGTGGAATCTTCTTTCTTGAAGTTTAATCCGTTTTACAAATTTTACAAATCTGCCCTATTACCTGTACTTTTTAATAAACCACATACTTGCTGTTAGCCACCCTGAGCCCAGTTTTTAAACCGGGAAGGGCGAGGTATCAATTTATTATTAATATTATTATTATTATTATTATTATTATTTTCAACTGTGTGAATTACTGTTTAGGGAGGCTTTTAATGTTTAATAGATTATTTTATTTCATTTTTCTGTTGGAAGCCGCCCAGAGTGCCTGGGGAAACCCAGCCAGATGGGCGGGGTATAAATAAATAATAATAATAATAATAATATATTGTTGTTGTTGTTGTTGTTATTGTTATTATTATTGGATGCAATGGCAACTGCAAACATGATTACTACAGCTCTGTGTGAAGTGTTGAGTGGCTGCACCAGGAAAAAATATCATTGGGGGGGGGGGAGGCACAGAAGGGGCAAAATATATTTCTAGGTGGGTGAGTTGTGTCCCGCATGTTAAGATCTCTGAAAGAAAAATAACAGTAGATGTTAATTACACAGTCCAGCAACTTGGGTGAGTAGGGAGGCAAGCACCTTGGGGGGGGGGTTCGGGGGGGGCTGCTAGTTCCTGGCAAGAGTAGTCAGTCTTATCAACAAGGCTGTCTCCCAATGTTTTCATTTGCAAGCCTATTTCTCTGCCTTCCAAGTATTTGCTTCATTCCCCAGTAAAACTTCTAAACAGCGGAGTATTTTACAAATTTGCCCTATTACCACATCTGCACTCACAGCTAGAGGGGGCTTCCCCGCTGGCTGGCAGCACAAAGTTCTGAAAGATGTAGACTACACAATCACAACTGGAACATGACCAAATATGCCCCAGCAACATCTGAGGAAAGCCAGAGTTATTTATAGCACAAAGAAGCCACAACATAGAGATGGTATTAGTGCACAGTTAAAAAAAATATACAAAGGAGCAGAGGAGCAGTTTTACCAATCAAGGGGATTATAATTCTCTAAGAATGCTTATGTAGAATTAATCCATTCTCTATCCACTTCTTCACAACAAATTCTGCAGGGGTTCTGCTTCTGATAATAAAAGTCTCTTTATAAATTTATTTGCAGTGCAACTGTTACTATGAGTGTCAGGAAATCAATTAATAAAGTTGCCAAGGCTCTTTAGAGAGAGAGAAAAGGCCTTTAATAACTCCTAAAAAGTGTCTGTGTGTGTGTGTGATACAGCATATTGTTTAAATCCAAAAGTAGCATCGAAGACCAGCAACGTGTGTGTGTGTGTCTCACAGCACTTTTTAACCACAGCCAATTTTCCACTATACTGTGGGTCCTATTTATCGCTAGGGTACATTTCCATATAAGTTTTAATCCTCAAAGATTTATAAACCCTTTGGACTCCAATTTAAAAAAATAACAGCAAATGCAGTGTTACTTTTGTTTTGCCTAATGGATTTGGCAAGGAATTCACGGCTTCATTGTTCTAAACAGACACAATATTTAATTATGTGACATATTAAAGTTCTCTTTATTGGTGGCAATTATATACAGGCCTTTCCCCTTAAAATTTAAACATGCTTGTAGACCATGTAGCAACCAAATTTGGTTTCAAGAAATAAGGAACAATCCACAAAGTGATGCATTTTGCATTACCTTACTTATGCTCCTTAAAAAACCCAATGTTTTGAGTTTTAAAAGAACATGAACATTTTTAACAAGGGGCAGTATACTGCCTAAAAGACTGGAATGAGAAAGAACCACTTTTTAAAACTTCCACTCCTTTAAAGTTTTCCTGAAATCAATAACCACACATTATGTCTGTTGTGTATTGAGTCAAAGGATTTTATATCTGTATTACTATTGTCTGTATTCATGCATTAGGGGAAAGTACCTGCATTTTGGTTCCAGAAAGTACAGCTACTATTGGTTCATTTAAGCTGCTGTATTTCGATCCTCTGTCTTATTGGTTTCCTCCAAAATGCAGCACTGTGATTGCCTGATATTGTTCCCTCCAAAATGTACCCCTTTCTAGCTAGTCCCCTGTCCCTATAAATGTAGCTTTCCTCTCCTCAGAGCTCAGTTTTGTTTGCTTCAATAAAGAACTGTCTCCAGTATATTATGTCAAGAGAGCTGAAATCACGAACCCCACGTCACAACAATGCCATTGCAAGATTTATTTAAAAAGCAAAATACAGTGGAACCTCGGTTTATGAACACCTCAGTTTATGAATTTTCGGTTTATGAACGCTGCGGACCCATCTGGAATGGATTAATTCATTTTCCATTACTTTCAATGGGAAAGTTCGCTTCAGTTTATGAACGCTTCAGTTTATGAACAGACTTCCAGAACCAATTACACCCATGCTTCAGTTTATGAACATTTCAGTTTAAGTACTCCGCGGACCTGTCTGGAACGGATTAATCCACTTTCCATTACTTTCAATGGGAAAGTTTGCTTCAGTTTATGAACGCTTCAGTTTAAGTACTCCGCGGACTGTCTGGAACGGATTAATCCACTTTCCATTACTTTCAATGGGAAAGTTCGCTTCAGTTTATGAACGCTTCAGTTTATGAACAGACTTCCGGAACCAATTGTGTTCATAAACCGAGGTACCACTGTAATCTACAAGAATGAAATTCTACTAATTACACTTTTCATTAGCAAAGCAAAAAAATACATTTTCATCTAGACTAGACTATCCCAAGATACATCATTAAAAGATAACCGGCATTACGCAAGCAGACTGCCATTTGCACAACACTACTTCATATAACCTTCCATTCCCCTAATCCTGAAGGGGGGGCTGAAAAAAAGAAGAAAACCCATTGTGCAAATGGAAGTCCATTCCAGTCACATATGAGCAGGTTTGGAAATAACCCCCTGACTGCTTCTCCTGTTCAAAGCTTAAGAATTTATTTTGTTAATTTCCCTTCCAACTCAAAGTACCTACGGCAACATACATAAAAGGGTGAAACCACAATAAAAACCACTTCATGTACGATGGAAATTAGTGATGCACCCCATAACACAAGAGACATATTTTATCCCCCTCCTCCCTTTAAAAAACAGCAACAATAAAACACACAACTCAACTCCATTTGCTCAACTCCAAAACCAATCATACCTTCATGTCAGATTATTAAATTTGCACAGTGCTGAGAATATCAATTGTGCACATTGTGCTATGCCCACAAAGTATAAAAGAGCATTTAGTGAAGAAAGCTGCAAGGATATAAAGGTGTAAAAATGACCGGAGGCCAGACAGAATGGATAGTATCAAATGCATGTGATCAAAACTATGGCTACCAACCTACCGGTAAATGCTAGAGCTCATCCATACAAATCACAGTGCATATGTGTTTTGTGTGTGTGTGTGCGTTCATGTATGTATCTATGTGCCAGGGGCCTTCCCCCCCCCCCATCATCCTGACCAGCACTTCGTTCAGTGACAGCGCTAGCAGCGGGTCAGGGGGAAGCGGAATGGAGGACGGAAGGCTCAGCGAGGCATCAGAGCTGCTGCACCACTCTGACCAACAAGTGGAGGAGGGACTGCTCAGGGAGGCGTCGGAGCCCAGGCACTGCCCCAGCCAGCGAGGGGAAGAAGGGGCACAGCTCCTTCCGGCACCTGAATTGAGGCACGCACCCAAAAGCAGGGCTAAGGGCGGCGTTTCAGGGTGCCCAGGTTATTATGCTGGCCCCAAAGCAGATGGGCGCCATTGCCAGATTCTGCAAGTGACTAGGAGGTCATGTTTTCTGCTATCTCTGCACTGTAAATAGCATGCACAATAAAACCTGTAAAGACAGAAGGGGCTGGAGCCTCTTTTCTCGGGAGCAGCCGCAACAACCCTCTGACAGTGTGTGTGTACACACACACACGTTCACTGTTTTGACAGTACACACACAGAGAGAGCCAATACCAATACAGTGGTACCTCTACTTACTAATTTAATGCATTCTGAACGCACATTTGTAAGTCGAAAAAAAATGTAAGTCGAATCCCATAGGAATGCATTGGGAGAAAAAATTCGTAAGTCGAAGCAACCCTATCTAAAAATTTGTAAGTAGAAAAAATCCTATCTAAACCGCATCCAAGATGGCGGGCGGAGCTCCATTCGTAAGTAGAAACATTCGTAAGTAGAGTTATTTGTAAGTAGAGGTACCACTGTAATAGTTTCAATAGTTTGTGCTATCTCACTTGAGAGTCGACATTCAATTACAGGTATGTCTTCCCTCCCGTTTGCACACTGGAAGTCCTCCACCCTCTGAAGCAGATTTGGGGGGCACCGATAGATTACAGGGGAGGGGGAAGACATCTGCTGTCACTGTATTGGACCTCACCCAATATCTTTAGAAATACAATGTGTGAAAACCCCGTTTAATTGCTTTTTAGCACATTTAGTAAAGCAAAAATGCACAAGAAGTCTAATTTCATGCTACAGAGTGAAGAACTCCATGGAAGTTTCACAAGGGAAACATTCCTGGTCTCTTAATATCTTCCATGCCCATCAGTTAGGGCTTAACAAGAGGCAGAGCTTATCAGGACAAAATTCTGTAAGTTGCCTTAGTGCTAAGGGCCAACCTTGCTGTATGGTGAAGCCATTAAGGCTGTGCTTCTGAAGCTGTGCAGAGCTGTTTTGTTGATCTCATCACCTGGACCACACGCCGATGGAGATAAAGTCATCCTGAAATTCTGAACATCTTCCTGCATATTCATTAGTAAAGTATACCACCGTCAACATTTAAAGCTTTTTGTCTTGAATGCCTCTTTTACTTTCTCCTCCTCCTGCCCTATTTATAGGAAAGACTGGCAATATATAATAAGGGTTCAACCCAGCCAAATGTGGGCACCCTGGCTGTATACAAAGGAGTTTCTCCATGGTCAACACAACTCTGGAACGTGAGTTATTTGAACAATACACAGAGGGCTGAATGAGGATATGGGAGGCCTGGACAGGCCACTAAAAGAAACTACACAGTTATGCAAACTTTATTTGCACAGTGCCATGAATGTGCATAATTGATGCTGTTAACAGTTTTCATTCAAAAGCATCAGCTAATCAAGGCTAATAAGAGGATGCTCAAAGTAGCAGCTAATCCTGCCATTCGAGTGTTCAAAATTCTCCTGCTCCCCAAGCAAGCATAACAGAGACTTAATTCTTTACAACTGCATATTAAGGTTAGTGACCTTACACCCACCTAGGTTTCTATTTTATTTATTGTCAGTGCCTAAATGTTATACTTGCCTATAAATCTAATTAACATGATCAAGATGAACTGCACCCTTCTGGGATATTCTTTACCAGGGGTCAGCAAACTTTTTCAGCAGGGGGCTAGTCCACTGTCCCTCAGACCTTTTGGGGGGCTAGACTATATTTTTTGGGGGGGATGAATTAATTCCTATGCCCCACAAAAAACCCAGAGATGCATTTTAAATAAAAGCACAAAACAGGGCCGTCTTAAGCATGCCCAGCACCCTGGTGCCGTGGTGCGACAGATCCCTCTGGCGCCCCGCCCCGTTTCCCAGCCTGTTGTAGGGCCGGCCCTGGGCCAGGGGGCGCTGCCCGCCCCCTGTTGCGACGCCCCTGCTTGCGGAGGAGGCGGCCCCAGGCGTGCGCCTCCGGAGAGTGGCCTGAAGCCGCTGAACAGCTGAGAGGCGTGCCTGGGGCAGCCTCAGCCGCGCCTTTCAGCGGACACAGTGGCACCCCTTGTGGCCTGGCGCCCTGACGCCTCGCACCACCGGGGGCGGGCCTAGAGCGGGCCCTGGCACACATTCTACTCATGTAAAAGGCGATTGAGCTGGATACGGCCCCTGGGCCTTAGTTTGCCTACCCATGTTCTTTACCGTACGTAACAGGCCAAGCCAACAGAACGATTCCCACTGTTCTGAGCGAACTGTTTCAACTGGACACATGTCTCATGAATCATTAGTTTTTCTAATAACTATTCTTAGGGCAAATTCTGCTCTGTGCACCCCTGTATTTTAAAAGGGCCATGCATTTAAATAAATATAAATTCAAATTAATTCAACCTGGAGGTAACTAATGCAAATCTTCTCTGTTTCATTTCTTTATATCAAGGGGAGGATTCCAGACTCCTATGAACAATTTTAGAAGTGTCAACAGAATTCAATAAATGTTGTTTTTAAAAAATCTAATTATTTGTCACAATACAACCACTATCACTGCCACTTTTCTATGTGGAGGTTTGTAAACTGCTTCCTATCTGAGAAGTAATTGATTCCATTTTTATCACTTGTACCAGTTTATGTGGCTGTTCTCTTCCAGCACGATGATAACATCTATTTGCAGCAAATTATACATTATAATTCCTCATTCAAAAGCTGTAATGGAAAACAAAAATGCTAATTTATGCTGTAAACGGAAATAGAGAATCATAATCATTCATTGTTAACATTAAGGACTAAAACTGCTCTTGCAAATAAATAATAAAATAGATTAAATAAGGGGGGGGGGAGATTGCAAAAGCATGAGACAAGAGTTATCTGAGAAGTGAGGAAATAAACTGGTTTTTCATGAAGCCAAGGAGAGGGATGGAAGAAAAGTTTTTAAGAGTAAAGTACTGTACGTAGGACTTTTGTTCTATTATTTGTGCTCCCATGGATCTTCCAAACATGCAATGAATAAAAACATACAAATTCCAGTTTCCCAATTGAAAAAGGAAATGGGACATGGTTTCCTAAGGTGCTTAGAATTCTCAGCCCTAAATAGTGAATTTCATATGAGGGCGTATCACTGGTCTGCCTAGGGGCCTCCAATTTCTAAAATACAGTGCACTAATGCAAACTATACTGTACATCAGGCTTCCTCAAACTTGGCCCTCCAGATGTTTTTGGCCTACAACTCCCATGATCCCTAGCTAGCAGGACCAGTGGTCAGGGATGATGGGAATTGTAGTCTCAAAACATCTGGAGGGCCGAGTTTGAGGAAGCCTGCTGTACATAAACCAGGTTGCCTCAGACCCACTTCAAACTATTACTTTCCCTGATGTGTGAAGTAATCATGGTCTACATATATCTCTGCATTTAGACAAAATAAACATAAAAGAAGATCAAACCTATCCATTCTGAAGGAAATCAGCCCCGAGTGCTCACTGGAAGGACAGATCCTGAAGCTGAGGCTCCAATACTTTGGCCACCTCATGGGAAGAAGAAGAAGAAGAAGAAGAAGAAGAAGAAGAAGAAGAAGAAGAAGAAGAAGAAGAAGAAGAAGAAGAAGAAGAAGAAGAAGAAGAAGAAGAAGAAGAAGAGGAGGAGGAGGAGGAGGAGGAGGAGGAGGAGGAGGAGGAGGAGGAGGAGGAGGAGGAGGAGGAGGAGGAGGAGTTTGGATTTGATATCCCGCTTTAGCACTACCCGAAGGAGTCTCAAAGCGGCTAACATTCTCCTTTCCCTTCCTCCCCCACAACAAACACTCTGTGAGGTGAGTGGGGCTGAGAGACTTCAAAGAAGTGTGACTAGCCCAAGGTCACCCAGCAGCTGCATGTGGAGAAGCGGAGACGCGAACCCGGTTCCCCAGATTACGAGTCTACCGCTCTTAACCACTACACCACACTGGCTCTCGAAGAGAAGAGAAGACTCCCTGGAAAAGACGCTGAGATTGAGAGCACAAGGAGAAGGGGACGACAGAGGACGAGGTGGTTGGACAGTGTTCTGAAAGCTACTAACATGAGTTTGACCAAACTGCAGGAGGCAGTGGAAGACAGGAGTGCCTGGCGAGCTCTGGTCCATGGGGTCACGAAGAGTTGGACATGACTAAACGACTAAACAACAACAAAACTTACAGTTACATCTCAGAAGTATTTGGGGAACCAGTTAATAAATGCTTACAGCAATACTCTTATTTGTGTGGGGGCCAGTCCTGGCATCTAGAGCCAAAGTAGTCCTCAGTGTTTTAATAAATAGAGTCAGGTAACATCTCTCTCACTCACACAATCAAGGCCCCCAAGAGGCGGTTGGGCTAAAGATGTCGTGGGCCCACAGTCAGCAGGGGGCCCGGACACCTAGATTCTGCTAAGCAACAACAACAAAGTAAGTTGATCAGATTCCTCGGTCAGTGTTTTGTTTTTTTCCCCTTAAAAAAATGTCTCATTTTCCTACTCATATTGAAATACTGTCCCTCAATGAAGTCATACTTAGATTCACAAAATGTTTAGGGGTATGCGTCCCCCCAGAAAGAAAGCATTGCACTCAGTTATCAAACGTATGAATGTGCCAATTCAAGCTTGTTAGCAAATAGTTTGCAAGGTTAACTTAAAAGATTGGTAGGGGTATAAACATAATTTAGCACCAAATATTAATTAAACTGTATGAAGAATGGGTGCATAAAAAACCGTTCTTGATCTCCCTTGCTGCAATACTGAAAGCCATCAAGAATATCCCATTATACACAGTAGCAGAATCATAGATCATGGTACCACAGTTTTTGCCTGTAAACCATGGATAATATTCAGAACATTGGCGTCCATTTCCTATAAACTGCGCAGAGAAACTTAACTTTCTGTTATCAGCCACTTTATAGCAAATGTTTCAAATCTAAAGATCATGCTACAGTAAACCAAAGTGGTTGGGGGGACACACACACACAATATGGGCAACTGTTTCCATTGAAGCAATCACTCCTCATATACATTTTGTATTTTCAAAAGACTCTTTCCCACTGATAATCAACACAGAGACTTAAGCTGTAAACAAGTTACATTTAAAATGAGACATAACATTGAAATATTTGGAATATAATGACTGTGGTCCAAAACTTTAAAAAAATCCTCTCAGCTGACCAAAAACAAATCATTCTGCCACAATGTAAGTAAATCACTCCACTCCTGCCCTTTTATATTTAATACCTTTCAACAGTACACATTTATCTCTACACTAGCATAGTATACTCATTGATTTCCTATGGTCAAGCTGGAAGAATGTTCTGCTTCCCTGATGATGAGAACAAAGGGTGGGTGACCCCATTCTCACTGCAATGCAAAACCTGCACTTTTACATTTCTGCTAACCCACCTAAACATTTGACCAGTTAAGAAATCTCTGCCCTCTTCATTTAGTTACATAACTGTTACGACTAACATTCCTTCCTTCTCGTGCATGTAAAATTCTGGATTCTAGCCTACATAAAATAATGAAAACATTTTTAGACCATCATATTTCAACTTAGAATTTCTACTTATGTACAAAAAGTATCCAATCCACTCAAGGAGTAAGGAGTAAGCCTCGCTGAAATTCTGTTGCCTTGCAGGCCCTTTTCATCTGGTTTGGGAGAGCGAGGCCCTGACTGACTCCAGCTACAAAAGCTGGTGTTGTTGAACAGACTCGGTCTGGGGAAGGGTTGTTGTTGCTGCTGCTGCCCTTTTGTATCTTTATTTTAGATCTTCTTGTGCTTTGAGAGCCAGTGTGGTGTAGTGGTTAAGAGCCGTGAACTCATAATCTGGTGAACTGGGTTCGCGTCTCCGCTCCTCCACATGCAGCTGCTGGGTGACCTTGGGCTAGTCACACTTCTCTGAAGTCTCTCAGCCCCACTCACCTCACAGAGTGTTTGTTGTGGGGGAGGAAGGGAAAGGAGATTCTTAGCCACTTTGAGACTCCTCTGGGTAGTGATACAGCGGGATATCAAATCCAAACTCCTCTTCTTCTTTGTGTGGAAATTGTTCTGTTTGGTTGTGTAGGTTTTTAATGTTTTATTTATTGTTTATGACTTCACTTGTTATGTTGTGGTTATGCATTTTTTCCCCCTGTTGTAAGCCTCCTTGAGATGGTTCGAACTTCGGAAAAGTGGAATACAAATAAATATATTTGTGTATGTATGTAGTGTAGAATGCATTCATCTACTGGTGGGAAGAGAGGTGCTACTTTTTAATTTAGTAAACTGAAATATTTATTGTGAATCAGCATTGTATTCTTATACAGCATTACCTTTCCAGTGTTTCTTCTGGAGCGTAGATACATTTTCTACACTTAAGTTTAAAGATGCATATCCTGTTCTAGATGTGGATTGTTTTATTGAAATGAACAACCCACACAGACCTGTAAATAGTAGTTTGCCTGATTGCCTAGGGCAACAAAATATCACCTCCAAGCTACCAGACATGCAAGCTTTTCTATGTATTTGCTTCATTTCAGGCTATTGGCACAAGACATTTATGCTGTCTAGTAAACTTCAGTGGATCTATTCTCAATAAGGAATGAACACTAAAACAAAACACACACAAAAACCACTCACCACCTCTTCCTATACAGTATGAAACTCTGGCAAACTAACACACTTAACACAATTAATAGCAGCATTCAAACATACCGGTAGTTCTTATAGGGACATAGGGTCAAAATTATATTTCTAGAAAGCCTTTATGACCTGTGCAACTTAGCTTTCTTGTCTCAGTAATTTTAGACCTAGGCTTAATTTAATATTCACCTAAGTAAAATTTGCTTGTAGGAGACCAAGGAATCTCTCGTTACTGAAACAACAAACACAGCAGAAGAATTGCCCTCTAACAAAGAGACTGGGTGTCCTGGCCACAAACATTAACTCTAGAGCAGGCATCCCCAAACTGTGGCCCTCCAGATGTTTTAGCCTACAACTCCCACGATCCCTAGCTAATAGGACCAGTGGTCAGGGATGATGGGAATTGTAGTCCAAAACATCTGGAGGGCCGAAGTCTGGGGGTGCCTGCTCTAGAGGCACTCTAGCCCATCTCAGCTGCTTCCATGTCTTCTGATGAAGACCAGAAATCAGGGAAGAAAACACCTTTGCACTGCATTTCTTTTCATGGGGCAATGCTAATGGCAAAAGACCGACCCAGTTCCCCACCTGTGAGAGCGCTGGGATGAAAATGCTGCTATTTAGCACTGCACAGCACCTACACAAGATATTATATACCAAAGCCCCAGATGAACTGGGGGTGGGGGGTGGGACAGTGCTCTGGCTTGGGAATCCTGACCTGGGCAACCATTCCTGACTATCATTTTAATGCTAAATTGATCTCAAACCATGGGCGGCAGGACCCTTGTCAATTCCAGTGGAGTTTTCATTGCTGGTGGAGTTGCAAAAAGATTAGCACATTCTGGTCTGAGGTATATGATGAAATGAAAAAGATGCTAAGATGTACGTTTGGGGAAAACCCAGAAATTTTATTATTAAGTCTGATCCCGGAAAGTATGCCGAGTGATAGAAGGAAGATCCTCTTATACGCGTGTGCAGCGGCCAGAATGTTGGTAGCCCAAAATTGGAAAGGAGATAAAAGTCCCATCTATACAGGAATGGTATATCAAATTGGCGGAATATATGAATTTAGCAAAATTGACGGTGATAATTAGGAGAGTCCCCAAACAAAAAATTAAAGCAGAGTGGAGTTATGTGGAGGATTATTTTTATAAAGGTATAAGCTCGAAGTGGGTGATTTGCTTAGATTAAAATGCACAAGTTGATAAAGCAATTAAATAATATAAGGAAATTAAGATATGGTACAGAATTAAAATGATAAGGGAGAAGCCTGGTAGAAGTTTCATATGAGAAGGGAACTGATATTAAATGTTTGGAAGTAAAAATTTTAACCTGTATTTTTGTTTTTTATTTTGTTTTCCTTTTGCTTTATTTTTTCATTTTTGTTCTTTTCTTTTTCTTTACGTGTTGATTATAGATGTTTGATTATGTTACCTTATGTTATATTGTGTTCTGTTGATTCGTGTGGATTTGTGATTTTATTTTTAATAAGAAATAAAGATGAATTTTAAAAATAATTAAATAATAATAATAATTCCAGTGCAGTTACTTATAGGATTCCCTTGCTGTGTGGCAGAGTGTTACTCGAACTCAACAAAGTTTATTTATTCCATAACATTCATGCACTGTTTGTTTGTTTTTTTAAAAAAACCAAAGCAGTTTACAAAAGATACAACAGTAAAATCAAGAAAAATTCACAACCATCCTTTAAATTAAACATATAAAAGTTAAAATGTTACAACAGCTGCATGTTCCTGCATTGCAGGGGGTTGGAAAATCCTCGGGGTCCCTTTCCAACTCTACAGTTCCCTGATTCAATTAAAACAGATTAAAATTATCTCAACTTTCTAAGCATCTGAGTAGCCTTGTCTAAAAAAAAGAATGCTTTTAGCAAGCGCCAAAAATTGTACAGTGAAGCCACCTGCTTGATATCAATAGGCAGGGAGTTCCAAAGTTTCAGTGCTGCCACACTAATCAATCAAGTTCTTACATACAGTTGTGGCGCAGATGTTATGTGGCACCTGTCGTACCGCCAATTCTGCGGATCAAAATGGCTGATTGGGCACATGACATTCGGGGCAAGTTGATCTCGTAAGTAAGCTGGGACCAAAGTTATTAAGGGCTTTGTATACTAATCGCAACACACCTAACCTGACCCAGTAGCAGATCAGCAACTAGTGCAGCTCTCTGAGCAAAGAGGTGTTACATGCCGACAAGGCCTCACTCCTGTCTAACAGCCTCCGGATCAAGCACAAGGGAGGCTCCCCTCATAGAGCACATTGCAGTAATCCAGTCCTGAGGTAAGCAGTGCATGAAGTACTGTGGCAAGGCTTTCCCAGTTCAGGAATGGCCATAGAGGTTTACTACCTGTAAGGAGGTAGTACAAGAATACTTGGCTAGTTTAGATGTATTCGGGTCTCCAGGGCCAGATGAACTACATCCAAGAGTATTAAAAGAACTGGCAGAGGTGATTTCAGAACCACTGGCAGTTATCTTTGAGAATTCCTGGAGAACAGGCGAAGTCCCAGCAGACTGGAGGAGGGCAAATGTTGTCCCTATATTCAAAAGGGGAGAAAGGGAGGACCCAAACAATTACCGCCCAGTCAGCCTGACATCAATACCAGGAAAGATCTAGGGCAGATCATTAAGCAAACGGTCTGTGAGCACCTAGAAAGGAACGCTGTGATCACTAAAAGTCAGCATGGGTTTTCTGAAAAATAGGTCATGTCAGACTAATCTGATCTCATTTTTTGACAGAGTCACAAGCCTGGTAGATGAAGGGAACGCTGTGGATGTAGCATATCTTGATTTCAGCAAGGCCTTTGACAAGGTGCCCCATGATATTCTTGTAAAGAAGCTAGTAAAATGCGGGCTAGACAATGCTACCATCCAATGGATTTGTAACTGGCTGGCTGACCGAACCCAAAGGGTGCTCATCAATGGCTCCTCTTCATCCTGGAGAGAAGTGACTAGTGGGGTGCCACAGGGTTTTCTGTCTTGGGCCCAATCTTATTCAACATCTTTATCAATGACTTGGATGATGGGCTTGAGGGCATCCTGATCAAGTTTGCAGATGACACCAAATTGGGAGGAGTGGCTAATACCCCAGAGGACAGGATCACACTTCAAAATGACCTTAACAGATTAGAGAACTGGGCCAAAGCAAACAAGATGAATTTTAACAGGGAGAAATGTAAAGCAAACAAGATGAATTTTAACAGGGAGAAATGTAAAGTACTACACTTGGGCAAAAAAAAATGAAAGGCACAAATACAGGATGGGAGACACCTGGCTTGAGAGCAGTACACGGGGAAAGGATCTAGGAGTCTTGGTAGACCACAAACTTGACATGAGTCAACAGTGTGATGCAGCAGCTAAAAAAGACAATGCAATTCTGGCCTGCATCAACAGGAGTATAGCATCTAGATCAAGGGAAGTAATAGTACTACTGTATTCTGCTCTGGTCAGACCTCACCTGGAGTACTGTGTGCAGTTCTGGGCACCACAGTTCAAGAAGGATACTGACAAGCTGGAACGTGTCCAGAAGAGGGCAACCAAAATGGTCAAAGGTCTGAAAATGATGCCTTATGAGGATTGGCTTAGGGAGCTGGGCATGTTTAGCCTGGAGAAGAGAAGGTTAAGGGGTGATATGATAGCCATGTTCAAATATATAAAAGGATGTCATATAGAGGAGGGAGAAAGGTTGTATTCTGCTGCTCCAGAGAAGCAGACATGGAGCAATGGATTCAAGCTACAAGAAAGAAGATTCCACCTAAACATTAGGAAGAACTTCCTGACAGTAAGAGTTGTTCGACAGTGGAATTTGCTGCCAAGGAGTGTGGTGGAGTCTCCTTCTTTGGAGGTCTTTAAGCAGAGGCCTGACAGCCATCTGTCAGGAATGCTTTGTTGGTGTTTCCTGCTTGGCAGGGGGTTGGGCTGGATGGCCCTTGTGGTCTCTTCCAACTCTATGATTCTATGATTCAGGCAGAGTGCAACCCCATACATGGTAGGCAACTAGTTCTCAGACACGATAACTACTCACAGGGTTTTAAAATGCAACACAGTGGTACCTCCGGTTGCGGGCGGGATCCGTTCCAGAGCTCCAGTCAGATCCCGAGGTTTCCGCAACCGGAGGCACCTGTTCTGCACACGCACGCAGCGCGATAGAGCGCTTCTGCACATGCGCACACGGCAAAACCCGGAAATATACTTCCAGGTATGCCGCATGCGTATCCTGAAGGATACGTAACAAGAGGGGCATGTAAGTAGAGGTACCACTGTAGAGAATTTTCCTGGAGGGAGCGGGTGTGGCCTTGCAAGAAAAAGAAATCCTAACACATTTAAACCATGTAATTGGGGGAGGGACTTGTAGGCATGGGCTTAAACCACAAAATTACTTGCCCCCTCCCCAACTCACATCTTCAACATTACTCAGATCCCTGAAGCTCACAGGTCCTTGACAGGCTGTTCAATTTTTAAATAAAACCTCTCTTCTTTTAGAAACTTATGTATTCCCATTCCCCCTAGGGAATCCATCGAATCTTTTGGGTGACACCAGTCCACTTCCAGTTTGATAGACACTCAATTTGGAGGCAAAGAGGTTGATGAGGGTGAAGACCCTGAGGATTCACTGGGGGCATGGGGACTCTGCTCCTATTTCAAGAAGTCTTTCCGTAACCATTTTCTATTAACTCCAGGCATCTTGCAATGAACTAAAATAATCCAGCCAGGGGCTGGGTGTGGGGCATAGGTAGGGTTAGCAAGCAAAGTGAACAGGGGCTCAGGCTTTAACTATAGTCATTGTTATTAACACAGGCCAAATAGCTACCCTTTTCTTTTCATTTTTGAGAAAAAAAGAATCTGCACATTTATTCCAGAAGTAACATCCTGTACATTAAGAACCCCACCCCATGGGTGGGAATGCAATTACGGTAATCATCCCATCCCTGTTTTTGCTGATACAATCAACAGTCCCTCATTACATTTCCCTTAAAGAAAAAAAATACCTGCAAGAGAATAGATCACAACACTGGACTACACTACAGGGCTGTTGTAAACTACTTTTTGACTCCCCAGCAAAACGAGTTGCTTCACATAACTGTTTCAATCACAACATTCTTCCCACTGCAGTCATATGCTAACAATGGACTTATTTGATCTTTGCAAATGAAAAAGTAGAAGGGCGAATTTTTTAAAGGTTTACAAACTCTCAAAAACTAACATTTCTGCATAAAATTAAACTTGGATTAGAAAGAGCTGCCTTTGGCTTTGGTGTGGGTATGAAACTGCCAAATGATAGCTACACTAAAATCCTGGATTTCTCAGAAAGAATTACCTGAGAAACTGCTTTCCAAAAATACCGCCCCGCCCCCCCACAATAGGTGCCGGCGCAATTCTATTTTTTCCTCTACAGCACAGCTTCTGTAAACAGCTGTGACATCACTGAAAGGGAGGAGTCAGCTGATTTCTCACAAACTGATTGGTTAGACTGGTACCCTGCACATTTTGCTTTGTCTTGCCTGTTCTACAACGGATTGACACTTTTTAAAAAAAGAAAAGAAATTTATTCTGCGCTTAAGCTCAGTCCATCAAGTACACTTATAATCCCCTCAGTCACCCTGAAAGGCAGGGATAGGGGAGCCTTAAAAATCCTCACTGGGTAACTGAAAGTTCTTGTTGTGCATATCCAGAGAAGTGCTTTTGATCCTGACTAGGTTCAACAGGAGGTTTTCTTAGTGCTGGGTGCCCAGGATTTTAATTTAGAACAGTCAGCTTGACACTTGTATTATCAAATGCCATTTCCCAGTTACAGCTCTTCTGTGACACTACAAAGAGTAGTTTCCTTGAAGAAGACTCTCAACAAATCATGCTCTACATCTGGATGCTGAAAGATACAGGAAGTTTTCATGTCATGGAAATGCAAAATAACAACAACAACAACAACAACAACAACAACAACAACAACAACAACAACAAAAAATAAACATATAGTGTGATATTAGCAGCTAGAAATCAGAACAACAATTTATTCTGTGTTGCAAGGCTTCAAAGCCGCACAGTATTTTCTCTTCATTCTTTCTACTTGGGAGTTTATACAACACAAGTGTTGCTTTTGTTTATGCACAGTTTTATTACAATATATATCCTGCTATGCCAGGAACAGATTTAGCAAGTCCTTGTTGAACTTCTATTGATATTTACAAAGGATGCTTTTATATGGTATTAGATGTTCACAGAGTGCATCATATTGATCCAGGAATAAAAAGCTGTTTCCCCCCACTATAGCTTGCCTGCCCTTTTTGTGGTATATTGAAATTTGAGGATTTCCTCCCCTACACAAAATTGTACTACTACACAAGACATTTTTTTTCCTGGGTAACTGCTGCTGTTATATTTAGAGAGGAGAGATAATAGCTTGTATACTCTTAGCATCACTTTAAGCAAAAAGTGATGTCTGACATTTAATTCTAAACCATGTCTGACATTTAGTGCTATATTTCAGCCAGAAAAAACATCACTTATACAAAAAGTAATTTTGCACCTTTTCACAATTAGTTTCTGATTGCAAATTGCTAGTGAACATCACACTGCTATTCTCTACTGGATGAAATACAGCAACTGACCATACCGGTATGAGATAATATGATTGTGAAGAATAGGGGACAACTTCCTGCATTATACATATTTAATTGTAGTTTCTATACTGCATTTCAAGAGTTTACAGGCCTACTAAAATAGATCCTCTTCCCAAATTATCTCTCTGATTCTTGCCCGAAATAAAATGCAGCATTAGTCAGATGTTCTATGAAGTGAGCAGCTATAGATTTATCAGCAATTTTCCTCGTTTACAGCTGAAAATCCTTTAAAAAGATACACATTAGAGAGGACATAACATCTCACATTTATCCACTTCTGTAAGTTTGGAACTATTTAGGGAAACCATTTTTGCCAACACCTTTCCAAGCTTAATGATTTTTTTTTCTGTTTGCACAAACCACAAGTAAGTCTCTCATAAACTACACTGTTGCTGCACAGACATGTTGAGACGTGCTCAACAAATCACACTGTATTACAGATACAAATAATAGTGCCCGTAGTAAGCATTTGTATTTGGCAGCTAAATAATGCCAATTTTAGCCCTTTCAATGGGGGCAAACCTGAGAAAGCAAAAAGATGGCAGTGTGACCCACAGAACGGATTCCTTCCCCACCCCTTTTCACGGGCAGGGACTATATTGTTCTGCTCACTTGTACGATGCATCCATCGTTGCAAAAGCTAACTTCATGAAATCAGCTAGGTTTCTGTTCATTTTTAAAACGTTTGCTTTGAATGCCAGGCCAGTGGAAATAGAAGGTAAAACACATCAGCAATAGCGATTGCCATCCCCATCCTAGAAACCCTCCTTCCTTTTCCCCCCAGTGTGGACTTGAACAGTCATCCATCACTCTGACCTGACACCAGGTGCCTTCTTCATTGGGTGCTGATAAATATTTCCTCCCACTCAGAGACACACTAAAGAGTTCGATACTTATTCCACTGCTTACTGGGAAACACAACACAGTTGTCAGGGCTCCAAAAGCCCCCATCAATAATAATACTCTGTGTCCCTGAGCTCCCTTTTCCTTCTCTCTCTCTCTCTCTCTCTCTCTCAACGTCTAAAGCTCTCAGACTGGCTGCAGAAGAAGGAGCCTTCCGTATTAACAACTCCTGGAGGCAGAGAGAGAGAGAGAAATGTGCAGTCTCTTGATCCTGCGCTGTGAAATGTAACCTTAAACTGGCAACTGCTAGTTTGGGGATTTTAGTTTCCTGGAAACCAGGGCTGCAAGCTGCCCGTTTTTCCATGAGCTAAGCAACACTTCTGCCCCCAGTAGAGAAGGAAAGGGAGTGCACAAGCCTAGCCGGTCACCATCACCACCACCACCTGACAGGCGGGCACAGTGCCAAGGAGATTCCACCCCGTTCCATCCTTTCCACTAGGCTAGGGAAGGAAAAGGGGCGGAAGGAGTTGTCTGTATGCCGTTCCCTCTCTGATATTGCTTTGTCTCCTCTGCCTGCTGGGGCATCTCACCTTCTCCAGAAGCCTCTCCCTCTACCAAGTCAACTTTTCTCCCATCATCAGACAAACCTCCACAACCCAAAAAAAATGGTCCAGCTCACTTGCACGATAGTTTCTGACATGACTCGGTCGCCCAAAGACTTTCACCAAACAAGCAGTAGGGGCAGCAAAAGCCCACCACATCAGCTAATTCCAGAGACGTTGGAGGAGCTCTTTTACCAATATTCAAGATTTCCCACAGAAATGATACTATTATTACTATTCCCTCCTCTCCAGTGCTGTGTTGTTGTTGTTTTTAAAAAGGACACTCTGTCGCTTCAGAAACCAGAGTAGGGATAAAGAAGAAACTGGAAAGGGCTTTGTTTAGCTGCAAGCTCTGCATTGCACAGTCATCAAAGTTAAGTGTGAGGGTTGGAGAAGGGAGATGGGGAAAGAGAGAGACGGGAATGGGGGTGCTTTTGATATCAGAGTGAGGCCCAGCCTTCTTATGTGGAAGTGGTGGGCATCTTCAGCCTTCCTAGGGAAGTTGCAGGAGAGAAAGCACTGGAAGCCGAAATTGATGAAGGAAACTGAGGAAGGGGGCACTTCTCCCCCCCCTTGGAGGAAAGGGCAGAAAGTGTCGAGGACCTCCCAAGCAGCAAATTCACCTGGGCCACTCTGAAGGGGAAAGACTGGGGGGGAGGGAGGGAGAGAGGGAGGGAGGGAGGGAGGGAGGGAGGGAGGGAGAGAGAGAGAGAGAGAGAGAGAGAGAGAGAGAGAGAGAGAGAGAGAGAGAGAGAGAGAGAGAGAGAGAGAGAGAGAGAGAGAGATTTGGGGAAGGTTCTGCTCGAGTTCCCCTGGTGTGCTCTGGAGTTGCTTCTGGCGAACGCACCTTTACCTCGGGAAAGGGCGCGCGCTCTCCCTCTCTCGCGCACCTTGGAGGGGAAAAGGGGGCGTGAAACCGCCCCAAAAGATCTCCCGTGCCCCCCCCTTTGGAAACGCGCACGAAACTGCCCACCCAAGGAAAAGAAGCCAGCCGAGCTTCGCCGAGAGCGAGACCAACAGGCGTCGAGTCGAGGCGCAACACGGGCATTATTCCCCCCACCCCTTCACACGCCGCCCTCCGACCCCAGGAGGAGAGCGTTTCCCTTCCCTCCCTTTCTTTTACCTGGTGGCTGAAGGGGGCTTCCCAAGAGGCGGCGAGGTTGCAGAAGGAGGAGCAGGAGGTGGTGGCGGCGGCGGCGGCAGTGGAGGAGGAGGAGAGGGAGAAGGCGGCATCTTCGGAGAGCCCGCAGCCAGCCATGCCTCCCTCTCGCTGCCCACGGTGAGAGAGAGAGAGCGAGAGAGAGACGGAGAGATTGAGACGCGGGAGAGCCTGGGCGAAACTCTTCGGCGGCGTCGGCGTCCTGGAGGCGCAGGGAGAGGCTGGCGAGCGAGCGCAGCGGCAGCGGCAACGGCGGGGCTCTCTCTGGACGCTCTCCTTCTGGTGTGCGGCTCTTTGGAGAGGCGCCGTCAGGAGCCACCGCCGGAATCACGTGGGCGCGCTCACTCCGCCGCCGCTGCTGGGGACACACACAGGCTGCGTGTGACCAACAGCCCGGCGCTGCGAAAGCGACACGGAGAAGCGCCCCGTGCTCGGTTCCCGCCGCCGAGCCGGGCTCCCTCCTTTCCGGGCGAGCGCGATGCGCAAAAAGGAGCCGGCTGGCCCCAACTGCGCCAAGGGCTGGGGATGCGCGCTTGGACTGGGGAGAGGGAAGGAGGGAGGCGGACTTGCCGAGGGTCGGGGTGCCCACGAGGGGTGGAGAGAGAGAGAGAGAGAGGAAGGACACAAGCTCAAGTTGGAGAAATTGCCGCCAGCTGGCAGGTTTTCAGCCCGAGCGCCCGGTGTGTTTCTTTACCCCCCCCCCAAAAAAAAACATCAGGTTGCAACTTGGCGCTGCTGCTGGGAACTTCTGTGCATGTGCAAAGTGCATCTCACTCTCACACGCGAAAGTGCCTGGTCCCGCTTCTTCCCCCGACCACCACCGCCACCAAATGACTGAGCTCTGAGAGAGAGAGCCGTCTGAGCATGGGCTGAGTTGATTTTGCGCCATCAGGGCAGCTTAGGCCCAGCCCACCTGGCTCCACGCGGTTTCCTGAGCATGCACAGGGTGCCATCCTCAGGAGCGAAACGAGGCTTCGTTCATTCATTCTTTATTGGCATAATTTAAGACAATGGAACCAAAAAGGGGGGGGAACCATCCATAAAACACTGGGCTTTATTTCACCTGGATAAAATACCCAGTTTGGCACACACACACACAAAAGCGAGCGCATCTGCTGGGAGCCTCAATGGCGCTGCTCTGGAGTCTTCACCCAATTCGAGCCGCATGTTGGGCAAAAAGATTCCTGCATTGTAGGGGGTTGGACTAGATGACCCTGCGGGTTCCTTCCGATTCTAGGAAAGGCCAGAGCCGAGGGTGACGCTCGGCGGGTGGTTTCGCGGGATAGATGTCTGAAGCCAACAGCCAGAAAACCCTTCTCCGCCCCAAGAGCAACGTGTTCTGACTCTGAGAGCATTCTGAGCATGTTCTCTGCGCGTTTCTCGTCTCTGATCCCCTTCATCTCGCCATCGAGGGATTTAAGGGGGACTCAGACGTGGACGTCCAGCAAAGGGCTGGAGCGAGGGGTGGGGAGGTCCATCCCACGCCCGTGGGACCTATGTGCAGCTGCTAAAGAAAACATGTATTTTAAAATAGCCAGAGGTTTGGGAAGGAGGGCTTTACGCTGCTTCTCTGTCAAAGCTAATAGCGCACAATCCTATGCATGGACGTTCAGAAGCAGGTTCCAGTGCGTTCAGTGGATTTTATCGTTTCTAATAGGATCGTGAAGCTGAGGCTCCAATACTTTGGCCACCTCATGAGAAGAGAAGACTCCCTGGAAAAGACCCTGATGTTGGGAAAGATTGAGGGCACTAGGAGAAGGGGACGTCAGAGGACAAGATGGTTGGACAGTGTTCTCGAAGCTACCAACATGAGTTTGACCAAACTGCGGGAGGCAGTGGAAGACAGGAGTGCCTGGCGTGCTATGGTCCATGGGGTCACGAAGAGTCGGACACGACTAAACGACTAAACAACAACAATAGGATCGCAGCGTCAGTGGCAGGTATTCTCTTCGGGGCAGAGTTCCTTTCCAAGGATAAACACGTACATCAAAAGAAGAACTTAGCCTCCAAAGGCAGAGTACGTGTTTTCCTCGCGCGACACGCCCCCCCTTAAAATATTATAATAATAGAGCAAGAGGTCAAGCTTAGAGCCTCCCTGCAACCTGTTATCATAAGAAACATTTGGTTTGCAAGCCGGCTTTCTCGTCTTTATTGATAGCACCTGGCAGGCAGTTCATTGCGGTCACGACAGGCAGCTGTAGGCTCCCGGGAAAGGGGACATTCAAAATGAGCTGCTTGTTGCATACCGGTATATAGCATGGCCCTTGTTCTTTTCCCCCACGCCAAATCACAATTGCCCAAAGATGGAGCACTCTTCTTAGGTTGCTTCAGAGCTCTCTCCATAGAAAAGCGGGTGCCTACCTTTTTACTTGGCACACAATGCGTCTGTTTTCTTGCAAGCATGCACTAAGGTCACAAATCCTGCTTACAACCTTGTGGTTCTCCACCGTTGCTTTGATGCACTTTTTAAAGGTGAAAGGTCTAAATAAAGGACATTATTATAACGACACAAGTAAATATAGCATATAATAAGAAATGTTGCATGTAAATGTAAAAGGCAATAATTGTTATACGAAAACCTAAAAGAATAAAGGCGGCCTGATTATTCACCTTAAGATGCAGCTGGAGAAAGAGGTGGTTTGATCAAATGGTGAATAGGGGCTTATCTCACACTAACTAGGACTGCAGTCCTATCCACATTTATGCTGAGATAACTCTGATTAAGGGACCCAGATGGTGCTGTGGTTAAACCACTGAGCCTAGGGCTTGCTGATTAGAAGGTCGGCGGTTCGAATCCCTGTGACGGGGTGAGCTCCCGTTGCTTGGTCCCAGCTCCTGCCAACCTAGCAGTTCGAAAGCACGTCAAAATGCAAGTAGATAAATAGGAACCGCTACAGCGGGAAGGTAAACGGCGTTTCGATCTGCTGCTCTGGTTTGCCAGAAGTGGCTTTGTCATGCTGGCCACATGACCTGGAAGCTATACGCCGGCTCCCTCAGCCAATAATGCGAGATGAGCGCGCAACTCCAGTCGGTCACGACTGGACCTAATGGTTGGGGGTCCCTTTACCTTTACCTTAACTCTGATTAAACTCAATTGGGGGGGGGGGTTGGCTTCTGAGTAGATTGTTGTTGTTGTTGTTTAGTCGTTTGGTCGTGTCCGACTCTTCGTGACCCCATGGACCACAGCACGCCAGGCACTCCTGTCTTCCACTGTCTCCTGCAGTTTGGTCAAACTCATGTTTGTAGCTTCAAGAACACTGTCCAGCCATCTCGTCCTCTGTCGTCCCCTTCTCCTTGTACCCTCCATCTTTCCCAACATCAAGGTCTTTTCCAGGGAGACTTCTCTTCTCATGAGGTGGCCAAAGTATTGTAGCCTCAGCTTCACGATCTGTCCTTCCAGTGAGCACTCAGGGCTGATTTCCTTAAGAATGGAGAGGTTTGATCTTCTTGCAGTCCATGGGACTCTCAAGAGTCTCCTCCAGCACCATAATTCAAAAGCATCAATTCTTTGGCGATCAGCCTTCTTTATGGTCCAGCTCTCACTTCCATAGATCACTACTGGGAAAACCATAGCTTTAACTATACGGACCTTTGTAGGCAAGGTGATGTCTCTGCTTTTTAAGATGCTGTCTAGGTTTGTCATTGCTTTTCTCCCAAGAAAATGATAATCTGTTCCACTTCTCCATTAAGCCCCATGTGCTGTCCTGTATACATTCCTATTTCCACGTAGAGGCAAAATAAAGTGTATTTCTTTGCTGTGTGTTGTAATTTTTGAAAGTTCCCTGACAAAAAGTCACTTCCAACTTTTTTATTTTTATTTTTTCATTATGGTTTTAAAAGCACAGCATTTTAAAATGACAGCCAACATGAACAGCAGCACCCAGCCCCTGTACCAGCTGCAGCTGAGAAACAGCAGCTGAGCAAAGGTGATGGCTAAATCTGAGCCCTAATAAATTCTAAGAATTAAAGAAAAAGAGGGTGAGGAATGAGAGGATACCAAGAAGGGCATCTCAAATTTACAATTCATAAAATTGATGACCCCACAGGGTCATCTAGTACAGGGGTCCCCAGACTATGGCCCGGGGACCACATATGGCCCCCGAGGCCGCTCTTATTGGCGCGGTGCAGCGTGGCAGGGAACCAGGCAGAGGGCCTTCTCGGTGGTGGCGCCTGTCCTGTGGAATGCCCTCCCATCAGATGTCAAAGAGAAAAACAGCTACCAGATTTTTAGAAGACATCTGAAGGCAGCCCTGTTTAGGGAGGCTTTTAATGTTTAATTGTTTTATTTCATTTTTCTGTTGTAAGCCGCCCAGAGTGTCTGGGGAAACCCAGCCAGATGGGCAGGGTATAAATACATTATTATTATTATTATTATTATTATTATTATTATTATTATTATTATTGCCGACTTCCAACCCAGAAAAGCGATGGAAATAGCTTGTGCGCATGCACGTCATTTCCTGAGTACTTCCGGGTCGGCGGAGGCTTCTGCACATACGCACAAGCTATTTCCGGCGCTTTCCAGGTCGGGAGTGTGCCAGAAAGAGCGTTTGTGCATGGGTGCGCACAGCCACACGCTCCCGCGCCGCCGCGTGGTCTCCCCCACCCTCCGACCCACCACGCAATCGGCACGACAGGCATCCGGCCCAAAGCCGGGTAAGTTTGGGGACCCCTGATCTAGGACAACCCCCTACAATGCAGAAATATCAACTACAGCGTCCATGGCAGATGGCCATGCTTTAAAACCTCTGAAAGCACCCAGCTTATTCAAAGGCACCAAGCTTATTTGAATATATGCATATAATGGAAACACCAAAGCAGAACTCATAACCACGATTTCTAAAAAAATGCAGTCCCGTCCTATCCGATTTTATTTAGACTTCTAAGTACAAGGACTGCAGCCTTAGACACACTCCCTTCTAAATTTCCATGATAAACCATTCATCTTCCTGCAATTTTCACACCCCTTTCACTGCTTCATTACCCCACCAAAATTCTCTCCATGCACACTCAGAGTTTCAACAGCACCCTGAATCATTTTCAGTCTCCCCCCCGCCCAAAAAAAATGCACACACAAATCCCTGGGTTATCTTTCGGACACACAGCTTGGAAGACCAGAACACTGGATATTTGTGGGCAAGAGAAACAGCCAAGTTCGTACCCTTGATGCTTCCAGCACATATTCAAGCTAATGCTTTTTGATATTGTTGCATGATCTTATCTGCATATCCTGTCTTCCTCTATTTGGTTTTCTGTTTGTACCTCTAGGATAGGGCATGTTCTAGTTTACATCGTCCAAGCAGAATTTGCTTTTAAATATGCTGGAGACGTATGTGCCTTTATACTCCTTTATCCTCCTTCCAATCCCTAATGAACTTGAGTACATCTCTGCTTAACCATGCAAATTTTACTCTTGTCTTTTGCCCACAGGTACATGCACCATCTGTGCCACTGAAGAACATTCCTACCTAAGAATGTTTGCAATTCCATTTTTATTTTCTTCATTGCGTGTTCCTCTGTATAGCAATAGATTTTACAGCTGAGGAACAAACAAAAGCTCTCTGTGTTACATGCTGTGTGGTTCTCTCCCCATATTATTATTATTATTATTATTATTATTATTATTATTATTATTATTATTATTTATTATTATTATTTTACAAGTAGATTTTGCAGGTTGGTTGTCAGGGGAAAGTCAGCTTAGCCCAGGCATCCCCAAACTGCGGCCCTCCAGATGTTTTGGCCTGTAACTCCCATGATCCCCAGCTAACAGGACCAGTGGTCGGGGAAGATGGGAATTGTAGTCCAAAACATCTGGAGGGCTGAAGTTTGGGGGTGCCTGGCTTAGCCCTTTCCCTTATACAAAATTACTGAAGTTGCTTAATTGGGTCCCCATAAAAAAAGAAGCATGGAAGGATGACTCAAGAGATGAAAAGTGACCAAAGAGAACAGGCTTAACTAGCCTTGTTTGGTGCCTGTGGTTCAGAATGCTTTCGGCCAGTTTCAGCTGACTTGATAGCTGTGACCATTCCTGGTAGACCATAATAGTCCATGCCCTAATAACCTCCCGGTTAGATTACTTCAATGCAATTAAGTGGGAGCGCTTCCCTTAAAGATGACATGGAAGTTGCAGCTCATACAGAATGCAGTGGTGAAATAGCTTCCAGCCAGCCCCAAAGTTTCAGCTACTGTTGAAGAGCAGTGTGGAGAGAGCAGGAGATTGGAGAGCAGGAAAAAGCAGGCATTTAGAAGTTTTTAGATGCCGCTTCCCAATTTCGTGATTTTTTGCTTACGGACACAGGAGCTCGGAACATCACCTCCCACCAATTTCCAGGTGTTCGTTATAAGACTTGGGACCTAAATATTTTAGGCCAGGCATTTCGAAACTTGTGGAATCATCTAATTAAGTGTGGACTATGTTCATGGGCCTAACCAGTATTTGTGTTGGGAGGCAGGATTTAAGTTGGCAGAACAGAGTTATCTGCAAGGCGATTGGACACTTAGTTAAGTATTTTTATTTATTTACTTGATTGGGGGGACAGCTGTCCACCTGCTATGTCCATGACTATGTTTTAGCGGAGAAGTCCAGTTACCACATAACGTTTAAGGTGTGATCAGTGTATCAACTAGGTTAGGACAAACTCTTCTGGCTGAGATATTCTAAGTTAAAAGAGTTAAGGGGGAAATGATTTTGTGATATTCTGAATGGGAACAGAAAAGAGATAAGAACTCACTGGAAAGGCTAGGTTTTGTAGCCATGCTTCTGCAGTTGAAGTTTCCTTTCTTCTCCTTCCTCTGTGCACCCCCCAAATCTGTTCTGTGTTCGCCCAGACCAGGGCCAGCCTGACTCCATTTAGCATCTGAGGCAAGGTGTGCAACCAATGCTCCTTTTTCCTGATCCAGACCCATGCCCTGGCAGGGCGAGAGACCAGTGACAACACAGCCACTCTGCAGGGGTGCCCCCTTATTTGTCAATATTTTAGGTGGAAATGGGGTGCTTCCAGTGCTCTCCGCCATCTTCAGTTTTTGGCTGCATCTTTGGCTAACCCAAATAATAATAATAATACTTTTTTATTTATACCCCGCCCATCTGGCTGGGTTTCCCCAGCCACTTTGGGCGGCTTCCAACCGAATATTAAAAACAGTACAGCATCAAACATTAAAAACTTCCCTAATCAGGGCCGCCTTCAGTTGTCTTCTAAAAGTAAAATAGTTACTTATTGCCTTGACATCTCCTGGGAGGGCGTTCCACAGGGTGGGTGCCACTACCGAGAAGGCCCCGTCTGGTTCCCTGCAACTTGGCTTCTCGCAACGAGGGAACCACCAGAAGGTCCTCGGTGCTGCATCTCAGTGTCCGGGCTGAATGGTGGGGGTGGAGACGCTCCTTCAGCGAAGTCCATATCAGGATCTCTCGCCCTATTGGAGCCTGCCGCCTGAGGTGGATCGCCTCACGCTGCCTCATTGATGTGCTGGCCACGCTAGGGCAGCAAGCTAGCTTGGGGACTGCAGGGCAGACTACATGGCATGCCTTTCCAGCCCTTCTCTGCCCTTCAGGATTTGACGCCCTAGGCAGCTGCCTCATTATGCCTCATGGTAGGGCTGGCCCTGTCTCAACCTTCTGGAGAAGATGGCAAAGGAGGGAAAATTCTGTTGTACAAGAAGTCGCTGTGTGAACAGAAAAACTTCACTGGATACAACCCAAGGCCATATTTAGAAGACAAATCTATTAAAATCTGTGCAAGCACTGTTCTCATAGGGATTCTACTCATCTAAGGCATGTTTCTCTCAAAGGGTATGTCTATTATTTAACATAAAAGCTAAGATCTTTCATTTTCTCCAACCCTGCTGAGCGCAGAGAAACATATTTAGCCTTTAGTATAAATCTGGTGCTCTTCAAATATCAGAATCTTAAGTGTTGCAGGAGAAATGGAAACATGCATTTGTATCTAATACCAAATGTCACCGATGTGTTGTTGAAAGCAGCTGATCAATACTCACTATTCAGCTGAATAGCAGCATATGAATTGCTCTTGACTGAAAATTAAGGTGGTGGGAAGCAAACAAGTAACGGAAACATTCTTAGAAAGCAAATTGAAAACTGCCAAGAGATAAGAGAACAAGATAAATGGATTTTGTTGTTGTCGTCGTTCTTTCAAGGTACATAAAGATCTCTTTGGATTCTACATGATCAAGTGTGCAGCTGGATAAACGTCTTGTCTGTTCAAGTGGAAGCAAACATTATGAGTCTAACAACCTACCCGTAATAAGAAACTTTCAACATTACTGTGGTTATTAAAATGAAGTGATAATTGAATGCCCTCCTCAGGCCTTTCAACAGCTCTTCTCCATCAGCGTAATTGATGGTTAGTCTTTGCACCCCAATAAATGGCAAAAATGAACAATTATGCCATTAAAGCAGACTTGCAGTCAAAGCCTCGAATCGCATTACTTAAGCAGCAGCCCTTTATATGGTAGCAAAATAGCATACTTTACTGTTAGAAATTTGTATTAAAGTGCCCTCCAAACAGGTATATCGGAAGTCTACACCCACACTAAAGTTCCTGTTAAAATAAGCAAGGTGGGATAATGGGAAAGTGTGTATATTTTTGGGTGACATTATATGAGGAAGTAGCGCCCCCAAACATATGTAAAAGTTCACCTTACCAAGAAATGTAAGATGCACAGCACCCGAGTCCCCTAATTTTCCTACCTCCCCAAGACCATTGTTCCTTCTCAGACCACCATCCAAATGGACTTTCTATACAGTGGTACCTCGCCAGACGAATGCCCTGCAAGACGAATTTTTCGCAAGACGCATTGCGAATCGCAGTTTCCCATAGGAATGCATTGAAATTTAATTAATGCGTTCCTATGGGCAAAAAAAAAAGAAAAGAAATTTCAATGCATTCCTATGGGAAACCGCGATTTGCAAGACGAATTATTTTGCAAAACGAATTGACTCGTGGAACAAATTAAATTCGTCTTGCGAGGCACCGCTGTCCTGGGGCTCTGCAAATGGATTGGGCTGTGATAGGGGAAGGTTAACAGTATGGTCCAAGATTGCTCCGTCAGCACACAAAAGGCCTTTCATATTAACTTTCTAGTAGTGGTGGTAGTAGCAGGAGTAATCATATTGATTGTGCAGTATTGCAGCTACCACCTGGAGCTACAAAACCTATAGCCCAAGAGTCTTAGTGAACCCATCACATTAATGTGATGGCCAGCTTTCTATTTAACGGTAATAACTATTAACATAAAACCCTGGTTAATTGCTTGATTATGGTGATCCACGAATCAATTTGTCATTTGCCTAAGCAACTACTGAAACTACTAAAAGATAGCAGAGGTCTCACCAGTGGGGTTTGCTGCCAAATTGCATAATAATAATATTAATAATATGCCATCCATCTGACTGGGTTGCCCCAGCCACTCTGCTTACATTTTGTGGTTCAGTTGTGGCAGGAATGTTATAGAAAGCAGGATGGTACTGCAGTGGCCTTTCATTTTAATGAGACTCATCACCACCCTTGTCAGGCGTTCACCAAAAATATATGGGACTGCTGGAGACTACACCCTCCATGGTAGGAATGGGATCATCGGAGGAGCATGGGATGATGGACAAGACTCAACTCATGCCATGCAGACTACAGCATGCATGGGAGACCTACATGCTTTCATTCATGTCCACAGCCTTGAATGTACATCATGGAAAATGTAGCTCCTGCTGCCCAGGGCAACAGACATATACAGAAGTATTTTTGGTCTGCATGCACACTCGCAAGGTATGCTGGTTCTCTGGATTTCCATTAGTGGCCCCAGCCTGTTAGTCCTCCAAATTGTGATCAAATGACAAGTATCTAAAAGCATCAATTATATAGACAACTAACTTCGGTGGATGCAACCTAATTTATTCAGGGTTTTTAAAAAGTGCCCTATGATATAACCTACAAACATATGTGTATCCACCAGCTTTTAACCTTGTGCCATGAGATCTTAACATATCTGAAGGGCCCATGAAAAGGGAAAACAACTTTATGTGAACGAGATCATTCTGAGGTCTGAATGTCAAAAACCTAGTTTCAAGTTGTAGCATTTTAAACTGCTTTTGATGAATTTGGATGTTGAAAACAAGAATCTCTGGAGAGCCGGAAAGGTTGACATGCAAGAAGGTAAAACCCATTTACAAATATAAAATGAGAAGCTGTTTATATCACTCAGTTGAAAATGTGAATTGACGAAAGCGTTTATGAAATAGGCAGGTACACAGGGACCTCTTTACTGCATAAAGCCTAGTAATTGCAGGATGTTTAAAGTGTGTATTTGTGCTGCTTCGAGCAATGAGGTTAGGAAGAGGAACACAAGAACAGAAACAGAATTCAAATGTATAGCAAAGGCATGCATGCTTTACATAAAAGCATTAACACAAAAACAGGCAAGTAGAGAACCACAAGAGGTAGTCCAGGGTACAAATGAATTGGTTTAATTAGATTAATCAGCTAAAACTTAATTGCTGGATCTTAAGAGTGAACACTTACTGAAACTATTTCACAGTTCCACTGTACTGCTGTAATAAGAGAATGAATTTTACAAGTATCATAGGTAGCCTTCTATCCAAAAGTAGTATCTTCCATGTATTAAAGGTTATGTTTTCACACCTCCTACTTCAGCATCTCAAGCACACCTATTATCAAGGTTGGGATAATATTCAGTGCGATCCTAATTTGGAAGGAGGATCCCAGGCAATGTACGGTTGCAGTCTCAACTGGTTAAAAGGCAGATCAATATTCAACTTTTTAAAACCTGGTTGACAGCTTTAAATATTTATTACTAGCATTAATCAGATGTTTCGCCATTTGCATCTCTAGCGAGGCACTTGTTGCATATGCATTATTGTGAAGTCATTTTTTTTTTTACTTTGAACTGAGAACATAAACACACATCATAGAAAGTGCTCTCCCAAGGAAAAAAAGACCTGAAAGCTGTGGACAGAATTGCACACAGTTGCACTGTATGCAATCAAAATTGGTAATTATTTATAGCATGGACAATTATAATCCTTAGTTTTCCAAGCCATGGACGCTAAAAGTCACATTCCCACTAGAAACAAACAAAAATTAGATGCATGAGTGAGAAACAGCTGAGGACGCAAGCTATTAAATATATGACTGAGATGTTCAAAGGAGGAAATGTTGGTTTACAAAACTTTTCCTAACCTTTCGAGTCTCCTTAAATTTCGTCCAATCTAATCTAAAGAACAATTTCAAAAACCAGGCTTTCAGCCCTGAAGCCCACTCCCATGATCCCTAGCTAACAGGACCAGTGGTTGGGAAAGATGGGAATTGTAGTCCAAAACATCTGGAGGGCCAAAGTTTGGGGATGCCTGTACTAGAGACTCTTTAATAGTAGACAGGTTTGCCCCTTATTAGTGAGTTCTCTCCCTGGAAGGCCACTAGATGTGCTCAACGGGGCCCTCTCTGGTTGTCTCATTCCTCTTTGTGAACCAATGGCTCGGTCAAGGCTCTGCAACGTTCTCCATACAGAAATGTTGAAAACCAATGGGAAAGTTGGAACAAAGTCAGATATAGCCTATTGGCTAGCCTGGTAATATGAAAAGTTTATCATACAATGTGGCTCTTCTAGACTTTAACACCGAAAATGTTTAAAAACAACAGCAAAAGCACCCAATTTCATAAACCCACATTTCAAAAATTCAGTTCCCTATACCTGCTCTACCTAAGCAAAACCGAAATATTTTATATACTATTTCAAATATAATACATTAATATGTTAAAACACTCATATTGCTGGGGGCAAGCAATTACTCATAATTAATTGTTTATACAGAAGGAAAGAAGGTGAGACCTTCTTTGCATCTTTTCCAAGTTCAGTCCATTGCAAAAGGAAGTGGAGAATCAAAGCCATCTGGATCATGCACCTAAGTCCAAGGATCAGCCCCCTTTCATCATCAGATACTAGAACACGTAACACTTATTTGAAGAGAGGAAACTGTTTTATGCATAGAACGTATTTCCATAGGCATTTCAGAAGAGGAAGCCCAGATTTTTATTATTAGACAACCTTGTCCACTGACAGTTAAAATCCAAACTTCTTATTAAAAGCGACAGCCAGTTTTGAACAAAATCTGAATTTCTGAAGCACAACTGGTATGTGCTTTGGTCATGAAAGAGGCTCCCAAAAATAGCTTTTACAGATATGTTCCTAAAGAATGCACTGAAACATTGCCTAAGAGTGACTAGTGAAGATGCCCAGGCACTAGGATACTGCCTGACATCTCCACCATCTGGAGGTGCATCCCGGGGGAATCCTTGAATCTTGACTATTTTCACACACTAGCAACACATCCTGTAGAATTCTATCCGTTATGTTTTATCTGCACAATCAGAATGAATTTTAGGATCAAAAAAGTTGTCCTGAAAAATACTACTTTTGAGCAGCCTGGCCCCCAAAAGGCAGCTAGGCATTCCGTTTTGGCGACCATTTGGTGCCTAGCTTATATTTCTGAGTTTCTAACACTGGTTGAAAGTTTAGAGTTCTTTTTCAAATACTCGGGCAGTTGGCATGGGATAACATATGATACACAATAGCAGGCACCCCCAACCTTTGGCCCTCCAGACGTTTTGGCCTACAACTCCCATGATCCCTAGCGAACAGGGCCAGTGGTCAGGGATGATGGGAATTGTAGTCCAAAACATCTGGAGGGCCAAAGGTTGGGGGTGCCTGCACAATAGCAATATGCACGAGCTGACTAGCATTGCTCTATACCAGGCACAGGCAACCTTGGCTCTCCAGATGTTTTGGAACTACAACTCCCATCATCCCTGACCACTGGCCCTGTTAGCTAGGGATCATGGGAGTTGTAGTTCAAAAACATCTGGTGAGCCAAGGTTGCCTTTGCCTTCTCTATACATAAGAACAAATCTTACTTATCAGACGTATCTGAAAACTATGTTCAATAGATTGAAAGATTTCAACCCGAATGTGTCAACAACATTTCTTCACCAAGGGCACAGAAACAGGAAGTTACTTTGCCAAAACGTTAGTATAAATAGACTTTATTGAAGTCAGTACCTCTGTACTGAAGCTGGAGATTGTGTCTACATAAGCATGTTGTAACATTTCACAACTTCTAAAAGGAATGTCAACAATTACAACGATCATGCATGCCATGGTCGATAATCACATTTTAGAAGCATTTTCAACCATTTCTAAAGAAATGCTTATAACATTGTTATATATTTATATTTATATAGAGAACTACTTTCAATAAACTGCAAAACATTGATCAGCTTTTCCAGTATGAGCTACAGTGTGAACACAAAAGAGAGGCATACGCGTTTAATTTATGAAATCAGAATGAAATATTTACTGTAAAGAAAAATTAAAAAGCTTTCAAATAAAGGCCATTATTGAACCAAAGCAAAGAGCACAACTTGGAACTTAAGAGTTCATTTATTGTTTAAAGCTGTCCTCTTGAACAACTTCAATTCAAATAATAAATTCAGTACTGCGAGTATTCCTTGGACTGAAGTTTGGCAATGATGCGGTCCAACTGTCTCTTTGCTTCACACTGTGGGAAATTGCTCATGTCATAATATTGAGGGGCAATTTTCACCAACCTGCCAAAGAAAGAAAGGTTTGTCACTTGTGCACAGATCTGAATATCATGCAGGCGATAGCAGTGGCCCAATTAGTATCTACTTATGATAATTAGATTATCAATCTCCTTAATAATGCCTGGAAATATGGAAATCCAGTTTATGTATTTAAAAAATGCTACTGAAAGGACCAATTCAAAATAAAAGGCATCTCCAAGCAGTAAATATACTTACTACTCTGAAACTTACAAAATTCAAACAATCAAAAGAAAAAGCTTGAAACACGCAGTGATTGTCAGGAGGGTTTTTAAAAATCTTGTGTATATATAATACGAAGAAAGCCGTTTTTACCATGCATTAAAATAAAAGTCAACGTTTATTGACTCGGAATAATATGCAAGTTGGAGACAATATTTGGATACTTCAACCAAAAGTCAATTATGTAGTTGTAAACAGTGTAGACATTAGTTACCAACAGCTAGATTAAATAATAGATAAGAGTACAGCATCACAGGAGGAATCTCTGATTGTAAGTCAAGTTCCAGGCAATAATACAAATGCATGACGAAAATATACAGGAACAATGACACTGCATTCAGATGTTTTAGAACTGATAGGAACAAACATTATGGCTTCACTAAAAAGCAAAAGGGGCTTGTCGCAGGGCCTTTAATGGAATATACACTTCTTTCTATCCATTTTTTCACATTTGGGGCTAAAATTATGAGCATCAACCTTAAAGGTGATTTATCAAAAAGTCTCAATATTGCCTAATTCTATGAGCTGGTTTAGATGCAATATTGCCGACCCTTGAAAATACAGCTGGAGAACTGAGAATGCGGCTCAAGCGTTCATGCTCCCTTCTGTCAAACCCTCAAATTTCCACCCTGTTTTCCTGGTTTTATAATCTGCCATTACATATGAACTGAACATATGGATAACTGGGAACCATGTAGAAACCACAATTAATTTCCAGTTCTGGTTTGCAGGCAAACTACCATTTGTACAATTCAGATGTAAACAGGATGGGTAACTGCAAGCCCAAGCTGATGATGATAACCTCTCAGTGAATCTAATAGCAGAGGTCATTTCTGCTATTTCTCGCCTAAGGAAAAAGACCATAGCTGATGGTGGAGCACATGCTTTGCATGCGAATGTTTCCAGGTTTAAGTCCCTGGAATCTCCAAACAGAGCTGGAAAAGATTCCTACAAGAAACCCAGTAAAGTTGCTGCCAGTGAATACAGGCAATACTGAGAAAGATGGACCAGTGGTCTGACCCAATCTAAGGCCACATCCTAGGTGCAGCTACGAAAGAAACGAGGATAATAAATGGGGGGAAATGAAGGTGGCATTATTTAAAGAAGCAGGTGCAGAAGTGACAAGTGAGTCCTATTTCAAAGCTTTCATTCCCTTCTGGATCTTTCTGCAACATGATCTCTTCCACGGGGACCAGACTATCTATCAAAGCAGAACACACGTCTTGTTACAATTGCTTTTTTCCATTGAGATTTGGCCGCTATTCAATTGTTAGTTGAAATTCCATATGTATTCAAGTATTAATTGCCAACCCAATTCAAAATTGCATGTGCAAAAGGTAGCATGCATGTGGCTGCTGACAAAACATTAAACAAATAGGAAAACAGCAACATGGAAACATTTGTAAATGTAAAAAAAGGAGGGGAGGGGCACTTGCGGGTGTAATGCGAGCTTGTCCCTTAACTAGAAGTAAAGCAGTGGACTGCACAATTGCACACTTGCTCTCTTGTAACACCACCACCACTTTCAGCATGATTTGCTTAGTGTCTCAAATAAATACCCTTAACCACTGTGAGAAAAGCTGGCAGTGTTTTAAATCAAGCTCTGAAATTCAGAAACTCTCCCCAGCTCACATTATCTGTAGCAACAAGAGTATAATACAAGCACTCCTCAATAAAAGTTTCTTTTTTAAAATCTGCTTGCTTGCTTCTGCTGCAAAACAAATCAAAACAAAACAGAAGGAACCTAACTTCTGTTTACAGCATAAAGGCCATGCTTTCCAACTTCCAGGTTGGCAAATGTATAAAACCAGCCATTTGAACAAGGAAAATGAGACAACACAGGTTTTTTTTATAAGAATAATTGAAACTGAAGGTCCAGAAAGGAGATGTTTCAAGCAGAAAGGTCCAGAAAGGAGATGTTTGTTGGTGGTCTAGGGCTCCAGAATCCTTTTAATTTTTCCTTACAACTCTCAGGAAACTTTCATAAAAAACAAACATGAAATGTACTTTTAAAATCAGTAATGTGTTGAGAGAGAAAAAGACACATAATAAGAGAGAGTTTTGAAGAAGGCGGCTTACCATTCTGGCTTGATGTCTGTACAAGTGCGGATGTAGTTCTTTGTGGTAAGAACAAATTCGTTGTAAAGTACCCACTCAGGCTTGTGATCAAGAACTGTGGAAGGATGCAATTGCACTACCTGGTTGTCCTTCACTGTTAGATAGTGTCCTGTCCGTTCCAAATGTGCCACCTATATTGACAACATTCACATTCACATCAGAAATGTGGTGCCCTGCTGTGCTTCTCCCAAGATACTAAACCTCTTGGAAAATATGGAAAAACAGCACTTGGCTGTTCTTACGCCAGTTATTCTATTATCAAAGCTTAGCCACCTCAAACCCCAACTGAGCAACAACCTTCAAACCCATACATGGCAACAGGGGCATTTCCCACACTCGGAACACAGGTTCGAATTCTGGACAAATTAAAAATCTCCTAAAATAATTGGAAATGTGAAATTATAATATGAAGATCATCTGAAATGTAATGCTATTTAGAGCCCAAAGCAGCGCTGCGGCACATATTTATAATAACAATTAAAAGTGGGGGGGGGTGTGTGAAAATATGAGCAATAGAATTAAGCATTAGAAAACAGAGATGCAACCCTTGTAATCAGCCAAAAGAGTTACTGGTAACCAATTCCGTGCAAGGCAGATCTGCCAGTTGCCCCAATCCAGAAATCTCAGGTATATTCTTAAGGGTTGTATCTATAAAATGTGTCCCGTTCATACAATGGCTTTTGCTTGTACAGCAGAGTTCCTCTCCTCACCATGTCTCCACCTAACTCTGTTCTGGGGGATTAAGTGTGATCCCCCAGGAACAGAAGAAGTCCTTGTGCAAATGGGACAGTCCCTTGCTTTTAAACTCCCTGTAACTGGGTTAGATAATCTGCATTCTATTAAAACGGCAGCTCATACCATGGATTAAACTAATTATAAACCACTTGTAGGCTTCCCATGGATGTCTTGGTTGGACACTGTGAGAACAGGAATGTGGACTTTTGGGGCTTTGGTCTGATCCAGAAGGGCTGTTCTTATGTTCTCGAGTGACCACTTTCAAAATACAATCTGCTCTCATTCACTATGGCCCAACCTGTACTTAATAAAGGAGGGACCTGGCTATTCCACAACAGTTCAGTTGTAGAGTATAGGTCAAAACGTAAGCAAACATTAAAACAAAGCACCCAGCTATAATAATTTACCCATATATAACATATAATTGGAAGTCCCCCACTCCACCCCCGGTAGGTCACATATCTAAAATTATGCAGTTTAAAAGACAGCCTGTTTTTTATAATCTCTTAAATCTTTCATTAAACAAAGTATGTATGTTTATTTTTTAAAAAATGAGTATCTACTCTGCAAGGAGGCAACTACCAGAGGCAAAAACTAACCAGCATGGTGCCACCAATGTAAAGAATTGCATGAGAAAAGAGACAGGTCCCAATCCTAAGGAGCCTCAGTGTCTCTATTTTAACAGATGGAGAGACAGAGAGAGGAGCACTTTTCAAAATGTGCCGTGTTAGAATTCCCCTATGCTATTTGCCTGTCTGTCAGAGTTGCCCAATAATCAGGTTGTATAAATCATAGCTAAATACTAAACACATTTTTAATCATTTCGAAGGGGTGCAGAATTACAGATTTCCATGTATTTTATATGCAACATACCTGCATGAAGTAACCAGTAACCAAAGCCTTCCTAATATTGATGTAATAGTCCCTGCTTGTGAAGTCTGTGCTTCTACGCGGCAAATTAAATCTGTCCATGATTCGTGACAGCTGTTGGCGTACATTGTCTGCAGACATCAGGGACCTGTAGTTAATGAAGTTGTCATAACACCACTGAACCGATTCATGATCTGCAATGTTAAAAAAAAAAGTCATGAATCATCTAAAAATGAACATTTTACCAAATTAAAACAAGTACACAAAGAGAAACCAGCTGAATGGTCAACCCACTGAACCGATTAAAAAAACCGAATGACACTGTTTTATTTAAACAGCAACTGCTACACCTTTTCAGCTGCTCTTAATTTGCGTCTGCTGTCGGTAAATAAGATTACAACGACAAGTGGACAAGAACTGAAGTGGCTAGAAATTAGGGGGGGCACAAAGAAAATAAAAAATACTGAATTGCTAAGTTTTTCAAAAAAAAATTAGCTCAAGGAGATAATAGGAAATCTGATGGGAGAAAAGGTAAACAGTAGGAAGTCATTATAGGGTAGTACAACCAATGGGTTATTTTTTTACAAGTTCTATACATCTAGAAATGATTTTGTCGTACCATATATGAACAAACTAGCTGTTTTCAGGCTATGGACAGCTGCTACTTTCTAGGAATTTTTTTTCCTAAAGAACATTTATTCTGATCCATTAGCACATAGGTGCAGCAGCTGGAATTATGCAATCCTAGTCCTTTCTAAAGGAAGCTTGGGAAAACGTGCATTCACAAATGCACACAAACACCCAGTTAGTATTGTTTCAACTTTCTAAAGAGGGCTACATGCACACAACCTTGGCTCTTGGATTGACCAGTGGAATTACATGGGACAATATCCCTCTTCAGATATTCTTTTAGAAACAAGCACACACCATTGCATTACAGTGAGAGCAGAGATGAGCCTGTTTGATGGGTCTGCTGCATTCCTGCCGACTCCCTACACAATTTAGAACCTTTCATGTGGAGAATTTCACTTTCCAAAACATGGAAGGCAATGAATGAAGCTGGTGATGGGCATATGCCAGAGAAGGAGGGCCAACTCTCATGTTCCCCCTCTCACTCTAATCGCACAACGTTTGAATGCACAAAGAGGAAGATCCCACAGAAGGAAACACAAGCACTAAGTACCATGAAGCCTGAGGAATGCTGCAATTTTACCAGCCATTCACATTCTTTCAATGTGGAAATGTGCTGGTGTTACCAAATAGAACAGATTTGCCCTGCTGAAGAAACCTGAAGACCATCTATGAGCTCTTCAGAGAGCACATAGGGATATTCAAACTATAGATGAAGAATGTGCATAACAGCTGTGATACAAATGAATAAAATAGGCAGCCTGTAACGATAAAACTTCAAACCATAAGGAACACATTTTCTACCACAGAATTCTCACAGCCAACTAGTACCTGCCATTACACTTCTGATCTTCCATTTTAACATTAAACGCTCTTTGCTTTGCTTATTTCAACTACTTGGGAGAAGAGCGAATCTATTTCGAGCTATTTTCCCATCTGCCAAGCCACTATTTTCAAATTTTAATTTACAGATTATGCAAGGAAGTGCAACCTCTGTGTCAGGTAAATTCTGTGTCAGGAAGCAGAGTAATTTACTATTTCATAGAGATAGGGATCAGTTTTGACATGAAAGCTATTGATAGAAAATAAGAATTGAAAGCTAGGGTGTCATTCAAAGTAATTCTTTGGAAGAGAGAATTGGTTTATCTTCTCTTGTCACTGTGATCTTGGTCTTACTTCTTACATAGACTTGACTAAAGAGTGATGTTATTGGAAGATTGAATGCATTAGTACAGACAACACTCAAGAAGCAAACAATATCCCTGTGACAAAGTTATCACAAATACTCTGTCTTCTGAATGAACACCTATCTACCCATTACTCAGTGTCATTCAGAATAATTGTAGCATTCCAAAACTCAGGCACTTCAGCTAGCTGTGACTGGTCTCATATTCAGGAGTGCAATACGTTTTGAGCCTGCATTTTAATCTAGAATTCCAGTTCACCTTCCCCCTCCCCACTGAGAAATTTTCAGAATGTCCCTAACAAAAATTCCAACTTTGAGTCATTAATGTCCTCACCAATTTAGCACCCAGGATCTCTAAATAATGGAGATTGATTGGTCTCTTATTAACAGAACACTCAGACTTAATTTCATTTCAGTCATGAGCAGAAAAATACATTAAATATTTCCTTTCAAGTATAGCCAGGGGTCCTCAAATTCTGGCAGGCCCTGGCAGCCAAAATTTTATTTTCTACTGTCTAGATGTGATGTCCTATCACACTATGATATTACAGCAGTTTTATATGCATTTTCAAAACAAGTATCAATTTATCCAGAGTGAAGTTAGGGTTAAACATGGGATTTACAGTGAGGGGAATAAGTATTTGATCCCCTGCTAAATTTGCCTGTTTGCCCTCTGACGAAGAAATGACCAGTCAATAATTTTAATGGTAGGTTTATTGTAGCTGTGAGAGATGGAATAACAACAGGAAAACCCCCAGAAACCCAGAAGACAAAAGTCAGAGATTGATGTGCATTATAATGAGTGAAATAAGTATTTGATCCCTTTGCAAAAGATGACTTAGTACTTGGTGGCAAAACCCTTGTTGACAATTACAGAGGTCAGACGTTTCTTGTAGGTGGCCACCAGGTTTGCACACATCTCAGGAGGTATTTTGTCCCACTCCTCTTTGCAGATCCTCTCCAAGTCAGTAAGATTTCGAGGCTGATGTGTAGCTACTCGAACCTTCAGCGCCCTCCACAGATTTTTCGATGGGATTAAGGTCTGGAGACTAGCTAGGCCACTCCAGGACCTTAATGTGCTTCTTCTTGAGCCACTCCTTTGTTGCCTTGGCCGTGTGTTTTGGGTCATTGTCTTGCTGGAATACCCATCCTCGACTCATTTTCAATGCACTGGCTGAGGGAAGGAGGTGCTCACCCAAGATTTGATGAAACATGGTCCCGTCCATCGCCCCTTCGATGCGGTGAAGGTGTCCTGTCCCCTTAGCAGAAAAACACCCCCAAAGCATAATATGTCTGCCTCCATGTTTGACAGTGGGGGTGGTGTTCTTGGGGTTATAGGCAGCATTCCTCCTCCTCCAAACACGGTGAGTTGAGTTGATACCAAAGAGCTCAATTTTGGTCTCATCTGACCACAACACTTTCACCCAGTTCTCCTCTGGGTCATTCAGATGTGCATTGGCAAACTGCAGATGGGCCTGTACATGGGCTGTCTTGAGCAAGGGGACCTTGCGGGCTCTGCAAGATCTCAGTTCTTCACAGCGTAATGTGTTACCAACTGTTTTCATGGTGACTATGGTCCCAACTGCCCTGAGATCCTTGACAAGTTCCCCCCGTGTAGTTCTGGGCTGCTTCATCACCGTTCTCATGATCATTGCAACTCCGCGAGATGAGATCTTGCATGGAGCCCCAGACTGAGGGAGGTGGGCAGTTATTTTGTCTTTCTTCCATTTGCGAATTATTGCACCAACTGTTGTCACCTTCTCACCAAGCTGCTTGGCAATATTTAGCAGGGGATCAAATACTTTCCCCCCTCACTGTATATGAAAACTTTAGAATAAGTGTGAAATAGATTTTTTTGAAGCAGTCGAAGCCACACACACAAGATACTCTAAAAGTTGTAATGTCCAACCCAGCGCAAAGTGTTTCTTTCCCAACCCCAGTTATCATATTGGCCTTATTATAGAGAATAGAAAAACTATCGCTCCAGGCATCACAGTTCATCTTCAAAAGCCACGTGTTTAACAGAGGCCTCAGAGCCAGTGAAAGAGAAGTGCCTGACTCAAACTCCTAGGAGCCAAGGTCCCTTCGACTTTTACTTAGCAATTATTTAGGACCCTGGTCACCACACAAACAACCTGGTATATTTTACAATTACTTTAAGGTTTTGCCTTATTTTCAAGTTTTGTTATTCCTTTGGCGCAGAGGGAAAGCTTATGCTGAAACTGTGAGACAGAGGGAAGTTTTTAATGTGTGGTGCTTTACTGTATTCTGGAAGCTGCCGAAGTGGCTGGGGCAACCCAGTAAAATGGGTGGCATATAAATAACAACAACAACAACAACAACAACAATCTACTGCTAACTACCATTATTATTATTATTATTATTATTATTATTATTATTATGAATTATTTATTATTATTTATCATAATCATGGCCTTCCTGATTTGTACACAGTGCTATGCCACACTGGCTAAAAGTATTTCATCTTACAGATAATCTCTCTTATAAGCAGTAGCGTGTAACAATGCAGTAGAGCAGGCATGCCCAAACTTCGGCCCTCCAGATATTTTGGACTACAATTTCCATCTTCCCCGACTACTGGTCCTGTTAGCTAGGGATCATGGGAGTTGTAGGCCAAAACATCTGGAGGGCCGCAGTTTGGGGATGCCTGCAGTAGAGGAAGATCTACAGCAGGAGTGAATACCGACCTATCAGATTGTCAACACTCTATATCAGCAAATAATACAAGCAGCCCAGCCAGTTTATACTTACTTTGTTTGAAAGCATGGTAGACATTCAGCAACGTCAAATGATCTCCATCTATGTGGGCGAACCTCATCTTGGCCTCATCCGCCGCTTTCTTGGCTTCCGTGGGGCGAACAAAACACTGTGGGACTAAACAAGGTTGGTATGGGCCCAACACAAACGCCCATATCGATGAGTCACGCATTCACAGATAGAGGAATAAGGCCTAGCTAGGTCAGTTCACAGAGCATAGGGCAGGGCAGGATGGCCTCCAACTGCATCTTGGACTGTCTACTACCTTGATTTGGTACATCAACACCTAACCACATCTGCAAGACAAGAGGGTTTCAAAGCTACAGAATGCCTGATTATTTTGACTAGAAGTAGGCATCAAAAGAAAATCTGAAGGCCATCAAAGCTCCAGTTAGGTAATGGAAAGATCATGTGACCCCCGTACAAAACCAAGTGCTGATAGCTCTGCCTTGCAGTGGAGACAGTGAATTAGATCCAGCGCCCCTCCCTCAAATGGAAGAGCTGCTTCTACTTGTGGAAGGGACTGGTACCAGATGGAGGAAGGGGGATAGGGTTTTCACTGATTCCCCCTTCTCTCTGCAACCTCCTTCAGTTCCCACATGTTCCAGAGGACACCGCCCCCCTCCGCCCCCAACACCAAGCCTCTGGAGAAGGTTTTTCCGTGGTCACAGAGGACTGCAGGGAGAAGGAAGAACGGGAGAAAACTGCTTCCCACCCTTCTAGCAGGAATGTCCCATGGGAACTCTGGATCCAACCCAATGAACATTTAAATAAGCAGTCTATGGCAAATGACCAAGATACACAGCAACCCTTGTAAAATGTTATGCCAACACCTAATCTAATCATAGAGAATATTAAGATGCATTATTCCTCCGTCACCAACAGCGGGCATTGCTATCAGCACTGGCAGACAGAAACATAGGTGAATAAGCATATTTAGATATAAACGTGTGTACGTGTGTATAGCAGTCCAGGGCTCTGAAGTTAGCGGCAGTGGTGGAAGGTAGACTGCTCAGCAGCTTTTTCAGTCCTTAACAAGCAAATCTGAATTTAGTGCATTGTTGACTCTACTAGTGCTCTTTACACATTGAACTCTTTAAACAATGCATTTTTTCCTGATTTAATTAAAAATGTCAAATTGAAGGATAATTAATAACCACAAGTAGTGATTTTACTATTTATGGTAGGTAAACACTCCATAAAGCAGCTCATTTGATGCTAGCACAAGCTTCTCTGACTTATAGAAATTATGTGTATGTCTTTCATACATGCTTCTAAGTCTTTCCCCTAGAAATTTTGTGCAAATATTCCACTTAAAACCTACACGTGTTTAACTAAAACCAAACATAATGGATGATGAAAGAACAGAATGAATGTCTACCTGCCATTTAAACTTCATGGTATTTTTGCTTTGGTCACAACCAAAGTTTAAAGAGGCTCCTATCACTATTTTTAAAAAATAAGTAATACAGTCGTACCTCGGGTTGCGAACACCTCGGGTTACGAACAACCCGGGTTACGAACTTCGCAAACACGGAAGTATTTTCGCCCCGTGCGCATGCGCAAAGCGCGAAAATAGCGCTTTGCACATAACGGCGGTTCGGGCCCTTTTCGGGTTACGAACTGCGACCTGGAACAGATCGCGTTCGTAACCCGAGTTACCACTGTACAGACAACTTTTACATTGGTCTTTTAGCCTCCTAACTGCACAGACACACTGGGAAAAGATTGATAACAATATGAAAATTGAATATTCTGCACAACTGCAATATGTCAACAGAAGTACTGCAAGAACCACACTGTTTACAGTGCATAATTTAAAAAATGAACCAAAGTCCATTCTACAAAACAGAGTAGTCCAAAGACAGGAAATTCTTTGAATTATTTGGCTCTAAGGCTAATAAAAAGCATTCATCATTATGGCAAAAATCCATTAATTCATTGGTGTAATAACTAGTATTTACATATAAAAATTAGTTGTGTTATTACTGTAAGTTGTAGAATGAAAAGCTGTACTTTTTATAATTTGCTTAAAGGCATCTTATTATGGCTTTAGTTTAAAAATTCAAAATTACTTCAGTTTGGGTAGCTTTGGTAAGCAGTACTATTTCCTCTTTCATTTTATCTAACATTTATGTCCATTTAATTTTTTGCACACATCTATACCCACACACCTGAAACTCAGGGAGACTTACTTCTGAGTAGACTGGTATAGTCCTGTACTCTAAACCCAGGGTGTCATGGCTCCCTTCACAAATATGTTTATTGATTCTGTTGGTGACACTTTAGAAAGCAACATGATTTTAGAATACTGCACCTTAACTGCATCCAAGGAAATAGCTATCCCTCAGAATAAGATTAATTTTTTTTAAGATTGTGTGCTAGTAATAAAATACTGTAACAAATAATGAATGCACCCGTTCTTAATTTTAAAAGCATGAAGGTATAAATATTTTGAAAAGTATTTGTAGAGGGCAAGGTTAAAGTAAAATGTCTTCCTTCAAAATACTGACATATGCAGTTAAAGAAATTAATACTATGCAGTTGGAAGCAAGAGCTCGCATCAAGTCTTTGATGGAAATGTATGGCATAAAAAGGCAGGCATCAACCTACCACCACCTCCGCAGAGAAGACAACAATTTACATGAAACAATTAGATTCTGCCCTGCCCAGCTGCTCTGAGTCTGAACTGTCAAAATTCTGCAATAAACATTGTAGCTTGCTTTTCGAAAAATATTGTTAATATGCTGCAATAATAAAGTGATGGATTGTCTTACTCAAAACCTTTTATCTTACTTGCCATCTTGTTGAGATCTTGTTGAATGTACAATACGGTGAGAAGTTACTATGGGAAGGGTTTAAGCACATACAAAATATGTATTTCTTGCCTTACCTGCACAGATTCTGAGCAGGTTTTTAAAAAAGATTTAGGCTGGTACCCAAAGAAAATACTAGTTCCACATGTCAAACAGGGCTCCGGGCTTGAGCTTCTCAAACAGCAGCATCCCTGTGCAAACCACTTTTGAAACTGAAGTCAACTTTCAAAAGCAGCATGCGATATGGCTGGGGATGCTTCTCAAAGTTTTAAAAATCCCACTAGGCAGGCCCAAGTCCTCAGATCCATCCAGGCAACTCTTTGGATTCCAGCCCTAATGAAAACTTGTCCACTGTAACAAAAGACTGCTGTTCAGACAAGTCCACACTACAATTTCTGCATCTGCCACCTTTTAAAAAAACTGTGACACATTAATGCTAAGAAAATGTTTTCTCTGCCTAGCATTCCCTTTTATCAATGAAAACCTGAGACGTTTATGCTAGGATTCTTCTACAGAAAAACTGGTACATACTAGCTATGTAAGTGGCGACCACAAGTTAAAGGGCTGAAGATAAAGTGGATTGTTATTACTATCAATCACTTGGTAACAAAAAAAATGGGCATAAGTTAAAAATTTAAGAGACAGAAATGAACTCCTATGATCTGGAATCCTTAGCAGGTATACTTTTTTTGCTGCCATGAGAGAAGTTAGACCATTTCACACACAATGACTTCTTTAGCTTCAGTGTTGATTTCATTTATAAACTTTACTCCATTATGTATCACACTATACAATAACTTTGAAAGGCACAGTTCAAACTTTTTAGAAGTTATAAGTCCTGTTGCAGGAACAATAATACAAGCTTCCCCTAACTGGAGATCTGTGTTTTGATTGGCATCTCTGTCCCTGCTATTACCTGACAGCATGGCAGTAATAGATAGAATCTCATTAGAACAGTTGTAGTCGCAACTTGCTATAACCATTTTAGCCAGCTGTGGATCGAGAGGAAATTCTGCCATCATGGATCCCAGTTCAGTCAAGTCTCCATCATCATTTAAAGCAGCTAGGTAATTCAAAAGCTCAAGTGCTCTCATCAAGGTCTCTGGAGCTGCAAAAAAAACACACCAATATACTCTTATAAATTAATCTGCCTTTAGGAAGCAAAAATGTAAGTACACTTTTATAAGCAATCTCATTTTCCATTTTTGTAGCTGACAAAATCCAGAATACAATCTACCAGAAAATTAAGTCACTGAGATTTAGCCACCAATGAATCAAATAAAACTCAAATCTGCTTTAGGGTTGTGTTCAACAAGAATCAGATCTGTTTTCGGATTAGCCATTTCTCTAAGTAGGGATATTGATGAAATTGTATTTGGCATAAAATACTTGCCAAAACCTATGGCAAGTTCTTATCTTTCTTTCTTTTTTATATATATATATAAAAAAACACTCGCAAGCCTTCTTCAGTCATTACTCAACAGGAACACAGGAAGTTGCCTTTTACTGAGTTAGACCATTAATCCATTTACGTCTAGATTGCATGCACTGTCTGGCAATGCAGTGGCTCTCCACGATTTCAGATTAGAGACCCTTCCAGCCATATCTCGGGATTGAACCTGATGCCATATGCTCTACTACTGAGATGTGGCCCTTCCCTAAACACTTTAAAAGCCAAATTGTTACAATACCTTGTAACACAGGATCAACACTGCATTCCAAAACAAGCTGCAGCCCAAGCAAATTATGGTGACCATTGCCTCATGCTGTTCATCATCAGAACACCTATCTTGCATTTTATGTGCCATACATTCACAAGTTCAGCAGGAAGCTAGCAAAGGCATTGTGGCTTCCATTTTTTACGCGTGACAAAAGAATACTGATTAGTTACTATTGGACTTCCTACTCATCTTTCTGTTTAGACTGATAATATGGTATATTCTCTTTAGGGAACGAATTTATTTCAGGCTACAGCAAAGCTCCTGACAAAACAACGATCTAGATATTGCTTATTATATTACTGCATGTTAAGTTTTTACAAAAAAAAACATACCTGGTGGGTCCATAAAATCAAAATGAACCAAATCATCTATGCCTAGTTTCTTCAGCTGTAATACCACAGAACCCAAGTTGGACCTTAGAATTTCAGGATAGGTGTTGTCCTGGAAAACAAATATTTTATTAATTTTGGTTTCACTTTAGTATTGTATCTGTAATTTTTCCCATTATCAGAAAGCATGAAGACTGCATCCACAGCTGGCACAGAAGACGACAGCCTCAGTTGGCCATACCCGGGGTTGTAAATGTGGTAGTTTTACCTGTCCCAATGGCCCAAGACACAATTAAACTATAGATCTCTGTCCATTAATATACTTACGTTCATTTATTGAACAGGACTTAGACTGGGGGGGGGGGGAGAGGGCGTTGTTGTTGCTTGTTATTAAATTATGCAGTTTTATGTTTTTAAATTGTAAACTATTCTGTAATTCTCAGATGAAGGGCATTATAGAAATTTAATTATATACCGGTATTTAAAATAATAATAGATGCAATGAAAACTGTATGACACAAAAGTATACCCATCATGCTGAAGATATAAACACAATAAGCACCCCTTTAAAAAGAAGTCAAAATAGATTTAATCTATATTGTTACGACAATGATGTCAAATTTATCAACCCGCAAGATTACATAAAGAAATTACAAAACAGTATTTCCCTTTGAAGTACTGGGTGTATTGGGGAGAGAAACATAACATCTGGCAATGCAAAACATTTTGTGTTCAATATCTGCTAAAAAGATTGGAATATCATTGTAAAACAGAGCAAGTTAAACTTTACAATGAAATGGATACAAGACCTAGGTCATTTTTAAAAAATTAATCTTTAGAAAAGTATCTGGAAGTAAAATGACAAAACTACATAGCACGTCTCAAAAACCATGCAAAATTATGCATACTTAAGTTATTCTATACTGGAAATGTGAAGAAAAGAAATGGGAACTTTATTTCAATTTATGCTGGCTTGTTCTTTTGCTAAGAAATACTGGTCTAACAGGGCAATCAAGAATAAAGACCCTTTTATACTGTTATTAATATTCCTATTTACAAAATCCATAAAGAGGCACTTCTACCTTGCTTGACAACAATGGCCACAATTGTTTATGCAAAGATCTGTGTATGTGTGTATGCAATGGTTAAGTATTCAATGGTAAAGTTCCATGGGCATAAATCTACCACCAGTGATGTTCCCATTAGCAGCAGCCAGCATTTAACTTAAAATACCTCAAACCAGAATTGGGTATTCTAGGGACAGAAGGACAGGGACTGGTTCATCGGGGAGGCCCCAGGATCAAGCCCCTCATTCATACCAGCATGGAGCTTTCTCATACTGAAAACCAAGGGATAGAATTGCACACACAAAAAGTATCCCTATGGGAGAAGGAGGCGGGAGGCAAGTCAGGGTCCCTCCCTGAACCTCCTACCTCAGCTGGCACAAACTAGCAGGACTTTGGCAGTGGGAGTTGACTTGCTTCCTTGTCCCCACCTGAGACGCACTCAGAATTACACTGTACTTGAGATCAAGGCAAATGAAAATGTTGAACATCTTCAATCCGAGAAGCAGAAGTAGTATCAGAAGAGTAATATCACACTCAACAACCTTCCACAACCAAAATAATCTAACAAGGCTGACAGTCAAGTCTTCTAGCATGATACATAGTTCGCAGCTCAAAAGGGAAACTATTATTACGTCTTTTGATGATGCATTTATTTTTGGACATCCTGTATTAAACTCTAGTGTAATAATTGGCTTCTAAAACAAATCTTTAAAAAAGGAATTTACGCACCTGCATCTCGGTTTTGTAAGCCTTCTCCGTATATAGTCGGAAGCACTTGCCTGGCCTAGTACGACCAGCACGACCAGCTCTTTGCTGAGCAGAAGCTTTACTTATTGCAGTCACCAAAAGAGACTCTACTCTTATACGAGGATTGTATACCTATTTGACGGAAGAGTTAAGTACAGAAAACTAGCATGAGTACTGCACACAAAGTTAAAACATGAAATATGTAAGAAGAAATCCATTCCAATAGGTGGCTTTTAAAACAAGGAATGAAACTAAGCCATATCTATTGCCAATATCTACTACTATTTTGTTCACTTTTGAAGTAGAATCTACTAAGCAGGTTGGTGTCACAGTTGGTTTTTAAAGCAAGAGAGAATGGCTTTCCACATGCTGCACTGGAGTTTTGTAACTAAGTGTAACTGAATCCTCATTGACTCAGAGAATCTTAGAGCTCGAAGGGACCCTGCAAATCATGTAGCAGTCCAACCCACTGCAGTGCAGGAATATGCAGCTATCTCACACCGGACACAAACCTGCAATCTTGGCGTTATGAGTACCATGTGCTATCAAAAATATTATTCCAGAAACTGAGGGCTGCTACAACATGAACTCTTATAGCACTGGTCTACTTGTTGCACAGCACTTGTACCTACTTTTTCCTTCCACTTACGGATCCACGCAATTAACCCCATTAACCATAAAAAGTAGAAAAGAACACCAGAGACAGGTCAATTCTAAATAATTCCATCTTAACTTCAGGGGAAATAATCTATCATGTATGAAAGAATCTATGTTTACCTTTTGCTTGGCAAATCCAGGATCAATGACAAACACAACGCCATCTATTGTCAATGATGTCTCAGCAATATTGGTTGACACAACTACCTGTTGAACGATATAATAGATATAATACCTGTTGAACGATATAATTTGAAGCCTTTTTGTCAGGATTTCAAAGCCAGCATGGGCTGCTTGAAAGCCCATTGCAATCAGCTCTGCAAAGGATTTCCCACCCACACTGCTCATTGTAACCTCCTTCAAACCTCAGAGGTTTAAACAAGCAGTGTGTACCTTAGTAGAGCTCTAGGGTGGGGAGAGGTGATTCGCAGCTTCACCCTCCCCCCTCTTCTGCTCTTGCCTGAATCATCCTCCTTTCCTCCCCCTCCCTTCCCTTCCTCTGCCATTGCCGCACCTCTGATGCCATGTATTACATCAGTTATAGAGTGTGTGTGGCTTCCCCAGAATGGCCTGGCAGCCTGAATGGGAAAGCCAATGCAAATAGGTCATGCTACAAGGGTTTCTGCTTGCAAACAAAAATAGCTTTCACTGTTATTCTGTTGCCACCTGCAATATAAGCACTGCCACATTATGTAACCCAGCTGCATCATTCAACGTGGGTGAGGTCTCCAAACACAAGCAAGCATACCTTATTTTCAGGGAGACCTTTCCTTCAGCCCACTGCTGAACAACAATCTGGGGCATGCCAACATGAGCAGAATTATAGTTGTGACCACTCTGTTAGTTGTTATCCCAAGCCCCACACTCTTTCTAACAGCTGAAGCTGGGAGGACAAAGCAGGGCCTTGAAAGAATGCAGCTCAGAAATATGAACATCTCATATCTTTATTCTAGATAACAGGTCTTCAAATGGTGCTGCTGGAACCACTAGTGGGTCAAGCCCTGATCCAAGGTGGGTCACAACAGGAACACTACCACCATGGTCAACAATTAAGAAATGGGTTCCCCAAAGCATGTTTGGATTAAAAGCAGGTCCCAGATCGGAAAAGGTTGAAGAAACCAGTTCTAGATCACCATACCAGGTGATTAATCATATTAAAAAAATGTTAGGTTTCTGGCTTCTGGCTACTTTGAACTTAAGAGAGAACTATAAAGTGTCATTATAATTATAACACTCACAACTATAAGTCTGCCAAATCACCTCAAGGCTGCTTTGGTACCATATGGTGCCTTGAAACATCAGTTTGAGAAATAACACGTCGATCCAGTTCTCAAACTGCATACTAAGATTCTCCTTTTCCCACCCCTCTATTGAAATTTTTCTAAAATTCTATTTCACTGAAATCTTTTAAATCATACATTTAAAGTTAATACATTAATGATTACAAATTAAGTTCATTGATTTCTTTATTTTTAAAATTAAACAACATGATTCATTTCTGTTTACAGGACAAAGCTAAACGCTCTGATTTCCATGTGGAAGAAAAGAACATTGCAGAAATCACAAATGATGAACTTAAACATCACAGCACCCTAAAATCAACTGGAAAGACACAAAGGGTGAGAGATGAGAAAGAATATTTCCCAAATATTATGGTAGAACGTGTGAAGCTCAAAGTTAAGTCTTTCCCCAAACATTACGGTAGAACATGTGAAGCTCAAAGTTAAGTTCTTTTGCGATGCACAGTAACCAGATTACGGCAATATATGCCAAGCTATAAAATATTTACAGTGTAATTCCATACATGTCTACTCTGAAATAAGTTTCACTGATTTCAATGTGACTCTCACGTAAGCAGGTATAAGGATAATAGTGTCAATAACTTTACCTTTCGTCCTATTGCACCATTTGTTTTTTTGGGAGGGGGAGGCTCAAAAATCCTCTGTTGCTGCTGTGGCGGAAGTGTAGAATATAATGGAATGATTTTAATGTCACCAACTTCAGGGCCCAGATCATCGATTTCACGCTTTATCCTCTTACAGGCTTCATCTATTTCCTACAGAAACAAGAGTCCATGAAAACTTTAAACTTTTTTCCAGCTTAATGGCTGTGAAGGCTTTTGGGGGAAAAGAAGACTCGCTACAAAACAAGTTATTTTTAAACTAATTTGGACATTTGTTGAATTTTCAATGGGACTTCCACAGCAGTTACAAGATGCCTCATAGTCTTTACTCCAATGAGCATAACAGCCTTATTTGCATTCAACACCCTTTTTCTTTTAGTCGTATTTCCTAATTAATTCTCTACAAATTGTACTAAAATTGAAATCTCTCACCCAGGAATATTAAACTGCACTCATGACCTTTTCAATTTTCAGAATCTAAAAGAAATTGATGTGCAAGATATTTTAAATAAGCCAATTAAGCTTTAATGTCACGTATCACTAATGCAATTATATGGAAGATTTGCTTCATTGTATCTAATGAGAACAAACACCTTTACAGTATAAACATAGATGCTCAAGAAGCAGCCTCCTCTCAGTCCAAGTTAACACGGTTTATGAAAGACCTCAGAACTCTTACTAAAAACTGTTTTGTATCTTCTTATGTAGAAGGCTACAGTATTATTGAACTTCAAGGTATTTATCAACAAGCTAAGATACTGTATTGCTAAAGTTCTGAGCAAGTCTCACCCATTAACTTATCCTATGGTGGAAAATACAGAATAACATGAATTGCAACATTATTACCACTTTATTTAATTCTAAAACAGATGAAGGCATGAACCATGCACTTTATACAGAGAGCTGCTACAGAAATTATGCTTCTACCACTTCTTTTCTAATCCAGACTTCAATGAAGATGTAGTTGTCTTTTGTTTCGAGTTCTATTCAACAATCTAGTATCACACCACCTACTGATCACTTTATACTTCAATAGAACTTGCTACAAAAAAGTCTCAAATATTAAGAGGGGAACTGGAACGGCATGAATATCTTTTTGAAATCAGAAACGGTTTTTTGTTTGTTTTTAGTTTCTTAGTGCTTTCTTGAAAAAATGATTTCAATGTAAAAAGAAATACCTCTATCACTCTGGGTTAGCATGCCCCCTACTGGTCTACTAAACTAGAAACAAAAAATATACACTTACTTTGTAAAGCTATGATTTAGGTATTTTGAGCTGCTGAGATGTTTAAAAAGTTCAGGCAACTTTCTAGTTATGTCACAAAAATAGTTTCAAAACAGGTGAAGCCAAAACCCAACCTATGATATATATCCAGTAACATGCAAAGTTTGTTAGCCTCATAGTAATTTGCTATAGATCAGAAACAATACCATGCATTCTAATATCTCCTGCTTATATTCACAATGAGTATATTGTGTGTTCTAATTGCAGTGAATGCATACTGTGACCATATTAGTTCAAAAGCATCAGACAATGTGGTTAAGATTATTTCGTGGAACCCAAGACTCTCTATAAAAGCGCTCACTCAATAGACATGGTCAATACTTAAAATATTAAAACGGAAGAATTTGAACTTTCCATTTTAGAATGTGGAAATCACCATAGTAGGTTTGTAAAACCTATATATGTCAGATTAAAAGAACACAAAATATGAATTCAAAATGGGCAGGGAGGTAGTTTCGTGGTTAATGACCAGATGATCTTATAGTAAGTTCAGTTCTCCAAATATGTGCTAGAATCAGAGTAAGATTCTACAGTTTGGTTTTTTGGATAGCCATAGAATCTGCTTGGAAACAAAAATAAGAGGTCACAGCAAGCCCCCTCAATTACTGCCAGGGTTGGGTCCTGCCATTGCTGCTACAGAAAAGAGCAAAGGCACTATTGGAATAGCAAGTGCTTCTATGAACAAGCATCTTTCTTCCACAGCACAGAGTGGAAAACAGGGCCACCAAAGCTATGAGATAGGACTCTCTGCACTTCCAAGAAAGGTTGCTAGGCAACAGTGACAGACTCTTAAGATATTTGTTTCTTCTGGGCACACCAATGAGCTGAAGCGTTGGCTCCCCAAGGAGAATGGAAGGGAAGTATTTTGCTCAGCAGCCTTTTCTGCCTGTGTGCCACTTTGAGGAGCCTCTGTACTTCTACTCTGCTGACCAGCAACCACAAAGTTTCCAATTCCACGACCCCTCAACTATGGAGAGCAAGGCTGAGGAAGTCCCAGCCTTGAAGTAATTCACATTATTCCACATCAACATGTGAACATAGTTGGTTTGTATCTGACATATAAATAAAAGGCCCATTTACATATGCAGCACCAGTCTATAGTAGCTCAAAATTCCAACCCCGGAAGTAGATATTATCAACTATATTGGATGGGAAGACAGGAAATGTTAAGAAACCAAAGCAGTAACAACAAACCACAGTAGGATATGAGACTTATTTTTTAAAAAAGCTAAGGTGTTTCTCACAAGGAGATCTTTGGAAGTCCTTCGAAATATCATTAATTTTTTTGTCCAGATTCATTTTGCCAAAGGGATTTGGCTAATCAAGAATAGTTTCTAATGCAACATTCTGTACTTGGATATACACCTGAGGATAGGCATGGAAACAGTGACAGAAATCCCAATTCCACACATGTAAAAGGCACAAGTTGCAAATGTACACATAATAGCCTTTCATAGCTGACACGATGTGCATACATTTGAATATGTATAGCCAGGTGGAAAGTGTTGCTGCAGAAGCCCCCTAACAGGTAACAGAATACAACAAGTACAACTAGAGCAGTGTTTCCTAAACTGCAGCCCAAGTGACCACAAGCAGTATAATACTCTTGTCTTACCAACCACCTGAAAGAACATGCAGAAAAGCAGGGTTGTTTTTTTGGGGGGTAAAGTCTTTGAAAAGGCACCACCAGAGCAATTAACACTGTGAGCAACTGTCTCATGTAATGGCCGCCACAAAGGTCTTTGAAGCAACCTACCACGTGGCTGTTGCAGTTTAAGAATCAATGGACTAGTAGTAATTTGACTGCTACACGATATCTAACAATGCCTTCCCTCTCTTCATACTGTGAGCTCTGTCTTTTGGCTGAAACACATAATACCAGCTATACCACAGTGCAGAAACAGTCAAATTTTAATTCCGATTTTTTTTCCTGCTGTCTTCCCACAGGACAGTCATAACATAAAAGAATATCTATATAGGAAAATGGTTCAGAATATAATAAAAAGATTAAGACTATCTGGACTAAAGGTTACTTTTAATAACAGTAATTAGCCTCTCCTAACCTCTAAATCGATCATAAAATCAATGGAGAATTAATTATTATGTAGTGTATATGCAATTCCTTGGGTTTCAACTCCACAAAGGATGGAAATATAGTTAAGGTTTCTATAGATACTTCAAACTGCCATCAAACAAATGCCTTTTGTCTTCAGCTGCAGCAGAATACATTAGTTAACTGTCAGAACACATTAGTGTTAGTCCTAAACATACTTAGGGCTACCGTGTTAGTACAGGTGCTTCCTTGGAAAGTTGAAAAAAGAGAAGATGCAACTGAACATTTGGACAACTGAAATGGCTTGCTTATGTGTCTAGTTGTAATGAGTACACAAGGGTGCAGTATGGAAAGCAAGTCATTTGCTAGGCAATTTAAAGCAACGGAAGAAATCTTCGCATTATATCCATCTCTCTTGCGGTTTACATCAAAGAGCAGTGCATAAGCTGTACGGTCAATTCACTTTCTACACATGTTTTTACAAAAAGATTTATTCCTCAGGTCCTACTTTGTCTTTGCTGTAGTTGTTTGTGCAGGATGTTTCTTGTCTTGCTGCTAGTCACATGCAATTTAGAAAAATGTTACAAATTTTAAACTGTCTTTCTGAAAGTCTCTTCTGACATATATGCTTACAATGTTTGACAAATGAGGCAACTGCACACCTAAAGTTTGAAGCAGCAAAGCCAACATGTCTCATGGGCATATGTTTTTATCAGTAGCACATTAGAGCAATCCTGTCTATTAATTCAAAAATCAGCAGAATACACAAAATAAAGCTATTTTCTTGCACCTCCAGGTTGTGTCGTGAAGTATTACCGGCAAAGTACAACCTGTTACCGGTATATTGAAATTTATTTTTACTATCATACAGCTGACTGTGCTAAGGTAAATCTGTTCCATTTCATCCAGGAGAAAGAAATGTGGTTCTCAAATGTAGACTAGCACGTTTACAGATATTGCTCCAAACCAAGGCCCTAGCCAAACCGGCTCCATGGGCTCTTCCAGTATCTGCAGGACATTAAAGGCTAGTGCGGCTTTTTATACTGCGTATCTCTAGCACAGTTAGGTCAGAAATAGCTGCAACAGACTACAAGATCTAGGGATCTGTTCATTCCTTCTGACATTTTATATCAAGGTGAGCACAGCCTCCTAATCAAAAAGAAATGGCTACAACAGATCAAGAACTTCTTCAGCAACTACAACTGCAGAAGGTGGCAAGTCAGGGAGGGAAATACTAATACTGTACTGAATGCAAGTCCCCAAAACAACATCTTCTTTTACACCTTGTCCCCGTTAGTTTCTGCAATCCCTGAAACGTTAGAGAAATGGGAGTTCCACACACCAGGCTCTTTATCCCTTTAGCTTCTTTCACATGAAAAGAATATACAAAGAAGCATACAGCTCACCTCACACGGAGAGAGCAATTGAATTGCTGTTTCATGTGTCCAGCCAGTCAGGAACACAGGTTTTTTAACTGGGGGGACCATACTGCTGAATCAAATGACTAAGGGCACTGGTGACTGCTCCCAGATGTGCCAGCATGCAGCAAGAGACTTAAGTTAATTAAAGCCGTAGGGGAGGGACACCTCAGCACATTCACTACTATCTACAATCACACAGTGAACCACAGAAACCCAGCAACTGCCACCATAAAGCACTCTACCTCCCCCCTCAATATTCCAAGACTGTGGATAGGGATTACAGATACCGTATATACCGGGCACCCCCAAACTTCGACCCTCCAGATGTTTTGGACTACAATTTCCATCTTCCCAGACCACTGGTCCTCTTAGCTAGGGATCATGGGAGTTGTAGGCCAAAACATCTGGAGGGCCGCAGTTTGGCGATGCCTGGTATATACTCGTGTATAAGCAGACTTTTTCAGCATTTTTATGCTGAAAAAGCCCCCCTCGGCTTATACTCGAGTGAGGGTCCCACCTGAGTGCATTTCTGACAGAAGCGGAGGAGGAACGAGCAACCTTAAAGCAGCCCTTTTGGGCTGCTCCTTCCTCCTCCGCCGCCTTTGCCACTGTCGGCAGAGGAGCGAGCAGCCCGAAAACAGCCCTTTCGGGCTGCTCCTTCCTCCTCCGATTTGTGGTGTGGTGACCCGGCTTATACTCGAGTTAATAAGGCTTCCCAGTTTTTTGTGGTAAAATTAGGTGCCTCGGGTTATGTTTGGGTTGGCTTATACTTGAGTATATACGGTATTTTGTCAAGCAGAAAACATACAGGTTTTCCCACTTAAATTGCATCCTACTATCTTGTTGCAGAGACAGTAGCAACTTGAATTCCTCAAGTATTAAGTTGGTATTCGTTGGAACAGAAAGAAAAAGGAATTTCATTATAGATTTGAGCACACAGTTAAAACTGTAAAAAATGGAGCTCTCCCCCTTTGCAAAAAAAAAAAACTGCACAACTGTGAGCTGATCCCCCCCAAAATGGGGCGTTTCCCATTTGCAAAAGAAGCTGCACAACTTTGAGCTGATGCTCAAAAAAATGGAGCTTTCCCCCTTTGCAAAAAAGCTGCACAACTGTGAGCTGATCCAAAAAACACAAGGGCTTTCCCCCTTTCCTCCTCTAAAAATTAGGTGGGTCTTTTGGTCAGGTGCGTCTTATAGAGCGAAAAATACGGTAAGCCATACCCCAAAAATAAGACATAGTGATAGGTGCAGTTCTGGAGGGCGCCAAGGAAGAGGCGAGGCTGGATGCGTAATAAAAAAAATAAGACATCCCCTGAAAATAAGCCATAGTGTGTCTTCTTGAGAAAAAAATAAATATAAGACCGTGTCTTCTTTTTGGGGAAACGCGGTATTCATAGATAGCCTCTTATGACTTTGATTCCAGTAAATGCAACCTTTTTAAATGAAACCTTTAAAATAATTTTTAAAAACCCTCTTGATTATAAAGTCCTGAACAGGTGCCAGCTATGAGATTATGCAAAAATTAATAAAGAGAAAGCATTCTCCTTGAGATGCAAGTACTATTTTTCTCAGTCTACATTTTAACTACTGTTTGTCCATTTAGTGTATTTCAACTGTAATCCACACAGAGCTTTTCTTATGAAACTCTGCCACTGTTGAAAAATAAGCAGTTAGGAACTCCTAAGAGAAAATATTTTTTTAATATAGTGCAATAACCTCATGTGCAACCTTTATGAGAAAAAAAAATCTCAAAAATACCTCTTGCCCAGTAAGAAAAAGTAGAAGATCTCCTTCCTCCTCTTCACACATATGAATCTGGATTACTGTACGAATGGCTGCCTCAAGGTAATCCCTTTCCGGTTCTGGGGTATAAAAGATCTCCACAGGATGCGTACGGCCAGGAATAGTGAGGAGAGGACAGTTGTCAAAATAAATCTGAAACTTGCCAGCATCAAGAGTTGCACTCATAACTATAACCTGCAATATTAAAGGGAAAAGGTGTTATTTGGAAGTTGGCTCCCACATACCAATTCTCAGGTAAAATGCAACGTGAATATCAAAACCAATACGATCACACCGTCACATTCACATTTGCTTGTTACTATCCTATGTACACTCACTTGGGAATTCATTGAGACTTGCTTTTGAATAAATACACACAGGATTGTACTGTGTATTTAATAAAGCAAACATTGGGGAAGAAAGGGGTGAACAAAGTTGCTAAAATATTACTTAGAACCTAAGGTTTTCCATGAATTATAAAAGTTCCCACTATGAACAAATTTCAAGCACACATACAAATGCAAACCTTATTTAACCATGTGCAAAGCCATCCAGTAGTGAGAACATCTTCTACAAATGCGCTTTCCAACATTCTACATTTGATATATACTACTGACCTTTAAATCAGATCTTTGCCTTACAACCTCCTTCAGAACTCCCATCAAAATATCGGTAGCCAGTGTTCTTTCATGGGCTTCGTCAAGAATTATTACTCCATAACGTTCCAGCAAAGGGTCATTCATAGCTTCACGTAGTAACATACCATCAGTCATGTACCTGAACAGGAAAGCAATATTTTAATCCCAGATACTGGGTGTTTTTTCTTCTTCCCTTACTTCATACAGAAAATGCTCTTAACTTTCTCCTATCTGCTTCTTCCTGAACTTGGAAGGATTAAACTGTACACAGTCCAATGTATTTGTCACTGTTGGCACCACACTTACTCCGTTTCCCTTGAAATCCTGGTTGTTATAGTCATGAGTTAATAATGTTAATAATGGCAGCAAGGTATGTCTAGCTGCTTAGGGGAAGTGCAATGTCATTCCCAGCTTTCCTGTTTATTTGAGTGATGAAAGCAAGAAATACCACACAGATCCCTCTCCATCACGACCATATTTCTGGTATATATACCAGGCACGTCCAACAGGTAGATCGTGATCTACCGGTAGATCACTGGACATCTGTGGTAGATCACTGGCTCCCTCCAGAGAAGCTCAACAAGTTTGACTCCCCTAAAAGAAGCTCAACACTTTTGCCCTGCACCCCTCAAAAATGGGCAATACTTGCCTGACAGGCAATACTTGTCTGCTTTTGGAGAATGTAAAATTATCTATGCTGAGTGGAACCTACCTGCTTGTGCTGCAGCAAGTGTATCTGTTCTGGGCCAGAACAATGAGTCATACAGAGATGTAGCAAGTAGTTCCCTTTGTGGATAGGTACATTGGTCGCAAAAGAAACCTCTAATTTGTTTTTTCCTCACTGCACTCCCACCGTTCTCTCATAGCGCAGTGTTTGGGAACTGCTACTCTAGCCTCATTTCTTTATTTCTTTATTTTTATAACCCTCATCTCTTTGCATTCACACAAGGACACATGCAGGTTTTGAATGCAGCTTTTCCCCTATAAAAGCCATGGAAGCAGAGAACAGGTTCAGAGAACCTCCAGGAACCAAGGCAGTATGCTGTGGAGCACAAGTGGGGAAGAGTGCTGCTGTGCTCACATTCTGCTTGAGAGCTTCATAGAACTTTAGTTGGCTGCAGGAACAACGGGGTGCCAGGCTACGTGGGCCTTTGGTCTGATGCAGCAGGGCTGCCCTACACCTGATCTCATGTATGATTTGCAGACACTTGGGAAGCACTCTGCAAGGGCCAACAACCAGCTGATTGTCAGGTCTTACAAAAGCCACACACTGTTTTCCAAGACCCCAATGTTCAGCTGTGCTTTGCAGGCAGTGCCTTTGCCCACACAGTTTGATTTCAAAAATGGGTTAAGCGGGTGACTGACAGGTGGACAGCATTGTTCAGCTATCAACCAGTCCAGCCCACTGATTGGATTCAGTTTTTCACTCCATATTTAGATACTCAGTGGGGGCTCAAATCTGCATAAATTGAATCAGTGAGATGCCCCTAAAAACATAAACATATGTAAGGACAACTAAGTGCCATAGCTGCCAAGTTATCCCTTTTCTCGCGAGGAAGCCTATTCAGCATAAGGGAAAATCCCTTAAAAAAAGGGATAACTTGGCAGCTATGCTAAGTGCTTCATATTTGTAACACACGTTTAGAATATTCAACAACAGTAACTCTCATCTGGTGAGTTGAAATGGGTTTTTTCAAATTCAAAATAATTATGCATTCAGCCCTGTATATACTACACTGCTTGGCATACATTGTCCTATTAGCAATGCAGTACACTAGAGATCCATAACAGCTCTGCTCAAACCCTTACAAAATATAGTCACACCCATTCAAGCTTGCATGTTATTTTTAAAGGCAACCATACTCTCTAATTATTCTTAAGCTGCAGAAGAAGCAGATTTGTACTTTTAGATCCATTTGCAGTGATGTTATTAGTGACACCACCTGATTAATAGTCTCCTCTGAAAAGATTGTTTGGATGAAGAAATTAAGCAAAGTTAAACTTGGTACACTACACAGTTTCCTCTTCAGGGACTTGTCCATATTACATTCCAAGAAGAAATTTCTCTTGTAAACCACTTAGAGCTTTTGCTAAAATAAAGTAGTATGTATTTTTTAACTAATAAATAACCTATTACACATGTAGGCATTTGCATGCTCCTCCACATTAACCCAGGGAGAAAGTAACAAAAGAACTGCATGTATCTCCCATATCACCCAAATAAAACATTCCTATCTTTCCACAGACAGACTGGGTTGTCTGAAAGACACCATGGTCAAATAAATGTGATATACACTACAGCATAGTAGAAACAGACATATGAATGCTCAAAGCTCTTCCCAAGCTGAGATGTCTCCCTGGAATATAAGCTAGCGAGCGAGCAAGCAATTTCCAAAGCCTCTCCTCCCAAGATGGTTGATTTTAGGAAATGATGGGATTCAGTACTTACTTCAGAATAGTTTTTGCACTACTGCAGTCTTCAAATCGAATAGAGTACCCAACTTCTTGTCCTAACATGACATCCATCTCATCAGCAACACGCTGGGCCACACTCATTGCGGCAACTCTTCTGGGCTGGGTACAAGCAACACCTCTCTTTGGCCCTGGCAGTGACCGCATATAATCGACGCACCACTGAGGAATCTATCAGGAAAAATCTTCACTGTATTATTTATATTTCTAAAATGTATCAGAGTTGTTTACATGATAAATACAAATAGGCCCTTATTCAAGAAGCTTGTATTAAACTGACACAAGCAGGGAAGAAAGGGACAAAAGTCATAGGAACTTGTGTTCAATGCACATTAAAATGACCAAATACAATAGCCACCAATGACTATGAAACTAAGTGCTGAAGTGTTTCACTTAGCCTCCATATTTACTGAAGATAAACATCAGTCTTTCAGACAGCTACTATTCAAAGAAAGTATAAATCTATGACAAAGCATTCCATTTGCAACTCCAATAGCTTAAAATTTGGATTATATTACAGTGAAAAGTTGTACACTAATATGAAAAGAAGTGCTTCTGTAAAAGGGCAAAAGATAAGACATTTTAAAAAATAGTAAGGTAACTGGTTTAGTACAGCCTAGCAAGAGATAAACTACGTTACACAGTAGCAAAAGGGACATAGATTTTTTTTTAACCAAATTGAATGAACTCAAAAGCAAAGTACTAATTTTTTTCCAGTGTCTACTTTGTTTATCTTCCAACCATTGAATGCAACGCTTCAGCATGTAAAACACATAACTTCTCTCACATACAAATGGAATATAATGGGTTCAACTCAATGTGGCTCAAAAATCTGCAGGTTTTGGGGTGCGAAAGTTATGTTTAATGCCATTCTGAAAGCTGCTTTTAGAAACAGAGTATTATACATTCATCTTTGAGACAGGCTGTTGAACTGAGGGGCGAGAGGCAGAGGACTGCATGCAGGGCTAAGTTCCAATTTAAGACAGCCAAAGGAGCAGCAGCAATAAAAGAAGACGACATATTCCCTAATTTCATATAAACTACCTTGTATCTATCCTGACTATGCAAAAATGCAGGGATAGGAATCTGAGGCTTTACCTGAATTAAGCTGTTTAATAAAACAGTAGAACAATGGAGTTCATATTGATGTACTGCGGGGACTAAGCAAAGTAGCCTTAAACCACAGGGACCAACAACTAAAGATAAACTGGCATGATCTTTAAGTGCTTCAAGAAGAGAAGGTACACATTTTCCTTTTATGACTCCTAATGCTTCAATACATGAGCAAGGAAGATGAAAAATGTGAACTAAAATACAGTCACACCTCTAGTTACGTATGCTTCAGGTTGCGAACGACATGGGATACATATGCGCTGAACATGGAAGTAACGGAACGGGTTACTTCTGAGTTCAACTATTCGTGCATGCGCAGAAGTGCCAAATTGCGCGGGGAGCATGCGCAGATTCAGCGTTTCAGGGTAAGTACTGCTCTGGATGTGTATGGGGCTCCGGAACGGATCCCTTTCGTATCCAGAGGAACCACTGTAACTTAATGCAACTTGGGTACTCAATCAGCTGGCAAGTACTTGGAAAATGTCCTGGTTAAACTGAAGAGGATTCCAATGAATGCTTAATCTTACCATTAAGAACATCCTGGCTACCACCCTTTGATTAACAGGATCTTCCCTAGTGGGGGGGGGGGGAATCTGCTATAGCCTCTTCCTAGCAAGCTAAGGAGAACTTTCAGCTATGCAACTTTCCACACATTTCCTCTAGATTCTTTCGAGAGGAAAAACAATCTTATCCCATATAAAGATTAAGGAAGGAGACTGAATTACTCTAGTCTTATTACCGGTACTTATATGCTCCTGGATAAGGATAAGGCAAGCACTATTGACAAAATGAAGTCCTGACCTGTGACAAAGAAGAATGAGGGCCTGTGGGGAAGATCTATCTGCAATATTTGTTGTTTGTGCATTTGAAAATAACTTTAAATGTGGCTATTATGAAAGAAGGTGTTATACTCTGTCAGTTCACTGAGGCGGTGTGTGTTCCTAAAACCAACAGGCTGGCTATTTAAGACATAGCTACAAACAGCAAGCCAGAACAAAAGCTATCATATCAATTAGGAATATGTTTTCGGCAACGGTTTAGTCTAGCGCAATTATGCAAGAGTTTTCGCAGAACTGCATGAAGATTACTTTAGGACAGATACCCTGTCAAACTAATATGTCAAAATAAAATCCAAATAATGGTGTAAGGATCCCAACTATTATTGCTGCTGCTGCTGCTGCTGCTGTTGTTGTTGTTGTAATTGTTGTTGTTGTTGTTGTTGTTGTTGTTGTAATTTACAGAATTTATACATCACTTTTCAGCCAGACCTTGCTAAGCACTTCACATAAGGTATCATATACCTTACCACACTACTTTCACTTTAGGCATCTATTGTGTGGAATTCCCAAGCTTCATTCACTTTTTACTGTATATCCACACAACAGTATTATCTAATCACTGTCATTCTGTATTGCCCCCGAGGTTCTTCTATCTTTTTTCAGACTGTAAGAAAGCCTGACTTTTTTTAGAAGAATGGAAGAGTACTTCAATCTCCACTAGATGCCTTTAAGTGCTACTCTTCTGTCTTTTCCAAAGGGGCTGTTTAGAAGGTGGGAAGTAACATTTCCGGAAATAAACCTATCACAGCTCTGAAGAAGTGTGCATGCACATGAAAGCTCATAGCAAGAACAAACGTAGTTGGTGTCTAAGGTGCTACTGGACAATTTTATATATATATATTTAATATATTTCTACTGTGTCAGACCAACACGGCTACCTACCTGAATCTAGCTCAGAACATGCCATTTTATTTTTTAAAAAACAGTTTTTAAATTTCTGCTAAAACACTTTATGAAAGAGAAGTACAGTTCTATGATACCCTGCTGCTATAATGGTAATTTATGATGCAAGAACACTTAATCAATTTAATTACTGATTAAAGGGGGGAGGGTGGCACCCAGCATGCACGTTCTGCTCTACAGCAGAATGTCATGGTGTGGACAGAACATACAGTGTGATGTACACACTGAAAAAGTGCATACTTCTGGTAGCCACCCATTGGAGGCAGCCTAGGCAGCTGGCACGATCCTCACACAATGAGTCTTGAAACAAAAATATGACAAGCATAAGGAATTACTCACAAAACTTAGCATCACTAGAAAACATCAGTCTAGTGAGAAGAGTATTGGGCTAGGATCAGGGGAACAGGCCCAAATCCTCACTCTGCCATGAAGATCATTAAGATTTTTTCGTCCCACGCTCTTAACAAAACCTGCATCACATGTTACCACTCAGCAAACCATCATCTGGATCTAGCTCCCATGAAATAGAAATACAGCAAATAATCAGGGTCCAGATCAGGCACCCCCAAACTTTGGCCCTCCAGATGTTTTGGACTTCAATTCCCATCTTCCCCGACCACTGGTCCTGTTAGATAAGAATCATGGGAGTTGTAGGCCAAAACATCTGGAGGGCCACAGTTTGGGGATGCCTGATCTGGACCCTGATTATTTGCTGTATTTCTATTTCATGGGAGCTAGATGCCTCCACAAGAAAAAAAAAAGGCTAATTTGTTCTGAATTCATCAAAGAATGCAGAAGACTACTGGTAATAGCTTTGATAGTCACATTGATAGTCATAACATCCTAGCCTATAATAAAATATGTACTGTGTTTTAGATACCCAAGATGTTAGCCCCTGATGACTCTTTAACAAGAACACAAATATTTACTGTATCATTCTTTTCCTCTTTGTTTTAGAGCAGAGTTCTTTCCTACAAAACTGATTCTTCACTTTTTTTGGAATAACTTTTTATTGGCATTCATAAGCAAGGAGCATAGGAATAATAAAAGATCCAAATAAAAAGACATTTGTATATCACAAAAATAGCATAATAAATTTGCAGTAATATCTACAATATATGTTTCAAAAAGTCCATGTCCAAGTTATTGGTTTGTGAACAGTTTAAAATAAAAATAAAAAACAAAGGGGGAAACAAGATAGAACAGGTAACATTCAATACCACGTAGCTAAAATGCCCATGAGGAATTAAGTATGAGTAATAGTCATTTTCCTATATGTTACCAATGAAACAGTATAAAGTGCTGGTATATTGACTCAAAGTTAAGATAATACAGTAATTTATGCTTAAATTTAAATTTAGATCAACCAGATTGAGCCAAATGCTGATGAGGGGGATTGTTCGTTTTCTGAAATACTAGCATATGTTATGAAATTTTAAACCACATAAGAGGAAAGCCGTCTTTCTTGATCTGTCCACATGTCAACTGTATTTCATTTTTTAATGTCTCAAGGAGGGTTCTTTGCCAAACTGTTTTGTACCAATTGTCTATCGTTCTACTAGAAATATCTTTCCAGTATCTGGTTATGTTGCATCTCACCACTTATAATAAATGACTTATTAATTCTTGATTATGTAAATCCAGATTGTTGTCTTCAAATGCATTTAATAAAGATAATTCTAGTTCAACTTCTATTTTTGTCATTTTATTAATTTATTGAATTATCAAATTCCAGAAAGGTTGAACTTCTGTATATTCCCACAACATGTGGGGATATATACTGGGTGTGGGGCAGCCCCTGCAGTTACGTGGTGAGGCGCTGGGATGGATCACTGTCAGTTTCCTAGGGGTTTAGTACTACCTATATGAGTTTTAGGGTTAATTCTCATAGCTTGCCAAAAGAGACTTAAATGCTTTTTTGTCCAAAGTCTATTCCACTGACCTGGGTCAAATTCATAGCCGATATAACATTCACATTGATGTTTAATTGGGTCAAGTGAACCCACCAATGCATTGAGTAGAATTCTTTACAGATTGGGGGTGTTACATATGGGCCTTATCCTCAGAAAGACTTTAGAAGTCTTTCAAATGTGGCTACTGGTCTCGTGGCCAGTACTGATAATTGGGTTTGGCAAAACAGTGCAGATTTGGTGGTGGAGCAGCCAATATTGTTGTGAGTTTGCTAGTTTAGTCCATATTTCTTGGTCTGATAGCGGTTAGTGTTGTTGGCATCTGTCTGTCTCAGGAAGCAGGACATAGGAATCTGCTTGGTGTGTTGTAGTGGTCTCCTCGGCTGTTATGTGTCCGGCTTCTGCAAGATCTTTTTCTCCTGTTTGCATCCTCCCAACCTCCATTGGAAAGGTCAGAGTGTTCTTCCTCCACAGCCTCTCCTAGCTGCCACTCCATAAGCAGGTTGATTCTAAGAGTGTTGAGATCTGTTGCTTCGAGTCTATTTGTTGCTGTGCGCTGTGCTGATCCTTTCAAAAGCCCAAGCATTATTTAATTCGAGCTTCTTGTTTAATCGTGCAAGCACAGAGAGTTTTTCCTTTTCTTGGGTGTTTCAAAATACAGTTCCTCCATCACCGCAACTGGGCTGTTTTTATATGTGATGGGTATTAGGTTCCTCAATTTATTCCACATTTCCTCCTTCTTGTAATGTGCAAAGCAGACAATTATATCATGAGGGGAGCTCCCTCTCTCAGTTTCGGTTCGAGTGCTCTGTGTACCCGTTCAAAATAATCAGCAGAGATTATGAGGTCTGTAAGCAGTGATTTAGGCCAAGAGGCATTCTCTTCCACTCCCTCTTCAGAAGAATTAATTCTCCTATTTTGATTTTCTGCACCTTCATAGATCTATATTTTCTTTTTGCAATTCTTTGAACTTTTTACCATAGATTTGCCTTATTTTGTTGCTGCAGTTGTTTCTGTTAAGGAGTAAAGCCTCTTGTTACATTCTGTCAGTTTCGTTTCCATTGGAAGCGTTAGTTATTTCTAAGTACTGTACAGTATTTTTAGTAAGCTCCTTTATGCCTTCTTGTCGGGCTGCAAATTCTTCTCTTAAGACATTGTTACCATTTTCTTTCTCCAGTGAGGAGCACACCTCTTTCGAGGGAGGTGCCATATTGGCTTCGGCCTGCATTAGTGTCCTTGGGGAAGTGAGCTTCCTATCTATGTGCAGAAAAAATTGAGTGAGGTCTTTCATTTTCGGCTTTTCTGAATCATTTTGCATTCCTCTCTCCTTTCTTCAAGGTTTGGTGTTTTTGGACAACAGGCTCTTGCTCCAAGCTGTTTTTCCGGGCCTTGGAGTAGAGCTTAAAGTTTAAGCGGCCATATTCTTTCCTTCACGGCTATGCCCCAAAACTGATAGTTCTGAATGTACTGAATATGAAGTACTGAAGCATTCCTTTACCAGCATATGAGGATGTTTTCTTAAGATTCCTGCCTTGCAGAGATTTGGACTAGATAACCCTCTTAGTTCCTTCCAACTCTACAATTCATTGATTCTTAATATCCCCCTTTGACATACAAAGGGCCCAAGCACAGAAAATTCTTCACTCACTGATACCTATAGGACTAATGGTTGCAAAGGTGATGAAATGAGGATACACACAGAGACACACACACACACACACACACACTGCAAATTAAGAGCAAATACACCAGAATATTTTGTTCTTATAACAAGTCTGTTTCTGTGTAGCATTTAAAATACTGTCCTTTATGTGAATTCTCAGAGAACAATGAGCCCTGCACCTATGACTTTTGAGAGCAATATGTTCTCCACACCTGTATCAGTGACATAATTCTTTCTAGAGGATTAGTTCTAACACTACTACAAACCAAATGGCAATCTACATAGGCAACGAACAATCATTTTATAAGTTCAAAGGAGATAAAACAAAGCAATATAGTTGCTATCAATGAATAAGAATTGGAATACATTGGTTTTTTCCATTAAGCCAGTAGCCAGTTTCATAAAAATACGGTTTGAATAAGTGCCTTCCCATACTTTACCAGTAACAAGTCCACCACATCCAAGTAACCAGAATAGCGGTTATATGTAGATTAACACAGGCTTGTATTGAGCAATTCAAACATCACTGAACCTTTTATGAAAAGGTAACAGACCCTGAAGAGACAGACAGACTACCAGAGGTGGGGGAGGAAAGTGAAATCTCATTACATCATTTTCTAGTCATTAAGCAACTGAAAGGTTCATTAAACAGATCTTGCTCAAAAGGGTAAGACCAGTGATGTGTCACTGCACAACGAATTTCGTTAAGGACACTGAAATATTGCTAGTACACTTAATACTTTCACAGAATCCTTCCAAACATTTAACACTTGCCGCACACCACAAAATCTTTACAGATGAATAAAGGTTGGAAAAATAACTTACCTGTGTTGTTTTGCCAGAACCTGTCTCACCAACAAGTACGAAAGACTGGTGTCTGATCAGAATATCAGTAAATCTTTCCTTATATTCCCAGACAGGGAGCTGAAGTCGTTTCTTTAAGATTTCATAGTAACGAGGTGTATGTGGTAGATTTGTAAATGGGTTAATACCCTGTGGAAGAACAGCTGGCTTTAAAGGTGGCAACCCAACACCAGGAAGGAGTGCAGAATTGGTTGATGGGCGTAAATCCTTTTCCTTATCTCTTTCCCTGTCACGGTCTCTATCTCGATCCCTGTCACGGTCTTTGGACCGGTCATCGCGATCCCGTTCACGATCTCGATCCTTCCTAAATGATTTCCAGGACAAAGAAAGATAAGTTATATTGAAATAACCACAGTAAAGGCTCTCTATTACAAAATTTCCTTATTGGAAATAAGCAAGCCCATGTTTCTATTGGTTCTAGATTACCTTTCCCTCTATGTAAGATATTCTAGAATGACTGGCCATGATAATGATAACCAAGGACAGACAAGTCATTTTGGGTTTTCAGAACAGCTTTGTCATGAACTAAGCCAATAAAAATTAGGATACAGTGGTACCTCGGTTTATGAACACAATTGGTTCCGGAAGTCTGTTCATAAACTGAAGCGTTCATAAACTGAAGCGAATTTTCCCATTGAAAGTAATGGAAAGTGGATTAATTTGTTCCAGACGGTCCGCGGAGTACTTAAACTGAAGCGTTCATAAACTGAAGCGAACTTTCCCATTGAAAGTAATGGAAAGTGGATTAATCCGTTCCAGACGGGTCCGCGGAGTACTCAACCTGAAGCGTACTTAACCCGAAGCATGGGTGTAATTGGTTCCAGAAGTCTGTTCATAAACTGAAGCGTTCATAAACTGAAGCGAACTTTCCCATTGAAAGTAATGGAAAGTGAATTAATCCGTTCCAGGTGGGTCTGCGGCGTTCGTAAACCGAAAATTTGTAAACCGAGGTGTTCATAAACCAAGGTTCCATTGTATTCAATTTCTGTTCTGGCTTGCTTTGCAAGTCTGAAAATGCCAATGCAGGGCATGAAAGCTTTTTATTTGAAGCAGATAAGCACTAAGGAATTACCGTAAGTTCCAGGGTTTCAAACTCCCCAACCCCAGGAAATTCCTTCCACACTGACATCTGCCAAGGAACCTCCATATACCTACAACTGAACCCCTTGGTAAGGCACATGATTCCTACAGGTGTTCTAGGGTGCACAACCAGGGCACTGGCCATGTTCTTGGGCTTCACCATTGCTCCACATGAATGGAGCACACATCTATAATGCACCCAAAATTGGCTGTTTCAAGAGGCAATCTGCAGTGGTCTTGTGTTTAAGGGAAACTGTCTACAATCACTGGAAAAACTACTGAAAAGCATTCAAGCTTGTCATGTGGATATGTAGATTATTGATATAAATCAAGTTTGATATTTTTTTCCAATTCATAGATCTCTTGAACACTCCTGCATACTAAATTTGTTATAATAGAACATCCACATCCAACGACATACAGCCTATATACTACCTAGCACCACAATCCAAGAATTCTCGTAATGAATACCACCTGCCTTTTGCACTCAGATTTGCTTAAAGACACGGGAGCAACTGTAAAACTAAGGATTTGTGTTTGGCTCTGTCCCCACTTCAAGCCAAAGATGTCAGGGGAAGACACAATATGACAATGCCACAGAAAAAGGAATCCTACCAGCTATGGGAACAAGGGAGATCAACTGGATATGGGATAGCATCTTCTGCAACAACCCCATGTTCTATGTATATGGTAGTATTGTGTATTCTCTGCTAATGGGGAAAAGAGTATCTGCTTCTAAGCAAAAATACTACAGTATTCATATAAGCAACCAGTTTTTGACAGCAGACTAGTGGTAGAAACAAAGAAGTTGTTAAATCTTACTAGGAGTCTGTACACCATAATAGACCAGCATATTATCAACAGCAATTGAATACGAGTGGTGAGTATATCACTGTGTATCTTAGCAGTCAGACCTGGGGACGTTTTTATCCTCATCTTTCCAAATAGGGCTACTTTTAGTTCTTTCCATAGATGTTTAATGAGAGCCAGGAAGTGAGAAAAGCTCAACAAAGTACTGTAGATGAAACAAAGAATCGGTTGCTGTTAACTAACTATGATGGAGGCACAACCTAGTTCAACCCACCTCCTTCAAACCACTGATGCATATTATATGTGGCATTAACTTCCAGGAAAATGCCTTTAAATTTAGATGGGAACATTTAATTTACCACAAGTATTTTGACCAACCAAAAAGTTGATCTGATTAATTAGGTAGCAGGTGTTTTAACTTCTCTCTTGGGAAGTTTCTTCTTAAAAGAGGCTTTTACTATTCTCTCAGACAAAAGAGGGAATTACCTAAGATTATGCTACTACAAGACTCACATATACATGATCTAAAGGCAAGATTCTGCTTATATTGCTATGCAAATTCAACCAACTGACTAAGATGACCACCCTGCTTTAAATACAAGTGTGTATCACACTGGTGATAGTATAGTCTTGATATTATTGATCAACTGATGCTGTAACTTCCCTTGATTTATGCTATAACATACATACATACATACATAAAAATATTGTTAGTGCTATTCCTTACTTTTTAGGTGGTGCGCAGTTACAAATGTGAAGTATGAAGTCCACTCTAGCTGTTTGCTGAAGCCATTTAAAGCAGTATTTCCAACCTGTATGTCACAACCTGCTAGCTGGTTGCAATGCCTCTCCAAATGGGTTGCAGTCTTTACAAGCATAAGCCAGATAATTATGGCTTTTAATCCTTATCTGGTATGATGAATACCTCTTATAGCTTCTTGGCATATTATTTTTAAAAAGGTAAAGGCATATTATAACGCTGTGTTAACACTTGTAACTGTGCAGCAGAAAGGCTTGAGTCTTATATTTTAATACTTGGTGACTGGCAGCAGATCTAGTAACAATTCATCACAAGATACTCACACCGTAAGAGGCAAGCTGTTATTGTCACTCAAAACAACTCCCTCTACAAGCACCTTGTGGCAAACTGTCACTGGATCTACTGCCAGGATTAGCCAATAGTTAAGCCAAGGGTAATCTGAAGTTTGCTTAGTTGAAATAAGAAATAATATCTTTATCTTAGTACATTAATAATGATCTGAGACTATGTCTCACAATCATCAAACCCCACACTGACCTACTTGTTGGCAAAATGAAAGCACAGCCATACCACTTACACTTGCCAAAATGGACTTTATAGTGAATAAAACTGTTTATTCTAAGTTTGCTATATCTAGCACTGCCTGTGGAGCTGTATGTTTTAAGAATATTTTAAAGCTTATGAAGCATTATCTTGCTATCAGATGCTTGGTGTTCTTACACGCCTATAAAAAACTGAATAATTTTGTAAGCACTATAAATATTTCAAAAAATTCCACATTAATAAGGGTGTTCAGTATTTTTTTTTTCTTGGATGCCTCAAGTAATGGTTATAAAATACCGTAGGCAACCTTGTAGTTAAAATGCACACAATCAATGGCTGCTGAAGACCGATGGTCAAAAATTCATGTGACAACAAAACAATGGGTCACTATGCCAAGCACATTTGGACTTGTGGGTCCAAGAAGGGACCCCACTGGTAGGAAACAAAACGACTTTGTGAGATCCACCTGCCAAGTGGTATAGAAATATTTTAAATAAGCAAACTATATAGGACCAATTGCAGAAACTGCTTCACCTATACCAGTTTATGTATGTATGGTTGTGTGCAACTCAAATGAGTAGACTCAGGATGTTCTATTACAAGGGGTTGGCAAGGCTTACCGGGCATGGGCCGGATCACTCCTGCGGAAATCCTCCGTGGGCCAGGCCAGCGCAGCACAATGCCAGAAATCGCATCTGTGCATGTCCGCAGCACCGAAAATTGCTTTTGGCATCTGGGCATGAGCAGACGCGATTTCCGGTGCCACGGAAACGAGTCCCCGCACTGCATCAGTTTAGCGCAGCGCGCGGGGACTCGCCAAGTAGGCAGCTCGGTTCGGGAGCGGCTCATGGGCCAGTTAAACGGCCTCCGTGGGCTGCTTCTGGCCCATGGGCCGCAGGTTGGGAACCCTGTTCTATTAGTACAGCAGCACATCAACATTACCACATCAGTATGAACTACTGCAAAAACTATGGCATTGCCGCATGCAATACAAGCAGGTGAAGAGTCAATTACCCACCTCTACATACCCACTGGTTCTGTTGAAACAGAATAGGAAATCATGGTTTCTCAGTAACACAAAGAACAGCTGTGAGCTTTGGGGAAGTGTGATTCTTTTAAACTATGGTTGGAGACCAAACGAGGATTTGACACCACACTTTGATTTTGGCCTCTTTTCGCTAGCCACTAAACTAGGGAGAGGAAACACTTTTCTGTCGAGGTCTGCATTCTCTCAAGGTAGAAGTGGGTGCAAGACCAGAATAAAAAGTGGATGGGGTCATCTTTTCTTCCTTTCTCTGCCCCCCGCTTGTGGGTCTGAAAGTAGCATCCTCAAAATAGCCCATTTGCTCATCTCTGTCCCAAGGCTTACTAAAAGACACCAAACAAATGGAAAAGGGATTGGGAGGGAGGGAGGGAGGGAGGGAGGGAGGGAGGGAGGGAGGGAGGGAGGGAGGGAAGCATGCTCAGGCACCAACTTTTGTACTGACCAGCTGAAATAGAATTATTTGGTAAGAACCTAAAGCTGCTGGTCTTTCAGCAGTGGATAGAGAGGCCCTGTGGTTCCATCTCCCTCCCGTATAGCATGGTGGAATGGTTGGAACTGATCAGTTGTCAATATTCAATCAACCATCTATTATATGGCCACATGTATGTACTATCAAATATTCCCTGAAATTAAGAATGTCCTTGCTAAGTGGCCAGTAACATTTTTGTGGTATCATCTGGTAGCTACAGTACAATGGAAAGCCCCTTGTTCCCAAGCCCTGCACCATTCAGAACTTTATAAGTTTCTCATTAATGTGCCCACATTCCCTGACTTTCCTGTGACAAATGCTCATTTATCACCTGACCTCGGGGGGGGGGCGGAGAAGGATAAAAATATAGCAAAAAACAAACACTACATGTATTTCTGAACAGGAATAACAATACAAAATTCAGAGAAGCATAAAACATATACAACCCGCCATCAAACTGGTGCAAGTCTAGGCAAGTCAGCTACCCAGCATGTCCTGTACTAGCCAGTCAAAATTTTACCCTCTTGGACAGTTGCCTGAAGTGGAAGATGAAATGCCTAAAATGTTCCAGCCAAACCACTTCTGATGTCACAGCACACACGTATGTGTACAAAAGCAAGGATTCCCAATCCTTTGGGGGCTGCGGGTCACTAGGAATTTTAAGAGGGTATCATGGGCACCACCCTCTGGCAGCTTCCCCACCCCACCCCACTCACGCTTCTTGTCCCCCCGTCAAAAAAATATTTCAGAATATATGACTGGTCCATTAACCAAGTTTTTTTTTTTTTTACCAAACAAACACCAATCCTAGTTATAATAGGAACCTGGCTGGCAGGCAACCTAGTTCACACACACAACTCAACATTTAAGCTACATCACTGAAACTGTGCAGACCTATACGATCAGTGTTCAAGATGGAATTTTAAATTCCACCTGCCTCTCAACATTCTCAAGCATATTATCAACCATATTTCAATGGGGGATGGAATATGCTCCAGCAGAGTCTGTTGGGCATGTATTTCATGCGAGTAATTCCAGGGGGGGTTTCTTTTAGGTACTTGGACCCATCTAAGGCTTAGTACCCAAGTGCTAGGGACCCAGGTGGCGCTGTGGGTTAATCCGCAGAGTCTAGGGCTTGCTGATCAGAAGGTCGGGGGTTCGAATCCCTGCAACAGGGTGAGCTCCTGTTGCTCGGTCCCAGCTCCTGCCAACCTAGCAGTTCGAAAGCACATCAAAGTGCAAGTAGATAAATAGGGACCGCTCCGGCGGGAAGGTAAACGGCGTTTCCATGTGCTGCTCTGGTTCGCCAGAAGCGGCTTAGTCATGCTGGCACATGACCCGGAAGCTGTCTGTGGACAAACGCCGGCTCCCTCGGCCTATAGAGCGAGATGAGCGCTGCAACCCCAGAGTCAGACACGACTGGACCTGATGGTCAGGGGCCCCTTTACCTTTACCTTTACCCAAGTGCTAGGGACCCAGGTGGGTTAAACCCGGAAGTTGTCTGCGGACAAACGCTGGCTCCTTCGGCCTATAGAGCGAGATGAGCGCCGCAACCCGAGTCGGACACGACTGGACCTGATGGTCAGGGGGCCCTTTACCTTTACCTTAGTGCTAAGTACCTAGAATTGGGTCTGGTAGCACAATGGCAACCAGTGCAGCGCTTTCAAGATTGGTGACCCATGGTCTTACCAACTTAGCAGCACACTGCAACAGTCCTGATGGGAGGTCACAAGAGCATGAACAACTGAAGCCAGGCTATCCCAACTCAAGAACAATAGCTGACAATCCAACTTATGTTAATAAACTGAAATTGAATACTGCTAAGTCAGAGTCACGGTGGTGGTTCTCAGGTCAGAGAATGAGGCATTTTGGCTGTTCTAGATGGGATTGCACTCCCTCTGATGGAACAAACACACAGTGATCACCATTGCAAAGAGTGCCTATTGCCAGCTTCCCCCAGTATATAAACTGTGTCATTTTGCTGGACACATTTACTGGATGCCCCATGTTTAGACTACCGTGAAAGCCTTATGGGGCTTTCCTTATGGATGATCCACAGGCTGCAGCTGATCCAGAATGCCAGGGTCTGAAAGATGGTCCTTATGAAAATATATCATGTTTGTCCTCAGGGATCTGAATGACTACTTATTAGCCATTAAGCTGATTTCAAGATCATATTATATACTTAAAAAGCCCTAAACAATTCTGGACCAGGTTACCTGAATGACTGAATCCTCCTCCTCCCCCAATAGCTTGTCAGGGACATTAAGTTTAAGATCAAATGGTTCCCAATTAGCCTTGCCACAACCTAATGATTTTTGGCTTGTGGTGATGCAGAGGTGAGCTTTTGGGGGGGGCAGTAGTGTTATGGAATACTCACACTGTTGAAATACAAAGACCCCCATCTGTATTGGCATTGCCCTAGCTTTTCTCCATTTATGAAAAGATCTTTGCAGAATTATTATTATTAAAGGTTGCCCCCAACGCTTCCAGGACACAGTGTTACTAGCCTCCCTCAAAAGAATTCATAGAGCCCTGATGACTGGCGTCAACATCAAACTTCAGTGTCAGACATAACCATGGTCCTGTGCAAAATCTGTGCAACAAATGCTTTGCAACATATGAAAATGTTTCTGTTCATGAATAAAGTGACCTTCAAAAGGAAAATGCCCAGTATATGCCGTACAAACCTACACAAAACAACATAACATCCATATCCTGGCGGTGTTGCAGATGTTATCCAGTGGACATTAAATACAGGCAACGATCCTGACCCCCTCCCCCACGGGTGAGCCCACATGTAAGCCCACCATGAGAACGCACATAAAAGTCATAGCCTGTACAGTACTTCAACAAAGTCCCTCACCAAAGGTTCCTGAGTGAACTTAGCAGTAATAGCAGCTATTACCGTGTTTCCCCTTTTTTAAGACGTAGTCATAAAGTAAGCCATGGCAGGATTTTTAAAGATTTGCGAATATAAGACACACCCCGAAAATAAGACGTACCTCCATGCCGTGTGGAGCGAGACCGCCGAGCGCCCCAGCCAGCCAGTGGGACTCAGAACACCGGCTGCGGCAGCAGCAGGAGGCCTGCCAGCTCGGTGCCTGGAGCCGGCTGCTGCTGCAGCGGCAAGCGCGCAGAGCGCCCGAGCCAGCGGTCTTGCCTCCGCCTGGCCCAGCCGAGGCGGCCTGCCGCCCACCGCCCAGAACCGGCAGCTGCAGCATGGAGCATTCCGAGCGCTCCGCAGTGCCAAGCGCTTGGAGCGCCTTGCCAAGCTGGCCGGAACAGCTGAGCCAGCGGCCTCCACCTGGCCTGGCCGAGGAGGCCTGCCTCCCCGCCGCCCGGAACTGGCGGCTGCAGTGTGGAGCGCGCAGAGCGCTCTGCAGCGTCGAGCGCTTGGAGCGCCCTGCCGGGCCGGGCGGACTACCTGAGCCAGCGGCCTTCGCCTGGCCCGGCCGAGGAGGCCTGCCTCCCCGCCGCCTGGAACCGACTGCTGGAGCGCGGCGAGCGCTCAGGAGCACCCCGCAGCGCCGGCTGCTGGAACGCGCGGAGACGGCGGCTGCCGCCAGCGCCTCTCTCTAGGAGGCTACGCGAAAACCTGACGGGCTGCTCTCTGCCCCCAACCCCGGGACTTAATTTACTGGTATAAGGCTCTTGAGCAGGAGACGAAAGGGCCGACCGGGTGTAAATAGTGGATCTGCGACCGCCCAGAAGATCAGCTGGAACGGAAGGCTTGGCTTGAGGATCGCGCGGAAGCAGGAGACGCCTCGCGCAAAACGCTCCCAGGCCAGCTGCCTTAACCTGCACTAGAGCTCCTTGAGGTCTTGTCAAGAAACGACCTTTTTGGGAGGATACAAGCGAAAGACACATTTCTTGCCCATGTCCACTTTTTTGAAAAAACGAAATCTTATATATATATATAGATATAGATATATGATATATGATATATTTTTTCTAAAATAAGCCTGATTCTTTCATCTAGAAATCCTTTCGCCTGGAGCGGATGGGGGAAGGGAGTTGCAAGCCCCAGGCAAAAAAAGATGGCTGTTGCTGTTGTTATTTCTTGGCCCTATAGGTACCCATAACCTACCCCCTGCCAGCTCCCCAAAAATCCTATGCCTACCCCCGCCCCACCCCCAGCACGCAAGAAATAGACCCAGGCACTGCCCACAGCAGGGCAAATGCTTTGCACCAGAAACGGCTCTCCAGTTCAAAAGCAACCCAAGGCTATAATCCGAGTCTCCACCCACCCACCCCCAGCTTTTGGGGAACAGCAGCAGCAGTCCTGCACCCCCCTTCAATAAAAGGACTCTGCAATTACTGACATACTGTACTGTGTTTGCGTTTCACATTAAAATACCCACACACACGCAAAACTGGCTTGCCCACAGAGCCTGGCTGCGGGCACATCTGCCGCAACATCTGGAAGAGATGGGGCTGGTGGAAGAAACCTGGCACCCTCCTCCAGCCCTAAACAGAAACAGGGAGACAGGCAAGGCAGGCAGCGCCGAGTGCTCACAGAGCCCAGTAGTGCTGCACACAGCGCCCAGCAGCGCCCCGAGTCAGCGGCGTGGCCCGGCCGAGGAGACCATAAGGTAATAAAAAGTACCGGTAATAAAAAATAAGACACCCACTGAAAATAAGCCACCCTGTGTATTTTGATGAAAAAAAAGTTATAAGACGGTGTCTTTAAAAAGGGGAAACACGGTAGCAGCTCCCATCAGACCCATTCAAGTATGGCCCAATGGTCAGGGACGATGATGGCTGCACTCCCAACAACGTAACTTAAAATACTGGGTGAAGTGGGCTCCTATCTACAAAATGTGCTTGTCTCCAAAGCACAAAAAAGAAAAACAAAGCCAAACAAAGCTACCCTTTATTAGAACAATAATCTATTCCCCACCCCGGTCAGTGTTGTGTCCACTGAAACGGAAGTGGCTCTCCAGATTTTTAAACATTTCCCAGCTGCATATGGAATAGAGGCTGAACCCTGGTCTTCCCACGACAGCCTTCCTCCATAAAACTTGCGCAATCTGTACGCAACACCCCCTACAATTCATTATATCTCAAACTTGCCCACGCCCAGCTGTTGTGGGGACTACAACTCCCCCCACCCCACCCCCGACCACTGATCTTGCTTGGTTAGGGATGATGGGAATTGTAGTCCCACAACAGAGAAACACAAAACCATGTGCTTTTTTAAACCCTGCTGGTGTCTTAATTGGCCGTTGGTGCTTGAAGCAGATATGGCAGTGGAGGGGGGGGTAATGTGGGGAACACAAAACTTTCGTTTTATTATGCATTTCATATTCTCATCATAAGAGCCAACTCCTAAGGGCCGAGGTCCCTTTCTTTCCCCACCCCACCCCCACCAAAAAAATTAAAATATTTAAGGAGGCTGGGTGCTCCTAAAGTGGATGGTCATTCAGACGGTGCGCGTGTGCAGAGTCTTGAGATCGATTATGTCTCTCCCCCCCCACCCCCAATATTTTAGCCGATTCTCATTTGCATTTTTTCGTCGTGAGGGAGATAATAATAATAATAATAATAATAATAATAATAATAATAATAATAATAGCGGCGGCAGCAGACGCAACGAAGAACTGGCGGTTTTAAGAGCGAGCAGGCAGGGAGCCGCCGGGGGCGCGCTCGGAGCCCGCGCGGAAAAGGAGGCTTGGCAGGACCGAGGCCGAGGGACACAAAGGGGCCGCCCGGCCTGGCTACGGGCCAGCCTCCTCCAGGGAGGCCGAAGCGCGTCCGGCGTGGGAGAAAGGGCCCGCCTGCCTTCGGCGCCGCCGGCTCCCCTCCTGCTTCCTTCCCTCCCTCCGCCCAGCGCGGCCTCCTCGCCGAACAACGGCGCCGAGGGAGCCGGAGAGCAGGAATGTGCTCTCCGGGCGACGAGCGGGACGCCTCCGCCTCCGCCGTTTCTTCTCCTCCTCCTCCTTACCCATCGGGGGCGGCGAGCCGCTTCTTGTTGGAGCCGTAGTCCTCCCCGAGGTCGAGGCGGTGGCGCTTGGACATGGCCGGGGGCGGGAGGGCAGGCGGCCGCGAGGAGGCCGCGGAGAGAGAGACGGGGAGAGAGGCAAGGGAAAGATCAAGCTAAAATGGCGTCAGGAAGGAAGCGGCCTCGGCAGCCGCGAGGAAAGGAGGAGGAGGTACGGCTGGGGCTAAAGCTCCGGCCGGAAACCTCACCCCGCAGCACCGGGGTTCCGGTATGCGCATTGGTTCCCTTTTTCTAAACAAATAAATAAAATAAAAGGACGCTATAGAATGAAGGGGGGTGCGTCCTTAACACAGGCATCATCACCATCATTTTATTTCATTTCTCCAACCCCATCCTCCAGCCCTCTATGACTTTCCGTTTATTCGCGAGGCAGATACTTGTGCGTTCGCATCCAAGCCTAGGGGCGCGCAATAGGGGGGGACCCTGGAGGCGCCTCAAAATTGTTATTTGCTGCGCGCCTCGTGCCATATTAGGTTCATTGTTAGATTCTTCTCAAGTCCAGGATTTTTTAAAACTCTCAAGGCCTCCGTTGAGGCATCATCATCACCACCACCACCATCTTATTTATAGGCTACGCCGCCCATCTGGCTGGGTTTCCCCAGCCACTCTGGGCAGCTCCCAACAGAATATCAGAAACACGATAAAGCACCAAACATTTAAAAACTCCCCTAAACAGGGCTGCCTTCAGATTCTCCATCTCTCAGGGTCGTGGGTTCGAGAGCCACGTTGGGCAAAAGATGAAACCTCAGGCAACGACTTAAATGGAAAGGCTGTGGGCAAACCTCTTACTGTTCAGTATTTCAAATTGCTGCTGCTGAGTAATAGTCTTGTCTAATGGGCAATGTTCGCGGAGCAGATAAGCCCCCAGAACTGGGGCATTTATCTAACCTACAAATAGAAAGTATCCATTATTATTATTATTAGTAGTAGTAGTATTAGTATTAGTATTATTTTGTTTATTTATAACCCAATTTTTACTTTGACAGGGACTTAAGGCGGCTTACAAATAAAAAAATTGAACAATTAAACACAGACAGAATTAAAACTATATATATGTTTCAGCATAGCTCAGTTGGTTAGAGCATGGTGCTGATAACACCGAGGTTGCAGGTTCGATCCCCATATGGGACAGCTGCATTTTACTGCATTGCAGGGGGTGGACTAAATGATCATCAGGGTCTCTTCCAACGCTATGATTCTATGAATACATAATCTATTCAAATCATACATATATTTACAATAAAAAATAAAACGGTACCAGCCCCCTCACAAAGAGCAGTCTGTTCCCAAAAAGCCTGTTGGGAAAAGGAAGTCTTCACCTGCTGATGGAAGGACAGCAAGGAGGAAGCCAGACTAGCTTCTCTAGGGATGGAGTTCTAATCTCTGGGAACAGCCCAAAAAGGCGAAAGCATCTTGTGGCACCTATTTCTTATAGAATTGCCTTCCCACGTCATCATATTTATTTAAAATATTGATATCTCTGCTAATCGCAAGCATTCACGAGGTTGATGACAAATATAAAATATTAAAGCAGCAACAGATAAAACAATCAACAAACAATTCAGAAACTATAAATTCAAGCGAAAGAGACGGACGACATCTTCAAATTCTCTCTGGAAGTTAGCAGCAGAGGGCTGGAAAATGAACAGCTGGAGAGTGTTCTAAAGAAGAGGTGTTGTTACCAAAATTGTCCATTTCCGACTGGCCAAAGAGCAGAGCGACAGCTGGAAATGAGCAGCAGTGCTTCGAATGAACTAGTTCAGTTCAATGAAGTTCACTGAATTAGTTCAAAAATATCTGAACTTCACCTAAAACTGCTTTCCATAATTACTAACTGAATGGAAAGTAAATTAAGTTCATTTTGAGGTAAAATTTTGAATGCTTTCTAGTTCAGCTTCAGCTTCATTCTCTTGCATGTATTTTTTACTCCTTAGACTCTTTTGGCCTTGAAGCTTAACTATGATAATTGTTAGGAAAAATAAACAATTCACATTCACTGCGTGTGTGGCTTGATGTTTTCTTAGTCTTCTTAAGTATAAGTATGTTTTATACGTCCACAAAGGAGCTTGTAATATTCTGATTGTTGAAAATGAAATTGCTGAGGATCCTTTGGATGAACTTGAACGGAATTATGAACCAGACTACTTCATCTCCTATTCTGTTTTGTGAAGGGAGAAACATGAACTTTTTCGACATCTTGAACTTGAATAGAACTAGTTCCTGTTAAAAAATGAACTTTCCTAGCTCTATAGAGCAGTGAGATAGGCACCAAGCCACTCCAGAGCAGTCACTTGAGTTACCATTGCAAACAAGAAGTTTGATAGGATCAGTGCTTTTTTTCTGGTGATACTCAAGTGTACGCAGTACCAGCGCCCTTTTTTTCTAGAAGAAAAGCACTGGTTAAAAATGTGGCACTTACTGTAACAAGTTACAGGTAGGTAGCCGTGTTGGTCTGATGTAGTCAAAACAAAATAAAAAAATTCCTTCCAGTAGCAGCTTAGAGACCAACTAAGTTTGTCATAGGTATGAGCTTTCGTGTGCATGGTTTCAGTGTATCTGAAGAAGTGTGCATGCACATGAAAGCTCATACCAATGACAAACTTAGTTGGTCTCTAAGGTGCTACTGGAAGGAATTTTTTTTACTGTAACAATTTCATGTTGAGTACTGTCACCTTTTTTTCTAGAAGAAAACCACTGGTTATGAGATATAAGAAATCCAGCGGAACAAGCAAGGACACAAGACCTAGTCCATTTCCTGACCAAAGTAATCTATGGGAACAAAGGGCAAAGTAGGCTCTTTTGGTTTCAATTCCAAGCTAAAAACTGGATTGAAGAGGTTTAGATAATCAGATTAATTAGAGAATGCCTGGAGCTGATTGACCATCACACACCCAAAAAGATAATATTGACCATCTGATAGACTAATGATTCTCCCTCCAGGAGTGGCTTCAAAATTGCCTTCTTTGAGATGCCCCCATTCCCTTGTTGTTGTGACCCCATGGACCATAGCACACCAGGCACTCCTCCCGCAGCTTGGTCAAACTCATGTTCGTGGCTTCAAGAACACTGTCCATTCCCTTAGGCAGGGATTAACTATCTCCATGACCAGACAGCCAATCTTCCCAGCAAAATGCAATTAGTCATGATGACCAAGGGCTGAGAAAAGAGACTATAAACAGAATTACTCCAAGCACACAATACATGACTCCTCAGGCTGTTATTTGACTATGTCTTTAGCAGTACAATTAGTATACCGGTAGCTTGGTAAAGGGATAATAAAAAAATTCCTTCAGTAGCACCTTAAAGACCAAATAAGTTTTTATTTTGGTATGAACTTTCGTGTGCATGCGCACTTCGTCAGAAAGGGATGTGGGTGACGCTGTGGTCTAAACCACTGAGCCTCTTGGGCTTGTGGATTGGAAGGTCGGCGGTTCAAATCCGGGTGACGGGGTGAGCTCCCGTTGCTCTGTCCCAGATTCTGCCAACCTAGCAGTTCGCAAGCACACCAGTGCACGTAGATATATAGGTACTGCTGAGGTGGGAAGGTAAATTGTGTTTCTGTGCGATCTGGCACTCATCACGGTGTCACGTTGTGCCAGGAGCGGTTTAAGTCCTGCTGGTCACATGACCCGGAAAGCTGTCTGTGGACAATCGCCGGCTCCCTTGGCCTGAAAAGCGAGATGAGCACCGCAACCCCATAATCGCCTTTGACTGGACTTAACCCTCCAGGGGTCATTTACCTTTACCTTTTTTTTAACCTAGTATAGCATCTATTCCACTGCTGAAATCTGCAAAGGTAACTATTTTGGGGCATGTGCCATAGGCCAGGTCCAAACTATGAGACGGTGCTACAGCAATGCACTCAAAAGTGTATATGCAGATTCTCATGCCCTGCTAGATTTTTGCACAGACAGCATAGCAGAGGCATGCAGGAGTGTCTCTATGCCGCAAGGACCTCATACAGGTATTCTGCAATCCCCTGCCAGAGATTGGTCACCCGTGGTTTAAGGTGATTAACCTGGTTTTGTGGTTTTTTTGCAAATGCAAGAACGAGTACTTTGACTCCAATATGTTAAGCCTGCTGGCAGGCTTAAAATTAAGTTTCATTTGAACTGTCCTTTGGTTTCTTGCTTGGCTAGTAACCACTGTGTGTATGTTGTGACACTAAGACAGTGCCAAATAGGTGACCTAATTAGAAACACCTGGTAGATTAATGAAGCCAAATGTGCTGGAGGCTGGTCGGTATCTTTCTGATGCAGGAAGAGTGACTAATTAGCTGATACTGACCATAACAGGAAATAATCCCTAAGCGAGTGCTAGAATCCGTTTATCCCTCACAGAGCAACAGTAACAAACTAGTTCTCGGGATTCTTGAAATATATGGCATGGCTATGACCTCAGTTAATGCATGGACCTGACCTTATTTCCTGAGCCATGCCATCACAGATAAAATCCCCCTACACACTCAGTACTCCAGCATCTTCTTATTGCAGAGGAATTCCAGTACTGGTAGGCAAGCTGTCTTTCAGATAATATTTTCCTTTACATTTCTGATCTAATGGAGGAACCCAAAGCTTAATTAAAACACAGCTTGAACACAACAGGCCCAGAGAAAAAGCTGTGTCTTCACTCTATATAGCGGGTGGCCACTGAGCCTTGGGATTGCCAACCGGAAGGTTGGCAGTTCGAATCCCCGTGACGGGGTGAGCTCCCGTTGCTCGGTCCCTGCTCCTGCCAACCTAGCAGTTCAAAAGCACATCATAGTGCAAGTAGATAAATAGGTACTGCTCCGGCGGGAAGGTAAACAGCGTTTCCATGCGCTGCTCTGGTTTCACCAGAAGTGGCTTAGTCATGCTGGCCACATGACCAAGAAAAACTGTCTGCGGGCAAACATCGGCTCCCTCAGCCAGTAAAGCGAGATGAGCGCCGCAACCCCAGAGTCGTTTGCGACTGGACTTAACTGCCGGGGATCCTTTACTTTTTTATTAAAGTCTTCTGTGACATTATAATATCAAAACAACATAAAAAAATTCCTTCCAGTAGCACCTTAGAGACCAACTAAGTTTGTCAGCTTTCGTGTGTGTGCACACTTCTTCAGATACTTTATGATATCAGTTTGACTTGAAAGTCATGATGCTTATCTCTGTCCTAGGAAACAGGTCACAATCTGCAGAAGCATCATCAGCGCAGGGAGGGGAAGGGTTGCTCCAGAAAAATTGCTAACAGTGCTGGTACCTGAACTGGACCGGGAAAAGCTATGGCATGTGACTAGTCCCGAAACCTGACACACGTGTTTTGGAAGAGAGGTAGCTCAGTTAGATTTGCACAGCTCAGTTCAGGCACCCCCAAACTGCGGCCCTCCAGATGTTTTGGCCTACAACTCCCATGATCCCTAGCTAAGAAGACCAGTGGTCAGGGATGATGGGAATTGTAGTCCAAAACATCTGGAGGGCCGAAGTTTGGGTGTGCCTGGCTCCGTTAGTTACAGCATGCTGCTGATAACGCCAAGGATGCAAGTTTGATCCCCATTTGGGACAGCTCAGCTGCATATTCATTCCTGCGTTGCAGGGGGGGTTGGACTAGATCAGGCACCCCCAAACTGCGGCCCTCCAGATGTTTTAGCCTACAACTCCCATGATCCCTAGCTAACAGGACCAGTGGTCGGGGAAGATGGGAATTGTACTCCAAAACATCTGGAGGGCTGAAGTTTGGGGGTGCCTGGACTAGATGATCCTCAGGGTCCCTTCCAACCCTATAAGCCTATGATTCTATGAAGTATAATTTCCCTGCCACAAGCCTTCCTGGGACCTTGCTCCTGTGTACACTGCGCACAACTCCCAGATCTGTTGCCCCTTTCCCTCCATACCCACTTTGCTTACAGAGCAAGGCATAATGCTGGCAAACCACACACCATCTTAATTTGCCCACAGACAACTACATACTGTATACAGATCAGGGTGATGACTTTTTCATATATTTTTCCTCAGGAATTTTTTCCTGTAGCACAAATGGATGAACTTTTGCCTATTAATGACTAAAATGAGGTATATTCCATTGAAATATTTTTTAAAAGGTGACGCGCAAACCGTTTTTAAATTTTTTTTGTATGCCATTTTACCATTTCATAAGATTGTATTAACAATTCTATATATATTTCGTATCAAATTTGGACACAACACCACATTCCACGATGGGGAGTGTTCTTAGCAACATAGGGTATACAAATGTCACACCTGCGCAAGGTAAAAGCCCCTTTTTGGGACCTCAAAACTCAGCCAGCAGACCCTGCCGGGCATGCTGGGAAAATAACCTACAGGAGAGGTAGCAAAACATCGTCCTCTAGCGGCGTCTATACTGTTACTGCAGCTAAAAAAAGCTTCCTTGTGTGTTTGATGACCCTATATAATGTTGTATATATGTGACTCTAAAGCTTATCTGCTTACAGTGACTTCAAAAATGGTCAAAAAACTGATAAATAAAATTTTTCAAATCATTTTGTGCATGAGGTTTTTTATCAAATCTCTTTGAAAGTAAGATTTTATCTAATCTTTAATGAAAGCTCATCAAATTATGATACAGGGAAATGAGGTTGTAAAAAAGTCATCACCCTAATACAAATAAATGCACATTTGTGTCATGGTCCTGTGCCTTGGGCCCTTCACTAGCCACACCCCTGTTTTATGTCCTGGCTTCTTCAGATCAAGTTGCTAATTAAAAGCACAGGGGGAGGCCACTCCTAATTACTTGGCGACCCTTCTGAAAAACTAATCTAACACCGCTCATACATTTGCAGTGTGTATATTTCCTATTTGCTAGCAGAATAGCTGGGAAAGGTGAGAGGGGATGGCTTTTTTTGAGGGGGGGTACACCCCGTTAAAAAAATGTAGTGGGTGAGAATTTGAACCCAAGTCTCTCCAGTACAAGTCCAGCCCTTAATTCACTCTACCCAACTGGTCCTCGATCACTCCCGCTATCAGTTTCCCCTACGGTTTGGATCGTGCAATTAGCCTTGGGATAGTTTCCTCGCTATTAATTTGTGGGAATAGATTCAAGTAGAAAGTGGCTCATGAAGAATGCTGCTCTCTATTTCAAGCATCAAGGCATACGATGCTATTCCATTGGCCTAGTTTTCACAGGTGCTGAGTAACCATACCTTTGCTATTAAAGTCAATGGGAGCTGTAAGTGTTCGGCTTCAGCGTTTTTCAAAAGCCCAGGCTGTTCATGTCAGCACAAAACAGTTAACAATCATTCTCTAGTCTCCTACAGCACAGCTCCCAACAGAGAATCGTCTGTGTAAATAAAGCAACGGCTTTTTCCGTTGCTTGTAATTATAGATCATAAAGCTCATGTATCACAGATACCCCCAACTGGGTAGGATTAGCTTTTTTTCTGGCCTCTCCCTCTTTTGAGTGCTTCATCTGCAAGCTTGACAATGTTTGTTCGCTGTGGCATCATTCTATAAATTCAACAATATACTAACATGATATGAAATATTCTCTCTGTGTTATGCGTAATGTACTGATCTTCAAAGTTAATTTGTTAGCTTGGCTTCTAGGGACAAGGGTGCTATTTAATGGACAATCAAACTAGAATGCAGATCACTTCTACTTGTCGGAGTGGATACATTTCGATCACTTCGTCGGAGTGGATACAGTTCGATCACTTCTTGTGCAGGGTTTACATTCCAGGGATGATGTGTATACATAAAAATGTTTACATCCAAACTACTACCACCCCTAAACCTTAGAAATTAATAAATGGTAGGATTTTTAATATTTGGAATATGAAGGGAGAATACAAGCTACAGTACAGAGGAATTCTTGGGCTAGCCTATGCAAAATGACCTGGCCAAGCTAGGGCCATTAAGAAACAATACAGGGCCATTGAGAGCCATTGGAAATGCAAGAGAACTATCCTACCCTCCTTGCCCTGAAGTGTGAACAGAGACTGCAGATTTGCAGATCTGGAAGTCTGCCAGAGTAATTGGGTGTGAGGTGACAGGAGAAGGGAGCCTTTTAGCAATGTGTTCTAGGAGGGAGAAGAAAGACTTGGATCCATCTTGGGCAGGCTGGCTGAAGGCTGGATGGGAGAGATGCCTTGGACTCCATGGCTGCACAGCTGTGGGGTATAAGCACCTCTTGAAACAACCATGCTGTAAGATCTGGACTCCCCCCATGCAGACAGAAGGTGTAAATAAATGACTAAACCATATTCCTTAAAACGATGGCAGTCTTCACCATGTCTCAATTCTCCAAAGGAACACAGCGAATGCTTGGAAACCCATGGGCTGTTTCTACCACTTGCAAGGGAGAGGGAGAGGGAGAGGCACCCAATTTTTGTAACAATAACAAGTGGGCTGCAAGAGTACTTTGACACAGTACCTGTGGGCCGCACACTGCCTTGTCATGTGCGGAGGCATGACGAGGCTACTCCCACCCAGCCATCGTGATGCCTTTCCAAAGCCACCAAAGTGAGGTGCTGGGCTTTAGGGAGGAAGGGCGAGGCTCTGGTAGGGTCTTAGAATCCTCCCACCTCCTTCCCAAAGCTGGGGAAGAGCTAATTAGGCTTTGGGGAGGAGGCAAGAGGACTCTAGGACCCTGTCAGAGCCCCCATACCTCCTTCCCAAAGCCTAGGTAAAAAGGTAAAGGGCCCCCTGACCATTAGGTCCAGTCGTGACCGACTCTGGGGTTGCGCGCTCATCTCGCATTATTGGCCGAGGGAGCCGGCGTATAGCTTCCAGGCCATGTGGCCAGCATGACAAAGCCGCTTCTGGCAAACCAGAGCAGCACATGGAAATGCCGTTTACCTTCCCGCTGTAGCGGTTCCTATTTATCTGCTTGCATTTTGACGTGCTTTCGAACTGCTAGGTTGGCAGGAGCTGGGACCAAGCAACGGGAGCTCACCCTGTCACAGGGATTCAAACCGCTGACCTTCTGATCAGCAAGCCCTAGGCTCAGTGGTTTAACCCACAGCGCCAAAGCCTAGCCTCTGACTTATCTAGGAAGGCAGCTCAAGGGCTGTGGGGTGTGTGAAATGTTGCCGAGGGCCACCCCAAAAGGCCTTGAGGGCTGCATGCGGTCCTTGGCCTGTGTGTTGGACTGCCCTGGCCTAGAAGGAAAAGTTGTGTGTCTTTTTTCCCCTTAAGCAAAGCAAATAGCACCTGGGAAAAGCAATTTGAGTCATGGAAAAGACATTGGGGTCTGTCCTTCTCTCTAGGCGCACAGCCTGATTGAGTTTTTGGTCCCCTACAACTACTTTTAAATGTTACAGAAAACGTTGAGAGATCTTGCAACTCCCATGGGACATCTGCTTTGGCCTCAGGAACCTGGCACAGTCAGGCTTATTCCCTGAACCGCAGTCTCTGACCCAAGAAACTGGAATCGGCCCCGTCTCACCAAAGCCCATTCTCTCCTTCTTCTGTCAGGTGCCACTTCTTAGTTCCCAGAATCCACCCTTCTGCATCTCAGGGTTTGATCCTCGAGAGATCTGGCCAATCTACAAATGTTTAGGCTTTTGTGTGTGTTCTACTAAATCAGTAAAAAATAAAAATGAATAGGGGGAAGGAGGCTCCCAGCCTATCTGCTTGCTCCAGCTCTCCCAGTCCTGATCACACTTTGAAAACTGCAAATGCAGCAGCAATTGAAAAGCCTTCTGCGGAACGCACAATTATCTGGATCACAGCCATAGACTTGACCTCATTTTTCTACCATATAAGTAGTCCCATTATCCTGAGTAGGGCTGTTTGCTGAAGTAAATCTACACCTATGCAGAGTTACCTAGGGGTAAATCCCACTGAATTCACTCTGGAGAGGCACCCATAAGATAAGGCTGCACTTCTGAGTCTGAATCCTAGGTGACAGATACAGTAACAGAATATTTCCATATATCAACAATTTCAGTGGGGTGACCCCAGAGTAAGTGGCCAATGATTTACTTCAGAGAGATGAATTCTCATTTCTGGAGTTCATGTAAAATCGAGATCTTTCATCCCAACACAATACTTTCTTCACACAATGTATTTTCAGCTGACTGCTGGTTTTACACTAATGGTTCCTAATTTTGGGCAGGGTCAACACCTATCAATAATGCCAACCATTTATATGAAGCCATTTATCATGCAAATATGCTTTTTCTGGACACTTAAAAAAAATAGGCTTATTTTCCCACAGGCTTTCAGTGGAAATTGCACTGGCTCATAGCAACCACCCTTCATTTAAATTCTCTTCCTCTCTGGTTTATTTTTGAAGGTCTCGAAAAACCGCAAAGAGAGAAGATTAGCATACACTCATCAGTGCTAATAAGTGGCCAAGGCTGAATTAAATGCTACAAGAAACATGGGACTGCTATTGAAAACAGCTCACCACCCCTGACATCTAATAGTAGGCCAATTCTGCATATACAGCAGAATAACAAGGAATGCAGAGGCAATATAATGGACTTAAAGACCACAGGTGAGGGATATAATTTCTGAACGTTCCCCTAGCAAAACATCACCCTGCAAACAGGAAACTAACATTGTCAGGAGGAAAGGTTCTAGTGCAGCTCCTTGCCTACTGTGTTGATTTTCTGCTTGCGTGGAATTTATAACCTAGTCGGTTATTCAGAAATGTCATCCCCATCTGAAATGATGCAGCCCATTCTGGCACCATTCTAGCACAGACCAAGCCCAAGTTATCTCATGTTCTGACATCATTACACTTTGCACTTCCTTGCCAGCAGCAGGGGCGCCACAATGAGGGGGCGATGGGGGCGGTACACCCCAGGTTCCACTTGGGGGGGGTGCCACTTGGCGCCCCCACCCCCGCGACTCCCAAGCCGAGCCTCCAGCAGACTTTTTACCGGGAGGCTGGAGGCTTGGCTTGGGAGTCGCAGGGGTGGGGGCGCCAAGTGGCACCCCCTGTCAGGAGTATGGGCAGGAGTCAGGCTCTGGGGCCTGTAGTGCTTTGCAGGACTGGGGCATGCCTCAACTTGTGCTGGAGAAGCAAGGCGTGGCCACACAGGTGAAGTCCTCAGCTTGTGCTGGAGAAGCAAGGAGTAATCACCCAGGTGAGGCCACTTGAGATCTCACTGCACCTGGTGGCAGGAGCTGGGAGGGATAAAAGCCCAGCATTTCCCTTCAGCTCTTTGCCACAGCAACGCTATCCCTGCCTGGTTGCATCTGGCCTCCTGTTCCTTGGACCCTTGCCTTGTTGCTGCCGTGCTTCTTGGACCCCTGCCTCGCCTTTGCCTTGCTCCTGCCCCGTGGACCTTCGCTTTGCTTCTTGTTCCTGGACCCTCGCTTTGCCTTCGCCTTGCTTCGTGCCCCGTGGACCTTCGCCTCTGCTTTCGACCCTGCTTCTTCACCACCATCTTGCCTCTGGTCCTGACGCCCGCCGACCGGACCGTGACACCCCCCCGCCGCACCGCACGGATTGGAGTCGCCAGGGGGGGCGGTGATACCCTGCTACGTAACACGCATGTGCAGCGGGATGCTACACATGCGTCGTTAGGTGGCGGGGGTATCGCTCCCCTGCGCCTCCAAAGCCGCGCGCCTCCAGCTACAAACTCTGGGTAGAAAGCCCGCCACGCTGAGCGGGCTTTCTACCTGGAGTTTTGTAGTTGGAGGCATGCGGCTTTGGAGGCGTGGGGGGGGCGACAATACCCCGCTACGTAACACGCATGCGCAGGAAGGCTTTTTACCCCGCCACATAACCCGCATGCGTTGTTGCGTAGTGACGCCGTGGCCCCCCCCCCGGTGCAACCAATTTGCTGCCCCGGGTGTCGCGGCGCCTCGCTACGCCGCTGGCCAGCAGCAAGGAATGTAACACATATATGTTAGAGGACATCTGATAACTTGTCCTAGATATTCTGCAGGTTGTGGGGAAGGGACTAATTTATGTAATGGTTTCTTCCATTCTTAGAGCAATTAAGATCTGGAAGACTGCAATGTATTGTTACATAAACCCCTCAAGTAGCAAAAAGTTCCAGAGATGGATTCCTTAGCCAGGTTTGGCTTCTTTTAGGAGGTGGTCGCTGGAAGCATATCTGCAGTTTGCAATAGTTTAGTTTATTTACCAATATGCAGGTTAAGCATCGATGGAGGTGGAACCCACTGTCACCCCCATATCAATGGAAATATGGGGGAGGTTGTCTTAGTTGACCCATGGACCACAGTTGCACTAGAATTGATACAACCTGAATTGCAGTAATAAAAAAAGATTAATATCAAAACTCAAATATTCTTGAGTAAATGCAACGCTGATATATAGACAAAAACATTTACACGATACTGAGAGTTATTACTGTACCTCCCTCTCTCTCTTTGGTGATCACTCCTAGCTGAGTAAGATTGTCTTCCATAAACACGGTTTTAACAATGGGTCCGTAAGTGACTGTGGAAGCCAATTCTGGATCCACACGTCCTTCCACAGTGGGGACATTGGTTTCTGGGTGGGAGTTGATCACGGTGTGGATTTGCCAAGGGTGCCTTCCTCTTAGCACGTTTCTCCCTTGCGTCCTGAGATGGAGTTTCTTCAAAGCCCATGACACCTTTGGTAAAGGCTGTTCTCCAATTGGAGATGGAGCTCCATCTGGTACGCAGGCTGAGACCCTACCTGCCTGCAGACTGCCTCGCCAGGGTGGTGCATGCTCTAGTTATCTCCCACTTGTACTACTGCAATGTGGGGCTACCTTTGAAGGTAACCTGGAAACTACAACTAATCCAAAAAGTGGCAGCTAGACTGGTGACTGGGAGAGGCCACTGGGACCATATAACACCAGTCCCAGTGTTGGCTCCCAGTACGTTTCTGAGCACAATTCAAAGGGTTGGTGCTGACCTTTAAAGTCCTAAACGGTTCGGCCCTGTATACCTGAAGGAGCATCTCCACCCCCATCGTTCAGCCTGGACACTGAGGTCCAGCGCTGAGGGCCTTCTGGCAGTTCCCTCACTTCGGAACGTGAGGTTACAGAGAACCAGGCAGAGGGCCTTCTCGGTAGTGGCGCCTGCCCTGTGGAATGCCCTCCCATCAGATATCAAGGAAATAAAACAACTATCTGACTTTTAGAAGACATCTGAAGGCAGCCCTGTTCAGGGAAGTTTTTAATGTTTTGACATTTTATTGTGCTTTTAATATTCTGTTTGGAGCCGCCCAGAGTGGCTGGGGGAACCCAGCCAGATGGGCAAGGTATAAAGGTAAAGGGACCCCTGACCATTAAGTCCAGTTGCGGATGACTCTGGGGTTGCAGCGCTCATCTCATTTTACTGGCCGAGGGAGCAGGTGTTTGTCCACAGACAGCTTCCGGGTCATGTGGCCAGCATGACTAAGCTGCTTCTGGTGAACCAGAGCAGTGCACAGAAACGCTGTTTGCCTCCCCGCCAGAGCAGCACCTATTTATCTACTTGCACTTTTTGGCGTGCTTTCGAACTGATAGGTTGCCAGGAGCCGGGACTGAGCAACAGGAGCTCACCCCGTCACGGGGATTCGAGCTGCCGACCTTCTGATCGGCAAGCCCTAGAGAAGGCATCCCCAAGCTGCAGCCCTCCAGATGTTTTGGCCTACAGGCTGCTCCGACTCCCTTCTCCCCCTCCACGATCGGCAGGGGCGAGGGGGAGCCAGGATCAGCCCGAAATCGGGCTGCTCCGATCCCCTCCTCCCCCTCTGCAATCGCCGGGGCAGGTGGAGGGAAACTCCCAGAGCCGCGCAAAGCAGTTGCCTGGCTTTCCCTCCGCCCGCTCCACAGCCAGCCAGGGAGAAGGGAGACGGCACCGGGTGGGCAGCGGGGCAGGCTGGCCAGCGGCCCTGCTTCTAGGGGGGGCAATTGCCCCCTCCTGCCCCCTGCCTACGCCCATGCACATACCTGCAAGTTAAAGTGCCTATACTGGCAAACATGGGCATAATTAGTTTATTTTCAGTACAAACTGTGACTGCAGCATGGATTACAGAGACACAGAGCATAAGGAGGGAGCATGTAGGGAGGTAGTCAGCAACGAAATGGCATCTGACACAAACCGAAACAGAAGGCCATTTTTTTTAGAAAAGAGATGTTGTTTTGCAACCTATCCTTGGGAGGGCCAGCACTAGAGAAACAAACACATCTCCCTTGCCGTCTCCTACTTATCCGGCACAAGAGATGCTCTGGATTCCCTATGGCCTCTCTCAAGTTGTCTCCGGCTTAATTAATTGACTGGGACTTGCTGCAACAGAGCCTCATCTTGTTGTTGTTTACAAGTAGTGATTTCAGGAAGGAAACAGCGGAAAACAGAGGGTGATCATAAGAAGCCTGGAGCAGGCTCCCATATAACAAGAAATCTCTGTGCTTTGTTAGATTTCAACTAAATGGAAGTATTAGCAGCTTTAAGCCATATTATATTTTATATTACATTATACTGGTAATTGTTGTTTGTTTATTTTAACACTCTTGCCCTGCCTTCTTAACTGATTGAGACATTGGTTGTTCCGGGAAATAACTTAGTTCTGCTTCTGGAACATCCAAGAACTTAAAACACAAATTAAACATACCGTACTATAGTTGCAAGTCAGGGCCAAACTAAATGTGATGTTAATTGCAATTAACATTTATGAGTTGTTTTTTAATAGCAGGTGAAAGGGGGGAACTAAGACAGAGCCTAACATCATGTTTGTTTGTTTGCATATGTTTATAATCCACATGTTCATTAAAGTATATCAAGGTGGTATAATACAAAATACAAAAAACAAACAAACAATAAAAGTATTAAAAAACCCGTAATTGAAAACATCAAGGAAACATCAATAGATACTAGTTGGTTAAAAAAAATAACCATATTATTGCAGGGGCTTTCTGCCTGCAAAGCCCAAATGCTGTCAGTCAGCTGTGGCTTTCTAGGATTTTGGACAGAAGTCTTCTTAAGAGCAACCCTGGGAGATGCCAGGGCTGAACCTAGACTCTTTTGCATGAAATACATGCATTTTCCAACTAAGATCTGACCCCATACACAGGTTTTATTTTGTTTTTTTAGTTTTTAAAATAATTTTTATTAAAAGTTTTCTTGGTTTACAAAAGTATGTGCATTGTGTCATTTTTTCAGATTATGAAGCATTTTCTACAAATCAGTTACATTTGATATGAGACATTAGTGTTGTATACAGCATAGGGTTGGGGAAGAAGGGGGGAGGGGTAGCAGGGGGGGGCATTCTGGTCCTGTCACCTGGTGTCAGGTAGTGGCTCACTGCATCAGCTGGAACCACTCTTGCATATTACATCAATAGCAGCTACCTGCTATTTACTTATGAGTTTGGAAAGGTTGTTAGATCAATCTAGGCATATGAAAAGCTCGGGCTTTTTAAAGATAGCAGTCTTTGCTCCAAACTAGTCACTGGCGATACTTTGGTTTTGAATATCATATAGTTTGAGCAAGGGAACAGATTTCATCACAAACCAGATATTTACAGTTACAGGTAGGTAGCCGTGTTGGTCTGAGTCGAAGCAAAATAAAAAAATTCCTTCAGTAGCACCTTAAAGACCAACTAAGTTTATATTTTGGTATGAGCTTTCGTGTGCATGTGATCTGAAGAAGTGTGCATGCACACGAAAGCTCATACCAAAATATAAACTTAGTTGGTCTTTAAGGTGCTACTGAAGGAATTCAGATATTTACAAACACAGTGTCTGGGGAAATGATTGCTTAAGCCATATGGGTTTGTTTTACTAAACCTGTTCATATTTCTAATGTCACTTCTGGTCTGGTGCTGCTTGTTTGCAAACAGACACTGCATCATTTTTTATAATGGGGGTATCCTTAGTCTAGGCCAGGCATCCCCAAACCGTGGCCCTCCAGATGTTTTGGCCTACAACTCCCATGATCCCTACCTAACAGGACTAGTGGTTGGGGAAGATGGGAATTGTAGTCCAAGACATCTGGAGCGCTGAAGTTTGGGGGTGCCTGGTCTAGGCTTCCTCAACCTTGAGCCTCCAGATGTTTTTGGCCTACAACTCCCATGATCCCTAGCTAGCAGGACCAGTGGTCAGGGTTGGTGGGAATTGTAGTTTCAAAACATCTGGAGGGCTGAGGTTGAGGAAGCCTGCCTTAGTCTGTCACTAGTCCTGGGTAAAATTCCTTCCCTGACTCACCCTCACTGTGAATTAATAATAGGGTTCTACCCTTGGGTTGGAAAACCCTGGGATATTCAACTGATATAATCTTTAAAGCATTGTCAAAGCATGGACAATAAAGCTGTAGGCATACAACTGACCAGCTTTTTGCCTTCAAAAATACTGTGTAGCTGCTCTGACTTACAGGAAATGGGTGCATTTCCAAGCATATATGCAGCAGGGATAAAACGAAGCCTTTTACCCTGCCTTCTACACTCTGGTATTTTAGGATAAATTTTGTTCCAGCTCTTGGCCTCATACCTACTGAAAACATGCCAAGTTATCTCCCACTGCATCATGGGACAGAGTCTCTAAGCCACTCCTTACCTCGTTCTTCTGCAGAAGCATCTCTGAAAATTTTACTCAACTCCCCACTGTAGCTCAAGACCCCAAAGTGGTTTAGGAATTATTTGGATTTGGCACCATTCTGCTCCCCTAACGGCATTGCTGTTTCCCACCCTTGGACCTGAAGGGCAGATAAGAAATCTCACAAATAAATAAACAAAACAGCTGTACTTAGGAAAGTCATATGTGAAGTTATTATAAATGTCCCAGTTTGCTAAATGTATAAACCTAAAAAGCATTCTTAACTACCTCAGCAAGTGTGGTCTTGTTGTAAATACAGTTGTACCCTGGAGATCGAAGGAATCCGTTCCAGAAGTCTGTTTGACTTCCAAAACATTCGTAAACCAAAGTGCAGCCTCTGATTGGCTGCAGGAAGCTCCTGCAGCCAATCGGAAGCTGTGGAAGCCCCATCGGATGTTTGGCTTCCAAAAATAGTTTGCAAACCGGAACAGTCACTTCCGGGTTTGCGGTGTTCAGGAGCCAAAATGTTTGAGAACTAAGCTGTTCAAAAACCAAGGTTCGACTGTACAGTACTCAGATGCCTTACTCAAAATCATACATGGAACTCTTAACAACTCTAGCTGTCCCCTAAAAATGACAGATAAACATATTCTTGCACAGGGCCGTCTCTAGGCCCGGGTCCGGTGGCGCGGGGCACCAGGGCACCAGGCCACCAGGGGCGCCGCTGCTTAAGACGGCCCTGTTCTTGCATATGCACCTCATTCCCTTTATCTTTCTCTCCCTGCCTCTCCTGCCCCTTCTCTTCTTCCTTCTCCATAAGAAAGAGAGAGAAATAGGTGTGTAAGTTTTTCCTCCACCCTCTGAACAGGTTCAAGAGAACTACAGCCATTTTTCTGCCTCAAGTCTCTCTCTCTCTCTCTTTAAAAACAATGAGATGCAGCTAAGAGGAAGGGGAGAAAAGAATTTATTTAGAACGATTAAATAAACTAATTTCTCTTTTGAGCCGCTAAAATACCTCTTAGATAGAAATGTAGTCTTTCAGCTTTGTTACGGAAGAAGAATGCTCATCAAATTTGCAGATGGCACCAAACTGGGAGAGATAGCTAATACCTGAGAAACATGATTCGGTATTACCTTAATGGGGATGGATTCAGCCAAACAAAATAAATTTAAACAGTGAATTAAGCATTTAGGCAGGGGGGGAAATCGAACGCATAAATATAAGTAAAGAATGTAGGTCTTTTAGTAGAACATTACCTCAATGTGAGTCAGCAGTGCAATGCAGTGGCTAAAAAAAGGCTAAATCCAATCCCCACATCCTGAGAAGCCATTCTATCTGTTTTAGTGTCATGGACTGGTTGGATGGATACAGAGGAGTGATGGGAGGCAACAGCTGGAGAACCCACCCACCCCAAGGGAACCCCCAGAGGAAGGAGGCTCAGAGCCCAAGAGGTTGGTAGTGGGACAACGCTGAGTGTCAGAGGACGAAAAGGGAGCAGACTGCGAGGAGGAGGAGGAGGAGTCAGAAGCTGAAGAGGCAACAGGGTTTAGTGAGCAGGGAGAGCCTGTGGTGGAGAGCAGTGCAGAAACAGAGACAGAAGCAAAGGGAGGTCAAGAGACAAGTGGAGGCAGGCTGCTAAAGAAGCCAAGGAATATCCCCCTTCTGCTCTCCTTCCCCTGGTCTCCTAGCTCCCCTTCCCCTGGTCTCCTAGAACACAAAGATGAATGAAGAGGGTGGAGAAAAGGGAGACAAAATTGCTGGGGAAGGACCAGGAGGAGTCTTAGAGAACCATGAGAAGGTGGGGACCTTCAGCCCTCACAGCTGCCTCATTGGGGAAAGATCTACTGGGAAGAGTTGCTGTGACCACTAGGCGTGTGCTGTTTTGGTTTCTTTGAATAAAGAGTTAAGTTCACTAGGTGTTTCATTGCTGACCTACCCCTGACTCTGGGCTCCAACATCTAGTAAGACCTCACCTGGACTGCTGTGTGTAGTTCTGGACACTGTAGCCTTAAAAGGATACTGACAATATAATTTTACAAAAGTGAGCATCGTGGAAACTAGGGATGGAGGAGAAATCTGATTTGGTACGCGTTTAAAGCCGAATCTATCACATTCACACAGTATGTGAACTGAAAAACAGCTATCCTTTGAAATTGGAACCTACCGGAATTTTGCAGTGCAGTTCTTTGGCCAAACAATATTTACAAAAATAATATATGGGGGGGGGGAGTGTGCATAAAAATGAAGATATTGGTGAAAGTAACACAGAAAAATGCATTATATTAAGGAATGTTGCTTGCAAAAATGTATACATTTGGCATGCAAAAACGTGTTTATTCGGAAAAATTTGCACTAAAATGCTGATGAAATTTCATGGGATTAAAAAAAATAAATCTGTAAATTGCTGCAAAATGTGGAGAAAATGTGGAGAACAGTTCGGCGCGCAGCTGCGCCCACAGCAACCGTGCTGTGCCTGCCCACCGCGCAGCAGCGCCTGTGGCAGCCACGCGGCGCGCGGCGCCCACCCACCGCGCTGGGAAATGGAGTGGGGGGGCGCCGGAGGGATCCGTCGCTCCACAGCGCCAGGGGCGCTTAAGACGGCCCTGGTACCACTCATTTCAAACTGCAAGTGGAGACTCACATTTAATGCTTTTTTTAACCAAAGTATTAACTGCACATAGAAAACTAACCTGTCAAGAAAAAGGTAAGGACAGAACATCTCCCCAAGGTTAGTACCGGTACTCTTCTACAGTATATGCAGGGTTTTGGTTTGCTTTGGTGTTGAATGGAGGAGCACTGAGACATTTGAACAGAGACACTCGCAATCTGAGTAGTTCTCTCCAGACATACATTTACTGTTTATGAGAACCAGGCCACAGTCTCCTGTACGCGCAGATTAAAACCAAGTAAATGAAACAAGTCTGAATTGATGAGAAAAGCCGTGCAAAACCTCTACCTTATAAGCCCAGTCTTCGGCAAGTTCATTTTCATCGCATACTTTTTCCTAGAGCACCTCAAAAGGACAGGAAAATCAGGTAGCTAACTTTCCCCAGAAAGTGGCACTTTCCCAGTACAGTACTGTGGCCTGTTGCTATTTTTAAAACTTGGCAGGAAGATTCATTCTCCGGTGCCTAATCTGTAGCAGCAGGTCAAGCTGCCAGCTGAGGAGGGAGCCTGCCCTCTTTTGGAGGACCGACAGCAGTGCCTGCTTTCTCAAAGCAGGTAACCCAGGAAGGAGCTCTGCTTACTATGTGCTGAATGGATCTAGCCCTCTGAGGTCTGGATTGCTGGAGTGAATTAAAAGCACCTCTTTACAATCTGTTGCTTAAGAAGAGCAGTGGGACAAAACGCAGATCAGGATGATGGCTCAAAAGAAAATACTCTAGTGGGGAATAAAAATAAATTGAAAGCTGATCCAGCATTGGTTCTTAGGCAGAGCAAATAACATGGGAAGGGGGAAGAATCCTGCCCCATGCAATTTGCTCATCCACAACAAGAACTATTTTTGTAGAGTGAGATGGATGTTAGTTGTCTTTTTTTCTAAATTGAAATCACCTAGGGGTGAGGCATGATCGAGATTTTGCAAAATTGTGAATGCCGTGGAAATGAAGATAATTTTCCTCCCGCCTTCTAATTCATAAACTACTAATGCTAAAACTAGAATCGCATCAGTAGGCAGCAGATTCATGATGAAGAAGAAAAAAAAACCCACTCCTTACTTCTCAGTAACAAACTTGTCGAATTCACACTCCCCAAGATGTGGGTGATTCAGAGAGGACTGAATTGTTGACAGCCATGCTAGCTGAATGAATTCTGTATGCAAAGACAGTTTTGCGATGCCGACTCCTATGAGGTCAGAGGATGCAGTTCAAGTGAAGTCAGTTGGTGACAGCTAGAGTGAGGGGGGCAGGTGAAGAGAAGGTGCTGAAGAAATACTTGAAGAAAAAAGAGGGCAGAAGACACTTGGACTAAGGAAGAGGAGGCGCACAAGCAACAGGAACGATTGAAACTCAGTTTTTTCACAACAGTTTACTACCTTACCACATACTCAGCTGCGGTTTGGGTCGAGGCATTTGTTTTTTTTCCTTGTCCTTTATTCATTGTTATACTTGGTAATTGGCTAATCGCTCCATTAGTTTATGAAGGGAAAATAAATATTGTTTGCTAGACTTCAGATTCATGGCTAATTTGCTTCTCTACATCCAAGGGACCCAGGTGGCGCTGTGGTTAAACCACTGAGCCTAGGGCTTGCTGATTTGAACCCCGTCGGCGGTTCAAATCCCTGCGACGGGGTGAGCTCCCGTTGCTCGGTCCCAGCTCCTGCCCACCTAGCAGTTCGAAAGCACGTCAAAATGCAAGTAGATAAATAGGAACCGCTACAGCGGGAAGGTAAACGGTGTTTCCATGTGCTGCTCTGGTTCGCTAGAAGCGGCTTTGTCATGCTGGCCACATGACCCGGAAGCTGTACGCTGGCTCCCTCGGCCAATAAAGCGAGATGAGCGCCGCAACCCCAGAGTCGATCATGACTGGACCTAATGGTCAGGGGTCCCTTTACCTTTACCTACATCCATAGTTGAGAACTGTGTGCAATGTTGCATATCCTTGCAAGCAATTGACTAGGTCTATTGTCTTCCTGTCCTGCTCAGGGCCTTCCCAGAAGCATCTGGCTGGTCATCTGGTGAAAAAGGATATCGGACTAGATAGCACTTCTCTACAATTCTCTGGGGTGCCCACCCCTTTGTGATTCTGTGCGAATCACTGTTCTGAGGGGTAGTAAGCAAATGCAAAATGGCCTACCTCTTCTGAGGGCAGGTAATTCTTTCACGTATCAACATTGGAAGGACTGAGTTATTCCATCACATCCAATGCAGAATTTCCTGCCTCCAGCGTCAACCGATTGGGAAAATGCAAAATCCTAACACAATTTACAGCGTCCAGTCTCTTCTATATTGAAATGAGGCTGCATTTTAAATTTTAATACTGTATTTTAATCTGTATTTTAATTAATTGTTTTTATGTTTTATTGTAATTGTTTGTGTGAGCAGCCCTGAGCCCGGTTTTTGACTGGGGAGGGCGGGGTATAAATAAAAAATTATTATTATTATTATTATTATTATTATTATTATTATTATTATTATTTTGCTAGCAGCTTTCTTGTGCCACCCATAACTCTGGCTCAGTTTTGTAAGGTGCTGAGAACTGTAGTTCTGTGAGGGGAGGGGAGGGGGGAAACCACAGTTCCCAGGATTCGTGGGGGGGGGGAGGCTCATGTGCTTTAAACATGTGTTGAATGTGTTTCCAATATATGGCGTGGATCTGCTTATTCTACTGTGATTACTATTTTTATTGGGTGTTAATAGCTGCCTTTAGTGGCATGTGTTTTTTTTTAGTGGAAGGGCATTACACAAACAATCTTAAATTAATAAATTAATACTTACTGAAGGGTCTCCTATATCAAGCTCAAGTAATGCTCTCAAACACTTCACATGCATTTCATGGAGGAAGGTGCAAGGCAACATCTTTGTGCATTGGTCCTGAAGTTAATTAGTAGTAGTGAGGGTGCCATTTGGATTTTCTACCTCAAATGCCAAAGATTACCAGTAGTCATGACAACTCCTTGCAAAGCAGCACAGCTGATCATTGCAATATTGAGGGTTGCCTCCCACCTGTGACATTTTACTTTTTACAATTAGTGCCATATGTGTGAGTGCAAGTTAAAAGTTACTTTTTGAGCTCATCTGCCCATGTTTGCAGAGGTGAGGGCATCAGTGGTGAAGAGAAGGACCTTTAGGAATGCCCAAACTTTTTTCAAAGAGGGCCAGATTTGATGAAGTGAACATGCTTTTTTAAAAGGATTAAATTGCTGCTATATCTTAGGCTAGAGTTCTACTCCTTTCCTGAGTTACTTCTGCTGTTACTCGCAACTCGGAACATAGCTAAAATCCAAACTCTGCTAAGGAAATGTAGATCCAACATCTAAATTTCTTCTAAGAATTTTCAGTGCTGTTTTGTCCAATAGGGTTACTCATTCAGTCAACAATATCAACACAATTTTAAACAGTTCCTTATGCTAAAGTGGCACTGACAACATCATTGATAATGTTGCTGCAGAGCATAAATAAGAACGTCAACAGTGCAGAGCTTTTTTGGCTCGTGACCTGCCAAACATATGAAAAATACCCATCTTTGCAAAAAAGACGAATTGCAAACATTGAGGAAAGATGTGCTGTCTTAATGCATTTTAACCTGGCATCTTAGATTCAGCTGGGAAGCCTGCACTGAGCATTAGGAATAGACGATGTTCAAAAATGCCTGGGCAACCCACACACCATACTCATTGCAACATCAAGTTTCTCTGTTAACAGTGTGTGTGTGTGTGTGTTGGTGTGTTGGGAAGGGGGAAATTAACAATTGCTTGGTAATTCTAGAAGTAGTGTTTGTAATGGAACAGGGGAATGTTTTCCCATACAGATCTGGTAATTACCTACTGGAACCCTCTGGTTCTTATTGGTGCCATGTATACAGCACCCACAGCCCTGACCATAGCTGCCAAGTTTTCCCTTTTCTCGCGAGAAAGCCTATTCAGCATAAGGGAAAATCCCTTTAAAAAAGGGATAACTTGGCAGCTATGGCCCTGACTACATTTTTATGAATCGGTTCTCCATCGTGTCTGGGATAGCTCCTTATAATTTCCTTAGTATCTCTTTATTTTTATTTTTTTCATTTTATATGTTAAATTTGAAAGTTCTGCTTTAAAGTACATTAACCAAAACAGCAAAGATCATTGTGCAACATCTCTTTCCTTAATAAATATTGCATATACAGTACCCACAACCACCATCCGCATAGCGAAACATGCATTAGGAAGTCTGCATTGCAACAGCATTTCAAATTCATATACTGTATCTTTTGAGAAATGCTGAAGAGTATACAGGACCTATCCAAGACATTTTGCTGCCTGAGGCAGAGCTGTAAAATGCCATCCCTCCTCCTGCTGAACAAGTTATAAAAACCCACAAGTTCCCCTCCCTAGCAATTGTAAAAATACAACTGTAATAAATAAAGTAAGCGTTTATGCAGTTTCATGACACCCAAAAATCTGCCGCCTGAAGCAACCGCCTCACTCCGCCTAATGGTCAAGCTGACTCTGAGGCTGACCCTGTATACGTAAGGGCCAAACTAGATGTAATTTTTGTGTGTGCAGTTTGGTATTGCATTGATTATTATTTTTTGTCAAATAGCCTAAACAGGATTGGGATTGTGGTGTATGTTAGAGGGCTTGGGTTTTTTAAAACCCTTTGCCCACACCCTAGTCCAAAATTGTCCCCTCTGCATCTGCTATTTGCATCGGGAGAAATGCAGCAGGGGCAAAGAGTTAAAGCTGTTTTCTCCAACTTGCCATGGGATATAAGCTATGTGTTTAACAAAAACCAGGTGTGCAATGGAAGACAAACATGGCAAACATCGCATCTGATTTGGACGCAATTCTTTGTTTTTATCCCATTTTGGTACCTTCAAATTCTTGAGTTACTCCCTGTGCCATCCTGTGCATGTTAACTTGGAAGTAAATTTCCTAATGCTCTAATGGCCAAGCTTCCATTCCTGGGTCAAATTAACAGAGTGTGCTGTTTGTTGCTTGAAAGTGTTCATGTCCACTGCCTATTTGTGTGTGTGTGTGTGTGTGTGTGTGTGTGTGTGTGTGTGAGAGAGAGAGAGAGAGAGAGAGAGAGAGAGAGAGAGACTCTGCCACACGTTATCCAAAGCCCTTCTCAAATTATGCAGAATTTAAAGTTCACTTTCGTTACATTAATTTTTAGGAAAGATCTTTATTAACAACTATATTTATGAAGTTTCTACATTTTTAAGAGCTTATTGGACTTCAACACAGGATACCTAACAAGACGCAGTTGTACTGCTCAGCCCAGTAAAAAGCTGCCCCACCCCCCAGTGCTCTTGGCTACCACAGCACCCCAGTTGGGACTGAGAGACAGCTAACTACAGTACTCTTTTTGCAGAGTAGCTGCATGACACATTTTACTAGAGCTAACTTATCTTAAATTACAGAACATAACTCCCCCTCGCCATTATACAAATTTTCGTTCTTTGTACAGCAAGGGCTGTGCCAAATAAATTTTCAGAGGGGCCTCTGAATGAAAAGAGGCAAAGCGCTGATTAATGAGCCATGTTTGTTCTGTTGCGTGTGATCAAACAGGCCAGCACTACAGCCATTGATAAAAGCGAGCAAGGCACACTTATAGCTACAGACTGTTACATTTGTCTGCTTAAAATTCAGTTGCTGTGAGTGCTGGAATAATTTTCTCTGTGCCATCTGGCGGCAAATGAATGTGTGGGGGGGGGTTGGGGGGGGGAGAGAATCCCAGTATGTGGAAATACTGTACTGGAGTTTGCAGTTTTAAATTATGGATAAACAGTTGACTATATATAATATGAATTACAGCATTCCTGCAGCTGAACTGTAAACAATCCTAAAAATGCTAATCTTCGGAACATTTAGAAGCAAACTTATCACATGGGTGCAGCAGTGCCTGCGACTTTTTATGTGGATATATATAGCATATTAAAGTCCATAAACTACCGTACAGCAAGATACATTGACTGCAAACACATACATTTAAAAATCCTGCTCGAGGATCGAATATGCATGCATCTTCACTGTCATCAATATGAACAAGGTGAACTTGGGGAACAAATCTTAACCCTGTAGGTGTAACTTATACATGACAGCTTTGTTGGACAGGAGCTTTCTCCCTTAACCCCCCCCCTCCAGCTTTTAGCACAATGGTGGTCCAGACGGCTTTGCCTCATTAAACTTAAAAGAGATGGCTATCGTTGCACACCTCCCCAATCTCCAAAATTTCAGGCGCTTACCCATGGTTCAGTTTCATTGGAATAAGGCACAACGGAGACACTGGTGTCTTTAGGATATATGGTTTATTCACACATATATGCAACCTGAGTCTAAAATGGAGGGTTCACAGTATTAACACCCCAAGAGGGTCTTGTTTCTGCTTAGATTCCAACAGATCCTAGCCTGCCCACTTCCAGCTCTCTCTCTCTCTCTCTCTCTCTCTCTCTCTCTCTCTCTCTCTCTCTCTCTCTCTCCCTCTCCCTCTCCCTCTCCCTCTCTCCCTCTCTCCCTCTCTCTCCCCACTCCCAACTCTGGCCTTTGTCTTTCTAGCCCTAACCTAGTTGTTATCTGGCACAGAGTCACATCCTTTGTTACCTTAATGTCCTGTACTTAGAAGGCCATCACCTCGCCAGGAAGCTAGCCTTGCTATTCTAGGAATTGAATCAGTGCTGGATCCAGGAATTAGAAGGATTTCAGGGCATACAACTTACCTGCCCCCCCTCACTCATAACTTTGCTGCAATGGCTCCCCATGCCCAAAGAATTCTGGGAATGGTAGTTTGGTAAGGGTGCTGATACATCTGTAAGCCTCAACCCTCCCACCTCAGCAGCAATTTCCAGAAGGTGCTTTTCAGACGGAGTGAGCTCTGACTCTTGCTTTCCATTTTATACTGCAATACGAGTGCTGTTGTCCTCATGTACCTCATACATTTTCATACACACCCTGCTTGTGTTCTGTCCCCACAGTTGCTGCTGTTGCTCTCAGGCCCTGCTTCTGACCTTTCCATAGTGGCAACTGTTTTGGCCCCTGTGAGACGAGAAAGCTGGACTACGTGAGCCTTTGGCCTGATCCAGCGGCTCTCTTCTTACATTCTTTCTTCCAAGCCCTCGGGGCTGCTTAATCATTTCTAATTATTGCATATATCTTCAATTTGTCGCCTAATTTTAATTGAAGCAGATTGCTTGTGTTGCTGCTTATCATTTCCAGAAGTTGTTCCCTCCTCCCAACATGAGACAGTAGAGTGACTTTCCTCTGGCTGTGCATTCTTTGTGAGAAAAAATAATTTTTCAAATTCTGTTCCCCCTTTCAGAAACGGCAGTTCCTTCCCTCTTTAAAGCCAGAGTAGTCTCAGACAGTTAGTCTCTCTCTCTCTCTCTCTCTCTCTCTCTCTCTCTCTCTCTCCTCACACACACACACACACACCACACACACACACACACACACAGAGAGAGAGAGAGAGAGAGAGAGGAGAGAGAGAGAGAGAGAGAGAGAGAGAGAGAGAGAGAGAGAGAGAGAGAGAACAGACTCTCTCTGATATGGTGTTCAAATAGATTAGCAGTGATGGAAAGAGGATATAATTAATCAGGTGTAAACCAGGAGGAGCCCACTCATGGAATATGTTAAAGGACATAGAATCATAGAATTGTAGAGTTGGAAGGGGACCCACGAGGGTCATCTAGTCCAACACCCTGCAAAGCAAGAACCTTTTGCCTAACTTGGGACTTGAACCCACGACCCTGAGATTAAGAGTCCCATGCTCTACCGACTGAGCTATTTTAGCACTGAGTCTTCATCTTTCGTCTGCCTTCCTGAGACTGTAGGGCACTGGCTAAAGTGGCTTCTGTCTTCTGCCATTCTGCTGCTCCTATATTGTTGGGTTTTTCCATGTGTGTGTATGTATGAAAAAACCCAACAATATGGGGGGAAATCAACAATGTAGTAACAGCAGAATGGCAGAAGACAGAATATATATATATATATTATATGGAAAAAACCACCTAGGTGGAAAACAGCAGTCCATACATGTGGCGTTTCCATTGCTATTCCACTTTTCGTGAATGAAAATGAGAATGGGATTGTCTGGCTGATTTATGGAAGGAGGGAATATTCTGTTTGGGAACCAGGTTGGCAAAAGAAAAAGAAAAAGGTATGGGCAGAATTCCAAGCCTGAGTGCATATGGTCTTATACCAGTGATGGCTTCTGCCCCAAACAATCCTTGGGAATGTATTTTAGTTATAAACGTCACATCTTCAGATGTGAAAATAGGGAAACTCTTGTATATTTGTTACATGTCCATTCTCACATCACCACCTCACATAGCTGCTAAGTTTCCCATATTCCCCGGGAAACCCCCGTTTTTCCAGCTGTTCCCAGCCGAAAAAATGGATTTTTTTTGTTTTCCCCCGGTTTATTCTGGCGCGGTGGCCATTTTGGAACTGGCCGGAGCATGCTCAAAAGCGACTTTTGATGCTGCTCTGCCCAGTTCCAAAATGGCTGCAGCGTGACTTCTGGTGCGGCGGCCATTTTGGAACTGGGCACAGCAGCATCAAAAGTCACTTCTGAGCATGCTCCGCCCAGTTCCAAAATGGCCGCAGCACGACTTCCGGTCTGCTACTTCCGGTCCGGTCCCTTATTTCTCAGGCTGGAACTTGGCAGGTATGCTACATCAAACATTCTCTTGCACAGTGCTGGAATCTCTTTTCGCTTGCTGCATGCTGTGTTCATTTACTGTGGGGCAGCAAGCGGCTGCCCATTTCCCCTGTTTCTGCCCATCACGTGGAGGGTGTGTGATGTGCTTCTCCTTCCTGCCCACATAACAGTTTCCTTTAAAAAATAAAATAAAATAACCATGTGCAATAGAGCATCTAATTTTTCAGTGGATCTAATAGTACTTACAATGAACCTGAAACCCAAACATTCAGCATCCTTTATTTTCTAGATAAAGGCAGGAACAGAAGCAGAAGATCAATTTGTTTGTTTGTTTGTTTGTTATCATACTTAACAGTTCACCAGCTCCAACACGTGAAATGTCAGGCCATAGGTGGTGCTGTAGTGCTCATGTGCCTGTAATGTACATGCGTTTTCACAAGCACACGGTATATCCACCCCCTACTCGGAGATTTATCTTCAGACGACACGGAGGCAGGATGCTTAAACAGCAACTCTTCCAATGGGTGCGCACGTAATTAAAAAATGCATACACCCCAGTCTCCATCAAAGGCAGAATTAGGGGCAGTGATTATCGCCAAACAGAGACTATCCCTGGTAAATTAAGGCTGTAGGAGTGCATGACTTGGCAAGGGCACTGAGAATTCTGTTACAAATTCCGATCTCAATTTGGAGGGGCGTGATCCAACATGTTCCCAAAGTTAAGCACTCTCTCACAGGAGTCGGTGAAACTTTATAGGAGATTATCTTTGGCTGGAGAATAACAAACTAAAACTTCTAGTCTGACTTGCTACTTCTAGTCTGATATATTTTGTTTCCTTATGTTTCATTCCTAACATTATTGTTTGTCCGTCAAGAATTGGACAAACATTGTTTCCCATTCCCTCTATAGCTGTATGCTTTCATACTGAAGATGAGCTGTCAGGTCACCCAACGTATTTTAAAAAAATTCCTAATTTTTAGATCCAAACAAGTGGGGGGGGGGAACCACAAATTGCCGGCCTCCTTTCTGACTGCTGACAGTTGGGCTCTTCTCACACTACACCTGTGCTCCTTGGAAGAGGTGCCCACCGTCTTTAGCTCTTTGATGGGGATGAAAGGGCTACATAACCCGCTGAAATACATTTCCTCAGGAGTCACTCTGGGTAACAGGAGAAGGTGAGATTAAGCAGATAGCATGCCCAGCTGGATGTGTGGCTTTGGGACCACTGCGGTGAGAAAGCATTCACAGATTCCTTTTAAGGCCAAAAAAAGGGAAGGAAGGAAAAATATGATGGCAGACTTGGGCCTCTGTGTTGTCTTACTAAGAGTATCAGACGGGCACAAAGAGAAAGTTCCCTTATGAAGTTTCTTGACAACTTCTTAGTTGCATAACATTTATGATGTAGCTAGGGGCTCATTCTGGAGCTTGGGCGTCATTGAACTGAGTACTACTCAGAGCAGACCTATTGATTTCAGTGGGTTTACTCTGTGCATGACTTCGTTGGCTATTGACACACACACACCCCTTTTAATTCCCATAACACCATTCTGTCTATTTTAAAAAAATACGTTTTTATTTGATTTTTAAAAATATAAACATATAGCAAAAAACAATTCAAGATACAAATATCGAGATTGCTCTGAATCACCTGATTTCCCCCCCCCCATCCCTTCCATGGGTCCTAATGATAACATTTACAATACTTGTCCAAATTTTTATCCATCCAAACGATCCATACTTTCCATTATTTTACAAGAGGGATTAAAATCCTGCTAATGTTTTAACCTGTTTACATTGGTCTCGTAAATAGAGTATAAACTTTTCCCATTCTTTTTTAAAGTCTATGTCCTCTCGATTTCTGAGCTTCCCAGTTAATTTTGCCATTTCAGCATAGTCCATCAACTTGGTTTGCCATTCTTCTCTGGTCAGGGCTGTTTCTTCCTTCCATCTCTGGGCTAGTAGCATCCAACACCATTCTGTCTGAAAAGGGTCCCTAAAGATCTCACACACATACCAAAAACAAGACACATATGTCAAACCAATAAAATGGCAGCAAGAGAAGACTAGAGAAAGAACTACAGCAGCAGCAGCAGCTGCTTCTCCACCCCAGTCTTCCATGGCTGACATCACTCACCCTCCTCTCCCGCGTACCGATGCAAGAGGGACTTTTAATTTTGCCTTGCAACAGATGGAGGAGCTTGGTGAGTGATGGAACCGGGCAGGGGGAAATGGAACAGGAGGCACAGCAGCGCCAACCTCTCTCCCCGCTTCAGAACAGTTGAAGGTAGGGCTGAGTGGAAGCTGGCTGTTTAGCTCTGGGTTCCTTCTCATGAATGCTGAAGAATGCCTCCTGTTTGGGGCGATTTTTCAATGCTCGCTGTGAGCGTATTTGCATTGTTGCAATTATGTTCAGCACTCCCCATCCCCATCCCCACCCCACCTGTTAATATTTCTTCTCTGCACTTCTCTCCATATTTTCCTTCTTATCTGCCCTTGCCGTCCTCGTTCTCATTTGTCCTCACTACTTTCCAAAGCAACTACAGTGGTACCTCTGGTATAGAACTTAATTCATTCTGGAGGTACGTTCTTAACCTGAAACTGTTCTTAACCTGAAGCACCACTTTAGCTAATGGGGGCTCCTGCTGCTGCTGCGCCACTGGAGCACAATTTCTTTTTTAAAATGTATTTATTAAAGATTTTCAAACAACAAAAACATACAAAAATACAAAACACAAAAAATACAAAATACAAAAAATATAAAAACAAAAATTCTAATTTATAACCCTTATTTCTAATCTATTGGCTTCCTCATTCCTCCTCCTTCTGCGATTCTTTACATATCATCTGTAGTAAACTCTAAATCTTATATAATTTCTAATTATTAGTTTAATATTACCTTATTTCTCTATCTTTTACATCTTATCCCTTTATATTCTATCTATATCTTACTTCTTAATTAAATTACGGTATCATTAACTTCTAACAATACCGATTTCACACCATTATATTAACTACAACCTCTATTTTATCTCCCTCACTTCCACTAATTCTAGTCTATTATATGCTTATATTTTAAATTTCTTCCAATCTTCTTTCACTGCTGCTTCACTCCGATCCCGGAGTCTCCTGGTCAACTCAGACAGTTCCATGAATTCTATCAGCTTCTTCTGCCATTCATCCACTGTTGGTAATTCTTCATTCTTCCAGTTCTTTGCAAGTAGAATTCTTGCAGCTGTTGTGGCATACAAAAAGAAAGTAACATCCTTCCTACGATTTCTGTTCTCATCCTGAAGCAAAGTGCTTAACCTGATGTGCTATTTCTGGGTTAGCAGAGTTTGTAACCTGAAGCATTTGTAACCTGAAGCATTTGTAACCTGAAGCGTTTATAACCCGAGGTACCACTGTACTCTATTCTGAACTTTAAAATGGAAAGCGTAATGCTGGTGGTCAACAAAAGAGGTTTAAAAGACTCTTTCAATGCATTTTTTAAAAAGGTAGTATAAACACCAACAATTGGGAAACACTGGCCTGCGAGCGCTCCAATTGGAGAACAGCCTTCACCAAAGGTATCATGGGCTTTGAAGACACTGGAACTCAGGACGCAAGGGAGAAACGTGCTAAGAGGAAGACATGCTTGGCAAATCCACACCGTGATCAACTCCCGCCCAGAAACCAATGTCCCCACTGTGGAAGGACGTGTGGATCTGTTAAAACTGTTTATGGAAGACAATCTTACTCGGCTACGAGTGATCGCCAAAGAAAGAAAGAAGAAAGAAATCTGATTGGCCCATGTGTTTTAGTGGATAGGCACCTGTGACATCAGATGTGGTGCTGTGATGTCACTGACACCATCATGGGGGCCACAAACCATTGGATTAAGCGGCAGTGAGGGCAAAAAGGAACTCAAATGACAACAGCTTCCACCAAGGGAAATGGAAAGGTGCCAAACGGTACAAACATTTGGTAAGATTAGCAGGTTTGTTTTTTAAAAAATATATATTTAGTTTGGCTGCAGTCAGTATACCAGTTTGAAAGTGATTGTCAAAATTAATGAGTGTTTGGCAGAGCTGAAAAGTAAAGGTAGGCTCTCCAGGTTGCAATCCTAGCTTCAGCTCCCTTCTAAAGCGAACAGAAGAGGCCAATTGTGCCAGGCTTAACAAGCACTGTTGCAACCCCACTGCTCGTAGTGCCTCTTTCAACCACCCCCACAAGTCTCAACTTGTTTTTCTCTAATTCTGTGGCTTCACTAATTATAATGAATGAAAATGTACCAGTAAGGACTAAAATGTGCTACATGTCTTTCAATAACGAATCACAGCATGGAAGGACCACACATTCGCTCTTGCCTTATGGCTCCCATGGTGACTACATATTAAAGCCCCATGGTGCTGTTCACCCTTAAATTTCCATTTCCTAGCTTTTAGTGTGTGTGTGTTTTCTCCTTCACAATTTCAGCGCTACCTCTGTGCACCTTTAATGTGTAAATATATTTATGGAGGCAATAAAAGTTGTGGGCAAATGCATAATTCCGGATCTGCATATTTTAACAGGCAAAATATTTCAAAAGACCATCTATACACGTTAAACCAACATTTTCTTTTCTTTTCTTTTAAGCACAGAGTCAGTTTTCAAGGTACTTTCTTTGTGGTTCCCAAAATGGCTAATCAGAATGGCAAAACAAGAACAAAGCACAGTTTTATTTATGTCCAGCTATAATAGTAAGGGAGTCAGTTCCTAACATGCTCAATATGTTTTAAAGATACAGCACAAGGAGGCAAACTCTCTGATAATGCTCTTCAAGAGATCTGTAGAATTTGTCTCCTTCCAAGCAGTATTTGCAAGCAATTCTGGCTATAATATTGTTGCATGCCACCCCAATCTCCAAGTGGTGTGAGATTTCAGGTGCTTACCCAGGGTTCATGTTTCCTTTGGGAGTGAGGCACAGTGGCGATTGTGGTGTCTTTATGATATATGGTTTATTTACACATATATGTAACCTGAGACTAAGATGGAGGAGTTCACAGATTCAGCACCCAAAAAGGGTATTGATTCTCCTATAGCTGCAGCCTTGGATTCACACAGACATAAAATGTTGCTCTCACAGACTTCTCTGCCTCTCCTGCTTCCTGCTTTACCTCTAGATCACGTTGTTGTTTGTTGTTTAGTCATTTAGTTGTGTCCGACTCTTCATGACCCCATGGACCAGAGCACGCCAGGCACTCCTGTCTTCCGCTGCCTCCCACAGTTTGGTCAGACCCATGTTGGTAGCTTCGAGAACGCTGTCCAACCATCTCATCCTCTGTCATCCCCTTCTCCTTGTGCCCTCCATCTTTCCCAACATCAGGGTCTTTTCCAGGGAGTCTTCTCTTCTCATGAGGTGGCCAAAGTATGGGAGCCTCAGCTTCAGGATCTGTCCTTCCAGTGAGCACTCAGGGCTGATTTCCTTCAGAATGGATAGGTTTGATCTTCTTGCAGTCCATGGGACTCGCAAGAGTCTCCTCCAGCACCATAATTCAAAAGCATCAATTCTTTGGTGATCAGCCTTCTTTATGGTCCAGCTCTCACTTCCATACATCACTACTGGGAAAACCATAGTTTTAATTATACAGACCTTTGTTGGCAAGGTAATGTCTCTGCTTTTTAAGATGCTGTCTAGGTTTGTCATTGCTTTTCTCCCAAGAAGCAGGCGTCTTTTAATTTCATGACTGCTGTCACCATCTGCAGTGATCATGGAACACAAGAAAGTAAAATCTCTCACTGCCTCCATTTCTTCCCCTTCTATTTGCCAGGAGGTGATGGGACCAGTGGCCATGATCTTGGTTTTTTTTTTTTTTTGATGTTGAGCTTCAGACCATATTTTGCGCTCTCCTCTTTCACCCTCATTAAAAGGTTCTTTAATTCCTCCTCACTCTCATAGATCACGTTACTGCTTTCCTAACTCTCTGCTCTAAGCTCTGGCTTTATCTGTTGAGGGGTAGGGGTACCGCTCCGGAGGGAAGGTAAATGGCGTTTCCATGTGCTGCTCTGGTTCGCCAGAAGCGGCTTAGTCATGCTGGTCACATGACCTGGAAGCTGTACGCCGGCTCCCTCGGCCAGTAAAGCGAGATGAGCGCTGCAACCCCAGAGTCGTTCGCGACTGGACCTAACGGTCAGGGGTCCTTTACCTTTTACTAAGTCCGTTTGATCCTTTGTTCTCTTAATGACCCGTCACCCAGAGGAAACTGCCCTGGTTTAATTAGCTTTAAACACTTTGCTGCACCCAGGGATTAGAAGTGCCTAGCACACATTTTAGCACCCAAAACCTTAATTAAATTCTAACACTAGTTAGATCCAGGGATTATAGTGATCTGGCACTCACATACGCATAACAAATTTGTGTGTTTCCGGATCAGATTAAAAGTCCATTTAGCCCTGATTCTGCTTCCAGCTGTGGACAGTAAGTGTTTCTGAGAAGCCCACAAGAAGGGCATGGAGGCAGTGGCCTCTTTGCCCCTACAGCAACTAGTACTCAGGCCTGGCCTACACACACTGTAAAATGAATTGGTAGACCTCAGAGTGTTCTCTCTCTCTCCAGTCACAGACAACTCTGGGGTTGCGGCACTCATCTCACTTTACTGGCCGAGGGAGCCGGCATTTACACCGTTTACCTTCCCGCCAGAGCGGTACCTATTTATCTACTTGCACTTTGACGTGCTTTCGAACTGTTAGGTTGGCAGGAGCTGGGACCGAGCAACAGGAGCTCACCCCGTCGCAGGGATTCGAACCGCCGACCTTCTGATCGACAAGTTCTAGGCCAGGCATGTCAAACATGCGGCCCTCCAGATGTTTTGGACTACAATTCCCATCTTCCCCAACCACTGGTCCTGCTAGCTAGGGATCATGGGAGTTGTAGGCCAAAACATCTGGAGGGCCGCATGTTTGACATGCCTGCTCTAGGCTATGTGGTTTAGACCACAGCACCACCAATAGAGGCTCCATTTAGCCATTGTGATGAATCCGTCATTTATCTTCCATGAATATAATCCACATATGAAGCCAACATATTGAATCAAAACTCTGGCCCACATTTCACCCAGTACTGTACAAATTTCTATGACCCTCCAGGGCTTCAATCTTCCCTAGTCCTGCGACTTGCGATCCTCTAACTGGAGATGCGTCAGTACAAAAGCATTTGCTCTGTCTATACCAGGGGTCAGCAAACTTTTTCAGCAGGGGGCCGGTCCACTGTCCCTCAGACCTTGTGGGGGACTGGACTATATTGGGGGGGGGGGGGTTGAACAAATTCCTATGCCCCACAAATAACCCAGAGATGCATTTTAAATAAAAGCACACATTCTACTCATGTAAAAACATGCTGATTCCCGGACCGTCCGTGGGCCGGATTTAGAAGGCAATTGGGCCGGATCTGGCCTTAGTTTGCCTACCCATGGTCTATACCAGGCATCCCCAATATGCGGCCCTCCAGATGTTTTGGCCTACAACTCCCATGATCCCTAGCTAACAGGACCAGTGGTCGGGGAAGATGGGAATTGTAGTTCAAAACATCTGGAGGGCCGAAGTTTGGGGATGCCTGGTATATACCATTGAGGTGTGGCTCTTCCCAGCTCATCAGAACACTTAGGGCTTTGCCAGGTGACCTGTTTATTCAGAATAAGGAACAAGGAAATTTGATTCAGTATGCATTTAAAGCTAAATTCAGTATGCATTTAAATCAAATCCCTACTTTCCAAAGCCAATAAGCCAACCAAAACACAATATGCAAACCAAAACACAGATAAGCATTTGAAATTTGAACATATCCAAATTCTGTGATGCAGTTTCCCAACCAAACAATGTGCATAGATTAGGGGAAAGTTTGTGCAAAAATGAAGCATCCCCCAAAAATGGATTATATTAGGGAAAATTGATTGCAGAAAATATGTACCTTAGTCAAAACTGCATATAAAAATGTGCTTATTGGGAGAAATTCACAGTAAAATTCTGGCTAATTTTTGTGAGGATTTTTTTTAAATTGCAAATTGCTTCAAAATGTGGATAACCAAATTAAAGATTTTTTAAAAAAATAGAAACTAAGAAAACAAATCAACAGATCCTTCCACCCTATTCAGCATCCGTCCTGATTTGCTCGCACAAAGCTTAAGTGGAGGTTGGATTATATCTTGTAATTACTGAGTATTCGTTCTCATTTGTTTACAGGGCAGTTATACCCCAATGAACATTCATCCTGCATTCATCCCGGTTTTCTTGAGGGGTGCTTACAGATTTTCTTATTAATCATTCATTGATTCCACAATTTTCAGTGCGTTTCCTAACCCCAAGAAATCTGTGTTAAAGGGGTGAGTGTGTGATCTGTTGCACCAGAACACTTTAATTCACTTTAATTGCACTAACTTAGAGTTCCCCTCCTCCTTCTACCCAGCTCACCTTCCTTTAGGTGGGATGAAACTGAAGCAAAGGAGTTTGTTATGGTGTGAGCAACTGAAGCGATTGCAGCCTGCGAGGGGGTGGCGTGGAGCATTTTGTTTAGCCGCAGCTATAAATAAAAGCTTGCAACAAGCTTGCCATTTTGGTACAATACATCCAATCCTTATTGAAATTGGAATAATGCATTCATAAAAACCAAAAACTGAAGAACTACGTCTGAGTAAAATATTCCCACTGCACATTAACGTACAGTTAGCTATCTTCCAGATGTGTGCGGAAGAACCAGATATTAAGGTTCATTAGTAGCAACTGCAAATTAAAGTCTGTACATAGCCAAGGAATTCTTATCGACAAACTTACAGCAGAGAATTTGTTCAGCATCTAAAACAAATCACTGGGGGCCTGAACAAATGATATTTACTCTCTTTTAATTACCCAGCAAGATTAGTGTTTGTGGTCTGACTAAGTAGGTCACAAATGCAGCAATGAAAATTAATTGCGCTACAGCGTCTTAGTGATTTATACATTTTTGAGGACATAATTTTGCATCTGTATATTAAAGCTCTAGCTTCTCGGAGCTATTCATTTTTTAAAAGATCTATTAGCATCATAAGGGGAGTATTTTATTGTGTATAAAAGCACACACACTCGGTTAGACACCTCTTCTTTGCATTTATCATCTCAGTGCACCAATGGAAAGTTCCCCTCTGTGAAGAGGATTCTGGCACATCTGCAAGATAAAGAGTCGAATGCATAATACCAGCGGAGTAAATTAGCAGGTATATGTAGGGGTTGAATGTGAGTGATCTATTGGGCATTCACTCTTTAACTTTCTCATGCCTTCTCCATTGAAATGGTTGTGTACACATCCATCCACTTGCACATCCACACACATTATCCCAGTGGTTCCGAAACCTCCCCACCCCCCCCCACCCCGTCCCGCAACAACACATGCAGCACCTGAAAATTGTTGATGGTCTTTTCAGACCAATTAATTATTTTTTCTACCTGTTGTAGCAATCGTAATGCACTGAGCTAGATGCTGTATGATTTTAATTGCTTCTTTTAATTCTACGCTTGAGTTCATAATTTCTTTATTTGCAGATTTATCACAAAGGAAAAAACGGGGAGAAAAATTAAAGATAATAAAAAATTTAAAATAGTACGTGAATAATGCCAATAGTAACAAAAAGGCCACCACCAGTTCACAGTGCAATAAACCTTGACAAGTACGTCTTAGGTTAGACATATAAGTTAATGTAAGTTCTCCAGATGCCCGCATGAATTTGACGCCCGTATGAAATATGTTCAAAAGTAGCCAGGCCAGTGAGGTCCTCAGACCATTGTGCAATTTGTTGCATTACTATTTCCATTCCATGCAATTCAATTTGCAATACAATAAAAGACAGTATAAGAAATAAAAGAAGCAATAAAATACAATTAGAAATAAATGATGTTGTTGTTTAGTCGTTTAGTTGTGTCCAACTCTTCGTGACCCCCATGGACCAGAGCACACCAGGCACTCCTGTCTTCCACTGCTTCCCACAGCTTGGTCAAACTCATGTTCGTAGCTTCGAGAACACTGTCCAACCATCTCGTCCTCTGTCGTCCCCTTCTCCTTGTGCCCTCCATCTTTCCCAACATCAGGGTCTTTTCCAGGGAGTCTTCTCTTCTCATGAGGTGGCCAAAGTATTGGAGCCTTGGCTTATGATAGTCATCTGAACTGAATTTGCCCATTCCCTTCCATTTTAGTTCACTGATGCCCAGGATGTCAATATTTATTCTTGCCATCTCATTTTTGACCACATCCAGCTTACCTCCATCCATGGTTCTTACATTCCAGGTTCCTATGCAATATTTTTCTTTACAGCATCGGACTTTCCTTTTGCTTCCAGGTATATCCGCAACTGAGCGACCTTTCGGCTTTGGCCCAGCCGCTTCATCAGCTCTGAATCTACTTGTACTTGTCCTCCGCTCTTCCTCAGTAGCATGTTGGATGCCTTCCGACCTGAGGGGGCTCATCTTCCAGCGTCATAACTTTTATATGCCTGGAGTTTTCTTGGCAGGGATACAGGAGTGGCTTGCCAGTTCCTTCTCCAGGTGGATCACGTTTAGTCAAAACTCTCCACTATGACCTGTCCATCTTGGGTGGCTCTGCATGGCATAGCTCATAGCTTCTCTGAGTTATTCAAGCCCCTTCGCCACGACAAGCTATCCATCCATGAAGGGGTAGAAATAAATGTCACTATGTAATATGGACATGCTATGGACCCACCTAAATGAATCTAATGGAACCCCTTCATTATATGATTATATGGCTCCCAGGACTTCTTATATCAGTCTTTGTCCTAGTTTTGCACTTGGTGAATGCCTTACTAAATGGTTGCATCTGATGCAACCGATCAAGTTAGGTTTGGTCCATGAAACATATTAGTCTTACGGTGCCACGGGACTCTTTGTTGTTTTTATTGGAAGTTGTTAGTGTGAGGTGTTAGCATTGCCAGCTCTCATGATTCAGCTTCTTCCCCACTAGGGTGTCTTCTAGAAGTTAAATCTGAGTAGACTGAGGAATGCCTCTTGCTTTCAGCCCACATGCAAGTAAATGCATGTGCATTAATACTAAGCCGACGTGCAGAATGCAGACTGTCAGTTGACACATGAAAGCTGCTGAGGTATTGCAGAGCAAACAGATATAGCACACAGCCAGGAAGTTTTAGAGCCTGCAGCAATATAAAAGTGGAAGGAGTGGTGTTAACAAAAGTGATGCTTGCAGTGACAGTTGGGGTGCTCTAAGCGTCTCCCTGCTTTCATCATTGTGCATGCCATTCACAAACCTCTCTCTCTCCACACACACACACACACACACACACACACACACACACACAACTCCTGAGCAGCTGGAATGTTGATAAACATTCCGCAACATCAACCAGTTGCTAGGAAAGTGCTCATTTCAGTCTACTCTAGTCCAATTTTGACCAATTAAACTTTTTATTGCACTAGCCATAGGCCATGGCATCATTCAGAAGGAGAACAAAAAAACCCAAAAACCAATAAGCATAAAAATCATCGGGCACCACACATACAATAAAACAACAGTCACGGCTACTAAAATTATTTGTTGCATTAAATAGAATAGAATAGCAAAAGATTCTCAGGTAAGATGTGCCAAATTAAATATCCGAATCCCCTTTGCAGTTGACCGCTATTTTGTCTAGTTCCTTCCTCCTGATATTTTTTTAGCTGCCAGCGCATAGAGTGCGACTTTATAAGTAACAAAGTCGTCGGTGTCGCTCAGCAGCCATTTGACCCTTTCCACCCTATTCAGATGTGTTCCATTCGTAAACAGGGGTTTTATAAATCGGTTTCATGGGTCTGTATATAACGGGCACTGCGATAAATAATGGCACAGGTCCTCGGCGCAGGGTTGTCCACACAGACAGAGTCTCTCTTCGTAAGGTACTTTGCCGTAGTTCTGTAAAAGCGATTCTTAGTACGGCAAGTGGGAGCTTTGTCAGTTATCTGGCTCAGACATGCTCCGTTTTGGTAAGTGGGAACCGTGGTGAGCTCTTGGTAGAAGCAATCATGGTTAGATCCCTTTCTGCATCGGACCTAAGGAGACAGTCTCTTAAGTGCCTCTTATCCATCTTCATGGTCACCTGAAGTGCTCTAGTCCAGTGTTTCCCAACCAGTGTGCCTCCAGATGTTTTGGGACTACAACTCCCATCATCCCTAGCTAGCAAGACCAGGGGTCAGGAATGATGGGAGTTGTAGTCCCAAAACATCTGGAGGCACACTGGTTGGGAAACACTGCTCTAGTCACATACAGTTAATAGCTATGGAAGCTTGAAAGACACCCTGCTTCTACCTCAGCTTCCCGCCCACCCCCCAATCTGATTTTTGAGGAAATTTGTCAGAGTTATATATTTCCCCCTGTGTATCTCTTTCTGTGCTTCACAGCACAGTCCTATGAATAATTCCCAGTGAGTCATAGAATCATAGAATCATAGAGTTGGAAGAGACCACAAGGGCCATCCAGTCCAACCCCCTGCCAAGCAGGAAACACCATCAAAGCATTCTTGACATATGGCTGTCAAGCCTCTGCTTAAAGACCTCCAAAGAAGGAGACTCCATCACACTTCTTGGCAGCAAATTCCACTGTCGAACAGCTCTTAGTGTCAGGAAGTTCTTCCTAATGTTTAGGTGGAATCTTCTTTCTTGTAGTTTGAATCCATTGCTCCGTGTCCGCTTCTCTGGAGCAGCAGAAAACAACCTTTCACCCTCCTCTATATGACATCCTTTTATATATTTGAACATGGCTATCATATCACCCCTTAACCTTCTCTTCTCCGGGCTAAACACAACCAGCTCCCTAAGCCGTTCCTCATAAGGCATCGTTTCCAGGCCTTTGACCATTTTGGTTGCCCTCTTCTGGACATGTTCCAGTTTGTCAGTATCCTTCTTGAACTGTGGTGCCCAGAACTCCAGGTGAGTACTTATTCCAGTGAGACTTATTCCCAGGAGTGCTTAGGATTGGAGTGCTGATTGGAGAACCTGATATGTCTCTCTGCAGCCCCAGTAATTGCCCTAAAAGATCACCCATAACTGGTTTTGACTTTAGCAAATGGTGATATGGATTCAACTAGCATTATGATGAGGTCTTTCAGCCAATTAGACAGTATTCACAGGCTATTGTTGCAGTTCCACCATGCTATGGGGCGGCTATGCCATTTTTTTTTTTTTTGCCCCAATGGAATATTGCCAGGCTTTTATGTTCTGCCAGCTGCTTTGCTCTTGGAAAGCACAGGAAGAGCATTTTAAAAAGAGAGTTGATTATTATTATTATTATTAAGTGCACATTAATTTCGCAGCACACAGCTATAGTCTTTCTGCCACCCTCCCCTCTTTATGCATACCTGCATGTAATCTTTTTTTTCCACGGTGCTCCAAAGTTCATTACTTTGCAATGTTCTCACTCTCAGACGCTCCTCCTAACAATGCTGGCGCAACACAATATACTCTGCCAATGTCAGCAAAGACTTTCCCCACCACATGCTGTATAATCCAAGTGCTTTATCCTCCCCCACCCTCCCGACGCAGACGGCTCATAATCACATGGTTGTAAGGAAATACAGATCTCAGGACTTTTCTTTTTTTGCTGTATCCATTTATTTCAGATATTATATCAATGCTATTTGCACAGCTATAATTAGGACTGTCTCAGCACTTCCTAGAGGGCAGCGACTTAAGCCTAGATCCACTTCTTATTTGAAAGGCACAAGCCTGTTAAGACCCCCCTGTGAAGGGCTTGAGAGCTTTTAGGCTCAGACTTAAAGACTCCTAGTCCTATCGTATTAAAATCCAACCTCTTGGCATCTGGAGGGAGGGGGACCCCAGGGGAACAGGGAAGACCGTGTGTACTCTCCTACCAAAAAAAAAAAGTCGAAGGAGGAGTGTTCTTTTTGCTGCGGCGGTACGGTACTGATCACAATTTGTGGTCCTTAGAGCAAGAAGTGGCTGCAGAAGCATCAGAGGGAGTGGAGATGAGAGGGATGAAGACCTTCTGGTCAGTTTCTAATTCACTATATATGTGGAAGGAGTGGCAGATAGCTATCCACTTTGTGGGTAAGGACATAGCCTTGGCACACAATCCTTCCATAGCTGCCAAGTTCTCCCCTTTTTTAAGGGAAATTCCCTTATGCTGAATAGGCTTCCTCGTGAGAAAAGGGAAAACTTGGCAGCTATGAATCCTTCATTGCCACACTGAAAGGTAGCTGCAGAACAGGACTTCTTGTTTAGTCGTGTCCGACTCTTCATAGCTCATCCTTTTGCCCGTAGTTCTGGTTACAGGTAGATAGCCGTGTTGGTCTGATGTAGTCAAAACAAAATAAAAAAAATCCTTCCATGTGCTGCTGGAAGGAATCCCCCCCTTTTCCCACTTTAGTTGCAGGTGAGCAAGCACACAAATTGGTGCCGTGTTTTAATAAGAGGTCTATTTATTAAAATTTTGCCACCTTCCTGCTTTCCCATGCAGAATAGGACGAGGCGTGTAAATACATACACAGTTCCTCAAGACCTTCCAGCAACCAGAGTTGAATGTTGGGAGAGGGGGCAGGGGAATAGGATTGAACTTTCTCTCAGCTGTATTATTCTTTTCATGTTGAAAGAATTTGCAGGGAAGGATAGATTGGGGGGAGGGGTACATAAATGTACAAAGCCTTAACAGTACCCAGAAGTGGGAGAACCCAGGAAAACCCATGAGTCTACTAAATGTATAAACTGAAAGATTCCACTGCATATATTCAGATGATTAGTTTGCTGCAAGCACAGGGCAGGCCTACTTAAGGACAAAAAAAGTAGGACTTACCCAAAGTGTTTTGATGTCGGGGCCAGCCTGAGGCAATTGCTTCACTCTACCTAATGATAGGACCAGCCCTGCTGTTCTCTCACCTTCCTCTCACATACCGTACATCTCTGATACTCCTCAAATGAGCACCATTTCCTTATTCAAAACTCCTGTGTTTACTTTGCACTCCAATTCCAACTCCTTAACGATGGAGGTGGAAACATAACTTCACATTACCTGTACTATATTTTACAGAACAGGGTAGAAGGATTCTTTCTGTTCTTATTTTGGCAACCTTTGTTAAATTTATTTCCTTCACCACGTGGTCCGAGGGGAGGTTACAACAATATTAAAACGCAGCCTTGAAATAAGTTAGAACAATTTACAGTCGGAAGAATAGGGCAGGCCTTAAAATAGGTAGCATCTGCTTCCTCCAGCCTATCAGGAGAGGGACGTTGACCTGCAAAGAGGGACACCTGCTATGGAGACCCTCTCTTGAAGGTAGAGGGCCTCTTGCTCTGGCTGCCCAGCTAGCAGTGAGGGCATAAAGGAGCCATTCTGGGGGATTGCCAGGGGTGGAAGCAAAAGGCTTTGGTTCCACCAGTATGCACAGGAAGCCTTGGAACTGGGGTGGTTGTTTTGCTTCCATTTGGAAGGAATGGGACTTCTTGTTGAGATAGCACCCCCCCCCTTCTGTCCTTTCGCATCCAGGGGGGAAAGGATTTAAAAGGGGGTGGAGTGGGGAGCTCTGAGCAAATTGACATTTCAACTAATGAACAAATGAAGGCCGAGGAAGAGAACCATTGGAGTGCTATCCCCAAATGCCCCCAAATCTATGAGGGAATCAGTGGAGTTGGAGAAAGCACACAGTGATCGGATACTGAGTCTAAGCAGCTAAATGAAGAGGGATCCAAAACTCCTGCCCAATTCATCATCTCCCATGGACCAGGTGAGTGTGATGGTGGGAAAATGGCCTTGTGGGCCAAAGTTAAACAGACCGCTGGAGAGATTTACTTTGACCCACAAATTGAAGGATCCCCATTTGGTTGCCTGGGATTTGCAGCCATGTGTGTCACAATGCCTGGGTTCCGGTACCCCTGGAGACGCCAGAGAATTCCGATGTGATGCTTTAAAAGCCAAGCTGTTGGAAGACGGTTGGGCTTTCCACCCAGTCAGGCAAAGATGCCGCATTCTGGCTTTTACAGTGGAGAAACCAAAGTTTTTGTTGGTAATCTAGGAACTGGTGCTGGTAAAGCTGAACTTGAGAGAGCTTTCAGCTACTACGGACCATTACAAAAAGTATGGATTGCGCGAAATCCTCCAGGATTTGCATTTGTTAACTTTGAAGACCCAAAAGATGCTGAAGAAGCAGTTCGTGGGCTAGATGGAAAAGTGTTCTGTGGCTCTAGGGTTAGAGTGGAGTTTCGCCATGACAGAGCCCCAGCACGCCGGCCATTTGATCCGAATAATAGATGCCATGAGTTTGACAAGAAATACCATTATGCATATGACTGGCATTGCTATAGGCGTCAGAGAAAAAGCAGGTCGCGCTCTCGATTTTATTCAAGATCCAGAGGAAGGAGAGATTCGCGCGCACGTAGCCGAAGTCGTGCCCAAAGATCCAGGTCTGTCTCTGCTAGGACATCAAGATCACTCTCCCCTCGGAGTCGTTTGCCACCAGGAAGCCCACGAAGGAGTGTGAGTCTTGAAAGACTGGATTAGAATTGCAAAGAACATGATAGGAAGAATTTTGATTATGTTATTTTAAGGGATTTCTTTGGTGTTATTGACAAATGTAAGGATTTAGGGCCCTGATGGCGAACCTATGACACTTGTGTCAGCAGTGACCACGCACAGCCATTTTCAGTGGCACGGAAAGAGCGCCCAGGGCCGGTGCGAGGGTTTTTTGCGCCCTAGGCGAGATCACCTTCTGCCCCCCCCAATCATATTTCAGACACAGATGTATTTCACATCCAACCTGTTCCTTGTAACCATGATCTCTGCTACATGTTCCAAAGCAGTGGCAGTCCTGCTACCACAGAATTATTAGTGCAGGGTGGGGAGGGAGGGGGAAGAGAGAGAGAAGGAAGACAAGGAAGGAAGGGATGAAAAAGAGAGGGAGGGAGGGAGACATGTTTTGGAACATGTAGCAGAGATCATGGTTACAAGGAACAGGTTGGATGTGAAATACATCTGTGTTTGAAATATGATTGGGGGGGCAGAAGGTGTAAATAAGAAAAATGGAAAATTCATAGACATTTTTTTAAGGGCTATCTGTGCAGACTTCCCAACCTGACCTTCCATGGTATTTTTAGCGTGGCTGCATCATATAAAGTTTATTAGTCCACCCTACTTTCCCTCTTCTAATCCCTCCCTGTATTTAACTGTTGTTCATAGGAATATCCCTGCTTGTAAATTGATTTTAGTATATTTTTTAAAATATTCCCCAAAACTATCCTCCTCACCCGTGTACCTGAAGAAGTGTGCATGCACACGAAAGCTCATACCACAGACCAACACAGCAAGCTACCTGTAACTATTTCCCCTTTGTCTTTCCCCCCATTCTGATTCCTTATTTGGGCTGCCATATTTGCAAATTCTGTGAATTCTGTCAATTTGTGCAGCCGTTGTTTCTCTTTGGTTGGGCTTTCTCTTTCTATCCAATTTATGCTATTTTGGCCACTGCTGTTGCAGAAAGAAATAAGTTGTTCATAGGGATTCATAGGGATCCCCTCACCAATTATCGCTAACAGAAAGGCTTTAGGTTGTTGTTTTTTTTGAAAGGTGATTTTAAGAATTCTTTTGAGCTCATCATAGGCCACCTCCCAGTATTTCTGGGCATGTTTGCACTGCCACCAGAGCCCTCTAGTCTGATGTCCAAGCAGCTCAGCCATCAATCACAACCTTCCCTTCACTCAGCAGCTGGGAAGGACTTGACAGGTACACAGGCGCTGGGCGCATGTCACAGAAACCACCTAGTCCTAGAGGCTGCCTGCAGGTTTTGTTTCATAACGACGACGTTGTTGTTGTTGTTGTTGTTCTTTCCTCAAAATGCAGTCAGTTCCCATCTGCCAGCAAGGAGGGAGCCCAGCTAACTTCCCTAGTTGGGGGGCGGAAGAGCTGAAGCAGGAGCCTTGGGGGGTCCTGTTAGGGGCTGGGGCAAGTGTTTCCTTGCAAAGGTGGCCCTTCAAAGGTGGAGGGGGGGGGAGGGAGGGAGGGAGGGAGGGAGGGAGGGAGGGAGGGAGGGAGGGAGGGAGGGAGAAGGGGTTGAGAGGGAAATAGCCAGAGAGAGGTTTTGTTTCATAACGACGGCGTTGTTGTTGTTCTTTCCTCAAAACACAGTCAGTTCCCATCTGCCAGCAAGGAGGGAGCCCAGCTAGCTTCCTTGGCAGTGAGTTCCAAAGTTCTCTGGGAGGACTAGAGACCCACAAGGTGCACGCACACAAACACACAAACAGCTGCATCGGTCATCTAGCCCAACCATTTGGATCCCTTCCAGTCGGGATTCAGGCCTCATGATGGGACTGAAACTGCCTTGGTCGCACTGGTTGATGATCTCCGGCAGGCTAGAGACAAAGGTGAGAGCTGTTTCCTAGTCCTGCTGGATTTCTCAGCGACTTTTGACACCATCGACCATAACATCCTTCTGGACCGTCTAGAGGGGTTGGGAGCTGGGGGCACTGTTATACAGTGGTTCCACTCCTTCCTCTTGGGCCGTGTTCAGAAAGTGGTGGTGGGGGATGAGTGTTCAGACCCCTGGGCTCTCACTTGTGGGGTGCCTCAGGGGTCTGTCCTCTCCCCCATGCTTTTTAACATGTATATGCAGCCGCTGGGAGAGATCATCAGGGGATTTGGGCTGGGTGTTCATAAATATGCAGGTGATACCCAGCTCTACCTCTCTTTCAAATCAGAACCAGTGAAGGCGGTGAAGGTCCTGTGTGAGTGCCTGGAGGCGGTTGGAGGATGGATGGTGGCTAACAGATTGAGGTTGAATCCTGACAAGACAGAAATACTGTTCGTGGGGGACAGGAGGCGGGCAGGTGTGGAGGACTCCCTGGTCCTGAATGGGGTAACTGTGCCCCTGAAGGACCAGGTGCGCAGCCTGGGAGTCATTTTGGACTCACAGCTGTCCATGGAGGCGCAGGTCAATTCTGTGTCCAGGGAAGCTGTCTATCAGCTCCATCTGGTACGCAGGCTGAGACCCTACCTGCCTGCAGACTGTCTAGCCAGAGTGGTGCATGCTCTAGTTATCTCCCGCTTGGACTACTGCAATGCGCTCTATGTGTGGGGGTACCTTTGAAGGTGACTCCGAAACTACAACTAATCCAGAATGCGGCAGCTAGACTGGTGACTGGGATCAGCCGCCGAGACCACATAACACCGGTCTTGAAAATCTACATTGGCTCCCAGTACGTTTCTGAGCACAATTCAAAGTGTTGGTGCTGACTTTTAAAGCCCTAAACGGCCTCGCTCCAGTATACCTGATGGAGCCCACTGGTGCGCACTCCCCCACCCTCCGGCCCACTGCGCGCGCACTCCCCCACCCTCCAGCCGAAGGCGGGTAAGTCTGGGGACCCCTGCTCTAGACGGTCCAGAAGGATGTTATGGTCGATGGTGTCAAAAACCGCTGAGAGATCCAGCAGGACTAGGAAACAGCTCTCACCTTTGTCCCTAACCCACCGGAGATCATCAACCAGTGCAACTAGGGCAGTTTCAGTCCCATGATGAGGCCTGAATCCCGACTGGAAGGGATCCAAATGGTCTGCTTCTTCCAGGCGTGCCTGGAGTTGTTCAGCAACCACTCGCTCAATCACCTTGCCCAAGAATGGAAGATTTGAGACTGGGCGATAGTTGGCCATATTAGCCGCATCTAAAGATGGTTTTTTTCAGAAGCGGTTTAATGACCGCCTCTTTCAGTGGGTCTGGGAATACTCCCTCATAGAGGGAAGCATGTACCACCCCGCGGAGCCCATCACCCAGCCCTTCCCGGCTCGCTTTTATTAGCCAGGATGGGCAAGGGTCAAGGAGACAGGTGGTTGGTTTCACTCGTCCAAGCAGCCTGTCCACTTCCTCAGAGGTAACAGATTGAAATTGATCCCATGAAACATGACTAGACAGGGCTCCATCACTCTCCCGCCCCGGCCCTGCTCCCACGGTGGAGTCTACCTCACTCCGAATCTGAGCGACTTTATCTGCAAAAAACTTTGCAAAAGCATTGCAGGAGATATTGGGATCCCTATCAGGCCCCGATGACGAAGGTGGTTCGGATAGATTGCAAACCACCTGGAACTGTCTCCTGCTGCTGTTTTCTGCAGATGCGATAGAAACGGTGAATAAGGTCCTCTTCGCCGTCGCCATTGCCACTTGGTAGGCTCGAAGTTGAGCTCTAGCCCGTGTTTGGTCGGATTCAAAATGAGTTTTCCGCCACCGGCGCTCTAGCCGTCTCAGCGACTGTTTCATTGCCCTCAGCTCCGGGGAAAACCACGGGGCTGTCCGGGCTCCATGCAATCGGAGAGGGCGCTTCGGAGCCAAACAGTCAATAGCCCTGGTTAACTCCACATTCCAGCGGGCCACCAGGGAATCGGCTGAGAGGCCATCAACATGGGATAAAGCATCCCCTACCACTCTCTGGAAACCACTTGGCGAGGGCGGACCATCCGAATAGGTCCCACCTCCCTGCAGAGGGGAAGGGTCGCAGAGAAGTCCAGTTGCACCAGGTAGTGATCTGACCATGGCACTTCGTTAGTTTCGCTTTTACTTAGTGTCAGATCACCAACATCCATAGAGGTAAACACCAGGTCCAAGGTATGTCCACGGCTATGAGTTGGGCCTGACTTATTCAGGGACAGCCCCATGGTGGCCATGCTTTCCACGAAGTCCCGAGCGGCTCCTTGTAAGGTCGTGTCGGCATGGATGTTAAAATCCCCTAAGACAACCAAGCTAGGTGTCTCCAGGAGCACATCCGCCACAACCTGAAGCAGCTCGGGCAGGGAATCCTTGGTGCAGCGGGGAGGTCGGTACACCAAAAGGAATCCTGTACTGCCCCTATTGCCCAACTTCCAGAACATGCACTCAGAAAACTCAGTCTTACCAATAGGACGCCTGGTGCAAACTAATGACTTCCTAAAAATCACTGCAATCCCCCCCTCCCCGCCCAGATGGCCTGGGTTGCTGTGCGTAAGAGAAACCTGGTGGACAAGCAGCGCCAAGAACGGGCCCATCGGCTTCATCCAACCAGGTCTCTGTCACACATGCCAGGTCAAATCCTCCATCCACAATCAGGTCATGGATGGCAGTGGTCTTATTCATCATTGACCTGGCATTGCACAGCAGCACCTTCAGATCATGTGGGTATCCCTTGCTGATTCTAGTATACATCCGGTCAGGACCAGACCCGGAGGCAGGGATAGTCTTCAAACAACGACTAAGCCTGCCTCCTCGGTAATGACATGGTCTGACCCCTCCCCTTAAAAACAAAATAAAACCTATATATATACAAATACAATAAAACAATACAAACCAAAAACAAAAAGTTACAAAGTAAAATTAAACAAACCCAAATTAAACACATTCAAACATATGAGGCATTTTAAAACATTTCTTGCTGCTGAGAGTATATGCAGGAACAACAGCCGTGTCCCAGGCCTCTCCGCAGGCAGGCAGGCTTTATAGCTGTGTTGGTGGGTGCAGGCCAAGAAGGGAGCGGTCCCCCAGGCATCTAAACCTCCAATACCGATATAAGAGGCCTTAATTTTTCTTTGTTCTTTTGTTTTCACAGGAAATTGCCAGCACCTCCCAGTGCCAGCACCTCCCACCCCTCCCCCCTAACACCCCCCTCCGCCCATACTCCCCGTCCGAACTTATCCCCCTCCTCTGCTCCCTCTCACTTAATCCCTCCTCCACCTTGCCCCCTCCCCCTCCAAATCCCTCCCTGAACCCGCCCCCTCCCCCTCCAAATCCCTCCCTGAACCCACCCCCTCCCCCTCCAAATCCCTCCCTGAACCCACCCCCTCCCCCTCCAAATCCCTCCCTGAACCCACCCCCTCCCCCTCCAAATCCCTCCCTGAACCTGCCTCCTCCCCCTCCAAATCCCTCCCTGAACCTGCCCCCTCCCCCTCCAAATCCCTCCCCAAAAGTGCCCCGTCCCTCCCTTAAACGTCGCAATGTCATGCCCCCTTGCCCTCTGAGCCCTCCCTATAAAATACCCTCCATGAACCTGCCCCCTCCAAATCCCTCCCTGAACCCGCCCCCTCCCCCTCCAAATCCCTCCCTGAACCCACCCCCTCCCCCTCCAAATCCCTCCCTGAACCCGCCCCCTCCCCCTCCAAACCCCTCCCTGAACCCGCCCCCTCCCCCTCCAAACCCCTCCCTGAACCAACCCCCTCCCCCTCCAAATCCCTCCCTGAACCTGCCCCCTCCCCCTCCAAATCCCTCCCCAAAAGTGCCCCGTCCCTCCCTTAAACGTCTCAATACCATGCCCCCTTGCCCTCTGAGCCTTCCCTATAAAATACCTTCCCTGAACCTGCCCCCTCCCCCCCAAAATCACCCCCTGAACCTGCCCCACGGGTATGTCCCGGAGAGGTGGGAAGAGTATGATGATTGACAGATGCCAGTGCCAAGTATATTACCCCAGATGTACCGGGAGAAGATCTGGCAGCTGGCAGCTGCTGCAATAGCAAAGTATGGGAATGATCTCCTGATTGGTGGGCTGAGTGGAACTCCAGGCCACTCTCCAGAAAAGAGTGATGCCGATTTATTCTTGGAACATACACAGGCTTGTAATACCTGGGATGTGGCTGAAACAGGCCAGAGCACTAGAAAGGAGACAGACATCACTATCTCCAGTATTCGGCCCCTTGGTGAAAGACCCACCAACAGAAGAGAGACAGAGAGCAAGATCTCAGTAGTAGAGGGGACTTCTGGCGAAGCACTCTCACGAAGCAGGTCAGGGATGGATCGCCAGCCTGAGAGCCTATAGGTGCATATATAATAGCAATTGTCTGTATTGTTCTGCTGTCTACAGGTTGATTTGCTGATATTTTTGGCCTTAATGTGCAAGCTGGCAAAAGGACCCCCTTCCTAAAAAGTTCCAGATGGAAATGGCCAACTTTTGATACCGAGCCATATTCCTTGGCATCCCTTTGAATCCACACTCGGAGTCATCTATCTCCCTGCCACAAACGTTGCCAACTGCCTTCTGTTCATGAACAGAATGGTGCTTTCCATGGACCGATGCTCCCCCGTGGCATCCAGCGAGGTAATCCCTCTGCCATCCTGGCGTGGACCAAGGTGTTGATAAATACCTCCACACTTGAAATTGGGATAATCTGGAGTAAGTAATTGCATCGGAAGAGCAAGGCAATTCTGGCAACATGCAGTGATCAAATAAGGGGTGTGAACTTGGACCCCGTGGCCAAGGTCAACCTTGTTGCAGCGTGAATGAAAATTAGGGACAATTGCTTGTTTCACTGCACTGTCAGGTAAGGAATGTCCAGAGTGAGGAATTAACTCTTTAATGTCAAAGTACACTTAGAAAAGAGCATGTCCACCAATCCTATGTCTCTATGTCAAGGACTGGCTGGATGAGGAGGAGTGGTGAGGACCTCCCACCCAGGAGTCCCCTAGGAAGGACAGGGAAGATGAGCACTTAGACCCCGGGGTCCTGATGGTGGGACACCAGGGAAGAGGCTGGGGAAGGGACAAGCTGGGTGGTGCTGGAAGCAGGAGGTTGGAGAGATCGGGGGGGGGGGGGTCAGAAGAAAGAGGCCCTTCCAGGACTGGGCTGGAGGCTGAGTGTCTGTGTAAGTGCAGACAGAGGAATCAGAGGATACACTTGCCATCACACACCAGGACAGTCTCATTCCTGCTGGCTCTCCTCCTCCCACACCCCACTCTAAGAGAGTCCTACATGTTGCCAAGCAACAGGCCAGACAGGCCCAGAAGGGGAGCTCAATCCCACATCGCCGTCTCCAGGGTGAGAGGCTAGAGAGGAAAGTCCCTGCCAAAGTGGGGTATAAATAAATAAATATTATATCTGATCCCTTAGATTTACGAAGAAACGTTTAAGCTACACAGGCACATACACAATTCCCTGACACTGTGCTTTTGCTATTTGCCCACCTGACCCATCGGTACTTAATTGGTGTAATTGACTCAGCAAATTAGAAGGCAAATGCAAAAGTGAATGAATGGGGAAAGCGAAAGGTGCTCCTCATATATAGATTCAAATATGTGCAGATGTGGACTGTTTCAGTTTAATTCAAATAGGCTAAATAACGCACAATTGTGACAAGCCCAGAATCTTTTCAGGACCCTGGACAGAGCACTATGAAAAGGGTAGGCTGGCAAGTTTTCACCCACACAAGGAGAGCTGTTGCCTCAGCAGCTTGCAGACACCACCTAGGGTTCACCCTCAAGGACCTATATTTGCTCTTTAAAGGACATCAGCCAATTCTGTGCCATTAGCTCCTACAGAGTGGGGGTGATGTGTGTCATCAGAGTCTGAAGAGTCCAACAAAGCAATATATTCCATCTTGTAAGATCTGGCAGCAAGAAGTTCCACCTCTCCTTCCACGCCATCCTCCAAGCTTGAGGAGGAGTTGAGACTGATGAACTGACACTTGACTTTAGTTGCTGATGAAAAGCCATGATGACGATTCGTTCCATAGGAAGTTATGTGAAAATGGCGTGCCAGCCACAGTGCCCAGCCGAGCTTCCAATTTTTCCTTTTCCTTTTCTTTAACAGCAGGCCCAGGTGCCTCGGGCAAGATTGCACCCACAGCAACCCCAGATAAAGGCAGTAGTCACACTGGCCCTGGGCCCTCAGAACATCTTTTATAACACCAGTGGAACACTAAACAGGTGGAAGCCCATTGATTTCAATGAGTAAAAAAATATATTACTTGAGGACAGAAAAGAACTCTGCCCTGCCCTGTGAAGCAAGACAAACGCTTTCCTCCTTTCTCCAACTGTTCATTCTGTCCCTGGGCACAAGTTGTTCTTGAGAACATGGCACAATAATTGTTGCTTAACCAATTAGTGTGATTTTCAATGCTTAGGTGAAAGGTGCTGCATGAGAGCAAAATATGATGATCTTTGCAAGGAAAGATTGTGGATCTTGATGGGTACTGACTGCAGTCCGTTTACTCCACAGCAGCCCCAGTAACTTTAATGGAACTCCTCTCTGAAATATATGCATTGTGGGGATTGCAGCCAATAGAAATGTTGCCTACCTGCATTGTTTTTTGGTTGGTTTTTTTTTTAAGGTCAGATTTTGAATCAGTGCCTTTTGCCTTTCCATGAATAATTAAGCCAGCAGCGTCGAATGTTTGCCAGGTCAAATGTCTTTCTGCTGGGAGACATTTTTCTGTTCTGTTTTCAAGCTTAACGCTGTTCCGAAATCCATTTATTAAACCTTCCCACTCAGCCCTTCATGTGAAAAGATGCCTAGTCATCTGTTTAGCACTGGTACTACAAGCATACTTATTATTATTATTATTATTATTATTATTATTATTATTATTATTATTACTTTTTCTAGGACTGAGCGCCTGGGCATTCCTGAAAGGCCAACTAGGCCAATCCCCAGTTGGGAGTGACATTTTATTTGTTTGTTGAATGTTGTATCCTGCCATTCCTTCTAAAGGAGCCCAGGCCAGCAAACATTGAAATGGTAAAAGAGTGCAATTTAAAAATGAACTTTGAAACATTTAAATGCAATTTCAAGCCATTAACAACACATTGATTGATTGATTGATTGATTGATTGATTGATTGATATACCGCCCTATACCTGGGGATCTCAGGGTGGTTCACAGAATAAAATCAAGATATAAAACCACAAAATACATAATAAAAATAAAAACAACAACCCAGGAGCCCCCCACCCCCCAAAAAATACATTTTAAAAGGGTATAGGATGTTGATCAGGTCAACCAAAGGTCTGGTTAAAAAGGAACATTTTTGCCTGACACCTAAAGGTGTATAATGAAGGCGCCAGGCGATCTTCCCTGGGGAGAGCATTCCACAGACGGGGAGCCAATGTAGAGAAGGCCCTGTTCTCGTGTTGCCACCCTCCTCACCTCTCAAGGAGGAGGGACATGAAGGAAGGCCTCAGAAGATATCAGGATTCGGGTAGGTTCATATGGAAAGAGGCAGTGCTTGGTGTATTGCGGTCCTGAGCAGTTTAAGGCTTTATAGGTCAAAACCAGCACTTTGAATTTAAAAGCAATTGCATACCCTCACAATTTTTTCACAGTTGCTATGGACAGTATGTATTAATCATCAAATGCCTGGATAACACAGGATTGTTTTTAAAAAATTTCCAGAAAGGGCATTCCACAAACTAGGGTACCACCACCAAAAAGGCTCTGTCATGCGTCAGTGCCAACCAGAAGCCAGAGGCAGTGGCACCAACGAGGCTTCCCCTGCTGATGGTAGGGCCAGAGATGGTTGATTCTGAGAGAAGCACTACCTCAGGGCCTTGGGCACCAAGCCATTTAGGGCCTTGCATGCTACTACTAACACAATGAATTGCACTCAGTGGCTCACTAGCAGCAAATGCAGTGGTAATTAGTGAGAACAGTAGCTCTAAACAGAACAGAAAGAAAAGGCAAATATTTGTACATCCCAGCATTTTGTGGAAGAATTACAACAAAATCACTAGTTTCTAGCAACAAAACAAAACTCAAAACAGGAGGCTATTCAGAACATAGCTACTGTTCAGAATATTGTATAAAATAGTAACTGGAACAAAATATCCCACCCTTTTTCATATACAGTCATACCTTGGTTTAAGTACACCTCGGTTTGAGTATTTTCAGTTTAAGTACTCCGTGGACCTGTCTGGAACAGATTAATCCACTTTCCATTACTTTCAATGGGAAAGTTCGCTTCAGGTTAAGTACGCTTCAGGTTAAATACAGACTTCTGGAACCATTGTGTTTGTAAACCGAGGTACCACTGTACTGTACAATTTAACACGTTCCTCAGGCCATGGGTGTAGGCCTTTTGTTGGGGGGGCAGAATCTCAGTTAGCTATTTATTTTTATTTTTGGGGGGGAGCAGCTGTCCCTCCCTGCCCCCCCTTGGCCACGCCCATGCCGCAGGCCCATCTGACTCAAAACTGAATGGAAATGTGCCTTAAGCTGTACAGATAAAATCATTCCAGAGGACTCAAAAAAGCAAGCCAAGCTGCATAGTCGGGGGAGGGTCTAATGTTGTACCTAGACCATTTGAATAAATGGCTCAGAGTAAGCACAGTTTGTAAAAGTAAAGGGGGAAAGGGGAAATTATTTTGGCTTATTCCTCGGTACGGAAAATTTGGGGGGAAAGAGCATGATACATGGGGTGAAAGCCATGATAAATCATCTATACGTTTTGTGCTTTCCTTTTTTTGCATGCTGCACAGCCCTCAGGAGCCTAAGTTAATGTTCCAGTAAGATGAAAAAGAGAGTTTGGGAGCTGGTGCCACCTACCTTCTCGCTGAATATCAATGTCATTTATTTTACCTGACACGCTTACACAAATATGTTAAACTACAAGAAAATTAGCTTTTCATCTTTTTTTTTTAATATATTTTTTATTAATTTTATCAACAAACATACAAAATACTAAATACAAACATACAAAAAACATCAAAATACAAAATACAAAAATACACACATCAAACAATATATAACAAAAATATATATATCATTTCTCAACCATTTTGATATTCATTGTCTTCCGGCTTCCCCAATTCCCTACTATCTGATTTTCATTTTTATAAACTTCTATAGCAGTTTCTAAATCATCTTCCTTATCCATCATGTAATCCCTTTAACACTTCAAAGTTAATTCATCTTCATATCATCTACCCTAATTTCTAACTTTCAATCTTCTATTATCTCCCTAATGCCTTAACCTCTTTATTTTCCTGGATATTCAAACTCTAATTGTCAAATACATTCCCTATATACTTTTTAAATTTCTTCCAATCTTTTAAAACTTTGTCATTTGTCTGGTCCCGGAGTCTTCCTGTCAATTCTGCCAATTCCATATAGTCCATCATTTTCATTTGCCATTCCTGTATCGAAGGCAATTCCTCTTTTTTCCAATATTTTGCTATTAGAATCCTAGCAGCTGTGGTGGCATACATAAACAGATTAACATCATCCTTGGGAATTTCTTCCCCAATTATTCCAAGCAAAAAGGCTTCCGGTTTTTTCAAAAATGTGTTTTTAAACATCTTTTTCAATTCATTATAAATCATTTCCCAGAAGCCTTTTATCTTTGGGCATGTCCACCACATATGGTAGAATGAGCCAACATCCTGCTTACATTTCCAACATTTATTATCACTTTTGTGGTACATTTTAGCTAACTTGACCGGCGTCAGATACCATCTATACATCATTTTCATCAAGTTTTCCTTCAACACCATACAAGCCGTAAATTTCATACCCTTCTTCCACAATTTTTCCCACTCCGACATCATCACATTATGACCCAGATCCTTGGCCCATTCAATCATAACTGATTTCGTTTGCTCATCTTTCAAATGCCATTCTAACAACAAGTTGTACATTCTGGACAAATTCTTGTGGTCTGTCTCTAATAATTCCGTTTCTAATTTCGATTTTTCTGATTGAAATCCTATTTTTTTATCTAACTTGAATGCTTCATTTATCTGCACATACTGAAACCAATCGCTCAACCTATCTTTCAGTTGTTCATATGGTCTTAACTTGAAGTGGTTTCCCACCTCCATCAAAATATCTTTGTATTTCAACCTATTCTCATCCATATTTGTCCTTTTAGGTTTCTTTGCCTCAAGTGGTGAAATCCACCTAGGAGTTTTTCTTTCCAACAAATCTTTATATCTCATCCAAACATTGAACAATGATTTCCTAATTATATGACTTTTAAAACCTTTATGCAATTTCACTTTGTCATACCATAAATATGCATGCCAACCAAATGCATTGTCATGGCCCTCTAGATCCAGCAAATCATCATTATCCAACAAGAACCATTCCTTCAACCAACAAAAAGCTGCGGCTTCAAAATAAATCTTTAAGTCTGGCAAGGAGAATCCTTCTCTTTCTTTTACATCAGTCAAAAGTTTATATTTAATTCTTGGCTTCTTCCCCTGCCAGACAAATTTAGACAATGTCTTCTGCCACTCTTGAAAGCATTTCATTTTATCAACTATCGGTAGGGCCTGAAATAAAAACAACATTCTCGGCAATACATTCATTTTAACAGTTGCTATTCTACCCATTAAAGATAAGTTCAACCTTGTCCATACTTCCAAGTCTCTTTGGATTTCTTTCCATAGTTTCTCATAATTGTCTTTATACAAATTCAAATTTTTTGACGTCATATTAACTCCCAGATATTTCACCTTTTTTGCACACTTCAGTCCTGTGCAATCCTCTATATTCTGTCTCTCTTGCAATGTCAAGTTCTTATCTAATACTTTAGTTTTCCCTTTATTTAACTTAAAGCCTGCCACCCTGCCAAATTCTTGAATTATCTGCAGTGCTCTCACCGCACTCTGTTCAGGGTTCTGCAAAGTCAATACTAAATCGTCTGCAAAGGCTTTTAACTTATATTGTTTTGTACCCACTGTAATTCCTTTGACACCTTCATCGCTCCTTATCATATTCAGCAAAACCTCCAGAACTGAAATAAATAGCAGGGGGGAGAGTGGGCACCCTTGTCTTGTTCCTTTCTCAATTCTTATCTCTTCTGAGACCACATTATTCACAATGATCTTAGCTCTTTGCTCAGAGTAAATACCATTAATCCCATTAACAAAATTTTGGCCAACCTCCATTTTTTCAAAATTTCTTTTCATAAAAGTCCAAGAAATATTATCAAAAGCTTTTTCGGCATCCACAAAAATTAACATTGCTTTGGTGTTTATTTTCACTTCCAACCTCTCCAAAATATCTATTATAATTCTTATATTGTCTTTCATATGTCTACCAGGCAGAAATCCTGCCTGATCCTTATGAATTAAGTCTTTCAACACCCTTTTCAGTCTTGACGCCAAAATACTAGCAAATATCTTATAGTCCACATTTAATAAGGAGATTGGTCTATAATTCTTAACCTGAGTCTTATCCACATCCGGTTTTGGTATCAGAGAGATAAAAGCTTCTTTCCAAGTCTCTGGTGCTTTGCCCCCCCCCTAAAATCTCATTTGCTACCTCCATTAATGGTTGTATCAACCAGTTTTTTAATGTTTTATAATACTTGGAGGTAAGTCCATCAGGTCCTGGGGCTTTGTCATTTTTCAGTTCTTGAATTGCCATTTCAACCTCTTGTCTTGTAATCAATCGATTCAGTAGGTTCTTTTGTTGTACTGGAATTTTCTGCAGTCCATTTTCTTTTATAAACTTCTCTATTCCATCTAAATCTTCTTTTTCTCTTTTATATAACTGTTTGTAATATTTTGTAAAACATTTCCTTATCTCTGCAGGGTTCTCAATAGATTTTCCTTCATCCATGATCTTTATAATTGTATTCTCTTTTTGTCTTTTCTTCAATTGCCAGGCCAACAATTTCCCACATTTATTAGCCGATTCGAACGATCTTTGCTTCATTCTTCTAATTTTCCATTCAATTTCTTCATTTATTATTTGGGAGTACTGCACCTGCAAAGCTTTTATCTCTTTTTGAACTTCCTGACTTTTCGGATTATCTCTCAATTTTTTTCCCTTCTCTTTCAATTTGTCCAAAATATTTTCCTTCTTTTCATTTCTCCTCTTCTTCCAAATTGTATTCTGCTGAATCAAAAATCCTCTCATTACTGCTTTGCTGGCATCCCAAACCACTGTAATATTCTGTCCTTTATTCAAATTTAATTCGAAATAATCTTTCAACATCTTCTGGGCCTTATTATTTATCTGCTCATTTCTCAATAAAGAGTCATTCATTCTCCATCTAAAAGAACCCTGCAGATACTGTTTCAATTCCATTAACACTGCGTTGTGGTCTGAATAAGTTCTGGGGCATATCTCGCTTTTTGTCACTTTTGGACATAAGTCCTTTGTAATCCAAATGTAGTCCAATCTACTTCCTGACTTTTGCGAGTCCGAGAAAAAAGTGAACTCTTTTTCCAATGGGTTTCTTAGCCTCCAAACATCTACTAAGTCCAGATTCTCCACCAAATCAAAAAATGTTTTTGGAAGTTTGCCCTCATTAGATATTTTTTGTCTTTGAGTTCTGTCCATCATAGTCGATACAGCCCCATTAAAATCTCCCATCATTATGATCTTATAGTCCAAATAACCCAACAACGCAGTATGTATATTTTTGAAAAAGTCTGATTTAGCTTCATTTGGTGCATAAATTCCGAGTATCAAACATTTTTCGCCTTGCAAAGATATTTCCACTGCAATATATCTCCCTGTTTCATCCTTAAACAACAATTTAGGATTGTATTTTTCCTTTACATAGATGACTACCCCTCTCTTCTTAACTTTATCAGCAGATATAAATTCTTGGCCCAAAAACTTATTTTGCAGAATTTTTCTATGAGTTCTAATTACATGAGTCTCTTGTAAACAAATAATATCCAAATTCTGTTTTTTAACTACATGGTAAATCTTCCTTCTTTTAACGCTTGAATTTAGTCCATTCACATTCCATGAAAGTACTCTTAACGCCATCTTGTCTTGCTTTGTAATTTAAACGTCTTCCCCTGGCCCAGCACCAGTCCCAGCTCCTGCTCCAGCACCAGTCCCAGCTTTTCATCTTGCTCTCGGAAGGTGGGTTTCAGCTTCGGAAAGAAATCACAGAGCAATTCTTTATTTGTTCAAAAGCAACTAACAAAATAAAGTGAGGCTGTGAATAGACCTATTGATCAAAGTTATTTTGATTGCATAGGCAGGATTGGGTTTGTGTTTTGTCTTCTCCCCGGCCCACCCTTGCTTCTCTCTCTCCTCTCCCCCCCCCCGCCCCGGTTTCCTTTAATGATCATGAAAAGTGAAATATTGACTGAAACCATAGACAATGCGCAGCTTTTCTACAGCACATGCAAAGGGCCACTATCAACTTTCCCAGTTATGCACATGTTAGGTTCAATTGAAATCAATGAGGCTTAAGCATATTTTCCTCTGCGAACAGATGCAGCTGCCTTGGGCCAGAAGTACACCTGACAAGTACAATTGGCCAAACAATATTGTTTGATGCACTGAATGGTGATGGTACAGCACAGGTAAGTTTTAATGCACACTGCAGAGGGGATGTACTTGACTCAGTATGTTGGGTTCGTATAGTTCTGCGTTTATACGGAGCCAAGTCAAGCATGCATTTGATTTTATGGTACAGTATGTCTGTCATGTCAGCTGAGAAGACAGGCTGACACTGTGTCTTGAAAGAATATACTTTGAGTCTTCTTTTAATGTTACAACTGTATCCTCCAGAAAAACTCCGAGCAGCTGTTATCCAAGTAATTGTCATTATGTATTTCAGCAAAAACCCTAACATTGCAATGTTTGGAATCTCTCTTATTTCTGACAAATTCTACAAGCGGTGCTTTCCCTCGGCTTTCTGACTAGGACAAAAGTTTAACACCCCTTATCAAAACCAATGGAATGCAAAAGCCAATTTAAGCATTGTCTGGGAAAACACTGCAACAGCCATCGTTTCAAAGTCTACTCGAGCACAACATCATTCTGGGAACTTATGAAAAGATATGGAGCTCATTTCCTGAAAGCTACCTACTTTCAGTGGGTTTTATGCATTGCTTATTATGTCAGATCCTTCCTGCACTCTCTCTTTCCCCCTTGAATTGTAGAGTTGGAAGGTACCCGTGGGTCATCTAGTCCAACCCCCTGCAATGCAATAATATACAGGTGGCCCATATGGGGAATCAAACCCACAACCTTGGCAGAGTCTCCCCGCACCTTTGTGTTATTTTGCAAACCAGTCTTAACTGATCTGTCTCCAGATACAATCATCTTCTGATTTTTAGACCCATTTCTTCTCTCAGCATGATCATTCTGTGGAGGAAAGCAGCCAAAATGAGAAAGGACAATAGTCACTGAACTATGGTCACCCGGACGGTTATTCCCGTTATTGTGGTGTCTGGATATTATTCTAATTTGTTTCCTTCATAAAGGACTGCTTGGTTTTACGTCTGTACATTTTCTTGTTAATAACAATAACAAGAAAAAATACTTGCAGACACAAACAGGGGCTCCAGTTAGCAAGGGAACAGGTATCCCATCTGTTTTGGACTCCATGTCATTATTCCTCTATGTTTCCAGGTATTAGAAGGCACAGCAGCAAAGAAGAAGAAGAAGCAATTACATACTGCAGAATATCATCAAACACATTGGGGGGGTGTTGTTTTGTTTTTGCTATTCAGCCTATCACTCTTCCTTGGAGATAATAATAATAATAATAATAATAATAATAATAATAATAATTTTTATTTATACCCCGCCCTTCCCGGTTCAGAAACTTGGGCTCAGGGTGGCTAACAACAAATTTTAAACACTTAATTGTAATACAACATAAAAGCAGCATAAAATACAGTATAAAAGCATGAATAACAATAAAATTCAAAAATCAATTTGGGGGAAATCCATCCAATAAACATGATTTGATAGTCACCAGGGCTAGCTGGCTAAATTAGTCCTACTTGGGCCAGCGAGGTGGCCAGGGGAGAATTAGCTGTGGGGTCCCAGAGCGGGTAATCTTAATAAAAGGGGGGGGGTGAAGAGAAGGGAAATAAAAGATCAGGATGAGTTCAAATTAAAGGCCAGGCGGAATAGCTCTGTCTTACAGGCCTGGCAGGAGGCTAAATCCTGTAGGGCCCTAGTCTCAGGGGACAGAGCATTCCACCAGGTCAGAGCCATCACTGAAAAGGCCCTGGCCCTGGTGGAGGATAGTCTGACTTCCTTAGGGCTTGGGACCTCTAAACTATGGTTATTCATGGACCTTAAGGTCCTCTGCGGGGCATAACTGGAGAGGTGGTCCTGTAAATAAGAAGATCTTATCAGGATGATCTTATCCTGGCAGCTGAAGCTTTATTCAGTGTACCTGATGGCCAGGCTGGTCCTGAAGGCAAGGCAAGGTGCCAGGGTCTCATGGGCAGACTGGAGGTTCATGGGGTTTGGGACAAGGAGTTTGGATCTTATTGCGCACTTAATGACCTCACCAGGTGCGCAACACGGTCCAAATTATTTCATGGGTTTTCTGGAAAATACGTTGCATGTACCGTAATGGAGTGATTTTCTGAACAGTGCCAACAGCAGAGTCCAGAAATGGGGATTATGAATATATAGGAAACAGCAGAACCCCAGGTTCCTTGGCCAAAAACGACCGAAGGCTCATCCGTAGCAATGATGGTAGGCTGGTGACAAAATACAAGAAAATACTGTGGCAAAAAGATTCAGCCTTAAATAGAGAGAAAATGCACTTTATTGCCTTTATTTTAATTCTCTCAACGATGGCTGCAATAATCAAACTCCACCACTTAGGGAAAGTTATTAATATAATGCAGATGGTCCAATCCTGTATAACACCTGGATTGTTATCATTATGCACAAGTCAAGATAAACTGCAGCTTAGCATTGCCAAGCATGCCCACTTAATGCGTCAAGATGTATCTCTTCAGCTATGAAGCAGTTAACATATACAAAGCATCCATAATTAGCCTTCATATTAACTTGCAATTAAGGGGAGTGAGAAATGTACACACCACCCCTGATGCTATTATATCAGTCTTTTTGGTTGGCAGATCAACATGACCGTTGTGTGTCCTTGTCTAGGGAGCCAGCTGTCTCTGTTTGGGAGGAATCATTCTTCTTTGCTGTGTCGCTCCATGCTCTTAAAATCATCTATCAATTTCTGCATATAGAGCAGTGGCCAGTTGTAGAAGAAGCCTGTCTTCCCCCCCTAAGACCCTTGGACAGTTTAAAATTATACATGGAAATTTATGTCCAAAGCATGCCTTTATTATTACAAGCAATAGTTTTTCAGGGACTTGTATGAAGTTGGTGTGATGGCCATCGTTGCCCTTTATTTCTAATGTGTTTCTTAGCTTCTTATTCTAATTCTTTACTTTGTTTTTTGTAGTTTAGTATCTTTTTTATTGTATTGTGATTTTAAATTGTTATAAGCTGCCCTGAGCAGTAAGTGCATCAGGCAGCGAAAGGGTAGAAAAGAAATTTCAGATATACCGTATGTGGGGTAAAAATGTGGTTGTTGTTGTTTAGTCGTTTAGTCGTGTCCGACTCTTTGTGACCCCATGGACCATAGCACGCCAGGCACTCCTGTCTTCCACTGCCTCCCGCAGTTTGGTCAAACTCATGTTGGTAGCTTCGAGAACACTGTCCAACCATCTCGTCCTATGTCGTCCCCTTCTCCTAGTGCCCTAGTACAGTGGTGAGTATCCCCGCCTGTCACGCAGGAGAACGGGGTTCGATTCCCCGACAGGGAGCCATCCCCTTCATGGATCAATGCCTTGTCGTGGTGAAGGGGCTTGAATAACTCAGAGAAGCTATGAGCTATGCCATGCAGGGCCACCCAAGATGGACAGGTCATAGTGGAGAGTTTTGACTAAACGTTATCCACCTGGAGAAGGAACTGGCAAGCCACTCCAGTATCCCTGCCAAGAAAACTCCATGGACAAAGACAACAGGCATATATATATATATATATATATATATATATATATATATATAGTGGTATATGGGGTGTTAGGGGAAAGGGTACTTAGTACCTCTGGTGTGGAACACATCGTGCTCCTTCTGGGGCAGTTTGTCCACCTTTCATTCCCACCCTGCACTCAACTCCTTACCTATGGCTCCAAGAAGCTGTCAGCAGCCATAATAATAATAATAATAATAATAATAATAATAATAATAATAATAAATTTATACCCTGCCCATCTGGCTTGGTTTCCCACACCACTCTGGGCGGCTTCCAACAAAAGATTAAAAGTACATTAAAACATCAGTCATTAAAAACTTCCCTAGCCAGGGCTGCCTTCAGATGTCTTCTAAACGTCAGATAGTTGTTTATCTCCTTGACATCCGATGGGAGGGCATTCCACAGGGTGGGCGCCACTACTGAGAAGGCCCTCTGCCTGGTTCCCTGTAACTTCACTTATTGCAGTGAGGGAACCACCAGAAAGCCCTTGGTGCTGGACCTCAGTGTCCGGGCTGAATGATGGGGGGGGGAGGAGCCGCTCCTTCAAGTATACTGTGCCGAGGCGGTTTAGGGCTTTAAAGGTCAGCACCAACACTTTGAATTGTGCTCAGAATGGACCGGGAGCCATTGTAGGTCTTTCAAGACCAGAGTTATGTGGTCTCGGCAGCCGCTCCCAGTCACCAGTTTAGCTGCTGCATTCTGAATTAGTTGTAGTTTCTGGGTCACCTTCAAAGGTAGCCCCACATAGAGTGCATTGCAGTAGATAACAAGTGGGAAATAGCTAGAGCAGGCACCCCCAAACTGCGGCCCTCCAGATGTTTTGGCCTACAACTCCCATGATCCCTAGCTAAGAGGACCAGTGGTCAGGGATGATGGGAATTGTGGTCCAAAACATCTGGAGGGCCGAAGTTTGGCGATGCCTGAGCTAGAACATGCACCACTCTGGCAAAACAGTTTGCAGGCAAGTAGGGTCTCAGCCTGCGTACCAGATGGAGCTGGTAGACAGCCGCCCTGGACACAGAATTGGCCTGTGCCTCCATGGACAGCTGTGAGTCCAAAATGACTCCCAGGCTGCACACCTACTCCTTCAGGGGCACAGTTGCCCCAGGAAATGGCTTCGACTGGCCAGCTAAGCCAGGTGAGGGTAGCCGATGGGTCTCAAACCCTTGGTGAGTTAGGGACTTCCCCTGCATGCGAAGACAGGCTCTGGTGGATTGAGCGGATGAGACCAGTGGCTCCAACATTCAAGGCGGTTTCTGCACGTGCTGTAGAGGGAAGTGAGGGGCAGATGGGACTTATCGACCTGGGTAGATCACTCATTTAGGGGAAGGAGAACTGTTCCTAAACCTCTGCTGCCTTGTGGGATATCTTCAACAGTAGAAAAGGCTCAGGAGTAAACCCTACACAAATCCGGAAGTCCCTAAGGCAGTTGGATGGCGCCTTGTACGCCTCCTTCTGGCAACTCCTGCAGCCAAGCTGTTGCCAAACGTATTGCTCTGCTTTCCTTTGGACATCAGCAGCAGCCCAGAACCTCCATATACACTTCCCAGGTTTGCGCCCCGGAGAGGTCACTTTGGTGCTACTAACACAGCTGTTTGACTTCACCCTTGGAGGTGCACTCCATTGACTCTTGAGACAGACCGATGCCAGCAATTCAACTAAAATCAATGAAAATGTTTCTTAAATCCATTGATTTCAAGGGTCTGCTCAGAGGATATCATTTGCACTTTCTCAGGTTTTGTAGATTTTTAAGTCCTTCAAAATCACTCTGTGTTGTTGCTGATTCTAGCGGTGAATCTGGTAGATTCTAGCAGGCTCCAGTAGTGATGTATGGAAGTGAGAGCTGGACCATAAAGAAGGCTGATCGCCAAAGAATTTATGCTTCTGAATTATGGTGCTGGAGGAGACTCTTGAGAGTCCCATGGACTGCAAGAAGATCAAACCTATCCATTCTTAAGGAAATCAGCCCTGAGTGCTCACTGGAAGGACAGATCCTGAAGCTGAGGCTCCAATACTTTGGCCACCTCATGAGAAGAGAAGAATCCTTGGAAAAGACCCTGATGTTGGGAAAGTTTGAGGGCACTAGGAGAAGGGGACGACAGAGGACGAGATGGTTGGACAGTGTTCCTGAAGCTACGAACATGAGTTTGACCAAACTGCGGGAGGCAGTGCAAGACAGCAGTGTCTGGCGTGCTATGGTCCATGGGGTCACGAAGAGTCGGACACGACCAAACGACTAAACAACAACAACCAGGCTCCACCCATGGCCCACAAACTTGTCTTACCATTGTGTGCCTTGACACTGCCTATGGCCTTCCCTGTTTTGGCCTGCTCTGTCCCCACTCCCCAACCCTCCCAGAGGGCCTGTATTTTCTAAATCAAAACCTGGCTTCCCTAGACAGAAAGTATTAAACCATTACACCTGATCCCTGCAATTCCAGCCATCTGGACTTGCTGTTAGTTGGCAGAATTTTATTTTCTCTTGATTTTAATTGTAACAGTGCTAGGCCCCCAGAACTTTCATACAGGTTACCCAGCAGGTATTTAGTATTCATCAAGAGTTCAGTTGCCATTTAGCTTTGAGGCTTGTTTTTTAAACCTCACCATGACACCGGAGAATTTGCGTGCTTGCTGAGTAAAATGCCACGGAGTCTTTAACTTCCACCTGGGTAGCCACCAGAGGCAAACAGAAAGGACCTTGGGTTTAATGTCTCATCTGAGGGAACGTTACAATGTGTAGCCTTCATTATTCATAGCAGAAAAGGCCTTTGTCTTGGTCAAACAGGTTTAATGTGTTTTCTATGCTACATAAATTCAAACTTGATGGTTCATTTATTTGTTGGATTGCTGCTTTTACTCAATCTAAACTAAGCCCTGGGATTTACTAATAACTTGTGTTCTGTCCCCTTGCTTGTTTGAGAAAGACAGGAGTCTAGTTTGTCCTCCTCCTCTTCCATTGTCTGCGTTAAAGTTTGAGGCACTGATGTTTTAGGGACCTCTATTGACAGAACTAGCAAGAAAAACAGTGTTCAGTTGGTAGATAATTTTTGTTTTGTTCTAGTGTACAAAGACATGGCATTATATTGCTGATATGACTGTCTCGCTCTGAAAGGATTCTGTGTGGAAATTGGGGGGGGGAGGTGCTTTGGAATATGTTGTACCAGAATGAGATAGCAAGCTACTGTAAACATCCCATGCAGCATAGAAATGGCAAACAAACGTATCGGGAGAAGAAGTTGTTTATTGTTTTCACAAGGTTCTCTGTTCTGCTCAGGATTAATAAAGCTTTAAGCATGACGGGTCAAGTTTATCAAATTATCAAAGTTCTAAACCTGACTGGCCATGTTCCCCCCTCCCCTGTACTCAACCTTATGTTTTACTTTCAGTGGCTAAACTTGTTTTTGTTGAAAATTAATCACCTTATTATGTCAAAGGCATTTAAAAATGGGCATGCATCCAAGCACATTTGGAAAAGCATTAGTTTAAAGCTGTAGATTTGGTTGGGTATAAAGGTAAAGGTAAAGGACCCCTGGGTGCAGGTGGCACTGTGGGACACGGGTGGCGCGGTTGTCTAAACCACAGAGCCTAGGGCTTGCCGATCAGAAGGTCGGTGGTTCGAATCTCCATGACAGGGTGAGCTCCCATTGCTTGGTCCTGGCTCCTGCCAACCTAGCAGTTCGAAAGCACGTCAAAGTGCAAGTAGATTAATAGGTGCCGCTACAGCGGGAAGGTAAACGGCGTTTCTGTGTGCTGCTCTGGTTTCGCCAGAAGCAGCTTCGTTATGCTGGCTACATGACCCAGAAGCTGTATGCCGGCTCCCTCGGCCAGTAAAGCGAGATGAGCGCCGCAACCCCAGAGTCATCTGCAACTGGACCTAACGGTCAGGGCTCCCTTCACCTTTAAAGGACCCCTGACTGTTAAGTCCAGTTGCGAAAGACTCTGGGATTGCGGCGCTCATCTCACTTTACTGGCTGAGGGAGCCGGTGTACAGCTTCTGGGTCATGTGGCCAGCATGACTAAGCCGCTTCTGGCACAATGGAACACCGTGATGGAAACCAGAGTGCACGGAAACACCATTTACCTTTCCACCGCAGGGATACCTATTTCTCTACTTGCACTGGCGTGCTTTTGAACTGCTAGGTTGGCAGGAGCTGGGGCAGAACAACGGTAGTTCACACTTTTGGGGATTCGAACCACCAACCTTCCAATCGGCAAGCCCGAGAGGCTCAGTGGTTTAGAGGACAGTTGTATCAGTGTCTATTACTTATAGCAGCTACAAAACTTGGTATGCAAAGCATGAGGATAAGTAAAGGCAAATCAAAGGGGGGTGGTCGTGATTTTTTTACCATGCTTGTGAGTTTCTGGGGGCATTGTATGAAATGATGGTCATCTAGGGAAATAGAATTCTGGCTTAGACGATCCAATCTGCAGTAGGCAGTAGATTCAAGTTACAAGAAAGGAGATTGTGACTAAACATCAGGAAGAACCTTCTCACAGTAAGAACTGTTCAACAGCGGAACGGTCTCCCTCGGGACGTTGTGGACTCTCCTTCCTTGGAGGTTTCTAAGCAGAGGTTGAATGGCCACTTGTCATGTATGATCTAGCTGAGATTCCTACATTGCAGGGGGTTGGACTAGATGACCCTCGGGATCCCTTCCAGCTCTATGATTCTATAGACCAATACAAATCAGAAATGAGATGCAAATCTTACAAATAAAGTAATCACAAGAGCAAGTCAAATCTCTCTCACTTGAGCATATAGCTCAGTGTTTCCCAACCAGTGTGCCTCCAGATGTTTTGGGACTACAACTCCCATCATCCCTAGCTAGCAAGACCAGTGGTCAGGAATGATGGGAGTGGTAGTCCCAAAACATCTTGAGGCACACTGGTTGGGAAACACTGATATAGCTAATATCTATATAGCGGTATACACTACAGCTTCAGCAAACATTCTGGATTTGTTAAAGAAATGTTGGATAAAAGTCAGTGGGCTTCATTCTGCCGCAGATCGTGCTAGTTTTTTATAATGGTCTCTTCTGGGTTGTTGTTTTTTTAATCTATAAAAACATTTTACTGAAACCACTAATAGTAGCTTTCAAAATATGAGAATGACATACCAAATGCTAAACATTCAGAATACATTGCACACATTGTTTAGCTTGTCTGGAAGATATTATATGCTTATAATAATGGAACGTGTAATGAATGTACCTGAAGGATAGATCACGTATAATGTGCACTCTTATTTTGTTCCGGCCGGCAAGTTTTCAATAGTGCCTAGGAAAAAAAATGATTTGTTTTCTACTCTGTGCAAATTTTATACTAATTCCAGACTTATATTCCCATCATGGCAACTCAAAAGGAAAGAAAGTACCAAGGCTGGAGCTATCAGGAGATTGCCCTCAGATTTATGCAAACTCCAACTCATCCTTTCTCCCATACATCTTTCTCCACATGGCATGCCTTCTGTTTCTTTACGAGATTCTTGTGCACAAATTAAATCACGGCTTCCTCATCAGAAATTGTTCCTTTTCCATTCAGCTTGAGAGCTGTCTAAATTTTTTGTGTTTTGCTTGCTTTTCAAACAAAGGATGAAATTTAAGGATGTGCAAGGTCAAAGCTTTTCTATTAGCTTTTGAAGGGGCCTCTGATTTTATCCAAAGCGAGCGCTGCAATTATAACAAGAAGTCAAAAACCATTCCAAATGGAACAGAACAGCATAAATACAACAAAAGAGGTGGGTCCCACGAACAGGCCCTTTTTAAAAAGAAGTACCCGGTCTCCAGCTTTCATGGAAATAATGTTCTGCTGCTTGAGGTCAAGACGGAACAGCTTACCAGAATTTCACCTTCATGCGCGCCGGAAACATGGCCACCCATTCAGTGGCATGGCTTTGAAAAGGCAGGCTTTTTAGCTTCCTTAATATCGCGTAACTAGTGCAAGTGAAGCTTCCAGCAAGAATTATTCAGACACATTCCTGTTGACAAAACAGGGGAGGAAAGATGAATAATAATCCTCTAATAAAAAACATCCAATCCGTATCTGGTTTCTACAGAGCACTTTATAACCTTATAATCCCCAGTTTTAATAATATCAGTAGGCTTTTGGGTATCAAACCAGTGAGTGACAAATACATGACAGCTCATGGGAGAGAAAGAACTGTGTACGTTGGGGATGAAATTTCACTTTGTTACTAGCCAACAAGAGTACAGCTTCAAAAGATAGTGCTTTTATTCTTCTTTGTAGCTATTTTTAGGCTGCATTCTAAGCCGAAGGCCTTAACTTCTGCAGATTCATTAGAACACCCCCTCCTGTGATCTTATGCTACTGCCTACCTCCCACTTCGCCGACTTTCTCTGTCACCGGCATTCCAGTAACAAGTCCCTGGTAGCAGATGGTCCCAGTCTTCTTTCCTGTGTGCTTTCCAGAACAGCTCATTTCATCCTATTTAACCAGACTTGCAGACAATGTGCCCCCCCCAAAAAAAACCCTGCACTTGCAGAAACCACAGCATTAACCCAGTTTCCTAAAAGCAGGTGTGTTCAGTTCCGATGAAATGTGGCAGTCCTTCAGATCTCACTGTATCTAATGAGATACTTTCAGCAATAACCTTTGCAAGTACAAGAACTGTAAACTGTTTAAGTAGTTCAGGTGAGGATGATGTTGATATAAGGCCGTACTGTTTTTGTTGGCATTCATCTATCTCTAGAGACATAGAATCATAGAGTTGGAGGGCCATCCAGTCCAACCCCCTGCCAAGCAGGAAACACCATCAAAGCATTCCTGACATATGCCTATCAAGCCTCTGCTTAAAGACCTCCAAAGAAGGCGACTCCACCACACTCCTTGGCAGCAAATTCCACTGTCAAACAGCTCCTGCTGTCAAGAAGTTCTTCCTAATGTTTAGGTGGAATCTTCTTTCTTGTAGTTTGAATCCATTGCTCCGTGTCCGCTTCTCTGGAGCAGCAGAAAACAACCTTTCTCCCTCCTCTATATGGCATTCTTTTATATATTTGAACATGGCTATCATATCACCCCTTAACCTTCTCTTCTCCAGGCTAAACATACCCAGCTAAGCCGTTCCTCATAAGGCATCGTTTACAGGCCTTTGACCATTTTGGTTGCCCTCTTCTGGACACGTTCCAGCTTGTCAGTATCCTCCTTGAACTGTGGTGCCCAGAACTGGACACAGTACTCCTGGTGAGGTCTGACCAGAGCACACTACAGTGGTACTATTACTTCCCTTGATTTAGATGCTATACTCCTATTGATGCAGCCCAGAATTGCATTGGCTTTTTTAGCTGCTGCATCACACTGTTGACTCATGTCAAGTTTGTGGTCTACCAAGACTCCTAGATCCTTTTCACATGTACTGCTCTCAAGCCAGGTGTCACCCATCCTGTATTTGTGCCTTTCATTAGAAAGACAATGGAGACAATGGAGTGTGCCCCTTTGGGGGCAAGGACAGGCCACTTTGTTAGCAGCATCAAAACAACTCTTTGGGGCAACCCTGGGCAGTGTGTATGGAGGTCCTGGGCTGGCCTTACGACAAGACTCAGCCTCGCTGATGTGGTCCAAAGGAAAGCAGAGCAATACGCTTGGCTGCAGGAGTTTGCCAGAAAGAGGCGTGCAAAACGCTATCCGACCATCTTGTAGCCTTATTAGCTGATAAGGGTTCTTAAGTTGCGCCCAGGCAGGGACAGAGACAGTCAATAACGACACCGGGGTTGAGTTCCATTCAGAGAAAGAGCTTAATTCTTAAATTTAAGAGACTCTTGGTGATCAGCTCACGACAAGAGTAAAGAAACACAAATTTGCAAACATTCTTATGCACTTCTTGGGCTCCTTCCCCCTCCTCTGTAAATGTGCGCACGCAAGGGGGTCACAAGTACATATAAGGATCTTCCTGTGTCCGGTCCTTCTTGTAAACACATGCCGACTCAACAAAGCCTTCAGTAAGACTGGTTTATGCGTCAAGCTAGCAACTTCCAGCGTTAAGCTCATTCACTGATAAGCCTTTCTCTGTGTTCCAGACAAGGCCAGTTTATTCGGCCTTGATAGGAAGCTGTCTCACTTACATTACACTTTGGCACACAGAGAGGCAAAGAGGAAAGCATTTTAAAAAGCATTTTAGGAGGAAAGCATCCCAGGGATATTGGGGGGGGGGGCTAAGCCATGCAATCAGAATTATACAATGCAAACTATATGATCAGATTTATCTCAATAACACAATTGGCAAATCTCCCCCTTCAATCTTAGGGACTCCACTCAGGGTTTGTGTAGGGTTTACTCCTTAGCCTTTTCCTCTTCTGAAGATGTCCCACAAGCCAGCAGGTATGGATTGTTCCTTGGGGTTTAACCCCCAAACCATTCTCATGAATGAGTATAGCCGCAAGGTATTGGAGGTTTAGGATCAGAATTTTCCTTCTCCTAGATGAGCGACCTTACCCAGGTTGATGAGCCCCACCTGCCCCTCACTTCCCTCTGCAGCATGTGCAGAAACTGCCTTTTTTTGTGCATGCACATGAAAGTTCATACCAAAATATAAACTTAGTTGGTCTTTAAGGTGCTACTGAAGGAATTTTTTTTATTTTGCCTTCTTTACTGTTGGACCCACTACTGGTCTCATCCGCTCAATCCACCAGAGTCTGTCTTCGCAAGCAGGGGAAGTTCCTAACTCACCAAAGGTTTGAGACCCATCAGCCACCCTCACATAGTTTGCCGGCCAGTCGAAGCTTTTCCTGTGTTATGGTTGCACTGTAGTAAGTCTCTCTGTGCAGAACATTTCTCTAGGTAACAGGAGGGATACTGTTCAATGACATTTCAAAATCCATGAAGTTTAGATTATATATATATATATATATATATGTGAATTGCCCTCCTCCCAGACACTTAACACAATGTACAATTGCAAAGCCATATACTGTACAGTGGTACCTTGGTTCTCAAACTTAATCCGTTCCGGAAGTCCGTTCCAAAACCAAAGTGTTCCAAAACCAAGGCACGCAAACTGGATTAATCCATTCCAGACTTTTAAAAACAATCCCTAAAACAGCAATTTAACATGAATTTTACTATCTAACGAGGCCATAAAATGAAAGCAATAAACAATGCAGTCACACAATCAATCAATCAATCAATCAGTAGCTGAAATGGGTTCCACACAGTCACAAAAACAACAAAAATGAGCTGCAAAAACAAAACCACAAAATAAATAGCAAAAACAGACAAACCTCAGTGTAACAGTCAAAACGGAAGTGTGGCACTCAAATTGGAAGCGTAACAATCAAAATAGAGCATGTTTGGCTTCCGAAAAAAGTTCACAAACTGGAACACTTACTTCCGGGTTTGCAGTGTTTGGGTTCCAAGATGTTTGAGTACCAAGGCATTTGAGAACCAAGGTACCACTGTATCTATAGCCAGACACAATCTAAAACAAGAGGATAATCTAAAGAACAAAGCAATCCATCTCACATACCATAGTTGCAGCCACTGCACCAGCTACATGACGTGTAAAAATAAAAATCAGCTGCATGGATAAGCTTTCTTAAATTCAGAGTCCTGCCATTCTCGTAATGGTCAGCCGTGAGCTAGCCAGGCATGCTGCCCTGAGCAGGGAATTCAAAAGGCTGGGTGCTATAACAAAGCAGCCTTGAACTCCTGCAGATCTCATTTCAGCGGAAGAAAGGAAGGGGGCATGCAGCAAGTTTTCAGCTCTTGCGCCAACTGAGACAGTGTGACACAGATGCAATTACTGAACTGCCCATAAAATCTAATGTATCCGTCAATGCCTTTCCAAAGGTTGGTTATGTTATTTAAAAGTTTTAAAAAATCAGCTACGTGCAATGTCTTCAGTTTAGAATCTTTGCACCTTGGATCTAAAAAAAGCGGACGCAAGGGGGGGGGGAAGGGAATTTAAATAAACGTTCCAAGGCTTTGAAAAAAGCCACGTGAAGCCGAAAGATGTTAAAGTTGCACGAGAGGTCTGGACCCTCTGAAGTTTCAGGCTGTAAATAGGATTTAAGACCTTGCGTTAACCAAGACAACAAAAAATAATTAACGCATAGTGCTAAACTTCATTAGTCTCCCAGGGTTTAAATTATGCTTGCAACATCAACACATTAGAGTGAATACTGTTTGAAAAGGTGGGAAGCCACTTTGCTATGAAAATTTGTTTTCTTCCACACTGGGAACAATGCCCCTTTCTTACTGCATAATTGCCTTCAAGATATATCTAGTGAATATTGTTCTGATAGCAGAACTCCCATTGAAAGTTTCTTCAGACATTAATGTACACATTTGTCTGCAGCTACATAAAAAAACAACACCTTTTCAGTCTGGAATCAATGGAGAGGGTTTTTTCCCTATGTGGTCTGCATGCAATCTAGATTTACTGCATTTTTATTTATTTTGGGTTTTTTACCGCTGAAAAAACACTTGTTAAGAAACTGGTTTCATTCTAGGGGGGGGGGGGAGTTAATTGCAGATTGATTCTGCATTTATACAAAATTATTGTGCATAATTTTGTATAAATGTTATACAAAACTATGCACAATAGAGTGTTATCAAACAGAATCTGATGACAATATACATAGTCCCTATACAATTACAGATCACCACTCCCTTCTTTTTTAATGTATTTTTATTAAAAGATTTCTTGGCTTACAAAAGTATGAGCAATGCCTGTTTATTCCAGTTACATTTTCTACAGATCAGTTTAATTTGCTGAGACATTACTGTTACCTTAGGAAGAAAAGGGGGAATGAGGTGGAAGGGGGAATGGTAAGTGGGGGTGGGGTCGATTGGCGGTGTTTCGATTTTACGTGATGTATGTGTGGGGTTTTGTGTTAGCGTCACTTGTGCTGGTTCTCTTTGCTATTTGCTTGTGTTCCTTTGGTGGTGAGAGAGGTTGGGGTTGGCCTAGGGCAGTGATGGCCAAACTTGGCCCTCCAGCTGTTTTGGGACTACAATTCCCATCATCCCTGATGTTAGCTAGGGATGATGGGAGTTATAGTCCAAAAACAGCTGGAGGTTTAAAATCTCTGTAACACCTACTCTGACGGGTGCCCCCTTTACACTGAGCTATGGAATCTTGACTATTACCCCCTAATTTTATGTTATAAAACATCACACACATAGCTGAGCAGAGATGAAAGGGGGAGAGAGAGAAATATAAACAGCAACCATTTGGTACGACAGGTATCACCAAAATTACTTTGTGAGAAAGGGCAGTCCAGTATTTCTCTAATGGGTAAAGGTTGAATTAAAGGGACATCAACTTCAAAGGGAAGCAAAAGGGTTAGGAATGCGGATGGATGTGAGATAACAATGAGTTAATCATCGAGCCTAAAAATCTCCAATGAAGGAAAGTCCACAACAGGCTTCCTCAACCTTGGCCCTCCAGATATTTTGAGACTACAATTCCCATCATCCCTGACCATAGCTGCCAAGTACCCCGTTTTCCCCGGGAAACCCCCATTTTTACTTACTTTTTCCTGGTGGTCCCCCGTATCACTTTGTCTCTGGTTTTTCGTCGTTATTTTGTCCTGCCGGTGGACTTTTTTTTTCTGATTTGCCCTTCTATGGGCACAAAAAATGGCCGCCGCCGGCTTCAAAAGTCACATCTATGCATGACCGGAAGTGCGTAGACGCGACTTCCGGTGTCAGCGGTGGCCATTTTTTGTGCCCATAGATGGGCGGGGCGGCACCGGAAGTTGCATCGACGCACTTCCGGTCATGTGTAGAAGCTACTTTTGAAGCTGGTGGCGGCCATTTTTGTGCCCATAGAAGGGCAAAGCGACACCAGAAGTTACGTCAACGCAACTTCCGGTGTCACACGGCTGCCGGTCCCGGATTCTGCAGTCCGGGACTTGGAAGGTAAGTCCCTGACCACTGGTCCTGCTAGCTAGGCATCATGGGAGTTGTAGGCCAAAAACATCTGGAGGGCCGAGGTTGAGGAAGCCTGGTCCACAACCTCCCGAGGAAGACCATTCCTACTTACGCTCAACTTGTAGATTTGTAAAAAAAACCAAATATTACCCTTTCCCAATGCCATAAGCCTCTGCTAATCCATCCTTCTAAAGGACATCAAAGCGAGGTAAGAACTGCCCCCTGGAACTTTTCACCACCTTTGGAAGTAGTTCATGCAACAGGTCCCAGATCCAACCTCTGGCATCTCCATGCAGAGCCAGGAGAGACTGATGCCTGGAAGCTAGGAGAGGCGCTCAGTGTTGACAAATACTGAGCTAGACTCGGTCCTGATTGAGATATGGCAGCTTCCTATGTTCCTGTTGGGACTTACTCTATGGAAGCATTTGTGGCATGTGGCAGATTTGAGGATTGGAACAAGGATTTCCTTGTTTATTTTTTCCCCACTTGAGCATTTAGATCCTGCAGTTTAAATAGTGCACCTATTGTTCTCTCTCTCTGGCAAGAAACAGCAAGGCACTGTGCTACACCGGGGGGCAAACCAATGGTAGTGGCTGCCCTGGCTTTCTCCTTGCCCAAAGCAGAGAGTGAGGAGAGTCAGGAAGATGCCGGGTGAGGCATCTCAGGGCAATAGTCTGTTAATGTGGAACTGTTGGGCACGACTGCCACTGGGCGAGGGCGGGCAGGGAGGGGTTCCCTTTCCATGCGATCACAGTAGGTAACTCATGAAAGATGTACGTCTCTATAACACCTACTCTGACGGGTGCCCCCTTTAACTGAGCTATGCAATCTTGACTACTACCCCCTAATCTTATGTTATAAAACATCACACACATAGCTGAGCAGAGATGAAAGGGGGAGAGAGAAAAATGTTAACAGCAACCGTTTGGTACGGCAGGTATCACCAAAATTACTTTGTGAGAAAGGGCAGCCCAGTATTTCTCTAATGGGTAAAGGTTGAATTAAAGGGACATAAACTTCAAAGGGAAGCAAAAGGGTTAGGAATGCGGATGGATGTGAGATAACAATGAGTTAATCATCGACAGAATGTCACAGAGTATTGCCCTTGCGTTCCAGAGTTTTGGGGACCTACTGTTTGCAATAATTTCTCTCTCTCATTCTTTATGCTAAATGTATTTCATTCAGCTCAGGCTAACATTTCATGCATCTGATAAAGTGAGGCCTAGTCTGGATGTATCACACAGTTATGCGTATCTGTTTTTAAATTGGACTGAAAGTTACCTGCATATTGATAATACTGTTATAGTGTTTTCTGCGCACCACTTACACACCTCCAAATGTCCCTATTTTCCAGTGAGAGTCCTGGATTTACAGAAGCCATCCCGGTTTCTTATTTGATCCTGGAATGTCCCTCTTTTCTTTAGGATGTCCTTATTTTCATCAGAGGAAGGTATTGGATTACACGACTCCTGAACCAAGGAGATAAGTAACTATACAACTTTTAGAAGACATCTGAAGGCAGCCCTGTATAGGGAAGTTTTTTTAATGTTTGTATTGTGTTTTTTTTGGAAGCTGGGGCAACTGAGTTAGATGGGCAGGGTACAAATAATAAAATTATGATTATAGAATAGGATGTCCCTATTTTCATCAGAGAAATCTTGGAGGGTATGCCTTAGGCTCTTTGTTTTAACCCACAGCGCCACCAATCCAGTTAATTTCATTGATAACTACTTCTGAATAAATAGGAGCAGAGTTGGACCAAAAGAGTGGCCTTTCAGTTTTCAGCATTAGGAGAGAGAGAGAAAGGAAAACTGGCTTTCGAGAAAGGCAGTGCAGTATGAGGAAAAAAACCTCTTTTTGATAATCAGTATTACGGCAAATCTAATGTTTTCCTAATATAATTTTTGGGCTGTGAAAGTTTGTTCCCTGATATAGAAGTCAAAGTCAATCTGAACTTACACTGAACTTTGCTTGCACTAGGCTGTAGTTGACTAGGGAAATATTAGAGCCGCCACGATCTACAAAATATCGAAATCTGGGGTGCCCTCCAAACCTTTTGTAGTGTTGCAGTTGAAAGCCCTACAAAAGGTTTGGAGGGGATCTCAAAGTTTGGGGTTCGTAGTTAATAAAGTTTTCCCGTTCCTATAATTACATTACCAAGCAGAGGAATTTCAAGAATGTTTTGAACTGGACTGCTCAGACTTTTTCTATTCGAAAAGAATGTGAACTCTGAGCTATAAAGTCTCCCATTCCAAACAGGTTTCTGTCTCTCTGTCCACTTCACCTGTCTTACAAGGTATTGTTGCGAGGACTATTGAGCAAGCATTTTAGGCACCTACATAAATGGTAAGTGAAGACCCTCAGTAATCCAGAAGTGCCTTTTCTCTACAGTACATTCCCTGTTCACATTCTGAGTTGCCATGTGTTTGGAATTTCCCAGGCATAGCCAGGATTCGGTCATCAGCAACAGCATCTGGGAGGAAATCGCTAGAATGGCGAATGAAGGACCAGGTGTGCAGCCTGGGAGTCATTTTGGACTCACATCTGTCCATGGAGGTGCAGGTCAATTCTGTGTCCAGGGTGGCTGTCTACCAGCTACATCTGGTACACAAGCTGATACCCTACCTGCCCGCAGACTGTCTCGCCAGAGTGGTGCATGCTCTAGTTATCTCCTGCTTGGACTACTGCAATGCACTCTACATGGGGCTACCTTTGAAGGTGATCCGGAAACTGCAATTAATCCAGACTGCGGCACTCTGCGGCAGCTAGACTGGTGACTGGGGGCGGCCGCCGGGACTCCCAGTCCATTTCTGAGTACAATTCAAAGTGTTGGTGCTCACCTTTAAAGCCCTAAATAGCCTTAGTCCTGTATACCTGAAGGAGCGTCTCCACCCCCATCGTTCAGCCTGGACACTGAGATCCAGTTCCGAGGGCCTTTTGGTGTTTCCCTCATTGCGAGATGTGAGGTTACAGGGAACTAGGCAGAGGGCCTTCTCGGTAGTGGCACCTGCCCTGTGAAATGCCCTCTCATCAGATGTCAAGGAAATAAGCAGCTATCCTATTTTTGAAAGACATCTGAAGGCAGGCTTGTTTAGGGAAGTTTTTAATATTTAATGATGTACTGTATTGTTTTTAAAACTCGATTGGGAGCGGGGTATAAATAATAAATGATGATGATGTCTGGGAAAATCCAAACATATTGGCAGCCCATGACGACAGTGTAGATTAGGGCGAAATTCCTTAGAAATAGCTCAAAAACTTCAAAGCTCAACAACTTTGCCCCCCAAAGCTGGGGAAACATTTGTGTCTGGATTTTCACTTTTTGAAATGTGGCAACCCTAGATATGCACTCGTGTATGTTTTACATGCAAGCATCTGCAAAGATCGATGCACCGCTCACACAATTCCCCACTTTGCCACCACAACAGCACATTCCAATGCAGCCAAACTAGATGCCAGATTAATTTGCAGTTAACATGTCTAGTTTTTGCATTTTAAAAGGATCCACAGAGGGGGGGGGAGAGGCTATACATGTTCCGAAGGGTTCTAATGGAACCCAAGAATGAAACAAGGCAATCTGCTGCAAGAGAAAAGAAGTCACCAAATACTTGGAAGACTATATGTATGCGGGGGGGGGGGGGGTTATGTGAAACCTCAAATTAAAATAGATGCTGAATGCCAGCTGATAGAGAAACCATTATTTAGGGAGGGAGATGCACTCTAGAAAAAGGGATTTGCTGCTTTGAAAGAGGGAAGCTGAGGGAAGGTTCTGAGCACTGGAAGGAAAAAATAACACAGATGAACGTTAGCAAGGAGAGTTAAGCAGTTTTTTTACAGTGGAGCAGAATGTTGGTGAACAAAAAGAATAGAATCATAGAATCATAGAGTTGGAAGAGACCACAAGGGGCATCCAGTGCAACCCCCTGCCAAGCAGGAAACACCATCAAAGCATTCTTGACATATGCCTGTCAAGCCTCTGCTTAAAGACCTCCAAATAAGGAGACTCCACCACACTTCTTGGCAGCAAATTCCACTGACAATAGGTGGAGCAGTGCCTTAAAAATTCACCTGCTATCATTTACGAATGTCGATGAATGGTTGTTTTAGTTTGTATTCCTTACATCTGAGCACCTGCTTTCCTACCCCTGTTCTGTTCTCTCCCTCTTCTTCTCTTGAGCCTTCTGGAGGATTCCTTCTTTCCTAGCTCAGACACACCAGACTTCCCTGGTCCCTTGGTCTGCTACTTTCTTGTCCTGACCCCTTCCCTGGATGCAACTCTCTAGCATCCAGGCAGCTCTGTCAATGGCAGGAACAGAGTCTGACCTCATTCAATAGCAAGCAGCTACCCTAAAAAGGTGTGAGAGAGGTTCAGCCAGTGGCTGCAAATCTATGGCTGCCAGGCTGTCCATGAGTTTCACTGCCCAAGAATTTTGCCCACCATGAAGTGTCACTGTACAGAATCTATTACCCTTTTTTTGTGTGCTGGGACACCAAATCTCCATAAATTTCCTGCAATCTGGCTTGTCCGCTCTGAGCAGTCTTGGCACTAAGGCAACTCTCCCGAGAACCACCGACGGAGAGGGGAAGTTTTAGCTTCCAGACCAACCACCCCACTGTTCAAAATTCTCACTTCAAATGATAACACACGCCTCCTCTCCAACAATAGAAGTTATCACATAAAGCTTTCAAAACCTAGTTACTTTGATTGATTTTTTTTATATATATAATTACAGCAATTTGGATAGGTAAATCAAGTTTCAATGCTAAGATGCGTCTTAAAAGCAGATTCCGAGGAGGCTTAATAACAGGAAAAATATTGCCTCCTAGTTGACAGATTCTGAATGAACTCATCAGCAAATTGACTAAACAAAGTCTTATTTAAATATTTTTCCTCTGTCACTTCATGTTGAATCTTATTTCCTTTAGTGCATCAAGCGATGAAATATTAATTTTAAAGCATTTCTTTTTCTTTGAATAATCTGCAGGCTTTGCCTCTAGATTGATTTTAGACGACATTTCCCCCCTCCTCTCCTCATTTTTTCTCCTAACCACTCCCCTGAGCTACTATTACCTAACTTTTACATAAACAAGCAGAGCTCGGAAGCAGTAACTCAACAGTTGCCTGGAACCTAGACTTGCTTGCTGGTCACACTTTGCACAAAGAGACTGCACCCAACTGGAAAGTGTTTGCGGGAAAACAAATCTTTGCAGAAGGAATCCTGTGCTGAAGGTAGGACGATTGCAATTACTTTTAGAACCAGCTGAGGATGAAGACAGACATGCATTCTTAGGCTGTGTACACACTCCCATTTAATCCCACCCACCACTGGTTTGGGAAGCAGTTTACATTCGATCCAGACTCTATTCTATCATTTCTTATGAAACACTGAGTTTTTATTGAGTTTCCCCACAAAAACCAGCTTCATTCTGAATCAAGATAGAGAGGGTTCTGGCAGTATTTTAAGCCGATAACATGCACACAGCATTAGTGTAACGAACATATATTCTCTGCCTTCAAAGGCAAGTAGCTTTGAATGCAGCAAACACATGTTAAGACTTCTTCCACTCCACTTAGGTCTGTCTGTCTCATCTTCACCTTGTGATAGTATTAAATCCCACTGGGAAAGTCTGACTTCTTTTTTTCCAACTTTTGGGAAAACTGATGCCATTTTGGGTAATGCTGAGGAAAAGGGGTGATCCAGTGTTGTGACATGTTCCCAGCCATATTCAAGAGAGGTTGTGTGTGTGGTTTTTAAAAAATAAAATAAAAATATGGGACATTCCTAGTTAGAATTGTAGAGTTGGAATGGGTTCGGAGGGTCATCTAGTCCAACCCCCCCCCCGGAACGCAGGAATCAATCAGGTGGTGATAAATTTTACAACAAAATCTATGTGTGTTCCTGTAACTAGGTTGCTATAGAGAGGTGGTGAAGGATCCAATCAGGCAAGATGAGGGAAGAATGGACATTGGGTCTAATGAATATTTTTGTTATTACCTCAGAAAGACATGGGCATAATAACACAGCCATCTAATATGTTTTCTGCTGTGGGGCTGGGGGATTTGAATTGGAGAAACAATTGTTTTTTTTTTAAAAAAAAACCTCACCCCTGTTTAAAAACCAGACCCCCTTGTTGCTTTAACATAAGCATGACATTGTTGAGATTGCCCAAAGACAGCTCTAAAATGCTGGGCTGTGAACCAGAAAGTCTTCCAAGTTCAAATCTCACCTCAGTCATTAATATTCTTGTCTGGGTCTCCCTAAACAAGGTGCAGAGATCACATATGTGAAAGTTTCATAGAACCATAGAATCGTAGAGTTGGAAGGGACCCCAAGGGTCATCTAGTTCCAACCTCATGCAATGCAGGAATCTCAACTAGATTCTACCTGACAGATGGCCAACTGCTTAAAAACCTCCAAACTCCCACTCTTGTGGGAGTCTGTTCCACTGCCAGACAGCTCTTACTGACAGAAAGTTCCTCCTAATGCTTCGTTGGGATCTCCTTTCTTGTAGTTTGATTCCATTGTCAAAACAAAATTCCTTCCAGTAGCACCTTAGAGACCAACTAAGTTTGTTATTGGTATGAGCTTTCGTGTGCATGCACACTTCTTCAGATTATTGGTTTGAGTCCTATCCTCCAGAGCAAGGGGAAACAAGCTTGCTCCATCTTCCACGCGACAGCCCTTTAGATATCTGAAGATGGCTATCACGTCTCCTCTTTACCACACTAAACATGACCAATTCCCTCCACCATTATTATTATTTATTATTTATACTCCGCCCATCTGGCGGCTTCCAACAAATACCAAAATACATTAAAATATCACAGATTAAAAACTTCCCTAAACAGGGCTGCCTTTAGGTGTTTTCTAAATGTCAGGTAGTTGTTTATCTCCTTGACCTCCGATGGGAGGGCGTTCCACAGGGCGGGCGCCACTACCGAGAAGGCCCTCTGCCTGGTTCCCTGTAGCTTTGCTTCTCGCAGTGAGGGAACCGCCAGAAGGCCCTCGGTGCTGGATCTCAGTGTCCGGGCCGAACAATGGGGGGGTGGAGACGCTCCTTCAGGTATATAGGACCGAGGCCGTTTAGGGCTTTAAAGGTCAGCACCAACACTTTGAATTGTGCTTGGAAATGGACTGGGAGCCAATGTAGATCTCTTAGGACCAGTGTTATGTGGTCTCGGCAGCCGCTCCCAGTCACCAGTCTAGCTGCCACATTCTGGATTAATTGCAGTTTCCGGGTAACCTTCAAAGGTAGCCCCACGTAGAGCGCATTGCAGTAGTCCAAGCGGGAGATAACTAGAGCATGCACCACTCTGGTGAGACAGTCTGCGGGCAGGTAGGGTCTCAGCCTGCGTACCAGATGGAGCGGGTAGACAGCCGCCCTGGACACAGAATTAACCTGTGCCTCCATGGACAGCTGTGAGTCCAAAATGACTCCCAGGCTGCGCACCTGGTCCTTCAGAAGCACAGTTGCCCCATTCAAGACCAAGGAGTCCCCCCCCCACACCCTGTTCCCCAAAAACAGTACTTCTGTCTTGTCAGGATTCAACCTCAATATGTTAGCGGCCATTTCTCAAAAGGTTTGGTTTCCACACCCTTGATCATCTGGGTTGCCCTCCTCAGCACAACAATGTTATAAAATGCTATTATTATTTTTCCTTTGGTGTTGGTGCGTTTATCAAAGCCATTGACGCCACTTTCCTCTGCCTCTCTCCATAGATAGCCCTTTGCAGGTTCTGAGTGACTCCGCCATGTTCTCGCTGCTGTTTCTTGCCACCGGCGTGGCCCTTTGTGTAACTGATGCCCAGCCTAATGAAGAAAATGCATTCCAAGACATTCAGAAAAAAGTCAACGATCTGTGGCTGAGTTTGCTCTATCCGCAGCTATACGAGGATATAGTCGCCTCCAACCGGACTGCTTATGCCTCCTGCTTGGTGAAACCCAGCCCCAAAGTAGGTGCAGACAAACCACAGGTGACAGGACACGTTCTGTTCAAGCAGGCCTACCCAAATGGGAAGCCAGAAGCTATTTTCAACTTGGACGGCTTTCCGGCAGGCACCAACTTATCCGGGAGAGCGATTCATGTCCACCAATACGGAGACCTCAGCGACGGCTGCGACTCTGCAGGCGGACACTACAACCCTTTCAAAGAAAACCACCCTCGTCACCCTGGGGACTTTGGGAACTTCTACTCTAAGGAAGGCAAGATTAAAAAATACAAGGCCAATCTCGCGGCCACTCTGTTTGGCCCGTACAGCATCATAGGGAGATCGGTTGTGATCCACGAGCAAGAAGACGACCTGGGGAAAGGGAACAACAAGGCCAGTTTGGAGAACGGCAACGCGGGCAAGCGCCTGGCTTGCTGTGTCATCGGAACGTGCACCAAAAACCTGTGGGAAAGGCAGTACCCCGAGGTTAAGGAGAAGAGGAAGAAAACGCTCACGACAAGAGAGGCAAGCAGCAGCTCACATGTCGTTGCTGCTAAACCATAGGAAAGCCTTTTGGTTCTTTTGAGAAAGTGTAAGATACGCCTTTTGCTCTGCCATAGTGCTCCGTTCCGTAAGCAGATTAATAATAAAAAGTAGCAGCATATTGTTTAAAGGTTCGGGCTTGCTTCCCCCCCCCCCAAAAGCTCTAAAGTTTATCCTTGATATAGAAAGGAGGACTGTATGCTTCACTACTGAAATCTTGAGCAACCCTGCTTATTGTGTGCCATATCTCTTAGGGGGAAAATATCAAGAACAAGAAAGCTGGAGGAACAAATGGTAAAAATAAATGTCTCCAACTAAGATGATGTGCTCTGTTTTCCTATATACCTGAAACGCATAAAGAAAATACTTCCCTTTCAACTGTTTTGAGGATGGGCTGGCAAACAGTGATAACAGCTTTCCCCCCCAGAGCTCAGGTAGGAGTTTGTGTGTTATTTCTATTTTAAAACTTCAGATCCATTATTTCATTCTGCTTATATTTGCAGGTTTTACTTCCTAACTCTTTTTAAGCTTCTTAGCTGGTTTGAGTTATCCAGAGTCCTGTAGCTGTGTCACACTGTTTATATCTGAAGCAAGTGTTTCCGAAAACATTCCTGACTTTTTTCTTAGTAACTGAATAAATATTTGGGAAAGTGTGATTTGAATCACTTCTGGTTAAATTGTGTAATGCTGTTTGTGCAATGCTGATAAATCAAGGGGGGGGGGAGAGAATCTCTTTCTGCATGCTTTCAACAGTGAAAAAGATGCCATGAATATGCCACAGAAGCACAGCATTGTAGTTTTGTGCAGCTGTTGAGAGTACTGAACTAATAAAATAGAGCAAAATATATTTTTCACTCCAGAAGTTGTTGTTTTTGCAGTTCTGAAAAAAAGTTTCTGACAAGCCTTCAGAGGGAAAAATCAAGGTTTGTTCTTTTTATATATATATAAAAAATCAACGAGTTTTTCCAGTGACAAATTCAAGGACAAGCAAACTGGGAAAAATATTAACTTTAGTATGTACTGGTGTACGTGTTTCTCTCTTAAAACATTTGGCCATTGATCTGACAAATACACACCACTTCTTAAACTTTGTTCTAAGCCAGGGGTGGCCAACTCCCAAGAGACTTTGATCTACTTAGAGTTAAAAACTGGCAGTGATCTACCCCTTTGGGGGGGGGTTCAGGTCAAAGTTGTTGAGCTTTTTTGGGGAGGAGGAAAGCCCCCATTTAAGGCATTCAGGTCAAAGTTGTTGATGAGCATTTTTTAGGGAGAAGGGAAGCCCTGTCATTTGGGGGTGCAGGGCAAAAGAATTGAGCTTTTATTAGGGGAGCCAAAGTTGTTGAGCTTCTTTGGGGGAGCCAGTGATCTACCAGTGATCTACCACAGATGTCCAGTGATCTACCGGTAGATCACGATCTACTTGTTGGACGTGCCTGTTCTAAGCTATTGTGGCTTACATTTCTTCCTATATATATATTTTAACAGAACCACAATTTTCTAAATATGTGAGGATGCTTGGATAGGTTCTGAATTAAAACCCCACTGTTGCCTGGATCTTTTGTGGCCACAATCCTGCAGTCAAACTATATACCAAGTGAGAGCCGAGGGCAACTAAAAATTGGGTTGATGCTTCAGCATGTGGAGTAAATGTCAAAAGACAACATGTATACCCACCTCATAATACTCTCCCCTTGCTATTTGTACTGAAGTTGGACAAAGCCCTTGAAAAGTACACCAGCAGCTGCCTTGCACATGAGTTTATGACCAAGTGAGTCATGTTATAAAAATGAAGTTAAAAACAACACAAAATATAGATAAATATATTAGGAAATGTCTTTATTACAATTGACAAAATATATATATTACTTGAGGACAGGATTGCAATGAAAGCAAGGCCTGCAAATAAATAGAATACACATTTTTAAAGGAAACTATTAATCAGCAGCAGAATTTTATAAAGCAATTAATGTATTTAAGGTTCTTTAAAAAAACATTTCCACCTGATTTATTAAAATACATTCTTGGGAGCTCTTGACTTAAAAAAAAAACTTCTGATGCATTATATAAAACACCCTGTACATAAAATTCTCGAAGCTACGAACATGAGTTTGACCAAACTGCGGGAGGCAGTGGAAGACAGGAGTGCCTGGTGTGCTATGGTCCATGGGGTCACGAAGAGTCGGACACGACTAAACAACAACAACAACATAAAATTAGCCTCCACTACCCAAAGACTGTTTTTTCCTTCAAAAACAGAGGTTGTTTCCATGACCATTGAAAATTTGCACTACTGAATCATTTATCAAACACCTTTTTAACATAAAAGAGTCTTAAAATGTAACATTTGGGTCCCCCCCCCGACATTACAGAGTTCATTGCCTTTTGCAGAAGGATGCGAGGGAATCCTTAAAAGAAAAGCTTTAAAGAAACACCTGGCTGAACTTAGGAAAGGAGTCTTAATTTCTGAGAGCCTCCAGAACTGATAAAAATGAAAAACGAGTCTTAGTGAGAGAAAGAAACAAAAAGCCAAGAAGAACTTTACAGAGCAGATCCCTTGTTCAGAATCATAAGACTAGACTTATTTCATTTTACAGCTGAAGCCTGATAATCGCAGACCCTATGCCGGGTTCTGTCTCTTTCTTGGTCGAACTGGACCGAACCTTTGAAACTGGATTTTAATTTTTTCTATCATGAACGGCAGTGTTCACCCCACAGCCCCCACTGAGTGAACACTCTCAGAGTCTTCATCGTATCCATGTCCCCCGTGTGAAGAGCTTATCCCCCCCCATGAAAGAGAATGGCAGCTACTCATTTTATGGGAGAAATTCAGCCACACTAGGAAGGTTAAGGTGGAGCAGGCTAAAGCTCCCCCCCCCCCACAAGCTGGATGCAGTATCTTCACTGCATCCACACCGCACACTGGAGGACAAAGGCCTGCAAACAGAGAGCCTGCTGTAATTCCCAGTGCAAGCTATAAATTGTGCAGGGAGGTTTTTACAAGTACAGGAACTCTCCCTTCCAGTATGAGAAGGGCTTCATTGCACAAATGCCGGAATAGAGCTTAGGTTGCAACGGGACGTTGGGAACTTGGCATGTATAAATAATATGTAGATCCACTGTGGTGCACTTCCATGTTCAAAGGTGATTATCATAGCGTTGGAAGGGTGCCCCTGGGGTCATCTAGTCCAACCACCTGCAATTATATGCCACAAGATAAGGGGAATGGGCGCTCTTGTACCCAGACGTCCGGGCTTCATTACCATTGGCATTCACTGTTTTCTGCAACTGAAAAATATATAGATGCAAGTGCAAATTTATGGGGCCACGTACTGGTTTCAGCCAGGAGCTAAATGAATATAGCTGCAATACTATAACCTGTGCAAATGGCAATCAAAAACAAACAGGAAAGCTCCCTAGGATTTTTGATAGCAAAGAGTTAGGTCCCAACAAGGAAGCACAACTGATACTCATAAGAGCCTCTGCAATAAATAGCATCAACTGTGCTGCTCTCAGATAAACAAGCCAATATCTTTGAGGCTGAAGGCTGCTACTGTAAGCACAGTAGGGAGTAAGCCCTAGAGAGCACAGGGGGACTTACTTGAGTAAACATGTGTGGGACTGAAAGTTAGGTCTAAACTAGATGTCATTGGATGTACCAACACTTTTATCAGTCTGCCCCACTGGACCTTTAAATGGTTAAGGAAGCTGGCAGATCAAAAATTGGAATTGGAGGAGCAGAAGAACGGGGAGAAAGTAAACCAGGAAGAGTGTTATTGACAAGAATTCAGCTATAACACATTGCCTGATTTAAAAAACCCAAAAATCTGCCATCACCAGAAGTCTAGATATAAGATTACACATAGTTACAGTGAGTGGCAACACTGGAAGTGAAGCAAAGAGTGGGGCTACTTCAGGGGTCCCAAACTAAGGCCTGGGGGCCGGATACGGCCCAATCGCCTTCTAAATCCGGCCCGCGGATGGTCCGGGAATCAGCATGTTTTTACATGAGTAGAATGTGTCCTTTTATTTAAAATGCATCTCTGGGTTATTTGTGGGGCATAGGAATTCATTCATATATATATTTTTCAAAATAAAGTCCGGCCCCCCACAAGGTCTGAGGGACAGTGGACCGGCCCCCTGCTGTAAAAGTTTGCTACTTCATAGATTTGGATAGTGACTGGGTCTGGGAATTATCGCTTAACCTGCTGTACCCCCCTGTGGCTCTTTGCAACTGCGAAAGTAGTCTCTGAATCACCCCCTGCTCTTTGGTTACTGAAGTTTTTAGATCACGGGGCCGAGGAATGTTTATTTTTAGGGAGCAGCCTATCTGTTACTAATACCTTAATAGCTACATGCATTGTTTAAAAACTGACTTGCTTCTTCTGGCTTGTATTTTGCTTTTACACATATATGACCTTAATTCAATCTCTCCCTATGATAGCATCATTCCAGCTCACCGGAAGCTACTGAGCTCAAATGCAAACATTTCCACTAGCACAGCTGGGCTCCAAACTAGATGCTACATAAAAAATGCAACTGGCAGCCCTCACTCCATAACTTAAAGCAATGCAAAACATTGGTCATTTATGGTGTGAACTTGTTTACGTTAAGCTTTTTTTCCTGCACTAGGACTTCATCAGCATTAGCTGTAGCCCTTATCAAGGCTGTGACAAAACCAGAAAGAAATATACATCTTTGAAATGAATATTGGGATGTGGAATGTCTTATTTATGATGAGCAAAATTCCAGAATTTCATATTCATAAGTTTGGTGCATATTCATTACTCTTCCCACTGCATCAGTTTTGTCATTCCTATAACAACAAATCGAGACAATAAGGCTATCTGTTATTTTACCAATAAAAGCACAAACACTGTGCTGAGTCGATAACATTGTCAGCTACTATCAATAAAAGCAACAGTACCACAAATTCAAGAGATAACGTAATCCCCCCCCTTCTCTTCCACTGCACTATGAGGAATGAAATTATGCAAACTAATAAATGGTTCAACTTTTTTTCATATTAATGCAAGAGACAAAAGCATTTAATTTAGAATAAACCAGTGTTGCTCAAAAAGAATGGGATGCAAATAGAAGAGTGGTGCAATGCCCAAGATCAAGGGAGTATTAAAGGAATACTGCAGAGTCTCTCCTCCTCCTCCCCCCTTTCCTTTTGGAACAGAGAAACTAACGGGTTGAAAAAGTAAAGAAAGATTGAAACAAAACTCTCCTGCTTTGAAAATGCTGTCATTTGTTCTGTGTCCATGTGGAACCGTTCCACAATCTTTGGCCTAAAAGGAGTCTCCACATACTGTACTGTAGATAAGACGCCTAATGACTACCTTGTTCCCTTGCTGTACTGGAAGAAGAAAGAGGGAGAGGGAGAGAGAGAGAGATCAAATGGGGTTTCTCTAGCAGCCAAACATTTGTTAGAACCAGTAATTGTTCCAGCTGGCTGGAGGATCCTGAATCTGGAAGATCTTTTCAGGGTTCCTCTTGGTTCCAAGCCTGGGGTACAATCTTCTTGTCCACTTGGAGTCATGTCGTCGAAGCGACACTTGCTATCTAGCTCAGCTGACTTTCAAAGGTTGGGTCTGCCACTGCTTCCAGCACCAACCTGCTAACAAGCAACCAGTAACAATGTGCAGCTGGCAGGTATTTATTTTGTAAAACTAAGGCTCAATACAGGAAGGATTTCCCTCCTTTCTTATGAGCAGCATTGTTAAATTTGGATTAATCCCCTCTCCAATTGGTTTTAAGTTCTAGGAGTGAGAAATGAACATTTACAGGCAATTAGGTTCCCAAGCCAGCAGGAAAATTGCCTCTACGGCTGGAGGCCCAGACAAGCTCTACAGCTGCTGAGATTGTTTCTTATTTGGGGGGGGGAGGGGAGGGCAAACCAAAAAACACAAAAAATCAGGCCTCCCTTTAGCTCCACAGCTGCAAAATATCCACAATAAATATTACACAGCCATTGTCCTACCAGGAACTGCAAGGAAACACTTCAGAATCAGTGGAAGTAGGCTATGGAAAGCTTTGCTCAGCAGGCCCAGGAAGCCCTAAAGACTCTCTCCCACTGGAAGCTAATTGATTGCCACCATGGGAAGAATTGAAGAGAGAAAATGGCTACGGAAAAAGAGTAATTTCAACTATTATCCACAAGGCTAATGGATCAGAAGGGAAAGAAAAATATATACTTCCCTTCTGCACAGGTGTACACTTGGAGTTTAAACGCTGCTCAAACGAAAGCAGAGAAGGCATCCGGCTTCCAGCTTTTCCCTGGTTTAAGCTCAAAAAGACGTCATTCTGACATGGAAGGAGTTCAACTTCCATTTCTAGGCCAGACGAACTCCCATTTGATACAACCCAAAGTATGAGCCATGAGAGAGATGCGGGAAGTCAAGAACTGAAGTTGCAGCAGAGTAGAGAGAAGTGAAGGGGGTGGGGGACAGAAAGAGAGGGAGAGCTCGGTGTTTGCAAGGAAGATGGGACAGGATCAGGGGGAAGGAGGGGTGCTAGTGCATACATGGCCAGCAAGGCCAGCCTTGTCAATACGCTGTTGTGCCTTAGTACTTACTGGAAAAAGCTTATTCAAAATAGAAACAGCAAAATAGGCTATGTGTTTGTAAGTAATTAATCCGATGACCAGACACTGTGTCTGTACAGCCACCAGTTATATCAAGGCAATTTTCTGTTTTGGTATTAAACTGTGTGTGCCAGGAATAATCACCCACCCCCACCCTGAGAAACCAAAAGCTCGTTCATTGAAGCCTTTTTGTTTTACCACTTCTGATTCTGTCGGCTTCACCAAAGGCAACTCTCCCCCCCCCTCCCTCTTGATGTTCCAGGCTCTTAAGATACATTCAAACAGGCACTGCACCAAAAATTATACATACTAAAGAGACAGAGATGTAACTGACGTGATAAAGCATAATGATGGGGTGCTGAGTCCCATTATTCTCAATTATGTCACTCTATCAAATAACGTTAATCACAGCAAATAGCAGAGGGCAAAATTCTGAAAGCCATCATTTTAGTCCTGCTCCTTTCCCCCCCACATTTCTCTAGGATCTGTATGTACAAACATACCGAAGTGTTGGGTGCATTGTGTGTGTGTGTGTGTGTGTGTGTGTGTGTGTGTGTGTGTGTGTGTGTTAGGGGATCTTTCGACAGACAAACAAGGAGGCGGCTGGGAGAAGCTTGATGAGACTGGGGACACATCCTTTCAGAAAACAATGCCACGGTCAAAAAGAGTCACGGTGAGCCCAGATCAGGAGCACCGTCTATAACTGTCACAGCTGCAGGTACATTATCTGGACTGTCCCTGAAATCTGGAGTTGGGAGAGTTTGCTTTTCATCCTCCTCGGCATTCACTGTGTCGCTGCTTTCATCCTTTTTGTCACAAAGATTCTCAGTGTCACTTTCCGAGGTTCCCGTCTCTTCTTCCACGGCCTGGTTCTCGTTGGCGTGTTTGTTCTCCCCCAGGTTGCAGGGCTCTGTGGAGTCAAAGGGAGGAGGGCTGGGCAAGGGGGATTCGCCTTCGGATGAGCTGCTGAGCTCTGGCTGACCTGCTGCCTGGCTCTCTGTCAAACATTCTGCTCTGCTCCCTTCCAGCTCTGCAGCTGCCTGCTCCACTGTCAGCTTAATGATTTCATTCCCAAACCCATTTGCACCGTCTTCCTCAGAAGGAAACTGGGGTAATGATGGATGAAAATGATTGGTTTTGTTACCGTTGTTTTGGTTTGTGCAGGAATCATCAGAAACTACAGCCGTTTTCTCTGGAAGTGTCAATTCTGTTTTAACAGCACATGTTTCCTCTTGTTCTCTGGTTTCTTCTAGAAGAGAAAAATGGGGAAGCATCACATTTATGTAGATATAAAGCACAGTTGCAGGTTTGGAGGGGAACAAGAAGCAGGCATCTCCATAACACAGGGCAGTGAATTGTCTTGAAGCCTGTCCTTAGGCATCACACCCTTTTCATGAAAGCCCTCTTTAGATATTTTGAACTAAGCAGAAAAGGTATCATCCACAATGGGGTGTAGGGGCAAGAGTATAAATCTCAACACAGAGGATTTGAAGATCTCTCCCTTAAGACAATACTCAGAAGAATGAGGAGGGTTACACACTATTCAATCTTATTGCTGCCTTTGAATGTCCAAAAAAGTCTCCATGGCCTTAGTTGCTATTTAGTTAGTTACGGTACTTAGTTGCTAACCTAGGCCTTAGTTGCTATTTCACTCAATGGGTCGGTTCAGATGTAACAAGAACAAGTGTTGTGTTCATTCATTTCCTGCTCCTGCATCAGCATCTGGTTTCATATCCTGGTAAGTAGTCTTGAGATTAAACCACAGTTTCACAGTTCAAAAATAACAGTTTAACAAACTGTGGTTTGACAAACTCCAGGGATTTTTAAATTGTGACATGCAAGAGAAAGGAGGAAGAAGTGGGTGGGCATATAATTCTCAGTCTAAGACTCTATGGTTTATTAGAGCAGTTATCACTACATCTGACCCAGCCCAGCGGCTCACGTTCCACAACAGGATTTCCCATTCAATTCACTTTCCCACTTGCACATTACTCTCAGAAGCATCTTCTATGTGGCTCCTTCAAAGTACTCCATAGAAAACATGTGCCAATGATTTCGTGCCTCATCCCACTAAATTGTGATCTCTGTCCTGCTGGGACACCAACCCCATGGAAGCGAAGCATATACCCAGCCTTGCCATTCCCGAGAAGCGTGGGAAGAAGTGATGAGAGAAGGAACTAGACTAGACCTTAAATTTTCAAGAGGTGAACTAACACTGACACTGACTTCAATTCATGTAACACACTCTTTAAAAAACAAACCCCAATTACATTGAGTCTGGAGACAGCCTGAAGTTACAGTCAAGATGTCTGAATCTCTTGAGTATTAATTAGTATGACTACCATTTAAGTACTGTATTTTTAATATTTGGGGGCAGATAAAACAGGGGAGTGTGGAGGAAAAAAGGAAAAGGAAAAACAAAGTAGAGGGACAGAAAAAGTATGAGAAATTAAGGGAAGAAAGTTTTATTTCCCATTGGAAATGCTAGCTGCAGAACAGACCAACTGAATAAATAATAAGCAAAGGATAGCAAAGAACACCACAGTGTAATGAGGTGGTTGGGAAGGCTCTATTTCTGCCACTACTTTCTGTGTGTTGTTCTTCAAAACACCTCAAGAATTCAGAAAGAGTGTAGGACAGGTTTTCAACCTTTCTGAGTCCACAGCTCCCTAAACCAACTACAGTCTTCCTGTGGCACCCCTGCGGGGCTCGGGAACTCATTTATGTCACCCCTTGCCTGCAGAGCTGGTAGCCTCTCACCTTTTTTCAAACACCCTCTCTGAGATGCCCCCCCGCCGCCGCCCTCAAAGAGAGGTGCCTCCCAGAGACACCGTTCGCCTGCAGAGCTTATGGCCTGGGCTGCTGCAATAAAGAGCTGCGCAGACCTTGGGGAGGCAGAGACTTGAAAGGGCATCAGATGAGGGAGGGAAAGAAAGAGGGACAGAGGCCAGTGTTGCCCGTGGCACCTCTGGCCATCATTCAAGGCACCCCAGGGTGCCACGGCACACTGGCTGAAAACCACTGGCATAGGATATCAACTCACACACTGTAGAAACAAAGAAAACAGAAAACAAGTGCAGGACCTGCATTTTGAGCCCCCTCTTACAGCATTAACTCTCTCTCTCTGTGTAAAGCTAACAAACTCCAACTCTGAAGAGTTCTAATTTCCCATATGCAGAGCTATTTTGAAGGGGGGGAGTTTTGACACCTGATCCGTCCCCTCAATTCTGAAGCAGGGAAGGTCTTATGAGAATTGTGCTTATCCCTAAACCCTCAGGTTTCGTGTTCCCCCTCAACAAGTTCTGATGCCTGAAAGCTGCTGAGATTCTCAGCAAGCTGAATTCAACATCCAACACCTCTTGTGGACTCCGGCAGAATCACAGCACACATGACACCGATTTGGGCATTCAATTCCCCAATGTGATTAGAATCATGTGAGGAAGAGCAAAGAAAGGCTGACCGGCTGGCCTGTTTGTGGATCATCTCTTTATCCACAAGTCTTCCACTACATACTTGGCTCCAAAAGAATAGCCAAGCCTAACCACTTTTCAGATGAAAATCCAGCTCATTCACAGAATAAAATAAAATAAAAAAGCGTAACTTTGATCAGATCAGAACAGCCACTGAAATGCATAGGAAGTATGTGCTTGTGGACCATCACTTCCCATTTCTGTGTTTCTTCTATTTATTTTAAAACATTTACAATCTACTTATAATTATACATATAGTCTTATTATGCTGGACCACAAAGAAGGCTTATCGCTGGAGAATTGATGCTTTTGAATTGTGGTGCAGGAGGAGACTCTTGAGAGTCCCATGGACTGCAAGAAAATCAGACCTACCCATTCTTAAGGAAATCAGTCCTGAGTGCTCACTGGAAGGACAGATCCTGAAGCTGAGGCTCCAATACCTTGGCCACCTCATGAGAAGAGAAGACTCCCTGGAAAAGACCCTGATGTTGGGAAAGATGGAAGGCACAAGGAGAAGGGGATGCTAGAGGATGAGATGGTTGGACAGTGTTCTCAACATGAGTTTGACCAAACTGTGGGAGGCAGTGGAAGATAGGAGTGTTTAGCATGCTCTGGTCCATGGGGTCACGAAGACTCGGACACGACTAAACAACAACATAATATACTTAATATTTTAAAACTCTCTAAGCGGTTTACAGTATAATATTCTGTAAGAAGTATCCTTGAAGATTCATCTTAAAACAAATAAAGCAGTGATATAAAGCCATACAAAACAGGAATTAGAATTTATTTATATAAAGGCATTCTATCCCAAACCTTTCCTGCCATATCATTTCAAATTCCAATACTGTGATCAGAATGGACTGTGCAAAACTGAATAGCAGTATGCAAAGTAACCACATGCTCATATTAACTGCTGAATTTCTAATTTTCTTAGTGCAAAATGTGTGCTTAATATACAAACAGCCTTGATTATAGCTGATCCAAATGCATTAAGATACATGGGGGACCTCCAGATCAGACTCCGAGAGGGCAGTAAGGTGTGGAGAAAAGTTTGCTTACTTGTTAGTTTGATGGAATGATTGTCCCTGGAGCCTGTTAGATAATTGGGGTTAGTCTGCTTGCAATATTTTATGATGGAATGGTTAATAGGCTACTTCAAATTACACTTATTTTCTACTAGAGGAGAAAAGAAAATCAGTTTGCCAGGTTCATGGAACTAAATCAACCTTGGAGTCAGATTTTATCTGACATTGCAATAGATTAATAATTAAAAAAAAATCAAAGAAAGGCCATGTTCTAATTACTGTGAGGAACTAGTACGAACTGTATGCTGTGCATCAGACCTGTGTGAATAAGAATTAGAAAGGAAGGCCAACATCGTATGAACTTTAAATAGTGTTGGCAACATATAAATACCGTATATATTTGTATTTTCCCATTCAGACTTGCCCATTCCCTTGACTCATGAAGAGGGGGCATACAGACAAAAGCTGAGCTGCCAATCAGCCAACACTGACAAGGAGCCCAACCTGGTCAAATTGGAACCATCACCCCCATGCCAGTGTTTTCCTGTTTGAGCCCATGTGCACCCATGTGTCTCGACTTCCTCGATTGCCAATTTTAAATTCAATGAAATTGCAAGTACGGTTGGATGAAAAACTGCTTTATTTACATACTTGGAGTAGCTAGAATACCTCACCCCTCAAACAATCTGATAAATTCTTGTTCTTTAATCTGGCCTAATCCAGTCCTTTGGACCAAACATGGATTTCTAGTGCAAGACATCCTATACATTTCTTGTCAGAAGCAAGCACCACTGTGTTCAGTGGGACTCAATTCCAGGTAAACACGTATAGGATTTCAGCCTGTGTTAACACATCCCTTTTACACTTTGCACAGAATGAGGTGATACGATTCTGGATTGCACTACCTCAGACCAGAGATGGGGAGTCAATTACTGGTATTATTTTTAACAGTTATCAACATTAGAAAATTTCTTCTGGGAGAAGCTACCACATCTGGGGGAGGGCCATGCCAAACCTTTCTTCCTTACTTTGTGCAGGGACTTTTCTGCCTCTGGCCTAAAGCAGCATGACTCAGAATTCTACCCCAAATGGAAGATTTGTCTTCCATAAACACGGTTTTAACAATGGGTCCGTAAGTGACTGTGGATGCCAATTCTGGATCCACACGTCCTTCCACAGTGGGGACATTGGTTTCCAGGTGGGAGTTGATCACGGTGTGGATTTGCCAAGCGTGCCTTCCTCTTAGCACGAGTGTCTTCAAAGCCCATGACACTACAGTACGGCTACGACCAGAGCAACATGAAAAGCCCCAACCCACATGGGAGGAGTCTGTTCTGCAGTTCCTGCTCTTGCAAGTGATCACCCAAATTCTGGATTGGATCATGCTAGGATGGAGGATAGTAGAAGTCGTATGGGCAGTAGCGCTGCGAATTGAGGTGCCGCAGGTGGCCCTCTGTTGCTCTCCCAGCTTCCCAACACAGTGACTTTCTGCTGCTTACAGGGAGGGGCAAAGTTTGGGAAGCTCACTGTGGTGCATGGTGAGAGGAGCTAGATGCTGCGCCATACCTCACCCTCTTGGTAAGTGGCAGTGACCCAGTATTGGAAGCCACGAGAGCGACCAGCCACCACTGAGTATGGTTTCCTGCCCCGTGGCTGGCCATGGGCTTGCTTCCCATGCTATCCTGGTGGTGGAAAAATGAGACAGTGCAGGTATCTCTAAACAGCTTCATCTTTACTTCCCCCTACACATTCAATTTGGTGGCACAAGAGATGAATCGCCCTATGCCAGCCTTTTGTAATGACTCCAGATGCTTACCTTCTGTCTTCTGCTGTGGCCTATCTGCGAAAGATAGCAATGGTGATTGAGACCTCTGGATAACAGGCATAGCGGGGTCACTGAATGTAATGGTATCCTTGCCACCTGCGAGTAAGAGGGCATGGAAGCATTAACTCTCCAACACAACTGAAGAGTTTACTAATGCAACGTTTTAAACAGTGAGGCTACATTTAAATAAACACGTCGTATACACCCAACAGGCATATTTCAGTAGCTCTGCTCTATAGAAAAGGAAAAGCTATGCAATGAGCCAAAATATGTAACGGAGTTCAACTGCATTAAACCCAATGAGACCATTTTGTATGACCACATCTGGTTAAAAGATGTGGTTTCCTCATTTGACAATAATTTAAAGGAATAAATCACAAGCTAGGTGCGTTCAACTGCAATCCAACCTTATCGGAAATGATGCAAGTATCCTCAGTGTAAAGAGTAATACTAATACAGATAATATTTCTGTTTAGATCTGAGGTTCGCAGAATTCCTCTTCAGGCATGATAAGTAAACATGGGGGTGGGGAGTGGGAACAAACACACAAGTTCTGCTTCTCAGTTGCTGCTCTGATTCTCCAGGTTTCTAAAGCATGCAGGGAACCTCCATTAGAAACAGAAAGTTCCTCCCACTGAGTTCCTCCTTGAGTTGGAGGTTGATCAGAATGGTGCTGGGGAGGCAGAGCTCACGTGCTCATTCAATGCCTCCCTCCCACGTTTACTTAACATGTCTATGGAATGCCAGAAGAGGAACAGAGGAATGGCTTTCCTGAAAAACAAATGTCTTTTGAAGTCAGATCCATGGACAGGAATTCATGCACGCATATACAAATGCACACAAACATATATCTAGGATCATTTTCTTACAACCATCCTGTAAATGGAACAGGAAACTGGTGCAAAAGCAACCTTCCTGTGACAATTAAAGATATTGCTTTGAGGTTGCTCCTGTTTTGACCTACCTATGATTTACACATCTTGAGACGCTTGTATATAGTTCATATGGGGTGGGGGGAGGGAAGTGGACAAAAATGTAGCCTTCTGGAATAGAAAAAGTGGTAATAGGCAACATTTAATCGGGAGGAGTAATCTGGGTATACCTCCACTGGGTATATTTCAATGGGTATTCAGCCAGGGGGCTACTTTGAAAAAGCAAAACAATGAGCACAAGCTGGTTTATCAGAAGAGGCCTGAAAAACCAGACTTGCATTTACAGAAGTATTAGAATAAGATACCAATCTGTGTAAGAATATATTGCAAGAGCGTTTTGGGAAACTTCTACCACGGCACCTACTAATACAAGAATCTTAGGTGAAATATACTAGATATTATCAGGATTTATAAAAATCATTTTAACGGACGATGGATATCTGACAACTGCAATATAGATTAGCAAATTCAAGCTAGGGGTGGAGGGTGGATGGGGAACAGCATATGCTGTGGGTTTCGAGTACAAATATATCACCTTTGAACTCACTGGGTGGGCTTAGGCAATAATGAATTTTCTGGGTTGTTGAAGAGATTACTGAGATAATGGTGCTGTAAAACTATTGTGATTTTACTGCTACCACCTATTTATTTAGACCCACTGTCCAATTAATGATAAATTCTTATTACAGCATTACTTGGACCTTTTTAACTCCTCATTTTTGTAGGATGTTTGACTTTTGCTTTTGCAGGACATGATTTCTAAAACCAAAATTTGTTTTCTTCTGCTTTTATCTTGGAGCATTCTGAATGAGTCCTTCATTAAATCTGTATTGGCCTTTGCCCTCTTAAAAATCAGCTCGTTTCATTCCCAAGCTTTCTGATAGAGAAACAAGCAAATGCCTATGCAGCTGGGACGGATGGGTCAAGAGTCTTTTTGAAGCCTGCCAAGACCCTCCAAAAATGACATTCAGTTTTACCGTTTAAAATGTTACTGTTCCTATGTGTCTCCCAATATGTTGCAAATAAGTACTTTTGTGGTCCCTTAAAGCACGCACCATTTAAACCATGGGTAGGCAAACTAAGGGCCGGGAGCCGGATCCGGCCCAATCGCCTTCTAAATCCAGCCCACGGACGGTCCAGGAAACAGCATGTTTTTACATTAGTAGAATGTGTCCTTTTATTTAAAATGCATCTCTGGGTTATGTGTGGGGCATAGGAATTCGTTCACACACACCCCCCAAAAAATATAGTCCAGCCCCCCAGAAAGTCTGAGGGAGTGGACCGGCCCCCTGCTGAAAAGTTTGCTGACCCCTGATTTAAACCATTAAAAAAACCTGCTTCCATATGCCTCTAACCATGATACTGTACTAGGAGGCCAAAAGTGTTTTGGTTTTTTTTAATACATTCCTCTGCGGAAGCTACTTTTTTTTTTTTTAGGAACAAAGTGCACAATCTCTGTTTCATGTGTTTACATGCAACACGTAGCTAGTCCCTCAGAATAGCTATACTACGGTTTTGGTATTAAACAGTGACCACAAAGGTATTCTAGGGAGAGCTATTGCCTGACAATGCATTATCCCCTCTCTCTCCGCCAATGTTTACTGACTCCAGTGGGGAGGGGGTGTGCTGCTATACCAGGGTCCTTCCCTGCGCAAGTGTCACCCCTTCCTGAAAGTGGGGCAATGTTGGCATGGTGTAGAGCAGGGGTCCCCAAACTACGGCCCCCGGGCCGGATGCGGCCCAATCGGCCTTCCAATCCGGCCCGCGACGACCCCCGCCGCCCGCTGCCGCCGCCCGCTCTCACGGCGCGCGGCGCAGCGACAATCTAAAAAATCGCCAAAAAATCGCCAAAAATCGCTTGTGCGCATGCGTACGGGCCTCTCCCGACCCGGAAGAGGTCATTTCTGGTGCACTTCCGGGTCGGGGGAGGCCCATACGCATGCGCACAAGCGATTTTCGGTGATTTTTTTACCGCCCGTGTGCGTGTGCGCATGCGCACGGGCGCGCACTCCCCCGCCCTCCGGCCCGCTGCGCGCGCACTCCCCTACCCTCCGGCCCGCCGCGCGGTAAGTCTGGGGACCCCTGGTGTAGAGTCATACAGGCTTCTCATTTATCACCTCAAAATAAGAGCAGCTTTACTTTTCTGTTGCCTCGTTCATTACGTGTGTCTGTTCTGTGTGGTTTAGCGCATGGAAACATAGTTTGGTAACTTCATCAGAAATCTAGAGGGAAATTCCCTATGCATGTGGGAAGGTGTTAATCCTGGTCTCCAAAGACTAACAAGGAGGTTTTTCAGCCTTACTACGTAACACATTATACAGGGACGCGGGTGGCACTGCGGTCTAAACCACAGAGCCTCTTGGGCTAGCCGATCAGAAGGTCGGCAGTTCGAATCCCCGCGATGGGGTGAGCTCCCGTTGTTCGGTCCCAGCTCCTGCCCACCTAGCAGTTCGAAAGCATGTCAAAGAGCAAGTAGATAAATAGGTACCACTCTGGCAGGAAGGTAAACGGTGTTTCCGTGTGCTCTGGTTTGCCAGAAGTGGCTTAGTCATGCTGGCCACATGACCCGGAAGCTGTCTGCGGACAAACACTAGCTCCCTCAGCCTATAGAGTGAGATGAGCGCGCAGCCCCAGAGTCATCCGCGACTGGACCTAACGGTCAGGGGTACCTTTACCTTACATAACACATTTCCTTTACAAAACTGGATGGAGGAACATACAAGAATCTGGTCCTAATTAAAATTAAAGATCTAACAAAGAGAAAAGCAGGAACCAACTCATGAATCTTAAAAATAAAAAAGTTAAATTGACTTGATTCAAACACTTGGATAAAAGGAGACTCTTTGTTTCTATCTGCATACTTGCTTAGTATGTGTCACACTCCAAATATATGAATCAGTATTTTGAATGGCTAAAGTAAGAAACATTTTAACTCAAGTATTAATTAAATTAGGTTCCTCTTATCTCATCTTTGCTATGATCTGTTGTACATTAAGTTCTTGTCACAGGGATACTGTCAAAAATGGCATCCCCAAAAGGGTGACTTTGCCACCTTCCCTATACAGGTTTTGAAATGCTCCTATTAAAAAAATGTGTACATTAAAAATGTGTACTATATTGAGCCACACCTTTGGTCTATCTGCTCTGGTTATTTAATTGGGGGTGTGAGGGATAAATATTGGAACTTTCTACATGCAAAGCTTGTTCTTGTTCTCTACCATCCCTGCTGTCCTTCAATGCGTGAGGGATGTAGAAACCCTGAATGGGTTTGGCATGTCCGCTTTCTCCATTTACCATCAGCGTCTTTGTGTTCCATGATGCCTGGATCTGGAATGCGTAAACTAGATAGCAACACTCGTGGAATTAAAATGTAAGTAGCAACACTGAGTGATATCCATTCTCATAATTGCTGAGTTAAAAGGGGGGGGGGTTGTCTCAACTTACTGCTTGTCATTAAAAAAAAAGCTTCAAAATCACATCGTTCTGCACAACCCGTGATTATATTCAGACCTAGCTCATATCCTTCCTTATTACCATTTCTCCCAATTAAAAATAATTTTACAGTGTTCTGTATTTCTCTTGTGGCCATCTAATTTACTCGGTTGAACATCTTAATCTGACAGATATAGGAAAACATTCAGATAACATTTCCATTTATTTACATGCAGTGACAATATTTAATGCACCGCTAAGATTAGTTACTAAAAATACGTATGTCAAACAGAACCTACTCCCAAATCCCACTGAGACCTTGTAGCTCAGGCCTTCAGGCAGCAAGGAAAAAAGGAAGAAAAGAAAAGTTATTATATAAATATTAATTTGATGCCTAAACAGAAGTAATAGAACAAGGTATTCTAAAATCATTCTCTGTCTTTTGCTAGTGTTCTGTTTTAAAGGCTAAAACACTCTATTTAGTGGATTATGAGCTACTTGAAACAGAAGAGATGAAAAACCATGGTTTGAGGCGGGTCTGCATACCATGCTCTGCAGTCACCATGTTTAAGAGTTGTATCTCTATCAAGCAAACCATGGTTAAGGCATTTCCCCTGCCTGTCTGCTTGCAAGATGACATTGGTTTGCCCGTTATACATACAGTGGGAACAGGGCAGGTGAGCAAGCTCAATCTTGATTTCAATCCATGTTTGGGATCTTAATCAAGATTCAAGGAACAATGGTGTCGGGCCATGGAAAAGGTCAAGCTTCAGGAAGACAGGTTCTGCAACCCAGGGTCAGCTACTTGTCAGACCAAGTAAGCCAGAAGCAACTGTGCAGATGAAAATAGACAAGGGTTCAAACATGTATCAAAACAGGCAGCAGTCTGGGCAGAATCAGAGGGGGCAGTTACCACGTGGGAGGGGTGGCAAAAGTGGTGGTGTGTTCTCACAAAGTCTGTACAGGACATCTTTTTCCTGGCCAGAGATTTCAACTTCAAATCCCAGAATCCTCAGGAGGAAACTGATGCCATGTGTCTCAACAAGGTTAAGACTCCAAAGGAAATGAAAACACAGTGCCAGTTTTCAGCTGAACATTCTGGGATGTAGTCTTGGTCCACAGCAATAAGGGATGATCTGCTGCGGTCACTGAGCAGTTCTGTGTTCCCCTTTCCTGACCTGTTGTTGTTATGGCTAAATTTGCACCCTGCCTTTCCCCAAGAGGAGCCCAGCTTAACTTCGTTGGCCTTAGGGCAGAGAAAGGGGCAAGCAGGAGTGGCCATTAGAACCGAGTCAAAGTACAGCCCTAATTGCAAGGCTGTCATTGCCCTGATCCCAATCTCAAGCACAACCCCACACTAATTAGCCCAGCTGGAAGCCTCAAACAATGCACAAAGCTCAGTCTGGCAATCTTGCAACGGAAACAAGAGTATGGATGATGCAGGTGGCAAGGCACCAGACTCTGGCTGCAAGGAAATGCAATTTCATAAGGCCTGTAGGAGCTTCTACCAAGAATACCTGGGCTGTAATCTACAGAAAGGGAAACATGGAGTTTATGAACAAAGATGAAGCTATCCAGAGGAGTGGCACTCTGGTTTACTGAAGGGAGATAATGCCCCCTGTAATCAATTATAAAATGAAGTATAGCAGCAGAAAAGAAATAATTAAAGCAAGTGGAGTAGCATGAAGAGCAGAAATATATACTCAAAATGATCATGTGGGCTATATAAATTTCCTGGTCTGTATATTTCAGTCTTCAGGGGAAGATCTTAGGTGTGAGTGTGGTCTGAATTTATGTTTTGGTGTTGCTGGTTGTGGTTTCTTTCACTTTTTTTTTAAAGCAACAGCAGCGTCAGCAACAGTACCCTAGATGCACACAGAAGACTACAATTCAATCCTGCTTGCTATGGGTACATATCCAGTAGCTGGAAACTAGGTGCCTGAATCCTGCATAAATCGAGACTGAACTCCCTGTGCATCGGCTGATGTGGGGGGAGTTCAATGCTGCTTTATGTAGGTTATCACCTCTCTACTCCAGCAGTCCAGCTTTGTCAGGTGGATGGGACCCCTCCCCCACACACCTATCAATCCCCCAATGTCAATATGACAACAGATGCTTGACAGGTGGCTGGTCCCACCCACTTGTCGGTTGGACCACCAAGGCGGGGAAGATAAGAGATCTAGTCCACCAGGCCAAAAATGTTCCGCACCAGGGCACTGTGGGAAATTCAAAATGACAGATGGAAACTAGAGCAGGGGTAAGCAACCCAAGGCCCCAAGGGGTTGTTTAATCAGCCCACGATCCGCCCCCAAACCGAGTCGCCCACTTGGTGAGTCCCCCTGCGCTGCGCTAAACTGGTGCAGCGCAGTATGGGAACTCGCTTCTGTGGCGCCGGAAATCACGTCTGCACAGATGCAGAAAATTGCGTCTGCGCAGATGCTGGAAATTGTGGGCAAGTGCGCTCAGGTGCATGTGTGATCCGGCCCACAGAGGGATCTCCACTGGAGTGAACTGGCCCAAGAGAGGTAAACCTTGGCAACCCTTGAACTAGAGCATTACCACAGCTGCCAGGTAAATTCATAGCCAGGAGACTGAATAGGCTGGTTGGGTTGAAAGCAGCACTGCTGGGTCCTGCCAAGGAACATGTGGCCTGACAAGCTACTGCATGCTGTGCGCCACTGCTAACCCTATCATTGAGTTCCAGGGTAAGGTTGCTTAGGATTGCTATGGCTTCCTGCGCTTTCTTCTATGTGACTGAACACACATCAAATTAACTATGGGGAGGCTGCTTACACCTAATTTTAATCTTACTCCTGCTCTGAGCATCTATGCTTGCAAAAGAGAGAACATAGTTCAGAAATGATAACAACCAGTCAGCCCAGTAAAACAAAATTCATTTACTGGATCTGCACTTCTCAACCTCATCTAAATGTTCATTTTTTTGGATTTATGAGAACAAGCGGCAGAAGGGATTTATGGATGTCAGAGCTCCTGAATAGACCAGGGACAAAACAAAATGCATTCAAGCATACAATAAAATATGCTAGGTAAGATATTCTTAGTCATATGCTAACTTTTGATATTAAATACCATAAAGGCAGATAAAACTATTTAGGAGTTACAAAGAGTCTACAGTTTAGTGAAAGCACTTTCTTGGAGAAAAATGTCAGTTTCAATAGTTTCCAGACTGAAAAGTTCAGCAGTTCCACGCTGATAATATTTTATATACCTTATTATAGCTACATTATATGCCCTATTCCATCAATTTGAGTGTTCTTACATAGTCAACCAAGAGGCAATTACAGCAAGGCTCTTGATTTTGAGGTCCATTGAGATAGTGCATAAGCAAATTTCTAGACCATTCATTATGCTTGACAACCATCATGGCGATGAACTCGATAGAGGGAAGTTGTGATCAGCCAGTTTGAGATTGCTATCTGACCAGGCCACTTTTGTCACTGAGATAAGCACATAGAGTTATGTTATCACATCTTCTCTATGATCCCTGTTGGTTGGGGTCATGCTAAAAAACAGAAAGTAGTTTTTCTTTTTTTAAAAGAAATGGACTGAACCTGTAGCTGACCAGAGAAAATGGCTACAAACACAAAAGGTGAATGATTATGTGTGATCTTTCCAAGAAGAAATTTGCACACACATTGCCAACATTGCTTTTGTGCTGAAAATCAAGAGTCAAACATTCAGCATAGCCATTAATAGTTTGTTAACTGTTCCGTCATGTGAACTAAGCACAGCTCACTCCACTCCTCAAAATGCCGATGCCCTCCATAGACGTGACAATTCTCAAGGATGTAAATACCTGCTGGGGAGTTAAGTCTCACTGAACTCAATGGGCTTTGTCCAATTAAATCGCCCTAAGAGCAGCGCCACTGAAATCAATGGACTTCAGTGAGAAAAGCTTACTGATTACAATGGCTCTACTTTGAATATCACTTAGTTGGGACACAACCCAGTGAGATTCAGTTCTAAATGCACATGCATAGGGATTGCATTGTTAGAATCGTTTTAGGTTTCATTTCCCATGTTCTTACTATGCTTTAGGCACATTTGTATGTTAAGAAATTAAAATACAGTGGTACCTCGGTTTACAAACACAATTGGTTCCGGAAGTCTGTACTTAACCTGAAGTGTACTGAACCTGAAGCGAACTTTGCCATGGAAAGTAATGGAAAGTCGATTAATCTGTTCCAGACGGGTCCGCGGAGTACTCAACCTGAAGCGTACTTGAGGTATGAGTGTAATTGGTTCCGGAAGTCTGTACTTAACCTGAAGCGTACTTAACCTGAAGCGAACTTTCCCATTGAAAGTAATGGAAGGTGGATTAATCCGTTCCAGACAGGTCCGCGGAGTACTTAAACTGAAATTACTCAAACTGAGGTGTACTTAAACCGAGGTATGACTGTAAATCCTAACTCACAGCTCTCCTGCAACTAAACACCTACAAAATTGCATGTTTGAAGGCTTCTGTGCCAAAAAGGGCCTTATCCTTGGAAAGATTTTATTGGAAGGACAAGATTTTCAACCTACACACACACACACACACACACACACACACAGAGAGAGAGAGAGAGAGAGAGAGAGAGAGAGAGAGAGAGAGAGAGAGAGAGAGAGAGAGAGAGAAATCTCCTGGTGGCATTCCCAGGTTTCCGTAAGTCTGACTAGCCTACATGTTCACAAAAAAATATGTGGCAAGATATGATTGATAAATGTAACACATCATTAATTATGTTGTCAAAGAACCTTTAAAATGCTTCCATTTCAGAAAAATCTAACTGTTATGTGTGAAAGAAAACAAAGATTTCTTGTTCAGTAAAAATATTTTGATATAACTTTTCTTATAGAGACTAAAAACAAACAAACCCTGCAGTAAATGAGGAAAACAATGTATTTTCTAATGTAAACAGCAGATTTCTTATGAAATACACATTTTAAATTGTCCTTATGTTCAGATACCCCCAAATTAAGTACAACTATGAATTTTGACTTACCTGGAAGACTCCACAAACCAGAGACTTCTAAAGTCCTCAACTTTTTCTCCAGTTCTGCTACACGATTGCCTAAGATTCTGAAATAAAGATAAAATATTCCATGAAATGTAATTAAAAGTACAGTAAGCAGGGAACACACCACTGATGGGCATGTGCCCTGTTTATATTTGATGGGTGATATCCAATGATAGGTGATATTCAGTGTCGTGAGAGAAGACATCCGCTTGTGATACACAAATTTACATTTAAACGCATGGAATAGATTAATTCACGTGAAATACTGAAATATTTCATAAATTATTGTGAAATTATAAATATACTATGTGTGTGTGTGTGTGTGTGTGTGTGTGTGTGTGTAATATGCCCATGCAATCCACCCACTCCTGAAATGGGTGTACAGTCTCAGGACTTGCTTGTATTCTGCACCACATTTGCAGGCAGCATTACTGTAATGGGTTCACTTCTCCTTCATAATTAATCAGAATGCCTTCCTCCATATTTGCCTCAAATCCACTGATCTCTTGTTACCATACATCCAGTCTATGCATGAACAAATCCTATGGAATCTGCAGTTTACTTGACTTAACTAGGTAACAAGGAATATGTAGTATTATTGCAATATGTATTTACGAGTGACTGTAATTAAGGATGTTTAGAAGAATTCAATTTTTGTGAATTCCAGTGTGCCCTGACCTAATCTATACTTCTCGTGCTAATGTGTACTTCTCGCTGCAACATGATTTTACACTTCCTAAATTGTTTCAATGCAGCTCGAGAGTAAAAAACCAAAACCCTATAGTTTAAAAATTGTGTATTTTGAAAGAAAAGAGTTTTTAAAAATGAGTATTTTGAAAGAAAATCCCTCTGTAATGCTAATGGAACTGTACAGTATGCCTTAAAGAAGGAGTACACATTCATGTTTAAAGGTAAAGGTAAAGGTACCCCTGACCATTAGGTCCAGTCGCGGACGACTCTGGGGTTGCGCGCTCATCTCGCATTATTGGCCGAGGGAGCCGGCGTATAGCTTCCAGGTCATGTGGCCAGCATGACAAAGCCGCTTCTGGCAAACCAGAGCAGCACACGGAAACGCCGTTTATCAAGCCACATTTCATGTTTATCAAGCCACAATTGTGAGTAACTTTAAAAATTAAACGTCAAGGGTTTCAGTAACATATTATGAAACCATGCTGCTGCATCAGAACCACTTAAGTTTCAGCATCCTTCTTGACTTAGCCTGTAACTAAGCACTTCCATTGAAAGAACAGCATATTCTTTCCTTTATTAACCCTGCCACTGAGTCCTTCCTGTGTCTCTATGATGGATTTTAGATCATAAGCTTTTTAGGGTGCAGACCTGTCTTCTTGTGCTTTGCAAAGCACCATGGACGTGGATGGTGCTAATAATGCTGGTGAGGTCAGCAATATGTATCTCTCAAAACTGATGCACTGGGTTAACGGCAAAATAACTACAATTTCTTACATTTTTACAATTACATAAAGATGCACACCCACATTCACATTATCTGGTGTTTTCTCTATACCCCAAGATAAAAGCCTTTAAAACAAAATGCAAAACAGATTTTGAACTAAGTCAACTGAAAGTTCGAACCCCGTATGGGACAACTGCATATTCTTGCATTGCAGAAGGGACTGGACTAGATGAAGCTCCGTTTCTGTGAAAGTGCCTACTTGTTGGTTTGCCTTTGATGCTGAATGACCATGTTTTTCTCATGGATTGTCTCCAGTAAAGCAGTAGCCAAAGATTTAAGGTCATAAATGGACTGTGGTGTGGCTGGTAGGCTGCATCCATGATCCTCTGATAACAGCTCTTGGACTGGAAAAATCAAAACAAAAGAAATACCAACTTAGTTTTATGGAGATAGAAGCCTGGAAATGACACATCAATAGACAGCAGGGGCGGGGAAAGAATCAAATTCTATTCATTATTACAGCAACCCCTTGATCTACCAAAATAAAAGCACTATCTTAGCTGTTTTCATTGAAGCCCCAGAACAGCAGTTCTTTGCTTCTCTCACAGAAATGGTGACTTTTGAGGGTGTTCATTGTATTGCTCAAAGTTATTGCCGTCTCCCAAAGTGATTACATGAGTACATGAACACAATTCTCGCTGTTTTGCTGAAGTCTCAGAATAGCAGTTCTTAGTTTTGGAGAGAAAAGGCAAGACAAAAACCAATGCAGTACCTTGCTTAGCAGAAAGGACTCCAGTTAGTGCACTGCTATTTGACTTGCTGTGAGACTTGGAATTTTTCCTCCTCTCTAGTGCATTCTAAAACAAACAGCAATCAAGAATGGTAATTTGTTTTATTATATAAAAAAAGGTTTTTTTCTGAGTAGAAAATGTTGACGTAACTTTTGATTAGACTGAGAGGTTAAGAAATCAAACTTTGGTCCCTCAAACTGTCCATATTTATTTATTTATTTTTAAAAAATTGTGCGTGGATATGTAATCACCAGCAAAGCATCCATGTAGTCTGTAGGGTTTCGCCAAATGGAAGGTAATTTTGCTACATATTCACACCCAACTTAAGTAGAAAACAGAGGTACATAGGAAAAGATTTCAGGCATCCTCGATATTAGTCTAAAATAAATATCCCACTATATCACAATAAAAAGTATTTTGGGTGTTTTTATATTGTAAACTACCCTGTGATCCTTACCACTTTTGTCCTTGATTATGGTAATCTTTGTACGAAATGTTCCTTTCATATCTCCAATTTTCTTGAACAGATCTCTGGTTTTCCCCATTCTATTGTTTTCCTCTTGATGTCAGAAGACATCAAGAAGAGGTGGCAAGAATACACAGAGGAATTATACCAGAAAGATATGGAGGTCTCGTACACCCCAGGTAGTGTGGTTGCTGACCTTGAGCCAGACATCTTGGAGAGTGAAGTCAAATGGGCCTTAGAAAGCACTGCTAATAACAAGGCCAGTGGAAGTGATGATATTCCAGCTGAACTATTTAAAATTTTAAAAGATGATGCTGTTAAGGTGCTACACCCAATATGCCAGCAAGTTTGGAAAACTCAGCAATGGCCAGAGGATTGGAGAAGATCAGTCTACATCCCAATTCCAAAGAAGGGCAGTGCCAAAGAATGCTCCAACTACCGCACAATTGCGCTCATTTCACACGCTAGCAAGGTTATGCTTGAAATTCTACAAGGCAGGCTTAGGCAGTATGTGGACCGAGAACCCCCAGAAGTGCAAGCTGGATTTCGAAAGGGCAGAGGAACCTGAGACCAAATAGCAAACATGCGCTGGATTATGGAGAAAGCTAGAGAGTTCCAGAAAAACGTCTACTTCTGCTTCATTGACTATGCAAAAGCCTTTGACTGTGTCGACCACAGCAAACTTTGGCAAGTTCTTAAAGAAATGGGAGTGCCTGATCACCTCATCTGTCTCCTGAGAAATCTCTATGTGGGAGAAGAAGCTACAGTTAGAACTGGATATGGAACAACTGATTGGTTCAAAATTGGGAAAGGAGTACGACAAGGTTGTATATTGTCTCCCTGCTTATTTAACTTATATGCAGAATTCATCATGCGAAAGGCTGGACTAGATGAATCCCAAGCCGGAATTAAGATTGCCGGAAGAAATATCAACAATCTCAGATATGCAGATGACACAACCTTGATGGCAGAAAGAGAGGAGGAATTAAAGAACCTTTTAATGAGGGTGAAAGAGGAGAGCGCAAAATATGGTCTGAAGCTCAACATCAAAAAAACCAAGATCACCTCCTGGCAAATAGAAGGGGAAGAAATGGAGGCAGTGAGAGATTTTACTTTCTTGGGCTCCTTGATCACTGCAGATGGTGACAGCAGTCACGAAATTAAAAGACGTCTGCTTCTTGGGAGAAAAGCAATGACAAACCTAGACAGCATCTTAAAAAGCAGAGACATCACCTTGCCGACAAAGGTCCGTATAGTTAAAGCTATGGTTTTCCCAGTAGCGATGTATGGAAGTGAGAGCTGGACCATAAAGAAGGCTGATCGCCGAAGAATTGATGCTTTTGAATTATGGTGCTGGAGACTCCTCCTCTTGAGAGTCCCATGGACTGCAAGAAGATCAAACCTATCCATTCTTAAGGAAATCAGCCCTGAGTGCTCACTGGAAGGACAGATCGTGAAGCTGAGGCTCCAATACTTTGGCCACCTCATGCGAAGAGAAGAATCCTTGGAAAAGACCCTGATGTTGGGAAAGATTGAGGGCACTAGGAGAAGGGGACGACAGAGGACAAGATGGTTGGACAGTGTTCTCGAAGCTACGAACATGAGTTTGACCAAACTGCGGGAGGCAGTGCAAGACAGGAGTGCCTGGCGTGCTATGGTCCATGGGGTCACGAAGAGTCGGACACGACTAAACGACTAAACAACAACACCCTGTGATCCTTGGACGAAGAGTGGCATATAAATTAAATAATAATAAATAAAAGTGTCGTTTTCAGAATACATAAGCAATATTAATAGTTCCTTGCAACTGAACATGATGGATAAATCATTTTATTGTTGGGGGGGGGGGGAATCTAAAAAGATTTGGGCAGCTCAAGAATTGTACAGAATTTTTTTACAGCAATTTCTTCTGTAGCAATTGCATTCTCATGGGGGATAAAGCTAATTGAGATCTATCTTTTCTAACAAGCAAATAAAACATGTTTTTATCACTATGGGTATGTGATTAAGCCTTCCAATACTAGCAGAACGTATAATGTTGAAAACCTTTATGTAAACGAAAATAGGTAAATTACCAGTACTAAAATCACCCTGCAGGTCTCTATGAAAACAGAAAAGGCGTGGCACTCTGTATTTTTGTGAATGAATTAATCTACTTTCTAATCAATTCTCTGAATGTGTAACAAGATGTAAAACAAATGCAGGTGCGCACCACAAACACATGAACAAAACTGATTGGATATTATATCACAAAAACAAAATCTACCTTATACTTTACAATATTTGATTTGAGAATGTTGACCTCTTCTTGAATTTGCTTTAATCTCTCATGAAGATATCTGGAAAGTCAGAAAACAGACTATATTACTTTCATGAAGCTGTTTATCCATTGAGCCATTTTAAAAGGTTCACAACATAACGTAATGCAGAGATAGTGAAAAAGCTGAAGTTTGTAATTACAGTAGTTTATTTAATTAATTAGCAGGATTTATGTACTGGTTAAGCATCAACAATCTCTAAATTGTTTACATAAAATATACATTAAAAAAATCAATAAAACCAAATTTTAAAAACACATTTTCAAAGCGTAAGTAAAATCAGCAGCTTAAAAAAATACCATAATAAAATAAAATATCATGATCAAGTATATGTCAAGTTTATATGGATGGGTAGGCTTGCCTAAAAATGTTTTTTAGCAGACACAGGAAACAATACAGGGCACAGTATCAATGGGGAGGGATCAATTCCTTCTAAGTGCACTCGTAAAAGTCCCAGTTTTGCAGAGCGAAGCAGCCAAATGGAAATATATGGGGGAAGGTCATCCTTCAAGTAAACTGGGCGCAAGCTTTAAAAAGTTTTATGCGCTAAAAGCAACATCTTGAACTTGGAACAAATTAGCAGCTCAAAAAATGAGGAGACTCATGCTGCAATAGTGAATTGAAGGATTCACCCCACCCCTTGCGAAACCCATTATAAAAGAAGCCCACCAGAGTCCTGGCTCAGTTCATGATGGTCTTGCCACCAACCAGCCCCCCCCCTAAAATTTAATGTTGATTAAAATTGGTGACAGTGGACAAAACTCTGTCAATCACCGCACTGGAGTCTGCATTTCTCTAGCCTTGTTTTACTGACCCAAACTGAAAGGAGTCAGATTAGTGACAATCAATTTAATCCTGGAGATAAACTTCGGACCTAACCCCATATTTTGTAGAACCTGAAAGTATCTATCAAACACCTTTTCCACTTACTTAAACAGCTGGGTGGGGCAGTGACAGAATTTAACAGCTTCTTAAACTTGATGGTATATTACTGGCTTTATTTTTAAAAATTCTTTGTAGTGCAAATTTGGCTCCAAAGTCTTTGGCTCCCAGTACGTTTCCGAGCACAGTTCAAAGTGTTGGTGCTGACCTTTAAAGCCCTAAATGGCCTTGGCCCAGTATACCTGAAGGAGCATCTCCACCCCCATCATTATGCCCGGACACTGAGGTCTAGTACCAAGGGCCTTCTGGCGGTTCCCTTGTTGCGAGAAGCCAAGTTGCAGGGAACCAGGCAGAGGGCCTTCTCGGTAGTGGCGCCCGCCCTGTGGAACGCCCTCCCATCAGATGTCAAAGAGAAAAACAGCTACTAGATTTTTAGAAGACATCTGAAGGCAGCCCTGTTTAGGGAGGCTTTTAATGTTTAATAGATTATTTTATTTCATTTTTCTGTTGGAAGCCGCCCAGAGTGGCTGGGGAAACCCAGCCAGTATTATTATTATTTATTTATTTATTTATTTATTTATTTATTTATTTATTTATTATTATTATTATTATGGAGTATCTTATTGCTTTCAAACTAAAATTTAGAACTGCAAAATACTAGCAATGACTTAGGTTTTGAGGTGACCCTTGTGAATGCTATTCTCCCGATGAGTTGTAACAATTTCTAAACAAACTCACCTGTTCTCCATACAAAGAGCATCAATATCGATAATGCGGTTTACATGTCCTCCTAGAACATGGTTAAGCTCCTGGTTTAATCTGTCGGACTTATCTTGGTAAGAAGAGCGCTCCTCTTTTACATCCTGTAGTTCATCCAATGCTGCTTGAAGATCATGCTGCAGAGTCTCAATCTGACAAAAAAAAACCCAGAACTCAAATGAGCATTACTATATTCTGTTGAATATTATATTAACCTATGTACAAAACAACCTGTTTCTGCAAGCAAAGCTTTAAAAAAGAGATGTTAATTAACCAAATTACATCTCTCCTTATGGTAGGGAGCCTGGCTGAGGCAAGGGAAGAGGCTGAGCAGAAGCAATAAGGCAGGAGGGGAATTTAGGCAGCATTTCACCCCCATATCCGTTTAACTATTAAAACTGGATTATGTCCCCCCCAAAAATACTTCTTCACACAACACTATTTATTTATTTATGAAATTCAAAGCCCGGGTGTAGCAATGGCCATTAGAAAGGAACTAGACAAATTCTCTTAGGAATTTGGAGAGGGTTTTGGATTTCATGCTTTGCTTGTGGGGTTCTGGGTAGCATCAAACTAAAGGTAAGGTAACTGAGTGTCAGACGAGGTGATGCCTAGCCTGATACAGCAGGTCTCTTTATATGTTTTTACTTCTGCCCTACAAACAACTCAAGATCCAAAAATATATTCTGGAGGGACCAGGAATAGATGCACAATTATAAGCCATGACAAGGGCGTACCCACCACGGGGCAAGTTAGGGCAGCTGCCCTACTCTAGAAGCAGGGCTGGTGGGCAGAGGCGGAGCACAGCCCGGCGGAGCGCGAGTTCGCCATTCCCGCCGCGCCGCGCCGCGCCGCACCCTCCCTCCAGCTCCCCGGCGGGCCCTCAGGCAAGGCCAAGCGCGGCGGGGAACCAGAGAGCGCGGCGCGGTGGGCGGGAACGCCGAACTCGCGCTCCGCTGGGCTGGGCTCCGCCTCCGCCCACCAGCCCTGCTTCTAGGGAGGGGCACAGCCCGGCGGAGCGCGAGTTCGCCGTTCCCGCCCGCCGCGCTGCGCCCTCCCTCCAGCTCCCCGTCGCGCCCTCTGGCAAGGCCAAGCGCGGCGGGGAACCAGAGAGCGCGGCGCGGCAGGCGGGAACGCTGTTCGCCGTTCCCCCCCACTTTGTGGCCCCTCCCCTTGCCCCCCCCCTAGTTTTGATCCTGGGTACGCCCATGAGCCATGATCATTGGAAAGTTACTTGTTCTCGTGCTTTCTCCAGTTGCTGGACAAGGTCTTCACGTTCATGTGGTGCGAAGTGGCGCGCCCCAACCTCCTCATCTCCGAGTCTTTGTTTAGCAATCGTCATCCTAAGGAGCTGAAAGGAACACCAGCAAGTTAGTGCTTGAATTGAGGCAGTTCAATGGGGATTAACGAAGGAAGTATAAGGGGTGCTTCACATATACAGAGATAAACCTAGGTTTACCAACTATGCATTTAACAGGTAATTGCAGCCAATTGCAGCCCCCCCCCTCAAATGAGCTCTTGACCTGTGTAATATCCATATATGCCATCAGATACATTTACCTGGCCAGCTATCCTCTTTGGATGGTAGAAGAGTAAGTGAGCATTGCACAATTCTGTACTGTACTACACACTTAAGTTACAGGTAGGTAGCCGTGTTGGTCTGGTGTAGTCGAAACAAAACAAAACAAAATTTCAGTAGCACCTTAGAGACCAACACGAAAGCTCATACCAATGACAAACTTAGTTGGTCTCTAAGGTGCTACTGGGGGGAAAATTATTTTGTTTTGACTACACACTAAAAGTGATGTGTGGAGGCTTGGGTGCAGTTATCTCACTTCGAATGGAAGAACCTAGATGCAAATCAGGTGTATGCAGGTACAGCTTCATAGATTAGCATATGGTATACTGAAGGAGTATGCTCACCTGTTCATCTACCATAGAAAGAAGACTGCTAGGTGGTTAAGTCTGTCCCATTAGGCAACATAAAGCAATGGCTTCCATGTGCAGAGTATCAATCATAGACCGAAGGAATAGCTTTAATATCGTCTCATACAAAATCCTTTTTCCATTGTGACAGTTCATATGTTCTACTGTGATGAATCAATGCACATTCATGCATGAACTACTTAGTTTTGCCCCTAAATTTTCCTTTTTCTCACTGTTGTAGTGGAAGCAGAACCGTATGTTTAAACCCAAATCTGTCTCCAATATGTACAAAGCATGTGTAATATTGTTGTTTTTGTTTAAGCACTTATTTCTATTGTTTATTATTATTATTATTATTATTATTATTATTATTATTTTAAAGATTTTCTTGACTGAGAAAGATATATGCAATGTCTCTCGTAACATTTTTACAAATCAGTTTGTATTTTATTATTAGACTTCCTTTTATTTGTGCTATTAGGTTATGTGAGTACATCAACAGAAGAACAGGATATAGAAATATATGATGCTGATGATACAGATCAGTATGTCGGTGAGTCCTGTTTTATAACAACTGTGTGCACATGTGAGGGCCAATCTTCTCACCACTTACAACTTCCCTATTCAAATATTACCTGCCTGCCCCTCCTTTTCCCCTTGGGTGGGTTATGGTAACCGAAGCAAGCCTGACTACAAGTAAAGCACTTGGGGAGAATGCATTCAGTTTGAGGGTTAGGCTAGAGATGGCAACCTGCAGCTCTCCAAATGTTTCTAAACAACAATCACCCATCTCCTACTACCCTCCTGAGAAAAACCCTACCCCACCCTCCCACTATATATAAGGGTCTGGTACAGTGGTACCTCTAGTTATGAACTTAATTCGTTCCAGAGGTCTGTTCTTAACCTGAAACCGTACTTAACCTGAGGTACAACTTTAGCTAATGGGGCCTCCTGCTGCCGCCGCGCAATTTCTGTTCTCATCCCGAAGCAAAGTTCTTAACCCAAGGTACTATTTCTGGGTTAGCGGAGCCTGTAACCCAAAGTGTTTATAACCCGAGGTACCACTGTATCTGAAGAAGTGTGCATGCACATGAAAGCTTATACCAAGAACAAGCTTAGTTGTGTGCTACTGGACTTTTTTAAAAAAAATGTATTTTGACTGCGTCAGACCAACACAGCTACCTACCTGAATCTAGAACACACTTATCAACACTTATGTGTTTGTCAGTGTGTTATGTCTCAAATAGCCCTCAGGCTTTCTTTCAGTTTTAGCTGGAGGACAATTATGAGAATAACAATTAAACACATATCTAGATCATATAATTATTTTCTTGAACTTCCCTATCCATAGTAGCAATAAATATAATCTATCCATACTACTGCTTTTTAAAAATACCTACAGCCTAAAATATAAAAGTGAAGGACCCCTGGACGGTTATCTCGCTTCAGGCCGAGGGAGCTGGCATTTGTCCACAGATGGCTTTCCGAATCATGTGGCCAGCATGACTAAACCGCTTCTGGCACAATGGGACACCATGACGAGTGCCAGAGAGAATGGAAATGTCGTTTACCTTTCTTACACAGCGATACCTAGTTACCCACTTGCATTGGTATGCTTGTGAACTGCTAGGCAGGAGCTGGGACAGAGCAACAGGAGCTCTCTCTCCATTGCGCGCATTCGAACCACCGACCTTCCGATCAGCAAGCCCAAGAGGCTTAGTGATTTAGACCACAGCACCACCCGCTACCCTTAACTCAGAACCGAGTACCTAATTTCAGTCCTCAATCTGGGATTGCCTTTTGTACAGCTTTGTTCAATGCTTCAGACACAGCAATCTGTTTATTTACAATGAGAGTATGAGAATTCTAAAATACCACTGCAGTTAAAAAAAACCTCATCAATGCCCGTGTTAGGCAAGATGTGCCCAATATGAAAAACCAAAATATTTCACCAGTGTTTATGTGATCTCCAATAGCAAGTATTCAAACTAGCATGAACTCAATTCGGAGCCAACCGTTTTCAAAGCTACCGTCAAAAATGTTTTGAGGAGTCAAAATAAAGTGCGCAAGTTACCTACAAAATGAGGCCATAGTGTATGCAACTGTTTAACTCCAACCCTCCCCCTCCACATTCTGCATAGCTGGGAGAGAGAAAGAATTACCGTACATCTCAGTGGTCCAATTTGTAGAATTGACGCAGAGGCATGAGAAATCTGCAGTGAAAACTCCCATGACTTAACATTTTGCAGCTGCGCTACAGAATTAATGCACATCATTATATTTCATGAAATAGAAGATCACTCTTCTGAAATTGAGCATCACATATTAAGGCTACCTAAAGCAATTTCAGAATGCCAATCACTTAAGTACCTATGGGCCAATTAAAATATTGCTGATGCAAATGACCCGCGATCCTCTGCTTCAGCCCCATTAAGCCCATGCTGCTGTGGCTGCTATTCTTCATTTGACAAGCTCCACAGGGTGACTGACTTGCAGGCCTCAATGAGGCATTGACCCCCATGTTGCTTTCATTTTGGCAAATTGGGCTGTTTTCACATTCCCAGCCAGCAAAAATGGGGAAGAGGAGGAAAATGTTAAAATGTGTATTTTTTTAAGCACCGATTTTTTTAAAAATATTTTTTTTACTACTAATAAAGACATGAATGAAAGATGGTTTGGAAAGAGAACTAAGAGAAGCTGGTGGGCAAAGAATGAAGCCCCTGAGTTTCAGATAGCAGAAGCCTTACAAGTAGCTGGTATTGCAGATGAAATTCTGGTGAGGTGATATCTTTAGCAGTTTGTGGATCAGATCTGGTGTTGTTCTTCCACGTCCAACCCCCCCCCCCCATTTCAACAGCCTACCACCTCATGGCGGTCCATCCCTTAGGGTTTTTCCCTAAGATTTTTGTACCGATGCGAATCTTGGGGCTCTTCCAACGCTGAACATGCACAGTGCTGTTTCAGCTATGGACTAACACTCAGAAAATGGAGTTCATAATTATTATAGATATGATACAGTACTTGTGTTTCTGGTTCTTTTTCTTATGCACGATTGTGAACAGATTGAATGTAAGGTATGTGGGGAAATGACATACAAATGAAGCAACTACAACCAGGATTTTGGATCCCACTCTCCTCCTGGATTTCCAAGGTGGCAGGTGTAGCCAGGAGAGTCTTTGCTAAGCCAAGACTGGTAAACCAGCTGCACCTTTTCCTGAATAGGACAGGCCTAGCCACATTCCTGCATGCCTTGGTTACATCTGGACTGGAGTACCACAATGCACTCACATGCACTGTCTTTGTAGACTATTTGGATGACATTTATTGGGAGAGGTCTTTCTCTGTGTGTGTGTTTCATCTGAATCAGGTGAGGTGTTAGACCAGTGCTTGGAGGCACTGATGGCTTGAATGTTGGCAAATAAACTGAAGCTGAATCCTGAAAAGACAAAGGGTGTTATGCGCACCCAGGTTCTCACATCTGGGAAGTGGCCCTCTTTTGGTCGCTGTAATCCATGCTCTAGTACAGGGGTCCCCAAACTAAGGCCCGGGGGCCGGATGTGGCCCAATCACCTTCTAAATCCGGCCCGCGGACGGTCTGGGAATCAACATGTTTTTCATAAGTAGAATATGTTTTTTTATTTAAAATGCATCTCTGGGTTATTTGTGGGGCCTGCCTGGTGTTTTTACATGAGCAGAATGTGTCCTTTTGTTTAAAATGCATCTCTGGGTTATTTGTGGGGCATAAGAATTCGTTCATATTTTTTTTCAAAATATAGTGCGGCCCCCCAAAAGGTCTGAGGGACAGTGGACCAGCCCCCTGCTGAAAAAGTTTGCTGACCCCTGCTCTAGTAACTTCCAGATTGGATTGTTGCAATGTGCTCTACGTGGAGGTGTCTTTGAAGATAACTCAGAAACTTCAACCGGTCCATAACACAGCAGCATTACTATTATTTTCAAAGGTGATGTTAGGAGTCAACCATGGAATTCTGCAACCCCTACCTGCACATTTCACCTTCCTCAAGTGAATGTCCATCTTAACTGCAGATAAAGAAAACTTTTTGGGGTAGGGCTCCAAATGGATCAAGATTTTTTAAAAAAGCCAACGTTAACATGTGGTTTTAAATCCTAGTTAAAAGGGGAAGCCTTGTAAGCTTCCCCCAGTAAGCTGTGGTCACTGCTTTCTGTTTACCTTTTTCTCTCACTGTGAAGGTAAGACTCCTTTAAGAGATGGGGAAGAGGAAAAAACAAAATCACCAGAACTGAAGAGATATGTCTAGAAGCAGAGAAAAGAAGCTGGGAAGTAAACTAAAATGCAGTTCTCTTGTATTAAAGCACAATAAATTATTTAATGTTTCCAGCATTGCTTCATGAAGCAAGGAACAACAACACGCTCCCTAAAACCAATCTGCCACTCCTACTCAAAATAATATTTCACTACTGGTGACTCAGAACAATTGAGGAGTTCTTCCAGAAAACTCCAGATTTTCCTATCTTCTAGCCCAGAAATAGTGGAAACACTTTTATTTCTTTAGTATTTTGCATTTATTGTCCAAAAGGCATTTATTGACCGTGGTGGCATGAAACAAAGATACCTTTAAACCTTAGGCAAGCTGCACCTGGGAGCAGTTCTGGTGGTGTGTGTCAGGCTTGATAAGAGATTGTGATCTGTCACAAAAATAAACAGCCTTAGAACTCAACTTGCAAACTGCAGTGTATGTGTGTCACCACAATTCTGTTAACTGCTGTTGCAAATTCTTCAAAGAGGTTGCCAGAAAATGTTTTTGGGTGCTTTGTAACATTTGAGAATCACCAAATAAATGAAAAGCCTAGGTTGTTTTTTTTAAAGAACATTATGTAATTTATTTGCTTTTGTACTTAATCCACTTGAACTTGGGTTTTTTGGCCACAACCAAAAAGTTCATTCCTCACTCAGTTCTCAGTTAGTTATTATTATCATGTACAGTGGTACCTCGGTTTATGAACACAATTGGTTCCGGAAGTCTGTTCATAAACTGAAGCGTTCATAAACTGAAGCGAACTTTCCCATTGAAAGTAATGGAAAGTGAATTAATCCATTCCAGACGGTCCGCGGAGTAAGCGTTCATAAACTGAAGCAAACTTTCCACAGGTTCCGGTTTCCGCCTGCAGGAATGGCGGACCTGTTTTCCATCTCTCTGACCTTCGTAAGGAATTTGGCGGTTGCTAGGGGAGTAAATGGCAACCCCCTACCCTCTCCGGGGGTTACGGAGAGGGGCCGCTGGCCCGCGATGCCCCCAGACCCACTCCGACTGTTTTTGGAGTGGGGGGAGCTTGGGCTGAGCACTTACGAGGGCCAGGACTCCCGGACGCTAATCTGCATGGCGGGGATTTCCATGGTTAAAGAAGATAATTAGGCTTAAATCTATGGACATACTTCAGAAGGAGGGGAAGAAGTGCTGTTTACTGCTGAGAAATTTATGCTGCTGAGGGAGAGGAGTCAAAGACTGTACTGCATCTGGAAGAAGGATTGATGGGGGACGGAGCGATAAGGGAAGTGAGTTTTTATTTTTTTTTCTTCATATTGTTGCCTCGTACCTTCCCGGACGCGATGTCCTGGCTTGTTTGGAGTGAAAGAGAAGCAAAAGACTGTGTGAGTTGAACTTTATAACTGCTGTTACTGAGCATATTTTTTAAAGATGTGGAGTTGCCGATGAGAAAAGCCCCCCCCTAGTCGGACGGAAGGAGTTCTGGACGCGTTCGGAGGATTTATGAGCTGTGACGCACTTTAAATTGGAGCAGCGACCTGAAGCTAAGTTCAGCTATAGGGCAAGGAGATCCATTAATTTACCAAGAGTTTATGGTTTGATGTTTGGGTCTCCTGCCTGGAAAAGCTGTAAATTCTATAATGATCGTAAATCTTCATGGCTATGAGAGAAAACGAAAGTGATTTGAGCTTTTTAAGATGGTGCTGCTTCGAGTTGCTTCGACGCAACAGGGAGCTCCATTAAGAAGATTTATGGGGAGGCTGGACTGATTAACTCACACAGGAGAAAGAACATCTGTGAAACTTTGTTTGATATTTATCTCAGCAGCTGGGAAACAATCGGATGAAAGTGGAAAACATCTATGTGACTGTAAGGGGAAGATCTGGATTATTATGAACTTGGAGGACGATTTGAACTTTAGAAAAAAGACGGCAGTGGACAGTTGCGAGGAATTCCCAATTTCTTGAAGCATGGGAACCCAAATAAAAAATTCTTTAGATGATTTGGCATAACATTCGGTTTGATTGATATATATATGTGTATAATTTGAAATATTGAATGTGATATAATTGGTTTTAATTGGAAAATTAATAAAAATATTTTTTTTAAAAAAAAAAACATAAACTGAAGCAAACTTTCCCATTGAAAGTAATGGAAAGTGGATTAATCCGTTCCAGACGGGTCCACGGAGTACTTAAACTGAAGCGTTCATAAACTGAAGCATGGGTGTAATTGGTTCCGGAAGTCTGTTCATAAACTGAAGCGTTCATAAACTGAAGCAAACTTTCCCATTGAAAGTAATGGAAAATGAATTAATCCGTTCCAGATGGGTCCACAGCGTTCATAAACCGAAAATTCATAAACCGAGGTGTTCATAAACCGAGGTTCCACTGTATTTTTAAGCAACTGCACAACTTAAAATCCCCCAAACCCCTGTAAAAACCATGCCTCTGCTCCTATTGATAGATATGTCTGCTGAAATATTTCCCCTCCTCCTCCCGGCCCTATGGCCCAGTTTGCTTGGGGAAAAACAACTGTATGAATCACACATCCAGGCAGAGTTCATCCATAAACATCTTTTCAGGCTGCAAAAGCAGCTGCTTGCTCATCTCTTGCCAGAGGTGACACTGGCAGAGACCATCTGGGCATTCACTTTGGAACAGATAGAAGCACAACTATCAAAACGATACAGAAATTATTCTTTGGGGAGTGTGCATGCTTTAATTATTATTACAGTGCTTTTGTCTGATACTCCAACAAAATTAACAATCTGCCAGCGCAGCGGGGCTTGTTTTGCTGAACCCAATGGTTCAAGGAACACATTTTAAAATGCCTTCCCCCGTAAGAACATAAGAAGAGCCTGCTGGATCAGGCCAATGGCCCATCTAGTCAAGGATCCTGCTCACAGTGGGCAACCAGAGGTCCACAGGAAGCTCACATACAGAACACTTGCAATTCCCAGGCACAACGCGGCCATCATCTAGAAACCTCAGGCTAGCACAGGAGAGGGGTCCAAATTGGGCATTCATCTGTCAATGGGATGGCATAGGATCCAGTGGATCTGCAAATGGCCCAGTTCTACCACCTTAGCACCCTGTTTTGTGGTTCTCAACAAGTTGACCTGAGTGTGAAGATTGGTGGCAGTAGCCTCCCATCTGCTCAGGCAGATATCTGGCCTCCACTGAAACAGATTTTTTTCTTTAATATTCTTTTACTTTTTTGGAGCCTGTATGCGCCCTTCCAACCCAGGAAATGAGCACATTGATCATTATTTTAAGCAGTCAAAAGGCTATCCCTCCCTGGGATTTCACACTACTGACATCAAATTTCATCACTAAGAATAAAGCCTTTTACTTTTTCATCTGCAAAGCCTCAAATAAATGAATTAAGATTAGATAGCAAAAGCTAAAGGTGAAAATAAAACAGGCAGTTTTATACAAGCTGGAAGCACTCAAGTATTCAGAGGTTGTGGAAGTCTAAAAGCTTTGTGGGTTTTGCCTTGGGCAAGCACTGCCGATGTGACAGCTGCTTCTCATCCATTTGTCCTCCTGTCTATAAACACGTAAATAAATAAAAAGATTTGTGCCAAGACATAAGACCACACTGCTTTCCCCTCTGAAGTTTACTGGCTTCGGGTTCTTATACATAGTTCAGAAAAGAAAGAACAAGATGCAGCCCAGTTTGCACAGAACTATGGCTTGCTGTGAACACTTCTATCTGAGCTTTTTGTCTCCTCTCTGCTGGTATGCTGGGAGGAAATGATCCCTACGTTATACAACATCCAAACCAGGGGTTGTAATTTCTTTTGCTCCAACAAACTACAATCAGCAGTACAGTCAGACAAGAACAAAACTTGGCTACAGTTTGTTGTTTGTTGGCTGCAGATCATGGAGTGGGAAGGAGCAAAGTGGATAGTCTTCACTCATGCACAGTAATGAGTGCCATGGTTTATGGCTTACTGTGATGTGCAGATCCAGCTCCTAGCTACAATCCTTAGAGTTGAATCCATGAATGCAAATGGGGCATCACTGTGTTTCAGCTTGAGGATTAATGCCAGTGTAAACAAACAAGGTTTTAACTCATGCTGAGACTTCCAGTTTGAAAGATTTTCTAAACAGAACACTCTGCAGAGAAATATGAATGTGCACAGATCATACACATGTGAGATACTGGCAAATATTAAAACTACCACCACACAAAGCAATTCATTACTGAACATTACATGTTTCTTTTAATTCTATAAAAGTGCTGCACACCAGGGCTACGATAAATGTAGCCACTGTAGGCTAAAACATTAATCTTGTTCAGACCTATTGGGAAACAGTGGTTTCCTATTGTTGTTGTTGTATTATTTATTAGTTGCTTTTTTCACAAAAAAACAGAAGCAACATTAAAACTAAATACAAAAACAATAATAGGAACCTAAGATGCCCACTCGTAATATATATAAAAGGGCAGATCTAACTCAACCTACCTCACTAAAAAGATGAGCAAAAAAGAGGCCACAGATATACCAAATATCCTCTAAATTAAGGCTCTAAAGCCTAAGTGAATAATTTTTTTCTCTCCTGGGTCCTAAAAATAGATAACGGTGAGTCAGGCATGCCTCCATGGGAAAGCAATTCACAAGCAGGAAGTTACCCCTGAGAACACCATTCTCATGTTGCCAACTTCCACACTTTCTTTGGAGAAGTAGAAGGGCATCAGATGAGAATCACAAGTTCAGGGTTGGTTCTCAAGGACTGTGGTGGTCCTTGTGGTATAAAGTCCTTGAGTCTTTATAGGTAAAAATCAACACTTTGAATTGAGTGCCAATAGATTCCTGTCGTATTGTCCCATTCAGCAACCTGGCCACTGAATTCTGCACCAGCTGCTGTTTCCAAACTGTCTTCAAAGGCAACTCCATGTTTAACACATTGCAATAATCTAACTAGAGGTTACAGAGCATAAACAACAGAAGCTAGGCTCTCTCTGTCCAGATATAGCTGGGCCACCAGCAACATCATGGGAGGAGTGCTTCCAGGAATAAGGTGAAACTGGGAACCTCCCTTGTTATTGTTGCTAATGGATGGTGCATGTTGTTTATACAATCTTGTTATATTTATAGTATCCAAATGTGGTTGTTTGTATATTATTATATTTGCTATTGTTTGGGGATGTTATTATGAAATTGTTATTACGTTATTGTTTTGTTGTTATTACGAAATTGTTTTTGTAGTGTTCATTTGAAATTCATTCCTGTTTTCTTTGTTGCAAGAATTTTTTTTCTGTGCAGAAAAGCACCATACAAATAGAATGAATGACTGAATGAATGAATGAATGAATGATGAAAGGCACTTTGCACCACTGCAATAGTAGTGAATCCTAAGTACTCCTAAACTATGCACCTGCACCTTCAGAGGGAGTATAAGCTCCCATTGAAAGCAGGCCCTGCCCTGCCCTGCCCATGTGGTCTAGGAAACAACCCACTTATCAGTGCCTCAGTCTGATCTGGAATAAGCTTCAGTTTGTTGGCTCACTGCTGAGGCCAGATGTTGGTTTACCACATCCATTGCCACACATATTGCTCATAATACACACCCAAACTCCTGATGACTCCACTCAGTAGTGTCATGTAGATGTTAAGCAGCATGGGGGATAAAATGGAATCTTGTGGCACCCCACACTGAATGCTCCACATGGCTAAATAAGACTGCCCAAGCACTACCCTCTGAAAACAGTCATCCAAGTCGGAGAGGAAACAAAACGAGGCCTAAACCCTGATTGAAATGGATCTAGAAAATCAGTTTTCCAAGAAAGCTGGGATCTGCCCACAATCAAGTGCTCAAGAACTCAAGAAGGGTCATTAGCAATCTGCTGATAGTTATTTAGGTTTTCTTGATTCTGCAAGGGTTTCTTATGGTCTTACCACTGCCTCCTTTAGGCAGACAGGCACCTCATCTCCCTGCAAGGACACATTCATCACCTCCCTGGCCCAGCCAGCCATCCCTTCCTTACTAGTTTTATTCAGCCGTAAAGGGAAGGGAAAAGATCAAGAACACGTGGTGTCCCAGATCAAACCAACTGCCTTGTTCACATCAAACACAACAGGACTAGACAGTGATCTGGACCCTTCTTGCAATTCATCTGCTATAACAATGGGGCTGAGGTCCCAGCAGAAACAAGCAATTTTATCCTCAAACAACTCACAGAGATAAGCAACTGCATCACAATGAGCCTCCACCTTGTACCATCCTTCTTTATGCACGAGGGGCGGAAGTTTAAATCATCCTATTGCAGTTTGGTACAAACTGGTTTCTTGCTACACTGAATATGAGAAACTGTGCTTTGTTCAAACAACAAATCAGAATCAAACCATAGTGTTTCACTATGTGTGAACCAGGCTCTAATCTTCCATATATTGTTGGGAATATATATATATGGCAGCAAAGAATTTTAAACAGGAGGGTATTTTCAACTAAGCTCAGCAGCCACATTCTACCCTGCAGGTTGAGACACAAGGGGCTCTTTACATTTCTCCTTCTCAGCATCAAAAAAAATAATTTGAGCATGGTCTCCTCTTTACAGGTACTTTGTCCCATATGCCTTATATTTGCTTCCCTGGCATAGAAGCCTGCAGCTGAGAACTCTGCCAAAGCCTCTGCTCTGATCACATGGATGTGAAGGTGATGAGACAGTGGCTGATATATGTAATTAAAAGATAGTGCTTCAGGGAACATTGCCGGGGGGGGGGGGTTAGATGGGAAGCCTCTGCAGAAAGATTGGAAGCAATGTTCACCTCTTTCCCTACTTGAGCATTAAACTGTTGAACTTTATGTTGCCTATGCACTAGTGAAGCCTTTCCCCCAGCTATTCCAGGTTACAATTCCCATCAGCCCTGGTCAGTCCAGCCATGAAGGCAGCTGTTCTGCTTTAAAATCCTGCTTTTCCTTAGTCTTGCACTTTCTGGATTGCACTATTAAATCCTGGTTTTCAACGCTTTGCACATGGATAAAGCTACGATTATTAAATGCATTTGAGTTCATATATATTAGTTAACACAGACAAGCGGCATTTGTTTAATACCAAGTTCCAGAATTAGAGTAATGTTCCATATAAACTGCTAAATTCAGGAATGAATTTATAAAGTGGTGATTAGCAGGCAATGTTTTAAAATAAAAAAGTAATATATATGTATATATCTGAACCCTCCCATCTGTCTATTTAAGCAGCAAAATGTGAATGTATTCCTTATATAATGGACCTTTTAAAATGGTGTCTGCACTTACCGAAAATACTAATTTTCTAGAAAAAGAAAATACTAAATCACAACAGAAAGTGATCTGCCTCTCCTTCTTGTGATAATTTATTATGAAACACTAATTAAAACTATGAAAGCCAGCAATGATTAACTCAAAACAGCAGCATAAAGGGTATGTCAAGCTTCTAAATATTTGGCTTTAAAATCACAATATATAGAAAGTTATTTTGCAAATTGCAGTAGGGGATTAATGGAGCAGGTGGGGGAGTTTATACTTTACAGTTCTTAGATTAGCTTTAGATGGAGCCAGGATCCAATGCTCCTTACATTCAAGAGAGAAGGAAAACAACAAACCGGGGAGGGAGCCCAATTACCCTTTCTCAGGTATCATCAGAAATGTTTGTGACACTCAGAACAAACTGCATTTTAATATTTTCCTCATTTAATATTTGAAACAGAATCATATATACAAAAGTATTAGCTCTGCTGTTTGAATTCTCCAACTATAAAATGATATTCTGCAAAAGGAAATAGGAGCTTGAAGAGGGAGAATTCTACACAGTACTAGGGTAGAAAAACTGCCAATTAAGAACTTGGTTACAAATTGGATATGAGTTGTTAAAGAGAGTCAACAGAAAAAACTCTAGAAAAAAATGTAATGATTTTTTGAATGAAGTTTTAAGACTTCCTGAAACGTATGCACATACAAACCAAAATGTGAAGGGTCTACCTTAAAGAATCAAAGCTCAAGTACAGCAAACATTTTCCTTTTAACCTGGGCTTTTGGCCCTTAATTTGAAGAGTTTCAAGTATTTGTGACCTCTGTTAGTGGGGAAGGGTTGTCTTTATCTGTATAGTTGTGTTTTTAAGTTTATATTGGTTGTTTTTTTCCACACTAGTTGTATTGTTTTTGTAGGTTGCTTTGGGTCACTTTTGAGAGAAAAGTGGAATAATAATTATATAATATATTAAACCTCTTTTGTAATATAAGGAACTGCTATTTTTATTCTGGGATTTATGAGTTTTGAATACGGAGCAACTGCTACAAACACATACACAGCACAGCGCAAAAAGTTGCATAGATGTTATCAATTCTTTTTGGATACTTCCAATTTAAATAGCAATAGATCACAATCTGGAAAACTGCAGGCAAAACTGTCTTTGGTTGCGGTTATGCAAACTGAATGAGAGACTAGATTATTTCAAAAGCTATAACCTTTTTACTTTCAAATGCAACTTGTACAATACCTTGTTGTCCCCTTGGACTTCTCCCAGCCTCTGCTCAAGTTCTTTGATTTCATCTCCCAGATGCTTATTTCGATTCCGAGAATCACTCAGGAGTTGGGCAAGATTAGCCTAGGAAAATTGCAAAGTTTCATCAAACAAGGGTGAGTCAAAAGCTGGATTATGAAGATGTGGCTGAGAAAAATTATTAAGCTTTATGCAGTGCGACATTTGTATATAGTTTGACTGGTGGCGAGGGTAACCAAACACTTCATTAGGCCAAATAGCACCATTCCTATAACTAAAATTACTGCAAAAAAATAAAATAAATCAATCATGTGTGCACATAAACCTTGTACATAAACAAAGACAGATGGCAGCACAAATATCGTTTGATACCACAGGGAAAAAATCCTGCCACACTTTGTTTACTACAAGGGATTGAGACCAGTGGTTAAATATCACAAGGCCATAATTAAGATGAGGAAGTTTATGAAAAGAAATATTATTTACATCGTCACTCACTTACAAGTGCACCTTATCAACTGGTGCAATCCAATGGGAATTTATCCTGGGCAAAGCTCCATGAAGTAAATGGGAGCTGCACAAGAACATTAAACATGTTCTTGCACAGCTCTCGCTCACTGGGTTGGAGCCAAACGTGCCTTGTTACATGCAAAAGGCATCTTGTGCCTCCTAGAGCATTGTGCAAGAAAATAACAACTTGTGCAAACTCTTATATAAGTGGATATATGAGGACTACTATACAGCTTTTTGCTTCTCATGCAAATCTCAGCCACTTTCTCATTTTCAGAGTGAACCATCTGCACTGGTGAATTGCTAACCATGGTTAACCCCATATAGCAGTTTGCAAAACTGCTTCTAACCTCTATTGCTTTGGAGCTGGCAATGGTTACCAAAAATGGAACGTATATGCTAACCAGTGTTCATTCAAGAACTGAAAGGATGGAGTTGTATTTACTGCCATTTTCCTTTCAGTTGCAGTTATTTAGTCACCCTGTTATCATTTATAAACAATTGCTGGCAGTAAGTATGAAGAGCTGTTATTAACTTTGCAAGAAAGTCACAAAGCTGTTATTTAGAAAAGTTATCACATACACCTACTGTACTTACAAATACAAATACAGTGAGAGCTGGACCATAAAGAAGGCTGATCGCCGAAGAATTGATGCTTTTGAATTATGGTGCTGGAGGAGACTCTTGAGAGTCCCATGGACTGCAAGAAGATCAAACCTATCCATTCTGAAGGAAATCAGCCCTGAGTGCTCACTGGAAGGACAGATCGTGAAGTTGAGGCTCCAATACTTTGGCCACCTCATGAGAAGAGAAGAATCCTTGGAAAAGACCCTGATGTTGGGAAAGATGGAGGGCACTAGGAGAAGAGGACGACAGAGGACGAGATGGTTGGACAGTGTTCTCAAAGCTACGAACATGAGTTTGACCAAACTGCGGGAGGCAGTGCAAGACAGGAGTGCCTGGCGTGCTATGGTCCATGGGGTCACGAAGAGTCGGACACGACTAAACGACAAAACAACAACAACTTACAAATAATAGATGGTGGAATACCTATTTGTCTGTTGCTTTCCCTTAGAATGCCTATTATAACTTCCTGGAAACTGCTTTGATAAAGGAGCTACCTAATGTGACACAATTCCTGCTATGGTTCCAAACTGGTTTGTGCAGCCTTTATCTGCTATATGACTTTGGGGGAAAGCACCCACAGGAGTCAATGGGAACTTCAACCATGGCTTCAAGTTGGCTTGCTTCAAACAAACCATCGTTACTAACCAGTCAGTTAATTCAGATGAAACAAGCTGTACTAAAAAAAAAAAAACCTGAAAATAAAAATTTCAAACCCATCGCTTGCCAAGCCTTGTTCCACTTTGTGCACATCACATTAAACTATGAGATTTGCGCAGCACTGAAACAGCTCTCCACTGACACATCTGCAAAACCTTCATTTCCTTTACTTTTTATTTATTCTTATTTAAGTAACTTTTTATTGGGCTTTATAAGCAGGGATCATAGGAGTAATAAATGATAACCAGAGACAGTTGTGGGCAGGATTCCTGCATTGCAGGGGGTTGGGCTAGATGACCCTTGGGGTCCCTTCCCACTCTACAATTCTATGGGATTCCAAGAGATTCGCATATCCTTTGCACATCTCAAAAATAGCACAAGAAATTTGCAGTAGTATCTACAACTTATGGTTCATTATTAGCATTCAATGTACAAGTTCTTGGTTCATGGAGTTGTTTAAATAAAAACAGTAGCAGCGAGGAAACAGGATAGAAGAAAGTTAACAGGTAACATTTAATATCACATAGATAAAATGTCTAATCAAGAGCCCTTGTGGTTGTGTTTAGATTAAGTATAAGGGTAGTGGGTGCTTTAGGAAGAATGTTACTTAGGTATGAGTAATACAGTAGTCATTTTTCCTCTTACCAATGAAACAGTATAAAGTGTTAGTACAGTCGTACCTTGGAGATCAAACACCATGGCTCCTGAACAAATCGGCTCCCAAATGATTGAAACCTGGAAGTGAGTGTTCTGGTTTTCAAACGATTTTCGGAACCTGGTGCCAATCAGAAGCTGCGCTTTGGTTTCCGAACGTTTTGGAAGTCGAACGGACTTCCGGAATGGATTCCGTCCGACTTCCAAGGTACGACTGTATACTGATGAACATGGGAGGGGTTCCTACACAAACAAAAATGTCACCAGGACAAAAGCTGCCAAAAGCAAGAGGACCTATGGAGCCATCTGCAGCAGCTGCTCTTTGAAAGCCTCTTTACATAAGCAGAACCAGCCTCAATATCTGCCCCCCCCCCAAAGCAGGGCTACCATCACATAAAGCTTCAAATGTAAGGGTTTTCGGTCAGCACAATGAACAGAAGACTTTGGCGAGGGTGTAAACCAAAATAAACCAAAGTACATTTGCCATATGGCAATTTGATTCATTCTCTCGTTACCCAACCCAAGTGGAAAAAAGCCAGTAACCTAAGTAACATTCTCCCTAAAGCACCCACTACCCTAAAATTCGATTTCCATAACACAGCTTTTGAAATCCTGGTACAAGTTATTTTGCTTCAGACTACTGAAGGGTGGATAGTAACAAACTTAATGCACCCTTCAGTCCTCTGCAGATAAATCGCAGTTAGCACACATAAGTTGTTATCCCATCGCACAGACGTGTCCTGTAAACTAGGTTTTCGGATGAAGGGGGGAACAAGAGGGGCAAATGTGAGAGACAACAGTATGAAAGCCATTTAGACAGAAATGTTCAAACCATGCTCAAGTCTCTTAGAAGCTTAAATTATTTTCCAGTGTTTAAGCTCACATCTCAAGTTAGACAACTGGAATAAAGGAGAACAGGTAGAAAAATCTGATGAAACATCAAGTACACTTCAGAAGTGTGATTGATAGCAATTTTTATTGCAATTTCTACTTCAATGGTTTTGTATGATTGTGGCACCCAACTTAATACAGTAAAACCTGCTTTGCTTAGTAAGAGACCCTAGAGCTCAACACTAACCACAAAAATTGATGATATCTGCTAGCGTTACATTTTTGTTGTAGAAACAAACTTTCATGCATTAATTTTCAAGTGATGAAGGATACCTGTCACAGTCTTTCCACACAAATAAAATGCTTTTGGAGCTCTAGCAAGGATAATTCCAACAAAATGCACAATCAAGCCGATGTGTATTGGAGGGAAAGTAAGCTCACCATTGGATTTTATAATAAATATGATTCACCAAAGAAATACTAACACTTTGTTTAACGAAGTGCCCAAACAACATACTGTATTCCTAAAACTAGGGAGGCGCTGCATAGTAAGAAGAACCAGGCAAAGTTTTGTAAAACAAGTTTCCAGCTCCGAACACTTTCTAAGAATGTTTTAAGACTAGAATAAAAAAAGGAATGAAAGTGAGGATGGACCCAAGTTATTGTTCTGCATTCCCCACTTCCTGGAACAATGACGTGCTCCAGGGCCTCCTTTGATGGATCACCTAGGGCAGGGGTCAGCAACCTTTTTCAGCTGTGGGCCAGTCTACCATCCCTCAGTGGTGGTCCAGACTATTTGGGGGGGGGGGGAATGAACGAATTCCTATGCCCCACAAATTACCCAGAGATGCCTTTTAAATAAAAGGTCACATTCTACTCATGTAAAAACACCAGGCAGCCCCCACAAAAAACCCAGAGATACATTTTAAATAAAAGGACACATTCTACTCATGTAAAAACACACTGACTCCCGGACCGCCCACCGGCCAGATTGAGAAGGTGATTGGGCCGCATCTGGCCCCCGGGCCTTAGGTTGCCTACCCCTGACCTAGGGTGTTTGTAAGGACACCATAACTACCAGAGCAGTGAAGAGAGCACCCATCAAGTCAGATTGATCAAGCTGAATCAATCCTGGCCACTGACTGGATAGCGGGTGTCACAGGAATCTGTTTGAACTTTTATTGTTGATATGCAGGTTTACTTTGCTTTATATGGATTTTTACCAAACTGCCTTGAGGGTCCAATAGAATACAGGTTTGAAATATAAAGTGAGTAAATTAATTAGTGGAATCAAAATAACATAGTTTACCAATATTTTTTTTTAAAAAAAGACCAACAACATAGAGCAATAAGTTATATGTGCATGCAGGCAGAAATGAAACCTACCTGCTTTCTTTTTTCAGGAGGAAGAGATGGGTCCCCGTCCTACAAGAAGGGAGTTTACATGTCACTGGAAAAATAACAGGACTTTATAAAGTAATCTAGTTTGTTTGAAAAAGTAATGTCAGGAAGCACTGCAGTACTGCAATCAAAGCACTAAGAGGTTTAGATGAGGGGTCAGCAAACTTTTTCAGCAGGGGGTCAGTCTACTGTCCCTCAGACCTTGTGGGGGGCCGGACTATATTTTGAAAAAAAAATATGAACGAATTCCTATGCCCCACAAATAACCCAGAGATGCATTTTAAATAAAAGGCCATATTCTACTCATGTAAAAACACACTGACTCCCGGACCGCCTGCGAGCCGGATTTAGAAGGCGATTGGGCCGGCTCCGGCTCCCGGGCCTTAAGTTTGCCCACCCATAGTTTAGACTGTAACGTAGAAGCTGTTCCTATTAGTGCTTTAAATAATAGTGAATACATAATTAAGAATTAAATTAAAATAAACAAAAATAAACAAAAACAGCACCATAAACACAGAACTAAAAGGATTACAAGGAAATGATTCATAATGCACAATGCATTACAAGAAGCAAAAGATGTAATATAAGCAGATATTAACAGACAGTTATCAACCCAGCTACATACAATCAGTTCCCGGTATTTCTTTTTCAGTGATTGATGCTTCTCCCGTAGCTGATTAGCCATAAGCTTGTACTGGTCTCTCTCTTGTTGACAGGTGTCCAGCTCTTTGGAAAGAATTAGCAGTGCTTCCTTCTTACTTTCCAGCTTCCTTTTACACACCAAATACTGCAAGAAAATCAAGGCAAAAAGTTTGTACATGCTGCTTGAAAACCAAACCAAACCAAACCAAACCAGACAGGTGTTGTGCAAAAGTGCTACTTTAAAGGTGGGGGCATACACGTTTAAGCTGCTTTAAAGGAACTATGGGCTGTGTCAGTTTCTGGGTTAACATTACAACCTTTAGGATGTAATCCAGTGCCCACATTCTTGAAAATAGATTTATTTCTAAGTAAACATACTGAGGATTGTAGTTAGGCTGTGATCCTATGTGTACCTACTTCAGAGGAAGCCCCACTCAACATAATGGGAATTCCTTCTTCATAAACACACACATAATTGAAGTATCAAACCACAGAGTGTTTAATTCAGCTAGCAGAGATGCATTTTCTTTCACTACTCTAAAAGTAAAAAAAAGCTATCATATTCCCTCCATTTTGATGACAGCCTTTTATCCAACGAAGCCCAATATTTTTTCTACTAGCTACTCACAAACTCCATTACAGCCTTCCAAATGCAATATAATCTTACTCGCATGTGAGGTTTTTAGGCACATCCCTTTAAAAAAGACATTTATATGCACCTAAAATATGTAATGTGCTTTAGTGTTTCATATGTGTAAAAAGCTGCAGAATTTGTTCTGTTCACACTTGGTCTGCGATCAAAAGACCCCTTCTGCCCTTTTTTTGAAGACGGGGGGGTGTGTAGAGAAGGGCTTTCTTGAACCTTACAGCCCTTATTTTTACTGGTCAAGGTGCATTAATATACCTGCAGGTCATGAAGAAATAATAATGCATTGAGTGCTACCCAAAAGTAGCAAACACATCCTTTCAAGAGCCCTTTAAAGGGAAGGAGAAATCATTCTAGGGTAATGAACTTTGAAGAGGACACCTCCACCTTGGATTAATTTTATTACTGACAGCAGCAAAGTTGAATTTCTGCCATAAACCTTCTGGGTTATGATGCCTTGGCACTACCCTCAATAAAGCAACATTATTGTTCTTATACATATAGTGACACTTTAAGAGTGGCCAATTCCCTGATTAAAAAGGCATCTGGAATCTGTACCTTTTTATGCACCATTGAAATGACATTGGAACCTGGAATAATGATGAACTCTGGATAGGAAGCTGCTATATGCTAAAGCGGTTAAGAGCTACAAGAGCGGTTAAGCTACATGGCCCCAGTTCAAGCTTAGACGGTAGCCTTAGGCAAGTAAGTCACTGTTTTCTCAGCCTCAGCCTCCATCTTTAACATGGAGAAATGGAATTCTACACATAACAGATCCAGGAATTCTGTTTTGGTTTCCTTAGCCCTACACACAATTAGTCATTAAGTTTGGATTGGCAAACTCCAGTTGGCACTTACAGTGGTACCTTGGTTTGCAACCGCTTTGGATTACGACCATTTTGGATTACAACCACATCAAACCCGGAAATGTGTGTCCCTTTTTTGGATTACAACCCTTTGGGGGGCGGGTTTAAAACCAATTGGGGGGGAGGCCCCATTGGCAAAAGCGTGGTTTGGGTTACAACCTGTTTTGGTTTACAACCGGACCTCCGGAACGGATTATGGTTGTAATCCAAGGTTCTCCAAAACCAAATCAGAAACCCATTTCAAACAGTTTTTTTTATTTTGATTTGGAGGGCAAACACTAACTATGGTTAGGGCTAAATAGGAAACGGAAACACAAGCCTCATTTCACACTTGAAGTAACCAAACACAACAATGAAACTTGCAGATAGGCAGTTAATAAATATGGTTGTGGAGACCTTGTTACTACTTCCAAGAGTAATGGTTCGCTGTGTATGTGGCGATTGCTCCAACTTCTCTCCTAGCACAAGTGGGATCAAATAAACCCCAATCCCTGGCTTAGCGCTGAATCCAAACCAGGGATCCTGGTTTCTTTCAGTCAAACAAACCACAACTGGTATGCCAAGAACAATCCTTGGCTTCACTGTTCCCCTAGATTGAGTGGGAGAAACAACCACAAACCCTGGCTCAGATTTACATCTAAACTGAGGACTGTGGTTTGTTCAGCTCCAAGCAAATCACAACCAAGCATGAATCCCAGTTAAGTTCGAAACATTAAGACAGGTTTTATGCTTTGTTTCTCCCACTTGCACTAGGAGAGGAGTGTGGAAAAACTGCTTTGAGGGTTCTCTACAATCAAGCGGTATAAAAGTTGTATGAAACAAATAAAGTGGGAGCCAACTGCGGCTTGCCATGATGTGCAAATGGTGCTACTGTGGTATACTGCTTCTGAAATACAGTGTTTTTTACTTTTAGATGCAAATAACCATTTGCAGCCAGATGGGCGGGGTGTAAATAAATTATTATTAATTATTATTATTATATTTCTTTTTTTAAAAAAGAGCCACCATTTACTGTAGATGGTTATAGCTTCTGCTATTTGTTTTCAGGTTGTTGTTTTTTAAAGTGAATCTTCTGAACACATTTTCATGTATGTTTTGCCAAAATGAACCATTTAATGCTTTCGAGAAAATAGTCGTTTGATTCAAATTTCATCTGCTTTTCTCTTGTTCTAAATACCTTCAAAATAATATTTTTCATGACTGTCTATTGACTTTTATCTACCACTAATTTACCATTGTAAGTGGACTATAATCGCTACAAGATCATATTAAGTAAAGACTGATATAATACATTACTGCTTGAACTGCCTTACTACCTGCTAACTGCTTTAAACCAAACAGAATGAGAAAGACAACATTACAGAGGTGAAACAGCTCTCCTCTCCATCAAATGATCCGTATTTGTCCATAGCTATTTTTAGTGCCAAATCTGCTTTGATCTCATTAACTCCTGAACATAAATGACCTCATAATCTGATAATGCCAGGACATTTGTCAAGTTATTGGAGAGGGAAAATCTAAGAAGTGAAAGACACACCATTATAAACCTCGGAAATTCAGATTACAGTGTCACTTATCAGCTTTGGCCCATCTTCATTTAGAGCAGTGGTCTTCAACCACTCTAGACCCAAGGTGCACCATATCTTCCTTGCCAGGCACACAGGACTCACTTTTACATTTTCACTTTTGATTTATACTTAATAGTACTAGCGTCTCACCACCTATTACACAGAGGTAGTGGCATTCAATTTTTCTAAATGCAAGTAAACCAATATTTCATGTACTGTTGGGCAAACTTATGAACCCTTTTAATACATATAGTTTCTCTTTTATTTCTGGGGTTCTTCTCTTCCTTGAAACCTGTGGTTGATATTGCACAAGAGGGCAAGTCACCATCGCTATTTATGCTTGCGTTTTGTTACCAAAAAGGCCTATCAATTTTACCAGCTCCTGTCTCTGCCACCTGCTTCCGTCTTTTTCTCTCCCTACCTTCTGGTCCTGCATCACCTGTCTTGCCTTTGCTCTTCTCTCTTTTTACCTCCCACATTCTCTTTGCTACTCCTTGCACCTCACAGTTCCTCCTCTGTTATCACTTTTTCCCATCTCACCATCTTTCACAATCCTTTCTCTCTCTCTGCTCATGCCATCTTCTCAATTCTCTTTACCTTCTAAAACTTTTCTATACTTTCTTCCCACTACTTCATTTCACCTGCTCATTATTGCCTGCCTCCTTCACACTTTCCTTTGCTCACTTTCTTCCACCTTACCTTCTCTGCCACCTTCGATTCACTTCTCTGTGACTCTTGTTCACTTCTAACATCAGCAGGTCTGAAATCAAAGTTAGCAGCACTTATCACCCTCCGAACCTAGTATACTGTAGGTGGCAGTTGTTCTTTTTTGCCCCTTGGCAGTATAATGCTTTGAAAAAAATCCCGATTCTTCCACATTCAAGCACCATACGGTTTTAGTTCCAAATCAAGTTTTTTTTCTTTGTTTGCAAAATTTCATTCCAAATCAACACTGAAATATTAAAGTGGCATATTTATTTAAGAGTAAGTCCCATTAAAATAAAGGATTTGCATATTAATTTAATTAAGATTAACTAATGATATCCTCTCCCTTTCATACAGATTCCTCCTTTTTTCTGTCACCTGTGGACTCTTTTCTCTCTCACACACACACACACAGTCACCTGTCTCTGCCTTCTCCTTGTATCAGCTTGTCTGAAATCAAATGTACAGAAAAGCTGAAGTTTCAGGACCCTCAGAACCTAACAAAGGCAGCAGTTGTTTGCTGTTTTGTTTTACTTATTTTCTTTTTTTAATTATGTATTTTATTCTGTGAACCACCCTGATATTTTCTGATGCGGGGCAGTCGATAGATAGATAGATGATTGATAGATACTGTAGATAGATAGATAGATAGATAGAAGGATGTGGAATACAGTGCCACTCCTGGCTACAAATGTTGTATCTATTTCCTGCTTTGTACTGTGAGTTTGTTACTATTTTATTCTCATATGCAAAATGTCTGGGTAATAATAATCCTAAACAGCCAAAAAAAATGCAGCGCTTTCAAAGTTTTAATATCAGAATAGCTAAGGACTGATTCACACATGGACGTACACCACATGTTCATTTAACACTTGGTGACTTGCGGTTGAATGTGCAAGCTAAGAAGTGCTGAATGTTTGTTGGCATGAGGTAATAGGTAGATAAATGGGGAATTTTTTTTTGAAGATCAAGGTGTGGGTATGTGGGTGTAAACCAGCTTGTGTGCATTGATGTCCTCCAGCACCAATTCATTCCCTTTAGGGCAGCCCTTTAAACCGCAAGGGAGCATTACAGATATGGTACTGTATTTGTGTTATCACAGAACAAGAGCTGAGCGTTAGCCATCTGTAAAGCAACCCTTTCCTCACTTGTACCCAATATAAGGTTTGCATCACACTTCAAAAAACAAAACAAAAACCCCACGCTCCTTTTAAAATGTAACATTTGAATGTGAGATGCAAATGTTTTCATACACGTCTCGCATGTGAATATTCGTCAGACAGACAGTGGCCATTTAGTGGCAAACCCAGGATTTTATGCAACATAGTGTGTGAAATAGTCCTCAGAAGATGCCTGTGATAAACATCTACTGCATAAGCAGAGGGGGACTGTAGCGTTTACTATATTGAATCATTTGAACCATTGCTTCTAACCCTGCAGACAGGTGAGTGCATATGAAACCTTGTGTGGCGCTTTCTTAAGAAGCAGCTGCAGATCTAAGCTTTAAACAAGAACCATTTCCTCAAAGAGCCCATAAAATCCAATCATCCAGTGCAAAACAAGTTTCAGAGCTGGTTTCCAGGAAGTTTTGCTTTATCACAGTGACATCAAGTGCCAGGTCTTTGGACCAGCAGTACAAATAGACAGGAACACAGGTAATGGGAAGAAACTGGCAGCATGATCTTATGCACATTTATTCAGGAATAAATCCCAATTAGCACAACTGAGTTCATTCCCATGTAACCCTGTGCACACTTACTTGGGTGTTATGTCCCATTAAACACAGCAAGACTTACTTCTGAATAAACATTGGTAAGTTTTAAGTCTTTATTTTATGGATGATAACCCTTAAAGTTTCCAACAGGCAAAGAAACCCAATAAAAATGTGCAGTTCCAGTTTTCCATCTCATTTCCTATCCTCAGTTTTGTTTTGTGTTTTTTGTTTGCTATGTTTTCAAATAATTACACTTGACTAATTTTCTGCTTAATAATATGAAACTGTTTTCTCTTTTTCTTAAAAACTAATGGTAGGTTACCAAACAGGATCATATGGTAGCTTTAGATGTATATAATAATGTACATAATTTAGCACCACAAGTGAGGATGAGCACAATATTGTGGATTTGCGAGGGTTGGGGAAAGACCCTTTCTTCTCTCTTTCCATCACCTGCTGCCAATAACTTATCTCTATTTATTTTCCAGCCCTCACAACCAAAAGTACATCTTGAACAGGTTATTAGTTCTACATTTTGCATAGGTTCAAGATTAGGGGCCTTTAAAGTAAAAGAGCATCTTACACAAATAGGCCAAGATTGCAAGGCCTATTTGAAAAGACACATCCAAATTCATTGTGTATTGTTGCTTTTCTTACAAATATGTAAGAATGTTTAAATATTTAGCTTCCAACCAGCAGTTACCCTATCCTCATGGTCAACACATGAAGGCTTTCCTACTTCATCCTCTGGTATGTAGAGACCAGAGCACATTGAACTGTCACACCAGAGTGAGAAGGTAAAAGGTACAGGACCCCTGGACGGTTGAGTCCAGTCAAAGGGTGCGGCACTCATTTCGCTTTTCAGGTCGAGGGAGCCAGCCTTTGTCCACAGACAGCATTCCCAGTCACGTAGGCAGCATGACTAAACCACTACTGGTGCACAGAGGACCATGACGAGTGCCAAAGCACACGAAAATGACATTTACCTTCCTGCCGCAGCTGTATCTTTTTATCTACTTGCACTGGTATGCTTTCGAACTGCTAGGTTGGCAGAACCTGGAATAGAGCAACGGGAGCTCACCCTGTCACACAGATTCAAACTGCCAACCTTCTGATTGGCACACCCAAGAAGCTCAGTGGTTTAGACCATAGCACATCCCTGGTTGGCACAAAGCTTCACAAAACATGGAAGGGGAGGGAGTCTCTTGTAGGTGGTCTTCATCTTGGTCTCATAAGGTCACCATCCTTCTCACCACAAAACATTTAATACCACTACCATTTTTTTGCCATATCATTAGTTGTTGTTGTTGTTTTATTCCTGCATTGCAGGGGGCTGGGCTAAAAGACCCTTGGGATTCCTTCCAATTCTATGATTCTAAGAATTAGAATGCTGGTACTCCATATGTGACCATAATCATTCATAATTGCCAATAACTGCCTGTGCCAACATTTCCCGTCATTTCTTAGATTTTCTCAGAGCAGAAGCAACATGGCATGAGGAAGGGCAGGGAGTAAGACTGGGGTTGAAAGAAAGCACAGCTGCCTGGCATTTCTTTAGGACCCCAAACCTGGCCCAAATTACAGTAATATGAATATCATGGAAGTTAAAAGAACCATGGAAAGGCAATACAGTACCCACTTTATAGAAGCATTGCTGACCCAACAGCTGCTTAGAGAGCTTACTTACACTCTGATTGACACCCTTTCTTATAATCTTATATTGTGTTACTCAGCTGTGGGTTTAAGATGCTGGTACAATAATATAGGAATCAAAGTGTTCTATGACTACAGAAGGAAGATGTTATTGAGAACATCAGCAGAGAATTGAAACCTACAGAAGCAGCCATTTTGAGATACTGTGGCAAACATTAGACCAGGCATCCCCAAACTTCGGCCCTCCAGATGTTTTGGACTACAATTCCCATCTTCCCCGACCACTGGTCCTGTTAGCTAGGGATCATGGGAGTTGTAGGCCAAAACATCTGGAGAGCCGCAGTTTAGGGATGCCTGCATTAGACAGTGTTTACCAAAGTTGACTAGTTCCAACAACACTTCAATCACCTCTGATATTTTTATGAAGTTTACAGTGGGATTGCAAATTTCTTTTTTTCTCCTCTTGTACATTGAAAAGCCACAGGGTAGTCAAAATTTAGCAGGTGAATGTGTCATTTCTCCTTCCCTCTAACAAGGAAATGATAGGCTCATATTCAACCAGCAAAGATTCTGTTAAAAACACACAGAATCCTAGCCAGAAGAAAAATAGTAAGTTGACAACTGAATGAATTAATAGGCACAAGTTAAAATTGGAAAATAGAAAAGAGTGGGGCGGGGAGCAGCAACAGAACCACAGAGGGTGGAGGAGAATTTAACCCATTAGTCTCACCTATTGTGGTTTCTATGAAAATTATTCCCCTGAAGCTGCAACTTACATCAGGAGGAAAGCCTTCACAGGGCAAATATGCTATGCAGCTATAGCATAAGCTGCCTACTTAGCAGTACATTTTTTTAAAAAAAACCCAACAGCAACAGCACATTAGTAGTTGCAATCATGCAATGGACATTAAATCTAGTTTGGCCCAGAGTGGCCAGGTCTTTTGAGGGCGAGAATCAAGGCGGCGAAGACTGATGGGGGATGGACAGATCCCATTAGCATGCAGTAATAATAATAATAATAATTTATTTATTTATTCCCTGCCGAGTAGGGGACATTGCCTGACAACTTACCGGTAACAGGCGGAGAATGACAGCAAAATCCCTTGGCATCCGTCTGGATCGTGGTGGATGTCCACCCCCAACCTACATATATTTACTTGGATATGTTGATGAATCTAAGAGCATATTCACAGACTTCATTTAGACTTTTAACCGAACACCTGTGTGTGCATGCACACGAAAGCTCATACCAAAATAAAAACTTAGTTGGTCTTTAAGGTGCTACTGAAGGAATTTTTTTTTTTTGATTCACCAAAAAAGTTTGTGTTGAGTGAATAGCGCTGCAGAAACCTCTGATCACACCCCAAGACCTGGCAACTCAGTTTTGGGAATACCTGACTCACAAGGTCTCTCTACTAAGTTAAAAAAAAAATTTAAAATGGGGAGATGGGAATAGCAAAAGTTTGCTGCTTTCAGCTTAACAGGAATAAGTGACATACAGGTAACATCCGTCATACCCCTCCAAGCAACAAGTGCGTGTGCGCACAGACACAGCCCACTTTGGAGGGCCAACGATCCCTGCGGTGACACGCAACCACCCAGCTTTTAGCATTGGCCACACCTGGAAAAAACCGAGGCAAGTTTTGAGCTTAGCGCAGCTGCTTTGGCGGGCCAGGGAGGCCGTTTGCCCCAGACGCCGCCGCCACCACCACCCCGGAAAAAAACCCACCACACTGCAACCCTTATGCACGCTTAACTGGGGAGGGGGTTTGAATTCACAAGTGACATGCTGCACAGTAAACACGCATTGGGGGAAGCGGGGCTGCAAACCTTAATTGCACTAAAGAGAGGAAAGGAAGCAAGCCTCTCCGGATCGCATATATGCACAGAAGGCTGCCGGAAACGCCAGGAAGGAGAGGGATGGGAGACCCTCGCAGGAAAGCCCCACTGCACCAGCAACGCGGGTTTTTGCAGGCCTTCTTCTGTTTGGGGGGGGGGGTAATGGCGGGAAAAGGGCAGCTCCGCCTTCCAGTCCGCGGAAGGCCTCGTTCCTTCTCCCTCTCACCTCGCTCACTAGTCCCTGCCAGTCGCTCTCGGTGCGGTTGTTGGAGTTCATGGCGGCGGCTGGGCGGCTCCAGCAGCTGCCGGCGAGCAGCCGGGTCTCCTCAGCGCCGCCGCCGCCGCCTCTGCTCCTCCTCCTCCGGCTGCTTTTGCGCGACGTGGGCTTCGGGGAACACAGGCCGGCGGCCGAGCCACGCGTAGAGGCGGGGCCCGCGCTGAGGCGGCCTCGCCCGTCGCCTGCACCTGCTGTTTTTCCAGGGCTCCGACGCCTCTCTTTTGCGCTTTAGAAAAAAAGGAAGGAAGAAAAGGAACCTCTGAGCCGCGTGTGGGAAACTAAGGCGTGCTTGCCTGTTGGGCAGGTCGGCCTGAGGCATTTTGGTGGTGCCTGAGGTGAACCCCGAGGCCTTTTTGGCGCCTGAGGCGAACCACAAAATGCCGCCTCCTCTCTCTGAGGGAAGAAAGGCTGAGTGAAGATGGACGTCAGGAGGAACAAGGGCGGTGGACCAGATGACCCTCGGGTTCCATTTTCAGCTTTAGGATTCTGTGATCTACATCAGGATCTGCCGCCCAAGGCGGTTGCCTCACCTTGCCTGGCAGGTGGGCCGGCCCTGCTGTTGGTCGTTAACACGTTTGAAATGCTCGCCCCTCACGTTCACTTCTTCTGTAGCCTGAGACAAAGCGACTGTAGATGTTAGCAACAAAATCAGGGGGAAATGCTGAACTATTATTATTATTATCATTATTTGTTATATTTGTTGTACCGTCCTTCATCTGAAGATCACAGGATGGTTCACAGCGTAAAAGCACAAAACCCAAAACTGTAGCAAACAGACAGAAGGACAACACACCCTGCCCAGGCACATTTAAAAGGCCTTGGGTTGCTTAATAAGCCAAAGGACTGGAATAATAGGAATGCCCAGTGCTTAAAGATATGTATTGAAGGTGCCAGAGAGCATTCCACAAATGGGGAGCCATTGCAGGAAAGGATTGTTCTCCTGCTGCCACCATCTAAAGCTCTTGAGGCGCATGAAGAAGGGGCTCAGATGATCGCAGATGGAAGTTGTCTTCTTTGGCAATCACTCGTAGCCGAGTAAGATTGTCTTCCATAAATACGGTTTTAACAATGAGTCTGTAAGTGACTGTGGAGGCCAATTCTGCATCCGCACGTTCTTCCACAGGGGGACACATTGGTTTCAGGGCGGGAGTTGACCATGGTGTGGATTTGCCAAGCGTGCCTTCCTCTTGGCACATTTATCCCTTGTGTTCTGAGTTCGAGTGTCTTCAAAGCCCATGACACCAATTGGAGCGCTCGCAGGCCAGTGTTTTCCAGTTGTTGGTGTTTATACTAAATTTTCTTAGATTTGCTTTGAGATAATCTTTAAAACTCTTTTGTTGACCACCAGCATTACACTTTCCAATTTTAAGTTCGGAATAGAGTAGTTGCTTCGCAAGGCGATAATCAGGCATCCACACAACATGGCCAGTCCAACGAAGTTGATGTTGAAGAATCATTGCTTCAACACTGGTGATCTTTGCTTCTTCCAGTACACTGGTATTAGTTCGCCTGTCTTCCCAAGTGATGTGTAAAAATTTTGGGAGACACCGTTGATGGAATCTTTTGAGGAGTTGGAGATGGTGTTTATAAGTGGTCCATGTTTCATAAGCATACATACAGTAAGGTTGGTAGTACAATAGCTTTGTAAACAAGCATTTTGGTTTCCCGGCAAATGTCCCGGTCCTCAAACACTCTGCACTTCAATCAGGAAAAAGCCGCACTCACAGAGCCCAGGCGATGCTGGATTTCGGCATCAGTGTTTGCCCTTGGGGAAAGATAACTTTCCCCAAGGTAGGAGAAGTGATCAACATTTTCCAACGTTACACCACTGAGTTTTATTTGTGGCACTGCAGAAGGGTTATTTTGTACTTGTTGGTGCAGCACTTTGGTTTTTTGGTTGTTGAGCGTTAGGCCAAGCTTTTCATAAGCTTCTGCGAAGATATTTAGAATGGTTTGGAGGTCATCCTCTGAGCGTGCACACACTACGTTGTCATCAGCATACTGAAGCTCTATGACGGACGTTTTCAGCCTGCTCAGATGGAATCTTTCCAAGGAGTTGGAGAGTTGCACGCTGACCAATGCACAGTCTTTGCAGTAAGGCTCTGTTCCCATGGCATGAGTAGTCACGACGACCGGTAGATTCTTATCTGCTGCAGCCTTCATCTGCCTTCACAGCCATTGTAACATACCGCTTGTTATCACCCGCCTGTTCTGCTGTTGAGGACTTTTGGATCATTCTTTGTCTAGCTCCTTCCCTTTGACCTTACAACCTTGGGGGATCCTGCTGGGAACGTGCAAGCCCACTCACCATGACAAGGTGATGATCCAGCAAGTGAGAGATGGAAGTCTAAAGCACATTTGACAATAACTAGGGGCTGAATTAATAACTAGAGTTTTTTTATTGTAAAATGCTTTTTATTTTTTGCCTTTCTGCCCTACAATGAGTCCTAAGGCACTCAGAAAACATAACAAATCTCAACTTGTTGGCATCCGTCTGCCTTGAGACACAATGGAGTATGCTTCCTGGGGTGAAGTCAAGCCATTGCGTTAGCAGCCCTGAAGTAACTTCGAAGGGGCAGCATGTATGGATGTCCTGGGTTGCCCAGAGGACAAGACTCCTGTCTCGGCCTCGCTGATATGGTCCAAAGGAAAGCAGAGCGATACGTTTGGCACCAACTTGGCTGCAGAAGTTGTCGGAAGGAAACGCACAAGGTGCCATCCAACCATCTTGGGCTCTACTCCAGATTTGTGTTGGGTTTATTCCTGAGCTTTTCCTTCTCTAGAAGAAGGTTTACGATCAGAGTTTTCCTTCTCCTAGATGGGCTACCTTCCCAGTCTGGCTGGCTCCATCTACCCCTCACTTGCTGCTACAGCACGTGGAGTAACCACCTTTGTTTGATACTATGTTTTTACCTACCACAGGGTGGTTGATTTTTAAACAGTGAAAGAAAAAAGAAAACACTATCCGAGAATGGTTACATAGATATAACGTAAGATTTTGCATGGACAAGTACATCTGTACATTATTCTCAACTTTTCTAATTTTTGTTGTGGGATGCGTATTCTTTGTATCTCTGTATGTGTGCCAGTTTTAATACTCTTGATTTGAATATGTTTGGATTAATATTGTGGTATGTCTTAGCAAGTCTATTAACAAATTAGACATAATTATAATGCATAATGTCTCAACAAGGCATTACACCCCCAGCATCTATCTGTCTTAGACAGTGTATTCCTATAAAGATGTTGTGGGGTCCAATATATCCAAAACATTTCTTTTTGCTGGATCAATTCTTAATTTTAAGTTGTAAGGAAATGATCATGTATAGATTCTGAAAAAATTTCCATTGCTTGGGTTGTATAGCACATTCTAATTCCCCATTCCATTCCTTTAGCCACCTGTGAAGACATCCAATGATGTCAAAGCACTCAGAGCAGATGGTTCCTAATTAGACATCAACAGGTGTTAGGACTGAAGATAATGCCATTCAGCATTCACTGGTAAATGATATTTAAAGTACAATATTGAAAATGGCCCAAATTGTTCGGCTGATCTAATGTACAGCTCCCACAGTCAACATACTATCACATAAATTTGAAACCTCATCAATTATTAAACTGTTGTAATGTAAACGTTATCTTTTCAACAGCCTGTACTTCCTTAAAGTTTCAGGAAGTAAGACATCACTAATCATCAAATAGGTTTCTGCTTTCCTATATATTCTAATGACCTCTTTTAACTTCTCAAATTCATTTATAATAATGTTTTTTAAGGTAGGTAGCCGTGTTGGTCTGACGTAGTCATAACAAAATAAAAAAATACACCTGAAGAAGTGTGCATGCACACGAAAGCTCATACCAAAATAAAAAGCTTAGTTGGTCTTTAAGGTGCTGCTGGAAGGATTTTTTAAATTTTGTTTCAAATGTTTTTTAAATTATTCTCTGGACTAGTAGAATGCAGTTTCAGTCTCAATGCTGAATCTGTCCCAGCTTCTTCTCCTTGGCAAAGCTTAAAAAGAAATGAATCAATTTTCCATGAGGGCAAGAAGCTGCTTCCCATTTGCTCTCTCAGGGACACCACACATTATCAAATGTGTTTCCCATCTTAATTATCTTAAAATATAGTCTAGAAGTTTGGAAATAAGTAGGTAGCATCACCAAACACCTCACTGGCTTCCAAACCTCCACTTTCCCTGACACACTGGCAAGGTTGTATTTTCCTTCAGTTATCTCTATTTATGATCACTTCCAATTATTTTTATTCTCTGAGGCTTTAGCTTCCTCAGTAGTGCTCTTCAGTAGAAGAAAGGTGGCTCATTTTAATCCTGTTATCTTACTGCACATAAATTTATTGAACTTATTTGTTTGAATATTAAATGTGGGTGTGGGTGTGGGTGTACACACACATACACAGACCTGAGAAATGAAGTAGGATTAATGAATCGGAGATCAGAGTGTGAAGTAAAAATGCATTAACATGCCTAATGCCTATATTCTTTTGCATTGCATATTTGAAGTTTGGTGACATTTACCTAGCTGTTGATTGCAATTCATAAGTGATAGTAGATAGATATGACCTGTTTTGTTTGTTGGGGTAACATATCTAGATCATTAATTATATCATCTATTCATATAAGTGAGGTATAGTGCCATGTTTGTCTTGCCATGTCAAAAATTGTACCAGTATGAAGAGAGCCTGATACTTTGTAGTCCTCTACATAGTAGTATGCAGATAGACTTATTGTATTTATTTATTTATGTGTTAATTTTTAAAAAGACCTAAGACATATAGAAATACAGTTACGGAATTCAAAAGTGGAGATAATAATTATTATTTTATTTATTTTTATACAGTATTCCACTTTCCCCCAGAACTGGAATTCAAAGCGGCTTACAAAAATTAAAGCCAATATGGATAAAACACTGATAACTAAAAGCATGTGAAAGATAATAGTTAAAATTAATTAAATTATAATATAATGTAAAAACAATTTTTTGTAACTTGTTTTATTTCAGAACCAAAACTGGTCTCTGCCACCATAGGATTACTCTCATTACTTGGAACTCAGAAGCCATCCTCTCTCTGGGTTCCTGCCCTCTTTATATTGTCTGAATACAGACTCTTCCTCTCTGTAGATACTAAACAAGATGGTCTGCTGTGAAGGGTGGTCCCATTAAGGAATTTCATGCTCAAAGCACCCGCATTTATCATTGCATGGTTGAAAAGAAGTTCCCTATGTAATGCTTCGTTCGGCAGTACCCATGTGCAAATTTTTAGTTTGCTAGTAATCAATCGTGGGGCTTTAAAATAATCAAAATCAATTAGAGAGAAACTTTGTAACACTAGTATGACAAAATGGTTTGTTTCAATTATACTAATGGGTCGCAGCTGGAATGAATTGATGGATGCCCCACTGAAATCAATGGAGCTGAGAATTGGCAGGAGTTCTGGAAAGCATCTCAGGAACTGTGCATTGTTGGAGGCAGCACCCATAACAGTGCTCCCAGCGACCATCTGCATCCTTCTTCTTAAAATTACCTTTTAAAGAAACATAAGAATTGCTTTGATTGACCAGACCAAAGGTCCTTCCAGTGCTTCAGCCTGTTTCTAACAGCACCCCGAAGGAGGCTTTTGGGCATTCATGAACAGGACATTTATATTCATAGACTTTTGTTTGTTTGTTTCTCAGCCACAAGGGACAAAACAGAGTTATAAAAGCATGAAAAAAATCAGGAGAGCAAAATACACACAAACAGCAGTCTCTCATAATAAAGCATATTACCTCTTAGGATGTCTGGGATAATAAGATAAAGTCTTTACAGATCTCTTTAAATTCTTTACAGATCTCCTTAAAACAAACCATATAGAATAGGATCTGGTTAATTTCCTTCTGGACAGAGTTAACATGATACAAGTGCCACCACTCAACTTCAGTGGCACCCAAAGCAGCATCTCTTCAGAGATGCAAGGTGGTGTGTGTGTACAGATAGAGAGCAGGTAGTCCTGTGACCCCTAGGATCTCTAGCCTCAACAGGAAGCTGAGCAACTGCTATTCTGCGCCTATCAGATGAACATATCTGAAGCACAACAGCACCCTAATTGTCTTTGTTGGTGCGAATCTAAGCAGAGCTTCTGAAGCTTATCTCAAGGCAGTAAGGGAGATTGGTATTTTACATAAGCAGCTCTTCAGGTAATCCTGTCCTAATCCATTCAGGGAAGCAAAAAGCCCAATTATGCTGCACAAATGACCTGTCTACACCAGTGCAAACCCTTAAGATGAATATTCATCACTTCTATCTGCATGCACAGTCAACTAGTGTTGCACCCTAGGTGGGTTGTGCTGTGATGACTCATCGATGAATAAACTGGTTTAGTTTAGTGCAATAAGGTCTATTAGACATCACGGAGTGATACAACGGGGAGCCAACATATGGTTGCCATTTTATGCAGCATCTATGTATTTCGCATATTAGCTAGTCTGACCATCATTCTCTCACCTTGTAACAGAATTTGAGATATTGTATGGATTCTGACTATGGAAAAGAGCTTGAAAGATCTAGAGCTCTTAATTTTTCAATAAGCCATTGAAACTCCTCCCTCCTCCTCCTCCTCCTCCTCCTCCTCTTCCCAGCTATTACACACATATTCAGCCTGCCTTGCATTATTGGATGCTTCTATTGGCCTGCCTTACAGAGCTGTTGCAAAGACTATTGTATTCTTGAATGTGAAGTGCCTTGAATATTGATTTGATATATTAATTAGTATAGTTATAATTAAAGCCACATTTATCATGCAGATGAATACTATTTATAGAAAAGTGTATTGTTCTCTGCACTTACGTTCTAATTTTGACCTGCACTTATGATGCATTTATTTGCATTTGGTATTTAATCAGGTGCACAGATGGTGCTAAAGAGCAGGTAGAAGTGGTTAATAACCTGTGAAGTTTAGGCAATTTCCCTCTGCCTATTGAGGAAGTTAGTATGTTGAGTACATGGGATTCCTGTATGACAAATTTGCATTGCCACAATAGTTTTCAGTCAGTCACTCTGTGAAAGTGCTTGGTTCAAGTGCTCTGCAGCTCTGTCTGTTTCTACCTTCCCAACACAACAGATGAATCATGCGATGCTCTGTATTTTTATTCATGCATATCCTACCTTTCTGCACCATGAATTCTTACGTCTTACTGACACCATCTGCTTCTTATGTCTAAACCAATTTATATTCCATTTCAGATGTTGTCCCCTATCCTCTTCTGCCTGACCTTGTAAATCCATCTCATGGTGTAGTCATATTAACAAATGCTTTCCTGAAACCTGGATGAATTATACTGATGGCTTCATCTTATCCATTCAATAATGTGTAGAAATGACCCTAATACATTTGTCACACATGATCTTCATTTAACTGGTTCATGCTGACCGACTCCTTACTAAATCATAACCTTAACTGAATTGCAATCTTCTTCTTTATAAATGTTTCCATTATCTTTTCCTCCATTAACATCAAAATGTAGAAGTCAGGGTTGCTGGATCTAGGTATCTTTCCGACAACCATAGAAGTCACTTGACAATCCGCTGTGCTCTGTATAGATGACAAGCCTCTTAAAGAAAAAATATTGAAGTCCTGCAAGGTGTAATAGTTGTATAAATGTTCACTGTAATGCATTAGAAGATGGCGGATTGCTTTACTGCTGGCATGAAGTGACACTGGGATGAATGACGGCACAGCCTTTCACAACGTGGCCAAATTATTGTGCTGTACAGGATGTATATAGCTGCAGCTAAAATTCAGTTAGTTGATTAGATGAAAGTTTAAAATATAATGAAGACCAAGATACCAAATCAATTGTACAGAGTGTACAGAGAAAGCAGACTTGTATCATCTTCACAGATGTAGTTTTAGCAAGTACTGTAAATCTAACACAAGTCTGGGGTGGAGAAGAATGAATTTAAGGCCCATCTTGGCAGAGAAATCTGCCAGTGCATTATAAGTGAGCAGCAAGTCCAAACTTGTTCTGAACGCGATAAGGAGCCATAAAAATGTTAAGAGGGTGCTCTTGAGAAGGAACAAAAAGTTCATAGATATAAATGATGAATCATAAGAACTGGTGGAGAAGGGCAAAAAGGCAAGGGAGGGTTAATAAAAGGGATATGACACCTGCAGTGTTACCTGCAGAATAGACTTCTGCTCATGCAACACAATGCACCTTTCTTTCCTCTGAAGCCCCAGCCCCAAATCTGCTCTAGGCAGCCAGGGGGATCATCTGGCGCAGACCAGGGGAAATTGGGGCTGCAAGGGTAAAAGTCATTGCATGACTGGAAGTCCATTTGCATGGTGTGTTGGGTGCCAACCTTAGAGATCCTACGTAACAACAGCAACAGAAAAAAAGTACAATTTTTGCAGGATACCTGGGTTTCAGTTTGCGTATTGGTTTTTCTGAGGTTTGATTAACATTTTGTTCATTCAGCATATGGCCTATATTATCAGCTTCACATATCTACCTCCTTAAAGGTGTTGGTGGGGGGGGCAGTTTTATGTTTCCAGTTTGTGGAATTGGTTGCAAGCGAAAGCTGTCATTGGCAATATTTATATTTTTGGAACGTTAGAGACACTACATGCTGTTAGAGTTTTAAAGCTAAATAACTCTGGTATCCCTGCTGTGATAAAGGGCACTGTTTTGTTGTTTACTGTGATTTATCACAGTATGTTGAACATTTACAATTTTTACTTTTTCGAAAGTACATGAAGAGGGAGCATTTTCCTTTTTAAAAAAAACAAAACATCAAATAAATATGTGACATGAATCCTGAAGAAACTTACATCAGTGTGGGACCCAGGTAGAAAAGAGGGTGGCAATGTTATCTTTTCAAATAATTATTTCTTCTAACCAGCAAATAGAGATAAGGTCATTCAGAGCTTTTAAATGCCAACAGTGACCAGCCCCAAGTCAAGAATGCGCCAAAAGTTAAGTCTAGAGTATTAGGCTGTAATCAACTCCACTTCACTGGGAGTAAGACCCACTAAATTCAGTGGGACTTCTGAATAGATATGGGGCAGTTTCACACTTTAATCACATCCACCACACATTTAAAGCACCCCGCCCAAGAATCGTAGGAGCTGTATTTCCTCCTGACACAGAGCTACAATTATTCACAACCCTAAACAAACTACAGTTATCAGGATTCTTTGGGAGAAGTCCAGTGCTTTAAATGTGTGTTCGGAGTGCTTTAAATGTGTGATGTGGATCTACCCAAGGCATCCCCACACTGCGGCCCTCCAGATGTTTTGGCCTACAACTCCCATGATCCCTAGCTAACAGGACCAGTGGTCGGGGAAGATGGGAATTGTAGTCCAAAACATCTGTAGGGCCGAAGTTTGGGGATGCCTGGTCTGCCCCATGGGATTGCGCTGTTATATGAGGACGTTTAGTGTTTACTACTGTACGTATGCAGCCCTATTATATGCTCCTAGCATTCCCCTGTTATATGCCCCAACTGCCCCTGTTAACTAGAAGCAGCCTCTGTCCTTATTTTGCTTTTTGGGTAAGGATTGTAAGAATTGTTTCTGTGTGTTTTTTTACTTCAGACTCATTAAGCACTCTACCTCTTATACTGAGATAATATTGGCCTGCTTTACAGGTCTCCTGTAGGATTTACTAAGGTGATTTTGAATATAGGTAATGTGCTGTTTTAAATGTTCCATAGTACTGTATATTGCAATCTGAAACACACCTTCTCTATACTCCTAGATATTATCAGTGTGGATGCTCATGGTAAGACAGCCATTGGTTGCTAGTGCAAGAGCACAAAAGCACCTAACATCATGTTCTAGGTTTAACCTGTCCTATGTTTCATCCCAGGGTGACTGATGGATTTATCATCTCCCAGCTTGCCTCTCACATTAGATAATTAACTTGGGTGATAAGAGAGGATGATTAGCGATAGCCAGTTCCTAATAGCTACTTCACACATTCAAGTAATAGCTGCAATTATCACATGATAATGAGTTGGAAGAATTATGAGAAACAGGATGATGCACTATTGCAGTACTAATATGCTGCTGGAATGCAGCCCAAATGCTCTCTGTTATGGCACTGGTGCCGCTGAAAGAGGCCAGGGATCCTGGTGACTCAATCTGAGCCATCAGTTTGAGAGTCAATCCTTATATTATGGGAATGGCATGGTTACTGATCCACCATAACCCTTCTCAAAGCTTGTGCATTATACAGCCACTCAAAAATTAAATTTCTTTGTGGTGGCACCCTGAATATGAAACACCCTTCCTTTGGGAGTTCCAAATTTCTTCTTCTTCTTCTTCTTCTTCTTCTTCTTCTTCTTCTTCTTCTTCTTCTTCTTCTTCTTCTTCTTCTTCATATTTATTTATTAAATTTGTATACTGCCTATACCCTAAGGTCTCAGGGCGGTTCACAGTGTCTACTTAAAAACTTTTTATCTGCTGGTGAAAAAAATAGGCAACTTTCCTACAGATTTTATTGGTATTAATGTGAATTTTCATTAACTGATCACTAATTATTTTTATGCATTGTATCACTGTTTTTTTATATTTGCAATCTCTCTTCCTGCCTCCACTGACTTGGGATCAGGAAAGACAAGGGGAAATTTCCTAAATAAATAAAATTTCTAAATACTTTTTGACATAATTGCGATTATTTAATGGGGAATATTGTGATTGGGTGACCTTTGTTCCTGTTCAGTCTTCTTTCCAGGTGCCAATAACAGCTGATGGACAACTTTTTAAAAACTAGACTTGGACCAGATGTCTGTGTTGTTGTTTTTTGTTAGGTATATAAAGGAGAATTCCCTTGGATGCCAAGATCCAGGTTTGGGGTGAGTACTCTTTGGTGAGAGAAGTCCAGCAGAGATTTACAGGTTTTTAGACCTTTAAAACATCCCTTTCTAAGCTGCCTCCAAAGTTCTCCACTTCCTATAGCATAGAAAGAGACTGTGCATTTGGTAAGTTAAAAATGGTTTACTTATAAACTCTTCAAAGATAAGATTCATCTATCTGCTTGATGCAAACACTGGAGCCTGATGTTAGTTTTCTTGCTGTCAGTGTTATGCCTCCATTTTGTTTTGCACAAAGAATTCCAGTTCTTCCAAGGATTTCATTTTAAGTTTGCTGTATTCTTAATACTTAACAGCCTTTTTGTTCGGAGCTGGGAGGTGGAAGAAGAGAAGGCAAGGCATATAAGCCATGGTCCCAAATTCTACTTGCCTTCCAGAACATTACATCTCCTGAAACTGCAGATTGCAGACAGCTCTCTGGCATGCTCTTGAACTGATGATGTTGTCTGTACAAAAACAAGCTTACAGGGATGCCGGTAGAAATGACCTCTGTGTTGTTGTTTTTCTGTGTGGCAATGTCAAAAGTTGTTTTGAAATATTTCATCCCCACCCTCCTGTTTTTAGGTTAAAATATGTCCACTAGGCAAAGGACTCAGAGGGAAAACAGAATGTTTTATATTACAATTTAAAAACCCCAAACACTTAAAAATGAAGCCTAAAGGTAAAGGTAAAGGGACTCCTGACCATTAGGTCCAGTCGTGACCGACTGGGGTTGCGCGCTCATCTCGCATTATTGACCGAGGGAGCCAGCGTATAGCTTCCAGGTCATGTGGCCAGCATGACAAAGCCACTTCTGGCGAACCAGAGCAGCACACGGAAACGCCGTTTACCTTCCCGCTGTAGTGGTTCCTATTTATCTACTTGCATTTTAATGCAGCCATAATGCAGCCATTAATGCAGCCATTAATGCAGCCATCTACAGGTTTACCACTCCCATCAGCCCATCACCCATTCCCACCCACCCCCACCACCCTCTGTATATATATAGGGTCTGACACTTCTGTTTCTAGTGTATCTGAAGAAGTGTGCATGCACACGAAAGCTCATACCAAAATATAAACTTAGTTGGTCTTTAAGGTGCTACTGAAGGAATTTTTTTATTTTACTTGCATTTTGACGTGCTTTCGAACTGCTAGGTTGGCAGGAGCTGGGACCAAGCAACGGGAGCTCACCCCGTCACAGGGATTCGAACCGCCGACCTTCTGATCAGCAAGAGTTGGGACATTGATCAGCTAACTAATCAAACTTTCGTCTAGCTCAGGACCAGGTTTCTTGAGAGACTATTATACCTTCTACACCCAGGAAGTCACTACGCTGATGAGACTTCTCAGCCCATCTCACAGACTTGCATTGGCATTTACAGCATATGTAGATTATACTATAGGTCTATGCCCTGAGTCTTTTCAATACCTCAACCACATTTAGCTCACCATCCTTACCCCAGTACCTATGTATGCATGTGAGCTGCAATCTAATGTATGGTTATTCTGCAAGAAACTCCACATAAATCAATATGACTAACAGTCCTGTCCCTGAGTTCTTGCATGTTGGCAGATTTAGACTGTGCATGCCTTATGTGGGGGCAGAGAGCATGATCGGTGTGTCTCACAGTAGGTGTTGTTAAGGGATGCTGTGGGAATTGCTAAATTCTCTTTTGTTTCTACTGGTATTGTTTTGCTTTCATCACATGATATTATGGCAACGCAGCATCTGCCAGCATAGAAGGACCATTGGATTGACCTGCTACAGTAATTCTGAAGAAATATGTTGAGAATCAGGGCATCAGGCTCTTGTTATCCAGTTTGTAACAGACTATTAATAGCATTCAGCATTCAGCTATTAATAAATCCACCAGAGGGAGCTCCCATGGACATCTAAATATAGATGTATATTAAAATAGGCAAAAAGAAAATCAGAATGAAAGGTTTCTTATGGAAAATAATGTTTTTTGCAGCTCTGCCCAATGTGATTCTATTGTTTGTTTTAAGTATATTTCTAGCATTCCAAACTAATGGGGTTTTTTATATGCTATAATATTTGAGCATTTGCAGCATAATCCTACACATCTTTTACTGATTCCATTGTTTTACTGCCAAATAAATATGCGCAGGTTTTTAACCTACTGGTAATACGAGATTATCATCATTATCTTATTGAAACCAAAACAATTAGAATAAAATTAAAAGACACTTCTGTATAATGAATTAGCAAAGGAATACAATTCAGAATAATATAGATTGTTCTAATAGAAATATGTATGAATTATTACTAATTATTGAGCATGATCCAGCTAAAGGTAAGCACTTTGAAGAGTAAAGTGCCTGTTATAGTTACGGCCATTTAATTTCATATAAGAGAGTGAAGCATGTGCTCAGTGGAGCTTTAAAGCACTTATAACTGAATTATGTGTATTATTTTTTTTGAGCACTAGTAAATAAAATTAAGCTTTTTATGAGACTGACATTATGGAGCAAATTATATGGCGTTGCCCAGATAGATGTACCAGGTCTTTGTCGCTAGAGATTTCCTGGGCATTTTATTTGATATTTGTTGTCTATTTCAGGATAAATAAGCATAAGAAGGAAAACAGTGGTCTTGAAGTTTCTCACCAATGGCAGATTGAGCAGACACACAGGTCAGTCACCTGGTCACAGTCTTCCACTACTATCCATTGTATTTCTATTTAAATTATAGTAATTATTTCCTAATTTGCATATATATATCTTAGATTCTAGAGGGTGGAGTGGGCTCCCAAACTCTTCCCCTTCCTCTGCAATAGGCTCGGGTCAGGGGGGAGGATTGTTTCATCTTGGAAGCTGAAATGGTTGTGTTGATAGAACGATTGCCATACAGCTACTGTACTTTGAATTCTGTAACTTTTACTATGGCCACATCCACTACTGCCATGCAACCCTCTGCAGGTTGGCCAATAGCTCACGCAGCCCTCGCATTTAAAACTCTTAGCTACTCCTGCCTTACAATATGAGTTATTTTTATTTTTTTGCAGATCTGCATAATGATTTTCTTCTTTTTAGGAGATCCCTAAGTGGCCACCCTAGGGGACATGGGTGGCACTGTGGTCTAAACCACAGAGCCTAGGGCTTGTCAATCAGAAGGTTGGCGGTTTAAATCCCCACGATGGAGTGAGCTGGAGTGAGATGGAGTGAGTAAATCCCCATTGTTTGGTCCCTGCTCCTGCCAACCTAGCAATTCGAAAGCACGTCAAAGTGCAAGTAGATAAGTAGATACTGCTCCGACGGGAAGGCAAACGGCATTTCCGTGCGGTGCTCTGGTTTCGCCAGAAGCAGCTTAGTCATGCTGGCCACATGACCTGGAAGCTGTCTGTGGACAAATGCCGGCTCCCTCAGCCAGTAAAGTGAGATGAGCCCCACAACCCCATAGTCGTTCATGACCAGTAACTGTCAGGGGTCCCCTTTAAGTGGCTCCCCTAAATAGATGCTGAGATACTTTCCCCCTGTAGAGTGTATTCCAAGTACCAGCTGTCTATGGATTCCAGCTCAATTGTTCGTTTTATTTGGCTAAAGTCAGCTTGCTTAATTTTGCTCCCAACTTTGGTTGAAGATAAAGCCTTCATGTAATAACAGGCTGAAAATTAAGCTTCAAGCAAATTATCTTTGGGGATTTGGAGGAATCTTATCTAGTTGGGAATTAATCCACATTGCTTGTTTTAGGGCTTTATCAGTCCCTCTGAGACTGTTGAAAAAGGAACTGTTTTCCAGAGTGGTACACACACACAGCCACAATGCACAATTGCTGATGAGAACAATAGGCACTTGAATATTTAAACTGCACACTAAGAGCAGCTGGCAAGCACCATACCAGAGCTTATAATAGAAAAATTTCCAAAACTCTAAAAGCTCCTTTGAAGACCTAGTGTGATTTTTCTTTCCCCACCACAGTGCTGAATCAGTAGCAGGAGAAGCTATATCCAGTGGAATTTCTTCTCCTTCTAGTTGATTCTCTCAGTGACCAAGTCAGGAAATACTAATCCAATGAGGTTAAGGGATACAGTGATCAGGTTCAAAGGATATCGGGCTTGCAAACCATTTAAGGCAGGCATCCCCAAACTTCGGCCCTCCAGATGTTTTGGACTACAATTCCCATCATCCCTGACCACTGGTCCTGTTAGCTAGGGATCATGGGAGTTGTAGGCCAAAACATCTGGAGGGCCGCAGTTTGGGGATGCCTGATTTAAGGTATAGCTTTTCAGGTACACCTTTTCATATCTTTGTGTGACTAGCAGCACCTGCCTACATTCTCTCTCCTGCACAAATATTTAGCAGGAAGAGGCAAAATGGGTATGTTTGGGGAGATTCTGGGGTTTTGGTAGAGCCTGGACTGCTTCACTTACTTGGATAACATGTTATCAATCACGTTTTACATCAACAAACATAATATAACCTTTGCATTTTTGAATTGCCCAAACATTCTTTTTGAACTTCCCATTTTCCCTTGTAAATACCCATTTTGGATGTGGCTGCCATTAAAAAACAACCTGCCCCTAGAGACTTATGTGCAAGCATAGTGGTGGCCATGATCTTGGTAGATGCTAGAGAATATGTCTGGGCAAAGAAGCAAATGCTCTTGCCTTTATTGCAAATAGCTTAAAGCTTGTCCTGCTTTTCTTTTTCTTGGCCTCATCTTCGAGTATAGTATTACACAACCTCTGCAGAAACTGATCTTATACAGCAAGTTTAAAACTGAGAAAAATGACTGTGTGTTAGTGAGGAGGAAAAACAGGAAAGTAAAGTCTCTGTGGAAGATGTTAAAAAATATTATTTTCCTGCAATCTAAAGTGGCGCCATTCAGAATTCTACAAACTCAGGCTGTCACTTCATTCCTGTATTACATTTCCTGTATTACTTGGGAAATGACTGTATGGCTTGAGACGTGATCCCACACACCCTTCTCAGGATGAGGACTTTGAAATCCCAATGCATATAACATAAAAAGTGGCAGCCTGGTCTAGCCATTTTTTGGCAATGGACCATAGCTCAGTGGTGAGGCACATGTTCTGAACAGAGAGGTTCCCAGGTCCAATCCCCTGTCATCACTCATTACAGGTAGAAGGTGATAGGCATGTAGCAAGTGATAAGATCCCAGAGAGAGCTGCTACTATCCAAATAAACAATACAGGGCTAGATTGACTAATGGGCCAATATGGTATTGGGCAGCTTCTGGTCATGAGAAAGGTCACATTTCTAGATACCCTAAATGACCACCTTATAACAGTTGGGCATGGAACTGACCAGAGGGGAGGTGACCCTGGACTTAATCATAAGTGGGTGCACTGTGAGGTGTAAGTGTTGGTAAATTGATTGGAAACAGTGATCACGGTGCTATCAGAGTTATAATCTATGTAAGTGGGCAATTGCCAACATAGTCCAACATTTGGGTTCAAAAGAGGCAAGTTCTCAGAAATAAGGGGACTGGTAAAAAAAAGAAGGAAAGGAAAATTGAAAGGAAAACCACATGGATAGAAGCTCAGTGAGAATGCATACTGCAGATCAGGACAAATACACACCAAGTCCAAGAGGATACCAGCCAGCCAACAAAATCAATGGTGCTTTTAATGGCAAAAAGGCTTCCTTCGGGAATCAAGATTTGGAAAGTACTAAGGAAGTAATATAAAGAAACGGCAGTTGGGAGGGAATGGAGGAGGATGATAGAGATTTATGTTAGAAGATTGATTTTATATCTTTTTTATTGTAGTGTTTGTATTTTGTTTTGTTGTGCAAATTGTGTATGTTTGTGTTGTATGTTTTGTTTTATAAAACCAATAAATATATATATATTTAAAAAAAGGCTTCCTTCAGAAAATGGAAGTAAGGGTCAGCCCCAGGCTTCAGGGGTCTTTGGCACATTCTTACCAGTAACCCTTCCTGCCTCATAGCCTTGCCACTGCTGCCTCCAATCGTCCCCCCAACCACAAACACCCACTTACTTTTTTTTAAAAAAAATATTGTTGTAACTGTGGTGGCAGCACGGCTGGCTTCTCTGCCACCTCTGTTGGCACTTGGGTTCTGAGAAAGAACCAAGGGGATGCTTCTTCTCAGAGCAGAAGGAAAGTAAGATAGAACTGGTACATTGTGTGAGATGGCCAGAATAATGTGCCACCAGTGCAGTTTGCTATGGAGGCCTAATGAGACTTTTAAAATTTGGATTGTTATTTTTCAAGTTGCTCCAAATGCGAGGCTCTGAGAAAGGACCTTCTCAAAGCCCAGGTGAGACAAGGAGGTAGAGGGTGGAGCTGAACCCAGCAATGGATAAGTGGGCAGAAGGCTGGGCCCTCTACCAATTCCTGATTTTGCCAACCACTGGTGCTAAGTCTGATGGAAGCCTTGCCCAGATGAGAACAAAAAGGAGTGCTAACTTTTTCAAAAGAAATGCAAGCAGGCAATAAGACTTTTTAAAAAGAATATAACATTGCTAAAAAACATCGTGAAAGCAGGAAAACCAACTAGCAAGGTGGATGATGAAGTAAAAGGTGTGCTTAAGGAGGAAAATGAAATTGCAGAGAAGCTGAATGAAAGCTTTGCATCTGTCTTCACTGTGGTTGATATAGGGCAGGTCCCTATACCTGGACTAACCACCTCTGGATGAGAGTCTGAGGAACTGAAGCTAGCTGTGGTGACAAGACACAAAATTCTGGGCCTTAATGAGAGAATAAAAAATAATAATGAACAAATCATCAGATCTGGAATCCACCCCAGAGTTCTTTAAAAAATCAGATGTGGAACTGCTAACAAAAATACCTTACTTGTTGTCACCAACATCAGCTTCCATAACCTGAGAACTGGACAGTGGCCAACATAGCAGACATTTTTGAAAGGGAGCTGGGAGTATAGATTCTGGTTAGCCTAATCACTACTTTGGGAAAGCAGTAAAGTGGCCAAGTTTGCTAATAGGCATGGGGAAGGAATCTGGTTCGGTTCACGTTTTAATGCAAAGTTACCTAATTTGCACTTGCCCAAATCAATATGCAAACTGGAAGATAGCTATGCTTTTAATTGCACACTTCTTTGAATTTCACAATGCAACAAAACACTGTACAGTACAAAAATGCATATGCTAAGAGAAAATGTATAGTAAACATCCCTGTTACCATTTTGCTGAAGGTATGAATAGATAAATAAGTTCTGAGATACATAGAAAGGTTTTTGGTTTGATCCTGCAGGTCTCTTCTTATATTCTTAGCAACTTATGTATATTTTTCCTGCATAAAATGATTCAGTGTTCTCATTCCTGGGTTTAAAAACTACACCAAAATGTTTGGTGAAATGTAAGAATGTCTCGATGAACCGTCACAGCCAAAGGAAGCAACGAAAGTAGAGGAGAGAGTATTGTGAAGAGAAATTACAGCAGCGCAACAGAGTTAGCAAGGGAGCCATCTTGCAGAATATGTCACAGCTGTGCCCCGTGCAGCTGTGCAAGTTATTTTGCTCCCTTAATTATAGGACTGTGCAGGATGTTCATTAGGCATCAGCCACCCTCTCTTAGTCACAGAAACAAGGTGGATTCTCAATATGCTGTGCAAAGTAGGAATGGTTCTTTCCATAAGGGGGCTAATGTGTGAAGGGATGTTAGTCTAAGCAATTATGAAATATGCCACGGGTCTGCAAAATATATTTTGCCCTGGTCTATAAAAAAAAAGGTAATTTTGCTGCATAAAAAAGAAGTAAAATAATAGGTATAATGTGTTCATATTTTGTTATTCACATTTTTGTAAGAGTTTCAAATACTGGTATGTACAAATAACATACACAGCCATTTCCAGCGAGGGTGTTGTGGTTCTCTTTTGAAGCGAAAACAACAAAGAGCCCTGTGGCACCTTAAAATCTAACAAATTTATAAAGGCATAAATTCATTGACCACAATCTGCTTCATCTGTTCCAGTCTATGCATGGTATTCAGTGCTAGTCCTTGTCAGACTAGACCCGCTGAAGTAAATGGACATGACTAATTTAGGTTCATTAATTTCAGTGGGTCTACTCTTGAGTAGAACATCCTTGAATCTCTTTTAAGGTTCTAAAACCACTTATGGTTTAAATACAGTATGTATAATTGGAGCTAAATTATTTATATGCATCCTCTAGAGAGCCAGTGTGGTGTAGTGGTTAAGAGCGGTAGACCCGTAGTCTGGGGAGCCGGGTTCGCGTCTCCGCTCCTCCACATGCAGCTGCTGGGTGACCTTGGGCTAGTCACACTTCTCTGAAGTCTCTCAGCCCCACTCACCTCACAGAGTGTTTGCTGTGGGGGAGGAAGGGAAAGGAGAATGTTAGCCGCTTTGAGACTCCTTCAGGTAGTGATAAAGCGGGATATCAAATCCAAACTCTTCTTCTTCTTCTTCTTCTTCTTCTTCTTCTTCTTCTTCTTCTTCTTCTTCTTCTTCTTCTTCTTCTTCTTCTTCTTCTTCTCTAGGGCTGCCACATTACAGTGCAATCCAGGCATGTTTACTCAGAAGTAAGCCCCAGTGAGTTCCATAGGATTTACTCCCCCATAAATGTGTATAGAGTTGCAGTCTTAATCATCTTACTATTAACAATTATCAGAGTGCTGAACACTCACAAACATCCCTTTCCTTTTATAAACACCTCTTTACTGTTGAATCCTTCCTTCAATTTTTTTTAAAAAATGATATACTGTATGTATAAACATTTAAAAGTATATAAATGTGTACACTTTTCAGTAAATATGGTTCCTAAAGCAACTTACAATTAAGTAAACTTACAAAATAAGTAAACAGAGGTGTGTTATGTATGATGGAGAGAGGAAGTGGGATGATATTTTCCTGTTGCTATTCTACCTTCTTATTTTTTTTAGTTGCCACACCATGCTTAGTTAGATTATTTTGTCCATGTATTTTTCACTAAAGCCAATTGCCAAATCTTCTCACACACAAAACGAACAGTCAGTATTCTGATGACAACAGAGAGTAGTACAGCTTTGTTATTTCCGCACAACTTCAATTTCTACACAACTTCAGCAAATACTGGGGCATCTGCTACAGCTTGGAGTAACTGATGGCTGTCAGATTTTGAAGGGAGCATTTTAGGTGTTAGTCTACAGCAGGCATCCCCAAACTTCCGCCCTCCAGATGTTTTGGACTACAATTCCCATCCTCCCCAACCACTAGTCCTGTTAGCTAGGGATCATGGGAGTTGTATCTGGAGGGCCGCAGCAAGGGGTCAGCAACCTTTTTCAGCCGTGGGCCAGTCCACTGTCTCTCAGACCATGTGGTGGGCCGGACTATACAGTATTTTGAAAAAAAATGAACGAATTCCTATACCCGCTAATTATTATTATTATTAATACCTCGCCCATCTGGCTGGGTTTCCCCAGCCACTCTGGGCGGCTTCCAACAAAATATTAAAATACAATAGTCTGTCAAACATTAAAAGCTTTCCTAAACAGGGCAGAGATTATTCCCTAAATAACCCAGAGATGCGTTTTAAATAAAAGCACACATGCTACTCATGTGAAAACACCAGGCAGGCCCCACAAATAACCCAGAGATGCATTTTAAATAAAAGGGCACATTCATGTAAAAATACGCTGATTCTCAGACCATCTGGGGCCTGAATGAGAAGGCGATTGGGCCACATCCGGCCCCCGGCCTTAGGTTGCCTACCCCTGGTCTACAGCTTACATTGCTCGTGTGTGGCATCACACATGCATCGTGTGATGTCACATCTCCCAACACCGTGCAGGCCAGTGCGACCTTGCACCAGGCTGTCCTGGTCCCTGTGGCATCTCCTGGCACTGTGCAGGTCGATTCAGCCTCCCGCAACATCACAACAGTCCCCCTCAACATGGCGCTGAAACCCCTTCAAACAAATATGTAGGGGCATAAGGCACCTCCCCCCTTCATGGATCAATGCCTTGTCGTGGCGAAGGGGCTTGAATAACTCGGAGAAGCTATGAGCTATGCCATGCAGGGCCACCCAAGATGGACAGGTCATAGTGGAGAGTTTTGACTAAACGTGATCCACCTGGAGAAGGAACTGGCAAGCCACTCCAGTATCCCTGCCAAGAAAACTCCATGGACAAAGACAACAGGCATATAAAAGTTATGACGCTGGAAGATGAGCCCCTCAGGTCGGAAGGCGTCCAACATGCTACTGAGGAAGAGCGGAGGACAAGTACAAGTAGATTCAGAGCTGATGAAGCGGCTGGGCCAAAGCCGAAAGGACGCTCAGTTGCGGATATGCCTGGAAGCGAAAGGAAAGTCCGATGCTGTAAAGAAAAATATTGCATAGGAACCTGGAATGTAAGAACCATGGATGGAGGTAAGCTGGATGTGGTCAAAAATGAGATGACAAGAATAAATATCGACATCCTGGGCATCAGTGAACTAAAATGGAAGGGAATGGGCGAATTCAGTTCGGGTGACTATCATATCTACTACTGTGGGCAAGAATCCTGTAGAAGAAATGGAGTGGCCCTCATAGTCAACAAAAGAGTGGCAAAAACTGTATTGGGATGCAATCTCAAAAATGACAGAATGATCTCGATACGAATCCAAGGCAGACCTTTTAACATCACAGTAATCCAAGTTTATGCACCAACTACCGGTGCTGAAGAAAGTGAAATTGACCAATTCTATGAAGACCTACAACACCTTCTAGAAATGACACCAAAGAAGGATGTTCTTCTCATTACAGGGGATTGGAATGCTAAAGTAGGGAATCAAGAGATAAAAGGAATAACTGGCAAGTTTGGCCTTGGAGTTCAAAATGAAGCAGGGCAAAGGCTAATAGAGTTCTGTCAAGAGAACAAGCTGGTCATCACAAACACTCTCTTCCAACAACACAAGAGACGACTCTACACATGGATATCACCAAATGGGCAGCATCGAAATCAGATTGATTATATTCTCTGCAGCCAAAGATGGAGAAGCTCTATACAGTCAGCAAAAACAAGACCTGGAGCTGACTGTAACTCAGATCATCAGCTTCTTATAGCAAAATTCCAGCTTAAACTGAAGAAAGTAGGAAAAACCACTGGGCCAGTAAGATATAATCTGAATCAAATCCCTTATGAATACACAGTAGAAGTGAGGAACAGGTTTAAGGATTTAGATTTGGTGGACAGAGTGCCTGAAGAACTATGGATGGAGGCTCGTAACATTATACAGGAGGCAGCAACGAAAACCATCCCAAGGAAAAGGAAATGCAAGAAAGCAAAATGGCTGTCCAACGAGGCCTTACAAATAGCGGAGGAGAGGAGGCAAGCAAAATGCAAGGGAGATAGGGAAAGATACAGGAAACTGAATGCAGATTTCCAAAAAGCAGCAAGGAGAGACAAGAGGGTCTTCTTAAATGATCAATGCAAAGAAATAGAGGAAAACAATAGAATGGGGAAAACCAGAGATCTGTTCAAGAAAATTGGAGATATGAAAGGAACATTTCGTACAAAGATTACCATAATCAAGGACAAAAGTGGTAAGGACCTAACAGAAGCAGAAGACATCAAGAAGAGGTGGCAAGAATACACAGAGGAATTATACCAGAAAGATATGGAGGTCTCGTACACCCCAGGTAGTGTGGTTGCTGACCTTGAGCCAGACATCTTGGAGAGTGAAGTCAAATGGGCCTTAGAAAGCACTGCTAATAACAAGGCCAGTGGAAGTGATGATATTCCAGCTGAACTATTTAAAATTTTAAAAGATGATGCTGTTAAGGTGCTACACCCAATATGCCAGCAAGTTTGGAAAACTCAGCAATGGCCAGAGGATTGGAGAAGATCAGTCTACATCCCAATTCCAAAGAAGGGCAGTGCCAAAGAATGCTCCAACTACCGCACAATTGCGCTCATTTCACACGCTAGCAAGGTTATGCTCAAAATTCTACAAGGCAGGCTTAGGCAGTATGTGGACCGAGAACTCCCAGAAGTGCAAGCTGGATTTCGAAAGGGCAGAGGAACCAGAGACCAAATAGCAAACATGCGCTGGATTATGGAGAAAGCTAGAGAGTTCCAGAAAAACGTCTACTTCTGCTTCATTGACTATGCAAAAGCCTTTGACTGTGTCGACCACAGCAAACTATGGCAAGTTCTTAAAGAAATGGGAGTGCCTGATCACCTCATCTGTCTCCTGAGAAATCTCTATGTGGGACAAGAAGCTACAGTTAGAACTGGATATGGAACAACTGATTGGTTCAAAATTGGGAAAGGAGTACGACAAGGTTGTATATTGTCTCCCTGCTTATTTAACTTATATGCAGAATTCATCATGCGAAAGGCTGGACTAGATGAATCCCAAGCCGGAATTAAGATTGCCGGAAGAAATATCAACAACCTCAGATATGCAGATGACACAACCTTGATGGCAGAAAGCGAGGAGGAATTAAAGAACCTTTTAATGAGGGTGAAAGAGGAGAGCGCAAAATATGGTCTGAAGCTCAACATCAAAAAAACCAAGATCATGGCCACTGGTCCCATCACCTCCTGGCAAATAGAAGGGGAAGAAATGGAGGCAGTGAGAGATTTTACTTTCTTGGGCTCCTTGATCACTGCAGATGGTGACAGCAGTCACGAAATTAAAAGACGCCTGCTTCTTGGGAGAAAAGCAATGACAAACCTAGACAGCATCTTAAAAAGCAGAGACATCACCTTGCCTACAAAGGTCCGTATAGTTAAAGCTATGGTTTTCCCAGTAGTGATGCATGGAAGTGAGAGCTGGACCATAAAGAAGGCTGATCGCCGAAGAATTGATGCTTTTGAATTATGGTGCTGGAGGAGACTCTTGAGAGTCCCATGGACTGCAAGAAGATCAAACCTATCCATTCTTAAGGAAATCAGCCCTGAGTGCTCCCTGGAAGGACAGATCGTGAAGCTGAGGCTCCAATACTTTGGCCACCTCATGAGAAGAGAAGAATCCTTGGAAAAGACCCTGATGTTGGGAAAGATTGAGGGCACTAGGAGAAGGGGACGACAGAGGACAAGATGGTTGGACAGTGTTCTCGAAGCTACGAACATGAGTTTGACCAAACTGCGGGAGGCAGTGCAAGACAGGAGTGCCTGGCGTGCTATGGTCCATGGGGTCACGAAGAGTCGGACACGACTAAACGACTAAACAACAACAACAAGGCACCTCCAGCCCCTACAGTCGATGCACCTGACATCTTCATAGCACAGAGCTGCTAACTATGGCTCTGCAAAGGTTGAATTTGAAGAGCAGCTATTATAAAGCTGGTTGTTATCGCAATTAGTATGCAGAGGACTTTGAACTTCCTCACATCCGCTAACCAGTTATCCTATGGACATTTAAAATCAGGAGCTTATTGATAATGGCAGATGGCAAGTGTTTTATTAACCACTGGCCTTATACACACCACAATGAAACAGAAAATTGCAGGAGAGCACCTGCAGCTGGGTGATGATTCAGACTGCTGAGTTACAAGAACTGAAACAGGCGCAGTAGTTAGAAAATGATCATTTTTCGCACAATCCAGTACTAATGTCCAAGCAGTAAATAGAAATCAATGTGTTGACAGATAAGCCCACATATGCAAATGAGAAAATAATGCAAGCTAGATTTAAATGTGGCAACGTAAGCCTTTACAAAATGACCTTCAAAGATGCACGTTGGGAACAATAGAGTAAAAAGAGGAGTTTTGCTGAATCTAGCAGATCTTGCGCAAGCATCAACTAGAGCAGGCATAGGCAACCTTGGCTCTCCAGATGTTTTGGAACAACAACTCCCATGATCCCTAGCTAACAGGGCCAGTGGTCAGGGATCATGGGAGTTGTAGTTCCAAAACATCTGGAGAGCCAAGGTTGCCTATGCCTGAACTAGAGCGATTCTGGCAAATATTTCAGGTTGCATTTTCTGCATCATCTTGAAACTCCAAATGGACTCCAATTAATAGGTGTGAAAGTAATAAGGGATTCAGGATCTTCATAATATATTTACCATATTTGAGAGGTTAATTAAGAAATCTATACACCTGCTATGGTTCTCGAAAATCTACAGTTGCCACTGTTTTTCAAGAAAGGTTCTTGCATCTTTAACAATCACACAACAGGCAGGTGTTCATTGTGTAGCTTTTCCTCCCAAATGCACCTGTTAAAATTTCTCGCTAGCACAGACCAGTCATTAGATACAGGCATTCCTGTATGGAACACATTACTGCAAGCAGTTACATGGGAGAAAAATTATAGGCACAATCTAATCAAAGCAAAGTACTTTTGAGCCCAATTTTGTTTACTTGGGCCGAGGACCCATCAAGTTCAGTGGGAATGGGACTTACTCCCAGAAAAGTGTATAGGACTGTGGCTTTCATAGCCATTGATTCCAATGGAAGAGATTTGCAATGCAACCCTAAGTGTGTTTATTTAGATTATAACAGAGTTTGCTTCTGAATAAGATTGTTTAGCATCACAACCTTTATGCAATGCTTAAAACTCCCATTGAAATCAACAGGACTTGGAGTTAGTACAGAGTTTTTATTTTCAACTAATAAAACTTTGAAGCCCAGGAAGCGAGGGGAAGAAGCCAACACCATATTGACCATTTAATAGTCTGAAGGCCATTTGAGATCCAATGTTCATTGTTTGACAGCCATATATCTCTGGTGAGTGACCCCTTTCCCAGCCTGGATATGCTTCTCAGCTCTTTGTTATTTTTTTATTATTTTCTTCTAGACTGTAAATAATTGAAAGCAGGTACATGGAGACCTGCCAATGGATGGACAGATCGGTGCCAGAAAACCCTGGAAGTTCTGTCCTTTCACTGAACAGAAAGGGATACTAATGTGCTTTTCAGTATAGTGCTTCTGTCCGGAATTTTGAGTGGGCTGTTGCCAGAACGAAGCTTTTAAGATGTTCCCTAGTAAATTAATGGGTCCTGTTTTTGGTCAAAGTTTGGGTAAAAAGCTATTTACAACATCTAATGCATAAACTGTGTGGTCACAGCATGTCTGTAAGTCAAATAATCTTAATCAATTACTGGTAGCTATGTGAAGCAAGGTTGCCAACATTTGATGTCAAAAATTCTGCCTCCTTGCAAGGGGCAAGGAACACGGTGAAACTGGCTGTTGAAAATGTTTGTACTATCTTGATCCCAATGCTATTCAGCATCTATATCAGGCACCCCAAAACTTCGGCCCTCCAGATGTTTTGGACTACAGTTCCCATCATCCCTGACCACTGGTCCTGTTAGCTAGGGATCATGGGAGTTGTAGGCCAAAACATCTGGAGGGCTGCAGTTTGGGGATGCCTGATCTATATGAAGCTCTTGGAAGACGTCATTAAGAGCTTTGAGTCAAAGCGTCAGCAGTCTGTTGATGACATTCTGCTCTGTTTCTCTGTAACATCTGAATCAAGATAGCCGGTACATGACCTGAACACCAGCACCTGGGTTCAGCGATTGCCAAAACCAGAAAATGAATCATTATACGATGGAGACTCACTCTGTGGGTAAGTGATTCCCAGCTCCAGGAACTAGGAAGTTTCTCATGAACGGGTTTCCACTTCCCCTGAAAGAGCAGCCTCATCATTTGGGGGTGCTCTGGAGGCAACACAGTCAGTTAAAGCTCAAATGACCTTGATAGCGAGGAGCACCAACCACAGCTGCTGCAACAACTATGCACTTTTCCTACATAGGGATTGCTCAGCCACTCTGATTCATGCATTAATAACCTCATGATTGGATGGCTGTAATGCTCTACCCTTGTGATTGGTTCGGAAGTTGTAGCTAGTGCAGAATTCAGCAGCTGGAGTACTGATTGGAGCATTTGACCATGCCAGGGACAGGCTTTGGTAATATGGCACCCTGAGCGAGGACAGAATTTGGCAGAATTTCTTATTTTCACAATACAGTGGTACCTCTACTTACGAATAACTCTACTTACGAATGGAGCTCCGTCCGCCATCTTGGATGTGGTTTAGATAGGATTTTTTCTACTTACGAATTTTTAGATAGGGTTGCTTCTACTTACGATTTTTTTTCTCCCAATGCATTCCTATGGGATTCGACTTACAAATGTGCGTTCGGGACGCATTAAATTCGTAAGTAGAGGTACCACTGTAAATCCTTTTGGTACAGTTGCTTTTTATGGATCTTCTCAGTAGGTACGTATATAAATATGTAGTAGTGGTAGTAGTAGTAGTATTTTGCACCTCCTTGGCTCAGCGCTCTGGGGTGGGGGTAAACCACTTGTACTGCGCTAAAACCAGTGCTAGTCATGCACGTATTACACCTTTGTTGATGGAACTTTACGGTCCGCCAGCCCCACTACAAAATGTTATGCCTCCACTTCCCTGCTCCTCTCCCCGCCACTCCCATCCTATCCTTTTATTTTTGGCACCAGTCCTCTTCTCCTCTCTAATAACAGTGGCAGCCCTGGTGGTTTCTCTGGCAGTCACCCCATCTCTTCACTGCTTTACCTTGTCTCACTTTGAGAAAAGGCCAGTGGCTTATTTCTCACTCTTCAGAGAAAGGCCTGGGTGAACTGGCTAGGAGAGTGGCTGGCAGCTCATCCACACATACTTTTTGCCCTGCACTTTCCCTAGGAAGAGCTCCATTTCATGTGGCAGACAGGAGAGCTTCATTGTGAGGAACATCTGACACCACAAGGGAAATCATTCTCCATAGAGGTCCACTTCCATTCACTTTTCCTTGCATATTTGAGCCATTTTCAGACACAAGACATCATGACCATTGTTTTGCGCTAACTTTATTCATATACTGATAGAGTACACATATGCATTAGTAGCATTTAAGGTTAATAATCTCCTTTCCATAAAAGAGCTATATGTATGTACAGCCTTAAAATGTTTTTATTGCCGCCACAGGACTGTTGTACTTTTATAAACTACCTCATTTACAAATAATACCTTAAAAACTGTGCCAAATGGCATATTGTTCTTTTGCCACTCCTTCTTTTACACATTGTACCAGCTGTACAAGTTTTAGATGTATGTGAGTGCGAGATATGCATAGATATGAAACTAAAACAATACAGGGTGTGATCCAGCCAAAGCGAGACACTTTTGACCCGCCAATTTTGATGTGATTGAAATGTTTATGCTGAACTCTTACCAGTGAAATTAATAGGACTTAAATGTGCTTAACTAGACATAGATCATGCCCATTGTCCATTCACCAGACCCAGGCAATGGTAACAACATCGGCTGAAATCCAGTACACAGTTACCTGAGAGTAAGTCCCATTGAATTCAGTGGGACTGACGTCTGAGTAGACAAGAATAGGATTACATCGATAGTTGCGTTTGGATTAACCTATAGCCAAGCTCTACAAACAAACAAACAACACCAAATTACATTTTGTAGGCTGGGCTTTTGTCTTTTCTGTAGTTTCCACTTTTCACATTTGAAAAACAGTGGAAGTATGATTCAACAAGGATATTCTTTTACATTCAAAAGTTTCTCTCTCTCTCTCTCTCTCTCTCTCTCTCTCTCTCTCTCTCTCTCTCTCTCTCTCTCTCTGTGTGTGTGTGTGTGTGTGTGTTTTAAGAAATAAGATGTCACAGAAATCAAAATGTCTCTTCTCTGAAGTCATCTTATTTGCTCCTTTTCCTTTTGGTTCACTGAGATTTCAATGCCTTCCAGGCACCAGCCAGTACTATTCTGTCACCTTCCAAACACCAAGGGCATGGGAATGCCAAAGTTAAACATTTTTGTACCCTGTTAATTCTAATGGAAGAATTAAGTACAAGCCAAATAAAAGAATTAATGGTGTGCTTAGCTTTCACAAGTGAAATCACTGTTGATTTAGCAATGGTGGGAATTGCAAAAGAAAAGGTAGCCTGTCCGCCCCCCCCAAAAAAATAATAATAATCCTGCTTTGATATAAATGTATCTCAGCATATCCTAAGCATGGGAATGATCACCCAAAGCAAAGTTCTTTTAAATCCCACTGCTTTCCACAAGAGAGATAAGCATGCAGTTCTCTCCATAACTCTCCCCCATGAAGGTCAGCGGGGCACATGTGCATTTCGCTTTGGCTAGATTATTAGCTCATGCTTACTTGGAAGTAATTTCTATTTATTTTCACTAGGAATCACTTCCAAATACTAAAGTTTTCTAGGGCAGACCTACACAGAGCTGTTTATTTCAGTTGACTATGGAGCACATATCTTTGCATGAGATTAGGCAATTGTATCCCCTGGATATGGGGAGATTATATATATATGTATGTATGTCTTCCCCAATGATGGTATGACTATTATAAATGTGATGTTCCATGCAGATTCTTTGTGTGCAAGACATAATAATTTAGCTGTTCCTAAATTCCACTGGAATGGATGGATTTTCAGTGTTTGGTTCATGGGATGCCACGTGTTGATTTCAAAGGGGATTAAAGCATCTCCTTTTTGTTAGTTTACTCAAACTATTATTACTGAAGCTGAATTTGGCTTGTTTTGCTGTGTATGTGTGTTCCTCTTTGTTTCTTCATCTAATTGACCTCATCATACATATTTTAATTGCATTTTGATGTTGTAACTCACTACTTTTCTGAAGTTACTGGAGACAAAGCCACTTGAATGTTCTAGTAATGCTTAAAGGTAAAGGGACCCCTGATCATTAGGTCCAGTCGTGACCGACTCTGGGGTTGTGGCGCTCATCTCGCGTTATTGGCCGAGGGAGCCGGCGTACAGCTTCCAGGTCATGTGGCCAGCATGAGAAAGCCGCTTCTAGCGAACCAGAGGAGCACACGGAAATGCTATTTACCTTCCCACTGTAGCGGTACCTATTTATCTACTTGCACTTTGACGTGCTTTTGAACTGCTAGGTGGGCAGGAACTGGGACAGAGCAATGGGAGCTCAAACTGCCAACCTTCTGATCGGCAAGCCATAGGCTCTGTGGTTTAATCCACAGCGCCACCCGCATCCCTTCTAGTAATGCTTACTCATATGTAAATGTTTTGGAAAGGCATGCAGTGACCCAGTAGGTACAATTTGACAACAATTTAATAGGAACAAAGGCTGCAATCCTATGCACACTTATTTGGGAGCAAGCCCTGTTGCAATCGATGAAACTTGCTTCTGAGCAGGCATATAGGATTGTGCTGAATCAAAAAGACTCCACTTAACCACAACCTTCTTTTCAGTGGCCCTTTGTGGCAACTAACTTTTTCTGGATTATGCCCAATCCAGCAACAGAGATCACGCGCATGGAAGCAGCTTTTCATGCATGTAATCAATGTAGATGCACAGCTGAACAAGGAAGAAAATCAGATCTGTCAGAATTTATTAGTCAATCCCCAATAGATTATGATAATTAACAATATCAGTTGTACAGCACTTTTGAGTGCACAAAGTGCGCCATACATATTATATTGAATTGTTGCAGCAATCCTGGAGGGCAGGTGACTATTACCGCACATTGGCTGTGAAAGTGCTGAGGCCTATGGCCATCTAGTGAGTTCATGACAAAGGCAAGATTTGAATTGGCATCCTGTAGCTGGACAATCTCCTGACGCATTTTCCAATGCACATTCCCAAATGGGATAGGGAAGCTTAGAGAACTGGATTTTGGTCAATCACACAACACACACACACCCCGACTAATATGAGGATCAGAATGTAATTATCTTTTGGATTTTGCATTTCCATGAACCTTATGATAGTGTTCTTAGCTCAGCAAATGCACCAAATTGCATTAAAAATGTGCACTTGAGATAAAATACACATAGAAATAAATTGCGATAATATATAAATATGAATCTTAGTGTGAATTTCTTTTTTTAACTATTAATGGATTAATACAGAAATGGGCTGAAATGGATTTCTGGATTAACATGTGCAAAACCAGGCATCCCCAAACTTCGGCCCTCCAGATGTTTTGGACTACAATTCCCATCTTCCCCGACTACTGGTCCTGTTTGCTAGGGATCATGGGAGTTGTAGGCCAAAACATCTGGAGGGCCGCAGTTTGGGGATGCCTGTGCAAAACTGACAGAGACTAGAAATGAACTGGTTGATCTATCACTAATCTGGGGCCACAGTTAACATACACATCTAGTTTGCTATAACTAGAACTGGATCAGGGCCAATGTATTTTCACTCTGTAAAACCTTGCTTAGACAGCTTGCACACACGGAAATCAATTTGACGAAATCTATGGAGCCTATTTCCAAGAGAGTGATTAGGATTACAGTGCCATATACCTTTATGAAAGATGTTTACTGAGAATTCCTATCTTTAAAATGTAGCCATTCATATATTTATAATGATGCATGTTCAATACCTTTGGCTTTCTAACAGGAGTATACTAATGGAAATGATGCAGCTGGCTGGCTCCCATGTGCCTGTTATATCTCGCTGCATGAGACTCATTCAAGGAATCAGGAGAGACCTATTAAAAACAGCCAACTACAGGAGATTTGGTATTTATTCTGAATGAAGGACTCAGCTATGCAAGTGAGTGATATATAGAAATCTATTGGAATTGAGAACACCTCATACATGACACTTCTTATTTCCAGTATAGTTAGCAACATAAGAAACTATGTTACAGAAAGGCAGTTAAATTCCCATTGATTTCAGTGAGAGCTAAGCCAGTGGTTTAGTTGTTTATGGCCCCGGTCCAGTATACCTGAAGGAGCGTCTCCACCTCCATTGCTCTGCCCGGACACTGAGGTCCAGTGCCGAGGGCCTTCTGGCGGTTCCCTCACTGCGAAAAGCAAAGCTACAGAGAACCAGGCAGAGGGCCTTCTCGGTAGTGGCACCCGCCCTGTGGAACGCCCTCCCACCAGATGTCAAAAAGAAAAACAACTACCAGACTTTTAGAGGACATCTGAAGGCAGCCCTGTTTAGGGAAGCTTTTAATCTTTAAGAAATTAGTGTATTTTAATATTTCTGTTGGAAGCCGCCCAGAGTGGCTGGGGAAACCCAGCCAGATGGACCGGGTATAAATAATAAATTATTATTATTATTATTATTAGTAGTAGTAGTAGTTGTTGTTGTTGTTTAGGACTCCACTCAGCCTTGGAAGTTTAGTGCCTCTCACCCTAACCTCACAGCGTTGTGAGAAGAAAACGGGCAGACCATGTGCATATTATGTCTTGAGCTTACTATGAAATTGAACTAAAGCTTTAGCTGGGTGGTGTCCTAAATCACAGCTCCTACAAGTTAGATTCCCCCACCCCCCACGTGCATTGGAAAATACAAACACAAAACAATTCAGGCTCCATTTTAATAAAATGATTTCATGTTATTATCTAATACTATTCTGTAAGTATTAGATACCAGGTGGCGCTGTGGTTAAACCACTGAGCCTAGGGCTTGCTGATCAGAAGGTCGGCGGTTCAAATCCCTGTGACGGGGTGAGCTCCCGTTGCTTGGTCCCAGCTCCTGCCAACCTAGCAGTTCGAAAGCACGTCAAAATGCAAGTAGATAAATAGGAACCGCTACAGCGGGAAGGTAAACGGTGTTTCCATGTGCTGCTCTGGTTTGCCAGAAGTGGCTTTGTCATGCTGGCCACATGACCTGGAAGCTATACGCCGGCTCCCTCGGCCAATAATGCGAGATGAGCGCGCAACCCCAGAGTCGGTCACGACTGGACCTAATGGTCAGGGGTCCCTTTACCTTTACCTATTCTGTAATTCATGACCTATTTGTTCACATGCCATGTATCATCACACAGAAGTCAGGAACCATTTTTAGAGCTGACCATATGTACTCCCTTTCCATGAACAGGAAAACCGAGGTCAACCAGAGCTGCTGTGAAATACCCTGGTTGATTTGGGGGGGGGGAGGTTCCTAATATGATTTGTAGGTATTGCAGAAAGTCTCACAGTTAATTTGTAATGGAATGGCGCAGAGTGAGGGAGAGGTTTCAGCTACAATCCAGAGATAATTGGGTACATCTATAGCCCACTGAAATAAACAGAATTGAAAAATTAATTGCTTGGTTCTCTTTGATTCCAATGGGATATAAACCTGTTAAATATTCTCTGGATTCCAGGGGGGAAGCTGTCTTAAGTCTGTTGCAGAAAAAACAACAGCTTTGTGGCACCTTGAATACTACTGGGACTGTTGACATAAGTTTTCATAACTGCATTTCAAAAAAAGTGTTTTCTAGTCTACAAACCTTATTTCCCAATAAATCTGCTCAACTTCATGGTGTTGAAAGATTCTTTGCTGTTTTCTCCGAATGTTGATCAAAACATTTATTGCTGTAACGTGCCAAATACTGCTGTACCTAACCACTGAGAGTGGTTTCTGACCCATAGACTATGGTGGGAAAAAGTCAAATCATCTGGGCCAAGCCTATTTTTGATCACCATCTTTTTTGCTGTTGAGATAAAGGGCTTATCCACACTTATATTTTGCCCCACTCTTTCCAGACAGAGGCCCACCTTTTAACACTGCATGTCCAAGCATTTTATTTTATTTTATTGACCTGTGCTTTCTCTGCAAGAATCCGCTTTTAAAAGCTGAATCAGACCAAACATCAAGTTAGGTTTTCTGCAGACTGACGTTTGCTCCAATTGAGATTTAAAGAGCGGGTTTTCATGAAGAAAGCTCCAAAGCAAAAACAAAAAAAAAGGTGGGGGGGGGGAGAAGGTGCTCAGGCATGGAACTTTAAATTGTGGACTATGCCTGGAAAGAGCAGAGGGAAAGTTAAGTGTGGAGAAGCCCAAAGTAACTGGTGTTGCTGTGTAGGATGGCTTTGATTTATAACCTGAGTGAAAAAAGAAACCTTTTGTTAGGGTCTCATAGCCGGTTACGACAAAGCCACCACGCACTGCAGGTCCATTCTAATTATGATTAATGAAGGCCACAACCTGCATTCTCTCATCTGTAGCATTTGTTTTTAAACGCTGCTGAACAAAGTTTGATTCTTGAGTCATGCACTGGAGCGGCTTCATATTGGCATCTTCATAGCTTTTTAACAGCTGGATTGCCCGGAGTGACCTACTGCTAACATTTTCAGTGCTTCATTTAACACCGATGTGAACGGCCATCGCTTCACTGGCTTGACTAAAATGGGTAGGGAGAAAAGAGGATTTGGCTCACAGGGTGCAGAAATGTTATGTAAAGCACAGCACTCAAAATAAGAGTGGTGGGTATTTGAAGAGTTTGATTAACTGAAAAGCTCTGTTTTTAAACAATTCAGTTGCAGACCTTTGCAATGAAAATAGAACCACAATACAGTCTTTGAAAAATGTTAAAAACCCGACGAAGATAAAACTAAGTAAGAGCATAGAGGATAATGTAAAAATGCAGTTGACTGAATTGTAATATGCTCATAGGAATGATTGGAATATACTTTTCGGGCTTGGTTGGAAGTCACAGGAGGGATATACATATTGTCAAAACGGGAAAGATAAGGGACACCAAAGTGTGTAACTGGTTAGTATTATTTGAATAGATATCTTTTGTTAATCTGAGTTTGTTTAATTTAAAGGTCTGTTAAATTTTAGTCTTGGAATTTTTTGTTTGGATAATTTGTCACAAAAGGATGTAAAGGGAAATAATTTTTGTAATTAGTTTCGTTTTTTAAATTTGTACTATGTTTTCAACAAGAAACAATAAAGATTCTTTGCATTAAAAAAAGTCCATATTAAGGTGATATAAAGATGTGCACATATTCCTGATCATTTGTGCTCCTTAGTAAAGGTTGCCAGGTTTCAAACCATCAATCACAAATTAGCCTTTACCCAAAAGTAGGGCTGTGCAATTTATATTTCTTCTTGCGTTGTCACCCTACCTCCCCAGCTACCGGGGGGTAAAGTAAACTGAAGACCCATTTACTTTAGGAAGATGGAAGGTGGTGCTGAGCAGTGGAATACAGCAACTTGTCTCACTGCATGTTAATGTCTATAAAGGTGAAGGTCTGATCTCTTGCGTTGCAACCTGCCAACATTATCACTGGTGCTCTCTGGTTTAGAAAACATGCAAGATTGCAATACAAACCTAACCATAATGGACTCTGCACAGACAAGCATAACAAAATCCGGTTCACAATCTTCAGAAAGGAGTCAAATTTTATGAAAATAGGGATCCCTTCTATGTTATAGAATTAAGGCGTTTAGCTTGGTAGTGTATGATAATGAACTTTCTTATATTTGTAAGTCTTTCAGCAGTGGGACTGGGTTAAAGTTGTCGCTGTCGTTGCGATTATTAGTATAAATGTCCTTGTTGATAAGCTTTTTTTTTTCCTCAGGGAGAAAAAAAATCAATAAAATTGTAAGCAAAGAGAATGATAGGATTCTGCCAGTGCCATCCCATCATCCTGAAACCACTGAATGTCAGTACAGCTTTGCATTTCACTGTTTTAATATGGGGAACTAAATGCAAACAAAACCTTTCTACAATAAATCTCGGAATGTTTAACAGCTGAAAGCTGAGCTGATTCTTGCACGCAGTCTTCACCTCTGTGGCACTGTCACCTGATCAGGTGGTCCACATTTTAATGAAAAGGCCATTCAGATTGTGTGAACTTTGCACGGGAGATTCTTTTAAGCATGCATTAAACAACATGGGTAAAGAAACTGATAGCACAAGTTGGCCAATAGCATGAAAATTACCAAAACTCCAGTTCTCGTGGTCACAGCTTGGGGGGCCTTGTCCAAAGTAATCAGGAAGCAAATGAAAGGAATTAGGCAGAATTAACGGGGCATGATCCTGCCAAAGATAAGTAGCAAGTCTTTCAATGGGAGAATGAAGCACGCGTGTAGTTCTGTCCCAGTGAAATCACAACTGTACTTTGAAAAGTTTAACTTTGGCTAGATCCCGGTCCATGTGAGGGAACAACCCACGTTATATATTAAAAAAAGATGGGGAGTAGGAAATGTTGGGTGTGGTGGCATCACACCACTTGCTTCTTTTACTAAACATTATCTGAGAGATATGGGTTGGCAGCAACTACGTGCCTTCCAAAACAAGTGGGCAGGCCATAAATATTAGCAGAGGTGGGTTGGATTAGTTCAGATGAAGTACTGAATGTGGAGCTGCTGTGAACTAGCCGCCTGGGAAAGATTTAGGGAACAGATCACATGTCCACTCCTTCCTCCTCCCCTAAATCAGACTGAGCATTGAAAAGACAGCGCTCTCTAGAGGCTCCTCCTATCACAGTTGCTCCAGAGGCCAACCAGCAGAGGTCCTTTTCTTGCTGCCTTCCTTGACTAGCATGAAGCAAAGATGATGTAACAGCATTTTCATCTCGATGCTAACTTTAACAAATCCCAAACAAGCATGTGGAGTTAGTCCGTAAATATGGGTTCTGCCAAGATCAGCTCAAAGGAGGATTGGCACACTGGAGTTATTTCTTCCTCCTCCTCTTCTTCTTCTTTTTGAGACACGGCCATCCTGCCTCTTTTGGTTTCCCACCTCCATCCTCGATTTTACATCAATGTTTTAGATGTGTTGGAATTAATTCTAATGCATTGCACACTTTTTCTGAGTAATTATAGGCTTCAAAGTGTCTTTACCAATGGTAAAATGGGCATGGCATGCACTTAACCAAGTTAATGCGATCCCTGATTAAATATGCAAACTTCTATAAAGTTCAGAAAACTCCTGACTAATGCCACAGGCACATCCTACCTTCGGGAAATGAGCAATGTCCTTTTGATTTGTTTCTATGTGAAAATGTCACTGTACATGAGTTACCCCCCTCCCACCTCCCTCCCGCAGCTCCTTCATAAACTCAAGTCAACAATGATGTGTTCAAATATTTGCGTGTGGCCTTTAAAACTGGAAGCAAAGAAAAAATCTCTTCTATCGGTTGACACAGCTGTGAATGAACGAGGTGCCTGCACATAGATTTCCTTGAATATTTTAAAGAGCTGCTTCTCATTATCCCACTGGAATATTTGGGAGAAGGTGTAGTCACTTCCCAGGGCTAGATAGTGATTATTCTTAAAGGAGAACGGTTGAAGGGTCATAGCTCCCCGTGATGGCAGAGCTTGGATTTCCACAAACTGTTTGCTATTCCACTTCATTACTCTGGAGTCGCCTATAAATCTTGTAAGTGAGAGGTAGAGGTTGTCCTGTATCCGAAAGCTTTTCACAGCCAACACATCTTCCATGTTGGGTATCTCACTGTGTGGGAGAAACTTTCTGGAATTTTTGTTCCATTGAAGGATAATGGGAATCTGTGAGCGGCTTGACAGGATTAGATGAGATTTTCCATCTATATCAACGAACTCAGCATCTGTGTCCCGGAACCATTCATGCAAGGATTGGTAAGAGTAAAATCCCTTGTTGTTCCATTTATAAATTGTCGTCAGGCCAGCTTTTGAGCTATCTGCGATGACAAAGAAGGTCTCGCTCTCTATCTGAAAGAGTTCTATGTCATTCGGCTTTGAAATGCGGGAAACTTCTATGTCCTGGAATTTGACAAACTTTGTCCAGCCTTCCTCATACTTATAAATGTGTGAGCCACCGAAAAGCTGAGCCACCACCACAAAAACCTGATCATCAATCAAGATAGCTTTGCATCCCACTATGGACTGACCTGTTGGCTCAAACAAAGTAGCAATGTCAGCAGAGTACAATTAAATCTTTTAAACAATATATCAACCAATTCATCATTGTTTTTGAATGAAACCAAGATAACCCAGGCAATCAAGATAGTTATGAAGAGACCATGTTTCTTTCCACTGAGAATACCATATTAACCTTGCCTCTGAAGATCTGAAATGCACCACTGTCAACATTAAAGAGGACCCAATGGAGTATGTTGTTGGTAGCGCTAAAAACTTCAATACTGGAGAAATGTTTGGGTCAATCAGATGCTCTGGACAGCTATATCGAAATCTAGAGCAGGCCCTCCATTTGTTTTATTTATTCGTTTATTTAAAAGCATTTATAAACACTTAATATTTTAAAACTAATATCTACTTGGTGTTCCTCATTAAAACAAGAATACAACATAAAATCGGTAGCATAACAAAAAACAATCTTAAGGGTCAGTGAAAGCCAGGGCAAAAAGATAGATCTTTACAATGTTGCTGGAGTACAACTCCCATAATTTCTGACCATCAGTCATAATGCTGATGGGAAATGGAGTCTGTCATCATCTGGAGGGCTACAGACTCCCCACGTCTGATCTAGGCAATCAAGCTAAGGTTCTTAGAAAACTCTAGCTTGAGCGGGTAGCCAGAGCCTGAAATACAGGAAGGACAAATAATTCTTCTGTTGACCAGGTAAAGGCAAGAGGCCAGATTCCTAGTACTTATAGCAAAAAAAAGGTAACTTCTGTGCCTGCAGAGGAAGGATGGTGAATCTGTGTCCCTCCATCATTCCCAGCCAACATGGCCAGCATTCAGGGATCTTGGAATTGTAGCCTGAAAACTGAAGGACCACAAGTTTCCCATCTGCTGTACAGGGAGCCGTAGCCTGAGCAAAACCAGTCGATGATAGTTTACCAGGCTATATCCAAACCCATGTGATTATTGAAGTCCCAAACAAGGAATACTGGAGTCAACTCTGCCAGTCATATTTATGGACCCCCCCCCCTGTTGTTAGCTCATTTAAATAACTGTTGCCGGTCCTTCCAGTAAATGTTGTGACTGGAGGCATCTACCAAAGCAGTCTTGGAAACACCTCTTGGAGAGCATAAGAACATGCATGACTGGGGCAGAGCTCCTGAGCAAAAAGACTGCTACATTTACAGATTTAAAAATCAGCATAGTAGCCTTTCAGCCTTAACAACCTTGGGTGTCTGCTGCTGATAAACAAGACAGACCTTTCTACTCTTTGAAAGAATCAGCCATTCTGAAATAGACTTGATTTGACCCTAAAAATGTCCTATCCATACAGCAACCTACTTCCTGTTCCTTGCTAAAGGGAACATCGTCTTTCTACACCACCAACTTTTTTTAAAAAAAGTTTCACCTAAACACCATAAATTGACTAACTTGAACAAGCAATGAACATGATGTTTTGTATTTGTTTTTCAAGTGCAGTAGTTGGTCAGCGAAAATATGAGCTGAGAATCACCAAACAGGCAGTGCTGAACAATTCCTTGGCTGCAATCCTGTACACTTACCTGTGAATAAGTCCCATGAACTCAACAGGTTTTACTTCTGAGTAGACATTCATAGGATTGCAGTGTCAACCTCTTAAAAACTCTTTGTCAGGCTCAGACCACAGATCTTCGGGGAGCAAAACCACTGAGGGTGAGCTAGAGCACCTCAGTGTGCTGGCTTTGGCACTTAATACAGCTCAGTGAGAACCTTTGGCAGGGGAGAAGTTTTCTCCACCTTGCCTCTTCTGGTGCTGTGCTGTCTAGAACCAGAGTTCTTCCATGAGGGTGAGTGTGCCCCTTTTGGTTCAGGATACAGCAACCTGGTGAGAAAAGGGTCTCCTATTACAGGATGGGTTGTCTGAAGTGCCTTGTGGTTATTGTGCCTTTTCTTTCAAAGCTAGAGGTGGGGTCAAGTGAGGGGGAAAGTCTCATTTGGGGAAAAAAGTGTCCCTTTTAATTGGGACATCTTGGTTACATTTGTGCACAGTGACGTAACATGCTTGGTTAGAGGCCAAGAGTAGTTTGACTTTGTTTGTATCATTTTCCTCCTTTTAAGCTGTTAGTTTGGTGTGGGTAAGCTTTAATGCTAGGTGCCTTAATTTGGGTATAATGCTAGTATTAGTGGTACCGGATACTGTTAACTGACATGTTGGTATGTTTTGATATGTTATAAATAAATTGTAATTGTGAAAAATGTATATGGTACATTGCAGTGTATTCTGTTTACTTATTAAACACTTATCTTAAACTGTCTACTTTGTAAATTGCTTTGAGCATAATGTATTCTGAGTTTGTCATATGCAGCATGTAAATAAATGGACTGTGTCTCCAGGCCTCCTTCTTGTGCCAAATCAGCTTTACTGGCCTTGCGGCATCCCAGTCAAACCTCCGTTTTCTGTTAGCTGACTTGGTCTGCAAATACGGAGCGCAGCTCACAGCATCTGCTTCGCCTCAGTGTGTTCCTAACTGCGTAGCTATTATAAGATTCTTGTTCCCACTACCTGCTTCTCATGCTACATTTCCCTGGCCTGCCTAGAGGAACAAAAATCAGCCTGTCTCTCTGGCTTGCAGTCGTTGTCTCACTCCTTTGGTCAGATGCCTTGGCTTGACCAGCTCACTTAAAATGATCCTGAAGAGATCCAGGACCCATCCTGTGAAGAACCTAAGTGAAGAACCATCTAAGAGATGTGTCCCAACAGTCCCGTAGAACTGAATGCAGCCCTCAAATCTCTCTATATAGCCCTGAGTTACACCCCTTACTATAGCCATCCCTGAGTATTTGGCTTGGCTGAAATCTGTCCTTAAACAGCAATAATACTTGTTGCTTCCTTGGATAGATGAAGAGGGGTGTGTGTGTTTGTGTGTGTGTAAGTAAACCCATGACATTTGTGTTGCCTACTGTACTGTACACACCCACTGCTCCATCTACTTTTGTCTCTTCTCTGGTCCTACTCTTTACTAGCATAAGGCTCCCAGAAGGTTGCTCATGAGTTAAATTTCCCCCCATCTCTGCCCTAAAGTCTAGTTAAGACATAAAAGGATAGATCACTTCAGACCTCTCTACTTTAGTTCAAAGTCTAGATTTTTTGGCAGAGGTTTCCCCAGGAGCATGGGGAATGACAGTGAATTGGAACAGTTTCTTGCATGCTAATGGGCCTGTTTATCATAATCAGACCTAATGCAGTTCAATAAGCATCATCCTGTCATTTATTATCTAGCAACTAGTAACATGGAGCAGTGCTTGTTTTGACCTGTCATGTGCGAAGAGGAAGAATAGAATGGGAAAGGAAGGAGAAGATTTGAAGGAAACATCATCATCATGTCTTAAGACTTTTAGAAGACATGTGAAGGCAGCCCTGTTTAGGGAAGCTTTTCATGTTTAATAGATAATTGTATTTTGGTGTTCTGTTGGAAGCTGCCCAGAGTGGCTGGGAAACCCAGCCAGCCAGATGACGGGGTTGTTGTTGTTGTTGTTGTTGTTGTTGTTGTTGTTGTTGTTGTTGAAATGGGAGGAAGAAAGGGGCAGGAAGTTATTGACTAACATATTGAGTTGGCCACTGTGGATTCCTACTTGCCAAACTGATAGAATCTTATGAAGTGAGATAAGTAAACGAATAAAGAATCTTATGAAGTGAGATAAGTAAACGAATAAATGCAACGGAGTATCTTTCATTACAAAGGTTTGTGATTCATTTTTCCTCAAGTGCATCAGCCTGGATAGCTTAGTTGGTTAGAGCATGGTGCTGATAATGCCAAGGTTGCAAGTTCAGTCCCCGTATAGGACAGCTGCATACAGTATTCCTGCACTGCAGGTGGAAGGACTAGATGATCCTCAAGGTCCCTTCCAACTCTACAATTCTAAGCAACAATTTTGTTGCTGCTCTTGCCTCATCTCCTCACAGGTGCGAGCAAAGTGTCTGTATGAGGGAACATAAAGATTTGGTTGGAGATCAAAAATCACCCAGCTCAAACCTTTGGGAGGAGGACTCAAGATAAGAGGAGGCAAAGAATGCTCGGTTGATCTGGGCAGGGCCAAACAACAATTTGTGACTGTCTCTCTAAGACTGCGATGGCACCACCTCCAATTGCAGGGAGATTAGATGACATCGGCTATCTGATTAACATTCATTCTAATTTGCTTATGGGGAGGTCAGATGACATTGTGTCAAAGCAAGCATTATTCCACACTGTCCAGTGTATATTTGTCTCACTTCCTTTATAGTAAAAATATATATCAAAATCCAGTATTTTGGTCAAGCTGGGTTGTTGCATAAAAATGCCGATCAACTATATTGAGGAAAAAGTACGACAAGAAGGTTAATACCCCCTTTCTAAGTTCCATGGTTTGAATTTAATCCCCCCACCTCTGAGGTTGAGGGTTGCTTTTTTTAAGATTTAAAAGAGATTTGATCTCTAACATGTCATCTACTTTGGCCCATAGTGTTACTTTACTCCAGGCATCCCCAAACTGCGGCCCTCCAGATGTTTTGGCCTACAACTCCCATGATCCCTAGCTAACATGATCAGTGGTCGGGGAAGATGGGAATTGTAGTCCAAAACATCTGGAGGGCCGAAGTTTGGGGATGCCTGCTCTACTCCATACTGAAGAATCAAGTCTGCCTATTGCTGCATAGCTCTGCTTTGAATTCCATTCCATTTCTTGGGCAACTAGAGTGTGGCATCTTGTGACCCTCTGAGGATTCTGCAATATATGAACTCATATTTTATCCATCATAATGACAACCATTTTGTTAGTGAACTAGACTAAACAATTTTTTTTTATTTTTCAATAGATCCAACCTAAATTTAGCAGAGATCAGCAAGAGATATTCTTTTCAACATGCATTTCCCCCCCTGATACTTGGATACTTAAAGAAAACAAGACCTATTCAAAACACACTAATAATCAATTAAGTAATATAAGAATTATGTGTTCATTTTTACCAGTAATGTTGTCATAACTCCTGAAGTTCTTCTCAATGTGATCCCATTCTAGCACCATGCAATTTTCCATGCTGGGCTGGGCAATGGCGACATACACGTCATTGTTTGAGTGGTATGTGTCCACTGAAACCGACTGGTAGGGTAAAATCTGATGAACCACAAAATCTGAAAATAAATGTTTGTAATTAAAAACAACAAAAATGTTACAATTGAACTTGGAAGAAAACATACAAGAAAACAGACACGTTACGCTGATTTCTCTCTGGAAAACCCTGGCTTGGAAAAATTATTTTGGGGAACAGTCTTCAAGGGGGAAAACAGCAGAATGAAGTATGAATTTAAACCCCCATGTGCTCCTTTTTGCACCTGAAATCACCTTCACCTGACCAGAAGCAGACCTGCACAGTTAAAGACATGAGCCTGACATTGTCCTACATAATTTGGGTCTTAACTCCAATAATATATTGTGTGTTAAAAGACACATTTTCCCACACCTTTCTGTGACTACATCCTCTGTGCCTCTTCTGGTTTCTGATACCTACAGTATCTTGTAAGTCTTAAAGCTATGAATTTTTGAATTAACTACTATATACAGATGATTCTACCCTTTGGGGGAGGAACACACTAAAAAGGAAAGGCTAAAATGATGTATTCAGTTTGCTCTGAAGTAGCAAAGGAGGGCATCCCAGCAATTTGTTTCACAGTATGGATTCTAAAGAATTTTACTTCACACTGCTGGAAAACTCTATTGAAAATGCATTTCCTTTCTAGAGGCGAACCGTCAGATTGTTCCTTCACTAATAGAATTGCTTTGCTTCCTCAGCATTTTCCTTCTCCTGCAGTTGTTTCGAAAACTGTAACATACTTTGCTGATTTTATCCAACACTCTCATGTGAAGTAACAACTGTGTGGCTGGATGATGCCCCTCTGACTGCCATGTTCAAGAAGCCTTTAATCAGATACTATGCAAGTTTCAACCCACCAAAGACTACAGGCCACCAGCCTGAAGTTGGCTGTCTAATATTTGCAGGTTACAATACATGGAGTAAATATAAACGGTAATAATTTTTAGTATTTATATACTACTTTCCCCACATTTTCCATAATCCTTGCAGCATAATAGGCCAATATATTATGCCCATGAACAGTAGTGGTGGTGAGAGGTAGTTACTTGCTTAAAGACATCCCACATCAGGCATCCCCAAACTGCGGCCCTCCAGATGTTTTGGCCTACAACTCCCATGATCCCTAGCAAACAGGACCAGTGGTCGGGGAAGATGGGAATTGTAGTCCAAAACATCTGAAGGGCCGAAGTTTGGGGATGCCTGTCCCACATGGTTGAGCCTGGTCTTGAACCAAAGAATTGCAACTCACAGAATATGATCTTAACTATGGCCTCGAAATAGGTGAGGTCATACCTCATGATACGTCCACCGCGGGTTGCATCTTTTTAGGTTACGAACGTGCCGAACCTGGAAGTCCCAGAACGGGTTACTTCCGGGTTTGGCGTGTCCGTAACCGGAGCACATGCGCAGAAGCGCTAAATCGTGCTTTGCGCATGCACAGAAGCGCCGCATTGCATCACGCACGTGCGCAGATGCAGTGCTTCAGGATGCTCCTTTTCATGTTGCGAACGGGCCTCCGGAACGGAACCCGTTCGCAACAAGAGGTACCACTGTATGCAGCATCAATTAATTGACTGGTGAATGCATATAAACACAGGTGATTGTGCACATTCACATGAAGGCACTAGGAGAATGTGCACCAACTGACAGCATCAACAGGGAATTTTACACATTGTCTGGTGAGTGAAGACAACGGTCAGCAAATGCTAGAGAACGTGAAAGTATCAGAAATGTTTCAAACGTGGTTCAGCGAATAAGCACAGCATTTGTGTCAGTTTTGCGCAACAGCCAGGCAATGCGCCCAATCCCCTATTTACATTGACATACCAATATACATACTTTCTGGTTGACATTGTCCACCTGTACATACACCTCAACAGCACTTGGAAGACTAGGCATGTTGACCGGTCAATGCAGAAGACCTCTGTTAGTAAAGAGTCTTCACGCCGTCATGTGAAATCTAACAGTCACCAGTATTTATGCACATCCCCTACTGAACTCAAAATAATCACTACACACTTCTGGAGAAGTAAATGACAAAAGCCGTAACTCTACTAAACACGCAACAGTTAGTTTACCATTGTTGATACACCACTGATAATAATTGCATGGCCTAAGCATGGCTCTCTACAAAAAGTAAAGACATACCAATAGCAACAGGCTTTGCCTATGCATATACACTTTTTCTTCATACACTCCAGGGAAATTTCAATACTTTCTCATTCTGATGTCAGTTTATTTCGGTCTTTACTTTTGGTACATTTTCTGGGACTCGTAAGATTTCCCACTGAACACTTAAATCTCCCTGCCTCCTTACTTGCATTTCGCATTTTGTCTTGGGAGTTTATAGTAAGACTAATCTACCTTTATCTTGCCCCCTAAAGAAGATTTCTCAGCTCTGACAGTTTCCTCTTGTAATGCTGGAGAGCACAAAGCCCTTTGCCATTATGAAACCTGAACAAATGGGGGGGGGGGGCAGGGAGAGTTTTTTGATGTCCAAGGTACGTGAATGACTTGCCAAGAATTTCCTTCTCCTACTATTCTATGGGAACAAATGCTGCTATTCTACTATTGCTGATATCAGAGTATTAAAAGAGGAATGCATGCATGTGAAAGAGAGGAGAATTTTTTGTGGGTTTGTGTGCCTGCTGCATTTAGGAAAGTTTTTAATGACTGATTTTTTAATCTTTTGTTGGAAGCTGCCCAGAGTGGCTGGGGAAACCTAGCCAGATGGGAGGGGTACAAATACATTATTATTATTATTATTATTATTATTATTATTATTATTATTCAGTATTAAATGGCACTTGAAGCTTTGACTTCACATGCTGGGAGAAAAAGCCGTCCACTCTTTGAATCCAGGTTCATACTAGCAAAACGGGGAACTTAAAGTTGAACTAGATGTGACAGAAGGACACGGGGTTGGTGTTGAAAACATCACTGTCTATATTTAGTTCTCCCCTGTGCGCTGCAACACTGAGCGAGACGCATTGCACAGCATGCGGTCCCTAAACTGTTTCCCCACTCCACTTCTCTACATTAGCTGCCAGTAGCAAGAGAGGGAAAATATACAGTTGTGGTAAAGTGATGACACCGGGTAATAGTGTCACTACATGCTACTGGGAATGAGTCACTAGAGCATGGTTTTTGCCAACAGAGCCATGTTGTCCATAACCTTTAATTCTATCATTAGTCTTGTCTTACCTTCCTTTGAGCAGATCCAGGAAGACAAATCCATTCTAACAATGCAATACTACATATGTTTAGTTAGAAGTAAGGCTTACTAGTAAGTGTTTCAGAAAAACAACAGAACAGAAGGTATCAGGAAGCAGGGATGTAGAAGAAGATTAAGAATTAGGAAGAAGGAGAACATTTTATACACAAAGGAGTGGATTTTTGAGAAACAAGGATTAGCTTTTTAACTGATCTGTCATCACTTTCCATGTAAATAATAAAATGGGACAATTAAAAATGGGACATTTGTGTCAATGCTAACAGAACAACGGTCTGGGAAAACACCTTATCAGCGTTCTTGGTTCGTGGACTTGCATAGCTCAGACCTCTCATTATTCATTTGCTATAAAATATACCTGTAGTGGTGCACTCATCATCAAAACTTGAGACATCGTTTAACTTCTTGTCCTGAAATTCTGCTGGACCAACACACAGGACATCAGAAACGGTGGAATTTGTCATCTTTAACCACAAAAACAACCACTTGGCTTTGCAGTCACATTCAAACTTATTTCCCCTTAAATCTCTAAAAGGACACATAAAAAAAATAAACAGATGTGAAAAGGTTGTTATTGAGCCAACAGTCAAATATTTCTTCAAGTTACTTGTAATACTTAATTCAAAGAACATTAGAACAGTTCAAAACTGATCCTGGTCAAAAAGTTTACAGCCCACAGACCCTGCTTTTCTACATGGGGTGGGGTGGGGAGGTGGTGATGTTGAAATGAGTGGAGGTTGTACAGGTGAAATACGTATTAGATTGTAACATGCTGCAAATTTGTTGAGATAACTCTATGCTGTAAATACATCTGTGAATACAAAGTATATTGTGCATAACCTAAAGAGCACACTTATTAATTTGTTGGAACAATCGTTTCCCATTATTTATGAGATCTAATATAATACTTTCCAAGGATTATTATATTGGTAGCTGAAGGTTACCATATTTTTATTACCCACTTCCTCCAATGAACTCTTTTATGGGTAACCTTGAACAAGTCACTTTCTCTCTTAGCGTCAGCTACCTCACAGGGTTGTGGTAAATGTAAAATGTGGGTGGGATGATTGACAGCATGCATGTTGCCCTGCGGAAAAAGCACTCTATCTATCTATCTATTTAGGTACAGTGGTACCTCGGGTTACGAACGCGATCCGTTCCGGGTCGCAGTTTGTAACCCGAAAAGTTCGTAACCCGAAAAGGGCCCGAACCGCCGCTTTGCGCATGCGCAAAGCGCTATTTTCGCACTTTGCGCATGCGCAAAGGCGCGCGGCGCTTCTGCGCACGCACGCGACGAAGATACTTCCGGGTTTGCGAAGTTCGTAACCCGGGTTATTCATAACCCGAGATGTTCGTAACCCGAGGTACGACTGTAAAGGTAAAGAGACCCCTGACCATTAGGTCCAGTCGTGACCAACTCTGGGGGTGCGGCGCTCATCTCGCTTTATTGGCCGAGGGAGCCGGCGTACAGCTTCCAGGTCATGTGGCCAGCATGACAAAGCCGCTTCTGGCGAACTAGAGCTTGGAGTGGTACCTATTTATCTACTTGCACTTTGACGCTGGCAGGAGCAGGGACCGAGCAATGGGAGCTCACCCCGTGGCGGGGATTCGAACCGCCGACCTTCTGATCGACAAGCCCTAGGCTCTGTGGTTTAACCCACAGCGCCACCCGAGTCCCATCTTTCTTTCTATCTAACAGTAAATGCAATATAGATTTCCTGTATGGGAGAGTCATTTATTTTCTCCTCCGTTGTGATTTTTGGTGATATTAGGTGGCAGAAACCCAGGAGCGGCTGGCGTAGCGGGACAGTATTGCTTTCCTGACACCAGCACCACATAGCCCCAGCCTCCACCATTGCACTTCCCTGCCCCATCATGCCAGCTGTTCTTGCATAAACCACGAAATATCACGAGCATTTCTAGCGACATTAAAAAAAAAACCAGACCATGCACCGAAACATTTGAGTACATTTAAAATTTTGGAACAGAGCCTCTTTCCAAGTCGATCTCTAAAAGGTTACTGCTGAATGCGGCTTTTGGTATATCTGCCCTTTTACAAAAATGCACTGTTGAATAAGCGCTTAAACTAGGGCATTGTGACTGGTGTGACACTGGAAACAGAGTATGGCTGTGAGGACTGCATCCCTGATTCACTTATACTTTTTCGAAACCAAGTCAGTCAACTATACTAGACTTCTGCTGGTCTCTTTTCCCACCCTTATTTGTTTTCCCCAGAGACTGGAATGGAGAACTGAAGATCAGCTGGAGGAGGAAGGGGAAGGGGGCTGCTAAACCCCTTTCCATTCCTGCATTTTGTCCACTTAAAATTCCACATACACGCCCAGCTACTTCCCCATGCTTGGGTGAAAAGATGAAGGATTCCCCCATATCTTCCCCCTTGCAAGGTGGGCAATTTTGAGTTGAAGGATATCATGAAGGAAAGAGTTAAGCAGCCTATCTCTACATGCCCTTCTTCAGTCCTGAGTGGCAGCTTGTCAATACTGCTTTTGGTTTAAAAGAAATATGGGGGAAAGTAAAAAAAAAGTAATTCAATTTAACATCAAATTTGTTCAGAAGTACACTGGAAATGCTGTCAATGGGCTGGAATTCTAAGGTGTCTAGTGAGATCTGAAAAAAGTTTGGTGGGCTTTTGAGTCAGTAAAATGTGCATATGCCCCTAGTTTGCACATGTTTCTTTGTGTCAGATAAGGGCACATTCTTTTCGTGGGATCATTTCATATATTCAGCTTTCAGTCATCAAGTGCTGAATAATTAAGAGATGGCAACTCAAGTGACGTACATGTTACTTGAGAATATATATATATATATATATATATATTTACTTAGCGATATATAATTTAAAAGTGGGTGGTCACACGCCCCCAAATGTTACATAAAACACCCATGCAGAAGAATTAATTACCATGACTATTGCTATCATGAGATCAATAGCAAAAAGGTAATGAAAAATATTTCACTTGGCAATCTGGAATCAGGCTGCCAGAAAGCAAGTGCCAGTTGATGTATTTGTTTTCAGAATCAGAATCTCAAACAGTATTCCGAATTCCAAACACGGAGTTTAGAAACCCACACAAAGACAGGCTTGCAATAACAACAACAACACAAATGGTTTGTTTGGCTTTACTTACAGTTCAATCAGAGAATCTAAATCACCGAAGACATCCCTTGGCAAAGCTTTAATCTGGTTATTGGCCAAAGAACTGGAAAAAGTAAAGTTAGGTGTTAAAATAGTTGAAGAGATGATAATCACTAAATAGAGCAGCACTTAGCTAATGTTAACCGTTGGATGTTGCCCAATTCCCAATGTTGACAATGACTAATAGGATTATGAATGAATTACGTAAAACCCTTGAAAGTTAATGGAAATCCTAAACACTCTTCACTTAATTCATGAGAATAGAAAGTCGCTGCTTTTGTTTATAAGTTTGTAATAACAAGCTTTGCAAAAACTCGTCTCAAGGTGCCATCAAACAGATTTCGTTCTGTTTTTGTGGCTTAGGATGAAGAAAGTACACCGACAAAGGTTGCATATAGAATTACATATTTTAAGTACAGTAATGAGCCCACTGTGAATTTGCATTCACTCCTTCTAGGCCACATGCCCAGCCTCTCTCACACAATCAACTTTAGGAGCAAGTTATTCCTGCTTTCAACAGAAAATGCTCATTGGCTGCCTCATTAAGCCACACCCTCACCCACAACAGTGCTTCAAATTAAAAAGAGGATTGGCTTCTTTTTTTAAAAAAAATGGCAATGAATAGCCATTTAACTGGATAATGATGCCGGGTTCCAAGTGTCTCTGTCTGCATTCACATGGAAGTTTATTCAGTTTTCTCGATGTTTCCTTAACTGCTAATTTCCAAATTGTATCTGAGATTTCACGCAATGAAAAAGCAACTTCTGGAAACATAGCAGAATGTAGTGCAGGTTTAGAACTTGTTTCTGTGCCGTTTGCTTACAGGGGGAAAAAAATCTTTTCACAAACGACACAGAAATTGAGCTAAACTTGTGTTATATTCCACTATGTTTCTGGAAGTGGCTTTTAAGTCGGGTGAAAGCTCAAATATAATGCAGAAACTAACAGGCAAACACTGGGAAAATGTAGCCTATATGAACACCTGTCTGAAGTAAGGTGGGGAGAGTGAAATTCTACACTAGTAGGAAGGTATTCCGAAACCAGGAAACAATTCAAACCTTGATAATTTTGTGGTGCGGTGGCACTTGCAGAATCCAGAGAAGGACATCTACTACAGTACATTGGCATCAATGCTGGACCCAAATTTTCCTCGGCCCTCAAGCAGCTATGGTGGCTCATTTCCCAGAAGTGATGTATTTAGCGTTAACTCTGGAAGTGTAAACTCGATTCTGGCCAAACTAGTTTCAGACTCGTCTACCCATTTACTGTCTGAAACCAAAGGAGCACATTGGTTGTCAGATGTGATTTATTTATTTTTCCAGCTGTCCTACCCCACTATAGGAGAGGCTGCAGGAATTCTGTTGAATGAAAAAAATAGCCAATGATCATCTGCTGGTGACATCTCAGGGAAGACAGAAGGCAATAAGAGATATAAAAGCAGCTTTTGGAACATGGAGCTGTGAGGGAGGGAGGACAGATATGAACTGGGTTCCTTCCTGGCTATTGCAGAGAGTGATGGTTGTGAATGGGAATTAGTTGATCCTGAAACCATCTTGGCTGTGAGTCCTGTTTTGCAGGCCTTTTTCACCTGGCCTGGGAGGATGGGGCCCTTACTGACTCCAGCTACAAAAGCTGAAGCTGCTGGACAGACTCTTGGGCTGGGGTATTGTCTGGGGGTTTGTTGGGAAGGTGTTGATGTTGGGTTTTTTTGTATCTTTACTTTAGATCTTGTTGTGATTTATGTGGCAATTGTTCAGTTTGGTTGTGTATTTTTGATCCTTTATTTATTGTTTATGACTACTTTTGTTATGTTGTAGTTATATATATATATTTCATGTTGTAAGCTGCCTTTTGAGCATGGTCTGAATTGTGGAAAGATGACATATGTATGTATGTATGTATAACAACTTGCCTCTCTAAAGCCAATCTCACTAGTACCAGCAACAGGGCCATATGAGTGCTATTGCAGTGCTTCTTGCTAATTCCTTGCTAACAAGCTGCTAACTTGCTTGTACCGCACAATTGCACTCATTTCACACGCTAGCAAGGTTATGCTCAAAATTCTACAAGGCAGGCTTCAGCAGTATGTGGACCAAGAACTCCCAGAAGTGCAAGCTGGATTTCGAAGAGGCAGAGGAAGCAGAGACCAAATAGCAAACATGCGCTGGATTATGGAGAAAGCTAGAGAGTTCCAGAAAAATGTCTCCTTCTGCTTCATCGACTATGCAAAAGCCTTTGACTGTGTCGACTACAGCAAACTATGGCAAGTTCTTAAAGAAATGGGAGTGCCTGATCACCTCATCTGTCTCCTGAGAAATCTCTATGTGGGACAAGAAGCTACAGTTAGAACTGGATATGGAACAACTAACTGATTCAAAATTGGGAAAGGAGTACGACAAGGTTGTATATTGTCTCCCTGCTTATTTAACTTATATGCAGAATTCATCATGCGAAAGGCTGGACTAGATGAATCCCAAGCCAGAATTAAGATTGCCGGAAGAAATAGCAACAACCTCAGATATGCAGATGGCACAACCTTGATGGCAGAAAGTGAGGAGGAATTAAAGAACCTTTTAATGAGGGTGAAAGAGGAGAGTGCAAATCTAAGTGTCTTGCAGAGCACATGAAGAACACAGAATACATTGCCTCCCACCCCCTATTCTAAGTTCATTTGATTCTTCAGTCTTAACAAAAAAGGACTTTATCCAACAATGAGGGCTAGAACATTTCTTGTTTCACATTTTTGCATAGCCCACTGCAGCTTATGCAGTGAAGTGAGAAATATACCATAGTCGTACCTACAGTGCAGGTACTGGAAAACTTAGTTTGGGGCAAGATAAAAATAATTCAAAGTAGCATTAAAAGACTTACAGGTGTGTCAAATCTCGAAGGCCACGAAATGCATTTCTTGAAATGGTTTCTACCCTGTTTCCTTCAATAAATCTATGCAGAAAGATTTGATTGAAAGACACGTGTTAAAGAGAATGTTTTAGTTCGTCTGGTAGAAGAACAAAACCAAATACTGAATAAAAGGTGAACAGCATAATTCCCAGGACTTTTTTTTGCAGACAGAACGCGCTGAAACTCTATTCCGGCACCTCTCATGTGGGTGCCATTGCCATGAGTTCCGGTACCTCTTTTTCTAGAAAAATAGCACCAATTAGTCCCCTTTTCTTGGCTTAAGTGTCTGCTGTGGTCTGATTAACAAAAACCTCCGTTAACCAAACTGCTCATTTCAGTGCACGCATGAGAGTCACCCTCAGGAGCTTTGTGTGAGCAGCCGGGCTCTTGCTAGGCTTTGGGTCAGGCTACAATATGCTTTTATTGCTTGTTATGTAACAACTGCCCCTGTGAGTCAGACGTAAAGGGACCCCTGACCATTATGTCCAGTCATGACCGACTCTGGGGTTGCGTGCTCATCTCGCGTTATTGGCCGAGGGAGCCGGCGTACAGCTTCCAGGTCATGTGGCCAGCATGACTAAGCCGCTTCTGGCAGCACGCAGAAACGCTGTTTACCTTCCCGCCGGAGCGGTCTCTATTTATCTACTTGCATTTTGACGTGCTTTTGAGCTGCTAGGTTGGCAGGAGCTGGGACCAAGCAACGGGAGCTCACCCCGTTGCAGGGATTCGAACCGCCGACCTTCTGATCAGCAAGCCCTAGGCTCAGTGGTTTAACCCACAGCGCCACCTGGGTCCCTTAGTCAGACATATCTACTGCTTAAATAGTCCCAACTAGACAGTAGCTAACTCTTTGCCACTTGGCCTAGGTTCATAACATGCCATGTTGGACTGGTGATGTTTCTCGACTGGCAGCACAAGCATTTGGCCGCACTTTTGTTTTTGGAATGTTTCCTGCTCGTGGAAGAAAACTGTAAACATACATTTTTAAGCGGCACTAGGTGCAAAAGAAATGAAGGCAACCAGGAGCTCGCAGCATAATGAATACATTGCCTTCCCAGCTGTACTCCTGTGGACACCTAGAGAGTAAGCCTCAGTGAATATAATGGGACATATTTCTGAGTAAGCATGCTGTTATATTTCTTCACACATTTGTAACCTCACTCTCCTGAGTTGAAGCTGCAAAATTCTAGAACCAATACAAAAGGAAATTCATGACCCAGAACTTTTAAGTCCTACTGGTTCCAAAGGGAGATATTAAACCATGTGATTATCTCTCCTACTGAAATCAGTAGGACTGAAAAGGACTTACTGATTTCAACATTTATACCTTACTTTTTTTTATTAAGTCAACTCAAAGCACCACACAAAGAAGTTCATAAAATGTGTAAAGCACAGCTAAAGTAGGCTATGTTACTAAAAAAATCGATTTCTTATCAAAAGCAACAACAACCAGCAGCAAGTTAAGACTATTCGGCATAAAACCAGGGGTTTGGCACATTTAAAATATGAATAGGGTTGGATCTTTGTTATGGAAGAACAGCATAAATCATGTTTGGGCAGCATTTGCCTTTTGTACCCAATCTGTAACCTTGCCCTGTCATCGTGGCATTAACTTAATCCAAAACCATATGTAAAATGGATTGGCCTCCTGAAGCAGCCATGAGATTTATGCCCGTGAGCATTTTGATTTTGTGGTTAGGATATAGAAGGAAAAGGAGGTCAATGAGAAGGTGGGGTCATCTTTTTTTGTTTAATCAGAAGGCACCTGGTTCTAAGAGGCTACCGAAGTTAAGTTAAGGGCAGCATTGGCTAATGACACACCACAGCTGAGGACGTCTTTCCATTTTTTAAATGTAAGCAGCAACAGTACCGTGCAGTGGTAATATTAAGCGCTGTAGCTATTCCTGCCACCCTTACTCGCTACTTTTGACATTAATTCTATGGCACAGAGGGGGCAAGGCATCGATCGGGATGCAACAGAGCACACGACTTCACTTAGAAAACATATATTTGCTTGGGTCAAATTCCTCATTTTTCTGCAAAACTCCCTCATTTAACTCACAGTAATTTGGCACATTTCGTGAGCTTTAAATGCTCTCCTATTGAGTCCACACACAATACATCTCAGCTGGAATGAGGTGCCAAATTAATCACCAGCTCTTAATCATTACCGTATCACGTTGGCTGGGATCCAAAGAGCTATGTCAGGCAAACTAAAGGGCCTGAGCATGCTCAGTGGGATTTAAAAAAAAACAAAAAAACCAGCAGACACTGCCCCGCCCCATGCCGTACCACAGTCTGCTTTTGAAAGTCCCTTCCATTTTAAAAGCAGTTTCCAATGTGGCATCAGGCTTGTTGTTTGTGAAAAGACCATTCAAAGCCCTTTTGCAGTGCGTGGAGTCCTGACTCTTAACACATGAAACGTAACACAAAATATATTTCCAAAGTAATCTGGAACTTCTCCGGTTTAGTGCAAAACCTTATAAGGTGCTTAATGACAAAGAGCTACGTGGCACCTTAAAGGCTAGCAAACTTGAAGGTGCCGCAAGACTCTTGGTTTTGCTGAAACAGACAAGCATAGCTAGCCCTCTGGAAATAATTAGACATTAAGTGCTGAAGAAAGGGAAAAGCAAGCAATATTGCACGTCAGCTTTCCACTGTAAGTTGCAATGTGCTAAATGGGAATTCATGTACATTTCCTGCGGAGAAATGCACGAGAGCTCCCTGTTTCTGGAGCCCAAGCATCTCCCGCTGGGGAACTGTATTAGTTCCTAGTATGCACATTATATCTTGCAGTGGAAAGCAGAAATATGAGAATGTTCTCACGCATCCACTTGCCCCGCATGAGTCACAACATGTAATGCCACCTAAAGAAAATTTCCTTCAAGGACAGCGTACTGGTAAATCATCAGAGTAGCTTCATCCAGTTAAGACATCCTAGTTTACTACATTAAACAAAAAAAAAGAAACTTACAAGTACTCGAGATGGAACAGACCACCAAAGGCATCATCCCGTATGATAGTAAACGAGTTAGAATTCAGCAGTCTAAAAAATGGAATGCAAACAGTAAGGAGGGGGATGTTTTTAAAAGGCCACCGTACAATTTAAAGCACTGTGAAGAAATGTTAGACAAAGCTGAATTTCCCTTAGCAGGTTTCTTCAGATTACATAAAAAGAACCATTAGCAAGTCATCAATGAGCATTTAATACTCTCTCTCTCACACCCTGCTTTGGTGCGCAACTAAGCACGCATTGCTTTGATTTCAAATATGACTGTAAGTAGTAGAACACAAGAGCCTGCTGGATCAGGCCAATGTCCCATCTAGTCCAGCACACAGCGACCAGCCAGCTACTTGTGGGAAGCCCACGAGTAGGAAGGAGCACAAGAAAAGTCTCCCCTCCTGTGGTTTCCAGCAACTAGTATTCAGAAGCATACTGCCCCTCACAGTGGAGGCAGAGCATAGCCATTCTGGCTAGTAGCCACCAGTAGAAGAAGAAGAGTTTGGATTTGATATCCTGCTTTATCACTACCCGAAGGAGTCTCAAAGCGGCTAACATTCTCCTTTCCCTTCCTCCCCCACAACAAGCACTCTGTGAGGTGAGTGGGGCTGAGAGACTTCAGAGAAGTGTGACTAGCCCAAGGTCACCCAGCAGCTGCATGTGGAGGAGCGGAGACGCGAACCCGGCTCCCCAGGTTACGAGTCTACCACTCTTAACCACTACACCACACTGGCTCTATCCTCCATGAATTTGTCCAATTCTCTTCTAAAACCATACAAGCTGGTGGCCACCACTGCCTTCTGTGGGAGCGAGTTCCATATCTTAACTGTGTGCTGCATGAAGAAATACTTCCTTTTCCCTGTCCTGAATCTTTCAACTTTGTGAATGGCAGGAAAGTGGAGAAAGTGGAACCTTGCTCCCTTCCAGTGTGGTGTAGTGGTTAAGAGCGGTAGACTGGTAATCTGGGGAACCGAGTTCGCGTCCCCGCTCCTCCACATGCAGCTGCTGGGTGACCTTGGGCTAGTCACACTTCTTTGAAGTCTCTCAGCCCCACTCACCTCACAGAGTGTTTGTTGTGGAGGAGGAAGGGAAAGGAGAATGTTGGCCGCTTTGAGACTCCTTAGGGTAGTGATAAAGCGGGATATCATATCCAAACTCTTCTTCTTCTTCCAGGGTGTGCCTTGTATGTGATAGCTAGGCCACCTCAATATTAGAGGGACTGGGGATGTTGGTTGCCCACCAGAATGCTGTCCTCAAGTGCAGTGATTTACTCCCCCCCCCCTCCATAGGAATGAATGATAGCCAGTTATTTTAAATATAGGATTTTATTTTATTTATTTAGGATATAGTTAGATCTCTCCTCTCCTAGGGCAAGATGTTTTTTGTGTAGCCATAGGCTGGCAGTTCAGGGAGAGACCACTTTAGCTGGAACACCAGGAGATAAAATTTGGGCAACTCACCAGGCTGTTCTGTCTTCCCCTCCACCCCCTTTCAGGGAAAGATGGTCCTTAGGTAGCCTTGTGGTGGCAGCTGGAGGAGGGAGAGGTCAACTCAGCTGAACAATGGATTATGGCCCCCTTACTGAGTGTTCTGCCTCCCCCTTCTGTCTGCACAGTTGTACCCGGGGTTCTGTTTCTTTACCACACTGGGGTGTGGCAGAGTGTTGGGAAGCCACGATGGAATGCATTGGACAGGTTGATTGATAGATAAGTCACAGTTCTACATCACTGTCAAACATTCATCTAGCATTTCTGCTGACTTGGATTCCTATAGTGTCGTTTAATGTTTTATAGTTAAAAAAGATAGAGAGCTGAGTAAAACGTTACAAAAAAAAATCAATGCCAAAATATAGCATCGTTTAATAACCATAGAAGATATTGATATGAATGTTGATATAATGATTTGTATAGAAAATGCTCTCAGCCCTTGATAGAACAAGCCAGGACCACCTTGGCAGAGTGGCAAGACATGACCCTATTGCAAGCATAGGCAAACTCTGGCCCTCCAGATGTTTTGGGACTACAATTCCCATCATCCCTGACCACTGGCCCTGTTAGCTAGGGATGGTGGGAATTGTAGTCCCAAACATCTGGAGGGCCGAGTTTGTCTATGCCTGCGCGCTATTGGATTAAAAAGACTTTGGTCTTGCCACACTGGATAGCAGAATAAGAGGAACAGAATCTATGACTACTAGAAAAGAGTAGCTCATCATAGTAGTATTTATTTATTTATTTATTTATTTATTTATACCCCGCCCATCTGGCTGGGTTTCCCCAGCCACTCTGGGTGGCTTCCAACAGAAAAACAAAATAAAATAATCAATTAAATATTAAAAGCATCCCTAAACAGGGCTGCCTTCAGATGTCTTCTAAAAATCTGGTAGCTGTTTTTCTCTTTGACATCTGGTGGGAGGGCATTCCACAGGGTGGGTGCCACTACCGAGAAGGCCCTCTGCCTGGTTCCCTGCAACTTGGCTTCTCGCAACGAGGGAACCGCCAGAAGGCCCTCAGTTCGGTACTGGACCTCAGTGTCCGGGCAGAATGATGGGGGTGGAGACGCTCCTTCAGGTATACTGGACCGAGGCCATTTAGGGCTTTAAAGGTCAGCACCAACACTTTGAATTGTGCTCGGAAACGTACTGGGAGCCAATGTAGATCTTTCAAGACCGGTGTTATGTGGTCTTGGCGGTCGCTCCCAGTCACCAGTCTAGCTGTCGCATTCTGGATTAGTTTTAGTTTCTGGATCACCTTCAAAGGTAGCCCCACATAGAGCGCATTGCCGTAGTCCAAGCGGGAGATAACTAGAGCATGCACCACTCTGGTGAGACAGTGTGCAGGCAGGTAGGGTCTCAGCCTGCGTACCAGATGGAGCCGATAGACAGCTGCCCTGGACACAGAATTGACCTGCACCTCCATGGACAGCTGTGAGTCCAAAATTACTCCCAGGCTGCGCACCTGGTCCTTCAGGGGCACAGTTTCCCCATTCAGGACCGGGGAGTCCTCCACACCTGCCCGCCTCCTGTCCCCCGCAAACAGTCTTGTCAGGATTCAACCTCAATCTGTTAGCTGCCATCCATCCTCCAACCCAGCCCAGTGCAGCAGAAATGCATAAAAGAGCAGAATTGCGCTACAACTCTGTAGTACACAACAAACCTGCAGGGACTCTCCCACCTTTCAGGCCATAAACACATTTCTAGGGACTTCTCTCCACCCACAAGGGAAAGGGAAGCAAAGATGGATGGTGCCATCCTTATCCTCAGATGGGTATATTCCAGCTCTCTTCCTGGTGTAAAGCAATTGTAGACCAAAAGTCCACAGAGGTACAAGCTAGGACAGAGGTGCTTGTGGAACAAACCTCTAAGGGTAAATTGCCACTCTCCCACAGTTACTATTAATTTCTACCGTGACCACTGAATTCTTCCCAAAGTTGAAATTTTGACCAGATTTCCTAGTTCCAGCTTGGGTGGAACTGGGCACTATATATGGGGAGATGGACTATAATTCATAAGAAGACTTCAGCAGATTACAGCAGGTGCTTGCTAGAAGCCGACTGATGTCAGCACAAATTGAGCATCTGCTGGTGCTTGCAACCTGCGATGTGCTGATTCTTTTGTAAAGTTCTACAATTTATTGGTTACACACACACACACACACACACACACACACAAATACAGTTATCGCAAAAAAGGAGGGCAAATATTACGGCACCCCCAAATCATAAAACGGATAATGATTGCAAAAGTTTCAGTAAAGTCAGACGAAAGTCAACCACAATTACTTATAACCTGAAGGGCATTGGTTAGTATTGTAAAGGTAAAGGTAAAGGGACCCCTGACCATTAGGTCCAGTCATGACCGACTCTGGGGTTGCGCGCTCATCTCGCATTATTGGCCGAGGGAGCCGACGTATAGCTTCCAGGTCATGTGGCCAGCATGACAAAGCCACTTCTGGCGAACCAGAGCAGCACACGGAAACCCCATTTACCTTCCCGCTGTAGCGGTTCCTATTTATCTACTTGCATTTTGACGTGCTTTCGAACTGCTAGGTTGGCAGGAGCTGGGACCGGGCAACGGGAGCTCACCCCGTCACAGGGATTCGAAGCGCTGACCTTCTGATCAGCAAGCCCTAGGCTCTGAGGTTTAACCCACAGCGCCACCTGGGTCCCCAATTACTTATAACCTGAAGGGCATTGGATAGTATTGTACAGGAAGGTTAAGATGCTGATCTTCACAGTTCACAACAATAATCTCAGTCTATCCCTTTGTTAACTGTTGTGTAACACAGTGCATTGATTGCATGGCTTGGCAGGTCACTGCATTGCTCCCGAGAGAGTCATCTAGAATCGGGAGCATATACATGACCTGTTTTCCAGTCTGTGGGCCATGCAAGTTTTGTGGCTGGTTCACCAGGTCATCTGCATTGGTTGTTAGGAGTGGGTGGGCAGGGCAGACCGCACGGCTGCTGTTTAGTCAACTTCACCAATAACTCCCAAACCAAGATAAAATTGCAGTGTTGGGTGTAGATTTTGGCAACTGCCAAGCCATCAAGCAGGCTCCTGTCTCCTTTCCCCCCATGAGTGAGAGCCTGGGAGGCACCTGCTCTTTCTCAGATGAAAGGAAGGCCCAAGGAGTTTGAGACAACAATGTGAATTGCGATTCGAAAGCTTGGTGGGTACTGTGCATATTCATGCCAACTTGTATATGGAAGGAACCAAATAGGGAATTATACTGTTATTGCAGAGATATAAGAAGGAAGTTGTTAAGTAGGTATACTAAAAAAGGTGTTACTTGTGGTGGTGGTGTTTAAGAATCCAATTTCTTTTGGTGCTTCTCAACAATGTAGCATTGCTGTTGGAGCAGAATTTCCTTCCAATATTTTAGCATAAGCCTTCAAACGAATGTCAAACTAGAGAAATGTTTGTAATGTGCACCTCTATACAAAAATAAAACATAAATCTGGATTTGAGAATAAGCTTTACCATTGCATGTCAATTTATTTTGGATTCTGCACTAACCTTTCCTTTCCTTTCAAAGCAATGACTCCTTAGCTCTTTACTTGGTTTTAAAAATTAACGTTCACCAATCATGGGTCTCAGTCTGTGATTTGGAAACAGTTATTTCAAAGTCCCAAACTCTTCGCAGGCAATAGCTTTGATCATCTCATTTTATATAAAATAAAATAAAATTTAATACTTACAGCAACTGCAGGGAAGGCAAATGTGAAAACATTCTCTCTTTTATTTCAGAAAATGTTCCATTTACCAGGCTCCTGAAGGGGGAAATACAAGGGAAAATCCATAGGAACTAATTACAACACTTTTCCTTATTATTACCATCATCATTATGATTCTCTTTCTTAACAGCTTTTCCATGACCTTCCTTACAGTTCTTAACCTGCTTCTCCGGAAGTTTTCTATGGTCTCCTTTCACCATACAGTATTTATCAATTAATCCGAAATATTATGTGCATTTGACTGCCTCTGTCTGAAAAGTGAATCGGGATCTGTTTTCTTTGTCCCCTTATATTTTGGATTTATTTTCCTACCTATTACATACATGCATTGTAATACAGTATATGTGTGCCTTTGGGCTATAGCTGTACAGTAGATACGGATTACATATGACTGAACAGAAGCAATCAGTGAGTGAAACAGAATTGAAGACTGACTGGCTGAAGGATTTTGAAGCCTAGCAGATTTTAAAGCGAGGCAAGTTGAAAAGTCCTAGATTACCAAAGGCAGTGAACTCACTCTCAACTTCCAGGACCCTGAATCCTATTTGTTCCAAGGTGATTAAGACCAGCTGAAAATCATTTCTTCCCCTCTCTCTACTGAGAACATGGCCACTTACTTGCTGCATCTCCCCAATTCTTTGAGTTTTATACGCTGGGCCTTTTCTCCCGCATCACCCGCCCCTCTCCAGCCTTTGTCATCTCTGGAACTGCCTGCTGCAGCATTTTCTGCTCGCCTCTAAAACAACATCTCCCGGCTGAACCAGCAATGCGCGATCCCACAGGCATCTCCAGAAACGCCAGGCGGGCACCTCCCTTGCCATGCACATTGTTTGCATGGAGCAGCCGGAGGGCGGGGGGAGTTTGGTGCTTGGCTTTTGCTTACACCCTCCGAACGTCAGAATCCTAGAATCGCGGAGTGTCAGAGGAGGAGGGGCGGGGGACCCCCGAGGGTCATCCAGCGCAACCTCCTGCAATGCAGGAATCTCAAGGAAAGCATGCACGACGCACATCCCCCCCGCCGCGCTGCGCGCCACCGCCACCCATCACCCTGCTTAGCGCGCTCGACTTACAAGGAGCTGATGTCTCCGGGGCTCCGCGGCACCGCCGCCGCTCCGACGCAAATGGTGGACTCTTTGGTGCAGCTGCAGATGGCGGGACACCGCACCGGCGGCTTCCTCACCTGGGCGCGCTGCAGCAGGCACGCCGCCGCCAGCGCCAGGAGCCAGAGAGAGCCGCTGCCCCGCCAGCGAGCCATCGTGCGCCCTCGGCCGCCTCCGCCGCGTGGTCCCCCTTTGGCCCTGCTGCTGCGCTCCTGGCCCGAGCGATGCAGCCGCCGCCGCCGCTGCTACTGGAGAGGCTGGAACGGGAGCCAGGCAGCATGCTGCACCCTTAAAGCTGCCCTCCCTCTCTCTTTCTCCCTCTCTGCAGCACTGGAAGCAGCGCCCAGGCTCCTGCTGTGCACTAAGGCTCCTTCCTCTGGACTGACATCAGCGCCTCGGCCTCTCCCCCCCTTCCTTTCTGCTTTTCTTCCTTCCTTCCTTCCTTTCTTTTTTGGTCTCATGAATAATTCAGCCCAAGGAGAGGGAGAGTTGAAGAAATCGCCGGCTACCCACCAACCAACCCTGCGCAATCCTCTCTCCATCGGAGTTTCCCATCTCCGTCCCCCACCCCCGCCCTACAACCTCACCCCGCCCAATCAATAGTTCATCTCATTGGTGGGGTTATGGGGCAAATTCCCATAGCAGGGGGGCAGGGGGGAAATTCTGGGCAGGTTCCCATAGTGCAGTGAGGGCTGCCTGAGCGGTGGGGGATAACGATGATGATGATATTTATACAGGTGCCGACTCAAAGTACCAAATAGTAATGCCAAATATTATTGTGCAAATAAGAATTATTAAGGGAGGGGCACTAAATTTTGTCCTCACTCAGGGGGGCGCCGTATTACCAAAGTCTTGTGCAAGGATGGCATTAAGGGTGTGATGTCTCACTGAGCATAATTCAGGGCGACTTGTAACAATCATAGCATTGCAGTGTTGGAAGGGGCACTGAGGGTCATTTAGTCCAACCCCTGCAATGCAGGAATCTCAATTAGATGATGCATGACAAATGGCCATCCAACCTCTGCTTTAAAAGCTCCAATGAATGAGAGGCCACCACCTTCCAAGGGAGTCCATTTCACTGTCAAACAGCTCTTACGGTCAGAAAGTTCTTCCTGGTGATTAGTCAGAATCTCCTTTTAATTTTAATCCATTGGTTTGGGTTCTAGCCTCCGAAGCAGGAGAAAACACACTTCCTCCATCCTCCGCGTGACAGCCCTTTAGATACTTCAAAAAGGCTATCATATCACCTCTCAGTCTCTTCTTTTCCGGGCTAAACATAGCCTTATGCAGGCATAGACAAACTTGGCCCTCCAGATGTTTTGGGATGTTTGGGACTACAACTCCCAACATCCCTAGCTAACAGGACCGGTGGTCAGGGATGATGGGAGTTGTAGTCCCAAAACATCTGGAGGGCCAAGTTTGCCTACGGCTTGGTTTCCATCTTGGTTGCTCAATCATCTTGGTTGCCCTCCTCTGCACATATTCCAGCTCGTCAATATCCTTCTTAAATTGTGGTACTCCGGGTTTGGTTTTATTTATGGACATGAAGCAGAGAAACAGGTTGATATTTATTACAGCAGGCAAATATCCATTAATGCCTAGTATCTATTGCAGGCTCTTATTACAGTGGTACCTCCGGTTATGAACTTAATACATTCTGGAGGTCCGTTCTGAACCTGAAACCGTTCTTAACCTGAGGTACAACTTTAGCTCATGGGGCCTCCTGCCGCCGCCGCCGCCGCACAATTTCTGTTCTCATCCTGAGGTAAAGTTCTTAACCCGAGGTACTACTTCCGGGTTAGGGGAGTCTGTAACCCGAATTGTTTGTAACCCGAGGTACCACTGTAAATGGACTTGGGTGAGGAAAGGTGTCAGATTCGGATCTGGGAAACATGGGTTCAAATTCCTCCTGAGCAACAAAGCTCACGGTGTGATACTGGCCCAGTCATTCCCACTTGCTCTAATCAACCTTACAGGTCTGTTGTGAGGATAAAAATGGATTGGGTAGACCACCTTGAGTTTATTGGAAGAAGGGTGGAATGCAAATGACATGATAATCCTTTTACTCCACAATATCAGATTTCAGATTAGTCTTGACAAACATTGTTCACTATATCAATGCAAAGCCTTACTCGTTCGTTCTCCCTCTTGAGTATACTTGCTGCTGTTCTTTATTTTGCCTGCAAAAGCCTTTCTCACTACTACATATTTTTGATTCAAGTTTGTTCAGACAGACCAATCTAATTTCCAATGCTATTTTTCTATAAAAAGAGGTGCCGGAACTCACCACGAACACCTCCAATAGCACCCACATGAGAGGTGCCGGGACAGAGTTCTGGTGAGTTCCAGCTGGAAAAAAGCCCCGCTAATTTCACAGAAAATTATAAACGAGGGCAAATCTTGGCTTGTTACAGAGAGATATCTCAGATCATGACAAATCCATAATAATGACAGTATTTCTTTGCCTGACCTGAAAGAGGTGCAAGATCATTTGAGGCAAAGGGGGACTTGCATGTAAATGAGGGTGAGCCCTCTTAAAGACCTCATCAGGTAATGTTCATTTCAAATGACATGTCGAGAAACATGTTACAGAATCATACACCATGACAGATGGCCTTCCAACCTCTGCTTAAAAACCTCCAAGGAAACAGAGTTCACCACCTCTTGAGGGAGACTGTTCCACTTCTTGCTGTCAGAAAGTTCTTCCTGATATATTTAGTTGGAATCTCCTTTCTTGTAACTTGAATGCAATTGGTTCAGGTCCCACCTTTCTGAGCAGATGCATCCAGGTGGAGGAACAGCACATGACTTGATCTTCATGCCCTGCAGTATTCTGCAAACAGCAATCCCAGACATCTCTTACTCTACAGTTAATCCCATTGGGATTTACTCCTAGGTGAGTGAGTCTAGGGTTACAATCACAATTTTCACAGTGCAGTCCACTCCTCACATCAGGGTAGTTATATATTTGATGAGCAACTGACTCACACGGTCTAAACATACAAAGAGCCCTGCTGGATCAGACCACAGAATCATAGAGTTGGAAGAGACCAGAAGGGCCATCCAGTCCAACCCCCTGCCAAGCAGGAAACACCATCAAAGCATTCTTGACATATGCCTCTGCTTAAAGACCTCCAAAGAAGGAGACTCCACCACACTCCTTGGAAGCAAATTCCACTGCCAAACAGCTCTTACTGTCAGGAAGTTCTTCCTAATGTTTAGGTGGAATCTTCTTTCTTGTAGCTTGAATCTATTGCTCCGTGTCTGCTTCTCTGGAGCAGCAGAAAACAACCTTTCACCCTCTTCTATATGACATCCTTTTATATATTTGAACATGGCTATCATATCACCCCTTAACCTTCTCTTCTCCAGGCTAAACATACCCAGCTCCCTAAGCCGTTCCTCATAAGGCATCGTTTCCAGGCCTTTGACCATTTTGGTTGCCCTCCTCTGGACACGTTCCAGCTTGTCAGTATCCTTCTTGAACTGTGGTGCCCAGAACTCGACACGGTACTCCAGGTGAGGTCTGACCAGAGCAGAATACAGTGGTACTATTACTTCCCTTGATCTAGATCAGGCATCCCCAAACTTCGGCCCTCCAGATGTTTTGGACTACAATTCCCATAATCCCTGACCACTGGTTCTCTTAGCTAGGGATCATGGGAGCTGTAGGCCAAAACATCTGGAGGGCCGCAGTTTGGGGATGTCCGATCTAGATGCTATATTCCTATTGATGCAGCCCAGAATTGCATTGGCTTTTTAAGCTGCTGCATCACACTGTTGAGTCATGTCAAGTTTGTGGTCTACCAAGACTCCTAGATCCAGTCCAGCATCCTGTTCTCACAGTGACCAACTAGATGCCTATGAGAATGAAGCTTGCATGTTGACCTTGAGTGCAAAAGCATTCTCCCCATTCATGATTTCCAGCAACTGGTCTTCAAAGGCACACTGCCATGGCATCAACACTGGAAATTGAGGTTTGGGGGAGTGGGAATGGCCTTGCAGGCTAGGATGGATCTCCTGGCGAGCCAAAACTAGCTTGCAGGTTGGAGATGCCCCATGTGCCTCTCTGCTAATGGTGCTGTAATGGCTGCTGTGTGCGCATGGTACCAGGCTTTCCCTGTGCCAAGAATCTCAGTACTGTACTAGGCTGTAGCTCATGGTGTATTTATTGTTCATCTTTAAACTGTCACAATGCAGTTCATCCCACAACCAGGAGCTAAGCAGCCATAATACCTTAATGGTGCTTTAAAATACTTCTGTTGATTTCTTCACAGTTACTGAAAATTTACAGGAAATGTAGAGATTACCTCTCTGGACTATATCAAGTTCATTGTTTTGCATTCACTTTTGCATTGTTTCCAAAAGTGCCCAGCCAAAGGACAGGTGGAGGTCACTGTAAATATGGAGCTGTCATTTTAAACTAAAATAATTAGTGCATTTATCTGGTTTATATAAGAGCCTTTTTAGCGACTGTCATAATGACATCTTGTGGCAATTAATTCATAAGTTAATCCTGTATCACACAAAAACGTACTAAACTGTCATCTGCTGGGAACTTTACTGTCAATCAATTTTACGAGATGACGTCAAGTTCTAATATTGTGAATGGGAATGATTCCCCTCTATTTAAACTTCCCACACTGTTCATCATTTTGCAGACCTCTTTTATCCTGTGCCCGGTTTACTGTCTTCTTTTTTAGAAAAAGAAGCCACAAATGATCTATTCTTTATCGGTTGTCCTTTTGGTGATCCTTTATTATCATCATTTGCTGCACTTTTTGGACCTTTGGAAGTTTTATGTAAATTTTTTGAGGGTGCAACCAAAATGCTTTAAATATGGCTGCACCATGCCTTTATATGATGGCACTATCATATTTTCCGTTTCATTGTCAGTCCTTTAATCTATTTTGTCTTTTCGGTTCTGTTAGCAAAAGTGAAGGCCCGACTAGACATGACAGACGCACTGAGCGCATCCCCATCTTTTTTATTTTCATTCTGCCATTTATTTATTTACAGTATTTTTTTACCAGGCCTTCACCTTAGGTCCCAGGGCAGATTGCCACAATAGCATACACAATTACATACAGATAAAATAATTACAGTTAAAAATCACACAAAACCATTCAAACTGGAACTTAACAATATAGCAACCACAGCTGCCTCTTTGAATTCTGGTGAGGAAACATTCTGCAAAGGTTTAACCTTTCCTTCCATGCTGGTTTCCCAGTGGAAATTGATCCCAAAGCTGCTGATTAAGCCAGTAGGAGAAACCTACCCACACGGGTGTGTATTTCTACTAGGATAAATAGTGGCTTTGAGAAGGGATGATGTTCACTGGAAGAAAAGTCCTGAAGTGGGGAAGGCCCTCCTTCTCCATGCTAAAGTCCTGATCTAAATCAAGGAGTCCTATGGCTACTAACAGCAAAAGGCAAAATATGTAGTGATACATTCACACATTTTTATCATCACATTATAGTTATATAGTTATAGTTATAATCCGCGGGTTGCCATCTGATTTTATTCTGCTCCAAATTTGATTTTAAGCTGTATTTTAATCAATAGTTTGATTTATGTTTTTAATGTATCATACTTTGATGTTAGGGACCCAGGTGGCGCTGTGGGTTAAACCACAGAGTCTAGGGCTTGCTGATCAGAAGGTCGGTGGTTCGAATCCCTGCGACGGGGTGAGCTCCCATTGCTCAGTCCCAGCTCCTGCCCACCTGGCAGTTCGAAAGCACACCAAAATGCAAGTAGATAAATAGGGACCGCTCCGGCGGGAAGGTAAACGGCGTTTCCGTGCGCTGCTCTGGTTCGCCAGAAGTGGCTTTGTCATGTTGGCCACATGACCTGGAAGCTGTCTGTGGACAAACGCCGGCTCCCTCGGCCTATAGAGCAAGATGAGCGCCGCAACCCCAGAGTCGGACACGACTGGACCTGATGGTCAGGGGGCCCTTTACCTTTACTTACTTTGATGTTAGCTGCCCTGAGCCCGGTCCTGGCTGGGGAGGGTGGGGTATAAATAAATTTCTATTATTATTATTATTATTATTATTATTATTATTATCTTATTTGGCTCTAGCTTGATATTGTCAGGGAACCTTCTAATATGCATGTTATGGAGATCATCTCAACAATCTTCTTTGTTCCTGCCGCTTGTCATTTCTACTCATTTCCCTCTCCTCAATACTACCGTATCACCAAGAACCATAGAATTGTAGGGTTATTTCTGTTTCTCCAATATGGGGTCAGCTGTCTGAAATGGTTTCAGTCTTCCATTTGCCTAGTGGTTTAATTTCGATCACTCCCAAGTAGCTGTTAAATGTGAATGGGCTTGAAACATCTGGAGGGGCTGATTTGAGCTACGATAGCTCACAACAGATTCTGACGTATGGTGCCTGTCACTTCTGGGATAAAGTAAGTCTGTGCTGTATCAGTCTCAGGACAACCATGCTGCAAATGCATTGCTGCAGAGCAAAAAGCAGCTTCTGGGAGCAGTTTAGGTTGGGGAAAGGGTTAAACACCCTCTCACTGAGCACCAGTACAGTACACTGATGTTCAAAGCAGCCTCTTGCTTACACAAAAGTCGCAGGAGATCCCAAACACAAATCTCTCACATCATGCTCAGTTAGGCCCTTCCTTCCTTCCTTCTGCCATGCAAGGAGGATGCCTACCTAACAGACAATGTTAATGTCTGCCTAGCAAATACTTTGTATGTAGGAGTCAGTGATCAACATTTTTATTGCTTCTATTATGATGCTCATGCTTCAGTTTTTAAATGACTCCCCATCTGCATTTTTAGACTTTTAAAAAATTATGCAGTTTTACTGCAAATGCCTTTTTTGTAAGTATGTTATTACTCAGTTTTCAGAACAGAACAGAACAGAATAAAACAATAACTTGAGTACTGTACAATGAATTGAGTCATACATTTATTGGATTACGCAGAGTTCCGTGCCATTATTTTACACATTGATCTTATTCCGAAACGCTCACTTGGTGCTGAAAATATTAGGGTGCGGGCACCAGGCAAGATTCCCTTGGAAGGGCAGTTCACATCCAAGGTGGCAGGATCATTATGGGCTTTTAAACTTGCTCTTGTGGGTGGTGGTGGGGGGAGCACAAATATGTGACCACTAATTCAAGGGCTCCAGTGCTTTGCTTTTGTCATTCTATTGTGGTGCTGTGAGGGACAGGGGATATCGCGAAGTCCCTCCCCTCCTGAGTTCAAGCCCGTCCCCGAGCAAAGGGGAAAGCAGGGAGAGTTCCGATTCCAGTGGGGAAGCAGGAAGTCGTGTCCGAGGCTCAGGCAAGGTAGAGGAGCCAGGGTCCCAGGTGGGACAGGAAGGGGCAAGTAAGGGGGGAAGACCCATCCCCCCAACTCCAGAATTACGCAGGAAGAGGAGGGGCAAGAGGATGGGTCTGCCAAAGCTTTTGTGTTGGAGAAAGACGCGCCAAAAGCCATTAGGAGGTTCTGAAACCGACTGACAACATCGCTCCGTGTAAATAGCAATGACTTGAGCACTGTAAATACGCAGCACCAATAAAAGAATAAAATGCAGAGCTGCGTAGCGTCGTTACTCTGAAGTAGTCCACTCCGGCCACTGTGACAGCAACCTCCTAATGGCTTTTGGGCTACTTTGGAGTTGCCGGGATGAGCGTGTCAGAGGCGGAGAAGTGGCGGCAGATCGCTGAGCAAGCCCAGCTAGAACTGCAACAGCTGTCGCTGCAGGCGCAGGGAGAATTGAAGGCAGCTAAAGAGGAGACTAAGAAGGTCCAGGACGACCGGCTACAACTTGCGGAACAGGTGAGAGAGCTCCAGGAAAAAGAGCAGCATTTAAGGGCGGTGGCGGTAGACCTCCAAAACAAGCTGGATGCAGAGAAAAACAAGGCGGGAGGGGCACCCCAAGTCCAAGTGCTGCCAGGAAGGAGAGCCGGGACCCTAGTAAGCAAGTTCAATGGAGACCCGAAGGAGTTTCAGGGCTTTGAGACTGAGATTGTGTATGCTCTTGAGCTGCACCACGATGAGTTCCCTGATGATGAGCACAGAGTAGCGTTTATTGTGGAGCACCTTACAGGGGCGGCCAGGGAGTGGCTAAGACCGTTAATTGCAACAAGGAATCCTTGCATGAAGAATGTCAAACTATTTCTAGAAGGTTTGAAAACGATGTATTCGTCCGATAGTCATATGGACCAGACTAAGGAGGAACTTCATAATTTACGCCAAGGAAATATGACAGTTCGCGCGTATTGGGCGAAATTCACCATGCTGGTGCACAGATTGGGGTGGGATCTGGAGTCTGCCCCAATGCAAGCGGCGTTTTACTTGGGGTTGCATGAGGAGGTGAAGGATGAGCTCTCGAGAGGTCCAAAGCCCAGTAATATGGATCAACTGAGCAAAGCGGCTCTGGCGGTGGGGGTGAGGCAGGAATCCAGATGGAGCGACAAGCAAGCAACGCGCGCAAAGCGGGCTTGGTTCCCACGGTCGCAGGAGAAGCCACTCCCTCAACAACCCTTTCAAGCCACGCCTGGGGCCAGTCAGGACCAGGAACCCATGCAGATTGATAGCGCGCGCGCGCGGGCTTTTCAAACCCCAGCGGCGCCAAGACGCAAGGAGGGAAGGGGTGGGAATTGCTTTCTCTGCAACTCCCCCCAGCATCTCGTCAGAGACTGCCCACATCGCAGGGAGTGGCAAGGAAAGGCGGGAACGGTTGTGCCCTCCCCCACTGACGCAGCACCACAGCAGGGAAACGGGAAAGCCTGGCTGCAGGAGACAAGGGGCGGCAGCCAGGCACAGTCAGCAGACAACAGCCCCAGCCCACCCACCCGCACAGAGAGGAGCAGAGCCAGCCCACCCCTCCCAGAGCAGGAGTGGTTCTAGAAGTGACGCTCACGCTCCCAAATGGCTATCCATTGACGGTCCTCGCCCTAATTGACAGTGGTGCCTCAGCCAACTTCTTCTCGAGAAACTTTGCAGAAGAGCACCAGATCCAGCTTCTGCAGCTGGATTTTCCTCTGCACGTGGCAACCATTGACGGCAGAGAGCTGCTGGGAGGGGCCATCACTCATCAAACCCCCCCCATGAGAATGACGGTTGGAAGGCACTCAGAGACACTGGCATTCAACGTCACCACCATCTCAGACCCCCCAATCGTTTTGGGCATGAGCTGGCTGGCGCGCCACGACCCCTCCATAAGTTGGCATCAGAGATGCATCACTTTTGGATCGGACTTTTGCCTGGAACATTGCATGCAGCACCAACCAGGGGAGGGGCCTCCGATAGCCACGGTGGCCACCATGCACGTCAAAGGGGGTGAGGCGATACCCAAACCATACTGGGACCTGCAGGAGGTCTTCAGTGAAGCGGAGTCCGACCACCTGCCCCCGCACAGGCCTTTTGACTGCCAGATCAACCTGGTGCCTGGGGCAACTATACCCCCAGCCAAGCTGTACGCCATGTCAGACCAGGAACTGGAGGATCTGCGCGCTTTTATCGACAAGAACCTCAAGCGGGGGTTCATCAGAGAAAGCAAGGCAGCAGGGGGCAGCCCGGTCTTCTGGGTGGACAAGAAAGACACGCAACAGCGCCGTCTTGTGGTGGATTTTAGACGGCTGAATTCGGTGACAGAGCCAGTGGCTTTCCCCATGCCCAGAGTGGATGATCTCCTGACAGCGGCACGCAGAGGCAAGATTTTCACCAAGCTAGACCTGAGGGGGGCGTACAACTTGATCAGGATCCGGGAAGGCGATGAGTGGAAAACCACGATGTTCACGCCTCTGGGCTCTTTTGAATATCTGGTGATGCCCTTCGGGTTGCAAGGGGGCTCAGCATGCTTCCAGGCCTTCATGCACCACGTCCTGGGGTCCCTACTCTTCAGGAAATGCTTGGTCTTTCTGGATGACATCCTTATTTACTCCAACGACCCAGTGCAGCACGTGAAGGACGTCAGGGAGGTGTTACAGCGCCTGAAGGAGAACCACCTGTATGTGAAGCTGGAGAAGTGCAAGTTTCACACCAAGGAGGTGGACTTCCTGGGCTACAAGCTGTCAGACAAGGGGCTGGCAATGGACAAGGACAAGGTGCAGACCATCCTGGACTGGCACAGCCCCAGGACGCGCAAAGATGCCCAACGCCTACTAGGCTTTGCCAACTTCTACAGGAAGTTCATCAAGAACTTCTCTCGAGTTACGGCTCCCATCACTGACTGCCTGAGAGGCAAGCAGAAGTTCAGGTGGACACCAGAGGCGCAAGCAGCGTTCGAAAGCCTCAAGAGGGTGTTCGCCTCAGACCAGAACCTGTTCCACGTGGTTCAGGACGCGCCCCTACGCATTGAAACAGATGCTTCTGATAAGGCTGTGGGCGCCATTTTGTTGCAACTGGACGCCAACAGAGAGTGGAGACCCTGTGCCTTCTTCTCCAGGAAGTTGACCCAGCCCGAGCGAAACTACACAGTTTTTGATCGGGAACTTCTTGCGATCCACGCGGCGTTCCAGCACTGGAGACACTTCCTGGTGGGCGCCAAGCACCCCATCCAGGTGTGCACAGACCACAAGAACCTGGAGTTCTGGAGAACTGCCAGGGTGCTCAACCAGCGGCAGATACGGTGGGCGGAGTTCTTCTCGAACTTCAACTTCTCCATACACTACATCCCAGGAGAGCAGAATGTCAGGGCGGATGCCCTCTCCCGCAAGCCAGAGTACATGGAGGAGGAGGCGCCACCAGCCCCAAGGCACATTTTCCCCCCGTCGGCATGGTCCTGCGGAGCAGCAGTGGTGAGCGAGGCAGAACTCACAGCACTGACGGCAGCGGATGAATTTGCCAACCGCATCTTCAGAGAACTGAGAGGGGGGAGGGAGCAGGCAAAAGACTTTGCAGAACGCAGAGGGCTGCTTTTCTACAAGGGTGCGCTGTACCTACCCACCACCCAGCTTCGACGTACGGTCCTCAAGCAGATGCACGACAACCCTACAGCGGGGCATTTTGGAAGGGACAAGACCACTCACCTAGTCATGAGACACTTCTGGTGGCCAGGGGTGAGGGAAGATGTTCGAGACTATGTAAGGGGCTGTACCACCTGCCAGCGGGCGAAGGTGGTCAGAGCAGCGCCACCAGGGTTGCTGGAGCCCTTAGCCACACCACACAGGCCGTGGGAAGTGGTGTCCATGGACTTCATCACAGATCTGCCTTCGTCCAGGGGTAAGACTGCAGTGTTGGTGGTGGTGGACCTCATGTCCAAAATGTGTCACTTTATACCGTGTGCCAGGGCAGTCTCGGCAGAAGAGACAGCCAAACTGTTTGTTGATCACATTTTCAGACTGCATGGATTACCTTTGAGGGTTATTTCGGATCGTGGCCGCCAATTTGTTTCCAGGTTCTGGCGGCGGCTCATGAACCTCCTGCAGGTGGAGGTCAGCTTGTCGACGGCTAGACACCCGCAGACCAACGGACAAGCGGAGAGGGTCAACGCCATTCTGCAGCAGTACCTGAGATGCTACGTCAGCCAGCGGCAAACGGACTGGGTGGATCGCTTGCCACTAGCAGAATTTGCCTACAACAATGCAGTGCACGTCTCCACAGGGGTGTCGCCCTTTAAGGCCAATTACGGGCGCGACCTCAGATCTTTCCCAGAGAGGGAGAGGGAGGAGGAGGAGGAGGGCCCACAGGCTGAGGATTGGGCAGAGGAACTGGAGACGGTGCACCAGCAGCTCAGAGAACACTTGGAGAGGGCCAAGGAAGCGTACAAAAAGGGGGCAGATCGCCACAGGCGACAAGGGGAGGTCATCAGGGTGGGGGACAAGGTGTGGTTGTCCTCGGAGGGCCTTCCCACCAGAGGGAGGTGCAAAAAGCTGGCACCCAAATGGCTGGGCCCCTTCACGGTCACGCAACAGGTCAACCCGGTGGCATACAGGCTGGCACTGCCAGAGGACATGAGGGTGCATCCAGTGTTTCATAGATCGCTGCTGTCGCCGTACAGGGAAAGCAGCAGGCTCAGAGACAGCGAACAAACCCCCGAGGGAGGGGGGGAGAGGGAAAGCAGGGAGCAACTCAATGAGGCCACGGCCATCCTGGATTCAAGGTGGGGGGTGGGGGGCCTGGAGTACCTCATGGCATGGGAGGATGCTCCACCGTCCCAGAATGAATGGGTTCCCGCCACTCAGATACAGGAGGAATTCTTGGTGGAAGAATTTCACGCCCTCTTTCCCCACAGACCCAAGCCCTGGCACATGGAAAGGGAGGGGGAGGAGGAGGAGGCACGGGAGAACAGCTCACCATGGCGCTGGGAAGCGGAGTTTGAGGAACCAGAGGATGAGGTATGGGTGTCGCCAAGATCCACCCAGTCAGAGGAAGGAGCAGATTGGCAAAACATTTTTACCCCCACCAGCTCTGACGCCACGGACTTTTTGGGATTCCCGTCCTCCCAGGCGGAAGGGGGGGGCTCGCAGGACTGGGGGGAGGTGTTCACACCAACGGGCTCGGAGAGCACCGAGTTTTTAGGCTTCCAGTCGTCACCGACACATGGGGGGGGCCTGGGGAGGGGTGAAGGAGAGCTTGGGAGGGGGGTGGATGTGAGGGACAGGGGATATCGCGAAGTCCCTCCCCTCCTGAGTTCAAGCCCGTCCCCGAGCAAAGGGGAAAGCAGGGAGAGTTCCGATTCCAGTGGGGAAGCAGGAAGTCGTGTCCGAGGCTCAGGCAAGGTAGAGGAGCCAGGGTCCCAGGTGGGACAGGAAGGGGCAAGTAAGGGGGGAAGACCCATCCCCCCAACTCCAGAATTACGCAGGAAGAGGAGGGGCAAGAGGATGGGTCTGCCAAAGCTTTTGTGTTGGAGAAAGACGCGCCAAAAGCCATTAGGAGGTTCTGAAACCGACTGACAACATCGCTCCGTGTAAATAGCAATGACTTGAGCACTGTAAATACGCAGCACCAATAAAAGAATAAAATGCAGAGCTGCGTAGCGTCGTTACTCTGAAGTAGTCCACTCCGGCCACTGTGACAGGTGCTATTCAGATCTATGCTTAAGGACCAGGGCCTAAAACTCTCCAGGCAGGTGCAGCAAAAATGCATTATGTGGTGGTGGTGCTATATGAATAATAAATACTTAATAATACTTAATAATGCAGTACAATTCAAAAAAAGAGAACCAACAACTGGAGCATGACGGTGCAGTTTTCAGGAGCCATGTGTTGTTATGTGAATTGTTTGGAGCATTTCACACATCCATGGAGGTGGGGTTTTGTTTTGTTTGTTTCGTTTTAACGTACATAACTGCTTTCTGCCTTTCCTCCCGCGGGAAACAAATGACTTTTTCAGACAACTTTTCTCACACGCAGGGGAGCAAAGTAATATGACTCCGCTCTGAATGTGATGCCGTCGGCTTGCCTGCACACTGAGAGGCACGTAAAGAATATTGTATGTCTCGTTCTTCATTCACCTGCGAATAAGTAGGAGCCTTTCCCTGGCCTCCAGCTACACCTGCGAGTGCCGAGCGGAGGAAAGAACAAGGGGAGAGGGGAGGTGTCATTCAAAACCACTTTTCAGTTGAATGAAACGTGAATCTCTTTGAGAGATGTAGGGAAATAGCCTATATGTAGCCCATATTTTCTGAAGCAGCCCATATTTTTCAGGGTTAGACAGGTAGGGAGAAACAAGGAGAAATGTAAAGTACTACACTTGGGCAAAAAAAAAGTGAAAGGCACAAATACAGGATGGGAGACACCTGGCTTGAGAGCAGTACATGTGAAAAGGGTCTAGGAGTCTTGGTAGACCACAAACTTGACATGAGTCAACAGTGTGATGCAGCAGCTAAAAAAGCCAATGCATTTCTGGGCTGCATCAATAGGAGTGTAGCATCTAGATCTAGGGAAGTAATAGATACCACTGTATTCTGCTCTGGTCAGACCTCACCTGGAGTACTGTGTCCAGTTCTGGGCACCACAGTTCAAGAGAGATACTGACAAGCTGGAACGTGTCCAGAGAAGGGCAACCAAAATGGTCAAAGGTCTGGAAACGATGGCTTAGGGAGCTGGGTATGTTTAGCCTGGAGACGAGAAGGTTAAGGGGTGATATGATAGCCATGTTCAACTATATAAAAGGATGTCATATAGAGGAGGGAGAAAGGTTGTTTTCTGCTGCTCCAGAGAAGCAGACACGGAGCAATGGATTCAAACTACAAGATAGAAGATTCCACCTAAACATTAGGAAGAACTTCCTGACAGTAAGAGCTGTTCGGCAGTGGAATTTGCTACCAAGGAGTGTGGTGGAGTCTCCTTCTTTGGAGGTCTTTAAGCAGAGGCTTGACAGGCGTGTGTCAAGAATGCTTTGATGGTGTTTCCTGCTTGGCAGGGGGTTGGACTGGATGGCCCTTGTGGTCTCTTCCAACTCTATGATTCTAGGGTGACGAGAAGAAGAAGAAGAAGAAGAAGAAGAAGAAGAAGAAGAAGAAGAAGAAGAAGAAGAAGAAGAAGAAGAAGAAGAAGAAGAAGAAGAAGAAGAAGAGATCTTTTCACCTATAGCTGCTGAAGGTGAGAGATTCTGAAACATGGACCTGCAGCTGCATTGTGATATCTCACTGCAGATGTTGAAGTACATTGCTAACACTTCTCTGCCACTTCTCTCGCATGCACACATGTGAGCAAGGGAAGGGGGCATGTTAGAAAGCAGACCTGTCTTAACGCTCTCCCACGTATGTTTGTGAATACTGTACAGTATCTCAAACGAACGATATAAAACCACAAAATACATAATAAAAACAAAAACAACTGTCTCAAGGCAGTTCACAGAATAAAATCAAGATATAAAACCACAAAATAATAAAAATAAAAACAGCAACTCAATAGCCCCTCCAATAAAAATCACATTTTAAAAGGGCATAGGACATATAGGATGTAGATGTTCCCATTATTATTAACACGCTTTGACTAGAAATAAAGGCATTTCTCAGGAAAATTGTTATTAATGTGGTGGTAGTGGTACTGATTTTTTTTTTTACCTGCCCTTCACCACAGTGTCCCAGGGTGGGTTACAGCAATTTACAGTTCAATTTTCAGTAATATTAAAAACTATTTAAAACAAATTACACATCAACTCCTTCCCAGAGTTGAAAAATCTCATCAAGAATAAATGCAATGGGTTTTTATTTCTTTAAATGCAAGGATAAAATTGTATTTGTAAAAATAAATTTTAAAAAGTCCTTGCAAAATATTATCTATTTCTTTATTTACATATGGTTTAAAATATGGTTTAAAACACATTGCCCCACCCTTTGTGGGACTCCTCTACTACACAACTAACTACGAAGGAATATCTGTGTCCTCCTTTGCACTTCTTCAGACTATGAACAGAAAGTACATTTTGGGTTAAGTATTCTGTTCCAGAAACACAGATTAATGGGAGGGTATGTTGCCAAAACACATTGTTACAACGGCATCCCCATCATCTGCAAAGGGCAGAGGCATCAGCAATGCTCATTACTGCTCACACCTGTTCACCACATATTATTGTTTCCCATGCCAAATGTGTAACTTTTTTTTTTAATTCTACCTATTTATTGTTTTGATGGAGACCAAGCATACTGGCTGGCATCTAAAGTAGAGCAGAGCTGAAATTTCTTAGAAGAAACTTTTCTGAGAATCTTTCGGAGTTCTTTTTTTCTGAGCCCACATAGGAGCAAAGGCCATTTTGCATAAGTAAAGGTAAAGGGACCCCTGACCATTAGGTCCAGTCATGAACGACTCTGGGGTTGCACGCTCATCTCGCATTATTGGCCGAGGGAGCCGGCGTATAGCTTCCAGGTCATGTGGCCAGCATGACAAAGCCGCTTCTGGCAAACCAGAGCAGCACATGGAAACGCCGTTTACCTTCCTGCTGTAGTGGTTTCTATTTATCTATTTGCATTTTGACGTGCTTTCGAACTGCTAGGTTGGCAGGAGCTGGGACCGAGCAACGGGAGCTCACCCCGTCACAGGGATTCGAACCGCCGACCTTCTGATCAGCAAGCCCTAGGCTCAGTGGTTTAACCACAACGCCACCTGGGTCCCTTTGCATAAGTACCTCTGATTATTTTCCAGCATTTTTTTTGGGGGGGGGGTGTCAGCTGCCATTTAAACACCTGACACCACCAACACACACACACACACACACACAATGCGTTGGAACGATGCTCGGATCAAGCCACCATGGGAAAGGCAAAATGGTGGTCAGGCTGCTATTGTTGTCGCTTGTAGCGACAGGAAAAACCACAACAGCACAATACCACTTGTGAATGAGGAAGGTGCTGTGCTATAGTCACTGCCAGGGCTGGCCCATGCATGAGGCAAGGTGAGGCAATCACCTCAGGTGGCAGGATCCACAGGGCAGCAGATCCAGTTGTAGATCTTGATTCCCCTCCTTGTTCCTGTTGTAGATCTTCACTCACCCCTTCTTCCTTGGCGGGGAGCAGGGCGTCATTTTCTGGTTCGCCTCAGGTGCCAAAATGTCTGAGGTCAGCCGTGGTCTCCCCCACCCCTGAGAAACAGTTGGAGAAATTTGGTGAAATTACCCCCCATTTTCTCTCCTCACAAATAGGGTGGTGAATTTATCTAGACCAGAAAGACATGCAAAGATACGTCAACATCAACAAGGTGTTCAGTACTTCCCTATGACAGGATTCAGGTGCTGTGAGGTACAAGTACATTTACTCTTGCAATTGTATTCTTTATTTAGATCTGGGAGAGAACAATAATGTTTTAATCTTAACTGTGTTCCCTTGGTCTTTACCACCCATACAAACAGACACATGCTGCGTCCCAACAGGGAGCAATCCTATTACTTTTAATGATCTGTGTTGTATACCATTTCTGCTACTAAAGCTAAAAGAGCATTTCTCCCTAAAGTCAGCTTTTTTTTTCCTAGCTGAAGTAGCCTTGAAAGATGACACAGGAGCTGCTATGCCTTTCTCCAGAGTTCAATTCCCTCAGGATGGCCATTCGAAGGATTTGCTTGTTTGCTTGCTTAAAGTGTTTGCACGTCATGCATAACAATGTTCCCTTGGCATCTTAAAACAATAAAATAATGTCTGTCACTCTTTTTTCTTTTGGAAACAAAAATACGAACAGTGTATAGAAGTACGTTTTCACACATGCAGTGTCGGATTTACGTATAAGCTAAACAAGCTATAGCAGGCATCCCCAAACTGCGGCCCTCCAGATGTTTGCTTGCTTAGAACAACTGGCTTGGGACGGGGGGGGGAGAGAGTTTAAGCCCTATGATGCAGCACTAAGCAGTGGTAAGGAATAATATGGATTTAGCAACACAAATACTTGCAAGATTTGTGTACAAAGTGCAGGCAATCCTTGCTTAAGAAAATATATCTGTCTTGAAACAGCATTTTCACTTAGTCTGTTAAAAGATTTGTCACTGCAGAAAATAATAATTGAATAAATGAATCCAAGTTATGAAAGAGCATTTCACATGGTTCCCAATTTCTCACAGAGAGCCTAACTAAGGACATTAGTCCTGTCCCTATAGTGGGCAGATAGAAGGAAGTATTTCACACAATACATAATTAAGCTGTGGAATTCCCCTCCACAAGATGTGATGATGGCTCTCAGTTTGGATGACTCAATGCTAGTAATGCTAGTAATGCGCAATCTTTGAGCTGCTTTACTTCATATTTATTTTGCATCTTTTCCCTGCCACCTTTTGAAAATGAACATGTTGGGGGGGGTGGGGGGGGCTTCTAGCTGGTGTTAAATCTTACCGTAAATTGAAGATCCACTTTGCCAAAGTATGTGGCAGCTTTAATTCCGATCTCTCAGTGCTGCAGGGAAATATCACATTGCAGTGTGTTTTATATCATCTTTCCTGGGCCTCTTGAAAACAGGCGTGTAGACTGAGCTAGTGTTTGAACATCAAATGCATAATTGTGACTTAAGCCTACACATCAACTTTCATTCTGATATCTCCCATTTCCAACCAGATAATATTTCTCATTATTCAGCACAAGTATGTTTGCTTGTTATATACTATCTCAATTGAATGTAGAGTTACAAGCCTGAAATATGGAACGGGCAGTTATGGGACACAGTTCTGCATATCAGGTTTCAAGGATTCAGCATTCTTGCATGGAGCAGCAAGATTTGGTAACAGCAGCAGGCAAGTTGTCTTTCAGGACAATTTGCTTGCTGCTACTGATCTTCTCAGTCAGGGAAATCCCTGATAAACTGCTGAGGAATTCGCAGGAATATGGTTTGAAAAGTACTAGATTGGGCTCATCCATGAACCTTCACACGAGGAGGAATTTATGGCAAAAGTAAAAGGGTAAGAGCAGTAATTGGATAGGAGCAAAAACCTGCCCGCATGTTTCTTGGCGTGCTGAGAAAAAAGGAGCTTGAATATAATCTTGGCTGTTTATACCAGAACTGTATGTTTTCTAATCTCCTGTGTTTCAGTGAAATTTGATTCAGTCAATAGTTCATTTCACTCAGCGAACACACAGCCTTCCTCAATGTTCCAAGAGCTGGTTTCCGGGTAAACTCATAGCAGGGGAAGCTCATTTGTATTCCACACCCTGAGCCCTGATGATAAGAAGCCAAATACGCCTAGGAAACCGCACAAATGAAATATGGCACGCGGGAGGCGAGATATTTATAGAAACAAAATATCAGCATTTTCCACACATTTACACAAAGCAATTTCAGGCTTTTCATGAGGAGAAAAGAGCAACATTGGCACTCGGCTCGCTTGTTTCCCCCCCGTAGCCACATTTCTGCCGGAGAGGCCCCATTGTGGAAGAGCGCTCAAGGAATGGCCACTGCAGATTAAAGATCAATGGCAGCACATTCCAAGAGGCTGCCATATTTTCACTCCTAAGATGCCTTTGTAATCAAAATGCCCTCTTTCAGACAATAAACAGGGTTACAGGGGTGAAATGATGAAGCACTTGCTAGGAAATGGGCTTACTTTGAAAGCGTCATTCAGCATACAGAGCAGAGAGCACCTGCATCTGATGGTGCAAAGATCAGCTGTGAGATTCCTTGGGCCTCTGCTTCAATTACATAAGAGAGTGGTTTCCAAAATGAGGGCCGGAGGACTCTGGTGTCTCTCAGAAACATAACGGAGAGCATAAGATAAGAGCACCCTCAAATATACTGTATATACACGAGAGAGAGAGAGAGAGAGAGAGAGAGAGAGAGAGAGAGAGAGAGAGAGAGAGAGAGAGAGAGAGTTAACGTCTAACTGATGTTTTAGTATTTAGCAGGGTTTCTTCCCCCCCCCCCTGCTTTTATATATAATTGCATCTTTCTTCTTCAAACTGTTTTGGTTGTTATAAACAGAAAGCAGCTATGCTTTTTGTCACCAACATAAACTTTTTAGTTTGTGGTTACTTTTCTAGCAAATCAACATTTTGCACAATTCTTGTTTGTCTCCTATTTTACTGGTCAAATGCAGAACTTGGCAGAGTTTTCGGGGGTTGTGTTGTCACAGCAGCTCCAGGATGGCATAGTGCAGGCACCCCCAGACTTCGGCCCTCCAGATGTTTTGGACTACAGTCCCCATCATCCCTGACCACTGGTCCTCTTAGCTAGGGATCATGGGAGTTGTAGGCCAAAACATCTGGAGGGCCGCAGTTTGGGGATGCCTGGCATAGTGCATACCCGACTCACCTCTCCCTGCCTTCAACTGTGGATGGTGTGAGCAATAAGGTTGCAGGTGCAACTGTGCCTAGCCAAGATTAATGATTGTTGCACCTTCCTTGTTAACAGGAATTACTTTGGAGTACAAATGTACAGGATTGCACTCTTCGTTATTCCAATGAAGGTTTGAAGAACTTGAGACCCACCAAACAAAACATTGATGCTTTTGAATTATGGTGCTGGAGGAGACTCTTGAGAGTCCCATGGACTGCAAGAAGATCAAACCTATCCATTCTTAAGGAAATCGGCCCTGAGTGCTCACTGGAAGGACAGATCGTGAAGCTGAGGCTCCAATGCTTTGGCCACCTCATGAGAAGAGAAGAATCCTTGGAAAAGACCCTGGTGTTGGGAAAGATGGAGGGCACTAGGAGAAGGGGACGACAGAGGACGAGATGGTTGGACAGTGTTCTCGAAGCTATGAACATGAGTTGGACCAAACTGCGGGAGGCAGTGGAAGACAGGAGTGCCTGGCGTGCTATGGTCCATGGGGTCACGAAGAGTCGGACACGACTAAACGACTAAACAACAACAACAACAAACAAACAAAACATAGTACGTAAACGGGAGCTACTGGGAGTCTTGAGCAATACTTCCATCCCTTTGCTCTGCATATTGTAGACCACAGTGCTGTTCTGCACTTCTTACTGTCAAACAAGCATGGAACTGAAAAGCGCCTTTGGAAAATGTCAGCTATAAAGTGCCACAAATGGCTTATAATTGGACAAAATTCTAGACGATGAAAAATGGTTGAAACAGAAGATTGAGCTCTTTGTGACTTGTGCCTGCCCTTTCCGACTCTGCAAAACACCATGCATGCAGATTATTATATACAAATAACAGGAATAACAGTAAAATAATACCACCGCCACCAGGCTGCTACATCTATTGTTTGGATTTTTTAAGCACAGCTTCTAGGAAGCACTCTTCATAATCTGACTGCACATTTTGTTCTTTACTTATGACTTATCTGCCTAGCTTCTCAGGAATAGTAATAGCTTTCCTGGCACTCAAACTACAAGGAAGAGGTTGCTGAAGTCAGTATGCAACCCGCACAACTAGAGTTGTTGGAAAGCAGCAGTGCTTAGAAGTATCTGACTTGAGAAGCGGCATCTTCTGGAGCATCTCTTGGCCTATCCTGTGCCAGTTTAATTGGAAATAAATCACAATGAATTGGGCGAGGCTGGCTCCAAAGTCGGTGTGCGCAACGGCTGCTGCCTCTGCTCAGTTCTCACTTTGCTGTCTCCACAAGTGTGTTTCTATTCTAGCTTCTGTCAGAAGGAATTAAGACCAGCAACGCATTCTTCCTATGAAATGAATATATTAAGTAGGAAACACCTATGGGTTCAGCGACTCAAATCAAGTTGCAACCCAGAAATGTCAAAATCAAAAGAAATAGAGCGCCCATTGGAGGGCACGCCATCACCAAACACTTTCAGCTTAACTCTTCTTGGTATTTCTTGGTTGGTTGTGGTTTATTTATTTAGAATAGTTGCATGCTTCCCTTCAGTAGAACTTCTAGGGTGGCTTACACCAAATGCTAAGACACACAGCACTCCCATGGTGCTGGATTCCACTGTGAACCGGACAAAGTCTCTCCCGCTTGTGATGGGACTCTCATGAACAGTGTGGGCTGTTGTTCAAGAGCTGCCGGAAGAAGGGGATAATCATTCCAAAGTGTGCAGTGATACCTTGGATGGCAGGGGACCCAGGTGGTGCTGTGGGTTAAACCACTGAGCCTAGGGCTTGCTGATCAGAAGGTCGGCGGTTCGAATCCCTGTGACGGGGTGAGCTCCCGTTGCTTGGTCCCAGCTCCTGCCAACCTAGCAGTTCGAAAGCATGTCAAAATGCAAATAGATAAATAGGAACCGCTACAGCGGGAAGGTAAACGGCGTTTCCATGTGCTGCTCTGGTTTGCCAGAAGCGACTTTGTCATGCTGGCCACATGACCTGGAAGCTGTACGCTGGCTCCCTCAGCCAATAATGCGAGATGAGCGCGCAACCCCAGAGTCGGTCACGACTGGACCTAATGGTCAGGGGTCCCTTTACCCTTTACCTTGGATGGCAAGAACTCCAGAGAGAATAGAGCTCTGCTTGTGCAATGTGCCTTGACCCAATTTGGGGTGTTTTCTCCCTTTCTTGAAGGATTTTATGGGACTGGCTGCCTCCTTGGAGGCTTAGTCCCTTAGGAGATGTCCCAGGCCTCTTGCCTGAATTCTCAGCATTTGCTTCAAAAATACAAGTCTGCTGCGTAGCAGAGATAAAGGTCCATCTATGTACACTCGGTGCTCTGTCCAACTGCTTTGCAAGAAGCAAACCAGTTATTTCCATTCAGCGTTCGGACTATCGAGCACAAATATCACAGGATGAGATTTAAATGTATACATCTTAAGGCAGAGTTGAGAAGATTCAAGCAGGTTGGACTACATGTATTTGTTCCTACCCCTACTTCCTCATCCTTGTTGTTGTTGTTTAGTCGTTTAGTCGTGTCCGACTCTTCGTGACCCCATGGACCATAGCACGCCAGGCACTCCTGTCTTGCACTGCCTCCCGCAGTTTGGTCAAACTCATGTTCGTAGCTTCGAGAACACTGTCCAACCATCTTGTCCTCTGTCGTCCCCTTCTCCTAGTGCCCTCAATCTTTCCCAACATCAGGGTCTTTTCCAAGGATTCTTCTCTTCTCATGAGGTGGCCAAAGTATTGGAGCCTCAGCTTCACGATCTGTCCTTCCAGGGAGCACTCAGGGCTGATTTCCTTAAGAATGGATAGGTTTGATCTTCTTGCAGTCCATGGGACTCTCAAGAGTCTCCTCCAGCACCATAATTCAAAAGCATCAATTCTTCGGCGATCAGCCGAAGAACCTCCTCATCCTTACTGACTGCCCTTAAGCCACCAGCCACAATTTTCTGGGTTTAGGCTGTTAGCTGAAATCTTTAATGTAAGAGCACCACTTTTTGAACCTCCAGAATCCCTCCCAAAGCAAATGAAAGTATGTCCTGGAAGCGTCTGTGTGGCAGCCTCTGAGACGTTACCCATAAATGCTTTCACCCAGGTTGAAAGTGCATTCCAGCGCTTAAGGAGCAAACCATAAGCTCTGGGAAAGATGGCTCCAAGGGGCCATTGGATCCTGCAGATTGCCTAACCCTGTGTTCAGAAGAGGAGGCCTGCCACTGTAAACCTCAGCTCCGTCAGTGGTAGGGAACGGAAAAGGGTGTGTCGGAACAGATTGTGGAAAGGCATTTGATCTCCATCTCGCATCCTTTTTCTCCTATTGACCCGGCGAGTCTGTGGCACCCCAAGCAAAAGAAGTTAGCCATCCCCAGCATAACCAGTTCTGAACTCCTTATCGACTTCTACTTTGTTAAACAGTGTGCAAGTTGAAGTCCTGGCATTTTGCAATTTATTGTTTATCGACTAAAATAAAAACATGAAATCAAATTTGCTTCACAAGGCTGTTGCTGTCCTATAAATCTATGTGTCCTGTAATTGCTTTTCAGGATTGATCACGACGACGACTATACCTGCTTTCCATCCAGGTAGTTGTTTCACACATTTCCATAGAATTTGATGTATAACCATCTCCACTATTAAGCTCAAGTGAATGATTACAGATGAAAGAAAAAGAAAACCTCACATGTCCAGGGCTTTGTCTGCACACTGGCAACTTCCATTCACACAAATCAAAGCACAGGCCAAACAGCACTGCTCCAGAAGCTTGTTATATTTTAAAAAATGGAACAAGCGCACCATAATTAAAAGGATCAGCACAATTAAAGTGCAATTTAAAATTAAAACAAGTTAATTTAGACAAGTGATTTTTTTTCTTTCTGGGGCAACACAGGGGTACGCATACCCCTAAACATTTTGTGAATCTAATTTTGGCCTCATTGAGGGGCAGTGTTGCAATATGAGTAGGAAAATGAGAGTACCCCAAACATTTTTTTTTAAAAAAAGCACTGATTTAGACTAAAGGCCCACCAGTCTTGAAAAGGTTAGTGGCAAAGAAGTTAGACCTGCCTCTCAAAGGATCTATTTCCAGAATCTAAGGGTCACAACAGCAAAAGCCCTGCCCCACTTACCTGCCTTCCAGAGTTTAGATCATGGGTAGGAAAACCAAGGCCTGGGGGCTGGATTCGACCCAATCGCCTTCTAAATCTGGCCCGCGGATGGTCCGGGAATCAGTGTGTTTTTACATGAGTAGAATGTGCCCTTTTATTTAAAATGCATCTCTTTGTGGGGCCTGCCTGGTGTTTTTTACATGAGTAGAATGTGTGCTTTTATTTAAAATGCATCTTTGGGTTATTTGTGGGGCATAGGAATTGGTTCATTTTCTTTTTTAAAAAATATAGTCCGGCCCTCCCACAAGGTCTGAGGGACAGTGGACTGCCCCCCCCCCCTGCTGAAAAAGTTTGCTGACCCCTGGTTTAGATGGTTCTGGAATACTGAGCACAACCTCCCTGGCAGATCTCACATGGGAAGGTATAGGGAATCATGGCCCTCTGGATGCTGAGAATGACAAGTTCCATCATCATTGGCCTTTAGCCAAGTTGGCTGAGTTGTCGTTTATCAACATTTAGCGGCGGCCCAACTGTTCTCTACACCTATCCTAGAAGAAAAGGATAATGTGGAAGCAGGTGGTCCTAAATCCTGCTCCTAAATTGATTATGGTTTAGAGGTGTTAGCCAACACTCTGAGCAGCTCCCATATTGGGAGCTGACACAGACCTAAAGGTGATGGAATCACATATTCTGAAGTTGATTCTCAGCTGTACACTGTTGACCAGAAATGAGACTCATCCAGGACTGCTCTGAGTGACCTAATTGGTTTCAGAGCCCCAGCAGCCTTTGCAAAAGGAAGCCATATAACAGATGCTTATACGGTTCCACTTCTATGACTATTATTAATAAGCATGCAAGCAAGCAGACAGATGGATGGAAAGACAGACAGATAAGAGGTTAAGTGGGAAGAGGCCACTCAATATGATCTATGGAACACCATCGGTTGTCCGCTCAGTTTTGGCAATTAGAAACGGAAGTTGCCGTCTCTTTTGATATTGTGTAACTGTTTTCTCCAGAATACATTAAATAAGAAATCTGCTGACGTGATATCATTTATATTTGGCTCCCTTTTTCTACACTTTTAAGTAGCAAAATTTCCTGGCCTTGCAGCACTTTTGGCATCATGTGTACATCTAGAATGTGGAGAGAAAAAGGTAAAGGGACCCCTGACCTTTAGGTCCGGTTGTGACCGACTCTGGGGTTGCTCATCTCGCATTATTGGCCGAGGGAGCCGGCGTACAGCTTCCAGGTCGTGTGGCCTGCATGACTAAGCCGCTTCTGGCAGCACACAGAAACGCCGTTTAGCTTCCCGTTGGAGCAGTACCTATTAATCTACTTGCACTTTTTGGCATGCTTTCAAACTGCTAGGTTGGCAGGAGCTGGGACCGAGCAACAGGAGCTCACCCTGTTGCAGGGATTCGAACCGCCGACCTTCCGATCGGCAAGCCGTAGGCTCTGTGGTTCAACCCACAGCGCCACTCGCGTCCTTAGAATGTGGAGGTAACACGCCGCTATTGTAATTTAAGACTGCTGATCCTGTGTAGTTTTACAGGTATTAACAGCAAAACTGCATTCTTGTAAGGCAGTCAGTATCAGGCTGTGGAAATTAGTGAAGTTCAAAACCAACCCCCCCAAAAAGGTGTCCCAGAGTTACCAGGTCCCACCTGCACTTGTAATATTCTGTCATTGCCACTTCCTTTATCCGCCATCAGTGTAATCCTAACTACGTCTACTCAGATCTACTATTTAATTCGGGGGAGCTGCAAGATGGCGTCGAGGTAAGACGTGCTTGCCGGAGCTCCTCTTTTTAAGTTTTATTAGAGCTCTTCTTTTAAGTTTAATTAGTGGCCTTATATCCCTTCAAACTTCTCGAAGACGGATTGAGGTTGCTCTGTTGATAACGCCAGGAATTCACACTGTTGATACTTGTGAAGTCGGCGTTGTAAATCAGTTTTAACGAGCTGGATTGCTGTCTTCTCCGGCAGCGAAAAGATGGCGAACGGCACCCAGTCAGCGTGAGCTCTCCGATCTATCTTTTTAAAAGACTGTTTTTAATTACTATAGAAATTTGTTAAATTCGGTATCGCCTTGGTACCCTTTAGGCTTTTTTAGTTTTTAGTTTTTTAGTTTTTTATTTTACTTTTTAAGCTAGTACTTTAGTTAGTTTAGTATTTACGAGGTTATCTGGGAGATATCCACTGACCTGGAAGCCTGGGGGCAGCTGCATGAAGAGAGAAATGACTCAACAACCGCGCAGCACTGCTGATAATAGGAGAGGAATTGGGAAACGTACCAGAGATATAGAGGACATAGAGGAACTGGGGTGCCTGCCTCTTGCCAAGCAAACTAAAATTAGTGAACCTTCCTTTGAAAGGACAAAGGATACTTTTAATATTCCGGTTTCGAACACTTTCGCCCCGCTAGCAGAGATGACTGATGAGGAAGTCACCCTGAAAGAACCTTTTGATAACCTGGATGCTAACTCTTCAAGTAATAATAACATCAATTTAAGAAGATCTACAATCACTGATATCCACTCAAAAGACTGTATTAAAGATCAAGAAAGCTGCCTCGCTGGTGCATTATCTGAACATTCGACCACTTTAGACCTTGTTGCAAAAACGGTGGACTGTATCTTTAAATATATAAGAGACATCCGAGGATCCTTAGAGAAGATTATTTCTCTTGTATCACTAAAAGGTAAAGACAGTCCTCAGGAGGCATTACCAGAGACTAGAACTACACAAATGCCCAGAGCACCTGTTTTACCTCACACACCTCGCATAACCCCTCAGGCTGCTTGCAACCATGAAAATGAACAAAATAAGGAAGAACAACATTCTATACCTTCCCATAAACTGTTGCTGCAAGCTACCAAAATCTGCCTAACAGTTTGCCCCTTCAGAGGCCAGGTGATTAACTGGTATTACAAGAGTGAGATAAGGAGGCATCTAGCTGGACTTTTGGGGGTAAATCCTTACTCTATTGATTTGATCCATATTGATCATGTTAGCAGCAGGCCTCAGATGCAGAGAGTGCTGCTCTCATTTGAATCCAAAAGGTTCCCTACACGTATTATGTCCATAAGAAGATATTTAATCAATTTTGGAATTTTTGCTACAAGAGTTTTTGCTAATACCAAGATATACCCTCTTTTACCTAACTGCTTGCTCAAAAAGAAAGCAGTTAAGCCCGAGGGCCTACCAGTTACCACGACTCCAACTCCCCTGGTTGCAGACCTAATCAGCTGGATTGATGTCCCCCTTCCGCCACTGACGAAGGCTACCCATTTGGAGAACTCCATAGAGCATGAATTACTTTTATCCTTTTCCCACCTGCCAAAATCTGAACGAACAGAGATAACGGACAGATTGGACGAGTTGTTGCTCTGGCTCCGTAACTCAGAAGACCATGCCCATATAAATAAGATGAATCCTCCCCCAATTTTAGACCATCCTACTGAAGCCCAAGTGGAGCCTGCTTTAATAACCCCCAATCTTCAATATGGCAGTACATTCCATGGGGATGCTAAGCCTGTGCAGGAACCAGTGGGAGATTCGACAGCCCTTTGGTCAAACTCGGAAGCTGTGGCACGGCTGAACGCCCTTTTGGAGGCAAACCGAAAAGGTTGCCTTCCACCTGCCTTACATTGCATGTTCCCTACAGCAACTGTTGACCTAAAAGGTCCATCTCCCTCCACCTTAGATGCAGAGGCCATGGATCTGTCACTAAGTGATACCCCTGTGCATCAGGACTTACCCCTGCAGTTACCAATAATTAAGCCCCAGTCTTTGGCTGTTGCTGCAGTAAGTGAGGCTCGGAAACTGTCTGGTAAGCAAGCTACAATTACTTCCTTCTTCCAGCCTATTGCTCCCCCTTGTAGCATGCATTCCCAGGTGGATTTCTCTGAGCAGATTCCGCAAGGGCCAGCATGACCCAAAGGGGTGACCAGGAGGTCACTTACTTTCTTATCCTGGAATGTAGCTGGTATTAAACCTAAGTTGATGGACCCATCCTTTGTTGCTTACATAAAAAGCAACCGTATCCTTTTACTGCAGGAGACATGGGCTTGTGAGGACTTCTTTTTATCAGGGTATAAGGGCTTCTACCTGAGTGCAAAACAGCATCCGTCATCACCAGGTAGGCCGCAAGGTGGGCTGGCTACCTTTGTCTCCTTGGCCTTAAATCTCCAGGCGGAACAAATCGACATCCAATCGTCATCCATGCTAGGTGTAAAGCTACAAACAGCAGAGGAAGTGCTTGTGGTAATCAATGTCTACCTGCACCCAGTTTATAAGAAGAATCTGGTTGACCAGAGATGGAAGGAAATTCAGTCGACACTCGAAACTCTCCTCGATAAATACTCTGAAGCCACCTTCCTGGTCGCAGGAGATTTTAATGGCCGATTGTCTTACTCTGATAAATCCTTATTTACTAAATACAAGAAATACCCTCCATTATCCATCCTAACTACAGACCTTTTACCCAGGAACTTCAAAGACAGTGTTGCCACATATGCAGGCCTTAAATGCAGGCAAACCTTGTTGGCCCTTAATTTTCATCTGTTAAACGGAGCTCTTAGTTCTGATTACCCAGCTGAATTTACTTTCTGGTCAGGTTCCCGAGCCTCTACCATTGATTTTATCTGGACATCAGTAGAGTTGATTCCCAAAATCACTAACTTTAAGGTGGTAACGAGGCTGGAAAGTGATCATTTTCCCTTAGAACTTTCCCTGACCCTGGCTGGAAATCTGGACACGTATTCCTGTGTGCCTTTAACAAACAATCAGCTGCAGATGAGGCCTATTGCCTCAAAATGGACCGACAAAATGGCTCAACGGATAAATGAATTCCTTTGGTCTGACCAACTTCAAGCGACAAGGGACTCCCTTATCCAGGCAGATGAGCCACTGCCAATATATGATAAGCTAGTAGACCTGCTAAAACCATCTATGGCTCGGGTTACGGTAATGAATAGTAATCATTTCCCTCATAAAAAGTGGTTCGATGAGGAATGTAGACACTTTAAGAGCCGTCTGTATAAGGAATTCTTGGCATATAGGGCATCAAATGATCCCGTGCCTAGTAGTCACCTTATGAACCTCAAGAGAAAATATAAAGCTCTATTAAAGGATAAGAAGCTTGCGGCAGAAAGAAACAACTGGAACAACCTTCTAAAAGCTGCAGAGAATAGAAATCCCTCCTCCTTTTGGTATCAAATTTCCCAATATCTGGGCAGACCGTCGATAAGGATAGAACCCCAAATTTCAGCTGACACCTGGGAGAGCTTTTTCGCTGATTTATATGCAGCCCATGCTGCTGGCGGAGAAAGACCAGATTTGGCCCCCATGCCTGAGTGGGACCCAGTTACCTACTCTGAAGTGGAAACACTTATAGACCAATTTAAGGCGGGCAAGGCACCCGGAGATGACCTTATATCCATTGATGTTATCAAAGCTAATAAGGATTGGTGGTGCCCACTTCTAGCAGCACTTTATACTCATATAAATAAAACAGCGAAGTTCCCCCCAAGCTGGAACTCAGCACTGATTGTATTAATACATAAGAAAGGGCCGCGTACTGACCCGGCCAATTTTAGGCCAATCAGCTTGCTGAATGTTATCGGGAAGATTTACTCAAGGTTTCTGCTCAATAAATTAACGATCTGGATGGAGAGCAATAATATTATCGCAGAGGAACAGGCGGGTTTCCGCCCTGGAAGATCGACAACAGACCAAATTCTAATCCTGAACCATCTGGCCGACAAATATGCTGGCAAAGGCCTAAAAGCCCTCCATGTCGCCTTTATCGACTTTAAGCAGGCCTTTGATCTAATCCCCAGGAACCAGCTATGGACAAAACTGGCAGCGACGTCTATTGACCGCCGCCTCCTTTTGCTGATTATGAATCTGCATACAAATACCTTCCTGAGAATTAGGCTAGATGGCAAGGGGCTAGTCTCTAATCCGGTTGCCACCACTAGAGGGGTAAGACAGGGCTGCTTGCTTGCCCCTGCCCTATTTAATTTCTATATTAACTCACTAGTGGCCCATATGACCAATGCTGCTTTCCACCCGCCAAAATTAGCAGGTAGAGCCTTGAATGTCCTCCTGTATGCGGATGACGCCGCCCTTTTAGCAACCTCCCCCATTGGGTTAAGGAGGATGCTTCGAGCTCTTCATGAATACGTGACCCAACACGAGCTCCATCTTAATTATGCCAAGACCAAAATAATGGTCTTTGCTGCTCGACCAAAACCTAATTTGTGGTCAATTAATGGTATTCCCATAGAGCAGGTTAGTTGCTTCAAATACCTGGGTCAGATAGTTCGATCAAACAGGTCCTTCTTGGCACACAGAGAATATATAGCCGCAAATGCTTCTAAAGCAGCTCTGTTGATTAGATCCCTGTACTCCAAGAAACAGGCACAAACAGTGGATGTTGCCCTGCGACTCTTTAAAATGAAAGTTCTCCCACTACTTTTGGTGGGCATTGCCTTGGGTACGCGTAGGGACTTTGTAAGATTGGAATCCATCCAATCACAATTCCTCAGGGCCATCCTCAGGATCCCCCCTTCTGTTGCGGGTGCGATCATGAGATTGGAGACCGGTTGCCAAGCCTTTACGTATGTGGCCCTGAAAGCGAAATTATGGCTATGGCTCAAACTATGTTTCAGACCGATGGGTTTGGCCCCCCTGATTCTGAGGGATAATTTTAAATCTCCATGGGAAAGGGAAGTGGTAGAGGAAGTGCAAAAGTGCGGTCTGTCCTCCCTTTATATTGAGTCCATGACGTTCAGTCACGCTAAAGCGATGATCGCTCAGAGATTGGGGGATATCGCCAGACAGGAGGACATAGCCCGCGTGAAATCTGGGATGTTTTTAGGGGAGCAGGTGTATCGGTCTGCACCAGCCCGTTACCTGGCGGATATCCACTACGTGGAATACCGCAGACTACTTACTGCGGCTAGACTGAATGTCCTTGATTCGGCGGTTTTGAGGGGAAGATTTGGAGGAGTCCCATACGGTCAGAGAATGTGCCATTGTGCCTTGAGTGAGGTAGAATCTACAGAACACATTCTACTGAGTTGTCCCTTTTATAATGATCTAAGGCAATGTCTTATAGCCCCGTATTTATCTCAGTTTAGTTCCCGACTAAGAGAACGGCAGGCAGCATATTTGCTAAACAAGCCCACTGGGAAAATAACCTTCTCAGTGGCTAAATTCCTTTTCCTGGCGCTCAAGTGTCGGAAACGTATAATCGAATGTCTTGATGCGGGTTACCTGTAGGAGGTTTAGTAGTGCGGTCATACCCCATTTATGTATCCTGCTGATGCCCTCAGTTTTATATTTTTATATTTTTATGTATCCCACTGATGTCTTCAGTTTTATATTTTTATGTATCCCGCTGATGTCTTCAGTTTTATATTTTTATACTTTATGTATCCCCCTGATGCCTGCAGTTTTATATGTTTATCTTTGTATTGAGAAATGTTTTTGTTCTGACTATCGGTCGAATAAAGTATATTGATTGATTGACTATTTAATTCAATGGGGTTTATTTCCAGGTAAAAAGAATTAGGATTGCAGACAGAGGCTGCAAACACTCCATACATTTAAAGCATATCCCTTCTCCCAAAAAATAATCTCGGGGCTCAATTCTCAATACTCCAGAGTTAAACAAATATATTTGGGGCTATAAAACATGCTGTGATTCTGTCCCTGGGCGACTTAACATGGGGCTTACTTCCAAAGCAATTGTATGCAGGATTGTGGCCTGAACGCACACTGTGAGCAAATCTCCAATCATTTGGTAGGAGCAAATGTCTGTTAAACATTTTTTAGAGCAGTTTTAAAAAATGCTTGTGACCTTGATATGGTGGCCACAGCACCTGTTTTCCCCTGATAAGATCGTTTTTTATATATATTGCCTTCTTTGCTGCAGTATTTCTGTCTAGAGTAAGCAAATTCTCCTAAATACTGCCTAGGATTCGGCTGTTTGGAATGCTGACCTGTATTTCTTGACAAGGAGCCGGGGCGGGGGGCGGGGGGAGGTTGACTTGCAGTAAAGAGCCAAATGGGATATATCACGAGGAGAGGGAGGAGGAAAACAATCTTAGAGCACTTTCTTTCTCAATTACTGAAACCGAACAGTTTAACTGGCCATCAATTGGCTTTCCAGATGTCATTTTGTTGCTCTCATATTCATCTATCTGTCAATCCTACAAACAGTGAGGAAGCAAACTATGCATTCCGCAGAGTTCGGAGATAATGGCTGTGCATACACAAGAGACTGTGAAATAAATATTTTGGGAAGGGGAGGCCAGATTTGCCATTAATCAAAAGAGTTCTGAAAGTGGTCAAGACTTTGATCTGATAGGCCTCCTATATCTTGAAAGCTGAATTCAGCAGGTGAAGCTTCCCCCTTCTTGCAGATGAATCTGTTGAAATCCTGCTTGTTAGACACAGAAGCTCTCCTAGGTAAAAAGGCTGGCATCCCTCATTCTTGTCTCAATCATTCCTTTTTTCCTTCATAGGGTCTGCATCAATTGTCCTAAGTCAGGCTTCCTCAAACTCAGCCCTCCAGATGTTTTTGGCACTACAACTCCCATCATCCCTAGCTAGCAGGACCAGTGGTCAGGGATGATGGGAATTGTAGTCTCAAAACATCTGGAGGGCAGAGTTTGAGGAAGCTTGTCCCAAGTTAAGAAACCATCCTTAAGATGTACCATTCTCTAGTTTGTTTATGGACCCAAAAGACTGATATGAGATGAAAAACTTCAGGGAACAAGGAAAAGAGTTCCAGGATAATGATGGGCCCTTGATTCACTTTCCTTTCATTTCACGCTGAATTCTTTTTATTAAGCTCATTCATCTCTGGAAGGCAGAATAAGAGAAGTCTGCTTACCTTGAATGGTCAGGCGGCACAGCCTGGCTAAGTCCATGTCCGCGATCTGGCACTCTGCTGGGGAGAATTGCAGCCTGCCTGCAGATCAGCCAGCTGTAGGCAGACTTAGGTGCAAGCATCCCCCAGGGAATGGTCCAACTAGCCAATCGGCGTCCCTTGGCCCTGCTCCCAGAGATAAACTGGGGCCTGCCTAGGCCTCCTCCCCAGTTTGCTGTCGAATCACTTGTTCACTTTTTTTGTATGTAATCATCTAAAGATGCTACAAGGGGCAAGGGGAGTGGGAGTTGGTCATTGGCCATATTGGCTGGAATTGGGAGTCCAGAAACATCCGGAGACCCAAGGTTGGGGGAAGATGCATCATCCAAGCATTGTGCTAGGTTGCAGAGGCTATTTAAGGTTACGCAGGTTAGCAACAGCTAGGGGAAGAACCTGTTTCCAGGCAGCCCCCTTCCTATGGAGTCACTTCCCTTTAGAACCCTTCCAAACACCGATACTGATGATATTTTAGGGTTTGATAAACACATCTCTGTTCACTCAAGCCTTTTCTGGGATTTAAGACCAGGAATTAATTAACGGTGGCCCCGGCGATATCAGTAGAATTTTACATATATATTCCTGAGACTTTATTTTATCATTTTAACTCGTACACTACCTTGAGACAGATTGTAATAGGCAGTATAAACTTTTGTAAATAAAACAAACATGTTCTCCCGATTACCCCCATTAGAATTATTTTTGTTTTGGAATTAGCTTGTCTGAAAAGCAGGGTAGAAATTCAAGAAATATACAGCAACCCAACCAACTGTAAATGCTGATGTAAGGCGGGAGCATTTGGTAAGCTTCTGGGCTTTATCCCTTTCTGCGAAAACTGATGATTACACAGTATAGATCTCTTGGCTTGCATATGTTAAGCTGCAGTGCCAACCTTTTTACATTCACAGCCCTTTTTGCTTCCTTCACAGGCTGCTTGCTGCATTCGGTAGGTTTTTATTTCTTCGCAATATTCTGTGCTGCAGCAACTTCCCAAAACCAAAAAGATGTTTATACATTTTTATTAATTTTTTGCATTGAATAAAGGGATTTTCTTGCATTCCCAAGTTTGCTATTCAGTATAAGGACAAAAGTAGATGCAACGCTGAATATGTCTTCATCAGGCATGAGGGGGACACTATTTTTATTAGAACTGCAGCACACTGTCTTGTCTTAACCCTTTCCTCCCATACTGTGATCCCAACTAAAGGCACCCCCACATACACACAGAGCTGCTGGTAGCCGAAAAACAATTACAGTAATGTAACTTTAGGAATGGGGGCTTAAATTTGCCTGCTTTCCATTTCCTTTCTCATTTCTTTTGTGCCATACCTTTTAGATTGCAAACCTGCAGCCAGGAACCGCCTTTGTTGTTTGATCTCCTAACAGAGCTTAACAGCCTCAAGGCACTTACTTTCTACATTATTTATAAATGCTGAACTTTACATCGCTATAAAGGACTAGAAACTTGTTCTATAAAGATGGAAGTTGAGGTTTTCAGGTGCTACTCCTCCCCAAACTCCCAGGAATCACATCCCATACACCACCCTAACTAGGAGGAGTTATACCCGTCAACACCCTCCTTATGACCAATAATCCTTGGGACTATAAGGACTCACATTTGTGAATATAGCATTATAGGGACATCAATGCCTTTTACCAACTGAGGCTGGTTTGACAGCTATGGCCATTCCTGGGCCAGGAAAGCCTTGCCACAGGAGATCATGCGTTGGTTATTTCAAAACTACATCACTGCAATGCGCTCTATGTGGGGCTTCCCTCACACTTGATCCGGAAGCTGCAGTTAGTGCAGAATGTTGCAGCACAATTGCTGGCAAGGGTAAGGCCTTGCCAACATATAACATCTGTGCTCAGAGATCTGCGCTGGTTGCCGATTTGCTATTGGGCCAAGTTCAAGGTGTTACTATTAGCATATAAAGCCCTTAATAAGCTGGGACTGGTTTACCTACGAAATCGCCTTGACGTACACATAGCTACTTGGCCAATTTTATTGGCAGAAATGGCACTCCGACAAGTGCCACATAATACCCGTTCTGCATTTGTAAGAATTTGATTGTTTCGTGTGGCAGCACCTGCACTTTGGAACTCCTTGCCTCTTGAGATCCAATTGTAGTTTTTTATGCACCTGATAAAAAAAAGCTTCCTGTGTAGGCAGGCCTACTCACATGTTTAGAAAGTTGAGCTGTTTGTTTGTATTTTAACTTTTGAACTATGGTGCTGGAGGAGACTCTTGAGAGTCCCATGGACTGCAAGAAGATCAAACCTATCCATTCTTAAGGAAACCAGCCCTGAGTGCTCACTGGAAGGACAGATCGTGAAGCTGAGGCTCCAGTACTTTGGCCACCTCATGAGAAGAGAAGACTCCCTGGAAAAGACCCTGATGTTGGGAAAGATGGAGGGCACAAGGAGAAGGGGACGACAGAGGACAAGGTGGCTGGACATTGTTCTCGAAGCTACAAACATGAGTTTGACCAAACTGCGGGAGGCAGTGGAAGAGAGGAGTGCCTGGCGTGCTATGGTCCATGGGGTCACGAAGAGTCGGACACGACTAAACGACAACAACAACAACATTTCAAAGTAGGGTTGTAAATTTCCCCCAATTTTACTGTTTTGTAAACCACTCTGAGTTTTTGTTTACAACCAAGTGGTTGTAAATTTTATGAAATAAATAAAAACAATAAATAAAATTTAGGAACTATCCAGAAGGGCTGGCACATTTGCAGTTTGCTGACCTCGCACCTCCACTTCTACATCCCAGTATACAGCAGCAACCATCTGCTACTGCTGGAGCCAGCCCTGGCAATCTGACACAGTTTAGGTGGCCTGGAGTTGGGAACGGTGCAGTAGGTAAGGGACAGTAAGAATCACCTTGCTTGAGCAGATTGAGATCTATCCAACTCGCTCATTTCCAACTATGGCTAGCCATCGGATGTCTCTGGAAAGCTCCCAAGCACCGCATGAAGAATAAAACATCGGGCAATTTGACTATTAGTTATAGATACAACTATCCTCCATGAATTTAACCCAACCATTTATCAGCTTCGGTAGGCCAACCAACGTTTTCCAGAAGTTGTTCCAGCTCTCCACATCAGTCATCGTTTTTTTTATAACCCTCCAGCTCCCATCAGGACCAGCTGGAACAGCCAAAAAAATCAGGGCTAATGGGAGCTGCATTCCAAAATATCTGAAGGTTGGGGAATATTGCTCTATCTAGTTTAAAGCGCAGTATGGTGTAGTGGATGAGTGTCAGACTAGGGCCTAGGAGACCAGCGTTCAAATCTCCGCTCAGCCAGGAAGATTACTGGGTGACCAGTCACTGCCTCTCAGCCTAACCTACCTCTCAGGGTTGTTGTGGGGATTAAAGAAGGAAGAGGAGAACCATGTACACTCCCTTGAGCTGCCTGATGGAAAGGTGGAATATAACGCTAATAAATGAATATATAAATAGCAGGGAAGCTAAAAGTTCCTAAATGTTCATAGCCTTAAAGGGAATTTGCCTACTTAAGAAAATTGCACAATTAGCATGAGCTGTCACATAATGTCACTGGCTGCCACTATGGTGAAAGCTGCCTCGTGAGAGACTTTATAAAGAGGCTATCACATTACCATAAAAGCTGCACACCAGCCCTAAGCACGGGGTTCTCAACTGAACTGGTGATATTGCACAAATAAACGAAGAGGTCTTTTAAGTCATCCTCTCACAAATTATAAACAAATCAGGAATAAGTGAGTTTTGGTGGGTGGCAAGGTGGGGGGTAGAAAACATTCACCACAAAAAAAACCAAGGAAAAACTTATAATTTATTCAATTAAGATTACCAGAGCGCCCACCTAAATTTACCTGAGAACATGCACTGATAGTAATTACTTATTCTCATGTCTACAGCAGCCTGTTACAAATCAAACTCAATTATTTGAATTAAAGCTCTTAAGTCTAAAGAATTCAGAGGTTCTTCAGCATGCATAATAACCTTGTATTGAGTCTTGTGTGTGGGTTACCTTTGAAGCTTCTTGTTCTCACTGGCAGAACTACACAATCTTTTACCTTACTTCCCTAATAATAAAAAGTTGATGCTTCACTTTAAGACGCACCTAAGGGTGCTCTGTGAGTGAAAAGGGAACAGCAAGGTTGCAGCAAATAAGGTAAGAGTGTAGTTACGTATGTCATAACATCCCATATAACCAAGTTTGAATGTCAGACCGCAAAATACAGATGCGTAACACACAAATGTTATCTAGATGACTTTTCCTGACACAAGAGAGAGAACAAGAAACAAACATGTGCCAATAGCACAACAACTTCGTACTACTGCTGCAACAGTTATGAATCAGTCACTAAGTATCCTGACTCTGTTGTGCATAAATGGCAATCACACATATACTACAGTTGTAAGTATAGTGTAATGCAGGCGCCCCCAAACTGCGGCCCTCCAGATGTTTTGGCCTACAACTCCCATGATCCCTAGCTAACAGGACCAGTGGTCAGGGAGGATGGGAATTGTAGTCCAAAACATCTGGAGGGCCGAAGTTTGGGGGTGCCTGCACTAAACCATGGGTAGGCAAACTAAGGCCCAGGGGCCTGATCTGGAGGGCCGAAGTTTGGGGACGCCTAGTATAGTGTAACAAGATCACAAACAGGAATAGCTACTGCCACATATTCTTTAGCACATAAAGGGTAAATTTATACCCAACTTCCATGGCTACCATTTCCTTCTGCCTGAATCTCACATCACAGAGATAACTTCTAAATTCGCTGACCGTAGGCAGTGCTACAATGCTAGGGGGCCAACCCAGAAGTGGAAGGAATGCTAGCTGGCTCTGACGATAACTCTAGACTTCAGAATTACATTTTGGTGTTACTGTCATGCATATTAAAATCAGCTCACAGGAGAAATGGTCCCCTTTTCGAGGCACTACAGCAGTGGTAGTCAATATGGCATCCTCCAGATGTTGTTGCACAACTTCCATGTCCCTGAACGGCGACTATGCCGGTTGTGGCTGATGGGAGTTGGGAGTCCAACAACCTCTGCCCATCATGCTGGCTTCTCCCGAACTCTAAATAGAACGCAAGGCACCATCACAGGGGAACCCATAAAGCTTCCATCTGTAAGAGGTCTGTTCAGTCAAAAAAAAAGCAAAGCCTATTGGAATATGGATGAATTAAAAATGAAATCCCTTTTCAGTTAAATCGTTTTTGCTCACATGCAAAATGGAGCTCGTAAGGTAGAGAATAACCTTTTATCGCTGAAAAGCAATGCACCTGCGTTATACAGAAAGGAAAACTCCCTAACCTATGAACTGGTTTCTTAGGTGAAAATAAAGCCACGCTCCAATATTTTATCATTCGCAAGGAAATGCGAATGTGTAAACATAAAGAGGAAAGTGCAAGACTCACTGAAATGAACGGGAGCTGCACAAGAGCACCAATGGCGCCCTTGCACACCTCCCATTCATTTAAATGGAATTAATGCACCACAGGAATGTGTCCTGCATCGCTTACATTTTGATTACCCCCCCCCCCATTAATTTTACTGCAGTTGCACTAGATGACCTTGATATAAGTGCTGGACACCCTAAGTTGGGAAGCATCTTCCTTAAGCTATTTTCGGTCACCTTCTTCGACTAAATTGCACTTTTCCATACCAGAGGCCTCTTCTTCATTCAGTGCCGGGGAACCTTTTTCATCGTTCTTTCCTTTACTTAGAGCCTTCAAGCACTTATCAAGTCTTTTCAAGAACACATCGACATCTTCTTTCGTCATTCCAATGGCTGAAGCAGCATTGAGGTAGGCACAGTGGTATTCGTTTGTGTGGGCCATGAAGCCTTTGAAAGTGTAACCACTCACTGTTTGCTGAGACCCAAGGGGAACGACCCTGAAAGGGAGGAGAAAAAGTTACGTACTGTACAGAAATACACCCAGAAATAAAACACAGAACAACCTAACTTGTTGAACTTTTCAGGGGTAATTATGGTGACTTAAAGGAGGGAAACCTACTAAGAGTCTCAACCACCAATGCTGGCAGTCACGGGCTGTGAGACCAACTTGGGATCCAGGAGATCCAGGGCCAGCTCAGCCCTGCCCTTGGAATGCCACACTTTGCGACTTTCTGCGGGCAGGATGCTACCAACGGGCCTCCCCCGCCCACATAAGGAAGCTTTGGATTCCAGCTGCCCTCACCTGGGAGTGAGTGCCACTGAAATCAGTGGGATTTGCTTCAGAGTAAACATGCATAGAACCAAGCTGCATGCAACCTCTGTCCTGCCAACCTCTGCATATCTTTTGGGCCAGTTTTGAGACTGGCTCCAACGGAGGCGACACTTGCTCCCAGAAAACTTGCTTCAATGCGTTTTTGAATCTGAGACGCTAACGGAAGTACGGTACTGTACTTACCTTGCGCCAGACACTTGTCTGGTGAAAAGCATAGATCCAAGCTGCGTAACAGCTGCACCACTTTGTTTATCTAGCTCTCTGAGTGACATAGCTGAAAATACAAGTTAACAAGGTTACTGAAATTTATAATAATTCCTTTCTACAGCAAACACTAGTAGAAAGTTTTGGAAAAGTGTTTTCTCTCTCTCTCTCTCTCTCTCTCTCTCTCTCTCTCTCTCTCTCTCTCTCTCTCTCTCTCTCTCTGTGTGTGTGTGTGTGTGTATGTATGAGAGAGAGAGATGCCTAAGTGTCCCATTCATAGGGGGGGGGGATCAGCCTATTTATTTATTTTCAACATTTCTATAATTCCCATTAACAACAACAACAAAACTTTCCCTGGATGGTTCAGAAGTAAAAATCACAAACCACATTTGCCATGACACATAGCTGCCAAGTCTCCCGTATTCCCCGGGAAACCCCCGTTTTTCCAGCTGTTCCCAGCCGAAAAAATGGATTCCCCCCCCCCGGTTTATTCTGGTGCGGTGGCCATTTGGGAACTGGGTGGAGCATGCTCAGAAGCGACTTTTGATGCTGCTTTGCCCAGTTACAAAATGGCTGCAGCGCAACTTCTGCTGCGCTACTTCCGGTCCAGTCCCTTATTTCTCAGGCCGGAACTTGGCAGCTATGCATGACACAATCACCCTCTGCTTTATTACACCGCAGATTTCTTCTCTGCAGATGCAACCATCCCACAACACCCTAATTACCTAAGGATATGGGGTTGTGAGGGGTTTCCAGCAGTCTCTCATTGTAAGCTTCCGCTAATTTCTTCACATTCTCCGAAAGGTAGGAAAACATTTCCTAGGGGGAGAGAAGGGGGATCAACTTAGTTCTTTTTTCTTTTTTTTGCTATTCTTCACCGGAAATTTGTGTCTTCAAGTTTGCTACCTAATATTTCCTACTTAATATTTAGATTAACCCATTAAAACAAGAGCAGCAGCAAGCAGGTTTGAGGTCGCCAAAGACCAGGAGCTTCTGGCTAATCTAACAGCACTGAGGAAACAAACAGCAGTGTCTTCTTGCATATTTTTACAGGGACCAGCTGGAAGGGTATAGCCAAAGACCGGGGAAACTTAGCCAGTCCCAGGTAAAGCTTGTCTCCCAAAGTAGGTGCTCCCCCCCCCCGGGAAATCTGTGTTTTACCACTCTGATTCAGCAGCAAAACACGGATTTTCCTGGGGAAAGCACCAGGACAACAAAAGAAAAGACAAAAACATAGGACGCAGACATGTGCCTGGAAACACAGCACAAAGGAAGTCTGGATGAGCCCTGAGTTCAAATCAAATTAATTTCTCAGACAGTGTAGTGGCACGAAAAGCTTTGGAGGCAGGGCAGGGATTAGACCAGCCTCCTCTCATAGAACCAACATTATGTCCCACTCCTGGGTAGTGGATTTGGCAGCAATCCTCTCCCTCCTCTACACACTTTGGCTAATCCCTAATACCACAAGGAAGCCCAAACAAAGCGGCTTTCAGAGCAGAGCTTTTAGGAGCTTTTTGCAGCAGTAAAACCAGCTAATTTAAAACCAGGACATTAAAGCTATTAATTAATTGTGGCTGGCTGGCTGAAGTGACATGGTGAAACAAGGGGGAACGAAACAGTAAACACCCGTAATTTATTAAATGATCTGCCTTTCAGAATTATTCCCCCCCCCCATTTTAATAAGCATCTAGATCTTACAAGCTGCTAACTAAGCAGTTTACTGTACAATAAATAAGTAGTGCCATGTATCCGGCAATACTTTTTGTGAGGCCAAATCCATATCTAACCTCTATTAGAAAACCTGGCTACTCTGTGAGGAATTTACGAGGACTCCAGACGCAAGTTTTACTTAAGAGAAATGTAACTGAATTCCATTGATTTTTCTACATTGCAAGTGCTATATTTAACTCGAGACACAAAAGGATCTTATCATACTAGAAGAGTATTGAACAACTTAAGCACTGAAATGCCAGCTAAATTTCCAACGGGGGAAGTGAAGAGATTAGATTAAAAAGCCAAGTAAAACAATGCTTTATGCTAGAGCAGCAGCATTTGAGGAAAAAACAAAAAAAAATGTTAACTCCAAAATGTGTGGCATATCCACAGCTCTTAAACGAGTATGGATTTCAATAACTAGTAACCCAGAGATATTCACAAATTGCTAGAACAGAACCATATGCTACTCTGATGTACTGAGAAGCCATGGTTTGGCAATATGAGAATGAGCTTTGGGGTCACCTGCTTCCCCATCCCCCTTCCATTCCTTTTTTTGTGTGCCAAGATTAGAAACTTCTAATCACTTTTTGTGGCAAAGTTTGTCTATCTAGATAAGGCATCCCCAAACTTCGGCCCTCCAGATGTTTTGGACTACAATTCCCATCTTCCCCGACCACTGGTCCTGTTAGCTAGGGATCATGGGAGTTGTAGGCCAAAACATCTGGAGGGCCGTAGTTTGGGGATGCCTGATCTAGATGAAGTGGCAAACCAATGGACCACAAAACGGAATCCAACATTTTCTCTTTGCCTTCCTCCGTTCCCCGTATGCCAAGATTAGAGAGCCAGAGTCTTGTGCCTGGTGCATGTTCATAATGCCAACCATGGTTTAGTGCAGGGGTCAGCAAACTTTTTCAGCAGGGGGCCAGTCCACTGTCCCTCAGACCTTGTGGGGGGGCGGACTATATTTTGAAAAAGAGAACAAATTCCTTTGCCCCACAAATAACCCAGAGATGCATTTTAAATAAAAGCACACATTCTACTCATGTAAAAACACGCTGATTCCCGGACTGTCCGTGGTCCAGATTTAGAAGGTGATTGGGCCAGATCAGTCCCCTGGGCCTTAGTTTGCCTACCCATGGTTTAGTGCAGGCACCCCCAAACTTCGGCCCTCCAGATGTTTTGGACTACAATTCCCATCTTCCCCGACCACTGGTCCTGTTAGCTAGGGATCATGGGAGTTGTAGGCCAAAACATCTGGAGGGCCGCAGTTTGGGGATGCCTGGTTTAGTGTTTCATCTAACTAGACTTTCCAAAATATTAAGTGGAGCTTGGAAAAAAAACCCAGCAAATGAATGGTTGGGATCCAAAGTGCAATGCACAGGTGCTTTACTTACCCATAGGGTAAGTAAAGCACCTGCTTCCTTTTCAAGTATCACCCCAGCACTACCATAATAATGGCTGCTGGAAGGAAGTGATCTTTCTCCACCTGTGCAGATGTGGAAGGGCTATTCCACACAGACAAGTGGGGAGTTTGGATCCTGCGTCATCTCAATCAGTCAAGACAGATTACTGACAAAAGCACAACACTGCTCCTCCATTGCACCCATGTTGCACGAAACTACTAAGATAGGCAGTGCAGTACAGTGGGTAAGGCTAGGTGGGGCTAGCAATACCTGCATTCAACTATCTGCTCAGCCGTGGAGCACACTGGGTGGTTATATATGGGATGGGAGAAGGATGGAATGCTGTTTTAGGGGATGGGTGCTACCTTAGGGCAAAACACTCCCTAGCCATATCATGTGGCTGCTTGCTTCCCCACTAGGCAGCCTGTTTATTTGTGTGTGAAAACCCCCCCAAACCACCCCCCAAAGTAAGACACAGAGGACACAGAATATTTGTTTAAGGTTTTTTGGCAATAATTTGGCCACAACTTTATCGATTTCAGCATGTGAGTGGTTGCTTAGCCATTGGTTTCCGACTACCTGAACCTGCACGGTGGCAGGAACACGACTGACAACTGGATTCCACCAGAGGTCAGTAAGGGAAAACATTCTGGGGGAGCACAGAGCTGTGTTCTGTCTCCCAGCTCACCCCAGGTGCTCCCAGGGACTCTGGCGTGGCTCTAGCCCTGTGACAGGGTTCGGACGAAAGCAAGGCGAGCCCCTGGATTCCTTTAACGGAATTCCCTAGTAGCAGCAATGGAGGGGCACCAATGCCTAACCGCCAACTTTACAAAGTTGTGAAAATTTGCTACACAGTAGGCAAAAACCAAGCGGTACCAGCCAATCTGCCAAATGGCAAAATTCCTACCGTGTCCCTGCTCCAAAACAGACGACCCCTAAACAGGCATAGCAAGGTCAAAAGAACAACCCTAAATACAGGGAGGGAAGGCGGATGATCCGGTGCACGTCGCGATAAAGAGGAAGCTCCACGTGACGTGCAGCGGTTTAAATAGCCCCTCGGTTGCCAATCAGACTCCCAGGAAGCCAAATTCTACCCCAGCAACCGAGGGGCATCCAATGGGGGTGTGTGGCTAGCCAAACGGTCCCGTCCCAACAACAAGGAGGCAGTTTCTGGAGCTCCCCCCGCAACACGTGCTCTCCGTGATGGAGGACAGAATTTGTCAACAGTATTACAAAAGCACTGGAAGCCTCCAGTACTTTCTCTGGCCTTGCAAAAGGCTGTCATTGATCCATTTATTGCTCACTGAGGTGGAGAGCATGAAACATGTTCCTTTGCATCATGGAGCGGGAGGAGGAATCTGGGCCGAGCTATCAGGTTCTGCTGCAGAGAGATTAACCTCCCCTCTGCAAGACACTGCCCAGGCTCTTTATTGATGCAAGCTCAAATAACCTGCAATAAGATTTGACATGAGGATAAGGCAAGAAAAGGGAGAAAATTATTCTGATTTTTTTTTTAATAGCCTGGCTTCTCTTTTTTTGAGTAGGTGTAGTGGAACCAATATAGAAAAGAGCAGTCAATGTCAAGCTATAAATAGCTCCTGCTGAGAACATAATAGCTGTGCCTCAGCTTTCACAGAGCAAAAGGCAATAAACCACCACTATTAAATTTTACCATTCAGGAACACACACATTCAAAGTACACTAAACAAAGAAGAAAATCGAGGTGATAGTTCTTATTTCTACAACAAATCTGAAACAAGAAACTGATTCACAACATTTAGAAAATAACGCTTATGGGGCAGAACTACTTTTTCAGCGAAAATTTATGGTTGGGTTGCTTAGATTTGCTTCTTCACATCTAATTCTTTATTTGTTATATTAACCAAAGCAATAACAAATGAGTGACATATTAATCATTTTTAAAGATATATGGTCTTCATTGAACTTTGTCATCTACCAAAGCCAAATTATTTGTGGTTCCCAGCAAAATTATCCTTAGTTCCTGTGGTCCATATTCAGTTGACCCGTTGCACTGGCAGAAGCCAGCACATTAATTCCTGCTAGGGCAATGAGACTTTCTTCCTCCTCCCCCTCAAGTGCACTCTATCTATGCTATCCCCAAATATTCTTTGGAAGGTTTGAGAAAACACCAGAACGGAATGATTTTGGGGGGTAGTGGGGGGAGAAGGGTCCATTGCACAAGCAAAATCCTTATGCTGACAGAACCTTAGCACAGCTCTACATTCAATACAACCCTAAGTACTGACACTAAGCCTCAACTTTATAGAAGTATAGACTGACTTTTGAAACCTGTGTGTATGTGGACTGGAACAGTACAGCTGTTTTCATATTTAAATGGTAATAGTATATTTGGGAAGAATCATTAGGAATTTCACTTACCAGTAATTTCATGCCAAGGTGCCACTATGGGGCTTTCATGGAACAATTACAAATTAGCTGTTCCTGCTGGTACCTAGACCGTTGCCCCTCAAATTTCTGGCCAGACTAGCCTCAACATTTCTGTATTAAAGACTGAAGCGCATTTCCCTCTTCTCTGATTACCTTTAACATAAAAAAAATCCTTCCAGTAGCACCTTAGAGACCAACTAAGTTTGTCATAGGTATGAGCTTTTGTGTGCATGCACACTTCTTCAGAAACCTTCTTCAGATGCATGCACACAAAAGCTCATACCTATGACAAACTTAGTTGGTCTCTAAGGTGCTACTGGAAGGATTTTTTTTTATTTTTTTTCCGACTACATCAGACCAACACGGCTACCTACCTGTAACTAGTACCTTTAACATGTAAGAGTAAGAACATATTGCCCTTGCAGGAGCTTTCCCTCCCTGCTTCTTCAACACGAGTCACTGATCTGCCTGTGCCTCCTGGCTCTCAAAGGAAGCAAACCCTGTACAATGACTCATGCAGAGATGAAATAGGCAGCCGTCCTCTGAGTATGGTAGCTAAATCTGCCATGCATTTTCAGCAGGAGTGACTGACAGATCCCATCCCATCTGATGCAGTCACGGCAGAATTGACACCAGCTTTCCTCACATGCCAACACACACACACACATACACACTTTGGGAGGTGTTAAGATCAAAGCAGTGAATCATGCTTTGATGTAGAGTGGCTTCCTTCGTATATGCGTGCATGTGGGGTACTCTAGATTCACATGACGCTTATCTTATTTATATCTCGTGACATGCACTGCTAAAAAACTACCGACCTAGACACAGTATATCTTGACCTTCTTATTGTAGCGGCAAATGAGGAGGCAGCACCACATGTCATATTCAACCATTTGTCTGCAGGCCACAGGTTGGGTTTTTTTTTTTTTTTGCTTACACAGAGCAACCGCACAACGGCACAGACAAATTAGGCATGAATTAGAGCGCCTTCTATGTTAGGTAACAGCAAGTCACTTTGCTTCTGCCTAACACAAGAATAGCTCTAAGCTTGCAAAACAATAAAATAATATATTAAATATTCAAGAGTTCAGAGATGCGAGAACTGAAGTAACATGCATTTGTCAAGAATCCCTTACATCAGCAAATCAGAAGATCTCCCACATCACGCTAGAGCGGGGGAAAGCAATGATACAGTATTTGCTGATGTACTGCCAATTCAGGTCAATTATTAGAGATTAGTCAGATTTCCACAAATGCACTTCAGTTAAAGCAGAGGAAACCTTGCAAGTATAATCTGGCTACCCTTTTATTTTCTTCTTCTTCCTCTAGGTCCCAGTTGCATTTTGATGTCCCAAGTTCTGTTAGCCTAACAATACTCCCAGAACAGACCCTTAAAAAAACCCCAGTACTTGAGAACCACTCTATTAAGCACCCTCTCCCACATACAAACACACTCCCTGAAGTGTTGCAGTCCAAGAAAGGGCAGTGACACAGCTAGGTCTCAACTTAGTAGTTTTACAAAGTTATGAACAAATTTAGGAGATTCTATTATGAGCGAGACACACAGCAAGGATGCCGAATTAAAATTGTACTTCCAATTGTCGTTTTTGTGTTTCCTAGAGTTTAAAGATGTTCTGGTGTGATTTATGGGTTGTTGACCAAATAGTCCCTCTGCAACTTCCAAGTGCATCACAACACTCACAAATCTTTTTCCCCTGCGCAGTGCTGGTTGTTGCACTGAGGCTGTGCTTGTGGACCTGTTTGATTATTTTTAGCTAGGAATCAATGAGGGAAATCATACCCTATTGATCTTATTAGGCCTTGTTGCAGCCTCATTCATCACAAGGTGATGGCATCTCAACTGCAAGACTTGGTGTTGGTTTGCAGGGACATTCCTGAATTACTCTCATCATTTCAGGCAGGGAAGTGCTGGGTGGTTGCTTGCAGTTTCTGCTGCAAGCTCCCATTCCCCAAACATGTGACCGAGACATGTCCACGACACGCTGCATTAACACACAGCTCTCTTTTTCAACAGTCTCACGCAGACCCAGCACACAGTTTTTTTTTCATTTGAGCAGTCAGGCACTTAATGCAGAGAAACCAAAGTGACAGCAAATCAAGGCAAGCATGGGGGGGAAAAGATACTTGCAAATTTGAAATCAGAGGGCTAGGTAATCCTATTATCAGAAAAATCTTATTGGGTGGTGTCACAGTGGCCTGAGTAGGCTACTTCAGAGTAACGACGCTACGCAGCTCTGCATTTTATTCTTTTATTGGTGCTGCGTATTTACAGTGCTAAGTTCATTGCTATTTACACAGAGTAATGTGTTCAGTCGGTATCAGAACCTCCGAATGACTTTTGGCGCGTCTTTCCCCAGCACAAAAGCCTCGGCAGACCCATCCTCTTGCCCCTCCTCTTTCTGCGTAATTCTGGCGTTGGAGGGATGGGTCTCCCCCCCTTACTTGCCCCTTCCTGTCCCACCTGGGACCCTGGCTCCGCTACCTTGCCTGAGCCTCGGACCCGACTTCCTGCTTCCCCACTGGAATCAGAGCTCCCTCTGCTTTCCCCTGTGGTCAGTGCTGGGCTTGAACTCAGGAGGGGAGGGACTTCGCGATATCCCCTGTCCCTCACATCCACCCCCCTTCCAAGCTCCCCTTCTCCCCTCCCCAGGTCCCCCCCAGGTGTCGGTGACGACTGGAAGCCTAGGAACTCAGTGCTTTCCGAGCCCGTTGGTGTGAACACCTCCGCCCAGTCCTGCGAGGCCCCCCCTTCCGCCTGGGAGGACTGGAATCCCAAAAAGTCCGTGGCGTCTGAGCTGGTGGGGGTAAAAATGTGCTGCCAATCTGCTTCTGCCTCTGACTGGGTGGATCTTGGTGACACCCATATCTCGTCTCCCGATTCCTCAAACTCCGCTTCCCAGCGCCATGGGGAGCTGCTCTCCCGTGCCTCCTCCTCCTCCCCCTCCCTTTCCATGTGCCAGGGCTTGGGTCTGTGGGGGAAGAGGGCGTGAAATTCTTCCACCAAGAATTCCTCCTGTATCTGAGTGGCGGGGACCCATTCATTCTGGGAGGGCGGAGCGTCCTCCCATGCCATGAGGTACTCCAGTCCCCCCACCCCCCTCCGTGAATCAAGGATGGCCGTGGCTTCATTTAGTTGCTCCCTGCCTCCCCTCTCCCCCCCTCCCTCGGGGGTGTGTTCGCTGTCTCGGAGCCTGCTGCTTTCCCTGTACGGCGACAGCAGCGATCTATGAAACACTGGATGCACCCTCATATCCTCTGGCAGTGCCAGCCTGTATGCCACCGGGTTGACCTGTTGCGTGACTGTGAAGGGACCCAGCCTTCTGGGCGCCAGCTTTTTGCACCTCCCTCTGGTGGGCAGGCCCTCCGAGGACAACCAAACCTTGTCCCCCACCCTGATGACCTCCCCTTGTCGCCTGTGGCGATCTGCCCCCCTTTTGTACGCTTCCTTGGCCCTCTCCAAGTGTTCTCTGAGCTGCTGGTGCACCGTCTCCAGTTCCTCTGCCCAATCCTCAGCCTGTGGGCCCTCCTCCTCCTCCTCCCCCTCCCTCTCTGGGAAAGATCTGAGGTCGCGCCCGTAATTGGCCTTAAAGGGCGACACCCCTGTGGAGACGTGCACCGCATTGTTGTAGGCAAATTCTGCCAGTGGCAGTCTATCCACCCAGTCTGTTTGCCGCTGGCTGACGTAGCATCTCAGGTACTGCTGCAGAATGGCGTTGACTCTCTCCGCCTGTCCGTTGGTCTGCGGGTGTCTAGCTGTCGACAAGCTGACCTCCACCTGCAGGAGGTTCATGAGCCGCCTCCAGAACCTGGAAACAAATTGGCGGCCTCTATCCGAAATAACCCTTAAAGGTAATCCATGCAGTCTGAACACGTGGTCCACAAACAGTTTGGCTGTCTCTTCTGCCGAGACCGCCCTGGCACACGGTATAAAGTGGCACATTTTGGACATGAGGTCCACCACCACCAACACTGCGGTCTTGCCCCTGGAAGAAGGCAGATCTGTGATGAAGTCCATGGACACCACTTCCCACGGCCTGTGTGGGGTGGCTAAGGGCTCCAGCAAGCCTGGTGGCGCTGCTCTGACCACCTTTGCCCGCTGGCAGGTGTCACAGCCCCGTACATAGTCTCGAACATCTTCCCGCACCCCTGGCCACCAGAAGTGTCTCATGACTAGGTGAGTGGTTTTGTCCCTTCCAAAATGACCCGCCGTTGGGTTGTCGTGCATCTGCTTGAGGACTGTACGTCTCAGCTGGGTGGTGGGCAGGTAGAGTGCCCCCTTGTAGAAAAGCAGCCCCCTGCGTTCTGCAAAGTCTTTTGTCTGCTCCCTCCCCCCTCTCAGTTCTCTGAAGATGCGGTTGGCAAATTCATCCGCTGCCGTCAGTGCTGTGAGTTCTGCCTCGCTCACCACTGCTGCTCCGCAGGACCATGCTGACGGGGGGAAGATGTGCCTGGGTGCTGGTGGCGCCTCCTCCTCCATGTACTCTGGCTTGCGGGAGAGGGCATCCGCCCTGACATTCTGCTCCCCCGGGATGTAGTGGATGGAGAAGTTGAAGTTCGAGAAGAACTCTGCCCACCGTATCTGCCGCTGGTTGAGCACCCTGGCAGTTCTCCAGAACTCCAGGTTCTTGTGGTCTGTGCACACCTGGATGGGGTGCTTTGCGCCCACCAGGAAGTGTCGCCAGTGCTGGAACGCAGCGTAGATCGCAAGAAGTTCCCTATCAAACACTGTGTAGTTGCGTTCAGGCTGTGTCAGCTTCCTGGAGAAGAAGGCACAGGGTCTCCACTCCCTGTTGGCGTCCAGTTGCAACAAAATCGCGCCCACAGCTTTTTCAGAAGCATCTGTCTCAATGCGTAGGGGCGCGTCCTGCACCACATGGAACAGGTTTTGGTCTGAGGCGAACACTCTCTTGAGGCTTTCGAACGCTGCTTGCGCCTCTGGTGTCCACTTGAACTTCTGCTTGCCTCTCAGGCAGTCCGTGATGGGAGCCGTAACGCGAGAGAAGTTCTTGATGAACTTCCTGTAGAAGTTAGCGAAGCCTAGTAGGCGTTGGGCATCTTTGCGCGTCCTGGGGCTGTGCCAGTCCAGGATGGCCTGCACCTTGTCCTTGTCCATCGCCAGCCCCTTGTCTGACAGCTTGTAGCCCAGGAAGTCCACCTCTTTGGTGTGAAACTTGCACTTCTCCAGCTTCACATACAGGTGGTTCTCCTTCAGGCGTTGCAACACCTCTCTGACATCTTTCACATGCTGCACTGGGTCATTCGAGTAGATAAGGATGTCATCTAGGAAGACCAAGCATTTCCTGAAGAGGAGGGACCCCAGGACGTGGTGCATGAAGGCCTGGAAGCATGCTGAGCCCCCTTGCAAACCGAAGGGCATCACCAGATATTCAAAAGAGCCCAGAGGCGTGAACATCGTGGTTTTCCATTCATCTCCTTCCCGGATCCTGATCAAGTTGTACGCCCCCCTTAGGTCCAGCTTGGTGAAAATCTTGCCCCTGCGTGCCGCTGTCAGGAGATCATCCACTCTGGGCATGGGGAAAGCCACTGGCTCTGTCACCGAATTCAGCCGTCTAAAGTCCACCACAAGACGGCGCTGTTGCGTGTCTTTCTTGTCCACCCAGAAGACCGGGCTGCCCCCTGCTGCCTTGCTTTCCCTTATGAACCCCCGCTTGAGGTTCTTGTCGATGAAAGCGCGCAGATCCTCCAGCTCCTGGTCTGACATGGCGTACAGCTTGGCTGGGGGTATCGTCGCCCCTGGCACCAGGTTGATCTGGCAGTCAAAAGGCCTGTGCGGGGGTAGGTGGTCGGACTCCGCTTCGCTGAAGACCTCCTGCAGGTCCCAGTACTGCTTGGGTATTGCCTCACCCCCTTTGATATGCATGGTGGCCACCGTGGCTATCGGAGGCCCCTCCCCTGGTTGGTGCTGCATGCAATGTTCCAGACAAAAGTCCGACCCAAACGTGATGCACCTCTGGTGCCAACTGATGGAGGGGTCGTGGCGCGCCAGCCAGCTCATGCCCAAGACGATGGGGGGGTCTGAGATGGTGGTGACGTTGAACGCCAGTGTCTCTGAGTGCCTTCCCACCGTCATTCTCATGGGGGGGGTTTGATGCGTGATGGCCCCTCCCAGCAGCTCCCTGCCGTCAATGGTTGCCACGTGCAGAGGAAAATCCAACTGCAAAAGCTGGATTTGGTGCTCTTCTGCAAAGCTTCTCGAGAAGAAGTTGGCGGACGCCCCACTGTCAATTAAGGCGAGGACCGTCAGGGGATAGCCATTTGGGAGCGTTAGCGTCACTTCTAGAACCACTCCTGCTCTGGGAGGGGTGGGCTGGCTCTGCACCTCTCTGTGCGGGTGGGCGGGCTGGGGCTGTTGTCTGCTGACTGTGCCTGGCTGCTGCCCCTTGTCTCCTGCAGCCAGGCTTTCCCGTTTCCCTGCTGTGGTGCTGCGTCAGTGGGGGAGGGCACCACCGTTCCCGCCTTTCCTTGCCACTCCCTGCGATGTGGGCAGTCTCTGACGAGATGCTGGGGTGAGTTGCAGAGAAAGCAATTCCCGCCCCTTCCCTCCTTGCGTCTTGGCGCCGCTGGGGTTTGAAAAGCCCGCGCGCGCGCGCTATCAATCTGCATGGGCTCCTGGTCCTGGCTGGCTCCAGGCGTGGCTTGAAAGGGTTGTTGAGGGAGTGGCTTCTCCTGCGACCGTGGGAACCAAGCCCGCTTTGCGCGCGTCGCTTGCTTGTCGTTCCACCGGGATTCCTGCCTCACCCCCACCGCCAGAGCTGCTTTGCTCAGCTGATCCATAGTACTGGGCTTTGGACCTCTCGAGAGTTCATCCTTAACGTCCGCGTGCAAACCCAAGTAAAACGCAGCTTGCATAGGAGGCGACTCCAAAACCCACCCCAGTCTGTGCACCAGCATGGTGAATTTCGCCCAATATGCGCGAACTGTCATATTTCCTTGTCGTAAATTATGCAGTTCCTCCTTAGTCTGGTCCAAATGACTATCTGACGAATACATCGTCCTCAAACCTTCTAGAAATTGTTGAACATTTTTCATGCAAGGATTCTTGGTTGCGATTAATGGTCTTAGCCACTCCCTGGCTGCTCCGGTAAGATGTTCCACAATAAACGCTACTCTGTGCTCATCATCGGGGAACTCATTCTGGTGCAGCTCAAGAGCATACACGATCTCAGTCTCAAAGCCATGGTATTCCCTCGGGTCTCCATTGAACTTGCTTACAAGGGTCCCTGCTCTCCTTCCTGGCAGCACTTGGACTTGGGGAGCCCCTCCCGCCTTGTCTTTCTCTGCATCTAGCTTGCTTTGGAGGTCTACCGCCACCGCCCTTAATTGCTGCTCTCTTTCCTGAAGCGCTCTCACCTGTTCCGCAAGTTGTAGCCGGTCTTCCTGGACCTTCTTAGTCTCTTCTTTTGCTGCCTTTAATTCTCCCTGTGCCTGCAGATGCAGCTTCTGCAGCTCCTCTTGTGCTTGTTCAGCGAGCTGCCGCCATTTCTCCGCCTCTGGCACGCTCATCCCGGCAACTCCAAAGTAGCCCAAAAGGATTCGGAGGTTGCTGTCACAGTGGCCTGAGTAGGCTACTTCAGAGTAACGACGCTACGCAGCTCTGCATTTTATTCTTTTATTGGTGCTGCGTATTTACAGTGCTAAGTTCATTGCTATTTACACAGAGTAATGTGTTCAGTCGGTATCAGAACCTCCGAATGACTTTTGGCGCGTCTTTCCCCAGCACAAAAGCCTCGGCAGACCCATCCTCTTGCCCCTCCTCTTTCTGCGTAATTCTGGCGTTGGAGGGATGGGTCTCCCCCCCTTACTTGCCCCTTCCTGTCCCACCTGGGACCCTGGCTCCGCTACCTTGCCTGAGCCTCGGACCCGACTTCCTGCTTCCCCACTGGAATCAGAGCTCCCTCTGCTTTCCCCTGTGGTCAGTGCTGGGCTTGAACTCAGGAGGGGAGGGACTTCGCGATATCCCCTGTCCCTCACATCCGGTCTTGGGTATGTCTCTTAGTCTAACCTATTATAGTCTAAGACCATAATTCAAACCCCAGATAGAATGGAAGGGGCTCAATGGGGGGGAGGGGGACCACCACTGCACCCACAGCCTTGTGACTCACCAGGTAGAAGACACCAGGTCGGTCAGAATGTAATGCTAAACCATGGCTTAGAACTACATGGGCAAGCCTGAGCAAAGCATCAGGCTCTCATGGGAGACTTCAGTAGGGCAGGGCGATATATCGTCCAAAACCGGCTTAAAGTCCACATAATTTCTGTTTCATAATTTTTGACCTGGCAATATAACCTGAATCATGATGTGTGTGTGCGCGCGCTATGCAAAAATCACAATGCGGGGGAAACCGTGAAGCCAGCAATGATTTTCTCGTTAACTCTGCCGGCTCAGCTCTCCCCTGCCTCCTGCAGGGGGCAGCGAATCACAAGAGCAGGTGCCGGCAAAAATCATGATGTGAGAAAAACTGTGAAGCCAGCCAATGCTTCTACATAGCTCCATCCTTATTTCAGACATCGTGATATATTGGTATATCACAACGTTTAGCTGGTGATATATCACAATGTTGAAAACCAGGTATCACCCAGCCCTAGACTTCAGCCAAGTTAACTTTTAGTTTCAAAGAATCTCAGCTTAGTGCTATTTGTGAACAAGGTTTAGAACAAACAACCGTTTGCTAAAGAAGCTGGAGGCCGATGTTCTTCCTGGGGGTGGGGAAGAGAGAAATAAGATATAAATCATTTCTTTTCTCATTGGGGAGAACAAGCTATTTGAGTTTCTTTCATAACCCATGATCTGAAGTTGGTTTGATTGGCAAGCTACCATTGTTCATTGTAAGTCAAGATTCCTGGTTTGAGCATTCCTGGTTTGTACATGGGAGAAAGCAAGGAGAGCGGGGAGGGCCTCAGCCTCACTGAGTCTCATCCATGTAGTGCTGAACTATGGATGAACTTTGCATGCATACCAGCCCATTGTAGAAATGTGGCATAACCAGTGGTACCTCCGAAGTTGAACGGAATCCATTCCAGAAGTCCGTTCGACTTCCTAAATGTTCGGAAACGAAGGCGAGGCTTCCAATGGGCTGCAGGAAGCTCCCGCAGCCCATCAGTCTGACGTTCGGGTTCCAAAAAACGTTTGCAAACACTCGCTTCTGGGTTTGCGGCATTCAGGAGCCAAAATGTTCACTCGCAAGGTGTTCTGGATCCAAGGTACGACTGTACTGAGCCTTGGTTGTCAGCCCATTTAAAAACAAAACAAAGACAAAGACATAGCTACAAGCCAAACAAGAAAGCTTCATGTGCCTATTGCAGCCGAGGCTCCAAAAAATGTTTGTTACATGCTTATTACAACTTAAGATGTAATTTGCCATCAGTTAATTTTGAAATATTACCTTTCTTTCTTTTAGCAGCTGTTGATACCCCTTTGTGCCCAAGGTCAGCAATGTAATGAGAACATCTAATGAAGGAGAGGCGGATGCTCTTCCTGGGGGTGGGGAAGAGAGAAATAAGATATAAATCATTTCTTTTCTCATTGGGGAGAATAAGCTATCTGAGTTTCTTTCAGGGTTGTTTCCTGAAGAAAAATCCATTTAAAAACTATATACCTGGGTACATTTTGCTGATCTCCTGTATGAAGGAGTCACTGAAGCCAGCAATGATAGCGCCACCTACTGGAACCATGAAGTTTTTGTCCAAACTTTGCACAAAAGCATCAATTCGACCTCTTCGTGCTCCCTAAAAAGATAGACACAGAACCAAGATGAGAACCGAGGAGACCGATCCTTAATCTATGTGATAAACAAGGAGTTGGTCTTTTAAAAACCCAGTTTTAACTGATTTTATATCTACTGCTTTTTGTATTTTTACTGTTGCTACGATAATTGCTTTTTTTTTTGTTTCTGATGTTTTTGATCTGTTTTATATTTGTTTTATGGTTCTCTTTTGCAGGCTAATTAAGAAATAAATAAACCCAGTAGGCATATGGACAAAGTATTAGTCAATGCCACCAACCATCAGTACAACCTACCAGGAAAATTTGAATTGTCAGTCCTTCTTAGCACTTATTTATTTAAAGCTACAGTACTTCCTGCTACTCTTCAGCTGCAAAGGCTCCCAGAGCAACTTACAGCTCACTAAAAAACAACAGTCTGCCTCCAGAAGAAAAAGAGATAGGGAAGGAAGAGGAAAGAAAGGAAACTCAGGCATTGGTTCTTAAATGTCTTGAAGTTTTTTAGAATGCGCAGCTGGAATGGAAATGAGAGGAGGAACCAAAAAGAAGTGTGTCGCCAGCAGAACCGAACTGACACTGAGAGTGGCCTTGCCTCCGCAGTAGCCTGATAAAATGACTCCTGCTCAGTGACAGTTGAGGGAGGGAAAGAACCAAAGGCAGCTAAGTCTCTTATCAGGCTCTTGCACAATTCCCATTCATGTCAATGGAGCTTGTTACAGGAGAAGTGTCTGGTAGATTGTGCCCAGGTTTCTTTACAGGGGCTCCTTTGTTCCTTGTTAAAAACTGTTTTGGAAAACCACGTCAAACAATAAAGATTAAAACCACAGGATGGGTCTCTTGCAACACTACTATTTTCCAAAATGTGCCATGAGGTTTTAGCCACAAAATTCCTGTTCACTAAGAGACCTTTCTGTAAAATCACGAATGCATAATCTCAATTTACAGTTGGAGAATCACCTTCTCTAAATTAATCTGCATTCTCAGGCTGAACTGCTTAGGAAGTGCGAGTCTTTTAACAGAAATATTTATTACCATATTTCTAGCCCACCTCACCAAGGCGACTTATGAGGCAGCTAGCATTTTAAGAATAGAAAACAAGCTAAGATAGAACAGCAGCAGAATAAAATAATCCAGCTAAGATCCTACAATCAGCAAGGAATAAAACAACAGAACAGCATACACTAAGTTAAAACATCTGTGCAGATAAACATGTCGTCCCCCACCGCCACCTTAGAGCCAAAAACTCATTGTAGGCACCAAGTGTGCAGTCCTATGGTGTGTGCTCCACAAGCAGGGTGCCAACACAGAAAAGGACCTGTTCTCCTGTTCCCCACCTACTTCTTCCCATCTGGTGGGAGAACTCAAGACAACGACCATCTCAGATAGCATCAGAGGATGCATTGCTCCAGAGTTGATCTCAAGCTACACAGGGCTTTATAGGTTAGGGTAAAACCAGTCCTTTGAATTGTACGTAGAATTGCACACAGAGCCATCCAGTGCTGCATCTAACAGCACCTCCAGTCTGTGAACTTGACCCTCAAGGAGTGGAAATCTATTCAAAAAGGTTTGAACACTCATCTCCCAGGTGTGGTCAACCATCTACCAACACTACCACCCTGCCTGTATTGAGCTTTAGAGTGACATTCAGCTATGTTTTGAGTAGATCCACTGAGATAAATGAGCACAACTAAGTTATATATTAACTTTAATAGGTCAACTCTGAGTACAACTTAGTTGGCTACCACCCCAAGAACCCACACATTTACTATAAATTGTGCTAAGCAGAAAACATATAAAAATATAAGTAAAAGTGATCCCTTTGAATGTCTTAACATAAATCATAAACAAACAGGAGCAAAACAGAAAGCAGTGTGCAACCCAGTGGACTAATGGACCAATTGTGCTACTCAGTATTTTCTTGACAAGGCTATCATTAGGAGTGATTTATTATTTCCATTATAGGTGATGTAGAAAGTTAAATTGTTCTTCACATTTTGATCTCAGCGTTCATATGTAACAGTGGAGCTTTCCACAATACAAATGTTAATTTGGCTGCAACCAGCTCTGAAAATATGTTTGTGAGGATGGGAAGAGTGGTGACTGTCCGGCCTATATCTTGTTCATTGTCTGCCACGCTACTGTCTTTACACGCATCTCGTTTCTGGCATTCAAGGCCTGAGGGGCAGTCTTGAGGAAAACAAAGGTAGGGTTGGCACAAACCCCACCTGGTCTCCCAGCGCCAGTTCTTACCTTCCTCAGGCAATTTAATAACAAGTCTGTGCTACAGAGGTCTCTCATCTTCAAGTTCTTTCATTAGATAATTCTTTATCTCTGGAATTTTCTGTCCTGACACATCAAGACTCCCCCCACCCCGCTCGGTTCTATATGGTGCAGCCGCCATACGACCGTCCCTCCCCAAACCATGTTTTGCAAATCAGGATCCACCCCTGAGGGTGCATGCCTACCCCAAAGCAAATTCCCACAACCCTTATCTTGTTGGTATTAATTCTGGTTTTGTTCTGCGTGTGTTGGTGCTAGCTTGTTTTCTCATCCAACAGAATCTAATGCCAGCAGCTGGAGTAGGTTGATATCAGTGTATGTTGAACTCTAAAATGCAGTTAGGGAAGGAAGGCGTCATGGGTGCTGTGACATAAGGGATAGAATCATAGAATCATAGAGTTGGAAGAGACCACAAGGGCCATCCAGTCCAACCCCCTGCCAAGCAGGAAACACCATCAAAGCATTCTTGACATATGGCTATCAAGCCTCTGCTTAAAGACCTCCAAAGGAGACTCCACCACACTCCTTGGTAGCAAATTCCACTGCCGAACAGCTCTTACTGTCAGGAAGTTCTTTCTAATGTTTAGGTGGAATCTTCTTTCTTGAAGTTTGAATCCATTGCTCCGTGTCCGCTTCTCTGGAGCAGCAGAAAACAATCTTTCTCCTTCCTCCATATGACATCCTTTCATATATTTGAACATGGCTATCATATCACCCCTTAACCTTCTCTTCTCCAGGCTAAACATACCCAGCTCCCTAAGCCGTTCCTCATAAGGCATCGTTTCCAGGCCTTTGACCATTTTGGTTGCCCTCTTCTGGACACATTCCAGCTCGTCAGGATACAGGGAAACAGACCCCACACCAAGGTGAATTCTCCACTCCAAATATCTTGATGCATTCCTTGTTTTGCCATATGCCTTTATTGGCCACAGGACAAGAATCGCATTTTCCCAAATGCAGCGTTTTAAAAGTTCAGACTCCATAACTACGTATGTCATTAAAATATCCTTAACAAACAGATTTCGGCAACAATCTAAGCCACATTCCTAAAATCCCAAGAAGTCTGGCCTATCTTAACATAGGGGTCACCCTCCCAAATGGAGGAAGGGGGGAGATCAAGAAAGCAGAAAGCTTGTGAAAACTGGCTAGCCAGATGGCTAGACAAGGACTACTGATGCAGAAAAGTTCCACAGTATTTATACTCATACTCAAGATAGGCAGTTGGAAAGGGGCACAAGACTCCTGCCTCAGCAGGCATCCCCATCACATGCTGCTAAAGGGCAGGTGTTTACTCAATCTGCTGCTTCTGGCTGTGTGTCCATAACCTATACATCAGCACAATCACACAGAGACAACAATGGCAAATCTGAGCAGCTCAACAATTTGAAGGAGCTCAAATTTTGCAACAAAGGAAGTTTCACAAATGGTGACGTCGTTTTGCATGAAGAAGTACTGGTGGCAAAAGCCCCCCAAATTGGGGAAACCATACCCGAGAGCTCGAAATGGCCTTAATACAGTATTGGGTTAACTGATTTGTGGGCTGAGCTGCCCGTTGGTTTAGAAAAATTAAGATGGAAGCCAATTCATATGCAGGAATCACATTAATAAACAACAACAACAAACACCTAGTATTTATATAGCACCTTTTCAGTCTTTTAAGACATGTATATATCTTTACAAAAGATCTCTCATGTCAATATTATTATCCTCACATACCCTGGCATCATATTGCAGGTGCATGCGTGCATGTGCAAAGTTTGGACTGATAGCAGCAATTCCTCCCTGCAAGGGTGGGGGCCCATTCAGATGCCCTATTCCCCAGGAGACTGATTCAGGAAACTGAGGGTTCCTGAATGTTCTGGAGGGATCATCCAGTGGAGAAAGCTGGTGATCCTGTAGAAGCCCTGGTTTTGCGATGGAATGGTGAGATGAAATATGGTTGACACAATCGCTCCTGAACAATGACTCCCTTGGCATTGTGGAGCTGAAATGGCTCCTTGGTATTCTAGGCAGCTTCGGGCTATGAAGCAAGCTGGATGAAGCAAGTGGCCACAAGACTTGCTCTGCAGCCAAACAAACCCTGGTTAGTGCACATAATCATGCAGTGTAGGCTACAAAGAAGACTCATTTTGCAGCCTGCACTGTAGCCGGCTGGTGAGTTATTTTAGACAGTCTATAGGTTACTTATAGGGACGCAGGTGGTGTTGTGGTCTAAACCACTGAGCCGTGGGCTTGCCAATCAAAAGGTCGGCGGCTCGAATCCCCACGACAGGGTGAGCTCCCGTTGCTCAGTCCCTGCTCCTGCCAACCTAGCAGTTCAAAAGCACGCCAAAAAGTGCAAGTAGATTAATAGGTACCGCTCCGACGGGAAGCTAAACGGCGTTTCCATGCGCTGCTCTGTTGTCGGTATTCCGTTGCGCCAGAAGCGACTTAAGTCATGCTGGCCGCTTGACCCAGAAAAACTGTCTGCGGAGCGGACAAACACCGGCTCTCTCGGCCTATAAAGTGAGATGAGCGCCACAACTCCAGAGTCGTTCGTGAGTGGACTTAACTGTCAGGGGTCCCTTTACCTTTACCTTATAGGTTACTTACTTCCACCGTGGGGCTGTTAGAGCATTTGAGGACCTGCTGTGTCCAAGTGGCTGCACACTTTGAGGATAAAGTTGCTTGACTTCAGAGTGACCTTAGCTCTGCGGTTGTCACAGTTGCAGATGAAGTATCCAATGCCATCGTCCGTGATGTGTTGTGGGATCAGTTTCAGCAGTTGATGTGGACAAGGGGCTTTCAGGTATATCCCCAGCTACATGTCCTCTGAGTCTACCCTGGCTTTCTAATTCTAGAAGAGTGGGTTGGATCAGAAGGTGCTTACAGCTTCATTGTGGAAGGGTGTGTGGTACCTGCTACCTTGAAAGAAGATGGTAGCACAGCCTCTCCTAAATAAACCAGCCCTGTACCCCTTGGAGTGGATTAACTATTGACCAGCTCCATGGGGTCACGAAGAGTCGGACACGACTAAACGACTAAACAACAACAACAACAACAAACTGCAAATACTCCTTTACTTGGGGAAGGCCATGGAAAAGGCTGGGGGATAGGAGCAGCTGCAAGCATTCTTGGGTGACACTGATTATTTAGATCCATTCCAAACTGGGTTCAGGCCTGGTCATGGGACTTAGTCAACCTTAGTCATCCTAATGGATGACCTTTACAGAGAGTGGGGTGGAACTGAGTGTGATTTTGCTCCTGCTTCTTGGTCTCTCTGTGGCCTTCAAGACTATGGCATCCTCCTTGGACTAACTCTGTGGAATGGGCACTGTTTGAATACTTTTTATGTAACTTTTTTATTGAAATGTTAACATTTTATTTCATATTTTTGTAAACCACTTATCAAGGTTTCCTTACAATCAAGCAGTATTTAAATTTTGCAAAAAAAAAAAGGTAAGAGAAAGAGAGGTTGCAGCTTTCCTAGGATTCCTTGCTAAAGCAAGTCTGTGGGTGCTGTGACATAAGGGATACAGGGAAACAGACCCCACACCAAGGTGAATTCTCCACTCCAAATATCTTGATGCATCCCTTGTTTTGCCATATGCCTTTATTGGCCACAGGACAAGAATCACATTTTTCCAAATGCAGCGTTTTAAAAGTTCAGACTCCATAACTTGCATCAGGTATTTCCTGGCTCACAACTCATTTCATTAGCCACTGCGCTATCTAGTCACTGCATAGCATATTCTCCCAAAGCTGTGTGCTTGATTTAATTTAATTTCCCCATTCGCTTTTAAGTACCATGACAGCTCCTTTTCTGTTGAGCACTATTAACCCATCCAGGTCAAGAGCCTTTTACTCTCCTCACACAAGTCAGGCTCTGACACTTCAGAATTCTGAAGAATGAGAAAACTGGTGTGGATCACGGAATGACCATTCCACATTCTAGGTTTATCTTCTCTCTCTTTAGCAGCTATTGTCCCTGCTCCTTCCACTCCCATTCTCTCAGGAAAATTTGTGACTAGTAAGAGAGTATAGATAAATAACAGAGGGAAACACAACATTGCCAGCTAGAAAGCGCCAAGTTTCAAAGTCTGGTGTGAAACTCTGGTTAATCTAGAGACACAACGTCCAAGATAAGAGGTAAATGCCCCTTACCTGCTGAATGAGATGCATACATTTGGAGGACTGGACTCCATATGCATTATTGACAATGTGGGGGATGTCGTATCTTGCACAAATCTCAGCCAATTCTTCCAATCTGCAAATATAAAATTGAAATTTGGGCAAACACAATCAAGGACAGAAAAGTAATAGAAGGGACCTGGGAGGAAAGACTGAAATGAATTAAAAGGAAACGTAAGGGAAACAAAGCAGAGCTCCTACTGCTTAAGATGGGATAGAAACTTTGACCACAGTTCAAATAGCCGCAAGGGGATTATGGAAACCCGATGACATATTTGGGGTTGACTTTGAACAGATGAGCATACCACCAAATGCTTTTGCAACTTCCTAAGTTTCACGCTGTTTGAGACCAAAGCGCTGAGACTATGGTATTAGTTCAAGAGTTATTTAGATGTTAGCTAAAGTTGCAGTCTTATCTATTTTTCTAATCAGTATTTGGACTAAGAATTCAGTTATTTTACGGTCCAATACAGTGGTACCTTCGCTGACGAACTTAATCTGTTCCGGGAGTCCATTCGACTCCCGGAACCATTCAAAAACCAAGGCGCGGCTTCCGATTGAGTGCAGGAGTTCGTTCACAAACTGGAACACTCACTTCTGGGTTTGCGGCGTTTGGGAGCTGATTTGCTCGGGAGCCAAGCCATTCAACAACCAAGATACCACTGTAGTGGAAAAAGATAGTTGTAATTATTTAGCGGCATTCCATTTCTTTTTTTCTTTTCAAATCACAACCTTCCCATCCATCTAGATTTCGACCTCAATGGGGACCAAACATATAAAGCAGGCATAGGCAAACTCAGCCCTCCAGATGTTTTGGGACTACAACTCCCACCATCCCTGACCACTGGTCCTGTTAGCTAGGGATGATGGGAGTTGTAGTGCCAAAACATTTGGAGGGCCGAGTTTGCCTATGCCTGATATAAAGTCTGTTGTGAAAATTTAAAAGTTCAGGACATATTGAAATGATTTAAACAAAAAAAATTCAACTTTCTAATTAGGGCATTTTCGGGGGCAGGGGGAAAGTATGCCTACTAATTGAATGCTAGAACAGCTAAAATACCTGAACAGTACCCAAAGATCTTAGGATGCAGCTCCCATGTCTTTTATACTACAGAATCTAGGTCTAGTTACGGGAACAGCTGTGAAATTAAGGGCCATATCCAATTACGTATGCAGTTCCATTGGTGCTTCTTCACCTGACCCCTCCAGCCCCCTGGGACCCCTCAAAATCAGTGTGGGGAGCACACAGGAGAAGGAAAGAAAACTGATGTCCCAATTGTTTTGTCTGAGTCACTGTACAGCTGCAGTGCTACCAAGAACAGTGTACCTCCATAACATCCTGCCTACTGGACTGCCTACATATGTACAATTTGCACAATAATTAATACGATTCATAACCTATTGTGCCATCTGTGTAATGCTCAACTTCATGACACTTTTTTTTTGCTTCTCATTCATTCTTTTACATAGGAAATCAGGCTTAGGTTCAATGCACTGTATTTAGCAGGGGGATAACGAATTTGGTTTTAAGAGAATATAAATGTAGATTCTAATGGCTTTTTTCTAACTCAGATACAACTTAAAACCAAGTTATTTTAGGGAGCACTTGATATAATTTCATTTATTCAAAAATCCATTTATATAAAATCATCCATTTTTAATCCACCCTGGCCCAAGAGATGAAAAATTGCGCCGCTCGCCCCTGAGCTATAAATCCAATCCCAGCTAATTTGGCAGCAATTAAAATTATCATTCTCTTCCTGCAGCCTTAGTTTAAATGAGCTGGTAATCTATGTGCACAAGCGACTAATCCAAAATTCACTCTGTTCTGTAGCAGGTCTTTACTACTGTAGTGAAGCAAGTGGAGGAGTTACAAAGTCTGAACTGCAAAAGTCAGCTTATTATTTAAAGTACCAGTGGGGGGGGGGATAGGAGAAAGGGTTCCAAAGGGTACACAGCACACAGCCACACACTATCAGAGAAAAAATAGTATTATGAAAACTATCCCCCAAATTATCTTTGCCGCAAAAGAGGTACACCGGTAAGACTAAAGTCTCAAAAGGGATACATGATTATTATAAGCCTGGGAAATACTGGTGCAGTAGATAGCATGTTGAACATGTATCAGAGAGGCTTGGGGTCAAATCCTCGTGCAGCTATGAAGCTCATTGTAGCCCAGTAATGTTCAGACACAATGCCAAACTGCAGTATGGTGGCAGTTTAACAAGAAGCAGACACAAGCTGCAGGTTCACATGCCTGCTCCCTCCTCCTTTTCCCAAAGTGTGGGGTGATCAGTGCTTGCCTACAAACCAGTGTCAACCCCAAGTCAAAACATTCCAAATATTATAGTTTTAAAAAATGTTACAGCCCATTTACTAAGCACGCCCTGCTTCAGAAGCCAATGCAAGGTAGGCGGCTGCATAGCAACTGAACCACCGCCTTCCTTGACATTTAATGGTCTGGGAGTTCAGGCAGCAATCGTTAAGTCTGATGTTATAGACTAGGATGCCCTCCTTGCACGAACCTCAATTACTTTTGCTCTTGGTTGCAGGAGCTCTGAACAGCAAGGTTGCAGAGATGCCAGAGTTCGAAGAGATTCAAAGGGCGACTCTCAAACATATTTAAAGTGAAATGCAGGAGGAAAAGGATGTTTTAAAACCATCTGCTGTGTGCTTTATTTTATATAGATAGGCACCTCCTTTGTTTATAAAAATATTTATAGACAGCCGCCACCCATACAAGAGCCAAGGTGGCGTTAAACAATATTTGCAAGCACAATGAAACATAAAGTACTATCAAAACAATAGAAAATAAGCATAGAAATGAGTGGCTCGTATTGAAAACGTTTTAAAAACTGAACAGGCGTGCTGGCATAAAAAACGTCTTCAAAAGCCGCCTGGAAATTAGCAGTGAGAATGACAGCTGAGTCTCTTCTAAAATAGAATTGCACAATGTGGGACCAGCAAGTAGCAACACTAAATGCCCAACTTCCAAATGAAGCCAGCTGAGGTTCTGAAACATTGCTTTGCCAGATGATCTCAGGGACTGAGCTGGAATGTACCACATAAGAGCTACACTACAGCAATGTTTTTAAGAAAGGCACCTCTCTTCCTCTCTGCCTTTCCTAAGCCTGTTGCATACATAATGCACAGGCCCATTTGACGGTTTACAAACAGGGCTAGCAATCCTGAGTCAAATCCAGCCCTCGAAACAATTTGATTCATGGTGGTCCTAGCAAAGGTCATGGGGAAAGCATTTGCTCAGTTACAACACAGTGTTTTAAAAGCCATTGTGGGTATTTCATATGTATGTATGCCATTGCATTGCTATCTCACAAGTGTTTGGAAAAGATGGTTTGCATTGTAATTGTGTGATCTTATACATGCTTACTGAGAAGGAAGAGTTCAATGGGGCTTACTCCTAAGTAAGTGAATACTGTATAGGATTGCAGTCTAAGGGTAGAACAAGTGAGCGAGGAGATAGGTGCTCCCGAGAAATAATTCTATGAAGTCTGAAACTTTGGAGGAAGTAATACAATTATGCCTGCACTTTCCTCGGGCAGGGGTCCCTAACATGGGGGTTTAAATAGTCTTTGCATGCAAAGGAATAGTGCTGGAAGAAATGACCACATAAAAGTTATAAAAGGAAATGTCATTTCATCTGATACCTAGACAAAAAGTTATAGCAAAGTTGAAATATATTTTCTAAGGTTGCAGCAATGGGGGCAATCCTGTTGAAAAGATAAATGTGTGACCTTCAGGGGTTGACAGCAGCCCTTTAATTAAAAAAAGGCCCTTCAAATGCCATTGAATATTTTAAATTCATAGTTTCAGGAATGAGACAGCGCACAACAATGTACTGGCAGCAGAGAAATGAACGGCAAATTGCAATGGCCTGAGATTAGGTTATTTTTATTTTCACATCCCTGGTTCAATTTAGAAAAAAAATTCCAACTCAGTTTAGACAACATTCACGGCACAAAGACAGAATTATTAGACCGCAAACCCAGAGTTGGACACGACTGGACCTGATGGTCAGGGGCCCCTTTACCTTTACCTTTATATCCTTTTACCACATACTTGTACAAATGTATATTAAATCAATAAGTCAACAATATATTTAAAAAACCAATTCAGTCTAGCCGAAACTAATTTACAGTAAAAGAAAAAAAAGATTCTTACTCAGAAGTTCAACTTTTATATTTGACTATATTTCTAAATAGGACATGGGTAGCGCTATGGGTTAAACTACAGAGCCTAGGGCTTGCCGATCGGAAGGTCGGCGGTTCGAATCCCCGCGACAGGGTGAAATCCCGTTGCTGGGTCCCAGCTCCTGCCCACCTAGCAGTTCGAAACCATGTCAAAGTGCAAGTAGATAAATAGGTACCGCTCTGGCGGGAAGGTTAACAGCGTTTCCGTGCGCTGCTCTGGTTCGCCAGAAGCAGCTTAGTCATGCTGGCCACATGACCCAGAAGCTGTCTGCGGACAAAAGCCGGCTCCCTCGGCCTATAGAGCGAGATGAGCGTGCAACCCCAGACTCATCTGCAACTGGACCTAAAGGTCAGGGGTACCTTTACCTTATATTTCTAAATGCAAAGACTTCTAGAGGAGGACTGCAAATTCCAACTAGTACTTGACACTGAGGTCACAATCCAACAGTTCAATGCTTGGGGGGTGGGGTTGCTGTTTCAGTTGATCTTTATCATCTTTCCCCTACATTTTCAAACTTTTTGCCTTTAGCAAATACTTTCCTAGCTTCCCTGCCATGAAATTTTGGACATACCAGACACCCACACACCCATGCACTGCATAGCTGCCAAGTCCGGATCGTAAAGATCCGGGATCGGCAGCGCGCGCACGACCGGACGTTGCGTGACGCAACTTCCGGTGGCGCTTCGCCCTTCTATGGGCACCAGAAAATGGCGGCGCCAGCGCTGGAAGTCGCTTCCGCGCATGACCGGAAACACGTAAAAGTGACTTCCGGCGCCGGCGCCGCCATTTTCTGATGCCCATAGAAGGGCGAAGTACCACCGGAAGTCGCGTGACGCAACTTCCGGTCATGCGCGGAAGCGACTTCCGGCGCCGGCGCCGCCATTTTCTGGTGCCCATAGAAGGGCAAAGCGGCACCAGAAAAATGGCCGCCAGGAAGAATCGAATTTAAGGGACAATGCCGGGATTCTCTGCCAAACGGGAGACCGCCGGGAAACGGTGAGAAAAAAGGGGTTTTCCCGGCGGATACGGGATACTTGGCAGCTATGATGCACTGTGGGAGAAGATGGGTACTGGCACACAAACTGTTTTGCAGGGAAACTTGTCAGTCATAACTGATACATTCGCTGGAGAATATCCCTTCCACTAGGCTTTCTGTGAAACCCTGGAAGTTCCTTGGACGCAGTCTAAAGCTACTATCCTATCTACCCCATAATATACAGCTAGGCCAAGGATCATATGCAGAACACTCTGGATTAAGATCACAGGATGCAAAATCCTATGGATCTGCCATTTTTTGAAACAACTGAATTGAAAAAATAAAAAAGGTATTATGGAAATGAGGAAGAAAAAAGAAGAAGTAAGGCAAGATAAAGGTCTAAAAAATAGAGAGGAAGACTACCTTACGCTAGGAGAAGCTTTTGACCATTGCTATAATATGTGACAGTGGTAAATGTGTTAATAAAGGTAAAGGGTAAAGGGGCCCCTGACCATCAGGTCCAGTCGTGTCCGACTCTGGGGTTGCGGCGCTCATCTCGCTCTATAGGCCGAGGGAGCCAGCGTTTGTCTGCAGACAGCTTCCGGGTCATGTGGCCAACATGACAAAGCCGCTTCTGGCGAACCAGAGCAACGCACGGAAACACCGTTTACCTTCCCGCCGGAGCGGTCCCTATTTATCTACTTGCATTTTGACGTGCTTTCGAACTGCTAGGTGGGCAGGAGCTGGGACCGAGCAACGGGAGCTCACCCCGTTGCAGGGATTCGAACCGCCAAACTTCTGATCAGCAAGCCCTAGACTCTGTGGTTTAACCCACAGCGCCACCTCAAATGTGTTAATAGAAATCACTAAACCTGTAAAACTCTTGCCTGTGCTCCTCATTACATAACTGCAGATACATATTTGCATGCATGAAGGAAGTTATTTACACAGTTTATACCACAGATCATTTTTACCACCACCACCACTACTTGAAAGACAATCCAATTTAGAGGATAAATTTTCTTACCCTCTGCAATCGCAATCACAATTTATTAGTTTCTCAGCCGACTCTTTGTCTCACATCCACAAGCCCAAATCATTTACCCACAAAATTGGAATATGGTTCAACTTTGAGTAGAAAATACAGTGTTATATTTTGTGGAGTTCAAATGTGTTTCAAACAATTTTTTGCTGACAGCCACAGATGAAGAGTTCACAAAATGAGTTTTTACGGAATTAAAAATATTGTTAATTACTGTTGTTTTAACTGCTTGGAATGGAATGGCTTAGGCTGCAATCCTAGCTCCACCTACGCAGGTGTGAGCCCCACTGAATTCAACAGAACTTACTTACTTCAGAGTAGACATGATTAGGATTGCACAGTTAGTCAACACTTCCTATAAGCTTACCAAATGAACATCAACAGAGAGGTAGCAGAAACAGTAGACATTAAAGAAGTTGCTTATCAAATAATTCTAACAGCTAAAGATGATATCCATCCTAATTAGAGACCCTCAGGAAAAGCAATTTGCAAGAATAACTTTACTCCAAAGTACAGTTGTGGAGGATCATTAATCTAAAGCAGGTATGATAAAAAATCGTTTGTCTGACTTTTGTTCCACCTGGTAATATTCATATCCTAGTCAGGAACTCCCTCCTGTCTTTCCATGAATTGTTGAAGACTAATATGCAAATATTGCATTATTCTGACATTTAAGATTTCTCTGCACAAATAAGCCAGCGCAACAGAACCTTACCTATAAAATGCTAGCTTTTTAAGTGCAGGAGGTTTCGCTTTAATATGAGAGAGCATTCAAACATTCCTTACCTGTAGTCTAGAATAGTATCATAAGAGCTGTACAAAGAGATTCCCCTAGTCTTGTGGTTGAACTCTCACTCTAGCAAGGATACAGTCAGCTTAAAACCAGACCATAAAACATATCTCAATCATAGACCTCCACCAAATATCTGGCAGACTGTGTCAATTACATCTGTTAACATTTAAACCAGGGGTCAGCAAACTTTTTCATCAGGGGGACAGTCCACAGTCCCTTAGACCTTGTGGGGGGGCCGGACTATATTTTGAAAAATATAAATACCCTGCAAGCTGGTCCCGCAGCTGCCTCTGGACCTGGAGGAGAAACGCACTCTGCACGCGCTCAGGAGCGCGTCTCGGCACCGCCCACTCACTGACGTTGTTGATAAGCAGCAGCTGCTCCATCGGCCTGTCCCCGCGGAGCTCCCAGGCAGCATGCACCACGTGCTGTGGCCTGTCATCCGAGGACAGGTCGGTGCACATGGAGTGCCAGGCAGGCAGCACACAGCTCACCCTCCATCTGTTCCAGCGCGGCCGCCAAGTGCGCCACCACCAGCAGCGCCGAGCCAGGCACCAGGCGCAGGGCCAGCAGGCGCACCAAGCTCCAGTTGAAGCCCTGCGACACGCCCATCACGATGCCCACAGACCTGCCATGGGCCTGCCGGCCTCCCCGTCCATGGCCACACTGGGTTTACCTCAGCACGGGGGCGGTGAGGCTTTGGAAGCTTCCTGCAGCGAATTCGAAGCCATGCCAGTGTCGCCGCCTGCCCAGAAGCCGTGCCAGCGTCGCGGAAGTCAGTCCCTGCATGGCGAGGCATCTGCAGCGCGCGGGGACTGACCGGGCAGGTGGCAGAGTCCGCGGACCGGATCTACGAGCCTGGGGGGCCGCATCTGGCCCCCGGGCCATAGTTTGCCAACCCCTGATTTAAACCTTCCTCCTTCCTGAGTTCCTGGCCACGTGAACCTCTTGTTTCTGCCAACTTTCTCTCCACTTTCCTTCCTGGATAAAGCGTGTTTCTTGGTCCTTCTCGCAGCTCTGGACAATTCCCATTCTTTCTTTCTTAGTTCCCATCCCCATCTCCCTAACACTGCTTCCATTACTTTGAAGCCTGCTCACGATCCTGTCTCTCTCTTTTCTATTGCCTCCTGTACCTCTGCCTGCGGTGACTCATTCTAGGACATGAGAAGCTCAACCAATGACAGCCAGAGACCCTTCTCCGTTGTCTGATCCCTCTTGGACATTAGGGAAGCTTAGTCAATCACAGGCAGTAGCATCATTACTACCCTCAAAGTCAATATAAATTATAGCTACCAAAAGTTTACATGTTGCTTTATTTACCTGTCAGGCACCCTTGGAGCAAAACATGATGTGGTAGAATGAACACAGAGTATATTATCAGCCTCAAGGTCCTGGATTATAGCTTCCACTGCCTTGAGGTCTGTACGCAGCTCGTCACCTTCTAATACATTTTCTACCACCACAGGCTCAAAACCTAGTCCGGTCAACAAAAACAATGTATGAGTGCGCATCCTAGATTCTCCTACAATTTAATCTTAACAATTTAATCTTCACTCTATCCCCAGTGTGCCTCCTTTGTTTGATTTTATTCTCATTGCTCACTACAGAGACAACTATTCTATTAAAATTAGTATTAAACTTTAGTATTAATCACTATGCATATCAATAAATAAACTGGTATTGTATCATCAGTCCAGGAAATTATCTCACTAGCACTCGTCATTCAACATCCCACGGAAAATTAAAATTAAGAGAAAGACCTGACATTCAAACGTAAGATATAGCAGACAGGGCTACTCTCTCTAGACTAAACTTTTAAAATATTGTTAGCACAATGTCCCGCAAGACGGAGTGAACGTCCAGCTTCCAGCAAAAAAAACCTGGAAGATGGACATAATATTCTAAGTGTGTCAACAGTGGTTGAACACTCTGAAAAGAAATGCTGCAGAATATAGTAAAGGTGTTGAGGCAGCTTACATCACACTTGCCGTAAATCTCAAAAAAAATTCACAGACTTTTTGTAAGTTATCCTTTCGGGAGCTTATTGGCTATTTTCCTTCTTAGCAGCTATTGCAGATTTTGTGGATCTCTACTACAGTTGTTTGTCTGCAAGTTCTTAATCAGCCTCTGGACAAGCTGCTAGGATGCTACAAGAATGTTCACAAACATTCTCACACTTCAAATAGAAGGTGAGCAATAGAATATTGAAAATCAGTATGATTTCTGCCGAGAAGTGTAAGGTTTGTGTGGCTTTAGAAAAATCCTCACACATGACCCAGGGACAAAAGAGTCTGTGTGTTTCAAAGATAACTGGGAAGCCAGAAAACTATAGAAGAAGAGAAGGAAGGAAAGTGAATTTTGCATAGAATTACTTAAAATCATAGCTTGTTTCAGGCTTCCAGTAAGTTATATATATTGCAGGACTACACAATTTCTGACCTTCCATGCAAAAAACAAATGAAAACAAAACCTCTAGTCATGTACTGCAAGGTATTTGACAAGCCCCCCTCCTTTTATTGCAGTCCCAGGAAGGCATCAACAGCTAGAGGTTTACCAAGAATCAAACAACATGTTCAACGCTTGTGCTAAGCAAGCAACAAGAATCCTCAGCGCTCCACCCAAACCCTTTTACCTGCAGTGATCATTGACTTGAAACAGGATTTCTGGTCTATACGGGGCCAGATAATGTATTTTGCCTTTGGTCTCTTGTGCCGCAGGGTTAGGAAGCATAATGTTAGGCTCATGCCAGTTGCCATGGGGACCACAAAACAGCTACTTGCAGTCCTGACACCTGCAGGTAAAAGACAAAAATCAGATGTGAAAAACAAATGCTCTTAAAATATTGCAAGTGCCTGTAAGCGAACACATGCACTTAGCTCCGCACTTACCGGCAAGTTTTATAATATCCAAGGCAATTGAATTAGTAAGTTTGTTCAAGAGACTGGAGCCTGCAGCTTTTGGCTGAACAGCAGAAATATCGCCTGACCTTCCAATCCCATGGATCAACCTGGAAACGAAACAGAAGGTTGGGAGGGAAATGCAACTTTTAACATAAAAATACCGATACTCAGATAAAGAGTCTTGCACCATGACTTAGTTAGAACCAACTTCATGAATTGTGCTGGCATTAACCCTCAAAATATGTGACTTACTGTAAATTCAGTTATTGTATCTACCGTTATTTAGACCTACATAACTTGCGACCCACCAACTCGAAGGCAGCCAACAGCTGTCTATGGCAGCTTGGCAATTTAGCCAGTTCTGCTGCCTGCCCTGGACTGCAAACACGATAGGATATGCTGAGCTCCTGGAAGGCCCCAGTGACCTGGTTTGCATTATCATGGTATGCTAAACTCTGGTTTACCTGCACCACGTGAACATGCTGACTCCAGTAGAGGAGTTTGCATTCACTTTGCTACTTGGCGGTCCTTTTAGCACAGAGTGCCATGCCAGCTGAGCCAAGGTTCATGATTAAGGTCTCTTTGTCTTAACCAGGCACCCCCAAACTGTGGCCCTCCAGATGTTTTGGCCTACAACTCCCATGATCCCTAGCTAACAGGACCAGTGGACGGGGAAGATGGGAATTGTGGTCCAAAACATCTGGAGGGCCAAAGTTTGGGGGTGCCTGGTCTTAACCATGATCTGTGGCCAATATCTCTTCCATGGTTACATGACACAGAATGAAACAAACTGTCTAGGTTCCCTGTCTCCCGCTCCTACAGGATACTCTTGCAGTTGATGGTTCCTCAATACATTCCAAACATTACAAGTCCCTCAACCCAATGTTTGCCTTCCTTAAGCAGCTGTGCAAGGTAAAACAAGACCCCGAGCTCTGTCAAAGTCCTCTGTGCATGCCAGAGGACCTGAATTCAGAGGATGTGTCGTTCCATTTCACAGGGAGGTTCCTTGCAAAGGGGACAGAAGCAAAATAGGTCTCTGCATTGATTCTGCCTTCTGCAAAGCCAAGCAGGAAAGGAGACCTATTGGTCCCATTTTCCCCAGTTCTCTAACACACACAGAAGACTTAGGTGAGGGCAACCACATATAAGGAGTGGCCATGCTAAAAAACATGGAGCTCTTTGGTCATTCTATCACTTACAATTATTCCAACACTGTAAGAATTATAATTCTTACTTTACTGATATGACAGCTGGAACAACAAATGCATACTGTTTGGAGCAGCAAAGTAAGCTTATATTTAAAAATGTGTTGGCTGTAAATTATACAACAGCTCAATCAAGTGCCAGATGACCTGGGACTTTAGGCCCTTAAAAGCTGAGTTTGCCCATAAGCTGTGCTTCATTTGAATAAAATCAATTTTAATGGGCTTTTGTTCATGTTAGCCGCAATTAATCTGTCATAAGGGTCATTTAAAAATGCGACTCCCATAATTCAATATATACATGTAACTGATGTTTAATATGTTTTTGTTCTAATATATGGGATAGAAGAAATTCTGATTAGTGTGCTGGTGAAGGGTAAATGTTCCACTGTAAAACTAATTAAGCTGAAGTGGAAGAGAAGAATACATCATTTATTTCTTCATCCAAAAATTCAATTTCACTATGCTAATATTTGTTAACATAGCAGCAAAGAAATTATTTTCACATTTTTAGCATACCAAGCAGGGGTTCATATGTTCGAAAAGATATAAAATCCTGCTCTTACAAGCAATCTACTTGCATTAGGAACACAACATCTGAGAAAAGGACCTGTCTGTAATTATGGTCTCTCTTTTCAGGAACCATGAACCCACTCTTATTGTTTAGGATAATAGAGAACAGGTATACAGTTAGGGTTGCCAGACTCAATAGAGGACAGGACTTCTTTGCCTTTAATTGCCCTGCTCTCTTTTGAGTCTGGAAACCTTAAAGAGAAACCAGCAGACCCTTTGTTTAATTTCCAAGCACATATTTACAACGTAAGACTACCATAGAGGAATCTCCAGCATTGCAATGCAAGAGGTTATGGCTTCTCCATAGTCTGTGTTGGATTAAGACATGGGCATCCTGCTTTCTGACTCTCTCTCCAGCCCACTGCCGAGTAACTCTGTTGCTTAACTCCCAACTGCCATTCTAAACTGTAACCTTTCCTAAAACACCAGCATTGTCTTTTAAACTAAACTTCTTTGAGGAAGGAAGGAAACCCACTCATTTCCAAGTGAGATATGCTTTCGATCCTTTGTGTTGCCTAAATGGTTCATCCCTAGGCTAACACCTCAAAAGGAAATTATTTGAGTTAGCTTTTATACTTGGCTTAACAAGGTCTAGTGCATGGCTTAGATCAGGGGTCGGCCCATGGACCGGATGCGACCCACGAAGACCGTTTTACCAGCCCACAAGCTGCCCCCAAACTGAGCTGCTTGCTCGGCGAGTCCCCTGCGCACTGCGCTAAACTGTCACAGCACGGCATGGAGGCTCGCCAAGTGGCGCTGGAAATTGCATCTGCGCACATGCGGATACTGGAAATTGCGTTTGCGCATGTCCAGGCGCCAACGCAGGCATGTTCTGGTGTCTGAGCATGCACAGAAGCGATTTCCGGCGCCGTGAACATGCAGATGTGATTTCTGGTGTCGCGCTGCGCCGGCCCGGCCCACGGATGATCTCCATGGGAGTGATCCTGCCCATGGCCGGTAAACCTTGCCGACCCCTGGCTTAGATACACGCTGGGTCTGTGTCTAGCTATCACCTCCAAGAAAACTAGCTTTCACACCCCAAACCTTAATTACCAGTATAATCTAGCACCCATAAACATATAGCAATACAATGGCAGAGCCCTCATTTTGGGGAATATAAGGTCTAGTTGTTACCTAGTTATGCACATTCCTTCATGGGGGGAAAACAAGTATAAAAGAGAAATAAGTCACTTGTCGCATTAAAAAAGCCATATTTACCTGTAATGCCGGCGGGCTACTAGCGCTGATGCCACTCTCCCTTCCCTCTCACCCACACCACAGTTGCCTAGGAAATTATTGCTGTCCATAATTGCCAGTTCATGGAGAAAAAGTTCAATAGTGCTTTCATCCCATCCATCTTCAGGACATTTGCCCTTCAGAAAACAGTACAATTAAATGCAATACAGTTAAGGTACATACATTCACACATTGTTGTTGTTTCATTTTCTTAGATAAGCTAAACTAGAATAAGGAAAAATGAAACTGTAACTTGAAAAAACAACAACATGTTTTTAATTGAAAAGTTCCCTATTATTGCAAAGTACTGCAAAGAAACTTATTTTTAAACCCACCAATGTCATTTAGTTTCATGCAGAAAAATATCAAGGTGTTCAAACTCACACTATTTGCCTTGCAGGATTGCAACACTGGCTCATTTGAGGTGCTGTACCCATAGTTTGGAGGTGAACATGCAGCAGGTTTACACACATCCTTTCCCTCTCTCAAATGCAAATTTCGAACTCCCTTCTATGGCTCATTATAACCACAGTTATAATGGCTCATTTTAACCACAGTTTGTTTAGAAAATAGTGAAAAACTGTCTGAACTGAGGCACCATTTCCAATATATAGCTACCACTTTTGCTTGAATTTCAAAGCTAACAGGGAAACCTAATCCAGAAACACAAGGATGAACTTAACGCTATCTCCAGCTATGTTCACAATTAAGTGTGCATATGGAGATCACACATTATTTTGAGGATTGTGCAAATTATCCAAGGTTATTTTCTTCATTAAAGTGTCTTAGGTATGTAGGGAATAAGCAAGCAAATTCAGTGGGACTTTCTATGAATGCTTACTCAATAGTATTAGGTTACATATTAAGCTGGCCAAACCTAACAGAGGTAACTAACAAGTCAGAACAAAGGTTTCTGACAATTCTGCCAAAAATAAGGCATTATTACTTCCTGCCTTTCCTCCTATGCATCTTGATGGGTCTTGCTAGGTATGGAAAATCAAAAAATACACACGATACAAAACTCCTCACTGTTCGTAGTGTGCTTCTTCTATGAGTAGACAATTATCAGATCCATACCATACATTTAAAGAGCACCCAACAAGCATTTAAAGCACATGACTTCCCCCAAAGAGCCTTGAGAAACTATAGCTGCCCACTATAGCTGCCCACTCACAGAGCTACAAGATCCCGAACCCTTAAAAAACTACAGTTCCTGGGGTTCTTTTTTGAGGGGGTGGGGTCACACACTTCAAAAGTGTGTTGGATGGAGGTGTGGCAGAGTAAATTGCCCTTAACTGCCAAGAGACAAAGGCTGCCAGTACCTAAAACTATGCCAAGGCACCAGCGGGAAGCTTCCAACCTCCAGAGTTTTACACCTTTGGCCTCCAGAGTTTTACACCACTGAATCAGAGGCGCTCCCACCGCAACCACGCTCTGAAATGGAACAGCTGGGGTGGGGTGTCCTTTTGTGCCCAGGGCTGCCTAAGAGCCGTAGCTCAGTGGCAGAATGCCTGTCTTGCCATGTTGAGTCCCTGATGGCACCTCCAGGTTGAGTCTAAACCCTGGAGAGCTGCTGCTAGCTAGTGTGGACAATACTGGGCTAGATGGACTAAATGACTCAGTAATAATAATATTTTATTATTTTTACCCTGCCCATCTGGCTGGGTTTCCCCAACCACTCTGGGCAGCTCCCGGCAGAATATTAAAAACATGATAAAACATCAAACATTAAAAACTTCCCTAAACAGGGTTGCCTTCAGATGTCTCCTAAAAGTCAGATAGTATCAGGCAACTACATTCCTCCTTAAATTAGCCTTTTATTCAGACCATGAGGACTAGAACCTTGCTTTTTGTTGTTAGGCAGCTCCCTACCTTCTATGTTCCATGACAGGCATAGGCAAACTCTGCCCTCCAGATGTTTTGGGACTACAACTCCCATCATCCCTAGCTAACAGGACCAGTGGTCAGGGATGATGGGAGTTGTAGTCCCAAAACATCTGGAGGGCAGAGTTTGCCTATGCCTGTTCCATGAGGAGAATGACACCTCCAGGGGGGCGTGCCCTGAAAAGCAGGCTGGCGGGAGGGCGGAGCCTCCGGATACGAGGCCACGCCCCCACCTCACGCTTTCCCTGGGTGGCGGGGAGAAAAGACGAGCAACTTCCCGACGGCCCGGCTTTTTACCTGCTCCAGTAAGGCCCGCAAGCGGAGCTCGTGCGCGCGTCGCCCCTGCGACCCCTGCCGCACGTAGGCCGCGTTCACGAGCCTCTCGCTGGCCAGGAAGTTCTCCGAATTCATGGCGGAGGAAAGCGAGGGAATGAAGAGGCGGGCGCTCGGTAGAGCGAGAGGGAGGGGGCTGGGTTTCTGGGCGCATGCGCGCGGGGCGCGCGACGCTTTCGTCGGTCAGGGGCAGTGAGACAGAGGGGCGCTGTCGACGTTACAAGAACGTGAGCGACTGGCGCCCCCTATCGGAGAGGAGGACGAAGGGGGAAGGGATTCGCCTCCCGCTTTCCGAACGGCGCCGCTCCACAGAACGCGGCTTTCGTTCTGCGCACGCGCAGTTAGGTCAGTGATGGCGCTCTACAGATGTTGGACCACAATATAGTATCTTCATCCTTGGAGTCTCTTGACAACATCTGGAGGGCCAGTGGGTCCCTCCTACTGGTTCCCTTAGCCTTGGTGCAGAGAAACTCCCGTAGCAATACTATTATTATTTATTTCATTTATTAAACCCTTCATCAGTAGATTTCACGGCTGTTCACAGCAATTTATTGCATTTGTTGATCGCTTTATATCTTGTCCAGGGCTGGGCAAAGTTACCAACAGTGAGCAACCTTTCAGATTTCACAGGTCTCCTTCTCAGGCCAAACATTTTAAAGAAGGGGGCTGGACAGAGAACAGATGGAAGTACTGCAGACAAAAGGTGCCGCCAAGTCTTGTTTTGAGTGTATTTGAATGAAAACTTTGTCAAGGAGCTTTCAGTCGTTAGTCTGAAAAGATCGTCAAAATGAGCAAAAAGTGCCCAGGGTGTAGTGGTCATGTGGACAGAATCCTTAAAGGATGCTAAGCATTGGCATAGTCATGATTTTTATTTGGGGGGGGGGTAGGCTTTTGTTGGAGTAGAACCTCAGTTAGTTTTACTGTATTGATTTTTATTGATTTAGGGAGGGGCAGCTACCCCTCTTGGCTACACCCATGATGCTAAGGTTTTCCATTCCCCCTCTTAATTATTAGTTTTGTGCATCCCCTCCCTGTATTGCTATATTTTTAACGACTGGAAATTAAAATTGAGTTTTAAAGTTGTCCTAATCTTGTTTTCTTGTAGTTTTGAGTATATCCCTTGCACGGGATCAGTGTTGTTGTTTTTTTTTAGAATTTGAAGATCTGTGGCCCGATCATAATTTGACAACATATCACGTGGAATTAATGTGCTCAGAATTTAGTGATGTAAATATATTTGTTTTCAAACAGGAAATATTTTTGCTTCATGATGCCGTTCAGCAATGCTGCCTGCAGTGTGTGTTGAATACTTCTATGTATCACAAGAGGGCGCCATCCTACAACACAACTCAACTCAATCACACACAAATTTATTTTCATTATGCTGTATTGCCTTTAATCCTGCTACTGCCACGACTGAACACAAGGCTAAAGAAAGAGATAAAAGTTGACATATCTTATAGGTACAACAAGTTAAACTTCTTAGCATGAAATCTCATTTAAGTCATATAAATGCATGATATATGTAAGAATTACCGAATCATGATTTTTCGTAGTGGTTCCATCTTTATGGCATGTCATCCCTGGTGGTGATGTGTCTGTTGATCTCAGTATTAATATTCCTCACTCATTATTGACATTCAGGAGGAATTTAGCAATATTCCTGTTTACTGATTACTAAAATACACTGTTCATTGCTGGTGTGACATTATTAGCGGTGGCAAAATTTGAGTTTTTAATTGTTTTATTATTTTTTTAAATGCAGTGTTTTGCTGTTTGCCATCCTGGGCTTCTTTAGGGCAAAGGACAGGATAGAAATTTTTACAAAATTACAGTTTTCAAAACTTCTGCATCATTCATTTTCATAGAATGCATTACTCAAAAACTCTAGCATCTTCCATAAATAAACAGAAAAAAGCTTTTAAAATACAACTAATAAAAATTTCTATTTTACAGGTATATCATTCCATTATTTACCCCTAGGGCATGTCCACTACTTTCAATACAACTCTGTGCATTACTCATATCCTGTGGTGGCTGGTGATTATTGGAACTGGTCAGACAGAAGGCAGGAAGTCAATGACAGGCACGGGAAGCCAACTTCTAGTTGTGTCTTCATTCTCCTCCCTGTTGAATTCTCCAAGGGGAGGAAGGTGCCACCCCTTGGACTGTGTGTAAGTAAGATGGTAGGCAGGTGGCGGCTGGTTGAGATTATACCAGGGGTCAGCAAACCTTTTCAGCAGGGGGCCGATCCACTGTCCCTCAGACCTTGTGGGGGGCCAGACTGTATTTTGAAAAGAAAAGGGAAAAAAAAATCCTATGCCCCACAAATAACCCAGAGATGCATTTTAAATAAAAGCACACATTCTACTCATGTAAAAACACCAGGAAGGCCCCACGAATAACCCAGAGATGCATTTTAAATAAAAGGACACATTCTACTCATGTAAAAACACGGGTGATTCCCGGACCGTCCGTGTGCTGGATTTAGAAGGAGATTGGGCCGAATCCGGCCCCTGGGCCTTAGTTTGCCTACCCATGGAGTATACCAGGCATCCCCAAACTGCGGCCCTCCAGATGTTTTGGCCTACAACTCCCATGATCCCTAGCTAACAGGACCAGTGGTCAGGGATGATGGGAATTGTAGTCCAAAACATTTGGAGGGCCGGAGTTTGGGGATGCCTGGAGTATACTGTGCTTGATGGGACACTTCCCCATTTGCCTTCCACTGCCCCTACCCAAAGGATTTACTCCCATGTAAAAGTGTGTGGGACTGCAGCATTGTTCTTTAACAGTCTCTCCCTCCCTAGAAGGTTTAAAGCAGAGATTGGATCTGTCATGGATGATCTAGTCCAGATGCCTGCATTGCAAGGGGGAGGACTACAGTTTATTTATTAGCAACCTATTTTCCTTCCAAGGAGCTTGAGGTGGTAGTATACATGGCCTCCTCCTCCCCATTTCATCCTCACAACGACCCTGAGAGGTAGGCTAGGCTACATGCTTCTCCATCAAATGCGGGCTCGCCAGCTAAACAGTTGCCCAGCCATGGGAAATAACAGATTTGAATTCCTCACGCACAGAAGAAATGTTTTTCTTAAGAAACCGGAGCCCCCTGCCCCAGTCACTGAAGACATTTGGGGAAATGTCAGGGGGCCTTCTCGGTAGTGGAGCCCGCCCTGTGGAATGCCCTCTCATCAGATGTAAAGGGAATAAACAGCTATCTGACTTTTAGAAGACACCTGAAGGCAGCCCTGTTTAGGGAAGTTTTTAATGTTTGATGTTTTATCGTGTTTTTAATATTCTGTTGGAAGCTGCCCAGAGTGGTCGGGGAAACCCAGCCAGATGGGCTGGGTATAAATCAGGTATCCCCAAACTGCGGCCCTCCAGATGTTTTGGCCTACAACTCCCATGATCCCTAGCTAACAGGACCAGTGGTCGGGGAAGATGGGAATTGTAGTCCAAAACATCTGGAGGGCCGAAGTTTGGGGGTGCCTGGTATAAATAATAATCATTGCTTTTTCCCCTGGAGGTAAGCCTACCATAGCTGCCAAGTTATCCCTTTTTTAAAGGGATTTTCCCTTATGCTGAATAGGCTTCCTCGCGAGAAAAGGGAAAACTTGGCAGCTATGAAGCCTACCCCTAAACATTTTGTGAATCTAAGTTTGGCCTCATCCAGGGGCAGTATTTCAATATAAGTAGGAAAATGAGAGTACCCCTAAACGTTTCTTTGGGGGGGCGGCGGAAGCACGGATAATAATAAAACTGAGTTTCACCTCCCCCGCGATGACAGGCCTTCCTCCTCCACCACCACCACCTGTAGCAAGGGGTTGCTGGCCCTTTAAATTCTCAGGTGAGGCGCTTCCGCCCTGCCTGCCTACCTCCTCCCTTTCCCACGCCCATCGTCCCGCGCCAGCCGCGCGCGCACGCGCAGTAGGCCCCCCGCGCTCAAACTCTCCCTCCCAACCGCGCCTCATCCAATGCTGCCCGGTCCCTGAGTTTTCCCTCAACTTCGCGAGAGGGAGGAGGAGGGAGAGGCAACCGGAGTCCTTTCGCCCGAAGCGCTCGCTGCTGCTTCTTCCCCTCATGGCGGAGTCCGGGGCCGAGCCGGTTCTCGGCCCAGAGGACGGGGAGGAGGAGGAAGAGGCTGACGACGAGGAGCTGCTCCAGCTGGAGACGGAGGCGGTGCCCGGCAGCAGGGCCGCCAGGGGGGTTCCGGGCGGCGCCGTCAGGGTCAGCCTCGGGGGCGGCGCGGCGGCGGCTGGGCCGCAGCTGGGCTACGATGGAAGAGCCGGCGACGAGGAGGGCGACTACGGCAGCAGCGACGGCGACGACGAAGAAGAGGAGCCTCTACTCGGCTTGGCGGCCTCGGGCCGGAGTGGCGGCCGCCAACGCCGCCGCAGCGCCACAGGTCAGAGCCGCCGCGCGCCCGGGTTCTGCCCCGGTTTGTTTGCTCGTTTCCACGGTGAAGCGAGTTCGCAGCGCCCAGGTGGGTGGGTGGGTGGCTGGCTGGGGGAAGGTGGTCGGGCTGTCATCCGGGGCCTTTCAGTATTTAGCCCTTTAAAAAAAAAAGAGGGGGAGGGGGTTAGAGCTGGACCTCCCTCCTCCTCCCCTTTCACTGAATTAAGGCGGCGGGGTTTCCCCCCCTCTCCCCCAGTATATGAATTTCCCACATCCCCGCAGCTGAAATAGAACCCTCCGTTTTCCTTCTTCGAGTGTAACCTTGCACCTCCCCCCCCCCCCAGGAAAGCAGGACGTGGCCTCTCTTGTCAGGTTAATCACAGGGAAGGGGCTATTTTTCTGCTTGTGTTTTTGACTTTTGTGTGTCAACCGCCACCCACTTTTATTTTTTTGATGTTTTGTGTAGCATCCGCATTTCGACCCTCTTTAAGTCCTACCGCCTCGTGATTTTTAGCATCCATAAATAGTGTTGTTGTTTTTAGCGTTCCAAGTGCTTAATTCCCCCTGGGTCCACAAACCTAGTGCAACAGATTGAGGTGGCAGTTGCTGGCTGCTTGTGATTGCTAATCTTTATTTATTTATTTATTAAAGAAGAAGCTTCTTGCAGGTGTAGGAAGCCAGAGACCAGGCTGGAGCCTTTCACCCCGATGTACTTGCATGCTGGGAATATTGTAGTAATAATAATAATAATAATTAATAATTTATTATTTATACCCCGCCCATCTGGCTGGGTTTCCCCAGCCGCACTGGGCGGCTTCCAACAGAAATATTAGAATACACTAATTTCTTAAAGATTAAAAGCTTCCCTAAACAGGGCTGCCTATTGTATTGGATCAATTGGATACGTTGCTTCCTGTTGGACCACAACTGGGGAGACCCAGCTTCAAATCCCCACTCAGCCTGGTAGCTCACTGGATGACCTGTGGGCCTGTCACTCTGCCTCAGTATAATCTACCTCAGTAGGGTTATTATGGGGATAATGCCATGAACACAAGTCTTAAACTCTGTGGTCAACAAACCCAAAACACATCCCTTTGCCTAAATCCTAAGGTGGTATAGTCTATTCCACCATTCCATTCTTTATTTTGCATGTGCAGACCAAGCCTAAGTAATCCTTGGAACAACTCTGTAAAGTAGGTTACTGTTGTTATCTGTATATTGCAGATGAAGAGGAGGATTAATAATCTGTTTTTGGTTACCCCATGAGCTCCTTGTAGAAGAAGTGAGGTGTGAATCAAGACGTCCCCAATTCAGAAATGCCATTATGTCTTAAAGCAAAAAGACCACCTGATGATATGGCTGATCAGATCATGTTAGCAAAACAGTGCATGAAAACACTGTTTGGCTCTCGTGTCTGGCAAACAGACATCCCCCCCCAGTAGGTATAGATATTCCAATTTGCTATCATAGTGAACAGTTGCTAATAGGTAGAAAGTTTAGGTAACCTAAATTGATAACTGAATTAGTTTGCTTTTCTCTCTCCCATTCCTTTCTCTCATATCCTAGATTGTCAACCTTCAGGCAGCAGCTGGCTACCTCATATTTTAATCTCTGTATAGCACTTAATAAATATAGGTGCTTTATAACTGTTATTGCAATCCCATGCCCGCTTACCTGGGAGTACACTCTATGTTGGGACCAATGGGAATTACTTTTGCATAGACATGTTTAGGATTGTGTGGTAAGTGATAAACCCAGTTGACAGTCCTAATTTAAACTGTTTTATTTAGCACATACAGGAAATGTTGGAAGTATTGCAGAAATGAACTTCTTCTTGGATGATCCAGAATTTGCTGAAATCATGCAGCAAGCAGAACAAGCCATAGAAAGTGGAGTCTTTCCAGAAAGAATCTCACAGGGATCCAGTGGGAGCTACTTCGTCAAAGATCCTAAGAGAGTGAGTGCATTGTTTCCCAGACATGTGTATACCTGATTGGTTAAAAAAAAAGGGGGGTGGAATAACCAGCAAAGTTAAGTACACATTGTCACATTGGGGCTTGTTTTATTAATCCCACACTAGGGTTTCTGCAGATGAAATGAAGAACCTGGGGAAAAATAGCCCCCCCCCCCAATAATGATCCTATTAAAATAATGGTAAAGGGTCAAAAAACACTTGCTTGCTTTTATAATGGAAGATCTTAAAGACAAAGGAACAAGTTGCATATGAAATTGTTATGGCCTTTGGTTAATACAATAAATTTTGGTATATTAACTACACTTCTTATCCAGCATGGCATCCTTGAGAAGGAGTTTGAAAAATGTGGATGAGAGAGTGGCAGAAAATATTTATTACTTGCCATAGTCTTGTGGTCTTTTCAACTTCAGTGAAGAAATTGGGCTTGAAGAATTCAAGTAAAACAGCTTTAACATGCAATCTGTTGTGTTGCAGCATTCTGTTTCAAACCAGTTCTGTGACTTTCTCATTACTACCTGTGGCAATAAGCAAACCTTTGTCTCTTTCTCAATTCATTTGTATTCACATGCAATATCTAAGAGGTCTGCAACAGCTATATTGCCAAAGTATGTTCCAGAATACGTCAGGAGTGCCAGGGTGTAGTTGTAACTCATTTGGCTTGTGTCCTTGTTTAGGGATGGAGAATTGTGTGGGTGAGCACAGGTTTAGGTTATAACCCTAACTCCACTTTACCTGGGAGTATACCCCATTTAATTCAGCAGAACTTCTGAATTATTCTGATATATTTATATACGGACATCAAATGTTCCTGCATTGCAGGGGGTTGGGCTAGATCAGGAGTAGGCAAGCTAAGGCCCATGGACCACAAGTAACCCATGTGGGTCGTTTAAGCGGCCCAAGAGCTGCCCCCGAACCGAGATGCCCGCTCGGCGAGTCCCCATGCACTGTGCTAAACTGGCGTAGAGCAGCGCGGGGACTTGCTTCCGCGGCACCGGAAATTGCATCTACGCAAACACTGGAAATTGTGGGCATGTGCGCTCATGTGCGTACGCAATCCTACTCACGGAGGGATCCTACCTGCTGGAGTGAACCGGCCCTGGCGAGGTAAACCTTGCCAACCCCTGGACTAGATGACCCTTGGGTCCCTTCCAATTCTACAATTCTACTAACATGGTGTATTATTTCAGTTTGGTTTGCTGAATATAAATGAACTATGTTAAATCAAGGTCCCGGTTGACTTTAGGGCAATGGGAGTTTTTCTGGAAACCCGTACTTTAGTAAATAGTAATATTTATACCCTGCCCATCTGGTTGGGTTTCCCCAGCCACTCTGGGCGACTTCCAGCAAAATATAAAAACATAATGAAACATCAAACATTAAAAACATAAAAAACTTACCAATACAGGGCTGGCTATCAAAAGGGGGAAGTCACAGGGCTGTAGATAGGATAGTATGGTCAGAAAATAGAATATTGACTAGCAGGCACAGTTGCTTTTAGTAGCAACCATTTTAGCTGGAGCTATGCGATTAGCTGTAAGAGGCAGTAGCCAATGTTGTATACTCAGAGCCAGAAACTCATTTCCCTGAGGCAGCATCTAGTTTCTAGTATACCATGTTAATGATTCTTGGCAGGGGGATTGTCCCATACCATGCCATGTGTGTACCATTGGTAGCAAAAGAGAAACCAAAGTACTGACTCAGCCATTCTGAGCCTTTTAAATTTGTCTTATTTAGCTATGTTTCTTACCTGCAGAAGATTTCTAGTAGAACTTTTTATTATATAGAGAGGCTAATGGGTTGTAAAATCCCAAGAGAACTGTTCTGATCAGTAGAACCAATAAGACAAAATGTATTGTGGCACCTTAGAGGCTGGCTGATTTGCTGTGACATGGGTTTTTGGCTCATCCTTATGAACTCAAATTTCTCTTTTGTTTAGAATGCAGATGACATACCCCACACTACTATAGTAGTGAGTTCAGTTGTTTCCCCTGTGCCATGTTGTTCCAACACAAAACAAGAAATCATTATTAAACTACTCCCCTTTCCCTCGTTCTCTCCCATTTAAGCAGTTTACAGGTACAGGCCTGCTCAACTTCAATAGTAGAACTGCATTGCACATCTTCAGGCCGCCCATATGTGGGTGCTCTCTCACTACATTTTAAGACTTGTCTCTAGGGAACAACTTACCTATCATTTTCAAAAAGTCAATTGGAACTGCGAAAGTGGTTGTGTATGTTTATGTGACCTGAAGTATGCTGCAGGCAAAGCAATCTAATAAAGTGAAAGATAATGGTCATATAAAATGCAGCCAAATTGGAGGTAACTGAAAGAGTTACCTGTAGTCTCTTGCAACTTGGAAAAATTCAATTAGATCTTATGAACTCAAATACTGATTTCCAATCTAAGGCTTTCTGTCTGACTTAAAGTGACTGAATGCTCCTTTTTTGTAATAATTCTATTTTAATGCAAAATACACATTCACTAATTCTCTTACTTAACTATCACTCTGGACAATGTATAATGGAGGTCATTGATTGCAGGATATGTAACTGGTGAATGTATTTATGAATGAGCCCTTGGTAATAAAGCAGTACAGTGGTACCTCGGGTTACAGACGCTTCAGGTTACAGACTCCGCAAACCCAGAAATAGAACCTCAGGTTAAGAACTTTGCTTCAGGATGAGAACAGAAATCGCAGCAGCGGGAGGCCCCATTAGCTAAAGTGGTACCTCAGGTTAAGAACAGTTTCAGGTTAAAAACAAACTTCCAGAATGAATTAAGTTCTTAACCCAAGGTACCACTATAGATACTAGGTCCAAGCTTGATGCAAGCTGTAAATGAATTACTTTTGAAAACTCCATTTGCACATTTTTAGTCGTTATCCATAGTGCCTTAGGGTATTTTACTGTAGGTTTCAGCATTATTTTGGTCATTCAGTGTAGCAAACCATATATAATAATAAGCATTGGTCAAATTGACATAATTCTCAGTTAGTACTAGGTTCAGTATATAGTCAATCTTTCAGCATACCTCAGGTTGCTACAAAGGTAAATCTAATATCAAATTGCCACTTTCAATGCTCCCGCATATGCAGAGCTAGAACTCAGCTAAATAGAAGTTAAGCTGAAAAGAAATAGAGTTCAGCTGAATAGAATTGCATTATATTCTTTCCATTCTAACATAGATCAGTTGTGATCCCAGATAAAACAAAAAGCAATTGCTTTGGTCTTTTTATTTTTAAAATACAGTACTCTATTTCTATGGGTACATAGGTTTTTTCTGCTGCATATGTCCTCTAAGCCATTCCTTTAGGCCACTCACGAGTAGTTTAGTGAAGGCATTGCAACTTAGAAGCTAAAGGAATCTGATTCCTCCCACTTAAAATGCACTATGTGAAATATGTGTTACTGTGTACACTGTTTGAGAAAGTGTGTGTACTTGTTTGAAGGGATTGCTTACACATTCATGAACCATTTTTGTGAACCAACTTGTCATGAATTTAGAATTTGCAGACCATTTTATACTGTACCAAATGAAGAGGGTAATGTTTTGTTTCTTGTTTTGCTGCCTTTTTATAAAGTGTATTTATATTGTACTTGAGCCACAAAGAATAGATTTTGTAAGAGCTGCTAGTCACCTTAACAAAACCCAGTAAAATAGTCTTGTTGCGCTCTCCAACCGTGTGACGCTAAGTCACATCACGCAATGCACAACAACATGGTTGCATTCCACAGTGTGAGTTGTAATAGGTGTGGCCCTAGTGAGAATTCTAGCCAAGGCTACTCAGGAGCCAAACTGTTCCATAGATGATAAAAGACCAGATGGACATAATACTTTCTTTGACTACTTTCAGAACGAAGGCATTTTAATAAATACTAACTACTTACTTCTTTCCGCAGAAATCTATTGGAGTATTTAAGCCAAAATCTGAAGAGCCTTATGGTCACCTAAATCCAAAATGGACCAAGTACTTTCACAAAATGTGTTGCCCTTGCTGTTTTGGCAGAGGCTGTCTTGTTCCTAATCAGGGATACCTCTCTGAAACTGGTGCCTATCTTGTGGACAGTAAATTGGGATTGGGAGTGGTGCCTAAAACAAAGGTAAGAAAGATTTATACCAGGAGTTTGTAGAAATAAGACTTTGCAACCTAATCAGTGTGTAACTAGGGGTGCAGGGTGGGTGGGAGGCACTGGGAGCCACATCGCGGGGGGGGGGCACTTACCATGTCCATGCCACATGTCTCTCCTGGGAGTGATGCTGTGGCTCAGGAACCTGCAGGCTCCGTGCTTCCCAAAAAAGCAACTTGGGCCTGCAAGGTGCCAGGGCAGAATGGGTTTTGGGCACTGGGATTCTGTTCCTAGGAAGTGATGACCAAAGTCACTGTGGCACATATCTAAATGTCTAACCAGGACAGCTGCAATAATTTCTACATGGGCTGCTTTTGAAGCCTATCCCTATACTTCAATTAGTCCAAACTGAGGCTGTCCATTTAATTACAGGATTAAGCTGAAAGAAGCACATTACACTTATGTTCAGAACAGCTATACTGGCTTCCCAATGTTTTTGGACAAGACAAAGTGTTTTTAATCTTTGAAGTTCAAAGTGGGTGAGGCCAAGTTACCTAAGCCAACACCTAAGCCCCTATATTAAATGTCCACACTTATAGTCACCAAAGCTAAAGACTCTAAATCCTGTTTTATGTTGTTTACTTTAAGGTTATCTGGATTGTTAGTGAAACATTCAACTACAGTGCAATAGATCGTGCAAAATCAAGAGGCAAAAAATATGCTTTAGAAAAAGTGCCAAAGGTTGGTAAAAAATTTCATCGAATAGGACTACCTCCTAAGGTAAGCCCTTTGAAATGCTTTATTTTCATAGTGTTTCAAGGGATTTCCTCGCTTTCTGTTGGTTAGAATTAAAAAAACAGTATCTCCTCATACCAAATGGCCAATTCTTGAAAGTGGGGATTGTGTCTCAGAATAAAAGTTAGAAAGAAAACCAAAAAGTTAGAAAGAAAAAGGAAAGTTAGAAAGAAAACCAAACACCTCACTGGGTATACCAACACTCATGGTTTTACTTTCGTTCCGAAATAATACTTTGTGGGTTTTGTAGGTCTTTTCTTTGACCACCTTTGTTTGTTTGGCCTTATTAAGACTGTTATCACTTTCTCCTTACTGCTGCCACTTACTTCCCATTAACTCCCTGTTGCTCAAAAGAGTCCTATAAATGACACTGAGAAGTTATCCAGGCTCTAGGAAAATATAGGCACAGCTGTCTGTTTGGCACAATTCAGAAGAAGTGCAGAAACAAGAATATGGCCAAGAAAATTGCTGAATAACATTTTTGGTTGTTACAGGTGGTGATGTAATTTCCTGCATAGTTCATGTGTCCCACCATGATTAGCATAGTCAAAATAATACAAATCAAGAGATATATCTCAAACTTGCATTATTTTCATAGGTCTCCACAACCAGGCTGTTCAAATTCAGAGTTCTAATGTGTCCATAACAGGGTATATCTTAAATAGTTCCACAACTGCCAGACTTATCTAGGGTTGCCATACGTCCAGAATTCGGTTGTCAGAAACAGTGTCTTGGCAGAAATTTCTGAAATGTCCAAGAAAAACCGGATGTATGGCAACCCATCTTGGCAGTGTCATTTTTTGCAACTATCCTTAAAAATAGCTCTTTTTTGCCCCAAAAGCTCGACAAATTTTGTGTCTGGATTTTCAGTTATTGAAATATGGCAACCCCAGCCTTACCTATTGCTTCAGTTTTCTTTTCCCTAGTATATGCTTGAATATTTTTGGCTGTTTTAACAGCTCTCGGATCTCAACTTTAATCAGTTTCATGGGCTGAATCTATTCCAAGTCCAAAGTTTTAGAGGACAAGTCTATTAATAGCTTCTGGTTATGATTATTATTATTTCTCCAATATGCCTCTGAATACCAGGTGCTAAGGATAAAAAGTGGGTGGATGCTATTGCACTTGTATCCTGCTTCTGGGTTTCCCATAGGCATCTGGTTGACCACTGCAACAACAGGATGCTGGACTGGAAGGGCCATTGACCTGAACCAGCAGGGCTGCTATTTTGTTCTTACGCTACATTTGTTCTTGAGGCAGGACGCTAAATAAATAATTTAAATTAATAAATTTAAAATAAGTAGTTTATATCATGCAAATTAAGTACAGAACACTACTTGGACATTAGGTACTTTAAAAATCAATTTTGTTCCTTTTCTTAATGCAGGGTTTATTTTAAATTTCAGGTTGGCTCCTTTCAGCTATTTGTGGAAGGCTACAAAGAAGCTGACTATTGGCTCAGGAAATTTGAAACAGACCCTTTGCCTGAGAATACAAGGAAACAATTTCAGTCTCAGTTTGAAAGATTGGTAGTGCTTGATTATGTAATCAGAAACACTGGTATTTAATAGTTTTTCTTACTTTCATAGCTCATATTATGACAGTCATTCTTTTGGCATACCTGTTCAACAAATAATTAGGTGGGCTCCCCGTGGGAAATTCCCTAGGGCAGTTGATTTGAGTGGGGGTCCATGTTAGTGCTGATCCTTAAATTCTCATTTGTTCCTTTGTAGCCCTATCTGTACCTGCCCCACACAGGTGAAGTCAGGGCTGGGACACGTGGTGGTGGTTTGTGGGGAACAGCCTCACAGATAAAATTGGGAGCCGTGCCAGTATTCATTAGGTCCTTGGCTTGAGGTTTTCAAACCCTATTTGAGAGATTTGACACTGTTTGAAGTAATATGCTTATACTGTGCTAGAGCAGGGATGGGGAATCTGGTTCAGCTTAAGGATCACATTCCCATCTGAGCAACCTTTTGGGGGGCTGCATGGCCGTGGTAGGCTTGAGCAGACAATAGATGTGAATTTTAATTTTGTGTAGTAGACTATCCTCCAGCTGGGAAAACAAGAAGCATTATCAGAACCCAGGGTCATATTTCAGCTTTGCAAAAATACTCAAGGAGGGTGCAAAGCAGGGCTGGTGAGCCTAGGAAGAGTCCTAAGGGTCAGTTATAGAGGATTGCATTTGGCCCCAGGCTTCTACCCCTGTGCCAAAAAAGGGCAATTGCTATGAATGTCCATTCTTTGATGTGATGTACTAATGATGTACTATGAATCTAGCAAGGGATTCCTCTTTAGAGGAAAGGCTTCTTATATTGTTACTTTGTGAAGGACTTCTGAGAGTTGTTGCCAGTCAAATGTTTGGGTTGGACTGATACTTGCATCTCTCTCTGTTCCTGAGTTTATAAAAGGCAGCTCATTTATACATAAACCCTTTCTAGAAGGGTAGCTGTGTTTGTCTCTTGCAGCAGCAGTATTCTTTTGTTGCTTGTAAGGGAGTAGAAATCTTTACTGTTTCATCATCATCATCATCATCATCATCATCATCATCATCAGGTTTTCAAATACATTCCTAGGAGCAAATGAGAAAGTGTGGACTAAACCAAACAGAAACTGTCACATCATAGTCAAGATGGTTGTGCTTCCTCATCAGTGTGCTGTCAGTAGTTTAGCTGGTGATCCTTTAAAGATGTGGGCAGCAAAATGTCATGACTGGCCCATGTAACAGAATAGCTATGGCTTTATCTACTGCAGAACTTCCCAAACTGTGTGTCATGATATCGGCTGCAGTGTGCCGTGTGAACGATCCCCACACTCCTCCTGGGGCTGGAAAGGGGTTGGTTTAACCTCCAGTTTGCTAGTAAAACTGAATTACTTTGTTGCGGAATGTCTAAAAAGCATGTCACCGACTTGAAAAGTTTGGAAAGCTCTGATCTGCTGCCTCACTGAGATTTATCTATGGGACCATTAAAATGATATACACTGTAGCAACATAGTGTTATTTGCAGCTTTGGTTCTTTAGAGATGTTTGACCTACACACTCAGCTGGACATAGCTCAGTTGGTAGAGCATGAGAAGCTTATTAATCTCAGGGTCGTGGGTTTGAGCTCCACATTGGGCGGAAGGCTCCTGCATTGCAGGGGGTTGAACTAGATGACCCTTGTGGTTCCTTCCAACTCTACAATCCTATGATTCTATGACTCCGCAATGCCTACACTTGTGGATAGCTTTTTTAAGGTTCCCATTTGGTCTCTTAGCAGCTACTTTGAACTAGTCAGAGGGAAATGGCTCCTGTTAGAAAATGTCACTTCTAAAAGGAACTGCAGCTGCAGAGGCGAATTAACTGGTGTTGGGGGCCAGCTCCTGTTTCTTCTTTCTAGTTGTCCCATGTATTCTTAAGTCTCCAAAAACTGTCCTACCAGTTGTTCTGATAGGTGGAAGGAAGCTCCTTCCTCAAATGCTTATTATATATATATATATATATATATATATACATAATCCATATATGGATTCAGATATGATGCAGTTCATAAGACAGTGTTATAATAGGACTAGGTTATATTGATATTGTCCTGGAATTTTTCATTCCAAAATAAAATAAAGACCATTGTTCCAAGAAACTTTGTTCATTGCTTGCTTTTCTGTAGTACATTAATTTTGTCATTAGTACAACATCCCAGATTCTCCACAACCTTTCTGAAACTAATGGTCCCATCATATTTTTACAAGCTTTCACAATACATATTTTCAGAGCTGAGAGGTAATGTATTACTTCCAGACCCCCCTCCAGTACTGTATATTTCAGATAACACAATAGTAGTGTTTTAAGGTCATATGGTATAGGATCCACTATTATTTCTGTAATGCAATTACAAATTGTCCTCCTTTTTTTTTTTTTATTGGACAATGTCAAAATATGTGTACAGTATAATATCTGAAAGAGATACGTTGACTTTCCAGTAACAGTTTTGCACAGTTGGATATATGTGACTTGATCAGCATGGTGTTAGAGTGGTCTAGCTTTTTATAAACATTTTCCTTTATTTATCTTAGTTGAATCTTGGCCCATGTCCAACTACATTCTGCTGTAGCCTCCTCAAATGTTTACTGAGCAGAGGAGGAATTTGTTCTGTTTCTTCCTTTATAAGTAAAGGCGTATATAAGCAAAGGATTCTTACTGTTCTGAAAAAGGGACCCAAATATTTTTGGGAACTTCTGCCTCAGCACAAATAAAGTCCCCCTTGTAGTTAAACAGGGGCAGGGAGGACAAAAAAGAAACCCATATAATGCAATTCAAATATGAATTGTATCTTGAGGCTTGCATGTTCTGACTATTGCTGCTTCATGAAGAAACTTGGCATTGTAATTTGGATGCAATTTTTATATAACTATCCTAATTCTCTAAAAATGATACATTTATGATAATCATATTGGAACTCATTTCAAATATATGCTTTATTCTAATGCATTTCACTGATTCTGCCCCCCCCCTATTTTATTTGAAGATAGAGGCAATGACAATTGGCTAGTCAGATATGAAAAGCAGAGTGATGAGAGAGAACTTTCTGATAAGGTAAGACAAAAGTTGCTCGTGCTATCATTAAATAATACAGATAGTGGTAATAAGACAGTGTCTGCGTTCAGGTTTACAATCTAAATGCCATGAGACAAAAGGAAAAGGAAATGGGAGGGAGGAGGAAAAAAGCAGGCGTAGACACTAGTTCTTAGTTCTTAGAAGAAATTGAAAGAGTTCTACTAGAGGAGGAGCCAAATGTTGCTGATCTCTCAGTTCAGCCCTGAAGCCCCATATGCATGTGTGTGTGTCTCTCAGCTGTAGCCTGATAAATGACAGGCTGTCAGCTGCTGATAAATGACAGTTGGAGAAAAATGAAATAACAAGCACACAGGTGTGTTACAGTGATGTTTCCTAAACCCTAAAATCAAATACGAAAGCTTTGTTGTTATGTCAGATATCATATTTGGAGTTCTTTTAAACCCACAACAGATTACACTTCCTATGCTATCCCACATGTTACATTCAAAATTATTGTTATGTGGATTACTGCAGGTAGAACAAACAGTTGATAAGAACTATCATCGCATTACATTAGGCCAAGAAAACAGAAGTGAGCACGCCCTCTCAGACTAATAAAAACACTTAGCTAGTGTTGCAATAAGGCAAGCGTTCAGCTCTATCCAGTGGTGGAATATATGTGCAACGTGGAATTTTTGATATAGTTGGATTGAGCTTGTGATATGATAATGAGCATGTTATAACCAGTAATTAATATATTTGATGTTTTTTGAGTCATTTGTCACCTATGTAGTGTTATAAGTATCTTTGTTTATTGTATAATCCTGTTTCTGTGACTATTCAGAATAAAAATAATTTTAAAACTAAAAGTACTTTTCTTGCAGGATATTCAGTGGATTGATAAAAAAGAACCTATTATTAAAATTGCAGCAATTGATAATGGTTTGGCTTTTCCTTTCAAACACCCTGATGAATGGAGAGCATGTAAGTTAAAAAACCAACAAGAAGAAGTTCAATAAATGTATCTACTTTTAATATGAGTGACTGTCTCTTTCTAAATAACTTGTTTTTCTCGTGGTACATCATAGCTTTATGTATTTTGATTATGTATTTACATAATCATGTATTACAATCATATGCATTACATATGTATTTACAAAATACAGTACATAGATTATGTATTTTGCTTATAGATGGTGTAAAATCTGAGATCTATTACTGTCGCCCATGTGAACCTCCCTAAGCACTAAGGTCTACTGGGAATGCAAGACTCTGCATCCTGTCTCTTGTAGTGGCAAAGGTGCAGGGTGGGGCATTTTATAGGGACGCGGGTGACGCTGTGGTCTAAACCACAGAGCCTACCGGTAGGGCTTGCCGATCGGAAGGTCGTGGTTCGAATCCCCGCGATGGGGTGAGCTCCCATTGCTCGGTTCCAGCTCCTGCCAACCTAGCATGTCAAAGTGCAAGTGGATAAATAGGTATTGCTCCGGTGGAAAGGCAAACGGCGTTTACGTGCAATGCTCTGGTTTCACCAGAAGCGGCTTAGTCATGCTGGCCACATGACCTGGGACAACTGCGGACAAATGCCAGCTTCCTCGGCCAGTAAAGCGAGATGAACACCACAACACCAGAGTCGTTCGCAACTTGACTTAACTGTCAGGGGTCAAAACTGTTTCAAAGGAAGTGCAACATGCCCCCACTTTTTTGAGCTTTCATCACCTTAGCAGAATGTCATTACTTATAACTGTTTTTGAAAAGAAAGAGAACAGTGTTAGATAATAATAATAATAATAATAATAATAAATATTAACTTGTAGCTGGTTGTTTTATATTTATTGTATTTTGTATTGTGTTTTAAGCATTAATTGGCATAAATTGCTCTTCTCAGCTGCATCTTTTTTCAGTCTTTCAACTTGTCAGTTAACAGGTTAATTTTAGTTCATTTTTAGCACAAGGTTGTAAGTAGGATTGTGTATATCAAATTGCATTTCCTGAAGTCAGCAAATGCATCTAAAAGCTTGACTATGTAAACCACCTTTTTTTCTTCCTATCTTCTGCTAGATCCATTTCATTGGGCTTGGCTTCCACAAGCAAAGGTCCCCTTTTCTCAAGAAACAATAGATTTGATTCTTCCTCGTATTTCTGACATGAACTTTGTACAGGATCTTTGCGAAGATCTTTATGAATTGTTTAAGGTAACTTCAAAAATATATTTGGCAGAACTAGTTAAAGTAGTGTGCAGTACCTGGCAGAAAATGTAAATGTTCCGAATTGGTGATAGCTGTGAAAGCAAAATGCTTGCAAATTATTTATGACAAATTTGGACCCCTGGCAAAATATGATTGATTTTATTATTTAAGGTGGCATGCTGTATACTGCTATAAATCTCTGGTTGCATAGGGGATGTATGGTTTGAGTTAAGAAACTTTCTGAAACTTTACTTTTTCATTTTTTTCAATTAAGACCGACAAAGGTTTTGACAAGGCTACATTTGAAAAGCAAATGTCTGTGATGAGAGGACAGGTAAGAATGCTTTTCATTATAACTGTTCCTTTTAAACAATTATTCCTCAGTTGCTCTTCATTAAAGACAAAGTCAGTAATCCTGTACAGACTTATCTAAGACTTGATGGTACTTCTGAGTAGAGGTATATAGCATTGTGCTATAAACTACATTGAATCTGGTTAAGACTTAACCGGTACTATAAACTGATGGGCCACGTAACCAATAACTTCATGTTCTTAAACAGCCTGGAAACTTATGGGTCAGTCTGTACAACGACCCCCCTGTGCCTCTACCGGTAAATAGTTTCTTGACTTTGCTGATCATCTTGCAGTTGACCTAGTAAGGATCACCACACACTCCGACCCATATGGATGTTTCCATATTGCCCATTCTAATTTATTTGTATATTGCATTGTCTACAAATACATTTGTATTCAGAGTGGTTAATAGATGGAAGTCTAAATATAGTAATCATACTACATCACTATGATATAACATTGACCATTAAACAATTTTCATTTCAAATATATTGGGAATATAAGTTAGCCTAAAATTTAGCAGTACTGTAGGTCAATGAAAAATATTCAATACCTTTGCATCCTAGGGTAGCCCCACAGCTGAGGACATTAGTTCCTAGCAACTGTCCCTCCTTCAAAAGTTTCTATACCTCTACTTGAAAGGTCAGAAAGTCACCTCATATTACTTCTGATACTCGGGGCCCCAGTGCTGGATAGTACGGCAAGGAAAAAGCCACCCCCTAATGCAAACCACCTAAACTTATTTTAGAAGTCCCCTCAAAACATGTTAAATTCTTATTTAGACAGTTCACATATTGCCCTTCATCTGAAGATCTCTAGGGCAGGTAGTGGCAAAATTCAATAAAATGCCATATACCTAAGATCATAAAATCACCAGAATTGCAAAAATCACAGCAGTTACTACACACCAGTGACCATTCACAAAACCCTGGGTTTAAAAGCCATGTTTTGAGCTGGTGCCTGAATTCTGTCAAAGTGGATGCCACCCAAATGTCATAGGGCCAGGGTGCCACCACAAAGCAGTTCCATTCACACATCAAATTTTACTTAAATTTTATGAAATTTTACTTCAGGAAAATGAGCTTGTACTATACTGCTATCTTTATAGGCAGTTTGATGCCATATACTTTTGTGTCTACAGATACTTAATCTTATTCAGGCATTAAAGGATGGAAGAAGTCCTCTTCAGCTTGTTCAGATGCCTCGTGTGATTGTGGAAAGAAGTCATGGTGGAGGTCAAGGACGAATTGTTCACCTGAGCAATGCGTTTACACAGACTTTCCATAGCCGGAAGCCTTTCTTTTCCTCTTGGTAGAGACACGTAAATGTCTTCAATTTAGCCAGACTTTCTGTTGTCTGAAAGTTTTAGAATAATGTAATTCTGCTGTACACAAAGTGCTGGACTGCCAAAACCTCAGAACTTTTAAAGTTTTGTGTTTTGAATGTAATACGTTTACAGTTTAAAATTGTGAAATTTTACTTCAGGGAAATGCGCTTGTCCTATAACTGTATTTTTATAGACAGTTTAATATTTTCTGTATCTAACATTAAAAGGGAAAAGAAGTTTACAGATGCCAAAGACTACTTCTGCATAAATTGTAGGAAAAAACTGCTCTGTTGGATACAAATGTCAGAAATCAAAGTCTTATTTTCCTTGTTGGAAATGAAGCACAGCCTTTTCATTCCTCTACTGCAAGAAAGCTGCTTGAACTTTTGCAACAATTACCAAATATCTACATGGGTTTCTTACAGGTTTATATTCTCAAATATTACAGATTTATATTCTCAAATATTACAGAATTATATCTTGATCAGTTTACTATGGAGATCTGGGACCAATACCATTACATCTTAATTTGGAGAATAAATGACATGAAAGACGAAGTTAATCCTGCAAATCCGAAGGAAACTTAATTATTTCATAATTTCTATGCCCTGGTTCTTTTTACTGAATACACAAACCCCCACAAGGTGGGGCTTGCATCCCTCCTTCCTTCTGCATCAACACTTTGAGGGTGAAGATGGGAATGAGCCTCAATTTATGCCCCTCACATACTTAAATTATATTGTGATGTACATCCCAGATGCAATGTGTGTGTAGATTTCACCCCTGCTTTAAAAAAAGGTGAAATTGTTTAAATGGGTCCAATTAATATATATGAAGCTCTCAGGTTATATGTTGGAAATAGATGATCAAGTGGAGGAGTGCTGATGAACTCCCCCATCTATAAATGGTACAGGTGGGGCTGTGTGGGAATATTTTCTAAATCACTCACAGGTAGTGTTCTCCCCACTGCCCAGCAACAATTGAATCAGCCACAGGCCACTTCCTTAATGCTTAAACAAATCCTTATAGGGAAAAGAAGACGAAGACATGTTTAATGTCCTTTATTGATACTTCAGGGTCTCCCAAGGTATTGAGTTCAGGATTAGGGTGACACTACATTTTTAGGAATGCACATACTGCTTGTCTCTTGCAGGGGTGGGTGGCATTCATTTGCATAGCTATGCCTTGTCTTGATTCTTTGTGGTTCACTTGTATAGATGGAGAATTGAAAAGGTTAATATATTGATCAATCGCTATATTATATAGGGTTTCTTGAAACTGCTATCAACACCCATTAAATCCGTCGGCTGATGCCAAAGTGGAAACCTTCTGTTATTAATATATTAAGAGCCTGCCCCTCTGAATTGTTGGATAGTAGTACTGACTGTGAATCAGAAGTTCATTCTGTGGATTCCTGTCCATTTATAGTCATGAAATTCCTCAGCAACCCAGAGCTATTTTGTGGGATTTAACTTAGCGTAAAACATCAGTTGCAGAGGTAATTTTACAGAAACTTGGAATTTAGTAATACCTGTTGTACATTCATTGTTCTGCTTGAATGTGAGGGCCTCGAATACCATCTGTAGGAAAGATTGCTTCTATGAAAAATGTCTTCTGTATTTTTAGCCATGCTGTTATCTCAAGCTGCTAAGCAATACTCCTGAACTCCCCAGATTGGCCTTTTAATTTTTTTATGTTTTGAGGGGGTTGATAAAATGTAGCATGTTAGAGTAATGCACTTGATATACTAAAATGTCTAAGCCTTAAAATGTAAAGCATACAGTGGATTTTTTTAAAAAAAACAAACTGTCACATTTCTAAGTTTACTGTGGCTTCAGTTTTTATCAACCCTTGTAATTTTTTTATGAATGCGTAAGATCGCCAGACTTTGCTCTCTTAAAACAATAAAAATGATGGTCTGAAATGTACCTCCTTTTTTCTCATAATTATAGCATCTGTATCCCACTTCTCTTCCATGAAGCTTAGGACTGGTATTGCATGAGTCCCACCCCTTTTATTATTATTATTATCCTTGCAGCAGTTATGTCAATTAATTCAGGCTGATGGAAGTGTGACTTGAGTTTACTCAGTTAATTTTATGACTGAATAGGATTCGAATCGATTTCTGGCTCATGTCTTCCAACTGTACTGGCTACATTCGTTATGTAACCATGCATCAAAGACCAAAATCACTTGCTAGTCTTTATGCGTAGCATCCGGGTATAGCATGTGTATGTGCTGCATAGACAAATTTATTTTCATGGGCAACCTTTGAAGGAGAGGTCATCAACCCCAAAAGTGTGAGAAATGATGGCAGGCATCCCCAAACTTGGCCCTCCAGATGTTTGGGGACTACAACTCCCATCATCCTTAGCTAACGGGGCCAGTGGTCAGTGATGATGGGAATTGTAATTCCAAAATCTTAGAATCAAGGTATTGAAGTTTATGCTATACAGGCAGCATAATGGGGGTGGGAGGAGGAGGAGTGTTTATGGTAATATTTATTATTTTTATTTACCTTTCCACCAAGCAGCTCAAGGTGACATATATGGTTCTCCCTCTTCCCATTTTATCCTTACAACAACCCTGTGAGTTAGACTAGGCTGAAAGATGGTGACTGGCCCTAGGCTGAGTGTGGACTAGAAAGAATACTGGTCTCCCAGATCTTAGTCCAATTACACAAACCACAACACCACACTGGTTTCATGTATCTGACGTAATGAGCCATGAGCATAGCTCAAATTAAGATCTCCAGAAGAAGCTGTACGTTGGAAATGCTTGGTGCAAATCTCAATTCCTCTGTACGGTAACTCAGCAGTTGCAGGTAAACAAACATCTTAATTGGGCTGCATGTGAGCTTAGGAAAACTGGAGTTGTTGGATCTCGGGGGTCTGACCCAAAGTTTCAGGGTTTCAGCTAGGAAAAATAGGAAAAATAGAGAAAGTAATAAATAGAGATAGGAAAAATAGAGAAAGTAATAAATCCTAGAGATAAGAAAAAAAGGTAGAGGAATAAATTCTAGAGATTGGAAAAAGAGAGAGGAATAGATCCTAGAGATATGAAAATATAGAGGAATAAACCCTAGAGCTAGGAAAAATAGAGGAATAAACCCTAGAGCTAGGAAAAATAGAGGAATAAACCCCAGAGCTAGGAAAAGCAGAGGAATAAACCCTAGAGATAGGAAAAAATAGACAGAGGAATAAACCCTAGAGCTAGGAAAAATAGAGAGCTTAACTCTCGTTCCTGTCGTTTCAGAGGGAGCTGCCTCCTCCGAGAGGCGGAGAGGCAGCGTGCGGCTCGGGGGCTGAAAAAAGGCGCCGAATAACCAGGACGCTCGGGGAGGCTACAGTTCGAATCCTCCTCTCTTTAACAAACAAAGAGCCTTGCAGTCAGTCCCTGCCTCTCTGGGCCTTGACCTCCCTCGCAGGGTTGATCGTGTTGCGCGCGTAGGGGGTGTGAAATGGCGAGGAGTGGGGCGGGGATCGGGGAAGGCAGCGCCATGCAAAGAAAAAGAAAAACACACAAAAAAGGGGGCGGAGTGATGGATCAGCCGCTTGTCGGCCATTTGCATTTCGCTCCGCCTGCAATTTGGGAGGAGAGGAGGGGAAGCCGCGATGGAAGACGAGCAGCGCCCCGGGGTGGCGGTGGTGCTTGACCGGGACCCCTCGAGCCCAGCTCCCCGCTGCCCTCACGGTGAGTCGCCTCCCCGCCCTTTCTCCCCACCTTCTCCTCCTCTAATGATGGCTGCTTTCTGCATCTGCACCCTTTTCTTTCCCCTCCCCGCCAAATCTCGCCTATCCATATAATTGTCGCCTTTGCACCCCGCCTTTCCTCCCGAGGAGCTCAAGGCGGCTTCACCTCCAGCTTTGCGCCTCCCCGTTTCCTCCTCGCAACAGCCCTGCGAAGTAGGCTAGAGGCTGAAGGGTCACCCCCAGGGAGCTTCACGGCCAGCTGGGGGCTTGAACTCGGGTGCTTTCCCAGGTCTTCGTCAGTGTTTCTTAAAATTTGGGTCTCCATCTTTTGTTGGAATACAATTCCCATCGTCCCTGTCTAGCAGGAGATCAGGGATGATGGGAGTTGTAGTCCAGCAAACAGCTGGAGAACCCAAGTTTGAGAAATACTGCAAGCACTATGTCGCACTGGTGTAGTTTTACTCCAATATGAATAATCTTTTAAAGCGTGGTAGGTGCAGTCCGGCCATAAACGCTTCCAAGGTCGCAATCCTAAACACGCTTAACTGCGGAGCAAGCGGGGCTTACTTCTGGCACAGGATTGCATTGCCAAAGAGTCTTCCACTGCTTCCTTTCATTTGGGACCCCAACTTGTATCAATGTAATTGAGGTGTGTGGCTGCTTTTGTTTTTTTGGTTCTGTTGTTTATTCCTCTGAAAGATTATTTAGGTGCGATTCAGCCATACAGAAGCGCTTCCAGGGTCACAATCCTAAACACACAACTAGGGAGCAAGGGGCACAAGCAGAGCTTACTTCTGAGGAAGCACAGCACAGAATTGTGATGCAGATCCTACAAAGCCTGTGCTTTCACCTTCTCATCTTGTATCAATATAGTTTAGGTGTGTGGCTGTTTGTTTTTGTTGTGCTGTTTGTTTTTGTTGTGCTAAGCAGACTTGCTTCAAGGACAGGCTGGTTTCAAGGATCAGTTCAAGTTTATTTTTGGAACACACCAACATATGGAACCTTTATTCCCACCCTCCTCAGTATTTTAGTGTAGGCCTTAAATTCCCCCCAAGTTCAGTCAGTTTCTTCTAAATATTTTCTCCCTTGCCAGTATCCCCCAAAGATTGCTGACAGGTCAAGTGAGATCTTGAAATTCTTCCTTTGATGCACTTAATATTTTAAGAATAATGTACTATTTTTAGTTAAGTGCCTATATTTCAATGACTTAAGTGGGAACAAGCCGTACCTGCTTCATTTGGGCCGTCACCTTAAGTGCATTTTTTATTCTCAGTCTCATACATTGACTATTGCTATTATCTGTTGCAAGATTCTATTATTCCCCCCCCCCAAAAAAAAATCCAGTGTTTTCGGAATATAAATCTTTCAATGCTTTTCTCTCTTAGGCCCCACCCTTCTGTTTGCAAAGATTGTCCGAGGGAAAGAAGAGGGAAGAAGATTTTACGCTTGCTCTGCTTGCAGAGAAAGAAGAGACTGTAACTTTTTTCAGTGGGAAGATGAAAAGGTATACCAAAAGAGAAAGGTTTTAACAGTATGGTTGATACGTTTAATCCTCAAGAACGTTGTCAAAACACCAAATTTGAACACCCCTAAATTGCATTGATTTCCGTTAGAGGATTAAGCACACACAGTATTTAACTGTGGTTTGGTTTCTCAGTTTGTAGAGTTCTGGTGAGCAAAGGGCTTGCTAAGGAGTGGAATTGTAGGGTTAGATCCAGATACTGTACAACCATACTTAGACCCATTGAAATCAGGGGGGATTTGATTTAAAATAAATCAATTTAAATCACTAGTCAGTAAGACTTGATTTAAATCTTTTTTTTTTACAGAATGTAATTTTTTTACAGTTATATCAAAAATTACTGAGTTGGTTATACTATTAGAAATACATAGACAATTATGAAATTATTGTGAGGTTTAATAAGCTAACTGTTTATAGTTGGACAACTTTTCCGCTGTACTTTATTGGAAGGGGAAAAAATAATCATTTGCTTATAACAGTTTAAACAATTTATTTAACTAAAACAATAACATTATAGCATATGTATCCATGTTTGTTAACTGATGTAGTTAATTTTCTTTATAAAAAAACAGACTGAGTTTTAGCACACATGAAAAACTTAAAACAAATCCTTATTTCCTGATGAAAAGCCTTTGGACTATAATGTAACTTAAATAGAAAACTATCTTTAGAAAGATTTTTCCTCCAAAAGCATTTTATTTTAAAAATCCAATTTAAATCAAGAAAAATCCATTTTTAAAAAATATTTTAAGAAAATCATTGATTTTTATCCACCCTGATTGAAATCAATGTGATTTAAGGTAGGCATGACTGATTCATCTCACTGATTTCAACAGGTCTTCTCAAAGCGTTAAGAACAGCTCGGTTTTAAATGGGATTAGGATTGCATCCTTAGTCTGGATCCAACTCTTAAGAGACTTCATCAGAAGTAGAAATATATTTTAAAAATTGTCCAGTAGCACCTTAGAGACCAACTAAGTTTGTTCTTGGTATCTTTTGATCTTCCTCATAAGTATTAAGGTGTGAAATATAGCTGGTATCTTTTTGGTATCTACATATTGCTGGAATTTTGTGGGGAAAGAAAAGCAAGAAGCCTTCCTGCTCTCATCCCCTTAAGAATAGCTGAAGGGAAAGAACTCACCAATACAGCTGGACAGTTAAGCATATTGCAGAAGCGCAGCTATTCATACTATAGTAGTGTGTCCATCTGAAAACTAGGTACTCTAAAAAATACTTAGTGGCAGTGCTTTTTTTTTCTTTAAAATGTTTAGGGGTACTCTAAATTGAAATAGGGGTATTGAAATACCTACTGCCCCTCAATGAGGGCAAACTTAGATTCACAATATATTCAGGGGTATGCTTACCCCCAGGGGAAAAAAGCACTGCTCAGCGGTGTGTGTTTTTTTTAAAGCTGTGTGCCATTGGCAGAGATGGACATAAAAGAAGGGGAGAAAAGGGGGAAACTGGCTGAAGATTTTAGAAGAGAGGAACCGGAGTGAATGTGCACATCTGAATTCACGTTTCAGTCATTTAGCAAAAAATCCACATTTTGCATTATTATTATTATTATTATTATTATTATTAAATTTGTATACCACCCTATACCCGCAGGTCTCAGGGCAGTTCACAGGATAAAATCAGAATATAAATCCACAAAATGCATAATCAAAACAAAAGCAAAAACAACCCAGTAGTTCTTCTTCCCAAATGAAGCAAATGCTTAAGCACTGAGGACTACCATGAAGCAAAATTTGGATTTTTAAAATTTCTTAGTGGGCCATAAATTCTGAGAGGAAAGTTTGAAACTTGAGCTGGACTGAATTCTTGAAAACCGTATCTGTTTGTGATAAATATTGTTTGGATTTCTACGTATATTTCATGCACGTTTTCCTCAGGTATCAGAAGCTAGACTTTCAGTACGGGAAATGTACAACCAACGCCATCAACCATTATTATCTCACAGAGACAATGTAGAGAGGTACCTATACAATTGTTTTTTATTTTATTTGAATGAATCGGTATTACTTCTTTATTAAAAAAAACCATGGGTGGTATCTGGTGTTCCTGTACTGCCTAGTGCAAGAGGTTTCTGCTTGCAGAAATGAATTTTCCCCTCTTTTCCCCTCCAGTTTGTTTATTTGTACTTTTCAAGTTTATACATTTCACTAGTTTTATACATTTCACTAGTTCACTATATATTTTATACATTTACATTCATTCCGACATTTCAAAACTCGACTTCCATCCTCCTCTTTCTGCGATTCCTCAAATTTATTTTCAATATCTTCTACATATCCAAATTTACTTAATTTGCTCATTTATTCATCTTCTTTAAATAAATGCTCTTATAAAGCTGCAGGTTGTTACAAGAATCCTGCCCATGTTTTTATCTGTTTATAATTTATCTGTAAATATTCAATAAACTGTTTCCATTCTTTTATATATTTATAAATGTTCTCTTGATTTCTTATTCTTCTGGTAAGTTTCGCCATTTCTGCGTATTCCATAAGTTTTTGTATGCATTCTTCTTTTGCTGAGACTTCTGCTTCTTTCCATTTTTTTTTTGGAGGGGTGGTCACATTCTTGCTGCTGTAGTAGCATACATGAATAAGTTTCTATGCACTTCATGTAGTTCTGTCCATATAATTCCCAAAATAAAAGCTTCTGGGTTGTTTTTTTACCAAGGTTATTTTAAGCATCCTTTTCATTTCATTATATATCATTTCCCAGTAAGCTTTGACCTTACTGCAAGACCACCACATATGATAGAAAGAACCTTCTTTCTCATTACATCTCCAACACTTATTTGATTTAGATTTATACATTTTTGCCAACTTACTCGGTGTTAGATACCATCGATATATCATTTCCATATAATTTTATCTCAGGGGTTGGCAAGGTTTACCTCGCCTGGGCCGGTTTACTCCAGCAGAGATCCCTCCATGGGCCGGATCACGCTTGCGCATGAGCGTGCGCAGGCACGATTTCCGGTGTCTGCATCTGTGCAGACACGATTCCCAGCATCTGCGTCTGTGCAGATGCAATTTTTGATGTCAGAGCATGCGCAGATGTGATTTCCGGCAGTGCGGAAGCGAGTCCCCGCATCGTGCTGTGCGGGTTTAGCACATCGCACGGGGACTCGCCGAGCAGGTGGCTCAGTTCAGCTTGTGCGCCGGTTAAACGACCGCTGTGGGTTGCTTTTGGCCCATAGGCCTTAGGTTGCCGACCCCTGTCTTAGACCATAACATGCCATTGCACAAGCAGAATTCATCTAGATGGGTGGAGAGGCACTCTTAGGGTAAGGAGTTGGAGACGAGGCTAACAGGGGACCTGCCCGCAGACTGTCTTACGAGAGTGGTGCATGCTCTAGTTATCTCCCGCTTAAGATTACTGCAATACCCTTTGAAGGTGACCCGGAAACTGCAGTTAATCCAGAATGCGGCAGCTTGACTGGTGACTGGGAGTGGCCGCCAAGACCACATAACACCGGTCCTAAGAGACCTACATTGTCTCCCAGTACGTTTCCGAGCACAATTCAAAGTGTTGGTGCTGACCTTTAAAGCCCTAAACGGCCTCGGTCCTATATACCTGAAGGAGCGTCTCCACCCCCCATTGTTCAGCCCGGACACACAGATCCAGCGCCGAGGGCCTTCTGGCGGTTCCCTCACTGCGAGAAGCAAAGCTACAGGGAACCAGGCAGAGGGCCTTCTCGGTAGTGGCGCCCGCCCTGTGGAACGCCCTCCCATCGGAGGTCAAGGAGATAAACAACTACCTGACATTTAGAAAACACCTAAAGGCAGCCCTGTTTAGGGAAGTTTTTAATCTGTGATATTTTAACGTATTTTGTTATCTGTTGGAAGCCGCCCAGAGTGGCCGGGGAAACCCAGCCAGATGGGCGGGGTATAAATAATAAATAATAATAAAGTAAATAAAACTATCGAATGCCGTTACAGCTCTGTGACAGATTTCTAATTTGTGTTCAAATACAAGGTACAAGGAGTATGTAGCGTTGCCACTGTCGGAAAGGAGGTTTTGCAGAGAATGCCAGCTGCTGTTGTTGCCATCAGAGTGGGGAAGACACCTGGGCCATCACATCCTTAGTGATGTCTCTGTTACCCAGCTGAAAAGGCCCAGCCAGCTCCTCATCCCTCTGGAGAATAAGAAGACAAATGCACAATACCTGTTCACCGAGAGAAGCTGCCAGTTCCTGCTGGACCTCATTACTACGCTGGGTTTTAAAAGGGTCCTTTGTGTTGGCACCCCAAGGTAAGTCAGTGAGTATATTTGGTCCCAGTGGGACTTGGAAATCGGTACCTCTTAGGGTTCTAAAAGGCTTTGTCTTTCTTTCTTTCTTTCTTTCTTTCTTTCTTTCTTTCTTTCTTTCTTTCTTTCTTTCTTTCTTTGAATAAAATTTTATTAATTTCCCAAAAATAACAAGACAAAAAAATGGGTTTAAAAATCATAACCAAATTAAACCATCTTTTTGGGTTGACTTCCCTCCACTCCTCCTCTTGGTTCCATTATGATACACTTGTTCATTCATGTCTATAAAACTTTATATGCTTAACAATCCAATTGCTTGTACCCTGTTACTTATATAGTCATGGGATTCATGGCTTTATTTTTTTGCGGGGGGGGGGGGAATTTGGCTTCCTTGTTTGTTTAAAAAGAACATTCTGTATCATTGTGTATTGTCTTGATATTCACGTATCTTACATTTAAATGGTTTGTGTTAATCTTTTCAGGCTGCATGAATTCATCAAATTCCAAACATCGCAGGAAAAGAAGATCTGCATTAAGAGCCTTTTGTTAGATATTGATTTCAGGTAAGCTTTTATTAAGAGTTATTTCCCCCCTCTGATCAAAACCACCACAAAGCTTATTTTATTTAGCCAATGGGTCATGGCCAATGTTCTCTGTTTGCCAGCAGAAGAGCTCTTGTGCTAGCAGGTGGCAGAGTTTGAAGGCTGTGCAAAAAAGGAATAAAATGCAACAGTTGTGCTAGCAGAAGCTTGTTGCAAAACAACTGATTCTTCTTGTGCAACCTGTCGAACAACCAACTTTGATAATGTGCATTCTTTTGCTTTGCGCAGCAGTTGGCTAATAATCATAATAAATGATTATTCCCCTGTGCTGTGTAGATGTAGACTTGATCTGAGATATGGGGAAATGGTCAGCTCTTTTAAGAATGTCACATGGACCCTAGGAGCAGGAAGTGAAGAGGTATCTGGAGGTCAGGGGAGGGGAGAAAAGAAGGGCAGAAAGTCCTAATGATGCAGCAATAGAACCACTAGCACATCTGCAAAGCTAAGCAGGATCTGATGTGGTTTCAAATTGGATGGGGAACCGTGTGTTGAGATTCCTGGGCCCTTTCCAATTCTACAATTCTGTGATTCTATGACAAGGCACTAAGGAGGAGGAAACTGATGGAAATGTAGGTGGCAACTTTAAGGGCAGAGAAGACAGGAAACAGGCCTTTTCACGTGCTGACTTGGGGCAACAAGTCAATGTTGGCAGACTTCTTTTCTCTTTTTTTGAATATAATGGGAATAATTAATTTACAGGTACTCTCAGTTTTATACAGAGGAGGACTTCTGCCATTACAACATGTTTAACCACCATTTCTTTGCTGGAGAGGTAAGGCCTAGCCCTAGCCAAATACTGGCAATTTTTTTTATGAATACTACACATGGAACCTAGCACTTCTCTCATTTTTTTGAGTGAACATTAGGAGCTAAGCAGATTTATTTATTTATTTATTTAATTTGTATACCGCTCTATACACAGGGTTCTCAGGGCAGTTCACGGAATAAAATCAAGATATAAAACCACAAGGGACCCCTGACCCCTGACCATTAGGTCCAGTCGTGACTGACTCTGGGGTTGCGCGCTCATCTCGCATTATTGGCCGAGGGAGCCGGACAAGATAACTAATAAAAATAAAACAACAGCTGAAAAGCCCCCCCCCCAACACATTTTAAAACAACATAGGATGTAAATCGGATCAGCCAAAGGCCTGGTTAAAAAGGAACGTTTTTGTCTGGTGCCTAAAGGTGTATAATGAAGGCGTCAGGCAAACTTCCCTGGGGAGAGCATTCCACAGACAGGGAGCCACTGCAGAGAAGGCCCCGTTCTCGTGTTGCCACCCTCCGGACCTCTTGAGGAGGAGGCACACGAAGGAGGGCCTCGGAAGATGATCTCAGGGTCCGGGTAGGTTTATATGGAAAGAGGCTGTCTTTTGCGTGGGGACCTGCTCATTGGGGATTCAAAGACTTGCATAGTGAATGCAACAGACATTTTCTTGTTCTTTTCATTTTTCTCCTGTCTCACCAAGGTGCAGCCCTGTACACGGCTACTCAGAAGGAAGGCCAGCTGAGTTCAGTGGGGCTTATTCCTAGGTTAGCATGTATAGAATTGCAGCACAAAAATACAGCACCAGAATATCTCTTAAATAAAATGTGGGTGTAAAACAGGTAAAATTATTCCACATGCTAGAGAGCCATTATGTATGCTTACACATAATTGCATGTAAATAGACTGTATAGAGATATTATACTTTTAAATTCATGCCTTAGAAACGTTTTTCACTACTTCTGAGATTACAATTCTGCAGCAAAGCTGCAGACTGAGTGATTCCTATAGGTCAGGAATGTCCAACAGGTTGACCCAAAAAACCTCAACAACCTTGACCTGAACCCCCCGCCCCAAAAGGGGTAGATCACTGCCAAATTTTAATCCTGTGAGTAGATTGCAGTCTCTTGGAAGTTGGACGTCCCTGCTATAGGATAACTGACAGATCACCACTTAGTTTGAAATGGAAGTTGTCTCTGATCTCTTGCAGGCTGCTTATGAGATATGTCGGAAGTTCTTGCAGGAGGACAATGGGAAAGACGTCATCATGGTGGCTGATCCTCCCTTTGGAGGCTTGGTTGAAGCTTTGGCATTTAGTTTCAAAAAGCTGGTTGCAATGCGGAGACAAACAGGAGGTGCAGGTAACTATTTCTGATTTCTGATGAATTTGATGTTTTTTTAAAAAAAATGAATGCAGCTTTTCTAATTCCAAAGGGTATATATATTTGCTGGACAAATAGAATGCAACAATGCAGGAAATATTTGCCATTTGCAGTGGGCTGCAGACTTTAATTGGCAGACTCATCCATTAAAGCGTTATCTGAAGAACAAGGGACAACAGCCATTACAAAACTTTTCAGGTTTATGTGCTGTCAGGCAGTGCTTGTAGATTTTTATGATCTGTTCCTTTATGTGATGAAAAGTACATTTTTTTTATTTCCTTTGCTTTCCTAGATCCTGCTGACAACAACTTACCCATACTTTGGATATTTCCATACTTCTTTGAGTCACGCATTCTTGAATTTTTTCCAAATTTCAGTATGCTGGATTATCAGGTATGGGCCAAGAGAAGTGGTATTGTGAAGTAAAAAGAAAAAAAAACATTCTTTTTTCTAAAGCTAGTCATTTCATGGTGGATATGGACTCGGGTAATTTATTTTGTGTTGGGTAGGATGAGATGAAACCCATTGTCAGAGCACTTTGAATTTCCGGTGCTGACTGATGCTATTTGTGCTGCAACAGGAGACAGTGTAGAGTCTTTAAGAACCCACTTCTGGGTTGCGGTGGGTTGGAACACAGCATGACCACTATAATAGCAGCGTATTTCACTCTCTCCAAAGTCACACACGTTATAATTCTAGAAAGGCTTTTCAGTGGAGCTACCGCAGAGCCTAGGGTTTGCCGATCAGAAGGTCGGCGGTTCGAAACCCCGCAACGGGGTGAGCTCCCGTTGCTCGTTCCCTGCTCCTGCCAACCTAGCAGTTCGAAAGCATGTCAAAGTGCAAGTAGATAAATAGGTACCGCTACAGCGGGAAGGTAAACGGTGTTTCCGTGTGCTGCTCTGGTTCGCCAGAAGCGGCTTTGTCATGCTGGCCACATGACCTGGAAGCTGTACGCTAGCTCCCTCGGCCAATAACGTGAGATGAGCGCCGCAACCCGAGAGTCGGTCACGACTGGACGTAATGGTCAGGGGTCCCTTTACCTTAACCTTACTGATGGGACAGAAATATGAAAATAGTGGCACCCTAATCTTGCTCTTTTCTTGTCTTCTAAATATTATAAGCGTAGGTAGAGAATAGATTAAAAATGTACACAAGGTCTTTTTCCTGACTTGGAATTTAGCTGATAAAAGCTTTTCAGTGTGTTTCAACTCCTCTGTGTCTTTTATTTTCTAGGTGGACTATGATAATCATGCCCTTTATAAGCACGGAAAGACAGGTCGTAAACAGTCCCCAGTTCGTATATTTACCGACATTTCACCACGTTTGATAGTGCTTCCCGTGGAAGAAGGATACAGGTACAGATTTTGTTTAACCTGAGTGGAGCTAAAAGCTTTTTGAATTTTACTTTATAAAAAAAAATAGTGTTTACGAAGTGCTTGCGTGGCCTATTGAGAAATCTGTTTACTTGTAGCGCTGTATCGTGAATAATCCTTACAGCAGACTAAGAATTTTAATTGTTTTTTCTGGGTCTGCCAGGTTTTGCTCCATCTGCCAGCGGTACGTTAGCTCAGACAACCAGCACTGTGAAATCTGTGATTCATGCACATCAAAAGTAAGTGTGTTTAGAAAGAGTTTTAGCAAAACTTGGCCCTAAACTTTAGTACGTATCTTGCAGCATAGCATTTTTGTGTGACTGCAAGAGGATACAGACTTGCCCATTTAGACATAGCACATTTCTTTCTAACAATGTGGCCTGTAAGAGGAATATAGAGGGGGTAAATATAACTTTGCTCTTCTAGTCAAGGAAGATATGCCATGTGTGCAAGGAAAAGGGGACATTGGTATTAAAGCAGAAGGAGGCGGGAATTAAAAACTGGAGCGCTAAATTTTTTAGTTTTTAATCTATATACAACTTTTATTTTATTTTTTCAAACAGGATGGGAGACGATGGACACATTGTTTGCTTTGCAAAAAATGTGTAAAACCCTGTAAGTATTGCAAATGATCACGTTTACCATAAAATGTGCAATAAAAAAGATCAATCTCAAACTATTAAAAGTGTTAAGCAGCTATACTCAACATGCCAGGCTCTAAACAGGGACTTTGACGGGGTTGGACTAGATGACCCTAGGGGTCCCTTCCAATTCTATGCTTCTACAGCTCAGTGTTTTCTTCTGTGTTGCGGAAGAACATAGCTCCATTTGAATTTTGTGGCCCACTTTTCTTAGGCCGGCTAGAGACCTGAACAGGGTATTCCCCTTAAGGGCTGCAGGAAACGATCCCAGTGGCTGGAATTCTCACAGAATTTAACACCTTACACATTTTCATTGTTACTTTTCCTGCCCTTCACAGCTTGGATTCATTGCAGCGTTTGTGGTCGCTGTGTTCTGCCAAGTCACTCTTGTAAGAGTGCTGAGGTTGGATCTGAGACGGGGTGCTTCATTTGTGGAGTAACGGACCATAAACGCGCCACCTGCCCTAATCTACACGTGGTTAGGAGAACACACCAGTAAGTTAATCCTACGATGATCAACGGTGTACTTACAATGTCAACATCCATAAAGGTTCGGAATATATATATTTTTGAGGGGAGGGGTTCTAAACATCCCTTCTTAATATCTTCCCTCTGGCAGCTATGCATTGCAATTCACATTTCCAGTTTTATAGATTTGAAAATGCAGCACTCAAGATCATTTGCCTTGCTTTGCAGAGGCGGTAAAAAGTCAAGGCAAAAGAAGAAGAAGAAGTTGGTGAATGTGAATGCTACGAAAACGACAGGTGGAAAGAAGATGAGAACTGCAGTATAAATTATGGGCTGTGTTTGCATGAGTCCTTCATTCAGTGTTCTCCAAATATTAATCTGGGTACTGAATATCTGACTGAATCAGAGGCCATATTTTGCAACTCTGCAAATGTCACCAAAACACCAACTCTTGCTGATGCACTAAATGTGTGAATATATATATATAATATATATATATATATATATATATTGTAGTCTTTTTAGTACACTGTGTATATACACTTTCAACAATGTAACTGATTTTATAAATTTTAATATATTTTTGCAAAAATGAACTTTTGTCTTTGTTTCCTTACCTTTCTGGAGACTTTGTGCTCATGTCTTACTAAATAAATATAGTTACAGGTAGGTAGCCGTGTTGGTCTGAGTCGAAGCAAAATAAAAAAATTCCTTCAGTAGCACCTTAAAGACCAACTAAGTTTTTATTTTGGTATGAGCTTTCGTGTGCATGCACACTTCTTCAGATACACTTGAAACAGAAGTGTGTGTGTGTGTGTGTGTATATATGTATATTTCAAAGCAGCTTGTAAGGCAATAGGATGCACATCAATAATTGCCAGAGGTAAAGAACCCCTGGATGGTTAAGTCCAGTCAAAGACAACTGTGGCGTTGTGGCGGTCATCTCACTGCATTTGTCCACAGACAGTTTTCCAGGTCATGTGGCCAACATGACTAAAACTGCATCTTGTGCAACGGGACACCGTGACGGAAACCAGAGTGCACGGAAACGCCATTTACCGGTACCTTCCTGCCGCAGCGGTACTTATTTTTCTACTTGTACTGGCATGCTTTTGAACTGCTAGGTTGGCAGGAGCTGGGACCCCGATCTTCTGATTGGCAAGCCAAAGAGGATCAGTGGTTTAGACCAGTGATTCCCAACAGGTGGTCCGCGGACCCCCAGGGGTCCGCGAGCTATGCCAGAGGGGTCCGCAAGATGCTATTAGAATAAAAAATATATTAAATATATTTCGTATGATAACAGATTTTTTGTTTTGGCCGCTTCCTGCATGAGCAGAGTCTAGCACAAAACTAGAATTAGATAGAGGCAGTAGTTCTGCTGTATGCCGTTAGGTGGCACTTTACAAACACTACTGTTTTGCAAAGAGGCAGCGCGCGCATTCTAAAGGCTCACCTCCCCAAGATGCTTTGCGCGCGTGGGCTTCATTTGTGCGCTATTGCGCAGGTACCCTGTCTTCTCCATTCCCCTCCCTCCTCCCTGGCGCGCGCTGCCTCTTTGCAAAACAGTAGTGTTTGTAAACAAAGCGTTGTTTTTCACGGAAGCTACAGTTCGCGTCGTTAAAAATGGACCGTTGGTTAAAAAGTGGTTCGTTAAAACGACAAAGGCCTACAGATGAAGAGGAAGATAATGCATTTGATGTTCAAGCAAGTAAGTCAATTAATGGGGGTCCTTGTCACAATAGCGGCTCGATGAGGGGTCCTCAAGAAAATTTTGTTGGGAACCCCTGGTTTAGACCACAGTGCCACCCGTGCTTGCCACTGTAAGAAGGGTGCAGTGGTAAACAGGGTAAATCCATAAAGAACCCGCCTAAATCACATCTAACAGCATGGATCTTGGAGGTAAAGGCAAATAGAGGGCAATAAATGAAGGAAATGCAACAGCTACCCTACATGGTTCCTTAGTCAATGTTTGACTTTATCCATGACTTTATCCATGTAAATATGCTGTGTGAATACACCATTTCAGAGTTGCATTTGTCCAGTCCTGTAAAGTGCTGCTATCTTGTTAACAAGACTGAAAGTTGACTAGCTTATCATGTTCATACAATCGTGGGAAATTAGTTCTGGAGCCACCCTGACTATAAAACTTCCTATTTTAAATGAATAATCCTTTAAGAGAGTTCAAGTGTTCCGTTATCTCTGGTTGATTGGAGGCTGCAAGTTCCATATCCATAGATACTGAATACTTGAATGGGGCGATGCAATTCCTTGCTTAAGCAATTATGTTTTGTTTTGTTTTTTAAAAATATATATTTTATTTTGACAAAGTAATAATCACAAATAAATAAGAATAAAGAAGTGCACCCCACCACTGAGACCATTCTGTTGTAACTACCCAACCTCCCAAAATTTCAGCACCTCTCGCGATAGTTTGAACCCTTTCCGTTTTAACAGTACAAATTCTACAAACACCCTCCATATCTCCTCAAAATTATTCTTCCTGCATATTCCCCATCTTACCTTAATGACATATGTTAATTTATCATTAATAGCTGTATCCCACACCTCTTTATACCATTCTACCGTTCTATATTCTGCTTGCCCCTTCCACTTCCTAGCTATCATAATTCGTGCAGTTGTCAATAAATTTGTGAGCAAGTCCTTCATAGCCTGTGAACCTTCCACCCCATCGTAAATCGATAACAATGCTACCTCTGGACTTTTGCTCAGTTTTAACCCAGTGATTGTTGTTATCTCCTTAAACAGCCTTTGCCCAAAAAATTGGTACATATTTACACCCCCACCATATGTGAACCTAATTCCCGGTTTCCTGGCATCCCCTCCAACATAACACCAAATATTCATTGTTTATTTGATTTAATTTGACTGGTGTTAAATACCGTCTCCAAACTAATTTATAATAAACTAATTTATAAGACAACATTTTCAACGTACGATTCTCCCATATTTCCCCCCAGCTTTGACTATTTCTAGAGAATTTCGGCTGGTTCCCTCCTTGCTGTTCTGCCCGCAGGTAAAGGAGCTTCTTGGCTAGCGCTGTGCTGGTTTTGTGGAAACTGGATGTTTTCAATCGTTTCTAGATATATACATAGAATATTAATCTTATTAATGTTTAACTGCTAAGGTCGGCGGTTCGAATCCCCGAGACGGGGTGAGCTCCCGTTGCTCTGTCCCTGCTCTTGCCAACCTAGCAGTTCGAAAGCACGTCAAATTGCAAGTAGATAAATAGGTACTGCTCTGGCGGGAAGGTAAACGGCATTTCCGTGTGCTGCTCTGGTTAGCCAGAAGCGGCTTTGTCATGCTGGCCACATGACCTGGAAGCTATACGCCGGCTCCCTTGGCCAATAACACGAGATGAGCGCTGCAACCTCACAGTCGGTCACGACTGGACCTAATGGTCAGGGGTTCCTTTACCTTTACCTAAGTCATTGTTCCCCACCCCATGTTTTTAGCAGTTAATATTATTATTATTTACCCCGCCCACATAATAATAATAATAATAATAATAATAATAATAATAATAATAATAATAATGATTTATTTGGACACCGGCCGTCTGGCTGCGTTTCCCCAGCCACTCTGGTCGGCTTCCAGCAGCATATACAAAAACCTAATTAAACATTATGCCATATTTTATCAGCTGAGTCAGTCAGTTGCCCTGCTGTTTTTGGTGTGTTTTAAATAGTTTTAATTCCATTAATGTTTAATAGTTGCTTTTTAAAAATGATCGCCCCAGTTCGTTCATTGCGTTTTTTCAGCTGTTCTCTTTATCTGTAAACTGCCTTGAGTCCCTCCCTGGTCAGGGAGAAAAGGCGAGGTACACATAAAAGTAGTCATCATAATGATCATTATGATCTGTAATACTAATAGAATAACAATGATATATAATGATAATAAAGGGTGGGTGGGAATGAAGATCTGGAAAAAAAGCTTCCACCCCGCCTGCTGTCGTTTTTTCCGAAGCGGCGCAGCAAAGCAGAAGCGCGCGCCCAGCCTGGTGGGCGGTGTTGGAGAGCGCGCAACGCCCGCCTCCCGCTCCGGAGTCACTCCCCTTTCCTTCCCCACCGGAGGAGAAGCGACGCTGCTTCCGGAGGCTGGGCCCATTCTGCCGGCGCAGGTTGCGCGGGAGAAACGGAGAGCTTGGGTTTTGGAGGGCTGGATCTCCGAGGGACGGGATCTCCGGCGCCGGGTGCGTCCTAGCGATGGCACAGGGAGCAGCTGCTGACTTTGGGTAAAGCGGATCGACAGAGGCGCAGGAGAGCGGCCCAAACCTCCAAGGAAAAAAAAGCAGAGGAGTAGCACCATCAGGTATAGAGTTTACGTCTCTCTCTCTCTCTCTCTCTCTCTCTCTCTCTCTCTCTCTCTCTCTCTCTCTCTCTCTCTCTCTCTCTCTCTCTCTCTCTCTCTCTCTCTCTCTGTGACTTCCCTTTTTCTCTTTCCATGCATAGCTGTCAAGTATTCCCTCTTCTCTCGAGGAAGCCTATTCAGCATAAGGGAATTTCCCTTAAAAAAAAGGGAGAACTTGACAGCTATGTTTCCATGGTTCATTTTGCACAACATAAATCCCTTGCACATTCTATATAAATGAAACCATTCACTATTCCATTGCTACATTCATCAAAACTTATCTACACTGTTGGATTCATCTTAGTGCTTTCAACGTTTTCAAATGTACACAATTCCCTCCCCCCATACAGTCAATCAAGGTTTCCTGATCTTTAAACGTATGCTCTTCTTGTTCTCTTATTCTGTAAAGTTAGGTCCGCAAGTTGTGTATATTCTGTCAACTTAAGTTGCCATTCTTTCGTTGGGACCTAGCTCGTTTTCCATTTTGGGCTAACAAAACACGAGTGGCAGTAGTGGCATGCATAAATAGCCTTTTTGGACACCTGGGAATTTCCATCTGAATTATCCCCAACAGAAAGGACTCTGGGTTTTTGTTTTTTGTTTGGAAAGGGGCTTTAAAACATTTTTTTCAGTTCATTATAAATTATTTCCCAATACTCTTTTACCCTCTTACAGGTCCACTGCATATCCAATCCATATTATTTATCCTGTTTCTGTCATCACTGCCACTATGCCTGCTTTTCGGCAGGTTGGGGAAAAGCAGCTTCCTCAAGAAGTCATTTTTATGGCCTGGTCTCCCAAGAGGGATTTGATCGCTCTTGCAAACAAAGTTGGAGAGGTAAGGTGGTCAAAGGGCACTATGGAGAGTAGCATGTAGCAGTGGTAAACTTTAAAAGTCTTGAGTCTGGTCTGAAACGAGTTAGTTTAAAAAATAGTTCTGTGAATCCTTTATAACGTAACACAAGATGGAACCAGATTTGTCAATTACGTGAGATGGCAATTACCAAGTGATTATCTTGGTGCTTTCTTATACCCTAACATGGCATCTACCATATGGGAGCAAGAATCATATTATTTTTTAAAATAATATGTCATAATAATAATAATAATTTATTATTTATACCCCTCCCATCTGGCTAGGTTTCCCCAGCCACTCTGGGTGGCTTCCAACAGAAATATTAAAATACACTAATTTCTTAAAGATTAAAAGCTTCCCTAAACATTAAAATATCTCCAGAGTTGTGAATATTTTTTTTTCATTTTAAGATTTTATTGGCATTTAATAAGTTATACGCTAGTCGAAGGAAATTAATGAAAAACTCATGCATGGAAATTAATGGAAAACTCATGATTGGAACAGGAACACACACACACATTTTTGAAATTTAAGTCTGCTTAAAAATGTTGGGGGGGGGCACATCCATAGAAAACCCACCAGAAAATTTATATGATATCTCAGTTGGTTGAAGAAAGTAAGTTTGTGATTAAAAGTTGGCATTTTGTTATCATAGTAAGGCTTTGTTTCAAAACAGTTCTGGAAACAAATATTGGGAAGGGCATGCTAATTTCTACATTCGTCTTTCAAACAAGTAGCTAACACTACTTCATGTTTTGAAAAACGGGGGCAAGAAAAGCCTAGTTGATTTTGTTACCCCCCCTTCATCCTATGCACTCCCAATTTTTTTTTTTAAAAATCTAATAAAAGCTATTGGACTGTACTTATCAGCTAGGATACATCAGGTCACATTTGACCGGGCAGTGGACAATTTCCTCTAGAGACTATAAGCTTTTCTGTGTGTGTTTCTGGGGGAAAGTTAATTGCAAAAACCTTATGTCCAAATCGGGTTTCTTATCTTTTTTAAACTGCATTTTCTTAAGATGTTTCATAAAATCACAGCCTCCTTTTGTACTCTGCTTTCTCTGTAGAGAGGAAGTCTGAATGTTTCTACCGTTCCTCTCAATGCCTTTTTTTAGGTTTTGCTTCACCGCCTTGCAAACTTTCAGCGATTGTGGAGTTTGCCACCGAGCGAAAGCACCGGGAAGGAAGTGACGGCCCTTGCGTGGAGGCCAGATGGCAAAAGTAATGTGCAACAAAAGGAGTATAGTTGATTAAATTTTAAATCGAAGGAACGTGTCATTAGTTCGCTCTCAAAAAGCTGACAGTGCTAACAATGAAAAGGGCAATCCTTTGACAATACAGCTCAGTTTGGCGTTTTACCAACACCAAGTGATGGCTTTGGTTTGCTCTCAACCATGGTTTGCTTCAACCATGGTTTGTTATGTCCATTGCTTTTCATCACTGACATGTATTGAAGAGGCGGTCTCTTGTGCATTGTGTATTTACCATTTCCCTGTTCCTTCTGTAGTTTTGGCTTTTGCGCTTGCGGATACTAAGCAAGTTATCTTGTGTGACGTAGAGAAACCAGAGAGCTTGCATTCTTTCTCAGTGGATGCTCCTATCACTTACATGCACTGGATGGAAGTGACAGAGGAAAGCAGGTAGGAATGAAGCACAGAATGATGGCCATTCATCTGGCAACTTCCGGTGCAAATCGCTTTCAGTTGCCAAACGGGGAAACATTTGCAAATCTACAAAAATTGAGAGCTTTCTTTAGCTTTCTGGGAAGTTTGGACTTCCTCCGTATTCCGCTGCATTATGATTATGTGTTTTATTATGGGTTTTAATATAAGTTACTTTTAATACTGGTTGGTATCTGATGAACTTGTATTTGGAGCAGAACTCGATTAACTTTTAAGTCCATTGATTTCAGTTGGTCTATTTTGAGTATGAATTAATTGGACATTATCCATTGTGTTGATACAATTGTCATACGATTTTCAATATAAACAGTTGGGATTTTTAAATGAAGATCAGTCTCCATCTGTGCCTAAAAAAGAAAGTTCAGTATTATGTCCTGTACTTAAAGGAAACCAAAATGCAATACCTAGAAATGAAGGGACTGTGTTTAAAAAAAACCATAGAAGCACATCTGTGCCGTGTGAAAGCTAACCCAGAACAAGAGACACTGCCTATTGTTACATGACTGGTGAAACTTCCACATTTTAAAATTTAACTTAACTACATAACTCCTGTGAAAGAACTGTATTTAAATACAGCTATTTTTAGAAGAAAAGCCAGACATTTTAGAATATGGCATTACTTTCCATCTGACTTTCCAACCTGTCATTTTTTTGTCATTTTAGTTTTGGCATAACCCAAAGAGTCTTTTTTTAAAAAAATCTTACTTTTCAGTGTCCTCACTTCCTTTTATAATGCTGAGGACGAGTCCAATCTTCTTCTTCCAAAACTACCAGCATTGCCGAAGAAGTAAGTATTGAGCTTTCCAGCTATGCTATCTGTGGGATGGGGGTGGGGGGGCCTTTCTGTTTAACAATTAAAAATATTCATTAAACAACCTTAAAATATCAATGACTTCCCTTCTTCTCTTTCCATGGCTCCTTTTGCATATCATGAATCCCTGCATATTTTACACAAACTAAACCGTTCAGTAGTCCATTATTACATCCATCAAAATTTATTTACCCTGTTGAATTTATCTTAATGTTGCCAATGTTTTCAAGTGTATACAATTCCCCCCCCCATATATTCAATAAACATTTTACAAATCTTCTTTAAACATACGTTCCTCTTGTTCTCTTATTCTGTAAAGTTAGGTCCGCAAGCTGCGCCTATTCCATCAGTTTAAGTTGCCATTCTTCTTTGGTTGGGACCTCGCTCATTTTCCATTTGGGGGCTAACGAAACACAGGCCGTAGTAGTGGCATATATAAATAGCCTTTTTTGACACCTGGGAATTTCCTTCTGAATTATCCCCAAAAGAAAGGACTCTGGGTTTTGTTTTTTGTTTTTTTGGAAAAGTACTTTAAAACATTCCCCCCCCCAATTCATTATGGATTCTTTCCCAATATTCTTTTATCCTTTTACAGGTCTACTACATAAGTTTTTGCAGGCCTAATGAAGCTTATCTTTTAATATATATTTGATTTTCTGAAGTTGATCCTGAAAGTTGTTACTCCAATGGTTTCTGTTGATACCATAAAGAGAGTATGTGACTTTGTTGCCAGGCATCTTCTACTTCTTTATGCTAATGCTAAAAATGTCTACTCAGAAGTAAACACCATTGAGTTATATGAAGGTTGCTTCCAAAGTAAGGGTGCAATCACTTCTGCGAAGACATGCGTATGGTTGTGCTTCTATGGTATATATGAATGTGTGATTCTTACTAAGAAGATATTAAAAAAATTCCTTCAGTAGCACCTTAAAGACCAACTAAGTTTATATTTTGGTATGAGCTTTCGTGTGCATGCACACTTCTTCAGATACACACGAAAGCTCATACCAAAATATAAACTTAGTTGGTCTTTAAGGTGCTACTGAAGGAATTTTTTTATTTTGCTTCGACTCAGACCAACACGGCTACCTACCTGTAACTAAGAAGATATTGAATGTGCTGACATTTCCCCTTTTTTTTAAACATAGCTACAGTACCACTGCAAAAATATTCAGGTGAGGCTCATTTTCTGTTTCTAGCTTTTCGTTTTTAGTTATGAGGACATAACATGTTTCGTTTTGTAACTGATATTTTAAAATACTACATTTCAGTGAAGAAAAGTCAGATGAGATTATGAAACTCATGGGAGATGTCAGGTAAAATTTTTTTTTTTATTCTAATTTGGTTTATGTACAACCAGCAGCCTTGAATCAGTTGCTTGGGAATTCTAAGAAGCGAAACACACACACACGCACCAACACAAAAAACATTTTGAAACATTCAACCCATCATCTTGATTCAGAATGGTGTCCTATTGTACCCACCTGTAGATGAAAACCTGTTTTTGATCTTGGGAACCATCATGCAAAATTTGGTTACAATAACTTAAGTTCTGTCCAAATGCACAGCGAACAAATTTCCAAATTATGTTGTTGATGCTGAGAATGAAAGAAGTTCTGGTTTCCTTTTTTAAAAAAGTTTTTATTTATACTTTTCAAATTTATACATTTGATTAATTTTACAATCATTTTAACATTTCAAAGTTTGACTTCCTTCCCCCTCTTCTTGCGGTTCCTTAAATTAATTTTTTAAATATCTTCTGCATATCCAAATTTATTTAATTGGCTCATTTAATTATCTACTTTAAATATAAACTCCTATGAAACTCTTATGAAACTGCAGATAATAATAATAATAATAATAATAATAATAATAATAATAATAATAATAATTTATTATTTATACCCCGCACATCTGGATGGGTTTCCCCAGCCACTCTCCCAATAGAATATTAAAAACACGATAAAACATCAGACATTACAAACTTCCCTAAACAGGGCTGCCTTCAGATGTCTTCTAAAAGTCAGATAGTTGCTTATTTCCTTGATAGCTGATGGAGGGGTGTTCCACAGGGCGGGCACCACCACTGAGAAGGCCCTTTGCCTGGTTCCCTGTAGCCTCACTTCCCGCAGTGAGGGAACCGCCAGGTTATTACAATAATCCTGCCAGTGTTTTTATCTGTTTGCAGTTTATCTGTAAATATTCAATAAACCCATTTCCATAAGTTTCTGTATCCATTCTTCCTTTGCTGGGACTTCTGCTTCTTTCCATTTGGGGGCGAGTAGCATGCTTGCTGCTGTCGTCACATACATGAATAAATTTCTATGCAATTCAGGTAGTTCTGTCCCTATAATAACAACAACAAGAAAGGAGACTTTAGAAGAAATTTCTCACCCTGGTGCTCTCCAGCTTGTGTTAATTCCCATTAACCGCAGCCAACACAGCAAATGGTAAGGGAGAATGCAGAAGACTACTTTACCCGGTTGATCAGCAGAGGGCAGCATTTAGCTATTTTGGCTCTGATGAGTTCCTGAAGTTGGGAATGAAAATATGAAAATATTAGAAGGGGCCTTCGGATTTGAATTTTTGCTCACTTTCCATCTTGCAAATCCTGCAAGTTGTGGTGATGTGCACTGACTTAAATGGCTTTAAAAGAGGGTTAGACAAATCAGCGGGGGGGGGGGGGGATCCATCAAGGGCAGCTTTTGTTTATTTATTTATTTATTAAAGATTTTATTGGTTTACAGAAACATGTGCAATGTCTCTCATAGCATTTTTACAAATCAACCCCAACCTCTCAACTCCAAAGGAACACAAGCAAGCAGCTTTTGTTTATTAAACAATAAGTTGCCTTACAGCTTCTCTCTGTCTCAACCTGAGCTTGGGGTAAAAGGCACACTAATAGGACATGTTGTTTTAGTGGGTGAAACTTAATTTTTGCAAATTTCTTCAGTCTTAAAAATATGTTTTGAGTGTAAAGAATTCAAATCTGCTATAATTTTTGCAACTGGACAACATTTAGCTTCGTAGGTCTACTGATTTTGGAAAACCAAAGAATTGTAATTTTACCTTCTGAAAATGTCAGGTAATGCTTAATAATAATAATAATAATAATAATAATAATAATAATTTTATGAAGACAGTGGTACCTCGGTTTAAGTACACAATTGGTTCTGGAAGTCTGTACTTAACCTGAAGCGTACTTAACCTGAATCGAACTTTCCCATTGAAAGTAATGTCCGTTCCAGACAGTCCGCGGAGTACAGTGGTACCTCGGGTTACGAACGTGATCCGTTCCGGGTCGCAGTTTGTAACCCGAAAAGTTTGTAACCCGAAAAGGGCCCAAACCGCCGTTTTGTGCATGCGCAAAGGCGCGCGGCGAAAATACTTCCGGGTTTGCGAAGTTCGTAACCCGGGTTGTTCGTAACCCGAGGTGTTCACAACCCGAGGTACGACTGTACTTAAACTGAAGCGTACGTAACCTGAAGTGAACTTTCCCATTGAAAGTAATGGAAAGTGGATTAATCTGTTCCAGATGGGTCCGCGGAGTACTCAACCTGAAGCGTACTTAACCCGAAGTATGAGTGTAATTGGTTCTGGAAGTCCGTACTTAACCTGAAGTGTACTTAACCTGAAGCGAACTTTCCCATTGAAAGTAATGGAAAGTGGATTAATCCGTTCCAGACGGGTCCACGGAGTACTTAAACTGAAAGTACTCAAACCGAAGTGTACTTAAACCGAGGTATGACTGTATAAATATTTTAAATAGATAAACAGGCAGGTGGAATCACTAATGTATAATGTATAAATTTTTCCTAATTTCCGTGTCCTGATTATCTCTCTTAAACTTTAGGCTGAATGCTCTGGTTCTTGGGGGCAATGCTGGGTTTATTGAGATCTACGCTTATGGGATGTACAAGATAGCTACAGTAACGGGGGTGAGTAGGTCTTGCAATTGCCACCACACTTCTGCAGAGCGTGGTTCCACAGCTTTCCAATAGATCTTCTCAGATAAACCCCACTCCTGAATGTTAAAACTCAGTCTTCTAAAGATGGAAGGAGAGAGTTGGCTCTCGAAAAACTGAACTGGGGAGCTTCTGCAGGCAAAGTAGATAATCTGCCGCTGAGCCACAACCCCCCTTCCCAAGACTGACAAGAATGTAACTTCTTTTCTTTTCACTGCATCCTTATACTGAAAAAAGGCTATATTTGTAGTGCTATTATGCAACATTTAAAGATTCCTCTCCACCGCACATACTCAGCATAGCTGCCAAGTCTCCCGTTTTACTTGGGAAACCCCCGTTTTTCCAGCTGAAAAAACTGGTTTTTTTGTTTTTCCCCGGTTTATTCTGGCGCGGCGGCCATTTTGGAACTGGGCGGGGCATGCTCAGAAGCGACTTTTGATGCTGCTCTGCCCAGTTCCAAAATGGCTGCAGCGCGACTTCTGGTGCGGCAGCCATTTTGGAACTGGGCAGAGCTGCATCAAAAGTCACTTCTGAGCATGCTCCGCCCAGTTCCAAAATGGCCGCCGCGCTACTTCCGGTATGCTACTTCCGGTCTGGTCCCTTATTTTTCAGAGAGGAACTTGGCAGGTATGATACTCAGTTGCTCTAAAGATATGAAATTCCCTCCCCAAAGTTATTTTTTCCTCCTAGGCTTCCACATCCCTACATGCACACATGGAAAAAGAAAACCCTAATCAAAACGTACTGCACTGTACAATTAAGACCAGCTTCTTTAATTAAAAAGTACACCTTTTTTTGCTCTCAGTGAGGTCTAACAGTATTTTAAACAGATTTTAGCAAATGCACATAAGAGCTGCAATCCTGTGCACTCAGAGATGTGCTTTTGAAACTGGGGAGGAAAAGAACTTTGCTGTTTTAATCGTATGAAACGTGAACTATTCCTCAATATTAAGAAAATTAGGTGTATAAATTGTGCATTGTTTTCTTGCAGGTGACTGGTTCCTGTCTCACTTTGTGCTTATCGAGTGACTTGAAATCACTGTCGGTTATCACAAAAGTAGAAGTTTCTCCAGAAAGTGAGCCAGAGATAACATACTTCCAAGTGAGTAAAACTGCAGGAGTACTTAGCAGTAATGTTTTGCTCTGGGTTGTTTTTTTTGGGGGTAAATCATCCTTGTCAGTTCCGTTCTACAGTGGATGTATTCGGAATGTTTCTGAGCAACTGTCTTAAAATTTGGGATGGCATTTCATAAGTTTCAGCGGCATTCCTTCCCCATCAAAAATAAAAGGCCTTTTTCTATTTTTGTCTCTGTTTTTGCCCTAATTTGTTTTTCCTCTCTTGTATTTAAAGTGTACCAGCTGTATTATATTATGCTATGATTTGTATTATATTATGATTTTTTCTTCTTCTTCTTCTTCTTTTTGTGTGTTTGACTATTTTGATATAATTTGTTTGGTGTATTCTTTGCTTTTGTTGTGTTTTGATGTATCATTTTAAGAAACTGAAATAAAGACTGTTTTAATTTAAATTTAATTTAAATAAAGACTGTTTACATTCTCAAAAAATAAAAAATAAAAAATAAAACATTTTCTTCCTGCTGTAGTTGGACACCAGTTTGCTCTCAAGCTATTTACCAGAAGTGACTCGAATGGCTAGAAAATTCACACACATTTCAACACTCTTGCAGGTACTGTATTAAAAGGCTCTGGCCCATTTTGCAGTCCCACTAGATTAAATCCACTTGGTTTAGCTTGTCTAGATTAAATTGATCCATCTTTGAGAAAATTAGACTGTTGTCCTAAGGATAAGTTTCATTGAACTACTTCCAAGTAAATGTAGTGAGGATCCGGCTGCCAGTGTGTTTTAACTCCGTTTTAACTTAATCTAGCATCGGAGGAAAGAAGGGTTTTTTTGTATGATAGTCATTGGTTTTATGCAGTTTTAAAATGCATTTATCTGGTTTTCATAGTGATGGTACTATGTAATTTTTAAATATTTTAATGAAAACCATGGATTAAGGTTGATTGAATTCAATTACTGTGGCAGATTTCTTTCTGCAAAATTGCATTTGTTTCCAGTACTATAGAAAAAGATAGCCATTTTGTCCTTTCTCTGTTTGTAAACAGTATATAAAGCTGTCACTGACATGCATGTGTGAAGCTTGGGAAGAAATACTGATGCAGATGGATTCACGGCTAACCAAATTTGTGCAGGTATTGTGAAAACTCTTCCAATTCAGGTGATCGTTATTTTAATACTGCTTCTCGTAATATTTTTTTCCCATGTGAAGAATAGGAACAGGTTATTGTCCCAGTTGCAGATGCTCTGTTCAAGACTAGGGGGTCCACTTATAAAAGTGATACCCTGTCCCCACACCTGGTCTACAGCAGGCATGTCCAACAGGTAGATCGTGATCTACTGGTAGATCACCGGATGTCTGTGGTAGATCACTGGTAGATGACCGGTTCCCCCCAAAGAAGCTCAACAACTTTGGCTTCCCTTAAAAAGGGGGGGGGGCTTTCCTCCTCCCTAAAAAAAATCTCAACAACTTTGACCTGAACCCCCCAAAATGGGGTAGATAACTGCCAGTTTTTAACTCTGTGCGTAGATCGCTGTCTCTTGGGAGTTGGCCACCCCTGGTCTAGACTAGAGGATGAGGAAGTTTTTTATGTTTGATGTTTTATCGTGTTTTTAATATTCTCTTGGGAGCCGCCCAGAGTGGCTGGGGAGACCCGGCCAGATGTACAGGGTATAAACAATAAATTATTGTTGCATATGGATAATTAAATAATAATCAGCATCATCTTCATTGCGGTCCAACGACCCATAAAATGGATTCAGAATAAAATACAGATTTGTACAGACAAACTCCCAGGGAAGGAAGACTGAAGGGTTATTTGTTTAGTCATGGGTATGTTGATCTTTGATTCATATAACTACTGGGAGAAACTTTGCCACGGCCACTGTGATATTATTGGACTTGTCGTCCAGAAGATATTTGGTATAGTAGGCTTCAGATTGAGGGACACAGGTGGCGCTGTGGTCTAAACCACAGAGCCTAGGGCTTGCTGATCAGAAGGTTGGCGGTTCAAATCCCCGCGACGGGATGAGCCCCCGTTGTCCAGTCCCAGCTCCTGCCAACCTAGCAGTTCAAAAGCACGTCAAAGTGCAAGTAGATAAATAGGTACCGCTCCGGTGGGAAGGTAAATGGCATTTCCGTGTGCTGCTCTGGTTCACCAGAAGCGGCTTAGTCATGCTGGCCACATGACCTGGAAGCTGTCTGCGGACAAACGCCGGCTCCGTCGGCACTTGTAGATTCCTAATTTTAAAATTGAATTTTAACATTGTATTTAATCTGCATTTTAATTGAATTATTTCTTTTATGCTTGCTTTGATATTCTTGTTGTTAGCCGCCCTGAGCCCGGTCTTGACTGGGAAGGGCGGGGTATAAATAAAATTATTATTATTATTATTATAGAGCGAGATGAGCACTGCAACCCCAGAGTCGTCCACGACTGGACCTAACGGTCAGGGGTACCTTTACCTTTTAGGCTTCAGATTGGCCCGGCCAATTTGCCAGTAGTGGTTTAATCAGTAGTTCCCAAGCTTGATCATATTGTCCACAATGCAATAAAATACGCCTCACATAGTTGACATCCTGAGAGCACACACAGATCCTATTTTTTAGGGATGCCTCTCAGTCTGCCATCCAGCACTTCTGATGGGAATACATTTAATCTGGCTTTGGTGAAAAGACGCCGATATGTTGGTACAGGCAAATTTCTAAGATATGCAGGTGTCTGAAAATGGAACCCATAGTGAATTCCTACTGCTTATGGGCCACAGATAACATGAGATTGAGATCAGAGTGGCTTTTCTAACCATAATTTTCATCCATGAGCTGGTAAACTCCTCATTGTTTAGGTATGGTAACCCCTTCCCTAGGCCAAAGACTGATAATTAAATGTGTTTGTACTGCCACCTTCAACCTGCAGGAAAAGAACACAACGACGTCCGTTCAAGACGAATTTATGCAGTTGCTCTTGTGGGGCAAAGCAAGGTACCGCACAGGAAGTTGTTTTTCATCAGAGCTGTGTACTGTGTTGCGCTCACAAGCAAAGTGAAATTTGTGTGTGGTGTTGTTGTTTTCCCCCCCTATACAGCCTTGAACTTCAGGCGCTGCTTATGAATCAGCTCACAGTAAAGGTACCGTATACTAGTGCATATGTTAAAATACCTTTATGGCTTTTGATTGACCTACACTGCTAAAAACAAAGTCTCTTCCAACAGGGCTTAAAAAAACTTGGCCAGTCCATGGAATCCTCTTATTCCAGTATTCAGAAGCTTGTCATCAGTCACTTGCAAAGGTAACATCCCCTGCTGTGTTGAGAGGGATACAAATAAAAATAGGAACTTATGTAACAGGGAAAACTCGAATACATTTGATGCTTAAGTCAGTTGAAATACCACCGCCACCTTCCTGTTCCACAGAAGGAAAATCACTAAAAGACTTCTCACTTGTGCAAGGAATCCTAGGTTGGGCTGAGTGTGAGTGATTACCAACATTAGCCATTTTCAGAGTAGACCCCTTGAAATCAGTGGATTTATTGATTTCACTGAGTCTACAGGAAGTGTTATTAACACTCATATATCACACTGTACGAGTAACAACCTAGTTACGCAGAACTTAAGCTTACTTATTTTATTTTTTACTTTTACCCCAGCAAAGCGTAACTCTGTGGAACTAACTGTCAAGGCAGCTAACAGCATAATAAAGCAACATTAAAATTAAAAGCAGTATGAAACCAAACATCTTTCTTTCTTTCTTATTTATTTATTTATTTTATTGGGTGTTATAAACAATAATAATGCTATACAAATAAGTATAGCAAGTTTTCTCATGTCAGGAGGAAGCGTGGACCAAACATCATATATCCTATATAATAAAGTCCCTGTGTCTCTGCGTCCAGATTCCGTGTGTCCCTGGGTTACTGCGCATGTGCCCCAGGGACACAGGGATTGGAGGCAGAGACAACCGCCGCTCCGAAGCCCCATCTCATGCTGGAGGTGCGCTGCGAGGCGGCGGGGGAGAGAAGCGCTCCCCCCCGCCGCCTTGCCATGCACTGCCTGCTGTCTGCCTGCTTGCCGTAGCCGAGGAAGTCGAAGCGGCAGCTGGCAATTCGGCTGGGGGACTGGCTTGGCGGTGGCGGGAAAAAGGGGAGGAATTCCTCCCCTTCTTCCTGCCACCGCCAAGCCAGTCCCGGAGCCGAAGTATGGCGTGGCGGGGTTTTTCACTGTTTGCCTCCCCCTGGGGGGAAGGCAAACGGCAAAAAGCCCCCGCTGCAGGGTTGCTGGCTCTGTGGGGTGGGGGGGGGAGAAGCAGAAGATCCGATCGGTCTTCGGCTTCTCCCTCCCCCCGCCCAACAGAGCCGGCATTTGGCTCTGTCAGGCGGGGGGAGGGAGAAGCAGAGGATCGGATTGCTTCTCCCTCCCCCCACCCGACAGAGCCGGCAACCCCGGGATCTGTGCTTTCTGTCAGCGGTGGGGGGGAGAGGAACGGAGAGAAAGGGCTGCTTTCTCTCCGTTCGTTCCTCTCCCCTCACTGCCGACAGAAAGGGCTGTTGGCGGCGGAGGGAGAGGAAGGAAGGAGGAGAAAGGGCTGCTTTCTCCTCCTTCGTTCCTGTCCCCCTGCCGCCGACAGCAAGGACAGGTCCCAGGGTTCGGAGAAGTGCTGCGCAAGCGCTTCTCCGAACCCTGGGATGTTCTAGCGTCCGTTATTGAACGGGCTGAATTACACTAGTAAACTATAAACCCTCTGTATTTTGCTTGGTTTCCATCAGTCTGTCAAATATTCCAGATTATTATTTTCGAATAATAATGCAATGTTGAGTGTGATGACAGCTACTTCATTGAAATGTTTCTGCTGTCTTGCTCTGATAGTGGCTCTGAGGCTTTGCTTTACCACCTCAGTGAACTGAAAGGAATGGCATTGTGGAAACAAAAGTATGAGCCTCTTGGATTGGACGCCACAGGAATAGAAGGTATATGTCATTAGCTTTCTGGCTAGCATGTTGATAGTCAACTCAGCTGATGTTAAATAACTGTTCTCTCTTTACAGAAGCTATTACTGCGGTGGGCTCCTTCATCCTTAAAGCAAATGAGTTGCTTCAGTACGTATTCATCTAGATTGTCGGGTGCAAAGCATTTTTAGACTTCGGTTTCCTGTTTAAATGTTGGGAACAACAGTTTGTTGCTGTCCAAAATACAACTTAGTCATCACCTTTCTCTGATGATCCTGACCAATATTTTGCTGTAAATATTACTGATACAGTGCAAAAGCAGCATTATGAATTTTCAGAAGCACTGTACCAGACTTTAAGTTAAGCGCAAGTCTGCTAGCCAGAAGAGGTTAGGAATTGCACAGGTACATGGAATTCCAGGTTGGCAGAGGAAGGATGGAATACTCTATCCCTTCTCTCTGGACAGATGCAAAATCCTGGACCTGATAACTGTTGCGTAAAAATGAAGATTTCAGCAAGAAGTCTGCTAGAAGAGGGAAAGACCCCTCCTCTCTCTATAGAAGTGGAACAGACTAGCAAAAAGGTTGCAAGCTAGTAACATTTGATGAACAAATTTTAAGGTTGCATTATATTAATGATATTGCAGTGATGACGTACCTTTCAGGTGTGGAACTGCTCGCATGGAAGGGAATTGCAACGAGGGAGGTGGGCTTTAGAAACAGTTAGGGCAGCATTTTGAAAAGGTTTTAATGCCCTTTCTATTCTTTCTCTCTACAGGGTTATAGACAGCAGTATGAAGAACTTCAAAGCCTTTTTCCGGTGGCTATATGTAGGTGAGGAAAAAATAGTGCTAATGATATAAACCAGGCTTTGATTTCATGAAGCGTAACTGAAAAATGGAAACCTAGGCAAATGAAGGGGCAGGGCTAAATCTTATTAGCTTATTAGCCACCGGGGAGCATGGTTAGTTCTGCGGTAATAGGTTGAGTAAGGGGACATGGGTGGTGCTGTGGTCTAAACCACTGAGCCTCTTGGGTTTGCCGATTGGAAAGTCGGCGGGTCGAATCCCCGCGATGGGCTCCCGTTGCTCTGCCCCAACTCCTGCCAACCTAGCAGATTGAAAGCACACCAGTGCAAGTAGATAAATAGGGACTGCTGCGGTGGGAAAGTAAATGCCGTTTCCGTGCGCTCTGACTTCCATCATGGTGCACCAGAAGTGGTTTATAATAATAATACAATAATAATTTATTATTTATACCCCACCCATCTGGCTGGGTTTCCCCAGCCACTCTGGGCGGCTTTCAACAGAAAAATGAAATAAAATAATCTATTAAACATTAAAAGCCTCCCTAAACAGGGCTGCCTTCAGATGTCTTCTAAAAATCTGGTAGCTGTTTTCCTTTTTGACATCTGATGGGAAGGCGTTCCACAGGGCGGGCGCCACCACCGAGAAGACCCTCTGCCTGGTTCCCTGCAACTTGGCTCCTCGCAATGAGGGAACCGCCAGAAGGCCCTCGGTGCTGGACCTCAGTGTCCGGGCAGAACGATGGGGGTGGAGATGCTCCTTCAGGTATACTGGACCGAGGCCATTTAGGGCTTTAAAGGTCAGCACCAACACTTTGAACTGTGCTCGGAAACGTACTGGGAGCCAATGTAGATCTTTCAAGACCAGTGTTATGTGGTCTTGGCGGCCGCTCCCAGTCACCAGTCTAGTCCCGGAAAGCTGTCTGTGGACAAACGCCGGCTCCCTCGGCCTGAAAGCGAGATGAGCGCCACAACCGCATAGTTGTTTTTGACTGGACTTGTCCTTTACTGGACAAGTCTTTAAATTTTTTTCTCCTCAGAAATGAAAGGAAGCCACCCAACCTATTTAAAAGGTAAATGGGTTGGGTAGCTGCCTTTCATTTCTGAGGAGAAAAATGTAGAGACTTATCCATGTGGAGTCACCTAGTTCCCACCAACAGGGACATCATGAAATAGGAAATACCATTCATTTCCTTTCTGAAGACAGGGCTGTTGAGGGGAAGCCATGGTCTCCCAGTGTTTCTTTCCTGCACCCAGAAGGGCTGGATTTTCAAGAAGAAGGACAAGTGGAACAGAGAAAAGGAGGGGGGGCAGAACAATCTTAAGTTTTCCACTTGGAGTGAGGGGGTTTAGGGGAGAGCAAGTTACTGTCCATTTCCTCCTCCCAGAGCTGGCAACGTTGATAGGCCTTTTGAGTTTTAAATATTAATGTTAATAATAATAATTTATTTATTATTTATACCCTGCCCATCTGGCTGGGTTTCCTCAGCCACTCTGGGCGGCTTCCAACAGAATATTAAAATCCAATAATCTATTAAACATTAAAAGCTTCCCCAAACAGGGCTGCCTTCAGATGTCTCCTAAAAGTCTGGTAGTTGTTTTTCTCTTTGACATCTGATGGGAGGGCGTTTTACAGGGCGGGTGCCACAACCGAGAAGGCCCTCTGCCTGGTTCCCTGTAACTTGGCTTTTCGCAGCGAGGGAACTGCCAGAAGGCCCTCGGCACTGGACCTCAGTGTCCGGGCAGAACGATGGAGGTGGAGACGCTCCTTCAGGTATACTGGACCAAGGCCGTTTAGGGCTTTAAAGGTCCCTGAGCAGGTAGTCCTTTGTATTTTACACAAAGAGATGCAGAAAAATAGAACCATGGCATGTTGTTGCTGCTGCCGTTGTGGAATTTTCAAGCGGGCATAATTATTATGTTTGATCATTGCTGTATTTTGGTGAAATCTTCTCTGTTTCGGAAGCGAGGGCAGTGGAATGGAATTTATTATTATTTAATTATTATTATTTTTAAATTTTCTAGCCATGCTGAGGATGTCAGAAGATCATGTCCCTCCAGAGCTGAACAAGGTAATATTTCTGTGCTCCGTCATGTATGTTCCATTTCCTACATGTATTTAAAGGCAATACCATAACACCCTATCAAATTAGAAATGTACAACAACAACAACAAAAAAGGCAATCCAATGATCTCTAGCCCCCTTAACTAAATTAAATATCGACAAAGAATAAAATTGACATGGTTGCTCAGAGTATTATCGACATTTTGATGTTAATTAGGGTTGTGCTTTCTTGTTTGATCTGCTTCTGTATTATTGTTTTGTATTCAGTAATTTTCATGTTCTTTTAAAGAGAGAGGTTTTAATTTGGATGCTCCTGCTTGCAGAATTTTGGCAGCTGATTTTTAAAATGTGAATTCAGAGTTTTCTCTCTTGTTTCTCAAAGATGACTCAGAAAGATATCACTTTTGTTGCCGATTTTCTTACTGAACATTTCAATGAGGTAAGGTGTTTTTTTAAAAAATCTGACTGGGTACCGTGAGTAATTTATTACATTTGCACATGATCTAGCTGGCTTGGAGGGTTTGTTCTTTCATTATTTTTTTATAAACATTTTTTTAAAAAAATTCCAATTACAAACCAATTATATCACATCAATTATTTCAAATTATACAAATACAATCAATTAAACCGAATATTATGCCAAATCGTACAATTTTTTGACTTCCCATGCTTCGGAGTCTGGGGATTCTTAATAACGTTTCACCCTGCCATCCTAGTTCTAATGTCCAAATCCTCCTCGTAATCCATTCTATTACCGATCTTTTCCCATCAAATCCTCTAGGTTTGTTCTTTCAAGTGAAAGCAAACAGATGCATCTGTTCAGGTCAGCAAAGGAGATTTGAATTTAGAAAACAGATTTCTGCTCATACATTTGAAAGGAGAAAGAAACACACATTTGGGTTATTGTGATTTATTTATAAACCACCCTTCCTCCAAAGACCTCAGGGTGGTCTATAACACTATATAAAAATAACTATAAAACATCTTTTTTTAAAAAAATAAAACTTGATAGTAATACAAATTAATGACAGAGAACATTTCAGACTCAAAACAGGTAAAACTATAGTGGCTCAGCTTTCCCCACAGCTTGGGGAAATAAATGTGCTTTTAAAAAGAATCAAAAAGACTTAAGATACTGCAAGATTCATATCCACGGTACTGGAAAAAAAATCTATAAAATGTTATTATACAAATAGTTCTTAACACCTCATAGATTAAGTCAAATATAATTAGCAGTACCGAGTAAATGTTGAAGACAGAATACAACCCCCCTCCCCTTTTTAGGATAATTTGTAATTTCAGCACAGAAATAATTGGATAACCCAATGTGCCATTATTCAGTTATTGTAAGAACCCAGTACGGGAAGAGGACTTGGAAGTAACATTACATTTACTTTCTGCTGTCAGAGTACTTCTTGCAAAAGCTTGAACACAAATGCAACCCTTTTAGTTTCAGAATGGATTGGGGAAATGGGGGTGCCTGGAATAATGACCGAATTGATGTACTATAGCAGAGAAAGTCATGAACAGATAGAGCAATGGTCTTTATTTTATTTTGGAATGATAACATCCCAGGGCAACATTTATCCATGTAATCTATATAGTATAAAGTTGCTATATGTATTATTTCTCAAATATATACACGTGTGTGTTTGTGTGTTTCTGTTATCTTAACAAGAATAATCTCCTGTATTTTTAAAAGGGCACCTAAAAGACAGTACTGAGGGGGCCAATCATACCTCCAGCAAGAGGGAGTTCAATAATTTGGGTGCCACTGTGGAGAAGGCTCTGCCCTATTTCACCACCAACCGCAGAGCTCAAGGCCTGGGGGTATTGGAAGCTAACTTGCCTCTTTCTGATACATATCCGAATGAGGCTGTGATATAATTTACTGTGGGACCCTGGGAGTTGGCTGTCTAAATAATTCTTCATGTTTCCACTTAAATAAAATAAAATAAAATATACATTCCATTCCATGTTTGTTTGTTTTTTTAGGCACCTGAGCTCTACAATCGTAAAGGGAAATACTTTAATGTAGAAAGAGTTGGTCAGGTAATGAATCGAGTCTCTTTGTTAACAGGCCCGGCTCTAGGGGTAGTCTCGGGGGCGCGGGGCTGGTAGGAGGGCGCTGTGCGGCAAAGCCGTGCTGCGCGCCGCACCGGCCCACCAGGGAGGGGGCGCCGGAACGATCTCCGTGCCACGGCTCCAGGGCGCCCAAACGGCTTGAGACGGCCCTGTTTGTTAAGACAGGGAGATGGACAAATGCTGAAGGATGGATCTTTTGCAGGTCGGCACTAACGGCAGGGCTAGCCTATCGTCCTGTAAAGCCACATTCAGCATTCTGGAATCCGTTTAATCAAATCAGGTGGATTTATGTGAATGAACGTGCTTCGCTGGCAAGTTTTCCCACTGGCAAGCAGGAGGGAGGGGGAGTTAATCCCCCTCCCCCCAAGATTTACAGTGACGTTCTATAAATGTCTACTCAAAAGTATGTGTCACAGAACTCAATGAGGCTTACTTATGAGTAGACACTTGCAGAATTTTTCTGTACATACCCTGGTAAATTTAAAAGTTGTTTTGAGAGAACAGTAGTCCGTCCCGTCCCGTCCCCCATATTTTTTTAAAAAAGCATATCCTATGTCAAAGTTCATGAATACAAAATTATACATAAGCACTTCCATTTACTCTGGATTCTTCAAGATGGAGAGCGACCAAATTGCTAATTTAATTAACTCCTCGCAATCACGAGAGTCTAGTTGTAGGTGATAGTTTCATAGAGCAAAGGTTTATAACAGTGTCTGATAAAACTATTCCACTCTCCCTAGATAACAGGTTATTTTGAGTAAACTGATTACCGGAAAATAAAACACATTGTAAAGCTCTAAGAAAAAGGTCACAAAACTTTCTTTAGTAGGTCGGAACTTCTGGTCATATTTTCCCAACATTGTTGAGATATAAACTTGTTTGTCTTGTCTTGCTCTCCAGTATTTGAAAGATGAGGACGATGACCTCGTGTCCCCACCTAACACAGAAGGAAACCAGTGGTTTAACTTCCTCCAAAATAGCAACCACCTTAAAGGTACTTCATTCTCTTATTACCAGATGAGGCTGCAAGCATTCACACACAGTTGTTTAATATAACACAGTATAGATTTAGCAATCTATGCTTACCTTCCAAGTTCCGGACTGCAGAATCCGGGACCGGCAGCCGTGTGACACCGGAAGTTGCGTCGACGTAACTTCCGGTGTCTCTTTGCCCTTCTATGGGCACCAAAAATGGCCACCACCGGCTTCAAAAGTAGCTTCTACGCATGACCGGAAGTGCATCGACGCAACTTCCGGTGTCGGGGTGCCCATCTATGGGCACAAAAATGGCCGCCGCCGACACCGGAAGTCGCATCTACGCACTTCTGGTCATGCGTAGATGCGACTTTTGAAGCTGGCGGCAGCCATTTTTTGTGCCCATAAAAGGGCAAATCAGAAAGAAAAAAATGGCCGCCGGCAGGAGAAAATAACAGAGAAAAACGGGAGACGAAGTGATACGGGGGACCACCGGGAAAAGGTAAGTAAAAACGGGGGTTTCCCGGGGGAAACGGGAGACTTGGCAGCTTGAATCTATATTGTTCTTGGCAGCTATGAATCTATATTGTGAGTGAGTCTGTTTGTTCAAAAGAGGAAGGCAGTTGAGGTGGAACTGCCAAACGAAATCACCCAGTCCTTCCATTCAAACATTTCATTCAGTCTTGGTAATATAATCTCAGGTTGCTTTTTCATAAATAACTGATTTCTTTGGATGAAATTGTGACATTTGAATGCGAATTTCATTTCCACCAGTTGGATGTGTCCAGTACAGACACAACCTTAAGAAGTATGCTGTACCAAAATATTTTCCTTTCGGAACCCAGTTTTTGACAGCCTGTTTCCACAGTGCAGTGTTACCTTGGAATTCGAACGCAATCCGCTCCGGAAGTCTACTCAACTTCCAAAATGTCCGGAAACCAAAGCACAGCTTCCGATTGGCTGCAGGAAGCTCCTGCAGCCAATCGGAAGCTGCGGGAGCCCCATCAGACATTCGGCTTCCAAAAACAGTTTGCAAACCGGGTTCCAGTCATTTCCGGGTTCCAGAACTAAACTGCTCGAAAACCAAGATTCCTTATTGCTTGGGTAGCGAAGGAAAGAACTTCAGTTTATGCATGTATCTTAGAAGGTTTCGTAGTGTTTATAATTAATTTATTTCTGCTCTCTGTATACCACTTAATCTAAGCCTCCTATGTATATTTTGCTCTAGGAGGCTTAGTTCGGTCAGAATCCAGTATACTTTTCCAGAATTAACACTAAATACATTGCTTCTCTTAAATGAGCCACCATAGTTGCTAGATGGCCATGGAAATTTGTGTCCTGGCTTTTAAGACTTATCTACCCTTGTACTATCGAAACCAAAGGGGCGCACTGGTTGCCAGTCTCCCCACCCCCTCCCAAGTCTCCTACCCCACCAATCAGTTGTTAATAATTGTTTCCCATCCCCCAGTGTCCATATGGTCAGAATAATTAAGTTACACTACATTGCAAGATTGTTGTAGAACCCTCAGTCCTGCCTCCGAATATTAAAGGTTCCGAAAGTCACCAGACAAACCACCCTTGTCAAAGCTGCACAAACATAATATAATAATAATAATTATTATTTTTACCCCACTTCCCCAGCCACTCTGGGCGGCTCCCAACAGAATATTAAAAACACGATAAAACATCAAACATTGAAAACTTCCCTAAACAGGGTTGCCTTCAGATGCCTTCTAAAAGTCACATAGTTGTTTATTTTCTTACATCTGATGGGAGGGCGTTCCACAGGGCTGGTGCCACTACCGAGAAGGCCCCACCGAGAAGGCCCTACAATATGCAGGTAGTAATGGTGGACTTACTTAAACTGGGGGAGCAATTTTTTTAAAAAAAGGTTTTTTAAAAGCGTGTTTTTTTCACATGAGACAAGACCTGAATTGAAGTGTGAATTGTATCTTTTGAGTTTCCATTTTGTCTGGAGGTGGGCAGAACACACTGCTTCCCACTCGTAGTAATTATGACCGGTGTCCTAGATTTCTCTCTCGCTTGATGTGAGCCGCTGTCAAACTGGCCCTCTGGGAGTTGAAGGGCAAATGGGATCAGGAATAAATGCCATTACCAAACAGTGGTACTGTCTAGGCATGTTCTTCTCTGAGCTCATAGCCTAAAAACCAAACTGAAAGAGGCTTTGATCCACAGGCTGTATGTTTGCCTAAATGGGAGTGAATTGGGGGAACAGCGTTTCTGTTCACAGGTCCATCTAACTTCATCCAAACGTAATTCATTTGCCTCTTTATTTCCAGAAAGCCCGTTGCTGTTTCCATACTACCCTCAGAAGTCCTTGCATTTTGTCAAAAGGCAGATGGAGGGAATTATCGACCAGTGCCTACGAAAGCCGGCTGTGAGTATTTGGTTGTTGGTCAGGTTTGAGTTTTGGCAAGCAACGCCGTTGTTCTCATCTGTTTTTAAAAGCAGGTTGCAAGAATGAAGTTGCCCTCTGCGGAATCCAGCCGTTGGCCAAAACGCCAGAGTTGCAGGCGGTTGCTTGCCTACACCCTGTTTCCTGCTAAATAGACTTGCTGGGGTTCAAACCCCCCAGATTTGTTGCATTAATAGATTCCCTCCCCCTAAAAATAAAAAGCAGTATAGAAATGAAATTATTATTAATAATAACATTCTGTATTTTGAGTGAGAGAGTCTGAAGTCTCTTCTTCATGACCCAGAATTATAGAGTAATAATGTTAAGTCCTCCACAAATTATGGTTTAATGGAGATGGGGTTTTAACTTGGGTGGGTGTTGGTTATTTGGGGTTGGGTGGTTATTAATTGTTATATGTCATTTTGTATTTTTATTTTATAAGGCTGATTAATACTCTACAGCCATTTAAATATGCTTGTGGGCTGGATCTGGGCAAATGATTCCATTCTTCTTATGCACGTGAAAGAAGGACGAGATTCAGATAGCAAAACCACTAGAATTCACAGCATTGCATAAACTTGAAACCTCCCTTTCTTCTTGTTGTTGTTACCTAGATTGTGTGCCTGTGGGCAGTCAGCTTCCGTTGTGTAGCTCTGATAGTTTTGAATGCTAGAATAATAATCCCACAGGACTTAAAATGTACAGGGGTCCTATCTGCTGTCGCATTCACAGGCCTCGGCCAAATTTGCTCTCTCCATGTCGGTGGGTGTGTTGCTGCAACTAATTTCTCCCTACTGCTTTAATGCTTTTTGTCCTTCTCTCTAGGATGTGGTTGGAAAATCCGTGCACGAGGCGTTTTGTATGCCTTTATACAAAGCATCCAAAAGGTAGGGCTTTTGCAATAAGGAATAGATTTTTCCAAGTTTGACTTAGAAATGTTGGAAGTGCTGGAGTATTGCTTCTGAGTTTACCAGCCACGTCGTCTTCCAAGATTCTCTGTTCCATTCTCTGTTTCCTCCCATCAGTAAGTCACCATTCTGTACCCACTGAGCATGCTCAGTCTTCATGGGACTGTTTGTGGGGTTGGTAGTCACCCTATTCAATATTTTTCTGAAGAAGTGGGGTTTTTATTGTTTTTTTGGTATTACAAACCTAATGTTGTGTTAACCTAATAACTCTCTCTTGTGTTAACCTAATAACTCTCTCTTGCCCATGCTGGTCACATGAGGACGTACTCTGAGAATGAATCTGCTCTTCGCATATAGGATTTGCATATCATGCTATGTAAAATATGTTTTTAATGTTGTGCACCGCCCTCGGATAAAGGGTGGTATACATATTAAATAATAAATATTCTTCTCATGTTCTTATTTCTTTCTTTTCCACTTTAGTGAGGACCCAGCATCTCAGCTCTTCAAGTTGCCCTTTTTGTGAGCATGTAACTATTTTTCTACATTCTATTCACCAGGTGTTACGGTTTATTTTTTACTTACGGGTATTCAAATTCATTGCAGGTGGAATGATAAATCATCCAATTTGCATTACGTTTTGTTCACGATGTTAGAAAGCTCCATTTCTAAAATATACATATTGAGGAGGCATACAGACATTTCAAGGTATGATGGAATAAAAGGTGTATTTTAAGCTTTCTGTTGGACTTGTTTTAATTTTATTTTTTTGTTTACATCTAGAGGTAGTTCTGCAAAGCCACTTTCATTGCACAGCACAGGCCTAGATAACAGTTTCATTGATTGATTTAGCTGTGCATTTTCACGTATCATGTAATGTCTGTGTAAAATGCCAAAGATTTGGTTCACATGGTAACTTTTCCCACCCTTAGGTCTGCTGATAATGGGCTCCTCGCTGTTGATTTTGGAAATTTTCTAAACAGCAGTATTAATGAAAATTCAGGAACCAGGTTGGTATATCTAAAAATGCCTAACTTTCAAAAGCTAGCCAGATAGTAACTTCACCAAATTATACAGTGGTACCTTGGTTCTCAAACTTAATCCATTCCGGAAGTCTGTTCCAAAACCAAAGCGTTCCAAAACCAAGGCGCACTTTCCCATAAAAAGTATGGTAATGCAAAACGAATTAATCCGTTCCAGACTTTTAAAAACAACCCCTAAAACAGCAATTAAACATGAATTTTACTATCTAACGAGACCATTGATCCATAAAATGAAAGCAATAATCAATGTACTGTACTATAAAATAAATAACACAGTATTGTAAATGATAAAAATGAAAATTTAAATTTTTTCTTCCCAGCACTGATGATAGTCATTGTTTGGATAGGGGGCTTTTATCCATTTCCGCAGTCACACAATCAATCAATCAGTAGCTGAACTGGGTTCCGCACAGTCACAAAAACAAATTAACTGAAAAAGCCTCAAAAACAAAAACTCAAAATAAATAGGAAAAACAAAAACGCTAAACTTAATCCTTTTGACTTCTGAAATGTTTGAAAATCAAGGCACAGCTTCTGATTGGTGCAGGCCCCCCAGAAACAATTGCCAACAACTGCATTGGACGTTCGGCTTCCAAAAATCGTTTGAAAACCGGAACACTTACTTCCGGGTTTTCAGAGTTTGAAAATCAAGGCATTTGAGAACCAAGGTACCACTGTAACTTGATTAGGCATATAAAGCCCCTTGATTCTAGAAACGAAGGATGGCAGATTTTAGGGAATAATAAATGTTTCGTTCTGAGCTGCTTGCAAACGTTTGTTCTGATGTAGGCCACATTGACATGCCATAGTAATTCATAAGCAGTGGCTTACCATACATAGGCGAACCACACATGTTTTGCTCATCTTCCCTAGCACTGGGAGGAAACAAACCACAATCCTTGGCTTAATGTTACCTAAATTGTGTCACGCAAACCAGAAGAATCATCGTATCGTGGAACTGTAGAGTTGAAAGGAACCCCAAGGGTGATCTAGTTCAAATCTCTGCAACACAGGAATCTTTTGCCCAATATGGGACTGGAACCCGTGATCCTGAGATTAAGAGGCTCCTGCTGTACCTCCTGAACTATCCCGCATCTGCCCTTGGCTACAGAAAGTGGGTTGTTGGAGGCGAAACAAACCGCAGTCTCTGCCTTGTGATGGCCAGAGATCATGATGCTATAGCGAAATATCCAATAAAACAGCAGGAAGACTTTACAGTATTGCAACAAAATACATTTCCGCACTGAATGTTTTTCTTGGTGCGCATAACTTCCTTGACCACAACTAGAATGCTTTCACCTTATCTTCCTTATAGTTGTTACAGTTGCCTTGATGCCCATTTCTATGACGATGAAACGATCACGGTAATCCTCGCGGAGAATTCAGAGCAAGAGGGAAAGGAGAGGATTCTGGCCCAGTTGCCGTTATCATCCGTATATACCGAGGAAAACCAGGGATTGGAATTCAGATGGAATTCTGCTCAAAGGTACGGATTGGATTTCCAGATTTTATCTTAATCCCTTTGCTCTGTTTCCTGGGCCTCTTCTTTTTTGGTAGCCAAGCGTTAAGAAGGATGCAGGCTATTAGAAGTGGCTGAACTGAAACGACTGTACATTCCCAAGTAAATGGCAAAATGTTGTTCCTCTTAGGTCAAGCACAGCTCTGATTTTCCTAAATGCCCTTGTAGGTAGTTCTTTAAGCAGCTTCCTTGTACATACCATATTTTTCCGTGTATAAGACTCTCCCATGTATAAGACGCCCCCTATTTTTAGGGACACGAATTTAAGAAAACAGGGGAGATTGCCCCGTGTATAAGACGACCCACAGTTTTTCACATAATTTTAAAGTAGAAAACAACAACAACCTAGTCTTATACACAGAAAAGTACGGTAACTTGCCACTACAGTAGTACCTCGGTTTATGAACACAATTGGTTCCGGAAGTCTGTTCATAAACTGAAGCGTTCATAAACTGAAGCGAACTTTCCCATTGAAAGTAATGGAAAGTGAATTAATCCGTTCCACATGGGTCTGCGGCGTTTGTAAACCGAAAATTCGTAAACCGAGGTGTTCATAAACCGAGGTTCCACTGTATTGGGGCAATATCCAACTAACTCATTCCGTCGGTGCAAGGATTTTCATTAGTGCAACAGAACTTTCTATCCTCTAAATCTATTCTGGGGTCCGTCCTTCCCCCAGCACTCTGGAGCAGATTTGAAGGGGTTGTGGGGGTGGATTTCTGTTGCACAAGCGGAAATTCTTGTGTTGATGGAATGTGTTAGTTGCATGCGTGCCCATTGTCTCAGGTAGACTATTTTGCGAAACCTGAGATTTAGTGTTGAACATGTGCTGAGAAGGGGACGACAGAGGACGAGGTGGTTGGACAGTGTTGTCGAAGCTACCATCATGAGTTTGACCAAACTGCGGGAGGCAGTAGAAGACAGGAGTGCCTGGCGTGCTCTGGTCCACGGAGTCACGAAGAGTCGGACACGACCAAACGACTAAACAACAACAATGTGCTGAAAATATAGCTGGTGATGTGTACATGCATAATTCTGCAACATTTCCACACTCCTGCTAGCAGTGTTGAGAGATTTGGCAACATAAGCAGAGCTGAGCATACGTGAGAACATAAAATATGTACCAGCCCAACTTACCCAATCATTGTAAAAAGATAACTGAGGTTCATTTCACTTTGAAAATTCTAAGCACTGTATAAATGATAACTGCTATTACGTTAAGGGGCCTGTTTCTCATCCATTAGTATATTGTTGCCCCTTACATTTTATTTTTAGCTTCTTTCAAATGCATGCAGTGAAAACAGGGTCTTAAGAGGTGGTTTGGGCAAAAATGGCAGAGGAGGAAATTCAGTGACCAAGGGGTGTGTGATGAAATCTAGGTTACACACTAAAGCAGGCACCCCCAACCTTCAGCCCTCCAGATGTTTTGGACTACAATTCCCATCATCCCCGACCACTGGTCCTGTTAGCTAGGGATCATGGGAGTTGTAGGCCAAAACATCTGGAGGGCTGCAGGTTGGGGATGCCTGGAGTGAAGTTTCAAATTTCCCTTTGGAGTTAAAAACGAATTGTAGTCTTAGCCTCTTTCTTCCCTGGTCTTAACTAGATTGGATATGCAATGTGAGGACATTCCTACACAGCCTGTCACCATCGAGGGTCAGTGGAGGGTGTTAGAGAACATGAAAGCCCAGTATGTTGCTGTAAATGGCATCCGAAAAGTTTCTTGTGTGGTGAGTATCCCATGGACAGATTTTGCATATGGCACAGTGACAGGATGGAGCGCTGTATGTTCAACCAGTAATAAGCACGACTGTGTTCACTGGGAGTCGTTCTCAAGTCATTTTGTATAGGACTGCAGGCCTTGTTTTTCTGGGGTCATGAGTGAAGATATTGGACTCCTCCCTCAGCAATCAAGAGCATTAATCTATATAGAAAAAATAGTTCAGTTATCCTCTCTATTGGTACAGGAACAGTATTCTGCTGTAATGAAGGTGTGGGGAACAAAACGTCTTGGCTATTGGCTATTGCTCTGCAAATGCTTTTTTAAATAATAATAATTTATACCCTGCCCTCCCCTGTCAAGACCGGGCTCAGGGCGGCTGACACCAATAAAATTACAATAAAATGTAAAAGAAGGAAAAACAATTAATTAAAATACGAATTAAGATATAGTTTAAAATTTAAAAATTTAAAATGCAGCCTCGTGTTAAAGTAGCCCATAAAACGAAACCATAAGGGGGGGGGGAACTTAGGGGTCAGACTGAGTCCAACCCAAAGGCCAGGCAGAACAGCTCTGCTCTTGCAGGCCCTGCGGAAAGATGTCAAATCCCGCAAGGCCCTGGTCTCATGTGACAGAGCGTTCCACCAAGTGAAGGCTAGCACTGAAAAGGCCCTGGCCCTAGTTGAGACTAACCTAACCATTTTATGGCTTGGAATCTCCAAAGTGCTATTATTTGTGGACCTTAAGGTCCTCCGTGGGGCATACCAGGAGAGGCGGTCCCGTAGGTACGAGGGTCCTTCAATGTAGGTTATAGTGATGCATTTCTTTAATTTTGAAGTTTTATGATAATTGTACTACATTTTTTAATCAGAAATTGTTACAGTTTTCACAACACAATAAAATTATATCTAGAACAAATGAAATGAAAAGGAAGAAAGAGAAACAACAGAAGAAAAGAGGAAGCAAGAAAAGAAAGGAGAAATAGACAATAGATATAAACACATACCATAATAATATACAGTGGTACCTCGGTTTTCAAGCGTCTCTGAAGCCGAATGTTTCGGTTTTTGAACACCGAAAACCCGGAAGTAATTGCTTCCGTTTTTGAATGCTTTTCAGAAGTCGAACAGCTTCCACTGAGTCCCGTCCCCCCATTTTCCCCATTGAAATTTGCACCTCGGTTTTCAAACAGTCTTCTGGAACAGATTGCATTTGAAAACCGAGGTACCACTGTATCTATATATCCCTCTATTCTAATTCTAGCCTAATCTTCAATCCACATGCAAAGAAGTGAGTCTCCCCAGCACCCACCTGGAAAGTTTTCCTCAGTTTCACACCCTGAGAAAAACCCACTCCTGCCTCCCTCCCTCCCTCACAGGCCGCCACTTATATGTACGTAACATATTTTATGCAAATTACATTAATAGAACAATATCAGAAAATAACAATCATAAGAAAGAGAAAAGGAAAAAAGGAAAAACAGATAAAAAGATAAAAAGATAAAAAGAAACTTTCACTTTCCTGTCTGCCAATCTTTTGTATATCAATTTTTTTAAAAATAAGATTTTTATTGAAGTACGAGAATTATAGTACATACATTATATTCTCTCCTTCCAATTTTTAATTTCCCGTACCATTTTTCCTTTCCCTTCCCACCCCCTCCCCCACCCATAATCCATTGGAAGGGTTCAAACAGTTGTCCTCAGCCACGGGCACAATCTTTAATTTCCACTGAATGTCTTCTGGTCCAGTAGTTGTTATCCATTGAAGACAGGGGTTCCATCTGGTCCTTATCATAGTAGACTTGGCCTTCCATGTTATTTCCTGTGACGTTACTGCCACAATGTCTGACTGAATAAATTCAAACAAATAATTAGTCCAGACCATCTTTTGTATATCAATTATTCAAAACATTTAACACATTTTCTTTTCTTTTCTAGCCTTTATAGGCATAAGTTAAAACAGTAAAATCATAAAATCATACAAAGTAATCCAAATACATTGATAATCCAAACACATACAATATATAAAAGACTAGATAACCACCACTGAATAAATCAGGCAACTTTAGATTTAGTTTTAAAGATATTGGCTAAGTACCCCGAAACAATATTGTACTATATGTTGTACTATGTTTTGAACGTTCATATTTTTGTCGCTGCCTTGGATCGGCTTGGCCCCAAAAGGCAGCTATCGGATCAGTAAAACAAGACATATCTTTAAAATGTTCCCCTAGCTAAGTTCAAACCTCCGGCACATCCGAGTGTTTGAAATGGACGTGGAAGATGACGGAGAGGCGGAGGAGGAAGAAGAGGAAGAAACGGCCCCGCAGGCAAGCGCGGGCGAGGAGGAGCCTCGGCCGTCTACAAGCAACCAGGAAGAGAGCGTCCGTGCTGAATTAGCGGATGAAATAGGAGAACAGGAATCGAGTCTCAATGCGTGAGACAAAACTCCCGTTTCACTGGCTGCAGGTGGTCGAAACGCTGGCCATAAAACATACTTAGGGGGATTAGCTTGAACAGGAGTGCTTACATCTCGAGCCTAATTTTGCTCTTCCCTTCCTGGAGCAGGGAAAGAAACCACCGAGTGGCTGGATTAGCACCCCCGATTATGGTTTGTTTAGGAGAAAACAAACCATAAACACCAGGATGGATGCAACACTAAACCAACACTATACCACTTCTCCACTCCAGGAAGAGGAAAGGGGAGCTGGGAGGGCTCGAGATGCATGCAGATCTCATGCACAAACTCCCTAACCTATTTGATGGCCAGTGTTTTTCTGTTACGTGTTGGAGAGAAGAAAGAGTATTTACTGTACCAGGCTATAAAAGGCCTTTGTGGGTATGGAGGCATCCCTGACTGTTCCTTTCCTTTCCCCAGTGTTTCCCAGTGCTGCTTCTTGCTTCTGAGTTGCCAGAATAAGTGCAGCGCTGGAAGAAAACAAACCCAGCCGCAGCCAGTTCATCCTGCAAACACATATCTTCCCTTTAAACCTAAGACAGTTTTGTGGTTCTAACGCTTCCCTCCAGTTTGCCCATGGCCTCTGCCTCCCACTTTTCCTCGTCCGCTTTCATAGTTTGGCTTCAGATGATTCCAAACAGGCACCGCAACATGAGAAATGGGCTTTAAACTTGGCGTTTCCCATCTGTATTTGTAAAGGGGTGGTAAATTAAATTAAAAATTGATCTTTTTTCCCGTAGTGATGGTGTTGTGGTTTGTGCTTCCGATTTCATGTAGTTTGTGCTTTTGATTTCTAGGTGTTTTCTAAATCTAATTTATAGTCTAATGTGGGTTTTTTTTAAAAAAAAAGCTTTCAAATGTGAAAAGAAATCTATAAAACGATGAAATGTTGGCCTGTTGCTAAGAAGTCAACTCCTTGCCTCAAAAAGTGTTTTACTGTTATTTTAGGATGTACCGCATGCACATTAAGCAGAACCAGTCCTCTGCAAAAGCAGAGAACTTTTAGCAGTATTTTCTAAAACAGGCATCCCCAAACTTCGGCCCTCCAGGTGTTTTGGACTACAATTCCCATCTTCCCTGACCAATAGTCCTGTTAGCTAGGGATCATGGGAGTTGTAGGCCAAAACATCTGGAGGGCCGCAGTTTGGGGGTGCCTGTTCTAAAACATCCAGAACTTTGATTTACTGGACCTTCTACTATTTGTGCTCTCCCCCCAGGATCTGCAGAGAAAGTGGTCGTGTTACATTATGATTTAATGTATAATAATAATAATAATAATAATAATAATAATAATAATAATAATATAATTTATTATTTATACCCCACTCATCTGGCTGGGTTTCCCCAGCCACTCTGGGCGGCTTCCAGCAAAATATTAAAATACAATAATGTAAGTAAATACTACTCTGCACAGAAATAACCCAAACCATTGCCATATACAGTGGTACCTCGGTTTAAGTACACGGTTGGTTCTGGAAGTCCGTACTTAACTTGAAGCAAACATTCCCATTGAAAGTAATGGAAAGTGGATTAATCAGTTCCAGACGGGTCTACGGAGTACTTAAGCTGAAAATACTCAAACCGAGGCGTACTTAAACCGAGGTATATATATTAAGATTTTATACAAATAATTTATACAGGATTGCACCCATTCTTTCAGTTGGTTCTGCTGTGTGTGTGTGTCCTGGAATGCACTTGGATTATTGTCTTCTTAAATCATCGCTGCAGATAAGCATCAAGGGCAAAGTTAATGGCACTTACTTACTTACTGACTTTGTTTGTTTTAGACTGAACTGATGGCTAGACCTACAGTTTCCATAGGCTAGCTTAAAAAGACGGTGGTTAAAGTGTTATCATGAGCTGAAGAATAATAAAGGTTTATTGCTTCACTAGACACAGCAGAGATTCCTCCTTAGAAATAGTTGTAAAGGGGGAAAAGGTGTAGCTGGTCTTGAGAAACACGTATTGTCAAGCATTTTCCACAGCAATCATTAATTCATTTGTATTCTGTAGTTAAATGTACTTGTAGTTGAAAAGGATTTATAGATCAAAGGAATGTGTGAACTTTGGGTTGCTTAGGATCAAATAGTGCAGACAGCACTGAAATATTTCACATTATTGACACACACACACACACACACACACACACACACACACACACACACTCACCTAAAAGTAAAGGTATAGGGACCCCTGACCATTAGGTCCAGTCGTGACTGACTCTGGGGTTGCGGCGCTCATCTCGCTCTATTGGCCAAGGGAGCCGGCGTACAGCTTCCAGGTCATGTGGCCAGCATGACAAAGCTGCTTCTGGCGAACCAGAGCAGCACATGGAAACGCCGTTTACCTTCCCACTGTAGCGATACCTGTTTATCTACTTGCACTTTGACGTGCTTTCGAACTGCTAGGTTGGCAGGAGCTGGGACCAAGCAACGGGAGCTCACCCTGTTGGGATTCGAACCGCTGACCTTCTGATCGGCACACCCTAGGCTCTGTGGTTTAACCCACAGCACCACCCGCGTCCCCCCTACACACCTAGAAGCACGCTAAATATTAAATTTGAAAGAAAATGGGTCCTTTTCTATTACTACTGGCAGAAGTTTGTGAATTGTGAATCATAGATTGAGAGATTTGCATATATAGGATGACAACGTAGCTCTGCTAAGGTTTTCTATAAAAAGTTCTGACAAGATGTAAAACTGGTGAAGACTAGCAGTTATTTATTTCATCCCATATCAGTAAAACTAATGTTAGTATTGGGGGGGGGGGGACTTAAGACAGCAAAGGCGTCACAAATATTGGCTAGAAAGTTCTGGTGTGACAATTTCAGCTGTCCTCTGCCTTGAGCCAGTTTCCCTTGTGACAGAAGTCCAAATAATACAGATATTCTGTGGTCTGGGCAAACTGTGACAAACTCTGGTCTCTGCCGGGTGTCACAACTGGGCAGAGCATTCCTCACCATGTAGGAAACGGGTGGAATGGGTGCCATCTTAAATTAAGGTAGTGTAAATTGCCCCATTCCAAAATAAAAAACGGGGCTATGAGCCAAACTGAGCCTGTAAACAAGCCTTAAAAATAGAATTTCACCTTTTCTTTTTGGCATTGGACGTTCTAGTGTACTGTGAGAAAAATGCTTGCGTACCATGATAAATATATTAAATTTAATGTGTTCTGTGTTCCTAAAGCACCCCTTCATAGAGGGAATGTTACCTCCTTCCAACCAGCCTCTGCTCTGGGGATGGGCAAATTTCTCTGCTAGAGACCAAAGAGCAACTTTAAAAACATAGAATAAGAATAATATAATTTATTATTTATACCCCGTCCATCTGGCTGGGTTTCCTCAGCCACTTTGGGTGGCTTCCAGCAAAGCAGCCATTCTTTCAGCTGGTTCCACTGTGTGCGTGTCCTAGAATGCACTCGGATTATTGTCTTCTTAAATCATCGCTGCAGATAAGCATCAAGGGCAAAGTTAATGGTGCACACTTACTGACTGACTTTGTTTGAACTGATGGCTAGACCTACAGTTTCCATAGGCTAGCTTAAAAAGACGGTGGTTAAAGTGTTATCATGAGCTGAAGAATAATAAACATTTATTGCTTCACTAGTAAATGACTTCTGGGAAATGATTTATAATGAGATTTTAAAAATGTTGAAATATACATTTGCAAAAAACCCAGAAGCCCTTTTCCTTGGTATACAAGTGAAACTCGGAAAATTAGAATATCGTTGAAAAGTGCATTTATTTCAATAATGCAACTTATTGTTTTTTCTATTTCTTTTAATTTTTACAAATGCTTTCTTTTGGAAATTCCACCGTAATAAAACAAATAGTTACAATAATACAAAAATAAACAAAAATAAACATCGCTATTACATTTCATTAATTACATTCCATTTATAATTGACCCGCCTGATGACGAATAATTACAATTACAACAAATAAAGGCTTGACATATCTTGCTTTGCATGTCATGCATCTATCTCATATATTGGTTTCACCTTTTAAGTTGCATTACTGAAACAAATGCACTTTTTGACGATTTTCTGAGCTTCACCTGTAGTAAAAGGTAAAGGGGCCCCTGACCATCAGGTCCAGTCGTGTCCGACTCTGGGGTTGCGGCGCTCATCTCGCTCTATAGGCCAAGGGAGCCGGCGTTTGTCTGCAGACAGCTTCCGGGTCATGTGGTCAGCATGACAAGGCTGCTTCTGGTGAACCAGAGCAGCGCACGGAAACGGCGTTTACCTTCCCGCCGGAGTGGTCCCTATTTATCTACTTGCACTTTGATGTGCTTTGAACTGCTAGGTGGGCAGGAGCTGGGACCGAGCAATGGGAGCTCACCCCGTTGCAGGGATTCGAACCGCCGACCTTCTGATCAGCAAGCCCTAGACTCTGTGGTTTAACCCACAGCGCCACCTGGGTCCCTTTTTCACCTGTAGTAGGTACAGAGATTTACAAGCATGATAAAAAATTGTTTTTATATGCAACAACTGCAGCAAGAATACCATTAGCCCAGCGATGGAAGCAAGAAGAGCTACCAACAAAGAGTGGCAGATGAAACTGATGGACTATGCCGAGTTGGTGAAACTAACTGGGAAAATTCGGAACCAGCAAGACCAGACTTTCCTGAAAGACTGGAAGAAATTTATGATACATTTGAAAGATAATTGTAATCAATCGACATCACTTGTATGGTTGCAAGAAGTTATGTAAGGAGAACTATATGAATTATTGCGAAAAAGGACTAAGAAGGAATTTCTTTAGGATTTGGATTTTATAGCAATAACTATTAAAATAAAATGCAAAATCAGAAAGAAGGTTAGAAAACCATTAGTCGAGGTTGACAGAAGTCCTAGGCTGTGATAGCCAAAGGTCTGTTATACTGCATACGATGGGATGTTGGGAAAACATGCAAAAACCAATAAAAATTACATATATATTAAAATAAAATGAGCTACATGACTTTAGCTCTGATGCACAAACGGGAAAAATATTTGGTTCTGGTACAGCGATATGGGGGGGGAACCGTGACGCATGGACGCACGGAGGGCTTCCACGTACAAAAAAAGGATTTGAAAAATGTGCCTTTTCAGGTGTGAAGATGTGCCCTTGGGGTTTGTTGGCTTTTTTTGCAGTTTGGCGTACCAAACATGTAACAGCAGTAAATTTATGGTGCTGCTCTACTGAGCCAGAAGAGGGCATTGCTGCAGTATGGCACAAGCAACGTTCTGCCTTTTTCCAAACCAAAAACTGCTGCTTTGATGAGTCCTGAAAGGCAGACAGAACAAAATAAAACAGCAGATGCGACAGACCGTAGTATGCGAGTGATGCTGGTATTACTATTTATTACATTGATTAGTTGCTTATGACATATAATGCCTCAGAGTAAGTTATGTTAGAAGAGACACATTTTTTAAAAAAATAAAGTTATCACACTGGGCAAGAGAGTGGGTAAAGGTAAAGGTACCCCTGACTGTTAAGTCCAGTCGCGGACAACTCGGGTTGCAGTGCTCATCTCGCTCTATAGGCCAAGGGAGCCGGCATTTGTCCGCAGACAGCTTCCAGGTCATGTGGCCAGCATGACTAAGCCGCTTCTGGTGAACCAGAGCAGCGCACGGAAACGCCGTTTACCTTCCCGCTGTAGCGGTTCCTATTTATCTACTTGCATTTTGACGTGCTTTCGAACTGCTAGGTTGGCAGGAGCTGGGACCAAGCAACGGGAGCTCACCCCGTCACAGGGATTCGAACCGCCAACCTGATCGGCAAGCCCTAGGCTCTGTGGTTTACACACTAGACCACAGAGCCACCCGAGTCCCAAGAGAGTGTGTAATGTACTCCTATTAAAATAGCATTCAATTAGGTTACGTTTACTTTTTAGAATGGTAAGCTGTTAAGCTCACTTCAAATCTCTGAGGGCTGAGGACTCAAGGGGTACACCAGGTGTGAAGCCAGGTTCTGCCACCTTGAAATGAGGTCACAGGGGGCTTGTGGCATTCTTGCGATAATATGGTATTATTTCTACAAGTCGACCAGAAATGGTGATGCACCTTTAACTCTAACCAGATGTCCCAAAAATTCACTGCTTCCCACCAGATTTGTGGGGACAATCCCCAAGATGATGTCAGCTTCGAGAGTCTAAAATTCAGCCTCTCTTCACAACTCCAAATCTCTGATGCTTTTACTCTGCTTCACATATGCACAGACACCTAAATTGGGAAATCTGGGGCTCCCACTATCACTCTGTGGGTGGATACTGGACTTTCTTTCAGATCGCTCCCAGAGGGTCCGGTTGGGCCCTTATGTGTCTAACATGCTTAGGACTAACACAGGAACACCACAAGGATGTGTGCTTAGTCCGCTCCTTTATACTCTTTATACAGTACCTATGATTGTGTCGCTGCCCACCCTAGAAATAGGGTTGTCAAATTTGCAGATGACACAACCGTGATCGGGCTCATCTCTGATAAGGAGGGTGAAACGGACTATAGAGATGAGGTGGAGCGGCTGACAGAGTGGTGCAGAGTCAACAACTTGCTCATAAATACAAAGAAAACAAAGGAGCTGGTGGTGGACTTTAGGAGACAGAAGAACGAGGTCCAGCCACTTTTGATTGACGGAATTTGTGTGGAGAGGGTAACAACGTTTAGATTTCTAGGCATTGAGTTACAGGAGGATCTGTCCTGGAGTGTTAATACAAGGGGGCTTGTGAAGAAGGCGCAGCAGAGACTGTATTTTTTTGAGAATTTTAAGGAAAAACCATCTTCCACAAAAGCTGCTGCTTGCCTTCTATCACTTCTATCAGAGCGTGCTCACGTACGGTTTATGTGTGTGGTACGGAAGCTGTACTTCTCAGGACAGAGCAGGGCTGTGTAGAATTATTAAAACAGCAGAGAGCATTATTGGCTGCTCACTCTCCACCTTAGAACAAATCTACACCACCAGGTGCCATAGAAAAGCACTAGATATATCAAAAGATCCAACGCACCCTGGTCACCATTTGTTTCAGCTCCTGCCATCGGGACGGAGATATAGAACAATGCAGGCAAGAACGAGCCGTCTCAGGAACAGTTTCTTCTCTAGAGCGATTTTGGCCTTAAATGGAAAGCCTGGACTTTGAAGTCATCTTATTTTACTTGTTATTTGTATTATATTTACTGTTTTTAATTAGGTTTTGTAATTTTGGATTATGCGGAATGCTTTATCTGAGTGGATGTAGCAACCGAGTAATTTCAATAAAGATATCTTATCTTATCTTATCTTATCATCTTATCTTATCATCTTATCTTATCTTTTCCAGCTGTGGGGCAGGGAGGAGAAATACATGCCATTTTTTGTCACCTTCCAGGTGGTAGTTCTGTGGAACAATATTGCCCCAAGCTTACATGGCCCGAGCAGGGCAAAAGGTAAGCCTGGCTAATCCCCAAGACATATTTTCAACAGCTCCCTGCAGTACGCACACACACACACACACACACACACACACACACACACACACTCTCCCGATGGGACTGCCTGTGATCTTATGAGCCTTTGAAAGAAAGCAGCAGAAAATAACATCTGTTTGTTGAAACTACCCAAGCTGTTTGAACAGTATCTTAACCCACTTGTGATGTTCTTCAAATAAATCAAATGAGAAAACTGCAACTGCTCGTTTCCTTACCAATAAGGAGAGACATGTAGAGAGAAGAGAGATTTTAGGAAAGCTGAAAACTTCTACTTTCCCAGTGCTTCTTTGAGGTCAATACAGTGGTACCTCAGGTTAAGAACTTAATTCGTTCTGGAGGTCCATTCTTAACCTGAAACTGTTGTTAACCTGAGGTACCACTTTAGCTAATGGGGCCTCCCGCTGCCACTGCGCCGCCACCGCACGATTTCTGTTCTCATCCTGAAGCAAAGTTCTTAACCCAAGGTACTATTTCTGGGTTAGCAGAGTCTGTAACCTGAAGCGTCTGTAACCTGAGGTACCACTGTACGTTATTGCTCTCACTGAAGGGATAAACCTAGATAGACTTTCCAAAGCTCAGATTCAATAATTTTGTCCTTTGATGACAACTGGGATGACAACGGACAACGGAAACACTGGCCTGCGAGTGCTCCGGTTGGAAAACAGCCTTGACCAAAGGTGTCATGGACTTCGAAGATGCTTGAACTCAGGACGAGAGAGAGAAACGTGCTAAGAGGAAGGCATGTTTGGCAAACCCTCACCGTGATCAACTCCTGCCCAGAAACCCACTGTGGAAGGATGTGTGGATCCAGAATTGGCCTCCACAGTCACTTACGGAGTAACTGTTAAGACTGTGTTCATAGAAGACGATCTTACTCAGCTATGAGGGATTGCCAAAGAAGAAGAAGAAGACAGAGGGGACTTCTGAGTGAGTTCAATTCCAATTGGGAATCTCAAGGTTCCTAAGCACAGGAAAATTCTAACTGTTTTAATAGAAATGTGCTTAGCTTCTGTTTGAACATGAGGTCTGAAGGATGGGGGGGGGGTAAGGCTTGTGTGTGTGCTCCCTCCTGATTTTAAGCCCAAACACCTGAATAGGTTGTTTGTTTCCACATACAAATATGCATAGTCCTGACTGCTGTGTGACTTTTCTTTATGAAAACAAGTTCTGGTGAAAAGCAATTCGGGGAGACCCATTGAGTGTACTTAATCACTTTTCTACTTTGTTTCAAAGCAACCTGAAGTGCTGATTTGGAATGGAGAATTGGGGGGGGGGAGTAAAGCGCTGCTCAGTTTTCCATTCTTCAATACCTTCCGAAGGATTTTATTAAAAGGAAAAATAGCTTTAGCAACAGAGAAAGTAGTGCTGAAGTTTGCCCTTGCCTTCAACTTCTTTGCTCCAAATTTTCCCCAGCCACTTTTTCCCTTTTAAATCACTGCCTCCTAAACCTGCAATTCCTTAAGAAATCTTGGAGGGAAGGGGCTGGGCTGTGTGTTACCTTTAAAAAAAAAAAGTTTGCATGAATTTCGGCCCTTAATTGGCAGGCTTGAGCTCCAGCAATTCCCGTTTTAGGAACTGAGAGCTGGATTTATATTCACCTGTGCTGAACAGGTTAATCAAAGGGCGCCTCACTTTCTCCTTAGACACTCGGGGTGGATCCAGATTATTAATGATGGTGGAGTGCCTTAATTAATTCAGACTGAGACAGGGATTTATCTATCTAAACCGGTTTTGTTTGGCTAGCCTTGAGATGTTTAGAGCCTTTCCAGGAAATGGAATGCAAAGAATGTAGATGTAGATTGGATAAATTATCTGCAATATTTAAATAGTTAACTTAGAAGCCTGGGAGCTAAGTGCAACATTCACATGGCGGTTCTGTGCACCTTGCCGCAGCAAAGATGCAAATCCGTTAAATTTCAGTGTTGGTCTCTTTCAAACTTTTAAATTTTTTAAAGAATCTTAAAACCTCCCCCACCCACAATCTGTGTTGCACTGGGTGATTAAACTGCTGCTGGTTTTGTATTTTTTTTTTTTTTAATCACTGGGCTCTTTCAAATGTATTGGGGATTTTTTATATTTTAATTATGCTTGTAAGCTGTCTTACGGTAGCATCATAAAGGGTAAAGGGACCCCTGACCATTAGGTCCAGTCGTGACCGACTCTGGGGTTGCGGCGCTCATCTCGCATTATTGGCCGAGGGAGCCGGCGTATAGCTTCACAGGGATTCGAACCGCTGACCTTCTGATCAGCAAGCCCTAGGCTCAGTGGTTTAACCACAGCGCCACCTGAAGGTAGCATCATGGATTCCTTAAATAAATCCCCATAGCATGAAGATCCACTGTTTTTCTGATTGACTGGATCATGCCAACAACCGTGCCAATGTATGGCCGGCCAGGCCCAATACTTTTTGGTGCCTGGGGCAAACCACAAAATAGCGCACCCCACCCAACCAAGGAAGAAGGGATGAGCGAAGAGCTAGCTCAGGAACAAGCAGGGCATAAAGATTTACATTGGGATCTGCTGTCCCCATGGATCCTGCTGCTTAAGGCTTGAGAAAGCCCTCTCTAGCCACTGACAGTGGCGGAGGAACCCTCTCCGGCACCCGGGGCAGGATGCTGAGGGGCGGGGCGAACCGCCTGGTGGCGCACACACGACATCCATACAGACTGTGCACCCGCGGCATCCTGTATGGACTGTGCATGTGCAGCATCCCGTACGGAGTGCGCACTCGCAGCAGCCTGCACAGTCACCGTGCGAGAGGTAGCCCATACAGACACCCGTATGGATGGCGTGCGAGTGGCGCCCATACTGACTGTGTGACCCCCCCCAGCTGCTCTACAGCTGGGGGGGGGAGGCAGGGGCCATCTTGTCACCCCCCAGAGTGGCACCCAGGGTGGCCCGCCCCCTCCACCCCCCACTTTGTACGCCCCTGGCCACTGATACATTGGCACGATCTGTCCTGAATTGCCTGTAGCAGCCCCATCTCTATGTCAGTCCCCCCCCTCCACTGATCAACCTTTGTGTGGGACTGCAAATAAACAAACCGGCATGAACAGAACTGGCAGGCTACTGAGGAATAACATCAAATGTGAAACTATTTTTGACACTTCTGTACGGAAACATCAAGCCACCTGGATGCCTGTAAAGTCCAGCCGTACAATTAAAGTGGATTTTGCACCCTTGCACAGCAAACCTCAGACCAGGGGTCCCCAGACTTACCGGGCTTTGGGCCGGAGGGCAGGAGAGTGTGCGCACAGCGGGCCGGAGGGCGGGGGGGTGCGCACCCATGCGCATGCGCACACACACTTACTGGCGCACTGACGCGCTTCCCGGTCGGAAAAAATCGCCGAAAATTGCTTGTGCGCATGCGGATGGGCCTCCCCCGACCCGGAAGTGCACCGGAAATGACCTCTTCTGGGTCGGGAGAGGCCCATACGCATGCGCACAAAGGATTTTCGGCGATTTTTTTTTCCGATTTGGAAGATTGCCGCCGCGCTGCACGCCGTAAGAGCGGGCGGCGGCAGCGGGTGGCAGGGGTCGTTGTGGGCCGGATTGGGAGGCCAATTGGGCCGCATCCGGCCCGGGGGCCATAGTCTGGGGACCCCTGCCTCAGACCATAGCTAACAAGTTTTCCCTTTTCTCGCGAGGTAGCCTATTCAGCATAAGGGAATTTCCCTTTTAAAAAGGGAGAACTTGACAGCTATGGTTCAGACCCAGAAACCTCCCCCCCTAAATAAATTCACACTTGACTCAAATTTTGGTTTTTGGCAGAATTTAGGCCACAACTTTATTGATTGCAGAAAATGAGTGGTTGCATAGGCTCTGATTTGACTAGCCCCCTGCTCTGCAGGTAGCGCTGACCCTGGGCTCCACCATAGGCCAGCCAAGAGTGAACACCTGGGAAGGCGGAAAGTCGGGGATGGACTGTGTCCACCACCCAATTGTCCCCCTGGACTCAGGTATGGGCACAACCCCCTCTCAGGAGTTGACCAAACCATTTGAGTCCCTGGGTTCCTTTAATGGAACACCTGTCACATAGGGATGGCGAGAGCGTTCCCCCATCACCTGAACAAGAGCCTATCCAAAACCTTACAAGTTGTGACGATTTGCTAAGTGGCAGGCAAAGCCCAAATGGCCACAGCCAATCAGCCAAGTGGGGGAAATTCCTGCCGTGCCCGTGTCCCAACGACAGACGACACACAACGGCATAGCAAGGTCAAGCACAAAAGCCCTAAAATTAGGGAGAAGCGGGTGGGTGTTCCGAATGCACGCGCCGAAAGAGGAAGCTCTGGGTCACGTGCATGGGTATATATAGGTCCCTCAATCCGTTTGGACTGCACCCCATTGGCCAGATTGAACCCAGCAATGAGGTACCTACTAATCGGGTGTTGTGGATGACCAGTCTTACTCACCCACAACACAGGGGATTGGGTTCCAGGTCTCACTGCAACACATGCCCTCTTTAAGGGGGGACCCGATTTCCCCACCCAAACTGGATGTTTTGTGGTAAGGGAACTGGAGGCGGAAACGGTGGAATAAAAATCGTTTGACATGACATAACCTACCAGGAGGGATGCTCAACAAACAGCCGGTGCCATATGACCTCTCCATAAACTTTGTGTAAATAAATCAGGATGAATGCTCATTAGACAGGTTGCCCGGAAGCAAACTTAATCCTATTGAACATTTTGCAATTGTTTTGCAACTGCCACTTCCAGAAAAGCAGAAAGCAGAAGTGTATGTAGCCTGGCAAACCCAGTGAGTCAGATTTTGTGTTGATGATGAACACATGAACCAGAATGTTTGCAACATTGAAGCAGGAAAAGAATCTCACAGCTGAGATTGCATCCCTATTTGGCACCCCATTGCACAACTTGAAATGAAGCCATATTCCGTTTCATTGGGAGCTGATCTAATATTTAGTTAAGAATCCAGTTAGCTTCATTTAAGGGGACTGAATCTTTCTTCTTAGGACCCCTCCAGACTTTTTTATTTTCTGGGTGTAATTTTGCAATATGCCATTGAAAAAAAATATACCGCATTTGTAGTGGATTTATACTGCGATGTCCACACATAATTCCACTTTATTAGTTGTTTTGTGATGCTTCGCCAATGTTCTTGTCTGAAGAACACACTTGCTCTACAGCACAACAAAAGCAGGACGTAAACACAGCAGCAGTGTTCTCCACAACTTTAATTACAGCTCATTGCATTTTTATGTAAGCTACTAGTTAGTATATATGGCGACCAGAGATAACTGGGGGCAACTGCTTAGACAAAATGCAGCATCAAACCAGGTTTGGAAACATGTACAGTAGTACGACAGACTTTAGGCCAGGCATAGGCAAATCCGCCCATCCAGATGTTTTGGGCCTACAACTCCCATCATCCCTAGCTAACAGGGCCACTGGTCAGGGATGATGGGAACTGTAGTCTCAAAACATCTGGAGGGCCGAGTTTGCCTATGCCTGCTTTAGGCACTAATTTGAAAGAATTGTCCTAATGAACTAGTATCCTGATGATATTTGTGAGGAGACTCCCTGTCTGTGGAATGTTCTCCCCAAAGATGCTCACCTGGAGCCATCATTACATGTTTTTACGCTCCAGGCGAAATCATTCCTATTTCCCCAGGCCTTTGGCTATTAAATAATATATGGCTTGTTGCATGTGCGGGTGTGCACAGGGACTGTTACTATGCTGTGTAGTATGTACTGTATTTGTTTTTATGCTGTGTAAATTATGTTCTTGCTGGTGTACACCTCCCTGAGATCTTTGGATAAAGGGTGGAATCTAAACTGAATAAATAATAATAATAATAATAATAATAATAATAATAATAATAATAATAATAATTTAACTCTTGCCTTGGGTGGGCTGCTGGTTCAATGGTTTATACCCAATGCCTTGCCAAAACCTTACATCCGTAATCAATAAAGCTGTGGCCTAATTTGACCCAATGTAAGTATCCCATATGTATCTTATTTCTGGGGAGGTGGTCATGGGGGAGGGAGTGTCTGGCTCACGCAATGCATAAATAGACATCAGACATACTTTATTCCAAGCCAGCTGCTCTCGGACCTCACACAGAGAATATTAAATGCAATACACCTCAGCAAAGCAACTAAAAAAAAAAAGATAGGCAACAGTATCTTTTGATGCCAGCAAAGCCTTTGGTGGGTGGAGTGGAAATTTATCAACAGTGTGCTGCGCAAAATAGGTATGAGAGATATATTTATTTGAACAGTTGGAAGGCTATATCAGGGCTCAAAGGCAGTAATATGAGTAAATAGGCTTGACTTGGAAAGAATACGATACGATAAATATTTATTGCTTTTAGCCATAGGCCATTGCAAATACAATTAAAATGCACAAACGTAAAGCATAAGTAAATATCATATCCGCTTCAAATGAAGATCGGAATTAACTCCTTGGGCTTGCTGCTAATTTTAGCCTTTCTCCAATTAACAAGTTTACTTTTACGAGTCACTGACATTTGGTTCAAAATTCTTGCTCAAATTTTCTTTGCTGCAATTGCAGACAGTGTAACTTGATAGTATATATACTCATATTCATCAGATAACAGATGGATCACTATGTCCTGAATTGGGCACCCGCTCCATTGCGACACAAAATAAGATACCAATTTCTTTCTAGGACGTGCATGCAAAGGGCAGCGCAATAAATAATGAACTAAATTCTATATACAACCATTTCCACAGATACACAATCCATTTCTTACAGGGATATGATGATACCGGCTATCCAAATAAGTGGGTGCAAGCATGTGTCTTTTTTCAACAGTGGGTAGGAAATATTAGATAAGTACCTTGAAATTTGGGGAACTTTTTAAAATAGCAGCATGTCACTGAGAGGAGCAATTATTATTAATCACATTTCCATGTGATGGGATGGCAGTCGCACATCAATTGGACACACGCAAAACAACCGCTCCCTGTATTTGAATTCCCCACATAAACTCCATTTGGGTTAAATATAGAAATCCCACTGAAGCTTTTACGTATCAGAATACCTAGAAGCCTAGCAAAACTATACAAACTAAACTACTTACTGGTGCTAGCCCAAATAAAAGGGGAATTTATGTCCTGGGCAAAAGTAAACTTATCCTGGTTTGGCTGCAGTGATTATGTATTTATTTATTTATTGTTGTTGTTGTTGTTGTTGTTATTGTGTCGTTTAGTCGTGTCCGACTCTTCGTGACCCCATGGACCATAGCACGCCAGGCACCCCTGTCTTCCACTGCCTCCCGCAGTTTGGTCAGACTCATGTTCGTAGCTTTGAGAACACTGTTCAACCATCTCATCTTCTGTCGTCCCCTTCTCCTTGTGCCCTCAATCTTTCCTAACATCAGGGTCTTTTCCATGGAGTCTTCTCTTCTCATGAGGTGGCCAAAGTATTGGAACCTCAGCTTCACGATCTGTCCTTCCAGTGAGCACTCAGGGCTGATTTCCTTCAGAATGGATAGGTTTGATCTCCTTGCAGTCCATAGGACTCTCAAGAGTCTTATGCAATTCCAAAGTTCTTCCTTTCTTTTCCTAGTACTTCCAGCTGAAGTATTGCCAAAACCAGATGTCATTATGGCAAAAAATTCATCATCATCGTATCTGTTTATTGTGAGGATCATGCCTTTACACAAATATCTACACAACAGTAATTAAAAAATATTAAAATTCATTACATACTATCCCAACAAAACCTTCATCCCACAAAACAGGAAGAAAAAAAACAGCAATGAGTTAAACAGACAGTGAAGGGGTCTTTACTTTGTCATCCAGAAATCTTTCCTTGGCTTTCATGGCCTTCGTCACAAAGACCACTACCATGTGGGTAATCCGTGGGTTAGCATCAACTAACAAAAATTTTACTCTATCTTCAGGATTAATTATAGAGTTGGGTATGATTTGCAGAATCGCATCTCTAAGGCCCGAGTAAATGGGACAATAGAGGAGGTAATGTATGAGATCCTCTTTAATTTTCATGGAGCAAGGGCATAAACGGTGTTCTGCTGGTTTTTTTTTTTGTAAATCTACCGGTCAGGTATGCAGTTGACAATGTTTGAAACCGGGCCATAGTGAAAGCTCTCCGAAGGGTGGGGTCAGTGATCTCCACCAAGTAGTTGGCACAAATTTTGACTGCTTTTACTCAGGGAAACCACTAGGAAAACCCAGAATTTCTTATCTCCTTGGTGTCTAAAAAGGCGTCTTTATCAAGGATCCGTTCCCGAACTTTATCAGGGCTCCACAGTTTTAGAGTATTAAACTCGGGTAGATTGTATCTGGATAGGATATCTAATAGGTTTTGACACCAAGTAGTATTAAGTTGTAGAGATACAAAGGCTTGTTTAGCCAATAAGGTGTTCGAGGCATTTGCGAGACTGATGAAAAAACGCAGAAATCTTAAGTGGGCCCTGGCAGACACAGAAGGTAATCCTACTTCCACTCTTAAGAAAGCTGCCGGAGTTCCCTGAGGGAGGCCTAGAATTCTTCTGAGATAATTTTTTTTGTAAGATTCCAAGCCGTTCTAGCAGCTTCTGATTCCACCCCCATATGGCAAAAAATTACTCACCACACCTACTATATATTTTGGAAAGTGGTTTGTCTGCTGTTGGCTGGTTTGTTCTCCATACATTTGGACATCACTCAAGACATCCTTGCCAAACTTGGTACAAGGATTCCCAAGGTGGGAGCAGCACTCTCTGTCAATGTTTGGATGCTGGGTGCCATTTTGAATCAAGATCGCAGACCAAAATGTCACTATTTTGACATAGCTTTGGCCACCTCTCAATATATCATTGCCCTACTCGACAAGAGGAATGGGGTGGGTGGGGTCTATACAACATACAACATTGGTGTTGGGGAACATTTCGAATCAAGATGGCAGACCAAAATGTGACTTTGGTATGAATGTGCCCATTTTTTGGCGTACATTTGGCCTTCTCTCAAGATAGCATCGCCAAACTTGGCGCGAAGGTTTCCAAGCTGGGAGCAGTGGTCTTTGTCAACGTTTGAATGCCAGGCGTCATTCAGAATCAAGATGGTGGACCAACATGTGACTTTGGCATGACTTCACCCGATTCTTGGCATGATGGGCCCAAACTCAAAAATTACACTATCTGTTTAAAAATCACACAAATTCCCAGGGGGTGCAGGGCAGTCCCTGCTTATTTATGCATAAAGGGGAAAGGTCTAGCATACGGAGAAACACAGAAGCGTGTAGAAGGGAACTGGGCATGCTTCTGAGCACAGTAATAGTGGGGGAAATGGATCTGAATAGAACTTTCAGAAGAGGTTCTAAAGGGTGTGGCATTTAATTCAAGTCTGCTAAGGGAGGTCATTAAACTAAGTAAGCCATTTCTACAGACTACCTTCTAGGTTTCAGAAAATATGGCCCGCAAAGCTAGCGCCACTAATCTTACCCGTTAGACCTGTCTAAGAACATCCCGCATTCTTCCAGGAAGACAAATTTAAGTCTTCCTGGAAGACTTTAAGAGAAAGTCTGACTTTTTGGAAGTCTCCATAAAACAGCAGTATTTGGTAGTCCGCATGGATAAAAAGTAATTGTACAGAAGTCATACCCCAGGGACATCTGCTATCCAGCGGCGGTTGAGACAACACATCGACGGTGTCCTGCACTTGAGACTCAATGGTGCATGAACATTTGACTGAACCTGGACATTCCTGTTGAAATTGTACATGTTGGACCTGGAATGTATGAAGTCATCGACAAAAGTGCCTCCAAGAATGTGCCGAGTGCTCTTAGTTAACCTGCACTCGCACAGAATTAAAGAAAATTCCAGGGCGGCAAAACAGTGGCGGTGGCAGACAACAAAGGAAAGGTAACAATTGTTTTGAAAATTGTTTTGTTTTCTTTTGTTTTTTTTAAAAGACAGACAGCGCCCGCAGGGTATCGAACTGCCGTTAAGCAATTGGTGATTTTGAAAAATGTTTTGTGCATGGTGTTATTCCCACTCCACAGTGCTCCTTCCTGGGCCATACTCCTTCCTTTGGAGCACTGTAGATCGGTATCATTCTCTTTGGGTGGAACTGCGTGTCATGAGGCAATGTTGGGCTTCGCAACCCCATGTTTGACTCATAATTATAATGAAGACATTGAGGAAGTATTTACAGGGAATATCTGACAGGAGGAGAAATGTCTTAACTCAATCATTGGATAAGGCTGGTCTAGTAAGTATGCCGAAATATTAGCGTGAACTACTAATCGTCAGGCGAAATCAAAGTAATGTACTCAGTTCCTAACTAGAATGTAAAGAAAGTCAGTTGCAAACTCCCGATGCCTTGCTTGTTTCTAGAAAGCCAATATGGTAAACAATTTTAAATGAATTTCCTTTACAAAGACTTGGGAGCCGTTCAATAGGAAACGATTGCCATTAATGCAAAGGGCACAAGTTCTGGGCCAGTACAGACAACTAATTTACGATGTGGAAATCTTTACTGGTATAGATTAACTTTATCATCTATATTAATGTGAGATAAAGCTTGCAGGCTCTAGCTCCACATCAACTGCTTGTTAAACTCATTGCCTTTATGAGTAATCTGTAAAACATGACATTGAGTGAGAATTATATTTTCCCAAGCTACAAAGGCTCATGGCTAGAATTATCTTTTGAAAGAACACTTCTCTTACACCCTGTCCTCTATTGTTTTCCATATTTTAAGTGTTGTTTTATATATTTTGAAATAAATGTTTTAAGTTTTTGGCCTCCCCCCCCCTCTCATCTCCTCAAACGGGGTGTGCTCTGAAAAGGGCACCTGTCAATACAGAAATAAAATGTGTACTTAGTTGCAGACTAAGAAAAATGAATGCTGATTGCTGGTACAGAGTGGGGGAAATGGACAAAAAGTATAGGAGTAGCACCTTGATCAAGCCCATAACAATATGGGGTTCTACATTTAATCCCATAATGCTCAGATGCCTATCCTATGATCGACATATATCTGTAGTAAGATTTCTAAAGTAATCTTCTCTGTGGGTCCTTTGTGATATGTTACGAAGACCTGGGTTGGGGCATGTGTGTATGTGATTGAACATGATGTTAAAATGTGAAATTACACACAGGATTGAAAGCTAACACAGTCTTCTTTTTTGAAAAGTCAGAAACTTTTCCTAATTTTTTTATTAACCCCCCCCCCCATTTAAAGTACTCATTTTTACATCCTTAATATATCAATGACTTCCCTTCTTCTCTTTCCGTGGTTCATTTTACAGATTAAAAAATCCCTGCATATTTTAAAGAAACTATACCATTCAGTATTCTATTATTGCATCCATCAAAACTTATTTACACTGTTGAATTTACATATCATAATGCTGCCAGCGTTTTCAGCTGTACACAGTTATTTCCCATATGTACAATAAATGTTTTCCAATCTTCTCTAAACGTATGTTCTTCTTGTTCTATTCTATGTGTTAAATCTGCAAGCTGTGCATATTCTGTCAACTTCTTGCCGTTCTTCTTTGCCATTCTTCCTTGCTCGTTTTCCATTTTGGGGCTAACAAAACACTGGGCTGCAGTTGTTACATAAATAACGTTTTTTGACACCTGGGAATTTCAGTCTGAATTATTCCCAACAGAAAGGACTCTGGCTTTTGGGGGGAAAGTACTTTTAAACACCCTCCCCCCAAATTCATTTGCCTGACTGTAAGCATTTGCACACTTTCCGGGTGGGGAAATGTTTTTTTTTTTTTAAAAAACAAGGTCCTAAAGCAGCATGACAGGATAAACAAATTAGAAGGCAGAGACAAGCACATAAGGAAATGCCTACTGGTATGAGGGGAAAGACCTAAGTATGTTTCTGAGCACAATTCAAAGTGTTGGTGCTGACCTTTAAAGCCCTAAACAGCCTCAGCCAAGTATACCTGAAGGAGCTTCTCCACCCCCATCGTTCAGCCCAGACATTGAAGTCCAGCGCTGAGGGCCTTCTGGTGGTTCCCTTGCTGCGAAAAGCCAAGTTACAGGGAACCAGGCGGAGGACCTTCTCGGTAGTGGCACCCTCCCTTTGGAACGCTCTCCCACCACATGTCAAAGAGAAAAACAACTACAGTGGTGCCTCGCAAGACGAATTTAATTCGTTCTGCGAGTCAATTCGTTTTGCGAATCACGGTTTCCCATAGGAATGCATTGAAATTTCTTTTTCCCCCCATAGGAATGCATTAATTAAATTTCAATGCATTCCTATGGGAAACCACGATTCGCAAGACGAATTTTTCACAAAACGAATTCGTCTTGCGAGTCACCATCAGATCGCAAGATGCATTCGTCTTGTGAAAAATTAGTCTTGCAGGGCATTCGTCTTGCGAGGTACCACTGTACCAGACTTTTAGAAGACACCTGAAGGCAACCCTGTTTAGGGAAGCTTTTAATGTTTGACAGACTATTGTATTTTAATATTTTGTTGGAAGCCGCCCAGAGTGGCTGGGGAAACCCAGCCGGATGGGCGGGGTATAAATAAGAAATTATTTTTATTATATTATTATTGTTCCTCGTATGCAAATGCAAATTTGTGCGAGTGTGGATTAATTTGAAGGGGAAACAGTGGATTAACAGCTAAATAATGTTTAGTTGTGAACAAGCCTTCAAGTAGTATGAGAGGTGGTGACTTGGCCGTTCCATTGAACTTCAGGGATGACCAAGCATTTATATCCAAACTTTCCAAATCCAATCCCAATATCTGGCAATGAAATAACAAAGGAATTAGGACAAAGTATTTTTGCAGCTAGTTGGGTTATTGTGATTTAGAACATTACCTGGAAGCACTAGCAGCTATATAAGTGTCCGAGTGTTTGCATGGTATTGCTCAGAATGAGTACACATTCCTAAACCCATGTTCGCACCATGTTGTGATCATACTGCCAGGAAATAATTTGTAAATATAGGAGTCACACGAGAGCTTAAAGGAAGCTTCAAATCTCCCTGTAAGTTTTTTTTTTTAAGTTTTAAAAAAATCTTTATTTGATTTATTAAAATTCAATACAGAAAAAAATAAATCATAAATTCTATACAACCAAATCTTATGTTATTAAAAAGATCTTGACTTCCAAATCACAACACACCACTTATCTTGACAATTCTCTTTAACTTGCGTCACTTTTTTCCAATTATAATACAACTCTAATACATTTTATATTTTATTTTCCCCTCCTCCTTCTATTTCCCCCCCATGACTACCTAATTTAAACAGACCATCAATTCAGTTCTTATATCCTTTTTCTTAAAATACTCTTCCACCAACCCCCATTCTGTTTTGGATTTTTGTATTGAAATGTTTCTAATTGCTGCAGTCATTCTCTCTAGGTTCATAAATTCTATTAACATTCTTTGCCACTCCTGGATTGTGGGTAATTCTTCTTTTCTCCATTTCTGGGCTATCAGCAATCTTCCTGCTGCACACGCATACAGGAAGATATTCTTTTTATTATCTGGCATATTATTTGGCATTATACTTAATAAGAAGTACTCTGGGGTTTTTTCCCCAAAAGTAACCCTCAGCATCTTTTTCATTTCTTCATATACTTCTCCCCAGAATTTGTAGAATTTATTCTCACAACCCTTCTAAATGTGGTAAACTTGGTTATTATTTATGTTTGGCTCTATTTGCCTCATTTTGCACCTACTTCTAAATTTCTTTGCTCCTTTGGAATTTTTTTTATAAATGTTCTAAAAAGAATAGATCTAATGACATAAAATAATTATTCAAAATATCCATTACTCCCCCCCCCAAAGAAAGTACACTTCCAAGCACAGGGGTAAATAAATTGATATAGTTCCACTGTCATGCAAAATAGTTCTGCAAATACTGAAGTCATCAGAATTTTGAAAGTTCAATGTAGTGAAAAATGGTCAGATCCTGTTTTATAGACAGGCAAAACAGGTTGACATGAACTTGACATGACATAAACTTGACATGAGTCAGCAGTGTGATGCAGCAGCTAAAAAAGCCAATGCAATTCTGGGCTGCATCAATAGGAGTATAGCATCTAGATCAAGGGAAGTAATAGTACCACTGTATTCTGCTCTGGTCAGACCTCACCTGGAGTACTGTGTCCAGTTCTGGGCACCACAGTTCAAGAAGGATACTGACAAGCTGGAACGTGTCCAGAAGAGGGCAACGAAAATGGTCAAAGGCCTGGAAACCATGCCTTATGAGGAACGGCTTAGGGAGCTGGGTATGTTTAGCCTGGAGAAGAGAAGGTTAAGGGGTGATATGATAGCCATGTTCAAATATATAAAAGGATGTCATATAGAGGAGGGAGAAAGGTTGTTTTCTGCTGCTCCAGAGAAGCGGACACGGAGCAATGGATTCAAACTACAAGAAAGAAGATTCCACCTAAACATTAGGAAGAACTTCCTGACAGTAGGAGCTGTTCAGCAGTGGAATTTGCTACTAAGGAGTGGTGGAGTCTCCTTCCTTGGAGGTCTTTAAGCAGAGGCTTGACAGGCATATGTCAGGAATGCTTTGATGGTGTTTCCTGCTCGGCAGGGGGTTGGACTGGATGGCCCTTGTGGTCTCTTCCAACTCCACGATTCTATGATTCTAGGTTTTTTGTGATTCAAAATACCTCATACAGATTTTGTAGTGTTAGAGAGAATGGAAAGATAATTTACACAATATAGAAAGAAATAGAATTAGATGCAAATTCTAGAAAAAACCAGTTGCCTGCATAGGAAAATAAGAGAACTGAATGGGTCAAACAGATGTAAAAGAAAATGAAATTCTGGCAAGTGCAGCCCTTTTATCAAAGCAATATGAGGGTTTTAATTTTTTTTTTAAAAAAAAACCCGCTTGCTAAAACTCCTACTTCTGCACTGGAATTCTGGAATTTACTATATTTGGTCACCCAAACTAATCCCCATTACCATTAGAGTTTAGGAGGTTGCGATGACACTATCTGTTGCTAAGGCAACCTTGATTTTATGCCAGAATTCTCGACAGATGTGAAGAAAGGAGAAACAAGGTAAAAGATCCGTAAAAGATCAGAGACGTTTAGGGGCAAACCCTTCTGACTCATAACTGTGAAAAATAAGCCTTTGGGATTTGCCTTTTGATGTTGAGCTGACCTCCCCAATGTCACAGTGCAAAAGTTAAGTAATACAGCCGGATATTGAGCAAACAAAAAAGTGTCCTAAAGCGCTTCAGATCTGCTTGTTTTGAGAAGTCAATATCAAAACAATGCTTTATTCATAAAGTGCCAAGTATGTGAAAATCGGAAGGGAAAACTTTGCCGAATCATTATCTTCTTTGCAACCTTCCGGGACCACAAGCTGGAGAGGGAAGAACCAGAGAAAATAGTCGACAGAGCAATGAATGTGCCCAGAGGCATTGAGTTCAAGGAAACGTTCCAGCCAGGCAAAAACTCTCCAGGAAGGTACAAAAGCTGGGTTGGTGAAGGGTGTGGCCTGGAGACAGAGGGTGAATATGGTCATAGAATCATGGCATCATAGAATTGTAGAGTTGTAAGGGATGCCAAGGGTCATCTCATCCCCTGGCACAGCAGGAATCTCAACTGAAACATCCATGTCAGATGCCCATCCAACCTCTGCTTGAAAACCTCCAAGGAAGCCCACCACTTCTCGCAAGAGTCCATTCCACTGGGTTTTCTGCATATGGGTCTTCTTCTTCTTTAGCGGTGACTCATAGCTGAGTAAGATTGCCTTCCATAAACACGGTTTTAACAGTGAGTCTGTAAATGACTGTGGAGGCCAATTCTGGATCCACACGTCCTTCCACAGTGGGGACATTGGTTTCCAGGCGGGAGTTGATCACGGTGTGGATTTGCCAAGGGTGCCTTCCTCTTAGCACGTTTCTCCCTTGCTTCCTGAGATCGAGTTTCTTCAAAGCCCATGACACCTTTTGTAAAGGCTGTTCTCCAACTGGAGCACTCACAGGCCAGTGTTTCTCGGTTGTCAGTGTTTATACTACATTTTAAAGATTTGCCTTGAGACAGTCTTTAAACCTCTTTTGTTGACCACCAGCATTACGCTTTCCATTTTTAAGTTCGGAATAGAGTAGTTTTTAATATTGTGTTGGGAGCTGCCTAGAGTGGCTGGGGAAATCCAGCCAGATGGGTGGGGTATAAATAATAAATTATTATAATATTATTATTACTAGAAAACATGGGTCCAAGCAGTTTTCTGCTTGTCCTAGGCACAGGTCTGATCTGAGCAGTTTTGCCTTTGCCCCACCATTTCTCCCAGAAAACCCGCTCTTTTGTGTGAAATTGGAACAATTGCCAAGCCACAGAAAACCTGATTGCTGCCATCCCCTCCTCATTCAGCACGAAAACAGGTTTCCCTGGGGCAAAGTGGCAGGGCAAAGGCAGTGGCGTGGCAAGGTCAGGTGGTACCCGGTGCGGAAAATTTCTTGTCATCCCCCCCCCATTGAAATCTAGTTGGACTCCCAAGAGACTGTGATCTACTCACAGTATAAAAAGTAGATGCCTGTGATCTACCCATTGTCATTGCCAGGAGTTGTTGAACTTATTTTAGGGGAGGGTTGGCCAAAGTTGTTGCCTGCCTCCTTCCCGTCCTCTCCCTGCCTGCCTGCCTGCCTGCCTGCCTGCCCCCTCCAGCAGCTTGGGAGCGTGGGGCTGTCAAAACAAATAGGGGAGGGGGGGACACCGGAGCTCCCCGTTCCCCCAATGGCTCGGTCATGGTGATGACACCCGGGGCGGTACGCACCCACTGTACCCACCTTGCTCCACCCCTAGGCAAAGGGAAGTGTGGATGAGCCCTAATTGTTGCTGACTGGAAGTATATTTTACCAACAACAGTAAATCCACAACAGCCAAACAATATAAGAAATTATTTTCTGCAGAGAAGATACATACTGCTATTTCAAATAAAAGCAGCTAACCAGAAAAAAGACTAATACTTTTATTTACCTGAACATTTCTACACAATTCAACCTGTCCGGAATGCAGTCTTAAGTTAAATATTCCACTTCTTGTCACTGTTAGAAGAGGAATGTTGTAAACTTGGAAATCCTTAAACTTGAAGAATGTTTGAAGCAGAACTTCACCAAAAGTGTACCAATCAGACGGGTACAATTTAGTCAACGTCAGAAATTAAGGAGACGGGTGAGACTGAATGCTGCTTCTTAGATATTTACAGGATTATAATAATTTGACCATTCATATCAAATTGAAAGAAATTGAGTTGCTGCTCGTGGTTTTCTTTGGAGCATGGGGTCAGGAAGTCATAATTCCTCTCCATTCTACACTGGTCAGAGACTGCATCTAGAGTAGAATTGGGCAAATCTGTCAATTTTTGTTACTCTATTCATCTCATTTTTCCAGTCTTCAGCCCTTCACATCACTTAGTGATTAAAAAAAAAAGTCCACACGAAAATTTATAAGTATTTTTGTGCAAATATACCCTTATATATTGCAATTTTGCACGATATACATGTTTTTGCAAGCAATCTCTCCCAATATTATGCATTTTCGAATGTTGTTTTCACTAATGTATGCATTGCTATGCACACGTTACCTTAGTATATGCATTTTGGAACACATCACTTGGCAGGAGAACTGCATTTCAAAATTCTGAGAAGACTGGATTTCAAAGGACCGCTGTATTTTGCTTCAGGTATTGTTTTGGGAAGTGTGAAATAGGTACATCCATCTTTAAATCTTTAAACTGAGCTGAATTGTTTCCCCGTCTTTTAACTGAAGCACTTTTTCTACTTCTGGGTACCACATTTTAAGAAGGATAATGACCAATTCACCAGGTACACAGAAGCAGGACCAGGGAGACGAGGGATTCAAAATCCAAGATTAAGGGAGACATAATAATGGTCTTCAAATATCTGAAGGAAGAAGAGTTTGGATTTGAAATCCCGCTTTATCACTACCCGAAGGAGTCTCAAAGCGGCTAACATTCTCCTTTCCCTTCCTCCCCCACAACAAACACTCTGTGAGGTGAGTGGGGTCGAGAGACTTCAGAGAAGTGTGACTAGCCCAAGGTCACCCAGCATCTGCATGTGGAGGAGCGGAGACGCGAACCCGGTTCCCCAGATTACGGGTCTACTGTTCTTAACCACACTGGCTCTCTGCGAGTGTGGAAGGACCGCAACGTGGAAGATGGAGCAGACTTTTCTCTGTTGTTCCAAAGGGCAGAGTGTAAATTGCAGGAGAGGAGGTTTCGGCTGAACATTAGCATAAGCTTGCTGACAGTAGGAGCTATTTGACAATGAAATAACTCTCTCAAAAGGTGCTGTGTTCTCCTTCAGTTGAGGTGTTCAGCTTGGACAGCCATCTGTCAGGGATGCTAGCCATGCGACTAGTTCAAATTGCTGATGGGAGAGCAGGCTGCAGGCATATGGTCTCCGTGTTAAAGCAGCTACACTGTTTGCCAAATGTTTTGGGCAGTCAGGCGGAGTCCCCCCCCCCAGCCCCCCAGGGCAGCCCCGAGTGGAATAATGACACAGGACCACGTATTTATGGGATTAAAATTGGCCACAACTTTATTAAAATTCAGATGTAGGAAGACCTTGGCGCAGTCATTGGGCGTATATCCCTCCCAGCCCCCAGCAGGGGGTGGGGTGATCTTCAGGGTTGTCCAGCATGAGTGGGGGTTGGGCTAACTCTGGAGAACATATGTTCAAGCAGATAGCCCGCCCCCCGATCGCTGCCGCTGGAAGGGGAGGGCAATAACCAGCCAAGTGGCATCGCCAAATGCCCCCCCCTTGATGCCCGATTACGGGAACCCTGTTATCGCCGCCGCAATAGGGCGGGGGGTCACCGCCCCCACGCCCCTCCCCTTTATGTAAATGACTAAAGGATTCCGCCCAAGGCCTGCATCCGCCAAAGTTGTGACGAATTGCTACGGGAAAGGCAAAACCTGCCAATGCAGGGAAAGTCCTTTCCAGCCCTTTAACAACGACCGGTCGTAGCAGCGCCTGCGTGCGTGTACGCCTGTGGAAGAAAAACCTGAAAAGCAAGAAGCCTGTGGAAGAAAACCTGAAAAGCAAGAAGCCTGTGGAAGTAAATATTTTTTATTTTTTATTTTATTTTTTATTTTATTTTTCTATGGACCTGTAAAGCAAGCAAAAGGTTAGGGAGTGGAGGGTGGGAAAGCTCTGAATCCGTCGGCTGCTTCCCAAGAATGGCTCCTCTTCTTTGTGTGCAGGTAAGCCTACCTGATCCTACCTGGCCAATCCCCCTGGCATGCCCCCTTCGGCCGGATTGGTCGGCTGACTGAGTGGGCGGCAACTCCAGCCTCCAGCCTCAGGTAGGCAGTGCCAGCCTCCAAACTTCCAGGTCTGCCCTAGGGTTCCCAAGGGGGGCTGCGCGCGACTGCGCAAAATGCGCCTCCCTTTTATGTTGGGGAAGCGGTCATTCTGCGTTCCAATTCAAGGTACTTAACTTGATGTTTAAAGCCCTAACTAGCTTGGGATCTGAATCTCTACAATAATGCCTTCTTCAATATCAATCTGCCTACGCTGTAAGATTAGCAACTAAGGACCTCCTAGTGACCCCAACACAGGATGAAGCATGCAGTGTAGGGGTCCCGGGAACCGCCTTTTTGATAATGGCTCCTTGCCTTCCGAACAGGACCTGTTCCCATATCCTTTATAGCCTTATGTGTTTGGGCAAGATGCATCTTTTGCGGTGGGTCTCTGGAGGAAATACCCAATTAGACAAATGGATTTGTTTAGTCGTTTAGTCATGTCCGACTCTTCGTGACCCCATAGACCATAGCACGCCAGGCACTCCTATCTTCCACTGCCTCCCGCAGTTTGGTCAAACTCATGTTGGTAGCTTCGAGAACACTGTCCAACCATCTCATCCTCTGTCGTCCCCTTCTCCTAGTGCCCTCAATCTTTCCCAACATCAGGGTCTTTTCCAGGGAGTCTTCTCTTCTCATGAGGTGGCCAAAGTATTGGAGCCTCACCTTCACGATCTGTCCTTCCAGTGAGCACCCAGGGTTGATTTCCTTCAGAATGGAGAGGTTTGATCTTCTTGCAGTCCATGGGACTCTCAAGAGTCTCCTCCAGCACCATAATTCAAAAGCATCAATTGGATGCATCAATTGGATTAGCTGCTGCTATTAGTAATGGCAGTAATGCTATTAGTAATGCTATTAGTAATGGAGAAGATCAGTCTACATCCCAATTCCAAAGAAGGGCAGTGCCAAAGAATGCTGCAACTACCGCACAATTGCGCTCATTTCACACGCTAGCAAGGTTATGCTTAAAATTCTACAAGGCAGGCTTAGGCAGTATGTGGACCGAGAACTCCCAGAAGTGCAAGCTGGATTTCGAAAGGGCAGAGGAACCAGAGACCAAATAGCAAACATGCGCTGGATTATGGAGAAAGCTAGAGAGTTCCAGAAAACCGTCTACTTCTGCTTCATTGACTATGCAAAAGCCTTTGACTGTGTTGACCACAGCAAACTATGGCAAGTTCTTAAAGAAATGGGAGTGCCTGATCACCTCATCTGTCTCCTGAGAAATCTCTATGTGGGACAAGAAGCTACAGTTAGAACTGGATATGGAACAACTGATTGGTTCAAATTTGGGAAAGGAGTACGACAAGGTTGTATATTGTCTCCCTGCTTATTTAACTTATATGCAGAATTCATCATGCGAAAGGCTGGACTAGATGAATCCCAAGCCGGAATTAAGATTGCTGGAAGAAATATCAACAACCTCAGATATGCAGATGACACAACCTTGATGGCAGAAAGTGAGGAGGAATTAAAGAACCTTTTAATGAGGGTGAAAGAGGAGAGCGCAAAATATGGTCTGAAGCTCAACATCAAAAAAACCAAGATCATGGCCACTGGTCCCATCACCTCCTGGCAAATAGAAGGGGAAGAAATGGAGGCAGTGAGAGATTTTACTTTCTTGGGCTCCTTGATCACTGCAGATGGTGACAGCAGTCACGAAATTAAAAGACGCCTGCTTCTTGGGAGAAAAGCGATGACAAACCTAGACAGCATCTTAAAAAGCAGAGACATCACCTTGCCGACAAAGGTCCGTATAGTTAAAGCTATGGTTTTCCCAGTAGTGATGTATGGAAGTGAGAGCTGGACCATAAAGAAGGCTGATCGCCGAAGAATTGATGCTTTTGAATTATGGTGCTGGAGGAGACTCTTGAGAGTCCCATGGACTGCAAGAAGATCAAACCTATCCATTCTTAAGGAAATCAGCCCTGAGTGCTCCCTGGAAGGACAGATCGTGAAGCTGAGGCTCCAATACTTTGGCCACCTCATGAGAAGAGAAGACTCCCTGGAAAAGACCCTGATGTTGGGAAAGATTGAGGGCACTAGGAGAAGGGGACGACAGAGGACAAGATGGTTGGACAGTGTTCTCGAAGCTACGAACATGAGTTTGACCAAACTGCGGGAGGCAGTGCAAGACAGGAGTGCCTGGCGTGCTATGGTCCATGGGGTCACGAAGAGTCGGACACGACTAAACGACTAAACAACAACAATTAGTAATGGCCAAACAAATTAGTGATTTGTTATGAGTTGTTGTTGTGGTATTTTTAAACCAAGCCCATCTCATGCTACTGTTATCATGATTTAATAGATGTAGCATATATTGTTTTCAACATGGCTTTTATTTTATGTTAGGGTTTTTATTTTGGAAGCTGCCCTGGGACCCAAAGGGCAGTGTAGAAATTTTTCAAAAATGGAAAATAAAATTGCAAACTCTCATCCTGCCTAGTTTGGCCCTAAAAATGGCATTCATATATATATACACACACATGCATATTCCCAAATGATTTTTTTTAAAAGGAGAATGTCATATAGGCAATTATGACTGCTAGGTTGTTGTGGAGAAAATGCGCAAAATATTTTACAATGCATTACACATTATACTTATATAATGCATAAAAATACCAACCCATTAAATGCTTTATCTACATGCACTTGAAGAAAAAACGGAAGTCTTATCAGATTATTCTGATGATTCATGTGATTAGGGCAGGATTAGGACATGATAACAAGAAATATTCTATTCTTGAAACTTGCCAGATCAGGAGTTAAAGTGTGAAAGATTCACTTGAGGTCAACAACCAGAACCTTGGCCCAGACTTTTATCCCAGATAGATAAGTGACACCAGCCGGGAAGAAGCTCAAAGTCCCTCTTTTTCCCCCTTCTATTTTAAAGTATTTTGGATAAGGGATATTTGAACTGCCAGTGTTCCTTTGAAAGATGGGCTGTGTTGATTATTTGTTATCCCTCTGTTAAATCTACAGGAAACTCCCCAGGGTACCTGCCTTTAGTTTAAATTTGATTTGCTGTGAACTATCACTTTTTAAAAAATATCTTAAAATGCCTGACTGCATCGTTTTTAAGATCCCATCCACCTATTCAAGTTAGTCTCAGGGGTGTTGCAATGGGGGGGGTGATGGGGGCAGCCCACCCCGGGTTCCACTCTGGGTGGGTGGGGGGTGCCGTCACTTGGTGCCCCCACCCCCGCGACTCCTAAGCCAAGCCTCCAGCCTCCCGGTAAAAAGTCTGCCCGGCGCACTTTTTGCCAAGTGGACTTTTTATTGGGAGCCTGGAGGCTCGGCTTGGGAGTCACAGGGGTGGGGGGGGCCAAGTTGCCCCCCCCACCGCGCTGAGCGGGCATTCTACCTGGAGTTTGTAGCTGGAGGCGTGCGGATTGGCGTCGCCAGGGGGGCAGCGATACCCCACTGCGTAACACACACTGCGGGATGCTGCGCATGAGCTGAGCAGGCTTTCTACCTGGAGTTTGTATCTGGAGGCGCGTGGCTTTGGAGGCGCGGGGGCGGCAATACCCCACCACGTAATGACGCATGCAATGTTACGTAACAGCACGCATGCGTCGTCGTTACGTAGCGACACTGCCCCCCCGGTGCATGGCAATTTGCCGCTCCGGGTGTCGCGGCGGCTCGCTATGCCCCCGTCTCAGAGTTTATTATGCACGTGCACACTCCTATTTGGACAAATTATATCACTGCCTAACCAAGTGTAGAACATTATAGGGGCTCGATAAGTTCTGCTTAAGTACTACTTAAGAACTTAAACCATCATTTGGTGGAATAATCAATTGCAAGTAATATTGCGCGGTACACAATTTGTGATCATAGTCTCAATAATACTAAAGTATGGACACCTTTTAGGAAAGCACTGGCGTTACTATGATAATTCACTGCAATGTATCACCCAGAAAATGTTTCCATCTGGTCAACAAATATGTACATCACGAACTTCCATAGAAATGGAAATTTCTAACCTAAAGGCAACAGGTGTGACTGGTCATATATACATTTGTAATTATGCATCTTTTTCTGCTGACATGTAAAAGAAAGACCTTGATACAATGGGGGAAAGTTGGTTTCCTTTTTTTAAAAAAGAAGTTGATTGGTAAAACACACAGCTTTTTATTACTGATAGACTTAATGGAAAAAATATATGGTACTGCCCTTGACCCACAAACTTTGATACAGTGATGTTGCTATTTATAAATTCTCTGAATCTGACTGGAATGTATGGAAAGTAAGGATTTATTGGGCTTCTTATCATATTTTTCCTCCGTTGCAATCTCCCAGGTTATCTTTATATTGCTTCATGGCATGTATTTTTAAACCTGGAGGTTTTAAATCTGACCCTTGGTTTGTTTCATACTTTTTAACCTGAGTATTTTGGCATTAACTGAAATGACCAGGTACAGGTCTGATCCTATCTCTGTTTACTTAGAAAAAGCCCAAGCAAGTTCAGTCACACTTAAACACAGATAGGTGTGGAGATAAGGGCTGTTTCACATAGCAATCCTACACATGTCAACTCAGAAATAAGTTTCATCCACTGGATTAATAAAACTTACTCCCAGGTAAGGGATTGCAGCTTTACAGTCCTTTGTTCACTATGGTGAATAAGAAATAAGAATAAACAAATCATTCCTAAAGAGGTGGAATACAGTACACAATATAAAGCAACAGAAATTCCCCAGATTAGATCAACAGTATATTAACAACAATGTGAAGCATTGTGGTTTAGTGGTTAGAGCAGGCATCCCCAAACTTCGGCCCTCCAGATGTTTTGGACTACAATTTCCATCTTCCCTGACCACTGGTCCTGTTAGCTTGGGATCATGGGAGTTGTAGGCCAAAACATCTGGAGGGCCGCAGTTTGGGCATGCCTGGGTTAGAGTGTTGGACTAGAACCTAGGAGACAAGGGTTCAAATCTGCACTCAGCCATGCAACTCCCTGGGTGAACTTGGAGCAGTCACTGCCTCTCAGCCGAAACAAGGAAGAGAAGGGTTAAAGATCTTGGCATATCCCTCCACTCCTGCACTTTCATTAACTGTCAAAAATCAGGTTTGGGAATTTGTGTTTGCCAAGACAGTTCTGCCCTCACAGGAGAAGCAAGCTCTGTTGAAAAAAGGTAAAGGTGTTGTCATGCTCATCTTGCTTTTCAAGCCAAGGGAGCTGGTGTTTGTCCCCAGACAGCTTTCCGGGTCATGTGGCCAGCATGACTAAACCACTTCTGGAGCAACAGAACACTGTGATGGAAGCAAGAGTGCACGGAAATGCCATTTACCTTCCTCCTGCAGCGGTACCTATTTATCTGCTTGCACTGGCGTGCTTTCAAACTGCTAGTTGGCAGGAGCTGGGACAGAGCAACAGGAGCTCACCCCGTTGCGGGGATTCAAACCGCTGACCTTCTGATCAGCAAATCCAAGAGGCTCAGTGGTTTAGACCACAGCGCCACCCACGTCCTTTGAAAACTCAATTGAAAGAGAGGTTAGCATACAAACTCAAAACATTATTAAATCAGGCAGGATGGGAGGGGTGTTCTTCGGACAACTGCAGCCCCTGGGGTCAGGCTCAGCTGGCCTTTATATGCTGAGTGTGGACTGTAGTGAAGAATTACTCGAGCAACAGGTAGGCTCAGGGAGCCTCATATTTGCAAGTTGTCTTGGTTGCAAGGGCTTCTTCTTTTTCAGTTCAAGCAAGACAAACTAAAAAAGTTCCTCGACCGCCTCTTAAAGTTCAGTGCATTAAATGACAACACCCTCCAAAAGCCATGAAAATTTGGCGGGACGTTTATCCCACCTCCAGGGATGTGGGTGGTGCTGTGGTGTAAACCACAGAGCCTAGGGCTTGCCGATCAGAAGGTCGGCAGTTTGAATCCCTGCAACGGGGTGAGTTCCCGTTGTTCGGTCCCAGCTCCTGCCAACCTAGCAGTTCCAAAGCACATCAAAGTGCAAGTAGATAAATAGGTACCGCTCCGGTGGGAAGGTAAACGGCGTTTCCGTGCGCTGCTCTGGTTCACCAGAAGCGGCTTAGTCATGCTGGCCACATGGCCCGGAAGAAGTGTCTGCGGACAAACGCCGGCTCCCTCGGCCAGTAAAGCAAGATGAGCACCACAACCCCAGAGTCATTTGTGACTGGACTTAACTGTCAGGGGCCCCTTACCTTTACCTTTTTATCCCACCTCCAGGTGGGGTCTTATTTTTACCCCCAGCAAATACCTGGAAAAGGGCTGAGCTAATTGTTTTTGGCACAGATCTAGTAAGAAAAAGACCATGGTTTATCAGCTCCTGGAATCATAGAATTGTAGAGTTGGATGGGACCTTGAGGATCATCAACCACCTGCAATGCAGGAATATGCAGCTGTCCCATAAGGGGATCGAACCTGCAACCTTGTCCTTATCAGCACCAGGGCCTCTAACCTCTAACAGCTATCCAGGCTGGTAAGCTTCCATGCACTATGCACCCTGGATAGCTCAGTGGGTTGGAGTGTGGTGCTGATAATGCCAAGGTCACAGGTTCAATCCCCATATGGGATATTCCTGAATTGTAGTGTTGGACTAGATCAGGCATCCCCAAACTGCGGCCCTCCAGATGTTTTGGCCTACAACTCCCATGATCCCTAGCTAACAGAACCAGTGGTCAGGGAAGATGGGAATTGTAGTCCAAAACATCTGGAGGGCCGAAGTCTGGGGATGCCTGGACTAGATTATGCTCATAGTCTCTTCCAGCTCTATGATTCTATGGCTGGAAGGCTGTATTTTGTTTGGTAAGTCATATGATGTGTATAGAACTGGGCTCGCTCATTTATTTATTTATATTATTTAAGGTCAAGAGTCAAACAAACCCAAACTAAAGCTAAGTTCCAATTGGACAGAACATCATAGAGACTTCCCCAATATCCACTATTTGCTTCAAAAGGAATGGATTTTTGGAACTGGAATTGGGCAGGCAAATCCACTGCTTGCCTCCAATTCTCTGCTGAGTACAGTTGGCAACTCCTGGCAGGTTTTGAGTTACCATCAAGCACTGGCAAAACAAGTCCAACTGACGGCACTTGGCAAGATGCCTAAGTGGCCCGCCCAGCTACTTGGCACATTCTGGCAGAGTTAATGGCAATCAGAAAAGGCTTCCTCATGCCAACCTGCCCAGTTGACTTTGATGCTAAGCTAGAGTGGCAAGAGAAGGTTCCCCAAAAAATAATGATTGCGGAAACACGAATAGCAATATGCAAATAAACTATAGTAACCCAGTGCTAGCAATTTGTACTTTCCTCATAACGGTGTTTGATTATGAGAGATCTTATACAGGGCTTCCCCCCCCAGCACCTCTCAGGTGGGCACCATTGCCATTCTAAGAGAACAAGAGAGAAGTTCATGGTGAGTTACGGCACCTCTTTTTCTAAGAAAATAGCACTGATCTTACATTAGGAAGCAAAGGTAGAAAGCTGGCAAACAGCGAAGTGCAATGCAACATATTTTTTTATTCATGTTTCGTGAAGTTGTTCGAGTTCTCTGGTAAAGGTGCCGGAAGAGAAGAATGAGGAATTCCCTCTTCAAAGAACAGAGAGAAGAATAACTGCCATGTCACAAAAAGCTGTAGGTAATTTGCAGAATGCAAATTTGGAAAGAATAAAATCATTGCTGCAGGCTCTCCCCAAAAGTGCCAATATACTGAAATATGTTGGAGTGCACATGATGAACTATCTCACACTGCCCCTCACCTTTCTCAGTGGCCCATGCAAAATGAGAATGCAAGTGTCGTAGCTCTTTAAAAACCCTCCAAGTGTCCCTATTTTCCAGGATCAGCCCTGGATTTACAGAAGCTGTCCAAGTTTTTGATTTGATCCCAGAATCTCCCACTTTTCTCAAAGGTAAAGGTAAAGGTAAAGGGACCCCTGACCATTAGGTCCAGTCGTGACTGACTCTGGGGTTGCGGTGGTCATCTCGCATTATTGGCTGAGGGAGCCAGCATACAGCTTCCAGCACATGACAATAAATTGGGGGGGATTTGTATCCAACCAATATCTAAATTGTTCACCTTTCACTCAAGAAGAGATTACACAGACTAACCAGAGTGAAATATAACAAACAATGAACTTAAATATCTTGGAGGCAACTTTCCTCTTTATGGCAAAATAATTGGCACTGAGTCATTATTATTTATTATTGTTTGTTGAATTTATAAATTCATGACAATCCTAATTTTTTACTTTTCGGGTATTAACTGAGCTATAATCTACAAAATATTGTTTTATAGCGTATATTAAATTTTGGCATTTCTGTTAAGCACTCTTCTTACAGAGGCTCCACTTAAATGAACAGACTTTGCATAACAACACATATCACTTGGAAAGAAAAAGAGTGAACATTGATTTCAATCCATAACAACTGATCATTTCACAGCAGATCTGATATCTGATTATCAGAATGATATCTGAATATTATCAAGATGTGAGGGGGGGGGATATTCCTTTTCTTCTTCTTTATTTATATACGTATAAAAAGGACGTAGGCAGGGCGGTTTTTTCAGCCGGAGCCAGCCGGGACTCAGTTCCAGCACCTCTCAGGTAGGATCCATTGCCATTTTAAGAGAACAAGGGAGGTGTTCATGGTGAGTTTTGGCACCTCTACAAAAACCGCCCTGGGTATAGGATCTAATTTTTGCATCCAATGTGGCTTGTGGGTGAGAGAATTCCTCCTTACCTGCCCCAGGCATTTCCCCTCCCACTCGGGGTTCAGTTCTGAAAAGCAATCGCTTCCATTCTCAGAAAACATCCACTCACATCTCCTGTCATCTCTCTTTCATGCCTCACGCCCAGACAGGAGATGTTTAAATCACTCTCAACTACTCCTTCTACCTCTGTCCCCTCCCAACTCTGGACTATCCCTTGTTACACCCATGACACTAGGGAGAGGATGAAGAAAATTAAACTTCATCCCAAGTATTTTCTATGGAACCCCTTCCTTTTTTCTATGCAACCCCTTCCTTTTTTAAAAATAAAAATTGCCCAAGATAGTTTTGTGAAGCAATCTAACCCTCAAGATCACACCCTGCTGCATTTGTTCCCTGTTATTCTGGTTTATGCCCTCTCCCAAAAGGTCTCTTTGGCAAGCCCAGCCCAAGACAGGCAGTCATGGAGTGAAACTTTGTGCACATGGATTCGTTTCGTCACATTTGCAAGCCGCCTGCGCAATTTTGCACTTCCCAACAAAGGCAGCAAACAGCACATTTCTAGCCTGTTCACTGCACCAGGGCTGTACTTGGGGAGAAGGCGAAAATAGGGGTGACAGCCTTGCACCCAACCGGTAGCCTTCCTACTGCCCAGCGAGGGTCTCAACCTCTTCCTTTCCTAGGGCAAAGCAATTAGGGTGGAGGGTCATACTAGCCCTGCTGCTGCTAGAGCAACGACAACTAAAAAAACTAATAATTAACAATTGTCTAAAATTGACACACCTTGACCCTTTGAACCTGAGGCCCCACCCCAATTGGCTGTGGGGGCCCTCATATCTTGCCTCATATCACAGCAGTCCCATCACCTCCTGGCAAATAGAAGGGGAAGAAATGGAGGCAGTGAGAGATTTTACTTTCTTGGGCTCCATGATCACTGCAGATGGTGACAGCAGTCACGAAATTAAAAGACGTCTGCTTCTTGGGAGAAAAGCAATGACAAACCTAGACAGCATCTTAAAATGCAGAGACATCACCTTGCCTACAAAGGTCCGTATAGTTAAAGCTATGGTTTTCCCAGTAGTGATGTATAGAAGTGAGAGCTGGACCATCAAGAAGGCTGATCGCCGAAGAATTGATGCTTTTGAATTATGGTGCTGGAGGAGACTCTTGAGAGTCCCATGGACTGCAAGAAGATCAAACCTATCCATTCTGAAGGAAATCAGCCCTGAGTGCTCACTGGAAGGACAGATCGTGGAGCTGAGGCTCCAATACTTTGGCCACCTCATGAGAAGAGAAGACTCCCTGGAAAAGACCGCGATGTTGGGAAAGATTGAGGGCACAAGGAGAAGGGGACGACAGAGGATGAGATGGTTGGACAGTGTTCTCGAAGCTATGAACATGAGTTTGACCAAACTGCGGGAGGCAGTGCAAGACAGGAGTGCCTGGCGTGCTCTGGTCCATGGGGTCACGAAGAGTCAGACACGACTAAACGACTAAACAACAACAACATCACAGCAGTGAAGGCAGTTCTATCTGAGCAAGTGTTCTCTTAATTTCACCTCTTTAATGGCTGCTTTCTAGCCTTTTATTGTTGTTTTGTATTTATGAGATTGCATTTCTGATCTCTAGTTGTGGTTTTATTGTAAGGCGCCTTGATTGCATTTCAGGTAGAAAGGCAGGACGGAAATCATTTTTTAAAAAATAAAGCTCCAAGTCTGAATGTAGATATGCTCATAGTGTTTGGCATATCTCAGGGTTAGATCTTAGCCCCATGCTGTTGAACATCTACATGAAACTGCTGAGTGGGGTCATCTGGAGTTTGGAGTGCGTTGTCAGCAATATGCTCATGACACATAGCTCGGCTTCTCCTTTACATCTGCAGGTGTCTTGCCTCCGTAATGGACTGGATGAGACACAACTAACTGAAACTCAATCCAGATAAGACTGAGACATTGTTAGTGGGCGGCTCACTAGACAGGTTTGGTGGGACTTACCTTCCCTTGATGGACTTACCTTCCCTCTGAAGGAGTGAGTATGCAGCTTGGGGGTACATCTGGACGCATTGCTGTCACTCGAGGCTCAGGTGGCCTTGGTGTCCCAGAGTGCCTTCTATCAGCTTCGGCTGGTGGCCCAGCTATGCCCCATTCTGGATAGGGATAGCCCAACTTCCGTTGTCTATGCTCTGGTAACCTCTGTGTTAGATTACGTGGGGCAGCCTCTGAAGATAGTTTAGAGAATCAGCTGAACTCACCGCTGCAAGACAGTTTGAGCACATAGCACTGACGACACCAGCTGCCAATTAGCTTCCAGGCCCAATTCAAAGTACTGGTTTTGACCCAGGTAAAAGGAAATGGTAAAGGACCCCTGGATGGTTAAGTCCAGTCAAAGGCAACTATGGGGTTGCGATGCTCATCTTGCTTTCAGGCCAAGGGAGCCGCTATTTGTCCACAGACAGCTTTCCAGATTATGTGACCAGCATGACTAAACTGCTTCTGGCACAACCAAACACCGTGACGGAAGCCAGAGTGCAAGGAAATGCCGTTTACCTCCCCACCGCAGTGGTACCTATTGATCTACTTGCACTTTTGAACTGCTAGGTTGGCAGGACCAGGGACAGACCAACGGGAGCTCACCCCGGGGATTCGAACTTTCTGATCAGCAAGCCCAAGAGGCTCAGTGGTTTAGACCACAGCGACACCCGCGTCCCTTAAATAAAGCTTTAAATGGCTCAGGGCTGCAATACCTCAAGGACTGCCTCTCCCCACAGGAAATGACCTGGAATCTGCCATCATCACCCAAAGATCTTCTTCAAGTGCCCTCTCCACGAAAGGTCCAGAGGCAACATGATAACAGGCCTTTCCCGTTGGGCTCCCTGTTTGTGGAATGCTCTTCCCAAGGAAATTCACCCGGCACCTTCATTACATAGCTTTAGGCACCAGGTGAAAATGTTCCTCTATAACCATGCCTCTGGCTGATTAAACAATCTATGAGCTTTTAAACTGGAGAAGGGTATTGTTTTTGTTTGTTACTATGTTATGTGTTTTTGTGTTTTTATATTGTAAACCACCCTGTGATTCTCAGATGAAGAGCAGCATAGAAATTTAATTCAATAATAATAATAATAATAATAATAATAATAATAATAATGGAAATTACCTTGATTTGTTTGCAGGGAAAAAAATCTGCTTGCAAATCATATGGAAATGAGTGCTAAACTTGCATGGCATTCTACTTTATTCACTTCGGTTCCGGAAGTGGCTTTTACGATGTATGAAAGCTCAGGTAAAATATGGAAATCAAGTTAGGGAAATATCGTTAAGATGGAATACACGTGAATGCATCCCGAGTGTACAACCTAGAATATAATTGCCCAATGCTGCTAAATTAATTTTAATGATCCTAACTTGTTTGTGGCAGGGCCGGCACGATAAACCTCATGCCAAAACATGTGTTATCAAAACTCCCCCGTGTAAATGAGTTCAAAGGAGTTGTCTCCAGTACCCACTGATACTAGATGGAAACTGTCTCAATATCTGTTAACACCCTTGTTTTCCCCATCTGGTTATTCTGCAGCTCAGGGTGCGAGATTTAACACAGCTACAGTTCATGCCCAAGGAGGCAGGTGCCATGGTTTCCGAGTGGTTTGAAGTATTGTAATGAGGGGTTTCCCACAGAGATTAGCATGCAAAAAGATGAAACATGCAACCAATTCACCATGTGGTTAGCAGTACAAAGGACGGTGACCAACAGGGCTTTTTTCCAGCCAGAACTGGCCAGAACTTTGTTCTGGCACCTCTCAGGTGGGCGCCATTGCCATTACAGTGGTACCTCGGTTTATGAACACAATTGGTTCCGGAAGTCTGTTCATAAACTGAAGCGTTCATAAACTGAAGCAAACTTTCCCATTGAAAGTAATGGAAAGTGGATTAATCCGTTCCAGATGGGTTCGCGGCATTCATAAACCGAAAATTCATAAACCGAGGTGTTCATAAACCGAGGTTCCACTGTATAAGAGAACAAGGGAGACATTCGTGGTCAGTTCTGGCAGCTCTAGAAAAGATAGCACTGGTGACCAAACCATTTTATTGAGAACAAAACTCTAACACACATTAGGCATGATAAAGACTCAGAAAGTCTCTAGACTTCCCAAGTCTTGCGTAAGGACCTGGAGTGGAACTGCTCTAGACTCTAGTGATGTGGAACATCATAAAAACACAGACTGGATCCTTTAGCATGACGGTTTGATGCACAATGTTCCTATCCTATGCATTGATGCTGTTTCGGCCACATCTTTCAGTTACTCTGAACATTTTAACCATCTGCTTCCCTAAACAAATAATCCTTTAAAATTATGAATGGGGATAATGGTTGCTTTAATATGTCTTTAAAGCATTTCCCCCTTTCTCAGTAAAAGAGCACTGGGAATTGTAAATTCTCAGCACACAATTTTTAATGCGGTTTGCTTGTGCAGTTTTCTGGTTTTGTGCAAGGCTGAGGGACCAAAAGGCAAAGCTCTGCCGGAAATAATTACTACTGGTAGCACAGCTGGAAAAGAAATGAAAACATTTGAGTCTGAGTAGTGGCCCTGGAAAGTACTGTAGCAGGAAGTTACTGTTGACCCACCGCCAAAATACATTGCCTGTAACCCTGAGTGGAGCAGTTCAGAGACCAATTCTCCCCAATTTATCTGACTATCTATGTATTGGGTGAACCTAAATTTACAGGGAGAAGGCATCAATATTGGTGTTTGAACATAACGCCATGTGGACCATGCAAATTAAATGGGAGCAAAAACAAAGTGGACAAGCTCTTCTGTACTGTTGTGATGGCGAAATGAGGCAAAGACATATTCTAGTTTGCCTGGAAGCCTTCAGCTAGGGTGGAGGAGAAAGCAAATAACTAAAGTTAATTATATTGTTGGCCATGCAAATTGAACACCCTTAATCCAGAGATCCCCAGCACTCATTGGCTAGCTAAGGTGCAGCAACAACAAAAAAACTGTTTGTGATGCATGCAAAGGTAGACAGTTCTGTTTCCACCTACTCTAGGTGTGATCCGACTCAGCAAGCTAATAGAGATAAAGGTGGGAGGTGCTCTTGCTTATTTGGAGAGACATTGGAGTTTTTGAAACACTGGAGATGGTTTTGGATATCGGAATTTTGCAAAGCAGAGATGTGTCTCAGCGGTGACTGACTAGGTATGTACACCAACTGAAATTCAGAATGATAAAATAGAGCAGCCTCGGTACTTTGCAAGTAACTTGCTTGCGAAAGACTGATTCTTTCCCCAATACGAACCAGCATTGTGAACTTTCTAATTTGCTTACTTACCTTGCGATTCTTTGATGTCATTTGATTTCTTGCTTTGCCAGGGTACGATTACCCGGAGCGCATATAAATTTTTAAAAACTTTTCTAAAGAAAGGCACTAGGACAGCAGCAGCAGCAGCAGCAGCTGAAACAAAAGCTGAAGTTTTTCTACCTCAGGAGAGCGAATAATGGCACCATTTCATTTTGAAAGGGGTTCTTAACAAGTTTGGATAGAATTAGACTTGCTTCTTTATCTGATCTTTAACACAAAAGGAAAAAAAAAGATCTGCAGCAAGATAAAACTATACCACTTTACCAGCCACTTTAACCAGCCAGGACAAGTTTTTAATCTTAAATGAAAAAGAATAACAAAGGATGCAGTGGCTGGCAATTTAGAAGGATGGATGTAACCACCTTTACAACTTTGACACAGGACTGTCCCTCCTTTATTGCTTTCTGAGCTAAAAGTGTGGAAGAACTTTGTGCTGCCTGAAAACTCCAGCAAGTAGGCTTGGCAGTTTTCTGGTGCAGCTGGAATGTAAAGCGGTGATGAAAGCAGACTTTGCCCAATACCTGCTCTCTCTATATATTGTAGCTCCCAACAGAGATACCTTTGTAAATCCTTCATTGTCTGTGAAGGAAGGAGCAGGTGAGTAAAAGGAAATCTGAGCTCAAACTTTCCATTGCCTTTATGCTTTCATTGATGTTTGCCTCCCAGATTCTCCTCTTAACTACCTACCAGATATAGCAGCCTGTTGTTCTAATGCAGGAAATCTGAAAATTATATGGAATTCTGTTTTGAAGTCTTTTTTTTTTATAACCCATAGTGGCAAGCCCACATTTATAAACCATAAAATAGCTGTTGGGTTTAGAATGTTTGATTTCTAAAGATCAAACATAGTCGAAGTACGGGAAGTTCGTATTAATGAAGAAAATCAAATGTTGGGTTTATTTTTTATTTATTTTTACAGGACCCATAGCTGCCAAGTTTTCCCTTTTCTCGCGAGGAAGCCTATTCAGCATAAGGGAATTTACCTTTAAAAAAGGGAGAACTTGGCAGCTATGACAGGACCCCCTCATTTTTTTGAAACCATTTTAAAAATACATTTCGAAAAATAAGTTTGACTCAGAGCAGAATCTCTAAAAATGAATGAACATGATTATGTTATGGTCATTATTTTCAATAGGACAACTGCGAGCAAAACTTTGCTGAATACCTACCAAAATATACATCTCATTGCATTTTCAGGGCATTCGCAAAAAGATGCGTTTTCTGTGACTAATTTGCTTTGATGCACTGAGATAAAAAGAGGTTACACTGCGCTAACACTGTCAGGTGAATATAACATTAGACAGACATCCTCTGAGATCAGGGTACTGTAATGGTTTTTCTATTAGATCTGGGTGCCTTCTTGAAGTGGTCATTACGTTTTCTTCCTTGGGATTCTTTACTTGGGTTTGAATGTACTGTATGTTTTATTCAGAGTGCTCTTATGGCCCCAAAGGATAAAAGAGGAAAGCAGCTAACATGATACTTTTAACTGGATCTTTATCTACCGTGAGAGTAGGCAGGCTTTTGAACTTCACAGGCATCTTCCTCAGTGATGCAGGGACCTCAAGATCAGTATTTAAATTTTGGGCATTGCACTTCCCCTTGCCGGCATCAGGAGGAACAAATTTAAATGCTGATTGGTCTCAGGGATGTCACTGGAGCAGGAAAAACTTGTCCTAGCCAATTTAAATTGGCGAGAGCACATACTTATTAAAATTATTACTTGTATCATGTGTAGTGCTCTCTCTCTCTCTCTCTCTCTCTCTCTCTCTCTCTCTCTCTCTCTCTCTCTCTCTCTCTCTCTCTCTCTCTCTCTCTCCAGTGACATCACTAGGAGTGCTGAGCTGGGTAGGAAAAATAAGTCAACACCTTTTAAGTAATGAAGAAACAAAACACTTTTTAAAAAGCTGAATCATTTAGTCTAATATTACAAAATTGAGACAGTTGAGCTAGATTCTCGTTTGGTATAAAGTTGCCTCGTCCTGGAGCCATTTGTTGATACAGGCTGACTTGCAAGAACTTTTTTTTTAATGCAAGTTTGGCATCATTTGAACAGCATTTTTGCCTGCTGCATCTTGGAAACATTAATGTGCTTATTGTAATTCTTATTGAATATTTTTATTGTGTGTGTGTGTGTGTGTGTGTGTGTGTGTGTGTGTGTGTGTGTGTAGTTACACCAACGTTTTATTTTCCAAGCGATGCTATTTCTATTTTAAGATCCTATGGTGGAGTGGATAGCAAGTTGTCTTTAGATGATGGAGACCCAAGCTAAAATCTCTGCCCAGCCGTGAAGTTCAGTGGAGGACCATGACACAGTCCTTATCTCTCAATCTAACCTACTTTAGAAGGTTATTGGGAGGATTAAAGGGAAACGGAGACACACACTATATGCTATTTTAAGCATCATGGAAGAAGGGCTGGGAGAATAACTTGTTAATCCTCCTCACAAAAACCTTGTGGCTAAGGAGAGTACAGTAATTTGTCCAAGCCCACAAAATGAGCTTCTGGAAGCTGTAGGACCTTAATATAGGTCTTTAAAGCCTGAATAGGATGAAGTTTCTGTTAGATGCCAATAGTCCTTATTAGCTGTTTCGAGTGTTTGTGTGGCAGGAGAATTCCTGTGTCACACAACAAAAAACACAACCTCATAGACACAGATTCGAGAATAGTGAAGTGAAGAGAGTTTTGGGCTCGACTTTAGGAAAGCTATAATCAAATGCTTGCTCAGCCATTAAACTCGCTGAGTAACCTTGGGCAAGTGACTGTCTTTCATCTTTATGTACCTCACTGGGTTAAAATGGGAAAACCCCATGTACACCTCCCGGAACTGGCGGGGGAAAACTTGGCATGAGGATAATTGACAGAAGACAAGATAATTGGCGTGAGTAATGAAAACTGCAGGTGCAAATAGATTTCTAGAGCCGAGTACGTTCTCACAAGCATCCATACCGTGCGAGCTTTTGCCACGGAATGTATTCCTTGGCAAACATCGCTTTTGAAATGCAAAAAACAAAAACAAAAAACCAATAACAAAGATTTAAATATTGCTTGTGAAAACAGTTTGATAGCAGGTGTAGATAAGCCATAATGACTGGGGGTTCATTGGGGCAGGGACATATCTATATTTGCTTGAATCCAGAAACGAATCGGTAAGCAATGACAACAAAGAAAGGACCAAAAGTAATATACAGCTCTTGGCCAATCCCGGGTGACAGTCCAGTAGGCATTTTGGAACAATTAGCTGTTTTTCAAGCACAATTACAGCAGTCCAGTCTGGAGGTTATGGAAACATTAATGTTGTTCATTAACTGGAAGGCCCCGTCTGCATAGACAGTTGGCTTGGAGGGAGTTACACATAGAAAATGTTCAACGCTTCTGTTTCTTCAACCTTGACCATGGAAAGTTAGCAAGTGTTAAAATGTTTCTCCAATGGATGCTTCAGGCCAAACATACAAGGTTCTGTTTTCCTCTACTTCCGTGTATCCTTCAATATATGAAGGGTATTCACATATGAAAATCTAACTGCTTGCTGAGTTAATGAGTGGTTATGATTGATATTACTGTACTTTTCCGCAGGAATAAACCACTCCTGGTTTTGCTTCAGTTTCTGTTCGTCTGCTCCCCTGTAATTTTGAGGTTTCCTAAATTGGGTTTCTTTACTGTATTCACTTCAAGTACAGCTTGTCCTTTCATTGGGTTGTCATGGATGGCAAGCTGCAAACAATGCTTTGTAGTCACATACATGTCATTGGTTTTATACCTCTTTGTGTTCTACCCAGGGGAGTACAAACAACCTCTTCTATGGGAGGGGAAAAAACACCAGGAGGAATCTAGCCAAAGAACGCTGACAGTGATACTCAGTGAGAACCAATAAGTCATATTAAGGCTATTAAAGCTTGGGTATGATCCTGTCAGGTAGTCGAGTTCAACAGGACAGAGTTTCACCCCATAGTTTATTCTCCCTCTAGAAGCAGAGGGACTTTAATATGCTTGACAATGTTCAGTAGGAAATATTCACTGTTATACATAAAACAGAATGCACATCCATGAAAAATGAGAAGCAAGGTGGCTGAATAAGGGTATGCCAATGGTGTTGTTAGTGTTACAGACCCTCTAAGTGTCCCTATTTTCCAGGGACGTTCCTGTTTTAGAGAAACCATCCCTGTTTCTGATTTGATCCTGAAATGTCCTACATTTCCTTAGGGTGTCCCTATTTTCATTGGAGAAATGTTGGAGGGTATGGAGTTATCCGACCCCTGAACCATCTGAAGGCAATCTTGTATAGGGAAGTTGTTGTTTTTTTTAATATTTTATTATGTTTTTACATATGTTGGAAGCTGCCCAGAGTTCTGGGACAATGCAATAAGATGTGTGGGGTATAAATAGTAAAATTATCATTATGGAATGGGACGTCACTATTTCTATCAGAGAAACGTTGGAGGGCATGGTGTTATGCCGAGTAAAAATAATAATTTTTAAGTGTATAATGGTTCAGAAATGAGTCAAAGAAGTGGAGTTTGGGCTGCTGCCTTTGAGTGCGTTGGCGGGACGGGGGGTCAGTCACCACTATTTTTAAAATCTGAAGCTTTCCAATTCTAAAAATAACCTCTTGTTCTTTAAGTTGCATAAACACTATACATTTAAAGCATATCCCCTCTAAAAATGAAAAAAATCCTGGGAACTGCCATTTGTTATGGGTGCTGGGAATTGTAGCTCTGTGTGGACAAACTAGAGGTCCCAGGATTTCCCTTTTTCTTTTGAGGGGGTCTGTGCTTTAAATGTATGGTGTACTTTAAATGGCCTTCAAGCAATCATGTAACTAATTAAAATTAAATGTAACAAATTAAAAACCCTGGGTTTTGACCATTCTTAGGTGGGGCACTTATGCTTTAGTTTTTGAAAGTACACTCTCTAGTCCAGGCATCCCCAAACTGCGGCCCTCCAGATGTTTTGGCCTACAACTCCCATGATCCCAAGCTAACAGGACCAGTGGTCGGGGAAGATGGGAATTGTAGTCCAAAACATCTGGAGGGCCGAAGTTTGGGGATGCCTGCTCTAGTCCATGGGCAGGCAACCTAAAGCCCGGGGCTGGATCCGGCCCAATTGCCTTTTCAATCCGGCCCGCGTACGGTCCGGGAATCAGCGTGTTTTTACATGAGTAGAATGTGTCCTTTTATTTAAAATGCATCTCTGGGTTATTTGTGGGGCATAGGAATTAGTTCATTCCCCCCCCCAAAAAAAATATAGTTCGGCCCCCCCACAAGGTCTGAGGGACAGTGGACCGGCCCCCTGTTAAAAAAGTTTGCTGACCCCTACTCTAGTTGCAACGTGGCTCAGGGGTGGGATGAGAAAGATTGGTGGAAAAGTTGTAGAGAAGGACTAGAATTCAAAATCTGCAACAAATCTGCCTGTGAAACTCTAGTCCCAGTTACATATTGTCCTCATTCGGACATAACACTAAACTACAGTTTAGAATTACATGAACAAGGCTGGGCAAACCTCAGGCTCATGTATCTCCCTCTGCTTCTCTTCCCCTGACAAAGAAGGGATGCGCTTTTCTGCACTGCATGGCTAGAGAAGAATCACTGTGCTAAAAGCGATGGTGGTACGAAGGGATACGGTAGATCTCACTTTGGTACTTGTGAGCTAAGTCGAAAGCACAGTAGCTTGTTAACTGGACACCTTTAAAATAAATGTACACCTTTCATTCTATTATAACACTATTACTACCATGTTGACTGTGTTTATTTGTGCTGGTTTGTGACCACTGTGGCCAGCAGCGTAGAAAGGCGGGGGACTAGGACATGAAGACCGTTCTTTGGACAGGTCATGTACCGAAGAAGAGGCTTTGTACCTCTTCAAATTAATGCAACCTCAGGGTTACAACATAAAAGGAAAAAGAGGCTGGGAGGGAGAAAGAAAAAAACCCAAACTCAGACACTAGTTCTTGATTAGAAGGTTCTTGTTAGTGCCAAATGGAATTGAAAAATTTACAGGAGAGTAGGAGTAAAAAAAAAAAAAGGCTAACAACACTTTAATATTCACAAAAATGAGCTAGTGTCACTCCAGGAAGTCAATGGAATAATTAGGAACCAAGAAAAAAAAGGGGGGGGATAAAACAGCCATTAGCACTGTCATTTTCTACCAAAGATGAAATAAATGAATTAACATTGAGAGTATAATCCTGTACATATTTCCTCTGTTCAGTGCAGCCTTTATTCAGTAAAGATGCACAGGAGTTCAGCCTAAAATGGTCCGCGTTTAGGTGACATTTAAAATGCTTAGAACTATGGTGATTTTCCCTTTAGAGTAGCGAGAGATGAAAGAGTCGAAAGTGAGAGACAATTGTTCATTCATGATTGTGTATTTGCGAGATCGATAAATGGGTAGCTGTTTGGGTTTGTTCAGATATTTATTTGTAATGTGTAAGGTGAGATACATTTGTTAAAATAAAGGGGTTGGGAAATACACTGTTGGTGGCATGGCATTGTATAAATCCCTTGAGGAAATTGCATTGGTTCATACAGGTTAGTATTCAGAGTTGATTGCCCCAGATTCATCTAATTAACCCTTTTGCATGGAAATGCTTTGGCGCTGACCTTTCGTTGGTCCATCATCTCTTTGCAGGCGATGGCTCCAAGGCCTGAACTAGCAGGAACAGACGCAAGCAAAGCCCAAGAAAATCAAGTCATGTCTGACAGAGCGATGAACAATTCAAAAGGTACATAAATAGTTACAATCCTTACTCCTATATATCCTATATAAACATTCTGTTTAGAAGAAGGTGAGTTTGTATACTCAATGAGTAGGAAACCGTTATTGACTTGCTTGCTGGTTCTTTCAGGTGAAGCGGTTCCTGTAGGAAATCAGCTGGAACTTTTGCCTGCATACTCCACCATTGCCTTGGCAGCAGAACCAGAGCCAGAATTTGACCCATGGAGTTTGCCAGAGCTCCAGAACACAGGAGTAAAGTGGTCAGGTAAGAACCTGTCGTGGATATTTCTACTTTCCCACCTTTAATTTGTGCTGGACTGGGTTGGCATAGAATGGGGTAGCCAACTCCCAAGAGACTGCGATCTCTTGAGTTTTTTTTAGGAGAGACAAACTTTGTTGAGCTTCTTTGGAGGGAGCCAGTGATCTGCCAGTGATCTACAACAGACGTCCAGTGATCTACCGGTAGATCACAATCTACCTGTTGGACATGCCTGAGATGATAATCCGGGACCCTTCCAACGCTATGATTTTCAAACGTTAGCTTTCTAGAAAAAGGGACAGCAAAGCCCAGGTGGAAGTTGTTTTAATCATTGGCTCTGAATCTTTGTGCCTTTATTTACCAAATTATCTGTATTCTCTGATTTAACATGCTTTGTTTTAAAAATAGACAGCTTAGTAGGCAAAACAGCAGATCAGTGCATCTGCTAATGAAAGGTCTCCCATTGAACATGTTGCATTTCCCATGTTAGGGAAACAGGGGAATTCTCTCAAGTTGCAACCTTCTTTTCCATTTATGTATTTAGGGTGTTCAAATGCCACTGGGTTCTGCAAGCAGGTTGTAAACAAGATTGGTATTGCTGTTGGCAAACCTTGGACTCTAAGCTATGTCCATTTTTGACGGTGCCAATGCTGACCTTACTTCTCAACAATTAATTCCATATCTTTTGGTTTCTGCTGGTCTAGTAATCTCTCAAAGGTGGAAGAATGCATCTTGTTATTCTATGGAACCATGGTTTTCAAAAAGTCAGGTTCATAGCTGTTTCCAAAAAGCTGCCACTGGGGTGATGTGCAGCCCTCAAACTTTGCTTCTGCTTGGTGGGGGGGGGGGGTCGGGTCATTTGTGATTTACATGACCAAACTATCTTATGGCTGACACATTCCCACTAAATAAATATGCATTCATATGATTTTGATATGCATGGTACAAATATGAACCTTGTCTTCCACTACAGAATATATTGCACACCACTCATTCTTTTTTAAAGCTTTCTGTGATTGTTATTTTATTATTTTGTAATTGTATTCTTCCTGCTGAACTCAGTGGCAAGACGTAATGCCAAAGAGATCAGAATGGCTTCCATGTGGATTCCCAGGCAGACTCCATTCAGGAATCCTAACAGGCTCAGAAATCCTTTGTTTTCACAGTGGCTTGTGTCTCCAAATCATTATTTGGCCCTAAAGTCTGTTTCATTTTCTGGTGACCTTTAGCCCTTTAGTGAGGTCTAAGGAGGTTCTCCTCTTCCTGTGGGAGGAAGATCCCCTAGGAACTGCTTATGTTTTGGTGATAAAGTGGATGTTTAGAGTTGTGGACTGGTTCTGTAGAAGTGAGAAAAGCCCTCTCCTCTCCCCATGAAAACACATTACCTTCTGTATTTCCAGGGGTAGAAACAAGATGCAGGAGCCAAGCAGGCAATTCCATCAGGTGAAGACACCACCTATTAGGGACATACAGTGAATTATTTAAATACACATCAACCTGTGCTGATGTGTACCACAACAGGCAAATTCAGGTCGATCTTCCAAGGCTTAAAGTGCATGGGGACTCTGTTGTAATAATCTTCTGCCCCTTTTTGTTTAAAATTAATGATGCTATTTTCCTAATAATACCATTACTACTTACGAATAACTCTACTTACTAATGTTTCTACTTATGAATGGAGCTCCATCCGCCATCTTGGATGCAGTTTAGATAGGATTTTTTCTACTTACGAATTTTTAGGTAGGGTTTTTTTCTCCCAATGCATTCCTATGGGATTCGACTTACAATTTTTTCCGACTTACGAATGTGCGTTCGGAGTGCACTAAATTCGTAAGCAGAGGTACCGGTACCACTGTAATTATAATTTTCACATTTTGCTTTAAGTAGGGTGAGAAGGGGTACCGGTAATTGGTGTGTGTTTTTAAAAATCTTATTGGGTTTTTATAGCTTCATAAGAATCTTTTAGCTATAGTTAAATTTTAATAATGAGAACATTCCTTCTGGTTTATCATCCACCAAACTCACAGCCTCAGCCTTGACTCCACAGACTTGCAGGAATCTGATTGACTGTTGAAAATCAAGTGTTAGATTCTTTGCTGTTTTGTATATGCAAACTTGTTTTGTACTTTGCAGAGCTGGATGCGAAAGGCAAAATACTTCGTGTGACAAAAGGCTTCGGAAAGTTCATCCTCTTGCTTGTCCTGCTCTACTTTTTTGTCTGTGCCTTGGATGTGCTCAGCTCAGGCTTCCAGTTAGTAGGAGGTAGGAAAACACTTTCGAAGCATCATGATTACCTAAGCCTCTAATTCTGTAAAAAGGATCTTGTTGAGTTAAGCATCACCCCTCCAGAAGAGCCCACTTCAAACAGATGAACAGAAAAAGAATGTCTCATTAAATGAATGCTGACCTCCCTTTATTTGCAAAGGCGCCTTTTGTTTTCAGCATTCCAAGGGGGTGTCGACATTGCTTTAGTTATTGGGATGAGTTACAAGCCAAGCTCATAGACCCAGGTGGCGCTGTGGGTTAAACCACTGAGCCTAGGGCTTGCTGATCAGAAGGTCGGCGGTTCGAATCCCTGCAACGGGGTGAGCTCCCATTGCTCAGTCCCAGCTCCTGCCAACCTAGCAGTTCGAAAGCACGTCAAAAATGCAAGTAGATAAATAGGAACCGCTACAGCGGGAAGGCAAACGGCATTTCCGTGTGCTGCTCTGGTTTGCCAGAAGTGGCTTTGTCATGCTGGCCACATGACCTGGAAGCTATACGCCGGCTCCCTCGGCCAATAATGCGAGATGAGCGCGCAACCCCAGAGTCGGTCACGACTGGACCTAATGGTCAGGGGTCCCTTTACCTTTACCTTTACAAGCCAAGCTAGACTGTTTTATGGAACCTTAAACTTTTTACAAAGGCATTATGCAGTGTGAGATTTTGTGGGTAAAAGAGGGGTTGGGGAAACCCAGCCAGATGGGTGGGGTATATTATTATTATTATTATTATTATTATTATTATTATTATTATCACTTTACAGTTTCATGACAAAGGCAGTGAATACACACCCACACCCACACACAATTCTATGGTTCTATATAGTGATACCTTTCCCACAACCACGCAACTGCTGTAAGAAAGGGGAAGAAGAACAAGGTCTACTGTTTGTTGCTGTCAGTAGTATCTGGACAAGGGATTGCCCACATGTCTGCTTGTCCCATGTCTCGAAACTACGGCTCCAAGCAGTTTTCCCCTTGCCCCTCTCCTTTCCAAGGGAAAACTTACTCTTTAGCAATAGATAGGAACAAACGACAATCCAGGGGAAACCCAAATGGCTGCTTGCTTCGATTGAGCACCAAAGAGTGGTTTTATTTGGGGGGAAGCAATGGGACAAGAGGGAGTGTCAATATAAGCCCTAAGTCTTGGAGTAGTTGTTAGGCTTTGCCTTTGCATCAGAGCAAGCAGTTATTTACTCTTCCTTGCATGAATAAATTAAAAAATATTAATCAGGAGTTGGGTTCTGTGGGGGGTGGGGGTAACCTCTATTTAATGGCATAGGAAATAACTTTGGTGAGTCAATATTCATCCCTGCCACAATACACAGAACTTCCCCCTGGCGTCTTCATCCTGCTCACACAAAAGCATGACAGAAAATTGGAAACTGGGTTTTCTGCATATGGGTCTTCTTCTTCTTTAGCGGTGACTCATAGCTGCGTAAGATTGCCTTCCATAAACACGGTTTTAACAGTGAGTCTGTAAATGACTGTGGAGGCCAATTGTGGATCCACACGTCCTTCCACAGTGGGGACATAGGTTTCTGGGCGGGAGTTGATCATGGTGAGGATTTGCCAAGTGTGCCTTCCTCTTAGCATGTTTCTCCCTTTTGCCCTGAGTTCGAGCGTCTTCAAAGGCCATGACACCTTTGGTCAAGGCTGTTCTCCAACTGGAGCAACTGCAGGCCAGTGTTTCCCAGTCGTATGTGTTTATATTACATTTTTTTAAGATGTTGGAACCATTTAGAAGCGGGTTTTCTGCATATAGGTAGCAATTATGTTATTCAAAGACACAATCTATCTTTTTTGTAGGCAAAGCAGCAGGGGACATCTTCAAAGAAGGCTCCGTTTTATCAAATCCTCTTGCAGGGGTAGTGATTGGCATCCTGGTGACAGTCATGGTGCAGAGCTCAAGCACGTCTTCGTCCATCATCGTCAGCATGGTGTCCTCTTCAAGTAGGTTAATGGTACAAAGGACTGGTAGTTAATGGATGTTTTAGTTGAGATTCCTGCATTGCAGGGGGGTCATCCCTTGGGGTCACTTCCAACTCTGCAATTCTATGATTATAGATTTTTACAGGTGATCCTGAAAAGTTGTGCACACACAAATATAGAGAGCAAAGGGGATATTGGAAAAACATATTCACAAAAAACTGCTATGGGAGTATCATATTGGAAACAGGAACAGACATTGTGTTTGGTGTGCCTTTTCCCATTGTAAAGATAGGAGGAAGTACACCTGACAGAATGTTGCCTTTCTGCGCAACTCTTTTAAGTTTTGTGAGACTTGGTCTGAATTTTGCAACCCTGAGTAGGAAAGGACTCTTAGGAGCAATGTTGTGGGAAGAGCCAAGGTCAGTCTGTGGTTGGTTGCAGAGCATATGTGTCAATCATTTGATCAAGCGGGGAAATGACAGGGGGAAAGGCAACCCTGCGAGTCTAAAATATAAGACGTAGTCAATAACCCGTTGGAAACTGGGTTGTAATGTTTTGGCAGATGACTCGGCAGCAACCCCCACTGTGATGTCCTTTTGTTGTTGTTTAGTCGTTTAGTCATGTCCGACTCTTCGTGACCTTTAGCCATGTCCTAAACTCATTGGTTGGTGCTTTCTCCGTATTCTGATTAGTGCAAAACAAGCTTGATAGGCTTTCTGATCCTTAAGTTACTTTTGTGTCTCAAGAAAACAAAGGAAGGTCCTAAGTTGGTTCAATGTACTTTAGATGCCAACACTGCCCATCCCTTCCATTTTTCATCTCCTGTTGCTTCCAATATCTTGCAGTACTCAGTGTTCGGCACGGAATTCCGATCATGATGGGAGCCAATATTGGTACTTCCGTCACAAACACCGTTGTGGCGCTCATGCAAGCCGGAGACAGGAACCAGTTTAGAAGGTACCAGTGTTTTAAACTTAAGCTACAATCAAATATAGGAGTAGGTTGTGTTATTTAACTGTAGAACTTCCCAAAATGTATGCAATGACATTTTTATTTATGCTACATTACGGTATTGCATGATATTCTGTGAACCCCCCTGAGATCTTTTGATGAAGCGTGGAATATTAATTTGATAAATAAAGAAAATAGTAATAAGTAAACAGTATTATGAATTCAGACATATTTGCATGGCCAGATTTGGAACGGTGCATACGATGCAATTGTACCAGGGCCTTCAAAAGGGCCAAGACTATGAGCTTCCATTTTTAAAACGAAATGAGCCTCCAGCTGTTGGAAAGGAAGTGAAAAGACAAAACAGTTTCTTTTACTGGGCAGTTGAGAAAAACACCAATTGTTTCCTATATTATCTATAAAATTAAAAGAGTAAAAAATAAAGTCCTTCACTCTGTTTTCCACCATTGCCACCCTACCCTCAGTGGCTACATGCTTAAGACAACTCCTCTTAGCACACAGGAGAGCATACACTTCTGCAAAATGTTCAGTAATCGGGCTAGATGAATATTGGTTGAAGCCTTGCAGCAGTACTAATCTGCAGGGGTGAAGTACCCCCAAAAATATGGACCTTTATAGTCTGGAGGCCCTTGGACACAGTGAGTCCCTCAGCCATTCCATTTCTCATCATACCATGGCCCCCTTCTCAACCCATTGAAACTAAAATGGTTGTTGTCCAATATGGCAGTTCTCTGGGGTCAAAGAAAAACACGAGTATTACTGCTTCACTAGTTGCCTTTTTAATTTTCTTTGTTAAAGGTATAACATCCTACAACACTTACAAGGAACTAACATGACTAGTGAAAGCACCTTCTTGTATCGCGTGCATCTCAACTGAGTGGTAGCACAGCAAGTTGTGCGGGGGAAGAGTTTGTGGTCTTATTTAGATGAATGAACTTTGGGTTGTTCCTGTGTCCATACGACTGCTACACCTTGTGTCCAGGAGCATGTGCTCCTTTCATTATCTGCACATCAGTGTTGCTTGTTTGTGTATTGTGCCCTGGGGTTGTGAGACTGGCGACACAAATAACTCTCCTAAAGCCAAATCATATCTACCCAACCTTTTTTTACTGTCCTTGTCATAAAACAGCGTTGTGAGATTGGTCGTTATTAATCTTTTATTACTGAATCCAAGAATTAATAATTTGCCTGTGATTGTACTATTATCAATTGGTGGTTGGTTGGGAGTCCTCAGAGTTTACCTGTTGGGGTTTTATTTGATGCTGCACAGTTTTCTTTAACTGACTTTGAGTATTGGTACCGTTGCCTATTGAAGTTGTCTCAGGCTATCTGCGCACATAGCAAATATCATTGTGCTTTTCTCTCTGCATATTTGCAAGTGAAGCAGGCATTTTGAAACAGGGCTGCCGACTCTGTAGGGACGAGATGCCTTTGGCCCCCACAATATCCGATAGGAGGGAGGCCGGGCCCCCTCAGGGTTGAGGGGGCAAAGAGGCTGAGCATTGAGCCAACCACAGTACGGCTTCAGTGTCCAGCCCCTCCTGAGTGTGAGAGAGGAGGAACTGCTGGCCATCCCAAAAATGTGACATCACACACGTACCACATGCCAGGCAGGTGATGCCACAAGCGCGTGCAGGCCCCCTCAATCTTGGGTGCAACTTGGCACCTCTGTTTTGAAAGCAGCGTAGCTTTCCAGTGCTCTCTCCTCAATTGTGAACCAGGACCAAGTAGCACCACTCCTGAGACTTCCTGCCCTCTGTGGAAACTAGGAATGCTCAGCAATAGGAAGCTTGAGCACTGAGGTGGCAAATTTCCTCTCTTGTTCTTAATCCAGACCCTCCAATTGTCCCTGTGTTCCAGGGACAGTCCTAGATTTACAAAATTCTTCCCGGTTTCTGATTTGATCCCAGAATGCCCCACTTTTCCTTAGGACTTCCCTAGTTTGTTGCAGGTTATGTTAATCTACCGTGATAAAGAATAGATGACTTGCTCTTTTCTCTTAAAAGAATGTTAATTTACCTTTCTTTGGTGTCTTCCAGCATGTGGGTTTACCCTTTTGCCTTCTTTTGCTTTTTCTGCAGGGCCTTTGCCGGAGCTGTTATCCACGATTTCTTTAACTGGCTGTCAGTCGCTGTCCTATTGCCTATTGAAGTTGCCACGCACTATCTTTATCACCTCACCAATGTCATTATGAACTCATTTCAGCTTGAAAGTGGGGAAGACGCCCCTCAGCTGCTGAAAGTGATCACTGATCCACTTACAAAACTTATAATCCAGGTAGGCTCTTTCCTCGGTTAGTTAATATTTGCCAAAGCATCTTTAGGTAATCAGATATGACTTGTCCCTCCTTAATAGAATTGTAGTTGTTGTGGAGGAAAGGATTCTGAGCAGATGTTATCATTATTCACATGAGTTAGAATCTTGTTTTTGAAAACTATGCTTCTCAGAATGTACACTTTGCCTTCATAGCTTGACTTCAAAGTATAAGAGAGAAAACAGGACCAGTAGCTGAGAACTGATTATAAACCATCTATATATCTATATCTATCTATCTATCTAGATACAGTCATACCTCGGGTTACAGCCACTTCAGGTTGTGTCTTTTCGGGTTGCACTCCACGCCGAACCCAAAAGTACCAGAACAAGTTACTTCTGGGTTTTGGCGCACACGCAGAAGCACTAAAATCACACTTTGCACATGCGCAGAAGTGCCGAATCGCGATCCGCATGTGCGCAGATGCGCAGAAGTGGGTTGCGAACGTGCGAACGTGCCTCCCGCACGGATCCACTGTAGATAGGTATGCAGATATATAAATATAGATATATACCATATATTTCCATGTATAAGACGCCCCCTATTTTAGGGACTCCAATTTAAGATGACCACAGTTTTCCACATAATTTCAAAGTAAAAAACCCTAGTCTTATAAACGACCCACAGTTTTCCACATAATTTTAAAGTAAAAAACCCTAGTCTTATAAACGGAAAATTACGGTGTTTCAGTTTCCTGACATAAGAGACATGAAAGCCTCGCAACATTACAATAAAAATAGATTAGAAAAGGTTGGAAGGAGTCGTGGAGGTGGAGGTGAAACACAGAAAATTCAGTGTTTGAGCACCCCAAACTAATGGTTGTTCACTGGACTCCACTTGGAATATTTTCAGCAAAGGGAGTCCACCCCACCAGCCCTGGTCATAGGTTCCAATGTCGAACAGCTGTTAGGGAATTTCTCCTAATGATCAGCTGAAATTTATCCTCACGGAACTTAAGCCAGAACAATCTAATTCTGCCTTCTGTGCCCTTCAGAGTTTGAAGAGTGCTATCATGTGCCGCCCCCACCCCACCCCGACCTCTTCCTTTCTTTTTTTCAGGCCAAGCATGCCTATTTCCTTTCCCCCTTTCCTCTTAGGATTTGTTTCCCATACTAACTGCCCTTGCGGGTACAGGGAGCAAGTCCTGAGAGGAAAGGGGATGCTGCTTAAATACAGACCCAATTGATTTAAGACCAAAGCGGCAATAATGATTCCACTCCTTTTTTGTAGATGCCTTTTCAGCTGCTGTGATAGGGGGGGGGGGGGACTTAATATAGTGTTGCGTGGAGGTAAAATACAGAGAGGCCCCATATATTATGGTGTTACCGTGCATACCACGTGTTGGTCTTCGGCCAAGTGTAGTCCTGAACTCAGACCCAGGTGGCTTAAATGTCTAGGCAGAGGACCAGAGTGAAGTCTTCTCCCCTTTGGTCCGCCATCCAAGCTCTCCTTAGGCGGGCTATCCTGTCACCCTTAGCAGCTGACCAGGGTAATTCCCCAACAGTTGGTCCTTGAGGCAGTCCTTGTCCACCCTCTGGGAATTGAGGGATGTCCACAAAGCATCACAACTGCCACCCACCCACCCCGGGACAAGATAAGCAGCTGTTATAGTGTTACAGTACATGTTATGTGTGGGTCAGAGACATTCTGATCCTTGCAGGATCCCCTCCCAGTGGAATACAGGCCACTAAGTGTTGGAACTCTAAACCACTGAGTCTCTTGGGCTTGCCGATCGGAAGGTTGACGGTTCGAATCCCCGCGATGGGGTGAGCTCCCGTTGCTCTGCCCCAGCTCCTGCCAACCTAGCAGCTCGAAAGCACACCAGTGCAAGTAGATAAATAGGTACCGCTGCAGCGGGAAGGCAAACGGTGTTTCCGTGCGCTCTGGTTTCTGTCATGGTGTTTCGTTGCACCAGAAGCAGTTTAGCCATGCTGGCCTCATGACCTGGGGACAAACACCAGCTCCCTCAGCCTGAAAGCAAAATGAATACTGCAGCCCCAGCCAGATGGGCGGGGGTAATAATAATAATAATAATAATAATAATAATAATAATAATAATAACCCTTGCAGGATCCCCTTCAAGTGGAATACAGGCCACTAAGTGTTGCAAGTCTGTTCCAGTGGCTCATCTCATTATTATTTTTTTACCATAGGAATGAATTTCAGGCATTCATATTTAAGGGAGAATGTAAAAGGGGGTACTTGGGTACATTGTGAGGGTGGGGAACTAAATTTTCTTTTTCTGATAATCCCAGCTTCAGGACTAGGGCTGCCACTTTCTCCACACTTACAAGTAGTGCAGATAACCCCCACCCCACCAGGCCAGGTTTTAAATGAGACCATTCCTATCTGCCTAGCTTGCCCTGGAACGTGTTACGTATTTGGTTCTAGACGTGGGTGGCGCTGTGGGTCGGCAGTTCGAATCCCCGCGACGGGGTGAGCTCCCGTTACTTGGTCCCTGCTCCTGCCAACCTAGCAGTTCGAAAGCACGTCAAAGTGCAAGTAGATAAATAGGTAGCGCTCCAGCGGGAAGGTAAACGGCATTTCTGTGTGCTGCTCTGGTTCGCCAGAAGCGGCTTAGTCATGCTGGCCACATGACACGGAAGCTGTACACCAGCTCCCTCGGCCAATAAAGCGAGATGAGCGCCACAACCCCAGAGTCGTCCATGACTGGACCTAATGATCAGGGGTCCCTTTACCTTTACCTTTAGAGTGTGACAAAGAGATGGAACATGGGAGTGTTGTATTATTAAATGATGCAATAAACCAAACCTTATTTTCTATTTGCTTTAACAGCTTGATAAATCAGTGATAAGTGCAATTGCTACAGGTGATGAGGAAGCAAAAAACAAAAGCCTTGTGTTAATTTGGTGCGAAACCAAGACCGATGTGGTAAGTATTATGCTCCTGTGTTCCATAATGTACATTAAACATTGTATTATCATTAAGTAAGCAGTCCACTACTAACTACTAACCTCCAGACGGGGATGTGCTTTATCCAACCTCAAAATAAAAATAAAATAAAATAAATAGTAATGCTGAAATTTGCTTTACAATTCTTCTTTCGAAGATTATAAATATTGTGTTGGGGTATCATATAACTTCCTGCCAACCTAGCAGTTCGAAAGCACGTCAAAGTGCAAGTAAATAAATAGGTACCCCTCTGGCGGGAAGGCAAACGGTGTTTCCATGTGCTGCTCTGGTTCGCCAGAAGCGGCTTTGTCATGCTGGCCACATGACCTGGAAGCTGTACGCTGGCTCCCTCGGCCAATAATGCGAGATGAGTGCCACGACCCCAGAGTCAGTCATGACTGGACCTTTTTGGTCAGGGGTCCCTTTACCTTTTATCATATCACTGCTTTACAGCTACTGAAATCAAGATCTTTGAAACTCAATTTTATTCTAATTTGATTAATACCTAACTTTTTATTAAATTTGTTTGTTATGGAAACAATTAAAAAAAAAATAGGGAAGGGAAGACCTTCCAGGGTGAGAGACCAGAATTAAGAGCTGAGAGAGGGAGGGAGGGAGGAAGATTTAGCTTTGAGATTCATTGTTTGGATTTGCACATTATACAAATTAGCATTTGTACAACGCTTTATAGTGTTCAAATACATTACTAACTTGGCAAGCTAGATTAATATTCTTATTATTAACCTCATTAATAAAATACTTTTCATTATGATGAAAATAATAATAATTTTTATACCCCGCCCATCTGGCTGGGTTTCCCCAGCCACACTGGGCGGCTTCCAACAGAAAAATGAAATAAAGTAATTTATTAAGCATTAAAAGCCTCCCTAAACAGGGCTGCCTTCAGATGTCGTCTAAAAATCTGGTAGCTGTTTTTCTCCTTGACATCTGATGGGAGGGCGTTCCACAGGGCGGGTGCTACTACCGAGAAGGCCCTCTGCCTAGTTCCCTGAAACTTGGCTTCTCGCAATGAGGGAACCGCCAGAAGGCCCTCGGCACTGGACCTCAGTGTCCGGGCTGAATGATGGGGATGGAGACGCTCCTTCAGGTATACTGGACCGAGGCCATTTAGGGCTTTAAAGGTCAGCACCAACACTTTGAACTGTGCTTGGAAACGTACTGTAGTGCTTTTGAGATGTGCAATAGTAAAGTAAAGGGACCCCTGACAGTTAAGTCCAGTCACGAAGGACTCTGGGGTTTTGGCGCTCATCTCGCTTGACTTGCTGAGGGAGCCGGCATTTGCAGCACCGTCAGAAGCCACTTGGGCACCCGGAGCAGCAAACATGATGCGCCCCCAGGGTGGGGCATCACTATGTAGTGTGCATGCACAGCGTCGGTATGTGCAACACTGCACATGCGCACTATATAGCGGGGTGCCGCCGCTCACGCTGCACCCCAAAACACGGAGCTGGGAGCGGCCCGCTCCCCCCGCTTCCACCTTGCAATGCCCCATGGTGTTTGTCTGCAGACAGTTTTTCTGGATCATGTGGCCAGCATGACAAAGCTGCTTCTGGCGAACCAGAGCAGCGCACGGAAATGTCGTTTACCTTCCCGCCGGAGCGGTACCTATTTATCTACTTGCACATTGATGTCCTTACAAGCTGCTAGGTTGGCAGGAGCAGGGACCGAGCAACGGGAGCTCACCCCGTTGCGGGGATTCAAACCGCCGACCTTCCGATTGGCAAGCCCTAGGCTCAGTGGTTTAGACCACAGCGCCACCCACGTGTCCCTAGAGATGTGAAATAGATAGATCATTACCAAAATAAAAACAAAAACACCCTGACAACTTTCCAAGTCTGCATCTGTACTGGAATTGTTTATTATTATTATTATTATTATTATTATTATTATTATTATTATTATTATTTTATCACTTGTTTGGCAACTGTGGGCTCCTTTTCAGGAAAAGGGTGAGATTACAAATTTAATTAATAAATAAATGTGGAGCGTTTATTTCATTGGTCTGCTTTATTTGTTGATGTCTAGGATCCAATGAATGTTACTATCCCACCCTGGGAAAACTGCACCTCCCCAGACCTTTGTTGGAAAGATGGAAACTTGACCTGGACAATACGAAATATATCCACCACAGAATATATTAAAAAATGTACGTAAAACGGCACTTTCCGTATCTCGTAATGCAGAGCTTTTTCAGGCTTTCTAGTCCAGCAGCCCATCTCTGCCCCTTGCGTTGTAAAACCTCTTCGCAGAGACGGCACAATATAGAATACTAGGGCAATGGCTCTCTTTCAGTGGGTGTGATTCAAACGTTTCAGTGGTGCCATTCTGATCAAAGGTATGCCTTTACAAAAATGAAGTGTGCAATGTGAGAGAGAGGGGTGGGGGGTGGGGAGGCGCTATAATCTTGGTTGTTGTCCAGCTATCTTTCATCTAAGGCAGTTTTATCTCAAGGGTTAGTCTTTGTATTGATTGATGGTTGATGAGTGATTCATTCACTTTATTTCACAGAATCATAGAATCGTAGCGATGTCCAACCGCTTGCAATGCAGGAATCTCAGCTGTACTGCTTTAAATTTTTAAGGAACCGGAATATAATGTAGGTTTACAAACCTACATTAAAGCATCTGATAAAACACTTCAGAATAAAACACTTCAGAAGAAAATCAAATATAAAGTATACATTCAAAGCAACATAATTAACAGGGAACTAAAATTATTTTAAAAAGAACATCAAGTACGGAATGCACAAGTAACGCAGCAAAGTTAACAAAAAAAGGTCACCTTAACATTTCAAAAGAAAACATTACTAAAGGACGTCAGATATAAAACACACTTTTGAAACAGCATAATTAGCAAGAGAATAAAGTATTATCTTTTCTAATATTAATATTTTATTGAAAGAATGTCAATTATGAAGAAATAACGTGATACAGAGAAAAAAGGGGGAGGTGAGGGGGAAGGATGTATATAAGAATAAATATATATATACAAAAATGCAATGTAATAAAGTATTACCTTAAGCATAAAACATGGGTAGGCAACCTAAGGCCCGGGGGCCGGATCCGGCCCAATCGCCTTCTAAATCCGGTCCGGGAATCAGCGTGTTTTTACATGAGTAGAATGTGTCCTTATATTTAAAATGCATCTCTGGGTTATTTGTGGGGCTTGCCTGGTGTTTTTACATGAGTAGAATGTGTGCTTTTATTTAAATGTATCTCTGGGTTATTTGTGGGACATAGGAATTTGTCATTTCCCCCCAAAAAAGTAGTCCGCCCCCCCCACCAAAGGTCTGAGGGACAGTGGACCGGCCCACAGCTGAAAAAGGTTGCTGACCCCTGGCATAGAACATATCTGCTGCTATTGCTGCCGGTCTGCCCATGGCAGTTCAGGGTGGGCAGCGGCTGTGGAAGTTCAGGCTTGATGACCTGGGTTTGCACTCAGCCCAGACTAGGTAGTAGTCTCTATGCCAGGCATGTCCAATGCGTCGATTGCGATCGATCAGTCGATCGTGGGATGAATGTTCGTAGATCGTGGCCCTCCCTCCGCCAGAGACTTGCCCGAGGGGCTGTTTCGACGCTGCGCGTGCCGCTCACCCAGTCGGAAAAGCAGCCGGCAAGCTCCTCTCACAGGAGGGGACATTTTGCCGCAGCGTGTGCCTGCCGCCTCAGGGGAAGCATCCGGCGTGTGCCCCCCCTGCCCCCTCGGGGGAAGCAGCCAGTACCCGACTGCCCACCTGGCACCCATCCCTGGCTGGTAGATCACTGCCAGTTTTTATATTGGATCGTAGATCACAGCCTACTTCAAGTTGGACATGCCGTCGATGTTGTCAAAACTGCAAAAATTCAAATGCAATGTAAAAACATGCTGTGTGTCTCATCTATCTGCCCCAATGCATGCCAGAATAGGTAGACCCCTTGGGAAATACAGCAATGGTATATTTTGGGTGGATAGGTATAGGAAGAGTTTTTGTTTTGTTATCATTGTTTCCACGTGCAGCATCGCCATGGAGGGGAGGGGAGGGGAGTTGTGCTTGCATGGGGAATAACATGCAAACAGGAGTTCTATACTTGACAGCTCCCAAAGCAAACTAATCGTGTGTGTGTGTAACTAAAAGTTCTGTATCTCTCCCCCGCCCCTCCTATAGGTAATCACATTTTTGTAGACTCAGGACTCTCAGAAACTGCCATCGGCCTCATCCTCCTTGCCCTTTCACTGCTCTGTCTGTGCGTTTGCCTGATACTCATAGTTAAATTACTTAATTCCGTACTGCAAGGACAAGTAGCAAATATTATCAAGAAGACATTCAACACAGGTAACCATCTCTCCCTTTCCTTTTATTACATAGCCTAACAAATAGAAATACGTTAAACACGATGTGTAATGGCTTTTCTAGTCCATAAGGCAGTGGAATCAATAAAAGCTAGTGCAACATGCACCCAGTGGGTCATATATTTTTGTCTCTGGAGTAAACAGAACCGTTTTTATCCAGCTCTCGTCCCTGGTCATAAGTGGCCAGGCAAGCCCATTCCGTCAAATGTCATATTTGGACTTTTTAAGGCAAAATCCTTTTAAAAAAACCCAACCTGCATAATTTAAAAATGTTTTTAAAACTATAAAGCATTTAGCAAGTGGTCTGAGGGCTCTTTCCCGCTTAAAAATCATTTGCTGCTGCTTGCCATGCTTGTTAAAAACTTGGAAGCAACAGTATGCTATGAGGTACCATCTCTTCCTTGGTAATTGTATGGAGAAAAAACCCCAGTTGCTTCTATGTACCTATGGGGATGAGATTCCAGGGACACTGTGTGGAAAAAAAGATGGCTGCCTGATCCATTGGGTGCAGACCAGGGAGGTTCACTCCAAATTGTGGAGCAAACCGAAATGTTTTCCCATTCCTGCTTTTGCCTGTACCTATATATCACCAAGGGACCCAGGTAGAGCTTGCTGATCAGAAGGTCGGCGGTTTGAATCCCTGCAACGGGGTGAGCTCATGTTGCTCGGTCCCAGCTCCTGCCCACCTAGCAGTTCAAAAGCACATCAAAGTGCAAGTAGATAAATAGGTGGGAAGGTAAACGGCGTTTCCGTGCGCTGCTCTGGTTCTCCAGAAGCAGCTTTGTCATGCTGGCCTATAGAGCGAGATGAGCGCCGCAACCCCAGAGTCGGACACGACTGGACCTGATGGTCAGGGGCCCCTTTACCTTTACCTATATATCACCAAATGAAAAGGACAGGGCTGCATAGAGGGGGGAAATGTTAGAGCCCTAGATTTTTTTGTCACCCATCATACATTCATGAAGCTGTATGGAAGCTGCTTCTTGTGGTCCTTTTCCATTTGGATATGTGAGTTTTCCCGACCAGTTGGCAATTTTTCTTCTGCTGAGGGGCCCATTGGGTGGAAGAGACCCATCTGTTTGGCCTTTACAGTATTTGTACACTTACTAAAGTAGCAGATCAGAATTATAGGACGGGATGCTTGTGAAAGAGACTTTATTCTGCAGTAAATTTCTGAGGCGGGGGACATTTTAGCCAGACCCAATAAAGTATCCCTCAACCTGATTCAAATAATATATAATAATGGTTGCACTCCAAGCTCTATCATTCAGAAGGAAAACAGGAAAAGGCAACAACTGTACTTTAAACTTTCCAAACACAGAAAGTGTTCTATGAGGCAAACTTACCTAGTGGACAAGTCACCACCTTTTAGCTTCTTATTTCAAGTAAAGATCAAATGACTTTCAAGTTGTCTCGCAAGTGTTTTAAGTAGGGCACCTTGGTGTTTACCTAAACAGAAATGCCAGCACCCTCTCTATTCATTTCCTGAAAATCATTGGCTCACATTTTTGCCCCTCAAGATCACTGCTCAACATAAAATTCTCTCAGCAAGCAAGCTAGTTCCACACATTATTTTGAGCCGAATATTATGACTCTGATGCCTCATGTACTTCTGTTTTCCAGATTTTCCTTATCCATTTGCTTGGCTGACAGGATACATGGCCATGTTAGTTGGTGCTTTCATGACTTTTGTTGTTCAGAGCAGTTCAGTGTTCACATCTGCTATTACTCCACTTGTTGGTAAGTGTTCTGTGGAAGGATTTTAAGTAACGGTTTTTGGGGTGGGGGTGTTGAATTAGCCTAACTTTCAGCTACTGGGTTTAGGAACAAATGAAGAAATTCCAGTTTGTTTTTTTAATAATACCATGTATATTTTTGTCAGATCTTTTAAATAAACAAAAACAAAAACAAATGGTAGACCTGCCTAGATCTCTAGTGGTAGACTATGGCATAGAAATGGAAACATCCCCTCCCCTGCTCCCCATCTATTATGACTTGTGGCTTTAGACTTACAGTCCATTGCCATGCTTCCAAAATGGGGGCTTGAAAGAAATGGAGTCTTGCTGTAGACACAAATGATATCAGTACTGTACAAATATTCTGTTCTATGCATGGGACAGCCTTTGATGACGGTTCAGAAAATTCGGCTGGTGCAGAATTCAGTGGCCAGATGTTTTCAGCTTATAAAACCGATCCTGGCCCAACTGCGCTGGCTGCAAATTAGTTTTGTGGGCCCAATTCGAAGGGCTGGTTTTGATCTATAAAGCATTAAATGGCTCAGGACCACAATGCCTCAAGAACCCCATATGAACCAACACAGACCCTGCAATCGCAATCTGAGATCCTTCTTTGTGTGCCTCTTCCACAAGGGTTCTGGAGGACGACCACAGGAGAATGAGCTTTTCCTGCAATGGCTCCCTGCTTATGGGATGCTGTCCCCAGAGAAGCTTGCCTGGTGCTTTTGTTAAATAGCTTTAGGTGTCAGGCGAAAATGTTCCTCTAGAGCATGGGTGTCAAACACAAGGCCCGGGGGCCAAATCCGGCCCGCCAGACCTCGTCATGTGGCCCGCCGAGCGCCCCAGCCAGCGGGACCCAGCAGCGGGACCTTGCTATAGCGCCGCGCAGACAAAGCGCCGACAAACAGCTGGTGCCGGGGGGGTCCCTTCGCGCTCTTTTCTGGCGCTGAATCAAGGTGGCGACCCCCCCTTCCCTTTCTTTCTTCCTCTCTCTCGTTCTTATTCTTTCTTTCCCTCTCCTTCCTTCCTTCTTCATCTCTGTCTTCTCTCCCTCTTTCTTTTTCTTTCCTTCTTTATTCCTTCTTTCCTACTCTTCTTTCTCTCACCTCTTTCCTTCCTCTCTCCCTCCTGCTCCCTCTTTTCTTTCTTTCTTCCTTCCTTCCTTCCTTCCTTCCTTCCTTCCTTCCTTCCTTCCTTCCATCCATCCATCCTTCCCATCTTTCTTCCTCTCCCTCATTCTTATTCTTTCTTTCCCTCTACTTCCTTCCTTCTTTCTCCCTTTCCGTCTTCTCTCCCTCTTTCTTTTTCTTTCCTTCTTTATTCCCTTCCTTATTTCCTACTCTTCTTTCTCTCCCCTCTTTCCTTCCTTCCTCTCTCCCTCCCACTCCCTCTTTTCTTCCTTCCCTCCTTCCTTCCTTCCTTCCTTCCTCCCTCCCTCCCCTCCCCTCCCCTCCCCTCCCTCTCCCTCTCCTCAGAAACATAGGATGCTGCTTTATACTTCTGGCCCTTAAACCCTGGAACCAGGAGAGCAGCTCCAGTGAGTCAACCTCAGCCAGTCCCTTTGGTGAAGGGTGGTGGCTCACTGGCAGAACATCTGTCCTGCATGCAGGAGGACCCCAGCATCTCCAGGTACTAGTAGCTCTGCAAAGGTCCTGCATGAAACCCTAGCGAGCCTCCACCACCCAGTGCAGTTACCAAAAATCATTTTTCAATAAATTGTACAATAATTGTACATTTGAATATCTACTTGCCATTATTCTGACTATGTTTCTGCTTTCAGAGCTAGTTATTACTTACATTATTACAAAAAACAGTAATAATTGAATGCAGTGACAATAATTTATGATAATAAAGAGTGGACACATAGTCCTACAGATACAACCAGCCCTTTGAGGGTGACCAAACTGCTGATGCGGCCCCCGATGAATTTGAGTTTGACACCCCTGCTCTAGAGGTTATAGTCTATAACCAGGCCTTTGGCCGATTAAACCATCCATGGCCTTTTAAATGTCTTTGTGGGAGAAGAGGTATTTGGGTGGGTTTTTTGTTTTTGTTTTTTGCTTTGTGTTTCCATTCTGTCTTTTTATGTTGCAAACCGCCTTGCGATCTTCGGATGAGGGGTGGCATATAAATTTAAGAAATAAATAAATTATATATAAGAATGCAGCAATGTTTTGATATAGCTGTGACCTTCTTAAGTGGTGGTAGGTAAACTGCTATCCCTTAACCTTATAGTTTTAGGGCCATCATAATGGACGCCAACCTAGCAGTTCAAAAGCACGTGGGAAGGTAAATGGCGTTTCTGTGCGCTGCTCTGGTTCACCAGAAGTGGCTTAGTCATGCTGGCCACATGACCTGGAAGCTGTACGCCGGCTCCCTCGGCCAATAACGCAAAATGAGCGCCGCAACCCCAGAGTCGGTCACGACTGGACCTAATGGTCAGGAGTCCCTTTACCTTTAATAGATGCCGTAAACATGAAACACTTCAGAGTCTTCAAAATGCCATATGAATAATGATAAAATTCACGTTGTTGTTTTGCCCCTCAACTAGGAATTGGTGTTATAAGCATCGAGCGAGCTTATCCCCTAACTTTGGGGTCCAACATTGGTACAACAACAACAGCTATTCTTGCTGCTATGGCCAGCCCAGGGAACAAATTAAAGGCTTCCTTACAGGTTAGTTGTGACTTCTACTCCAGCCAGGACTGGACATTTTTTATCTCTTATGTAAAGAACTGTGGGTGCAATGCTAGCACTTGGGGGGGTTTTGATCCAGAGAAGTCCTTTGAGCATGAACTTAACAATAAGCTTGTACAGTAGTTGTTTTCCTGAGGCTCCAGTAGAGTCTTGAACATGCTATACTAAGGTTTAAGGGAGAAGTGACATGTTGCATGTGGCTGCGTGTATATTTTCTGCTATGTTTCATTTTAAAGTCTCCATGTCTGCAAGTGTCAGGAAGGAAATGCTTGCTACTTTCCCTTCCAGTTGTTTTTGCGCAAGAAATTATTTTCTCCTGAAAAACCACATTACACAAAAACGTTTCCGAGTTGGATAAAAATAATTGCCTTATGCTGTTTCAACACACTGCACTCATTGGAGGGCACAAAATAGGAACAGAAGATCGCCCATATTTGCTTTTTGGATGAACCTGATGATGTTCAGAATGACATCTCTTAGATTCTTGAACCTGTGATGGTTTGGCACTTATATAAGCCCTGGACTTTTTTGTTTCCCTTTCCTTTCTTCCCTTGCACACTCTCAAATGACAAACTATGGTTTGTGCTTCCCTTCCAAACCAGAGTTGGAACTCATGGTTTGAATGTCATTCCCAGTTTTGTTTTGGAGGACAAACATAAACTATGGTTTGCCATTTCAGATGTAATGTGTGCTGTCACAGGAAGTAAGTATGTAAGTGTGTAACAGGATGAAGGATGGGACGATGGGAGCATGCACGCCGAAGGCTCATTCATAAAATGCCAAACCATGGTCTGATGTTTCGACTAACCTCATGTGTTGACTATTTCCTCCCAATGGTTCTTTAATTCCGTCTATTTGACAGATGACCGTGATTCATTTTATAAAATTATGACTACAGGCTTTAATATGTTGGCTTGCTTTTTAAAATGCACATACAGTGGTAGCTCTACTTACAAATTTAATGCGTTCCGAACGCACATTTGTAAGTTGAAAAAATTTGTAAGTCGAATCCCATAGGAATGCATTGGGAGAAAAAATTCGTAAGTAGAAACAACCCTATCTAAAAATTCGTAAGTAGAAAAAATCCTTTCTAAACCGCATCCAAGATGGCGGACGGAGCTCCATTCGTAAGCAGAAACATTCGTAAGTAGAGTTATTCATAAGTAGAGGTACCACTGTACCTGGTATATCAGGTATAGCTGTATGTTTGCCGTGGGACAGATAACAGTTTGGGGAGGTCTCCAGTCAGGAAAATTAGTGCAGGGCACTAATCCAGCTTGTCCTCCCCGTGGCAAGAATTGTTTTATTTCCCCTTGAAACTCCAATGCCATGTCTAGTTTGGCCCTTACTTTGATTGTGTTTAAATAATTATTGATTTTTTTTATTTTTAAAAAAAGTTTTGAAGGTTCGTAATAGGTGGAATAGTAGGAGAGGATCCAACAAAGGGATGAAAAGAGTGCTTTCAAGGTTATTTGTAGAAAAGTCACACTTGTTTTAACGTTCTTTTGACTGGTCCTCTTTTTGCTTCGTTTCATGTCTTTTCAGATTGCTCTCTGCCACTTCTTTTTCAATGTTTCTGGGATTCTCCTGTGGTACCCGATCCCTTACACACGCATCCCAATCCACTTGGCCAAGGTTTTGGGGAACATAACAGCCAAGTACAGGTGGTTTGCTATTTTTTACCTTTTTGTCGCCTTCCTTGTGATTCCTGTTGGCATCTTTGGTCTGTCGGTGGCCGGCTGGGAGTACCTCGTGGGCGTGGGTGTCCCTATCCTGCTTCTCTTTTTCGCTGTGATCATCATCAACGTTCTTCAAAAGAAGCGGCCCGAGAAGCTGCCCGAGAAGCTGAGAAATTGGGACTACCTTCCGTTGTGGATGCGCTCCTTGGACCCGTGGGATGACGTTGTGGTGTCGACAGGCGCTGCCTGTGAAAAATACTGTTGCAAATGTTGCAAACGCCGGGGAGGTGAACAAATGGCAAGCGTGGCGCCGGGGAAAGCTATGGAAGTTCACGAAAACCCAGTTTCACTGGCCGATGAGAAAAACGCCTTTTCAAAGACACCGCAGGCGACTGAAATGAAGCAGCCAGACTTGTCCACCACCCCCTTGTAGCAGAAGACAGGACTTGAAGAGCTGAGGGCTCAGGGACAAAAAAAAGTGGAGGACAAAATGTAGAGGGGGAGGGAAGAAGCGGCGGAGGGAAACGAATGCCATCTTCTTGCATCCAGCGAAAAGTGTGTCTTGCTCTGGTGGTAGCTGGCCGTTTGGGTGAGCAGGCGAGAAGTCAAGTCCAAAATAATCAGACGCACACACTTAAGGACACATGCAGCCCCCGGGGTCTTGTGCACGAACTTACCTCTAGCCTGCTGAGCCAGGAAGCGGGCAGCAGTACAGTGCTGGAGTGAAGGTCTGACTCTGTGCCATAGCCAGGCCTTTGGGCCTTCCTGCTCCTGTCCAGTACTGCTACAGACCCAAACTGCATCTGCCACCTCTGGTTGCTCAGCTTTTCATCAGTGGACCCAATATCAGGTACACAGGGCTTGAGGCCACATTGGTACAGAAGGGATCTAGTCTGTAATTTGGAGCATTGCATCAAGGACTTTGAGATAGTACCACCTCCCTTCTGGCGGTTTCGAAAGTTAAGGCACAGGGCATTGTAAGAAAATCTTAAAGGTACCAAACTTTTTTCTTTTTTTAAAAAAAGAAATATTACTGAAAGAAGCTGGGTGTGTGAGAATAGGAGTTTATAAATTTTTAGCTTGATGCTTCCAGTAGTTTATGTCTTCTAGCTAGAAATCAGGATAACTTTCCATACCCTCCAGCATTTCTCTGATGAAAATAGGGATGTCCTATTCTAAAATAATAATAATCGTCAGCATCATAATCATAATTTTATTATTTATACCCCACCCATGTGACTGGGTTGCCCCAGCCACTCTGTGCGGCATCCAACATATATAAAAATTAAACATTTAAACATTTAAAAAACTTTCCTATACAGGGCTGCCTTCAGATGTCTTCAAAAAGTTGTACAGTTGCTTATCTCCTTGGTTTGGGGATCACATAACTCCATACCCTCCAACATTTCTCTGATGAAAATAGGAACGTCCTAAGGAAAAGCAACACATTCTGGGATCAAATCAGAAACTGGGATGGCTTCTGTAAATCCGGGGATGTCCCTGGAAAATAGGGACATTTGCCCTGACTTTCTAGGGCACTTGTCTTCCCTGTGCCTCAATTTTCTGAGGATCAAATTCAAAAAGAGAGAAGAGTTGCGGGATCTAACCATTACACACCTGGCTTCCTTCAGACAAAGCACTTTTTCAGAAGAGAGCGCAAAGGGACTTTGGTGGTGGAGAGATTCCCATTGAGGCCCACATGTCTGCTCTTGGCAAAATTAAATTGCATAAAAATGGAATGTGATTTAAAATGATTTGCTATGATAACTTTTCTTTTATACCTCATCATAGCCAGGGGCATAGGAGCTCCCGAGGAATAACCTCCTGGGACCCCAAACTTAGAGCATGGCAAAAACCAGCCTTTCTAAATAGCACCCCAATAACAAAGTGCACCTTATCCTATGATCTCTGGCTAAATGTATTTAAGTAATACATTTTTACAAGTACAGTCAACCTCGGTTGTTGAACGTATTCCGTTCTGGAAGACTGTTCCGAAACGTTCGATATGTGAGGCGTGGCTCAGAAGCCGTGTCAGATGTTCAGCTTCCGAAAACCGGAGCATTTGCTTCTAGGTTTTAGGCATCTGGGAACTGAAACATACGATAATGGAGCCGTTCAAGAACCGAGGTTTGACTATAGTATCATGCAATATTTCATTCAGATCAAGAATAAGACCCCCATGGATGAAATTTGCAGCATATGCAAAGAAGCTCTTTTGCATTACTGCACGTTTTAGGTCTTGTAATTTTGTAATTGATTCCAGGCCAAAGTGTTTGACAACCTGACGTTTTCCCAAGGGGATTTTGGAAGGGGCTTATGAGAATCAAACCATGGAAAATATTATGGGGCAGGTACGATAGTAACATGGCCTAACCATACTGCTGCGTCATCAGCCGTAGATGGAAAACCAAACCATCAGTTGATTTTTTTTAACATAGTTGGATCTGATGTGCATCATTTATTTATTTGATAAAGAATACTTTGAGGTGAATTTTAATTGTTAGCTAAGACTAAGCAGGAAATATTAACATATACGCCTGGCAATGTCTAAGCTTTGATCCCAGGGGATGCACAAGTATGAAGGGGACAAGATTAAATAAAAGTGAAGGATTCTTCTTACCCTGTTCTCATGGGAAATATTTTACCTTTTCCTGTTGAGATCTGACCTATGGCCAGACCTTTAAAAAGCTTCAAAAGAAAGTCTCTCCCGCTTGTTAACACATCAGAGATGATAAAATGATGTTGAAATACATTAGCTAAAGCTCTAAGTCAGACTTAGGCACATTTAAACCCCATTGTTTATGCTGGAACACCTCCCACTGATACCAGTGCTATTTAAAAGTGCTTAAATTTGTCTGCATGTTTTTCTTCACTATAATTTACAATGAAAGTGAGAAATCAATCATGCGGCTCAATTCTATGCGCATTTACTTAGAAAGTAACTCCTACCATGTTCAGTAAAGCTTAATCATAAGTAAAATTTTAACTGAAAAACAGTATTACATTTTTTTGTAAAAAAAAAAGAGAGAGGGTTTTGTCCTGTGCACAGACTTTCTGAAACCTTCCCTAGCATTTTTGCTTGCAGTTGTTCTTAAAGAAGTGGGTTTCTATCTTATAGTTCCATTGATATTTGAGGTTGTATATGGCTTTTATATAATTAAAGCAGTCGCCTGTTTTATATAAGAAATATATTCAGATTTTATACAATGGCTTGCGCCTGGCACAAAGGGCAGAGTCCATCCAACATGAAGCACTTTCAGTCTCATTGAAATTTTAGGCTGCATTCTTATTCACACTTGCCTGGAAGTCAGCTTCATTGAGCTCAGTGGAGCTTACTTCTGAGTAGAAATACAGTGGTACCTCTACTTACAAATAACTCTACTTACGAATTTTTCTACTTACAAATAGAGCTCCGTCCGCCATCTTGGATGCGGTTTAGATAGGATTTTTTTCTACTTACGAATTTTTAGATAGGGTTGCTTCGACTTACGAATTTTTTCTCCCAATGCATTCCTATGGGATTCAACTTACAAATTTTTTCGACTTACAAATGTGCGTTTGGAACGCATTAAATTCGTAAGTAGAGGTACCACTATGCAGAATTGTCCTGTTAAGCGTATGCTTCATGCTCCTGCTGAATTTGATAGGGCGTAATCCCATTGTACCTATATTCTTTTTATGTCATGTTGCTAGTTGCTTGGTTTTTTTTCATGGAAAATGTTGTCTTTATGCTTAATCATTACTGGTTTATTTAACATATTTGTCAGATAACGTTGACGAACATATTTTTAAGTGAAACCGTGTTGCTCTGCGATAACTCTGGGATACAGGCAAGCAGCTTATCTGATTTCAGGATAACTCAGTCACAGACCGTATTATTTGAACCTCATCTACCTCCTTCTCTCTAGCATTATCCACCTTTAGAGGGGGTGTCCATAAAAGCTTATGAAAGACATGTTCTCTATTCCGATATCGAGTTTTTAGGAGGGGAAAATCTGGTGCGCTGAGGCTAGGGTACACAGAATTGGATGAGGGTCTCAACTTAAAAACACTGAGAGGAGGCTGGGCAGAGTTACACTTACAAAAAGGAGAAGAGCGTTACTAGCATTGCATTTTCCTTTATGTTCCAACACAGAGCTCCTTTCTTTGAGAGTTAAATGGGAGTCCTGCCTATCAGTCGATTTCATTCTGGGTGTAGTTTGTCGAACTTAAGGCCAGTTTGTACAACTGGCAGAATAAAGTGGTAAAGTTTTTCCTGAACTGTAACATTTCATTTTGGATGGATGGTACACATGGTTCATTGTGGAAAAAAAAACCCTCTTTGCACATTGAAAAACAGAATAAGGGAAAGCAGGGCCTGCCCGCCCGCCCACTCTGTTGAAACCCAGTTATTTTGAAATGACATAGATAGAGTGGGGCGATATAGTGATAAATTGTCCGATAGGGCGTTCAGATCGTAATACTGGTTTCAAACAATTTGAGATCCATTCCAGAGCCAGACATCATGATATATCAGCATATTGCAGTATTTAGCTGCTGATATATCACTATGTTGAAAACCAGATATTGGCCAGCCCTAGACATAGACAGTGGCCTAGATGGGTCTAAGGCAGGGGTCAGCAAACTTTTTCAGCAGGGGGCTGGTCCACTGTCCCTCAGACCTTGTGGGGGGCCAGACTATTTTTATTGGGGGGAAATATGAACGAATTCCTATGCCCCACAAATAACCCAGAGATGCATTTTAAATAAAAGGACACATTCTACACACGTAAAAACATGCTGATTCCCGGACTGTCCGCTGGCTGGATTTAGAAGGCGATTGGGCCGCATCCGGCCCCCGGGCCTTTGTTTGGGGACCCCGGTCTAAGGCTAGGAGCAAAAAGAACATGCAGAGGTCTGCTCCCTGCGACACCAGTTTTCTTCCCACTTGGTTCACTTCCAGTATTGGTGGGGGAAAGCCATGGAGGAAGGAGGAAGGCTGCCAGAAGCTAAAACTTTGGATGTACTCCTAATCGGTACATTCCCCCTTTTCTCCTAAATCTACACAATTTCTACAGGTCCAGGTTTAAACAAACAGATCTGCTACTGCTACAACTTTTTGGGTCCTAAACTGGTACTTTTGTCTATTGCAAACCTTCAACCCTCCACCTCGGTGGAATCTACATATGTATTAAAAAATGCTGTGAAAATGTTTTTAAAAATACGTTTTGAAAAACACATCGAATTTTGCATAGCTCACTTTCGCCATCTAGTGTCACATTTGTATATTGCACTTTACAACACATCTAAAATGTTTTATTTGCAGCTGCGTAGCTGAGTCCTTGCTCTCTGAAGTGATACAATTCTGGAAAGGCTTTTGCACTTGGTTCTACTGTTTTGCACATGAGTTGCATGCCTTAGGAAAAAAACTCCCTCTTCCCTAGACAGTAATAGGAAAGGCCTGTTGAGTGTTTTGCAGCTCTCACCCCAACCCAGAAAAAGGTGTTCCATGTGGAAGTAGGTTGAAGTGTAGGTGGGTTCCCACGAGGCAAGACACAGTGATAACAGCAAGAACCTTTATTGAACTAACAGAACTGGACAACAGGGGCAAAAGCAACTGCTTATATACATTTCTGAAGGCCTGGGCCACTCCCACTCCCAACGTGATTGGCTGCCTAAACTTCCAAGCTGCGAATCACAACTCAGAGTTTAAGGGCCAATGGCAGAAGCCCAAATCCTGAAATTTTCTGCGATTGGATATCAGAATCCTTAGTCCAGACTCAAGCTCAGGCAAACACAGACCACTGAATACATAACATAGGTTTCCATTTGTATCATCCGGGCTGGATTGGGATCTATGTGTGTTACAAATAGATACAGCATTTGAGTCCATTTGGAAGGTTACATTTCTGTGGAAAAGCTTTTCAGGAAAGAGAGAGTAAGGAGGCTGAAACCACATTCCCCCATTCCCCCATTCTGGCCAAACAATTGGCTTCAAATATTTTAGCTCTGTGGGTGCACAGTCTAGGTCGGACACCCCCAACCTTCGACCCTCCAGATGTTTTGGACTACAATTCCCATCATCCCTGACCACTGGTCCTGTGAGCTAGGGATCATGGGAGTTGTAGGTCAAAACATCTGGAGGGCCGAAGGTTGGGGATGCCTGGTCTAGATCTTCTGGATCTTGGTGCATTTTGAGCCACTCATCCCTCATGAAAATACAAACAGCAGCTGTATTTTATCCCCTCTGTGACATCTCATGAACCCCGCACTGCCATCATCACACATTGGAGGGGAACGTGAGAAGAGGGGTCCCTTTCTCTCCTACCTGCCTAGGCTCCTCATGCGATTTAGAACACTGGCCATGCAAGAAATTTTATCCCCTTGAGTGCTGTGTACATTAGGCTGCCCCTGTTTTGCAGTGTGAGTGAAGTAGCCTCTCCTTTGTGTGGAAATCAAAGAGTCTTCTTGTGGAAACGTTGTCCCCTGTCATATCTTTTAGCTTTTTAGACTCTTATTTATAATTGTTTTTAGTGTATAGTTGTTGTTGTTTTTCATAAGTTGTGTAAGAAGCACCTCTTGAGATGCGGCTTTTATATTGAACATTCCAATTTGTTCACTGTGATAAGAAATGTTTTTAAAGAAGAGAAATGGCTTTCGAAATGGTATTTTTTGGTTCACATGCACATGTCATGATAAGCCACGGTTTTCTTCCTGATCTCGCCTGCTTTGCTCCTCTGCAGCCGTAAGTGGTAGAAGCAAAGCAGAAATATGTACCAGTAGTAAGGGATGGGGAGAAATTTGATCCAGTTTTTATAGGCAAACCATTGTCCGAAACAATACCTGGACTGAAACACAGCCAACCTTTGCAATTCGCTCTACAGTTCTCCAGCCAAGAAATGTGTTACAAAAATGCATATACTAGGGTAAACTGTGTATTACCCTGGTACATATTTGTGGAATATATTTGTGGAAATAGCTTATAAAATAGAAAGCCAAGCTTAATTGCCACTTCTTGGTTTGTTTGTTGTGGCGCAATGGGTCCATGTGTCTGGCTGTTAATCACAAAGTTGGTGGTTCGAGACCACCCAGGGATGGCTGTGGGCAGGATACCTGCTTTGCAGGAGGTTGGACTAGATGGCCCTCAGGGTCCCTTCCAGCTCTTCAATTTTATGATTCAATTATTCTTCTGCTTGCGGAAGGGGAGTAATGAAACATGCACTATCAACCACATTGTAATAAACTCTGGCTTGGCTTATGATGTGTCTGAATGTGGCCAAAAGTGTGGGTGGCAATGTTATTTTAAGTTGTAACAAAATCAGCTGATAAAGTAAAATTAAAACCCTTAAAAGATGAAACTATATCTGCAATGCATTCAAATATTTAACTATTTTTATTGACTGTTCCCTTTTTTGCTGTGAAGGAAACTTCTCTTTTTGTATTAAGATTTCTTCATAAGTTAGGAGGATAGTATGTATGACCAGCAATGGGAAAAGGTATGATTTTGTAGTCTGTTTTTGTTCTTTAAAGGAAGTACAGGCCATTCAATGAGAAATTAAAGATTTTTAAAACAATTCCATAATCTACATTTTTATGCTGTCAACAAAAAGCTTTGGCTCATATTCTCTCTCTCTCTCTCTCTCTCTCTCTCTCTCTCTCTCTCTCTCTCTCTCTCTCTCTCTCTCTCTCTCTCTCTGTGTGTGTGTGTTTGTGTGTGTGTGTGTTTCCTGTTGGCTAGTAGTGCTGCTCCTGAATGGAGGAAGCAGGGAATACCTATTTTCTGTACAAACACAGCATAGCGGAGATAGCTAGGCTTTCACAGCACCACAAACTGAGAATGCATCAGTTTCCATTCTGACCCATGTTTTTCACATACAGAGCTGTTTCCGTTCTACTGCAGTTCGACTTCCAACAAAAACTACATTCTTCATCTCTCCGTCCTTAGAAAATTCTGTGGCAGAATTTTGCACGATTAATTATGTAATTGATAACATTATTACACACAATTCATTTCCATGCAAAGAAAACACAATGCAAATGAATTGGGGGGGGGTCACCAGTTAAAATATAGTTTGTATATTTTGTGATTCTGACAGGGTCTAGAACCCCCAGGCACTTTTTAAATATGATTTGGCATTCCTTTATGGCATATACAGTGGAACCATCATTTTCAAGACTTACCAAATCTAAAACTATACTTGATGATCAAATAACGTTGATAGTCTTTACTTGGACTTTGTTATCTAAACTCATGTTGCAACAACTTATTTTGTGTGCCTATTTTAGAGTTTTGTTTTGCATCTTTTAATTTTCATCTGTTGTTAGAAATATTCTCTCTGTTTTATATACATTACAAAATGAAATAATAATAATAACAATAACTTTACAAAAAAAAATCAAAATAATGCAGCCAATCACCCATAAAACAACAACCATTGGCACTGACAGAATCATACGAAAACTAAAACCCCAAATGCAAGCTAAATGTATTCACCATCAGACTAAAGAGAAACTAATATTAGAGAAATTAAAATAATATTGAGATGTTTGCACAAATGTGACAGTTCGATGAAAAATCCTAAGCCAACAGCTGTCTCAACACAATTGACTATAATTTCCTTTTAAATAAACTGACACATATATCAGGGAAGGCTGTTTGCTCCCAAAGTTGAAACTTCTTTGGCAGAGGCCATTCTTGCAATTAAACGGTTGTAAAAGAACCTGAATGGCACGATAAATTGTCTGTACCTGAAGTGCACTATAAATTATTTTATTTGCCAACAGCAAGTAAACGAAAAAAAAAGTACTATGAATGCCACTGGCCATTTTGCTTGTGAGAGTAAGTCTTCCTTCAGCATCAAGAACAGGAAGAAACAGTTCCATCCTCACCAGGTTAGCTTAGCTCTGGGGGAACAGCCAGGTAGCTCAAGCAGGAGAGGACAAGAGGCAAGCTCCGGTATATATACTTAGCATATTTTACGTTGTGCCTTTAGCTTTAAAAGTATCCTGCAGGGGACCTTTATTTATTTAAGGCAAGATTGTATATAACACAAATGGATTAAACTTAGATTATGAAATATACTCGGAGTCGAGAGTGAATTTCATGCTCTTTATTCAGCGCATAGTCATCAAGGAGAAGAGGAGAAGAATAGCTCTTTTCCCAAAAACATCTGCTTATATACATTATTTACACAATGGGCCTTGCGTGATTGGCTACTTCAGGGCTACACCTGCGGGCCAATCAGGTTGTGGATTCACTTCCACCTGGAGTTGGATTGGGTGGCTCCTGCGGACCAATCAGACTGCTGATTCTGGATCCTATTGTTCTAGGATTCAGCTCAGTACATAGCAGGTTACTTCAAGAATACAATGCGATTTCACTTTATTGTGTCCACAGATGTCAATTCCAACCCTCTTACTCCCTTAACTCCTAACCCTTAACCAGTTTAACTGACTGTCTCTCCTCAAATCCTCTCCTTTTAAACTCTCCCTCCTGGAACCATGGCCAATCAGAGGCTGCCGTTCATTAACCATTTGCTGGCAGGAAAAACAGAAAGAAAGAAACACTTGTTGCTCCAACCTGTCCAGCAAAACCAACTTTTTCATCACAGGTGCAAGCCTGGGCTGCATCCTGGAGACTGGGCGGTCCTGGGCTGGCCAGATGACAAGATTCACTGGTCCTGGCCTCACTGATGTGGTCCAAAGGAAAGCAGAGCAGTACGTTTCACACCAGGAGGTGAACAATGAGCTATCTTAGGCACCTAACTCCAGATTTCTGTAGGGTTCACTCTTTAGCCTTTTCTCCTCCAAAAGATGTCCCAAAAGGCAGAGGGTACAGATTTTTACCCAAAGCCTTTCTTACAAATGAGAGGAGGTTTAGGATCAGAGCCATCCTTCCCATTGGGCGCCCCAGCACGCACGCCAGCTGCACCCTATCAACCATATGGCTGGCGGCGGGCAGAGAAAAAGGTTGCAAGAAGCAAAGAAAAGGGGAGGGGAGCTTGGAGGCGACCCGATCTGCGCACACCCCATCGGTTTTTGTGCTGAATGTGCACGCGCTGAAACTGCGCTTGGGACCCTGCCCCTCCCTCCCCTCAGCAACTTTCACTTTCCTACCGTTGCTGGGCAGGGCTTCCCTGGCGCCAGGGAAGAGGCGGAGGCTGGACGCGGCGCCCTCACCCGCCACGCCAAAGTGGGTGAGGAGCCTCTGCCTCTTCCCCGCCAGAGGCGCTGCCCTCCAGCCCTGCCAGGATGGAGAGGCAAGCACTGGTTCCAGTTGGCGGACCTGGTGCCGCGCAGAGGAAGAGGAAGGAGAGACAAGCCGCAAGCTCCCTCCGTCCCTCCCTGCCCTCCTCCTCCCCCTTTCGTTGCGCGCACCCCCGGTGGCTCCTGCTTTGCGGCAGCGAAGCCAAGCCGGAGGGGAGGGCCCAGAGCAGAGAGGAGGCGGAGGCTGCGGGGAGCCGAGCTGGGACTCCTGGGTCCGCTCTACTCCACGCAGACACGCACCCCAATAAAGAGGGGGGAGCGGCCTGCTCCTCCAGCACCAGCAACTATGGGAATGGAGGGGTGGGGCGCCGGAGGGGTCCTTGAACCATGGCGCTGGATAGCCTTAAGATGGCCCAGCTCTGCAGCATGTGCAGAAACCACCTTCTTGACCATTGGATCCACTATTGGTCTCATCCGCTCAATCCAGCAGAGCCTGCCTCCGCATGCAGGGGGACTCCTTAACTCACCGAGGGTTTGAGACCCACCAGCTACCCTCACCTGGTTTAGCCAGCCAGTCGAAGCCATTTTGACAGGGGTGTGGCGGCAGCTGCATGCTGGCAGCTTCTTGGAGCCACAGGTGAGAGCCTAGTACAGGGTGGGGACCAAAGGTGGACAGGAGGAGCATGACATGTCCCCCACCAGTGGTACCACCCGTCCCCTAACACCCCATACACCCAAGCAGGAAAAACAATGTGGCAGATCAAAGAAGGTATGGAAAGCTGAAAACTGGCAGAGCATTCAACATGGTGTAGGCAGGCAGAGGAGGGTCTTCTGGACCACCTGACTGCAATGTCCCAGGCATCACACTTTAGTCTGGGTATGTTTAGCATCCAGAAGGCAGGGAAGACCTGAAAAGGATGCCAAATATACAGAATTGTTTTCTCTTGCTTCAGAGGGCAGGACTGGAATCAGTGGGCGGACAGTGTGCTTTCCAAATAATAGCTTCAATGCTGGAAAGCAAATTATTTCCTGGAAATAGAACTTTTTCTACATTTATAACACCCGAGAAGCATATTTACACATTTACGCAGACATTTGTTCCATTGTGTCAGTGATTGTAGTTACGTAATTTTAGTTGTCTTTGTCCATGGAGTTTTCTTGGCAGGGATACTGGAGTGGCTTGCCAGTTCCTTCTCCAGGTGGATCACGTTTAGTCAAAACTCTCCACTATGACCTGTCCATCTTGGGTGGCCCTGCATGGCATAGCTCATAGCTTCTCTGAGTTATTCAAGCCCCTTCGCCACGACAAGGCATTGATCCATGAAGGGGCATTGATCCATGAAGGGAGAAAAGCAATGACAAACCTAGACAGCATCTTAAAAAGCAGAGACATCACCTTGCCTACAAAGGTCCGTATAGTTAAAGCTATGGTTTTCCCAGGAGTGATGTATGGAAGTGAGAGCTGGACCATAAAGAAGGCTGACCGCCAAAGAATTGATGCTTTTGAATTATGGTGCTGGAGGAGACTCTTGAGAGTCCCATGGACTGCAAGAAGATCAAACCTATCCATTCTGAAGGAAATCAGCCCTGAGTGCTCACTGGAAGGACAGATCGTGAAGCTGAGGCTCCAATACTTTGGCCACCTCATGAGAAGAGAAGACTCCCTGGAAAAGACCCTGATGTTGGGAAAGATTGAGGGCACTAGGAGAAGGGGACAACAGAGGACGAGATGGTTGGACAGTGTTCTCGAAGCTACGAACATGAGTTTGACCAAACTGCGGGAGGCAGTGGAAGACAGGAGTGCCTGGCGTGCTATGGTCCATGGGGTCACGAAGAGTCGGATACGACTAAATAACTAAACAACAAACAACAATTTTAGTTAGGTTGTTTAATGCTCTTGCTTCCCCTCCACTTTTACAACAGAAAACTGCACACTACTTCACTTCCAAATGTGGTAAGCCAGTCCTGGAGACCCTCCTCATTCTGCTGAGTGTGGCCCTGACTTCTGCCCTCAAGACCTGCCCTTAGTGGCACCAGTGAATTGTGTTCAATGGGATCCCTCCCCCCTTTCGTGTGCTTAAGATTGCAGACTTGCAGCATGACCCACAGTATTCAATGGGGCTTGCTTTTTACAGACTGAAAGCACATGCACCCATTGAACTTCCCCTCACTGTGGGGATTATTCTTGAACTTCTGACTTGGACTTCAACACATCCTTGATGCTTCTAGCTTAGCAAATAGAGCTGGGAGGAATAGTGTTGCCAGAATACACACCCTGGCTTAATCTTCCTTCCCAGAATGTCTCAAGTGAACTGAAAACTAAGCTTCGGGGTGATGTACTTTTACATAACCGCGTGCTGTTGAATTTAGGAGAAGCAAGAGAAGAATAGCCCTAAGGGATTAACACCCCAAGCCTAAAACTGGAGAAAATCCAAGATATGTTAATCACTTTGATCGGTCTACACTTTAAAATGACCTTATGGAAAGTCAAACAGAACATTTAGGACACCAAGTGCTAATCTACTAGGATTTATGTTCACCACACTGCTAATCTACTAGGATTTATGTTCACCACACTGCTAATCTACTAGGATTTATGTTCACCACAATGCTACAAAGACCAGAAATTCATTCAAAATGGGGCTCTCCTTTTAAAATATTTTTACCCACAACGAGATTGTAAAAGGAAGAACATCTATAAAATACTTGAGAAAATGAGATTGAGCCTAATCAACATGAAAGCACCTCTGGATGACTCATTCTCAGCTTGAAATAGTACTGAATTCATATAACAACGTGGGTGTTGGTCCAGGTAATTCCATTATTAGCAAGTTTTTGTTGAATTCACATTTTTGACACACATTATTGGAAGCTCGAACCTTTTAGCGGGAGATGGGCTGGAGAACATGTGACCCTCAGGTGACAGACCCATCCCTCTCTGCATGTGACTGGGTTCAGAGAAGACAGTACTGGCAGCATAAATGTGCATTAGGGGCAGGCAGAGGCCACAACCTCCCCTCCAGCCAAGACCAAGGCTTGCCCAATGCCTAATCTCACAAAGTTGTGACGATTGCTAGGAGGTAGGCAAAAACCAAGTGCAAAAAACCCCTGCCTTGCCCCAAATATGGCAGCCGACGTAACACATAGCAAGCTCGTAGTATGAACCGCAGCAAAATTAAAGGGAGGGATGGTGGGGAATCTGGCGGAAAAAAGGGGCAGAGGAGGGACTGCCAGGCCGGGGTGCAATTTGCGCAGTCAGGCGGAGTCTGCCCAAAACCCCGGACAGCCCCCGAGCGGAATAATGACACATGACCACGTTTGATGGGATTAAAATTGGCCACAACTTTATTACGAGTTCAGATGTAGGGAGACCTTGGTTCAGGCATTGGGCGTATATCCCTTCCAGCCCCCAGCCGAGGGTGGGGTAATTTTCAGGGTTGTCCAGCATGTGGGGGGGTTGAGCTTACTCTGGAGAACATAGGTTCAAGCAGATAGCCCGCCCCCCTCGATCGCAGCTGCTGGAGGGGGAGGGCAATGACGGCCTATGCATATGGTCAATGCCCCCCTTTTGCCCCATTTACAGGAACCCTGTTATCACCACCGCAATGGGGGCGGGGGGTCACCGCCCCCATGCCCCGCCCATTTATGTAAATGACTAAAGGATTCCGCCCAAGGCCTGCATCCGCCAAGTTGTGACGAATTGCTACGGGAAAGGCGAAACCTGCAAATGCAGGAAAATTCCTTTCTGGCCCTTCAACAGCAGCCTTGTCGTAGCAGCGCCTGCGTGCGTGTACGCCTGTGGAAGGAAATAACCTGTAATGCAAGCATTAATTTAGGGAGTGGAGGGTGGGAAAGCTCTGAATTCGTCTGCTGCTTCCCCAGAATGGCTCCACTTCACCTTGTGCTACCTGGCCAATCCCCCCCGGCACGCCTACCTGAGCTGGATTGGACGGCTAACTGCGTGGGCGGAGAACACCAGTATCCAGCCCCAGGTAGGCAGTGCCGGCTTCCAAACTTCCAGGGTTGCCTCAGGGATTCCAGGGGGCTGCGCACGACCACGCAAAATGCGCCTCCCTTTTATGTGGGGAATGGTCATTATCTCCCCAGGAGTGGGCCTAGGTGGTGCTGGTTGGCCATTTGATTTCCAAAACGTTTGTAAACCAAATCATGGCTTCTGATTGGCTGCAGGAAGCTTGGAAGCCCCGTCGGATGTTTTGGTTCCAAAAGAATGTTTGCAAAGCAAAACGTCCAAGTTCCAGGGTGTTTGACAACCAAGGTACAACTGTACTCAGTTTCTCATCAATGGACTCAAAACCACAGGAGCTTAAAGTATCTATGATTAGTAGGGTTGTAAACAAGTATTTTGCAATATTACCACCTCTCTTCCAATGTCACTTTCAGTACATATTTGTAGAAATTTATATCTAATGATCAAGTACAATTCACAAAGCAGAACAAGCACGACCTCTGGCACCTTATGGGACAAGAATCGTAGTTGTCCAATCATAGGAGTTTGCATGCTGGAAAGCAACGATTTCCTGGAAATGAGAAATGCATTTACAACACCTGGGAAATATGGCTGCGTGCTGTGATCCTAAACATATTTACTCAGACATTTGTTCTGTTGTGGATCAGTGATGCAGTTAGGTCATTTTAGACTCTGGACTCTGACCTTAAGGCTCTTGCTCCTCTGAAGGATGTATTACGGCACTTCAAAATGTGGTAAGCGAGCCCTGATGTGCTGGGAGACCCTCCTGCTCATTCTGTAGTTTCTGCCACAAACTCCAGCTGTGATTCGCACGACTGCAGTGTGTTCAACAAGAATTTCTCCTATAAGGGTGCTTAGGACTGCTGCTAAGTGTGACCTGCTGTATTCAGTGGCTCTTGTCATGTACCCATTGAACTCACGGTGGGGATTATTCTTGAATTTCTGGCTCAAATTTCAACACAGACCACTGTTTACCCAGCAATCTTGGTGCTTCTAGCTTAACAAACAGAGCTAGGGCAATATTGCGGCCAGGACATACAGCAATGTCATATAATCTTCCTTCCCAGAATGTCTCGGTGAACTGAAAACTAAGCTTGTTCTTTCACACAAAAGTGATTAAATGTCTCTTATCTTCCCTCCGCTTGAAGGTACATATTGATCCCTACCCTGACCCTAGCATAAATTTAAAGGAACATCCTACTCGTCTTGCTATGACCAGGTACGTTGGCTGTTATCTTCCCAAGCTTAGACGAAAATGCAAGTCTGTGATGGTATTGCTAAATTAATGCCTGCAGGCAAAACGCCAATTAGATGTCAGTTTAATGACTCTGTAGAAAGGAAGCCCTCTTCTTTCTTCCCCTTATCAAATGGGGGATTGACTTCAAAAACACAGTATGGCTGACTTAGACCATAGATCTAGATCTTAATCTCTTCCAAATTTAGCATTTGGGGGTGGCCACATATACGCTTCTGAAATTGTAGACCCAGAAATTTTTTGAGCAGCTAACACAACTGCTTTGGCAGAACAGATTCGGTATAACAAGGCAATCCTAATAAATAGTCTTTAAAGAAACATTTCCCTCTGGTTGGAAACAAAACATGCCAGCTCTGGGGGTAGTGTACATTTCTGCTGGATTTGAGGCCACACTAGTGAACTGGGAAGGCATTCAGTCATATGACCCCAAACTTTTCTGCGGTTGTCCCTGATACTTTCCCAAACTACCCCCTTATTGGTCCCACAGTTATCAAGGGTGCAAAAGTTTCTGAGGTGGTGGTAGAAAAGGGCTACCTGACATCTTCAAGGTTGGAGATCTATTTCTGAGAGGAGGAGGTTCAATGTCTCCTATGGCCCCAGGGCACCTTCCAAGGAATATAAGAAGGTGGGAAACTGGTTTAAGTTCCCTTTCTCCAGTGAACATAGAAAGGTGTTCTTGGGAAAGGTGGAGGTGAGGAACTCAAAAAGACACTTCTCAACAACCTCTGTAGACGTCAATCCCTGGGATACTTAGGTAAAGCAGGCCAATTGGGTGTGTGTGTGTGTGTGTGTGTGTGTGTATAGTTTAGTCATGTCTGACTCTTCATGACCCCATGGACCATAGCACGCCAGGCACTCCTGTCTTCCACTGCCTCCCGCAGTTTGGTCAAACTCATGTTCGTAGCTTCGAGAACACTGTCCAACCATCTCGTCCTCTGTCGACCCCTTCTCCTAGTGCCCTCAATCTATCCCAACATCAGGGTCTTTTCCAGGGAGTTTTCTCTTCTCATGAGGTGGTCAAAGTATTAGTGCCTCAGCTTCAGGATCTTTCCTTCCAGTGAGCACTCAGGGCTGATTTCCTTCAGAATGGATAGGTTTGATCTTCTTGCAGTCCATGGGACTCTCAAGAGTCTCCTCCAGCACCATAATTCAAAAGCATCATCATTCTTTGGCGATCAGCCTTCTTTATGGTCCAGCTCTCACTTCCATACATCACTACTGGGAAAACCATAGTTTTAACTATACGGACCTTTGTAGGCAAGGTGATGTCTCTGCTTTTTAAGATGCTGTCTAGGTTTGTCACCCCTTCATGGATCAATGCCTTGTCGTGGCGAAGGGGCTTGAATAACTCGGAGAAGCTATGAGCTATGCCATGCAGGGCCACCCAAGATGGACAGGTCATAGTGGAGAGTTTTGACTAAACGTGATCCACCTGGAGAAGGAACTGGCAAGCCACTCCAGTATCCCTGCCAAGAAAACTCCATGGACAAAGACAACAGGCATATAAAAGTTATGACGCTGGAAGATGAGCCCCTCAGGTCGGAAGGCGTCCAACATGCTACTGAGGAAGAGCGGAGGACAAGTACAAGTAGATTCAGAGCTGATGAAGCGGCTGGGCCAAAGCCGAAAGGATGCTCAGTTGCGGATATGCCTGGAAGCGAAAGGAAAGTCCGATGCTGTAAAGAAAAATATTGCATAGGAACCTGGAATGTAAGAACCATGAGTGGAGGTAAGCTGGATGTGGTCAAAAATGAGATGACAAGAATAAATATCGACATCCTGGGCATCAGTGAACTAAAATGGAAGGGAATGGGCGAATTCAGTTCGGGTGACTATCATATCTACTACTGTGGGCAAGAATCCTGTAGCAGAAATGGAGTGGCCCTCATAGTCAACAAAAGAGTGGCAAAAGCTGTAATGGGATGCAATCTCAAAAATGACAGAATGATCTCGATACGAATCCAAGGCAGACCTTTTAACATCACAGTAATCCAAGTTTATGCACCAACTACCGGTGCTGAAGAAAGTGAAATTGACCAATTCTATGAAGACCTACAACAACTTCTAGAAATGACACCAAAGAAGGATGTTCTTCTCATTACAGGGGATTGGAATGCTAAAGTAGGGAATCAAGAGATAAAAGGAACAACTGGCAAGTTTGGCCTTGGAGTTCAAAATGAAGCAGGGCAAAGGCTAATAGAGTTCTGTCAAGAGAACAAGCTGGTCATCACAAACACTCTCTTCCAACAACACAAGAGACGACTCTACACATGGATATCACCAAATGGGCAGCATCGAAATCAGATTGATTATATTCTCTGCAGCCAAAGATGGAGAAGCTCTATACAGTCAGCAAAAACAAGACCTGGAGCTGACTGTAACTCAGATCATCAGCTTCTTATAGCAAAATTCCAGCTTAAACTGAAGAAAGTAGGAAAAAGCACTGGGCCAGTAAGATACAATCTGAATCAAATCCCTTATGAATACACAGTGGAAGTGAGGAACAGGTTTAAGGATTTAGATTTGGTGGACAGAGTGCCTGAAGAACTATGGATGGAGGCTCGTAACATTATACAGGAGGCAGCAACAAAAACCATCCCAAGGAAAAGGAAATGCAAGAAAGCAAAATGGCTATCCAACGAGGCCTTACAAATAGCGGAGGAGAGGAGGCAAGCAAAATGCAAGGGAGATAGGGAAAGATACAGGAAACTGAATGCAGATTTCCAAAAAACAGCAAGGAGAGACAAGAGGGTCTTCTTAAATGAGCAATGCAAAGAAATAGAGGAAAACAATAGAATGGGGAAAACCAGAGATCTGTTCAAGAAAATTGGAGATATGAAAGGAACATTTCGTACAAAGATTACCATAATCAAGGACAAAAGTGGTAAGGACCTAACAGAAGCAGAAGACATCAAGAAGAGGTGGCAGGAATACACAGAGGAATTATACCAGAAAGATATGGAGGTCTCGTACACCCCAGGTAGTGTGGTTGCTGACCTTGAGCCAGACATCTTGGAGAGTGAAGTCAAATGGGCCTTAGAAAGCACTGCTAATAACAAGGCCAGTGGAAGTGATGATATTCCAGCTGAACTATTTAAAATTTTAAAAGATGATGCTGTTAAGGTGCTACACCCAATATGCCAGCAAGTTTGGAAAACTCAGCAATGGCCAGAGGATTGGAGAAGATCAGTCTACATCCCAATTCCAAAGAAGGGCAGTGCCAAAGAATGCTCCAACTACCGCACAATTGCGCTCATTTCACACGCTAGCAAGGTTATGCTTAAAATTCTACAAGGCAGGCTTAGGCAGTATGTGGACCGAGAACTCCCAGAAGTGCAAGCTGGATTTCGAAAGGGCAGAGGAACCAGAGACCAAATAGCAAACATGCGCTGGATTATGGAGAAAGCTAGAGAGTTCCAGAAAAACGTCTACTTCTGCTTCATTGACTATGCAAAAGCCTTTGACTGTGTCGACCACAGCAAACTATGGCAAGTTCTTAAAGAAATGGGAGTGCCTGATCACCTCATCTGTCTCCTGAGAAATCTCTATGTGGGACAAGAAGCTACAGTTAGAACTGGATATGGAACAACTGATTGGTTCAAAATTGGGAAAGGAGTACGACAAGGTTGTATATTGTCTCCCTGCTTATTTAACTTATATGCAGAATTCATCATGCGAAAGGCTGGACTAGATGAATCCCAAGCCGGAATTAAGATTGCCGGAAGAAATATCAACAACCTCAGATATGCAGATGACACAACCTTGATGGCAGAAAGCGAGGAGGAATTAAAGAACCTTTTAATGAGGGTGAAAGAGGAGAGCGCAAAATATGGTCTGAAGCTCAACATCAAAAAAACCAAGATCATGGCCACTGGTCCCATCACCTCCTGGCAAATAGAAGGGGAAGAAATGGAGGCAGTGAGAGATTTTACTTTCTTGGGCTCCTTGATCACTGCAGATGGTGACAGCAGTCACGAAATTAAAAGACGCCTGCTTCTTGGGAGAAAAGCAATGACAAACCTAGACAGCATCTTAAAAAGCAGAGACATCACTTTGCCGACAAAGGTCCGTATAGTTAAAGCTATGGTTTTCCCAGTAGTGATGTATGGAAGTGAGAGCTGGACCATAAAGAAGGCTGATCGTCGAAGAATTGATGCTTTTGAATTATGGTGCTGGAGGAGACTCTTGAGAGTCCCATGGACTGCTAGAAGATCAAACCTATCCATTCTTAAGGAAATCAGCCCTGAGTGCTCCCTGGAAGGACAGATCGTGAAGCTGAGGCTCCAATACTTTGGCCACCTCATGAGAAGAGAAGAATCCTTGGAAAAGACCCTGATGTTGGGAAAGATGGAGGGCACTAGGAGAAGGGGACGACAGAGGACGAGATGGTTGGACAGTGTTCTCGAAGCTACGAACATGAGTTTGACCAAACTGCGGGAGGCAGTGCAAGACAGGAGTGCCTGGCGTGCTATGGTCCATGGGGTCACGAAGAGTCGGACACGACTAAACGACTAAACAACAACAACTAGGTTTGTCATCGCTTTTCTCCCAAGAAGCAGCTGTCTTTTAATTTTGTGACTGCTGTCACCATCTGCAGTGATCATGGAGCTCAAGAAAATAAATACAGTTTATACCAATTGACCTGCTTTACCTAGGAATCCATAGTAGATGGATAATAGATATGGAGGTATATCTATTAAAATTTTAAGAATATATAATCATTTCAATGTGGTAAAAGTTTGAGAGGACCAGTATGGAGTTCAAATTGTGAGCATTTCATTTGCCACCATTAGATTCATTCAGAAATAAATTGAGCTTTCCCCCCCAAAAAATAGATGAAAGCATCTCATTTCCAAGTTGATTCAATTTGAAATTAAACCCGCTCCAATGAGCCTTGGTCCTCCCCATCCTTCTCACTTATTGAACTGGTGCGTCAGGAGTGGCAAGCTATGACAAGTGGAGCAACGAAGACTGCTATCTCTCTCCTTCCCTTTCTGGCAGAATTGAGCAGGTCATTGGGTGTGGGAGATGAGGAGGCACTCCAAAAGTCTGTAAGACGTTGGGAAAATGCCCAAAGAAGTTGGTGAAAGAAAGGTGGGCATGGGAATATCAGTGCATGCCTGAACCAAACTGTGAGAAGAAATAAATAATGTGCTTCGTTTGTGCATTGCAGAACACCTTTCATTTATGGGGCACTTAAGTTAAACGTTTGATGTGTTTATCTTACTATCATCTTTTTTTTATTGCTTTAGTCCAATCAATAAACTGCTGGCACGGCATTTTTCATCTCTAATATCTACAATTTGATATCCCCATTGTCGTCACGATGGCGTCAAAACATCTGCTAGCGTTTATTATGGCAATTTCTACGACCAATATCATTTCCGTTTCACATGTCGGTTTGTCCTTAAAAGACTCAGAGGCATCACACTTGCATTTTGTATATTTTCAGTGGAAACAATATTTGATAATAATATGCAAGGTGCCACGTGGGAACATAACAGGCACAGTAAAATGGAAGCTTAGTTGGCTGTTTTAATGGTCAGGCCCTCATCTCTGCTCTTACTAGACATTACCATGGTTCACTTGTGATCATTCCCATCTGTGTACTAGTTTATACGTTGCAGGCAAAGGCAACAAGCACTATAATAATGGAATTGTAGAGTTGTAAGGGACCCTAAGGAGTCCAACCTTCTGCAATGCAGGAATACGAAGCCGTCCCACAGGGGGATTGAACCTGCAACCTTGGCATTCACAACACCATGCTCTAACCAATTGAGCTATCCAGATTCGTAAACCACTTCACAGCCAGAAGCCACTTAAGCTGTGTACAGTGGTACCTCGGTTTATGAACACAATTGGTTCCGGAAGTCTGTTCATAAACTGAAGCGTTCATAAACTGAAGCGAACTTTCCCATTGAAAGTAATGGAATGTGGATTAATCCATTCCAGACGGGTCCGCGGAGTACTCAACCTGAAGCGTACTTAACCCGAAGTATGGGTGTAATTGGTTCTGGAAGTCTGTTCATAAACTGAAGCGTTCATAAACTGAAGTGAACTTTCCCATGGAAAGTAATGGAAAGTGGATTAATCCGTTCCAGACGGGTCCGCGGAGTACTCAACCTGAAGCGTACTTAACCCGAAGCATGGGTGTAATTGGTTCCGGAAGTCTGTTCATAAACTGAAGCGTTCATAAACTGAAGCGAACTTTCCCATTGAAAGTAATGGAAAGTGAATTAATCCGCTCCAGATGGGTCCGCGGCGTTCGTAAACCGAAAATTCATAAACTGAGATGTTCATAAACAGAGGTTCCACTGTACAGCAATATTGCGTATGAATGAAACTAATGTGTAGATTTAATTTGTGCTTTCGAAAAGTTTCAACATGTTGCCCATAAATTATCTTCATAATTGTTTAAACAACTCTATAAGGTACAGCAATATCAGAAGCAGCTTTTCTAAGCTCAGATACCTCTTCAGTGCTGAAATACCAGTGGCCTTGACATACATACATACATACATACATACATACATACATACATACATACATACATACATTTAAGGTGAACAGACTATTTCTAGTTACAGGTAGGTAGCCGTGTTGGTCTGAGTCGAAACAAAATAAAAAAATTCCTTCAGTAGCACCTTAAAGACCAACTAAGTTTTTATTTTTGTATGAGCTTTTGTGTGCATGCACACTTCATCAGATACACTGAAACAGAAGCCACCAGACCCTTATGTATATTCAGAGGGTGGGGGGTGATGGGAATGGGTGATGGGCTGATAGGAGTGGTAAACCTGTTGATGACTGTTAACGACTGTTAACGACTGCAATTAGTCTTGCGGGGGGGGGGAAAGCAAGGGCTGAGGTGCTAAGGAAAGCTTGATCATGTATAATGAGATAAGAATCCTATGTCTTTGTTCATTCCAGTATCTATTCCTAGATACTGTCTTTGAAATGACATTTGGGAGTCTTATCCCACCAAGGCAAAAATGATTTCGGAGCACACACTACGACTGATTAAGACAAGTCCTTCTTCCCCAAACCAGGTCTATCAATTCTCCAAACTGAAAATGAAACCCTGATTAATTTTAAAGGAGCAGAAAAATACCTTTCCCGATAATACAATAGGACCGATTATGTTCTAGTTCACACTATTTCTGAATTTTAAAATAAATTACCTCAAGTTCCACAGGACACTAGATCTGAAGGTCCTTCCTCCTTGAATCAAACTGCCCCCTTCCTAGCCAAATTTTGGGTGAAACCTTCAAGGCTGTTTCAAGCTCAAGAAAGGAAGTGCTACAACAACAGCATAGCCTACTCCCATGGTGAGAGCACCCACCAAGTTGCAAAAGGGGGGGCATATGGCATAGAAAGGGGAGGTTTCCGTCTCCTGAAGACACCAGCATGTCACTTTTTGAGAAAATGCATGCCTCAGCTGCTGGAGCAGGGCTGCTGAGGATTTAAGACATGCTCCTCTGAATTATTTGACACAGTAGCTTCTCTGTGCTCTGTTGATCCTGTCTCCCTAGTATTTTCTTCTGTGGAAGAGAGTTCAGCTGGAGCCTCTTCGGGCACTTGTGATATCCGGCGATGAACAACTGTTGGAACACACAATATAATACAGCAGATTAAAGTAGTGTTATAGATTAGCATGCCCACTATCACTCGGGTGGTGTAACTATTGGGTCGCGGAGCTCATCTCGCTTTCAGGCCGAGGGAGCCGGCGTTTGTCCACAGACAGCTTTTCGGGTCATGTGGTCAGCAGGACTAAACCACTTCTGGCGCAATGGGGCACCGTGACGGAAACCAGAGCGCATGGAAACGCTGTTTACCTTCCTGCCGCAGCACTACCAGTTTGCATTGGTGTGCTTTTGAAGTGCTAGGTTGGGAGGAGCTGGGATAGAGCAACGGGAGCTCACTCTGTCGCAGGGATTTGAACCACCGACCTTCTGATCGGCAAGCCCAAGGGGCTCAGTGGTTTAGACCACCTCTCCAACAAGGAGGACTACTTACACAGCTCCAGATCCTGATGACACCCTTTTATGAATATGGAACCGAATTCAGCAGGGAGATTCACACACAGAACCCACATTCCATATGCAGATGGCCTGGAAGAGCCCTAGCATAGCATCCGTTTCTTAAAGAGTACCTTGCATAGCAGAACTGTCAAGTGTACTTTGCCCTTTTTAACTTCTGGATTCCTATTCAAATATTTCTTATGGTGACTTCTTTTGATTTAAATCTGATGGTCAATTCAGTTCCCGTTATGGTTTATCATTTACTTAGAATCATTTCTAAACCACAGTATTTCAAAAGTCTCTAGGCAGTGTTCAAAAACCTCTGTGTGGTATCATTGTTATTATTTATCCAATTTCATACTGTTATAAGAATTTTAAGGTCATATATATATATATATATATATATATATATATATATATATATAATGTTCATAAATGTACCAAGCAAACACATACAAATATGAAACCCACAGAAAAGTCCTGAAACCATTTTCTGCCTCCCAAAATGACCTCAAATATTTCCCTGCAAGGTGAAAGGAAATGGGAAATCTCCCCATTGTCTCTTTCACAAATCCTGTCTTAAGAGCACATTTTAGATGTGAATCGGGTGTGAGCCTGTGACCTGGATTCAGGAATTGAGTAGCCAAGATGTGGCCAAGATGCCCAGGTAATCCAATCAGGTAACCTGGCAGACAGGAAGAAACAATACGCCCAGGTCTCCGCCCCTTCTCTGGTGTATTAAGGGTGTGGTCTTGGGACACACCCCTTCTGTGATGTATGTATGATGTTTCTGGGGGTGGTCTTGGACTCCAGAGCGGGCAATTTAAAATGTCTATATAAGGGCCTGCGCGCATGGCTCGGGGTCCCTCCCACCCCTCCTGTGTGTGTGTTTGGGGGGGGGAGCACCATGTTACAACAGCTTTAATAAAGATCAGGCTTACTAGCTGCTTTGCTTCTCAATATTCTCTGGTTGGCCTCTGTTGTTTTCTCTTACCGGTAGAGAACCTACAAAAGGACTCTATATGGGCTCTTGGGTACCCCATAAGGGGAAAGGAGCAGTTTTTTTCTCATAGCAATACCACAGCCAGTGGAAACGACAATATTAAAAGCAGTTCAAAACAAATACAGTGGTGCCTCGACTTACGAATTTAATCCGTTCCGAAGGCACCTTTGTAAGTCGAAAAATTCATAAGTTGAAAAACGCCATTGGAAACATGATTTCCCATAGGAATGCTTTGAAAATGGAAAAATTTGTAAGTCGAAGCAGCCCTATCTAAAAATTTGTAAGTCGGAAAATCCCTATCTAAAACCACTGCGGTTTTCCCCTGGATGTTTAAGTCGAAAAATTCGGTCGTCAAGTCGTTCATAAGTTGAGGTACCACTGTACCAATTTCTCCAAATTCCCTTCCTTCACTAACATACTTTGCCTCCTTTGCCCATTAGAGTAATGAAAGCTTATACTAATGGCAAAATCTAGCAAATGCTAAACACAAACCACTGAAAGCTATGGAATGAGAATTAAGTTGTTACTCCTGTTAAAATAAATAACTAAAGTGCACTTAACATGTCGGATTGTGGTTTAAGTGGTCTGCAAAAATGAGGTACACACTTTCATTGTCCCCCAGATTTACTACTGTGGTCAAAACACCTATCGGAACACGGTTACATATTTCAGATCACTCACTTGCTGCCTAAACACTTTAACTCAAATCTTATTAATTCTTGCAAACTCTCACCTCTTTCGGGGACTGATGCTTCTTCACCTCTTATTGCAAAATAATTTTCCTTTCCTGGATTAATCTGGGATTTGCCATCCCCATCCCTATTGTAGAAGTCATTAAACTCTGCACAGCAAGGTGTGCATTAAATTGCAGGTGAGGTTTTGAGCTCTTATGCTGAGCATGCGGGAATCGCGGGTGGACTTGATGCTAATTTCTGCTTTCTGCATGACATTTCAATACCATCCTTGAGATTGGATTGATCTGAATTGTAGATAACCTTAAGCTTCCACTATAAAATAATCAACTCACATGGCTAATCATCCATCAATTCCATCACGTGAAAAACATGAGTATTGTAAAGAAAATTGCCTCTTCCTGCTATCTTGTCTTGTTAATATTCTACCAACAATCCTTTCTTTTTTAATCTAGTGGAATGCTTTGGTTGAATACTGACTAGAAACAGGTTTAAACCAGCTTTATTTGGCTTTCTCACGCTCGAGAGCAACTGAGCCACAAGTTTAAAATAAAGGTTAAATACCGGTTGCAAATAAGATGGGACAAAATCTTTACATCCACCCACACTGGCAACACCCGCCTCCCTTTCCAGGATTTGGGTGAGGGAACAGGAAGTGCAGTATCCCCCCAAAAGCTAGCTGTGTCATACTTGTATCAGTGAAAGGAGAAGAAATGATTGTGGAAGTCCTTCTCTCTCGCACTATCCCAACAGATGAAAGTGGGTTGATTTCTTTTATTCTTATAATAATTTTCTTTTATTCTTATAATAAAAGAAAATTATTATAAATTAGTTTGGAGGTGGTATTTAACACTAGTCACATTACATCAAATAAACAAGGAATATTTGGTGTTATTTTGGGAGGGGATGCCAGGAAACCGGGAATTATGTTCACATGTGATGGGGGTGGAAAGATGCACAGTTTTTTCTGGCAAAGGGTGTTTAAGGAGATAACGGAAATCACTGGGTTAAAGCTGACCAAAAGTCCAGAGGTAGCATTATTATTAATTATTATTAATTTATGATGGGGTGGTTCACAAAGGTTCACAGGCTATGAAGGACTTGCTCACAAATTTATTGACAGCTGCACAAATTATGATAGCTAGGAAAACAACACCAATGCGGGGGAACCGGCCAGGCCGCAGGGGTTTGCGAGGGGGGCAGATAGAGCCGTTGGGGTGATGGGTGCAGGCACGTGGAAGGAAGATGACACCACACACGGGAACTCTGAAGGTGAGGGGACTCTGAAGGGGGACCAAGCCACAGCAATGCGTGGCCGGGACAGCTAGTAATAATAATAAAAAGAACGGGAAAATAATAATAAAAAGAACGGAAAAAAGAAAGTGGGCAGTCTTTTTTGAAGGGAGAAGTGGTTCTGCGCTTTTGAGGAATAAGGTCAATTCTTATTCTTACACAGTATAATCATGGGAAACAAAATGAAGCAACAAACCCTGTGCCTCAGTTCAGGAAACACAGATGCAGAACCTCAGCATTGCTCATATTCCTCCTATTACTCCATGAGAAATTCCAGAATTTATATAAGCAATACACTGAAAAAGGGAGGGCTCTAGCGACTGGTGGTATCGGGCTAGGCTATACGTGGTCCCTTTTTAAAGAGCTGCTGGTTCACAAGGTGTGGACCAAATGAAATAAATCAATCAAAATGTGGGTCAAAATGAAATAAATAAAAATAAAATGTGAATAAAATCAGAACTGTGCAAGGCTACATTTTCACTCCATGCTTTTATTATTTAAGCTGGCGTCCGATCTCAATTCTTTCCCCTCTGTAGTGAAAAAGCAAACCAGGCTTTTCCACCTGTTTGCCTTCAGTAGTCTTTAAAAATCTAGTTTGATTCCTTTTTCTATCAAGGATACTTACCCAACAGAGCCCGGAAACACTGTATGACAAATACGGCCAATGCAGAGACAAACAAGGAGCCCAGGAAGTAAATCTGCAAGGAATTCAGAAGCTTGTATTAGTTAGAGCGCAAAATGCCAGGCATTTACTCAAAGAACAGTGGAGTTGTACGCACCAGACTAGAATGCAAAGTTGTCTTCCAGAAAACACGCAGGTGGAAATAAAGCAAAGCTAACGTGCATGGACTAATTGATTCTTGGTTGCTATAGCTCCAACACCTACAGACAACAGTAAGAAAGACATCAATGTCAAATAAAAAAATATGGCTCTCAGCAGCCTGTCGCAAGAGCTGACAAGGACTATGCAGATGAAGGGATATAGCCAGGCAGATAGAAGGCTTGAGTCTTAACTGGGGCCATCAGTGATAGGAAACAGGCTTTCCTTCCACATCAAAGAGCCCATCATATGGTTTTCCATCACCACCTTATGACGTGCTCTCATTTATTACTGTAGTTGAGTTACTCTGATTAAAATTATGCCCAGCAGTTCAGGTAGCTTGAGGGAATGGCTGCAGCTCCCATGACAATTGAGGAACAGTCAAAAGGCAGCTGATTTCTCAGCAGAGCTGATGGAACAGGTCTGCTTCCCTTCTCAACCATCTAGAACCATCTAGAACTTAAAGGCTGCAATCCTTTGATGTCAAATTCAGCTTCTTGGCACTAAATTTTGAGCAAGCATGCTTCCTAGGCTTGTGGGGAAGTTTTGGATCTTGTGATGTTTTGGAGAGAGGTCTTCCCAGTGGTGGCCTCAGAGCCTCCTTCAGGCATTCTCATCTGGGTAATTACAGTCATGAGGTGATAGAGAGTGGGACCGTGTCCACAGGCCCCAGAGATGCTGTCATCCATGTGTTAGAAGGGAAACTCTGAAGAGTGAAGCCTTTTTCTGTACATGTAGGTTCTCCTCGTGATTTAGAACATGGCAAAATCCATACTCTGAGTCCAAGGCCAGCAGGAGGATGAAGATGTGCACAGAGAAGGTTTTCCTCTTCAGGCCTTCTCAAAGTGGAGAACTCCCTGGTCCTGAATGGGGTAACTGTGCCCCTGAAGGAGCAGGTGCGCAGCCTGGGAGTCATTTTGGACTCACTGCTGTCCATGAATGCGCAGGTAAATTCTGTGTCCAGGGCAGCTGTCTACTAGCTCCATCTGGTACGCAGGCTGAGACCCTACCTGCCCGCAGACTGTCTTGCCAGAGTGGTGCATTCTCTGGTTATCTCCCGCTTGGACTACTGCAATGCGTTCTACATGGGGCTACCTTTGAAGGTGACCCAGAAACTACAACTAATTCAGAATGCAGCAGCTAGACTGGTGACTGAGAGTGGCCACCGATGCCATATAACACCAGTCCTGAAAGACCTACATTGGCTCCCAGTACATTTACGAGCACCAAAGTGTTGGTGCTGACCTTTAAAGCCCTAAACGGCCTCGGCTCAGTATGCCTGAAGGAGCATCTCCACCCCCATCGTTCCGCCTGGATCCACTGAGATCCAGCGCTGAGGACCTTCTGGCAGTTCCCTCACTGCAAGAAGTGAAGTTACAGGGAACCAGGCAGAGGACCTTCTTGGTAGTGGCACCCACCCTACCATCTCAGCAGATGTTAAAGAAATAAACAACTATCTGACTTTTAGAAGACATCTGAAGGCAACCCTGTTTAGGGAAGTTTTTAATGTGTGAAGTTTTATCGTGTTTTTAATATTCTGTTGGGAGCCCCCCAGATGGGCGGGGTTTAAAAATTATGTTGTTGTTGTTGTTGTTGTTGTTGTTGTTGTTATGTGTAGATCTCAAGGAGGAAGGGCCAGCAGACACAGGAGAACACTTGAATAGGCCTAGCGTTCTTTTGGAAGAGTACTGCGGCCCAACAAGCCATCCTGTTTTGCTTTTCTTGGTAGCTTGCGATAACTTTTCCATCCCCCAAGACCAGGGACTCTCAAGCTTTCTACCTTCAGGAAAATATTTTCCCCAGGATTTGCTTGCCAGAGGAACTCCATGTGTTGCAAAGGAGTCCAGGGAACACGATCAGTTCACAATGAGCACGGGCCCATTCTGAGGGTGCTCAAAGCTTCTCCTGCAACTCATGGAGAAAATAGTGGCAGGCAGAGAGCTGTCTTTCAGGAAAGGATTTGCCGTTTCCGATCTTCTCTTTGAGGAAATCTTGGTATGCTTCCGACAGAACCCAGGGTCCCCTAGAATACATTTCGAAGACCACCATCTTAGGCATTTTAACGTTGTTGCCAGTTTTATGGCACCTTGTTATTATATCTGTTGCTTCATATTTCACACCGTGCTAAATAAAAACCTGCTCTTAACGTTTTAAGGACCGTGCAATGATGGACAAAGAACAGCCTCACCTTTCATAAAGCTCCTGGAGTACGGTTGCATTACTGGAGTTGATGGTCCTGTCAATTCCTAAATGATCCAAAATGTGATGAGGGATGGAATAACCTTCTTCCAGGAGAACAGCCAAATTAAAGAACCCCTGCAATGTGCAAAATGAAGGCCTTTCCAGTCAAACAAATAGAACTCCACGGCTCTGTGGCAAAAGGCGTTGGGCGTTTTTGCTTTTAAAGGGGACAAGGAGCCAGAGAAGAATTCACCGAGACAGATAATGCAGCCAGGGCCGTCTTAAGCGGGTCAGGTGCCCTGGCGCAGTGGTGCGCGGATTGCTCCGGCGCCCCCGCCCGCCCCATTTCTTCCTGCGGCTGGTGGGCGGGCGCAGCGTGGTTTCCGCACGGCTTCACCGTGCAGCGCCCCCCTGCCGACCCGGCGCCCTGCGCCACCCAGCCTACCCCTAGAGCCGGCCCTGAATGCAGCCCTGGAGCAGGAAGCTCCCTTGTCAATTCATAAATTACAACCTGTAAGAAACAGGTGGACGAATGATGGAGTGCTAAAGCTCCAGTCCAGAGGCATGCTTCCCCGCCCCCCCCCAATTTTCCACCTATCTTCACCGTTAAATATTCTAAAATTATAATATTATTTAATTTTTCCCTCCATTGGTTCACCTCAAATTTTTCTGTGTTTTCCCACTTACTTGCTATAACCTGTCTGGCTGCAATTACCATCAAATCTACCCATTTACATTCCTCTTTTATTTTTAACCTGCCTCCCTTTAAAAAAAGGCCAACAGCTTTGGCCTGCCCCCCCCAAAAATTGGGGGTGCTGGGCATTTATTTGAACCCAACGCTGCATGTGCTAAAGACGGCCCTGAACGTGACAGGGATGTGTGGGACACTGCAGATCTCAAGAGTCTTCAGAAAAGACCTCAGGTTCCCTGCTGATCATTCAGAACCTACCTGCGCATCTCCATACAAGGCAGCTTGTGCATACATCTGTACTGAGATAGCCAAATTTCTGGACTGATTCCGATATCCATAGTAGTAGAAATCTCCCACCTTCAGATAAGCTGTGGAAAGAAGCAGCTGCATTAAAGACTTTTGCAAGTGATTCCCTCCTTCGCAGCTCAGGCTATGACAAATTCCAGTGGTCCTGATCAATGATCTTTTGCAATGATCTTTGATTGATTGCAAACAAGCCAGAAGGTAGTCGTTTTGCGCCCAGAGATGGAAAGAAGATAAAGTCCCTACCAGAACAAAATGGTCATTTTGCAACACTCAAAAGCACACGAACAACTTTACCTGTAACGGGTTTTCTATACGTACCAAATGAGGGAGCATTTTTCTGAGAAACCGAGAAGTTGTAATATCTCCAAATGCAGTCAACATCCATGTATCTTTCTGTCATATTCTAGAATACAGGATGTGAGAGAGAAAGAATGACTCAGTATGCTTCCAGGAAAATGTTTAAGGATTTAAAACAAGAAGAGGGTGTGGAATCACATATACTTACTGGCCTCTCTTCGCAGAGATGGGCCAGGTTTGTCTGTGACACCTCGATTCCAGTCTCTGCAGACAGAATGTAATAAAGCAGGGCTTCGTGCCTGAAACCCAAGGGGTGTGAGAAAGAGAAATTGCAAAGTGAACACAAGGAAACTTCAGAAATAGTTTGGCACAGTGGTTTTCAAACAGAGGCAGAACACCGATAACTGGGAAACACTGGCCCGCGAGTGCTCCCATTGGAGAACAGCCTTTACCACGCTCAAACTCAGGACACAAGGGAGAAATGTGCTAAGAGGAAGGCATGCTTGGCAAATCCACACCGTGATCAACTCCCACCTGGAAACCAATGTCCCCACTGTGGAAGGATGTGTGGATCCAGAATTGGCCTCCACAGTCACTTGCAGACTCACTGTTAAGACAGTTTTTATGGAAGACAATCTTACTTGGCAATCAGAAGAAGAAGAAGAAGAAGAAGAAGAAGAAGAAGAAGAAGAAGAAGAAGAAGAAGAAGAAGAAGAAGAAGAAGAAGAAGAAGAAGAAGAAGAAGAAGAAGAAGAAGAAGAAGAAGAAGGAAGAATAGAGACAGATTGTTCAGCAGTACTGATATTCCTCCTGGAATGTGCCACAGCAAAAGATTCTTGAGTATGTTTTAGGGCACATTCTCCATTCACAGGGTAACAATAAGGCCCGAGAACCTCAAGGCAGCCATACTCGCTCTTCATTTCCACATCGCAACATCCCTGTGAGGTAGGTTAGGCAGAGAGACAGTGACTAGACCAAGGTCACCTAGTGAACTTCATACCTGAAAGGTTAAAACATTCCACAGAATCATCTGCGGAGCACAGGCCTTGCTTGGAAGAGAAGGCAGGGTTCCGAGAAGACAATGGGTTTAAATTAAGGACAAAATTAGAGATGACATTGGCATAGTTCAATTCAGCTCATGAAGAACTAATACGAGGTGGGGAACTTTTGAAGTGGTCCAGTATGGTTTCCAAACTGGATGGGGAACACATATTGAGATTCCTGCATTGCCACATCTTTGGGGTCCCCTCCAGTTCTACAGTTCTCTTATTCTATCCTAATATTTTGCCCAGTAGAGGTTACCTCTGGTCTCAGAGTTCCACTGAGAAAGAAAAGACTGGCTGAAAAAGCTGAAAGCAGGGACGAGTTATACTTTACTCCGCTTCATGTAAATTTGAGGATTATACAATTCAGATACATGAGTCCACTCCTATTATGTCTAGTTAGGCCCTAAGAGTTCCGGAAAAATGACACATGATGCGAAATGTAGCTGAATTAATCTTCAGAAAGCAAACTGTAAATAGCTGCTTGTGCTCCCACCCTGACCTCAGCCCATGGTCATGGCTAGGACTATGTCATGAAAACTCTCCCTGCCTGCAGAGATGCTAATAGATCTTGAAAAGAAGATTCCATTGGTGCTTCCCTCCAATCTGAAATAGGTTGTGGCTTTTACACAGAGCTGGGAAAGAAAGGTCGGCACTCCGAATCAACAGCTACATCTACTGGTCAAAACTTTAAAGTGAAGGATAAGGATGAGCAGCTGGTTTAAACTTTGGCAATCTGCCTCCCAGCTTTCACGTGGATCCTTTACATGTAGAGTTTCATCAAACTGTAGCCAGAAAATGCTTTGGGAGTTCTGCATGTGGATTGAGATACACTAAATCCAGACTATCATTAAAGGGCAGAAAGTTGTCTGTGATAGTGTTTATTATTATTATATTTGTGCTATATGGGTGGTGCTGTGGTCTAAACCACTGAGCCTCTTGGGCTTGCTGATCAGAAGGTTGGCAGTTTGAATCCCCATGACGGAGTGAGCTCCCATTGCTTTATCCCAGCTCTTGCCAACCTAGCAGACTGAAAGCACACCAGTGCAAGTAGATAAATAGGTACTGCTGGGGCGGCAAGGTAAACGGTGTTCCTGTGCACTCTGGTTTCCATCATGGTGTTCTGTTGCACCAGAAGTGGTTTAGTCATGCTGGCCACATGACCCCGAAAGCTGTCTGTGGACAAATGCCGGCCTGAAAGCAAGATAAGTGCCACAACCCCACAATCACCTTTGACTGGACTTAACCTTCCAGGGTTCCTTTAAAGGTAAAGGTAAAGGACCCCTGCCAGTTAAGTCCAGTTGCGAACAACTCTGGGGTTGCGGCACTCATCTCGCTTTACTGGCCGAGGGAGCCGACCTTTGTCTGCAGACAGTTTTTCCGGGTCATGTGGCCAGCATGACTAAGCCGCTTCTGGCGAAACCAGAGCAGCGCATGGAAACGCCATTTACCTTCCCGCCGCAGTGGTACCTATTTATCTACTTGCACTTTGACGTGCTTTCAAACTGCTAGGTTGGCAGGAGCTGGGACTGAGCAACGGGAGCTCACCCCGTCGTGGGGATTCGAACCACCAACCTTCCGATCGGCAAGCCCAAGTCTCAGTGGTTTAGACCACAGCGCCACCCACGTCCTTTACGCAGGGGTCCTTTACCTTTACCTTTATTTGGAGGGTTCATTAGGTTTTTCTGCTTTGAGGACTGAATCGTTTAGGTTATGCTGCAGGCAGAACTAGAGGAAATGGTGGAGATCTGATTTCACATTTCTTTAAATTTTAGCAAATAGCACTGCCCCCCAAGGGTAGTTGCTTCTGGATTCTAATCGGGGCTACACTACAGCCCCACCACCACACACAGTTTTCCAAATAAAGGTCACTCACCCAGAGTGGCTATTTGCCACATTACAAGAAACTTATATATGCCCTCCCTTACCTATGGCTGTTTGCCAGAACTTAAGAGACTGAAGATCTAATAATAGGTTACAAATGTCTCAACTAGTTAGTCCCTGAGTTTTTCATATTGAGCTAATGATTTGACCTTTGTGCTGATACATCTGTTGGGAGTGCAGTGTTAGGAAAAGGATAAATCAGTCAATTGTTCTAATTTAGCTACTATTAGGTGGCCATTTCACAGCCTAGAAGTATAGAATTCCCATTCTGAATTGCATTTGTCTTTTGCAGTCATTGCGTTATTTCGCTTTCTCGGTTAACGCACCTCTTGCATATAGTAATAATAATAAATTTATTATTTATACATACAGAAAAAGTACCACCAGACCTACCAAGACAATTCCAAATAAGCGTTGAGAGCTTTTTGAATGACGTGGCCTAAATAGCCATTCTTTTCTGCCACATATTTTGCCCAGCTGAAAACAAAAACAGAAACATTAGCACTCGAAGTCTGCAGCCACCTTTGTGGCAGGCAAATGGCTGCACACACCTCAACCCAAATCAATGAACTCTAGGAGAATCTCCTGCTTCCCAACATGCTGTCTCTCATGTTCTCCTAGCCCCTTGATTTCTTGCCCATCTCTGCAATGGCGGACACCTGGCAGCATTGTGAAGGAGTTTGTGAATGGTCCTCAACTCCATTGTGTACCTCCAAGTTGGGATGAGATGGGGACCTTCTTGGAGGAGAAGAGAAAGGAAGGAGGGCTGCCAATGTAAGACTCAGGGCTCCCTCCCTCCATGAAATGTGCAATTTAAGCTTCAGAAATGCAAATCCCCTCAGCCCAAAAAGTGACACAATGAACAGGGTATGAAAAAGAAAGAAAGAAAGATGTATAGGTTTGGAACGTCAAGGTCACTGAAAATCGGGTTCTCCTCCCAGAGAGCACGTGTTGCGGTGAGGTAACCACAACTGACTCTCTGTTGCTGGGGTGGGTAAGTGTGGATTGCCACAGCTACCCGATTGGTCCCTCGCAAGCATGGGACTTGTTCCGGCCAATCGGGTTGCAGAAATTGCTTCCGAGGGACAGATATATGTTGCGTTGAGATTCCTCTGTTTCTCTTCGTCCACCGGATCACCCTCCCACCCTCCCTATATTTTGGGTCCGTGTTGACCTTGCTATACCGTTGTGGGTCATCCGCTTTTGGGGCAGGGGCCCAGTAGCAATTTCCCCCACTTGGCTGATTGGCTGGTGCCTTTTGGGTTTTGCCTACCATGTTAGCAAATCGTCACAACTTTGTAAGGTTTGCAGTTAGGCACTGGTTAATGTGTGAGGAGGGGACGAGGCGTGGCTGTGACCTGTCCCTCCAATGGTTGCTGCGTAGGTATTCCATTAGAGGGATCCAGGGACTCGCCATGCATTTGTCCGACCCCTGAAAGGGCCGCGCAGGAGCCCCTGGGAGCATTCTGGGTGTGATCTTAGGGATCTGCACCCATCCCAATCGATCTCCCGGGGTGCTTACCTTGACTGACCTCTGCAACTGGCAGTTGTCAGTTCTGTTCCTGTCCTGGATAGTCTGGGACAGGTTCAGATAGTCTGAACCAATGCCTAAGCAAACCAATCAGCCTGTAATCAATAAAGTTGTGGCCAAAATTATGCCAAATCTCAAACTAAAATTTGAGTCATGTGTGAATTTATTTCTAGGCAGTTTTGGTGACCTTAACACACAACCATATTTTTTTGCAGTCACAATGATTCCTGGTTTAAGAAATTTGATTTTTTTTTTTGGTTCTCAATGCATTTCTTAGCACTACTTACATTACGGCCTTTTCAGGATCCCTGGGGAAGCTCACTAAGTTTCCTGTAATATAATATTGCGAACATCGCAATGTGCCTTCCATGTGACCACTTTCTGCCGCTTTAAAGAAATAGTCAGCAGCAACAGTCTGCAAAGTGGGGGGAAAGCAGTAGAAAAATAAAACTTTTGCTTGTTTCATCTTTCTATAATGTCAATAACGTGTGCATAAGGGAAAATGCAAGTTGTTGTTTTTTTAAAAAAATGAAACAGAAGTTATTAGCTACCATTTGTCTACTGGTCGCCATGTGAAATGGCCACCTCTCTATTAAAATTTTGAGAATCCAAAGAGAAAAATGTTGTTTAATACTTATCCGTGCTGGAATATCACCAGAAGGTAAATAAACAAACTATTTACACTCACTTTATTTCTCCCAGTTATTCCTGGATAAGCTCCATCTAAATATAACACTCCAAGGTTGAAGGATGCATCGGGATTGCCCATAGCTTCAGCTTTTAACCAGTATCGGGCCGCTTTCGCATAGTCTCTTTTGAAGTTATGATAATACCAACCCAGGCCATTCACTGCTTGAGGCAGTCCCTGCAGGTAGAAAGGGAGCAAAGGGGGAAATCTTAAGATCTTTCAGGCTGAGAGTGTTTCAGTCCCTGATTTCTTTTGCTTGAGGACCCAACACCTAATGGAAAGACAGGCTGCTCTCAGATGAAACCCCCAGGGACATCTCCTACATTCCCAGCCAACTGTCAAGGAATCAAATCAATCCTGCAGAAAGAGGACGTGACACAATCAGAGTGTGTCATTTTATGGGGTGGAACTTAATTTTTGCAAATTTATTCAGTGGCGGCCCTTGTGGGGCTGTCGTGGGGCAAGAGGACGCTCCATCAGGCAAAAGACAGTGCTGGACAGTGGAAATTCCCCTATAGAAGCTGTTTTTTGTAGACCTTACCTTGGACGCCGCTTTCTTCATCAGATGTAAAGCAAGTGTTCTGTTCTTTTTCACACCTTGACCCTAAAGCAATGACAAAAGTCAGGATTATACAAAGCCTTTCCTATTCCTGCTCGCTGAAAAGCCACATTAGCTTAAAGGGACAAAAATGCAGATGTAACTTTCAAATGTGCAGGATTCCCCCATGATTATTTGGTATCCTAGCAAAAAATGGACTTTCTTCCTCCTCAAAGCACCCATATATCTTTTATGATCGTGGAATGTCAAAAACCTCGTATCCAATTGACAAATGCAAACTCCTCATCCCACATGGATATTAATGTGTAAAAGGTAAAGGTTAAAGGTAAAGGACCTGGATATTAATGTGTGCCAATGGGTACACAGAGGCACGTTCTGTTAAATGGAAGTCTTGCCCAAACAGGGAGAGCAAAAATGCACCCAATACAAGATGCAAAAAAAGGGGCGGGTGAGGATTAAGAAAAGTAATAAAAGCATTGTTTAAATAAATCAGGAAACTGGCTAAGGAAGAAGTCAGGACATTTGATGGCAAAGCAGTGAAAGGCTTGCTAACGGAGACTGCAGAGAAGTTGCAGAATAAGGCGGGCAGAGACTTGTTCCTGAAATGACCATTTCCAGCATTGCTCAAGGTAAAAGGTAAAGGACCCCTGGATGGTTAAGTCCCGTCAAAGGCAACCATAGGGTTGTGGCGCTCATCTCGCTTTCAGGCCGAGGGAGCCAGCATTTGTCCACAGACAGCTTTCCGGGTTGTGTGGCCAGCATGACTAAAGCGCTTCTGGCACAACGGAACACCGTGACGGACACCAGAGCGCACAGAAATGCCGTTTACCTTTCCACCACAGCGGTACCTATTTATCTACTTGCACTGGTGTGCTTTCGAGTTGCTAGGTTGGCAGGAGCTGGGACAGAGCAAAGGGAGCCCACTCCGTCGCAGGGATTTGAACCGCCAACATTCTGATCGGCTAGCCCAAGAGGCTCAGTGGTTTAGACCACAGCGCCACCCACATCCCAGCTCTATGCACTTTTCAAGGGGATGGGGGCAGATAGCACCACCTTGTGGTGGGGAGTGGGCGGGTACCGGGGGAAGGCTACTTGCCCAAATGTGGTATTTATGGGCAAGATATACAGAAGAAATAAATCAAGGGTCTCAGCTGGATTGCTGGGTTGGTGGTGGAAATCACTCATTTTACACTGGAATGTTTATTTTGATTATGTAAGGTTTGCAAAGAATGCTTCTCTGAAATGCTGTCACATTTTCCTATAACAAAAGTAGCATTTCTCTATTTTACCTTGAATAACACGATGGAATAATCATACAGAGATACAAGGTCTCCTGTCTCCAAGGCACCCTTTGCATACCACTCGACAGCTGCTCGGGTGTTTTTCCCCACTCCTTGCTGGCCCCAGAAAAGCATCTGTCCTAAACGTTGCTGAAACAAAAGGAAAGGTGATCGTAAATCTCAGGTGTGTGCTGTCAAGATCCGTTCCAGGCTTTCACAAATATATGCAAGTTTTCATAAGTCCAAGGGAGGTGCTTATAGTAATCTAAAAATACAGCTAAACAGTCAAATGAGGAGAGGGCTGTTTCGACAGGCTAATCACATTATCTTGCGGTGGTGGGAACTGTGCATATCTGATTCCCCTTCGGTGTGATTTGGAATACAGCGAGGGACCGTGCATCCCTGCCAGCTGTTGTGGGCTGAGCACCCGGCTTTGCATGCCCCAACCTTGATTTTAGCCAAGTGAGAAGAAGTTGCCCTTCAGTTCAGTTTCTAGACAAAGGACGATTGTTCAGGTTTACTAGCCAGGCCCGGTGCATCCATTTAGGCGGACTAGCCCATTGCCTAGGGTGCGAAAATGGAGGGGGTGCTGCCGAGCCTGCCCTGCAAAAACCCCGCGCCACTGCTGCCCTCCCAAGGCGCACGCTCGCGCTCCTCCCGCCTATGGAGGGGACATCGAGAGCTCCCCAGCGGCGGCGGCTGCAGCGAGTGGCGGCGGTCGTGGCGGCAAGCACCCGCAGCCGAAGCCTTCAGCTATGGGCGCTGCCGCCGCTGCCGCCGCCGCCCACCCGCTCACTTGCCGAGGAGTCCCCAGCATCCCCTCCACAGGCGGGAGCAGCACGAGCCAAAACGGAGGGGACGCTGTGAGCTCCCCAGCGGCTGCAGCGAGCAAGCGGCGGCAGCGCCCGCAGCTGAAGCCTTCAGCTATGGGCGCTGCCACCGCCGCCGCTCGCTCGCTGCAGCCGCCGCCGCTGAGGAGCTCAAAGCATCCGCTCCACAGGCGGGAGGGCGCCAAGCTCCCCCCTTGGCCCGCGCTCCTCCCGCCAATGGGGGGGATGCTTTGAGCTCCTCAGCGGCGTGCATGTGTGATGACGCATGCGTCATGCGCCCAGGGGGGCGCCAGAAAGTATTTTGCTTAGGGCGCAAAAAGCCCTAGCACCGCGCCTGCTACTAGCAAACACTCCACCTGCGCAGCTGCATTTCCTCTTGTCGCTTCGTGCTTCAACCACATGAAGATATCGCCATTTTCTTTCGTTTGAGCTTTTAACAACTCTTCGTCCCGGAGCCTGATTGTTTCTACAAATGCCTAGGAAAGAAAGAAAGAAAAGAAAAATTAAACTGAGGTTACCAGACGTCCCCGTTTCCCGGGGACAGTCCCAGGATTTACACATCAGTCCCCATACAAAATCCATTGAAGTTGAAAAGTGTCCCCGGATTCATTGCAAAAAATCTGGTAACCTTACATTAAACAGACAAATGCCGAGAGGGGAAGAGGAGATCTCATTCATAACACTGAAAATGTTAGGTGCTGTCTAAGCGCTCTGCTCCATTCTTGCACTCAGAGCTCTTAACAGTTTGCTACTCGCCCCAAAATGGAAAGAAGCAGAAGTCCCAGCAAAGTGAGAATGGATAAGAAAACTTATGGAATATGCAGAAATGGCGAAACTTACCGGAAGAATAAGAAATTAAGATAACAAACTTTTTATAAAAGAATGGAAATGGCTTATTGAATATTTACAGATAAATTGCAAACAGATAAAAACATTGGCAGGATTATTGTGATAACCTGCAGTTTCATAAGAGTTTATAGATGAATTTGGATATGCAGAAGATATTAAGAAATAAATTTATGGAACCGCAGAAAGAGGGGGAAGGAAGTCAGACTTTGAAATATTAAAATGATTGTAAAATTAATGAAATGTATAAATTTGAAAAGTATAAATAAAAACTTTGTTTTTTAAAGACATTGTCACTTCAAGATTTAAGTCAGGAAGGTCATTCACTACAGTGATTTAGCAGAAAATTTCCCAGTAATGTATTTGGAAACATTCCATTTTCAGAAAGATGGGGGTCAAATCTCAACTGCGTGCTTCTTTTTACCTGGTCTCCCTCTGAAGCATGTTGATCACGTGGCGTCTTTAAGGCGACGTCACTATAATAAGCATAGGACAATTCCAGATCTCGTGGGTAACCGTTAATGGCTTGGTAATGCTTATATCCGAGGCTCATCAAGGCCAGCCTATCACCGCCCTGAGCTGCAACCAAACTGTACAGTAGCCCCTGGTAAAAATTAAAAGATAGGAGTGTAAATTTAATCGTGGCCAATAGAAAACCCCCAGAGAAATGAGAACATCTACATTGTGAATCATAGATTAAGTTCAGTAAATAACAGCGAGCTTAGAAAAGCAACTGTAAGCTCCGAGGGGATTTTGCAATCCTGGCCCTGTCATGACTTTGTGCAGGCATCCCCAAACTTCGGCCCTCCAGATGTTTTGGACTACAATTCCCATCTTCCCCGACCACTGGTCCTGTTAGCTAGGGATCATGGAAGTTGTAGGCCAAAACATCTGGAGGGCCGCAATTTGCGGATGACTGGCTTTGTGCCTCAGGTGGAGATGAGGAAGAATAGGTGGGTTGTGCCCACTCGCTTCCATTATCAGTATTTCTCAAAACGTGGGCCCCCCAGCTGTTCTTGGACTACAATTCCCATCATCACTGGTCCTGCTAGCTAGGGATGATGGGAGTTGTAGTCCAACAATGGCTGGGGGACCCAATTTGAGAAATGCTACATTAGCGAGAGGGCCGCCTGCCACCTTCGTGGCTCTGGCTGATGACTGCCACGAACACTGCTGCGCCCACCTCCTAGTCACCCACCCGCTGCCCACCAATGAAGTAGCAGCAACGCCGGCACGCCATGTCTCATCCTGAAGAAGGGGTCCTTCTGGGCGAGATCACCCAAGGAAAAACTTTCCAGCTGACTTCAAAAAGCAAGACGCTGCTGTTTGGGCAGGTGGCAGTGGCACAGGCCCTCTCTGGACGCAATGCTTTGTTTTGGAGAAGGCTAGGTGCCTCCTCAGAATGAAGCACAGAGAGGCCATGCTGTCATGCTGTCACACGGGTGGCGCTGTGGTCTAAACCACTGAGCCTCTTGGGCTTGCCGATCAGAAGGTTGGCGGTTCGAATCCATGCGACAGGGTGAGCTCCCGTTGATCCACCCCAGCCTCTGCCAACCTAGCAGTCTGAAAGCACGTCAAAGTGCAAGTAGATACAAATTCGTCTAGCGAATCCCATAGGAATGCATTGAATTTTTTTGAATTTTTTTTTGCCCATAGGAACGCATTAATTGAATTTCAATGCATTCCTATGGGAAACCGTGATTCGCTAGACAAATTTTTCGTAAAACAAATTCGTCTAGCGAGGCAACCTCTGCTCGAAAAATCATTTCATTAAGCGGAAATTTCGTTAAGCAGGGCATTCGTTAAGCGAGGCACCACTGTAAATAGGTACTGTTGCGGCGGGGAGATAAATGGAATGTCTGTGCACTCTGGTTTCCGTCACAGTGTCCCATTGCGCCAGAAGTGGTTTAGTCATGCTGGCCACATGACTCGGAAAGCTGTCTGTGGACAAACACTGGCTCCCTCAGCCTGAAAGCGAGATGAGTGCTGCAACCCCACAGTTGCCTTTGACTGGACTCAACTGTCCAGGGGTCCTTCATCTTTACCTTACCAAGCTGTTGAAGCAGGAAAGGAGGAGGAAGTGAGGTGGCAGTGGCAGCAGGGAGCAAGAGGAGATGTCGTCTCAGGTGGCACATTGTCTTGTGCCAGCTCTGCTTACAGTTATGTAAAGTAATAAGGCCAGTAAGGGGCAAATGAAGCAAGAGAGCTGAAAGAGATATAGCAGAGCCTTTGCTTCCCAATGTATAAATAAACATTTCTTTGTCTCTCTGTCTTCTCTCTCTCTCTCTCTCTCTCTCTCTCTCTCTCTCTCTCTCTCTCTCTCTCTCTCACACACACACACACACACACAGAGAGAGAGAGAGAGAGAGAGAGAGAGAGAGAGAGATGAGGATGGAGGAGGATTGCCCAGGTGTACTGAAGGACTGGAGGGGTGGAAAAAACAGAAGTGTGGGGAAAAATGCTTCTGCTATGTAAGCAGCAGAGAAAGCAGAGCAGAAAACTCAGGTGGAGGGCAGCCTTTAAAGGTAAAGGTAAAGGGACCCCTGACCGTTAGGTCCAGTTGTGGATGACTCTGGGGTTGCGGCGCTCATCTCGCTTTACTGGCCAAGGGAGCTGGGGTATAGCTTCCAGGTCATGTGGCCAGCATGACTAAGCCGCTTCTGGCGAACCAGAGCAGCACACGGAAACGCCGTTTACCTTCCCACCGGAACGGTACCTATTTATCTACTTGTACTTTGACGTGCTTTCGAATTGCTAGGTTGGCAGGAGCTGGGACCGAGCAACGGGAGCTCACCCCGTCGCGGGGATTCGAACCGCCAAGTATCAGAACAAGATTGTGAGAACAGTCAGTGTGTTTGTGAGAGGGAGCTGAGAGGGATAGGCTGTCCTCAGCCCTGCCCTATGCTGATTTTGGGCTAAAGAACAGAGACCAAGGTGACTCTTAGTCCTACTCTCTGGAGGAAAAGGGGACCCAGAAGACACTGAGGAGTTGTGGCCTTGCGGAGAAGATGACAAATGGAAAAAGATGCCAAGCGTGTCGATCAGAGGTGAAAGCTGGAAGTGTGGAAACACCATCTTTGACTCTGAAAAAAACTGTCTTTAGCCTAAAAGTGGGACTTGGGGGACGAGATAGCAACCATTGCTAATTCTCAAGCTGTTCTGAGCCAAAAGTGAGCCATCCAAATTTTTACCTGAGCTGGGTCTGCAGGCATGCCCAGTCCTATTTCAAAGATAACGCCAAGAGCATAGGACGCTCTGTGATCTCCACAGCAGCTGGAATCCATCAGGGACAAGACAGAAGAGTTTATATAACGTAGGCCATCAGCTCTGGAAAGATTTTGAGCCACCGTCTCAAATAAGCTGCGTCCAATTTCTAAAATGACGTCCTTTTGGCCTTCAGGTGCGAAAATAATAAGATATAAATGTTCAATTAAACTACTGGCTTTGAAAACAAGCAGGTTCTGATTAGGTAGCTTTAATTTCCCCACACGCTTACTATTAAGTAGATTCAGTGCTTAATCCAAAGTTACTATAAGAGGGTGAGGGCTGCTTCCATGCGATGGAGTTGCAAGACACACAAATAACATTGCAACATGTATATTGTGCAATTGGCCTTATTGTTTTCACAAACTCACAGAGGTTATACATATAACATCACAATCATGTGGCTGTTATCCTTCACTTTCCAGTGTAGTTTATTATCACTTTTGGACATGGGTGGTGCTGTGGTCTAAACCACTGAGCCTCTTGGACTTGCTGATCAGAAGGTTGGCAGTTCAAATCCCCGTGACGGGGTGAGTTCCCGTTGCTCTGCCCCAGCTCCTGCCAACCTAGCAGTTTGAAAGCACACCAGTGCAAGTAGATAAATAGGTAACCGCTGGGGTAGGAAGGTAAACGGTGTTTCCATGCACTTTGGTTTCCATCACGGTGTTCCATTGCGCCAGAAGTGGTTTAGTCATGCTGGCAACATGACCCAGAAAGCTGTCTGTGGACAAATGCCGGCTCCCTCGGCCTGAAAGCGAGATGAGCACCACAACCCCATAGTCTCCTTTGACTGGACTTAACCGTCCAGGGGTCCTTTACCTTTACCTTTTAAAAAAACTTATTATCACTTTTCTTACTGAAAAAAGATGGCAAAATTTTCAGGGGAAGGGGGGTGAATCGGTTGCAGGGCACTCACTTTCATTGTGGTGATGGAAATGAAACTGCAGAAATCCCCACAAAGTGTGGAAGGAGCCAAAGATATCTCTTTGGGTCTGGCATCTGATGTGATTTTCTCCCTGTGCCACTAATATACAACCCTGGGAGCTGGTATGCCACAATGGAGAGCATAACACCAGAACCTTATTCCTAACACAATTGTTTGTTAAAATGGGGTCTAGGGAGAGCCAGCAGTCTCTAAGATAACAGCGAAAACCAAAGAGGAAAAAGGTGAAAAGTCGCATGTTTCTTGCAAAAGTTAAGTGATTGCTTACGGCAGGCATCCCCAAACTTCGGCCCTCCAGATGTTTTGGACTACAATTCCCATCATCCCTGACCTCTGGTCCTGTTAGCTAGGGATCATGGGAGTTGTAGGCCAAAACATCTGGAGGGCCGCAGTTTGGGGATGCCTGGCTTACGGAAAGAAAAGAAGTAAAATCTATAATTACCTCCTGATAACTGTAGACCTGTGTCTTGCAACTGTTTAAACATGCTGTAGTATTTGTCCAATAGTTCTTGTCTCCAGCTGAAGGCTGCATCCTTGGGGTATCCTCCATATTTATTGATCATTTCCATATAGTAGTTTTCATAAAGGCCTGGAGAAAATGAAAGCGAGTCATCCTAGCTGTATCTGTGAAACTTCTCACATACAGGTGTCCGCCTTCCCACTTCAGAATTACTTAATGGCGTCACAAAATCACCTGATTTTGGTTTTAGATTGTGTCCCCGTGGGTGGATTTTAAAGTGCCTGAAGCTAAGACTGTTGACGCAAATTGTGTCCTCCCTCAAAGAGGGCACGTGTTGCGGTGATACCTGGCAACCAAACCCTGTGTTGTGGGTGGGTACGATTGGATAGCCACAACACCCGATTGGTAGGTCCCTCGATGCAGGGCTCAATCAGGCCAATGGGACGCTGTCTAAATGGATCGAGGGACCTATATATGCCCATGCACGTGACCCAGAGCTTCCTCTTTCGGTGCGTGCATTCGGAACAGCCGCCCACCTCTCCCTACTTTTAGGGCTTGTTGCGCTTGACCTTGTTATGCTGTCATGTGTCGTCTGTCGTTGGGACAGGGGCACGGCAGGAATTTCCCCCACTTGGCTGATTGGCTGGTGCCACTTGGGTTTCGCCTGTTGCGTAGCAAATCGTCACAACTTGTAAGGTTGCGGATAGGCTCTGGTTCAGGTGATAGGGATGGGAGAACGCTCTCGCCATCCCTATGTGAAGGGTATTCTGTTAAAGGAATCCAGGGACTCAATGGTTTGGTCAAACCTGAGAGGGGTTGTGCCTCAGTCCAGGGGGACATCTGGGTGGTGGACATGGCATGTCCCCAGCTTTCCACCTATCCAGGTGTTCACCCTAGGCTGACCTATGCTTGGTCAGCGCTACCTGCAACGGTGCAGGGAGCTAGTCGAACCAGAGCCTATGCAACCACTCACTTGCTGTAATCAATAAAGTTGTGGCTTAAATTCTGCCAAAAACCAAACCAAAATTTGAGTCTTGTCTGAATGTATTTAAGGGGAAGGTTTAAAGGTCTTAACACGCAACTACACCAAGGACATGCAGCACGATCCTAAACTGTCAGTTTGCATTTCTTCGTGCAGAAAGTATGGATCGGATGTGTAGAGATCTTTCCTATTCTAATTAGTTAAAGAAGGTTCTGGAAGCTTCTCTGTGTGAAAGAAACAAGCAGAAGGTTGGTGATGTTTGGGTTATATCTTTAGAGAAGCTGAGTACAGCTGGCTTAAACTGACTCTGTTATCTCTTACTGTCAAGGTCATGCTGACTATAATAAGAGGCCAGAAGGAGACTCTGTTTCACTTTCTCTTTCTCTTTTCCTTCTGGTGTGGTGTTCTGTACATAGTATGTTTAGTTAAGGCTTAGACTTATTATAAGTTATTGTAAGGTTAAGTTAAGTTTAAGTTAAGTGTGCTGCAACTGGATTTCTTATGGACAGTGCCAATCCTGAATGGCATTTGTGACCATGATGCTCATTTGCCTTCAGTAGCAGTAAAGCTCTACTGGATGAAATACAATCGCCACTGGTCTATTTTTTGGGAATCCTGTAATGTGTTTAAGTTTTTGCTCAGCTAACAATACATCCGAGTTCTGCTCTAGATCAATACTGAGTAGAATTCCATGACATAAACATCTTCCAGTGTTAAGCACTACTGAATTAAGTAGAATTTACCCCCTACTCAGTGTATTTAGGATTGCAGCCCTAAACTGGTTTACAGATTATTCCTTCTTTCCGTGGGGGAATCCAAAGACCTCTAACAGTGAGCTCTCGGTACCATTAGCAAAATACGATTCTCGAGATTCAGAAACAATGACAGCAAAAGTTGCACAGAATAGATACAGATCTGAGGCATAAAGATGCTTAATGAGTAAACAAATATCAATTTCAATCAAGATGGAGCGGAGAAGGAATACCTTTAGTTCCACATATTTGGCCTCAATTACCTATCCTCACAGAGTCTTTTAAATTAAACAAACAAAGAAACAAATTATAGGAGATCCTGTAATCCTACATGATGCCAAGCTCAGTCCTTGCTACTTGCATTTTTGCTCTTCCTGTTTCAGCACAAATCCATGCCTGGGCGATGTGCTCTGGACAGCGAAACATTTTTGATAGTAAAGGTCAATTCTTTCCAAAATGTCTTCTTTGTAGAAAGGGTTAGAAATCTGTGGGTGGGGGAAAGAGTAGTACCGGTAATCGTATGTGTTTCCTATAAGACAGTTGCGTATATTTTAAGAAATTGCTAAAATGCAGGAACACAATTTTTCATTCCTACTGCAGAACATAGCCAAGTGACCACAGACGTTTGCAGATCGGTGTAATACAGACAAGCTACCTATTTCAAACACTTTATTATAGATGACGAGATTTTCCCTTTTGGTCGCCATACGGTTTAGGCACTAGGTGGCATTGGATTTAATTGGATTTAGATAAGTCAGGATCGGGAGGCGGGTGGCGCTGTGGTGTAAACCACAGAGCCTAGGGCTTGTCGATCGGAAGGTCGGCAGTTCGAATCCCCATGACGGAGTGAGCTCCTGTTGTTCGGCCCCTGCTCCTGCCAACCTAGCAGTACAAAAGCACATCAAAGTGCAAATAGATAAATAGGTACTGCTCCGGTGGGAAGGTAAACGGCGTTTCCGTGCGCTGCTCTGGTTCACCACAAGTGGCTTAGTCATGCTGGCCACATGACCCGGAAGCTGTCTGCGGACAAACGCCGGCTCCCTCGGCCTATAGAGCGAGATGAGCACGCAACCCCAAAGTCGTCAGTGACTGGACCTAACAGTCAGGTGTACCTTTACCTTTACCTAGATAAGTCAGGAGTTCCCTGTTGCGTGCTTGTTGGAGTGGCGAAGCTTTAGCAAAATTTCCTTCCATTGCTTGGTGTCAAGTCCAGTTTTAAACCTAAAGATTTCTAACAGAACGAGGAAAATGGCACAGTCCTTTGCAGCAGTAGCCTTTGCCTTTAATAGTCCTGCATCGTGGCCACAAAACGACTGAAGGAGGAAGGAGCAGCAAATCTAAGTTCCCTCCTTATGCATCATAACCGACAGTCCACCTGAGTTACAGTACTGCATTGGAAACTAATGTCAAAGTCAGGCACAGGTAACTCTAGATCCATATTGACATATTTATTACCTTCTGTCCACTCACCTTTCTGGTCTCTAGGCCATTAAGACGATAGTATTTCACTGGACCAAAGTATCCTTCAATACTTGATGAATAGCCGCTGCCTCCAATAGCCAAGTAACCGGAAGTGTCATCATAATAGAAATCCTCCCTAAAACTAGAAAAGTCAATGTTTTGAAACATTCTGAGGCAGATAAAACCTCTGATTTCTCAGGCAGGCAGAGGACTCTGTCATGGAATAGTCTGGAATATATTTTAAACAAGATGGTTTGGAGGTTTACAGGGACACAAACTGAGTGTTCTCTCTAAAGGCATTTTTTAAAAGCATTTGGGGAGGCATTGTGATTAGAAATCGAGTTTGACATCGGTAAACAGAAGCTTTTTTAAAATTAAATCTGGAAAGGTGCCCTAATAATAATAATAATAATAATAATAATAATAATAATAATAATAATAATTTATTATTTATACCCCGTCTACCTGGCTGGGTTTCCCCAGCCACTCTGGGCAGCTTTCAACAGAGCATTAAAAACAGAATAAAACTTCAAACATTAAAAACTTCCCTAAACAGGGCTGCCTTCAGATGTCCTCTAAAAGTCAGATAGTTGTTCATTTCCTTGACATCTGATGGGAGGGTGTTCCACAGGGCCACTACCCAGAAGGCCCTCTGCCTGGTTCCCTGTAACCTCACTTCTCGCAGTAAGAGAACTGCCAGAAGGCCCTCGGAGCTGGACCTCCATGTTCAGGCTGAACGATGGGTGTGGAGATACTCCTTCAGGTATACTGGGCTGAGGCTGTTTAGGGCTTTAAAGGTTGGCAGCAACACTTTGAATTTTGCCTGGAAACGTACTGGGAGCCAATGAAGGTCTTTCAGGACCAGTGTTATGTGGTCTTGGCGGCCACTCCCAGTCACCAGTCTAGCTACCGCATTCTGGATTAGTTGTAGTTTCTGAGTCACCTTGAAAGGTAGCCCCACGTAGAGCGCATTGCAGTAATCCAAGTGGGATATAACCAAAGCATGCACCACTCTGGCAAGACAGTCTGTGGGCAGGTAGGGTCTCAGCCTGCGTACCAGATGGAGCTGGTAGACAGCTGCCCTGGAAACAGAATTGACCTGCGCCAAATTATAGTGTTTCATAAGCAGAGTAAAAATTGTGATAGTCATAGCTGCTAAGTTCTCCCCTTTTTTAAGGGAAATTCCCTTATGCTAAATAGGCTTCCTCGCGAGAAAAGGGAAAACTTGGCAGCTATGGTGATAGTGATGTTTCAGTTTCATGCATTTTCCATCACCCTCCTTCTACAGAACATCCTACACTCTAATTTATCGATGTTCCCTAGAGAAATAAGGAAGAACTTAAACTTAGATTTTATGAGAGGGGAGATTACTTAATTTGCAATCAAGCATTAAGTGCCCAAGCCTTTGGCAACTATAGTCAATGCAAGTTTTAATGCTGTGATCCTGGAGCACAGTCCCTTAACCATAGAACAATGTCATGGTTTTTTTAAAAAATGTTGCAATACAGTGGCAGCTAGCATGTCCCAACGTCAACCAGTCGCAATCACAATGGGTTACACTGCTGAGGTCATTTGCCTAAGTTATGTGATTCTGTATTACAAATGTTGCTGGAACTTTGTCATATTGGACCAAAGGGAAGTAATTCCCAGATCACACATGAATAAAATCTTTTTTTTTTCCCGTTTCTTTTTTCACCGGGCTTGGTAAACTGAGTTAGTAAAAAGTAAAGGGGCAATTGTTTCCCTGGTAAACTGAACAATGGTTAAGTGCCAAAAGTTGAATCAACAAAACATTCAAGATAGAAACCATATTGTTTCTAAGTCCATCAAACCAAGGTATCGTAAGGCGTGAATAAATCAGGGGATGTAGGATAGAACGGATCAGAAATGAAAAGTCTTAGTTATGTAAGAATACACACTACTTGAGATGGAAAGAAGATAAAGTCCCTAACAGAAAAGAATGGCAGATCAAGTTAGTGGATTATGCTGAAATGGCTAAAATAACCGGAAGAATCAGAAATCAGGAAGACCAAAATTTTAATAAGGAATGGGAAAACATTTAATTTATCTTATAAACCATAGTAAACAGTTAAAATCGTTAGTAGGATTGGAATAACACTTGTAGTTTAATGGAATTTTGGACACAATGAAACGGTAAAAGATTTGGGTTATCATAAAAAGATGCAGGAGGAAATGATTAACAACAGGACCCACAAAGGGGAGGAGGGAAGTGCAGGAGATTCTTTGGAATTTTGTCTTTATGTTGTATGATGGATATGTGATTGTAAAATTTTAATCTTTTTTTAAAAAAAGAAATAAATAAAAGCACACACACTACTTTGTTAGAATGGAGGGCAAGTTAGTCTTACATGAAAGTTTGATGCTGATGAATTTTCAGATTCTTTCCAACACTGGTAATTTCTATCTAAAACAAAAATAAATTAAATTTTAGTTTAGAAAACATACATGTAAACCAATGGCAAAAATGTTTATTTCATCACAGCTTCAAAATGCAACAAATTCTTGCCGGGATGGTCAGCTGATCCACAAGAATTCACTATTTTTTTATATAGATGAACCAAAGGGTTGAAAACACCGGCATAAAGACGAAGGCAGACCTAATATAAAATCGGGCTAAGAGCCAAGTCAGTCTTCAGTCGCCAAACCAGCCCTGTTTCATAGCTAAGTGATTGGCAAGTGAACAGAATATTGGAACAGCCATCAATTCTGTCCTCTCTCTCATGCCTCAAGTAGTATCACATTAATGTTTACCTGCTCATTTGTTATCCTATTACATTATTTCTTTTTTCACTTTTTTTTCATTCTTTTATTTATATTTTATACATTTATTTACAATTTATGCATTCTTTAAAAAAAATTTCTGACAAAGTAATAATGATAAATAAATAAGAATAAAAATGTGCATCCCACCACTGAGACCATTCCGTTGTAACCCCCCCAAATTTTCAACCCCTATTGCGATGGTTTGACACCTTCCCTTTTTAACAGTACAAATTGTACAAACACCTGCCATATCTCCTCAAAATCATTTCTCCTCCATATTCCCTGTCCATTTTATATTCTGCTTGCCCCTTCCACTTCCTAGCAATAATAATTCATGCAGCTGTTAATAAATTTGTGAGCAAGGCCTTCATAGCCTGTGAACCTTCGACCCAATCATAAATTGATAATAATGCTACCTCTGGACTTTTGGCATAGCTGCCAAGTCTCCCGTATTCCCCCGGGAAACCCTCGTTTTTCCAGCCATTCCCAGCTGGAAAAACAGTTTTTTTTGTTTCCCCCGGTTCACTTACCAGCCGGGGGAGGCTCCTTCTGCGCATGTCTGGAGTCTCTGGACATGCGCAGAAGCGATTTCTGGCATGGCGGCCATTTTGGAACTGGGCAGAGCATGCTCAGAAGCGACTTTCGATGCTGCTCTGCCCAGTTCCAAAATGGCCACAGCACGACTTCCAGCACGGCGGCCATTTCGGAACTGGGCAGAGCATGCTCAGAAGCGACTTCTGGTGCTGCTCTACCCAGTTCCAAAATGGCGGCAGCGCTACTTCCGGTCTGCCGATCCCTTATTTTTCCGGCAGGAACTTGGCAGGTATGCCTTTTGGTCAGCTTTACCCCAGTGATTTCTGTTATCTCCTTAAAAACCTTTTGCCCAAAATATAAATACGATACATTTTCTCATACAGATTTTACTTTCTTGGGCTCCTTGATCACTGCAGATGGTGACAGCAGTCACGAAATTAAAAGACGCCTGCTTCTTGGGAGAAAAGCAATGACAAACCTAGACAGCATCTTAAAAAGCAGAGACATCACCTTGCCTACAAAGGTCCGTATAGTTAAAGCTATGGTTTTCCCAGTAGTGATGTATGGAAGTGAGAGCTGGACCATAAAGAAGGCCACCTCATGAGAAGAGAAGAATCCTTGGAAAAGACCCTGATGTTGGGAAAGATGGAGGGCACTAGGAGAAGGGGACGACAGAGGACGAGATGGTTGGACAGTGTTCTCAAAGCTACGAACATGAGTTTGACCAAACTGCGGGAGGCAGTGGAAGACAGGAGTGCCTGGCGTGCTATGGTCCATGGGATCACGAAGAGTCGGACACGACTAAACGACTAAACAACAACACATATTCTCACCCCTACCACATGTGAACATAATTCCCTGTTTCCTGGCATCCCCTCCAACATAACACCAAATATTCCTTGTTTATTTGATTTAATCTGACTGGTGTTAAATACCATCTCCTATTATATTTTTTAAGGGAACATTTTCTTCCAAGGAGTATAAGTGCTGGGCTGAATGATGGGGGGCAGGTGCCCCGAGGACATCAAGAAGTGAGGGAGCAGCCAACCAGCCCCTTGTTTAGACTGAACACCGATTGTCCTTACAATTCTGACAAGGCTACTTGAGCATCTCCATTCAGAGCCGCTTGCAACCCCTAAACACATTCTCCTCGTGCTCAGCTACGAGAGGGCAGCCGAGGCGACATAGATACCTGCCCGCCGCTCACGGAGAGATCAAGCCGAAGCCACTGCTTCAGAGGAAGGCTGAAGGTAGTCTTCACCGCAACATCTCCCCCTTTGAGAAGATGCATCTGGATATGAACGTCACCTGAAAAACAAATCCCAGGGCAAGAACCTTGTCCGTTATGCGAAGGCAGCAAAAATATTGACTTGATCGATCAAGTTTACACCTGCTTTGCTTCAGCAATGTCAAAGCCAAACAGAGTTTATCTCAATAGCCATATAGCCATAGCACATATAAAAGATCAAACAGGAAACTGTCACACAACAACATAGAATACAACAAATGCAACTATAACATTAAATATAAAATCCAGCTGAGTGCGTCAAAGTCACCGAGTGTTTCCAGAATATTCATTGGGTCCAAAACTGCCTAGGGTCAGTTCACACAAGGTTCACACAAGTTACATACTGTAACTGCCTCAGGAAAGGACGGGGGTCCATACAAAAGATAATTTCAGGGACATGGTACTTTTGCATCGGTTGTACACATGCAACTGACTGCCATTTTTGAGCAGCTACAGTTGTGTGCTTTGCGGTCACCGCACAAAGGTGAGTTTTACAAGAGTGAGCTACTTTTTTCTATAGCTTTTATTAATTTTTTCAAGATATTCATTTAGACAACCTTACATCAATGACTTCATTTTGCATAACATACATCCCTGCATATTTTACATTAATTAAACCATTCAGTAATCTATTATATCAAAACTTATTTACGCTGTTGAAGTTATCTTAATGCTACCAGCGTTTTTAAATGTACACACTTTTCACCCAAATAATCGGTAAAGGTTTTCCACTCTTGTGTGCTTTGGGGTGGCTGCACTAAAGCTACTTGCAAGTGTGAGCTTCTTCACACAAAGGATGGCTTGGCATGAGCTCGGTGGCAACAACACACACTTCTGTGAAGACTGAATCATAGAATCATAGAGTTGGAAGAGTCCAACCCCCTGCCAAGCAGGAAACACCATCAAAGCATTTTTGACATATGGCTGTCAAGCCTCTGCTTAAAGACCTCCAAAGAAGGAGACTCCACCAAACTCCTTGGCATCAGATTGAGAGCACATCACAGACAAAATGTCCCAAAGACACTGATAAAAAGTTGTCTAGCTGAGTGTTTCTCAAAGGGCAGGTCTATCCTGCAGTCCTTATCAGTTTTATACCTCTTTAACGTCATGGTTCCCCACCCGGCAAAGAATTTTAGTTTGGTAAGAATTCTATGAAAGATCTGTTACCATCCTTCACAAAATTAGGCTTTCCAGAGAAAAGGGTCCCAACTTAAGTCTAGAGCAGTGGTTCCCAACCTTTTTTTTTTTTTTGGCCATGCCCCACCTAAGCATCTCTAAAATCCTAGTGCCTCCCCCCCCCCCGGTGACATATAATTTTTATTATTCAAAAAGTGAACTCCTATTCATGTGGAGGAAGCCTAAAAGGCAACTAACTGTTAATAGCTCATTCTCAAATTGCCCCCCTTAAAAATCAAATTGCCCCCCCTGTGGGGCATGTGCCCTACGTTGGGAACCATGGGTCTAGAGGGTAGATGTAGCAAAAGTCGGACGCGGGCTCTCCTTTGACAGTGCAGGCTTCCTCCTTTGTGTGTTTTGACTAAAACAGTACAGTTGTGCCTCGCAAGATGAATTTAATTTGTTTCAGGACTCAATTTGCCCTACGAAAAATTCGTCTTGCGAGTCGCGGTTTCCCATAGGAATGCATTGAAACTTAACCAATGCGTTCTTATGGGCTCCGGGGGACTGGCGGCACCATGAGACGAAGACGAAGCGGTGGCCATAGAAAACCTCGCCGTCTTGCGAGTCCCTCGCACGACGCAAAATCTTTCTTCTTGTGAGTTTTCCGTTGCGCGAGGCATTCGTCTTGCGAGGTACCACTGTACTTGAATATTCACCCAGCCATTGCCAGTTCAATCTCTCTACAGTAGTCTGTATAATGCAAGAGCCTGCCGTTTTCCACTCTCTGTGTTAGTGTGAGTGCTCGGAGGGGTAGGGGGACCATAGAATCAAATGCCTCTTTTGCACATACTTCCCCCCCCCGCCCCCATACAATCCTATGGCCCTGTTTGTTCCCTTTTCCATCCATTTGACTGCCCTTCTTTGAAGGCTAGGGAGGATTTTGAATAATGATGTGGATTAAATTTACTTGAGAGAAGGCATTACAAATTAAATTTGGTTGTCTTGGTTATAAGTTGCTTTGGGTTGCCTTCAACAAGATAAAGTGGCATAATAATAATAATAATAATAATAATAATAATAATAATAACAATAATAATGGTTTCCCCAGCCACTCTGGGCGGCTTCCAACAGAAACATTAAAATACACTAATTTCTTAAAGATTAAAAGCTTCCCTAAACAGGGCTGCCTTCAGATGTCCTCTAAAAGTCTGGTAGTTGTTTTTCTTTTTGACATCTGGTGGGAGGGCATTCCACAGGGTGGGTGCCACTACCGAGAAGGCCCTCTGCCTGGTTCTCTGTAGCTTTGCTTCTTGCAGTGAGGGAACCGCCAGAAGGCCCTCGGCACAGGACCTCAGTGTCCGGGCAGAGCGATGGAGGTGGAGATGCTCCTTCAGGGATAATAATAATAATAATAATAATAATAATAATAATAATAATAAATTCTGTCTGGAGCCCCCCCCCTTACCTTCATTCGTTAGAAACACAGCAGGAGTACTGTACATTTCCTCAGAATCAATGAAATACAGTATTCCACACAGTGGTTTTTTGCAGTAACGGAGTAAATAAAGCCAGACCGAAAAAGTAAAGCTGTACAAACAAAAAAGTCTGATGAGAAACAGAATATTGGCAACAAATACAACTTTAACAATATTCAGTTCATTGGTCTTCGGTGTGGAAATAGCACAATTTTATGCTGGCAAGTAAGGGGGGCGGGGAAGAGGAGCCAATTTGGACCATCCCTATTAAAGTAGTTGTATATACACATACATATACATTCAGGCAATCCCATGATTGGGTAAGAGAGGCAGGGAAGCTCTTTGCGCCTAGCATTTGAGCAGAGATGGGTTCAGCCGAGGGAGCCAGGTCTGCACACAAGGGGAAGCAGCAGCTCGATTGGAGAAGCAGAACTCAGAGAGGCTGTACATCTTCCTGAGAAGGCTCCCGGTACAAATATATGGCAGGCAGGAAGCAAGGGTTTGCGTGCGCTAAATCTGTACACCGAGCAGGAAAGCCGCAAAAATGATGGCAACCAAAGACAGGTTCAGAGTTTCCGCCCACCGCTAAACACCTGCCATCTTCATAAAGCATAGAAGTACTGTATATATAACAGTGATAGGCAACCTTTTGAACTTGGTGTGTCAGAATTCGCCAAAAAAACGAGCATAACTCGGGTGGTGTGTCACTTCGAGAAAAAACCCCATAATTTCATGATATTTATAGTTTAAATAACAAAAATGTATAATTGTAATATATAACTGTATTTAATAAACCAAAAACTAATTATTTAACCAAACTAAACCAAAAAACCCTTATTTATCACAAAGTGCCCAGAGTTGTTGAGCTTTTTGGGGGGAGCTGCTGACCAAAGTTTTGGAGGTTTTTTGGGGGGGTGCAAAAGTTGCTTTGCTTTTTGGGAGGGTGCCCCAAAGCTGCTGCACTTTGGGGGGGGGAAGAGAACAGAAATAAATGACGAATAATACCTTCGCTGAAACTAACATGCAGCACTGACATAGTCTGCCAAGGCGCCAAAAAACCCCAGCACAGAACGGGTTAAAAAACGAACGCTGTTACACCCAATCATAGTCTGCCAGAGCGCCAGTAAAAAAACAGCACCGAAAGGGTTAAAAAAACCAATTTCTGGCTACCAGCAACAACAACAACAAAAAAGGATCCGGGTTTTAACAGCGGAGACAAGCTGTAGCGGAGACAAGCTCTAGTGGAGACAAGCTGTAGGAGGAGCGGGAGAACAAATGGGGGAAAAAATACAACAACAACAACAACAACAACAACAACAACAACAACAACAACAACAGCGTGAATGGGCCGATGGGGCGCGTGCCAGCAGTGAGGACTCTGCGTGTCATGTCTGACACGAGTGTCATAGGTTCGCCATCACTGGGTTATGTCAAAACACAAAATCTTGACTCATGAAGGTTAGAACACTCTTATGGAGCATTTGCTCCATTATGTCTGGTGTGTCAAAATTTTCCAGGTGAATTTTTAAGGACTTTAAAAAAATTATTATTCCTGCCCCTTAATACCGGATGCCAAACTGACAGCTCCTCTCTCCTGTTGTCAGGAGGTGATTGGGGACCTCGAGGTGGGCAGATTTACCACTGTGGTCCAATGAGGAAGAAGTGTGTTTCAACATCCTTTGCTGCTCAGCGATACCTTCCTGAGAGGCAATTCCTTTTCAGAGTCCAGCATCGTCATCGGTCCATGAGACTGAGCAACGCCTGCGAACGTGTCGCAGGGCAAATAAAGGTGCAGCTTGTAGAGATTGCAGGAAGGAGAGAATGTACGCAAAAAGCTACCGGGTGCAGTAGTGTAAATATCCGGTAGCTTTCAGAATACAGAATTTGATCGCTATGGTGGCGGTTGTTTTTTTTTAAGCGTTAGTGTTGGGATACCCTCAAAATTCCATACCTGCGTCAATAGCAACTCCCAGGGGCGCATTTAACACTGACAATTGGCTCTGCCATTCACTGGCTATCTTTGCATCCTGCCTGTGAGCTTCCCAGAGGAATCTGGCTGACCACTCTTGGAAGCAGAATGCTGGGCTGGATGATTCTTTGGTCTGGTCGTCCAGCAAGGCCATTCATTCTTATGAATTACACTTTCGGGCCAAGATTTAGCCTCACACTAAAACTTTCACATGTGAAAGGTTTTGGGTACAATATATAGCTTTCATCATGGGAGAAGTTATGGAAAGAGGATTTGAAATGTACAGCATGTTGCACGCTGAAAGAAGATTATATGAAAATGATGTACCGTTGGTACTTAACTCCCAGTGAGTTAGCAAAAATGTACCTATAAGGCGGGTACAAATATCTGCTGGAAATGTAAAGAAAAAGAAGACACCTTTTATCATATGTGGTGGGCATGTAAGGTAACAAAAACATTATGGGAAACGATATATAATGAATTGGAAAAAAATGTTTAAAATAACCTTTACAAAAAGCCAGAAGCTTTTCTTTTAGGAATTTTAAGTGCTGAAATCCCAAGGGAACAGAAAAGATTGTTTATGTATGTGACCATGGCTGCGCGGATGTTATTAGCCCAGAGATGGAAAGAAGACAAAGTCCCTACGAGAGAAGAATGGCAAACCAAGTTTATGAACTATGCCGAAATGGCAAAAAATGACCGGACGAATCAGAAATCAGGAAGACTAGAACTTTAATAAGGAATGGGGGAAATTCATAAAAATTCTTAAAAACCATTGTAAACAGTTAAATTCGTTAGTGGGATTGGAATAACCCTTGTAGTGCAATGAGAACTATGGATGTAATGGAGATATATATTTTTTGGATTATTACAAAAGATGCAGTAGGAAAGGTTTAACACAGGCTTCCTCAACCTCGGCCCTCCAGATGTTTTGAGACTACAATTCCCATCATCCCTGACCACTGGTCCTGCTAGCTAGGGATCATGGGAGTTGTAGGCCAAAAACATCTGGAGGGCCGAGTTTGAGGAAGCCTGGTTTAACAATATGGGGAGGAGGAAGGTCCAGGGGATTTGTGTTTTTATGTAATATGTTGTGGTGTGAGTATAAATTTTTATATGGAAAATCAAATAAATAAATTTGAAAATAAGAAGAAACTTTCACATGCTACACACCCAAGTACAGTATTAAGATAGTACTACTGTTGATATGTTTGGCAGTCCGGGGTCCTTTGGAGGAAGATCTGGGGTAAAAATCTAATAAATGGTTTTTTTTAAAAAAAGCTTTCTATCCGTTACACCCCCATGTGTCTCACAAGCTCCACCAGGAGGAACTTAACATACAAAACCTGGAGGGAACCAACTGAAGATTCCTCAGGGGAGGGGAACTGCATAAAAAAGCCCCACAGCACCCATATAATTTATGACATTTTCCATGACAAAACAGGATTCCGACAAACAGAAAGGCAGCCAGAAGAGGGAGACAGTTGGAAGGGAAAGAATGCATGCTTTAAAAGTGCAAAGGCAGTTATTTTTTAGGGCGTTTTAAAATTTTCTTACTTTGGGTAACCGTTCTGGCGCTTTCTGATTATTTCAAGCTCTCTGTTCTCAAATTTCTGAAACTTCTTCACAATTCCTGTCATCTCTCCACTGGAGGCGTACGGAAAGCTGAGGATCTCAACGACGTCTGCAAAATGCAATCATTCTTAATATGCGGGGAACTGCAAATAGCTGGGAGTTGTAGTCCAAAAGATCGGGAGGGCACCAGATCGGGGAAGCCTACATGCCCTCTTGCCATATACAGCTCCTATTTCTATGCCAGTGCACAGCAAAAACACTTAACTTTGCAACACGGGACATATAATTGAACTGCTTTGTAAATAACGGAGGTTAGGGTGAGAATATCTTAACATCTCCCTAGTTTATAATAGGATAAAAAGGTAAAGGGACCCTGACCGTTAGGTCCAGTCATGGATGACTCTGTGGTTGCGGCGCTCATCTCACTTTACTGGCCGAGGGAGCCGGCATACAGCTTCCAGGTCATGTGGCCAGCATGACTAAGCCGCTTCTGGCGAACCAGAGCAGCACACGGAAACACCGTTTACCTTTCCGCTGTAGCGGTACCTATTTATCTACTTGCACTTTGATGTGCTTTTGAACTGCTAGGTTGGCAGGAGCTGGGACCGAACAATGGGAGCTCATCCCATTGCGGGGATTTGAACTGCTGACCTTCCAATTGGCAAGCCCAAGGCTCAGTGGTTTACACCACAGCGCCACCCGCGTCCCAATACACCAGTAGCTGGGCCTTATTAAAACAACTGTTCTGGCAATGAAGTGCTGAGGATGAAGGCAACAATGGCTGGACCATCGCAAAGCAGCAATGCCAAATGATTCAGAACATTGCACTGGTAGAAAGATGTGGGTGGGCCTTTGTAAGCCTTGTTTGCTACCTACAAAACAGTATAATTGTACTAAATTGTTGCACAGCGCAGCACTGGGCAGGGAAAAGCCACATCAGATAATCCCGCATTCCATTACAATTATATAATTCTACATTGTTCATAAATCTTTGCTAATGAGATCACGCATGGCAGGCAGTTTAATAGGTTTGGCACCACGAGTTCAGCTTGGAACTTCACTGCAGGTGAGTTTTATGCACCATTCCAGTCACATTATCTACGGGATCTAGGTTCCAATGCAAATTTTTGTTCTTGGTAGTGTTTACAAGTAGAGATGCATGAGATATCGTTCTGCTGTTTGCACACCAGGGTTTGTTCATGCTTCTTCCTGTCCTGCCACTTTCTCCCAGTTTACGGCTGAATCAGAACAAACGTCAATTGGTTTCCCCCAACATGTGTTCCGATTCAGCGGGAAACAGTGGGTTTTCCTGGGGGAAGTGGCGAGACAAGCAAAATACCTCTTGGAAGCAGGAAAAACTCTTGAACCTGTAGTGTGGAGGAGCCCTAAATGGCACAGCTGCTTTCATATCCCTCTTACAGAGCCAGGGTGAAGTTCCTTTTCATTCTGCCTGGCAGTTTCAAAACAAGTCAGGATCTGAAACCAAGGTCTGATTCTAGCTTGTTCAAACAAACGATCAAATAAATAACCCACAGTTCCTTGAGTTTGGATGTTAACAGAGAACAGTGGTTTGTTTAAAAATGCAAATGAAAGCTTCCAATCTTCTCCTTGCAGACATGAAGAAGGAGAGGAGAGGGAACTTGGGAGCCTAAAAGCTCATGCAGAATCATTCACATCACTTGGTTTGCCAATAAATCTGAAACATTGACTAATATACAATCTCTATGATATTGCAAGTGGGAGTTTATTCACATACATGCCCTCGGCTTTAACAATTTCATGTGGGCAGGAGCGATACCTTCAGAAAACTGAGAAGGAGGAAGATCAGATACAGACGTACCTTGGAAGTAAAAACGGAATCCATTCCGGAAGTTTGTTTGACTTCCAAAACATTCAACTTCCAAGGCGCGGCTTTTGATTGGCTGCAGGAAGCTCCTGCAACCAATCGGAAGCTGCGGAAGCCCCGCCAGACATTTGGCTTCCGAAAGAACGTTCGAAAACCAGAACAATCACTTCCGGTTTTCAATCGGTTGGGAGCCAAAACGCTTGGCAACTAAGCCATTAAAAAACCAAGGTACGACTGTACTCTGTTAGGGCAATCTGTCGTCTTTCAACTCAGAGGCTTCCAGATGTCCCATCCCTCTAAGAAAAGCAGTAAGGAAAAGACTCTCGAAATGCTCAGTTAAGGACCTTTGTGACACCATCAGCCAGTAGACAGTTCTACTCCCTAAGCCCTCCCCTAATATGCCTGAAAAACCCACATGCAAAATGTCAATCGAGTCCAGACTGCAGATTTCAAAGATACGCCACCGGGTGAGCACCTTGTTACTCGCAAATTCATTCACACAATGTGCTGTTCCGGTGCACATAAGAAAAATACTTACCATTCTCATGAGGACACCAACGCATTATGTTTGCCTGGAGCCTCCAGGTATATTCCAAGCTCCATTTCATACACACTCGGTGTTCTTTGTAGGGACGTTCGAAAGGTGGAACGGACTCCAGCAAAGTGTAGTCCTTTGCAATAGCCTGCAAGTAGCCTTCCTTTTGTTTACCACGGGGCATCCCTCTTTGTTTGTGAATAATCCAAGCATATAGTATCACTGTGTGTACGATGATGGAGCGTCTGATGAAATAGTCATCTCTGAAAACCATGCTGTTTGGAAATTTCAAGTTCACAGTTCTGTTTCTAGTGGTGTGGAGATGCTTGTCGTTCTCCCACCTCTCCTTATAGACGGACACAGCAGTTCTGAATTCCAGTGACGCTATGGCTTCTATAGTAACAGTGCAAGGTTCTGAGCATAAATAGTCAATGGAGATTTCAGTATCGTTGAGAACTCTTTTGTTCAAAACATTCAGATGAATGAAATCTTCATAAAATACATCAGGTTTGGGCTGGGGAGTGACAGGTGTTGTCAGCAATGTCTCCTTTCCAAAAGATGGCACACTTTTCTAAGGGGGGGGGAGATGCCATACGTTAACTTCTTTAATATTTAAGGGCAACTGATGCAAAAGTGAACTTTAATTACAGCAGTCGGGAAATTAAAAGACGCCTGCTTCTTGGGAGAAAAGCAACGACAAACCTAGACAGCATCTTAAAAAGCAGAGACATCACCTTGCCAACAAAGGTCTGTATAGTTAAAGCTATGGTTTTCCCAGTAGTGATGTATGGAAGTGAGAGCTGGACCATAAAGAAGGCTGATCGCCGAAGGATTGATGCTTTTGAATTATGATGCTGGAGGAGACTCTTGAGAGTCCCATGGACTGCAAGAAGATCAAACCTATCCATTCTGAAGGAAATCAGCCCTGAGTGCTCACTGGAAGGACAGATCCTGAAGTTGAGGCTCCAATACTTTGGCCACCTCATGAGAAGAGATGACTCCCTGGAAAGGACCCTGATGTTGGGAAATATTGAGGGCACAAGGAGAAGGGGACGACAGAGGACGAGATGGTTGGACAGTGTTCTCGAAGCTACTAACATGAGTTTGACCAAACTGTGGGAGGCAGTGGAAGACAGGAGTGCCTGCCGTGCTCTGGTCCATGGGGTCACAAAGAGTCGGACACGACTAAACAACAACAACAACAACAACAACAACAACAACTATATTGCTGTGCTATGGCTTTTGGGGAAAATGTACAATAAAATATTGGTTTCAAAAAGGAAGAGGGGAATAGGAAGAAGAGGAAGAAGAGGAAGAAGAGGAAGAAGAGGAAGAAGAGGAAGAAGAAGAAGAAGAAGAAGAAGAAGAAGAAGAAGAAGAAGAAGAAGAAGAAGAAGAAGAAGAAGAAGAAGAAATAAGCACAACTTGCAGACTTAACATATAGAATAAGAGAACAAGAAGAACATACGTTTAAAGAAGATTGGAAAACGTTTATTGAATATATGGGAAATAGTTGTGTACAGCTGAAACCACTGGCAGCATTAAGATAAATTCAACAGTGTAAATAAGTTCTGATGGATGCAATAATGGAATGCGGAATGCTATAGTTTTTGTAAAACATGTAGGGATTTCTGATATGCAGTGCTTTTTTTCTTTAAAAAATTTTCAGGGGTACTCTCATTTTCCTACTCATGTTGAAATACTGCCCCTCAATGCGGCCAAACTTAGATTCACAAAATGTTTAGGGGTCTGTGTCCCCCCAGAAAAAAAGGCACTGCTGATATGTACAGTAAAATGAACCATGGAAAGAGAAGAAGGGAATTCATTGATATTTTAAGGATGTAAAATGTGTATTTTAGATTGTAAGACAGAAAATGTAATAAAAAATATAGAGGAGGAGGAGGAAGAAGAAGAAGAAGAAGTGGGTGGCATAACTTTGGCGAACCGATCGGCATAACCGATGGCATAACTTTGGCGAAAAAGGAAGAAGAGGAAATGAAGTGGGCGCCAGGCACCCAAAACCGATGGCACAATAACTTTGCCCCCCTCTCCCCCAGGCGAGCACCCACGTGGCAGGAGACCCGAGGAGCCAACTCACCAGGAGCAGCCAGAGGAGGCAGAGGCAACCGGCAGCTGCCCGGAGACGCACCGTGCGCCCCACGGCGCTCTCCATAGCTGTGCCAGCTTCTCCTCCTCCTCTTCCTCGGGGGTGACTTGGCCGAGCCGGGAAACCCTGTCTCGGAGCGAGATGGGTGTGTGGCTCTGTTTGCGACACGGATCCGGCTTCCTGGCGGGCGATGCCTCCGGCTTGGAGGAGGAAGCAGGAGGAGCCAGCCGGGCGCGGCAGGTGCGCCTTGGGCTCGGCGCGCCACGGCGGCGAAAGGAAAACCCCGATGGTGCCTCTAAGCGCGTGCAGAGGATTCCCCCCCCCCCCGCCGCCGCCGGGCGGCTGCAACCAGCTGTCAAGGGGCGACTGAGAATCCTTGCTAATTGGGCAGGGGACCCGAGGGTCATCTAGTCCAACCCCGCGCAATGCAGTAATCTCAACTAGATCAGACATGGCAGGTGGCATAGGAGCCAACTCTTTCGGGCTGAGGTCCCTTCGCCCCCCCCATAAAATATTCGAGGGGGGTTCCCCCCCTCCGAGTGCCATTCAAATGGCGTGTGGGCGCTGCGTCTTGTGGTCGATTATGCGAGGCAAGGCTTACCTGCTCCCTTCCCAATATTTTAGTTCAAGTTGGCACCTCTGGCAGGTGGCTACCAAGTCTCATTCCATTGTATTAATGGGTTGGATCCCCTCCCTCTCCCCCCCAAAGAACTCCCTGAGACATTACAGCACCCCTGTGGCAAATCGAAAAATCTTTTTCTGTGCCTCCTGTATTACTGTCGCGAATTATAGTTTGCCCAGTCCTGGTATTGCAGGGGGTTGGGCTAGATGACCAATGGAGTCCCTTCTAAAGCTAAGGGTGTTGGTACGCCGATGGCAGCCCTTTTCTTTATTCTTCTAAGCCAGGGGTCAGCAAACTTTTTCAGTAGGGGGCCAGTCCACAGATCCCGAGACCTTGGGGGCCAGACTATATTTTGGGGGGAAATAATAATGAACGAATTCCTCGCCCCCACAAATAACCCAGAGATTCCTCGGCCCCACAAATAACCCAGAAATAAAAGGACACATTCTACTCATGTAAAAACACCAGGCAGGCCCCACAAATAACCCAGAGATGCATTTTAAATAAAACGACACATTCGACTCATGTAAAAACATGCTGATTCCTGGACCGTCTGTGGGACGGATTTAGAAGGCGATGGGGCTGGATCCGGCCCCCGGGCCTTAGTTTGCCTACCCATGTTCTAAGCCAGGCATCCCCAAACTGCGGCCCTCCAGATGTTTTGGCCTACAACTCCCATGACCCCTAGCTAACAGGACCAGTGGTCGGGGAAGATGGGAATTGTAGTCCAAAACATCTGGAGGGCTGAAGTTTGGGGATGCCTGTTCTAAGGAATGACACGCATGGAGATGTTTAATAGTATGCTGATCATTCTTAAGTCCCACTGGGCTGCCTCTCCTCAAGGGAGTGTGCCCAGGATGGTCGTGTGGAAAATTAAAGGTGCCTCTCCCAGCCATTCAGAGATTTTAAGTTTTTGAGAGATCCGTATGAAGATCATGAACCCCGAAGAGCTACAAAGGAGGGTTGTGGCTTTTCAGTGCTAAAACACCATGCTTTGGGGTGCAGAAAAGTCCCATGTTCGAGATCTGGCACCTTCACCAGCAAGAATGTTACTCACCCCAAAATGGAAAGAAGCAAAATTCCCAGCAAAGAATGGATACAAAAACTTATGGAATATGCAGAAATGGCAAAACTCACCAGAAGAAAGAGAAATCAAGATAACAAACTTTTCTTTATAAAAGAATGGAAATTGTTTATTGAATATTTACAGATAAATAGTAAACGGATAAAAATATTGACAGGGTTATTGTAATAACCTGCAGTTTCATAAGAGTATATATTTAAAGAAGATGAGTAAATGAGGACATTAAGTTAATTTGGATATGCGGAAGGTATTAAAAATAAATTTAAGGAACCGCAGAAAGAAGGGGAAGGAAGTCAAGGTTCAAAATGTCAAAAAGATTGTAAAATCAGTGAAATGTATAAACTGAAAAGTATAAATAAAAATTTAAATTAAAAAGAGAGAGATCTGGCACCTTTACTTGAGGGGGTCTCACATAGCGGGGCTAGGAAAGGCATTTGCTGACAGTCAGAATAGACAGCACTGTGGAAGATGGAGCAACAGGGTGACTCAGTGATAGCCAAACCAGGGAGGTGCTGGAAAATAAGGCTGTGCTTCTTGTAAACAAGGGAGCTGGGATATATGTGCACATCGTGGAGTTGCAGCAGGACCCCAGCCAGAGCATCTTATGGATGTTGTATAAGAGCCTCTAGGCTTCACAATCCATTTGTTTCCAGGGTTAACCTGCCTGGATGTGTTTCCTAGCTGAAGGAGCGGTTTTGTCCGCTGATGACCTCCAATCGCAGACCTGCAACTCTTTATTGAGGTGTAAACTGGTCTGTGAGAATATCCGGAATGGGAACACAACTTAAAACAGGGAGACAGTTATGCCGTATGGTGTGAACTATCTCCTCCTTGTGTGATGCTCTTCTTTCCCCCCAGGTGCAAACCACATTTTAAAAACCACTCACATTTACACATGTCTTCAAGATCCAGATCAAAGCCCCTCCCAACTCTCCAATTCTATGATTCTATGACTATTTTTCCATAAGGAAACAACAGAATGCCAGTCCTTCTATTAAGGGCCAGGCTACCCTGTTTCTCCAAAAATAAGCCGTAGCCATAAAATAAGCCGTAGCAGGATTTTTAAGCATTCAAGGAATATAAGCCATACCCCGAAAATAAGACATAGTGATGGGTGCAGCAGCAGCAATGCCGGCCATGGCAGGAGGAGGAGGAAAAAAATAAAACATCCCCTGAAAATAAGCCATAGTGTGGGTTTTTTTTTTAGGAAAAATAAATATAAGACGGTGTCTTATTTTCGGAGAAACACGGTAGACACAATGCAAGAGATTTGTTAAGAGGAGGAAAGAGAATTTGCAGTAGGGCTGTAGGGAGGTATTTTTAACCTTTCCTTGCAATGTTTTTGCTGTTTAAATCATCACACACAGAGAGCTGTGGCAGACCATAGCTGCGATAGAAACCATATGAGCAACTGCTTTATATGTTTTCCCCTGCAAGGCAAATAGCAGCAGATATGGGGCTGGTTGGACAGTGTTCTTGAAGCTACCAACATGAGTCTGACCAAACTGCAGGAGGCAGTGGAAGACAGGAGTGCCTGGTGTGCTCTGGTCCATGGGGTCACAAAGAGTCGGACACGACTAAACGACTAAACAACAACAATGGGGAATTTAATTAAGGGAAACAGTGCAGAGGGGTTAAAGCCCCCCAGGGGCTCCTTAGTGATCCCTCTCTTGTGGGTTTTATTATTATTAAAAGCAGGAGATATTGTTCACATCAAGCACTACAACGTCTGATTTAGCTCTAAGTGTAAAGAATAATGTGCCATATTTGGTAGTATGTTCTGGATTTTTCTCTGTTTAGATTTTTCATCAAACTGAGGACAAGTATCAAACTAAAGTAGAAAACAATGTTAAAAAAAAGGAATCACTCCCTTTCATGTGATGGGAAGTAGTAAAAGAGAAAAGATTTTCCCCTTGAAAAGATTTTATCCAGCCTCAGTTGACTTTATGAGAGGCTTGAACCGGTTGAGCAGGAAATGCAACCATATTCCACCACAGGAGCAATCTTCTCATATTCCTGGCCTTATGCCCTTCAAGCAGCCCCCCCCCAGCTGCAAAAACAACCAATGTTGCAATTGTGTACCCTAAAATGTGCATTCCCATTATCCCCGCCCCACAGACATTTAATATACAGTAAAATTTAAAATGGGGGAGATAGCATAGAACAGTGACTTGTCAAAGTGTGTTCTGGCATATGCTGGGGTTCCTCAGCTGCTTATAGGTTGTGATGATTCCCCAATGAAGAAGACAAATAATGGCAGGCAAGGTTCACTGAAAGACAGCTTGCCTATCCATTTTCTCCTGCGATATGTGTGCTGCGATATGTTAGGCATTTTGTGGTTTTATATCTTGATTTTATTCTGTGAATCACCTTGAGACCCCTGGGTATAGGGTGATATATAAATTCAATAAATAATAACAATAACACTGCATCTGTTCCCCTCACTCCCCTGCCCTCCAGCAGGGCAAGATCTGCTCTGAAAACGAATCCTCGCCAACCGCAGGGGGGGAAAAAAACCTGGGGAACAACAGCCTGCAATCTGCTGGTCCCCCAGAGGAAACCTACTGGTCCTTCGTTCCCCCTTTTCTTGGCTCAGGGAGTGTGTCCCCCCCCCAAGGCAAACAAAACACGTGCTTGCTGTCATGGGCGTAGGCAGGGGGGGCAGGAGGGGGCAGCTGCCCCCCCCCAGAAGCAAAAAAATTAATGTATTTTACAGACCCTAACCAGCACTTTTCCCCTCCAAAAACTGAAGTGGAAAGGGCTTTGCTTTAGCAAGAGCAGCTAAGTCTTCGCTTGCTGGGGGGGGGGACACAGCAGTAACAAAAACACATCAAATAAATAAAGCAAAGTGGCTACCAGTAGTTAAGCAGTTAAGACAATGGAGCATATATCCCCAGGCAAGATTCGATAACTGACCATTTCACCCTATTGTTCTTAAGTGGGAGTTGTTAATGAGCATTCAGGAGCATTAAGAGTTCTATTGGTGATTTAATGAGGGTGCAGACTCAGAGGATTCAATTTGACTAAGGTGGCTCTGCAAGGCTAAAAAGAAGTGAATAAGAAAGGGGGGAGGCTGTAGCTTTGACAGACACAGTGATGTTTATAAAAAGCATTGGTGTTCCAGTCTGCCCCTCCTCCTGCATCTGTATACTGTAAATCAGGGGTGGCCACCTCCCAAGAGACTCTGATCTACTCAGAGTTTAAAACTGGGGGTGATCTACCCCCTTTTGGGGGGTTCAGGTCAAAGCTGTTGAGTTTTTTTTAAAGGAAGGGAAGCTTCTTTTAGGAGGGAGGGAGGCCCATTTTTGTTTAGGGCTTCAGGTCATAGTTCAACTTTTTTGAGGGAGGAGGAAAATTTTGGGTGAGCTTTTTTTAGGGGTGCCAGTGACCTACCAGTGATCTACTGGTAGATCACAATCTACCTGTTGGACGTGCCTGCTGTAAATCAAGCAGAGAGAAAGCTGCTTACAAGGCTCCTGTACATGCAGAGTTCCAGCATCACAGCGTCACCCAGAGGCACCCACAAATATGAGTTATCCCTCTCTCTATTTCTTCCTTCCTTCCCTCCCTCCCTCTTCCATCCTTAATAAAATACCGGGGGGGGGCAGATAAGCCCCTCATAGAAAGCCCATCAACATGGGGGGATGACTCTTTCAAATACGGTATTTACCAGTAATTGGGGGGGGGAGAGGCACCTAGGCCTCTAGGAGTTGGCTGCTATGCCTAGGAGTAGGACAATTCAAGAAAGCAGAACGATGCATATGGTATGGTAATATATCAATAGAATCATAGAATTGTAGTCGGAAGGAACAACAAGGGTCATCTAGTCCAACCCGCAGCAATGCAGGATTTTTTCCCTAAGGTAGGGCTTGAACCATGGTTGAAATATTATGCTGATATGCAGCAACGCCTTGGAGCCGTCGTGGCTGCGGCCATGCCTTGCCCCGCCCTCGCCCGCCCTTCCACCCCCTCTCGCCTGCCCGACCCTCCTGTCCTCTTGCTGCAGAGTTCCAGCATCACAGCGTCATCCAGAGACACCCACAAATATGAGTTATCTCTCTCTCTATTTCTTCCTTCCTTCCCTCCCTCTTCCATCCTTAATAAAATACGGGGGGGGCAGATAAGCCCCACATAGAAAGCCCATCAACATGGGGGGATGACTCTTTCAAATACGGTATTTACCAGTAATTGGGGGGGCACCTAGGCCTCTAGGAGTTGGATGCTATGCCTAGGAGTAGAACAATTCAAGAAAGCAGAATGATGCATATGCTATGGTAATATATCAATAGAATCATAAAATTGTAGTGGGATGGGACCACAAGGGTCATCTAGTCCAACCCCCTGCAATGCAGGATTTTTTTCCTAAGGTGGGGCTTGAACCATGGTTGAAATATTATGCTGATATGCAGCAATGCCTCGGAGCCGTCGTGGCTGCGGCCATGTCTTGCCTCACCCTCGCCCGCCCTGCCACCCCCTCTCGCCTGCCCGACCCTCCCGTCCTCTCTAGCCAAGCAGGGTAGCCGCCAACGCTACCAGCCCCAGAAGCACAAGGTGGCCGCTGCTGCTGCCGCCACAATATCATCAGGCCCGCTGGCCCTTTAGCCCCGCCCACTTCGTGGCCCCTCCCCTTCCGTGCCTTGGCCCCGCCCCTGAACGACCATGGCTTGCCCCCCCCCCCTAGTTTTGATCCTGGCTACGCCTCTGCTTGCTGTTTCAGAAATGGTTTTCAATTTAAGACAGTGCCATTAGTTTTAGCAAGTTAGTGAAAGGCTTCTCCTACATGGATTTATTTATCAAGGTGCTGGGAAAACTGAGTGTTCATTCTGGTTTGTTTGGATAGAAGAGCCTGCAGGATCAGGCCAGAGGGACAGCAGCTTCCCCTCCCAGAGGAGCAGCAAGCATTTATATGCTCAGGGCTGCTCCAATATGTTGCCATCGCTTTCTACCAAGGGCAGAAAGAGCGATTGTGCATCGATTGTGGGGAGTCTGGCTAGATCATGGATGCGCCCTTCAGAAACGTGCGCCCAGGGCAAATTTACTAATATGCATTAGTGAGGATGCCACGGGCTTTTTTTATTTCCTCCTCTGGAAATCCCACAATAGTTGCATCCCAAAATAAGAGGAGAATTTCCAAGGTCCCCTGTGATTAGAATCGTTGCACCAGAGACCTGCAAGCTAAGGCAACTTTAGGTGGCAAGTCTGCATGTCGTTTCGCGGACTTGGGTTGTTTCCATCCGCCGCCGCCAGGGGGCAGTCAAGGGAACTCGTTGCTCCTCTGTTCCGAGTCCGCTCTTCGCTCCCGGAAGCAGAAGGAGTTTCCTCCGAGGGCGGAAGGGGAGAGAGGTCGTGCTCGGCTCCGCGGCGTCTCCTCATGGCTCGCGTGCCGCGCACGCTGCTGATCTTCGGCGGCTTCGTGGCCGTGGTGGGGGCGGCCTTCTATCCCATCTACTTTCGGCCCCTGACGCACCTCGAGGAGTACAGTAAGTCGAGCGGGGAGCGCATTCTGCGCACGCGCGGCATTCTGCCGCTTGGCCGGAGTCCCGCCCCTGTTCGAATCTTAAGAAATGGGAAGCGGCCGTTGGCTGCGCGCGCAGCTTTTCCTCAGAGCGGCCTTTTCTTGCCTCCCCCTCCCGCTCTCCGCTTTACCTGACACGGGAGCAGAGCTGCACATGTGAACCCGAGATCGAGGGTCTTGTCACGGACCCAGGTGCAAGGAATGGTTGGATGGCAAGCCGCTTTGGGCGCTATGAAGAGAACTGAGGGACTCCCTGCCTCTTGAGAAATCAGGCAGGCGCCTTCGCTGTCCTTTTTTTTTTAAGCCGCCTGCTGACAAGAATTCTTATTATAGAAAAGCCTATCCAGGTGCTCAGAAAGCTGAGGGGATGTTTGATCCTTTAAATAAAAAAGTATTTCTGCTTTTGTGGGTTGTAGGGTTGTAGATTCCCCTCCTCAGTAAATAATAATAATAAAGTAGGGTTGTAGATCTCCCCCCTCATAATAATAATAAAGTAGGGTTGTAGATTTCCCCCTCAATAATAATATTATAATAATAATAAAGTAGGGTTGTACTGTAATAATAAAAATAACAACAACAACACTAATATTTGCTATTATTATTTCAGTGAATCTACTCCGCCTACAATTTAGTCAAACACAGCTCTCTGATTTTGTTACCTTTTTGTTTCAGTCAATGGAAAGCATTATTATTTCAATGGAAACAACCCCCCCCCCCCGGGTGTTGTAGAGGACAGAACATACCACACATAGATTTGTGTTTTGTGGGGTGGGGTATTTGGTGGCCCGAGTTACAGTGGAAATTGGCTTCTTTGGGGAACGCAAGTGAGATGGTCCCCAAAACAGCCTATAAGGCTTTTTTTCTTCCTGCCCTTAGAAAAGAAAAGAAAAAAGCCTTATGCTTGTGAACACAGTGAATGGGCGTCTCTAGTACGTAATATAATTGCTTTATTGTTTGTTTGTTTGTTTGTTTTTTTAAAAAAACCAAACAAAAAACCCCCAATATCCTAGATGAATTACGTCATAAATCTACTTCTGAGTAAATTCTATAATGAAAAGAGCATCAGCCTGCATAGGATGTTGATGGTTCAAGTGTCATGTTTGCCATCACCTAAGATACAACTTCAAATCTCAACTTAGTGGACCAAAGAAGCTTTGCCTTTGAGGAAATAGGAAAGCTCTCTCCGAGGTGCTAATACCGCAAAGCTCATTCACTTATGAAATTCGTCACTTTAACTGTGCAGTCATTGAAAAATGAATGTGCATGCATCTCTAGGGAGAATCGTGGTCACCCCCTTTCCAACATGTGCAAATGCTTGTGCATTCCTTGAGCATGAAAGTGGGTGTGTTCCTCCCAATAACTGATGGGGATGTGGGAGCAGTCCAAATAAATATCATCATTCCTTTTGAAGGAGGGGGGCACCACACAGTATTTCCTTGGGGTGGTGTTCTACTAGGACCGTTTTGGTTTGTGCAGCTGGGACTGTCGTGCTCAGGAATTGATTCTCATATATTAAGTACACAAACAGAAGCAGCAGCATTTATGTTGTTGTTGTTTAGTCGTTTAGTCGTGTCCGACTCTTCGTGACCCCATGGACCATAGCACGCCAGGCACTCCTGTCTTGCACTGCCTCCCGCAGTTTGGTCAAACTCATGTTCGTAGCTTCGAGAACACTGTCCAACCATCTTGTCCTCTGACGTCCCTTTCTCCTAGTGCCCTCAATCTTTCCCAACATCAGGGTCTTTTCCAAGGATTCTTCTCTTCTCATGAGGTGGCCAAAGTATTGGAGCCTCAGCTTCACGATCTGTCCTTCCAGGGAGCACTCAGGGCTGATTTCCTTAAGAATGGATAGGTTTGATCTTCTTGCAGTCCATGGGACTCTCAAGAGTCTCCTCCAGCACCACAATTCAAAAGCATCAATTCTGATGCAGCATTTATGACTAGTACCCATACTCATCATACCATGCTCTCTATACAGTGGAACCTCTATTTGTGACCATAATCTGTTCTGGAGGTCCGTCTGGAGGTCAAAACGGGTCGCTGGGAGAGGCGCCATTGTGCGCAGGCAGCGATTGCCCACTTCTGCCCATGTGCGAACGGCGATCGCCACTTCTGTGCATGCGCAAATGGCGGTCGCCGCTCCTGCACATGCACGAACGCCGGCAAACCCACCAGTTACTTCCGGGTTTGCCGTGGTTGCAACCTGGAAGGACCATAAGAAGAGGCGGTGGTAAGTAGAGGTTCGACGGTATGTGAGTGGGGAGAAGGTATTTCAGTCGTTCAACATAACAAACTGAATATGCTTTGTGTTTTTCTGTTCTCTAATTCTAATCCATGATGATTAAAATGTGTAGTTCAGCTCTGGAAGTAATTTTATTAAAAATAAAATGGGCAAATTGCACAGTCAGTGCTTTCTATTATAAAACCAGCAGAGGGAGCATTGACTAAGGCAGTCTGTTTCCAGAGCCTCAGTATACTAATAATAGTACTGTATTGTAGAAATGAATTGTACATACAGTATAATACCATCCTGACTTTCTCTTCCTTGCTCCCTAATTTGGGGGGGGGGGGAAGAGACTCCTAAAGAAAGAAGGCATACATTGGAAAGATGGTGATAAGGAATAATAAGTAACACGAGGGTGAATATCCAACAGTTGTTCAGAAACTTTAACATTGTATCTGACACAAGAATGTTACAGTTCCTAATGTGGATATTCCTTTCTGTTACAAACAGAGTCAGATGATTAATTGTTGAAGATAAGCAAAGCAGTAATGGTACACAGTTCAGGCTCTTTGGCCCATTTTTTCCTTTTACTTTGTTATCTGATTTAAAAATATTTTCCCAGCATTTTCATTTACTATGATTTAAATGTTTCCTGCCCACCTTGGTAAAAATCCAGTATTTGTTGGTGCTTAAACCAGTAATTCTCAAGCTGTGTGCTGCAATAAATACCTTAAGTAATGAAAGATACTTGTGGGGCCAAAATACCTACCGGTACATATAATGGAGGCTGCATCCTTGATCAACTTACTGCTCTGCCCTTATCTCTTTCTCACCAGCTTCATTGGTTTAAAGTTATTTTACTGTGTCTGCCTGTGCGATAGGATCATTCTGTTACCCTGAACATGGAGCAAAATTACATGCCTTCAGAGGAGGCACATCTAAAACTTGTGGGGAGTCTATACAATAGACTACGCTCCCCACTGCAGATAGTTGCCCTTCATCTTGTGCAGGATGAGGAGGAAGGGGTTGGAAGGGCCGGGTGAGGGGCAGTTTTGAGTCAGAAAAGTGCCTCATAAATTCTTTTGGAAATAGCGATTGAGGTAGATGGGTGTTTTGAGCAGGCTGGTGTCCATCATTTTCTTCCCACACTAAGGGATAAATGTACTTTCTTACCTACTGTAATGTTTTTTGTTTACCAGAAAAGGAGCAAGCAATAAATCGAGCTGGTGTTATACAAGAAGATGTTCAGCCTACAGGTATAGCTCTAAATGCTTAGTTGAGCTGTGTTTATGTATATCTTAATACTGTGTTCCAATTCCAAAGAAGTTGACATGCAAAGGAGTTAATTTAGGAATTCATCCAAATGACCTTTTCTACGTTTCTAAAAAGATTACTTAGACAAGTACAAGGTGAGCCTGTTTCATATAAAAAAAGATGCAACTGGATATGAATGCTTCAATAAAAAGTATGCATGTTGTGATTCAAATAGAAGGGCACCTGTATGTGTTTTTCACTCTGTTCCACCTTTCAGCTACAAGCAGAGGTTATTGTACAAAGATTGGACCATAGCTTTTAAGTATTTTGGTGAGAAGCAGAGTTATGGATACACACAGGTTCCCTTCACACAAGGTCCAGAACATTGTATTCTGTACTAATATGCCTGTGCAAGAAATTCTGTAAGAAATTACCTTTGATCTCAGAAGAACTGTTGAAAATACTGTTCTATCTTTCTTTCATATAATTCTGGTAATAAAGTCACTGTATCTATTTGAATGAGCAATATTCCAACTGGTGTTCTCAATTGCAACAACTTAGTCAAAAATACCCCTTTCTTGAGCAAGATGCTCAAGATGTTCAAATTATTCAGAAGAGGCAGATTATTGTGACTCATTTCAGTCTCCATTCACGCCTAGTTTTGGCACAGAAAAAGTCTTGTTTGCCCTGATGGATGACTTTCATTAGGAGAAACATGGGGTGTGAAACCCTATTGATTCTCCTTGAGCTCTCAGTGACTTGATAACATCTGTATGGTGTCCTATGCATGTGGGACCAAGAAGATCACAGTCCATGTTTCAGAATCTCTTCAGACATGGTCCTTGTCCAGTTGTTATATGTACTCACATGTATAACTTCATGCAGAGAAGCTAGGTTGTAGAGAATACATACATTTATTGACATTACAACAGCCTTCTAAAATGCTTTTTTATCTCTCCTGTTTTATCCAAAGGATTAAAAATATGGTCTGATCCATTTGGAAGAAAGTAAGGACTTCATTGGGTGGGATCTCACCAATGAATGTATTTTCCCTTATTCCATCAGTGATGCACCTACAGTAGTTCTTTGAGTCAACCAAGATCATGCAGAAAAAGGACTCCACACGTGAAATTGTTTTATAATATCACTTTACATAAAGAGCAGTAGCAGCTGCTGGCTCTCAAGAGATAAAGCCCACTTTCCCCCCAGTGATGTAGTAGAAAACGCTGCACTGAATGTTTTCTATTAAGCAAATGGAATAATTGCCTTTTTCTTCATTGGAGGAATGAAGGAGAATTGCTTTGGTGAATGTAGTGTAGACATTACCAGAGTAGATTATGGAACTAATGAGGTGTGAGAGAGTTTTAAATTATGTACATTGATTGTAACATTTTGTGTTGAACTAAACTGTAGTACTGCAGTTCAGTTTTCATGGATTTTTGTTGTTGTTAAGAGAAAAACTCAATTTCAGATAACTTATTAATGTGTAAACTTGCTGTTCGAAAGTAAAGATTTGAGTGCATTTCTAGTATATAAATCTTTTGAATGACTTTACATATCTTTTTGTCTTTTCCTGGAACTTCTGTAAGTAGTTCTTTTCATAGAAAACTTGGCAATGCTTTTAATTTTTTCTGCTAACCTGGTTTCAATTTGAAACTGCAGAAATAGCCAACTACTATCTTCTCAAAGGTCACTCTAGTGTCCAGACAGTGGTCCATATGTCATAAATATATGTTGCTGCACAAGCTGACATCCAAATGGGTCAGTTGACACCTTGTAATAATAAGTGTCTTGTCCCTATAAACCATATAATCTGACAAATGAGTAACCAGTTAGATACAAAATTCAAATGAGATGCAGTATTGTTGGCAACTGAGTCTAAGCAGAGCAATATGCTTGGCACAGCTTGACTGCAGGAGTTGCCAGAAGGAGGTGTACAAGGTGCCATCCAGCCATTTTAGGGACTCCACTCTGGATTTGTATAGGGTTTACTCCTGAGCCTTCTCTTGAAGATATCCCACAAGCAGCAAAGGTTTGGGACCATAATTTTCTTTCTAGATGAGCAACTTTCCTGGGTTAACAAACTCCATCTGCCCCTTAACTTCCCTCTACGGCACGTGCAGAAACCACTTTATTGACCATTGGACCCACTATTGGCCTTGTCCGCTCAATCTGCCAGAGCCTGTATTCATATGCAGGGGAAGTCCATAACACACTTAGGGTTTGAGACCTATCAGCTACCCTCACCTGGTTTAGCCACCCACTTCAAACTATTTCCAAGGGTGTGGCCACTGTCTCATGCTGACAGCTTCTAGGAGCCACAGGTTGAGAGTCAAGTGCAGGATGGGGACCAAAGGTGGACAAACTACCCTAGAAGGAGCATGATTTGTCCCCAACCCAGAGGTACTACCCCTCCCCTACCCCCCCATACACCCTGATGCAGTATTAAAGTGTGGGAGCTATATTTCTTATTGCTTGAAAACATTTCCAAAACCTTTACTAAATATTTAGTAGGGCTACTATGGACAAATTGCTTTGGAGGCTAGGTATATTTTACTAGTTGACCATTCCTAGATAATAATAAGAGGCTGGTTTATACAGTCTTTTCTCCCCTACCTGGAGATGCTGGCAATTGAACCTTGGAGCTGTGCATGTGTTAAAGGAATTCTGAGGTCTTAACTATAGAATAAATGTTGATAATTGCACAAGGTAAACACACATACATAAGTATATAAACCACATGTCTAAAATAGTACAGGAGAGCAATCCAAAAGACATCTTGGCTCTCCTAAAGACTAAATATTTCCTCTGCCTCCTTAATCCCCCTTGCCTGAGAACAGGTAGGCAGATAGCAACCAGGACAACTTCCTGAATGGATTCCTCTCCTATATCTATGAATCTCCATTGTCATTTTTGCCCAGATGCTCTGCATTGAGGGATGTCTGACAGACATCCTGATTGTCTTACCAAATGCTAATGTTCTCTGTAAACTGTCTGGAACTATGTAAAACTTGCTAAATCCTGAGCCACAGCGACCCTACCTTATGTGTGATGTAATTTCTGACTGTAGAGGGGATGTCCTCCATGCCAAAATGCAAACCCTTAATATAGGTATTTCTTCTTGGTTCTGGGTCTCTTGCCTCCTTGCTAGGAGGTGAGGGAACTCTGTTGCAACAGAAAAATAAAGAGCTGTCTTGCTTTCACTGCTTTCTGCCTCCATCCATTCATCTCTGCCTGATCCTGGACTTAGGGGGCTCAGTCCCTTGGGGAGCTGAGCAGCAAAAGTCAACCACCCCTATTTTCTCTATATCATGGAAAGCAGATGCTGTTAATGAATTCCTGCCATTAAGGATGTAAATCCTTCCAAGTAAAATTAAAATCCAGTAATAAAAACACAAAGGCAGTACTGGAACATAACTTGTCTGGACACGTCAGGTGGAACAGCTCCCAGTGCCATCTTTCTTGCTTCCAAATGTACATTGCCCAATTAACTGTCTTTCAACCATTACACTGCTGTTGAATGGACTATGCTGGGAAAGACTGCTTTCCATTTATACATCTGTGCTTATGGATGTGAAGCTTTCTGCAGCTGATTACCAGTGCCTGTCAATGACTTCGATACAGGATCTCTAGAAAGCAACCACAGATAAAGTATACACATTGCCAGCTAATACCAACTCTTCATAAAGGTTTTATTTTTAAAAAATATATTTTTATTAAAGATTTCTTGAATTACAAAGGTGTGTGCAGTGTCTCTCGCAGTTTAACATGTACTGTATTTCATAAAGGTTTTATGAAAAAGCAAGTACCGTAATACTTTGAATGAAAGTAAAAGCAAATGTCATTCTAAATACATTTGTCACCCCTTTTGATCCTAACAAGAAAATTCAGAGGTGTCGGACGCAAAAGCTGATGGAAAAGGTTCTCTTGTTAATAATGCTTCTCACTAGGTGCAATAGATATTTGAAGGTGTATTTGGCCCATTCTTGGCATGTTCATTATTCAACTGCAGCAACAACAGGTTTTTGTTATGCGAGTGAGTCATCCACAGAAGAGTGCTTCTATTCTATGCAACAAGGATGCAGTGGTGTGCTTTTGTAACCTTCCACAAGTAAATTTCCAGAAAAAAAACATTTCTTTAGCCATGAGCGCAAAACTTTGCATAAGAATATATGTAACAACTGCTGGTGTTCAGGCTCTGAGTCTGATACACAGCAGTACATCTGAGGGGTAAGATAAGCATGTTTGGCCCAAGATGTGTTCAGATTAACAGGCTGAAAGCTGAAAATATATCGCTTGCTTAGCTTGTATTTGTTTTTGTCCCAGAACCACTTGTGGGAGCTTTCTTGCATTGTGCTTTAGCAATGATTAACTTCCATTTTTCTCAGAACTGTGTACAGTCAGTCTGACATCAATTATACCGCTGCATCGGCAGACACAAACCCAAATCAGCTGTATTTGGCCTCTGCTGTGCTATAGCTGAGCTCAATAACATGTTTTGCTAAAGCAAGGTCACACTTTATTTGAGAAGTTGGTGCTTCTAAGCTTTTTAGGAACTGCAGCGGACTTCGGTGCCGTTGATGCAATGGGTTGAGCTAGCAGGAAGAAATGGAGCTGCACCATCAAACCAAATCTTTATTGTTGAAGTCAATGACCAGCATTAAAGAAGCAAGATAAGAGGCACATAAAACACATCCAAGTGTGAAGAACAATAAAAAAGGATAAAGTAAATAGAAGTAGCATAGAGTTAAATAAATAGGGCATCAACATTTTAAAAGATGTAATCATGCCATGAACTTCAAAGGTAAATTCCAGAAGGTCTGAGGTCAGTTCCTGGAGAATTTGGCTTGCTGTAGCACAGATGTTGGCCACACTGAGAGTGATAGATGCATCTTGTTTGGAAAGGAGTAGAAGGCCAAGGCTTAATTGGATAAAGATTTCCGGCAAATCTTGATATAAAGAGCCGTGCAGGAGGATATGGGTCACTGACCTCTCCAGAATTGCAGGGGCGCTTGTGTTCATGATAGGGCTTTTAACAACTTATCTTCCCTCCGGAATAGCAGAGGGGAGGACAGAAGTAGTACCATGGCGGTCATTGGTAGAAGAACTGAGCTCCAAATTCAGACGTTTGACTAGCTGGCTGGGTCTGCCAAGCCTTCCTTTGCCTTGCCACAGCTGTGTAGAGTAAAAAATCCCTTGGCTTGGTTGTGGGTGAGAGTAGTCTATGATACAGTATAGCCAAATGGTTCTTCGTGTGTTCAAGATTGAATTCAAATATTGCCTGACAAACTGAATTTGAGCCCAAGAGCCACTCACCATGTTACATCAAAGATTTCCGCTACCGCCAATCACAAATTTTCTAACATACCTTTGCATGCCAAAAGTGTGCAGCAAACATGCCCCAAGACTCTGCCCACATGTGTGTTCTATAAGCATTTTCAGAAAGCTGGATTCCTGTCCAGTATTGTGAAAAGTCAATATTTCTGGCCATCTGAAATGGAAATGTACGACTCTATTTTTGCTGTAAAGTTGCCAAAAGATATTTGAATTACAAAGTTCTTGTTGAATGTTGTTCTTTCTTTGTCCGCTAGATAGAGCCCTCAAACCCCTTCTCTGAGCAGAGTGAGTTTCTTAGATCATACTGTATTCTCTTACGTACAAATCTGTGGATTTGGGGCAGCCAAATGACAAACTGCAAGGACAGTTCATGTGGCTGCTCTGAAGAGCTTTACAAGGAAGGAAGAAGGTATGTGTAGAGAGAGACCCAAAGTACGAACATTTCACAAAAGTAAGAGTAGCACCCATGCGTTCCTACAAAGCCTCCTAATGATTGCATCCAGGCACAATCCTTTAGTACAAAAACCACAGATTATTATCAGAAAAGAATTTTTAAAAAGATGACATCATAACTGCATAATAAAACCTTTGTCAAATATCTCTTGTAATGTGGCATCATCGTGAATAACTAACTGAAAAGCTAGTCAAGACACTTAAAAAGATGAATGTACTTTTGAGTTTCCTAGAATCGATTATCAAATTTCCCCTGACAATTATCAAATGACTTCAATATCGTACAGTTATTGTGTGCAAGGGGACCCAGGGGGCGTTGTGGTTAAACCACTGAGCCTAGGGCTTGCTGATCAGAAGGTCGGCGGTTCGAATCCCTGCCACGGGGTGAGCTCCCGTTGCTTGGTCCCAGCTCCTGCCAACCTAGCAGTTCGAAAGCACATCAAAATGCAAGTAGATAAATAGGAACCGCTACAGCAGGAGGTAAACGGTGTTTCCATGTGCTGCTCTGATTTGCCAGAAGCGGCTTTGTCATGCTGGCCACATGACCTGGAAGCTATACGCCGGCTCCCTTGGCCAATAATGCGAGATGAGCGCCGCAACCCCAGAGTCGGTCACGACTGGACCTAATGGTCAGGGGTCCCTTTACCTTTACCTTTTTATTGTGCAAGGAGTAGGTTTGCTGTAAAATGTCTGCCAACGGATCAGCTATAGTGACTTAACCTATGAGCATTTGCTAGTACTGATGCTACATGCTAAGCTTAGAATCAAGTGATCTAAGGTTCAGCATAATAGCATCGTTCCCTCCTTCAAGAATTGTCTGGGTTTCCCCCTTCTGTCTAGCAGAAGCAAAACTCTCACCCCACTTGCAAATGCATAGGCGTGCGCCTTTAACTTCCTGCCCACATTTTCTCCCCACCCACTGCAAACAACACATGCAGTTCTAGGAGGACAATTGGTTTCACACTGTTTGCCACATCAAGGAGACATCTTCCCTGTCTTACGTGTCACTACTCAGCCCGACCACGCAAACAAGTTGCTGCCCTTTATCTTCCCAGACTCTCTCAAAATGATACTACTATGTTGTGTCTGTGTGGGAAACAATTGCACAAAAAAAGATGTGTCCTTTCTTATGAGTCGACATGTGTAATAAAATGAGTCAGATTTTTATTTTTGGAGGCCAATGGCCATTGCAACAGAAATCACAAAATGCAAACATGATAATCCCAGAGTAAGTTAAAACCTATCAGTTTTCAGAACTGTAAATGATCAAAAATCAAAGTTCCCTAAATTATTTAGATTAAAACAATTCCCTTGGCGGTTGACATTATTTTGGATTTTTAAAAATCAACTTTCCTGTTGCTAACGCGTAGAAAGCTATCCTGTAGGTAACAAACTTTTCTTCATCAAACCACAACTGTCTAATTTTGAAATCGTCTCTGACCTAGAAAATTCTGAAATTAATAGAGGAAGTTGTCCCTATGTGAACTATGGAAAAGGCAATGTAGGATATGGTGCACAATATCTCTCATCTGATCCACATACACAAAGGCAGATTTTACTAGCCAAACACTTTGTGGGCATCGCTTGAAATCTAAGCTGGAAAAATGCATGGCCAATGCAGGGAGGAAGTTAATTTCTGCAAATAAACAGCTCTTTTGTGGTTCAATTTAATTTTAAGACAGGCAGCGACTGTTTTAGGCACATCCAATATGTGTGCGACTACACACACATGCATCACAGCAAACCTAGAAATGTCTTCGGCTGTGCAGGAATCTAAAGACCAGGTAGCAGTTAAGAATTCACTGTACAACAGTATACATGCCTACACTGAAGTAGGTCTCCTTGTGTTTAATGGGACTAATTCCCAGTTAAGTGGGTACAGGATTGCAGCCAAGGCTTAGGTTTACTGTTAAAAAGGTAAAGGTAAAGGTAGCCCTGACAGTCAGGTCCAGTCGCGAACGACTCGGGGGTTGCGCGCTCATCTCGCTCTATAGGCTGAGGGAGCCAGTGTTTGTCCGCAGACAGTTTTTCCAGGTCATGTGGCCAGCATGACTAAGCCGCTTCTGGTGAACCAGAGCGGCACACGGAAACACCATTTACCTTCCTGCCAGAGTGGTTCCTATTTATCTACTTGCACTTTGATGTGCTTTCGGTTAGCACTGGGGAAAACAGGTTTCTCGTGCCTTTGACTGTGAGAGGCAGAAGTCCAACAGGTTATGCCCTTTCTAGCATGGAAAAGCAATTATGGGGGAAACCTCACCTCTTCACAGACATTTTGTTACGTGTGCGACCACTGATTTATTTTTGGCTCCCCCACCTGCAAAAGAGGGCACAGATGCACAAACGGCACAAAATATGTGCAAATCTGTGTCCTTTGCAAGTCCAAGTGGCCAATTCTCTGTAGTGGCTCCCTGTTTGTGGAATGCTCTCCCCAGGAAAGTTCGCCTGGCGCCTTCATTATACTCCTTTAGGTGCCAGGCAAAAACGTTCCTTTTCAACCAGGCCTTTGATTGATATTATTGACATCCAACACCCTTTTAGAATGTGGGGTTTTTTGGGTGGGGGCTATTGGGTTGTTGTTTTTATTTTTATTAGTTATTTTGTGTTTTTATATTTTACATATGCTTTGTTAATTGATAGCCATAGCCTTTTATATGCTAACCTTTTATGGTCTTCCACATCCGTCAAATGCTCCTAACCCTTCTTTTAGCTTCTTTTAGCTTCTTATAGTCTTTTATATACACCTTCTGTTTTAATTATTTTAGCTTTCCAAAGCGTCTTACAGATTTTACATGATTGTACCCCACCCTGCTTGTGCTGGTCTATGACTGTAATAATGATTTGATTGATTGGTTGATCTGCCCTGAGACCCCCGGGTATAGGGTGGTGTATAAATTCAAAATGATGATGATGATGATGATGATGATGATGATGATGATGATGATGATGCAGGGCCCAGAAAATCCTGTTGCCCAGGTGGACGAAACTGGGATAGAGCCACGCCTTTCAAATCGTGGGTGATGGATATGCACTCAAAGGGAGCACAAGACCATAAGGCAAGTTGGCAGGGCAACTAAAAGGATCTCTGGTTGGGGAAGGACCAGAAGAGTGGACAGCCTTTCTTCTGATTGGTCTATCCAACCCACACTTCCCTCTGTCATTACTGAAATAGGTGTGCTCTGCATTTCTCTCCCCTCTTGATGACTTAGAACAGGCATAGGCAACCTTGGCTCTCCAGATGTTTTGGAACTACAACTCCCATGATCCCTAGCTAACAGGGCCAGTGGTCAGGGATCATGGGAGTTGTAGTTCCAAAACATCTGGAGAGCCAAGGTTGCCTATGCCTGACTTAGAATCATAGAATCATAGAGTTGGAAGAGACCACAAGGGCCATCCAGTCCAACCCCCTGCCAAGCAGGAAACACCATCAAAGCATTCCTGACAGATGGTTGTCAAGCCTACGCTTAAAGCCCTCCAAAGAAGGAGACTCCACCACACTCCTTGGCAGCAAATTCCACTGTCGAACAGCTCTTGCTGTCAGGAAGTCCTTCTTTCTTGTAGCTGGAATCCATTGCTCTGTGTCCGCTTCTCTGGAGCAGCAGAAAACAACCTTTCACCCTCCTCTATATGACATCCTTTCATATATTTGAACATGGCTATCATATCACCCCTTAACCTTCTCTTCTCCAGGCTAAACATACCCAGCTCCCTAAGCCGTTCTTCATAAGGCATTGTTTCCAGGCCTTTGACCATTCTGGTTGCCCTCCTCTGGACACGTTCCAGCTTGTCAATATCCTTCTTGAACTGTGGTGCCCAGAACTGGACACAGTACTCCAGGTGAGGTCTGACCAGAGCGGAATACAGTGGTACTATTACTTCCCTTGATCTAGATGCTATACTCCTATTGATGCAGCCCAGAATTGCATTGGCTTTTTTAGCTGCTGCATCACACTGTTGACTCATTTCAAGTTTGTGGTCTACCAAGACTCCTAGATCCTTTACACATGTACTGCTCTCACTGCCCAGGCACACATTTGCAATGCCACAGGTTGATCAGGTGCAATCAAAGAGTCAAAATAAAATAGGACAGACCAGACAAATGCACAATCCCTTTCCTTCTTCTTTGTATGTTAATCCCATGCTTTCTTTTCCTGTGGATAATTTTGTGTTTCGGAGTAGGGGTGGGGGGACTCACTAAAATATATTTTAACAAACAGAGCAGATGAAAACATATAAAAACAGTTGCCTCTTACTACGAAGTGAAGAGATAGGGATTGACAAGGGCTTATCAGTGAAATGCCCCAAAACTTAGGTGCTAAAGCAGGCATCCCCAGCCTGCGGCCCTCCAGATGTTTTGGCCTACAACTCCCACAATCCCTAGCTAACAGGACCAGTGGTAAGGGATGATGGGAATTGTAGTCCAAAACATCTGGAGGGCCGAAGGTTGGGGGTGCCTGTGCTAAAGCATCTAAAAAAAAAACAGTAAAGTGCTAAGGCAGTAAAATGTTAAGCTAATAAAAATCTTAAAATGGCTGAGTGCAGATTGCAACCCAGTACAGACTTGTGGACATACGATGATAGTGCAAAATGTAGGACAATAAACACAATAACCTTTCTGCCACTTCTTCTCCTTTCTCACACAGAAAGCAAAACCGCACCCAGCCAAAAAACAAACAAACAAACAAACAAAAACGTTTCCTGTTCTTGTTTTCAAATCACACAGGGTGCTGCCTTAAGGCTGCCCTTGCTGGAATTCCTCGCCAGGAGGAATTCCTCCAAATAATTTCCTAGCCCCAAAAGTTAGAAAGCCAAGGCAGGTGGGTTTGTATAATACATAAAAGTGCATAAAGGGGATGGTGGCAGGATTTCACTTAAGGATAATGTGAGCATGCTTTCTGTTTTTAAAAATTCAGATTGGTGTGGAATTGGTACAGATTGAAATTATGAAAGACCAAATGCGAAACTGATAGGGTCTGCTCTCCATCCCTCCTGTAAATCAATAATAAGATTATTCCTTATACATGGCAATGACGGTGAGAGATGGCTGGGATCGTTGGCAATTAGGTTTCAGTTTGGTTTTTTTCCCTTTTTAATCATAATACCACTAAACTAACAAAAAGAGAGCAGCGGCCAAACTGGAGTGCTGGATTTGTTTCCGTGTGCAATCGGGTTTATTTGTTTAGGTCTTATTTTATTTGCTTTCCAATGATTCAGAGAGGAGTACTGTGGTCCTTTCCAAGTCAGCTTGCACATTCTGTATATTTTGGGCCTCTGGCTTAGCCAAATACAGAAAGACTTGGCTGCTCAGTTGTATTTTCCTATCCGGGGCTTTTGCAAACTTTCAGAAGGAACCGAAGGAATGTCTCTTCCAAGCCAATTTATTTTTCTAAGCAACTTCTCTCCATTGTTGTAAAACTGTAGAGGAATTTAAAAAAAACCATCATTGCGCAATCATGAAAAGTTGCTTCCATTAATCATTCCACTATACAATACTTAAGTTCTCCTTCTTGGTGTCTTTTTGTAAAATGCAGCCGTGTTTCTTTTCCTAACCTATTCTGCCACAAATGTAGGGCACTTTCTTTATGTGTTGGGTAGACTCTAGTTTGTGTCTACTATGATTGCTTCTTACTTATACACATGGGCAATAGATCTAGCTAGGTTGCTGTCAGAGAAATAAGGGACCGGGCCGGAAATAGCAGACCGGAAGTAGCGTTGCCGCCATTTTGGAACCGGGCGGAGCATGCTCAGAAGTGACTTTTGATGCTGCTTTGCCCAGTTCCAAAATGGCCGCCGCGCCAGAATAAACCGGGAAGAAACAAAAAAATCCGTTTTTTCAGCTAGGAACAGCTGGGAAAACGGGGATTTCCCCGGGGAAAACGGGAGATTTGGCAGCTATAGCTAGCATGAGTTCTCAGTAGCCCCTTTGAAATCAAAGGAGCATATTAGTCATCACCAACTGAAATTCCTAGGGCTTTCTGTTCGACTTAAGTTGCAATCTTATACATGCTTATTTTGGGGTAAGTCCCACTGAATTCAATGACACTTCTGAATGGACATTCCTATGAGAGGGTTGCACATTGTGACTAACTTTAGTTGGATTGGAACTAGGGTTGCCACCTTTGGTTGGGCAAAATACAGGCCAAGTCGGACAAAATAAAGGGTGGAATAACGGTTGCTCCTTCCCTCTATTGTAACTTGCACTGAGCTGGGCTCCACGTCAACAGCGATGCAACCACCATTTTGGGCCAGCCAAACTCGAATGGCGGGGGGAGGCATCCCATTTGAAGTCCAAACAGGACAGGGACACTTCTGTCCAAAAAGGGGCAATCCCATTTTTCTAAGGACGGGTGGCAACCCTAATCAGAACCACTAGATTAGGCCAGGATTTCTGTTGAGTGTTATCCATTAGAATTGATAGTTTTCAAAGAATGTGTACCATTTTAGCCATAGTTCTAATGCATTTCTAATGGTCCAGTCATTCTAACGTTCATTTTACCACGGGTGGGTGGGGAAACAATAATAAACTCTGTTTTCTTCCTATTCAAGATAAGTGAGAAGTGAAGGTCCGGTAGGAAATGTTGAAGTCATCTATCTCTCTTGCGATTCTGGCCTTATTAAGGCATGGACAACTTCAGAACATTTCTAGACGGCTATGAATGAAACTGGAATGTTTGTTAAAGAATGAAAAATGTCAAGGTTAACTTTGCACTCGCACAAAACAGACCTGCCTTTTGGTCTTTCTCTGACTGCTCTTCTCGTTCATCCTCCCGTGGAAAATATTATTTCGCTGTTCCCACTTCCTCCATGGGCAGGAAGTTTCAGGGGCAGCTATTTACAGGTTCAGTTCCTCCGTGAGGAGGGAGGACTGGAAAATGATTGTGGTTTCAAAATTGCTATTTGTGAATTGGCTAACTTTGCACCGAGGGAGCAGGATTGGCGCAAGGGATTGCACAGTGCCTGCGGCAAACGACGGCTTTGCATTCACCCCGCTCTTAGCCCTGCCGCCTCCCAGCGTCCTCTTCACTGGGCTGATACCATTCTTCGTCCCTGCCACTGCCTCATTACTTCCCCTCTTGCCCCCTCTACAGTAGTGGACAGTTTCTCTATCCAACCTCCCAAAATTCCCAAACCTCTCGCGATGGTTTGACCCCTTTCCGTTTTAACAGTACAAATTCTACAAACACCGTTCATATCTCCTCAAAATCGTTTTTCCTGCATATTCCCCATCTTACCTTAATGGCACATGCTAATTTGTCATTAATAGCCATATCCCACACCTCCTTATACAATTCTTCCATTTTATATTCTGCTTGCCCCTTCCGCTTCCTGGCTTTCTTAAGGCCAGTGACAGTGTGAGGGCTTCCAGGTTTAAATATAGCACTCGGAATCATAGAATCATAGAGTTGGAAGAGACCACAAGGGCCATCCAGTCCATCAAAGCATTCTTGACATATGCCTGTCAAGCCTCTGCTTAAAGACCTCCAAAGAAGGCAACTCCACCACACTCCTTGGTAGCAAATTCCACTGCCGAACAGTTCTTACTGTCAGGAAGTTCTTCCTAATGTTTAGGTGGAAACTTCTTTCTTGTAGTTTGAATCCATTGCTCTGTGTCCGCTTCTCTGGAGCAGCAGAAAACAACCTTTCTCCCTCCTCCATATGACATCCTTTCATATATTTGAACATGGCTATCATATCACCCCTTAACCTTCTCTTCTCGAGGCTAAACATACCCAGCTCCCTAAGCCAGGCATCCCCAAACTGCGGCCCTCCAGATGTTTTGGCCTACAACTCCCATGATCCCTAGCTAACAGGACCAGTGGTCAGAGATGATGGGAATTGTAGTCCAAAACATCTGGAGGGCCGAAGTTTGGGGATGCCTGCCCTAAGCCGTTCCTCACAAGGCATCGTTTCCAGGCCTTTGACCATTTTGGTTGCCCTCTTCTGGACACGTTCTAGCTTGTCAGTTGTGACGACCCGGGTCCCACTCTACCTTACTATCACTGCGACACAGGAATACAGAGGGGAAAACACCCACCCTCTTCTCCTGCCGCCTCAAAAATAAACCCCTTTTCCTAATGGGTTTCTAAGTAAGGAGAGCCTTCCAGCCTACGTGGCCTGGTACCTTAAGAAACTCTAGGCTGTCCCCCAGGAATAACCTCTAGCCTCCTGTAAAGGGTCTCCCTCAGTTGGATTCCCCCACTGTAGAAGTTTGCCCTAGGCACTCTGGCAACTTCTTGGCACCTCAGGTTACCCTTCTAAGCCTCCTCCGTGTAACTTCAGGACACAAACCACCACCTCCCTGCCTGAGGTGAGTTTGGCTCTCTCTTGAGTCACCACGGCTGTGAGTCCTGGTACCTCGCTGGAAAAATACAGACGGACCTCTTGTTGGCAAAAACAGAGATGAAGTTTTATTGTGTTAAAAACATAAGTGATTCTTTAACGTGTCATTTATTAATTAGCTTTGTTCCAGTTTTACAAAATAAACTCAGTCAAACATTTAACTTTAAGTTTTCCTAGCCTCTTCACTGTCTTCTAACAAGCCACCACATAACATCACACCACACCTTCCTCCCTCTCCCTCCTAACTCACCAAACCAACCCTCCCTCCTTTCAAACCGGGCACAGTCCCGCCCCCATCAGAGTTCTATGCCAGTCAGGCTGGAGGTGGGTTAACTCTTTGCCAGCCGGGCAGAAATAAACATTTTAAAAGTGCTTCAATTTGTCACATATCTCCCCCACCACAAAGACATTGCGTCGGCTTGCTCTTAACTAACTAGAGCAATGCCAAAGCAATGGGCTTGGGGTTAAAAATACTTCAATGCATTCTATAACATTCATATTACAAAGTCAACTAAATTAACATCTCATAAACTTGTACACAGATAAACCATGTTTGGCATGTGTCAGACTATAATGCCTAAGCACAAATGTTCTGCTAGGGTTATTACCGTTTCATATAATAATTTGCACCATCCTATACCTCTCAAAAATACCTGGATAAGGCGTCCGCTATGATGTTTTCCTTCCCACTTATGTGTTTGACATCAAAAGTGTAATCCTGTAACTGCATGCTCCACCTGACTAACTTACTGTTGTTACCCTTCATTTGGTTTAGCCATTTCAGCGGTGAGTGATCGGTATATAGGGTAAACTTTCGGCCCCACAGGTAAGGCTTCAGTTTACCTACGGACCACAAAATCGCTAGGCATTCGAGTTCTATGGTGGAGAGGTGCTTTTCCCTCTCCAATAGCTTCCGGCTGATATATAATACTGGGTGTAAAAACCCTCCTTCTCCCTCCTGTGCCAGCACTGCACCTAAACCAACACCTGAAGCGTCCGTCATTAAATTAAAAGGGCAAAAGAAATCAGGTGCTTTTAAAATGGGCTCTGTCATCAGAGCAGCCTTTAAAAGTTCAAAAGCTTGTTGACACTGTGATGTCCAGATAATCTTGTCCGGGCGGCTTTTCTTCGTACAGTCACTCAACACAGCCGCGTGAGTGCTGAACTGGGGGATAAAACGCCTATAATAACCTATAGCTCCTATAAAGGCACGCACCTGCTTCTTAGTTTTGGGAGCCGGCCAGCCTCTGATGGCTTCCACTTTGTTAGTATCTGGCCTGATCACTCCCCCTCCGAGAACATGGCCTAAGTATTTAACCTGTCTTTTCCCCATCTGACACTTAGCCGCTTTTACTGTTAAGCCTGCCGCTTTTATCCTCTGGAAAACCACACTTAGGTGTTGTAAGTGATCTCTCCACGATGGGCTAAATACCGCTATGTCGTCAATGTAAGCAAGGGCGAACGTATTCAGACCCCTTAGCATCCTATCGATGAGTCGCTGGAACGTGGCTGCCGCGTTCTTTAATCCAAAAGGCAACACTTTAAATTCAAACAACCCATCTCTCGTGATGAAAGCGGTTTTGGGCTTGTCTAAGGGATCCATTTCCACTTGCCAGTACCCTTTTGTTAAGTCAAGTGTAGATATATAATTCGCTTTTCCTATGGTCTCAACCAAGTCGTCCACCCGTGGCATGGGGTAAACGTCCGGCACGGTCACCTGGTTCAACTTTCTGAAGTCTACACAGGGACGAAAGGTATTGTCTGGCTTCCTGACCAAGAGCAGGGGCGATGACCAGGGGCTGTAAGAGGGCTCAATCAATCCCAGTGCAAGCATCTCCCTGATCTCTGAAGAGACCAAGTCGGCGTGCTCCCCCGTCACTCTGTAAGGAGGGGTAGCTATGGGTCTTGCTTCCCCCGTATCTATTTTATGAGTTGCTAGGTTGGTCCTCCCTGGGATGTTTGAGAAGATCTGAGCAAACTGAGCAAGGACTATTTTTAACTGCTCCTTTTGCTCTGGGGTCAGACCTTCGTCGAATGACACCTCGGCTAGAGTTGTGCCCTTACTTAGCTCTCCCCACCCAGTTAAATGAATCCCTTGGGTCACCTTCCCCTTTACTTGTAACACCAACTTATTTCTGTCAAAATAAGGCTTAAGTAAATTTACATGAAAGTTTTTACATCGGTTCCCTTCCCCATCTAACTCTACCAAATAGTTCACCGCAGATATCCTCTCGACCACTTTGAAGGGACCGTCCCACGACATCTCCAACTTCTTTCGACGTCTTGTTCTTAACACGAGCACACTGTCACCAGGCTGGAAAGTTCTGTCTCTTGCGTGTGCATCATACCACTGCTTCTGTCGACGCTGTGCCTGCTGCAAGTTGTGAGCAGCTTGCTCCCGTAGCTCTTGAAGGTCGCTCTGCAGCTCCTGTAGATACGTCACAACATCAGGGCTGTCGATCTGCTCCTCCCCTGACCACGCTGCTTTCATCAAGTCTAGGGGTCCTCGTGGCTGTCGTCCAAATAGGAGTTCAAAAGGACTGAACCCTGTGCTCTCCTGCGGCACTTCGCGATAACCAAATAGGAAGTGTTGCAGCCTCTCATCCCAGTCGTTAGGATGATTGATGGAATAGGTTTTTAGCATCCGGCTCAGGGTCGAATTAAATTTCTCCGTCAAGCCATTCGACTGTGGATGATAAGCCGTAGTTTTAACATGCTTAATTCCACAAAGAGTTAAAAGCTTTTCCATGGTCTTGGACGTGAAGGATGTCCCTAAATCTGTTATAATTTCTTTGGGGAATCCAAGCCTTAAGAACACCGACATGAGGGCTTTTGCTACAGTCTTGGAATCAATGTCCTTTAGAGGTATTGCTTCTGGATAGCGCGTAGCATAATCCACTAGGCATAAAATAAACTTATTCCCCCTTTTTGTAACTCTGGAGATAGGCCCGAGGATGTCCACTCCTACTCTGGAAAAGGGCTCAGTAATTACGGGAATAGACTGTAACAAGCCTCGCGTTTTGTCCGCTCTTTTGCCTGCTTTTTGGCAGATCACACAGGACTTGCAATACTCTTTGATGTCTTTGCCCATCCCAGGCCAGTAAAATCTTGCTTGGATTCTATCACTAGTCTTTCTAATGCCTAGATGCGCTGCTGAGGGTGCGTCGTGTGCCATTTGTAGCACTTGCAACCGGTAAGCTCTTGGCAACACTAACTGTTTCTTCCTTTCCCAAACCGCAGCAGTTTTCCTCCTCCTAGAAATTCTATACAGTCTTCCCTCAATGGTGGTAAATAAGCAGGGGTTCTCCACAGTTACTTCGGCATTAGGACTTTGTGCTTTACCCCACAGCTCTTTTATAGTTTCATCCTCTTTTTGATCACTCAAGAATTGGGCACCGTGCTCCTGGACCACTGGCACGCTAATCAGCCCTTCACCCTCACTAGGATCTATGGGTGACTCTATAACTGCAGGAGGATTACTCTCAGTGACTTGAGACTGTGACCTAGTTATCACTTGAATACGGTGCTTCTGACTAGCTAGGTCATTCCCTATTAAAAAGGGTACCTCCAATTCATTTAGGATTCCTACTCTCCATTTGCCACAAAATCCTTTGTAGGTAATATCAACTTCAGCTAATGGTACTTCAAAATGTGGGCCCCATATGCCTTTTAAACTATAGGACTGACCCTTGAGGTACTGCTCCTTTGGAACAAATTGTGATTTGACAAGTGAGACTTCTGCTCCTGTGTCCCTCAAACCTAAAAAAGACTGACCATTTAATTCAATTGGCTCCATGTAATCTTGGTTGCACTCCTGCTCAGCCCTCCAGACCTGTAAGACCTTAGAAGTAGTCTCAGCTGGACTGTCTGATTTCTCTGAGCCTTCTGTCAGAGGCGAGCTATTTTCCTGTGACTGCATTACCAGTTTTACTTGTTTAGCTGCAGTAGGTGTAGTTTGCGATTTAACCAGCAGGGGGCACCTGGCACGTACATGGCCCTCACGATTACAGAAAAAACAAGTGATTTTCTTAGACCCTGTCTTGTCAGAAACTGATTCCCTGACAGGAAAATTTTCTTGCCTGTCTTTATTTTCTCTGTTTCTCCATGGATTACCATTCTGTGAGTGTTTTGGGAATGCTATTTCATTGAAATCTCCTTGTAGTTCGTCTAAGACCTCAGCAACCTGTGCCACAGTTTTCAGTTTTTTATCCCTCAAGAACCAACGTAAATTGCTAGGGATTTGCTTAAAAAATTGTTCTAAACAAATTAATTGTTTTAACTCATCAAAGTCCTTCACTCCACTCCCTTGAATCCATCTGTCAAGTAATTTATCTAAGCGGCTAGCTAGTTGGGCATAAGTCTCTTTATGTTCCTTTTTTGCCTCACGAAAAGCCTTTCTGCTTTGTTCAGCCGTGAGTCCACATCGAACCCTGACCCTTTGCTTAAATACTTGGTAACTTGACAGCTCTTCTTCCCTCAGGTCAGCATAAATTTCACTTAGTATCCCACAAATTTGAGGTCTTAAATAAAGCATCCAGTTCTCCTCAGGTATTTGAAATTCCACACAAACGCGTTCGAAGGTAAATAGAAACGATTCGACATTATCGTCTTTTCCAAATTTGGGGAACCTTTTTAAATTAATTGCGATACTATCATTGTTAACTGGGCTACTAGTTAATTCTGATCGCAAACGTATCTCTTCAAGCTTCATTCTGTCCTGTTCTAATTGAACCCTTAACCTCTCGGACTGCATTCTCTCCTCAGCTTCAATTCTAGCTTTTTCCCTCTCACTTTCAGATGCTATCTTTTCCCTCTCAGCTTCAATTCTGGCTTTTTCCCTCTCACTTTCAGCTGCTATCTTTTCCCTCTCAGCTTCAATTCTGGCTTTTTCTCTCTCACTTTCAATTCTGGCTTTTTCCCTCTCACTTTCAGCTGCTATCTTTTCCCTCTCAGCTTCAATTCGGGCCATCTCAATTCGTAGTTTCATCAGTTCTACCTCAGAACCTGGGCTTCCCTCAGCCCCTTCCGTTCTTTCATCTCCTTTTGCCTCTCTGGGTTTTCTTACGTGAGTCATTTTCCTCACAGGAAAATCCTGACAGACTCAAACCAAACTAGGCGCGTGAGCTTTGAATTTCGATCACGACGCTGCCACCAAAAATGTGACGACCCGGGTCCCACTCTACCTTACTATCACTGCGACACAGGAATACAGAGGGGAAAACACCCACCCTCTTCTCCTGCCGCCTCAAAAATAAACCCCTTTTCCTAATGGGTTTCTAAGTAAGGAGAGCCTTCCAGCCTACGTGGCCTGGTACCTTAAGAAACTCTAGGCTGTCCCCCAGGAATAACCTCTAGCCTCCTGTAAAGGGTCTCCCTCAGTTGGATTCCCCCACTGTAGAAGTTTGCCCTAGGCACTCTGGCAACTTCTTGGCACCTCAGGTTACCCTTCTAAGCCTCCTCCGTGTAACTTCAGGACACAAACCACCACCTCCCTGCCTGAGGTGAGTTTGGCTCTCTCTTGAGTCACCACGGCTGTGAGTCCTGGTACCTCGCTGGAAAAATACAGACGGACCTCTTGTTGGCAAAAACAGAGATGAAGTTTTATTGTGTTAAAAACATAAGTGATTCTTTAACGTGTCATTTATTAATTAGCTTTGTTCCAGTTTTACAAAATAAACTCAGTCAAACATTTAACTTTAAGTTTTCCTAGCCTCTTCACTGTCTTCTAACAAGCCACCACATAACATCACACCACACCTTCCTCCCTCTCCCTCCTAACTCACCAAACCAACCCTCCCTCCTTTCAAACCGGGCACAGTCCCGCCCCCATCAGAGTTCTATGCCAGTCAGGCTGGAGGTGGGTTAACTCTTTGCCAGCCGGGCAGAAATAAACATTTTAAAAGTGCTTCAATTTGTCACATCAGTATCCTTCTTGAATTGTGGTGCCCAGAACTGGACACAGTACTCCAGGTGAGGTCTGACCAGAGCAGAATACAGTGGTACTATTACTTCCCTTGATCTAGATGCTATACTCCTATTGATGCAGCCCAGAATTGCATTGGCATTTTAAGCTGCTGCATCACACTGCTGACTCATGTCAAGTTTGTGGTCTACCAAGACTCCTAGATCCTTTTCACATGTCGGAGTAGAATAACACACAACAGCTTGGTTCACTCCAGCCCTCTTATTTGTTGAAATAAGACAAGCACTGTAGGCAGTAGCATGGTGATTCTGAGAGAGACCATCAGCATCCAATAGAGATCCATGGACTCTTGTTGACTAGTTAGCAGATTTGACTATAGCTGGTGTGTAAGCAGAAAACATGAGGTTAGTGAACTTCTATACCACATTTTTCCAAACTGTGTTGTGACACGTTAGTGTCAGCTGCAGTGTCTAGGTGTTTTGCACGAATGCTCCCAGCGCTCAGTTGGAAAGGGGTTTATCATTTCTGGGAAATGATATATAATGAATCGAAAAGGATGTATTAAATAATGTTTGTAAAGTGTAAACTGTATAGAAGATTAGTCATGTATGCTACTACAGTGGCAAGAACGTTTCTCGCCCCAAAATGGAAATAAGCAGAAGTCCCAGCAAAGGAAGAATGGATACAAAAACTGATGGAATGTGCAGAAACAGCGAAATTTACTGGAAGATTAAGAAATCAAGATAACAAACTTTTAAATAAAAGAATGGAAATGGTTTATTGAATATTTACAGATAAATTGTAAACAGATAAGAACACTGGCAGGATTACTGTAATAACCTGCAGTTTTATAAAAGTATACATTTAAAGTATATTAATAAATATGCAAATTAAGTTAATTAGGATATGCAGAATATATTTTTTAAAAAGGAACCACAGAAAGAGGGAAAGGAAGTCAAGTTTTGAAATGTTAAAATGATTGTAAAATTAGTGAAATGTATAAACCTGAAAAGCATATTTTTTTTTATTTTTTATTTTAAAGGAAAAGGGTTAGTAGTTTAACTTCCGTTTCGCTGGTAAAACTGAATTACTGTGTCACAAAATGTTGCACGTCTAAAAAGAAGTGTGTCACCAACATAAATAGTTTGGAAAGCTCTGTTCTGTGCTGTAGTCTTAGAGGACCAGAGTGTGTGGAGGAAGAAGTCTTCGTTCTCCAGACAGTGGGTTGGAACTGCGAGCTGTCAACTTTAAAATGAATCATTGGGCATTATCCGTAATGTCACTTCAGTAATTTGGAGCGGTAGTGGAGCATGTGAGCTCAGCCGTGGCATTACTCTGCCCCCTGCCAACATGGCGTGGCTTGCTTGTTTGTATGTTGTAAGTGTGCTTGCATGTGCGCTTGTTTTACACTGACTGCTTTTTGAGGGGTGGTTCCCTGGTTCTTGTTTTTGTCTGTTTTCGATTGTGCCCAGGCGTTGTGCCTCTTCTGGGGTGTGCTTTCTGAGTGTCTCCAGTTATCTTCTGTGGAATGGGTGTTTTGTGGTACCCAGAACAGCTCCTTAGATTTCCAAACATGCCTCAGGGACCCATTGCATGGCATATAAATGTTTGTTGCTTCATACAGACAAAAGTAACATTAACATGTGTAATTGGTTTGCAGGCCCTGTTCTAACTTAAGGAAGTACTTAGTACTTAAATTAGTAAGGAGACATCACTTTTAAATTAAGATCTTAGAACAACCAGTTAATTCCTGAACAAAGTCCAATTTTTACTGGAGAGTTACCTTGGCAAAAGGGGATGAACACTGCAAGATTTGCGGTGATAAATACCACCTGTAAAATTGTTCCCAGTTTTCCTCGGAAAGCCATTTTCAGTAACAACGGTTACAGAGTTTACATCATAACCCTTGCTAGGGAGCAACTGTTTTATTAGTTTCCAGTTGATAGAATACTATCACAACTCATACATGTACAATGATTTTGTCCTTTTCACTAAAACGGATCACAGGACTTTGCTCAGGGGTCCCCTGACTAGTTCTGTGATTGTCCCGTCTCCTAACTATTCTGTACCGATCGGCATTGCATATAAGTCTAGGAATAAGCAGGTTTGGGTGCATGATAAAGTCAACGGGTGGCATTTTTCATTTCAAAGTTATGTTCCAAATGGAAATACCAGAACTATAGCACATGATCCAAATATCCTTACCAGCTGTGGAAAATCTGAGCCCACCCTTTTATCCAATGACAGTTCACATTTTTTCTGCCTTTATTGGAATTCCACCCTACTGCATTTTGGAGAAGGCTGAGTTCCAACCTAAATCCAAACTGTGTTCCAAGGATCAAATACTCTCCCATTAGTATCAACAGCCTAAAATGTTTCCTATTTCCAGGGGGCCAAACCATGCCACCCCCTCTTTAGGAAGCTCAGTAAATAAGAATTTAGACAAACAGATTCCAAGTCATGCACAACAGAATTAATTGGTGGAATAAATTTGTTTAGAGTGATGCATTATTATTTTTGGAATAACAACTAATAGATTAATAGCCTTTACATCCAATTGCACATTTAAATGGCCCTATGCAGTGCTCACTGGAGAATTTATTTCCATTTGGAAATAATTTGCATTTCTATTTCTTCCTCTGATGACTAAAGGCATTATAAATGACAGGAAGGAATAGCCTATTTTTATGAGTTGATTTTAGTCTTCCTTCCAGCTTGGCTCGTGTTCATACATCATGACTAATAGGGAGGCTGCTTACTCGGAAAACCAGAGGGAAAATCCCATATAAAACAGGTACACAGCTTGGAAGTCTGTCATTTTAAAAGAAGAGTTCATGGCAGCACCGTAAGGATTTCTTATAACCCACCCTTCCTTCAGGGAGTTCAGGGCAGCGTATCATGGGAGTGTTCCTAGTTGTATCTTCCCAACAACCTATTGAGGTACATTAAGCTGAGAGATAAGGGACCCAAGGTGGCACTGTGGGTTAAACCACAGAGCCTAGGGCTTGCTGATCAGAAGGTCGGCGGTTCGAATCCCTGCAATGGGGTGAGCTCCCTTTGCTCGGTCCCAGCTCCTGCCCACCTAGCAGTTCGAAAGCACATCAAAAGTGCAAGTAGATAAATAGGGACCGCTCCGGTGGGAAGGTAAACAGCGTTTCCGTGCGCTGCTCTGGTTCACCAGAAGCAGCTTTGTCATGCTGGCCACATGACCCGGAAGCTGTCTGCGGACAAACGCCGGCTCCCTCGGCCTATAGAGCGAGATGAGCGCTGCAACCCCAGAGTCGGACATGACTGGACCTGATGGTCAGGGGCCCTTTAAGCTGAGAGATAATGAACTTTCTAGCCAGGTGTTAGACTCACAACTTCCTGGATCCAGTCCAACTTGGCATTCACTACACCACACAAGCTTATTTAGATAGCTAAATGTTTTCAGCTACATTCCCACTTACTTTGAATGCCACGGGGGAATTTATGTGCACATCCCTCGTGCACTGATGGAGTGGGTTTGCATCCCTCTGCTGTTGATAACGCACACACAACCAACCAGCTGCATGCATGTGTGTGTTGGCTATGTGTGTGCTGGCCTACTGTCAGGGACTGGACTGAGGAAGAATGGTGGGGGGCTTCCCCCTCCTCCTGAACCCTCCCGAGAACAAGAGGGCAGTTGAAAATAGATTTAGAACAGTGGTTTGCAGAAGGCCATAGCTCAGAGACTGCAGAGGGCAGAAGCTGGGAAATATTGGGAGAGGAACAGCAGGAAGAAGACGCACCAGGGGAGAGACAGCTGAGAGGCTCAGTGTCTTTGGGCAGCACGCCAGACCCGCCATCCTGGCAAGCATTGAGAGTAGGAGAACAGAAAGCTCAGAGGCAGAAAACACAGATCAGCTGATGTAGGGATGACGTATGATAGGAGCGACGGAGGGGGTGGGGCTTTACTCGGAGCAATGCCATTAAACAAAGGCTTTTCACCATTCGTCGAGTGATTGCATATTAGTCAGAATCACTGCTAATGCCAGTCTACAAAAGAAGACGACTGTGGTTTGTCATCGTAACACTCTCAGTCTTTAAAGATTTTCACACCACAATCCCCTAAACATGTTTCTACACAGCAGCAGGTGTATGTGTGAAATTGGGATTACAGTGGTACCTCGGTTGTCGAACGTCTCGGAAGCCGAATGTTTCGGTTTTCGAATGTTGAAAACCTTGAAGTAAATGCTTCCGTTTTTGAACACACCTGGGAAGTTGAATGGCTTTCGCTGAGTCCCCCCCCCCCATTTTCTCCACTGAATTTGCAGGGGACAAGAGGGATGGCTGTTCCTGTCATAACTCTGCTTCACGCCTTAATGGATTATTATTTTTATTTTAGAACCAAGCAGTATATAAATTGTATGAAACTGACTAACAAAATAAGTGTCCTCGAATGCTGGGAATCATTGGGAATCGGTGGCTTTGGTAAACAGAGACATTGGAGCACATCACATATGTGGGGATAGAAGTAGCTGCAAATTACTCCAGCAAAAGTGAGGGAAGGAACAGCAGCGAGTTATGGGAAATTTCACTGGGGAAATGCTGTTTTGACACCCAGTGTGAGGTAATCGCCGCCCCCCCCCCAAAAAAAATATTTGTGCATTTAGCAATACAAATTATGCAAGAATATGGGTATAGCCAGGGGAAAAGAATGACATTTCACACACAGCCCTTCCATCTCTGCACTTTGTTTATTAAATGTGACTATTTTTTGGCGCTTTTCTGTGCATGATCTGTTAGGACACGATAAAATGGGTGTGACCGTAGCTGTTAAAAGGTCTTGTTTCTTCCCCTGAAAATTATGTGCTGTTATTTTACTTCAAAAAATCCATGCTAGTCAAAGTTATGTTGCATAACAAACCCTAACTGCATGCTGATACGTTGCAAGTCTTCCACACAGGTTAATAAAAATAATCAAAACATAATCAAACTATTAATAATACTAATGTATACATGGTAATAAACAATGCACCCGTAACAAAAGCCCCTAAACAATACTCCAGCACACAAGTACAAAAAATAACGTATAACATTTAACAACAATTTAAAGCAGCCCCACCCTCCGAACAAAATAGCACTCACCCATGTTGAAAACCCCACTCCCATTAAAACAATAATTTGTTTTACACCCAGTGAAATGTGGGTGTATTTAAGGTTGAGTGTTGAGCGGAGGAGATTCTGAGAAGCAAATCATTTCCCCCCCAGCCCTCACTTAGTATGCTGTGAACTTACTGTCGTGGAATTCTACTCAATATTCATCCAGAGCAGATTCCATTGTAGAGTTAGCAGAGTAAAAACTTAGACACGTTGCTGGATTCCCAAAAAATAGGCCAGAGGCTGTTAATATTTCATCCAGCAGAGCCTTACTGCTACTGAAGGCAAATGAGCATCATGACCACAAATCCAATACATTCAGGATTAGCACTGTCCATAAGAAAACCAGTTGCAGCAGACAACTTAAATTTGCAATAACTTATAATAAGTCTAAACCTTAACACTAAGCATACTATGTACAGAATACCACATCAGAGGGAAAAGAGATAGAAAGAGGAAAGTGAAACCCAGGCTCTTTCTGGCCTCATTATGTCAGTATGACCCTAAATAAGAGATAACAGAATCCGTTTAAGCCAGCTATACTCAGCTTCTCTGAAGGTATAACCCAAACATCATGAACCTTCTGCTTGTTTCTTTCTCACAGAGAAGCTTCCAGAACCCTCTTGAATTAATTAGAATAGAAAAGATCACATCAGATCAATACTTCCTGTACTAAGAAATGCATTTTCTCTGACATTTTCATCAGAGAAATGCGGGAGGGTATGGTTTGGTTTTTAAAGCGCTTTGTGGGTTTTGTTTTGCTTTGTTTACAACCAAATCATATGCAAGTGATTTTGTATGCCATACAGGTGGCACTGTGGGTTAAGCCACTGAGCCTAGGGCTTGCTGATCAGAAGGTTGGTGGTTCGAATCCCTGCAACAGGGTGAGCTCCCATTGCTCGGTCCCAGCTCCTGCCAACCTAGCAGTTTGAAAGCACGTCAAAGTGCAAGTAGATAAATAGGTACCGCTACAGCAGGAAGGTAAACGGCATTTTCGTGCCCTGCTCTGGTTCTCCAGAAGTGGATTTGTCATGCTGGCCACATGACCCAGAAGCTGTACGCTGGCTTCCTTGGCCAATAATGCAAGATGAGTGCTGCAACCCCAGAGTCGGTCACGACTGAACCTAATGGTCAGGGGTCCCTTTACCTTTACCTTACAGTGGTACCTCTGGTTGTGAATGGGATCCGTTCCGGAGGCCCGTTCACAACATGAAAAGCCCGCAACCTGAAGCGCAGGTGTGTGGCGCAATTTGGCGCAAAGCACGATTTAACGCTACTGTGCATGCGTGAGCGGTGAAACCCAGAGGGAAGAAGGAGGAGGAGGAGGAGGAGGAGGAGGAGGAGTAGTTTGGATTTGATATCCCACTTTATCACTACCCGAAAGAGTCTCAAAGCGGCTAACATTCTCCTTTCCCTTCCTCCCCCACAACAAACACAAACACTCTGTGAGCTGAGTGGGGTTGAGAGACTTCAAAGAAGCATGACTAACCCAAGGTCACCCAGCATCTGCATGTGGAGGAGCGGAGACGCAAACCCGGTTCCCCAGATTACGAGTCTACCACACTACCACTACACCACAACTTAGGGGTCGCCGCGGGACGCAACCTGAAAAAAAAGTAATGTGAAGCAAACGTAACATGAGGTATGACTGTACCTGCACCCACCCACCCCAAACTCTCACTGTCGAAAATACATGAGTTGTCAATTGCATATGCACAATGGCTGTCTGGAATGTGCACAACTCAGCTGAAAAACAAACTGAACATAGCTGAAATCAGATGGGTGCCGGTTTGAGGGGAAATGTATCAAATGGCAGCATTTCTCAAGAAAGTACAGGCTAGATAGGGATTGCGGATTGTGCCTATATGGCTTCAGACGCCAGCAATGGCAGTGCACTGGAGCCAGAATAAATTGGTAATGTGTACACAGTTATTTGCACAAGATAATTAGGAGGATCCATGATGTTAGATTTCTGAAATTTAGACATCTTTTGCTAGACTGGAGACTTCAGTTACAAATATATTTTTAATGCCTTCGAAGTGCTTTAAAAAAAAAAGCTTGTGGGATTTGTGGAATTAGAGTATCTTAATAATAATGAGACAAAAGGAACTGTGAACTTGCACTTCTGAGTTGAATATTTTTATCTAGCAGAGAACATCAGGCACCAGAATGAAAGTATTTAAAGCAATTTTCCCAAAAAAAATTATATTTGTTTATTTGAGCTGTGGATGTTCTCCAGGTAATTAGTTACACATGTTTTGGTTGTGCCCCAGGGTTAGTAAGTTCTTGGATGAGGTAATAAATAGATGGTGTGGCTTTGGAAACTGACAACCGCAATACCCCAAACATCCAGTAAGTAAGAACATTTGAATCTTTAAGAACTTTGAAATCCAAAGAAACCACAGAGGGGAAAAGGAAAATCCAGCCATCACCGTTACATAGCTGTTCTGTGAAGGAGAAAAAATACTATAAAAAATGGAAATCAGAACCAAACATTCTCTCGCCATCCTGAAGAGCTGAAAACAAGGAGGAGACTATTTGCCAGGGGCGATTAACCCCAGCATTTCTGCATAAATCATTGTGTGCAGTGATGATAATTTGCTTCCTGCCTGGACTTTTGAGGGGTAGGGACTCAAAGGGTTCTCAAGGCTTGGCTAAGCTGGCCTGCCTAGGTCTCTCCTGATGCATCTTCCCTAGGACAAATACCTTTGGGTGATCCAGGTCAGGGAGCTTCCCAGTGGCAGCGAATCCACAACCATTAGAAAAGTACCCAGTTTCTACTCACTGCCTGGGAGATGAGCTATGCCCTTGGTCCCCACTTTGCACCTCCGCATGAATTCTTAGCCATGGCATTGAGCATAGGGCATAGATTGGCTCCTAATTCTTTCTCCCACTTTAAGCCAGGCTGTGAGTGTCAGTTTGCATTTCTTAATCGGGTCCTCCCTCAAAGAGGGCACGTGTTGCAGTGAGACGTGGCAACCAAACCCTTGTGTTGTGGGTGGGTACGATTGGTCAGGCACAACACCCTATTGGTAGGTCCCTTGATGCTGGGTTTAATCTGACCAATGGGGACGCTAGCCAAAATGGATCAAGGGACCTATATATGCCAATGCATTGACCCTGAGCTTTCTCTCTTGGTCAGTGCATCGGAACACCTGCCCACCACTCTCTATATTTAGGGCTTGCACATTTGACCTTGCTATACTGTCGAGTATAGCACGAGTGAGAGATTTTACTTTCTTGGGCTCCTTGATCACTGCAGATGGTGACAGCAGTTACGAAATTAAAAGACTCCTGCTTCTTGGGAGAAAAGCAATGACAAACCTAGACAGCATCTTAAAAAGCAGAGACATCACCTTGCCGACAAAGGTCCGTATAGTTAAAGCTATGGTTTTCCCAGTAGTGATGTATGGAAGTGAGAGCTGGACCATAAAGAAGGCTGATCGCCAAAGAATTGATGCTTTTGAATTATGGTGCTGGAGGAGACTCTTGAGAGTCCCATGGACTGCAAGAAGATCAAACCTATCCATTCTTCAGGAAATCAGCCCTGAGTGCTCACTGGAAGGACAGATCGTGAAGCTGAGGCTCCAATACTTTGGCCACCTCATGAGAAGAGAAGACTCCCTGGAAAAGACCCTGATGTTGGGAAAGATTGAGGGCACAAGGAGAAGGGGACGACAGAGGACGAGATGGTTGGACAGTGTTCTCGAAGCTACGAACATGAGTTTGACCAAACTGCGGGAGGCAGTGCAAGACAGGAGTGCCTGGTGTGCTATGGTCCATGGGGTCACGAAGAGTCGGACACGACTAAACGACTAAACAACAACAACATACTGTCGAGTGTCGTCTGTCGTTGGGACAGGGGCATGGCAGGAATTCCCCCCACTTAGCTGATTGGCTGGTGCCATTTGGGTTTCACCTGCCACGTAGCAAATCGTCACAACTTGTAAGGTTGCGGATAGGCTCTGTTTCAGGTGATAGGGATGGGGGAACGCTCTCGTCATCCCTATGCGAAGGGGTATTCCGTTAAAGGAATCCAGGGACTCAATTGTTTGGTCAACCTGCGAGGGGGTGTGCCTGTGCCTGAGTCCAGGGGGACATCTGGGTGGTGGACATATCATGTCCCCAGCTTTCTGCCATTCCAGTTGTTCATCCTAGACTGACCTATGATGGAGCTCTGGGTCAGCACTACCTGCCACGGTGCAGGGAGCTAGTCAAATCAGAGCCTATGCAACCACTCACTTGCTGTAATCAATAAAGTTGTGGCCTAAATTCTGCCAAAAACCAAAACAAAAATTTCAGTCTTGTGTGAATTTATTTAAGGGGGAGGTTTAAAGGTCTTCACACGCAAGTGCAGAAAGTATTGATCTGATATGTAGATATCTTACCTATTCTAATTAGAGTACCTAAATAGTATCTTATTATAAGTTATTGCAAATTTAAGTTAAGTCTGCTGCAACTGGATTTCTTATGGATAGTGCCATTCCTGAATGTATTGGATCTATGACCATTATGCTCATTCGCCTTCAGTAGCAGTAAAGCTCTGCTGGATGAAATACAATCGCCACTGGTCTGTTTTTTTGGGAATCCTGCAACATGTTTAAGTTTTTACTTTGCTAACTATACATTGGAATCTACTCTGGATCAATACTGAGTAGAATTCTATGAAAGAAAACAGGGGCGTCCTATTCAATAATAATAATAACCTGCCCATCTGATGGGGTTGCCCCAGCCATTCTGGGTGACTTCAAACATATTTTAAAACATAATAAAATATTAAACATTAAACAACTCCCCTATACAGGGCTGCCTTCAGATGTCTTCTAAAAGTTATATAGTTACTCATCTCCTTTGCTCAGGGGTTGCATAACTCCATTCCCTCCAACATTTCTCTGATGAAAATAGGGACGTCCTAAGGAAAAGTGGGGCATTCCAGGATCAAATCAGAAAAAGGGGTGGCTTCTGTAAATCCAGGACTGTCCCTGGGAAATCGGGACACTTGAAGGGTCTGTAACACTAACAATCATTGGCACGCCCTCGTTCAGCCACCTTGCTCCTAATTTTTCATGGAAGCGCGTTCTGTTTTACGTATAACAGTGAATATTTCTTACTGAGCAGGTAACGCACATCGGATGAAGCCATCCTCAGCCCCTCCCTGGTGTGCACAGCAATGCAACAATATGACCCGAAATGCAGCGGGGGGCGGGGGGGCGATGACAACTTTGCTCCATTTTAAGCTGCTAACGTGTGCATAGCCAAAGGGAGCCTGGCTCAGAATTGGCCTGCATGTTCCTACCTAGTGATTTTCCCAGCGAGCATTCCCACCACAGCATTTGACTTATGAGGATAACTTAGCTGCAGGAAATCTATGGTTTTCTGTTGACATGTAGTTTTGCCCTAAGGAATGGTCACAATATTTGGATTTCTATGCTAATTAGCTACCATAGCGTACTGTGCTTCACTATGGTGTAAAGAGTCGGAGCCAAGCGCAGCGTTCCACACGGAAAGCCAATTGCTTTCAAAAATATCCTTTCTCTCAGCCTGTGCCAGGCCTCAAAGCACTCCAGAGGTTAACATCACAGATCAAGGAAAATAAACACTCTGTGACCAACACAACAACTATACTTTCCCTAAAATGTTATGTTTCGGATTCTTCTGTGTAACAAAATGCTTTTCAGTTCGTTTCCCCTGAATGCCTTATTTCTTGATGCTTTTCAGGTTTGTCACACGCAACCCCACTTTCAATACTGTTTGTACCTGGAGTATTAACTTTATTGGATCAACAAGTAAATTCTTAAGACAGCAATGGTGGACGAGTGGTGGATTAATTCTGCTTTAGTTCATCGTGAAATGCTTCCCAACGCTACCACATTATTGCTGCCCAGCACAACAAAAGCAGGACCAAAATAAATCAGAATATTTGTGGTATTGAAAAATTATGGAATATCAGCAGAATGTTATGGGATATGCACTGACTGGAAGTGAAGCAGGAGGAAAATAGTACTGAAAGCAGGATCAGGTCTAGGGCTGAGAATGGGATCGTGTCTGACTACCCCAGAGCATCAAATTGGCATGAATGAACAATAAAAAGCCTGTTTGGAGGGGCCCAAGGAGTTCTGGGTTCAGGCTTTACTATTTGCTATCTGTCATCCAAATGTGGGTTGTTTTGAGGACAATATTACAAATGGTGCCCGGAGCATTTGTGGAGGATGGAAGCAACATAAAGTAGCTTCTTGGATCCCATCTTATTCACCTTAAGACATTTAAAAGTAGCATTAAATTCGAACATATTAAACTCATTTCCTACACTTCGCTGCCATAAACTTAAGAAGCTCTGGAAGGTTTCCATTTTGCTTCTAATTCTCCTTCCCCTCAGTGAGTTTTGACTCAGTCCTATATAACTGGAAATGTTTAGCATAATTGAGCTTTCCCAGATGTTAGCCAAACCTGCATTCCAAGCCCAGTTCTTGTTTCTCAAAAGTCACCCTAGCCATAAATTACCAGTCAATTCTCTTTTTACTCCCGGGAGAACATTCTTTCAGTTGCCCTACCAAAGTTGCAACTGGATCTTCCATTCATTTACCGATTTACTAAACATGGAGGGGGGGGAAGCAACTATGCCTCTTTGGCATAGGACTGTGCTAAAAGGAGTCTAGGGGGCCATTGTAATGTTTTGGGAGTGAAATGGATTATCCACACCACTGGTCGCTGTTTTTAGGAGGGCGATTGTGCTTTTTCCTATCAGCACCAAAGGTGGGATGCACTTAGAATGAGAAAGGTTTTGTGCCTGTAGTCACATCCCTTCCGTTCCCTCCTTCCACCAACCAATAAATACAGGAGTTATGTTGTGGGTGCAGATTTCAGCTCTTCGTGTAATCAGCTCTGTGTAGTGATTCAGCATGCTAGGAAGGATATGCTAGGAGTCAGGTCTAACAAGAACAATCTTCTTTATTGCAGTACAGTGGAATCTCGGTTTACGCCTACCTCCGTTTACGAAAACCTCCGTTTACAAACGCTGTGGACCCGGAAGTGTTTACATCTGGGTTCTGCAGCGTCGGATGCGCAGATGCGATCTGTGCAGCTCGCGCATGTGCAGAAGCGATCTGCACAGCGCGTGTGTGCACAGAAGTGCTCTATCGGCGCTTCGCGCACACACAGAAGAAGCATGCCTTCGGCAAGCGAACGCCTCTGTGGAACGGATTGCATTCACAAACCAAGGTACCACTGTAGGAACTTAACTGGGGAAAGGGCGAGGTCCTTTCATACTCTCTCTTTTTTAAAAAATAAATAATTTTTTTCATACTCTCAGGAATAGGAGCTGGGGAAAGGATACATTCAGATTCTGGCACGACCCAATCGGAGTAGAGATCCAAATTGTACTAACAAGTTAACCAATAGCAACTGTCGCTCCACCCGTTTGAACCACCCTGGAGCAGGAGAGGTAGTTACAGAACTAGCAGTGAAACTCATATACAGTACACATATTACACCAATACATAACAGTGGGAGTTATTTACCTCCCTCTCAGCTGGCCCAGGTCAGGGCACACACTGATGTCCTTTTGCCAGCCATACGGAGTAGGGGGCACCACTGCCACCCAAGAACTGAAGGCCCAGCCCGGGCATGGCTTGCCTCCCTGTGACTCCAGCCTATACCACTGTCCTTTCCTGCTGCCATGATGTGTAACTTAGGTTGTTTGTTTTTTTAAAACCAACAGCCTTGAGCTCCTTAGCCTGGCAACCACAAAGTCTCTCCAAAAGGCAAAATAGGGAGAGCAAGCATGAATAAATAAATATGGGACTGCTGCTGAAAACTGACTATCGTGCATTGAATTCCCCTCTCTCACCCCCGTAAAACTTACTTTTGTCCAAGGCATCTCATTCATATATATGTTTTACTGTCCAAACACTAGGTTAAATTCTGGAAGTTACTTTGGAAACTACCCCCCCCCCCCGGCCTGGCTGCAGAGCTCCAAGGAAAAGAGGCACATACTGACATAACTTTTTAGCACTGTGACCAACATATTTCTCCAAGCAAATGCAGCCAGAACCACTTGCCAAAACCAATATTGACCCAGTCCTTCATCCAATCAACAAACACTATTATTTATAATACTGGGTTTTTCTTGGTTGAAGTTCAAAGCAAAGCTCCAAGGATTTTCAAAACTATAATAATGAGAGGATTTAGCTTTCCAGAAAAAAAAAACATGTCTCGCTTTTAGATGCAATGGGAACACTAGGTCACTGCAAGTAAACATTCAGATAACCTTTTCAGTTCTATACATTCATTTTCCTCCACATTTGTATCAAGTCCTGAAATTCTATGAGTCCGAATAAAGGCGCTGTTGTGTAGCTGATACTGTCCTGAAACCAGTATGCCTTTTTACATGGGATGGTAGTCATAATCAGAATGGACCCACTGAAGTTAATAGATATGAGTAATTTATGTTCATTGACTTCAGTGGGTCTACGTTGAGTAGGACTGAGCAGAATGCAACTCCATTATGTTTGCATTGCTTTTCACATTTCCTGCACCTGCAATTCAGTGTAGGATCGAAGGAGAAAATCACTTTGATTCTTGCACTTTTCTAAATAATATGAACTGAAGCACATCAGAGTTTTGAAACTCACACTTCTCTTTTGCAGTGAAGTTCTCCAGCCAAAGATAATAAAATAATAATAATAATAATAATTTATTTATACCCCGCCCATCTGGCCGGGCTCCCCCAGCCACTCTGGGCGGCTTCCAACAAAATATTAAAATACTGTACAGAAATCCATCAAACATTAAAAGCTTCCCTAAACAGGGCTGCCTTGAGATGCCTTCTAAAGGTCTGGTAGTTGTTGTTCTCTTTGACCTCTAGTGGGAGGGCATTCCACAGGGTGGGTGCCACTACCGAGAAGGCCCTGTAGAAAGTGTACCTAAAACTGCATTGATTAGTAAATATAACATACATTAAGCAAAATTGCATTGAAATGTGTATCCAGTACAAAACTAAAATGCTCAGAAACGTTTTGTAAGAGTTTTGTTTTTTGTTTTAAAAAATGTAGTATAGTGAAGTGTGTGATGTTTCTGAATTGAAGATGGGGGGACAGGGACAGAAACTGAGAGAAACAGAAACAGCCAGATTTTTCCATCCCTGAATGGAAGGCAATCTTTTCCTTCGTCATAGTGTTCAGCTGATATTTTGAATGGCCGTTTTCATGATAAATCAGCAAGTACATTGCTCTCCACACATCTGATAGCTGAGCCATTCTATCTGAATGAAAATTAGGTCTGCCTGTTACTCTGGCACCCAGTGACGATTTAGCTTTCAGGTGTGACTTTGGAAAAGGCCACTGCCTCACAAGTCTCTGTTCTGAGCACTGTGCCTTTTCCGATTTAGAAGGCAGCAACCTCACAGAGGTGACTCATGCAGAGAGCAGGTAATTCTGCTGCGTGATCCAATTATCCCGCGATGCAGAGATAATTGGAAACAGACAAGGCCACGGCAGCAAATTCAGCTGAGAGGCAATGGGCACACCCACTCCCGGTTACCGAATTAGCTGTAATCTATAAGTGGTGCTTGCAACTGGGTGGAGTGCTCAGTTTCAGAGTTCTAGCCAGATAGACATCCCCTTTTCCAGGATACACCATTCCATTTCTCCACCCCAGGTTTCTGCTGTCATTGCCCTGTTCTCTCCAACAAACACCCAGCATTCTGTGGTCACATAGCATTTCTTGGGCTGGTTTTTGTGGTGCTAGCTGCTGGGTCCCTGAAATATACTCAGAGTTGAGTAGTGATTTCATGCTCTCTATTTCAGCTCATAGGAACAGTGATTTAATCTCCCCCCCCTTTATATACTGTACATTATTTACACAATGGGTCCTGCATGATTGGTTGATTCTGCACCCCTCCTGGAGCCTGATTGGACTGCTCCTGCAGACCAGTTGGATGCACCATTCTTGTATCCTACCTGCCTATTGTTCTATTGATAGGCTGATTCACTTCCTGCAGGCCAATCAGATTGCTGCCTTCTAGGACCTGAAGCTGAGGCTCCAAGACTTTGGCCACCTCATGAGAAGAGAAGACTCCCTGGAAAAGACCCTGATGTTGGGAAAGATGGAGGGCACAAGGAGAAGGGGATGACAGAGGATGAGATGGTTGGACAGTGTTCTCGAAGCTATGAACATGAGTTTGACCAAACTGCGGGAGGCAGTGGAAGACAGGAGTGCCTGGCGTGCTCTGGTCCATGGGGTCACGAAGAGTCGGACACGACTAAACGACTAACAACAACAACAAAGGACCCTAGTTGCCTATTGTTCTAGGACCTAAGCTCATACATCACAGTCCCCATTAGCATTTCCCCCCTCTAAATACAGTATTTGTTTTACAGCTGCAAACGATGAGATTGCCCAAGACACACCAATGCCTCCTTCCTCTTCCATAGTGATGGTGCTGTTTTGATGGCATAAGGACACACACTTGGAGAATGAACCAGCTAGAAGCATATAGCATGGGTAGGCAAACTAAAGCCCGGGGCCTGGATCCAGCCCAATCGCCTTCTAAATGCGGCCCGTGGACGGTCCGGGAATCAGCATGTTTTTACATGAGTAGAACGTGTCCTTTTATTTACAATGCATCTCTGGGTTATTTGTGGGGCATAGGAATTTGTTCATTTTTCCCCCTCTAAATATAATCCGGCCCCCCACAAGGTCTGAGGAACAGTGGACCGGTTCCCTGCTGAAAAAGTTTGCTGACCCCTGGCATATAGGATGGAAATTGCCTCCCTCTTTGAAATGTACTCGGAGTCGAGAGTGAATTTCATGCTCTTTATTCAGCTCATAGTCATCAAGGAGAAGAGGAGAAGAAGAATGGCTCTTTTCCCAAAACCATCTGCTTATATACATTATTTACACAATGGGCCTTGCGTGATTGGCTACTTCAGGGCTACACCTGTGGGCCAATTATATTGTGGATTGACTTCTGCCTGCAGCCTGATTGGCTGCTCCTACAGGCCAATCAGGTAGCAGATTCACTTCTGCCAGCCTCCTGATTGGCAGCTCCAGCAGGCCAATCAGGTTGCGGATTCACTTCCACCTGGAGTTGGATTGGGTAGCTCCCGCTGATTCTGAATCCTATTGTTCTAGGATTCAGCTCAGTACATAACACTCTTCCACCAAACAACAACCCTGGCAGAACTAATTTTTCAAGAGCAACCCTCCGTTTTGATTTGGTTAATCACAAATCTCTCTCTTTCTAGCATCTGGAAGCAGCTAAATGGTAGGAAGCTATTCCTGAAGCCAGGTCATCTATTTATTTACCAATTTTTAAAATAAATTTTATTTTATTAGCAAACAAGCAAAAATAAAAGATAAAGAGCAAAATGAAATACTTTTTGCGGCAGGTTGAATGCATACGTGAAGACAGATTTCCCCCATAAGAACTAAAGGCAGCTTGAAAGACAGCCTCTCCTTTCAACTAAACAGGATTTGCAGGCTGCTGTATCCTCCCCCCCCCAAAAAACCCCTGCTTAACTATAAGTAAGAATAAGACAAAGGAAATTGTTGGCTGTAGGAATCAGTGGCTTTTTCAAACTCCTTTCAGCTCTCCAATAAATGTCTAGATATTCTGACCAGATATCTGGGTTTATCACTAAAGTGTCCATCTCTAATAATAATAATAATAATAATAATAATAATAATAATAATAATAGCAGCAAATGAGACAGCTGTCTCCTTTGTTACAGTAGTTTATCAAGCTGTCAATGTGCTGCTAGAGCCAGATTTGTAGTACAGCTTTGGTTAAAGTTACTCCCATTACTTCATTAAAAAAATATAATCCCCACCAGCTTCTACTGAGGTAGAACTACATTGCTTCAATGAACACGTGATCCCAGACCCAAACTCATGTTTGCTGAAGAAGCAGGAGGCATTTGTCGGGGAGAGCCAGTTGTCTCAGAGCCCCCACGTCACATTTGCGTTGCAAGCGAAACCTGTGTTTGCGTTGTATGTTTGCTTCCACCTTAGCGACTGCCTTTGGGCAGTCGAAGCAGTGAGCAAAAAGGGGGAAAGTCAAGAGACTTAAAAATTGAGATAAGGCTGGAAAGTGGAAACATAGCTGGATGGTACTGTACTACAGTCAGAAAATTGGGAGGGCAACAGGGGACAAAGAAAGGAGAGTGGTGGACAGGTGGCGAAAGAGTGGGAATAGGGTGAGGAGTAACAATGGGTTATTTTCTGATTGATTAAGATGGTCCGAAACTGGAACGTTTTATGGAGCTGGTTGATACATCTGGGAGATCCGAAGTCCAGGGGAAGGGGGGTAGAATTAGACAGGGGTGGTTAAAGGTATGATGGAAGAAATAACATATGAATTTATGGAAAATTTGGGGGGTATAAAATGTGAGGCTAAAGGAAGAATAAGAGATGGATGGAAAATAAAATTAGATTTGGAGTAATTAATGAATTATAGGTTGAGGATAGCCGATGTCTTTTTATTTTTTTGAGTAAATTATAATTGGTTGGGAAATAATGGAAAAATTGTGTCAGAATGATTTAAGATGATAAAAGAAAATTGCTTAATTTAGATTTAATAAATGGACCCAGTGTGGGGGGAATCGAGGAAGTCCACAATGTCAAGTTAATGTAATGAATTGATATGTTCTTTCTTTTTTGATTATGTTTTATTTTTGCTTTTTTGTTTTTGTTTTTGGGTTAAAATGTCTGAAAACTAATAAATATTATTGGGGGGGGGAAGAAAGTCAAGAGGCTTTCGTGGGTTGGTGGGAAATGCATCAAAACACAGCATTTCTCAAGAAAAAAACAGGAGAGATGCAGGAAAGTATGGATTGTGGCCAATGGCATAAGCACACCTCTTCCCAAACAACCAGTGGAAGTGCACTGGATGCAAAATAAATGAGTGTGCATGCACAGCAAGCTTGCAGAAGTGTTTAAATAATTGATTTTGGGGTTATTTGTAGGGTTTCTTTTAGCCCCCACAGCATACTACCGGTATGTGTCACACTAATGTGCTCCAAGACTCAGCTTGCAAATGATTGATCTAGCCCAGGGGTGCCTATTGTGAGTGACAAGCAGTTGGTGACAAGGTAAAGTGGCAAAGGTTTAGGGACGCGGGTTCAGGGACTGTGGTCTAAACCACTGAGCCTCTTGGGCTTGCCGATCAGAAGGTCAGCAGTTTGAATCCTCATGACAGGGTGAGCTCCCGTTGCTCTGTCCCAGCTCCTGCCAACCTAGCAGTTTGAAAGCACGCCAGTGCAAGTAGATGTGGTGGGAGCAGCCCAATCAGGCTGCAGAAGGGAAGCAGAATCAGCCAATCAGATGGAACCCATTGTGTAAATACAGTGGTACCTCGGTTTAAGTACATAATTGGTTCCGGAAGTCTGTACTTAACCTGAAGTGTACTTAACTTGAAGCAAACTTTCCCATTGAAAGTAATGGAAAGTGGATTAATCCGTTCCAGATGGGTCCGCGGAGTACTCAACCTGAAGCATACTTAACCTAAAATATGAGTGTAATTGGTTCTGGAAGTCCGTACTTAACCTGAAGCGAACTTTCCCATTGAAAGTAATGGAAAGTGGATTAATCTGTTCCAGACGGGTCCGCGGAGTACTTAAACTGAAAGTACTCAAACCGAAGTGTACTTAAACCAAGGTATGACTGTAATATATATAAAGCCTGAGGTTTCGGGGGGAATTCATTCACTGTTTTCATGCTCTTTACTGCAAGCTGCAGTAAAGAGCATGAAATCACTGTGCAACTCCAAGTATATTTCACATGCACTCTGGTTTCCGTCACGGTTTTCCATTGCGCCAGAAGCGGTTTAATCATGCTGGCCATACGACCATCTCCTTCAGCCTGAAAGCGAGATGAGCGCCGCAACCCCATAGTCGCCTTTGACTGGACTTAACCAACCAGGGGTCGCTTACCTTTTTTTTTTTTACCTTTTACTAGCAGTGGCTCTCCAAGATCTTGGGCAGAGGATCTTTCTCCACCCCTAATTTATGCAATGCTTTTAGCTCTAGAGACACAAGTAGGGAATGAACCTGGGACCTTCAACATGCAAAATTGGTGCTTTACCCCTGAACAATGGCCCCCTCCCTGACTCTCAGTCCTTCTCCTTTGGGAAAGTGCTTCAGACAATGCTCAGCCGTCCCCATCTGTTGTTGATCTATTTCGCTCTGTTCCCTACAGACGTATTTTTCAGAACTAGCTGTAGGTGACATGGAAACTAACAAACTTAGGGTCCATTCTTGCCGAGGGCTGCATTTATTTATTTTTTTAGTATTGTAGCTGACATTTAAACAATATGCGCTATGCTGACATTTGGCTGATTCTTCCTCGCTGCTCAGACATTCTTGGCCAAAACATTACTTTTGTGCTTGTTCTTGCATTCTTCAATTCCCAAACATTCTAGGCAAAATTCTTTTCCGGTAAATCGATCTAATGGTTGCTGGCATTAATTTTCCCATTTCTTATCTAGTTTTTAGATGTGTCAGCATTCTTAGCACAATATAACTCGAGAAAGAGGGTTTTTTTGGGGTGGGTGGGGGTGGAGAGAAGTTGGAGAAACCCCTATAGACCAGTGCAACAATGTAATTTAGATCCCTGGTCTTAATCCTAATACTGTAGTGATTTGTTTTATGAAACACATGCCCATTGCAGACAGCATTAGAATGCCTTCCAGGGTTCACACGCCCTTTTTGTGGGTTACTACTCTGACGGCTACCTATCTCTACTGAGCAAGACCAACATTATATCAGGAAGATCAGGAATGGTGGACAATAGGTTGGCTCTAGCCTAAGTGTGTTGTACTTTGTATTCATAGTAGTCAATGAGACCATATGCTATTGCATTGGATATCATTGCCTGTCCCATCTTGATTTAATCCATAGCCAAGGTCTTCTCATGTTTTAAAAGCCTTCCTGAAATGTTACATCAGTTAGGCAATCTCATTTTTAAATATCAGGATTACACCTTTAGTCAAACAATGTGTGTGCCTCCTGATGGAGACTTAATATTGCAAATGGGTTATTTGGATATTGGAAGCTAGTAGTTGACAAGACGTTTTCTTTTTTAAAAAATCACTGGGTTTTCTGTAGAGATGGGTTAATCTGGATTAAATGGTGGTGGGAAATACTGGCTGGCATTTTGATGCCCATGATGGTGTGTGGATGCTGGGAAAAAACTTGCATGTATGAGCAGCAACAAATCACAATAAATACGCATTTGGAAGCCTCTTAGTTTAAATGTTCTTAATTTTCTGAAACAGATGTTTGATGCATCAGCAAAATGTCTTGTTTTTCTTTTTTCCACCCATCATGTAGAATGTTGATGTCTTAATCTGTTTTTTATCACTGATTTTAATTTGTTTAATGTTGTAAATAGTTGTCTTTCTTTTTGTAAATAGCTTTGAGGGTTTTTCTTTTTTTTTAACAATCACATAGTGTATAAATTTTATAGAAAGGCCTTCCGAGATACTAAAACCTGAATTTGCTTAACTTTAAATTTGTTAGAATGATATTAATTTTTATCACAAAATTTCAGCAGCTGCCATCATTTTCACTGAGTTTAGTGGGAGACCCAGATCTTCTCCTGCCGCCTGAAGTTTCTGGTATAGAGAGTTCCTAAAAGAAGAAGAGTATATGTATTTGTACATTTTGCAAAACTCTGTTCCAAAGCAAGGATGAGGAACCTGTGGCTCTCCAGATGGTTTTGGACTACAAATCCCATCATCCCTGAGCATTAGCCATTCTAGCTAATGGAGTCAAAAACAAAAACATTCGAGACTTGGTTCAACTGGGAGGCAAGAGAAGACATTGATTCTTGCGCATAGAGCAGCCGAACAGATGAACAGAACTCAAAAGGAAATATGGGTCGTCAAGGCTGAAACATGTTGTATACAGGAGTTCTTTCAGAAAGCAAGAAATAAAAGATGGGAGCACTTCACATCATGGTTCCCTATCCTGAGATGGATCTAGCTGCTGTACTTGGGAGTCCTTGGAAGAAGCTTCCAGTTTGTTCCTTGACCGAGTTCAGTTTCTTCAAATTCATTCATTCTCATTCATATAGGGGTGCCAATTTGAATAAGATACTGGGGTGAGGGCAGGTAAGCCTCGCTCCCCATAACCGCTGACAAGATGCGACACATGCCCACCAATTGAATGGCAGTGCCCCTCAACTATAAGAGCAGCCCCCTCAAATATTTTATGAGGGGGGTGGGCGAAGGGACCTCGGCCCCTAGGAGTTGGCTCCTGTGGTATAGGATTGCTATCCTACTTACCGTAGGCTCTCTATTTGTTGGCTTATATATGCTTGTGAGAGAGGTACAAATACATAAGCTCCAGAATGATATTAGTCCCGCTGGGATACAGATAATCCGGGTGTGTACTGATTTGTATAATTATAGTCTGGCTAGATGAAGGATTGCATCTTGAGCCATGTTTTTTCAGCTTGAGCCAGCCAAGGTGGGTGGGGCTCTTTCTTCCCGTATGATATTCGACTTTTGTAAATTTGTTTGTCCACCTTCTCCTCCTGACCTGTTTGCTGACTTAGGCTGTGAAGTTCCGCGTTGGGGTTTATAAGCCGGGTTTGGTTTGCCTGCAACTTTCCATCGATGACAGATTGTCATCATAGAATCGTAGAGTTGGAAGAGACCACAAGGGCCATCCAGTCCAACCCCCTGCCAAGCAGGAAAAACACCATCAAAGCATTCTTGACATATGCCTGTCAAGCCTCTGCTTAAAGACTTCCAAAGAAGGAGACTCCACCACACTCCTTGGTAGCAAATTCAACTGCTGAACAGCTCTTAACTGTCAGGAAGTTCTTCCTAATGTTTAGGTGGAATCTTCTTTCCTGTAGTTTGAATCCATTGCTCTGTGTTCGCTTCTCTGGAGCAGCAGAAAACAACCTTTCTCCCTTCTCTATATGACATCCTTTTATATATTTGAACATGGCTATCATATCACCCCTTAACCTTCTCTTCTCCAGGCTAAACATGCCCAGCTCCCTAAGCCGTTCCTCATAAGGCATCGTTTGCAGGCCTTTGACCATTTTGGTTGCCCTCTTCTGGACACGTTCCAGCTTGTCAGTATCCTTCTTGAACTGTGGTGCCCAGAACTGGACACAGTACTCCAGGTGAGGTCTGACCAGAGCGGAATACAGTGGTACTATTACTTCCCTTGATCTAGATGCTATACTCCTATTGATGCAGCCCAGAATTGCATTGGCTTTTTTAGCTGCTGCATCACACTGTTGACTCATGTCAAGTTTGTGGTCTACCAAGACTCCTAGATCCTTTTCACATGTACTGCTCTCAAGCCAGATGTCTCCCATCCTGTATTTGTGCCTTTCTAATTTTTTTGCCCAAGTGTAGTACTTTACATTTCTCCTTGTTAAAATTCATCTTGTTTGCTTTGGCCCAGTTGTCTGATCTGTTAAGGTCATTTTGAAGTGTGATCCTGTCCTCTGGGGTATTAGCCACCCCTCCCAATTTGGTGTCATCTGCAAACTTGCTCAGGATGCCCTCAAAGCCCCTTCTTCCCACTTGGAGGGCTGCCTGTGTGACATCATGACAGCCTTTTCCTTCTTTTCGCACCTATTTGATCTTTGACAGGTAGCTGCTGTGCATTCCATGCTGCTAACTCACATCATGTTGCCTAGCGACTGATCAGCCCTCACCTCAAACGTACAGTTGATGCTCACATGAACTTCAGCCAGTTTTGCAGCCCTGTGAGAACCATTTGCCTTGCGCCACCATCTCCCCATGAATGACCACCAGTAAATGCATGCATTGTAACCATCAGCACAGCTACCATATGGACACAACCAAATGGCTGATCTTATTGACATCCAAAACCCTTTTAGAATGTGGCTTTTCCCCCCCGGGAGGGGTTATTGGGTTACTGCTTTTGGTTTGATTTTATATGTTGTGGTCTTGTTGTGAACTGCCCTGAAATCTCTGGGTATAGAGCGGTGTATGTTGAAATAATAATAATAATAATAATAATAATAATAATAATAATAATAATATGACCAGGGAGGGGCAGGGCATACATTTTGATAATTGTACAAGATCTCATCCATCCACAAGTCTCACCATCTGTGGGAATCTCACTAACTAGCAAAAAATAAAAACTCAATCACTGGAGATTATTTAATCCGGAAGAAACTAGCAGATGAACGTGAAAAGAATCCAGTTGAATCAGACTGACATCCCACCTAATTTAGCATGAGGATCCCACACTCGCCTTGACTATTGCCATTAGCTTTTCTGCTCCGGCATTTGTAAAATCTATTTTTGTGTCCCATGCTTGTAAAAACAATGAGAGCTATTCAAAGCTTGTTTGGCAAGGCTTGGTTCAACTTGGAAGTAATAAATACGCTGGGTTGTATCCAAAGATGCGTGAGTGGAGTTCTGTTTTCCCAGTGGGACCTCCATTTCCTCTCCCTCTACCACGTGTCCTCAGTCTGCTCTGGAGGGCCCCTCAACCCTCCAAGGCTGATTTTGATGGTGCTGGAAGGAACAGAAAAGGAAGAGGAAGTTCCATGATACACATGGAAGTGGGATATTTGCAGTCAAATCTAACAATGTATATTCTTGTCAATTAGTAAGTCTAGGGGCTTACGGCCACAGAGCTATAATTTTTAGAAAGCAGACATAGACCATAGGAGTGCAATCGGAGGAGAGAGAGTTCTGTTTGATGTCATTCCCCCTGCTTCCAGGGGAAAAGCCAGTGATAAAGGAAAAACCAGTCCTTTGGTTAACCTGGGCCATTTAGGACTTTAGAGGTGGAAACCAGTAATAATAATAATAATAATAATAATAATTTATTTATTTATTTATTTATTTATTTATACCCCGCCCATCTGGCTGGGTTTCCCCAGCCACTCTGGGCGGCTTCCAACAGAAAAATAAAACACAATAATCTATTAAACATTAAAAGCCTCCCTGAACAGGGCTGCCTTCAGATGTCTTCTAAAAGTCTGGTAGTTGTTTTCCTCTTTGACATCTGTTGGGAGGGCGTTCCACAGGGCAGGCGCCACCACCGAGAAGGCCCTCTGCCTAGTTCCCTGCAACTTGGCTTCTCGCAACGAGGGAACCGCCAGAAGGCCCTCGGTGCTGCACCTCAGTGTCCGGGCAGAATGATGGAGGTGGAGACGCTCCTTCAGGTATACTGGACCGAGGCCATTTAGGGCTTTAAAGGTCAGCACCAACACTTTGAATTGTGCTCAGAAACGTACTGGGAGCCAATGTAGATCTTTCAAGACCGGTGTTATGTGGTCTCGGCGGCCGCTCCCAGTCACCAGTCTAGCTGCTGCATTCTGGATTAGTTGTAGTTTCCGAGTCACCTTCAAGGGTAGCCCCACGTAGAGCGCATTGCAGTAGTCCAAGCGGGAGATAACTAGAGCATGCACCACTCTTGCTAGACAGTCTGCAGGCAACCAGTGGCATGCGGTCAGTGGACTGGAGGGACTAAGCTACCGTAGTCCTCTAAATGCTCCTCTGGCTCTTCCTTCCCAAAGCCCAGGAAGCTTCTGTCCAGATGACGGAAGGAGGTACTATGCTCATATTATGCAAGACACCATGCAGGCGATGTCGCACCCCCCCCCTCCATTGCCCTCTCAAGCTGGCACCTCTGGCCCTAACTGTTCCCCTGCAAAAGAAATTCACCGCATGCCACTGGTTGAAACCAGAGCTCTGACCTAGAAGTTGAGCCCCGTTGCATGCTGATAGCTTCTAGGAGACACAGGTAAGAGCTGCTGAGTGCAAGGTGGGTACCAAAGCTGGACAATCTATCTCAGAGGGAGCGCTTTGTGACTCCCGCTAGAAGTGCTATCCCTCCGTTAACATCCCATACACCTCAGTGGCACGCATTTATTCACTTTTTTGCATCAGTGGTTTATAACATTTTTTTAAAAATTACGTATAATCAGAGCAATATATAATAATAGAAACCGAGGATGATTTTTTTTAAAAAAAAAACATTATTTTGTAACATCTATGCCAGGCATCCCCAAACTTCGGCCCTCCAGATGTTTTGGACTACAATTCCCATCTTCCCTGACCACTGGTCCTGTTAGCTAGGGATCATGGGAGTTGTAGGCCAAAACATCTGGAGGGCTGCAGTTTGGGGATGCCTGATCTATGCTCTCTGGGATAGAGAGTCAACTGACTTTCCTTAGTTTATCTGAGCAGAGAAAAGCACATTTTGCTGTTTTCAGCTCAATATTATTATTTTTCTGTAGGCTGACTCATATTCTCCAGTCTTTCGTCCTTAGGGAAGATACAAGGAAATGATGTAGTGCCTCAGACATGGGCCTCATTCTGCCTGTTATTTTTAGTTACCCTGTATAAGTTGCATTATAACAGAGAAGGCAAGCTTCTCTTTGATAACCAAGTGGGTGGAGTGGGACTAAGCACCATTCAGATGGAACTATGCACTATATGGATGCCCAGATATCCTGGGATTTTCTTGGCGTGCCTTTCTTAAGCATGCAATAGTTTCTACAGTTAGTTACTACAGCTGCGTGATAAATATTAATTTCCTTACTTAGAGGTGGAAATGGGTTTTAAAAGTCAGTTTACGGGAAAGATGTCAACTCCAGGGAATTCACAGAGGAAAGTTTCCCCTCTTCTCCCCTTGCACCCCCAAGAAACCTTTTTGGGGGTTTATGGGCTCTTCTGAGCAGTGGGGTAAGAGTTGGGGCTGAATTGCCCCAAATCAGGTAGGATTGCCCAGCTTCAGCAAGTCTTCCATTCTTCTTCACCCTATCCCACTTGGTTCAGAACATGGGTAGGCAAACTAAGGCCCGGGGGCTGGATCTGGCCCAATCGCCTTCTAAATCTGGCCTGTGGTTGGTCCAGGAATCAGCATGTTTTTTACATGAGTAGAATGTGTCCTTTTTATTTAAAATGCATCTCTGGGTTATTTGTGGGGCCTGCCTGGTGTTTTGACATGAGTAGAATGTGTGCTTTTATTTAAAACTAGCTGGCCCTGCCACGCATTGCCATGGCTAATCCCTGTGACTGCCACCACCCTGTGTTGATCCATGATGTATCCCGCCCCCTCCTCCCCCCACCGCCGGGTTTTCCCTGTGATTCCCCCCAACCTGTCCCGTCCCATGACGTATCATGCCCCCTCTTCACTTTGAGGTGATATCAAAGTGCCCGCAGATTTTTGGTCAAAAATGTATAGATTGCTTTTGGAATCGCATACAACGGATGAACAGGTTAAATCTGTAATGATACACTGGGCAAGGGATTTGGGGCATAATATTCAACTTTCATAAGGGACCCAGGTGGCGCTGTGGTTAAACCACTGAGCCTAGGACTTGCTGATCAGAAGGTCGGCGGTTCGAATCCCTGTGACGGGGTGAGCTCCCGTTGCTTGGTCCCAGCTCCTGCCAACCTAGCAGTTCGAAAGCATGTCAAAATGCAAGTAGATAAATAGGAACCGCTACAGCGGGAAGGTAAACGGCGTTTCCATGTGCTGCTCTGGTTTGCCAGAAGTGGCTTTGTCATGCTGGCCACATGACCTGGAAGCTATACGCCGGCTCCCTCGGCCAATAATGCGAGATGAGCGCGCAACCCCAGAGTCGGTCACGACTGGACCTAATGGTCAGGGGTCCCTTTACCTTTACCTTTATCCAACTTTCAAATTGGGAAAGGTTATGGAAAACTGATTTGAAATTCTCGGCGTGCTGTACGTTGAAAGAAAACTACTGTATATGAAAATGATGTACCGATGGTACTTCACTTCCAGTAAGTTAGCAAAAATGTGTAAGACAGGTACAAATATCTGCTGGAAATGTAAGGAAAAAGAAGGCACTTTTTATCATATGTGGTGGGTCTCGTAAGGTAATAAAAGCATTCTGGGAAATGATATATAATGAGTTGAAAAAGATGTTTAACTTTTATTTTAAAAACACCAGAGGCTTTTCTATTAGAAATTCTAGGTGGTGATATTCCAAGGGAGCAGAAAATACTTTTTATGTATGCAATGACAGTGCATGGATGCTATTAGCCCAGAGGTGGAAAGAATATAAATTCCCTACCAGAGAAGAATGGCAAATTAAACTGTTTGACTATGCTGAGATGGCAAAACTGACTGGAAAGCTCAGGGACCAAGAAGACCAAAACTTTAACAAAGAATGGGGAAATTTTATAATTTACCTTGGAGACTACTGTAAGCAGATGAAAACATTAGCAGGACTGCAATAACACTTGCAATGTAGTAAACAGTATGGGGATAATAAAGGTAAAGGTAAAGGGACCCCTGACCATTAGGTCCAAGCGTGACCGACTCTGGGGTTGCACGCTCATCTCGCATTATTGGCCGAGGGAGCCGGTGTACAGCTTCCAGGTCATGTGGCCAGCATGACTAAGCCGCTTCTGGCGAACCAGAGCAGCACATGGAAACGCCGTTTACCTTCCCACTTGGAGCGGTACCTATTTATCTACTTGCACTTTGACGTGCTTTCGAACTGCTAGGTTGGCAGGAGCTGGGACCAAGCAACGGGAGCTCACCCCGTCACAGGGATTGAAACCGCCAACCTTCTGATCAGCAAGCCCTAGGCTCAGTAGTTTAACCGCAGCGCCACCTGGGTCCCTTACATGGGGATAATGGAGTTATATAAAACATGGACAACTGAAAAAGATGCAGTAGAAAATGTTTAATAATAGGACCCATGGAGGGGAAGGTGGGAAGTCCAGAGATTCGGATGTTTATGGTTGTCTTGTTATAATTTTATACTTGTAAAATCAAATATTTTTTTAAAAAGTGCTCATATATTTTTACCCAGCATAGCCTGATGCTCTGAATGGAAATTAAGGAATTAGATAGTTCCTTTTGAACAGGAGCAGGGAGGGGGGGGGTAGCCTTGCAGACGGAATCTCTCTGGGGATTGGTAAGAGGCTAAAAGGCCTTTCACCTCTAGGTCACTAATCTTAATGTGGCCAGAATGCACAGCGGCTGAAAGTCATTACCATCTTCTGTCTGTTCAGTAGCCTCTGAGGTAGGGCTCATTGTTCTCTCAGAGTCTTTCCAATTGGCCAGGTGGTCCTGGACAGAGAAAATCATTACAGTCGATCGGTAATATAATTTATGCAATTGGCAGCAGCCTCGGCAAGAGCAACAAATGAACTTGAAAACTGGGCAGATGCTCTTTACCAAGGCAACACATACTGGGTAGATGCAAGGAAACACAGTATTAGGAATACAAATACCTGCTGGAAAGGTAAATAGAGCAGTATGTGTGAGATTTGGTGTTATGATATAAGATAAGATTAGAAAAGAATAGTTATAAGGTAAACAAGGTATAAGAATAAGATTTAGAAATTACTACAGAGGATTTACAATGTAACGCAGTTGGAAGGGACATGAGGAAGTCACAGTCACTAGAATTGATATAAGTTGAAGTTTTAGAATTTTTGTTTTTCTATCTTTGTCTTTTTGTATTTTGGTATTCTGTATCTTTTTGTATTCTGTATTTTTTGTATTTTGTGTATTTTTTTTCTCTTTGTTACAAAATAATAATAATAAAAAAATTTTTAAAGGAAATGTAAATAGAAAGAAGGTACCTTTTACCCAGGTGGCGCTGTGGGTTAAACCACTGAGCCTAGGGCTTGCTGATCAGAAGGTCGGTGGTTCGAATCCCGGTGACGGGGTGAGCTCCCGTTGCTTGGTCCCAGCTCCTGCTAACCTAGCAGTTCGAAAGCACGTCAAAGTGCAAGTAGATAAATAGGAACCGCTACAGCGGGAAGGTAAACAGCGTTTCCATGTGCTGCTCAGGTTCGCCAGAAGCGGCTTTGTCATGCTGGCCACATGACCTGGAAGCTATACGCCGGCTCCCTCGGCCAATAATGCGAGATGAGCGCGCAACCCCAGAGTTGGTCACGACTGGACCTAATGGTCAGGGGTCCCTTTACCTTTACCTTTTACCTTTTACCATACTGTATGTGGTGGACGTGTAAGGTAATAAAAGCATTTTGGGAAATGATATATAATGAATTTTAAAAATGTTTAAAATAACATTCATTTTTTTAAAAAACCAGAAGCATTTTTATTAGGAATTATAGGTACTGTTATTCCAAAAGGAGCAGAAAAGACTTTTTATGTATGCGACAACAGCCACACGGATGCTACTAGCCCAGAGATGGAAAAAAAATACAAAGTCCCTATCAGAGAAGAATGGCATACTAAGCTGTTGGACTATGGAATGGCAAAACTGATTGGAAAGCTCAGGAACCAAGAAGACCAAAACTTCAAGAAAGAATGGGGGGGGGGAAATATAATTTATTAAGGAGACCACTGTAAGCAGATGAAAATATTAGCAGTGATGTTTGTAACTTGTAGCGTAGCAATTATCATGGACGATACGGAGAGATATAAAACATGGATTATGAAATAATATGCAGTTGAAAAGGTTGACAAAAGGACCCATGGAGGTGATGGTTGGAAGTCCGGAGATTTTGGAAAACTCTAAATATCGATATGTATTTTGTATTGTTATAACTCTACACTTGTAAAAGCACATACCGGTAACAATTTTTACACACAAAAAAGGAAACACAGTATTAGGTGCATGATAGCTGCAAGAGAATTTAAACAGCAATGTATAGAGAACCCAATACAGTGGTTCCTTGGCTTACAAACGCTTCAGCTTACAAACGCTTCAGGTTACAAACTCCGCTAACCCAGAAATAGTACCTCAGGTTGAGAACCTTGCTTCAGGATGAGAACAGAAATCCCACGGTAGCAGTGGGAGGCCCCATTAGCTAAAGTGGAACCTCAGGTTAAGAACAGTTTCAGGTTAAGAACGGACCTCTGGAACGAATTAAGTTCTTAACCAGAGGTACCACTGTAGAGCCTCATGAAACAACAGCCATTCGAATATTTGCAGTTTCAGTTGCGTCTGCCTGGGTTAACTTCATATGCTGGAATTGGGGCTGCATTCCCAGTGGCATCTAATCTGGGTGTCCGCAGAACCAGCCCTTTTTTTGGGGGGGGGGCAGAGCTAGCCTTATTATTAGACTAGTATCATGAAGCCCGTTAAATTAACGGGTGCTAGAACTACAGCGGCGACTTCCAACTACTGGGTGGCGGAATTTAAAAGGCCCCACTCCCAAATTTCTCTCACAACCCGCGTGCTCGTGGGATTGAAGCCCAGATTGGCACTTTTCGGCTGAGAAGTTTCCATGGAGAGAGGGAGGAGAGGAGGGCAGGGTGGCCTTCCCTGGCTGCCCACCGGCCCACAGGTGGCGAAGAGAGGCAGGGCAGGCACCGCCAGAGGCTGGGGAGAAACTTTCCTTCGCCTTCGCCCTCCCCTGTTGAGTCAGACGTGCCGCCTCACCCCAAGGAGGGACAGAGGGAGGCGCTGCTCAAAGGCGCCCTTCCTCCTCCCCATTCACCTCCGCCGGCCTCCACCCTCGCTTCCCCAACGCGCCCTGCCTCCCTCAGCCGGCGCCGAGGCGCTACGCCGGGGAGGAGAGGCTCCTTCCCCGCCCTGGCCTGGCTTGGCTGGAAGCGGCACCGGGGGGGGGGGAAGCGTAGGGGGGAAGGGGAAAAAGCAGCCTCCTCCTCCTCGCACTTTAGCACAAGCGCAGTGAGGCGCTGTCTGGCCGGAAGTGGCGGTTGGCGGCCGCAGGGAAACGGGAGGCAAGGGGGGAGCGTGTGTGTGCGTCCAGTCTCTGCGTCCAGTCCCTGTGTCCGTGGGGCACATGTGCAGTAGTGCAAACCCAGGGACATAGGGACTCGATGCAGAGACACTTGGACTTCATTATATAGGATAGGCTAAGACATCTCTCACAACAGCCCTATATATAAATGGTTGCGACCACCAATTTCTAGCTGAGGAACATTTCCTCCTTTTCTGTCCCTACCTTGACACTTTGCTCCCCTCTCCATCCCATTAGGGCCTTAAATGTTCAGGCCACAATTACCTCCCCTGCTTCAAGCACCTCCTTTGTGATGCATATTAACTTTGGGTTATGTTTCCTTTGTTGGAGACATGCCGCGTGTGTCCCAGGAGCAGGTTTGCTTTATTGTTCTTGCAGATCTGTACTGCTGGGTGCAGCTCAGCGGAAGCCTTCGAGTTTGTGCCTGACTGATGCTGACCTGGACAACTGCTCAGACCCCCAGCAGATGGTGGCACAGGGTCTCCATCGATCTGGAACTAATAGCCTGCGCTGTTTCTCTTTTTGTTTCTGAAAAGAAGCCGGGCTGCGCGTTGCCCTCCTTTTTGTGACAACAGCTGTATACATGGCAAAAGCTGGCAAAATGCTAACTGTCACTTCAGGGGTGTCTTCGCTGCCATTAAGGATAACTCCTGGACAGTCAAAATCTCGTCCGAGCAAATTTGATGGGGGTGCTTTGCCTGGTTCTTCATACCGTGAGCTGGGGCAGGGCAGGGGTAAGAGGCTGGAAATCACTTCCCAACTCAGGTCCAAACCGACGGGTGTTAAAAGGAGAAAGAAATGAAAACCACCACACACATTCCCCTTTCCTGCATAATATTTCTCCACAGCTCTAGAAGACCACAATAAACTGTTTCAGCATTAGCTGTGCCCTTTCTCTTTGGAAAGTTATTTTGAAAAGCCTGAGGCACTGAATCCATTACTGTCCTGCCGAAAAGCAAAACGAAGGATTCTCTTGAAAAGCAATATGTATCTCACTTCAGTTGTTGTTGCTGTTGCTGTTGTTTTTGTTGTTTTTGTTGTTGTTTCCCCACCTTACTTCCCGGCAGGACTCAAGGCGTCTTACAACTAAAATAGAAACAGCTGAAAACATATATTTAAAAAGCAATAACCAAAAAACAATTAAACATCAGTTGAATTAAAATATATACAGTGGTACCTCTACTTACGAATTTAATGCGTTCCGAATGCACATTTGTAAGTCGAAAAAAATTGTAAGTCGAATCCCATAGGAATGCATTGGGAGAAAAAAATTGTAAGTCGAAAAAATCCTATCTAAACTGCATCCAAGATGGCGGACGGAGCTCCATTCGTAAGTAGAAACATTCGTAAGTAGAGTTATTCGTAAGTAGAGGTACCACTGTACACATAACCCTCAGCAGGGTTTAAGAAATAGTTGAGTCACAATTAAAGCACATAGAGGTTTAGTTTTCCTTCTCCAAGATGAGTGACCTTTCCAGGTTATGAGCCCCATCTGCCACTCACTTCCCTCTACAGCACATGCAGAAACCGTCTTCTTGACTGTTGGACCCACTCGTCCACTCAATCCACTGGAGCGTGTCTTGCAGGGAAGTCCCCAACTCACTAAAAGTTTGAGACCCACCAGAACATCCTTTGATATGTGGTGGACTAGTAAAAGGGTAAAAGAGTATTGGGAAATGATCCATAATAAATTGGAGGAAAAGTTTAAAAGTACCTTCCCCAAAAAAACCAGAGTGCTTCCTGTTGGGGATAATTCAGACTGAAATTCCCAGGTGTCCAAAAAGGTTATTATATATGTTACTCCTGCGGCCCGTCTTTTGTCAGCCCAAAAAATGGAAAACGAGCAAGGTCCCAACCAAAGAAGAACAGCAACTTAAGTTGACAAAATATGCACAACTAGCAGACTTAACATATAGAATAAGAGAACAAGAAGAAGATACATTTAAAGAAGATTGGGAAACGTTTATTGAATATATGGGAAATAACCAAGCACAGCTGAAAACGCTGGCAGCATTAAGATAAATTTAACAGTGTAAATAAATTTTGATGGATGTAATAATGGAATACTGAATGGTATAGTTTTTTGTAAAACATGCAGGGGTTTGTGATATGTAAAATGAACCATGGAAAGAGAAGGGAAGTCATTGATATCTTAAGGATGTAAAATGTGTATTTTAAAAGGACTCATGGATGGTTAAGTCCAGTCAAAGGCAACTATGGAGTGCGGTGCTCATCTTGCTTTCAGGCCAAGGGAGCGGCCGTTTGTCCACAGGAAGCTTTCTGGGTCATGTGGCCAAAATGACTAAACCGCGTCTGGCACAACGAAAACACCACGACCTAAACCAGAGTGCACAGAAAAGATGTTTACCTTCCCGCTGCAGTGGTACCTATTTATCTACTTCAGGGGTCCCCAGACTTACCCGCCGTCGGGCCGGTGCCCGCCGCGCCGATCGCGCGACGGGCCGGAGGGCGGGGGAGTGCGTGCGCAGTGGGCCGGAGGGTGGGGGAGTGCGCGCCAGTGCGCATGCGCACACCCATTTACTGGCGCGGTGGCGCGCTTCCAGGCCGGAAAAATCGCCGAAAATTGTTTGTGTGCATGCGTATGGGCCTCCCCCAACCCGGAAGTGCACCTCCCCCGACCCGGAAGTGCACCGGAAATGACCTCTTCTGGGTCGGGAGAGGCCCATACGCATGCGCAGGAATGATTTTCGGCGATTTTTTTCAGATCTGGAAGTGCGCTGCCGCGCAGCGCGCCGGAAGAGCGGGCGGCAGCAGCGGGCGGCGGGGGTCGTCGCGGGCCGGATTTGGAGGCCAATTGGGCTGCATCCGGCCCCCCAGCCGTAGTCTGGGGACCACTGATCTACTTGCACTGGCATGGTTTCGAACTGCCAGGTTGGCAGGAGATGGGACAGAGCAACTGGAACTCACCCTGTCGCAGGGATTCAAATCACCGACCTTCCAATTGGCAAGCGCAAGAGGCTCAGTGGTTTAGACCACAGCGCCACCTGCATTCCTTACCTTCAAGCAAGTAACCAGGTTGCACACCTGCTCTGAGAGTGAATGAACAATCCAATTACACCCAGCGTAACTACCTGCTTTTTCCATTGAGGCTAATTCAAAGAGTTAAGAGCAATGAATCCTGTAGAAGGAACTTTCCTTGGTAGACAAAGATTCAGTTTGTGAAATTCTTCCAGGGCAAATGCTTTTTTCAATAACAAGCAAACCTTCAAATGAATAAATGCTAGCAGTGTGTGTGTGTGTGTGGTGTTGGTGGGTAATGTTTGAAATGTATTGTGTGTCGAGGCTTCCCAGAAATTACCTTAAATAATTCACAACTGACAACAGAATTATGGTTTGGTTTTTGGCAAATAATTTAGGGCCACAACTTTATTAAATACACAATTTTAATCCGAGTGTTGGCTTAGGCTTTTGGTTATTCACTCATCCTTCCTAAAGAAGGACTATCCCCATCTGTCCATCTAGGACAGGACTCAATCAGCTGTCCCCTTAGGACAGGACTCACCTCATCTGCCCCTCGTGGCAGGACTCACATCAGCTGTCACCATAGGACAGGACTCACCACTGTCCGCTTGGACAGTTCCTGCTCCGACTTCCGAATGGAAGTCAAGTAAACATACCTGGGAGTGAGGAGGTGGCTGCGCCCAGTCATTCCCTCCTCACCTTCACCAAGAATGTTCCTCAAGGCTCTTGCTCTTAAAATTGGGCCCACCATTCCCGCCAATGGCGGGATGGTAAGGACAAGAGTGTAAGCCCTGAGATTCCTTTAACGGAATACTTCTATATGGAGCAAACGGAGGTCAGGGTAGGCATCTGTGTGCCACCCCCTCTACCAACCGATTAACCAACCAAAAGCCTAACCGCCAACCTAACAAGTTGTGACAATTTGCTAGCGCAGTAGGCGAAAACCAAGAGGCAAAGCCAATCAGCCAATTGGAAAAATTCCTACTCACCCCTGAATACAGGCGGCCCCGAAGGCAATAGCAATGTCGTGCTAACCTGCAAGAAAGAAAGGGCGGGTGGGAGGGGTTCAAAAGCCAGGCAAAAATGTGACTAGAAAATGGTGGACGGAGCTTTAAGAGGGGCCCCAACAACCAATCAGATCCAAGGAATTTGCATACCACACCCCCATTACTCAGCATAAGCTGTGGCCTTACACAAACCAAACCCTAAGCTAAATTTCCTAACAGCCCTACCACAATTCGCTTTATATTATATGATATAAAGCGCTTTACAGGCTGACCTATTTTTTTAATCCCGTTTTCCTCCCAGTTGGATTTAAGGCACATAAATTAAAGGCCCCTTAAAATTATCACCTAGAGACAGTTTATGGCAAAAATCCAGAAGCCATTCATAGCTGAACTGAAGCAGCATGACCCCAGAGGGAGGGATATGTATTTTCAAAAAGAGAACTTACAAAAGATTATGGATTGTTTCATGAACTTTAAATAGAGGATTTGCAAAAGCACATTGAATGCAGGGAATGTTCCTTTAATGGAACCAACTTCAGTAATGCAGATATGACAAAGAGCGAGAAAAACTTATTTTTATATATTTACACCTCACCCTTAAAATAGAGAGAAAATCAAGGTTGGTTAGCTTGACTTAATGCCATAAATAGGATTGGTTTTAGCACAGTTCACATATATAGGAAAAATACTGTACACGTTTTTTTCACAGACATTACACAAATTAGCGTGTCTTTTTTAAAAAAACCACACAGGTGTATTGATAGTAGACTTGAATGCAACCCCCCCCCCCATTTTTTAATGTATTTAAGCACAAACCCACACATCTTTCACTTTCTCCTCGGTTAATAGTATTAAAAGTTATTTTCTGCTGCTCTTAAGCCTGGTTCTCCCCAGAGAGGCTCACCTGGTGCCTTTGTTATGTATCTTCAGGTGCCAGGCTAAAACGTTTCCCTTCAACCAGACGTTCGCCTGATGAACATTCATGGCCTTTTTAATGTGTTTGTGGAACTTATTGGTTTGTTTTTGTTTTATGACGTGTCCTGTGTTCTCATTTTGTATTTTTCTGTTGTGAACCGCCCCAGGGTATTCAAATGAAGGGCAGTAAACAAATCTAAAAATAATAGTAATAGCAAAGCAAAGTAAAGTGAAAGTCAAGTCCTTCTGCCTTAAGTGGAGCCTGCTCTCTGGTCCGATGGCATGAGTATCATGACAGCTAGTAGATTCTTATCTGCTGTAGCCTTCATCTGCCTTACCAGCCATTGTAATACAGTGGTACCTCTACTTACGAATAACTCTACTTACGAACGGAGCTCCGTCCGCCATCTTGGATGCGGTTTAGATAGGATTTTTTCTACTTACGAATTTTTAGATAGGGTTGCTTCGACTTACAAATTTTTTCTCCCAATGCATTCCTATGGGATTCGACTTACAAATTTTTCGACTTACAAATGTGCGTTCGGAACGCATTAAATTCGTAAGTAGAGGTACCACTGTATACCACTTGTTATCTTCCGCCTGTTCTGCCATTGAGGACTTATTGGATCATTCTTTGTCTAGCTCCTCCCCTTTGAGCTTACTGCCTTGGGTGACCCTGCTGGGAGTACGAGACTCCCAAGGGCTTCGCTCACAAGGGTCATAGGAACATGCAAACCCACTCATCACAACAAGGTGATGATCCAGCGAGTGAATTTGGGGTTTGGGTTTCAGGTGGGTTTTTGGAAGAAGCAATGGTTCTTCAACATCAACTTTGTTGGACTGGTCATGTTGTGTGGGTGCCCGATTATCGTCTTCCAAAGCAACTACTCTATTCCGAACTTAAAAATGGAAAGCGTAATGCTGGTGGTCAACAAAAGAGGTTTAAAGACTCTCTCAAGGCAAATCTAAATCTTAACACTGTTAAGACCGTGTTCATGGAAGACAATCTTACTCAGCTACAAGTGATTGCCAAAGAAGATGTTGAAGATCGCTGCCCACGCCCAACTGAGCTCACTCTCCCTATTGCAACCAACAAGGCTGACTTAGAGGCAATTCATCAGTGACCCAAATGATGCACTGGGGTAGACTCAGTGGTAACCCTGAGGGAAGGGATGCAAAATGCACATTTAAGAAACACACACAAAGGAGCCTTTTGTTTATTTAAGCTCCTTCTCATTCATTGTTGGTTTCCTCCTCTCTCCTAAAACACCTTGCATCGCTGCCTCCATGCCCGCAATTCAAAGTCCATTCGTTCCCACCCCCCTTCATGCTGTCTGAAATGGTCCCGTTCGATATAGACATGGAAGCATGGGAACGATTGTGGAACATGGATATAAAATTTACAGCATGTTATGGTCTAAGAGAAAATTATATGAAAACGATACATTGATGGTATCTAACACCGAGTAAACTGGCAAAAATGTATAAATCTAAATCGAACAAGTGTTGGAAATGTAAAGAGAAAGAAGGTTCTTTTTGTCATATGCGGTGGTCTTGTAGTAAGGTTAAAGCTTACTGGGAAATGATATACAATGAAATGAAAAGGATGTTTAAAATAACGTTTGTAAACAAACAAACAAACAAACCCAGAAGCCTTTCTTTTGGAAATTATAGGGACAGAACTACCAAAAATTGTATAAAAACTTATTCATGTATGCAACTACAGCGTCAAGAATGCTACTCACCCCAAAATGGAAAGAAGCAGAAGTCCCAGCAAAGAATGGATACAAAAACTTACTATGTATATTATGTACATATGTACATATTATGTATATTATGTATATTATGGAATATGCAGAAATGGCGAAATTTACCAGAAGAATAAGAAATCACGATAACAAACTTTTTATAAAGGAATAGAAATGGTTTATGGAATATTTACAGATAAATTGTAAACAGATAAGAACATTGGCAGGATTGTTGTAATAACATGCAGTTTCATAAGAGTATATATTTAAAGATAAATAAATGAATAAATTAAGTTAATTTGGAATATGCAGAAGATATTAAAAACAAATTTAAGGAACAGCAGAAAGAGGGGGAAGGAAGTCAAGTTTTGAAATGTCAAAATGATTGTAAAATCAGTAAAATGTTATAAACCTAAACAGTATAAATAATAAATCAGTAAAATATTATAAACCTAAAAAGTATAAATAATTTTTTTAAGAATGAATGAATGAATGAAATGGTCTCGCCCGCAGCCCTACGCGAATGGTTCGGTCCGTTCTCTCCCACGCTGAAGCCTCTGCGCTCGCACGGGCAGGCAGAAAGGGAATCCCCCACCTGCCCCTCCTCCTTCCTATGACGGCTCTTCTCGCGATATCCTTTCTCCACTTCCCTCGAAGTGATCTCGCGAGTCTTTGGACCAAGTTCCCACGCCTGTTGTGTCTGAGTTCTGAGACAGGAGAGCCGTCGGTGTGTGTGTGTGTGTAAGTGACGTGGGCGAGTGGGCGGGGTTCCCGCACGTCCCCGCCCCCTTTCGCTCCTTTGCGGTTGCGGTAAGCTTGTCCTCTCCCGCGCGCGCGTACGCGCTGCTGGTTCCGCGGGGAGGCGCGCGTGCGTGCGTGCGACGGCTACGTCGGCTCCCTTCTCGCGAGAGTAGGAGTTTTAGCGAGAGTTTGTGGAAGATGGCGCCTGTTGTGACAGGGTGAGTGCGGGGGGGGGGGGGTGGCTCTCTCGACATAGTTCCTCAGGGGCCCGTTTCCTTCCCGTCCCTCAGCCGGCCGGCCCGGCTCTCGCCCCTCCGCTGCCCGTTCCTCGAGCTCCGGATTCGGGTGGGGTCTTCTTTCTCCTCGCGGCCGCTGCCGCTTCTCCGGTTGCGGGGGAACCGGAACGGTGCTGGTGGTTGGTCGGTGGTGGTGGTGGTGTTGGTGGGGAGGCCGAGTCGCCTGGGCCCTCGAAGGGCTGGGGGTCCGGGTGGCGGTAAAGTCCCGCCTGGAGCCTCGGCGCTGTGGGGTAAGCGCTTCTTGACGCGCGGAGCTCGTAGTTTTGGGGAGAAGCGTGGGGCTTCTGTGGGGAGAAGAGGCAAAACACACCCCCACATGAAAACGGCCTGGTCTTGCGTCTCTTCGGCTCAACGGTGTTAACCCCCCCCCCCCCAAAAAAAAGGAAAAGGGGGGGAAGCGCTCTGGAGTAAAAGTCACTTCAGGGGCTCAGAGGAACTTGGCACGTCTGCGTGCTCTTGACTGCTTTTATTTTGGGGGTGGGTAGCTCGGTGCATCTTACCATCTGCCTTTCTGACTTAAGAGGAAATGCAAGGAGGAATTCTATCGGGTTGCCTTGACACTTGCATGGTGCTCGTGTTGGTGGTGCCTGTAATGAGGCACAGCCCCCCTCTCAAGTGAGAGCTGTCACTTTAAGCCCCCCCCCCCCGCCCTGCATGGTTAAGCTGTACTCTTTGTGTTACATTGCATAACTAACTTCCCCAGCTTCCTTGCAGTGCTTGAGGTTGTCGCATGAAGCTGGTTGGATTAAAAGCAAATGCTTCCGTATCTTTGCTTTGTGTTGTGCGGTTAATGGGAACATCCCCCTAGATGAGTTCAGCTTTAGGGTCTTAGTGACATACTGAGCATGTTCCAGTTTTCCTTGAAGGGGCCCTAACTCTTACTCTCAGGGTTGTGGTTTTGAGCCCTACAGTGGGCAAAAGGTTCCTGCATTGCAGGGGGTTGGACTAAATGACCCTCTGGGTCCCTTCCAACTCAGTGATTCTGTCTCAGCAGTTGATGGTGCCTTTTTTGTGTTGCTTCATGACGCCCTCCAGTCGTCATTAAAGGTTGCTGCTGCATATCACAGTTGTGCTTGACTTAAGTTATGGGTTGTCTTCCGGCAACAGCATCAGTTCATTGGGGCTTAGAGTTCGCCTTCAAGGTAGCCGGTGTGATTTAGGTCACATGATTTCATTGAAAGCAATTTTTTTTGGTGATTGGGTAGGAATTTGTTGTATAGAGATTTCTGATGTTCAGACATTACAGAAACAATCTCCTGTTCCAAACTCCGAATGTGTCTGCAGTCTTATGCTATAATATGAGACGTGAAAGTATGCCACCTCTATTAATTATGGAATTTACTTCTACAAAGTGTCTTTAAGATTAGTGCACTGATCGCTTGGTTGAAAATATCAGAAAGGTCCTTCAATAAAGTCACTTTCTGATAGGCTTTAGTATCACAATATGCAACTAATATGTTGCTCCCTTCCTCTCCAAAGAAAGCAGGAATTGTTTCTTACAAATTTCAAATTATTTAAGGTTTTAAAGTCGGGGTGTCAAGATGAAAGTAGGCTTGGACTATTTGATTCAGCTTGTCTGTGTTTTATAGATTCTTTTTATTCTGGTCCTTGATTCAGGGTATGCTTTTTTACTGTTGAGTATAAATTGCTGCTAACATTCTGAACTGAAAAGTAGTTCCTTCTAGCTTTAGATTGTTACAAATTCAAATTGCTTGTAAGTAAAGGCAAGATAAATGTATTCCTCAGGATCTAGTTCTCTGCTTGAATAAGTATCAAGTATTGCACTGAACAGTTCATTATTATGATGTTAACATTCATTAATCTATTTCTGACACAAAGTTAACATCAAAAATCTTGTGGAATATGTTATTCTGTCAGTACATTGAAAAGTCGTAAAAAGAGGAGTTACAATTTTGTAGTACCTTGGTAATTGAGAACTATTGTTTTGTGCAAACAGAATTTAACTCCTTTCCCACCCTGCTCTTCACACCTTGGGCCTCTTCTGGCTGGATCTTAGTTGCTGCTTTTATCACTGTAAAAATAACTTACATATTATTGGGCACTTTGTCATACATAATTTAATATTTTATGTAACACTTTGATTGTGCAGATGCTATGCTGAGACCATTACTAGAGACATAGGTATCATTTTCTTAAGCAGCAGTGCAGCATATTTGGAGAAAATTTGATTTGATGGGAGGCTTTGAAATTTACTTTGAAACCTAAGGAGAAATTCTATCCGGTGAAAAATAATGCATGGCAGATACACACTTAAGAGGGGGAGGATGGACACCAGCAGGAATATTGGGGGGTGGGAGTCATTGCCATGCTTTTATATGATGAACAGCATGCATTCATATGCAAGGATTTAATTGGGGTGATACCACATTTTTCTAATCAGTGTTTGTTTGAATACTGTACCCTCTGTAATCTTGTGGAAACAACAGTGAAGACCTTGGACAGGTTGCAGAAACAAGAGGGACATTTGGAAGCTTAGAAAACTGCTTTGCAATGTGAAGTTCCTAGGGCAAAATATTCCTAGGGCAACCGTTCAACTGTACCCTATAAAGCAAGGGTGGGCTGAAAGTAGATCAAGATCTACTGGTAGATCTTAGACTGATTGTCAGGGTTTTGTACTTTCAGTTGTTAAACAGTACCAGCAAAAATTAGTTTCTCTGCTAAATTAAGACTGCTGAAATAAATAAAAGTAACCAGGAATGTATTTTTGCAGGAAAGGGTTAAAAGATCAGTTTTGTTTTGGACCAAAAAACAATTCCTAGGTTTAGAATGTGCTCAGAAGCATGCCCACTTTTTAAAAACAACAACAACAACCCTATATCTCTCTTGCACCTAGCTCTCTTGAGTACATCTTGTGGTGCTAATAGAGAACAAAGGAAACCCAACAAACCTGAAGTCTATCCACCCCTGCGCTAAAGTATTTGAAGACATGGTATATTTGAGGATGGACTCTTCTGTGTTCCTTTTCTAGTGACCCACCAGTCATTCATCAGCAAAGAAACAGTTTCCTTGGTGGAAGGGGATTTGGAAGCAAAGAAATAATATGAGAGTGCAAGTATTACAGTACTTCTCCTTGCGTGTATCTGTCATCATGCAAGTTGACTACCTGCCCCAAATAAAAGTACAACTTTTTGTACAGGCAGAGGGGGTGACAGCACACACAGGTGAAGGGCACTGGACTCTGTCAACTGTGCTTGGCGAGTTAACCAGATTTCTAAATGTCCCAAGTGACAGAAGTTTTATACTGGTAAGCTTATAAGAGACTGCTTAGAACAAAAAATTATAGCTGTAAACTTGTGATGTGTTGCTTGTAAAAGTTGCCTCTCTGATCAGAATACTGTACTAAATTGGTTTACTCCCCCCCCAAATAAATCTTGACTTGGTTCACTTTTTTTTTAAAAAAAAGGCATTGGTTTCTTCTTATTTATTTAACTAATTTATAGGCCACTTGATCCTTTACACGTCTATATGAAACTCATACAAAAATGTCTCGTAGTTTGCCAAGTTTGTAGAGTAGGTAGTGCTTTGTGGCCTTTTAAGTATTGACCTACGGTACATTTGTAAAAAGTCTTACATGGCAAATATGAATTTCCTTTGTGTGAAGAGGTAAGAAGGCTTCTATAATCTGGATCAGTAGTTCTGTGATTTCTCAGGCTGTTGATACATCACAGATTACTTATACTGTCATGTGGAGGCAAGCAGGTAGGCTTGTAATTCTTGTGGGGTTGTTTGCAAGCCTTTATCAGGGCATATAATGGTTTGTGTCCAGTGTATCTAAGAAATGTCCTCCTTCCTTATGTTCTGTCTTGCACACCAAGATTTATCAAGAGTATTTTACTGACTGAATTAATTTTGTGCCGTGGAATCAGGGTTTTTATAAAGAGTTTCATTGCTTGACTCATAACTAGGAATCTCTTCTTCCTAGACATTTATTGGAGCCTAAACTGAGGATTTTTCAGAAATACTAAGTAAGTCTTCATCATTATTGTGTCTGCTGTTTGATAGTTGAGGTTAGGTAGCACAGAGCTTATTTGCATGTATTTTCTTTCTGTTATAAAACCCCATTACAAGTTAAATTAACTGAGAATTAAGTTTGGCTACCCACTGAGATTTGTAGTTGGTCATGCTAAAAATGTGAATAAACAAATAAGCACCTCTGTTTTTTATTTGAAGGGAATTGTTAGGAAATTGGCTGTACTACAAGTGTTGCTTACTTGGTATCTTACTGCGTTAGGCACCATACAGAAATTGAATATATTCCTGAATATAATAATAAAAAAAGAAATGAATGAAATAAGATGATGTGCTAAAGAGAGTGGATTTGATAGCAGCAGTAGTTGCGGGATCCACAGTATAACCCTACTACCAAACTTATTACCATTTCTGTCTTCAAATGTAGATAATTTTTATCATTGAAAAATATGATAGTAGTACCTGTTTGCTTCTGCATTTGGAACAAAACCTTGTGAACAAAAATATATTTACACAATCCTTTGAAATTCTGACCTTAAATAATCTTCCCAGTAGCATACCGCAAGTCATGAGCCATTGCTTTTAGAGTTAATTTGGTACAGTATAGGCTTCCCTCCCCACTTCCTATTAAACAGTACAGAATGGGGAGTAATTAGCAAAAGCGGGGGAATAGGTTTGTGGCTGATCTAGTGAGGCAATAACTGAACTATTGTCAAATGAAGTAGGTTCAGTTCCCCACTGAAGCTGGCTAACTTTTATATGCATCTTATAGGTTATCATCAGTGTTAGAAACTGAGATATGAAAGCTAGGAGCTAAATGGCACCTTAAACCTAGGTTATGGGTGCAACAATGGAATGTCTAGGCACACTACTTTTACAACAAGAATACAAAGCTGAAACTGAATGAACAGCTAAAATCTTAATATTCATTTTTCACATGCTCTAGTCCTCATCTGATGGCTGCAAAACGGAAGTCATGCTTCCCCTGTCCACCCCCCTAATATTCTTAAGAGAGTCTCTTCTCCAGTCTTCAGAGAGTGACTGGAAGTGGGGAGGCAGAAAAAGGTCCTCCTTTCCTTCTACTTGCAGTTTTAATCTGAAATCCTAGGTGCAGTACTGCATCCAAAGCTTAGAAACTGCTCATGCTAATGAAATTCCTTGTCGCAAAATGCGCCTAGAACAATGGGAGTTTCGAACACTGGCTACCATATTCTTAAATGCTGTAAAAACTAGGAAGTGTTATAAGAAAAGCTTTCCTGAGGAAATAGAGAACAGAACAGACTGTTAGATTACCTGATTAAAGAGAGGAGTATGAATAGAGCAGGCATTTCTGCCTTTCATTGGCATCTGAGAAGCAAGGTGGCAACTGTTGGAACAAAGTTTTTGAAAAGTGATATACATTCTTGTGTATTGTTGCACATCATCTTGGGCATTTAAAAGTGGATTGGTAATTCATAAACACAATTTACATCATCTTGCCTGTTCTGCTGCTTCTAGTTATTGTTGTCATTGGTGGTTTAGATTGGCAGGTGTTGTCATTATGAACTACGGTATTATTTCTTTTGTATTCTTCTTTGGGTTGGTAATCTTAGTTGGTGACTGGAGACTACCGGTAGGTTTTGTAACTTGCTATGGAAAGCTCTTCAGCATTTGACTTAAATACCTTCTGGAATGCTCAGGCAGGTTACACCACATAAAACCGGCAGGAAACATGCTCTCTCTAATTTACTGATCAGAATTTGTACTAATAAATGTATTCCCCATTGTGAAGCAATCCTTAAAAAAATTACTCTTCTGTATTGCCTTGTGCCATGTTGAAGTAGTGATCACTCTAAGACACTGGGGCAAGAAGTATGCTTATACTGGTATAAAGTGCACAAGCTATTTAGAACTTTTTGATTTTAAACCATCACTTTAAAATGTGTCTGGTGTGTGTCTTTGAGTAATCATTTCTGTAAGCCTAAGAATACTAATGCATCACAAAATGATGCCTAAAATCAGCTAGCATAAGGAACAATCTTATCCCCATGGAGAAGGAATTCCATACCTTTAGTGCTACAACAGTTAAGCCCTGCTCTTCATAACTACACTGCAGAAGATAGCTGTAAATAGAACTATTGGGTAGGGTCTCTTCCAGATCTTAAGCCATTGGTTGGTAGGTACTAGGGGAGCTGTATAGAATTTTATAGACAAATGTTAGCACATTAACTGCAACATAGCAACATAGCAAATGCAACCTTAGCAAATAGGCAGACAGTTCAGGTAGCAAATAGTTCAGGTAGCAAATAGGCAGTCAGCAGCCACTTCTGCACCACCTGCAGCTTCTGGACAGACTTCAAGGAAAGTCTCACAAAGAGCACATTGCAGTAGCTTAATTAAGAGGTTACCAGAGCATGTATTAACATAGTTGAGCTATCAAAGTCCAGGAACAACTGTAGCTGGTGAACAAGTCAGAGCTGGACATATACAGTCCTTGCCATCTGGGCTTCAAGGACATATGCAGTCCTTGATGCTATCTGGGCTTCAAGTGATAGCAGTGTTTTGCCAAGAGCTATTTACCTGCTGCTTCAGGGTGAGTACAACTCAGTCCAAAAGGGCACTCTACCCAACTCCAGACCTGGGAACTGTTCACCAGCAGACATTACCTCTGTCTTATCAGGATTCAGCTTCAGTTTATTGGCCCTCATCCAGCACATTGTTGTTTCCACACACCAATCCAGCACATGAATGATGTCTCCTGATTTAGATTGAATGGACAAACGTCTTGGGTGTCTTGGGATGTGGGTGGCACTGTGGTCTAAACCACTGAGGCTCTTGGAATTGCTGATCAGAAGGTTGGCAGTTTGAATCCCTGTGATGGGGTGAGCTCCCATTGCTCTGTCCCAGCTCCTGCCAACCCAGCAGTTCGAAAGCACGCTAGTGCAAGTAGATAAATAGGTACCGCTGCAGTGGGAAGGTAAAAAGCATTTTAATGCGCTTTGGTTTCCGTCACAGTGTTTGGTTGCACCAGAAGCTCTGGCCTGCTGGCCACATAACCTGGAAAGCTCTCTGTGGACAAACGCCTGTTCCCTCAGCCTGAAAGCGAGATGAGCGCCACAACCCCATAGTCACCTTTGACTGGACTTAACCATCCAGGGGTCCTTTACCTTTATCTTTTTACTGATGACATAGTACTTCAGATCCCAGGAAAACAAACTTTAAAAAGTATTGGGGACAAAATAGTACCCCATGGAACCCCACAGCACAAGTGCTGGGGAGCTGAGCCTGCAGTACTGATCCTGCAGATAAGAAGAGTAGAGCCCTGTAATGTGGTGCCTCCAGCTCCTAATCCGCAGAACTCATGTCAGTCAATATTATGGTTGGTTCTTTCAAAAGCTGGTGAGAAGTCAAGGAGAACTAGCATGGTCTCACTCTCCTGCTAAAAAGATCACCAATCGGGGTGACCGGGGCCATTTCCATACTGAACCTAGGCCTGAAGCCAGAATGAAATGGGTCTAGATAATCTGCTTCATCTAGACACACCTGGGACTGACTAGTCACTACCTTCTCAATCATCTTGCTCCCATAAGGGACATTTTTGACTGTGTGGTAGTTACCTATTATCACCATATCCATGTAGGACCTCCTGAGAAGGAGTGTCGCCATCTCCAGAGCAATTGGCTGCACCCTCTTAATCATAGAGAATCAAACACTCCTTGTACCCACTGTCAAGTTGTTCCTGGGTGGCTTTTATTTGCCATAATGGGCTTAATTTTTTCAAATTGCTACTGTGTTCATGCCTTAAGAGGCCTTGGAGTGGCTAACAAGTTTTTTAAAAAAATACTATTCTGAAAGTGCTAGGAAAATATTTACAGTGGTGCCTCGCAAGACGAAAGTAATTCGTTCTGCGAGTCACTTCGTCTTGCAATATTTCCGTCTTGCGAAGTGCGTTTTGCCGCGGCAAAAGAACAACAACAAAAAAAAACCGCCGGAAAACTTTGTCTTGCAAAGCGCAGCCATAGAAAACTTTGCCTTGCGAAGCGCAGCCATAGAAAACTTTGCCTTGCAAAGCGCAGCCATAGAAAACTTTGTCTTGCAAAGCGCAGCCATAGAAAACTTCGGCTTGCGAAGCGCCAAAAAACATCGCAAAACGCTTTCGGCTTGCGAGTTTTTCATTGTGCGAGGCATTCGTCTTGTGAGGTACCACTGTATAATCATTTCTGTAGTGAGATCTTGAACAATAAATTAAACAGGCTTACCGTAGGTTAAAATAATTTTTGGTTTTTAAAACCATCCTTTTATAAGGAGCTTGCTTTTCCTGATATTCTTTTTTTGGTGTCTAAGCTCCCCCATCTGGCAACACATTGCACTTTTCTTGGCTTTCTGCATCTGACAGTGGTTGGTAGCAAATGCTTTTCTATAACATTACATTGCTGCACCACCACAGGAAACCTGTTAGGTTTCCAAGCACTTTTAAGAGCTTAGTGTAATATTTGGATTCAGATGAGAGGACGAGCTGCTCCAATGATGGATTAGTCCTGCAGCAAGGTGAAGTGACCTGCTTCGGGTGGTATTGGGGAGGTTGCAGGTTGATGAAGTCAGGAGTTAGTGTCTGTCTGCCTGGTTCAGAATTTTTTGTTTAAAGTATTGGTCCTAGAATGGGGCCTGTGCCTGGATAGCTCAGTTGGTTAAAGCGTGGTACTGATACTGTAATGCCAAGGTTGCAGGTTTTATCCCTGTATGGGGCAGCTGTATATTACTGCATTGCAGGGGGTTGGACTAGATGACCCTCAGGATCCCTTCCAACTCTACGATTGTATGATTCCTTAATTTCCAGTTCATTTCAGCCAGCAACATGTGTTAAGACATCCCTGGACAGCTGGCAGTTTGTTTTTAGACAAGAATCCCCTTCCTGTCTGTCTGAGTTGACATTACCCCCTCATTCAGATAGAGACATGTCCTGTCCTGTTCCAGCTGTACTTAGTGACTGCATGTTGCTGTGCAATTCCTGGGTTTCCAGTCAGCTGGGTACAGCAACAAGGTGTAGGAAGCAGGTGATTAACAGCTGATCAGAATGGTGTACTGCACCCAGGGAGGGAAGGGTAGGGTTGAGGACAAGTGCCACCCCAATTCTCTTCTCCATAGAAAATGGTGAATTTTGTGGAAACATTTCAGCTGCTGTGGATCCTTTTCTTTAGCTTAAAAAAAAAAACTTTGCAGCTACAAGTTGCTGCAAGTGGAGCTCCTCTCAGTAGCTGGCAGGTGGTGGCTGCTAGTTTCCTTCTTCAGAAAGTCCTGGATGCATTGTTGTTGTTGTTTAGTCATTTAGTCGTGTCCGACTCTTCGTGACCCCATGGACCAGAGCACGCCAGGCACTCCTGTCTTGTCTCTCCCCCACCCCCTGAAATTCCTAGAATGATACTGCATTCAGGAAAGTTGAGGGTAGTGTGTTGACAGGTGGTGGTGGTGGGGAAGCTAAAGAGAAGAGCTCTGATATTGCCACTGTTTTACACAATATTTTGAATGAATTTAGAATTACCGCACATGGCATGTCATTATTGGTCCATTTACCTTTATGTGTTGAAGGCTGTTACCTACAGCAAAAGTTGAATATGGGAAAATAAATAAGTAAAATTTTGTCATTTTAAACATTTCTGGCATTTAAAAATATTTATCTGGTTGAAAAACATGGATTAGAAATTCATGAAATTATTATTGGATATATTGGTTTGCTTGTACAAGTACTACCACTTGTTCAGACCAATTTTAATTATTTCACTCACACATTCATTTACTTTTTTGGGTCATGACTTGAGTGTAGATGATATTTGATTAACTCGGTGCTTTGTCTTGAAAAAAAATGTAATTGTTTCTGGTTAGAGCAGTGTGCACTCTCTGCCTTGGGCTAAATTGTAGCATGAATGAGGTGGCAAAGCTTTTGGAGTTCACTGGAACTCCTACTGCCACTTAAAAAAAATTGAAGTAGTTATTGGAGTGATTCACTGGGTGGTATGTCTAGGATTAAATTCCTTTTTTCATCTGCTGGATTTTGTTGCTGTTTTACCAAGATATGGGTGAGTGAATTGAATGGGGTTGCTCTCTCCCATTTCTGGTCTTCTGGGTGCTTGCTTCAGAATCAGTGTAGATTTGAGGTTTGGGGAGAAGCAATGGCTGTCTTCTGCAAGAATTCTGCCTCTCCAGTCTTCCTGTTGCTTTGAGTGCCAGCTTCGAGTGTTCGTATATTATGTTACATACTCGGGAAACATTAGGGTCCTGTTAGAGTATCATCCATCCCACTGCTCACCAGTCTCTTTAGCTGAGCTGGGAGTCATAGCCTCAGATTTGGGGTTGAGGACTGCTGGGATGATTGCCCTGGGAGACCTCAACACCCATGCTGAGTGCCTTGTCTGTGGTGGCTGAAAAATTCATGAGTGCCGTGACAGTCGTGGGGCTGTTGCAGCATGTTATCAACCTAACACATCCTGGACAGAAGGATGGTGGTCTGAAGGTAGATTTTATATTGACTCCCTTGTTATGGCTGGACCACATTCTGTGGAGCTTGTTGCTTTATTCCTTCCATGGTTGGAGGAACCTATTAGAATAGTCAATCCTGGAGACTCTGAGGGATTTTTAAAAGGGATTTTCAGCTAGTGTGGCTGTTATTTTTGTCAGAGTCCTGATTACTTTCTGGAATATAGATGGAGTACCTGGGCAGTTAGCATAATCGCTCCCAAGTGCCCTTTTGCAAGGAGCAGAGCCCATTAAGCTCCTTAGTAAACACCTAAGCTGAGGGCAGGGAAGCAGTTTGGGAGACAGCAAGAATGCAGATGGAGAAGGACTAATAAGTTGAATCAAACAAAAACAAGAGCACATTATCTGTCTATCTGCCTATTCTGTGTCATGATGGAAGGGAAGAAGCAGTTTTTGTCCACCACTAGTGAAGCCCTTCCAAGTATTTTGGGGCCCTTTGCAACCTGGACATCCCTTGGAGGCACATTGCATCATGTTTGCTAGGCACTTTGAGGACAAAATTACATTCATTGCATCATTGATGCCAATATTATTGCAGATCAATCAACTCAGTTATCTAGGCCAACTAGTTCAGTTTTATTGGGTGACTTTCAATTTGGTAAGGCATACAGATGTGAATGTGGTCCAGGGTATAGTGGGCAAAATACAACTGTGGTTAAGACAGTGAGATTGGAGCTAGGTTCTTCCAGCCACCTCTGCCAGTGGTAAAATAATGTAAACAACAAAGTTGCTGCAGCTGTTAAAGGTAAAAAAAAAACACCTTTCACATAGGCAGTTACTTTGCTGTATCTCTTAAAACCTGGGGGAATGCTTCTCCATTTCACCACTACTGAATGGGACTTCAAAATTTGGGGGGCATTTCGGCTCAAGCGTACGCTGCATATTACTAAAACCTCAAGTAATACATCTTTTTGAGACAGGGAAGCATGTATAATACTTTATATTTTGAATTTTTAATTATCGTTTGTTGAAACAAAAAGACAATTGCTAATCTTTCCTTTCCTTTTTGCAGTAATTTAAAAACTATTCTGCATTTGATTAACCTTTTCCCATTTTGCCATGCCTGCTGCATAGTATTTAAGTTTTGTAGAAGATCACAGGTGCGCAATCAATTCCATTGCGGCACTTTAGACATTACCACCACATGTTGTGAACTCTTTGGCAAATTTCTAAATGCTAGGCAGAGGAATAAGTGACTTCTCTTAAAGGACAAGTGAATGCCTTTGAATATGTAGCATTAGAAATAAATTGGAGCATGGGAGGAAAAATAAACACACCATCGTAAATAAAGGTGAAAAGCACACTACTATTGCATTGATGTTCTCCAGCAAAACAGCAGCCATTTACGTAAATGGAGCCTTGGACTTTTCAACTTGTTTGTAGTAAGAGTAAAAGTTTGCTGGGGCATGGCGGTTGTTGTCCTTTTGTCTTTACATAGTGCTGTGATGTGACATTTTGCCTGTCCATGAACTTCAAAAATGACTGAGGTGACATGGTCATAGAAAGGTTAGTGCAGTTTAATAGAAATGGTAGTGGATCTTATGATAGACATGGGCATGTAGTCCAATTTTTTTTATTTTTTGTTTGTTTAAATGAGACAGAGAGCTTTCTCTCTCAGTATGTGTAGTATTTGATTAATATCACACAACAGTGAACTCTTGACTTTCACTTGAAACCACAAAGAAATGATGAAAAGACATATTTACAAGTCATGCACAAAAATGCCTTTTGAAATAAACGCCTTACTGTTGATCATCACTCTCTTGCTTTCTCATATTAACAATGTTCAAACTGCCATATTCATTCTATGGTTATTTGATTTACACATGGAAAATAAGGGGTGGAAATTTAAAATGCAAAAATGAATTTTAAATTCTTGGCATCCTTCTGTCTCAAGAGGCAATGGAGTGTGCCTTCAGGGGTGAAGTCAAATTGCTATGTTAATAGCACTGAAGTGACCTCCACAGGGTGCAAGCCTGGGCAGTGGGGCTATGTATGGAGGTCCTGGCCACACTAATGTGGTCCAAAGCAAAGCAGATCAATACGTTTGGCACCAACTTGGCTCTGTAGTTGCCAAAAATAGGGCTACAAGATGCCATCCAGCCATCTAGGGTTTACAAATATCATCCTCCTCCTCCTCCTCCTTTTTCTTTTCCCAACGATATCCTGCAAGGCAGCGGAAGTTTAGGATCAGAGTTTTCCATCTCCTAGATGGGCTAGCTTCCCAGTCTGGCAAGCCCCATCTGCCCCTCACTTCCCTCTACAGCACGTTCAAAAATACCTTCTTGACCATTGGACCCACTGTTCAGTCTTGTCTGCTCAGTTCACCAGAGCCTGTCTTTACATGCAGGGAAAGATCCTATCTGAGGGTTTGAGACCCATTGGTTACCCTCACCTCGCTTAGCTGGTCAGTTGGAGCCGTTTCCTGGGGTGTAGCTACTCTCACATACTGAGAACTTCTAGGAGCCACAGGTGAGAGCTGAGTGCAGAGTGGGGACCAAACTACCCACTCCTCCCCTTACGCCCCATACACCCCTGATTTTAAGTATCAGTTAAGTAAAGCAGGTGGATGAACACAATGTTATTTGATTAGATATGCCTTGCTATCATTTCCCCAAGGCGTTTAAGTGGGTCGAATAATCCCCTTTCCCCTTTTATCCTACATCATTTCTATGAGGTATTGAGGAATAATTTGCTCAAGGCCACCAGTGAACTTCATGGCTGAGCAGAGATTTGAATCCATATATTCCTACATTAAAAACATTAAAAATTGCCCACTATACTGCAGTGTTTACACAGAAAAGAGTAATCTTATGATAAAGTCAGCTAGCCTGGAATATTGAAAATAAGAATGCAGCTTAGAGAAAGATTTCTGAAATACTTTGTCTTGATTTATTTTGTTTCTTCAAGGTTGTCCAGATTTTCTATTTAAGCTTCCTTTCTTCTTTTTTAAAAAACTGTTTATGAAAATTAATTTCAACTGATTAGTTGCATTGTATCAACAATTTCCAGAAGATTTCCTAATAACCAGTCTAGATGTTATATTCTTCTAGTCCTGGAATTCTTCTTGTAAATTTTATCTCGGATATACATGTTCGACCCACAGAACTGAACATAACTGTCTATGTAAGCAACTGTTAAATAAACCTTTTGTTTTCTGGGGCTGAAATAGCAGGGGCAGAAGATCGGGTTAGCTTACACATATTGTTCAGGTCTGATTCATGTAGATAAAATGTAAAATATATGTATGGGTGGGATATGAAACTTCTCAAGAGGTCAACAAATTTTGGGAAGCTTCAAGCTGGGGAAGAAGGGATACTTCCTAACTGGAACTTAACAGGGGAATGGAAATATTCCTGCAATTTCCCTGAGATGCAGAAACAATGTCGGTTTTAAGTTTTTAAAATACTGTGAAAAATGGGGTCCAGGTTGTTCTTGCTTGCCCACTGAATGTCAAACATGATGTAAAACTTTGGTTATATGCACCTTGCCTGTAATAATATATTTTGTCATTGGTATGTATTTGCAAATGCCTGTCTTACACCACATGCGATGCTATACGTGCACGAGGCATTTACATGATATCTGAACTCATTACCACACTAATAATAATAATAATAATAATAATAATAATAATAATAATAATAATGTATTATTTATACCCCGCCCATCTGGCTGGGTTTCCCCAGCCACTCTGGGTGGCTTCCAACAGAAAAATAAAATAAAATAATCTATTAAACATTAAAAGCCTCCCTAAACAGGGCTCCCTTCAGATGTCTTCTAAAAATCTGGTAGCTGTTTTTCTCTTTGGCATCTGATGGGAGGGTGTTCCACAGGGCGGGCGCCACTACCAAGAAGGTCCTCTGCCTGGTTCCCTGCAACTTGGCTTCTCGCAACGAGGGAACCGCCAGAAGGCCCTTGGTACTGGACCTCAGTGTCCAGGCAAAACAATGAGGGTGGAGACGCTCCTTCAGTTATACTGGACCAAGGCGATTTAGGGCTTTAAAGGTCAGCACCAACACTTTGAATTGTGCTCGGAAACGTACTGGGAGCCAATATGCTCTCTATATGAAATGTGACATGGTAATGAGCATAATACAGTTACCATTTAAGTATGGTTGTTTGAATCAGTCCTATGTATCAGTCCTATGTATCATTGCAGTGCTCTGTTTGAAGTGACTTGCGGTGGAATATGCAAACAGTATCAATCAATAATTTTTGGAATCTTTTTACTGAGAATCTTTCCACTGTAGTCATTATTTTGCTGTCTAGGTTTTGCAGCTTTCCATTCAAAGGGTGTAATTTCCTGGTGTTGGCTTTTAATATCCAAAAAAACAAAGGCACTGGTGTTCATCAAAATACAAAATACATCCACTTATTTTTCATAATGCAGCTAAAGGAGGAGGAGGCAAGGGCAGAGGGTGAAGAAAGAGCTGTGAGTGGAGAGGGCCCCTTTCTCCATCCTTTGGACCCCCTGGGAATCTCAGCAAACCTTCTGCACCTAGAACTGGGTGCAGCTGAATGGGACACAGTTGTGGGCAGTCTGTGGAAGTGTCATCCACCTTGGGCCTGCTTGTAAAAAGCAAGTCTAGAGTGAGAGACTAGGGTGAGGTCTGCTGTTTCCAGGAACTCTTCTCATTGTGAAACTTTTGTGGGTGAGCTGAAAGTTTGTTTAGAGTAGACCCTGGGTAAAAACTGGGAGGATGGGTGTATCAGAAGGAAAATGAATTGATACTGATTTTTATATATTGGCAACTTTTTATTAATGTAACTTTTTAAATATGTAACTGTTTTCTTATAATGTTTTCTTAAATTGTCTGTTGTTTATTCTTTTTTGTACACTGTTTAGAGATGAGAGAGATACTTTCCAGATTACTTGTGTATTCCAGATTACTTGTGTATTTTCAGTGTGAACTGAAAATGTTTTTTGAATAGGTCATCTGTTTGTCACAATGAGTAGGTGAGGTAGTCAAAATATTTGGACCGATTTTTAACTCAGTCAGTCAGAACTGTTTACAAGAAATTATCAAAAATACAAACGTTATAGAAGTACGTTTTAACATAGGTGGTCTCTAGCACACCGGACTGCAAGTTGTAGAAGTAAGGTCTGTCAATATGTTGAGCTGGTGTGTTTCTCTGTGTTGTATGCATATATAGATTATTTCACCACAGATCATTTTTGGAGTTTCGTGGTGTTTAAGTACATAGGAATCTAGTAACAGATTAATTGGTAGGATACATCTTATTTATATAAAGATAATGGAATTTACATTTTATTTTCTCAATGATAAATCAGTTACTTGGTTAAGAAAATGTGAGGAAATTGATCAGTTCATTATGTATGAAATGGAGGAGTCATTAAAATCGCTAATTTAATAGAGTTCTAGTTTTAATTCATGTAGTTGATTAGAACTGCATTATTTGTCTAGGTTGTCAAAAATCTGAATTATGAACTGATTTATTAGAATTAACAATGTCTATATAAAGCTCAGAGACAAATAGGTGATTGAAATATGACCCAAAAGGCAGAAATTGCAGTCTAAGAGGATCATCAAGGAAAAACTTTCAACAGAGTATAATTTTATTAGTATTAAATTAAAAGCTTCCAGGGCCAGAGCCGCTTAGGAGATGTTGAAGAAAGAGAAAAGGTGTGGAAGAATAGTTATGTGTAAGAGAAAGGAGGCAGCAAATGAAATTGGATGAAAGGGAGAGAATTAGAAAATAAAACTTTCCATCTGAGTAAATTTAGGACTAGGAAATAAACTATTAAAAGCTGAACACAGTCTTCAGCCTCAAAGGTAGACTGCTTGAGTGAAAGGAGAGAGAAAGCTGATTGAAGAATGAAGACTATGCTACTATAGAAGATGAATGAAAGGAAAAGAGAATACATTTTGAGACAGGATATATCTTAAAATGAACAAGAATCCCAGACGAAGACCACCACCTTTTATAGGATACTTAAAACTTGGATTCTAAAACTATAGTTGTAGAATGCACTTAATATTTAATATTTAAATGTTGGGTTTCAGTTTGATTACTGAAATACTGAAATAAATACTTAATATTTAAATGTTGGGTTTCAGTTTAAGTAAAAATAAGTCATAAGGTACTACAGCTTTCTTAACTATGAACCTTTATGAGAAAGAAATCATCATATCTATCCAGATCTACACCAGAACTCTTTCTGAACACTTGCTCTCTGAAAATTCAGTGAGATTGAGAATTAAATGTTCGAGGCATAGGATTGTATTAAGTCTTATGTAGAATAGACAGATTGAAATTAATAAACCGAAGTCATGTCCATTAACTTCAGTGGGTCTGCTCTGAGTAGGACTAGTGTTTAATATCCCCCATAATCTCTTTTTTTTTGGTCAGTTACAGGCTTTTCTTAAGAAAGAATGGATTATAGCTGACATAGAGGAATTAGTTCATGGATATGAAGACTGACAGAGCCCAGGCTGCAGCAGCAGTCAGTGAATAAGGACGAATAAACACCCTAATAATAGAGGCTATAATTGGCTGCATTCAGACAATCAAATCTTATATTTGAAGCCAAGATATAAACAGGTTGCAACACCACACACCTGTTTACCATCTTCCTTCACTCAAGCTAGCAAATAAGCCAGGAACCTCTGTTAGCCAAAGTTGGTTAACTTGGTTCATAGTTACAATAGTTATAAACAGTGTTCAAAAGGTGACAGGTGCATTTTGCACCTGGCTTTCAGACACTTGCGACCAAGTGAAGATGCCCGGGTGCCAGGATGGCACCTGAAGTCTCCACCATTTGGAGGTGCATGCCTGGGGATTCTTGAATCTTAACTATTTCCACACACTAGCAACACATCCTGTAGAATCCTGTTATGTTTTATCTGTACAATCAGAATGAATTTCAGAAACCCAAAATTTGTATTGTAAAATACGATGTTTCGGCCATCTGATCAAAAAATGGCAACTAAGCAATCTGTTTTGGTGACTGTAACCCTGTTTTAAGGAGCAATTTTGCACCTAGCTTATATACCCTTAGTTTCTAATGCTGGTTATAAATAAAAAGAGCCAGGGCCTCCATGTTTACCAGCCATTAACCACATTTTCCTGGTTTGGACGTAGTGGAAAGCTTTCTGACTTACTTGCCTGCTCATGCGAAGGAAGGAGTGGCAGTTCCACACATTTGAATTTGTGGGGAATAGGATGCTTGCTTACGGAGTGAAACAAATATTCTCCTTTTTGTTTCTCACACTCTTTACTTTTCTGATATGGATTTGTTAATGCAAAGGAATTTCTGTAAATCATATTTATTCTGTGTATTGAAAATAGGTTTTCCCAATAATTTTGCGGATAAATTTGGAGTTGGGGGTTTGTTTGTTCTGTTGCCATAGTGTGATAATAGTCATGCATCTGGAGGTGGTTCTACACACAGGGGGGAAACCCCCACTATAAATAAGTCAGAAATTAAATTGTTATAACAAACAAAAAACAAAACAAAAAAACCTATGTAAAAATACTATAGAAAGGTTTTGTGCTCTTTGGTGCCATCTAGTGTTGCAGGTTTATAATGCATTCAAATAACTGTTTTTTGACTAATGTAGCTGAGTTTTAGGTTTTCTTTTACTGCAGTTACTGTTTTTTGAACTGCTAACTGATGTTAACAGGCATAAAAATTTTAATTCTTTTATTCATCAAAAAGCACAATGTAAAAATAAATAAATAACTGAATTTTCATATGTCTTTAAAAAAACTTATGGTGCATAGCACATCCATGCTAGAATGAATGGTTTAACTGGAAAAAAATGAGAGCTGCCATTTTTAATAGGGCTTTAAAGTTTGGAGAGATCCAGGAAAGGGTAGATAAGAACTGCATATTTTAAACACTTCTTTAGCAGGATTGTGCTGCTCTGTTAGGCTTGCAGATTGAGTTAACACTTCATATACTGTACTCTGTTAGCTGGACAGAATGAAACTGCAATCCTGTACTTACATACCTTGGAGTAAGATATACTCAACACAGTGGGCCATACCTCTGAGTAAGAAATGCTACAAATGACTGTTTGTTTGTTTTTTTTGCTTACAGGAAATTTGGTGAGCGACCTCAACCTAAACGGCTCACCAGGTAAGACATAATTATTTGTGTTTGTGAGAGCCTAGTTTATGCAATTAGTTCCTTAGTTCCTTCAGACTTTGGGCAGGCTATTGCATGGTTCACTGTTAATTAATAGGTTTTTAAAAACTTTGTATGAAGATCTAGTTGTCATAAAAAAGGGTTGTAGCTTAGCTTTTCCCCAATATGCTAAATTTGTTTCTGCATGTATGTTTCCTCCCTGGAGAAATTACATTTGACCATGTAACTCTATTCCTACCTGTCATTTGAAGTGATACACTATAATAACAGTTTTACTATCTGTTATCCTTTCTTGTCCCACCTTGAAAATACAAATTTTATGGCAATATATTGTAAAAAGGGGGACGCAGGTGGCGCTGAAGGTTAAACCACAGAGCCTAGGGCTTGCCAATCAGAAGGTCGGCGGTTCGAAACCCTGTGACGGGGTAAGCTCCCGCCAACCCAGCTCCTGCCAACCTAGCAGTTCGAAAGCACGTCAAAGTGCAAGTAGATAAATAGGTACCGCTACAGCGGGAAGGTAAACGGCGTTTCTGTGTGCTGCTCTGGTTGATTTTAAATATCAAAACATAAAGCCAACATGGTGCCCCCCTTAAGTTTTTGGACTCCTAACTCCCATCAGCCCGGCTAGCATAGCCACTGGTCAGGGCAACGCCTGGAGACTACCTTTGCCATACAGCTTGTTTTTTTATGAAGAGTAAAAAGGTAAAGGGACCCCTGACCATTAGGTCCAGTCGTGACCGACTCTGGGGTTGCGCGCTCATCTCGCATTATTGGCCGAGGGAGCCGGCGTATAGCTTCCAGGTCATGTGGCCAGCATGACAAGCCGCTTCTGGCAAACCAGAGCAGCACATGGAAACGCCGTTTACCTTCTCGCTGTAGCGGTTCCTATTTATCTACTTGCATTTTGACGTGCTTTCAAACTGCTGGGTTAGCAGGAGCTGGGACCAAGCAGCGGGAGCTCACCCCGTCACAGGGATTTGAACCGCCGACCTTCTAATCAGCAAGCCCTAGGCTCAGTGGTTTAACCACAGCGCCACCTGGGTCCCTATTTATGAAGAGTATTTCTGTTAATTTTATTGTGCCTTTTTAATTCTCAGGGAAGCAATGAGAAACTATTTAAAGGAGCGTGGCGATCAAACAGTCCTAATCCTTCACGCAAAGGTTGCACAGAAATCGTATGGAAATGAAAAGAGGTTAGTGTTGTGCTGTGTGCTCTGTTGTGCCATTTTGAAACATTATGGGAAATGTCATTCATAAAACAATCTTTTGCTGCCCTAGAAGAACTTCAGGCATCCACAGTATCTTTTCTCCAGATTTCGGTAGTGCCATTTCAAAAAGCTCTGTTATACAGTGTAAGCTTGGTTCCAGGTTGTTTAAAATTGTTATATGTGTACAGTGTAAGTTTGGGCCCTTGGTTCTTTGAAATCCTGAAATTTGCTTTGGGTGGAGCTCCACCTAGTGTACACATAAAGGCTGGCTTGGTGTTTAGACATTCTTCAACTGGCCAAATGAGGAATGTTAATGAAACCTATATTAGTTTTTTTTACAACAATGTTTTCAGTATACTGGAGTGAAAAATTGGGGTGGAGATAGAATCTTAACTTTTCTGCATTTTTTTCCAGTTTCCCCCTTGTTCCTATAGCTTTAAAAGTCAGCAATTAGGCTCAAAAATGGCTTGCACTGTGCTAACAAAACAGAATAAAAGCAGGTGTTTTTTGTGATTTTGGGGGTGATTTTTAAAAAAATTATTATTGGAGGTGTTACAACTCTATGCTGTGATCCCACCTCTCCCCACCCTCCATCCTTGCATCAATTAAACAGCTTGCATTATTCCCAATGGAAGCTGTTTTTTTAAAGCATAAATTTGCTGCACAGGGAGACAAGGAGAGGAGAGAAAGAGAGAGAAGGTGATAAAGTGAAAAGGGGAAGAGAGAGACTGGAATGGAATGAATGAATCATAGAATCATAAGAATTGGAAAGGACATCAAAGCTCATATTTTTCCTGCCAGTGCTAGAAAAGCACTACCACAGCATCCTGATAGGTGGTCATCCAGACTCTGCTTAAAATCCTCCAGTGAAAGAGAGTCCGCCACCTTCCAAGGTAATATGGTTTTGGTGGGAGTGGGGATGTTAGGGAGGAGTGATCCACTTTTGACATTGGTCTGCCCCCTATTGACCTGCTGCCCCTGACCGATTTTCCCCAAGAAAATGCAGTTCTGGGGATGGCAAAGATTCCTCACTCCTGTCTTACCTTTGTCTTTCTTCAATGGGAAATTTCAGAACATTTGATTTCTCTAATAGAAATCGGTCAGGCTTAGAAGTGTGCAATAAGCAGTAGTGCAGATACCTTTTATATTGTTATGGAGCCAAGGCTGTGTTGCTCTGTAATTCCACAGTTGCCTCCTATTGATTCTGAAAACAGAGTATCCAGGAATTTCAGTTTTCGTTTTTAAAATAGTGTGTTTCTTCATCCTAAAACTGTGGCGATTGCTCTTTGAAAAAGTATTATCATCATTATTTAAAGCGTTTAGATCTCTTAAGCCAAAAGTGTCCCCAGAGTGGCTTCTTTCCAGTCAGGCTTACAATAATAATATAAAAGACACACAAGGGAAAACGGACAGGGAGAAAGTGGTGATGGGGGGGGGGAATCAAACTCAGAACATTGATTATTGAATAGTTATTCTTATAACGATCAGCTGGCATAGTATATGGGTTGAAAAATGTGAGATATGTGATAAATCCTTGCAAAGTAGAAATTGAGTTTTAGTGTCCTGCATAGTTAGTTCCTTATGGCTAAGCAGGAGCAAAATAAAACTATGCTCAGTTAATAAATCTCTGCGAGCCATATCATTTATGTAGGCCACAGAACCCAGTTTCTCTCTCTCTCTCTCTTTTATTAAATTTTCTGTTTAACAATTTAAAATTCTCGTTTTACATCCTTAAGATATCAATGATTTCCCTTCTTCTCTTTCCATGGTTCATTTTACATAAAGGGATAACTTGGCAGCTATGGACACGGGTGGTGCTGTGGGTTAAACCACAGAGCCTAGGGCTTGCTGATCAGAAGGTCGGCGGTTCAAATCCCCGCGACGGGGTGAGCTCCTGCTGCTCGGTCCCAGTTCCTGCCAACCTAGCACTTCAAAAGCATGTCAAACTGCAAGTAGATAAATAGGTACTGCTACAGCAGGAAGGTAAACGGTGTTTCCGTGTGCTGCTCTGGTTCACCAGAAGCGGCTTTGTCATGCTGGCCACATGACCCGGAAGCTGTACGCCGGCTCCCTCGGCCAATAATGCGAGATGAGTGCCACAACCCCAGAGTCGGTCATGACTGGACCTAATGGTCAGGGGTCCCTTTACTATACCATTCAGTATTCCATTATTGCACCCATCAAAACTTATTTACACTGTTGAATTTATCTTAATGCTGCCAGTGTTTTCAGCTGAACACAATTATTATCCATATATTCAATAAACGTTTCCCGATCTTCTCTAAACATATGTTCTTCTTGTTCTCTTATTCTATATGTTAAGTCTGCAAGTTGTGCATATTCTGTTAACTTAAGTTGCCCTATTTCTTTGTTTGGGACCTCGTTCATTTTCCATTTTGGGGCTAACAAAACATGGACCGTAGTGACATACATAAATAACCTTTTTTAACACCTGGGAATTTCAGTCTGAATTATCCCCAGCAGAAAGGACTCTGTTGTTGTTGTTTTTTGGAAGGTACTTTTAATCATTTTTTTCAATTCATTATGGATCATTTTCCAATACTCTTTTACACTTTTACAAGTACGCCACAGAACCCAGTTTCTCTTGCTTCAGATTTTGTTTAGAATTGTATTTATTTTGTACAGAATGCACACAGCATTAACCAAATGCATTGAGCTCGACCCAACACTCTGTTTTTCATCTTCAGGTTCTTTTGCCCCCCTCCCTGTGTCTATCTTATGGGTAGTGGGTGGAAGAAAAAAAAAGAACAGATGGAACGGGATGGCTGCTCTGAACAAGAGTCTCAACCATGCGCCTTTATTGGGATCGGTAATAGTGACCAAGAAATGCAGCAGTTAAATCTGGAAGGAAAGGTAGGATGAGTACAAATCTGTATTTTATATGCTAGCTCACTGATGTATTGAAGGCCTTCTGAGTCATTTTTCAATATGTGTTTTATGGCAATAAACCAGCTTAAGAAGATAAAACAGAGAATGTAGAGCTCCTTGGGAGTAAGTCATTGATTGGGTCACTGTTTTCATTCTCAGGAAAATGAGTAGATACTGACTGTAAGAATTCATCCTATGTGTAAACTTGTAAGAATTGCCTGGAGTAGGGGGCACTAGCCTGTTTGAATCGGGGACACATTTCAGAATTTGAACGTCTATAGACCTGATCTGTTTAAAATTAAGATGCCACATATGAGCATTTCTAATGCTATTAGTGCAAACAAAAATGCCGCCAAGCATGCTGTACTTGGGTCCATAAAAACTGGATGACTCATAATTCAGTAGCCACACATGTGTGATGCTCGCTAAGGAAGTATACAGCTCCCTGAAGTGTTTGAAAAGCCTCGTATGCTTTTTGAAGCAGCATGCGTAGACCTTTTGAAGATAGTTCATAATAATGTTGGTATATTTTCAGCAACCTGGGATGTTGGGGAAATTGCTTACACCCCTAGATGTCAAGGGGAATTAATTGAAGTCTCTTGTAGTATCGTAGTCCTAGCTATGAAGGAGCATTTCACTGCCTCACCAACCAGAGAGAAGAAAAGGTTGAACAGAGTTCTGTGCCTATAGGTAGTTAGTTGCCTGTTTCTTAGGATTTGTTAATTCATTGCATTATAGGGAGATGCCTCAGTCCAGTATGAGTCTCGTCCATGCTTTCCTTTAATCATGGGTACCACAGCCCAGTTCTCTTACTGTTTCTGCCCTGTTACTGCCACCTATATGTACTATATGCTTCAAACAATCCCATAGAACATGATTGACCATTTCCTCCACTCCACAAACCTCGTGACATTTGGAGTCAGTCCTCCCAGTCTTGTACAAGCCACTCAGAAGAGCACAATGCCTGGTCAGAACTCTGAACAAATCAGTTGACAAATTGCCTTAGCATGTAATGATTTGAATTTGTCCTTCTGTTGCTACTTAAAACTTCTAATGATTTGATTCCTGTTCTTATCCACAGAACTATTGCACAGCTAAAACCTTGTACATATCTGACTCCGACAAGCGAAAGCACTTCATGTTATCAGTAAAAATGTTCTATGGCAATAGCGATGATATTGGTGTGTTCCTCAGTAAACGAATCAAAGTAATTTCCAAACCATCTAAAAAGAAACAGTCACTGAAGAATGCAGATTGTAAGTATTGGTTTTTGCAAGCTGCTTTGTACAGCACAATGCCACCTTTATTTGTATGTCATAATTGGTTCAAACGAGAAAACCCTTTAATCTTGCATTGGGTGTGTATGTAGGAACAGCAATGCTGCCGTAAGATAACTTGATCTAGCAATTTAGAAGGGCATGAACCTTTATAACAAATGCATCATAGAATAATCGAATTGTAGAGTTGAAAAGGACCCTGAGGACCCCCTGCAATGCAGGAATATGCAGCTGTCCCATATGAGGATCAAACTTGAAACCTTGGCACTATCAGTACCGTACTCTAACCAACTGAGCTATAAATAAGGTTAAGAAAATGGTTTAGACCACAGTGACACTCGTGTCCCAACTGAGCTGTACACATCAATGACACCCTTTAACTTTTGAAAAGATGATTTCTTCAACTTGCCACTACAGTATTCTAGAACATGCAGTGCATTGTTTGCTCGGCAGGACCCAATTCAGACTATAGGGAGGGTCAAATGTGAGAATGTTGCCCCACATAATATACTCCCTGTGTATACAAAACTACATGGATAAGTTGGTAAGCTAGCTTCCCCCCCCCAAAAAAAATACTCAAAGTACTTTATCTGTTTCCAAAAAATGGTTTACAGTCTTTGAAATTTTAGAATGGAATGAACTTTTTAAAAAGCAAATTAAGAGACTCAGCACTTTCAAAGGGTGATATCCAGTGCTGTGTGAGTGAATGACTGCTTACATAACAGGTTTTCTTTTTCTGTTATTCCCATACCCCCAGTATCCTTCCACACACCCAGCCTTTGAGCAGATCACCTTGCCCTCAAGCAGATTGGCGAGGGTGTGTGTGTGTGAGTGGGTGGGGAAATCCATTCAACCAATGGTGTCCATTCTACATGGTGTCCATTCTACTGGTGGATGCCTGGGTCCATCTGTTGGAATCCATCCTTCTCATGGGACAATGAGAATCCATCCTTCTCATGGGACAATGGAGTGCACTTCCCGGGAGTGAAGCCAAACTGCTGTAGCTGCAGAAGCCAGTTACTTGTAACTGCTGCCTCCTGTGTTGCTTTTGGTGCATTAGCAGCGCCAAAGTGACCTCTGGGGCACAAGCCTGGGCAATGCGTATGGAGATCCTGGGCTGCCCAGATGACAATACCCCCCTCTTTGGCACCAGCTTGCCTGCAGGAGTTGCCAGAAGGAGGCGTACAAAACGCCACCCAACTATCTTAGGGACTCCGTTCTGTATTTGTGTAGCGTTTACTCCTTAGCCTTTTCTTCTCCTGAAGATCCCCTGTAAGGCAGCATGTAATTTTACCTGTAGTGTTACATAATTACCGGGTGAAATAGTCCCTGTAGGAAACCCTCTTAAGAGGTGTAAGTGCCAAGTGGCACTTCATTTCAGCCAGGCAGATGGATAGGGTGTTGCTGTCTTATAGCTAATATTGCTGCCTTTCCTGCTACTCCTATAAAATGCAGATCTGGAGCTCGTAACGTTTGCAAATGATCAGATCTGTTATCCTACATCATAAATTGCAGCCCAAGTGGGTAGTGCAGGAGTGTCAGTCACTTCCCTTCTGCTTCCCACTAAATGTAGTAACTTCTAAGCTAGTGCTCAGATGTGTTAGAAGGGTGGCATGGTGCAGAATATTGGCCATGTTAACCTCTACTTTGGTTGGTTCCAGACACTCTGAGAAAACGGCTAGGCAAAGCTGCACACAAAGAAGCCACTTGATTTTACAATTTTAGTGTTTGGAGGAAGAGGGGAAACAGTGCCAAGATTTGGAATAAGGCCTACAGCGGATGGTTGAAAGGGATACCTGGCCTATTAATTTCAAACACAAATTAGAAGTAAATGCTTTGTTTTTGCCTCTTTGGAGAAAAACAGTTGGTTGCAATTGGCTTGTGAATTTGTTACTATGGCCACATTTAAGGAATTTTAAGTGTGTGTGTGTGTGTGTGTGTGTGTGTGTGTGTGTGTGTGTGTATAGATATATAGATATATATATATAGCATACATTCCAAATTTCTGAAGTAGGTTGCCATCAGGAATGCACTTTCTTACATTCTCTGGATTTTAGTTTTGCATCCAAAAACATTAAGTACTTTTGGAAGGAATATGTAGCAATAGATTATTAGAGTTGCTGCCTAGATTAATTTTGCATACATGGGCTTTTCAATCAAATCTTTAGAGCTTAACAGTCTGTTCTAAAGACTGACTTATTTAAATATCTGGCTTGTTGGTTTGTTTTTGCAGTGTGCATTGCATCGGGGACAAAAGTGGCACTATTCAATAGACTTCGGTCGCAAACAGTTAGCACGAGATACTTGCACGTGGAGGGAGGAAACTTCCATGCCAGCTCACAACAGTGGGGAGCATTTTACATTCACCTCTGTAAGTAAAGCTTGCGATTGGAAACCCATACTTGTCTGTGCTGTGTGATTGCTTTTGGAATCTATTGATCTCCTTGCATTCTAAAACCTTTTCTTTTCTTCTGCAGTGGATGATGATGAATCGGAAGGTGAAGAATTCACAGTTCGAGATGGCTACATTCATTATGGGCAGACAGTTAAACTTGTTTGTTCTGTCACTGGCATGGCACTCCCAAGACTGGTATATATATATTTAAATTTTAGATCTAGTATTATATTTATATCCCACCTTACTTCCAAAGAGAGGTACATGATTTTCCCTCTCTCCATTTCGTCCTCTCAACAAAGCTCCAAGAGGTAGTTTAGGCTAAGACAGTGGCTGGTCACCCAGGGAGCTTCATCCTGGTCTCGGATCCTGGGCCAACACACTAACCACTATGCCACACTGGATCTCTACTCCTTTGATAACTTTAAAACATATGTGTATACTTGTTACAGAATAGAGAACTGAGAATACAGTTTTTAACTGGTAATCAATCTTCAAAAGCTACCAGGCTGGTTATACATAGCTGTTGAAGGTTGTAAACTATTCTAGGTTTTTATATACATTTGGTTGTGTGCAGGGTATACCAGTGTAGAACAGTATAAGGCACTGTTTCAAAGTCCAAATCCATATTGTCGATTTACTACAATATGCTTAGTGCTTAAATTAAAGTGCCTCCTGTAGTTTGCTAGGTTTGATGAACTATAGAAGCTTCATATGAACACAGATGATGTGTTTAACTGGCTCCTGATACTTGATGAATCCCTCAAGCACTCTTTTGATACCAAATATATTCATATACAAGTTCACTGCCAAGAAACAAGTTGCATTTGAATTCCCAGTGTGTCTTATGTGTACTTTTTTATCTACAGATAATTCGAAAAGTGGACAAACAGACGGCATTGCTAGATGCAGACGATCCAGTGTCACAGCTCCATAAGTGTGCGTTCTACCTTAAAGATACCGAACGAATGTACTTGTGCCTTTCCCAGGAGCGAATTATCCAATTTCAAGTGAGTTATTTGACAAACGGGTAATATTACACGTCAACATAATCTCACACTGCAGCAGTGCCAATCCAAGGGAACAGAGTACACAAAGTTCCATCTGCTGGTCTGGAGCTGTTGAAAGGAGTGGGGTGGCAGGGCTCAGCAATTCCTGGATCAGGTTTGCTGCTAGCGGGAAAGATTGTATGTAGCACTGCCCACCTTTGTTGCAGATCAGACCTTTCCTTTGAGGTTTAGCTGAAGTTTCAGAAGCTTGCCTCATCTTGCGAAGTATTTTAGAACTAGCTGTAGAGCTGCAGATTGATGCATAGCATGGCAGATGTTAGGAGCTTAGTGTGTGATGGAGAGCTGCCTTGAAATGGATGTAGCTAACTGCTAGGCCCTTGGAAGGGGGCGGGGAGAGGCAAAGGGCTGGGGAAAACTTTGCAGAATGAAGCAAGGACTGAAGAGAAGATGGATTTCTTTGGTGGGATAACTGTGACTCTCCAAATATTGCTCTACGACAACAGCTACCACCCCTGACCACTGGGCCATACTGGTTGCAGTGGATGGAGTCCAATAATATCTAGATGGCCAGAGACTTGCTATCTGCAGCATCTGTATATCTGGCCTAATAGGGTCCAGCTCCAAGGGGTTTCTGGAAGTTCCCTCCCTGTGAGAAGTGAGGTTACAGGGAACCAGGCAGAGGGTCTTCTCGGTAGTGGTGCCCGCCCTGTGGAATACCCTCTCATCCAGGAAATAAACAAATATCTTCAGGACTTTTAGAAGACATCTGAAGGCAACTCTGTTTAGGGAAAATTTTTATGTTTGATGTTCTATTGTTTTTTTAATATTCTGTTGGGAGATGTCAGATGGGCAGGGTATAAAAAATAAATTATTATTATTGTAAATATGACATTCATTATACTGAACGTAGGCTTCAGTACAGTGCAATGCTAAGCAGCCTAATTTAAACAATTGGGAACTACAGCAGAGGGGGATTCCCTGAGGATCCTAGCTTGCAAATTCTGCAAGTGAGCACAACTACTATGTGAATGATGCTTTGCAATAGGGGGTGGGGGAAAGCCCCTCTCCCCAGACAAAGGTGGGTCGATGTTTTACAGTTGATTCATTCTCAGTTTTTGTTGTTGTTTTAACATGAAGCATTCTTGGCCACCTAATTACTTCTCTGTTTTTTTTAAAGGCCACTCCATGTCCAAAAGAACCAAATAAAGAGATGATTAATGATGGAGCTTCATGGACAATCATTAGCACAGATAAAGCAGAGTACACCTTTTATGAGGGAATGGGACCTGTCCACGCTCCAGTGACACCTGTGCCTGTTGTAGAAAGTCTCCAGGTGAGTGGACATCCCTGCGCTCATCTTGGGATTTAGTTCACATAGGTGCCACCTGACATTAGCATGCTTAGTTAAAGAGTTGGCCTTCTGCGACTGGTATAACACGAGTAGCTTGGAAAGTATAGCAAGAATAGTTGTGCCAGAGACTGCAGAAAAGAAAGGTGGTTAGCACAATTTGGCTGCCACCACTGGATATTGCCCAACTATTTTGCTTCTTTATTGCATTACTCTAACGAGTGTAATTGGTACTTCAGCTAACCTCCTCCTTAGTCTCAAAAACGTTGCCTTTTATTACACATAGCTGCATTTTGTGCATTTCTCGAGTGATTCGTGCACTTCTCACAAGTATCTGATAAGTTTACATCTTATTTTCCCACCCCACCCCCTAGTTGAATGGAGGAGGGGATGTAGCAATGTTGGAACTTACTGGACAGAACTTCACTCCAAATTTACGCGTCTGGTTTGGAGATGTGGAAGCAGAAACAATGTACAGGTGCGGTATAACACTTACAATATTTCTTTTCACACATCAAGTTCAGAATGTTGGGGTTTTTGTGGACTCTAAAGATAGGTCTGTGATCCATTTAGGTAAGTGTGAGAGTTAATTAACCACTTAGCCTTGAATAATATATCAATTTTAAATTAACTTGCATATTACCAAAACTTCAATATAGATGCCTGCTTTTGAAGTAAATTACAATTTAGAAGGCCATCTTTGCAACATTCCTTTCCATTTCCCATTACAATAGCAAACAGGGAACCAAAAATGCTTTTATCTTTCATCATGCCACTTAAAATTTTGCCCAAATCATTGTTTATCTATTTGAAATACTTTTATACCACCTTTCTGGACAAGGTCCTTTCGAGGCCTTTAAAAAAAGACAAGTTAGCTTCATATTCATAGCAAGAATGGTGTTGTTCCTGATGATTTACAGATGATTTACATTGGTCCTCAGTGATCATCCTTTTCCATGTATACTGGTAATCTGTGCTGCCATGCCAACTCACCAAAGTTTTCCCCAAACTTAATTAATTAATTAAGTCAGTTTGGGGGAAGGTATATCAGCTCCTGCCAACCTAGCAGTTCGAAAGCACATCAAAGTGCAAGTAGATAAATAGGTACCGCTCCGGCGGGAAGGTAAACGGTGTTTCCGTGTGCCCCCAGAGTCGGTCACGACTGGACCTAATGGTCAGGAGTCCCTTTACCTTTACCTTTATATCAGTTAAACCATGCATCCCCAAACTTCAGCCCTCCAGATGTTTTGGGACTACAATTCCCATCTTCCCCGACCACTGGTCCTGTTAGCTAGGGATCATGGGAGTTGTAGGCCAAAATATCTGGAGGGCCGCAGTTTGGGGATGCCTGAGTTAAACAAACTGATACTTTCTGGACTCATAGGGCTTTGTTAGTGGTGAATAACTTTTCTTTGGAGAAACAACTGCTGGAATTTTTATTTTAAGGTTTTTTTTGGGGGGGGGGTTAACTCCAGTCCCCTGGTCCACAGTACAAGCAAAGCCAGAACAAATTAAGAAATTTTTTCCCGCTGCAATTTCTCTTACAGAGAGTGAAATAAAAAAAGGTTGGTTTTGCTATGTATAATGTATGGCGATTGCAGAATCAATTTTTTCCTGCTGGAGAATTTTGATTGCCTGGGTTCAGATTTTTATTTACTTTGTATGGAGTATCCACAACTTTGCATAGTTCTTTCTTGGCAATAAAAGTTGTTTGTCAGCTAATGCACACACTCTCTCTCTTAATATTTATTTATAAATTTTAAAAGTGGCTGGGGAAACCCATCCAGATGGGTGGGGTATAAATAATAAAATAACAATTATTATAAATTTAATACAAAATACACACTTCCCTATTAATATTCAGTTACCATTTGACTTACCCTCCACGGTTTCCCCATAATTTCTGATGCTGTTGCATATTTTGATTATTCTAGGCTGTCAGGGAACTCCCAGAGGGTTCGCGAGAGGAGAGGGAGGTCAGATTGGGTTACAGGGATCCCCAGCCCCTCCTCTCCAGCCCCATCTCTTCCAGCCGGGATAGTAGCAAGTCGTCCAATGGGGAGGAAGGAGGGATGGTCACAAGAGTGGAGAGAGGGCTCAGAGGTGGTAGCAGAGAGCCCTTGCACTGCCCACAACAGGAGGTTTCAGAAGGGGAGACGTTGCTTCTGGCACCCTATCCACACAGGGGGGGTCAAGCGCAAAGAGGGTAGGCAGCGCTTGGGGGTCTCCAAGTTCTTATGCTGGGGGAGGAGCAGGAAGGGGGCACTCCCGGATTCTGGTAGTGACTGAAATGGACGTGTTTTGGTTAGCTCTGCACTGTACATAGTATGCACAATAAACCTGTAAAAAGCCAGGTCAGAATCCAGCGTCATTACTCGTGAGTAACCACCTCACACTCATCACATATGCCCTATCCTTTCTGCTTATTCTCAGGTGCATAGTTCCTGCTTGTTTTTCATTCAAATCCCACTTGCATTTTCACATGTTTACAATCACTCTTTGAATATTCTACAAAAGGTTTCCAATCCTCCTTAAAGGCTGCCTCTCCTTGATTCCTAATTTCCATAGTTGAATTTGCCTGTTCGGCATATTCCGACAGCTAATGCCGTCCCTTGCCTCTTCCCTAGGTGTGCAGAGAGCATGCTGTGTGTCGTCCCTGACATTTCTGCATTCCGGGAAGGCTGGAGGTGGGTCCGCCAGCCAGTCCAAGTTCCAGTCACATTGGTCCGCAATGATGGCATAATCTACTCTACCAGCCTTACATTTACCTACACGCCAGAGCCAGGACCCCGACCCCACTGTAGTGCCGCTGGAGCGATCCTCAGAGCCAACTCAAGTCTCCTGGCATCCAACGAAACAAACACAAACAGCGAGGGAAGCTACACAAACGTCAGCACAAATCCAACCAATGTCACATCATCGACGGCAACAGTAGTTTCCTAACCACTGCTCTTTTATGTGGAACTTCTAAAAAAAAAAACTAAGTGCTTCGAACAATGAAACTGAACAACTTTTGTGGTTTCACGGTGGGGTGGAAAAACCTCTTCACTGCTTTTTGAACTTCTTTCACCTACAAGTGCTGATCTCAGTAGAAGCCACAACTAAAAAAAATCGCGGGGAGGAAAGTCCCATTTCTATTCATACTCAAAATCTATTTTTAGTTGTCTCTTTTAAAAATGGGCTCGAAACTAAAAAAAATAAAAGTGGCTGGGATACAAGTTGAACTAGAAAACATGGACATAACATAGTTTTTATGGACCAAGGAATCGCTTTAGTATAAAAGGTACATTTTCACCATACCTTTTTGTATCACAACATATAGTATGCTTTTGTTACCAAATAGTTTATATATTATTATTTTTTCCTCTGAGCGTTTGCTCTGAAGTATACTCAGGTTCCAAGCCTGACCATTCTTGTATAATCACCATACTCTTCCAGTTTTTTAAAAAAAGTATATATATTTTTGGTCTGTGGCTGGAACTTGCATTTTTTTAAACTGAAGTCTTGTGACTTTTTATGAACTGATTTTTTTTTTCACCAAGTAGAACCTTGTAAAGGCCAGCATATTTTTTTTAAGATGATATGAAGTTTGTGCAAAAGCTTTAAAAATGCCTCTGCCTTGCCTGCAATACATGCAATGTATGTTAACTTTAGAGCTCCTCTTTCAGCCATTGTGGACAGCTCTTTCTATATGTGTTCCTTTGTTATGTATTTATAGTGTTGATTCATGAGGTTTTTTACATTACAAATGTGGCCTCCTGCAGTTTTTCTTAACTGCTCATGCTACTGGCATCTGTTGGTGTTTCAGAGGGTTCTTCCCTTCCTTTCATGGTCAATACATGCATTCAGGTTGGCTTTTTTATTTTTTGCTAATCTTGTACATAATTTGCTATTAAGTGTAAGTTAAATGTGTGCGTGATTATTATTTTTAAGTGAACTGTTCCCAATAACTTCATTTGGCAGCATGTTTTTTCTGTCTCGTTGGCATATGGCAACATTCCCCCCCCCCCCTTGAAGCATTAGCCACAAACAGGATTGTTCGGTGCATCTCTTCTTTGTGAGTTGGGAGCCATCACAAACCAAGATGGCTATATCCTCAGATGTTAGGCCAACCTAATGAGCTTATTCTTTTGTATGATATTACTTTCTTTGGGTGTGAAGTCATTGTACAGTTAAATGATAGTACTTAGAAATGGCTAATTGCAAAAGCACTGATTTGGATTACACTTCTCCCTCCTTTTCTCCGTTGCCAATAATCTACTGCAAGGTTCATATCTTTCCCCGATTGCATGTTAATTGAGGGCCAATTTACACTACTGCTTCCTTCTCTCCAAAGTCCTTTTCCAAAGCTTCTTGTGGAATGCTCCCTAGGGATCTTAAATGCCTGTTCATGTGTTGAAAGCAACAGGAGCTGGAGTTACACAGGGTTCCTTGTCTTTGCTGAGATAGGCTAACCTGGCTACCACTCTGGAAAGTGTGCCTGTGCAGTATCACCAGAGCCTGTCCTAACCTTTAGGAGCAGCTTTTGAGAGGACCAAAAGTTGCTCAGGGAAGGAGGGCACGAAAAGCCCCAGGCTTATATGGCCACAGGGTTTTCCCCTGCCATCATATGCCTGGGAATCCTTGTGATTGAGGTTTATAGGATTAAGGTTTGTTGGACTGAGGTGGCGAAGAAGACCCAATACATACCGTAGTGGACCCAGTCACAAGGGTCCATGGCTAGGGTTTCCAAGCCCCACTAGTGGGAGAGGAGAAGTGGTTGATCTTGAGTTGCACTAGTTGGATATTGGTGGTACTTAAATTTGGAAGTTGTTGTTTCTTATCTCTCTACCCCACCCATACTTTTGACAGTTGAGTTGAAGTGATATCTCTCTTGATTTGTTGCACGCACAGAAGAAGTACCGTTACACTTCCCAGGACGTAGTCCCGGCGTGCATTTCTCATCCTCCCTCTTACCCAGTGGAGAAATACTGTGTTCTTCCATAAACACAAGGGAAGCGCTTGGCTGCACAAGTAAGCAACGTTACCGACTTCCACATACTCAAGTTTAATCAGCACTGTTACTTATTTTGAGTAGATTTTTTTCCGCATCAAGGCTGTAGCTTCTAAACCCATCCAGTTAAATCAGTGCTGCTGTCTTGAAATGCGCTGTGTTGTATTTTCATACTGTGTAACTTGCCGCCAACAATATTGTCGCGAGCTGCTGGTTCTTAATACTTAGCCAGTCACTGCCTCTCCTCATCTCTCTCTCTCTCTCTCTCTTTTTAGTGACCAAGGGCAGGATTCACTGTGGCCTTATCTCTGGCTTTTTACTGGCATTTACTTGCAAGCCTGTATACGTTGTCTGTTCTTAATTTTCTCCTGGTTGTAACGTAGTGTGCAAAATGCTTCACGGTGTGTACTGAAGAGGTATTGACTATTATGCAGGGCTTTTCGTTGAATGTGTTCGGGATCAACAAGTGCTCGTGTCTGAGGTTTTCAGAAAAATCAAAACTAATAATTGCATGCACAGTTGATAACTGTTACAAGCTTATCAGCTTTCACAATACCCCGGGTATCGTCATTTTTGCATATAGCTGCATCTCATCCTTTTTAATCTCTTTGCCCTGTGTTGCCCAAATGGCATATATCCAATATTTGTATCTCTTAAGGTGTTGAACAGAAGGAATTATATCTACTTTTTGCCTTTCTCTACACTACAGGATAGTGAGAGAGTGTTTTGGGGGGGAGATAAATTCCCTTTTAAGCAGTACCTTGTAACCTTAGGACACTTGGCTTTTGTAACCTTTTTGTCTGGACTAGCTGTCCTGTTATCTTCAGGTAGGAAAATTGGTATATTGGAAATAGTCTTCCAGACTAAAATTAGAAAGAAGCTTTCATTGCTCTGAGTAAGTTTTATTTTCTGAATCTCTTTAGCTGATGGATGGATCCTTATTTTTTTCATAAATGGGTTTGGCTGTTCAACCTCCGTAGTGAGCTAAATTTGCCTGCTGATTTTACTGCCCTCTGCTAATGTGCAGTATTTGGGGGGGGGGAATGAAACTGCGGTCTACAAAATGCTTTTGGAATAAGGTCACTGGCCTAAACAGGGCTATCTCAGAATAACCAGTCACAATGATCATAGCCGGCATAAGAGTGTTATGCTATAGCTTTTGAACCCTGTCTAGGGCCATGTTATACAATCACTAGAATAGAGGTTTTACTGAGACTGCACTACTATAGGTGGAAGGGACTGTTTTGACTTTTAAATACCTTCAGTCCCTATAAAATCAGCCTTTCCCCATGCTCATACTAGATTTCTACATTCAAGGAGTTCTCCACCCTCTGTGGCAGCATTCGGACATGCAGTCCCCTCCCTCTTGTAGTGGAACATCGCAGAAACAACTTTTATGACTTGGTTTTCTAACCTGGTCCTTATTCTTGCATCATTGGGGAGGATAAGTAACATTTTTGAGTTGATTCAGACCACTTTATAAATTGCTTTCCTAACAATGTGAGAGAGCAAGCAGCATGCTCTCTTTTGTATGGAAAAAGCAGCTCGATGCTGAGTGCTGCTGTTACACGTTAGGTCACCGTTAAACCTCCCAGAACGTATTTTCAACAGGTCAGTCTCGAGGGGTTGTACAAGTCGTCTGCAAATCTCTCAGTACAGATCTCTTAAGTAGAGTGTGTTTGATGCACCTCTGGCACTAGTGCAACCCATTTCAGACCAAATAGCTTCATAGCGGCTTCCATTCTGAAACAAGACACTTAACTTATTAATCATGCCATTTGTTTTTTCTTTAGAAAACTGGTTTATGTGAGTGTAGAACGTCTGTACTTTTCCTGTGCCGGGTGTTTTAACTTTGTTTTTCCAACACTGTACAGTAAATGTGGGATTGGGTGGCAGCTTGGTGTTATAAGCAAATTTGGGTTTCCCTAAATGCTTTTGGGACTGAAGTATTTCTCTCTCCGTGGAAACTGCAATACTGAGCAGCTACTCCAACATGGTGAATGTGTGTGGGTCTCCCCCCCCCCCAATATTCTGTTCTGTTTTGTGGAGCTTTATATGATACTCTTCTTACGTTGTATTGTGCTTTTGGAATTAGAGCATCACCACAAACAGGACATTCAGCATCCTGGAAGGAGAGAGATTTGGTCCCAGCTCATGTCTACTTGGAAGTCTGTTTATACATGTGTGCATTTGGAAGTGAGTTGGCAGTTTCTTCTTGCTGTGCATGAAATTGCCACTTTGTGCACCCTTCCTCAGTCAAAGCCCCTTGGATAACCCCCTCCCTGTGTTGAAAAAAATGAAAAAGTGTGGGGGGAGCTCTGCAGGCTCTCCCAGCTTCCTACTGACATGCACTGCAGCCAAACACTCCATGTGTCAAACTCCTCCATCCATTGGCTGAAGGCATCGGTGCATTCCCCACAATGCCCTTCGTGTTCTTTCAACTTATGTGTGGAATGTCAGAACTTCTCTGGTGCTTGTTTGTGGCTCTCTGCTAAGAAGCCATTTGTTCTGGCAGCAATCTCTTGATGTTGGCTGCTGTTAAGAGTTTTTGTATGGCTGAGGACCAGATACATCAGTCGACAGGAAGAGCACAGTTTTCCCTATATGGGGAATGCAGTGTTAAAGTAAGCAGTTTGGGCTGCAAGCACGCATCGGTAGCAAAGCCCCTGTTGATAATACTTCTGAGTAAAGTTGCATATGATTGAGGGAATGGGGAATTCATGAGACGAAACATTGGTTGCAGGCCCCTTGTGGTGATGTGTATCTGTTATGTGTGTACGTGCCCATTCAGTCCTCAAAAGGGTTTTGTTTTGCAAACTGTGCACCTGTAAAACTCGGTAGCAATAAGATACAGTAGAAGGCTGATCAAGTCTTTGCTATACCTTTTGTAGGAAAACGAATCTGCTCAGATTTTATAATTCACCAGTTAAACTGAAAGCCTGCAAATAATCAGCAGTTTCCAGGAATAAATAAAAGTGAAATGTAAGCCACAACATGTTGTCATGTTGTCACATGTACAGAGTGTGTAATTAGCTGGTTCAATATTCGATTTTAAAACGTTTCAACTGTGTCAAGATTAAATTTAATGTTCTGTTACTCTTCCTGTGACTAATTAATCAAAAAAATTGTATGACACTGAGATGGTGGCAAACTTGTTAAGATTTGAGTGCCCTTCTGCACACAAGGGATCGGTTGACGGTGAAGTCACCTGTGTAACCCAGAAGAGCGGAACGTACCCAATGCAAGAAGTCAACTCTGTGAGGAACTGCACTCTGGACTCCACGCAAACTGGATATGGAATCTCTCTTCATACAGCTTGTAAAAATTGCAGAAGTTAGACAAGACTGTTTTTTTATTCAAATACTGTAAATATGAACTAGTTCACTTTTTGATATTATTTATTAAATAAGGAAAAAACAAACTGTTTAATTTCATTTAAATTAATAGCTATTTAAGTTGGCTTTAGAGAGTTGAAACATTGAAAACTTGGGTTTAATTCTGGTTTGGGTTTAGATGGTAACTTTTTTTAAAAAAAACAAACAAACCTGCATTTGAAATTCTGGTTCGGATATAACGCAGAAAGGGAAATTAATCAACTCCTTGGAATGTAGTTTATAAAATGAATACAGTGGTACCTCGAGTTACAAACGCTTCAGGGTACAAACTCTGCTAACCTGGAAGAGTTACCTCGAGTTGAGAACTTTGCCCCAGGATGAGAACGGAAATTATGTGCCGGTGGCACAGTGGCAGCAAGAGGCCCCATTAGCGAAAGCATGCCTCTGGTTAAGAACAGTTCCAGGTTAAGAACGGACCTCCAGAACAAATTAAGTTCGTAACCTAGAGGTACCACTGTACAATGATTAACCTGAAGGAACTATTTTTTTCTGAACATGTGGCTGGGATACAAACAGCTGTGTCTCTGCATACAGTGGGGCATTTTAAAACCCCAGAAACCTGTTCTCAAAAGGTTGGCTTTTTATTTTATTTTATTTTTTGAGGGGGGGGTCCATATTTGTAAATAATGCAGCATGAAGATCTGTTATTAGAAAAGGAACTGTGGGACCTCTGGTGTTTTATACAGAATTACTTGGGTACATAATACAGAAATCTGTCGGTCCTGATTCCACTTTGCTCCCTATCAGTCAGACTTGATTGCTTGAAGATGGAATTGAGCCATCAGCACCCCGACACACACACGTTTTTTTCTAGGTGAGTGTTTGTTTGTTGGGTGTTTCAAATTAGAATTTTACAAGCACACATACAACATGAAAACAAGCTTCCATAGAATCTCCTGGCCTTACCTCCTCCCCTTTGTGGGTCCTATTGTTAGTCATTTCCTCCTGCATCTTTTATACTAATCCAATCTTTTACATCTCCATTATATCAAAAATTCTACAAGTGTTATTCTAATCCTAATAACAATTTGAACTGTTTACAATGGTTTTCAAGGTAAATTATATATATAAAAAACCCATTCCTTATTAAAATTTAATAAGAATTGAAATTCTTCCCGACATTTTTGCTATTTTGGCATAATCCATCAATTTAATCTGCCATTCTTCTCCGGTTGCGACATTGTCTTCTTTACATCTCTGGGCCAATAACACCCGCGTAGCTGTTGTCACATTCATAAATAGTCTTTTCTGCTCCATTGTGATTTCGGCGCCTAAAATTCCTAAAAGAAAGGCTACGGTGTTTTTTTTTTAAAGAATAAGTTATTTTAAGCATTTTTAAATGTTTAAATAGAGTTTATGATTCAAATTCCATCTGCAAATGACAACTATGAGGAACATTGGCCATTGCTAATGTTTTGGTCTTTTCTTGCTAGAACCATCAATGGTCAAACAGTGGGGTTTCTCTTCTGGTTTAAACATTTCAAAGCAAGTGGGGATTCCATGTGTTCAAAGCCACATTTGTAATAGTCTTGCCAACAGAGTACATAGGCACCAGCAGCCTGTGATTGTAATCATGGATTCTTGCTACACTATGGTTACACTTTAAGTTTTCTTGGTTACACACATGTTTTAAACAGCACCTTAAAGCGCTGTGTTCATATTCCTAAGGAGGGTCAGAGAAGTCAGTGAATGTGATGTTAGAATAACACACATTTATGGAGTACAGTGGTACCTCAACTTACAAATTTAATGCGTTCCGAAAGCACATTCGTAAGTCAAAAAAAATTGTAAGTCGAATCCCATAGGAATGCATTGGGAGAAAAAATTCGTAAGTCGAAGCAACCCTATCTAAAAATTCGTAAGTAGAAAAAAATCCTATCTAAACCGCATCCAAGATGGCGGACGGAGCTCCATTCGTAAGTAGAGTTATTCATAAGTATAGAGGTACCACTAATTTAAAGTGATCCAAGCACTTCATACATATTTTCCCCCTAGTAATCCTATTAATAACCTTTAAATATAGGCCGGTATTATCCTCACGTTAGTTTTCAAGAGTGGCTTGTTTTATCCTGGAGCAAACGGGGAGAATTCCTAGCCCGAAATGCTCCCTAGACTATAGCAGCTCTAATACGGCAAGCCATTTTCATGCTAAAAAATAATGCACCTGACATTTTTATGGAACGTGGAGGTGGGTAGGCGTATTTATCCTGGTTCGGCTGCATAAATCATCCTGGCTTTTATGCTTTAAAAATTCTGTGAAACTGAAGTGTAGCCTTTCTCAAATATTAACTATCTTAACATGCTATTTCCCCGTTACACTTAACAAAACACCAAGGTTTTGTGCAAAGTGCATGAAAGTAGTCTGGGGTAATTGTTACTGCTTTTATTTTCATTTCATAATTTATTCCCTTCCCTGCTACGCGGGAGAAACTCGATTTTGGTCGTGAATGGCAGGCTTCCATTATTGTTAATGAATAAAATGGTGATAATGGGCTTATTGCGAGGTAACCACACGATATTACTGGCTTTATTAGCTGAGATGCAGCCTCATGTTGCAAGCAATGGCTTCGCAGTTGCTTTTAACACCCTTTTCTCTCCATCCACCCAGCCCCCCTGTCAAAGAGTATGTCACCTGATACATGACCATTAAAAAAAATAAAACCTAAGCCTTTACTGCATTATATTTGCCCATACCTCCAAGAGTTTCGTAGCTCTGCACGTGGTTCTCCCAAATCACTTTACACTCAACATTTCTGTGTAGTAGATGGGGCTGAGACAGTGACTGACCCATATAGTCTATATACAATGTAAGCTAGACGAAGGTGGCGCTGTGGTCTAAACCACTGAACCTCTTGGGCTTGCCGATTGGAAGGTTGGTGGTTTGAATCCTCGCGATGGAGTGAGCTCCCATTGCTCTGTCCCAGCTCCTGCCAACCTAGCAGTTTGAAAGCACGCCAGTGCAAGTAGATAGGTGACGGGAAGGTAAGCGGCGTTTCCGTGTGCTCTGGTTTCCCTCACGGTGTCCCGTTGCGCCAGAAGCGGTTTATTCATACTGGCCACATGGTCCGGAAACCTGTCTGTGGACAAACACTGGCTCCCTTGGCCTGAAAGCAAGATGAGTGCCGCAACCCCATAGTAGCCTTTGACTTACCTGTCCAGGGGTCCTTTACCTTTTTTTTAAAGCTAGATCACGTCCGTCTGAAAAAGCAAAATAAGAAACGAGCTGTTGGTGAACACGTTTCCGAGCACAATTCAAAGTGTTGGTGCTGACCTTTAAAGCCCTAAATGGCATTGGCCCAGTATACCTGAAGGAGCATCTCCACTCCCATCGTTCAGCCCGGACATTGAGATCCAGCGCCGAGGGCCTTCTGGCGGTTCCCTCACTGTGAGAAGCAAAGCTACAGGGAACCAGGCAGAGGGCCTTCTTGGTTGTGGCACCCACCCTGTGGAACGCCCTCCCACCAGATGTCAAAGAAATAAATAACTACCTGACATTTAGAAAACATCTGAAGGCAGCCCTGTTTAGTGAAGTTTTTAATGTGTGACATTTTAATGTATTTTAATCTGTGTTGGAAGCCACCCAGAGTGGCTGAGGAGGATGGGCGGGGTACAAATAAGTTGTTGTTACAATACTAAAGTGCCATGGGACAGAGGAGCCACTCATTTTGGAGGCGAAAAGTGATCTTCTCTTAAGTCTGCCTAGTTTAGTATTGTCTCCTCTGCCTGTAGCTTTTTTGTAGCCTCTGGTTTTCTGGCATATACATTGAAGTACATCATATCACGCAGTGCTTGAAGTGGGTCGGGGATGCAGTAGGGCCCTGCCCGCCTCCTTTTGAGTCAGATCTATAACCATCCTATAGCTTTTCAGGTAAATAGAACTGAATCTGGCCTAACCACCCATGAGTCAAGATGGTGAAGAAGTGAAGGGTTGGCCACTTCTGGATGTGCTTCTCTGGCTTGATTCGGTTCCCCAATCGTGCTCCCTAATCCTGCATTGGTGGCTTTGATAAAATGAATATTATATTGTTGGGGAAGGGGCATAGCTCAGTGGTAAAGGTAAAGGTAAGGATATCCAGAATGTGGCAGCTAGACTGGTGAGTGGGAGCAGCCACTGAAACTACATAACACCGGTCTTGAAAGACCTGCATTGGCTCCCAGTACGTTTCCGAGCACAATTCAAAGTGTTGGTGCTGACCTTTAAAGCCCTAAACGGCCTCGGTCCAGTATACCTGAAGGAGGGTCTCCACCCCCATCGTTCTGCCCGGACACTGAGGTCCAGTGCCGAGGGCCTTCTGGCGGTTCCCTCATTGCGAGAAACCAAGTTGCAGGAAACCAGGCAGAGGGCCTTCTCCGTAGTGGCACCCGCCCTGTGGAACGCCCTCCCATCAGATGTCAAAGAGAAAAACAGCTACCAGATATTTAGAAGACATCTGAAGGCAGCCCTGTTTAGGGAGGCTTTTAATCTTTAATCAATTATTTTATTCTTCTGTTGGAAGCCGCCTAGAGTGGCTGGGGAATCCCAGCCAGATGGGCGGGGTATTATTATTATTATTATTATTATTATTATTATTATTATTATTATTATTTACTACCTTTTCAGGTGTAGGATTTAAGTTAGGATATTTTCCATCCCAAGCTTGTGCTGGACAAGCACGCTGCCTGCTTCTCCCCCAGACCTCCGACTGGGCAACCTTGAATATGCTTCCCCTGTTTTATTTCTGCAACTACCCCGTCTGCTTCGCGGTTGTAAGTTCGCCTTTTAAACCGGGTGCCTCCACACAAGGGGTTTAGTCTGGAATTGCCGCTTTTCATCATCGTCCTCTCGTCTTTGTGCTGCTTTCCTTTTGAGAGTTCATAGAATCAGAGTTGTTTTGGAAGAAAATGGAACGGTGACAGTTTTAGGTGCTTTGCTTTTAAAGTAACTTTTTCTAAACAAGGATTGTAGGAATATTAAACGTTATAAATGAATGAAAAACAAAGTCTTCTAAAGTCATTTGTACATCGCAAAAATAGCATAACAAAATTGCAGTAATATCTACAACATTTGATTCATTATTAGTGGTCAGTGTACAAGTCATTGGCTTAAATAAATCAAGTGGCGTGGGTTACCATAAATAAAAACAGCAAGTGGAAACAGGATAGAAATGCTTGGCTCTGTTCAGGGCCGGCTCTAGGTAAGGTCCCGGTGGCGCGGTGCGCCAGGGCCCCGGGCCGGGAGGTGGGCGGGGCGCTGCGAGGGCTCCCGACCTGCTCCAGACTGCCCTGGCTCTGTTTTGTTTTAGGTGCTTTTTGTTTCGTGGCTTGCAACTACGTTACACCTCTTTGCATGGAAAGAATGGGGAGACACACAAGTGCCCAGACCCATCCATCTACCCAGACCCACACCCTCACATTTGTAGGTAGAAAGTTGGTTGCAATCCTGTGTTCAGCTTACAGTCAAACTGCAGTGACGGGATAGCACCGAAAGCCAGCTGTAACAACAACAACAACAACAACAACAACAACAACATTTATTATTTATACCCTGCCCAACTGGCTGGGTTTCCCCAGCCACTCTGAGCGGCTCCCAACAGAATGATAATAATAATAATAAACATCAAACATTAAAAACTTCCCTAAGCAGGGCTGCCTTCAGATGTCTTCTAAAAGTCAGGTAGTCCTTGACATCTGATGGGAGGGCATTCCACAGGGTGGGCGCCACTATCAAGAAGGCCCACCAACACTTTGAATTGTGCTCAGCAATGTACTGGGAGCCAATGTAGGTCTTTCAAGACTGGTGTTATGTGGTCTCGGCGGCCGCTCCCAGTCACGACTCTAGCTGCCGCATTCTGGATTAATTGTAGTTTCTGGGTCACCTTCAAAGGTAGCCCCATGTACAGCACATTGCAGTAGTCCAAGTGGGAGATAACCAGAGCATGCACCACTCTGGCGAGACAGTCTGCGGGCAGGTAGGGTCCCAGCCTGTGTACCAGATGGAGCTGGTAGACAGCTGCCCTGGAAACAGAATTGACCTGTGCCTTCATGGACAGCTGTGAGTCCAAAATGACTCCCAGGCTGCACACCTGGTCCTTCAGGGGCACAGTTGCCCCATTCAGGACCAGGGAATCCTCCACACCTGCCCACTTCCTGTCCCCCCAAAACAGAGAAGAATGGATGCTTATACTGCTCTATCCCATGGGCACTACTTTCAAGATGGTCTCATCATTGGAAGAGCAATCATGTTCTTAGTTGTTCTGAGACTCTGGAACGAACTCAACAATAAGACTTCTCCATTCCTCGTCAGTTTCTGGAAAAGACCATCTTCACTGTGCGAAAACTTCAAGTGTCTGTTTAGCTGCCCAAATAAGTCACCGTGGGGCGGTCTTGTAGCAAGGTTAAAGCTTACTGGGAAATTATATAGAATGAAATGAAAAGGATGTTTTAAATACGGTAACTTCTGTAAAAGAAGCCAGAAGCTTAAAGAAACTTATTCATACAGCTGCAAGAATATGACTTGCCCCAAAATGAAAAGAAGCAGGAGTCCCAGCAAAGGAAGAATGGATACCAAAACTTATGGAATAAGCAGAAATGGCGAAACTTACTGGAAGAATTAGAAATCAAGATTATATATATATATATATATATATATATATATATATATATATGTATATAAAATGAGAATGCAAATGGATTATTGAATATTTACAGATAAATTATAAACAGATAAGAACATTGGCAGGATTTTTGTAATAACCTGCAGTTTTATAAGAGTGTATATTTAAAGAAGATTAATAAATGAGCAAATTAAGTTAAGTTAAATTAAGTTAAAAACAAATTTAAGGAACCGCAGAAAGGGAGAGAAGGAAGTCAAGTTTTGGATAGTCAAAATGACTGTAAAATTAGTGAAATGTTTAAAATTAATAAAATGTATAAACTTGAAAAGTATAAATAAATAAATGCAAATAAGTCACAGTGGAGCACCCGGCCTGCCATTCTTCATACAGCAGCTGATGTGAATAATTTGAAATATTGATAATATATATGGAAATTGTGTGTGTGTGTGTGTGTGTGTGTTTTAATAGTTTGTCATATAATCAAAATAGTACCATTTTTTTATTTTAAGTTGGTACAGGACGAGTGCTGTTGTTGTTGTTGCTGTCAGAGCTTTTTTTCAGCCAGAACTTGCCAGAACCTCAGGTGGGCGCCATTGCCATTCAAAGTGAACAGGAGAGGCATTCATGGTGAGTCCTAACACCTCTTTTTCTACAAAAACAGCACTGGTTGTTATTGTTGTGATATATTTCTTTATACCTTGCATTCTTTTTCCCTAACAGGGAATCACTATTGGAAGGTATGTTAGAATTAAGTAAATGGTTATATTCCTGGCCGGTGACTTAAGAAAGAACAGGATGGAGATGATAATTAGTGTGAATGATGGAATGATAGCTCCTCTGAGGAAAGCATGCTCTATAAATGTACAGTCATACCTCGGTTTAAGTACGCCTCGGTTTGAGTATTTTCAGTTTAAGTACTCCACGGACCGTCTGGAACGGATTAATCCACTTTCCATTACTTTCAATGGGAAAGCTTCAGGTTAAGTACGCTTCCGGTTAAGTACTCCACGGACCGTCTGGAACGGATTAATCCACTTTCCATTACTTTCAATGGGAAAGTTCGCTTCAGGTTAAGTACGCTTCAGGTTAAGTACAGACTTCCAGAACCAATTGTGTTTGTAAACTGAGGTACCACTGCAATAAATAATAATGTACGAGTTTGAGACTCTAATGGGGGGTGATCCAGGGTAAAGTTGGAAACATCCGGAAACTTTGAACTGTTTTCAAGGCATGGTAAAGCGCTCGGAGAGAAAGAGTAGAAATGGGTTTCACCATGTGACTTGAAAACAAGTGTTGCCACAGAGAAGATGAAGAAAGGCACCGTCTCGACCAACCTGCTACCTCCTTCAAAGTATTCGCCGCTATCAAAGATAAAAGGTGCACACAGGTGGGGAGAATCTCACAGCTACTGGAGGGGCTTTGAAAAAGTACCGCAATGCATTTGTTGTTGTGCCAGATGCCAAGGTCGACCAAAAGCAAACAGGGCAGATTTTTGGCTCGAAATCAGATGCTAGAAGGAAACCGACAGAAGCCTTTGGCCGAAGAAGCTGTGCAAATGCAACATTTTATCCCTGGTGTGTATTAATACTGCTTTTCCTTTATGGCAAGAGCTTAGACAAAACTAATGCAAGCATGCGGATTAATGAAGTATGGGTTCTGGTTATAATTATAATTATAATTATAATTATTATTAATTGAATTTATATATTGCCCTATACCCAAAGGTCTCAGGGCCGTTCACAGAACAAAATCAAAATATAAAACTACAATACATACAGTGGAACCTTGGTTCTCAAAAACCTTGGTACTCAAACATTTCAGCTCCCAAATGCCGAAAACCTGGAAGTAAGTCTTCCAGTTTCCGAACGTTTTTCAGAAGCTGAACGTCCGATACGGTTGTCGACTATTGTTTCCAGGGCACCTGCGCCAATTGGAAGCCACGCCTTGGTTTTCGAACGTTTCGGAAGTCGAATGGACTTCCAGAACGGATTATGTTTGAGAACCAAGGTATCACTGTATGATCAAAACAAAAACCCAACAATAATTCTCCTCCCCCCCAAAAGAACCATATTTTAAAAGGGCATAGGATGTCAATCAAATCAACCAAAGGTCTGGTTAAAAAGGAACGCTCAGGGGTCGCATAACTAGTTAGCATGCCAGAGTACCGTTCGTTATCGGAATTACCGGTATCCAGACAAATCGCTCCGCTAGCTAAGAATGGCTACCCACAGAATCGAGAAAGCGCTGTCAATCCTTTCTGTGTCCCGGCTGGGTGAGCTTTCCAGTGTTATTCCAAGAGCAGAGTTAATTTGCCACTACCATTAGGCCAAAATTATATTTGTTAGGAGAAATGGTGAGATTGCAATGCAGTCCTGACAGCTGCATGTATGTGAAATGATTATTGATAGGATCTGGAGGATGTTAGTACCAGGTGAAGTGAAACTCTGTAGTAAATGTCAATAAAACTGCTGGGCAGGTTGTTCAATTATCTTGTTGAACTTGCAGGGCATATCAGTGTTATAAAGTTATCACATATATATATATCAGTTCAGCTATTGCAACTTCCCCCAACTTAATCCTGGGAAATGGTAGCTCAGTGAATGTTTTGGGGCTTCTTTTAAAACTCTAGCTGCTCCCACAAAACTGGTGGGGTGTCTTTGAGGAAAGTGACCCCCTGTTCAGGGACACATTCAATTACACAGTTACGGACTTGTTTATTTCAGGTAAACCTTATTTACGGAACCCACATCCATTGAAATATAGCAAGGTGGTGTCTTTGAATTGTGCTTCCTGCCCCCAATGTGTTTTGGAAGCAGAAGGAAATTGTTCGCGAAGTAAATGAACTCTGGAGACAAAAGATCGAGAAAAAGAGCTTATCCCAGCAGGAATTTGCTTCACCAACAAGTCAGCCTCATTCAACGGTTATCTTTGCTAGACCAGAAAAAAAACCCTCTTCTGTTCTGTTTTTCTGCTGGAAGCCCAGTGTGCAGCAGCAAACAATCAAATGTGAAACATAACAAGCGTAATCTCATAGGCGTTTTTGTCCTATTTCCAAACCGCCAATAGCCTTTTGCAGGAATGCACAGACAGGATGCACAAGCTAAGAATGGAATTAGCAAGTCATTGTCTTGGGAATACAAGCTCTTGCATGGATTCCATCCTCCTGCTAAGGCATGCCTGATGCCTGCACCATTTTTGATTCAGCTTTTAAAAGAAGGATACTGAGCTGCAATTTTTCTTGGTTAGAATCAGCAAATGAGTTTCTTTTATTTGGGATGTAGGATTATGTGTCTCCTGGAGCAGGCAGTTTTATTTTCTTTTTTTAATGAATTTCCTTCTACATCCATACAAAAAATAAAATCAAAACATAAAGAATTCTCCAAATTTCCGGACTTCCTTCATTCCTTCCATTGACAGTCCTTTTTCACTGCATATCATAACATTCTCTATTTGTCCATAAAACTCCAGTTATCTCCATAGTTCATTTCACATTGCAAGTCTTATTGTATTCCTGCCAATGTGTTTATCTGCTTACAATGTTCTCCCAAGTAAGTTACAAATTTTTCCCAGTCCTTTTTGAAGATTTCCTCACCCTGGTTCCTGATTTTCCCAGTCAATTTGGCCACCTCAGCATAGTCGATCAATTGAATTGTCCACTCTTCTCTTGTAGGAATCTTGTCTTCCTTCCATCTCCGGGCTAGGAGTATCCTGGCTGCCATTGTTGCGTACATGAAGAGTCTTTTCTGTTCCCTTGGTATCTTTGCACCTATAATTCCTAATAAAAAGGCTTCTGGTTTTGTTTTTTTAACAAAAGTTATTTTAAACATTTTTTCAAAACTCATTGTAAATCATTTCCCAGTAAGCTTTTTTCCTGGAGCGGGCAGTTCTCGGTGCCGTCACAGGTATAATCACCAGGCTTCCGGAACCAATTCTGGAACCAATTACACCCATGCTTTGGGTTAAGTACGCTTCAGGTTGAGTACTCCGCAGACCCGTCTGGAACACATTAATCCACTTTCCATTACTTTCAATGGAAAAGTTCGCTTCAGTTTATGAACGCTTCAGTTTAAGTACTCCGCGGACCGTCTGGAACAGATTAATCCACTTTCCATTACTTTCAGTGGGAAAATTCGCTTCAGTTTATGAACGCTTCAGTTTATGAACAGACTTCCGTAACCAATTACACCCATGCTTCGGGTTAAGTACGCTTCAGGTTGAGTATTCCGCGGACCCGTCTGGAACGGATTAATCCACTTTCCATTACTTTCAATGGGAAAGTTCACTTCAGTTTATGAACGCTTCAGTTTAAGTACTCCGCGGACCGTCTGGAACAGATTAATCCACTTTCCATTACTTTCAATGGGGATGTTTGCTTCAGTTTATGAACGCTTCAGTTTATGAACAGACTTCCAGAACCAATTGTGTTCATATACCGAGGTACCACTGTACTCAACACACACAAAAACAGCAACAATTTGTTGTTGACAAAAGACAGCTGGACATATAAAGGGCCCCATTACCTTCAGTAGCTTAGGGCCTCATCAAACCTAAATCCAGCCCTGACCAGAGTGCATGGAAAGTTTACCTTCCTGCCGCAGCGGTACCTATTTATCTACTTGCACTAGTGTGCTTTCAAACTGCCAGGTTGGCAGGAGCTGGGAAAGAGCTTGGAAAAAGTCTCCTATTGGAGGCAATAGTTTTTTTATCTTCCAAGTCTCTGAGCATTTTGAGAATAGCCACAACTACCTACTGTAACCTGCACCTCACATTAAAGGGACAGAATATCCCCAAGACAGAGATGAATGCAGTGTATAAATTTAATACATTTAATAAATCTATCCTCATCATTATCATCCTTGGCAGCCCTTTTGTTGGCAGGAGCAGGTGAATTCAGTTTTCAGGATAATTATGTGGTGTTTGTCAGCTCAACCCTCCGCTGTTTCCCTTTCTCATCCTTCTGCAGGAACTTCCTCTTCTCCTTTTTTTTAATATTTAAAAAGCATGTTTGTTGCTGGTACAGTTTAAGGTGAACATGAACTTCTCCTTTGTCTACCAAATGGAAGCTTATTTTGTTTTCCTTCCCTCCATTCTGCTGCTACAGACCCCAAATGTACTAGTGGAACAATATTTTTCTTAGTATGTCTAGCATTGAATCTGGTGTTTTTCATATGTGCCCCCACTACAACAAATATCGTAGCAAGTACAGTATCACATCGACCACACGAGTGCACAGGCAAGTACAGTGAGGGGGGGGGAGTATTTGATCACCTGCTAAATTTGCCCGTTTGTCCTCTGACGAAGAAATGACCAGTCCATAATTTCAATGGTGGGTTTATTGTAGCTGTGAGAGACAGAATAGCAACAGGAAAAACCCCAGAAGCCCAGAAGACAAAAGTCAGAGATTGATGTGCATTATAATGAGTGAAATAAGTATTTGATCCCTTTGCAAAAGATGACTTAGTGCTTGGTGGCAAAACCCTTGTTGACAATTACAGAGGTCAGACGTTTCTTGTAGGTGGCCAACAGGTTTGCACACATCTCAGGAGGTATTTTGTCCCACTCCTCTTTGCAGATCCTCTCCAAGTCAGTAAGATTTTGAGCAGGCATCCCCAAACTTCAGCCCTCCAGATGTTTTGGACTACAATTCCCATCATCCCTGACCACTGGCCCTGTTAGCTAGGGATCATGGGAGTTGTAGGCCAAAACATCTGGAGGGCCACAGTTTGGGGATGCCTGATTTTGAGGCTGATGTGTCGCTACTCGAACCTTCAGCTCCCTCCACAAATTTTCGATGGGATTAAGGTCTGGAGACTAGCTAGGCCACTCCAGGACCTTGATGTGCTTTTTCTTGAGCCACTCCTTTGTTTCCTTGGCAGTGTATTTTGGGTCATTGTCATGCTGGAATACCCATCCTCGGCCCATTTTCAATGCCCTGGCTGAGGGAAGGAGGTGCACACCCAAGATTTGACGGTACATGGTCCCGTTCATCGTCCCTTCGATGCGGTGAAGGTGTCCTGCCCCCTTAGCAGAAATACACCCCCAAAGCATAATCTGACCCCCTCCATGTAGTCATGTTAGCATGAAAGTCAGCGTGTTAAAATTGCATAGCTTTCTATGTGGATGTTCAGAACGAGCTTCCACAAAAGAAAATACGTACACTGAGTATAAATCGTGTAATGCCCGTTTTGTCTCTTGTTCTGGAGAGTGAAGAATTTGGCCTGCAGCTAACCAGCACATCCAAACAGTATAATCAAGACAGATTAAAATAAGCACTTAGGAAAACACAAAGAGAAGTTACATGATTCAGCTGTAAAGTTACTTACACAGATATACATACATCAATCATCAATGCGGTAAACTAGAACAGGAAACATTTTTATAGCCTGTATGTATATTCAGGGCATTCCAAACCTCTCATAGAAATGGCTTATGACTTCTATTGCATTTTGCCTTTTCATGTAATTGAAGGTCTGTGTATTCCAAACTATTTAAAAAATAAATAAATTCTAAATGTAGTTTAAATGCTGAATTTTGGGGCTTATATATGTAAACTGAGCACACTGGCATATTGCATTTTTGCATGATCTTCCATTTTGAGTGCTGGGCCTGGGATTTCTGCCGGGCTGCAGGCAAGGAACTCGAAAGGGCATCGGAACCCTTCAGTTATTTTAAAGCAGGCATCCCCAAACTGTGGCCCTCCAGATGTTTTGGCCTACAACTCCCATGATCCCTAGCTAACAGGACCAGTGGTTGGGGAAGATGGGAACTGTTATGTACTGAGCTGAATCCTAGAACAATAGGATTCAGAATCAGCAGGAGCTATCCAATCCAATTTATTCAGCTCATAGTCATCAAGGAGAAGAAGAGAAGAATGGCTCTTTCCCCCAAACCATCTGCTTATATACATTATTTACACAATGGGCCTTGCGTGATTGGCTACTTCAGGGCCTACACCTGTGGGCCAATCAGGCTGTGGATTGACTTCTGCCTGCAGCCTGATTGGCTGCTCCTACAGGCCAATCAGGTTGCAGATTCACTTCTGCCAGCCGCCTGATTGGCTGCTCCTGCAGGCCAATCAGGTTGCGGATTCACTTCCACCTGGAGTTGGATTGGATAGCTCCTGCTGATTCTGAATCCTATTGTTCTAGGATTCAGCTCAGTACATAACAGGAACTGTAGTCCAAACATCTGGTGGGCCGAAGTTTGGGGGTGCCTGCTTTAAAGCTATTATTCATCCAGTTTCCTACTACCTTCCACCCCACCGCTAAGATCTCAGCAGACATTGCCCATAAATTAGGGTTGCCATATTTTGAAGAACAAAAAAGAGGACACATTTGCTGACATCTCCTTTTAACTATGGATCGCTGTGACGACCCATGAAAAAGAGGACGTGCCCTGGAAAAAGAGGACATATGACAACCCTACCATAAAACAATTTCAAGTGTACCTTTGCATCTAAATGAAACCCAGGCTACATGTGGTATCCAGGAAGTTATGCTGCGCAGAAATCACCCTGAAAGTAACAGACAAATCTATAGGAAACCAAGTATCACACAAATGAAATTGGTGGGATGTAGAGGCACACAGGATTGGCATGCCTGGATGGAATTATTCTATCCTGAATACTTCCCTTACGGAAGGGATTGGCAGACTTACCTTCCTGTTGTCCAAAGTTTGCATGATTGCCCTTCCTAACATCGGTGATAAGAACCCTGTTAGCCAATCTTAATAAGGAATTGGCCTTGTACACATGACACAAGGCTGGGTAGCTTAGTCGCTAGAGCATGAGACTCTCTCCAATTACTTTTTATTAATTTTCCAAATTATTACAAATCCAACTAAATTACTTTAATTTAATACAATTTCTTAAAATCAGGTATCCTGCTCCTGTTGCAAACATATGTCAATCATTCTGCACCATTTCTTATTTAGTGTTCAGTTGTCATCCGTCAATCTTTGTTACATCATTCTTGCAAACAGCACCTCCTTACAAGCAGAGCCTCTGTTACATCTTATCAGTATAAAATCCATCATACATGTGCACTGTTGTTTCAGACCTCATGTGCTGGGAGAATTAATTACTGTCTTCCATTGCTCAGTTCTTTACAGTGTTTATCTGGATGAGACAATGTCACATTCCATTCCTTCCGCTGTTTACCAACCATGGGCTGCGGCCACAAGTAACTCACAGAGTACATGTCCAGTCTCCGCCATTAAAATTCCGCTCTGGAGTTCTTCCTTGGCACACAATTAAAAACAAATCTTTTCTCAAGTTCGGCTTCTTACCAGATCTATTCGGCAGCCGTTCATTCTTCTTGCTCTGCATTGCTCCATCACACTCCTGGCTAAATTCGTTGTTGAGCATAAATCAAAAGCTGGATAGCTGAGTTGGTAGAGCATGAGACTCTTAATCCCAGGGTTGTGAGTTCGAGCCCTACATTGGGCGAAAGATTCCTGCATTGCAAGGGGTCGGACTAGATGACCCTTGGGTCCCTTCCAACTCTACGGTTCTATTATCTAAATCACCACTACACTTGCATGCATTTGCTTGCACAGTTCTTATTCCTCAGACCACAAAGCGTTGCTGTGTATACTTGTTTACCTGATCCTATGGCTTCCGGGGGGGGGGTTGAATAAATTAATGCCAGCATCAAAGATACCTGAGTTCTGGTGAGTTCTGACTGGGAAAAAAAGCCCTGACTGTAAGCTACTCTGTCAGTTTCAGCCCAGCACCTTACCTGTAAGAGGAGTCTAATACATCAGGGCAGCACTGCAGGGTTGTTATACATCAGTCGGAGCCTAATCAACAGTATACAGAATGAACTACACTCCTACCTGGACAGTTATCTTTCCACAAGGGCTGACATTGATGCCAAAATCCATCATGGCCTGAGCTCTGCGAGCGCAGCTTTCTCCCAATTGAAGCGCAGAGTGTTTGATGACCGGGACATTCACAGGGAAACCAAAGTGCTTGTTTTCAAAGCTATTGTACTACCAACCTTACTATATGCTTGTGAAACATGGACCACTTATAAATGCCATCTCCAACTCCTTGAAAGATTCCATCAACGGTGTCTCCGAAAACTTTTACTCATTACTTGGAAAGAACTAATGCCAGTGTACTGGAAGAAGCAAAGATCACCAGTGTCGAAGCCATTGATTCTTCAACATCAACTTCATTGGACTGGTCATGTTGTGCGGATGCCTGATGATCGTCTTCCAAAGCAGCTACTCTATTCCGAACTTAAAAATGGAAAGCGTAATGCTGGTGGTCAACAAAAGAGGTTTAAAGACTCTCTCAAAGCAAATATTTTAAAATGTACTATAAACACCAACAACTGGGGAACACTGGCCTGAGAGCACTCCAATCGGAGAACAGCCTTTACCAAAGGTGTCATGGCCTTTGAAGACACTCAAACTCAGGACACAAGGGAGAAACGTGCTAAGAGGAAGGCACACTTGGCAAACCCTCACCATGATCAACTCCCACCCGGAAACCAATGTCCCCACTGTGGAAGGACGTGTGGATCCAGAATTGGCCTCCACAGTCACTTATGGACTCACTGATAAGACCGTGTTCGTGGAAGACAATCTTACATGGTTATAAGTTATCGCTGAAGAAGGCGGCACCGCATAGAGCTCTGCTCTTCCAGCCACAGCTCCTTTCAGGAGCAAAGAACTGAATTTTGCTTTGCAACTTTAATTAGCAGGATGTTTATTTAAGAACAAGGTAGGAAACAGCGTGGAGCTGTCCTCTTTGTTGCTATCAAGCAAGGATTGGAGTATCACCAATGGCTAATTCCAGCTACCATACCTTGGATTTCTCTACTGATTTTTATGGGCAGCCCACAGTTGCATCCCAGGGATATTACCGTAAAAGAAAAGAAAAGGTTTTCAGTGTGACCAGGAAATGACCTATCTAAACAGCGAGTTAGTTCTTAGTACCATTTTTATATTTTACTTTATTTATTTATAACATTTGTGTACCATTTAATATAACAAAAAATCTCTAAGCAGTCTACGTAAGAACAGTGAGAACACAACGTTCAATCATTTTGCCCTAAAAACTAGATTAAAATTAGATAAAAAACAAAACACGATTGTATAATCACAAGTAAAACTGAGCAATGTACAAAGCAAAAAAACATGGAGTCCAGGAAAGGTAACAAATACATGTTTTAAAGAGGTGTTTAGAGGTTATTTCTCTCTCTCTCTGCCTAACAAATTACCCGAGGGAGGGCTTTCCAGAGGATGGCATGGCTGGTATCGCCAAAAAGGCCCCCACCCACCTTGTCACTAAGTGACAGGATGTGGAAGGACCACAACAGGGAATCCTTGGAAAATCTTAAAAATCAGGGTTTTTTTAAAGCAGGGTTCGCCAATCACAGTACTTTGGGAAAGCAATGTTGCAGCAACATAATGCCTTGTTTTTAGCTGTCCTCCGCTCCTAGCTAGTGGTACTTGCTTGGAAAAAATGCTGGACATTTAAGTCCTTCTCCCTCTGTTCCATTGTTGAATGAGCTTTGCACTTAGCTTCTGTGATTCGCAAACTTTGGTCCCAATTGGGCAGAAATCTGAAGGCCCCCGCCCCCAATTCATCATAACTCTCTCTACTGGGGTAGGGAACTTCTTGCCTGTCTATTTGGCCCACCAGGCCATCTCCCACCCCAATCCATGCCATCTACCTCACATCTGATGCCACACCTGATGTCAGGTGTGAGACAAGTAGAGACTTGGCTTGGTCAAAGTGCTCATTGCTGGGTTAGCCTAGCTACAACACTCTGAAATGATGCAGGTCAGAGTAACTTTACAGTGTATGCCATTTTCATAATGAAACAGTTCCCCACAAAACCTTAACTCTGCTTTGCTCCTCTCCCCAATTCAGATTGACGGGGCCTAGTACAAAAAAAACCCGGACCTAGTAATTTGGCAGGGTTTATTCACTCAGGAGTTGCTACTTTGCCTGCAAATTTCATCCATTTCTATCAAAAGAAAAAACAGCTAGCACCCCCGCCCCCCATTTCCCTATACAGTGGTACCTCTACTTACAAATTTAATGCGTTCCGAACGCACATTTGTAAGTCGAAAAAAATTGTAAGTCGAATCCCATAGGAATGCATTGGGAGAAAAAATTCGTAAGTAGAAGCAACCCTATCTAAAAATTCGTAAGTAGAAAAAATCCTATCTAAACCACATCCAAGATGGCGGACAGAGCTCTATTCGTAAGTAGAAACATTCGTAAGTAGAGTTATTTGTAAGTAGAGGTACCACTGTAATCTAAATGGGGAATGACCGTAGCTTTATTTTTCTAAATTGGGATTCGATCCAAATCAAGTTGTTTTCTGAAGTAATGAATTGGCGTCTGAACCAAATCTTGAGGTCAGTGCAACCCTCTAAAAGCTGCAGTTCAAAACATTGACAGAGCAAGGGATTGCTTTTTGCTTCGTTTTATGGTTATTCCCACCAATTAGGAACATAATAAGCACTCTGCTAGATCAGATCAAGGCTTCATTTAGTTGGTTTGGGATTCTTCCAGATCTGGTGTGTACCTCTAGCTATTGTGTGAAATTGTCACAGATAAAATAACGCTGATGCCTTGTGGAAGTGCCTGGAGTAAAAATGTGATGTCAAAACCTATTGTCAAAGTATGTTGCTTTGGGGGGATGGGTGACATTTGCCACCCATTTTCCCCCTCCTTTTGTGGGTGGACGTTTCGCTGCACAGCACCAGTTTTCCATCTCTGAAATGGAATGTTTTCTTATGCTCGGTGGGGGCAAATAGGTGGTTTAGTGTTTGGCCTCAAACCCAACTTCTGTCTTGTCCTCCGTTTCATTTCTGACAAGGCAGGTCCCCAGTGGCAGCCATTTTTTTATTTTGGCCTGAGAGTTGTTTTATGGTGGTGCCCATGACAGTTTCTCAGCCTCTCCAATGTGCCCCTAGGGCTATCGTCACTGACCCTTTCTACCTGAGGTAACTTCTACGGTATCTATTTTTGAGACCCAAAGCCGAAAAGTGTTGGGAGACCTTTCACAAATTATTCTTCTCCTACACTTTACTGAAGCAGGTTCGTACAAAGGCATGGCAGATGGTTTTAAAAACAAGTCAAGACCACAGAAGGAGATAAAATAACCGATTTCCCCCCCTTGGGCATGTTTACGGAGGAGCAGATGTATTCATGTGGGTGTAAGAATACCTGGAAAGTGTTGCTCCTGTGGTTCTGCCTTCCTCCTCTTCTGCCATCTCTGCTCTGGCCACAGGAAGCTTTTGCTTGGCACAGCAGGTAAACGTCGCTAGAAAACCCAGGCGGAAGCGTTTGTTCATGAAGCAGTAGATAATGGGATTCACACAAGCGGAGGTGTAAGAGAGTAAGTGTATGAAGGAGATGGGGGCTCCCGTGAGAAGCAGATGCGCCGACGCACGGTCAAATGCACGCCAGGTGTTGACGCTGAACACCGGCATCCAGCAAATGAAAAACAAGATCACTATCACTATCAGCATTCGGATGACCAGCTTCTTGGCCATCAAGTTAGCGGTGGAGCAATTGCTCCGAGGCCGGTCAATTTTGGCGATGCTCCTATTTGACGGAAACTGTTGAAGGGGCACCTTTCTCTTCTTCTTGCTTTTCTGCAGATAGCATCCATCGTCATCTTCAAATCTGCTGCTGGTGCTGGCTTTCCTTTCTGTACGGGAAGAGCAAATGCGATTGCGTTATCAAGAGCGCACAAAGCTTTTCCAACATGCGAGGACACAAAACCCGCCACACGGCTGGCAAAAGATACACATCAAAATTTGCAAATAAATATCTTTGAAAGGCCAGTGTGTGAGATCAGGTGTGTGGGGTGTGTGTGTGTTTTTCACACACACTTTGGGCCACTGAAATTAGAGGCATGCTTCAGTCTTTGCATCCAGAAGAAGGGTTGTGTAAGAGTGAGAATTGCCCAACTTCAAATGACAGGCCCCAGCCTTCTGGTATACAGTGGTACCTCGGTTTAAGTACACAATTGGTTCTGGAAGTCTGTACTTAACCTGAAGCGAACCTTCCCATTGAAAGTAATGGAAAGTGGATTAATCCGTTCCAGACGGTCCATGGGGTGCTTAAACTGAAGCGTTCTTAACCCGAAGTATGAGTGTAATTGGTTCTGGAAGTCCATACTGAACCTGAAGCGTACTTAACCTGAAGCGAACTTTCCCATTGAAAGTAATGGAAAGTGGATTAATCCGTTCCAGACGGGTCCACGGAGTACTTAAACTGAAAGTACTCTAACCGAGGCGTACTTAAACTGAGGTATGACTGTACTGTCTGAGCCATATCTGGACTGAAGTAATTTCCTCTGCGACTTGATATGGACCAGAAGGTGATGGTGCTATATTTATTTATACCCTACTTTTCCCCCTGACTCAGGGCGATTCAGAAACAGTGTGGCAGCTGGAACATCTGAGGACTGGGGCGGGGGGTATGGTGCACGGGAACTTACCGGTAATATAGAGGCGGCAACCATTTTGCACACATCCAATTGACACGTGACCATTGAAACATGGGTCCTTTTGGACTCAGAAGAGGGCAGAATGGGGGACGGAATGGGAGTGGAAGAGGGGGCAGAATGACAGCAGGGTGGGACAGGGCGTAAGAGGCTTGTGCACGCTTTGTTGGGGCCAGGAACCGAGCCCCCACATATAATGGTCATCACCTGTATACCTTTTCTCCTTCCTGGTAATTATTACCTATTGATCATATCAATAGGTAGCACCTCCACCCCCATTGTTCAGCCTGGACACTGAGGTCCAGCTCTGAGGGCCTTCTGGTGGTTCCTTCACTGCGAGAAGTGAGGTTACAGGGAACCAGGCAGAGGGCCTTCTTGGCAGTGGCACCCACCCTGTGGAACGCCCTCCCATCAGATGTCAAGGAAATAAACAATTATCTGTCTTCTAAAGTCAACCCTGTGTCAGAAATTTTTTTATGTCCAATGTTTTACATTTTTAAATGTGCTATAAGCCGCCCAGAGTGGCTGGGAAAACCCAGCCAGATGGGCGGGGTATAAATAAAATTATTATTATTATTATTATTATTATTATTATTATTATTATTATTATTGCCTCGATAATAGCTTAATGTCTAATTGGTTAGTTGTTAGGGAAGAAATATTCCAAACCAAATAATCAATCAATCAGTCAGACAAAGTGAGCTGAAAAGTCTTCAAAGTACATACAATATTGTTACAGGTCGCCCCTGAGATTCCAGAGGTCTTGTGTTTCTACCAGTAGATCACTGGACGTCTGTGGTAGATCACCGGTAGATCAGTGGCTCCCCCCAAAGAAGCTAAAAAACTTTGGCTCCCCTAAAATGACCTGAACCACCAAAAACAGGGCTTTCATTCCTTAAAAAAAAGCTCAACAACTTTGACCCGAACTAGATCACTGCCAGTTTTTAACTCTGTGAGTAGATCGCAGTCTCTTGGGAGTTGGCCAGCCCTGGTCTAGAGCAACAGCTCCCTAGTTTCTGGGTACAGCCTCTTCTCCTTCTCCTTCTCCTTCTCCCCCTAAGAATCCTTGCCAAACACAACCCCCCTTTCCTGTTAACATTGCCCACTGTAACCCTGGCAACTTCTCCCTCTCTGTCCTGCAGAGTCTTCTTTTCTTGCCATGGCTCCCATTGTTGGGCAAATGACTGGCCATTTCAAGCCTTTGTCCGCTAATGGCTTCTCCCTACCTAGCAAGCCATGTCATGCTGGCACAGTTTGTTATCCTAAACTCAATCCAGCAATGTTTGGCCCCATTTTAGCCTATCACCTTTATTAATTCTAACTTTTGCTAACTTCGGGAATTATGGGTGTCCGGACACATATTTATTTGGATCTCAGGGTATTGCCTGGTGGTCTCATGGTATTTTGGTGCAATTAATGGCATAATAGCAGTTGATCATTCGCTGAAAGTCACTTTTTTTGTACAAAATGTTCTGTTACAGAGTTCTCCGTTTCCATCAGGATTAATTGCATAATAACACCATCTAGTCTCAGAAAAAACACGCTTATAATGATTATAGTACCCTACTAGGCCCATTGACTAGCTGGCACCTTTTGACCCGATGTCAGTGCAATTTTGAGCCACCTACACTCATTTAGCTTACTAGTAAATATTTCCTTCTTCAGAAGGCCTCCTGTTTTGTCATAGACTATGTTAAAAAACAAAAGCACTTTCCCCTCTGATCGAAAATCTTTTTTTCCAGAGCCTCTGGGATTCTGGTGAGATTAGTTAGGAGACAATTTCACCTGCAGCTGGAGAGATGTGGTCAGGGCCGTCTCTAGGCCTGGGCTGGGTGGCGCAATGCGCCAGGGCGCCTGGCCACCGGGGGCGCTGCTGCGCCCGCCAGACAGCTGATGTCTGGGCCCTATGGCTCTGCCACCGCCTCCTCTCCTTCGGCCCGCGGGAATCCCCTCAACCGCTGCCCGCTGAGCCGCTGCCGCCTGTGGGAGCGGCAGGGGCGGGAGCGGATCCCGAGGGGCCTCCTCCACATCTGGTGCCCACCGCCCCACCACCACTCCCAGGGTACAGGCGGCAGCGTGGCAACCGCCTCCTGCTCCTCGGGCCGCTGGGAGCACAGTGAGAGAGCGCAGGCGGAGGCAGCGGTGGACCGGTCAACTGGCCGCAGAACAAGCGGCACACTGCAGGGCTCGGAATTCACTGCTCACACTTGTTTCCTCCGGTGCGGATGGCGGCCGCTGGACCACGCGGCCTCCGAGCAAGGGAGGTGGCAGGAGTTGGGGAGCTGCCTGCGCCCTGGCTCGGGCAGAGAGGGGTCGGTGGCGTGACCTGGGCTGGACACCACACAGCAGGTGAGGGGACGGCGGGAAGCCTGGGCTGGTGGCGCTGGGCAGGGGCGGCTCGCCCATTGGCCCTAGTGGCGAGGGGCGCCGAGGGGCGCCCCAGCAAGTGGGGGAGCTGTGCGGTGGCATCCCTTTCCCTCCTCCTGGACGCCCGCCAGCCGTGCCGCTCGGAGGAGAGAGGTAAACGAGCGGAGCAGGGGCACTTGGACCCTGTTCCGCTCTGCAGCGGAGCTTTCCTTTTTAAAAAAAAAAAAAAGAGTGGGTGGGTGCCCAATGACCTTAAGACGCTACTGGCGCTGGGGACCCTGAGCCAGGGCGAGAGAGAGCAGCTTGCGGAAAGGGAGGGGGCACCCGGAGGGACCTTTGCACCACGGCGCTGGATTTGCTTCTTGTAAAGCTTTGATATCACAAGTTATCGAATAGCTCTGAACCCCCAACCAAAAAACAAAAAACTGATTTGTGATTGTAGCCAGGGGGTGCTCTTTCTATTTAATCCTTGCTATTGATAGTTAATGTCTGGTTAGTATGGAACTGAGTCCCAACACGGCGCTTTTTATTTTTTAGAAGCAGTAGTGCCAAATAATCATTTTTGATTTTGAGACTGGAAATGTCAATCTCTTGGAGGTACACAGAGTCAACTGAGTGATCTCAAACACTTTGGGTGGGACCAGATGTTATGAACGAATAATAATAATAATAACAACAACACAATTTATTACATAAATAAAAGAAGATCTTAGCCCTGTATTTCCATGGTTGTAGCCAGGATTTATGTGAGGGAGGCAGGCTTTATGTTGGGGGGGGGCGGCAGAACCTCAGCTAGTTAAGTGTTTTTGTTTCTTTTTATTGATCTTTATTGATTGGGGGGGCAACTGTCCCCCTCTGCCTCCCTGGCTACACCCATGTGTGTGTCTTTCTCTTATTTATTACATTAACGTGTGGGTGCTATTGATTCTAAAGGGGGGGGGGAATCAGTAGACAGGCAGAATTTCTTAACCCTTCCCCACCTGCTGATTTCCCCTCTGTATGAGCTCTGCAGACATTTCTAAGTGACCCCCCACACACACACACCAGCCCCACCAAGAGGGATCCTAAAACTGGAAGGAGCCTTGGCTGAGGTGGAAATACGCTGAAGAGCACAGGGGGGCATGGGACAGTTTAGGCACCTCCCCAGAAATAGATCCTTTACTGTAAGTGCCCCCCCATCCCCAATGCATTCTCATTATTGCTGGGGTAAACTAGGATATCTCTGGTCTCTGTTATTAGGATGTTTTGAAACATAATTGTTGTTGTTTAGTCATTTAGTCGTGTCCGACTCTTCATGATCCCATGGACCATAGCACGCCAGGCACTCCTGTCTTCCACTGCCTCCCGCAGTTTGGTCAAACTCATGTTCGTAGCTTCGAGAACACTGTCCAACCATCTCATCCTCTGTCGTCCCCTTTTCTCCTTGTGCCCTCCATCTTTCCCAACATCAGGGTCTTTTCCAGGGAGTCTTCTCTTCTCATGAGGTGGCCAAAGTATTGGAGCCTCAGCTTCAGGATCTGTCCTTCCAGTGAGCACTCGGGGCTGATTTCCTTCAGAATGGATAGGTTTGATCTTCTTGCAGTCCATGGGACTCTCAAGAGTCTCCTCCAGCACCATAATTCAAAAACATCAATTCTTCGGTGATCTGCCTTCTTTATGGTCCAGCTCTCACTTCTATACATCACTACTGGGAAAACCATAGCTTTAATTATACGGTCCTTTGTCGGCAAGGTGATGTCTCTGCTTTTTAAGATGCTGTCTAGGTTTGTCATTGCTTTTCTCCCAAGAAGCAGGCGTCTTTTAATTTCGTGACTGCTGTCACCATCTGTAGTGATCAAGGAGCCGAAGAAAGTAAAATCTCTCACTGCCTCCATTTCTTGTTGCCTCTGGTTTTCCAGATTGGAATACTGTTTGTGTATGGATCGTAGATTTATTGTAAAGAGGCAGGAGAGGGTTCTTGCCGAGAGATCACTGCTGTAGAGCTGCTGTCAATCAGTGTCAACAATATTAGGCTTTTGGAATGAAGAGTTAAACTAAATTATCAAATCATCAATTCTAGCATGCTGGGGGCCAACAAAATAATAAAAATTGGCATCCAAACTATTGGCATTATTAATTGTATTATAATTTGGTATTGTGACAATGAGGCTTTTATTGGGTTATTGTAATTGAAAACTAATAAAAAATATTACACAAACAATATTAGGCTAAATGGAGCAATGGGTTAACTTTGCACAAGGCAGCTTTCTTTGTAATATTTTTATGGTTAGTTCTATATTGGTTGTCTTGGGATACAGTTGTATCTATTCTTGTTAAATGAAATGAAATGAATGAAATGAGTGAATGAAAATACCAGAGGGGAAGGAACGCAATTGCACAGATATCACAAATCCAAACAGTCACACACACACACACACATGGAATAATTAATGCTTTTTTAAAAATCCTGGCTATGATTCGTAACTCAGAGACATTTGCAAGACCGCTCAAAAAAATCTGCTCTGTTGCAGATTTTTTTTTTGCCAGGAAAAAAATGTCTCCTGGTCACATTTTCACATCTGAGTGGAAGGAGAATGGGATTGGTCATGAAGATTACCTCGTGAATACTTCCTCTGACTGACATCAAATTTGATCCCTCGGTAGAGCTCCAAGGAGATTAAGCCATACGCAATGATCATTACAATCCCTGGGATAAGGAAAAGGATGAGGAGCTGGAAAATGTACCTGCAGAAACCGGAAGAGAGACCAGCAGAGAAAAAGTTAAAATATTCTTACCATCTTCTTTCGCATCTCTGGAATGGGCTAGAGCTGATTCTGGGTGCACTGCCTCCTTTTGTTTTAAAACCGAGTGTAATTATTATAGCCCACAATTGAAAAGGATGTGATGTTGGTAGTATGACTTGTCAGAGTTCACAAAAGATACCCCACAGTATTTGTTCAGAAACATGGAAAGGGGGAGGGGCATAACTGTACTTTCATTAGGTTGTCTGAATTCCACCACTTTTAGTTGCTCAGGTCAATTTAATAATAGTATTATAATAATTTATTACTTATACCCCGCCCCTCTGGCTGGGTTTCCTCAGCCACTCTGGGCGTCTCCCAACAGAATATTAAAATATGATAAAACATCAAACATTAAAAACTTCCCCCAACTCAGTGATGCGGGAGACAAGTGATAGTTTTGTAAAAAAAAAAAAAAAAAAAAAAGTAGAATAGAATAAATCTTTATTGTCATTGTCCCCTTCCAGGAACAATGAAATTTCCCAACACAATGGTCCTACATTCGCTCACTCTCCCCCTCAGACAGTTTGCATCTTGGATGTGCCACTGAAAATGTAACATGTCGGATGCTCTGAGTACTAATTTATGTTTGAAAATAGGTGTACACATAATCGCCTTTCACACATGGCAATTTGGGTAGAAACAGCTGTGGGGCCTGGCTTCAGACAAGGTGCGACAACATCTAAGGAAGGAAAGGCTACTCAAATGACTCCTGGATCCCACTCCAAGGTTCCATGATCCAAGGAAGTCCAGGCACATAGAGGTTGGCATTCATAGGCTTCCCTACATGAGACATCTCTGTAACATCATGGATCTTTGGGGTAAGGGATAAAGGGCGTGTTATGTATTGGTTTAATTTGTGTACATGAGTTTCTCTGCTAGTCCTGTAACTACCTTTCCCGCTCCAGGGCAATTCAAATGGGTGCGATGACAGTTGCTATTGGTTAACTTGTTAGCACAATTTGGATCCTCACTCTGATAGGTTCCCGCCAAAATCTAAATGTATCCTTTCCCCAACCCCTGAGAGTATAAAAGGAGCTCACCCTTTCCCTCCAGTTCAGTCAAGATTCCTACTGCAATAAAGAAGACTGTTCCTGTTATACTTGACTCCTAGCAGTTCCTTGCTAGTATGCTGAATCACTATTCTGAGCTGACTTCACAAAGAGCTGAAATCACACTCACGACTTAACAGGGCGTAGAAGTACAGCCCACAGCCTCTTTCTGCTCATATTGCCCCTTTTAAGCGAGTAGAAAAAGACTATTGACTTGATGGCAGGATTTAAATAAACACTCACACCTTTATTAACAAAGAACATTTAAAATGATAAAAGAAATGATATACCCTGTTTCCCCTATTTTAAGACGTAGTCATAAAATAAGCCACAGCAGTATTTTTAAGCATTCAAGGAATATAAGCCATACCCCGAAAATAAGACATTGTGATAGGCGCAGCAGCAATGCCGGCAGGAGGAGGAGGAGGGAAAAAATAAGACACCCCCTGAAAATAAGCCATAGTTGTTTTTTTTTTGAGGAAAAATAAATAAAGGACGGTGTCTTATTTTCGGAGAAACACAGTAGTAGACTCTTAAATAAACATCAGTTTGTAACAAGAGGGAAACAAACCAGGAGGCGGAGGCGGGGGGGGGGAGAAGTGATGTAATATAAATGTTATTGATATGAGATGTATATAATGATAGAAAAAGAAAAGTGAATAAAATTTAATAAAAAAAGATATTTTAAGGTTGTTTGAATTAATGTAAAACAGAAAATCCAATAAAATTGTTAACAGATACTCTAGTAAAAAAATTATAGGGGAGGTGGGAGAATGCTTAAGCCACAATGAATTGGTTTGCCTTTGAGATGTCACTAATCTGTGTCTTTCCTGAAACAAATGAGCACAGCTGCCTCTGTGGAATTTATTATCACTCTGATGATTGTCTGAATTCTGAAAATCCCAAAGTGAATGGGAAAGGGCTGTAGCGGCAATTACACGACTGGCTTGTTTTCCAGCACCGCGTCTCATAATCAGGACACTGTTTGGAGAGGCTGCGTGATGAAACTCCTGTCCCCTCCTGGCCTTTGAAACGTGCTCTGAATTTTGCACCGCTCCATGGGAAATTGATATAGCGCCCCTGTTAATAGGTGCAAAACAACTATGGGCATGAGATCCACACCCCCAATTAACTCCTTTAAGAGCTGGTGTGGAAGGGGATTGCCCTACAATTTACCATCTACCTCCACCCTCACCCACAGCCCTGGCAAAACCACATCATCATTATCTGCCACAGACGGTCTGTGCACATCTCCTATACGTACTTCTGGGAGCCTCCTCCTTCACAGAGCTGCACATGGAGGCAACCTGTGGCCAGACCATTAGTCTGCCTACTCGGTCCTGGGGAGGAGAGGATCATTGGGGAGGGATATAATGGCTGGTGTGTTGCGGTGTGCATGCGCTAGCCCAGTGGGAAGAGGCAGGGAGGGAGAAGAGCTCGGTTGACCCCTGTATGGAATCTCTCCTACATGTGCAACTTTTGAGACCTCGGCTGGAAGGTGTTTACAGTAAACTGCCTGGAATCCATGGGAGGAAGGTTAGAAAATATTTGAAATAATAAAATGCCCCAGAGAGTGGAATTAATTTAACATGGCCAATGGTTAGTGGAAGTTGGTTGTGGGCATCCGTCCGTCCCCCGAGACAATGGAGTGCGCCTCCAGAGGAGAAGCAGATGCAGATGACACCCAGCTCTACCTCTCTTTTAAATCAGAACCAGTGAAGGCGGTGAAGGTCCTGTGTGAGTGCCAGGAGGCGGTTGGAGGATGGATGGCGGCTAACAGATTGAGGTTGAATCCTGACAAGACAGAAGTACTGTTTTGGGGGGACGGGGAGGGCGGGTGTTGGGGACTCCCTGGTCCTGAATGGGGTAACTGTGCCCCTGAAGGAGCAGGAGCACAGCCTGGGAGTCATTTTGGACTCACAGCTGTCCGTGGAGGTGCAGGTTAATTCTGTGTCCAGGGCGGCTGTCTACCAGCTTCATCTGGTACGCAGGCTGAGACCCTACCTGCCCGCGAACTGTCTCACCAGAGTGGTGCATGCTCTAGTTATCTCCCCTTGGACTACTGCAATGCGCTCTATGTGGGGCTACCTTTGAAAGTGACCTGGAAACTGGAATTAATTCAGAATGCGGCAGCTAGACTGGTGACTGGGAGTGGCTGCCGGGACCACATAACACCAGTCCTGAGAGATCTACATTGGCTCCCAGTACGTTTCCAAGCACAATTCAAAGTGTTGGTGCTGACTTTTAAAGCCCTAAACGGCCTCAGCCCAGTATACCTGAAGGAGCGTCTCCACCCCATTAGCAAACCACTGGAGCTCGTAACAGCTGCCTCCCATGTTGTTTCTGCTGCATTAGCAGCACCGAAGTGACCTCTCCGGAGTGAGTCTGGGCAGTGCGTAGGGAGGTCCTGGGCTGCCCAGATGGCAAGACCCTCCCACTAGGCCTCACTGATGGAATATAGAAAGCAGAGCAATACATTTGGCACCAGCTTGGCTGTAGGAGTTGCCGGAAGGAGGCGTACAAGGCGCCATCCAACCATCTTAGGGACTCCAATCTGGATTTGTGTAGGGTTTAATCCTGAGCCTTTTCTTCTCCTGAAGATGTCCCACAAGGCAGCGGACAAACTGGCCGATGCAATCACCCTGTTTATACAGTGGTACCTCAGTTTACAAACACAATTGGTTCCGGAAGTCTGTACTTAACCTGAAGCGTACTTAACCTGAAGCGAACTTTCCCATTGAAAGTAATGGAAAGTGGATTAATCCGTTCCAGACTGGTCCGCGGAGTACTTAAACTGAAGCGTACTTAACCTGAAGCGAACCTTCCCATTGAAAGTAATAGAAAGTGGATTAATCCATTCCAGACGGTCCATGGAGTACTTAAACTGAAGCGTACTTAACCTGAAGTGAACTTTCCCATTGAAAGTAATGGAAAGTGGCTTAATCCGTTCCAGACTGGTCCGCGGAGTACTTAAACTGAAAATACTCAAACCGAGGCGTACTTAAACCGAGGTATGACTGTAATAGGATGCAGTGAATGCCTCATGTTGCACTTATTTTTTTCCACTAACAGGCTGTAGGACTGGCTGTCCATAATTTAACCTATTAAATTGTACCTGCAATAATACCATCTAATACCATCTCCCAAGAATTGCCATATCCATGTATATATATATGGGATGGATATATACTGTATTTAGATCTGTTCTTACCAAGATTGCTCTACCACGTCGCTTGGCCAGTCCAGGCGACACATGTTCGCTGTGGTGTTGTAGATTTTTACAAAAGGTCTCAGCTTGCTGTAAATCGGATACGGCGTCATGATGGCAAAGGAGAGGCACCAGGTTGCGGCGATCACCTTCATAGCGTGCGTTTTTGTCTGCCAAACCCGAGACTGCAGGGGCTTGCAAATAGCGCCGTATCTCTCCAAGGATATTGCGACCAGGCTGAAGGTCGAAACGCTGACTGAGACACCTAAGCGCATGAGGAGGGGGAGGAAAAGGAGAGCGGAGAGAGTAAAAGGTTGTCTCTTGTTTCTCTTGGCAAGCAGTGGGAATCAGACCAGTAATAACCAGCAGCATACAGTGACCATAGCTGCCAAGTATCCCGTTTTCTCCGGGAAAACCCCGATTTTACTTACCTTTTCCTGGTGGTCCCCCGTATCACTTCGTCTCCCGTTTTTCTCCGTTATTTTCTCCTGCCGGCAGCCATTTTTTTCTTTCCGATTTGCCCTTCTATGGGCACCCAAAACGGCCACCGGCGGCTTCAAAAGTCGCATCTACGTATGTCCGGAAGTGCATAGACATGACTTCCGGTGTCGGCGGCGGCCATTTTTGGTGTTCATAGATGGGCGGAGCGACACCGGAAGTTGCGTCGACGCACTTCCTGACATGCGTACAAGCGACCTCCGGTGTCGGCGGCAGCCATTTTTGGTGCCCATAGAAGGGCAAAGCGACACCAGAAATTACGTCGACGCAACTTCCGGTGTCACACGGATTCTGCAGTCTGGGACTTGGAAGGTAAGACAGTGACAGAGCTTCATGCTCTAGCACTGGGGGCGGAGAGCAGACGGAGGCTTGGTGGGCGCACGTCTTGGGGCATGGCGCCCAGCACGGGAGGGGGGGCAGCCACGATGGGCCCCCACCAGGATTGTGGTGCCGGGGCGGTGCGCTCCCCCTGCCCCCCTCTTCCTCCGCCAGTGGCAGCATAGCAATAACCTATCTGCCAGCAGCCAGAAGAACCATTTAACTTCACAGAACCATTCAATCTCCAAGCCTCTATGGCTGGACTCAGCAGTTCCTAAGAGACCTGTGGATGATGTTCCATTTGGATCAATAAAGCCAACCTGATATATATGTGGATATATGTGGATTTTTAAAAGCAATAAAAAAAGTATTGATTGATCAGTTATTTGAAATATTGCTACTGACAGTGGAACTTCAAATCATTTAGGCTGGCCTCAACCAGGGCCAGGGCCTTCTCGGTACTGGCCCCGACCTGGTGGAATGCTCTGTCCCAGGAGACTAGGGCCCTGCGTGATTTGTCATCTTTTCGTGTGGCCTGCAAGACAGAGCTGTTCCGTTTGGCCTTCGGACTGACGCAGTCTGACCCCACGGTTACCCTCCCCTAAGGTTTTATTTCATAATGGTTTTATCTTATTCATAGATTTTTTATTTTAAAATTGAATTTTAACATTGTATTAATCTGCGTTTTAACTGAATTGTTTCTTTTATACTTGTGTTGATATTATTTGTTGTTAGCCGCCCTGAGCCCGGTCTTGACGGGAAGGGCGGGGTATAAATAAAAATTATTATTATTAAAAGTTATACTGAAACACTGTCTCGGGGCATTTTCCAGTCAATTGAGTTTTCGTTTCTTTCTGCAGCAGAGTTCTTTTTACAGAAAGGTTTTCCTGCATCTTTTACGTCTTTACAACAGCACCAGCAGCAGTAGCATTCCAGCTATCTGTTAGTGAAATCCCCATTTCAGGAATAAAGAGTCTTTACTATTAACCAAACTTTACACCTGGACATTAATAAAGGAAAAAAAACACACAAAGAAACATAATCATTTTCTCTTTTTAGCCATCCGGCCAGAGACCTAATGCTTCCTCGTTCACATACTCATTTAGACTGACCCCTGACTTAGTTGATTGCATGCCCTGATAAGGACACCTGTTGCCAGGGAAGTTTTCCATTGCCTAGCAACTTGCTCAAGGCCATTTACAAGTTTCTTCTAGAATATTCCAACGTCTTCTATGTACAAAAAAGGTCTAAAACAATTGTGTGCGGTGTAGAAAAAATGGATAGAGAGATGCTTTTCACTATCTCTCTTAATACCAGAGGTGTCCCAGTGAAATTCAAGACAGACAAAAGAAATCTCCTCTAAACTTTTCAAATAATACCACCTCAGAGGATTAACTGTGGCCAACACAAAAGTAGCACAAAAGTAGCACAAAAGTAGATAGATGACTGTTTGCCTTGATTGGAAAACTCCATACAGACCCAATAATTAAATGCAGAACTGAAGGCCACTTCTTTCTATTTAACAACTCGGTTCCAGAATTACAAAACGCTACTTATCTTCCCATAAGAGTTTTGCCTTACAAAGCAAATACACCAAAAAAATTCCGTGCAAAGTAAACACGCAATTCTACACCGATGATACTGTTCTGCTGCGCTCTAATAGTTCTCCACTGGCTACTGAGAAGTTATGGGACGGTACATATGTTAAGAATGCTTTGATGGTGTTTCCTGCTTGGTAGGGGGTTGGACTGGATGACCCTTGTGGTCTCTTCCAACTCTATGATTCTATGGTACTATATATCAGAACTTCTAAATGTCAACTTTGCTGAAACTAAACTGAGAAACTGCTCCATTTACAATGATAAATGGCCATTTGATGAGCAGATTACTGAACAAGTTCGTGGCAAGCGCATTGTGCTTCCCCCATCCCCCTTTCTAGATAAAAGGTTAAGGGGCCCCTGACCATCAGGTCCAGTCTTGTCCGACTCTGGGGTTGCAGCGCTCATCTCGCTCTATAGGCCGAGGGAGCCGGCGTTTGTCCACAGACAGCTTCCGGGTCATGTGGCCAGCATGACAAAGCTGCTTCTGGCGAACCAGAGCAGCACACGGAAACACCGTTTACCTTCCCACCGGAGCGGTCCCTATTTATCTACTTGCACTTTGATGTGCTTTCGAACTGCTAGGTGGGCAGGAGCAGGGACCGAGCAATGGGAGCTCACCCCGTTGCAGGGATTCGCACCGCCGACCTTCTGATCAGCAAGTCCTAGACTCTGTGGTTTAACCCACAGTACCACCTTGATCCCTCCCTTTCTAGATAGAGGATAAATAATGCTCAAGACCCAGCTGTGGCTAAAAACAGAGAAGTTTTTATTGCCTATATACTGAAGTAAGCAGGTTTGGCATGGAATTGGGTCAGGAGCCATAAACACATAAGACTTCTGATCTGAAGCCTGATACAGCCACCTGGCATGCCTGCCGCAGAATCCCAATGTATAAAAACCCATGCGGTGAACACTATGAGATTGGCATTCTTCTGGTAACCTGAGATGAGAGGTGTCCGTCTCAGCACATCCTGAGCTGGTGTGCCTCCTCAGCACCCCTTAGGAGGGTCCCCCTTATTTTTAAATCCTACCCAGGGTTTCAGGAAAGAGTCCCTCCCAGTCTTACCTGAATATGGCAGGTACTGTTTGCCTCAAATCCTTTACATGCATTGCTCGGGATGCGGGTGGCGCTGTGGTCTAAACCACTGAGCCTCTTGGGCTTGCTGATCGGAAGGTCAGCAGTTTGAATCCCCTCAATGGAGTGAGCTCCCATTGCTCTGTCGCAGCTTGTGCCAACCTAGCAATTTGAAAGCACGCCAGTGCAAGTAGATAAATAGGTACCACTGTGGCGGGAAGGTAAACGGCATTTCCGTGCACTCTGGTTCCGTCATGGTGTCCCATTGCACCAGAAGTGGTATAGTCATGCTGGCCACATGCCCGGAAAGCTGTCTGTGGACAAATACCGGTTCCCTCAGCCTGAAAGTGAGATGAGTGCTGCAACCCAAGAGTCATCCAGGGTAGTAGTAGTAGTAGTAGTAATAATAATAATAATAATAATAATAATAATAATAATAATAATTTATTTATACCCCGCCCATCTGGCTGGGTTTCCCCAGCCACTCTGGGCAGTTTCCAACAGAAATATTAAAATACACTAATTTCTTAAAGATTAAAAGCTTCTTAAAGATTAAAAGCTGCCTTCAGATGTCCTCTAAAAGTCTGGTAGTTGTTTTTTCTTTTTGACATCTGATGGGAGGGTGTTCCACAGGGCGGGTGCCACTACCGAGAAGGCCCTCTGCCTGGTTCCCTGCAACTTGACTTCTCGCAGCGAGGGAACCGCCAGAAGGCCCTCGGCACTGGACCTCAGTGTCCGGGCAGAGCAATGGAGGTGGAGACGCTCCTTCAGGCCGTTTAGGGCTTTAAAGGTCAGCACCAACACTTTGAATTGTGCTCGGAAACGCACTGGGAGCCAATGCAGGTCTTTCAAGACCGGTGTTATGTAGTCTCAGTGGCTGCTCCGAGTCACCAGTCTAGCTGCCGCATTCTGGATACCCTGACCTTTACCTTTACCACTGAGCTATGCCCCTTCCCCAACAATATAATATTCATTTTATCAAAGCCACCAATGCAGGATTAGGGAGCACGATTGGGGAACCGGATCAAGCCAGAGAAGCAGATCCAGAAGTGGCCAACCCTTCACTTCTTCACCATCTTGACTCATGGGTGGTTAGGCCAGATTCAGTTCTATTTACCTGAAAAGCTATAGGATGGTTATAGATCTGACTCAAAAGGAGGCGGGCAGGGCCCTACTGCATCCCCGACCCACTTCAAGCACTGTGTGATATGATGTACTTCAATGTATAATATAAGCTGAATTAAAGAGATGAACATATAGAGAAACTGTGAGTCTAGCCAATGCAGACAGCTGGACCATTGTTTATCTGCAGCCCAATCGGGAGAAATATTTTATGGGCAGACTGGCAAGATTTGCGGTGGCTTCTCAGAAACCGAGAACAAAGTTTGATGAAACCAATGTAGCAAATAGTAAAGATGCCATCTGTAGTCACATTTGCCGTTTAGACCTTTTTAATATAGCATTTGGAACTAGTAACTTGTTCCTGTGGTTTTATGAGTATCTAATTAATTAAGGAAGGATAAGGCCTTGTTCCTGATTCTTGGAAGGAATAGCCCTTTGACACTCCACACATTGACACTCAGGAAAAGGCAGCAAATGGCCTTCAACATGAAAATGAACTTTCCCGTCTTATTTATAGGGAAGAAGTCAATATAGTTCTGACAGCTGGCCTGATTTAAAACTGTAACTCTCGATGCGTGGCTGTATAATTTGGCTACAATCTGTATCTAACAGAGCAGGAAATTAGATTATCAGTCAAAGATGCAACCTTGCACTCTTCCCTGTTGCTCCAGGTCTGCAGTGAGGAAGCCTCACTGAAACGGAAAAGGTCACTTACACGGAACTCAATGCATTTCTTTAGAAGGCCCAGTGGTTTGCAAAATGGTGACGGAGAAGCACTCTGCCACAGAGCATCTCTGGGCCCCCTTCTTGCAATACTCCTACAAAACAGGTCCATGCATTGCATAGGCACCTTTCTTCTTCTTCTTCTTCTTCTTCTTCTTCTTCTTCTTCTTCTTCTTCTTCTTCTTCTTCTTCTTCTTCTTCTTCTTCTTCTTCTTCTTCTTCTTCTTCTCCTCCTCCTCCTCCTCCTCCTCCTCCTCCTCCTCCTCCTCCTCCTCCTCCTCCTCCTCCTCCTCCTCCTCCTCCTCCTCCTTCTTCTTCTTCTTCTTCTTCTTCTTCTTCTTCTTCTTCTTCTTCTTCTTCTTCTTCTTCTTCTGTGATCCCTCATAGCGAGTAAGATTGTCTTCCATGTCACGGTCTTAACAGCATAGGTGTCAACCCTCCCTTTTTTTTGCAGGAAACTCCCTTATTCCAGCGCCGTTTCCCCGCTGCTATCCTGGATTGTTAGATATACCGCAGACTGTCCCCGGGACAGGTGAGGCTGCTGCTGATCCCTTATTTTCAAATCCGAAAGTTGGCAGCTATGCTTAACACAGTCCATAAGTGACTGTGGAGGCCAATTCTGGATCCACATGTCCTTCCACGGTGGGGACATAGGTTTCCGGTCAGGAGTTGATCATGGTGAGGGTTTGCCAAGCGTGCCTTCCTCTTAGCACGTTTCTCCCTTGCATCCTGAGTTCGAGCGTCTTCAAAGTCCATGACTTTGGACCAATTGGAGCGCTCGCAGGCCAGTGTTTCCCAGTTGTTGGTGTTTATACTACTTTTTTTTTTTAGATTTGCCTTGGAAGAGTCTTTAAACCTCTTTTGTTGACCACCAGCACTGCGCTTTCCATTTTAAAGTTCAGAATAGAGTAGTTGCTTTGGAAGATGATAATCGGGCATCTGCACAACATGACTAGTCCAACGAAGTTGATGTTGAAGAATCATTTCTTCAACACCGGTGATCTTTGCTTCTTCCAGTACACTGGCATTAGTTTGACTGTCTTCCCAAATGATGTGTCAAATTTATCGGAGACACTGTTGATGGAATCTTTCGACGAGCTGGAGATTACATTTATAAGTGCTCCATGTACAAGCATACAGTAAGGTTGGTAGTACAATAGCTTTGTAAACAAGCATTTTGGTTTCCCAGCAAATGTCCCAGTCCTCAAATGCTCTGCACTTCAATCTGGAGAAAGCTGCACTTGCATTAACACCACCAGGGAAGTGGTGAGATGTTGCGGGCAGAGCCAGCGGTGCAATCCTGCTGCCTTTTCAACGCATGCCCTCACCCTGTTCACACAAAGGGGGCTAGGGTTAGCCATGGAATCACTGCGTAGAATAATACAATGGCAGAGATGGAAGGGATCCCAATGATCATCTAGTCCAGGCATGGCCAAACTCAGCTGTCCAGCTGTTTTGGGACTACAATTCCCATCATCCCTGACCACTGGTCCTGTTAGCTAGGGATGATGGGAGCTGTAGTCCTAAAACAGCTGGAGGGCCAAGTTTGGCCATGCCTGATCTAGTCCAAGGCCCTGCAATGCTCAATGGAAAATAAGACCACTCATCTTTTATCTGGTGGGCAGCATTGCGGCCAGTCAGCCGAGCCTCAACAGTTTTCCAGCGTGGGGGTGGAGGTATGCTGCCTCCCCCCCCCCACACACATCACAACCTACCGCTCATCTGTGCTGGGGACAGCCCCAGCCAATCTGCTGCCAGGGTGGGTGTGGCCGCAGGCAATTTAATTGCGGCATGGCCGGCCTGCACCCCCTTCTTGCCTCTTCGTCGGATCACCCAACCCACCCTGCCTCTTCTCATGCTTTGCTCTGATATGACCTTGCTATGGCAATTGTCGGTTGCCATATTGTTGGGCCCCTTCATGGAGATTTTACTTTCTTGGGCTCCTTGATCACTGCAGATGGTGACAGCAGTCACGAAATTAAAAGACGCCTGCTTCTTGGGAGAAAAGCAATGACAAACCTAGACAGCATCTTAAAAAGCAAAGACATCACCTTGCCTACAAAGGTCCGTATAGTTAAAGCTATGGTTTTCCCAGTAGTGATGTATGGAAGTGAGAGCTGGACCATAAAGAAGGCTGATTGCCGAAGAATTGATGCTTTTGAATTATGGTGCTGGAGGAGACTCTTGAGAGTCCCATGGACTGCAAGAAGATCAAACCTATCCATTTTGAAGGAAATCAGCCCTGAGTGCTCACTGGAAGGACAGATCATGAAGCTGAGGCTCCAATACTTTGGCCACCTCATGAGAAGAGAAGAATCCTTGGAAAAGACCCTGATGTTGGGAAGGATTGAGGGCACTAGGAGAAGGGGACGACAGAGGACAAGATGGTTGGACAGTGTTCTCGAAGCTACGAACATGAGTTTGACCAAACTGCGGGAGGCAGTGGAAGACAGGAGTGCCTGGCGTGCTATGGTCCATGGGGTCACGAAGAGTCGGACACGACTAAACGACAACAACATATTGTTTGGGCTAGGTAGGAATTTTTCCACTTGGCAAATTGGCACCGGCCATTTGGTTTCTGCTTACCTAGTAGCAATCGTCACAACTTTTGTGAGGTTAGGCATTGAGTAAGCCTTTCTTTGGTTGGAGGGGTGGTTGCTGCCTTCTCCTGGGGGTGTGGATTCTATCCAAAGCCCAGACATGGGCTAGGGCTGTGCCACAGCCCCTACGGGGACCCCTCGGGGTGCCACTATCTGATGTAAGTCAGTGGGCACCCCCTATTGGTGGTTTACCCTTCCATGGACTCAAGATATAGTCAAGTCAAGATATAGCCTGGCTTTACCCCAATGCCTAAGCCATACCGCTCACATCGGTAATCAATAAAGTTGCGGCCTATTTGAACCCATAAACCACAATACTCCATGTCAATATGTTTTATTGGTCTCCTGGGAACTTTGTGGCTCGGGACGCCTTGGCACGCAACTTAGGGGGCTCCCACAGCCAGGTGGGTCTCAATGTATCGCCACATAAACTGAAAGGGCACCTGGGAAAACACCCAATAGCCTCCTATGGCTATGTATTTTAAATAATAGTGGCAACTGGTCTTTTAGGGGAGATTGTCTACGGTTATTGATTTTCCTCTCCTGTTAAGCTTCCAAGAACACAAGCTGAAAACCACTGCCTTTACCACTGCTTTGGCTCAAAGAAAAACATCTCCCACTTATTCGGCAACACCAGGCATCCCCAAACTGCGGCCCTCCAGGTGTTTTGGCCTACAACTCCCATGATCCCTAGCTAACAGGACCAGTGGTCGGGGGAGATGGGAATTGTAGTCGAAAACATCTGGAGGGCCGAAGTTTGGGGGTGCCTGGGCAACACTGATAAACAAGCAAAAGCATGGCTCTTGATTTTAACGTTGCAATACCTTTGATTTTTTTTATAAAAAACCCTGCAATTTCACTAATGTAAAGTTTGGGTGCCAAATGTAAAACTTATCTGAGAAAAGGCATCCTATATCTTAAGACATAAAATGTATCTATAATAAGCAAAGTGTTGAAGTCAAAAATATACTGTGTGTGACTATAGCTTTTAGCAAGTGTAAGGTATCTCTTACATAATAAATTCCCAAAGGGCTATATATTGATACTGTTGTAAATGTCGTAGTGATGTATTCCCCTGAAATGTCTTTATGGCGGTAATTACCGAGAAAAAGGGCAAGCTTCCATGCCTCAGATTTTATATCGGCAATTAACTCTAACTTGTTGACTGCCATTGTTTTATGTTTCACTGTTTTATTGATCGTCTAATCAAAAGTGTTTCCAGTTTCTTAAAAATGAACTTTGTCTCTTATTTTTATTATAGGTTTTTAATTTTTGGGGGGGGGGGGAGTTGCGGAGGTTTTTTGGACATAGGCTGCCCAAGACAGCAGATTCTCTTATCTGAGGAACATTTTGTTTTGACTTCACAATCCTTCACCTTCTTACTCAGAAAAAATCCCACTGAGTTCATCAGACTTTCTCGCAGGTAAATGTATATTATTGCGACTTGAGACAATTTTTTTCCTATGCTAACAACTGAAAACCAAACAATTAGCAATTCTACTAGAGAAAGATACCCATGTCCTGTTTCTCATTACATACATGCTTGTGTTTGTGGATATTAGTAAAATTTGAGTTAATCCTTTTCGACAGCCCTAGAAATGCTTTGTGATCTGTACAAAATGCACAGTTTTGTGTCAAACCCATATCCTGATCAGAAGCACATTAATTAGAAGTAGGAAGTCCTACTGATTTCAGAGTCACTTCCATTTCAAAGTCCAACCAGACTATTCTTTCCTTAAAAACACACATACACACGGTAACTACCGTGTTTCTCATATTATAAGACATGTCTTATATTTATTTTTTCCTCAAAAAAACACACTATGGCTTATTTTCAGGGGATGTCTTATATTTTTCCTCCTCCTCCTGCCATGGCCGGTATTGCTGCTGTGCCTATCACTATGTCTTATTTTCGGGTTATGGCTTATATTCCTTGAATGCTTAAAAATCCTGCTATGGCTTATTTTATGGGTATGTCTTAAAATATGAGAAACAGGGTATTTGAGCATAGATAGGGAAGTTTTTAATGTTTGATGTTTTATTATGCTTCTGTATATGCTGAAAGCTGCCCAGAGTGGCTGGGGTATAAATAATAAAAGTATTATTATTATTATTATTACTACTACTACTACTATTACAACAACAACAACAACAACAACAACAACAACAACAACAACAACAACAACAACAACAACAACATGATAAAGAAAGGGGTCAGCTATATCATATGAAAACAAGTATCTAAAGCCTAGATAATAGGCTACAATAGTATTTTCCTGCCTTTTCTCTAGGGAAAAATGACAGAAAATTGAACATTTCTTTTAAGATGTCCCTACTCAACTCTGACCCCTGAGAATGTTCAGTTGGCCAAGTTCTCATTGAAGTTTCAGTAACTCTGGTCTCAACTTTATACTGTCTGATATGATGAAATGCTTTATTTCTTTTCTTGTGGAGACCTTTTAATCACACCCAGAAATAAATTCAGACAAGACTCAAATTTTAGTTTGGTTTTTGGCAGAATTTAGGCCACAACTTGATTGATTAAAATCAAGTGAGTGGTTGTATAGGCTCTGGTTCGACTAGCTCCCTGCACCCTTGCAGGCAGCGCTGGCCCTGGGCACCAACCATAAGTCAGCCTCGGGTGAACACCTGCGACAGACGGCAAGCAGGGGGGTCTGCTAGGCGGAGCCCCAGATGTCCCCTAGACTCAGGCTCAGGGCACAACCATGAGTCCGTGGATTCCTTTAAGAGGAATACCCAGGGATAGGGTGGTAAGGGCTCATTCCTCCCCTATCACCTGAACCCAGAGCCTATCCGCAACCTTACAAGTTGTGACGATTTGCTACGCGGCAGGTAAAAACCCAAATGGCACCAGCCAATCAGCCAAGTGGGGAAAATTCCTGCCATGCCCCTGTCCCAATGCTGAATAGGCTTCCTCGCGAGAAAAGGGAAAACTTGGCAGCTATGACAACAGCACAGTCCTAACCCTGTCTACTAAGTAGTAAATCCTGTTGAATTAAATGGGCATTACTTCCAGGTAAGTGGGGTTAGCTTTATAGCCCTAGTTGTTCAGTTGTAACCCTTAGCATATTTAGTTAGAAGTTACATAGCAATATAAAAGTCGATGAAAACTCTATTTCATTCATTTAGGGCAAAACTGGAGGAAACATTAAAATGCACCACTTGTTAGGTTTGCTTGAGACTTAAGTCTGGAATAATAGAATCACAGAATTGCAGAGTTGGAAGGCACCCCAAGGGCATCTAGTCCAACCCCCTGCAAAGCAGTCCGTTGACTTTGGTTAGTAATTGAGAAAATGGAAGAATCTGTTCTACTTGGGCTGAACATAGCTTGTCGCTACTATTTCTAACTAAGCAATTTCCCACATCTGCAAGGCTTTTCAGTCAGCCTTGATTGTTGGCAGGCAGGTATCAAAGCAAATTATATCCCTTAAGGCTCATTTGTCTCTCAAGCACCTAACAGCATGCCCGGCCGGTGTTTATTTGTTACATTTGTATTGTGCCTTTCCTCCGAGGAACTCCGAATATCATTGCGGCCTTGGCACAACTCTGAGAGTTGGGCTAGAGGGAGAAAGAGAGAATAAGTAACTTGCTTTCACCCCTCCCCCTCCAGCCACTGCACCAAACTGCCTCTGCTCTAGACATCTGCGCCTGTTGTGCCACAAACCAGGCAGAGGGCCTTTTCGGTAGTGACACCTGCCCTGTGGAACGCCCTACCACCAGATGTCAAGGAAAAAGACAACTATCTGACTCTTAGAAGACATCTAAGCACTTTTGCTGGGGGGGACAGAACCTCAGTTAGGTATGTATTTTTATTTATTTTTATTGATTGGGGGGGCAGCTGCCTTTGCTATGCCCATGCATCAGTGGACAAGGTGTGAAACTTTATTGAGAATAAATAGGTGGGTGAGGAGTAGGGAGCAGGCAACAGGTCTGAAATAAACCAGAGATCCGTGGCTCTAAAACGGGACTGATCCCAGCCTATGCAGCAACGATATAGTATTTCTAGTCTGTTGAATAGCTGTGAGGATGGTCAACCTCCAAGTGGTATGGAAGATGTGGTCCCTGAAAGCGGAGGGTTTGAAAACGACTTGGCCTATGTAGTCAAAACTGTGCATGTTCATCGACTCACCCATGAAGTAGCTGGTAAGTTTGCAGAAAGCACTGCCGAAAATGAAATCTTCCAGGAGGTTGGGAATGAGCGTGAAGGGCATGCAAAAGAAGCACAGCATGAGATCACTGATGGCCAACGATAGCAGGAATATATTGGTCACCGTTCTCATCCTCTTGTTCCGGATCAGCACGACGATCACCAGCGTGTTGCCCAAGACACTGAGCAGAAATATCAGAGAATAGAGAAGAATCCGAACTGTTTGTTGGTCTATAGCAAAAAGCAAAAAACACATTGTCGTCATAATTGGAAGAGGCCAGTGAGAAGATCATCGGCTGCGCAGCCACACTAAATTGTACAGAACTTATTTTCTGTCTGCATTATACTGATAGTTTGTATTTGCCTACCCCTCCATTGAGCTTGGAGATTAAGGCCCTGTTGTTGTTGTTGTTGTTGTTGTTGTTGTTGTTGTTATCTGCCCTAAACATTTAAAGCAGTCTTTTTAAAAAATTATTTATTTGGTTTTTCAACTTAAAATTTTGCAATCACATACCCAATGTACAACATAAAAACAAGATTCCACGGAATCTCCTGGACTTCCACCCTCCCCTTTGTAGGTCCTATTATTAATCAATTCCTCCTGCATCTTTTATGATAATCCAGACTCTTTACCTCTTCCATTATGTCCAGGAATTCAACCTTAAACTGCAAGTGATATTCCAATCCCACTAACAATTTTAACTGTTTACAATGAAGTTATAAATTTCCCCCATTCCTTATTAAAATTTCTGACTCTTTCGGTCATTTTAGCAAAGTTAATGGACTATGCAGAAATGGCTAAAATGACATTTAAAGCAGTCTTATGCCACATTGAACAGTCCCGGCTTCCCCCAAAGAACCCTGGGAACTGTAGTTTGCTAAGGATGCTGAGAGTTGTTAGGACACCATGGTTCCCCTCCCAGAGCTACCATTTCCAGAGTTCCCTGGGAAGAGGGATTGGTTGTTAAACCCGTCTGGGAAATGTAGTTCTGTGAGGGGAGCAGAGGGTCTCCTAACTACCCTCAGCACTCTTAAGAGACTACAGTTCCCAGGATTATTTGGGGAAATGATGGAATGATGTTGCTTTCAATGCACGGTGAGATGGGGCTGGAAGATGGACTGGGATTCTGTACCCTTCCTAGTTGCAGGAAAGAGGTTATTTTAGCAGGCGACAGCTCTCTCATCCTTGACCCTTGAAGCCTGCCAGACCCCTAGGGTAACTTGGAGGGCTGGCATTTTTTCAGACCTTGCTCTTATTTTCTGCTGCCATCTCGGCGCAGTTCCCAAATGCCCTCTTCTAAACGACGGTTGCAGGCCCAAGAGCCCTGTCCTTCTTTGAAGCTGTTCACCCAGATATGCAAAGGGGTGTGTGTGTGTGCGTGCGTGTGTGTGTGTTTGTGTAGTAGGCGTTTGCAAGGGACAAGTCTCAGGCAGGAGGGGGGATAGGGTGCAAGGGGTCTATGCCTCCCTAGCAAGTCCTATCTCTGCTTGCTCTCCCCCAGCCGGAGTCCTGAGACTATGCTTGCCTGTCAACGCAGCGAGAGCAGGACAGGTACATACAGGAAAGTTATATAGGGGGAAAGCAACTGTGCGGAGACAATTGCTGCCTGTTGCTTCTCCCCTGCAAATACCTCCCCTGCCTCCGATTTGCACATCAGAGACGGAGATGGGGCTGGAATTCTGTATCAGCTGCCGAGAGACATGTAGTTCTGCCCTAAAACGTGAAGGAAGCTGTAAATAAAAATGTGAAGCAGTGCTAGTGAAAAGGGTGGCAACCAGCCCTTCTAGATAGGCTGGTGTAAACCTGAGATCTGGTTGTGTTTGGTCTCGTTCCTTCTGCGCTCTCAAGCTTAGCTCTAAGCAGCTCAGTTCTGGTCTATCCGGAACACATCTCATGCCTTCTCTCAAAAGGCATAGCATATTCAACATCTGGTACTTCTTACAAGATAACCCCCCTCTAAATTATGCAGCTTGCAAATCCCTATTTCTACCCACTTAGGAATATATCAGACAACAAGTAGAGTAATTTATGACTCTGTTTTGACACCTTTGGTATCACACACACACACACACTAAGTCCTTCTATATGCAATTCATAATAAAATAAAATAATAATAATAATAATAAAACTTTTTAAATTGCACCAGTGTTTCAGCTCACTCTTTGCCTTTCCTGCCCTGTGTTGCACTTGTTCAATTTTCCAGCAAACATATATGTTGCTTTGTTACAATCAGAAAGTAAAACCATTTATTTTGACTTTCCACTCTCGTTTTTTTAAAAAAACAACACCTGGCCATTATTAGCAGCTTTTGGAGGTTCCGGGTGATGTATTTGATACTGACGCTTTATTCTCGTTACGTGGATATGGTTTTAATTGTTGTATTTTGCTGTTGCCTTACTGCCTAGTGAGCCACCTTGGTATTCATTTGGAAGTGAAATGTGGTATGTTATTATCTAATTATTATCAGCACAGAGCTTTGCTTTAAAACCCTTTATCAATTGCTTACCCTAAACTAGTTGCAGGTAAAGCTGATGGTATTAAAAATGCATATGTATCGATATAGATATATAAATAAATTGTACCCTACCTTTAGGCTGAGAGTGATTCGTGCAGAAAATGGTGTAATTTTCCAAGCCAAGCTCACACAGGAAAGCAGAAATATTGGTGTCAAGTAGGCTGTAATTACTTATATCCATCCTTCACTCTTCAGAGTTTAGTTTCTAAGGCAGCAAGCATAGTTTGGGGACTATCAGTCCATTATTTCAGGCCTAAAAGAAACCTGCAGCGGTGGGCTTTGACAAGAGTCGCTGTCCAGAGTTTCTCTTTCTCAGCCACCCATCGGGAATGCTTAGTCCGTGCAATTCAAAGAAGCTTGGGGACGCTTGTTTCGAGGACGGCGTGAGGCAGCTTAAATGCCGCAGAGAGAAATGCAGGAATGCACACAAACACTCTGATTCCTCTATTCTGGATCCACCCCTTTCTTTTACGGACGGAGGTGGCTTTGGGATATAACCATGCCGGGGAATGATTGCAAAGTTAACCCCTTGCACAATTGCTCTTAGCCAGCAGATGCTCAAGATTTCTCCGGTCACAGTTACAGTATTTATAAAATTGAGTCAATACATGATATTTGCACAGCCTTATCTTATGCACGTTTGCTCAAGCATAGATCCACCGAGTTCAATGGGACTTGCGCCAAACTGTGCACAGGATGGCAGCCTAAGGGCACAATGCTTTACAGGTAGTTAAAAAAAGTACAGTCCCAAGTGTTGGAAATGTAAAGAGAAAGAGGGTTCTTTGTGTGGGTGCCTGATGATCGTCTTCCAAAGCAACTCCTCTATTCCAAACTTAAGAATGGAAAGCGTAATGCTGGTGGTTTAAAGACTGTCTCAAATCAAATCTTAAAAAATGTAGTATAAACACCGACAATTGGGAAACACCAGCCTGCGAGCGCTCCAATTGGAGAACAGCTTTTACCAAAGGTGTCATGGGCTTTGAAGATGCTTGAACTAGGACACAAGGGAGAAATGTGCTAAGAGGAAGGCATGCTTGGCAAACCCTCACCGTGATCAACTCCCGCCCGGAAACCAATGTCCCCACTGTGGAAGGACGTCTGGATTCAGAATTGGCCTCCACAGTCACTTACAATTATTAATTTTTTTTATTAAACATTTTATAACAAACAAAAAAATACATAGAATACCAAAAATACAAAGCACATCATTACAACAACAAAAAAACAAAAAAAAACACATCAATACAAACAGAAACATAAACATATCATCTTTAATCAACTTTTTAAATCATTGTCTTTTTGGCTTCCCCAACTCCCCACTATCTGATTTTCATTTTGAATATCACTGTAGCAGTTTCTATTTCATCTCTTTTACTTTCTTCATACTATAATCTCCTTAATTCCTCTTAATCTCATATTTATATTTGCATATCAATTTTTCAACCTTATAAACTCCTCTTATCTCCCTATTGCCTTAACTTCTGTATTTCCCTAGATATTCAGATTTTCAACTTTCAAAAGTAGTTCCCTATATATATTTTAAACTTTCTCCAGTCTTCCTCCACTCTTTCCCCTGCTTGATCTCGGAGTCTTCCTGTCAGCTCTGCCAGTTCCATAAAGTCCAGCATTTTCATTTGCCATTCCTGTAAAGAGGGCAATTCCTCTTTTTTTCCAATATTTTGCAATTAAAATCCTCGCAGCTGTGGTGGCATACATAAACAGATTGACATCTTTTTTTGGGATTTCTTCCCCTACTATTCCAAGTAAAAAGGCCTCTGGTTTTTTCAAAAACGTATTTTTATATATCTTTTTCATTTCATTATAAATCATTTCCCAGAAGCCTTTTATCTTGGGGCATGTCCACCACATATGATAGAATGAACCAACTTCTTCTTTACATTTCCAGCATTTATTATCACCTTTATGATACATTTTCGCTAATTTTACCGGAGTCAAATACCATCTATACATCATTTTCATTAAATTCTCTTTCAGCACCGTGCATGCCGTAAATTTCATACCCTTCTTCCACAATTTTTCCCAGTCCGACATCATTACATTATGACCCAAATCCTTGGCCCAATCAATCATAACCGATTTTGTTTGCTCATCTTTCAGATGCCATTCTAACAATAAATTATACATTCTGGACAAATTCTTGCTGTCTGCCTCTATTAACTCTGTTTCTAGTTTCGATTTTTCTGATTGAAATCCTATTTTTTAATCTATCTTGAATGCTTCATTTATCTGCACATACTGAAACCAATCACTTAACCTATCCTTCAATTGTTCATACGGCCTTAATTTAAATTGGTTTTCCACCTCCATCAAAATGTCTTTGTATTTCAGCCTATTCTCATCCATATTCCACAGTCACTTACAGACTCATTGTTAAAACCATGTTAATGGAAGACAATCTTACTCAGCTACAAGTGATTGTCAAAGAAGAAGGAGGAGGAGGAGGAGGAGGAGGCGCTCTTGTAGTAAGGTTACAGCTTACTGGGAAACGATATATAATGAAATGAAAAGGATGTTTAAAACATCCTTAGTAAAAAACAACAACCCAGAAACTTTTCTTTTGGGAATGATAGGGATAGAACTACCTAAACTGTATAGAAACTTATTTATGTATGCGACTACAGGGGCAAGAATGTTCCTCGCCCCAAAATGGAAAGAAGCAGAAGTCCCAGCAAAGGAAGAATGGATACAACAACAACAACAAAAGAATATGCAGAAATGGCAAAACTTACCAGAAGAATAAGAAATCAAGAAAACAAACTTTTTATAAAAGAATGGAAATGGTTTATTGAATATTTACAGGTAAAGTGTAAACAGATAAAAACATCGGAAGGATTGTAATAACCTGCAGTTTCATAAGAGTATATATTTAAAGAAGATGAATAAATGAGCAAATTAAGTTACCGGTAATTTGGATATGCAGAATATATTAAAAATTAAATTAAGGAACTGCCTAAAGAGGGGGAGGAAATCAAGTTTTGAAATATCAAAATGATTGTACAATTAGTGAAATGCATAAAATTAGTGAAATGTGTAATCTTGAAAAGTATAAATCTTTTTTTAAAAAAGTATAGTCCCTTATTAAATTACATATAACTTCCGTGTTTCTCTTCGATAGGAGGTTAGGGAAAAGTCTACGGAGGCAGTTTAAATCCAGAATTTTAAAACACAGAGCCTAGGAACACCTAATACTCTGTTGGAATCTGGCTGAGAGTGCTAGGTACATTAAGTCTCACAGTTTTCATCCTCAGGATTCGCTCTGATCCCATGGAGACATAGCGCCAAAGTAAATGTTATGGATCATACACATTAACAAGCTCCTAGCGTATTCTCTCCTTTCCTGTCGTTTTTGGCTCAAAATCACCACTTCCTCGTCCGTAGGGGGAAGTATAGGGGGTCCCTATCATTTGTCTGCTGCAGAAAGCAAAGGAACATTTGAATTTTTATGAAATAGGATTAAGTGGTCCCTCCCTCCCACCTGCTGAAGTTATCCCACCTTTTTACCTGCTTTTCAGAGGGAGGGAGGGAGGGAGGGACTGTTGCTGCATTATAACCAAGTTGACCCTTAGAACTGCTCTTCACAATACACACAGAACTCAGGTGGAAAACTGATGTACAGTATTGGACTGTGTCACTTCAGATTACAGGTTGATCATATAGAGTGCTTTTTTTCTAAAAAATATGTTTAGGGGTACTCTCATTTTGACTCAAGACAATCACCATTTTATAGTTCAAATCGGGAGAAATAAATACAGTAAATGGAGAAAAGTACAAAGATTCACAAAATGTCTAGGGGGTATGTGTACCCCGTGTACCCCCACTGATCATATGTTTGTATGTTGTCACATGTTGATTACATGTTTGTATGTTGTCACATGTAGAATGTTTTCTTTATGAGATACTGAACCGCATGCAGTCTTTCTGCTGGGTGTATTAATTTACCGCATACATGTCAGTACCACTATCCTAACACTTTTGGCATACGAAATAGTCACTTATCCAAACATGAGGAATTATTATCCAAACATTGTTATAAAGGGGTAAAGGGTAAAGGGACCCCTGACCATTAGGTCCAGTCGTGACCGACTCTGGAGTTGCGCTCTCATCTCGCATTATTGGCTTAGGGAGCCGGCGTATAGCTTCCAGGTCATGTGGCCAGCATGACAAAGCCGCTTCTGGCAAACCAGAGCAGCACATGGAAATGCCGTTTACCTTCCCGCTGTAGCGGTTCCTATTTATCTACTTGCATTTTGATGTGCTTTCGAACTGCTATGTTGGCAGGAGCTGGGACCAAGCAATGGGAGCTCACCCCGTCACAGGGATTCGAACCGCCGACCTTCTGATCAGCAAGCCCTAGGCTCAGTGGTTTAACCCACAGCGCCACCAATTCCGATATCCAGACTGCAAGACCTGTGTGTAGTAGTGAGAGAGACTGGGCAAATAAGAGTAGTTTTCCTTTCCTCGTTGCCTTTTGTAAGGTTTTAGACTTTAGTAGGTCTTCTTGCTTCTTCCTCTGTGTATGTGTGTGTGTGTGTGTGTGTGTGTGTGTGTGTGTGTGTGTCATTTGCAGGTCAAAATTTCATGGTCAGGAATGCATTAGAATCTCCCTATAGGAATCAATGAAATTCGTCAACTCCTAATGAATGATTCCCTGAGAACACATTGTGTTCAAATAGTGGGAGCTATGTGTATAAGGATTATTATTCTTTTGTAATAATAACCCCCAAACCATTCATTTGAAATCATCTGAATATATGTAAGGCAAGTGTTTAAGTCAGCGAGTGGTTTCTCCATCTCCATCTGAGCAGAAAACTGTAAAGTCTGTACTGGATCAAAGCTGTAAATGCTTTAATCAATTTAATTGGTGGGTTAATCTTGTAAAACTTTCATGGAGGCAGATTGCAATTAGGGTGGCTGAGACTGGAGGAAAAAAACTAGATGCTTCATTTTGCTCTAAAAGAAAATGCTAGACAGTGTTTGCATTTGACAAGGAGATACAGGTCTTTGTTCGTTATGTCAAATGTTAATTTTGCTTTAACAGAAAATACCAGGCAGTGTTTGCTTCTAACAAGGAGATACAGGTCTTTGTTCGTGATGTAAAATATTATCACCCATATTCTTCAGTGTCCATAAAAAGCGCTTGGATCAAAGATTTGGCAACATGCAAGGACATTTAAATTTAATTCATTCAGATGACTAATCAACTAAAAGACTTTGGGACAACCTTAGAAATGTATTAACAGTCACTACATGCTGCCAGAAAACAGGACAAATGAGGACACAAATTTACATGACAATTTATTGATAGTCGGTTTTAAGGTCTCTTCTTGTCCGTTTTTTGGTTTCACTCAGAGTTCTGTCTTCTGTAACGAATGTCACCAAGAAGTTTTTTTAATAGTTTTTATATTTTTTCTGATTTACATTCCAAGATATTCATTTGGACAACCTTAAATCAATGACTTCCTTTCTTCTCTTTCTGTGGTTCATTTTGCATACCATACATCCCTGCGTATTTTACATGAACTAAACCATTCAGTGTTCCATTATTATATCCATCAAAACTTATTTACACTGTTGAATTTATCTTAATGCTACCAGCATTTTTAAATCTACACAATTTTCACCCAAATAATCCGTAAACATTTTCCAGTCTTCTTAAATATATATTCTTCCTGCTCTCTTGTTCTATATGTTAAATCTGCAAGCTGTGCCTATTCCATCAGTTTAAGTTGCCATTATTCTTTGGTTGGGACCTTGCTTGTTTTCCATTGTTGGGCTAGCAAAACACGGGCCACAGTAGTAGCATACATAAATAATCTTTTTTGACACCTTGGAATTTCCCTCTGAATTATCCCCAACAAAAAGGACTCTGGTTTTTTTGTTTTGTTTTGTTTTGGAAACATTTTTTCAGTTCATTATATATCATTTCCCAATACTCTTTTACCACATATGATAAAACGTACCCTCTACCTCATTACATCATTACCGACTTCTTAATGCACTCGCCATGGTGATGGGACATAGGAAGGAGAGAGTGAAAAGAAAATGGGAGGTAATAGGGGCTGTGGGGGGAGGGATGTGTGGTAAAGTTAGCTGAGGTTGGGGCGAATGTTTACCTGCCCCCTCAGCTTCAGTCTTAACTTCACGGCTAGATATTCAGGATGGAATTTTTCACTATTTCCAGGCCACCTCGGTCGCCCTATAACAATGCATGTTCCCATGGATTGGGGTGGGGGTGGGGTGGGGAGAGAAATAAAATAAATCAGGCTAAATTATTTTCACGTAACATCATAATAGAATCTGATCCACCAGCTGTCAAGAACAAAAGTTTCCAGAGTCTCGCCATGGATTAATTTTGTAGATTACACTATCAGCCTCCACAGTAATGCTTTTGTCTATATTATTCTTAAGAAGATGCAGCCCTAGGTAATCTGGACTGTGTTCTGTGTTTATATAGTATTATATTGTGCAGGCAATAAGTAGGACTGGGAGGATGTAAATGTTATATTTGTTCCCATTAGCAAGCCTTCATTTACGTTTTGGAATTTTTAAAAAAGCAGCCGGAGAGAGATGCACATCGGTCAGTGACAAAAAAAAAAGCAGGGCTTAAGAACAAAGTAGACATTCTGCAGGGGACGACCCAAAGGATTGTTATAAACGGATCTTCCATTAATTAGTCTTGCAGGATTTGACTCTTTATTGACTTGCCAGAAGTATCTAGGTCTTTGTATGGAACGCTAGCCATGGTAGAGACCTTCCAGGGACATCGGCAGCAAAGCAGCCTGAAAACAAGGTCTATGTAGAGGTCAAGGAGAAGGTCAAATGGCAAGTTAGCAACCCATGACTTAGGGAGAGAGAGGAGATAACAGGGCAGGACAAGAGAATAAGGCAGTTCTGCAGAAATGGCAAAACTGTCTGGAAAGCTCAGGAACTTCTGGGTGCCCTGCTATGAGAAGTGGAATCCAGGGGGAGAGAGAGATACCCTTCTTGAAGGTGGTTCCTTCCCAGGAGGTCCAGCTGGTTGCACCCTTATTGCTGCCGACAAAAACATATCTGTTTCCCCAGGCTGTTTAGAGCTGCTAACTTTAGTTTTTTTTTCAAACCTGGTTTTACTCTGTAGCTGAATGGAATTGCTGTTTTAGTTTTACTTCTTATGCCTTGCATTATCATTTTCTGTTGTTGTTGTTGTTTTTGTTTAAATTGTGCTCTTATTGTTTCTTAATACTTGGTTAGCAGTGCTGGAAACCTAAATTGATGTTGAAGGTGTGGGAAATAAATTATGTCACTAAATAAAGAAGAGTCGGCCACAAAACTATAAATCACGCCAACTGCATGTCTGTTTCATCCCTTGGAGGGCATTGGTTCATACAGTTGGTGCCTCCGCATGATTCTGGCTGTATCTGGGCGCTCCCGGAAGATTACTGCATGGTGCCGCCAGCCGCAATTCTTTCTTTTCTTTTCCTATATTGAACAACTAAACACAATAAAACAAAACAACCATGAGTGTTTGAAAATGAAGACAGGCTGAGAAGAGAACATCCTTTTTAGTTTGAGAGTTAATCATCTGAAAATTATCAGTCTGGCGGGCCAAATGCTACACAGAATTGTAGAGTCGGAAGCAGCCACGAGGATGCTCAATCTGACCCTCTGCGATCCAGGAATCTTTTTGCCCAATGTGGGGCTCGAACTCATGATGCTGAGATTAAGAGCTTCATGCTCTATTGACTGAGCTACCTTGCTGGGATAAAGGTATCGACCAGGCAGTGAAAAGCAGTGAATCTTGTGAGGTAAGACGCTCCAGGAACGGGGTGTGGCTGGTACCTATTAGGGTTTGTCAATACCGGCTCTATGATAAGGCAGAGGGAGGCAGCTGCCTCAGGCGGAAAAGATGCTTAAGTAATGCACCTTTTATCATACGTGGTGAAAATGTAAGGTAAAGCAGGTTCTCCTTCATGGAGAGCCTGGGTTGCGGTAGGGGCTAACAGGACACCCTCCCTTTCTGTTGGGTGCGGTTGACTAGAAGACCAGGGCTGCAATTGGTGGATTCTTGTCGTGGGGTAGATTTGGATGTTGCAATTTGGGGACAGGTTTTATATTCCTTGCTCGCAGCCTGGGCTTTCTCTTTCTCTTTGCTGAAAGCTTCGAATCACCCGCCCACCCTCCTCTTTAATTAGGCTGTTGGTAGGAATTTTTCCATTTGGCTGATTGGCTGATGCCACTTGGTTTTCGCCTACTGCATAGCAATTCGTCACAACTTGTAGGGTTGCGGTTAGGCATTGGTTCATAAATTGGTTGGTGGAGGGATCACGATTGGTTGTGCCGGTCCCTCCAATGCAGAATTGGTTGTTGGTTGTGCCGGCCTCTCCAATGCTGCTGCTGCAAGGGTGAATTCCGTTAAAGGAATCTAGGGGCTCAACATGCTTTAGTCCGTACCCCGACAAGGGGCTAGGGCCACGCAAGAGCCCATGGGAGCATTTGGCGGAGAGGCAAAGGGCCAGCCTTCCGGCTCCGTTCTCTCCCCAAAATGCTTTCCCCGCACTGACTTCAGGAAGCGGAGAAGTCAGTTAGTTCTGTCTTAGAGACAGGTGTATGTATGTGTGTGTATGTATGTATGTATGTATGTATGTATGTATGTATGTATGTATGTATGTATGGAACCAATGCCTAAGCAACCACTCACATTTTTTGTATTTAAATAAAGTTGTGGCCAAAATTATGCCCAAAACCTTAAACTTAATTTATGTGTGAAGTGTGATTTATTGGGGTGGGTGTCCTGGGGACCTCGACGCGCAATAAAAGAATTTTGGAACATGATATATCATGAGTTGAAAAAAATGTTTAAAATAACTTTTCCAAAAACAACAACAACACCCGAAGCCTTCCTTTCAGGAATTCTAGGTGCTGAAATCCCAAGGGAGCAGAAAAGACTGTTTATGTATGATCATGGCTGTGCGGATGTTATTGGCCCAGAGATGGAAAGAAGATAAAGTCCCTACCAGAGAAGAATGGCAGATCAAGTTGGTGGATTATGCCGAAATGGCTCAAATAACCGGAAGAATCAGAAATCAGGAAGACCAAAGTTTTAATAAGGAAGGGGGGGAATTTATAATTTATCTTAAAAACCATTGTAAATGACTAAAATCATTAGTAGGATTGGAATAACACTTGTAGTTTAATGGTGAATTTTGGACACAATGGGGAGGTAAAAGATTTGGATTATCATAAAAGATGCAGGAGGAAATGATTAACAATAGGGCCTACAAGGGGCGGGGGGGGGGGGGAGGCCAGGAGATTCCCTGGAATCTTGTTTTTATGTTATATTGTTATGTACTGAGCTGAATCCTAGAACAATAGGATCCAGAATGCAGCAGTCTGATTGGTCTGCAGGAGCCACCCAATCCAGCTCCAGGTGGAAGTGAATCCGCAACCTGATTGGCCTGCAGGAGCAGCCAATCAGGCTGCTGGCAGAAGTGAATCCGCAACCTGATTGGCCTACAGGTGCAGCCCTGAAGTAGCCAATCATGCAAGGCCCATTGTGTAAATAATGTATATAAGCAGACGTTTTGGGGAAAGAGCCATTCTTCTCTTCTTCTCCTTTGCTACTACAAGCTGAATAAAGAGCATGAAATTCACTCTCAACTCCGAGTATATTTCATGTATATTTGCAGTAGACTCATAATCTGGTGAACCAGGTTCGCTTCCCCGCTCCTCCACATGCAGCTGCAGAGTGACCTTGGGCTAGTCACACATCTCTGAAGTCTCTCAGCCTCACTCACCTCACAGAGTGTTTGTTGTGGGGGAGGAAGGGAAGGAGATTTTTAGCTGCTGTGAGACTCCTTTGGGTAGTTGTAAGGGGGAGGGATTACAGAGAACCCCCCCCCCTTCATCAGAAGCAGCCCGTCTCCAAGCAGTCATGAGAGCGAGGGGCCTGAAGAGGTGAGTCAGGAAGCGGAGAAGGAGTGCCAGGGCTCTGGCAGCACCAGAGAGCCCCTGCTCCATAGGCAGGAAGAGAGAGAGGCGGAAAGAGTGGACAGGAGTAGGGCAGACAGAAGACCAGTACCTCCGACGCCGGAACTGAGAAAGAGAAGGAAAGGGAGGCGCTTCCCCGTTCCAAGGCTTTTATGCTGGTCAAAAACATGGAAGAGTTTAGTGCAGGAATCTGACTCGACCGGGTAGACTTGAAATGAGCAATCCGTTACACTGTAAATAATGTGCACCAATAAAAACGTCTGAAAGACAAGCATGTGGACGGTCGTTACTCAAGAGTAGTCACAACAAACCCTGACAGTAGTGATAAAGCAGGATATCAAATCCAAACTCCTCCTCCTCCTCCTCCTCCTCTTTGCTAGCCTGCTGCCCTCAAGTGCAGTTGAAGACATTGCCCTTTCACCAGTACTGGAGTAATGTTCCGTTCAAACCAGTCAAATTGGCTTCTGTAGGTGGGAAGGCTCCATCGTTCCTTTGCCTCAGGCAGCAAAATGTCTTGAGCTGGTAGGACTAACAAAAAGCCCCACACATACATTAAGTAAAATAGAAACATTGCCACCTGACCCCACCCCCACCCCCTCACCATTCCCCCCTCCACCTCTTTCCCCCTTTTCTTCCTAATGTTCTCATCTGTGCAGGAGGCAAGCTAGAGCAGCCTCCAAAACAAGCCGAACAGCTCACTGGCTTGCCTCAGTGATGAGTTACTGCATTTGTTGCACAGCACTGAAGCATTTTCCCCAATAAGGGAAGGAGAGCACCTTCATGGAGTACTACTCTATTTAATTATATTTCTATTTTTAAGTTTTACCTTTGAAGCAATCCTAATTCCCCTTTAAAAGATCGGGTGTAGCCCTAGATTTACAGCAGAGAATGTCTGGGAAATCTTGATTGCAGGGACAATTTTTATTTCTGTTTTTGTCAGCGTTACACGACCTTTCAGAGATTTATGGGAGCTGGTCATTCTCCAAACTGCAGGGTGGAAATTGGAACTACCTAGAGACTCAATCAAAGTTCCTTTCTTGTCCACCAAAGGAGCATTAGAAATCAAGTGCTTGGCAAATTGTGTCCTCCCTAAAAGAGGGCACGTGTTGCGGTGAGACCTGGAGACTGACCTCCTGCTTGTGGGTGGGTCTATTGGATAGCCACAACGCCCGATTGGTAGGTCCCTCGTTGCTGGGTTTAATCTGGCCAATGCGTGCAATCTAAACGGACCGAGGGACCTATATATACCTATGCACGTGTCCCAGAGCTTCCTCTTTCGGCTTGTGCATCGGAACAGCGAACAGCGTGTCCTGTGTGCAGCCGACAGACTCGCCTTTGACGATCGTCTTTTGGTGATATCTTTCTTGTTATCCCTTCCTCCCCCCCCCCCGTTTAATTTAATTGTTTAGTTTTAATATCTCCCCATTTTAAGTCAATCCCGTCCCCTACTCCTTCACTTCGGAGGGGCTTTCACCCCGCGGGGCTGTGAGCCAGCCCCTGAGCGCTCCCGGTCAAGGGAGATTGCCACTTCTGTTTATGCCCACGGGGCTCAATTTTACAGTGGTTTCTATTCGACTTAATTTTAGCAGTGGCTGCAACTTTGGGCTATAGCCTTAATGCAGCCTTGGGAGATCATCGCTGCTTTCGGTGGTTCACCAATCTATGAGAGTGCCAATCTATTGGTTCACCAATCTATGAGAGTGCCCGCCCCTTAAAGCGCTGATTTCTGTCTATTCATTTGCAGTAGGCTGGCGGGGATTTTCTAAGGGTGGGAACCCAGCCCCCTTTTTTGTCGGCTCAGCCGCCATTTTGGTTTCCCTTTGGTATTGGGAGAGGTGCAGCGCCATTTTGTTTTGACGAGAGCACCTTAGAGTCCCAGGGAGTGCTAATTTAATACCCACCCCACCTGGTAAGGAAGGGATTGAGATGCTTGTTAATAATAATAATAATAATAATAATAATAATAATAATAATTTATTATTTGTATTTGTACCCCGCTGCAATTGGCACTGCATGTGGGGAGCAGGAGTCCTTGGAAGAGTTGAAGGCAGCTCTTCCTGGACTCAAAATTTTCTGGTCGCAGCTGCTGCAGCAATGTGTGTGGCGAGGTGGCCAGTGCCCAGCTGCCACCGAGAGGGCCAGGAAGTGCGTCCAGAGTGCAATTGCCAAGAAGGTTCTGGCCTTGGGCAGGGCGGTGATTTGTCACCCAGGCATTACCTTCTGCAATGCTTCCCTTTACAGGCTTGATGGAGTTCATCTGTCTGTGATCGGGAATGATTTGTGGCTGTCCGCAGTGTCAGCAGGGTTAAGGGATTGGTTGCAGGAGAGAGTGATTGGCGGCGAGCGCGAGTGCTCGTGTGGGAGATAGGCACTGATAGAGATGGGAGAATGGTCTCGCCATCCCTATGTGAAGGGTATTCCATTAAAGGAATCCAGGGACTCAACTTGGTTTGGTCAACCTCCGAGAAGGGGTTGTGCCTGTGCCTGAGTCCAGGGGAGTATCTGGGGAGTGAACAGAGTCTGTCCCCAGGCTTTTCACCTCCCTCAGGTGTTTACCCTTGGCTGACCTATGATGGAGATCTGGGTCAGCGCTACCTCAATGCTGCAGGGAGCTAGTTGAACCAGAGCCTATGCAACCACTCACTTTTCTGTAATCAATAAAATTGTGGCCTACATTCTGCCAAAAACAAACCTAAAATTTGAGTCAAATGTGTTTTTATTTAGGGGGGAGGTCTCTGGGTCTGAATACGCAAATATTTTGGTAGATTTTTATTCAGTGTTGTTTTTAAAAAATGCAAGTAGCTTTAGCTGCAGGAGAGGCAAAGGGGTAATTTAACTCTTTCCTCCCCTGCTATTATTGATGCCGATGGGGAATTTCTCCCCAAAACAAACAGCAGCTTCAGAGAAGGGATGTTCCTCAGAACTGCAGCCAGGAAGGAAAGGATCACATTTCCCCCTCTCTATTCTGATATTAATTTATTAATTATTTAATTTATTTATTATTTATTACCCTGCCTGTGATCGGTTGGGTTGCAAAATGGTAAGGTGCATAAAACAACGGGAATTAAAATGGTGGTGGTGTGCGGGGTGTGTGTGAGAGAGAATCCAATAAAAGCAACCAGTTCAATCATTCAACATCAGTCCGTCTCCGACCAAAACTGCAGCCAGGGTTTAAAGCTTGTAACAAATCAATCTGCAGAAAAAGCCTGGGGGGAATAACAGTGTTTTTAATTGGCATTGAAAGATGGCCAACTCTGGTGGCAACTGGGTCTCATGAGGGAGGAAGCACCATAGCCAAAGTTGCCTTTGAGCTGATGTTATTTGGAAATTTAAAAACCTGACCATTTTTCACACTCTGATTCTATTATTGTGACAGCACATTTATTTTTGTGAAAAAGATTCTGCTAATCGTCTTAAAAGGAGACCCAACACTTATTCTGTTACAGTTTCTGCGATACTTTGAAAGCCCTGCTTGGTCAGAGAAGATTTCGGAACTAAAAATCAGTGTTTGTGTGTGATAAACTTGGGGAGCAGGGAGCATGGTTATTCCTCTAACTTCCTGCTTAATTTGTCAGTGGTTTTCTGAGCTGTCACAGAACCTGCAAACAAAATTCAATTAGCTGCCATCACTGCAGGATTTAAACAGGTAGCTGGAATTTACCTTATTAAAACCTTGATTATTTTTTATATGTTTTGGAAACAACAATGGTGCTGATTGCGAGGTAAGAAGATCGGCTGGCTATGAAAATTGATTAAAATTAGTAGAAGGTTGAGAAGGTGATTAAAGAAGAATGAAGCTTTAACATCAGGAATGTAATGGAAATATGCTTGTAACAGGAGTGGGAAGCCCTTTTAAAAAAATGTATTAAATTTAAATAATTTGGATGAATTTGTTAAAATTTGGAAAACTCACACACACACACACACACACACACACACAAACACACCTTGATTCTTTGTCAAATATTCTAGTGACATGTTTACAAAAGTGGGCTTGGGTGGACTTAGTAAGAGAGGACCGAAGCTACTGGATTATAATAAAAAGGGCAATTTGAATTCATGTAAGTAAATCCAATTGATATGGTATTAAAAGGACAGAAAAACATTTTTAAAAGATATAAATAAGCTGTTTATTTGGCCTGTGATGCTCTATGGCCAGGAGGTTGCAAAAAATAATAATAAATAAAAACAGTGCTTCCTTCTCACCTGCTTAGCCAACTTTCTTCCAGCCAGAAGGGCTTAATTGTTCCTGCTTGGCCGAAGCTTGCAAGTTGCATGCACTGTCTTCTTAATGAAATTTTTATTTTGTAATGCCTCTAACTTGCTTAAACATGCAAGCCTTCTACCTGGCACCTGGAGTAGGGCAGGAAACATGGGGTCAGAATGGAGGTCTGGCAGCCAAGTAGCAACAGAAGTCAGGGCCTTTTTGGTTGGGGCACCATAACTGAGGAGCATCCTCCCTCTGCCCCATTCATTCAGCACTTCATAGTCTTTCTGCAACAGTTAAATCCATAGTTTATTTAAGCTTTTAAAGAATCCGAGGTCTTTTAGGCATTCACTTACAGGATTTGATGCATCTTAAGGTTTTGAAGTATGCAGCTTCTGGTTTTGTTTTGTTATTATTTAGAGTAAAAGGTAAAGGGGCCCCTGACCATTAGGTCCAGTCGTGACCGACTCTGGGGTTGCGCGCTCATCTCACATTAGGGCCGAGGGAGCCGGTGTACAGCTTCCAGGTCATGTGGCCAGCATGACAAAGCCGCTTCTGGCAAACCAGAGCAGCACATGGAAACACCGTTTACCTTCCCGCTGTAGCGGTTCCTATTTATCTACTTGCATTTTGACGTGCTTTCGAACTGCTAGGTTGGCAGGAGCTGGGACCAAACAACGGGAGCTCACCCCGTCACAGGGATTTGAACCGCCGACCTTCTGATCAGCAAGCCCTAGGCTCAGTGGTTTAACCCACAGCGCCACCTGGGTCCCTTATTTAGAGTAGTTTAGCAATAATAATAATAATAATAATAATAATAATAATAATAATAATAATAACACCCAGTGCTTTTTCCCCTAAAAGAATGTTTAGGGGTACTCTCATTTGGACTCAAGAAAATCACCATTTTCTTGTTCGAATCAGGAAAAATAAGTACAGTAAATGGACCAAAGTACAAAGATTCACAAAATGTTTAGGGGTATGTGTCTCCCTGCATCCCCCCAGGAAAAAAGCACCGATAACAACAAGGATGATACTTTTATTACTTGTACCCCACCCATCTGACTGAGTTTCCCCAGCAACTCTGGGCAACTTCCCGCGGATACAGAAACATGGTTTTACTTATTTTATAGATGTTTTTAATTTTGTCGAAAGCTACCTTGAAAGTGAAGGTAGAGTGGTTTGATAGAAATATTTCAAATAACAAGTGATTCCAGTCACTTGCTGCAGGCACCGGTCTTGTGGAATGAGTCCAAAGCAGTTCTGCGTGGAGGCATAATAAGATGACACCTGATAGTAATTGCATTTCAAGTCTATGTCACAGTGACATTATTTCTGTTTCTTTCAGTGCTATTCTGCTGGAGTTTTTTTGTGTGAGACCGAGCCAATTGCGATATCAGACAATGTACCTGTAGAGGTTATATTAACTTTGGCAAGTGAGTCTCCTATTAAATTAAACATCTGTGTTCTAAATAAGTGGGAGAGATTAGGCTATACAATTTCCTCCCTGCATCCAAAATTGAACTATTTTTGCCATAACCTGGCACTCAGCTTCTGCGCTAAGTAAGGTTGCAATAAATGTGTAGCTGATGAATCACTTATATTTAGTTTATAGCACTTAGCATGCACATTTAGTTATCAAATCCCTCAGTTTTTGAGATATTAGGGTTTTTTTCAAAAAAATGTTTTTCCATGGATTAAAGTACTGAGGGCTTTGGGGGGGGGATATGATAAAACATGCTTTATCCACCTGCAAACCTTGCAGGGGAGTTTCAAAAAAACTGGAAGTTTTCCATACAATGCCTGTTCAGATAGTAAATGGTAACCCCAGGATCTGGTGCTGGAGGAGACTCTTGAGAGTCCCATGGACTGCAAGAAGATCAAACCTATCCATTCTTAAGGAAATCAGCCCTCCCTGAGTGCTCACTGGAAGGACAGATCGTGAAGCTGAGGCTCCAATACTTTGGCCACCTCATGAGAAGAGAAGACTCCCTGGAAAAGACCCTGATGTTGGGAAAGATTGAGGGCACTAGGAGAAGGGGACGACAGAGGACGAGATGGTTGGACAGTGTTCTCAAAGCTACGAACATGAGTTTCACCAAACTGCGGGAGGCAGTGCAAGACAGGAGTGCCTGGCGTGCTATGGTCCATGGGGTCACGAAGAGTCGGACACGACTAAACAACTAAACAACAACAACCCCAAGATCAGTAACCATTTTGTACTAACGTTAAAGAGGTACCTGGTGTACTGTCACACGATCCCCTTTCCTGGACATTTCCCCACCTCTTTCTTTTAGGGAAGACCATACCTTTCCTTTCCTTTCCAAATCAAAATCAACTTTCACCGTTCACCGATATAACTTGTTAATTGCTAATCAAGATCAGCAGACTTCTTTTCCTGCCTAGAGGCTGGATGCTTTCCCCTACTGGTCGAAATTTATGGACCTATGTATGCGCAATGGTTCAAATTCAAGCATCTGTTAACACAGTGAAGGGGGGAAAACTGAAATGAATAGTGGCATGCCTTTGTGTGAGTCTGGAATGCTCTGCTGGCTGGCTTTGCAGATATTAGTGTCAGTAGGTAGTCCGTTAAGAAATATGTTTAGCAGGCTAGATACCCAACACATTGCTAACTTTGGTCTGCTGCCCTCGTACCACGCATTACCTTTTTAGTTATAGAACATATTACTGGAACATTGTCACTCTGGTTATTTAGTACAGTAGCCAGGGAGGGGGCAGGGAGGTGAAATTAAGCACCAAGGGGGCTGGTGGTTGTGGGTGAGCTAGCATTTTCCGTTCCTCCAGATCCCAAAATATCAAGGCAGGGACCTGGAAGTGAATGCCAAAGTTGCTCTCACATCTGAACAGCTCATGAGGGAAACAGTACTGAATTGTTTTTAATAATAATAATAATAATAATAATAATAATAATAATAATAATAATTTATTCAATAGATTCCTTTTTTAAACAAAACATATTGTCAATCAATATAACCAATTGCTTCCCCCCCCTTATTCCCTCCCATCCATCCATCCCTTTCCCACCCTCCAAAGATTTCCCTCAGCTCCCCTCTCTAATTTGTTTATACACATTATTCTCTGCATGTTATAAAATTGTACATGTCATTACCTTATCTATTATATTGAAACAAAAAATAAATTATATTGAAACAAAAAATTCCTTCCAGTAGCACCTTAGAGACCAACTAAGTTTGTCATTGGTATGAGCTTTCGTGTGCATGCAAACTTCTTCAGATACACTGAAACAGAAGTCACCAGACCCTTATATATAGTGAGATGGTGGGGAGGGGCATTACTCAGAAGGGTGGTGGGAATGGGTGATTGGCTGATAGGAGTGGTAAACCTTTAGCCATCTCACCCCTTGCTTTTTCCTGCAAGACCAATTGCAGTCGTTAACAGTTATTAACAGTTGTCAACAGGTTTACTGCTCCTATCAGCCAATTAGATAGCGCAGCCAATTCATACTTATCAAAATGACAAACCTAATATCAAACAGGACAGTTCAGACGTACCGTAGAATACAGCCAAAAAGTAAGTAAAACCAGAACAAGCATTCAGTACAGAATTACCGGTACAGTATATACTTCTCTTCGTCAGTTCCTTCGGCAGGCGATGAATGGAAGGTAGCCAACTTTTTAATTGTAATCCAATATGTTATCATCCAGTACTTTGGATTTGTAACCCAATATCTTATAGTCCAAGTCCTCAATTTTTAAACTTTAAAAGACTTTAAGAGATATGCTTCCAAAGATGTCAGAAAATATTTAAAAATTACTTCCTGGCAGGTAGTGTTGCAACAAGGTTTCCTGGTCTTAAGTGACAGTAAGCATTTATAATCCAATCCAACTCCATCCATTCCAGGTTCTCTTTTCTTTCTGGGGAATTCCTCCAGCAATATAAATAGCGAGTTCTCCTGCTTAGCCTCCAAGTTCCAGGGTTTGGAGTTTTAAAGCCTTTGTTTCCAAAGCTCTTTCATGCAAAAGTCTTTTGCTTTCTACTCTGCCAAAGTATCAATCTGTCAAATTGTGTCTCTCCCAACTGTCAACTTGTATCTCCGAGTTACCCTATTGGACACAACTGTATTCAATATGTATCCAAAAGAAAGATAGTCTCTTAAAGCTCAAAGCTGAATTCTTCAGATAAAAATTTCTACGTGAGAAAATCCAACAACCGGTTGCTAGGCTACGCAATTAGGCAATTAAGAATGTTTTCCCGTGTTTCTTCTAGCTCCTGCATTTAATTATAATTTGACATTAAATGACTAGAATCCATTGAAATTTGTCCTAGTCATATTCTTAGCCTACGAGTTGTAAACAGGAGCTAAGCTATCATTGCGGGCCAGAACTAGTCATTTTGGCACCTGGGGCAAATATCATGCCCCCAAGCCAGCCCCATATTTTATGATGCGAAAACTTAACAGTTGTAATAAACAAGTAAAAAGGTAAAGGTAAAGGGACCCCTGACCATTAGGTCCAGTCGTGACCAACTCTGGGGTTGCGCGCTCATCTCGCATTATTGGCCGAGGGAGCCGGCGTATAGCTTCCAGGTTATGTGGCCAGCATGACAAAGCCGCTTCTGGTGAACCAGAGCAGCACATGGAAACGCCGTTTACCTTCCTGCTGTAGCGGTTCCTATTTATCTACTTGCATTTTGACGTGCTTTCGAACTGCTAGGTTGGCAGGAGCTGGGACCAAGCAACGGGAGCTCACCCCGTCACAGGGATTCGAACCGCTGATCTTCTGATCAGCATGCCCTAGGCTCAGTGGTTTAACCCTAGCGCCACCTGGGTCCCTCTAATAAACAAGTACCTACCATTTAAACATTTGCTTAAATTGTGGTAACATTACGATAACAACTAAATCAGGGACATGAGAAAATGATGATTATTCTAATGTTTATTATTTAGTAGAACATTTGAAAACATAATGTAGAGTAGACTGTTTAATGGCATGCAATAATATTGATAGAATAAAGGATCCAGGGCAGTCTCGAGCAGGTCGCGCGCCCTGGCACTGAGGGGCGGAGATCGCTCCCGCGCCCGCGCCGGGCACAGCATGGCTTCCACGCGGCCTTGCCGCACAGCGCCCTGCCTACCGGCCCAGCACCCCAGCACCCCACACCACTGGGACTCTACCTAGAGCCGGCCCTGAAAGGATCCAAAATTTATTTAAGTTCCACTTTTCCTCCAAGTAGCTTGGTGGTGGGCATTGTTTTCTCCTTCCTCCGCCCTGCCACTTATCCTCCCAGCAACTCTGCAAGGCTAGATTAGGCTGAGAGATTGTGACTGGCTCAAGCTAACTCAGTGAGCTTCATGGCTTAGTGGGAATTTGAACCTAGGAATGCAGTTGGGCCATCTCCATCCTGACTCCATTCGATGACACATGGTGCACAATATCTAACCTATCTGATCTGCAACCTGTGTAATCCAATTGAAGTCCATATTACGTTTTTTTGAGCAAGTAAGCAGATTGACAGCTGCAGTCACGAGATTACTTCTGTCAGAAAGACAAATCCTTATCCTATTTCAAATATGAAATTAATACAATAATATCACTAAAATCTATAATTAAAGCCATATAATTCTATGAATACAAGTGCTGAGTTTTGAAAGCTTTGAGAGTGAAATTTAGTCTACAGATTCATTCATTGATTAATAAAATATGGTGCTCTCTTCACAAAGAAATACCAGCAATGGCATATATTTTCTTCTGTGATATGTCAACATGCATTATCCATCCCCAACTATACTCTGAAGATTACGTCTGTAGCACAGGGATAAAAATCTCATTATGTTGATACCCGTGAACTGGTTATTTTTTATAAAGAAGGTATTGAAATTTAGGGAGAGAGAAGATGCTGTGCTTTCCACAAAGAGATACATAGATATTATAGGGCATGTCTGTGGCTCTGTACAAACAAATCAATAAAGCTTTGCAGTGACAAATAAGATTAGGGCTGCAGTTGTCAGCCTGATGTGAAGTTTAAGGCTCTAATGATTGCCTCGGTGCAGGGTGATTTCCATTATACACTGAACTGGTGTAACACTAGTAGTAATTTACTGGCTTGTGGATATAAATAAAGGTTGTAGCACAATGCAAACTGAACTGGGGTGTGGAATGTGCTAGGCCAGCCCTGTGCGCAGGGGGGGAAATGACATTTTCTTCTTGGTTGTGTTGGTCTCGGCCTCATAACTCTACCCCTTCTCCTTTAATCCTTATTAAAGGAGCCCATTGTTTTCACATGCATCTCTAGAGGTTGTTGGGGCAGAAAACTGGAGGGTCAAACACATATTTTGCATTGGGACAACATTCCTCCCTGGCTATCTTGCATTTAGTTTTTTGGCCAAGTTTGATGTATCTGAGGCACAGCGGTTTCCTTTCTGTGAAATGTATGCTTTGTTGGCCGCACCCACCACAGCAGCTATTCTGTGAATCTTCTTCTTTGGCGATCACTTGTAACCGAGTAAGATTGTCTTCCATAAACAAGGTTTTAACAGTGAGTCCGTAAGTGACTGTGGAGGCCAAGTCTGGATCCACACATCCTTCCACAGTGGGGACAGAGGTTTCTGGTCGGGAGTTGATCATGGTGAGGGTTTGCCAAGCATGCCTTCCTCTTAGTTCCTTCCTCCCTTGCATCCTGAGTTCCAGCATCTTCAAAGCCTATGGCACCTTTGGCCACTGGAGCACTCACAGGCCAGTGTTTCCCAGTTGTTGGTATTTATACTACATTTTTTTAGATTTACCTTGAGAGAGTCTTTAAACCTCTTTTGTTGACTGCCAGCACAACGCTTTTCTGAATTTTCTGAATGTGCCTGCAACAGTTGGGATCCTCTGGCCTTACTGAATCCCTTAAACCCAGTACCATATCTGATTCAGACAATGATTACAATCCAGGAACTATTCATTCCTTTTTGAGCCAGTGGATTTCCTCCAGCAAGCATATCATGCCTTGATTAAATCAAATTCACTCTTCTGTCTTTCTTGAAAAATATAAGTCCCCCTCTTTCAGCAAGGAAATATCTGGGGGGGTACAAGATGAGACTGAAGACCTAGAACCCGCTAGTCCTTAAAAGAAAAAGGAAAAAGCTGCCACCATTGCAGTCCATACTCCAAGCGGCACATCATGTAAACAAGCCCATATACAGAGTCCAGATGTCTAAATATTTGTCTTCCTATTGATGAAGCTTGTAACAGGCCACTTTCTCAAATGCTGCTAACTCATTAAGACTTGCAGCCCAGCATAATTGGTGGTGCTGTTCTGCCTTTCCAATGTTGGAGCACAAACTTCTTCTTCTTCTTCTTCTTCTTCTTCTTCTTCTTCTTCTTCTTCTTCTTCTTCTTCTTCTTCTTCTTCTTCTTCTTCTTCTTCTTCTTCTTCTTCTTCTTCCACTCATAGCTGAGTAAGATTGTCTTCCATAAACACAGTTTTAACAATGAGTCCATAAGTGACTGTGTGGAGGCCAATTCTGGATCCACACGGTCTTCCACAGTTGGTACATTGGTTTCCAGGCGGGAGTTGTGGATTTGCCAAGCATGCCTTCCTCTTAGCACATTTCTCCCTTGCGTCCCGAGTTCGAGTGTCTTCAAAGCCCATGACACCTTTGGTAAAGGCTCTTCTCTAACTGGAGCATTCGCAGGCCAGTGTTTCCCAGTTGTCAGTGTTTATACTACATTTTTTTAGATTTGCCTTGAGACAGTCTTTAAACATCTTTTGTTGACCACCAGCATTACACTTTCCATTTTTAGGTTCGGAATAGCGTAGTTGCACAAACTGCTTTGTTATGATAAGCTAGATTCCTTAGTATTGGTACATAATTCGTCAACATCTTCTCCTGTTTTAACATTTCTACATCTCTCTGCGGGATGCGGGTGACGCTGTGGGTTAAACCACAAAGCCTAGGGCTTGCTGATCAGAAGGTCAGTGGTTTGAATCCCTGTGACAGGGTGAGCTCCTGTTGTTCGGTCCCAGCACCTGCCCACCTAGCAGTTCGAAAGCACCTCAAAGTGCAAGTAGATAAATAGATAAATACCTCCAGCGGGAAGGTAAATGGAGTTTCTGTGCGCTGCTCTGGTTCACCAGAAGCGGCTTAGTCATGCTAGCCACATGACCTGGAAGCTGTACGCCAGCTCCCCTTGGCCAACAAAACGAGATGAGCGCCACAACCCCAGAGTCGTCCGCGACTGGACCTAATGGTCAGGGGTCCCTTTACCTTTACATCTCTCTGCCTTTCTTGTTTAATGGATCTTGTCTGCTTGCAGACCTTTTTAAGTCTATTTTATTCGTATAACATACACTATGTACAAAAAGGCATTCACACACAAAAACAACCGTACAGAAACATAGAATGCAAAATCATTAAGAATCAAAAGTACTGCAAGGGAACCAACCACTAATACTAGTGAGTGAGACAGAACAGAACAGAAAAGAGGAAAAGAAAGGAAAGTTTGAAGGACACAAGGAGGAGACAAAGGGCCAAATATATTCAATATTTCTTCCAAATAAAAGCACACTTGGTTGGAATTAGGCAATTCATCATGTGAGTGTTCATATAGGTCAAAAGAAAGGTCCTTGGTTGCAAATCCTAAATCTAGTGTTTTGGATAATAATAATAATAATAATTTATTATTTATACCCCGCCCATCTGGCCGGGTTCCCCCAGCCACTCTGGGCGGCTTCCAAAAAAAACAGAAATTCTAAAATACAGAAATCCATCAAACATTAAAAGCTTCCCTAAACAGGGCTGCCTTGAGATGCCTTCTAAAGGTCTGGTAATTGTTCTCTTTGACCTCTAGTGGGAGGGCATTCCACAGGGTGGGTGCCACTACCGAGAAGGCCCTCTGCCTGGTTCCCTGTAACTTGGCTTCTCGTAATGAGGGAACCGCCAGAAGGCCCTCGGAGCTGGACCTCAGTGTCCAGGCAGAACGATGGGGGTGGAGACGCTCCTTCAGGTATACCGGACCGAGGCCGTTTAGGGCTTTAAAGGTCAACACCAACACTTTGAATTGTGCTCGGAAACGTGAACTCTGGTTTTATTTCTCCATTGCTAAGGTTGGCCTTCAATACCGTGCCTCGTATTCCAGTACCGTACTAAGTATCTATATAGACTCTACTTTCTGTCTCCGCAATAGTAATATAATAGCCCATGCTACCTTTAATTGTACTCTTCTCCGGTTCTGTATTCACAGTTGAAGCTACGGAGTTTTATTCCCTTTAAAGTCATTTTGTGAATAAATATTCTAACAATGGTGTTATTATTGCTAACTTCCTGAATCAAACCGTGGTCACATTGGCTTTTATGGATTGTGGCTAAAGTCATCACCAATCAAGATCTCAAGAGTACAATAGTATTGCTAATTCCCTCTAAATCAATGTTTATAGGACTACAGTGGTACCTCGGTTTAAGAACAGTCCTGTTTACGAACGATTTGGTTTACGAACTCCGCAAAACCAGAAGTAGCGTCCCAGTTTGCAAACTTTACCTCGGTCTAAGAACAGAATCTTAACGGCGGAAGGGCACCGGCAGAGGAAGGCCTTATTAGAGAAAGCACACCTCTGTTTAAGAACGGTTTTGGTTTAAGAATGGACTTCCGGAACGGATTAAGTTCATAAACCGAGGTACCACTGGGGCCTGAACAGATCCGGTAGCAATATCTAATGTTGTGTCAACAGGTCTGCTTGCACAAAGTTGCTTTACAGTTCCTTTCTCCCCAATGTAGCCCCTTATGGCCCCAGAAAAGCCTCTATGAGGTTTTTGGGGACCCCAGAAAACTCACGGGATGTTACATGGAAGGGATTGCAGGAGGAGGAGAAATCACCCAAAATCAAGGTGCTTGAGCAGAAAGTTGTTGTAAATAAATATTAGCATCATTTCCCAGTATCTTCCTGGTGAAGGCTTCAATTCACTGAACACTTTCTCTAATATGAAAAACAGCAACTTTGGGGAGGGCAATTTATATCTGGAAAACAGGATTAAGTGTCCTACCCAGCCCCAGGTTCTCCTAACCCATGTCATTCTTCCACCTTACAACTGCTATTTGCCAAAGTGTAGAGATGGGAGGTGTAACTGATCTTGACCCAATTGCAGGGGTCAGCAACCTTTTTCAGCCATGGGCTGGTCCACTGTCCCTCAGACCATGTGGTGGGCCGGACTATTCCCCCCCCGGGGGGGGATGAACAAATTCCTATGCCCCACAAATAACCCAGAGATGCATTTTAAATAAAAGAACACATTCTACTCATGTCAAAACACGCTGATTCCTTGACCGTCTGTGGGCCGGATTGAGAAGGCGATTGGGCCGCATCTGGCCCATGGGCCTTAGGTTGCCTACCCATGCCCAATTGTTTAAATTACCTTTTAAAAACTGTTTGGTTGTGATGTGGCACTGGCTCAAAGGGCCACAATAAATGGGATAATGTGTACTCCTGTAAATCCTTGAGTGTGCTTCTAATAGAGAAGTTATGGTAGGCTGTTACTTTATGAAACTGATGATTTTGCAAGTTGCTGTCCCTCATTGGGGCAGAAATCCAGCTACTGTAATTTGTGAATCACAAAGATACAGCTCAAAGCTAGAATGTAAGTTGCTACATGGTGCAAATGGCTACACGTAACACAGGTTCCCAACCACACTAACACAATGTAACAGAACATGGTGGGAATCAGAACTTAATCAGCAGAAAATGCCAGTGCTTATTGCGCATGTGTTTTAAACATGAAATGAGGTAATGATGTACAGTATATGATTGGTGGAAATTGAAATGCTTTGTTTGAAATTTTATAAATACCACTGCCTCGACCACTGGGCGGGGTTGCAGTTTTGCGGAACGATCCAACTGTAACCTATTGCTTTGCAATAAACAACATTGGACTCCTAACTCCTCACGTTTCTGAGTTTTATTGGCGTAAACTCAGGAGCTAAGCTATTTTCTGTCTTAGAACAGTGATGCTTTTTCATGTGCTTGTTTTACTATATATTTTAAGTATGGGTGTTTTTAATGTTCTGATGGTATTTGGTTTATTGTGCATTTTAATTACGAATGGATTTTATACTTGATTTCATGCTTGTAAACCTGCTAAAGTTACTTCTGACTTAACCCCATTAGAACCAATGGAGAAGGAAGCCATGATGAATTTACAGCACAATCCTAATCCCGTCTACTCAGAAGTCAGTCCTATTTAGTTGCAGGTATTGCAGCTTAAATCTATTGCTTTTGGTGGATCTAAGATGAAATTGAGACCGGCAATTATTATGGTTTAATTTATATATTGCTTACATGCCATAATGTGCTTTCCTAGATAGACTGCAGCCATCTTTCATCGTGATCAATCAGATCAATAAGAGGAAATATGACATAGTGAAAAGCCATGCAGTTCTAATAATCAAATCGTAGAATCATAGAATTGTCGAGTTGGGAGACAGAGGGTCATCTAGTCCACCCCCTTGCAATGCAAGGAATCTCAACTAAAGCATAACAGAGTCATAAAAGGCTAAAAGTGCAATTACATGCGGTGCACTTTAACTGCGGTGCACTTTAAATCTCATGCAGTTAATCCGCAAGGGAGGAACAGAGTAAATATGAGAAAAAAGAATATATATATATATATATATATATATATATATATATATATATATATGGCTACAAACAGAAGGGTGTGATAGAGGCTTATAAAGTAATAAACTGGAGGGAATTAATAGAAAGGAATAGAGACTAATTTTCCATTCTCATATTAAGACTCGGGGCCATCCAATAAAATGCTAGCATCAGATGCAGGATATATAATAAAGAAAGTGCTTATTCATACATCACATAAAAGCTTTAAAATTGATAACTGCAAAGCTCACCAGTCATTAGCTATCTTTAAAAAAGTTTTAGATGAATGATCTATGGAGAATGTATATATCAATGAGTATTGGCTATAGTAGCTTTAAAAATATTGTTGGCGCTGTGGTTAAACCACTGAGCCTAGGGCTTGCTGATCAGAAGGTCGGCAGTTCGAATCCCTGTGACGGGGTGAGCTCCCGTTGCTTGGTCCCAGCTCCTGCCAACCTAGCAGTTCGAAAGCATGTCAAAATGCAAGTAGATAAATAGGAACCGCTACAGCGGGAAGGTAAACGGCGTTTCCATGTGCTGCTCTGGTTTGCCAGAAGCGGCTTTGTCATGCTGGCCACATGACCTGGAAGCTATACGCCGGCTCCCTTGGCCAATAATGCGAGATGAGCGCGCAACCCCAGAGTCGGTCACGACTGGACCTAATGGTCAGGGGTCCCTTTACCTTTACCTTTATACACATACCCTGTTCCTCCATAAAACATTTTACAAGGACAGGTCATATATATATATATATATATATATATATATATATATATATATATATATATATATATATATATATATATATATATATATATATGTATGCTTTTTCCTTTTTCACATATTTACTCCGTTCCTTCCCTTGCGGATTATATATACGGTACAGTATATCACAAGAAGGCAAAAGACCAGTGACTTTTGCTTCCAAGGACTTTTGCCGGCGGAACGCTTCTTTCGGGAGGCGGCGTTTCCCACGGAACCTCTTTTCGCCAGCGCCCCCGGCTCTCCTCCGTTGCCCGGCAACGCCTGGGCTTGAGATGGGGCGAGGCGTTGTGTGCGTCGCTGAAATCCGTCCGCCCGCTGCGCCAACCCCACCTGCGGCGGCTCGAGGGGCGTCGAAGAGAGCGGCGTCCCCGTCCCCGGCGCCCGGGAAGGGGAACCATGCTCGGCCAGGACGGCGGCCTCTCGCTGACCATTGCCCAGGTCGTGCAGAAGCTGAAGGGCTCCGGACTCCACGCCCAGCTGGAGCGACAGGCCCGGGTGAGCTGGCACCCTCCCGGCCCCGCGCAGGCCCTCCTTTCTTCTCTCTCAGCATCCTTCCGGCCTCCTCGGTCCCTTCACGCCCTGCCCTTTCCTCGCTCTTCTCCTGTTCCTCCCCTTTAGCTTTTTTTTGTAATTTCAATTCTCTATTAAACAAAATAAAAGTGAGAAGAAAATAAAATATCGGAGTTGGTGGACTGAGGGTGATAGAGAACTGTCTCGGCACAGAGGTGAGGTTTGATCTAGGACAGGCATCCCCAACATAGCTGTCAAGTTTTCCCTTTTTAAAAGGGAAATTCCCTTATGCTGAATAGGCTTCCTCGCGAGAAAAGGGAAAACTTGACAGGTGTGACCCCCAAACTCGGCCCTCCAGATGTTTTGGGACTACAATTCCCATCATCCCTGACCACTGGTCCTGTTAGCTAGGGATGGTGGGAGTTGTAGTCCCAAAACATCTGGAGGGCCGAGTTTGGGGATGCCTGAATTCTAGGAGGTCCCTGGTTTACCCCATAGGTGTAGATGACATTAGTTTTCTTTGCCCTTCCTTTCTTTGTCTTGCCTCTTGCCTTTCCCCCCCCCTAACTTGATGCCCAATCTCTCCCCCCCCACTCTCCCTCCTCCCCACTATGTAGAACTGTTAACAGCCTTCTTTGACAAGCTCATGGTGCCAAAAGAAGATTCTGTTTTGTGTTTTTGTGTAATTACCATGTCTTTTTTTCTTTTGCAAGGATACAGCAATTCATTTCTCCTCCCCAAATTTATTTTATCACCTTTTGGCATCATTTATTTCATGTTACTTTTGTTGATAAGGAAAATTAGAAAAAATAACACTTTAGTTTGGCCCCTCAAATTTATGCAATCCCTCCCTCCCAACTGAAGTTCATTTTGCTATTTTTTAAAAAACTTTGACATAAAGGTGTTGTTTCTGTTTAAATGAAAGATATAGTGATGGAATTTGCTTTAAATACTGTAAATTTTCCAGATAGAATGCTGGAAAATAAAATAGCATGGATGTTCCATTGTCAGAGGCAGTGTATGTCTGAACAGCAGATTTTGGGAACAAAGAAGTGAACAGGGTTATTGTTTGTAAGTTCTTCAGAAAAAATCTAGCTGGTTAGTGCTGAAAAAATATAAAACTTAACTATTTTTGCTGTGCAGGATAGTAATAATTCCTTTTAATGTGCAAAGATTCTTTCAGTACTGTACAGGTAACTTGAAAATTATACACGCTTAACTTGCATACATTCAACTTTACACGCTTGGCTTTTTTAAAACAAAGAAGGGGGGGGGAGGCGTCCAGGGGAAAAGGTGAGAAAAGGCAATCTCGCCTGCCATTGAACCCAATGTGTTTTGCCCATACACGATTTTGGCTTTATGGACTATCCCTGGAACCTAAGTTGAGAGTTGCCTGTATACTAATCCTAACAATGTTTATGCAGAAGTAAGTCACAGTGATTCTCCTGGAAATTATATCCAAAATCCTATCTTCTTATGTTATCCTCACAATAAGAGCACAACTCTTAACACCCCAGTGTTAATAGCTTGAGAGGCTTTGGATAACATGTTGCTCCCTCTCAACTGACAGGACAAGTTAGCTGAATACTGCTCAATGCCATGCCTGATTTGATCTTCAATTATAATAGAAAAGCTATGAAAGCTTGGTTTTTCTATTGGGCATTTTGGATTTAGAGCTGCAGAATATTGCTTGCTATCCCTATTGTAAATAAGTTTTCTAGGTAAGCTTATTGCGATATTGATGGATTTTGTACCTGCTGGCTTTAGGCCCCAGTTCTATGCTACCTGGCTAGAGGATTTCCAAGCATATTGGGTGGGATATTAATTAACTAACTAATATGAATGTGTGGATTAAGGAATACAGGAGATAATGAAACGTAATCTTGCCACTTGACAATGCCATGTCAGTGCATTCATGCAAATCATTAGGAATGGGAAAAGGGCATCAAGCAATGCCAGCAGATCCTCACAAAGCTTTAGGCTCCCAGTCTAGTACCATATTGGCCTGAATATAAGCCTCACTCCCCCCCCCCCAATTTCCGACTGTGAAAAATTAAAGTGTGGCTTAAATCCGCGACCTTACAAAAACTGGCTTTTACTATATTGCTGCTGAAACAGGCATACGGTAAAATGGAACGGGTGTGAGTGCCTGCAGAATTTTAGGGGAGAGGCTTATATTCAGGCCAATATGGTATATATCTTTGGTCCAAGAAATTGTTGTAAACAAATACGGATGGAGAAGCCTTAAAAGTCAATTTTGCTTGATATTTGTTCTTGGATGCCTCAAGCAAAAAATAACAACAGGTTTTCTTTGCCTTTGTATTCAGCTTTATAGTCATAGGGTTTCTTTTTCTTTTTTTAATCTGAGACTCGTAAATATGGGGTAACCTTTTTGAAAGTGAGAGAATATGTTTGGGAACATTATCACTTGTCAGCGATGTCACGGATGAATCTAAGCAACCTAATAAAATTATGAAGGTTGAGATCTAATGTAGTTTGAGTGGGCTTCTACTCATGCAGTGGGACTCTCCACCATCCTGCAGTCCCCTGTGCACCCCTAAAATCTGCTGGGAAGGGCTGCGGGGCCCCTCAAGCAGATTCAGGAGGTACACGGGCTGGAGCAAGAAGACGAGAAACGATAAGTCCCTTTGCACAAGCAGTTCCCCCCCCCCCCAAGAAGGTGGACATTACTGGATTATCCCAGAGTAATGAACCTTCATCTGCCAGTGGTACCTCCAATGGATTTTCTTACCTGTTTTATATATGTTATATACTGTATTCTGTTTTATACATGTTATATATTCTTCCTGCGATTAAAGCCATTGATTTATTTGTGATTATTTCCCCTTATGTTAAAATTAGGATATTCTGTTCTTACTGAAGAATTTGTCTAGTTAAAGTAACTGGACCCAATTCTTTCTTTGATGTGTTTGTTCTTAATTTACTTGTTATTAATAATAATAATAATTTATTATTTATACCCCGCCCATCTGGCCGGGTTCCCCCAGCCACTCTGGGCGGCTTCCAACAAAATACTAAAATACAGAAATCCATCAAACATTAAAAGCTTCCCTAAACAGGGCTGCCTTAAGATGCCTTCTAAAGGTCTGGTAATTGTTATTCTCTTTGACCTCTGGTGGGAGGGCATTCCACAGGGTGGGCGCCACTACCGAGAAGGCCCTCTGCCTGGTTCCCTGTAACTTGGCTTCTCGTAGAGAGGGAACCGCCAGAAGGCCCTCGGCGCTGGATCTCATTTCATAAACATTGTAACCTACAGATGGTAAACCTTTTGCTGATATCCCTGCAGTTTTGTTTGCTATAGTTCACTACTTCCTCCTTTTAGTTTAGAGTGCTGCCTGCTACCAATTTTAAGTCAGGGGGTATTTATTTACATGAGTTGCAATAAATACCTGTTATTGCTTTCCATTACTACAGCATTAACCATTTACAGTCATTCCCTGCTCTCCCTCATGTCTCCTGAAGCACCTCCTGTTAAAATAATAATATTTTCCTCAGAAGAAATCTGCGGTGTAGAAAATGATCATATTTACCATACACCTTTATGTTGAAATTTATAGCAAATAACACATCCTGAAGCATAATACGTGATAAATTAAGAAATAAAGTAAAATTGTTGTCTTTATTAGTTAGTTGCCAGCTGATAGATGTTATATGTTTACAGCACAAAACGAGTAACATTAAGTTGAGTACCAATTTGTGGTGCTTCAAAAGTATGTATAAGAGATGGCTGTTAGTAATATATATGTGAAATACTTTATATATTTGTTTCCTTATTGATAGCTAGCAACATGAAGGACTCTAGACACTTCAACCAATCTTTGACGTTATTTCAATTTTTTGATACTCAAAATTATTTATGTATGAGTGAGAGAGCTAGCTTTTAATTTTTTTTAATAGTTATTTTCCATTTCATCAACTTGCATGTTTTTCTTAAACATGAAAAGTGCTTCCTTCTGCCACATCATTCTTTCCACAGCTAGGATGTATAATTTAATTGACAAGTCAAAGCAGATGTCCAGGACATTAAAACCTTTATAATATCTAATAATATCTAATACCGTGTTTCTCCCAAAATAAGACACGTCTTATATTTATTTTTTCTCTAAAAAAACACATTGCGGCTTATTTTCGGGGGATGTCTTATTTTTTTTATTGAGCATGGTACGGGGCTTTCTTGCGCCGCCCGCTGAGCCCGCTGCTGGGTCCCTGGGCTTCGTGCGGTGCGGCGCGTCGTGGCTGGGGCTGCTGCCAGCTCCTGCCGGCTCCTGCCACTTCGCGCGCCGCCCGCTGAGCCCGCTGCCGGGTCCCTGGGCTTCGTGTGGTGCGGCGCGTCGTGGCTAGGGCTGCTGCCGGCTCCTGCCACTTCGCGCGCCGCCCGCTGAGCCCGCTGCCGGGTCCCTGGGCTTCGTGCGGCGCATCGTTGCTGGGGCTGCTGCCGGCTGCTGCCGGCTCCTTCCACTTCGCGCGGAGCCCGCTGCCGGGTCCCTGGGCTTCGTGCGGCGCGTCGTGGCTGGGGCTGCTGCCGGCTCCTGCCGGCTCCTGCCACTTCGTGCGCCGCCCGCTGAGCCCGCTGCCGGGTCCCTGGGCTTCGTGCGGCGCGTCGTGGCTGGGGCTGCTGCCGGCTCCTGCCGGCTCCTGCCACTTCGCGCGCCGCCCGCTGAGCCCGCTGCCGGGTCCCTGGGCTTTGGGCGGTGCGGCGCGTCGTGGCTGGGGCTGCTGCCGGCTCCTGCTGGCTACTGCCACTTCGCGCGCCGCCCGCTGAGCCCGCTGCCGGGTCCCTGGGCTTTGGGCGGTGCGGCGCGTCGTGGCTGGGGCTGCTGCCGGCTCCTGCTGGCTACTGCCACTTCGCGCGCCGCCCGCTGAGCCCGCTTCCGGGTCCCTGGGCTTCGGGCAGTGCAGCGCGTCGTGGCTGGGGCTGCTGCCGGCTCCTGCCGGCTCCTGCCACTTCGCGCGCCGCCCGCTGAGCCCGCTGCCGGGTCCCTGGGCTTCGGGCGGTGCGGCGCGTCGTGGCTGGGGCTGCTGCCGGCTCCTGCCGGCTCCTGCCACTTCGCGCGCCGCCCGCCGGGTCCTGGGGCCCGTTCAGTCGGAGCTCGGCGCGTCTCTGTGCTGGGGCTCCCGCTGGGCTGGGGCTTGGCGCGCGCTGCTGCGTTTGCCGGCTCCCGCTGGGTCGGGTAGGTACCGGTACCCCCAACATGTCTTATTTTTGGGGGATGTCTTATATATTTTTGCCTTTAAAAGATCGTGCCATGGCTTATTTTAGAGGCACGTCTTATTTTAGGAGAAACACGGTATATCCTTGTGATGGTTCACAACATTCACTAGCCTGTTTTGGTAGCTTACTTACTTGAAAACCATTTTGTTTGGTAAAAAATGGTGGATTGCAAAATGAAAAGGAAAAGTCCGGGAAAGGAAACTGTTTAGATATTTCAGACATTTGATCATTTAATTTCAAATGTTCACAAAGATACAGACAGAAAAAGTTATGGCCATAATTTCATAGGAGCCTTTCATTGCCGGTTCCCCTTCACACCTTTCAATTGATCTTATTTTTCTAAAGAATGCTTGTGCTTCTGACTTTTTTTTTTATTCTTTTATGTTAGCTCAGTCTACACAATCCAGAAATTAAGCTAGAATCCTTGAAGGAAGATATTAAGGAATTTCTGAAGACATCAGGTTTGTTCTTTAGTTTGTTACATTTTAAAGTCTTTTCAGGAAACCCAGCCAGAGGGGTGGGGTATAAATGATAATGATAATGATAATGATAATGATAATTTAGCCTGCCTCACTGCTGAATATCGGGGCAGCACCCACATACTTGAAGCTTGCTCTACCCCTGTATTGTAAATAAATTTGCCAGTGTTACTGGCACACAGATTTTGACTAATCACTTATAGCAAGAGTAATCACCTGAAAGGGAAAACAAATGGCCAGTTCTTTTCCAGTTTCCAAGCTGCTAGTGGTGGACCTTGGGGTGTCAAATTTTAGTGGCAGCCTTTCATCTTCCAGTCTGCTTAATAGCTTGGCGCCCTCAAGGCTACATGCCCAGTGCGACCGAACGAGTCACTCTCCCCTAAATCCGCCTCTGGAGCTCCTCTGCCTGCCTGTTCGCTTGTACAGTCTTCTAGCCATGTAGTCATGTGCTGAGGCAGATGGTTTGCATGCTAGCAGTATGCGCTGATGTCATGTGCAGTTAGGGCCACAACCTTCAGTTGCAATCCCATGCACAGAGCCGCCTTTCCCATAGCATAGGGCTTAGTGGTGCATCGCGCCAGGGCCCCGGCCTCTCGGGGGCGCCCCAGTGAGTGGGGGAGCTGCACGGTTTTGCCGACAACCTCCCCTTTCCCTGCACTCCCACCAGCTGCGCCCCGCCAACCATATGGCTGGCGGGCGTACAGTTTCCCTCCCAAGCCTCTGCGGTGATCGCTCTCCTCCCAAGGAGGCTTGGGAGGGAAGCTGCGTACCTGCCAGCCATATGGTTGACAGGGCGCAGCTTCCCTCCCAAGCCTCTGTGGGGATTGCACTCCCGCAGCAGCATGGGGGAGAGTTATGCCCCCCCGGATGGCTGGCAGTGCGAAGCTTCCCCCCCCCCACTATCCGTGGTAATTTGGGGGCGCTGGGGGATTGCTCTCCCACAGCAGCATGGGGGAGAGTTACACACACCCCCATGGCTGGCAGTGCGCAGCTCCCCCCCCCACTATTCTTGGTAATTTGGGGACGCTGTGTGGATATTTGCACCCTGGTGCCGCATCTGCTAAAGATGGCCCTGCCCATGTATTTAATTAGAAGTAAATGCTGTGGGTGCAAGGGAACTTATCTGCTGAGCAAATGTGTTTAGGATTGTGGCTTTAGTCTGCAATCTATAAAACTAATACTATGGGGTAGTAGTGTTAAACAATTTTTGAATAAATGAGCAGGGGGGCTTGTGCTTTTAGAGTGCTTTTGGTAGTGGAAACTCTGTATGCTTACTTTACTTCAGTGATTTTTACTCCCAAGTAATCATAGAAGTTTGATGGTATTTTTTATATTATGAGTTCCTCTAACCTTCATTTTCTAACCTCTTATTTTACCAGGATGGGAAAAGAAGCTGCAAAATGCTGTTTATAGTGAACTCAGTGTGTGAGTTTGTTTTTGTCTGCATTTTTAGAGATGGGGCATAGTCTTCCTTTCTTGTCTTCCTACCTGCATGCATTATTTGTAATATCACTTAATGTGTACATCAAAGAAGGCCCCGTCAGATACTTTTTCAATCTGCAATGGATTATAATTTTTGCTTTGTGTAGAGAATGCTGCAGAAATGAATAGGGAAATGGCACAAAAGAGACATACTGCTTTTTTTGTTTTAATCATCTTAATAAAAGTAGAGATGGTTTTGCTGGTGGATGAAAGGTTGATCTCTAATTCAGTGTATTTTGATGAAGTCTGGCTTTAATAGTAGTGTGCAATCAGACTTTGTTTAGGCAATTTATTCCCTATTAAATGGCTCCTATTTTCTTTATAGCTTTTATTTCTGTAGACCAATTATAGCACCACAAGGTTCGCTCTGAAGCTTGAAATGCTCTCAGTACTAAGTGAGTGGGTACCTCAGAGGTTTTGGAGTTATCTTTCACTTAATGCTGGAAGAGTTTTTCAGCCTGGATGGAGGGGTGGGCTAGCCAAGAGTGGGGTGTTATGTTACAGTTGTTGTGGGGAGAAGAGGACAATGGCACCCTAGCATCTTAGCTATGGAGGAGGGTATGTTTCCCAAGTTGAACAACCTGGCAATCTCGGATGTCTAGTAGCCTGGTACTATGGCTTGATGTGTTAGGAAATATATATAGTGAATAATCATGACTTGAACCATGGTATTAAACTTGCTTTGTTTGAACATAATTCTGACAGAGTATCAGGAGAATTTTTTAGTGATGGAATAAGAAATGAATTCATTCCCTGCCTCCCCTCTCAAATATGTTTTGCTGTTTTAAGTTTTTTAAAATGGATATGCAATCCCCCCAAAAGGCTGAAATTATCTGGTATTATGACTGTGCATGTGTCTGAGTGGCCCATCGTGGGTTTGTTTTTCCAGCAAATTATTATATTTTGTTCAACGTAGAGTTAAGTAATGGGATATAGTAATGTTTCACAAGGCTGGTGGCCATGAATTGAGGATGATTGCTTGTTATCTCATTAGTATCTCTGAAAATGATTGTGGTGGTGATGCACTCAATCTTTTAGCATTAACTCTGAAGAGAGAATCAAAGTAATAAATGGAGTACAAGAAAACCCTGTTGTTGCTTTCCTCCTCAAGGTTCCCTTTACCATGCCACCCATCAGCTCCTCCTGAACACACCAAAGAATCTTTGGCTTACATGAGGAAAGCCCAGGTTTGCTGTGATTTAATTTTACTATTTGTATTGAAGTATTGTCATACATACTGTATTTGTATACATTTTTAATAGGGACGTGGGTGGCACTGTGGTCTAAAACCACTGAGCCTCTTGGGTTTGCCAATCAGAAGGTCGGCGGTTCGAATCCCCGAGATGGGGTGAGCTCCCGTTGCTCGGTCCCAGCTCCTGCCAAACTAGCAGTTTGAAAACACACCAGTGCAAGTAGATAAATAGGTACTACTGCAACAGAAAGGTAAACAGTGTTTCCGTGTGCTCTGGTTTCCGCCACAGTTTCCTGTTGTGCCAGAAGCGGTTTAGTCATTTTGGCCACTGTGGACAAATGCCAGCTCTCTCGGCCTGAAAGTGAGATAAGCACTGCAACCCCATAGTCACCCCACATCATGTCCAGGGGTCATTTACCTTTACCTTTACCTTTTTAATGGAAGTGTCTCTGTATGTCAGGGGTGGGAAACCTGTGGATTGCAGCTTCCATCACTACTGAGCATTGGCCAAGGTGGCTGGACCTGATGGAAGTTGGAGCGCCATCGGTTGCCCACCTCTGCTATATTTCCTCACAGTGCTTAATACAAGTGGTGCCTATAGCAAAATATTGCAATATGGAGTACTCCAGTTCAGGATTTTTAGAGGAAAAATCGCCAGAGTAGTGCTGCCAAGCTAGCAAGATTGCACCTCTCTATTTTAAAGTGATGGTTCTGGGGCTGAAACTATATGTAACATGCAGCTGCATGGATGTTTTTAGAAGTTTTTAGAAGACTGTAACTTTGATAGATCTCCTGCTCTGATCAAGGCTATAGACTTCTTAATCCCCCTGATCTAAGCTATGGCTTTTTTTAAAGGTACTGTTTATGTAGAGAAAAATTCCAATCTCCTCCACAAATTACTCAGTGGATTTGGTGAACAGCATGGTAAACCATATCAGTGGCAGTTGGGAACAGTAACTAGGCCAAGCCAACTTGCTGTCAGCCTGTGTGTTCCCCCTACAAGACAGTTTGGTGGCAGCTATTTAGTGGGTGCATTGCTTGTTTGAGGAAGTTCGGCATATATCATACCATATATTTAGGTTTTTTTTGGTATTTGGTGACTCGTAAATGTTTCATATTTCATGGTGCTGTAAGGCAGTGCACTTTTTTTTGTAAAAAAGGTAAAGGTAAAGGGACCCCTGACCATTAGGTCCAGTCGTGACCGACTCTGGGGTTGCGGCACTCAGCTCGCATTTTTGGCCGAGGGAGCCAGCGTACAGCTTCCAGGTCATGTGGCCAGCATGACAAAGCCGCTTCTGGCGAACCAGAGCAGCACACGGAAACGCCGTTTACCTTCCCGCTGTAGCGGTATTACCTATTTATCTACTTGCACTTTGAGGTGCTTTCGAACTGCTAGGTTGGCAGGAGCTGGGACCGAGCAACGGGAGCTTACCCCGTTGCGGGGATTCGAACCACCGACCTTCTGATCGGCAAGCCGTAGGCTCTGTGGTTTAACTCACAGCACCACCTGTCTTTTTTTTGTATAAAATGTCAAATAAATGAAATTATTATTGTCATTTTTTAAATTTATTAAACAGTTAAGCTAAAAAGCAAAACACCAATTAAAAATTTCAAATAGATGGAAAGATGGAAAGGTTATATTGATTTTTGTCATCTGTTGCAGGGAAACTGGGAAAAACGCATTCTGAAGAGCCTAAATAGTATGTGTACAGAACTCGGCATTCCATTAGCACAAAAGGTAGCTTTGTTAATTTCTTTTACTGTGAATGCAGCACTTAGGCAAAGCCAGTCCAAATTTAATGGGGTGGGGGTGGATTTTTAATCCATGTTATTAAATACTAACTAACAGAAACTTTTGCTTTCTGTTCTTGGTTGACTTATTTCAAAAGGCATTTTTTAAAAATGATTTACAGAGATCAATCAATGAGCAAAAGGAACTTCTAAGTAAATGGAATGAAATGGGAACAGATGAGCCAGGTATGTGAATCCTACTTTATGCAAATTTAACTTTATCTAGTTGTGCCCCACTGCCTATACAGAGGCTTTTATATTATTTATCTGATCCATTTACATAACACTCTTAATTTAGAAAATGCCAGAGTGGTTCACAAGTAATAATATAAAATACACAGTACCACGTAACAAAATTAAAATATAAAAATCATTGCAATGTTAAATCAGCAGCAAGATAAAACATTCCTAGAAAGGTTCCCTGTGTCTGGTTTACCAGCGATTTCAAGAAGACCTGAAGGCCAGAGTAGAAAGGTAATTATCTAACATAACTGGATTGATCTCCTCTGAATCTATTGTGGTTGGCCTTAGGATTCCATTGACCCTGAAGAAAGGTTGGAACCAACCAGCCCCCTAGAAAGTGCAGCTCGAGCTTTCTTTGCCTCTGCCGCTGCCATCTGGTAGGCGCGATCATGTGCTTCCACCCACACTCTGTCATAATCACTGTAAGATTTCCACTGCCTGCATTCTAGTTATCATCTGCCCTTCCTTTCCTGTTCTCTGAGAAACCCAGGGACCTGCCCTGGCTCCATAACATAAGTGGCAGAGACGACGGAGGCTTCTGTAAGTAGAAAGGGAGGGGAAACACAAATTCCTCCCTTTCCCCCTGCATCCCCCTGCATTCCCTTTGTAGCCGATGGGGTGCAGAGGGAAGGGGAAAGTGAAAATTCCTCCACCTTTCCCATTTCTGCTCATGGAAGCCTCCACCAGTTCACAAAGCCTTCTGTCAGAGGAGGAATGGTGTGGACCGCCTCTCCAGCCTGACCCTTCTAGAGAAGAAGACAGTTCAGAATTACTTCGAGGGTTTGAGGGAGGTCACAGCTCAGAGGCAGATGAGGGGAAAAGCTGGGAAATAATGGGAGGGGAGGAGGAAGAAGCAGCAGCAGCGGGGGGGGGGCAATAGCTGGCAGACTCAGTGTCTTTAGAAAGCGTCCCAGAACCCGACGGGCCTTGAAAGTAGGAGAGCAAAGAGCTCAAAGGCAGAGGGCACAGAGGGTTCCATGGGCCACACATTAAGAACCTCTGGTATAGATAAAGAACTACCAGACGGCGTGAATGAGAAAGAATCTGTTAATTCTTTTTAATCAAATAACTTTATACATCTTATTAATTTCAGATCTAAGTCTCTTCAGGCCCGTTTACGCACCCAAAGATTTTCTTGAGGTAATAAAAAAATAAAGGTTAGATCTTCAATTATGTATTTATAGATCTTTATACAATAAAATATGAAGGGTCTTATTGGAGTTATGAAGATAATATAGACTTTGCCAGTTCAAAGCGACAGCTTAAACTACAGGCATGGTTATGGAAGTAAAATGGGGAAACAAGGAATGGGAAATATCTAAAAGCCTAAATGTTTTGTGGTGTTCCTCTATGGCAGGTGTAGGGAAAAACAGGCTTGGGGGCTGAATTTCCTCTCTGACTGGGCCTCAGCATTCTCACCAGGCCGCTTCTTTCACCAGCCCTGTTTCATACCCTCCTTGAGTGTTTTTGCCATAAATTCCATAAACTGGGCTGGATTCAGCTAACCTGACATGCTAGCGGAAAATAGTGCAAGGCTTCCTACTAGTGCAGTGGGCTTACTCCTCCCCTTCTCCTTCCCCGCTCCACCAAAAATAGCTCTGCTAGATCTGCTGTGGATGGGCCAGTGGGTGGGGGGAGAGGGGAGAAATGCTTGCACTGCTGGAACAATCAAATTAGTGCAAAGTAGACTTCCACCCAGTAAGCTTTAACTCATAATTTGGGCACAGACTAAAGAAATGAAATAAACGTTTAGCAATTCAGTCAGCTTGTGTGCCGGTGTTCAAATTCTGCTCAACTGTAAGAATCGCAATTTAAGAGTCTGTTGCACAGTAGTCTGTCAATACAGTGGTACCTCGGGTTACAAACACTTCGGGTTACAGACTCGGCTAACCCGGAAGTAGCACCTCGGGTTAAGAACTTTGCTCCAGGATGAGAACAGAAATTGCACGCCGGCGGCAGCGGGAGCCCCCATTAGCTAAAGTGGTATCTCAGGTTAAGAACGGTTTCAGGTTAAGAATGGACCTCCGGAACAAAATAAGTTCATAACCAGAGGTACCACTGTATAAGGACCGCTTTCATCAGATGCAAAAGTTGTCCACAGAACATGGACATAGGCCATTTTTGATTATCCACCTTGCCCCTGCAGTACCCTGAACCCCCTTTGCAACACCCCCCAAATCTTCCCCAAACCCCTGAAGCAGATTGAGATGGAATATGGGTGATTTCCCCCCTGTAAGCCCAATGGATTCCTTTCTGTCAGAGGACAGTCACCACTGGATCCCACCCATTGTGTCTTGTATCCCTGTTCTTACTTGTGTTACTTCATTGTATCCTAAGTCAGCAGTTTCACACTTCCTCTGTTTATTAAACCCCATTCATATTGCCAAGGCAAATTCCCAAACAACATTTAGTTCATGCATAGCAGTGGCCAAGCTTTCTGCCCCCCCCCATAACACTGCATATATTGCATTGTTGTACATTGTAGCTACACACTGCAGGGAGAAGATCAATAGCGATGGGGAAATACTTTTCAAAGCTTCACTGTCATTTCAAATCTTCTTAGTGGTTAGCTCAAAGTTTCCAAGGGACTTTCATGGCTCCCAGAACAGTTTGACAATCCATGTCCCTCAATCTTTTGGTCTAGCTAGAGGACAACACAGAGTGTCCCTTTGGGGGGGAGCCCCCTCCGATGTGTTTGCCCTGCCCCCATATTTAAGGTCATACGTGCTTGTTTCACCGTGTGGCTTCAGAAGTGAGAGAGGTCTAAATCCAGTTGTACAAGGAAGAAAGCAACGTATTTTTAATGGGAAGAGAAGGAAACAACTACTAAAATCCAAAATGAAAAGTATGAGCAGAAGAAACCTGAACCAGTGGCTACAAAATTGATTGATAGAGCTTTTGAACATGAAAACAGTATGGTATCTTATTTTCCAACAACTATTTCCATATGGCAGTATAAATCTGTATTAGCTTGCTTAGTAAAAACAACAGGACAGAAAGCAAGCATATGGATATGCAGTTTGTGAAGGTAAATGAAAGTCTCAAGTTTGAAAAATTCCCTTGTGTAAATAGGAATTTCTTTCCACTTTAGCATTGCAAATGCCATTAGTTTGGTTAACTCTATCATAGCTTAATATGCATATATTAATGAACATTCTCACATGCAAATGTAGATAGAAGGCTTACGTTGCAAGCCTGAACTATTGAACTTTAAATGTTCTTGGTTGTTGTTGTTTTTTTTTGCTGATGGTTTGAATTATAATGTAACTATAGCATTTATCTGCAATTATGGCTAATTAAACCTGTCTCAGTTTAATCTTATGAAAACACTTTGCATAAGTAAACAGTGTTTTGTTATGTCTCTTGTGTTTTCTATTGTTCCTTGACATCTCTTGACATTCTTTGAATGTTAACCTTTTAGTGCTTGGCCTGCATCTACAAAATTATATCCAGCCCATAATCCTGTATTAACTTGGAGAAATTATTCATGTACAAGCTGGAGTGTTTCATATAAACAAAAGAGACCACATGAAAAACCTACAGCAGACTCTTCCTGTCTCTTTAACCTTGTCTTTAAACAGCACAAGTCCAGAGATGCATGAACACTAAACTTCCTAGGATCATAGCATGCAGAAATCAGAAATATTTGACAGTGGCTTACTGTGATGAATTAACATGAGAACATAAGAACAGTCTTGATCAGGCCAATAGAAAACACTAACTTGTATTGCTTTTCTTAAAGGTATTGATGAACCTTCGCAATCCGAATTATGAAAACAGTGAGCAGCCTAGTTTTAGAAACCACCTGGGATTAATTCAGGTGCCACTGAAAGTGAAGGACATCCCTGAACTGGTAATAATAATTATCTTTAAATATCATTCATTCATTCAAAAGCATTTCTAAAATAGTAGAAATGAGTATATATGAACAAAAGAGCTAGATTTTCTTAACTGTGAGATCCTGAAACATTCATAGTTTCTGTTTGGGCCTTCAGATAGGTTGCATTGTTTTCAGTGGGTGTTCTTGTCATTTGCTTTATTATGACCACTGCCTGCGTAGTGCTCTGAACAACATTTTGGAGGCGAGAATGTGGAAAGGACACTTGGAGGGTGGGGGAAGAATTTGAGTTTACTGAGCTCTGGTCGAGCAAAGGACCCAAGTCCTTGTGTTGAAGGAAGAAGCAGAATGAGCAATTTACATCCAGGGGAAACGTGAGTTTTCTGGTGGGAATTTCCCCACTACTTTATATGTTTAAATAATGCCCTACAGCAGTGGTTCCCAATAATACTAATTACCGAGGACCCCCTATTTTTCAAATGTTGATAACTTTATGGTTGTTACCTCTGCAAAGCAATTTTTTGAACAAAATGTGGGATAACCCAAAATATGCAAAGGATTTTAGGTATGCTAAAAAACAGACTAGGGCTGAGCTGGGCGAAATCTGATTTTCAGCATCGTGATATATCAGTAGCTAAACATCACGATATTCCGATATATCACGATGTCTGAAATGGGAGATCAGGCGTGGGGATGAGGGAAGGAGCAGTCACGGAGATCGGGCGGGTGGGGTACGTACAGCTCAGGCGTGGGGATAAGAGATGGGGAAGCTACAAAGATTAGATGGTTGGGGGGGAGGAGAGGAAGTGGAGTCACCTCACTGCATGGTTTGAGTGGGAGGGGATTGGGATAGGGGGGTGCATCTATCCACCGTCGGGGGCAGCCAGCAAAGAGCATGTCCGCTGCCGCTGCTTTCCTGCTGACTGAGAAGAGCTGATCTGCCGCAGTGCCAGGGGAAGTTAGTGCCACAATGCCTTGAATTGAGGACGATCAGCTGCCCTGGTCTCCATCAGCATGAGGGGAAGGCAGCGCCTCGCAATTGGCTACCCTGGTCTCCTTCAGTGTGAGGGAAGGCAGGTCAGATCAGCAGCAGCATCGGCTGAGATCATCGCTGGTGCCTTGAAATTGGCTGCCCTGCTCTCCCCTCGCGCAAGGAGCTACATACTGCTGCGTATTGCTGGGTGTCAGGGACTGTGCTGCGGAGGGCTGCACTGAGGAGGAATGGTGGGAGCCTTCCCCTCCCCCTGCTCCTGACCCAGATCCTGAATCTCCCCAGCAGCAGGAGGACAATATAGATTTGGAACAGTGGTTTGCAGAGGGACATACTAGTTCAGAAGGCAGAAGTTGGGTTAACCGATTCACAGTCTCTAGATAGCATTCCTCCACCACCCTCCCCAAAGTCAAGAAGGGCTCAGAAAGTGGCAGAACAGAAAGCACAGAGGGGATAAGCTCAGATTATGAGTCGTAGAAGTAACATAGGTTCATAGGAACCGAAGAGGGTGGGTTCTTTAATTGGGAGCACCGTCATTACTAGGATATTTGTTCTTTGTTCTCTTGCTGTGATTATTAAAATTTCTAACTGGTAAGAAGACTCATTTTCCTTTGTTCTGCTAATTCCCCGAAGCCTGATACTGGGTTAGAATCGTTATTGTGATGTGATTTCAAAACTGATTTTGGCCGATATATTGAAAAATTGCACAGCACTAAAACAGACCATAACATTAGTGATATTACCCCTAATTGGCAACCACTGCTCTAGAGAATATTAGGTGACATACTGCTTGGGATGTGGCTCAAATCGAAGTGGGAGTCTTGTTCACAACATGCTGTGCCCACCCCAGTACAGTGGTACCTTGGGTTGCAGACCTGATCTGTTCCGGGGTGCCGTTCACACCCCAAAAAGTCCACAACCCAAGCTGCACGATAGAGCACTTCTGCGCATGTGCAAAGCGTGCAGAACACTTGTGCGCATGCGCGCATGGTGGAACCCAGAAGTAAACACTTCCGGGGGCGCCGCGTTCACATCCTGAAAAAACGCAACCCCCAGCAGACGCACCCAAGGTATGACTATACTGCTCATAAGAAATCTTAACAGGGAACCCACACCTCTGCTTTTAATCATTGCCTCATTCCTAAGTCAGAGGACTGGGCTAAATGACAATTGTAGTATAAATCATATTTCTAATTGATAGCAATTTGGAGTTTTGTTGACAACTAATTAAAATTTAAAGAAATATCCTCTGTTGATAAAATATTTGTGGGCTTTTTGTACATTTTTTTCTCAAGAAAGAATATTTCAATGAGCTAGACTTGAACACAGGCCAGCTGGATATTGATGATTCTGCACATGTACCTCCAGGTTAGTGCCTTTGTTTAAAGTAGTAAAATTGTTCTTGGTTCTTACAAGGATTCGTGTGAGATACAGATGCTAAAGTCTATTTCAATGACAATTCTTGTGTCTTTATTTGCACTGTGGTGGAAAGAGATTTGGCAAGTATAACTTGTATGGTAATGATAGCAGGAAAAGCCAAAACTTACTGAGTACAGTATCTTCATTCCTGGAGCCCTCTCTTGGTCAGAATCTGGCAAAATTTAAAACACTGCTTTTATTTAAGCAAATGTGAGAAGCCTGATTTGGAAAATAGCAGATCCTAGACTGAATGTAAATCTTTTAGTCCAAAAAAATAGGACTAATTGTCACTGAGGTAGTAAGCCTTGGTCTGCACTTCAGAGTGCAGGTGCTGGATCACATGACTAGGAATTTCTTCGGACCAAGTACCTACCTATTGAAAACCAGCTGTCAGGCAGAATTGTTCTAGTAGTTTAGAACTGCAGATTAATCCAGAATAGCAAGAGGAAAAGTGTTGCAATGCTTAGTTTAGAGATAAACAATGTTATTGCGGCATGGGCTTTTATCTCCAGCGGCATTCATAGTGTGTATAGAATACTTTGTATACTTAACATTATCTTGATTTATCTTTATTCAACTGATGAAGGACAAAACTTGTGCTACAGCAAAGTAGTTAGAGCCTCAAGGCATCTTTTTGTGTTCTATTTATTATCTAACTAGATTAGCATCCATCTCTAAATTACAGGAAGCTCTCCTTGCTTGTAATGCATTCACCACTTGGATATAATACCTACCTGTCTCATGATGGGAATAAGCAGATAGCCATCAAAATTTAAATAGGTGGAAATTAATAACACTGCTGATGTTCTATAACTATAGTTGAAGCATCTTTCTCATGAATGAGAAATAGCACATTTTAAGAACATTGTGTTTTTTAGACGTATTTTTTTGGACCTTAATTCCCCCCCCCCCCTAAGGTGGCTTACAAAAGGAGAGAATGAATATAACGATACAGTACTTTAAAATAGCACACTAACAGGCTATACAGGGAAGCTAAGATAAGAACATGCACAAACCCATCTTCTGAATTTCCATCTCATATAGTGTTCTGATAACCGTATCCTCAAACTGCCCTTCAATCCTTTTAGAGTAGAGAGAGGGAACCAGCAGTGTTTTCCTTAAAAAACCAAAAACCAAACTCTTGCTTCAAATTACATTTTGAACTAAAAGGGTAAGGGTTTAAAAAGTAGTTTGGAGGCAAATGGGTGCCAATTTTTTGGAGAGAAATGTTGCTCATGTGGATTATGAATGCATGCTCCTTGGAATTCTGGTGCATGTATGCTGCTATGCTTTCAGATAAGATGTTTTGATAGTTAAATCAAACGTCCCTCTGTAAAGTTTAAATAGTTTTGAACTCTTTGCACTCTTTTCTTGCTTTACTGTTTTAGAACTCTTTGAAAATGAACATGTACGTATTGGTCAGAAAGGTAAGAATTGGATACTGGCTGTAAACAAATTGCAAGTGTTTTAAGTTTCTCTGTGGGTTTTCTTTGTTTTGTCTGGTATGAAGCATAATAAGACTGCAATCCTAAATACTAGAAATTAAGTTCCACTGGATGCATTGGGATTTCCTTCAGAGTAAACCTCCATAGAATTGCACTGTAAATGATGTAAAATAAAATGTAACTTGTACCTTTTTAACGTGATGGAACTGCTAGAGATTTATGGGTTCTAGATAAGGAGTGTCACAGCTGGCAGATTAAAAATGAAATGTGTGTGTGTGTGACAGCTTTATTCCAAATTGCTGAATTCCTGGTTTGAATTTTATTTTAAAATCACCAGAGTTGCTTCTGTGCACAAAGAACTCTCATTAGTGTTAATGGAGTTTATGTTCATGCATCAGATAAGAATATAACTTTAATTCTTCCAGGTGGTTAGTTGCTAGTGCAAAACCTAATTAAACACGTAGCACTAAGTCAGCTTGCTGAATGGTTATGCCCTTTCAAATAAGGTCATTATTCTACCAGTTGAAAGGAAATCAACCCCACGCCTTAATTAAAAAAAAAAAAAACTCCCACGGAACAAATTATTTTTCTCTGGCTTTCCTTTCACAAGAGTGGCTGTGAAAGGAATTAGGCCATGTGTCACATTCTCCTCTTCTAAATTATATTAAAAGACAGCATGACAACTATGATAAAAAATGGGGGGGGGGGCGGAGAAAACCCAAAATGACATGCTTCTGATTGGGCAACCACTTAAATTAATAGAATATTATTAATATTATGTTGGGAACCGCCCATAGTGTCTGGGGAAACCCAGCCAGCTGGGCGGGGTATAAATAATACCGGTAGATGATGATCATGATGATGATAAAAGTAACCTAGACATCCGTGACCTCCTTGATTTAATAGCATCATTTCAGATCTATACAAAGCCATTTAAAAAAATGGTTTGTTTCAATTCCTCAAAAAACTGAATTTGGACATTATACAGTACAAATATTGGATAATCACTTTTCACTGAATATTAAATGGAAAAAAGGAAGGGGAATAGAATGAAATGTGTGGGTGCAGGAGGTACCTGGTAAGTTACAAATAGGTGGGCAGCAGAAAAATAGGAAGTGTGATTTGTGTTGAGTCATAATCTCACTGTGTGACTCATGCACTGTGAACTTGACCAAACTAGTCATCAAAGGTGTTAATCATCACTTGTATGCTTTTCAAGCAGGCCTTCTATTTTGTTTTGTTTTGTTTTGTTTTTCCAGCAGTGTCCTGATTACTGGGGGCTGGCATCAAAGTTCATACTGAACAGAAGCTCTTCCATGGTCCTGGATAGCCTTTAAACAAGGCATCTGTTACTACCGTATTGAGTTATCTTTGACTTCCTGCTAATTGAGTAGCCTTAATATTCGTGCCACTTGCTTAGCCAGGAAATGCCATGTATTATCTTGGCCGACAGCCTCAGGAATTTATTTCTGGCTTGTGCATACCTTGCCAAGAAGCAGAAAAGCATAAACATACCCATGTTAGCCTTTGTACCACCAGTGCTATCCCTCTCTACTGCCAGGTGTAGCAATGTCCTTTTCAAACTTTTCCTTTGTGGGTCAATACTCTCTTTTGCAATTCAGATGTTAGGAAGAAACAAGTTAAGTGGCTCAAAGGTACCTTCCAAAGTAGAGATCTGCAAATCCAAACTAAATCATATAAGCATCAGTATGTTGCATACCTTTTGTAACAATCTGTCTTATATTGAGTTATATCTTTGGTCTATGTAGCTCAGTATTGTCTGCCACAACTTGCAGTGACTATCTAATGTTTCAGACAGGACATTCTCAGCCACTGAATTGCAGCACTTTCCCCAAAGTCCTTTAGCCATGGGCAATTTCCTTTATGCCCTTGGTTTCTTTAATTGCCTGTCATGTCCTGCTGTAAGCTTGTTGTCAAGTGCTGCTCTATTCCCATTTAGCGGACTTTGAGCACATTGAATTGGATGGCCCTCAGTTCCTTTTGTCTTCCCCCTAGAAAGAAATTTTAAAGCTGCTCTGTCACCTTTTTGACCTTAAGCGACAGCAGTTTGCTCCCAGAACCCACAGTCTGCTCTTGTTGTTCTGGGTATAAATTAATAATTTCCCTTGTCAACTGATTACTGTCAACAGCTTTTCTCTTTGTATAAACGTCAGTTCTCTGGCATACTGTACACCAACCTTAAACTATGGATTCTTCGTCTCACCCAGCTTCTCTCTTTGCCAAATATTTCTCAACTTCATCTGGGCAAAGATCAGAAATGCGGTTCTTTTCCTCTTTCTTCACTGTGAACTATCTGCTGATACTTAATTATTAAATGTGTTCTTCCTAACTAAATACTTTAAAATCTCCTTTGTAAAATGTGAGGAAGATTTATGAGCAATAATCTGTTGCCATAATGGCTAAGGTGCTTCATTAAAAAGGTAAAGGACCCCTGGCAGTTAAGTCCAGTCACAAACGACTCTGGGGTTGCAGCTGACGTTTGTCCGCAGACAGTTTTTCCGGGTCATATGGCCAGCATGACTAAGCCGCTTCTGGCGAACCAGAGCAGCGCACAGAAACGCTGTTTACCTTCCCACCGGAGCGGTACCTGTTTATCTACTTGCACTTTGATGTGCTTTCAAACTGCTAGGTTGGCAGGAGCTGGGACCGAGCAAGGGGAGCTTACCCCATTGCAGGGATTCGAACCGCCAACCTTCCGATCGGCAAGCCCAAGGCTCAGTGGTTTAGACGACAGCGCCACCCGCATCCCCATTAGAGAACAAATACATTGAGAACAAATACTCTTCATCCTTGATTCTAAGGATGTTTTGAGGTGTGAAAAGAACACATCAAAAAAAGCTTGTACTGTGTTCATGCTAATATATATTTCTTGAATACAGTCATACCTCATGTTACGTCTGCTTCAGGATGCATCTTTTCAGGATACGGACACACCGAACCCAGAAGTCCCGGAACAGGTTACTTCCGGGTTCAGTGTGTGCGCATGCGCAGAAGCGCTAAATTGTGCTTTGTGCATGCGCAGGAGCGCTGAATTATGTCACGCGCCTGTGCAGACACGGTGCTTCTGGATGCAACCTTTTCAGGTTGCAAATGGGCCTCTGGAACGGATCCCATTCGCAACCAGATGTACCACTTTACGGGCAATCACATCTGCTATTCATTTCAGCCACTTACAAGTGAGCTGAGCCCCTCAGTTTAGGAGATAATATGCAAACTTGGCATACATGTGATGACTCCATGCTCATCTGTTTTGGTGTATATGGCACATGGTATTGAAAGGTGGCATTAATAAAACACCACTCCTCTACTTAAAACTACTTTGGCCTAACATAAAGGACAAAAGGGCTTCCAAACTGAAAAGGCTCCCTTTAATTAGCCCACCAGACCCAATAGGTATTTCAGAAATCTTATGATCAATGGCTTGAATCCTAAATTGCACAATCAGTTGCCTTGCCAGTTTTTCACACATACCATCTGCAGCCTAACACACCTCAAACACTATGGATATGGAAGATTTGGAGATTCTTGAAAGTGACTTTTCAGAGGCTTCAGGGACTTGCAGATGGTAGAGAATTGGTGAACTGCAGAAATACCCGCCATTCACACAATGGAATGTTTGTACAAAACAAATGGATAAGAGTAGCATTTAATTTGAAATATTTAGAGGTCTCTTTGCAGGGTGGAAGTAACAAAAACCTCAAAACAGTAAAACATAGCACTAAAATAAACAATAATAGAACCAGCCGTAATACTAAAAAGCATTCGGCCCAGTAAAATAGCAGATGCCAATAGATAAATAAAACTAAATCAAATTCAGTTCTACAGCCCCCAAATAGGTTTTAAAGCATTTTCTGAAGGCGAGCAGTAATGAGGCATTATGAACCACAGTTGGCAACAGGTTCTATAGTTGTAGTGCCATTGTTGGAAAAGGTTTGAGGAATAGTGTGAATGTGCCTGAAGTGAAGAGAACACACAGAATATATTTTTTGAAATAGTAAATACAGTAGTGTCTGAAACTAATATTACTAACCTATGGCAATAAGCTTGGTGATTCAAGACAATTATTATCGTTACATTAACTGAGAGTACAGTTCTACATATTAACCATAGTAAGCCTCCCAATATTCAGTGTGATTTACTTCTCAGTAGATGCGTTTCGAACCATGCTGTAAATGTGACTTCTAACCAAGTACTTAGCTTTAAAATCCCCTTACAGTAATTTTGAAAACTTACTTTGTGTGATTCAGCCTCCAATTCTGCACAGGCTTCATATTCTACATAGATCTGTGTGGAATAGCCAAAAAAAAGATAGGTCTCCCCCCCCCCCCAAATTTTAAATTGTCTTGGAGGAACACTTAAGTGAAATGCTAATAAAATATAAAACAGAAATGTGCTTTTATGTTTTTATGTGGTTATTACTAACACCTGCATTTCTTGTAGTTTTAATGCAGCAGGATAGTGCAGCAGCTCAACAATATGTCCGGCAGGGATGTCCAAATTTGCTACGAGCTGAGTTGTGGGCACTGATTCTGAACGTTTCCAGTCAACCCGAGGTAAGTAGCAAAAGTGTAGTAAAAATGTAGACTTGCCAGCAGCTATATATCCAATAGCTAAATTATAAACAACGTGCGGCTGCGTTATTAAGCGTGATGCTAGTTTTGGTTTATTGTGCAAGGTCATACAAGGGTGTTTCTGTTTATTTAACAGTGTTTTTCCAACTTTTTGTATCTGAACCTCCCTTTCCCTAGTTTATTTTGCATGCTCAGGTGGAGGACCCCCCCCCCCCAAGAGACAGCCTGAGAGCAATTAAACACATATGAGAACGTGTTTTGGGGTTTAAAATGGCCACAACTTTATTATCAGTTTCAGATGCAGGAAACCTTGGCTTAGGCATTGGGCTTGTATCCCTCTCAGACCCCCAGCCCGGGGGACTGAGGCACAGCAGGGTTAATCGGATCAGAGGAGGCACTGCAAAATGCATCTTTACACAGCAATCCCCCCTCCCTCCGCAGAACTGGTTTACTGACAACCTATCAGCGTATTGCCAGTGACTCCCTTCTCACAACCCCCTTTAACAGGGAACCCTGAAATGCCACCAAAGGGGGGGGGTGAGTCCACTTCACACACCCCTTTAGGAATGATAGACTAAAGGATTCCACCTAACGCCTAAAACCGCAAAATTGCGGTCTCACCGCCAAGACAACCTACAGCTGAAAAACCCCTCAGCATCCTGAGAACCAATCCTGCAGGCAATGGCTGATATTGTCCAACACAGAGTTCATTCCCGTAGGTGGTCAGGTGAACCCCGTCAGATCTGAATAATTCTACCCTGCTGGGTTTGATGTCCTCATGGTGAACCACTTGGCCGCCAAGACGTATGATCGCAGAGCGGACGGCTGGGTCTATTTTTACCACCGCGTAGTTCAGTGTGGAAGGTTTAAGGGCACCCCGCCATTGCAAGCACGGAAGAAGTTTGGATCACATATTACTGTACTGTTAAGTTGGAGTGGCAGCCCTGCAGGTGCTCGTCCACTTGTGAAGCTGCCTTCCTAGAGCTCCCATGACTTTGCCCTGCCTCATTCCCATCCTCACAAGTGCAGAGGCTCTGCAAGGATGCTGAGGCTGCTTTCGCTGCCCCCATGCCTCCCTCCTCATAGGCAATGGCTGCTGTGTTAAGCTTTCTGTGTGTGTACTGTCTCTACAAATGTCAGAGAACTTGCTGCAGTTTGGTTTTTTTGTATATTGATTTTAGATTTTGTTGCGATCACATAGAAATTATTCAGTTTGGTTTTGTATTTTTTTAATGTTTAATTTAGTGTTTATGACTACTTTTGTTGTATTGTTTTTATGTATTGTTTTTATGTTGTTGTATGCTGTCTTCAGCATAGTTTGAACTGTGGAAAGGCACCATACAAATGAAATTATGTCCGTATGTATGTAGAACTGTGTAAGTTGAACCTTTCAAATAAGAGAAACCTATTCCTTGCTGTGAAAAATTGGCTAGTAATAGCATGCCATGGAATGACATAAATGACCTCCCCTCTGGAGTAACACTACTTCTCTTGCCTCCCCAATACTTTTTTGGCTTCTGTTCTTGTCTCTGCTGCCCAACTTTTTGCTTCAGTATTTTTTCTGAACATGCCACCTAGCCTGTGCTTCTATTCATTTGTCTTGCTTTCTTCCTCTACTGCTCCAGATAATATCCCGAGGCTTCTTGCCACGTCACGCCTTCTTCCTGAAACGGGCTTCTCCATAGGTCTTCTTTCCTTTCTTTCTACAGCCCTGTGGGGTAGCTGCTTCCTTCTGCTTTTGAATATGTGCAGGTCTTCCTCATATGTTCCTGTACTCATGCGGCCTCCCTACACAGATTAGGCAGTGGCATATCACATTCAGCTATCAGGCCTGTGACATCATTACTGATAAGCTACACAACTCCCCTTCTTGCATACAGTATTCTGTTTCCTGTGTGTGTGTGTGTGTATCTATCTTCTTCGGCGATCGCTCGTAGCCGAATAAGATTGTCTTCCATAAACACGGTTTTAACAATGAGTCTGTAAGTGACTGTGGAGGCCAGTTCTGGATCCACACGTCCTTCCACAGTGGGGACAGAGGTTTCCGGGCAGGAGTTGATCACGGTGTGGATTTGCCAAGCGTGCCTTCCTCTTAGCACGTTTCTCCCTTTCATCCTGAGTTCAAGTGTCTTCAAAACCCATGACACCTTTGGTAAAGGCTGTTCTCCGATTGGAGCACTCCCAGGCCAGTGTTTCCCAGTTGGCAGTGTTTATACTACAGTTTGTAAGATTTGGCTGGAGAGAGTCTTTAAATCTCTTTTGTTGACCACCAGCATTACACTTTCCATTTTTAAGTTCGGAATAGAGTAGTTGCTTTGGAAGACGATAATCAGGCATCCACACAACATGACCATATATTTAATTGGTTTGCTCATTTTACTTTATATTTGCTCATTTTGCTTTATGTTTACTATTTGGTTGATGTGCTGCTCTACCTCTCTGCTGCAGTAAACGTTGCCTTAATTTTTCTTTAAAATGCCTAACACAGCCTAGCTAAAGAGATCATGACTTTATTAGTCTTCCTTTTAATACAGACAGAGTATCGTGCTACATGCTTGATACTGTCGATATGAAGATATTATTTTCAGTTAATTGAAATTAGGAGTACTGTAAGGGATGGACAGATGACGAATAAGTGGCATGCATGGGTGCATGAGAGAGAGAAAGAATTTATATTATTCCTTGTTATGCATAATAAAAAAAATTCCTTCCAGTAGCACCTTAGAGACCAACTAGGTTTGTCATTGGTATGAGCTATTGTGTGCATGCACACTTCTTCAGATATCTGAAGTGTGCATGCACACGATAGCTCATACCAATGACAAACTTAGTTGGTCTCTAAGGTGCTTACTGGAAGAATTTGTTTTATTTTGTTTCGACTACGGCAGACCAACACGGCTACCTACTTGTAACTCGTTATACATGATTGGGAGTGGATTGACAATAAGATGATAGCTGTAACTAATGGTGAAAACAGATTTCAGTATTTTAAAAGCACTATTGTAAAAGATTTTGCTAAGCCAGGGGAATTTTTTGGTGCATATACTTAAATCAGTCCATCAAGAAGAAATAATCCAAGAAGTAGTGGATTATATGTTGTTGAAAGAGAAAACACTGCTTTTGTAATAACGAAAAGCATTGTACCAATGTTGTGATGGCTAATTAACTCTGAATTGTTCCAAATTATTCTGACAGTTAAAGCCTTGCTTATTTCCTCTCTTCTAATAGTGAACGGATGAGAGAGATTAATTGTAATTGGCTGACTTCACTACATACCACAGTATAGTGGACACTTGGGTTGCAAACGTGCAGGAGGCAGAGTTTGCAACCCGCAGCGCCGCATCTGTGCATGCGCAGGTCGCGATTCAGCACTTCTGTGCATGCGCAAAGCGCGATTTAGTGGTTTTGCACATGCGTGAGCGCCAAAACCCAGAAGTAACCCATAACCCGAAAACGCGCAACCTGAAGCAGCCGTAACCCGAGGTATGACTGTAGTGGTACCATATGTATTTTTGTCTTAATTTGTCAAGTAAAATATTTAAAGAAATGGTCAGTTCAGGCTGCCACTCAGCAACTACTTGAAACTGCTCCAACAGTGCCCTGTGTACTAGCTCACTGCCATGCAGTTCTGTCTTATCAGATGATGGTCCTTAATCTTGCCAATCATAGCTAGAAGCTGTTTACAGTGTTGTGCAGACAAGCAACCAAGTATAAACCTTGCCCGTAGCAAGAATGTTACGGGGTGGAGAACTAACGGTTATGGTGAAGTCATTGTAAGTCAATTTGAAACACCCTAAACCTAATATATCAGCTCGCAAACTGTTTTTTCTGTGGGCTAAGTGAAAATTGCCAGTGTCTCAGGCCATGTAATTTTTTTTTCTTTGTTGAACGTATTAAAAAGTACCCATCTAGGTTACCATAGTCTTTTAGGGGAAATAAGTCGACTGCTCCAGCATTTATATTATGAAGATCATTGCCCCAAGACTAAAGTCGCCTTAGCCTGTTTGTTAATCTGGCTCTGATTTTAAAAAATGGAAAAAATAAATTGTGTCAGATGGGATGAAGATATTCTCAACTACAGTCATACCTAGGTTTTCGAACAGCTTAGTTCTCAAAAGTTTTGGCTCATGAATGCCGCGAACCCAGAAGTGACTGTTCCGGTTTGTGAACTATTTTTGGAAGCCGAACATCCGATGGGGCTTCCACGGCTTCCGATTGGCTGCAGGATCTTCCTGCAGCCAATCAGAAGCCGCCTTTGGTTTATGAATGTTTTGGAAGTTGAATGGACTTCTGGAACAGATTCCGTTCGACTTCCAAGGTACAACTGTACTGTGAAGCCTTTTCACAGACTACTGAATGGAACTTGCATACCTCCAGTGGTCCATAGTTTGAGAACTTCTGGCATGGCTAATGTGATAACACAAAAAGAATATTTGGATTAAAACCAAAGCCCTTTCTAATCCCATTAGTCTGTTTCTCACAGGAGAAACCAGAAGCCAATGGGAACCTCAAAATCAAGACATGAGGGTAGCAGTAGACTCCTGCATGTGTTTTCCAGCAATTGGCAATCAGAGGATCTGTGATCCTGGCAGAAGCATATAGCCACCATGACATTGATCGACTTATCCTCCATAACTTTTTCTAATGCCCCTTGAAATCCTCCTAAACTGTGTCAACCACATCTTGAGGGAGCCAGAGGAAGAAATATTTTGTTTAATCTGTCCTGAATCTTCCACCATTCCACTTTATTGACTGCCCTGGATTCTAGTATTATGAGAAAGGATGAGTCACTCCTTGCATAATTTTACAAAACTCTTTCACTTACTCATCTCCCCTCCCCATCCTAAAAAAATCAAATCACACTAGCTATGGATATCGAGTATATTTTAGTATGATAATTTTGACTGTCATAGATATGTATATTTATTGCACAACAATTAAAAACATATATTTATAATGTAATTTTTAGAAGCAGTTAAATCAGAAAGTATGTCTTTCTAATTCAGCCGTGCTGTTAAGTTTTATTACTAATATTTTCCCTTGTGCCAATTGCAACTGACTTAATGGCTCAGCTACTTTTTCTTTGTTAATGTACCGTATGTCATTTTCCATTTTTCCTTCTCTGTATTTACCGTACAAACTGAAGACTTTTTGAACCTAAATCTTATTTAGAGAAATAGATTTTGTTAAGACACTGAAAGGTACAGCAGAAGCTTTTTGGGAGAAGTGTGTGAGCATTCAAATACACTCATTTCAGAGGAGAACATCTAATTTGAACCGATTTGTGTTCCACGAAGTTTAGGTACAGCTGCCAGTTTGCAGTTTAGAACAACATTATATAAATAGGTTGTTTACAGGAGCACAAATATAAAATAAGCAAAAGGCTAACTTACTCATGCTACAGACTTCTTTGGATATATGAACACAAGTTCATAGGACACATTGAGGATGTATTTGAAAGGCAGGAAGTACCGTACATATATTAAAATCACATGGAACTCTAGAATCTATTAGGGTTTTCCTCTATGTCTAATAATAGAAAATGTATCCACATTCCAAGAAGCTGAATATTCAGTTGAACCAGTCAATTTGTCACTGAAATTAACAACAGAACACTGAAAGTGCCAGATGTATTGTTCTCAAAGAATTATAGCATTTCAGGGAGTTTGTGCATGTACACCTGCTGGCAGTATTGCAAGTCTTATCCTGGTAGGAAAACACTAAAAGTGCATATTATGTTGTTAGGTATGAATGAATGCCTAGAATAAGGAGCACTCTCCGGTTTGTTCCTTTCGGATTTCAGGTCTTACTGTCTCTCAAAGAATTGATGCTTACTAGGGCAGCTTTGAGGCAGGGTGGTTGAAATCACTCTCCCCTCCTGTGGCTATCATGAGATAAGAAAAACCACAACAAATTGTGTGTTGTTAAAATATACACATTTTATTTTATTTATGCTTTTCAGATTTACGGTATACATTTCACTAATTTAACAATCATTTTGAACATTTCAAAAATTGACTTCCTTCCCCCTCTTTCTGCAGTTCCTTAAATTTATTTTTAATATCTTCTGCATATCCTAATTAACTTAATTTGTTCATTTATTCATCTACATTAAATATATATTCTTATAAAACTGCAGGTTATTACAATAATCCTGCCAATGTTCTTATCAGTTTACAGTTTATCTGTAAATATTCAATAAACCATTTCCATTCCTTTTTTAAAAAAGTTTGTTATCTTGTCTTTTTATTCTTCCTGTAAGTGTCGCCATTTCTGCGTATTCCATAAGTTTTTGTATCCATTCTTCCTTTGCTGGGACTTCTGCTTCTTTCCATTTTGGAGTGAGTCACATTCTTGCCACTGTAGTTGCATACATGAATAAGTTTCTATACAGTTTAGGTAGTTCTGTTCCTATAATTCCCAAAAGAAAAGCTTCTTTTTTTTGTTTTTTCAAACGTTATTTTAAACATCCTTTTCAATTCATTGCCGTATATATCATTTTTGTACAATAGTCAGGATATGTACAATATTGTACAATAGTCAGGATGATTTATTTGTCGGAAGCAACCGTTTATCCAATCATACCCGTTGCCAAATTTCCCAGATGTATCTATTTTATAAATATTTATAAGCCACACACCAAGTGTATCGGGTTATGAACATAATTCATCCTGGAGGTCTGTTCTTAACCTGAAACCGTTCTTAACCTGAGGTGCGCTTTCGCTAATGAGGCTTCCTGCTGCCGCCACGCTGCTGGCGCACGATTTCCATTCTCATCCTGGGGCAACTTTCTCAACCCGAGGTACTGCTTCCGGGTTAGCGGAGTTTGTAACCCGAAGTGTTTGTAACCCGAAGCATTTGTAACCTGAGGTTACCACTGTATCAGCCCATAAATAGCCATTACACCTAATTAAAAATATCAATAGATCCTAGTTAGTTAAAAAGATAAGTTCGTCTTGTTTTCAGAAGAGAAATAGCAATGGTGTAGAGGCAATGGCCTTGCGGGTATGTGGTTCCTGTGTCTGGGAGATAGGTCAACTGCCTGTTCTGGAAGGAGCTGCACTCTCCAAAGGGCAGCTACTACACAGTCTGGCATCCTCCTCGATCTGCCTCTGTCACCAGAGGCCCACATGACCTCTGTAGCCAGGAGTGGTCTGACCATGACAGTGGAGCCGCAGAGACCCCTCTATTTCCAGACTACCTCCCTCCTCACTTGGAGCCAAGACCAAATCATCAGTATGTCGGGCTCTGTGCATTCAGCCGAGAACAATCTGAGACGGTCCTATGGTTGCAATGGAGCCATGAAATCCCGAGCTAATCCAACAGCAGCCTCAGCTTGGCATGGATGTTGAAATCACCCACAGTTAAGGATACCTCCATTACCACATTTGGGATACCTTGGCCAGCCCAGTCAGGGAAGTTGTTGAGCAATGGTAATATCATTACATGTGTTTTCATTAAGATTATATATTTTATTTTCTGAGAGGATGCCGCTATTTTTATTTTAGTTTCAGTGAAAAGTAGAATTCAAGCAAAGGAGCTATGGATCTGCTATAATTGAATTTCCTGGAGCTTTAAATTATTGAAAAAAAACACAGCATAACAAGATATTTGTCATGGTAATGAATAATTCAAATTTAGTTTCTGGAAACCTGATGAGATGAGATTTGTATTTCTACCGTACTATAGACTGACTAGTCACCATGAAGGACTTCTTTGGCTTGTTATCTATACCGTAATTTATTTATAATTGTGTTTGCTGTGCTTCTTCAGTTTGAAATTAATAATAAAAGCTGTCCTTCATGTGATAAGCAGATAATAAATATTTATATAACTGGTTCTGCCCCCTAACCCAATACTTAGCATTTTGCTTTGCCTCCACCCAGCCACTATTCTGCACCTGACTCCAGTTGGTGGGTTTGGGGTTTCTAATAAGCAAAGTGGACTTTGCAAACCAAATATGTGTCATGGAATAGGGCCTCAGAAGCTTTCGGTGTAATAGCCCCCCAGTGCACAGAATAAATGCCCCTAGTTCTAGACGCTATGCTGAGAGAGGTAGAACTTGCCACAAAGATGCTTGGGGGGGGGCGCGCTACATTCCTACCAATGTAGTATGTATTTATTGTTCTTAATTATGAAGTTGGCTCTTTCCCGTTAATGCAGGGTTGCCGTAACACCCAACGACTCACCACCACCCATTCTTGGAACTTTATTTTATTTAACTGGTAAATTAAAACCATGTTTAGAGGGCACCAACATAGTGTTGCTTATTCACGTAATCTATATATTTTATATACGTATTCTATGTATATAAAAATGTAAAATGGACTTGTGTGTTGGTCTCCACCTCTCACCAAAACTGCTTGACCAATGCCAATGAAATTTGGACACAACGTCACATGCGAATAACCGAGTGTCCACATACCATTTGTGTACACAGATGACACTCCAGCGCAAGGTAAAAGTGTCATCTGTGTGCGCAAGGACCTCAAAACTCAGACAGCAGACACTGCCAGGCATGCTGGGAAATAAAACCCAGAAGCTGCATCTCCAAGGGCTGGACAGAGTGCATCCTGGGAAATAGAAGGCCGAACCTGCGTCTCAGCAGCCAATATGCTATAACTGCCAGAATGGCCATTCCTCCACAAAGGGCCACGCTGCGATCCTGCCCCATGCCACCTACGTCCCCAAACACGTCAGCTTAGGTTTGCAGGGAACGGAGCTGGGGACTCGCCTGCATTGCAGGTGGGGGCAGGACGGGGATGGGATAGCTGAGGTTTGCGGGGAACGGAACTGTGGACCCACAGCAACGCGTGGCAGGGCCAGCTAGTATGCTATATAAATAACAAATCCACTTTCACATTCATGTGAGAACTTTTTAAATTTCCAGAGTGGGAGATCAGTTCTTCATAGTGCAACTTATGTGACTTGTATTCTACTTATAAAAAAAACCCCATTCTATAGACAGGATACTGTGTTTGGGAGAAAGGCTTGTACACCTGAAAAGTGGATTATTTATATATATTCTGAACATGTCTAGTTCACATTCCTTTTCATTGTTAAGTCTTGTCCTTTGCACTGTTGAATTTTTTTACATCTTCTTCCATCTGTGGAATGATGTGCAATTGCCTATCATCAACTTCAAAATCCTAAAATAGAACAAAATGTGTTTATGGAAAAAGCAGATAACTGAATACAATAAACACAGTTGTGATGTGTATATTTTACAACTATTATGTTTTCATATGCTGCCTTAAAAGGAGAACCAAATTACTCTTATCTTTCTCTTCCCCCCCTCCCTTTATACGAAAATGCTTGCAGCGACCACCTCCAAAACTATGTTACCCATCATGACATTTGTATTCCAAGTCATTAATTATATTCTTCCAGCTGTGGCTTCTGTCTCCCTGATAGGATCCATCCGAGCGGTGTTTATGGCTGTATCTCTGCTTCTAGGTTTTGCTTGGCTAGAGTCTGCTTCTGGCTAGCTATGTTTGTGAAGAGGTTATAGCTTTGCATAAATTATTTAGAGGAATACCACCGGCATTCTCGGGAAAAATTGTTAACTGTTGCCATCCAGTTTCTTGCCTCGGGGATTTAGCAGAATTCCTTTTCCCCTGCAGTTTTGTTTTATGGGCCCTTTAAGAATCACCCTCTTCTGTTGTATACTTATAATATTATTGGTTGATTGATTGGTATCCCAATGTATGCTGACTTCCAGAGCAAAGCCCTCCAGGGTGGCTCACATAAAAATAAAATAAAAATTAGTTATTTAGAAAATCTCTATTTTGCTGGCTGGCAATAATGTATTTATTACTACACAGGTTGCAAAATTTGCCTTGGCTGTAAGTAAGTTGAGAGCTAGGCACCAAGACAAGTATCATAAGGGGAAGTGTGAGATGTGGAGTGCTTAACTTACGCAAGAGTGATTTTTGTATGTTTGCTTTGTTGTTGCTGTCGTTGTTCAGTTTTAAATCTATTATTTGTATCTTACACATTGTGACCTATTGTGATGGCTTATAGCTTTTAGCAATAAAGATTCATTCATTCATTCAACTGAGAATATTTAGAAAATATATAAAACCACAATAAAGATCCAAAACTATCAATAGCACATGAAAACAATATAGAGCTTAACACGTAGCATCCTAATTAAATGCATCTTGAAATAAAAATGCTTTTAAAGATCCATTTAAAAACTTTCAAAGATGGAGCCATATTTTTTTTATTTGTAAAGCGATTTTGTATTGTCCTTTGGCTCTAAAACAACTCCCAACACCATAATGTTTATTGGGGGGGGGTTACGGGTATAAAAGAATTCCTGCATGCCAAGATCCAAGTTTGGGGCAAATACTCTTCGGTGAGAGTGCCCCAACAGAGATTTTAAATCACAAAATATACACCAAAGTAAACATGGAAATATAGGCTGAACATTAGACCTTTAAAATATATTTTTCCAAGTGAGTTCCAAAATATTCCCCTTTTCCCCCAGCATAGGAAAAGACCACATGTTTAGTAAGTTTAAAATGGTTTACTTACAAGTGCTCCAAAGGTCAGGTTCATGGGTGCACAGGCAGCAAAATTTAGTTTAGTTCCAAAGTAGTGAAAGTTCCTAAGTTATTGGGATAGGATTCAAGAATGGCTGACAAAGAGCCATCCAGTCTGAGCTGAAGCAACCAGCTCAAACCTCTTCAGACATTTTTCTTCTCACATAGACTGGGGGGGGGGAGCAATAGCTTCATTACCCATTTCCTCCAAAGGTAAGGGGAAGTGGACTTGGCTAAGCCTGGCAGGACAGTTTACTCTTGGGTATTAACCCCTTAATGCATTAACTAGACTTTAAAATATTGGCTATATGAGGTTAGTTATTGAAATAATCAGTCAACTAAGACTGTCAGGAGTTATGAGGCCTAACCCTCTTCCAGTATCCTGTTCAAGAAATTACAGTACCTAAAACAGTTGGATCCAAATTCAGTTATCTCAGTTAATTCAGTCTTAACTGCTGAATTCATAAGGGCGATAGGAGGAATTACCGGTAGTTACTAGACTTACCACACTTCATGAAGACTTAATAGTTTTCATTGCCTGGTTTTGTGGAAGAAAACTACTTGAGGAAGTATCATATTCGGACGTTTGAAAAAGATTTTGGTTTTTGATCAACTTATGCGCAAAGTATATCCCATTTATTTTAATGGGTATACTCAACAGTATCTTTCAGATTGTGACCTGATATCCTTCTTTTTAAGCTGTTTACTCCATTAACATCATATGGTATTAAAATAAGCAAAAGTGTGTCATTTGTTTTGTCTCACACAACGATTAATATTTAGCATTATTTCATTCTAGGATGTTTTGTACTATGAACAACTGAAGTCTAATGTGATTCAGCATGACCTTTTGGTGGACAGTTTGATTTATAAAGTGAGTATTTCTAATTTATATCATTTATATATTCAGGCAGGGTTGTTGGTGTTTTTCGCCTCAGCCCAGTATAGCTGAAGGAGAGTCTCCACCCCATCGTTCAGCGCCAAGGGCCTTCTGGTGGTTCCCTCACTGTAAGAAGCGAAGTTACAGGGAATCAGGCAGAAGGCGTTCTTGGTAGTGGCGCCCGCCCTGTGGAACGCCCTCCCATCAGATGTCAAAGAAATTAACAACTATTTGACGTTTAGAAGACATCTGAAAGCAGCCCTGTTTAGGGAAGTTTTTAATGACTGATGTTTTAATGTATTTTTAATCTTTTGTTGGAAGCCGCCCAGAGTGGCTGGGGAAACCCAGCCAGATGAGCGGGGAATAATAATAATAATCTTAATAATAATAATAATAATAAGGCTGGAGTAAAGAAGAAAGTTGTTTTAGAAATGCATATTATTACTGCTGTTTTTCAGCTGGGATCCACAAGCATTTTTGGTATGGCATTGCAGGGGGCTGGACTGGATGACCCTCGGGTCCCTTCCAACTCTAAAATTCTATGATTCCATGCATTGTCACAAACTTCTTCAAAACCATTCCTCAGTTCTCAGAGAGATTGCCACGTGCCATGGCAAAGGAAAGCTTATTGTCTGAGAAATACAAACCTAGAACTCTCTTAAGGGGTGCATGATTAGTTTTTCAGTGCTTTGATGACTATGGAATGCAGTTAAAATGTTAATTGTGAGATAATTTGCATTCCCTCTCCCATTGAAAGAGTGGGGAAACTCCCATTGAAGAAAACTAATTAGAAGTGACATGATCAAATACAGCATGTGGATATCAGTGCCTAGTGTTATAATGATACTAATATAATTTTTCTTTGTGCGGGAAATGTGAAGTTGACAACAGGTGGAGTGAATTGTTATTAACTTTGTTAACAATAATATCTTGTTATGCTTATGCACCACAGGAGCTTCCCAGCTGTAAAATATACTTCTCAGCTTCAAATTGTTACGGTTTTTCATTTGCAGGATGTGAAGCTGACAGCCAGCAATGATGACTACTACTTCGTGTTTGAGGATTATTTATATCAGGTAAGTAATTACTGTTGTTGCAGCAGCCTGTCAGTGGAAAAAAAGTGACATGCAAAGTAGGTACAATTTTGTTCCAGGTATCTTTTAAGCCCAGTGAAACTGGTAATGAATTACAGTTGCACTAAGCTGACCAGCAGTGTAATCCTATGCATGCCTACTCAGAAGTTCTACTATGTTTCGTGGGGGTTTCGTTCAAGTATGTATACGATTGCAGCCTGGATGACTTAGTGCCACAGTTAAATGGATCTATCAGTCACTGTCCAGAATCACTCAGCTATGCCTGTGCATGGCTAACTTTGACCATAAACAACCTTCAGCCAGCAAAGTTAAAGATAACGAGCAGGCTAAATCAGACTCCTAATCAAATTGTCGTTTTGTGTAGCCACAATGTTTCGATGCTCGGTTTCACTAAGTTTCACTAAGCTTATAAGGATCTAGGACTGTCTGAAAATTGAGGATCTAGGACTGTCTGAAAATTGAATCCCCTGGAAAGGGTTACACTTTGAGATGCTAGATTTTTCTGTACAGTGGTACCTCATGTTACGTACCGCCCCCCCTTATGAATGCTGCAGGTTACACGCACCACTAACCCGGAAGTAGATGCCCCTTGTTGCGACCTTTGCCCCGGGATGCGAGCAGAAGTCGCGCTCCAGCATCACAGCAGCAGGAGGTGCCTCATGTTAAGTTCGTAACCGGAGGTACTACTGTACTTTCCATTGGTGTTTACTGGCGAATACTTATAGCAGTAATTCTGGACCTCTGTTGATTTTCCGTTGGTCATACAGCATACTCTTCCAAAACACTGTCATGACATGCTTTCTCCTCCCTTAATGTAAATTTTCTCATACCTTCTCCTTTTTGGAGTATCCCTGGTAAGGAAAGCCAGATTGAGGGAGGGAAAAGTGGAAAGGCAGTAATCTGTAAGAGAATAAGACGTGTACAACTGAGAATCAATGGTGGTACGGGAAACTTGCTATCCATGTTAAACAACAGTATGGATGATACATACATTTCAGGTTTATACATTTCACTGGTTTTACAATCATTTTGACATTTCAAAAATTGACTTCTTTCCCCCTCTTTCTGCTCTTCCTTAAATTTATTTTTAATATCTTCTGCATATCCAAATTAACTTAATTTGCTCATTTATTCATCTTCTTTAAATATATACTCTTATGAAACTGCAGGTTATTACAACAATCCTGCCAATGTTCTTATGTGTTTACAATTTATCTGTAAACATTCAATAAACCATTTCCATTCTTTTATAAAAAGTTTGTTATCTTGATTTCTTATTCCTCCTGTAAGTTTCGCCATTTCTGCATATTCCATAACTTTTTGTATCCACTCTTCCTTTGCTGGGACTTCTGCTTCTTTCCATTTTGGGGCAAGTGACATTCTTGCCACTGTAGTCACATACATGAACAAGTTTCTATGCAGTTTAGGTAGTTCTGTTCCTATAATTCCCAAAAGAAAAGCTTCTGGTTTTTTTTAACAAAGGTTATTTTAAACATCCTTTTCATTTCATTATATATAATTTCCCAGTAAGCCTTAACCTTACTAGAAAACCATGACATATAATAAAAAGAACAGCTAGCTAGCCTATTAAGAGCAACTGCGGAGAGATATTGAAAGATATTGGGGCTACATTCTGCATGCTGGAAGCATGTACTCATTGGAGTCCTATGGGACTTGCAGGAGAAGTAGTATTGTTGATCATGATTTATATAGAGATCTACAGATATATGTGGTGCTTCACAGAATGACATGAGAAAAAAGGGGGAGTACACTCCCCCAAGGACCTTGCAGCCTAGATTTTTCACTGATGGCAGAATAAACAGAAAGAGGGAGCGGAAATGGGAGGGTAAAAAAAAAAAAGTGATCAAATCCAGTTAGATGTGCTAAAGCCATGTTTCAACTGGAGATGAAGATTAAAAGGCAAAGAAAAGGTGAGTTTTGAGGAAAGTGTGAGATAAGAGTTTTGGGAGCAGCTCCCAGAAAGAAATGCTAGTTTAACAGGTAAATACCACTTAAATATACCGGTAATAGTATTAAGCAGTTTCTTGTCCTAAAGCTCTGCACAGGAAATGTTGTATTCTTATATTTATACAATACTGTTTCCGACCTTGAACGCTTAGGATGAGGAAGTGCTAGTCTGAAGTAAACAAGCACCTGTAATTTATTACCTTTGCTTCTAGTAAAGGAGAGCCAACTAACTTGTATGGAATTGCATATATTGCTTCTTTTCAGTCTACTTAAATGGAAGCTTATTACATTTGCAAATTTCCTAATGTGTATTTGATTGCAGTGTCTACATAAATGTCATGGGGGAAGCTTCACATTTTCGTGGCACTTTCAACTCAATTAGTCACAGCTGTTAGGGTGGGCTTGTCATTTTGTCGATTATAGCTACATAAAACAATCTGAAATCTACTGGTGGCTGAATATATCCCTCCTTAGAGGACAGACTGATTTGTTTAGTCCTCTGAATGCAAGAAATTAACAAAAATTAGGGCTCCTGTTTTTTTGTGTGATATGTACGGTGCTGTTTTTTTAAATACAGTATTAAAAATGTACAGCAGAATTTATACCTCCCTATCCATCTTTCCTAGTAATACTAATGTACTAATTGAAAGCTCACGATTTGAGCACGAGTCCTTATCTAGTCAAAGCAGCAGCACCTATATCAAGTATTAGCAGGTTCAGGGGAAGCCTGCAGTTTGCAGAAGTACAAAAAAAGTTAGTTAAAAACAACCTTAATGTGGGGAAGAATCTCAAAAATAGCCCAGTATGTCCCCATATAGATGTTTTGATCATGTGCCAAAAAAATACAGCAAAAGCACTTCTCTAAATGTCTATTAACAGGGAGTATCAAAGTGCAGGTACCACAACACTAAAAGACTGATTTCAACAGGTCCCAAGCTGTTACCAGTTTTATATACCTACAGTAACGTTACTGTTGGTATGTGGGTGGTGCTGTGGTCCAAACCACTGAGCCTCTTGGGCTTGCCGATAGGAAGGTCAGCGGTTCGAATCCCCACGACGGGGTGAGCTCCCGTTGCTCTGTCCCAGCTCCTGCCAACCTAGCAGTTCGAAAGCACGCCAGTGCAAGTAGATAAATAGGTACCACTGCAGCAGGAAGGTAAATGGCATTTCCGTGCACTCTGGTTTCCGTCAAGGTGTTCTGGTTCTGTTGCGCCAGAAACAGCTTAGTCATGCTGGCACATGTCCCGGAAAGCTGTCTGTGGACAAATGCTGGCTCCCTCGGCCTGAAAGCGAGATGAGCGCTGCAACCGCAGTCTCCTTTGACTGGACTTCACCGTCCAGGAGTCCTTTACCTTTTTTTTAACTGGAACTTGGCTTGGTAGCAAACTGGCAACCAGTGAATATCTATGAACAGAGGTGATACATGGTGACAGAATCCAACAGCCGTCAGCACCTGTATTCTGCAAAAAAAAATGCAGTTTCCGGGTCAAGTGGAAGGGAAGCCCAGCACAGAGTGCATGGCAGTAATCCAATCTTGAAGTCAGCAATGCCTAAACTGCTGTGGTCAAGTTATCCTGGTTTGTAGCGGTTGTACCCAGTGCAGCTGGTAAAAGGCACTTCAAGCCAGTGAGGCTGGCTATGCCCCCAGTGACAAAGGTGGACCCAGAAGTACCCCCATACTCTGGACCTGCTATTTCAGGGGAAGTGCGGCCCAGTCCTGGGCAGACAAAATTAATCCAAAAATCTGTTTCATAATCAAAAGGAGCTTCCGGACTGGCAGCAGGTATAATGAAAAATATTTTCCAGTCAGTGGTCACTTGACAGTTTTGACGGATGGGAGTCTCAAACGCCACTTTCTGAATCAGTTAGCTCTGAAATGCTAACGACAGTGTGAACTCATCTCTGTCAGAGTAAATCTGATGTCATTCAAAGTCCTGGGGATAAATATAGATAAGTCACTTACCCGTAAATTGCTCTCTGTCGGGCAGTACTAAGTTATCATTTTACAAAAATGGTGTGTGTCCCTGTTCATCTAATTAATCAACGAAAACACTGACCAGTGCAGAGAACAAATGAATGGACAGGAAATGAACAGAATTAAACTTTCTTGTAGGTGTCATTCCTATACCTTATAGCAGGCAGCTGTCTAAGAGTAAAAACTCATATTAGAAAACTGGGGCTCTAACTGCATATGCCTTGTGGGCACTTAGGATAGAGAGTCATTTGGTGGGAGAGGTTGCTGAATGCTTCTCCCCCACCCAAATTCCCCTGGAAATGTTACTCTATCCTTGGAGACATGTTGTTTTTTACTCTTTTTTGTAACGTCCTAGTGGAATTTTCAGGGAACTAATGGCTGGCACAGCAAGTACAGTCGTACCTTGGTTCTCGAACGCCTTGTGACTCGAACGTTTTGGCTCCCGAACACCGCAAACCCGGTAGTGAGTGTTCAGTTTGTGAACGTTCTTTGGAACCTGAAAGTCCTACGCGGCTTCCGATTGAGTGCAGGAAGCTCCTGCAGCCAATCAGAACCCGTGATTTGGTTTTCGAACGTTTTCCGAAGTCAAACGGACTTCCGGGACGGATTCCGCTCAAGAACCAAGGTACGAATGTACCTTCCTCCTACCTACATGATTCTCCTTTGCAAATCTGTTTCCCACATTCACCTTAACCCTCAGAGGACACGTGTTTAATGTATAAGTTCTGTTGGGAGCAACACCTTTGGGGAGAATGAAGAGACTTGTTTTCCCCATCTCATTTTGGCTAAATACAGACATTTGTGGTACTATGGCATTAGGTTTGATTCAGCACGAACACCTTGATAACTATACAAATATAATGAAGTGTGTGCGTGTTTTAGCCGCAAAGGAAGCACCCCCAGTTTTCTTAATGTCTCATTACAGATGTTTCTCTGTGTCTCATACAAGCAAATGCAGTGATGAGAATGGGGAGAATGGATTGCATGTGACGTCTGGACTGATCAAGTCATATCCTCCCCAGCTTCTTTAAAACTAAGTCATTGCTTAGCCAGGAGGGGGGTAGCCTTGCACTGCTGACTGTTGTTCAGATTCATTCATTTATTTATTTATAGGGGCCATCAGGCTATCACAAAGCAAGGGAGTTATATATCAATGTAAAACCTAACAGCCAATAGCAATGGACACAAACCCAAATTAAACACAAACTTCACATTTTGAATTTCCTTGGTGAACTGCAGTATTCTCTGATGGGTCCCTATCTGAACAAGTGCTAACATAAAATGAAATTTACACAAAACATAAATAAAGTGACGTAAAGCCTGAATATTCTTGTTTAAAGAGTTACAGTGTTCTTGCTAAAGAGCTGTTATTGAATTGGCAGGTCTTTGTTGCTTGCCCAGGCCTTTTCTGCCCAGGGATGGGTCATCTCAGCTTTGCTTATTGCTAGAAATATAAGGCTTTCGCTGTTCTTAGGGAAGGCTGAGAATGTAAATGGCAGGAAACAGGACAGGAAGCAAAAGTGTGTGGATCTGCATTCTGAACAACAGCCAGAACTTCACTTTTCTCTTTGTATTCACCCCAGTTGTTATAAATTATCTTTTAATTTTTTCCATTTATTAGTACTTTGTTGAGTGTACTATGTTTTGACAGTTTAGATAGGATCAAAAGCTGGTAATGAATAGTGTTGGTTGTGAAGTGTGTGTTTAAGATAAAGGCCCTTTGTCATCTGGAAAAATGTTAATCTGCAAAATAGTAAGCAGCTCAAGGAGGTAAAAACCAGAAAATTATTATGTCCTCTGTCAGAAGTGCAGACATTTTCCTAAGACATTTTTACCTTTGACAAATGTAATTTTCGAAAGGCTGCATTTACAAAAATATTGAACAGAAAGGAGCTGTCTGAGTGGATGATGCACAGTGAGAGATTGCCATGGCATTGAAAGCATTCTAGGTAGAATCCAGATCCATACACTTTTGCAAAATTAAATGTAATGCAAGAGATCCATGATCAGATTTCCCAGTTTCCTGGTTTTCTTAAAAGCAGCTAACAAGGAACCTCAAATTGCAGAAGGTTTTTTTAAAATATTTTCCATCCATGTCTCTGTCTGTCTGTCTGTCTCTCCCTCTCCCTCCCCCCCAAATCTGTTATTTGTCCAGCTGGGGAAAACACAGGTGAAACAGAATTACATTTCCATGAGTGCTTCCATCTCTTCAAAATCTAAACAAAAGAACTGGTCTTTTAGACAACTAATGCAATTTTGAGGAGGAAACACAGTTTATCTTGCCTTCATTCTACCTAGAATGCCATGGCAATATTTCACTGTACATCATCCACTCCTTTTTGTTTAATATTTTTGTAAACACAGCCTTTTGATAATTATATTTGTCAAAAGCAAAAATGTCTTGCGAAAATGTCTGCACTTCTGACAGAGGACATAATAATTTTCTGGCTTTTACCTCCTTGAGCAGCTTGCTATTTTGCAGATTAACATTTTTTCAGATGACAAAGGGCCTTTATCTTAAACACACACTAGTTCACAACCAACACTATTCATTACCAGCTTTTGATCCTATCTAAACTGTCAAAACATAGTACACCCAACAAAGTACTAATAAATAGGAAAAATTAAAAGCTAATTCATAACAACTGGGGTGAATACAAAGGGAAAAGTGAAGTTCTGGCTGTTGTTCAGAATGAAGGCAAGATAAACTGTTTCCTCCTCAAACTTGCATTAGTTGTCTAAAAGACCAGTTCTTTTGTTTAGATTTTGAAGAGATGGAAGCAGTCCTGGAAATGTAATTCTGTTTTCCCCTGTGTTTTCCCCAGCTGGACTAATAGCAGGTGTGTGTGTGTGTGTGTGTGTGTGTGTGTGAGAGAGAGAGAGAGAGAGAGAGAGAGAGAGAGAGAGAGATGGTGTGGATGGAAAATATTAATCCTTCTTCTGCAATCTGAGGTTCCCTGTTAGCTGCTTTTAAGAAAACCAGGAAACTGGGCGATCTGATCATGGATCGCTTGCATTACATTTAATTTTGCTGTAAAAGTAAAGACAAATCTATTGTCTGAATTGTTCTGAATTGACGAGACAATTTGCATGTTATAGAGAAACTCAAGGATTTAACTCACCTTTCTCAACCTGAGAGGATGAAGAGGCTAAGCTAGTGAATTTATTTGCCTCTATTTTTATTTTGCAGGAAATGGCAGTTTAATGTCAAACTTCAAGGTGATTTTATTCATTGAACAGTTTCTGATATTCCTTTTGTTGCTTTTACAGGTATTACTTTGTTTTTCACGAGACACTTCAGTGTTGGAACACTTTGCGTACAATAGCGCTACTCCACCCAAGTCATACGTTCGAGGTAAAGAAACAAATATTTATTGATGGTAATTGTAAAAGATTATTGTTGGTGACCAGCCTTTGATTTCCGCTGGTGATCGTCACAGCTGAGCAGGATTCAAAACCCGATTTCTCTGGTCCAGGTCTTAAGACTACAATGCAAACTGTATTTGTGGTTCACAACAAATAACCTACTTTTGTGCTTCCTGCAAAAACAGGTGGATTTTTTTTAATTGGCTTTTTTGTTGCGGGGGTTGAGCACTTGGCAGTGTACAAAATGTAGCCGGTGGGCTACATTCGGGGTGGAGAGTCTGACAAAGAGCAGAACTAGACGTTATGTGTAGTTCTGTGTTTCTTTTTTCGGGTTTTCCCTCCTTCTATATACTGAGGCTGCAATTTGAAGCTGAAGACCAGGGGAAGAGGGTCATTCTAATCTTTCCCTCTTGCAGTGCTTTTCTCCTGACGATCTCACCCACTGATACTGTTATCCCTGCGGAGGAAAAAATAACATGTACTCATACTTTTTTTGAGGGTGATTGTAAAGGCAGCTGGCTGTGTGTTTGTGCTTTCTTTTCAGTTGCCTATATGTGAGGCAGTTCAATACTTTAAACAGCTGTACTGTATACTGTAATAGGATTTCTCTCCCCGCCATCAAAGTAGGAAGTCTACAAATGTATATTTCCTGGCCAACAGAAGGCTTGTGACTTTGTGCCCAACTGTTCCTGCATTTTAAAAATGCTAATTATGTTTTATAATGCAGCTTAAAAAAAATTCCTACAGGATTCAATGTTGCGTATTGGATTTTCACTGCTAAACATTCTGCACATGAACAGTATTTATGAAAGATTGATTGATTGAATTTATATACTGCCCTATACCCGGATGTCTTGGGGCAGTTCACAGAAAAGATGAAAAGAGATCAAAAGCAGAACTAGAGAGCATTTTCGTCTACCATAAAACCTAAGGCTCTAAAACCAACCATGACTGTTGTCCTTTACATTCTCTCTAGATCACATCATGTGTCCCTGCTTAACTTCAGATAAAGAAAATGACCCTATTTTAAAATTCATGTAAAGGTAAAAGGACCATTAGGTCCAGTCATGACCGACTCTGGGGTTGCAGCGCTCATCTCGCGTTATTGGCCGAGGGAGCCAGCATACAGCTTCCAAGTCATGTGGCCAGCATGACTAAGCCGCTTCTGGCAAACCAGAGCAGCACACGGGAAACACCGTTTACCTTCTCGCTGTAGCGGTACCTATTTATCTACTTGCACTTTGACGTGCAATTCATGTAGTCATATGCTAAAACAGCAGTTTCACTCAAATAATATTTCTGCTCTCTAGGTTTAAATAATGGGTTTGATCCTCTCAAAGCAAAGCACTTTTTAAGTCCTGCTAATTTCTTTTAAGCCTTACTGATACCAGGCAGAAGGGGGGTGGGGGGGGAGGGAATGACGCTTTACTTTGTCATGGAAATCTGTCTGTCTTCACAGAAAGTGAAGGCAGGAAGGCAGTTTTGTATTGTGTTGGGTAGAACAGCCTAAGATCCTCTTCTCCTTCCAGTAGAAGGTCTCAGCTTATCCTCCCCCCCCCCCTTAAGCATGGTGTGCTCTGTTCCCCTTGATGCCCTGAGAGGAAAAGTGGTGGCCCTTTAACTGAATGGGCAGCAGAGTTTTCACCACTTTTTACTCCCTTCCTTTCCTCTGCCTGATGTGACCCAGGGCATAAATGATCAGGACCTCACACTTCCTTTCCCTGTCATAACAGCTGCATGGAACTTTAATTTGACCAGGGAAGTGGCGTTGCAGAGAGGGCTTAGTTCTTTTCTTCTTAGCCCTGATATATGGCCTTTTCCTTCAGAAGCTCATTTGGGCGAAGAGGGGAATGGAGGCAGGTTTGGGTCCCGTATCTCCGCGCCGCCCAGGAGAGAGCATGCCAGAAGGAGTCAGATTGTCCCTTCACTTGACGATGAGCAACGGCAGGTTCAAATCCTGAGCTGCAAAGGAAATGTGATGGGAAAGATCCGTGATTAGGATTTCCCAGAGACATTTTTACTCCAAAGTTGTTGCATCAGCTGCTAATTTAACTGAGATAGTGGGAGGGAGGTTTAACTCCTTTCCCATCTCCGAAATAGATATGAAGTAGGATAATTACAGCAGGGAAATGACATAGAAAGAAAGGGTTAAGCACCCAGTGATAGTTTGCCAGTCAAACTACCAGTCTCACACGACTGTTTTAAATTAAATCTACCTACCTATTGTGGGACACAGGTGGCGCTGTGGGTTAAACCACTGAGCCTAGGGCTTGCCGATCAGAAGGTTGGCGGTTCGAATCCCTGCAATGGGTTGAGCTCCTGTTGCTCAGTCCCAGCTCCTGCCAATCTAGCAGTTCGAAACCATGTCAAAGTGCAAGTAGATAAATAGTTACCGCTCTGGCGGGAAGGTAAACGGCGTTTCCGTGTGCTGCTCTGGTTCGCCAGAAGCGGCTTTGTCATGCTGGCCACATGACCTGGAAGCTGCATGCCGGCTCCCTTGGCCAATAACGCGAGATGAGTACCGCAACCCCAGAGTCGGTCACAACTGGACCTAATGGTCAGGGGTCCCTTTACCTTTTACCTACCTATGAGAGAACCGAACCATCGATCACATCTGCTTTGGTGCTCAGTATTTGAACTGTTGTTGCTAAATGGCAAGTGACGTGAGAAACCCATTCACTCACTTGTTCTGTGAGCTGCCCTGAGACCTCCAGGTATAGGGCGGTATATAAAATCAATCAATCAATCAATCAATCCTGTCCAACTTGCTTGTCTGCGTGTGAAGTCAGAAATGGAGAGCAGGATTGTTCCCCCAAAATTCATATTAAGAAATCCAATAGGTGGCTATTACAAATTTGAGTAAGACATGTTTCACATATTTGCATAGATCTCATTCATTGTTCTTTTAGAAGATTGTTTTGTAGATTGGTCTGTTTTACAGCTCTGTAGCATTATACCATAATCATTCCTAACCTCCCACTGCCGTTTCACTTTCTTAACTGTATCAGATCTACATTTTCAGTTTGGAAAAGTCTGTGTTCTCTTCCTGTATGTCTGTTACTTACTCTTTTCCATTGACTGTTCTTTTCACAGGGAAACTTGGCATGGAAGAATATGCTGTCTTTTATCCACCAAACGGTAAAGCAGTTATACTGTTGCCTCCTCTAGTGGGGAAAGGAGAAACTGCAGTAATTTCTAAGACCACGAATTCTCCTGAATTATGTAACAGACAACAACAGACGCAACAGGGTTTGACAGGAAGGGGTTTCCCTCTTTTCTTAGAGAGTTGACAATGTTTTATCATGTTCTTGGCCACTGTTTGGGCATGCTTAATCCCACCGTTGTCTTTGGCTGAGCATATTTTGCATATGCTGTAGTACAATTTTTACAGCACGAGCTGGCCTTTCTGCCACTGGCTCATGGTCTGGAGTTGGAAGTCTGTGGAAGTGGGCTTGCTTAACCATTTCCCAACTCCCCATGCAATTTGCATTAGTAGCAGGTCAGTTGCACAGTTTGCAAACAGGGCCACCCGTATTTGAGGGACTGGAATATGGCAGCTCTGCGCTAAGACCTTCTAGCGATGGTGCTGCACCAGAGGGAGAAGAGGTGTCTTTGCAAGACAGTATAATGCAATCCAAGACAAATAGCACCAACACTTCCTTAGAACTCCTTCACAGTTGAACTGTCATGAGTGGCTCCACTTCTGAGGTTTTGGTAGGGAACCAGGCAGAGGGCTTTCTCGGCAGTAGCGCCCTCCCTGTGGAATGCCCTCCCATAAGATGTGAGGCAGATAAAGAATTACACCACTTCTAGAATACATCTGAAGGCAACCCTGTTCAGAGAAGTTTCTAATGTCTGACATTTTATTATTTTTTATATTTTGCTGGAAGCCGCCCAGAGTGGCTGGGGAAACCCAGACAGATGGGCGGAGTATAAACAATAAAATTATTATTACAGTATTATTGTTATTATTATTCCTCCCAATCACAGTGGGAAGTGCAAGACAAAGAGAGAACACTGTGTGTCTGCATGTGCAGCAAGTGTGTGCGGTGAACATATATGTACAATGAATGTGTGCACATTGTTGGCATGCAGGTCTTAGAGGGGTGGCTAACTTTGCATTTGGCCGTGGGCTCAAAAAAAAAAAGAGCCATCAACTCTGAACTAAATGAAGCCTGCAGAATTTCTGACCCTTACACTGAACGTAGCTCACCTACCATCAGTTGGGCTTGTTACACCTTCTGTTTTTGGCATTTGAAGAAGGGGATTTTATTGACCCACTGGTTAGCAATCATAAATCAGAGGTGGACTGCATTCTGCTTGCTGGGTGATCCTGATCTCCAGTTTCCAGCAGAGCAGTTATTAGTTCAGTCTCTAGAGTTAAAGATGTGCTTATGCATATGAAAAGAATCAAGTTCTGAAATATTTTGTGGAATTCTCCCTGGGTATACCGGTACTTTTGTCTGGGGATTTCCCCCCTACAAAGCATAAAGAACTGTGGAACGATGAACAATCCTCACAGTAAACTGGAACATCTCTGTTTTGCAGGTGTAATCCCTTTCCATGGCTTTTCGATGTACGGTAAGTGATTCTTCAATACTAGCACTGGAGCTACAAATGGAAGTTTGTTTAATTGAATAAGTAAGTCAGTTTATATTGTTGCAATATAATATCTGTCTGTGCTTATCACACACAGGAAAAAGAGTCTTCTTCCACATTCTGCCCCTGCCCTGGAGGCTAATTATGATTTTTAATTATTTTTTCTATTGCTGCTGTTCTTGTTATTATTAATTAAATGTTAATCACTTTATTTTGCCCAGGATAACTCAAAGCAACCTACAACCAACCAAGTAACCAACCAAACACCCCCCCCCACATAGATACATTTAAACTAAGGTTAAAAAAATACACTAAAAACACCCCACCCACTTCTAAAAGGCCACAGATATGACAAACCTAGACAGCATCTTAAAAAGCAGAGACATCACCTTGCTGGCAAAGGTTCGTATAGTTAAAGCTATGGTTTTCCCAGTAGTGATGTATGGAAGTGAGAGCTGGACCATAAAGAAGGCTGATCGCCAAAGAATTGATGCTTTTGAATTATGGTGCTGGAGGAGACTCTTGAGAGTCCCATGGACAGCAAGAAGATCAAACCTATCCATTCTGAAGGAAATCAGCCCTGAGTGCTCACTGGAAGGACAGATCCTGAAGCTGAGGCTCCAAGACTTTGGCCACCTCATGAGAAGAGAAGACTCCCTGGAAAAGACCCTGATGTTGGGAAAGATGGAGGGCACAAGGAGAAGGGGATGGCAGAGGACGAGATGGTTGGACAGTGTTCTCGAAGCTACGAACATGAGTTTGACCAAACTGCGGGAGGCAGTGGAAGACAGGAGTGCCTGGCATGCTCTGGTCCATGGGGTCATGAAGAGTCGGACACGACTAAACGACTAAACAACAACAAGTTAGAGGCCAAAGTCCTAGTTGTAGAGGAAAGTTTGTGTCTGGTGCGTACAGAGATCTTATGACGGTGCCAGGCGAGCCTCCCTGGAGAGAACAGTCCACAAACGGAGCCACCGCAGAAAAGGCCATTCTTGTGTTGCCACCCTCAGGATCTTTCATGGAAGGGAGCACACAAAGAAGGGCCTCAGGTGATGATCACAGGGCCTGGGGTGGTTCATATTTTGCAACCAGCCTGGGGTTGCATGGAAGTCCCCATCCATGGATAGTACCGGTATTTATGTGGCTACTGCAGTTTCTTCACAGGCTAGCAGTTTACAAAAATTAAAATACAAACTTTGAATGTGCAACCCATGCGTTGGTCCTTCAAGCAAATCTGTCTCAGCTGTCAGACTGGCATTCCCAAAGTAATCACATGTTTAAAGTGGCTCGTTGTTACTCCACTTGTCAATAAAAAAGCAATATTTGAATGACTGTTAAGGAAGAGAGAGAGAAAACGACACAATTATTCCATAGCTACGGCTGCATTAACATACGTATTGTTCTAATTTCTACCTCCACCAAGAACTGGTGTTCATTCATAATATGCAGATTTTGTTTGACATGCATCTTGTTATTTTAACAAGTAGTGGTGGTGAGATAACAAATGTCTTTTATCCTTTCAGTTGCTCCGCTTTGTTTCCTGTATAACGAACCTTCCAAGCTGTACCAGATGTTTCGCGAAATATACGTGCGCTATTTCTTCCGACTTCATTCCATCTCTTCTCACCCGTCCGTAAGTTTGCTTTGAACAAATCTGAACATGCAAAATGCAACAAACTAAAATATGCCTGTCTCTTTTTACCGTGCCTGTTCCAAAAACTCAGGACTGCTGTCTATGCAAACCTTCGATTTGTTTGACTTGTACAAAAATATTTTAAAATGTAGACCTCTGCGTTGATAAACTATCTTGCGTATTTCATATACAAGAACATACTAGACAGCTTTATACTGTCAGATTATTGGCCTGTTTCATAGGGATCATAGAATTGGAAGGGGCCCTGAGAATCATCTAGTCCAGCTCCCTGCAATGAAGGAACCTGCAGGTGTCCCTTTTAGGGATCGAACCTGCAACCTTGGTGAAAACCACGCTCTATCCAACTGAGCTACAGAAGCAACAATTTAAAGAAGGCATCCCCAAACTGCGGCCCTCCAGATGTTTTGGCATACAACTCTCATGATCCCTAGCTAATAGGACCAGTGGTCGGGGAAGGTGGGAATTGTAGTCCAAAACATCTGGAGGGCCGAAGTTTGGGGATGCCTGATCTAAAGCCTCAGCTGGATGTCTTTTTCAATCCTGCTGAGATTCTTTAACTAGAGATCTGGAGTTTGTACGTGGAACGTTTTAATAATAATAATAATCATCATCATAAACAACAACAACAACAACAATTTATTATTTATACCCCGCCCATCTGGCTGGGTTTCCCCAGCCACTCTGGGCGGCTTCCAGCAGAATATTAAAATACAGTGGTACCTCGGGTCCATGAATAACCATAGTTTAGAGGTCCCGGACCCTAAGGAAGTCAGACTATCCTCCTCCAGGCCCAGGGCCTTTTCAGTGATGGCTCCGACCTGGTGGAATGCTCTATCCCCTGAGACCAGGGCCCTACAGGATTTAACCTCCTTCCGCAGGGCCTGTAAGACAGAGCTATTCCTCCTGGCCTTCAATTTAAATTTAGCCTGATCTTTTATAACCCCTTCACTTCCCCCCTCCCCTTTTTATGAAGATTATCCACTCTGGGACCCCACAGCTCACTCTCCCCTGGCCTCCTCACTTATTATTATTATTATTATTATTATTATTATTATTATTATTATTGTTGTTGTCGGCCTTAAATTCCAGTTTGTTGCCCTTCATTACATGTATCCAGGAAAGAAACTGTTGTCTATGTCTGCAACCAACAATGTTTTAATGTGAAAAAGTCCACAACCTCACTTTATCAAATCTTACTATACTACTTTACTATACTACATATACTACTGTATATGTTTTCAATCTATGCATGAACTACATTGGATATTTTTTCACTATTTACATTTAAAACTCACTAGTAGTAAGAGGTACACTTGTTGTATAGTTGTGCTTTTTAAAAAAAGGGAATTATTGTACTCTTTCTTTTTTAAAGGGCATTGTATCATTATGTTTGCTGTTTGAAACCCTTCTCCAAACCCATCTACCACAGCTGTTTTATCACCTCCGAGAAATTGGAGCACAACCGTAAGTATTTTCCTTTATATGTAAAAACTGACACCATCGTCATCATTGTATTTGCATGCCACATTTCTGTAGCTAAAACCATGCTCAAGGCAGAGTACAACATGAAAAGGTTTACTAAATTATGAAAACAGTGGTACCTTGGTTCTCAAACTTAATCCGTTCCAGAAGTCCGTTCCAAAACCAAAACGTTCCAAAACCAAGGTGCACTTTCCCATAGAAAATAATGCAAAATGGATTAATCCGTTCCAGACTTTTAAAAACAACCCCTAAAACATCAGTTTAACATGAATTTTACTAATGAGACCATTGATCCATAAAATGAAAGCAATAATCAATGTGCTGTACTATAAAATAAATAAGACAGTATTATAGATGATAAAAATTAAAATTATTATTATTTTCTTACCTGCACTGATGATAGTTATTGTTTGGATGGGGGACTTTTATCCATTTCCGCAGTCACACTATCAATCAATCAGTAGCTGAACTGGGTTCCACACAGTCACCAAAACAAATTAACCGAAAGCCTCAGAAACAAAAAACGCAAAATAAATAGCAAAAACAAAAGCACTAAATATAAGCTCCAAATATCACCTCACAACACTGCAATCGGAAACAGAAGGCTTCAATTAAAATGGGGGGACACAAATTACAGTGCAACAGTTAAAAACGGAAACGGAAGGTTTCAATTCCAATGGAGGACACAAATTAGCAGTGCAAGAGTAGAAACAGAAGCTTAGGACTCAAAACGGGGCACATTCGACTTTCGAAGCAAAGTTTGCAAACCGGAACACTGACTAAGCTGTTCGAAAACCGAGGTACCACTGTATCACATAAGTAGTCATAAACAATAAATAAAACACATAAAAAGTACAAAACCAAACTGAACAATTTCCACGTCAATCATAAAAAGTTATAAAGATGAAAAAATAGTAGCAAGAAAAGTCCCCAAGAAAACTGCCTAAACAATATCCCAGCCCAAGAGTCTGTTCAGGCCAGGTGGGAAAAGGCTTGCATGCTCTCCCAGGACTCATGGATGGTCGTGAGACATATTGAAATTTTAAACGTCCATAAAAGTAAATACTTTATATTCTGACACCAACATGGGAAAACTCTCATTTAGTGACTTTATACTCCTGTAGCAATTTAGCTGAGATCAAACCTCAGATCCCGAATGCCAAAAACCCAGAAGTAAATGCTCCGGTTTTTGAACGTTTTTCAGAAGCCCAACATCCGACGCTTTTGCTTGAGTGCAGGAAGCTCCTGCAACCAATCGGAAGCCATGCCTCGGTTGTCAAACATTTCAGAAGCCAAACAGATTACGTTCGACAACCGAGGTTTGACTGTATTCGGAATATCCTAAAAATGATCATTCCTCCCTTATTTAGGAGACCACTGTAAGCAGGTGAAAACATTAGCAGGATTCTAATAACACTTGAAATGTAACAAACACTATGAACAGATACAAAATATATATATTGTGAAATAATACGCAGTTGAAAACGTTGACAATAGGAGCCAGGGAGGGGATGGTGGGAAGTCTCGAGATTCAGAGAAATCTCTTTATATGGATATGTATTTGGTATTGTTGTAACTTTACTTTACACTTGTAAAATCAAATAAAAACGATTTACCATATTTTTCCGTGTATAACACACCCCTGTGTATAAGACACCCCCTATTTTGGGGGACTCAAAATTAAGAAATTGGGGGAAGATTGCCCACATGTATAAGACTACCCCCTCTTTTTAACATTATTTTTTAGTAAACAAAACCTAATTGTATACACGGAAAAGTACAGTATATCATTCCTCCCAGCGGTGTCTAACTTGTTGGGATCCACTAATGGATCAGAGTATAATGAGGGTAGGAACACCAGAAATATCACAATTCAAAAAAAGCTAAAAAATTAAGAAGCGGGTTCCGAAACATGTTTTTTAGGTTAGAAATGTTTTTTCAGGTCTGAAAAAGTTAAAGACTCCTGCTTCAAGGTACAATCAAAAGTCAAGGTTGACATCTTTGCTTACCTGCGTGGAGACACATAACATTTGCTGTTACCCTAAGGAGAATGCATTTACAATTGATGCTAAACAGTACTTTCTTTTTTGATTTTGAGTATTGAAATACTGTTACGATCAAGAACCAGATAGCAAATAGATTCTGAATTAGTGAACTGAGTGTATCATGCCAGATTTAGCATTAAGAAGAATTACTTTCTTTAGCTGGCTTTGGCTTTAGCTGCGCTCTTTTCCGTTTAAGGCTCAGAAAGCAGATAAGCACATCTAAGTCAAAAGGCAAATCCACTGTGATTGTATGGGGAAATATAATAGTTTTTTTTTTCCTACTCGTAGTCTAAGGATATCATTTAAATGGATGGTGCGAGCATTCTCCGGCTACTTAGCTACGGATCAGCTTCTGCTTTTGTGGGACAGAGTCCTGGGATACAACTCTCTGGAAATTCTTGCTGGTAATGAAAACATATTTTGTTGATGGTATTGACATTCTCCCTTTTTAAAGAAGAATGATATCAACACAAGAGGCTTCAGTTTCCTCGTGTGCAATTGCATGGTTTCAGTAGCTATTCATGGTGTGACCTCCAACTCAGTGTCTTAAAACTTAGAATTTTGGAAACTGAGAGTGGCTGGGACTTTGTCCTGGTCACTCACTTCTGCTGTTCCGAGAACTGGCTTAGCTAAGATTAAAGAGTCAAGAAAGATATTCACCCAAATTTATGCATAAACTATTGGCATTAATTTCTTGCTGGTATACGAGGAACAATCTCTTCAGTTATAATCCTTTGAGTTCCCATTGATTTAATTAGAAGTTTATCGCTCCCAGGGATACTAAGGATAGTGCGTCGACATGGATGGGTTGCACCCAAATTAGGAAAGGAAATGGTTCAGCATGTTATTCTTTGAAGGAGAACTATCTGAAAATGATTTACAGAGGGTATCTAACTCTGAATAGAGTTGCTAAAATGTATACCGTAAGTGTGAATCGGATAAGTGCTGGAGATACAATGAGGCTGAGGGCATGTTTTACCATATGTGGTGGAGTTGTCAAAGGGTAAAAGAGTATTGGGAAATAATTTATAATGAACTGAAAAAAAATGTTTAAAAGTACCTTTCCCAAAAAAACAGAATCTTTTTTGTTGGGGATAAATCAGATGGAAATTCCCAGGTGTCAAAAAAGACTATTTATGCTATGCTACTACTGCGGCCTGTGTTTCATCAGCCTAAAAAATGGAAAAACGAGCGAGATCCCAACCAAAGAATGGCAACTTAAACTGATGGAATATGCGTAGCTTGGAGATTTAACATATGGAATAAGAGAACAAGAAGAACATACTTTTAAAGAAGTTTGGAAAATGTTTATTGAATATATGGGTGAAAACTGTATACATTTAAAAACGCTGGCAGCATTAAGCTAAATTCAACAGTGTAGATAAGTTTTGATGGATGTAATAATGGAATATTGAATGGTTTAGTTTATGTAAAGTATACAGGGATTTATCGTATGTTAAATTGAACCATGGAAAGAGAAGAAGGGAAGTCATTGATTTAAGGTTGTTTAAATGAATACTCCAAAATGTAAAATAGAAAAACTTTATAAAAATTGTGTGTGTGTGTATGAAAGGAGTTGGTTCATACAAAACTCCTGGTGCATAACCTTATTGGATCACAGCTGCCAACACTGCCACACCCCGTTCCTGATCTACCTAGCGTTCCAATATTATATCCGGTACTTGTAGACACAATCTGCATGCTTGTTATCCTCAAAGTTGAGCTGGTGGTACTATTGCACTTACACACAGAAAGTGTGTGCCAGTGTTACAGCCACAGGTGTGGATACTGGGCTGGCTCAGAGCCCATCACGATATGCCCATATAGACCTTTGCCCCCTCCATGCAAGCAGCTTTCCTCCGAAAGGAGAGGACATATCTTGCGAATGGGGTCTGTGCGCAGATACTGTATTCTGCCTGAGAAAAGTGTTGGTTTGTGAGTGAACCAGAGAAAAATCACATTTAACTTTTTTCTCTTTTTTTTGATAATAATTGTTATTTATTTTCAATTACAGTCCAATAATAGCCTCATTATAACAATACAAAATTATAATACAAATACTAATACCAATAATTCAAATACCAAATTATATAATTTAGGTGTCCCCCGTGTGCTAGATTTGATGGTTTGATGATTTTCTTTATTTCTGCGTTCCAGAAGCTTATTAATTTCAATTATATTCTGGTCAAAATAATAATCCCTTATACAACAGCTGCAATATTAATAACTTCTATTCATGGTGACAGATGATTTATAGAACTACAAGTAAGGCAAAAGTCACATTTAACATAAGAAATTCTTAATATATTTATTCTGTTGTGCACTTGATTTTCTCGTACGGCTTTTCTTTAAAATGAAACTGTCACTAGAATGGCGCATTTAAGCTGGCTATATAATATTTCCCAAACTAAGTGATTACTGAATTGAACGTAAAGAATAGCTAGACCAAAATATCTGTAGCAACTAATTAATAGGCCGCCAGTCTAAATATTGTGCATTCTTTTTCAGTCCTGGCAGCTGCTGTGTTTGCTTTCCGAGCTGTGAATCTAATGGAGGTGACATCACTGGCCGCAGCTGAAGTAAGGATAAGTTTCAGTGGGAGAAAATGGAAATAGTTTGTGACATTTTGCCAACCACAGTAATTTAAGCTCCGTGTGCACATAGCATGCAATGTGAGGCTCTCTGCTGAAATTCTTATCTCGGCTAAATATTCAAAGGAAGTTATGAAAATATATGGATGAAGCTCATGATACTCTTATGACACATACAAAGAAGAACGTTTAAACTGGGTTATAAACACTATGAAATAATTGAATTATTATTTTTTCAATTCCACTTAGGACCTTTCATATATGTACTTTGAGTGTACGTTCTTTAAAGTGTGCACCACTGTTCTGAGAAGAATGATAGAATATCTAGATAAAGAGAGAGAAATTCCTAAATATACTTTAGGGCAATACTTTTATTAGGCCAACCAAAGCGTGCAAATCTTTGAGTCCTGCTGAACTTCAGTCAGGGTAGAGGCCAAACAAGGCAAATGGAGGGGATAGAAATTGGCTGCTGGTGAAGCTTTGAATCTTCATCTGCTAAGAGTCTTCCAGAATATTGGAGGAAGTAGCAAGTATTCAAATGAGGCTTTCTCCCTCGTTGCTTTGTTTTGCCATGTAGCCTGATAAAGGCTATTTTGGGACATGTTAGTTGCCTTAATAAATGATACTGCCCTAATAATGGATTTTGGAACCCTTTTCCCGGACCAACATGGCTACTTTTTAACTTTTTTGGGGAAAATATGTTTTCTATGAATCACTTCCACTATGTGTAGGTTTTCAAAAGACAATATACCGTTACACTCTCACAGTGCAGTTCTAAACATCTACTCAGAAGTAACCTCACTTCTCGTAGTGAGGGAACCGCCAGAAGGCCCTTGGAGCTGGACCTTAGTGTCTGGGCTGAATGATGGGGGTAGATATGCTCCTTCAGGTATACTGGGCCGAGGCCGTTTAGGGCTTCAAAGGTCAGCACCAACACTTTGAATTGTGCTCGGAAACGTACTCAGGACCGGTGTTATATGGTCCTGGTGGCCACTCCCAGTCACCAGTCTAGCTGCCGCATTGTGCATTAGTTGCAGTTTCCGGGTCCCCTTCAAAGGTAGCCCCACGTAGAACAAATTGCAGTATCCAAGCGGGAGATAACCAGAACATGCACCACTCTGGCAAGACAGTCTGTGGGCAGGTAGGGTCTCAGCCTGTGTACCAGTTGGAGCTGGTAGATGGCTGCCCTGGAGACAGAATTGGCTGTGCATAATTTTACACATCACTATTGTGCCTTTGCTTTACTCACATTTGTTTTCCTAAACAAAATGGCTGCAAATGTTGTAACCTCTTCTCATAGGGGAGTTTTCCAGCTTCCTTAGCATTTCAGTTGCCAGTTTCCATGTCTCCAGTATCCCGATGATAGTTACTATGAGTTTAATCACACCATTGTTTTCTTCTGCTTCCCTAATGATCCATAGTATAGATTCTACATTCTTCATAGCTGCTGCAATACTGTGTGGCCTTTTTCACCTAACTATTAGCCATGACCCCAAGATCTCATGGTATATTACAGTGGTACCTCGACTTACAAAGGCGATCAGTTCCACTGTGCTCTTCGTATGTGGAATCCTTCAGTTGTCAAAGTGTCCATTTTGCGCATGCACGAAGCGCTATTTTGCGCTTCTGCGCATGCGTTGACCGCGCGCACCACTTCTGCGCAGGCGCAGAACGTGCACGCGTCTAAAAGACTTCCGGGTTTGCTGACTTCATAAGTCGAAACCTTCGGAAGTCGTGTCATTTGGATGTCGAGGTACCACTGTATTATTATTTATTGAATTTATATACCACCCTATACCTGGAGGTCTCTGGGTGGTTCTCAGAACAAAATCCAAATATAAAACCACAAAATATATAATCAGAATTAAAAGCAGCAACCCAATAACATCCCCCCCAACCCCACATTTTAAAAGGGCATAGGATATCAATCAAATCAAACAAAGGCCTGGTTAAAAAGGCAGCGCCTTAAGGTTTATAATGAAGTTAGGATATTTTGCCCCAATGTACTTTATACATACTTGCACTGAATCATATTTGCCCATTTTATTTCCCATTTGTCCAAACCTAAGAGCAGCAGAACTACCAACAGGAAACTGGTATTTCCTTTCTGTATCATTAAAGGTCTCCCTTTTCGTTTCTCTCATTTTACCTGTACAGTGGTACCTCAGGTTAAGAACTTAATTCGTTCCGGAGGTCCGTTCTTAGCCTGAAACCGTCATTAACCTGAGATACCACTGCCACTGCGCCGCCGCTGCACGATTTCTGTTCTCATCCTGAAGCAAAGTTCTGAACCTGAGGTACTATTTCTGGGTTTGCGGAGTCTGTAACCTGAAGCGCCTGTAACCTGAAGCGTCTGTAACCTGAGGTACCACTGTATTAGTCACCTTGCTTTCAAAGGAATGAACTTTGTCCTGAAGAGCTAGTTTTTCAGTTATTGCATCATGTCGACACAAGTTGTACCCAGCAGGCAGATAGGTGTACAGGTGGCATTCTGGATGACATTCTCATTTGGGATTTTCCTTTTGGGGATTTTTTTTTAAGCTAAATCCAGTGCTGTGAGGTTTGGTGAGGTTTTTTGAAAAGCTTCCTCTAGTTGGGGAAGGGAATGATTGTTAGTTTCCTGGCCCCATTGTGTTGGCAAACTCGCAAAAGTTCCTAACTTTCCCAACTCCTTAATTCAGTGCTTCATGTCTAGGGCTCCAGCTCATCTGCAGAGCTCTCTCCAGATTTTTACTCAATATGGCTAGCTTTCCCCCAGTTATGTAAAATGGCTGGCCTTCAAAAAAAGGGTGTGTTTGGCTAGTTTGCAGCTCCAAAGCAATTCAGGTGTCTTGGTTGCTATGGAACATGAATCTCAGCTAAAGATTACAGCTAAAGATGGTTAAGGTCATATCTAAACACATTCAGTCCCATGGAAGAGTAGGTCAGATTTATTGTGAATGCCTTTGGCTACATGCAATCAAATGACTGATTATGACTTAAGAGTAGACATACATAGGCTTATACTGCACCCATGTTGGAGCCCAGAAGCATGGCTCTCTTTCACCTCTGCTAAACTTACAGTTTGGGACACGGGTGGCGCTGTGGGTTAAACCACTGAGCCTAGGGCTTGCCGATCAGAAGGTCGGCGGTTTGAATCCCTGTGACGGGGTGAGCTCCCGTTGCTCGGCCCCAGGTCCTGCGCACCTAGCAGTTTGAAAGCACGTCAAAGTGCAAGTAGATAAATAGGTGCTGCTCCAAGTGGGAAGGAAAACAGCGTTTCTGTGCACTGCTCTGGTTCGCCAAAAGCTACTTGGTCATGCTGGCCACATGACCTGGAAGCTGTACGCCGGCTCCCTTGGCCAATAACGTGAGATGAGCGCCACAACCCCAGTCACGGCTGGACCTAATGGCCAGGGGTCCCTTTACCTTTAAACTTACAGTTTAGTTTTCAGTTTTTTAAAAATCTCCCAGGAATTCAGCTAAACTATATTCTACTGCTAAACTAAATCTGTACTTGGAGCTTTTCACTTCAAATATGCTAGCTTTACTCTTTCCAAGGCTTATCTGTGGTTAATCTGTCTTAATTGCTAGAGTAGAGGTAAAAAATGGTAAATTGCTGCAGGATTATCTTCTTGGGGCTTTGTTCTTAAATCTGTTCTAACCCTGGTTTAACTTTAATGTAGGTTGTGCTTAATTTATATGTGCACAGCTGCTTATCTTGCCCGACTCTTTGCCGCCTTCTTGACATTTTGCCTTTGGGCTGTGATATTACAAACAAATAAATATAACTTGAGGTATGAACTGATGAGCAATCACAGTTAGAAAATTTTCATATACAGTCGTACCTTGGATCCCAAACACGTTGGTACTTGGACGTTTTGGTTCCCAAATGCTGCAAACCTGGAAGTGATCCGGTTTGTGAACTATTTTTGGAAGCCAAACGTCCGACGGGGATTCTGCAGCTTCCGATTGGCTGCAGGAGCTTCCTGCTGCCAATCAGAAGCCGCACTTTGGTTTCTGAACATTTTGGAAGTTGAATGGACTTCTGGAATGGATTCCATTCGACTTCCAAGGTACGATTTCCAAGGTACGGCCCCATTCACACATAACAAGGCAGATTTCTAACTTACTGTGGTTTTTCAAGAACCAGTTCTGTGTTTACATGGGCTGCCAGGTAGCTCTCACTTCGCTCCTCCCCTGGTAAGAACAAGACAAACCTTGGCTTTCTGATATCTCTGAGCCAGGGATCACGCTTGGCTCTCGTAACAGGCAACAATTTCTTGCCAAGCTACAGGCGTGGTTTTTTGTTGGCTTGCTGTTCATGACTTATTAAGGAGCAAAAACAAACAAAAAACAAAAAAACCCACAATATGTGCTTTGGAAAGATCCCCTGGTTTATCCCACTCATATTCAGAGGTGAGGGGGAATGAAATGGGAGTGATCAGGCTGTACACTAGAACGCTCTTGTTCTCAGTTAACAATGATAAGCCAGAAAACTTCTCTCTCTCTCTCTCTCTCTCTCTCTCTCTCTCTCTCTCTCTCTCTCTCTCTCTCTCTCTCTGTGTGTGTGTGTGTGTGTGTGTGTGTGTGTGAGAGAGAGAGAGAGAGAGAGAGAGAGAGAGAGAGAGAGAGAGAGAGAGCAAGGTAATATTAAAGAAAATGCAAAACCAGTTCATTACCAATCACCTTCTTTCTGTGTTCAACACTTCAAGAGTTATCCACACATCCGCTATTTGCCTAACTCAATTAAGGGAGCTATATTTAAAAGGTTCATCCATAGTCATTCTGCAGGACATAAGTCGTGCCCTTATGCAATTTAAAACTTTGAGCTGATGAGTACACTTTCTAGTATTTGCACCGTCATATATTTTCAGAAACCACAGATGCTCATGGTATTTGGTTCTTCCTCCCCACTCCCCTTGCTAGTTTTGTACTATTGCTTTTTGTTGTTGTTGTTACTAATACATTTTTATGCCTTTTTAGTCCCCAAGTGGCCCACATTTGATTAGATTTATTAGAACATTTTTTAAAAAAACAGCATGGTTTTTTTATTTACTTTATGATTAGAAAAAACTGTTGTCCTAAAAAAATAGGCATGGTATCAATACAGAAACAGAAAATCCTTATCTAAGGCAGAAAATCTAAAGTTCTGCTGTGGGGGATACACGGTGACCCTACAACCTTTGGCTATCCACTGGTACCTCTGGTTACAGACTCCTTCAGGTTACAGACTCCGCTAACCCAGAAACAGTACCTCGGGTTAAGAACTTTGCTTCAGGATGAGAACAGAAATCCTGTGTCGGCAGCGGGAGGCCCTATTAGCTAAAGTGGTACCTCAGGTTAAGAACAGTTTCAGGTTAAGAACGGACCTCCGGAACGGATTAAGTTCTTAACCCGAGCTACCACTGTACAGATCTCATATATTTCTAATGGAAGGAAATATCATTACCATGGAGCCACCACAGAAAAAGTCCCTAATATCAGTAGTGATCATCTCTATTTCAGATGGTGATACCACCTGCCGAAAGGCCATATTCCAAAACTAAAAAAATGTGGAGACAAATGTCAGAGGATACGGTTACTTAAATATCCAAGACTTGGGCTCTAAAGCTTTAAAGATTGACACCTTTGTTGCCATGAGAAGATGAACTGCATGATTTATTATGTTTCCATAAATGATCCTTCCATTTATCCCTTATCCCCACCACCACACCCATGCACTTCTTAACAGTTTCATGATATTTTGTAGATTGCATGGTATAACCTTTTCTGTCCAGGCATCATTTCTGTCTGGACAAAATGTCCCTCAAAATATTTGGACTGGGGAGAGTGGTCTTTGCATTTTGCTGCCTTTATGAAAGTGGGCCATCTGTACATGATTATGCTAAGCACTCTTACTTTAAAATAAGATTTTAAGAAATAAACGTCGCTCTCACTGAGAAGGCTCACTGTGAAGCATTCTTACAAATCAAGACTTATTTCGCAAGTACTACTCCAGACAAGCAGGATAAGGGTTCCTAATGTACAATTATTTTTAGATACAAGGTGAAATGTTAGACCGTCTTCTGCACCCATGATACCACATATATTTGAATGAGGCCTAAATCCTAAAATAAGGATTCAGTGTACTTGATCCCACTGTGTATAGGACTCTCATAGTATGGTTCAGAATAAAAAGAATTTCTGTAGATAAAAGCAGAAGCAGGTAAATCAAGGAGATGTCATTAGTTAATGTTGCAATTTTTTTAAAAAGTGACAATTATTTCTTAATTATAAACATAATGTGACATTTCCCCCTTTTATTCCAGGCTGTACTTGCTGATCTTTCGACTCTGAAAGTTATGCCTCTTCTTCAGATTTTTCTGTTCGCCACCGGTACTTGATGTTCGTCAGAGCTGCTATGCTACATTGCTAGATTTCATCAGACGCTAATAATAAACTATGCAACACTTTCATTAAAATCAAGCTCAAATGTTAATGGGTGGAATTCTGCAAGAGTTAAAACTGCACTTCTCACCTGGAAACACCCCCCCAAAGCTTTTTGCATATCAACTTAGCGTTGCTGCATGCTGCTGAATTTTAGCCAAACTGCAGTACCTGGATGTAATGCAATTCACATAACAGCCAATCCACCTACGTGATAACCCCCAAATGCATGTACAATTAAATGCACCAGGTAGGAAATAACGTATAATCATTCTAGAGTTCAGTTCTGCCTTTCTGACGCTGTAAGGTGGAGAAAGGATGTCTTCAGTTATAATCTATTATCCAGTCACACCATCCGTCACCTTAAAAGTCCTGCAATACTTGAAAAAAGTATTTCTTTAAAGTATTTAACTTTAAAAGTGTAATAATAACACTTCCTTTGAGGAATCACAGCAATACCTCTCTTTGCAACCTTTCTATATCATTCCTGATGGAAGAAGCATCTTGTTTTATTGTTCTTGGCTGGAGGCCGAGGACGATTTTAGAGTTGAAGGTGGTATGATGGAGGCATCCTTTTTCTGTGACGTACTCCCTTTTCCCTGCTGTTCCCTTTGGACCAACAGGTTTTGTCAGATTTTGAAACACTCCCCAAAATCTGTTCGTTTTGGAGCTGACAGCAGGACCGATCGGCAACAGTTGCCCTTATCATAGAACCTTCCATGCCGTGAAAGAAACTAATCTTTCTCCTCCAGCCCTTACCAACTTATTCTCAACCCTTTATCTTTGGTCCGGGGTGATTCTGCTTTGCAAAGCTTTATATTTGCAGATAAAAATGCCTCAGCACAGCTTTCTTCAGAACCTATCAAAGCCTTTCTGAACGTGAGCCAAAGCAGTTGCTTGTGAATGACGTCAATAGTTTTCTCCCCCCCTAGCTCCCACCTCCTCTTTAGGAGCTGAATGTGCTGCATCTGCCATTTCCCTAGCCCCTGCTGGTCCAGGAACTTGTGTATCAACTCGCTGAGTCTAAGCTCGTATTGCTGCGTGACTTGAGTCGTGCTGCCGTCGGGACAGACAATCTTTTACTGATTATGATTCGTTGCCCACCCACCTCCCTTTTCTCCAGGGATTCCAGTAAGCCTCCCTAAAATCCTAATTGATTACCAGGTTGTTCTAATTTAACCACATACAGCTGTTGGCCAAGATTGGATGTCGAGACCTCGTTCACAGTAAAGCTGTATCATTGATATGCTGTGTTACTTTTGGCCAATTTGTTTTGCGAGGTCCACTTCGCCCTTGCAGTTCCCAGAGGCGTAAAGACATAACTTGTAATACTCCCCCCCCCATCTAAAGGAAGTTTTATGAATGTTCCTCGGCTCCATGTTGTTGTCTGTCATTTGCAGTATTAAAATCTGTGTAGAAAAGAGAACGGCATGCCTTTTGAGCAGATCCACAAAATGTGCCCCCCCCCCCCAGCATAGACCTTACTGCAGAGAAACTTGCACCAGGGATTTGAGAGTCACTTGTCCACCTGATACACGTGGCACTCTCATCATCCAGATTTTGAGCTGGAAAAATGTAAGATGGTGGCAACCTACACTGATATTTGCCCATTTTCCAAAAGTGTATTTTAAAGGTTGATTTGAATAATTTAAAAGTATTTTATTTATTGTACTGTGCACAGCCTTTTCTGTTGTTGTGAAGCTTCCATTGCATTGACCTTGGAGCTTATTTCCTCCTTTTGTTAACTGAAATAATAAAAATGGTGTTTTCTTTCGTAATATATATGCTGGCTGCAGAATCTGTTGTTTGGTTTTGGGATACTTATAGACCACTGTGAAGCATTCCCCAATTTTACACCTAGCATAGATAAAACCTCGTTTGTGAGGTGGAAATACATCTCTCTCCTCTCTCTACAACTAAACAATTCTGCATACAACCAGGTTTTAAATTGGGATGTTGTTGTACTACAGCAGGCATCCCCAAACTGCGGCTCTCCAGATGTTTTGGCCTACAACTCCCATGATCCCTAGCTAGCAGGACCAGTGGTCAGGGGTGATGGGAATTGTAGTCCAAAACATCTGGAGGGGCGAAGTTTGGAGAGCCAGTGTGGTATAGTGGTTAAGAGCAGTAGACTTGTAATCTGGGGAACCGGGTTCGCGTCTCCGCTCCTCCACATGCAGCTGCTGGGTGACCTTGAGCTAGTCACACTTCTCTGAAGTCTCTCAGCCCCACTCACCTCACAGGGTGTCTGTTGTGGGGGAGGAGGGGAAAGGAGATTGTTAGCCGCTTTGAGACTCCTTCGGGTAGTGATAAAGCGGGATATCAAATCCAAACTCCTCCTCCTCCTCCTCCTCCTCCTCCTCCTCCTCTTCTTCTTCTTCTTCTTCTTCTTCTTCTTCTTCTTCTTCTTCTTCTTCTTCTTCTTCTTCTTCTTCTTCTTCTTCTTCTTCTTCTTCTTCTTCTTCCATCATCCCTAACCATTGGCCAGGCTAGCAAAGGCTGATGGGAGTTGGAATCCACACAAGCACAAGTTCCACACCATTGCTTTAAATCCTGTTAGAATGCAGTCAGTCCCAAAAGTGTATATCCCACATAGTACTTTTTTTTAGCCAGTGTCACCAATGGTGCAGTGGCAAAGTTTGAAGTCCAAGAGCTCATCACAACAGCCTCCAGACCCCAAAGGAGAGTCCAGAGATGAGGAGCACCATGACTGCAATTCTTGGATTACTGCAATGCGCTCTACGTGGGGCTACCTTTGAAGGGGACCAAGAAACTACAATTAATCCAGTATGCAGCAGCTAGACTGGTGACAGCAAGCTTTTACGTTCTTCTTTGTTGTTGGCTTGAGGTCCTAAGGCCAGAGTGTCATAAATAAACCACCCTTTAAAAAGTTAACACCTTGTTTATGAAAGAACTTCAGCCACCCCAAACACAAATGTTTGGTTTTAATGATGAATGCAAAATATCTTGAAAAGAGGTGTTACCGTTTAAACCGCCAGCTTGAAGTAGGAACTCCGACAAAGAAAAGGAAAGAAGTACCCAGCCTTCTCCTAATTAGTTTGTTTTCTCTTTATTTGCGCTAATCTTCCATGAGCAAACTCGAAAACCTTGTAATCGCCTCATTCACTTGCCAAAACATGGATGGTCTGTCAGTCCCCCTGGCAGCTGACGTCATAACTCCTGCCCTAGAAAAAGTCCTCTACACTAGTCAAGTTCCCAAGCATTCTATCCACCCCACCCCACCTTCTTGGATCAAGCATCTTGGATCCAGGTCTCTGGTTTGAAACCTAATGGTGCTACTGACACAGGTGCAAGCAGAAATTTCCAAACCATTTTGAGCCCTGTCTCTGTTTTGTCAGCCACACATACTATCTTCGTTTGGAAGTTGGGGGCTAGAGATACAGCCACGCATTCAGATAACATCACTTGGTTTCTCATCATTTGATGTCTCAAAGATAAATGTGTGAGCTGCAAAAGCTTTGTGAGATGTTATAAATGTTTGACCCGTGAAGACTCATTCACACAAGCAAGCTATCATGAATTGTATACTGCTTAATAAAAAAATCTAAGTGGCTTATTATTATTATTATTATTTCCCCAGCCACTCTGCTCGGCTTACAGCACATTTAAAAATTGTAAAAAATTTAGATGTTAAAAATTTCCCTATACATGACTGCCTTCAGGTGTCTTGTAAAAGTCAGATAATTGTTTATTCCTTGACATCTGATGGGAGGGCTAGGTAAAGGTAAAGGGATCCCTGACCATTAGGTCCAGTTGTGACCAACTCTGGGGTTGCAGCACTCATCTCGCGTTATTGGCCAAGGGAGCCGGCGTATAGCTTCCAGGTCATGTGGCCAGCATGACTAAGCCACTTCTGGCAAACCAGAGCAGCACAAGGAAACACCGTTTACCAACCTGCCGAAGCGCTACCTGCCGTATTTATCTAATTGCACTTTGACGCGCTTTCGAACTGCTAAGTTGCCAGGAGCTGGGACTGAACAACGGGAGCTCACCCCGTCGTGGGGATTCGAACCGCCGACCTTTGGATCGGCAAGCCCTAGGCTCTGTGGTTTAACCCACAGCGCCACCCGCGTCCCTGATGGGAGGGCTACAGGGTGGGTAATTTCAAGAGTCCATATACAGTATGGGCTTTCACACCATTGTTCAGGGTTCTCCCTCCTGCCTATGTTGAGTGGGGACCCTGTTACAACAGTTTTCCTTGAATAAAGATCAGGCTCTAGCCGCTTTGCTTCTCAATTTACTTTTGTTGGCCTCTGTTATTTCTCCTACCGATAGGGAACCCACTTAAGGACTCTATACGGGCATCGGAATATCCTTTAAGGGAAAGGGATCGGTTTTTCTTATAACACAGTCTAAGGGGAGCATTTCTCCTGTACTTTGAATGGAGGTGTGGAAGAGAAAAGCTGCCCTTGCTAAATTCCTTCTGCGCAACCACTGATGGCACAAATTCAGTCATTTTACCGTCAGAAAGCTTCAGACTAGTTTTCTCTGAAAGAAGCAGTTAAGGATGCTTTTCGTTCCTGTTTTATTTGCATCATGAGTCAAGGGCAAAATTCAGATATTTCCTTCTGGCATGCCCCAAAAGGGGCTTCAGGCAATGGGTGTGTATGTGGCGTAGAGAAGGGATGGTTTCTGCTCAGAGGAAAATAATTAAGAATCCCACGGACTTTGAGCAAAGCTAAAATGGACATCCTCGGGATGGCGGCTGGTGGCCATCCCATAATTTGTCCATGAGGTGTTATGGTCGATTGGGAAAGGTTTAAGGAAGTGATTTCCATTAAGAAAACCTTTGTTCGGCTTCCTGTGTTTTTGCTGGTGTCCCACCATGCAATTTGAATATAATGATACCATTCAGTCGGTTTAGAAAGTTATTTTTTAAGTGCAGCAAGGCTAACATTCACAGATGGTACATATATAGGTATGAATAAAGCTTCTGTAAGCATAGATGCAAATTCCTAGATGCTACAATTGGGTTGGAGTGTTTGAGGGTTGTTTTGTTTTGTTTGGGAGGGGGTTGTGGCTGTTGTTGTTTTTTGGATTTTTATGCTAGATCTTGTGAAGTATGTGGAAATTGTTCCATTTGGTTGTGTATTTTAAAATTTATTGTTTATGACTGATTTTGTCACGTTGCAGTTAAGTATTTTTTTTCATGTTGTAAACCGCCTTGAGCATGGTTTGAAAAAGTGGCATACTAATAAAATTATGTGTGTGTTCATGTATGTACTAACTACAGAGTCTCTTTCCCTCTGCCAGGCTAAATCAAGTACAGAATCATCATCATCATCATCAATCTTCTTCTTCTTCTTCTTCTTCTTCTTATTATTATTATTATTATTATTATTTCAATTTATATACCACCTTATACCCAGAGGTCTCAGAATAAAATCAAAATATAAAATCAAAATATAAAATCAAAATATAAAACCACAAACTACATCATCAAAATAAAAACAACCCAATAACCGCCCCCTCCCATCTCAAGCGGCAATGGAATTCCTGTAGCTGTTAAGTGCCTAAAGATTGCATGATGAAATGGAACTCCTTATTTTCATTCCAAATTTCAGGTAGAGACCACATGTGTGTGTGTGTTTTTGTGTGTGTGTGTGTACAGTTGCATACTATTTTGAGGTACAAATTAGCAGCAGGGCCCAGCTGGGCACCTTAAAGATTAAACTGCAAAAAGGGGGGAAGGAAGGTATTTTAAAAGAAGTTGTAGGTATTTTACTGGTCCCATCACCTCCTGGCAAATAGAAGGGGAAGAAATGGAGGCAGTGAGAGATTTCACCTTCTTGGGCTCCTTGATCACTGCAGATGGTGACAGCAGTCACGAAATTAAAAGAAGCCTGCTTCTTGGGAGAAAAGCAATGACAAACCTAGACAGCATCTTAAAAAGCAGAGACATCACCTTGCCGACAAAGGTCCGTATAGTTAAAGCTATGGTTTTCCCAGTAGTGATGTATGGAAGTGAGAGCTGGACCATAAAGAAGGCTGATCGCCGAAGAATTGATGCTTTTGAATTGTGGTGCTGGAGGAGACTCTTGAGAGTCCCATGGACTGCAAGAAGATCAAACCTATCCATTCTTAAGGAAATCAGCCCTGAGTGCTCCCTGGAAGGACAGATCGTGAAGCTGAGGCTCCAATACTTTGGCCACCTCATGAGAAGAGAAGAATCCTTGGAAAAGACCCTGATGTTGGGAAAGATTGAGGGCACTAGGAGAAGGGGACGACAGAGGACAAGATGGTTGGACAGTGTTCTCGAAGCTACCAACATGAGTTTGACCAAACTGCGGGAGGCAGTGGAAGACAGGAGTGCCTGGCGTGCTGTGGTCCATGGGGTCACGAAGAGTCGGACATGACTAAACGACTAAACAACAACAACAACAGGTATTTTACTCCATAAGAACTATAACAATGTTGACACGGGGCAAACAGAACACCCTCTTTTATGGAAGCAGAGGCCCAGTTAATATGAAATAATTGCCATTCCATCTGGCAAGATACCAGAGATACACTTCCTTGTGAGACATAACTGCATATAATCTAGGATAATGGGCCGGGGCCTGGCTGATCCTGCTGTCATTCCTAAATGACATTAAAAAATAATATTATGCTTTTCAGGTTTATACACTAATTTTGCAATCATTTTAACATTTCAAAACTTGACTTCCTTCCCCCTCTTTCTGCAGTTCCCTAAATTTATTTTTAATATCTTCTGCATTTCTAAATTAACTTAATTTGCTCATTTATTCATCTTCTTTAAATATATACGGTACTCTTATGAAACTGCAGGTTATTACAATAATCCTGCCAATGTTCTTGCCCGTTTACAATTTATCTGTAAATATTCAATAAACCATTTCCATTCTTTTATTTAAAAAAAGTTTGTTATCTTAATTTCTTATTCTTCCGGTAAGTTTCACCATTCCTAAATGACATTGGATCCCTTGCTCATCAGAATGTTTATAGCCAAAAGACATTGGGAGAAAGATATGCTTTCCACCTTGCTTATTTTTAGATCACTTTTGCACAAAATTGTGACTGATGTGGTTCGCAATATATCCAACCAACAACAGCAATGAAAATAACTTATTCAAAACAAATAGAAATAATATCAGTAAGTGACTACCAAAAAAAAAAATCAATCCATACAACATTGTTCAAAAGGGTACATATAAACTAACTTAGTTTCGTAGCTTAAATGAAACAGAAGAGAAAGTAATACCAACAAACAAACACAATAAAAGCGCAGTAGTATACAAAACAACATGTTTCCAGATCATTCAGTCGTATAGATCAGAGACTCAAATCTCTCAACATCCAAGAACCAGGCTTCATTTCTCACCTAGAACACAGACATTGCTACCAGCTCTCACCCAGAGGAGTCTAATGCCCAGCATTATTGCTGGTTCTCATCCCATGCGGCAGACAATTACCTTTCTTCCGTAATCTCCCACCAAGCGAAAGGGGTTACACTTCCTCTGAAGGAGCAGGTTCAATGCTCCACCTGTGGGATGTGATCCATGAGAGGCAGTCAAATACAACATTCCTTGTAATGCTAGAGAAGACATGCGAAGGAATGTTTGGTCCAGCCAGTTGAAACTTCCTGTTCCTCCTGGCTGGAGCATCCTTCCTTTTGCATGTGACTAAAGGTGGGTGTGACCTAACCTCTCCAGGTAACAAAAGGATGAGTCACGCAGCACTGTCTCACTTTCTTCTTCGTTTGACCTGCTTTTAGCTAGGACTGCTCTGCTACCTTTCAGCTAGCAGAAGCACTGGGATTTCCCCTCCCCCAAATATGAGGTAGATCTACATGTACAAATTTGTAACTAAATCTGCCTTCAGGGATCCAACTGTGAACTGATGTAAGTAAACTTCATTTATTGACTTTGAATAAGATTGTGGCGTCTTTATTCTTTTAAGAGGAATTCAAGGGAACTTGCCAGGAATGTACAAGTCAATCTCAGACAGACTGAATTGTACAACAGTGAGAGGCTTATACAAGCCTGCAACCAGCTATCTGCTGTGCATGTAAAAAGGGGAATGTAAACCCTGCTAAGTAAAGGAACTTGCTAGCACAAGTTAGGAAGGACAGTAATAAACAATATATCCTCTCCTGCTACCCTGAACATTCCCACACCACCAACCTCCTTCTGCTCTCAGACAGCCTCTCATCCATCTGCCTTCTTACAACATACTCCCTCTCAAGATCCTCTTAGCTGAACTCAGTAGAGAGAAGGAAGGGACAAAATCAGTATTAGTTGGTTCTGACTCAAACTGCTGTTGTGCCCCTTCAGATCCAACCAGCAGAATATTTGCAGAGAGAAAAATCAGAATTATTTACAGTTTCATTACCGACAATTGTACTAAAATGCAAGACTTGTGGCCATTGTTACCTTTGGACATTTACTAATCATTATGCAAAAAGGAGAGAGAGAGGCTTAGTCTAAAAATTGCCCTCTATCTGATAAGAAGAGATATGGCACTTGATCTTAGCCAAAAGGCCGAGAAGCGAGAATGTTGCTCGTTCCAAAATGGAAAGAAGCAGAAGTCCCAGCAAAGGAAGAATGGATCAAAAAACTTATGGAATATGGAATATGCAGAAATATGCAGAAATGGTGAAACTTACCGGAGGAATAAGAAATCAAAATAACAAACTTTTTATAAAAGAGTGGAAATGTTTTGTCAAATATTTACAGATAAATTGCAAACAGATTAAAACACCAGCAGGATTACTGCAATAACCTGCAGTTTCATAAGAGTATATATTTAAAGTAGATAATTAAATAGGCAGATTATATGAATTTGGATATGCAGAGGATATTAAAAGATAAATTTAAGGAACCACAGAAAGAGGGGGAAACAAGTCTAACCTTGAAATGTTAAAATGATTATACCGTAAAAATTGATGCAATGTAATTTGAAAAGTAGAAATAATTTTTTAAAAAAATAAAATAAAAATTGCTCTCTATCTTGCTGGATGTGAATGAGTTCCACCACTATTCTTAAAAAAAAATACACAAAAAACATGGGAAGCAGATATGCAAACTGAAAATTCAGGTCTCTGACAACATGAGAGGAAATTCACTGAAGTTGATTCACAAATGGTATCAGACTCCAGTTTAGCTATCCAAAGTGTTTTCTTCTGGGCCACCAATATTTACGAAAAGTGGAAAAGTTCCGAGAAATGGTTTATATGGAACAACACATATTTTGTCCACAACTGTCGTAGCTAAATATGTCTGAAGACGAGAACAATGATGTATGGCGCTGGTAGATTCATTAGTTATGGAAAACTCCTAAGGACCTTTCACTGCAGTGTTCATATTAATTTAAATGAAATATAACTTTCATAGAAAAGCTCACTCATCAGCTGAAGCTTTGTCAATGTCAAGACACAGCAGACTCTTTTTATATGATTTGGCAATCTTTTTTGACCTTATGGTATGTCATGACTTGCATATCTGAAACATCCTGCACTTCAGGCGTGGCACATTTGGCAATACTTCTGGCAGTTTTAATGGTGTTTGCTGTCCAGCTATAAGTTATAGTCTTTGTGAAATTGTGGAGGGCTAAAAAAATTAAGAACTCTAAGAAGGCACATGCATAAGATGTTGCATTATTCCGTTTGTTCTCTATTCTGGTTTTTATTGTTCATCCCGGTACTGGATAAAATAAGAAAAGCAATAGACATGCTTATAACAAAGTAATTGTCTCCCTGCTTATTTAACTTATATGCAGAATTCATCATGCGAAAGGCTGGACTAGATGAATCCCAAGACGGAATTAAGATTGCCGGAAGAAATATCAACAACCTCAGATATGCAGATGACACAACCTTGATGGCAGAAAGTGAGGAGGAATTAAAGAACCTTTTAATGAGGGTGAAAGAGGAGAGCGCAAAATATGGTCTGAAGCTCAACATCAAAAAAACCAAGATCATGGCCACTGGTCCCATCACCTCCTGGCAAATAGAAGGGGAAGAAATGGAGGCAGTGAGAGATTTTACTTTCTTGGGCTCCTTGATCACTGCAGATGGTGACAGCAGTCATGAAATTAAAAGCCGCCTGCTTCTTGGGAGAAAAGCAATGACAAACCTAGACAGCATCTTAAAAACCAGAGACATCACCTTGCCGACAAAGGTTCGTATAGCTATGGTTTTCCCAGTAGTGATGTATGGAAGTGAGAGCTGGACCATAAAGAAGGCTGATCGCTGAAGAATTGATGCTTTTGAATTATGGTGCTGGAGGAGACTCTTGAGAGTCCCATGGACTGCTAGAAGATCAAACCTATCCATTCTGAAGGAAATCAGCCCTGAGTGCTCACTGGAAGGACAGATCCTGAAGCTGAGGCTCCAATACTTTTGCCACCTCATGAGAAGAGAAGACTCCCTGGAAAAGACCCTGATGTTGGGAAAGAAAGAGGGCACAAGGAGAAGGGGACGACAGAGGATGAGATAGTTGGAAAGTGTTCTCGAAGCTACGAACATGAGTTTGACCAAACTGCGGGAGGCAGTGCAAGACAGGAGTGCCTGGCGTGCTATGGTCCATGGGGTCATGAAGAGTCAGACACGACTAAACAACAACAACAACAACAACGTAAAAATCAGAATAATTTCACAGGTACCTAATGTAAGAGGGTGATAAGTTTATTAGTGCCAGGCACTTCCTAACTCCTACATCAGGCATCCCCAAACTTTGACCCTCCAGATGTTTTGGACTACAATTTCCATCATCCCTGCCCACTGGTCCTCTTAGCTAGGGATCATGGGAGTTGTAGGCCAAAACATTTCGAGGGCTACAGTTTCGGGGTGCCTGTCCTACAAAACTAAAAACAAGAAAGAATGTGAAACAAGACAACAGCAGTTCTTTTGCCTCCATAGAATTCTCTGAGAATTCATGCCGCAATAATGTCAACGGGGAATACCCCCAAGTTCCCTGTGATACAAGACAGTGGGTATTTGGGCGTTAAATGGGATCGACCATTCCATTGTGTTGCAGAAGGTTATGCAATCTTCTTTTGAGGAACCGATGGAGAGGAGAAGCACACATGCCAATACAGTGGTACCTTGGTTCTTAACCCGTTCTGGAAGTCCGTTCCAAAACCAAAGTGTTCCAACACCAAGGCACGCTTTCTCATTGAAAGTAATGCAAAACGGATTAATCCGTTCCAGACGTTTTAAAAACAACCCCTAAAACAGCAGTTTAACATGAATTTTACTATCTAACAAGACCAATGATGCATAAAACGAAATCAATAAACAATGTAAAGGTAAAGGTAAAGGGACCCCTGACCATTAGGTCCAGTTGTGACCGACTCTGGGGCTGCGGTGCTCATCTCGTGTTATTGGCCGAGGGAGCCGACGTACAGCTTCCAGGTCATGTGGCCAGCATGACAAAGCCGCTTCTGGCGAACCACAGCAGCACACAGAAACCATGCACACTTCTTCAGATACACTGAAACAGAAGTCACCAGACCCTTATGTATAGTCAGAAGGTGGGGAGGGGTATTACTCAGAAGCGTGGTGGGAATGGGTGATTGGCTGATAGGAGTGGCAAACCTGTTGACGACTGTGTGCATGCACACGAAAGCTCATACCTATGACAAACTTAGTTGGTCTCTAAGGTGCTACTGGAAGGAATTTTTTTGTTTTGTTTTGTTTTGACTACATCAGACCAACACGGCTACCTACCTGTAACTATATACCGGTTATGTTTGTGCCCAAACAGCATTGACTTTGGCCACTGAGAAAGGCTCCCTTTCTAGCACCCAAACTTCTCTGGTTTTTTAGCTCATCATTGCTATAGAAAAAAACCTGCTCCTTTTCCCTTATAGGGTACCCAAGAGCCCATATAGAGTTCTTAAGTGGTTTCACTATTGGTAGGAGAAAATAACAGAGGCCAACCAGAGAATACTGAGAAGCAAAGCAGCTTGTAAGTCTGATCTTTACTAGACTGTTTCAACAGGGTCCTCATTCACCACATGCAGGAGGGAGGAGGAACCCAGAACAATGGTGTGCAAGCCCTTATATAGACTTTTGAAATTACCCACCCTGTAGCTCAAGACCACATCACCCCAAAACATCATACATACATCACAGAAGTATGATGTATGTCCACAGCAGAAGTGCATCACAGGAGGCGGTCTGCAGCAGAAATCCTGTTTGCCAGAATACCTGATAATAGGCACTGATTGCTTTACCTGGGCAGCCTGGCTATTCTTTTGTGATGGTAAATACTTTAGTTCCTGAATCCAGGCCACAGGCTCACCCTATTCATACACAAATACGCCCTTAAGACAGGTAAGCAAAAGACAATGGAGAGGCTTTCTCATTTCCTTCCCCCTCACAGAGAAACATTTGAGGTCAATTTGGGAGAGTCAAAATGGTTTGGAAGAGTCAAAATTGCTTCAGGATTGCTATCCTGTACTATTTCAAACACGTTTCTATTTCTAAATCTGGCCCGCAGACAGTCCAGGAATCAGCGTGTTTTTATATGAGTAGAATGTGCCCTTTTATTTAAAATGCGCCTCTGGGTTATTTGTGGGGCACAGGAATTTGTTCATTCCCCCCCCATATAGTCCAGCCCCCCCACAAGGTCTGAGGGACAGTGGACTGGCCCCGGTTTTAAAGCATTTGGACACTGAAAACTGCTAGAAATTGCTTACTGTTTTGCTGGGTATCAATTCTCCACATCGTTTTTCTACAGATTTGTCTGGTTTGACCCTATCCCTCAACTGCATCTGAGATGTTGGTCAAGCCATGACATTCTAACAGAAAGCAGTTCTCATATATATATATATATATATATATATATATATATATATATATAGTTTCAAATGTATGCATTTCACTGATTTTACATTCAGCTAGACATTTCAAAACTTGACTCCCTTCCCCCACTTTCTGCAGTTCCTTAAATTTGTTTTTAATATCTTCTGCATATGCAAATTAACTTAATTTGTTCATTGAGTCATCTTCTTTAAATATATGCTCTTATAAAAGGGCGGGTTATTACGATAATCCTCCCAATGTTTTTATCTGTTTATCTGCAAATATTCAATAAACCATTTCCATTCTTTTATAAAAAAGTTTGGTTTCTTATACTTCCGGTAAGTTTCGCCATTTCTGTATATCCCATAAGTTTTTGTATCCATTCTTCCTTTGCTGGGACTTCTGCTTCTTTCCATTGTGGGGCAAGTCACATTCTTCCTGCTGTACATGAATAAGTTTCTATACATTTTAGGTATCTCTATACATTTCCAAATATTTTCTTCTTTAAGATACATGCACCCTCTTCCTATTTCTAGAGAACATGTTGATTTAGATATCATATTTGAAAATAACAGCTTCCCATCTTCCCCTGATGTGGGTTTTATATGTTTTGAAGTGGGAATTCTTCCCTGCTTGCAAAAAATTCTAGGCCTCCTTTATAGGTTGCCTGGCCTAAATCAAATAATAAAATTTCCCATAGGAGCTCACAATGTAAATGGATTACAGGAAAACTGAAGCAGGAAGCCCCAGGCAGATGTTTGGGGATTAGCAGTGTTTACTTTAACTATCATGGAGTTGCAGATTGTTCCGACGAATCCCATTCCCTATACAGTTTGTTGAATGATATAGAATTGGTCAAGGGATAAAAATTCCGATGTGATTTGGACAGTTGATTTCACTTTGCTCACAGGATGGAAGTTTAATCAGGGTGATCAGATATCTATCAGGCTGTGGGAAATATCATTTAAAAGTGTTTTCTATCATCTATGTGGGACAAGAAGCTACAGTTAGAACTGGATATGGAACAACTGATTGGTTCAAAATTGGGAAAGGGGTATGACAAGGATGTATATTGTCTCCCTGCTTATTTAACTTATATGCAACAACAACAACAACAGCAGCAACAACAACAACAACAACAACAAGGATGTTTATTCGGCTTTACGCCCATCATGAAACACAACACAACAAAATAAATCAAATAAAATAGCGGACTCGTACAAGCCATAAATAATATAACACAATTCACAGTTCACAAGGACAAATATTAACAATTCAAAAAGAAAAGTTTAAGATTATGATTAAAAATTTAGGCACTACGCTAAAATCAATATCTGATGTCATTATAGAAAATTCTTTTAACTATAAATAATCAGCTAACATTCCATTCCGTCTCTTGTACGAGAGGACGGCTGTTAGGAATTTAGCAACCTGTAGAGTAATATAAGGATCCACATCTTGAAGAACCCAGGCAAGCTGAAGGTCAACTGGTTTGTCAGCCATAGGCTGGATTATGGAGTTTAGTATACTAGCACGAGCCGAACTGTACATAGGGGAGATAAACACAACATGATGTAGAGATTCAGATGTTTTAATTTCACAAGCACACATTGAAGAGACTTGGCCCTTAGTAAATCTATGTCTCAGCACGTTTGTTGGAAAAACATTGAACCTAGCTTTAATGAAGGCATATCGGTGAGACGTGGCCGCAAGCGATGTTAAATAGGACGGAGCACGGTAAATAGGGGTTTTGCCGAAATTTAGCGTCGAGTAGACTCCACCACCAGCTAAGAAATTTTTGTATAGCTCTGCATCATCCAGCCTTTGATTTATACACCTTTTTGCCGCATTTAGATCATTATATGCAGAATTCATCATGCGAAAGGCTGGACTGGATGAACCAGTGAAATTAAGATTGCCGGAAGAAATATCAACAATCTCAAGATATGCAGATGACACAACTTTGATGGCAGGAAGTGAGGAGGAATTAAAGAACCTCTTAATGAGGGTGATAGAGCAGAGCACAAAACATGGTCTGAAGCTCAACATTAAAAAAAACTAAGATCATGGCCACTGGGCCCATTACCTCCTGGCAAATAGAAGGGTAAGAAATGGAGGCAGTGAGAGATTTTACTTTCTTGGGTTCCATGATCACTGCAGATGGTGACAGCAGTCACGAAATTAAAAGACGCATGCTTCTTGGGAGAAAAGCGATGACAAACCTAGACAGCATCTTAAAAAGCAAAGACATCACCTTGCCAACAAAGGTCCGTATAGTTAAAGCTATGGTTTTCCCAGTAGTGATGTATGGAAGTGAGAGCTGGACCATAAAGACGGCTGATCGCCGAAGAATTGATGCTTTTGAATTACAGTGGTACCTCGGGTTAAGTACTTAATTGGTTCAGGAAGTCCGTACTTAAACGGAAGTGTACTTAAACCGAAGCAAACTTTCCCATTGAAAGTAATGGAAAGTGGATTGATCCGTTCCAGACGATGAAAAACACCCCCTAAAACAGCAATTTAACACGAATTTTACTGTCTAATGAGACAATTGATCCATAAAATGAAGGCAGTAATCAATGTACTGTACTATAAAATAAATAGGACAGTATTATAGATGATTAAAAATAAAATTATTACAGTGGTACCTCGGGTTAATTACTTACGGTAATTGGTTCCGGGGTGCCATTCGCACCCTAAAAAGTACTTAATCTGAGCGGCGATAGCGCAAGCGCGCGAAGCGTGCAGATCCCTTCTGCACATGCGCGAAGTACTTAAACTGAAAGTACTCAAACCGAAATGTACTTAAAACGAGGTTTGACTGTATGGTGCTGGAGGAGACTCTTGAGAGTCCCATGGACTGCGAGAAGATCAAACCTATCCATTCTGAAGGAAATCAGCCCTGAGTGCTCACTGGAAGGACAGATCCTGAAGCTGAGGCTCCAATACTTTGGCCACCTCGTGACCACTACAGGTGAGATTTTAAGTCTGATTGCAAGATTGATTTAAAAGATCAATGTGTTGTGTACTCAGCAGAAGGCATCTTTCTTTAAAATGTATACGGTATGTTTTGTATGCTTGGGTTGCGCGAACCTGGAAGTACCGGAATGATGTCATGCGCATGCACAGAAGCACAGAATCGCGTCATGCACGTGCGCAGACGCAGTGCTGTGGGTTACCAACGTTGCAGGTTGTGAACGTCCCTACGGCATGGATCACGTTCGTAACCCGAGGTATGACTGCATATATATTGCATTTTAAACTGCATATTACTCAGTATGTGTGTATGTGTGCAAATAATAATAATACTATTAAATTGAGTAATAGACTCATGGAGGGGAAGGTGGGAAGTCCAGAGATTCGGAGGAATCTTTAAATATGGATATATATGTTCATATTGTTATGATTTTATATTTGTTAAACGAAATAAAAATTATTTCAAAATAAATAAATAAGAAGGGATGGCCCTAAGTATGCTCGGCCCACGTGGCAGGAGTCAATAAGACAGCGCTGCTACTGAGCATGCGCACCCCCACGTGGCATATTCCCATTCAAAGGGATGCCCCTGAGCGTGCTCACCCCCCCCCCGTCAAAACAACAACGCCATCTCTTTCCCAGCTCCCCTGCACCCCGCTCCTTTCCCTTGCGAGAGAGAGAGAGAGAGACCCATCAAGGCGCGGGCGGGCAAGCCGTAAGGGCAGGCGCGGCTTCGCACGCCGCTACTGCGCACGTCCCACCGCCTGCGTGGCGGCGCGCATGCGGAGTAGCGGCCTCGGCGGCGCGAGCGGGGAGCAACCGCCGCATCGGCTGCTTTCGTCAGCGGAGCGTGAGGCCCCCCCGTGGGGGGCGGGGCTTCGGCAGCGGCGCGGGAGGCATCCTCCTCGCGAGCTGAGGCGACGACGAAGGAGCCCGTCGCCTGAGCCTAGCCGAGCCGCCGCGCCGATGAGCCGACGCCGCTGCTGCCCCGCCGCCGTGAGGAGAGCCGCGCGGCCGGGAGGGATCCTGCTCCTGCTCCTGCTGCTGCCGCTGTTGCCGAAGGCGGATGCCGCCGCCGCCGCCCGCGCTGCTGCTTCGCCTTCGCCCGCCGCCTCCTCGCCGGCCCCAGGGCGCTGCGAGGCGGAGGCGGCGGCGGACGTGGCCGGCGGCGGCGGCAGCAGAAGGGGAAGCGGTGGCGGAGCGGGTGGAGCGGCTTCTGCGGCTGCCTCCGACAGCCCGGCCCTGGGGACAGGTGAGAAGCAGCAGTTTATGGGCGAGGGAAGTTGGAGCATCTCCGCCGCCGCCGCCGCCGCCGCTGCCGGAGGAGGAAACGGGGGAGCCGCGGGCGGAGGCGGAGGCGGAGGCTCCCTCAGCGCTGAGGGAGGGAAAAGGAACGGGAATCTTCGTTGCGGTTGCTCAAAGGCTCACAGGAACGACTCCCGCCGGGTACGCGTTGACGTCACGTGTAGAACGGCAGACGCGTGTCTCGCTCATTTCGCCCGCGCGATCTCGCTGAGTTGGCCCTGAGTTGGCGGCGCGGGGGCGGGGATGCGGATCTTCGGCACCGGCTTCTTCTGCTCGTGAGGGAGCCAAAAGGAGTATATGACCATTAAATGCAGGGCACGAAACGGATCCCTCGGGTCTCGCCTCTTGCTCCGGAAAGGGGGGGGGTGTCGGGGTCACGTGTGGAGCGGGGGACGCGTGTTTCGCGACAGCGAGCTCTTGTTGGGGTGTGAGGCATGTAAGTGGTCCTCAGTTGGGGAGGGAGAAGCCAAGGTAGGGGGAGCTGCTGGTATCTCCAAGGATGGAGCTTTTTTTTGGGGGGGGGGAATCTTGAGGGTGGTGGGGATCAGGGAAAGGGAAGAAAGTTGCCTAAAACCAGCCTTTCTCAAACTTGGGTCCTCAGATGTTCTTTGTTTATTGTTGATTCATTGAATTTATATACCACCCTATACCCGGGGATCTCAGGGATGTTTACAGAAAAGATCACAATACTGTATATAAAATCAAAACAAAAACAATAATCCAACAACACCCCCCCCAGCTGCCAGGATAGGAGTTGTAGTCCCACAACATCCGAGGACCCAAGTTTAGTCTAGATGGCCTCAGGTAACACTCGGGGTTCTGGCTTGTGGTGAGGTGTGTGCAGGATGAAAACTGGAAAGGCTTTTAGTGCTAGTTATCGCTGGACTTGGGACGCGGGTGTTGCTGTGCTCTAAACCACAGAGCCTCTTGGGCTTGCCGAATCCCCACGATGGTGTGAGGGGTGAATTCCTGTTGCTCGGTCCCAGCTCCTGCTCACCTAGCAGTTTGAAAGCACATCAAAGTGCAAGTAGATAAATAGGTACCACTCCGGCAGGAAGGTTAACGCGTTTCTGTGCGCTGCTCTGGTTTGCCATGCTTAGTCATGCTGGCCACATGACAAACGCCGGCTCCCTTGGCCTATAGAGCGAGATGAGCACCAGAACCCCAGAGTCGTCAGCGACTGCACCTAACGGTCAGGGGTACCTTTACCTTATCACTGAACTTAGGATATGACGTACCTATGGATGTGTAGGTGGGAGAAGTAGTGGCGTTTTACCCTAAGTGCTGCATAATAGGGAACACTTGACAGAGTTTGGTCATTGGTAGTTCCCCCCCCAATTATTTTACTAATTTTCCAAATTATTACAAAATCAACCAAATTACTTCAATTTAATACATTTTCATAAGATCAGAGACATTTTTTCCTCCTTACAAATAGTGCCTGTGTTACATCTTATATAAATATAAAATCCATTTCACATGTGTAGTCCTTCATATACATTGTTGTTTCAGTCCCGGTGTGCTGGGATAATTAATTACTGTCCTCCATTCTTCAGTTCTTTGCAGGTTTGGTTATTATTATTATTATTGTTAATTATATTTATACACCATTTTTTTCTCCTAAGGAGCTTGAGGCTGTGTGCATGGTTCTCCTCCCCCCCAGTTCATCCTCATAACAACCCTGTGAGGTAGGGATGGCTACTGGCCCAAGATCATCCAGTGCTCTTCATGGTTGAGTGGGGATTCGAACTCTGGTCTCCCAAGTCATAGTTCAATGCTCTAACTGTTAAACCACACTGTTTATGAAGCCTTCTGAACACCCTTGCTGTATCTACACTGAAATGTAGCCGGTGTTATACCCTTTCAATTAATGTCTTTGAGTGGAGCATTAATGAAGAGCAGCTTAGGATTTCAGTTTCAGTTTCAAAGCCCTCCTTGGGCCAACTCCTCATTTATCTTACCCATTTACAATGTGGTTTTTTTTTTACATGTCTTAAATGGCTTGTAAAGGCTGTCAATGCAGTTCTCTTGGCTTTGTCATTGCTCATCCAGTTATTCCTGCAGAAGAACCAGATGTGTCGGCAGGCAACTGTGGTCCTCTCTCTTTTTCTCTCTGTGTTTGAATTACTAGTCAAAAGGAGCAGAAGCAGCAATGCGGAACTGAGGCAAGTGCATGAAGCTTTCCCGGCAATCCCAGACTTCTAACTCGACATTAACCCACAAGGAAGTTACTATAAAAGTGCTCCAGAGGCTTTAAAAAAAATCTTCGTAGGAGGGTGCTGTTTAATATTTGTCATCCTATTGTCTGCATGTTTTATAGTTGTGTGTAACCGGAATATAGCAACTGTTCTAACCATTTTTCTTGCGTCTGGGTCTTGCGCTGTGCAGAGGGCAAAACACGCTGTTTGCACGATAGTGGAATCTGAAGCAGAGTGAAGGAAGTTGGGAGTGAAATAAACAGTCCTATGAAGTGTTGATAATATATTATCAGCAGGAAGACTTGCTCAGAGGCGGCTGAATTAATTCCCAGGAAATAAACTCGCCATCATACTGTTGAAAATGAGAAGATGGAATGTAGATTGTTCTGGAGGAAGTTTCATGGATGTGATAGATGGAACTGAAACTTTGACATTGTCCTGTGACCCTGTACTTTGACATCTTCAAAAGTGTGTTCAGTGAGCACCTTAGCAGTGAATCACTTTCCTGGGGGGAAAAGTAACCATTTTGGAAATGAATTGACCATATTGCAGACACTATTTAAAAGCAAATTTAAAAACAACAAAACATGAAAGTGTTTTCAGAGGGATGCAGCTTCTGTGAATGATGGCAAAAAAGACAAGTGTGCTTCTGTGGGAAAGAAGCATCCGTGGGGGGGGGGGGAGCATATATCAGGTCATTTGAAGTGTGGGTTATTACAGACTTTGCGGAATTTTCTTTATTTGTTACATTTGTGCCCTATCTTTCTGTTAGCGTGCCCAGAATGGTATGTGGATGGTAGTATCAAGTTTTCCAAACAATGTTGCGAGGTATGTTAGTTAGGCCAGTGTTTCTCAACCTTTTTTGGGCCAAGGCACACTTGTTCCATGAAAAAAATCACAAGGCACACCACCATTAAAAAAGTTAAAAAAATTAACTCTGTGCCGCCCTATATTGACTATATAATTATGACTGTAAGAAACACTTGCCAATTGCTGTGTTGGTTGCAATCTCCTGTAATAAGGCTTCACAAGCCGCTGATTTCTCTGCTAGCACAATCCTTTGCTCAGCAAGTTTCAGGTTGAGCTCATCCAGCCAGCTTCTTTAAGTTTGTCTAAAACCACCCTCCTGTGGTGGTGGCTGTTGAGAGCTGCGCTCGCCCCGCGTCGTGACCCGGCTGGCTTCCTTTCCGGCGGGTCAGTGTTACTTATTGGCGGCCGCCAGGCACGTGACAATGCAAATCGCCCTTCTCGTCGCCCGCACGTCGCGGCACACCAGCCAGCGTCTCGCGGCACACGGTTGAGAAACGCTGAGTTAGGCTGAGAGCTGGTGACTTGCCTGTGGGCTGTCAGTGAGGGCTTTTTTTTTTAATAAATATGTATTTGAACTCAAGTCCTGTTCTAATGGCTGCTTCAGCACATTGTAGAATGCTGCAGGGAACTCTCTTGTCCTCGTGGATATTCTTAAGGTCCAAAACTTGCTTGGCTTTGCTACTTTAACTGGGAGAAGTAATATACACAGCCAGGAATCAGGAACAGCTGAAGAGCCAGTGAAAATGTGTCCTGTATTTGTGGGTTCCTGACTCAGGGTAGTTTTAGCAATTTCTCCCAGCCAGAGTGGTGATGCTGGGAGGTACCAAGTATGGCTAGGTACCAAGTATGGCTGCTGCTTGGGGGGGGGGGCGGCGGCAGTGGGCATGAATGGGGGATTGTGGAGCATTCTGCAGTAGTAAATGATGGAATAATGTTGGGGATTTGACTAGTGTTTTCAGATAACTGAATTGAGTGTGTGATTCTATTTTATCCTGTTAGCATGGGAGTGGCCCTGTTTTCTATTTTAAATACTTTGGCTTGGATCCATGTTCATGGAACAGGGCTTTCCTGCCCCCTTTTCCTCTGCAGCCCCCTGAAACCTTGCTCCTGTGAATTGGTTGGCCTATGGGATATTGAGGGGAGTGGTGGCAATTTAGGACCTAAACCATAATTTATACTGTAATAAATCTGAAAAGTGTGCTGAAAAGCACACTAAATTTTTTCTGGATAAATAGCTTAAGGGTCTGTGGTATTTCCAGAATAGCATGACTTTAAATGAGGTTTCTCTGTTCTGTTTTTTAGTATCAGAGACATAGTGTGCAGTGAATCCTTTACCCTTGCTTTCTCCCTCTCTTTTGTATAAAAACAGTTTCTCAGCTCTATTTTTCTTCTTTGGTCTAAAAGAAGTTTTGGCAAATGGGCACTCCCCTGGTATGTATACTGTGATCTTTTAGGTGCCAAGTGAAGACCAGTTCCTGTTCTCCCAGACCTTTTATTTACAATCTTGTGTATTGTTTTAGTTCTTGCACCAAGTTTCCTGTTGATGTTTTTTTGTTTTTTGTTTTTGCTGGTTTCAAGTATTGTTGCTGCTGGGGTTTATGCTGATTTTAGTCACGTTTTGCAGAGTTTTACTTTTTTGTGTTTTTTTGTGTTGGGAATTGTATTTTGTATATTGTTTATGTAAGCTGCCCAGAGAACTTTGCTGATCAGTGGTTTATAAGTTAATAATAATTACATTTATAAACCACTGATCAGCAAAGTTCTCTAGGCATCTCACATAAACAATATACAACATACAATTCACTTTGACTTACAGTGTATCAACATCTCGGGATTTGAGGGATTCTTACCTGTATTCCAAGTTCTCAGCATATTTCCTGTCTACTGTGGGTATGTTTTTCCCTTATCAGTTTCTTCTAGTTAATCTTTCTTTTTCTGAAGCCTTCCTGTAGATTGATACTGTATCTATTGCTCTATGCTGCTTTTATCTCAACTTTCTAAATAGTGATTCTGAAGTACAGCTGCATGTTTACACTGATAAATGAGAACAATCCTACTTGACAAATGATGATATGTTGCATATAATCTAAGTTTGGGATAGGTTGTGGTAAATTGCCATGGTTCGATATGGAGTGCCTAATATAGATGTAGGACTTCACGTGGGTTCATGTGAGGAGCCTTTCAGCTTTGAGGCTGGGAATGGAAATTGGAATCAAATTCTTCTTCATATTACTATGGCTGAAGATGTCATTGCATGCAAAACATCTTATTCAGCAAACATTGTCAACAACAATCATTTGTTTAGCAAATTATTCTGCAATACCTTACTCTGGATTGTTTTGGGGGGGTTTGGGTGGGAAGGGAAGCTATTTCTGTCTCTCTGAATTTTTATAGTTTTCGATTCCAAGAGCTCACAACATTTACTAGCCTAAATCAAAATATAAGCAAATAGCTAAAGTGGGCTCCATGAAATTCCAATGGTTGAAATCCTAGCTTCTCTTCTACTTTCCAGTAGAGTAGACCACTTCCCACTGACAGTGCCTCAGTTTTACCTGGATTGGGCTTCAGTTTATTGGCTCTCATCCAGTTACCAAAACAAGACAACATACCAGCACATTCATTGCCAAGCTTGCCAGATGTAAAGGAGAGGTAGAGCTGTGTATCATTTATGTTTTACTGACAGCGTAACTACCAAAGTCTGGATGACTCCACTCAGCTGTTTCATACAGATGTTAAATAGCATAGGGGGTAAAATCGAACTCTAAGGAACCACACATAGAAGGCTCCATGGGGCTGAAGAGCACTCTCCCAAGTAGCACCCTCTGGAAATGTTCATTCAAGTAGGACTGGAACCACTGCAAAGTTAACAAAGGACATATAAACCCCAACATTGATTCCCAGTAAGTTTCCAAGTGCAATTCAAAATGTTGGTGCTGACCTTTAAAGCCCTAAAGGGCCTTGGCCCAGTATACCTGAAGGAGCGTCTCCACCCCCATTGTTCAGCCTGGACACTGAGGTCCAGCTCTGAGGGCCTTCTCGGTAGTGGCACCCGCCCTGTGGAATGCCCTCCCACCAGATGTCAAAGAGAAAAAGAACTACTGTACCAGACTTTTAGAAGACATCTGAAGGCAGCCCTGTTTAGGGAAGCTTTTAATGTTTAATAGATTATTGTATTTTAATACTCTGTTGAAAGTCACCCAGAGTGGCTGGGGAAACCCAGCCAGATGAGTGGGGTATAAATAATATTTATTTATTTATTTATTTGAATGGATCTAGAAAATCAGTTTTCTTCAAGAGCACTTGGATCTGGTCTGCAACATTAGTCTACTGAGTATATTTTTGGTCCAAGCTGGATTTTGCTTATTAAATAGTTTTTCACAATGTGATGATACAAGATTTCAAAAATAGTAGAATGACTGTGCAGTATAGCAAAGTAGAATGAATGTGCAGTATAGCTGGGTTTTTTTAAATGATTAATTAAGAAAACCAAAATTGAATTTGAAGTGGTCATTTTTGTGTGTATTATTTTTTTCATAAAACTGTGGATGAAGTAAAAAAAAGTCTGTTGCCTGGGAACTCTTATGTTTCCCAAACTGAAAGTTGGTGATTAACTATCTATGAAGTATCTTGCACTGCTGGTGAAAGTTATATAATGACCTGTCTTTCATTCTTTTTAGATACAGTTATCATTCTGCAGTGTTGGTTGCTGTGGAAACCAAGCTATGTGATACCCACAGTAGTTAAAGCAAATTCATTATATAGTGTAATAGTTATATACTTTTATATTGCACTAATTACAGTAATCTTGCATTTGTACTAATCACAAGCAGTGAATGCTATATATATGTAGTACTGATATGCCAAAAAATTAAAAATATTGTATATCACACACAAATATGTGTTTCAGACTATAGTGTTAATAACAGATAGTTTTTAATTAGGAATATTATTGGCTACTTTTATTGCGGACATCATTTCCATCGTAAATGGAACTTCAGAAAGGATGCAGTGCACAGTAGAAATTTAACTTTCAGCTTCCTGTATGCATTTGTATTGGTTAGGTTTGCAAAAAGTTACCACATTTTTTATATGCAAAGAGTTGATTTTAGATAAACAATGCTAAATGAGGGCTACTTCCCACACACCCATCTTTGGTAATGTCTCTTAGGCAATTATTGGCCGAGACTAGCCTCTCTTCCCAGCAGTCTTGCTTCCTTGACTATTAAAAGACGATTTCCAATCGATATGGAAATGAGCAGTGGATAATATAATAAGAACTCTAGGATTCAATCCACAGTTCTTACTTAACATGGGGAATGAGCAAGCAAAAAACATCATTAAACAGCGCGTGGTAGACATAGAACGACAGGCAGACCTAGCCAGGTCCCCAAAATCTTTAATTAATGAAACTAGAAGATACATGACTTCCCAAATGCCATACGTAGCTAATCTTGAAATACCAAAACAATGAAGGGCTTTCACCTTGACCCGTTGTCAGGCCTTCCCTTCAGCAGTTCAGGAAGGCCGTTATAGAAAGATACCATATAAGGAGAGGAAATGCCCATGTGGCTCTGGGCAGCAGGAAACAACTGAGCATGCCCTTCTTCATTGCCAGTATTACATAGACATTGGAGCTAGGTTTATCCAGCCCATCCTATATAAGTTCCCTGGGCATTCAGAACAACACTACATCTCCCTATTACTACAGGACAATAGCCCAGAAGTCACATACTTGGTCACCAGATTTTGCGCTGCCATGATAGATATTTGTCGAAGGATGGTCTATGCTACAAATCAGTCCTAAATAGAAGGCCCATATTGTTAGATCCGTACTTCTGAAGCCCCACCCCATACAGCTGTTCTTTTAAAACTGATCTTTAAACTTTCCTTATCAGTTTTTATTCATCCATTACCTATGCTTAATCAAGTATTCTAGTATATGTTTTAATCTATGTTTGGTTCTTGTTCCCAATTAATTTAATAATTATCTGCTTAGAGATATTGTTATGCTATTTATTTAGATGTTTTGCTTATGCTGGTCTGTGACCGTAATAAAGTAAATTCATTCATTCTTATGCAACATGTTTCTGAAAAACCATTGGAATCGTGCACCTGGAAGTCACATGAATGGCTGAGAATCCTAAAAACTTACTTTTTGCATGTGTTCAGTTACACAAAAGTAAGTAAGTAATTGCTGTATTGTGTGAAGTGGCTCTGATCATTGTTGAAAATATTGGTGTATAGTGGCAGACTTTAAGTTTTCATTGTCTTTTCTCCCTGGAGAGGATGGGTTTAATTTCCTCCTTTGCTTTTTAGTACTTTTTAGTGCGGGGTAGAGAGTTAATTTGTTTTCTGTGACACAATTTGACTCTAGTGCTCTGGCTGTTGGTCATGTTGTTCCTGCTTATATTTGGTGTTCTTTTGTCATCACACTTTCTGAAGGGATCAACCGCTGTTCGTTCTTAACATGAATTGTTGAGCAGGGTTAGAAATTCTGATTACTGCAGGCTTATAGATCAGCAAAAATATGTATTGATTTCACGAACCTGTTGCACGGGTGATAATGTTGGAAAATAATTTTCTTGAATTTTTTTACTTAGCTATTCAACCAGCTTAGGACAACTAAAGCTTGGACCTCTTCATTCAGTGCTATGAGTTGCATGATGTGTCAGTTCTATAAAGTTAAGATCCCTCACCCAGCAAAGCATGCAGGGTCGGTTTTAGCAGAGGCCTTTGGCTTGCTTGGGTGAAATTCCTCCCAGTATGCAGACTTATCTGTATGCTGGAAGGGGTTCACACATGGAGACATAATCGCTACATATTTCAAGTTCCATTTTGTTCTCTGGTATTTTATTTGACAGAAATTGTGGATTCACAAGGGACCTTCATTTTTCAGTAGCTCTTGTTCTAAGTAGCACTCCTGGTTTTTTTTTAAAAAAAACTTGAGCGTGAACATAAATCCCGTCGATTTCCGTGCAGCTTAATTCAGAGAAACAAGGCATGCTGCCTACACATCTCTTCATGGATTGAAATTGTCTTCTGTATCAATTTATGGGTGAAACACGTATTAAATTGCTAGGTCAGCATTATTATTTCTTATCCACTTATCCACACTTGTATTAGTTTTGTCAAAAAAGGGCTTAAAATAAACATTTTAAAGCAAATGATCGTGCTTACAGGCATATTTGAGATTATGGTGTTTTGTAATTAACAATGAATGTATATAATATTTTTTTACTTTGTGGTCTGATCGTTGCAATTCCAAGTATGTTTGATTATCTGTCTCCTCTTAGTAGTAAGCTGAAATGCTCCAGTAAGGTGGTACAAACAAAAACGTTGGCTAGCAAGATCTCTTTTCCTAATTTATTTATCTCACTGCAAACTGTTCTTCCAAAGTTACATCTAAAGGGTTGGTTTTATTTATCTAATGAAATTCTTGCTCTGTTTAACAATAGTTTTATATTTTTGTTCAGTAGTTATTGTTATTGTGACCTGGTCCCAATAACAGAAGCATCCTTGCAACAACAGAAACATTCCTGTTCAGTGTTGTCAATAGACATTCCGTCTCTTAGGTGCCACCCTGTTCCTCCTGGCCCAGCTACATGTCAGAAGATAATGCAGTATCTCTTCTGAAGAGAAGGAAACTCCATCCTACTATGCTGTACATACTATTCTAGAAGGAACATTTTTCTTTGGTATTTCAAAAACACATTCCTATATTTGTTTGTATGCAAACAAATGTGGAACTGACACTTCAAAATATGCCATATTTAAAAGAATATATATAGAAGAAGAACCATATTCATTCAAGCCAAAAGTTTTAAAAATGCAAGAGGATTACTGTTGAATTGGTCCAAGGTTTTATCTATTATACTTTCCTATAATGGTCAGCCAGATGACCCTGGGAAACCCATGGCTGGGCATGAAGGAAATACTCCTTCCTGGATAGTTTTCCCTCCAGCAAATGGTTTTCAATGGGATGCTGCCTCTGCACATGGAGGTTCCATTTAGCTGTCATGGCTAATAGAACTCTATCTCCCTTCTCTGTCCCCAATTAGCCTAATCCTCTTTTAAAGCTAGCTAAGCCAGTCTCCCGTCAGCACATCTTGTGGCTTTCGAGTCCATAAATTAATTGTATATTTTGTGAAGAAGTGTACTGTTGTCCACCCTGAATCTACAGTCCGCCACTCAGATTCATTGGGTGACCTTGGAGAAGCTAGAATTACATGAGAGGCAGAAAAAATTCTCAATATATGTACCCTCCCCATACCATCATGGAAAAGCTGCAACCCTTCTTGAGTAGCATTTATACTGAAGAGCCTCTCTCAATGCCTAAAGATGTGGGTGTTGCTTACTTTCAAAAAGTATTCATCAAATGCAAGCCATTGAATTAGGTTAGTTAATTTTTATTGTTTTATACAATGTTGTTCAGTTTAAACTGTTGAGTTAGTTGAGTTAGCTTATATTTATAATTTCAATAAAGTGCTGTATGGATTGATTTTTTTGGTTTGGCTTTTACTTATTGATCCTATGATTGCTTTTAATTGTTTCTAATCTTTTACAATTGTTATTATTCATATGATATGAGTTGCATTGGGCACAATTTTGTGGGAAAGCCTCATGCAAATAGATAATGCAATGATTTATAATCCAAGATTCCATTCCATTTGTGCCATGTGTTAAGCCTTTGCTGAGTAACAAAGTTTTGCCTGGGCTTCTAAACCTATTAAAAGAGGGCAAACCAGCATGTTACAATATGGGGTTTTGTTTTTGTTTTTTTAAAAAATAAGCACCTCCAGTCTACTGCCAATCATCTTGGTTATATTTTACTGCTCTCTGGAACATACATGTGTAGGAGGGTGACTTACTGAATATATTAAATGCCAACATTGTCTTTGGGGGTGTTATTCATATATCTGATTAATATAGAATTAATATTCTGGATATAGAATATGGTCTCTCACAGCGGGTAGATAACAGAATAGGAGTGGACTATTGGATCGGGTGGAGTGGTTATTTGGATTGACTTCAAAGTTAGCCAGTTGCAGATTCAGTTGAGCTCCCTTCCTTTGCATTTGGCTAGAGACATTATTGTATGTGGGATAATGACCCTCTCTGTACCACACAGCAACGCACTTAAGTACTACCAGGAGTCTTGTTTGGTTGGTGTTACACTTGATTATAAGGATGCGGATGGCACTGTGGTCTAACCACTGAGCCTCTTGGGCTTGCTGATCAGAAGGTCGGCGGTTCGAATCCCCACAACGAGGTGAGCTCCTGTTGCTCTGTCCCACCTCCTGCCAACCTAGCAGTTTGCAAACATGCCAGTGCAAGTAGATAAATTGGTATTGCTGCGGTGGGAAGGTAAACGGCGCTTCCGTGTGCTCTGGTTTCCATCACGGTGTCCCATTGTGCCAGAAGCGGTTTAGTCATGCTGGCCACACGACTCGGAAAGCTGTCTGTGGACAAATGCCGGCTATCTCGGCCTGATAGCGAGATGAGCGCCGCAACCCCATAGTTGGCTTTGGCTGGACTTAACCGTCCAGGGGTCCTTTACCTTTTACCTTTACATTTGATTATTGGGGGGGGGGGCAGATAATAACAACTCATAGGTTTTCCAGTTAGAATCATAGAATCGTAGAATTGTAGAGTTGGAAAGGATCCTAAGGATCATTTAGCGCAGGGGTCAGCAGACTTTTTCAGCAGGGGGCCGGCCCACTGTCCCTCAGACCTTGTGGGGGGCTGCACTATTTTTTTGGGGGGGGGGGGAAATGAATGAATTCTTATTCCCCACAAACAACCCAGGGATGCATTTTAAATAAAAGGACACATTCTACTCATGTAGAAACATGCTGATTCCCCGACTGTGCACGGGCCGGATCTGGCCCCCGCGCCTTAATTTGCCTACCCATGACTTAGCCCAACCCCTGCAATGCAGGGATATGCAGCTGTCCCATATGGGGATTGACCCTGCAACCTTGGCATTAGTAATAATAATAATAATAATTTATTCCCTGCCCATCTGGCTGGGTTTCCCCAGCCACTCTGGGCGGCTTCCAACAAATTATCAGCACAATTGCCTCTAACCAACTGAGCTGTTCAATTATTTTATTGTTGTGGCTGGAGGCTTCAATGCAGAGTTTTCCAAACTTTTCATGTTGGTGACACACTTTTTAGACATGCCTCATTTCGTGACACAGTAATTTAGTTTTACCAGCAAACTGGAGGTCAAGCTAATCCCTTGTAAGAGCCTCACTGCTGCCGACACACCAATGTGTCACAACACACAGTTTGGAAAGCTCTGCTTTAATACTTGGGTAGGAAACATCATTGTTTAGTTACTCAGTTTTTTATTTTTATGTATTTGATTGCAATGCAGTGTGGAAGAATGTTATGTGTTTTTATTTACTCCGTGTGTGTTTCTATTTACTAAGTCACTTTGGGAGCTACCAAGTGGCAGGAAAGTGTCTCATAAATGCTTAACAATAATGGTAGTAATAATTGCTAGTCGGATAGACTACATAGAAAACACTTGTCCTGTGTTCTTGGCCTCATGGTATTTGTTCTGCTAAACTCAAAGTCTGCCATACACTGGGGTTTTTGTGGCAATAAAAATGATGTAAATCTGACCATTATAACCATTGTTAGTTACACTAGATTGCACTATATAGGAGGGTATGCTTTGTATAGATTTTGGATAACTTGATTTTGACTTTTTTTAAAGAATATAATACTCTGCTTAGTGTGGAACAGTTCCTTTCTTAGTATTCACAATAGTTTATGATATTAAGTATGGGAATACAGGAACTTGCATGTACTGCTACTAGAATAATAATTTCTTTTCATATATTGAATTTATTTATGGGCAAATAGTTTATTATTTCTCCTATAGAAATACTTTGATTTTCCCTCCTGGTTGGAACCTAAATCTTTTATTGAAGACTTTAACCAGGACTCCTTTTGAATAGTCTCTTAAGTTGTAAATACTAAGAGAGACTTTATATTCACTCTCTAAAGAAATCATGGCTTTAAATATAATGAAATCTTCTGCTGCAAGGGATTAGTTACTCCACAAGAAGACCAGGAGCACCCTGGGTTTTTATAATCCAAAGCTTCTTGGGAAGAGCTATGTAAGGAGATTTCATGAGCAATAACTGCTTTTGGGTGCAGAATACTTCAGGATCATTTAGATTGTTTTTTTCCCCTTTGGTTGTTGCTCTTCTACAATTGGTTCATAGGTTGGTAATGCAAAAGGTATTTTGGCTTATTTTGTATTGGAACATTATAAAAACATCATATAATATGAAAATCGATTATTTTATTCTTCTGTTGGAAGCCGCCCAGAGTGGCTGGGGAAACCCAGCCAGATGGGCGGGGTAAAAATAATAAATTATTATTATTATTATTATTATTATTATTATTATTAAAATGTACTATGGATTTTTAAATAGTGTAATTCAATAAATGGATTGCTAATGTTGGTTTGTGTGGGATGTTTTAATATTTCGTTGTGTTTTCCTAGAAAAGAGGAGAGTAGGAAGTCTAACAGTGGTGTGATTGTTTGGGATGGGAAACCTACTTGCATCTTGCTAATTTGTCATGCTTATTTCAAAAGCTGCTTCTTTGCTGTGTCTCATGAAGAAGAATTCCTCCTCTGAGCTGCTTTGAATCCATTTTTAAATTTATCTTTTCAAAGCTTTGTTTCAAGCTCTTAAATATTCTCTTGTCTTTAATATAAACAAATGCATAAAGAAAACTTCATGCTTTACAAGCTTATGATATGTAATAACTGTGAAATATCTAGCAGTCATGTTTAAGGGCATGAAAGAAAGTAATGTTTCTTTCTTCAGTAAATACAGAGAGTGAATTTGTTGGCGTAGAAATTATGATCGGGCTTCACTAACTCCATTCTGCCTGGACCAACAACAGACACTTTGCCTGTTTCTGGGATAGGGATGGAGACAGAGGAAGGTAATATAATCCTATATAATAATATGCAAGTTGTCCCTGCGTCCAAGCTGTCCCGTGTGTCCCTGGGTCACTGCGCATGTCCCCCAGAGACACAGGGATTGGACGGAGGGACAACCAGGGACACAGGGATTGGACCCGCGCTCTCGGGACACAGGGAACAGCCAACTGCCGCTCCGCCAACCGCCGCTCCGAAGCCCAGTCTCATGCTGGAGGTGCGCGGTGAGGCGGCGGGGGAGAGAAGCGCTTCCCCCCCCCGCAGCCTTGCCGCACACCTCCGGCATGGGACGGCGCTTCCTCGGGGAACCCGAGGAAGCCGAAGCGGCAGCGGGCGCGGAGGGAAGCCCGCTTTGGCTTGGCGGAGGCGGGAAGAAGGGGAGGAATTCCTCCCCTTTTTCCCGCCGCCGCCAAGCCAGTCCCGGAGCCGAATTGCGGCGCGGCGGGGGTTTTCGCCGTTTGCCTCCCCCTCGGGGGAAGGCAAACGGCGAAAAGCCCCCGCTGCGGACTGGCTTGGCGGTGGCGGGAACATCCCGCCACCGCCAAGCCAGTCCCGGAGCCAAATTGCGGCGCGGCGGGGTTTTTCGCTGTTTGCCTCCCCCAGGGGAAGGCAAACGGCGAAAAACCCCCGCTGCGGACTAGCTTGGCGGTGGCGGGAAGACCCGCCACCGCCAAGCCAGTCCCGAAGCCGAATTGCGGCGCGGCGGGGTTTTTCGCCGTTTGCCTCCCCCAGGGGAAGGCAAACGGCGAAAAGCCCCCGCTGCGGACTGGCTTGGCGGTGGCGGGAACATCCCGCCACCGCCAAGCCAGTCCCGGAGCCGAATTGCGGCGCGGCGAGGTTTTTCGCCGTTTGCCTCCGAGGCAAACAGCGAAAAGCCCCCGCTGCGGACTGGCTTGGCGGTGGCGGGAAGAGCCGCCACCGCCAAGCCAGTCCCAGAGCCGAATTGCGGCGCGGCGGGGTTTTTCGCCGTTTGCCTCCCCCTCAGGGGAAGGCAAACGGCGAAAAGCCCCCGCTGCGGACTGGCTTGGCGGTGGCGGGAAGACCCGCCACCGCCAAGCCAGTCCCGGCAGGCCGCTTCCTCTAGCGCCCGTTTTTAAACGGGCTAAAATCCACTAGTATAATATAATATAATATAATATAATATAATATAATATAATATAATATAATATAATATAATATAATATATTACTGTGGCTGTGCAAGGAGCAGGATGTGGCACTATGGATCTATCAGACTGAAGGCCCTGATGTACCAGGAGAAGCTCAGATGCAAATGGCTAGTGTTTGGACCACACAAAGGTAGAAAATGCATTGAGATCTGAGAAATGGAGTAGAGGGAAATAAAATAGTTGAGGTACCAATAGTTACCTGTTCCAAAGAGAGTAGGAGTGGCTTTCCTGAGTTTCACAGGCTCTTGAACTGAGGGATTGGACTGAAAACGAAGGTATGCATTGTGGCTACATGCACCTTCTGAATTCCACTTAGTAAGCATTCACTGAAATGTTTCTTCAACAGAGTGGCAATGATGTGGGATCTAAAAGGTAAGGTAAGGTAAAGGACCCCTGGACAGTTAAGGTGTCAAAGGTGTCTATTGGGTGCGGCGCTCATCTTGCTTTCATGCCGAGGGAACCGGTGTTTGTCCCAAAACAGCTTCTGGGTCATGTGACCAGCATGACTAAACTGCTTCTGGCACAACGGGACACCATGACGGAAATGCCGTTTACCTTCCCGCCACAGCGGTATCTATTTATCTACTTGCACTGGCATACTTTCGAACTGCTAGGTTGGCAGGAGCTGGGACAGAGCAATGGGAGCTCACCCTGTCATGCAGATTCGAACCGCCGACCTTCTGATCAGCATGCTCAAGAGGCTCAGTGGTTTAGACCACTGTAGACCACCGTAGAGTTCTGTACCATAAATTAGGTTGAGATGGGAATTCTAGACCAAGATGGGTATCCTAAAGTGAAAACGATGGACCACTCTGGGGCCTGGGCTGAAGTCTGGTATCTGAAGTCTAAACTGTTCTTGGCCTTGAGGGCAAAATAGTGAGCTGTCAATGGATTTTCCTGTGCAAAATAGAGATGGAAGATACTTTCTGAGATACAAACAATTGCTGTTTATGTTACCAATGGAGGCAGTTCTTGTTGGGGAAGCCACTTTTTTCATGCCAGGATGGCATAATGGAGGCACTTGCTGGTACAGTGGTACCTCTGGTTAAGAATGTAATTTGTTCCGGAGGTCCGTTCTTAACCTGAAACTGTTCTTAATCATTTAGCTTTTTTAGGGGAGCCAGAGTTGTTGAGCATCTTAGGGGGGAGCCAGTAGATTACCAGTGATCTACCACAGACATCCAGTGATCTACCGGTAGATCACAGTCTACCTGTTGGACGTGCCTGCTGTAGAGCAATGCTAAAGAAGCCAAGGTGTTTAGCAGCATTCACAGAGTGCTAGCCAGACTGCCCACCTGGGTAAAAAGAAGCCAAAGGCTGACACTCTGTAATGATAGTTCTATTGTAAATAGATACACCTTCAAACTTCTGATTGCTTTTATACTTTCTTTGAGGGGTTAATAATAGGTAGCCTCTCCCCCCCTTCACTGTTTATTGGACACAAATTCTCTGTACCTAAAATACCTGAGAGAAAGGCTGCAGTGGGATAGTGATTGACATTCAAAAGAGGTTATATTTCTGCTTCAGCTTGACCACCTGTGTTCACTCAGAAGTCCCAGTTCTAGAGATAGACAGATCTGGAATCTTTGAATCCTCTGCCATAGTTAAGGCACTTAGTGGGGTGAGCTATGAGCACTGTCACTTTTTTTTAGCCATGTGTATTATAAATATCTTTGTTTCTTGACATTCCTTTCATTGTTTGAAACTCCCATTGTTCTAGGCGCATTTTGCGACAGGGAATTTCATCAGTGCGAGCAGTTTCTGATCTCTGGGCGCAGTACTATGCCTAAGATTTCAGATTAAAATGGTAGAGTGGAAGGAAAGGAGGACCTTTTCCTGTCTCCCCATTTCTAGCTACTCTCTGAAGACTGGAGAAGAGACCCTCTTAAGAATATTAGGGCGTTGGGGCAGGTGAAGGACTAGACCATGCGAAAAATGAACGTAATATTTTAGCTGCAGTTCATTCATTTTCAGCTTTGTATTCTTGTTGTTTAAAAAAGCGCACCTAGACATTCCGTTGTTGTGCCCATAACCTAGGCGCAATTTAGCTCCTTGCTTTCATATGTCAGTTGCTAACACTGATTCGTCTGGAAAGAGGTGTGTAGACTAAGGTTAAGTAAGGCTAAGGACCAAGAAAGTGGGATGGTGTACCTGAAAATTCATCATGTTTTGAACCCTGTGGACCAGAATTCTTTCAGCACTGTTGTACTGAGGAACATAGTCTGGTGGTTTGCCAGTTCCTTCTGAGACACCACACCCTCTTACTTTATGGCCATCACACAATAGGGGACTTGAAAGGTTTCCAAATGAAAACTTAGTACCTTCTGCTCACTAGAACAGTTGTATTTAGAAGAATAAACATGCAAGGAAAATGGAAAGGGACCATTAGTAGGAAGCAGGTATTGAGGCCTGGTTGAAATATCCTGAGATGTTTGGTTATGGGTGATATTCAGTGTTACGCAGCATAGACTGATCGAAAATGTTGGACATGCATAACTATTTCAGTGATTCTGCTGTGAGTATGAACTTGGTTAGAACTGCTACATAGTTCTTCAAGTATTTTTGTTTTTCTTAAAGACCAGCCCAACCTGCCATTTATTTACAGGATTTTTATGCTGCTTTCCAGGACCAAGGCCCTTTCAAAGTGTCTGGCAATCAAAATCATGATAAGCTGTAGCAAAACAACATCAATACAAACTTTAAAACCACATTTTAAAAAATAATATATATATATATTTATCCCTACCAAAAATAAGGAGGGAGCCAACTGTACCTCTAGGCCAGGGGGAGGTAGTTTCACAAACAGGATGCCACAACTGAGACGGCACCACACTATGTACTATGCTTAGCATTGAGAGTGCAGTTGTACCTTGGATCCGGAACATCCTGGAACTCAGACATTTTGGCTCCCGAACACCGCAAACCCGGAAGTCTGCAGGAAGAGCTTCCTACAGACAATCGGAAGCCGCTATTTGGTTTCCGAACGTTTTGGAAGTTGAACGGACTTCCGGAACGGATTCCGTTCGACTTCCAAGGTACTACTGTACATGGAAGGCCTTCCCAGCAGATCTTAAGGGATGGTCTGGCAGATAATGGAAGAGGCACTCCTTCAAGTACTTGATGGCTTGGCAACTTCAGGCGTGCTTGGAGGAACTGGATTATCGGGACCCATTTCAATCTGTTTCAGTTTTTTTCTCCCAAAGAGTAAAGGAAGGTACAAGGTCAGAGAGAGAGGTAAGGTATTTCTATTGTAGTATTGAGGGCTTCCTAGAAAGTAAACCATGAACCTCAATTTAAGAATCATTCATTAGTTAATAATCTCAAAAAAGATCAAATATTTCAAACACTTCCCTTGCATATACTGAATGTTTGGTTAAATGTGATGTAACTAAAGATGTAGTGAAAACACCAGGAGCTCATTAAAGATCCCCATAAAGGGCAGATGAGCTTTAGTAGCACTTGAATTCTAGTTTGTAATTTCAAGGCTGAGAGTTTTGAGTAATTTTAAGGATTCTTGTACTTGCTTGGAAAAAAGATCTGAGATCTTTCAAAATAAGCAAATTGGAAGATGTATAATATTTGCTAAGGAAAGCCTGTCTATTTCTAAGTGTAACTTAGCTTTGCAGATAACTTATTCCAGCAATGCAGATGTTTTCAAGCTTTGTATAAAGCCCATGAGTAAATAGCAAGCTTGCTCTTTATATTCTTGAAATGTTGCTACCTTTCTATTCTATCAGGATAAAAATTCAGTGAGACTTGAAAAGCTATATACTCAAATGTGAATGAAAACTGATTCAAATTTTAAAAATCATTTTACTTATTTTTTATTTCTCTCCTTTGGTAGGAACTTAAGAACTAGTCTAGGAAGGGAAAACAATTTCTGGTCAGACTGCAACTTACTAATGAATACTTTTGGGAGAGAGTCAAAAGATCAAGGCATGTGTTCTGGATTATAAAAAGGAATTTAGATGCCAATGTCTTACGTTTCATTTTCTTAAATCTTTCTTCAGGAAGAGAGCAGTTAGAGCATTAAAAAAACAACAACAAAGTCTTTTTGTACTGTAGTTGGTAAATCTTCATTTCTGTAACATTGTGTGGTAGCTGATTAAGTCCTGTGATTTTGAGTTCACGAGTTTTTCAAGGCTTGTGTTTGTTTTGCATATTTGTAGTAAATGTTACTGCACAGTAAATTATGAAATCACTAAACAAAACACTACTTAAATGTCTGAGCTTGCCGTCAATTAGTAATGCCTTGTTCAGAATAATTTAGATGGCATTTTTGCCTTAGGAGTTCTTGGTAAGTATAAATTGAGGATTTTCGAGCTTTTACTGAAATTCTGGGGTTTAAATTATTAGTACTTGGAGTACAAATACTAGAAATGTTTATTCAGAAGCAAGCTCTACTGTGTTCAGTGGGAGTTACTTTGAGGTAATATTTCTAGGTTTTCCATTTTTAAAAGTTCATAGAGTAGTTGTTGCTTTATGGGAAAGCCTTGCAAAAAAAAATCTGTTTACAGATAGTACTGATCAGCTCATGTTCCTTCTCAATATTTTTTCTTACTGATATTTTATGCCATCGACCAGTTATGAAGGCTTGACTCTATCTTCTGATTTTCTCATCTTTCTTCCCTCCTGTGTTCAATATGCTGCCCTGTTATATTGTTTCTCCCCTTGTGAATATGTACCAAATGTATAAAACACAATATCCAATTGACAAAAGCACAAAGTGATAAATTAGTTCTTAAAAATAAGAATCTGTAATTTACTGTAATTGGTTTTTAATTGCAGAATCTCTGATCAGATGCTGATAATTAGATGACCGACAGGATGCTTGTATCGCTGTTTATGTTAAAGGTGCTTTAATGATGAGCATGTAGACTAGACCATTAAATGCTATAAGAAAGTAAAGTGACTAAGACAAAGCAGATGAACTCATACTTCGATATGTCCTTGGCAGTGCAATTCTCTGCATGCTATGCAGAACTACATCTCAAAATTTAGGACACATAGAGGAGAGTTTTGTTCTGGTTTGTGTGTTTATTTGAAAAGGCAAACCGCATTTATTTATTATTTAGTAAATTTCTATACTTCCCTACACCTGTAGATTTCAGGGCAGTTCACAACACTGCTCTACCTCTCGTTTCATTGAGTTCAAAGTGACTTCCTCCTAGGTCAGTGAGGACAGGATTACAGTCGGAGAGTTCCCTAAATGTTAATAAATTCTGTTGGACTCCAGCTCCTATCACCTCCTGCTGCTATGGGCCATTGATTAGGAATGATGACAGTGGTTGTGCAGCAACATCTTAGGGGCCACCTATTCTACCTCCTTGTTTCAAAATTGCCGGAAACTTGGTTTACCACATGCTTGCTAGTTTTGTCAGGAGTATTTGTCACATGCTTGCTATGATCTATCCATTTGTGTGTGTGTGTGTGGGAGACTCTACTGAAAAACTGATAGCTGCATTTTTAATCTGCTGTGATAAAAATAGAATTGAGAAGGTGTAAAAGGAAGAGGATACATATCAAAAGGGAGGGACGTATCTGTAGTGGTATATTTGCTATGTGGAAGGTACCCAAAGGGTGGCAGTTTTTAGCATGCACAGCAGTTTTTGTTATCCCGCAAAGACATGTATAAAGTATCAATTTCTGTACTTGGTAAAGTGCTAATCGAAACTTACGTCATTAAGCTCCAACAGGACTCCAAAACGCAGGAGAAAGCTCTGAGTTTGTAAGTTTCTTTTAATGACTGTTGCAGATGACCTAACAAACTTTTAAAGCAGATACCTGTATAGAAATCTGTATAGAACTCTCCAGATTATGTTGGATTCGAACTCGCATCAGCCCAGTTCTGCCTGGCCAATGTTAATGGCTGATGAGAGATGAAATTGAGCAACATTTTGAGGGCCACAGGTTCCCTCCTTACTCTAATGCGTTCCTGAATAGGAACCCCCGGTTTACCTGTGAATAGCACCCATTTACATGAGGTCTGTTTTAGTCACGGTGAGCAGTGTGTGCAAGCATAAGCAACTGAAGACTTAGTGTGTGAATTATGGTAGGGTTTACATAGAAGTTTTCATTTTCCAGTTTTCTCAAGCTTCTCTAGCTATCCAGTCTTAGAGTTGTGTCCAGTGCTGTCTGTGGAAGTGAAACAGACTTAAGATCACGCAGTGGGACTTCATCTTCCTTTCCGCACCCCTGCAACCCCCTGTGCACCCTCAAAATCTGCTCTGGAGAGTTGGGGGATACTCTGGAGCAGATTTTGAGGGTGCATGTAACATTGAATCCTGTCTTTAGTAGTTGGGTAAAGGTAGAGGGACCCCTGACCGTTAAGTCCAGTCGTGGGCGACTCTGGAGTTGCGGCACTCATCTTGCTTTACTGGCCAAGGGAGCCAGCGTTGGCCACAGACAGCTTCTGGGTCATGTGGCCAGCATGACTAAGCCACTTCTGGCGAACCAGAGCAGTGCACGGAAATGCTGTTTACCTTACCGCAGGAGCGGCACCTATTTATCTACTTGCACTGGTGTGCTTTCGAACTGCTAGGTTGGCAGGAGCTGGGACTGAGTAACGGGAGTTCACCCTGTTGCGGGAATTCGAACCGCCAACCTTTTGATCGGCAAGCCCTAGGCTCTGTGGTTTAGACCACAGTGCCACCCACGTCCTGTCTTTAGTAGTTAGTTGTGTGTAATTCTAATTTAGCCTTTCCCAACCTGGTGCCCACTAGATGTTTTGGACTACAGCTCACATCATCGCTGACAGTTGGCCATGCTGCCTGGGTCTGACGAGTTTTGTAGTCCAAAACTTGTGAAGGGCACCAGTTTGGGAAAGACTGCTTTAGCGAATGCTGAAAGCAATATGTTTTCCTTAATTCTAATGCGGGCTGTGTGTGTATTCAAATGAAATGTCTCTTGATTTGTTTAGGAGTGGCATTTCAAGTTGCTTACTTTAAAGTTTAGAGTGACTGATGCATTGCAGTTAAAGCCAAGAGGATTGTCTCATTTAACGGTGCATGTAAAATCTTCCTCCCATTTTGACTTAAAATTTCAATTTTCTCCATATTTGCATTTCTTATGACTTGATTATGTTATGCTTTCATGCATGCACAGAATATAAATCAGATGCCACAGCAAACTCCAGCATCTGATTAGGAAGGGTTTATTGCAAGATGGTGAGATGTCTATCATTGCCTGAACAAATGTATTGCACAATATCCTTTTTGAACACTGCATACGTGCACTGCTGGACAGTTTCTGAATTGCAGCAGTAATAATAGTAATAATAATAATAATAATAATAATAATAATAATAATAATAATGTTATTTATAAGCTGCCCATCTGACTCGGTTGCCCCAGCCACTCTGGGTGGTTTCCAACAGATTATAAAACTACAGTAAAACATCAAACATTAAAAACTTCCCTCTACAGGACTGCCTTCAGATGTCTACTAAAAGTCAGATCATAGGCAGATTGATTGACCCTTCTAGGCAAAGCCTGTAGAAAGTGACTGGAAGGGAAAGTGGAAGTGGGGAAAGAGGACTGCCTCTTTCTATATGAACCTACCCGGACCCTGAGATCACCTTCTGAGGCCCTCCTTCATGTGCCTCTTCCTCGAGAGGTCTAGAGGGTGGCACCATGAGACTAGGCCTTCTCTGCAGTGGCTCCCCATCTGTGGAATGCTCTCCCCAGGGAAGTTCACCTGGCGCCTTCATTATGCACCTTTAGGAGGCAGGCAAAAACATTCCTTTTTAACCAGGCCTTTGGTCAGATTTACATCCTATGCCCTTTTAAAATGTGTTTTTGTTGGGGGGGGGAGGGCTGTTGGCTTGTATTATTATTATTATTATTAGTAGTAGTAGTATTAATTTTGTGGTTTTATATCTTGATTTTATTCTGTGAGGCCCCCGGGTATAGGATGGTATATTATTATTATTATTATTATTATTATTATTATTATTATTATTATTACCGGTATTATTAACAATAGCCTGAACCTTACTTCTGCAAAGAGGCCAGGGGCAACACTGGTTGATTTCATACCATTCTTCAGGCCTAGTAAACCTCCTTTCTTTTCTCTCTAGCCCAGGCTTATGTGTGTCCGTTGCTTGTCTCTCTTCTTCATACTCTACACACCTCTTCAATAGCCAGCAACTCTGCCTTCTCTTTTCCATCATCTGACATAGCTTCTTATTGTCTTCTCCTCTCCCATGCTTCTCTGCCCCCTTTTGTCTTCTGATTTGCTGACCATGCCTCCAATTATTTCTCTCTTACGCATGGCAGATACTCCTTTGTCCTGAATGGCATCTGCTACCAAAGTGGTTGCATAGAACAGGGATTGCTGTTCCATCAGTGTCTTAGGAAGGATACAGGAAATTATAAAACGCATGGGCACCTTATGTGGTCTCGAGAGCTGCAGCTGGAAGTGTCAAAAGAGCTGTATGAAGTTTAGGAACTACAGGTTGGCGATCCCTGAACCAAAGTGTCCTATTCATTACAGAGGGAGAACCATGTACCGGTATGAAATTTTGATAATACCAGTAGTTGTAGTTCTATTTAATGTCATCAGACTGCATATCCTTTTATATGCAATAGTAGTGGTGAAACAAGACAGCAAAAATGTAGTCTAAACCACAGTATTTTGTTTGAAAGCTGTATGGGTGTGTTAACTTTGAAGGTAGCAGGTAAACTTTCTGGCAAGAGAAGAGGGTGATGTGTACCTGGGCTGTAGGTGGAACTTATTTGGGATGGTAGGAATTGTATAGTTACAATCAGATGGAACAAAAGGATAAACCTTTGAGGTTTTGTGGTATTCCTCTTGCTGTATGCATGTAGTTTTTAAAGCTTGCAGTTTGCCCTTGACCTTGCTGCAGCCATTTTCCTCCCTTGCTAACTCTGTTCACGTTGCCTTGACAAATACTTCTAGTCATCCACTAAAAACAAAAACAAAAAAACCTTTGTATATCAGTCAAGATGCTACCATCTCCCTTTCACCAGCATAGAGGAAACACTGTGAAGCTAAGAACAGATTGCCTCCCTGTTTGTGTTTCCTTTGCTTGGCACTGCAGCCATTTCCAGTTGCTATGATGAACCATTTACAGAGGAAGTTCGCTCAGCCACTTCAATTTCTTTCTTACCCGGGAATATGTTGAATACTGATAGAAACTTCAGAACAATGCAGCCGAAGTATTCTTGACTTGAGCATGTGTATTACAAAATGTCAAACTTAGAAATCACAGAATTGTAGGGTTGGAAGGGACCTCATGGGTCATCCCTGCAATGCAGGAATCACACCTAATTAATGCCTGACTGATGACCATCCAACTTTTGTTTAAAAACTTCCAGTGAAGGAGAGCACAAGGTAGTCCATTCTATTGTTGAACAGCTCTTACATCAGAAAGTTCTTTCTAATGTTTAGGTGGAATTGCCTTTCTTGTAATTTGAATCCGTTGGTTCGGGTCCTACCCTCTGGACCAGCAAAAAACAAAGCTTGCTCCATCTTCCATGTGGCAGCCCTTCAAATATTTGAAGATGGCTATCATATCACCTCTGAGTCGTCTCTCCTGTATAGCAAACTTAAATAACTCCCCCAACTGTTCCTAATAAGCCTTGGTTCCCAGATCCATTTATCATTTTGGTCAGCCTCCTCTGCAGACGTTCTCACTTGTCAGTATCTTCTTGAAACTGTGGTGCCCAGAACTGGACACAGTACTTGCCGTGGGGTGTGACCAAGGCAGAATGGAGTGGAACTATTGCTTCCCTCTTGTTAAATAGACTTATTAGCTTGAAGGGGGTGTAATTAAGATTGCTGGAAGTGCTTTTCAGTGTGATCTGAATTAAACAACCTGAAAGGACCCTTCAAGCTGCAAGGGGAAAAACTTTCTAGCACTTCAAGATCTTCCAAGGCAAGGCGGAAGGAGAAATGCTTCTGCAGTTAATGGTGCTTCTCTCATCAGTTTCTTGCCATGAGTTCCTAGACTGTAAAGCCACAAGTTGTAGGCACCTACCTGTACAGCAATCTGTTTTCATTTTCTTGCTTCTCTCTGGGTGACCCCTTCACGTTGCTGTACTAGTTGGTCTTCGGCCACACATTTTGCTATTGGAAGGTGGTATGATATGAGTCACGGTCAGTGTTAGAAACTGAGATATGAAAGCTAGGAGCTAAATGGCACCTTAAGCCTAGGTTATGGGCACAGCAACGGAAAGTCTAGCTGCGTTTTTTAATATAACAAGACTACAAAGCTGAAAATGAATGAATGCAGCTAAAACATTATGTTCATTTTTCACATGGTCTTGCCCTTCCCCTGCCCCACCCCCTAATAATCTTAAGATGATCTCCTCTCCAGCCTTCCAGCCTCTCCTCTTCCAGAGAGTAGCTGGAAGTGGGGAGGCAGGAAAAGGTCCACCTTTCCTTCCACTCTGCCATTTTAATCTGAAATCTTAGGCACAGTACTGCACCCAGAGCTCAGAAGCTGCTCGCGCTAATGAAATTCCCTGTTGCAAAATGCGGCTAGAACAATGGGAGTTTCGAACACTGGTCACAGTCGAATTGCACCATTCCTATGTGCCTGCATAGCAGATGGCTTTGAGGTTTTAATGAAGTCACTGATACAACCTTCTCTCTGTAAAATGCATTATGCAAATATTAGCATCACCACTAATAATTTGGTGCTTGGAAAACTGACAGTGAAGAATTACATAACTAAATTGGTGGGTACATCTGTAGAACAGGTTTAATTTTAAATTTAGTGCATTCAACTCTTTAGTAGGAGGTAACATATTTCTGTTGAATTGTGTTGCCTAGATATTAGGTGGTAAATGATTACCAGATGGTGAGGACAGTGTGTGTAATGGGGATCCTCATTTACCACTCACTTGTCTTACAAGTGTGGTGTTTATGACTTTTCATCACTACACTTCAAAGGAAACCCTCTGCTAGCCACTTGTCATATCAGAGGGTGGACTTACCACCTGCATCATGTTGGCTCATAACTCTGAATCCCCCCCCCCCAGCCTCTGCTATCCCGGAGATAGCAGCTGCTACCTTTATGTACCAGGGTTTATACTTCCCTTTACACATTGATGTACCAATGTACAAAAATTGGTATGGCAGAGAAGATTTTAATATGTGAACTGACCCATAGCGCAGCTATACATAAGATTTAGAAATCTGCACTTAAACAGAAACAGCTGAGACAGACTTTGTCCTCTCTCTTGTACAGTATATATTTTGTCACAGTAAGGTACTTTTTTAGAGTTGTGAAGATGATTTTGTTGTCATGACAGTATTGCCCATACTGTATATACTTGACTATTCATTGCCTACAGCAAATAGCATGCTAGGTTTTGGTTGTGTTTTTACAAATTGTATGCTCATAGATAACAGAAAGGTAAAGGGACCCTTGGCCATTAGGTCCAGTCGTGACCGACTCTGGGGTTGCGTGCTCATCTCGCATTATTAGCCAAGGGAGCCGGCGTATAGCTTCCAGGTCATGTGGCCAGCATGACAAAGCCACTTCTGGCGAACCAGAGCAGCACACGGAAACACTGTTTACCTTCACGCTGTAGCGATTCCTATTTATCTACTTGCATTTTTGACGTGCTTTCGAACTGCTAGGTTGGCAGGAGCTGGGACCGAGCAACGGGAGCTCACCCCGTCACAGGGATTTGAACCGCTGACCTTCTGATCAGCAAGCCCTAGGCTCAGTGGTTTAACCCACAGCGCCACCTGGGTCCCTATAGATAACAGTAGGACAAAAGAAATATATGTACACATTTCTATTCCATTTATGTCCAATTTTCCCTACAACTCCAACTTAAGCTGAGAAAGAAACTGGCCCAAAGGCACCCAAATCGGTTTATGGGTGAGTTGGGATTTGAACCTGGATCTTCTCTAGTTCTGTGCTAAGGGCAGCTGTGTCTGTCCAGCCCCTTACAGCTCTTAGAGTGCAATTCTGTACATGTCTGCTCGGATACAAGTCTCATTGTGGTCAGTGGGGTTTATTTCCATGTAAGTGGGTATAGGACTGCAGCCTTAGAAACTGTTTTGTTCTTCAGCCTACATTCCAAAAGTCAGATAAAAAATCCTTCAGTTGTGATGCATAAATTATAGTAAGTGTCTTTACAGATGAAATTGATTCAGAAAACAGCTACTAAGCTGCGGCTGTAGAGAACATGTTATTGCACTGATTTACTAGCTTCCCTGTCGAATACCAGGGCAAATCCAGGGTATCAGTCTCCGTCTTGAAAGCCCTTAATGGAACTGGCTCTGGTTACATGTAAGGACAAACTCTCCTATGTTAGCATGACCTCCTTGAACAGCTGTGTTAATTTTAAAACAATGGAACCAGTGACTTGATGGGAAGCTTCTTTTAAAGGGGGCTTTTGGAGTTGACTGTTCAAAGAAGAGATTGACTTTGTGGAAACTGACCTAATTGTACTGGTCTTGCCACATTCCCTCTTTTTACTCTCTTGCTGTTTTGTGATCTCTTTTTCCTGCTGGTGTTTTCACAGAGGTGGCAGTGTTAGTGTGCTGCTCATTTGGAATCATGGAGCTAAAGATTCAGTTCCCTTGCCATGCATCCAGACAACTTTAACTTCCCCCAGATGTGTTTCATTGGCCTCTGTTTCTTTATGGTGCATGGAGTACAGTGGTACCTTGGGTTACAGACACTTCAGGTTACAGACTCCGCTAACCCAGAAGTAGTACCTCGGGTTAAGAACTTTCCTTCAGGATGAGAACAGAACTTGCGCGGCGGCAGCAGCGGGAGGCCCCATTAGCTAAAGTGGTACCTCAGGTTAAGAACGGACCTGCAGAACGAATTAAGTTCTTAACCCAAGGTACCACTGTACTTAGCATGGGAGTATGTGATTGTTTTATAGGCATGTTCTGCATGATTCTTAAGAGTTCTCTTAATCAGGAAGGCTAAGAGACAAACATCGCTTTGCTGTGGATTTAGGTTTTCAGAAGTGCATTGGCTTCTGCATTGGGCTCAAAGGTTTTTCTGTGTACCTGGAGGTGCTTTCTCCCTCTCCCCCATCCCCAATATTGGGCTTTCTTCTCATTTATTACTGACCATCAGTGATTGTATTGCAATTTGTATGTCTCTGTGTGCTGTGGCCTAGATTGCCCTTTGTCTTTCAATCTTTAAATTTCTACTCTTCTATTTACCATACTACGCTTTTCACAAAAATTTATGATCCTTGCACCATTTTTTCACATTTCTTGAAAAGCATCTTTTATTTAAACCAATATTTGACACATATATTTTTGGTGTTTTCTTGCTTTTCAGCATTGTCTTGTTCCTCTTGCTGCTGCTTGACTTGTGTGATTGTGTTAGTGACACATTGCATCTGTCATCATGATATCAAAGATGCCCATAAACAAAATTCTGTGAAGCTTGTCTCAGAATTGGTTCTCTTAGAGAAAATGAACCTGGCATACATACTTCAGCTATTTCCAGATCAGATGACTACACTGTTCTGTATATGGGGGTTATCTTTTGAAATTCTGATATATTGAAAATGTCTTTAAAATGTCTGTTAGTCCAAAATGTGGCAACTGAACTCTTGAGTGTTGGCTAATCATCGGCATGTTTAACTCCAATCTTGTTTCAGCTTGTTTTTTGGAAAGTCTTTAAATGGTATTGATCTGCCATGCAGACCTGCCTAGGCTTTAATAACTTCCTTGGAGTCCTTACCACCATTTTGGGCTGTTAAATGAGTGAACATAAGAGATGCTGCTGTTTTAGTGATGGTGCCAGTGCTATGGCTCATCTTCAGTGGCGATCTCTCTGGCACCCTCTTTTGGTCCATTCAGGACACAAATAGAAAACACTTTTACTTGGCAGTAATGTATAATTCAATTGCTTTTCAAAAATTATTTTTAACATGATTGCTGCTTTTTCAGATTACGTTGTTGTAAATGGCTTTTTCTTCATTCCCTTTTTGTAACTGTTTATTTTATTTGCTTATAAATATATTGTACTTTTCTTCATCTTAACTGCTGGGTGTTCTATGGGCAGAAGAACAGAGTAAAAATTTTTAATAGCAACAATAATATTGGTAATCTAAAGGCATTATTTTAGTCTTAAGTAAAATAGAACATAGGTATGTTGTTAAGAATTACATTTTTTAACTTCGATCAATCCCCACCCCAGCTATGATTAAACTGGCTTTTTTTTCATAAAATGACGTGTTTCTTAATTTCAAACTGTTCACTGTTTTCCCTTCATGTTCTTCACTCTTGAATGCCTTCAGGAACTTGATCTGTGAAGGGTATCAAGTGTTCTTTTGACCAATGCTCAAGGGAACCGACAAGGTTTTCCTTTTTTTAAAAAAAAGAAAGAAGAAGAAGCACATAACGTTTTTCTTGAGAAGAAAAGCACTTATTTGTCCATTATAAAATTAAGAGGGTTATGAGGACCAAGTTGTGTAAAAAGTAAGTCCAGTGTATTAGGAATAAACGTTTAATTACAAAGTGATGAGCCCTCTTTAGTAGATGGCTCATGTATGTGACCATAGTTGGTACTTACTTTGGTTTGGAGTACAAGTGAGAACCACCTCCTCCCACTGCTACAATACAGATCCCCTGATTATTATTTGTGTGTGTGTGTGTGTGTGTGTGTGTGTGTGTGTGTAATAGAATAGGGTTTGACATACAGAATCTAGATTTTATTTGTAATGTGGTACTCCTGCATGTTTAATTTATGGGTGTATTTACTCTACCTTTCACAAAGTGGTCTTAAGGAGTTTACAGTAAAAACATAAGAAAATAAGCAATGACACAAATAACCATAAAAGCAACAAAGAAACCTGTAAACATAAACCAATAAAGCCAGAAGTTATGACCAAAATAAGAACAACAGATAAAAGATAAATAGCTGTGGCTCCAATACCATTAAGAACCATTAAAGGTACCTGAGACAGAACTGCTTGGTGCTTAACAAGTAATGAGGATACTTCTCAAAGACAACCTCATCTACAACACGTTGTAGTTGTCAACACTGGATGCTAACAGAACATTGATATCTGTAGCCAGAGAAGAGATGCAGCTGATGTGCCCAGTGAAACTGATTAAAAGCAGCATTTTGCCATTTTTGCATCATCACAAAGATTTAGCCTCTGTTGTGATGAAATATTATTCAACTTATGGGACAATTCAATGTATGTTTGTGAAGAGATATGAAATTTAGTACTGGTAACTTGCAGCTTACGTGAGGCTTTGCTTCTGAGGGTCTTTGTGTAAACACAAAATCATGTAAAACCAGGAACACCCAGAACCTTCCCTCTGCAAGACCATCCCTACCTGTCTGGAACAGGCATTGCCCCCCACACCTTGCTTACTGAACTGCAAAGGATGGGCAAGGCTCCAGGGCCCTCACATGACCTTCCCAGAGTCCAGTAAGTGAGGCGGAGGGCTTTAAAAACTCCCTCCATAGCAGGTTTTACTGTGACCGGCAGGAAAAATCAAATGGAGAGCTAGAGAACCCGCTGTGGAAATAACTTTTTGAGGCCACTGAGTCTCAAGCGACAGCAAAGGATGCAGAAGTACCCTCAGTCTGTGTACCCGCTCTTTCAGAGGGTGTGTAACCCCATCAAGAGGAAGCAGTCTTCCATCCATGTGGTCTAGGGCAGTGGTCCTCAACCTTGGGCCTCCAGATGTTTTGAGACTACAATTCCCATCATCCCTGACCACTGGTCCTACTAGCTAGGGATCATGGGAGTTGTAGGCCAAAAACATCTGGAGGCCCAAGGTTGAGGACCACTGGTCTAGGGAACCACCTACTAACAGTGCCTCAGTCTTATTTGGATTGCGCTTCAGTCTGTTGGCTCTCATCCAGTCCATTGCCAAAGACAGTAATGGTCCAGCAGAAGTAAGGCCATGTGCCATCAGCGTATTGCTGAAAACTTCCTCCAAAACTCTGGATAGCCCCCTCAGTGGTTTCATGTTGACGTTAAACAGCATGGGGGATAAAATTGAATCCTTAGGAACCCACATTGAGAGCACCACAGGGCTGAAGAGCACACCCCAAGCGTCACCCTCTGGAAACGATCATCCAAGTAGGACCAAAACCACCACAAAGCTGTGCCACCCACCCATAACTTGGACAGCTGCTCCAGAAGGCTATCATGATTTCAAGATGCTGAGAGGTCAAGGAAAATGAAGACATTTCCCCTGTCTCTCTCCTGACAGAGGTCATCATACAGGGCGACCAAAGCTGTTAATTAAAAGTTAATTATAGGGCTTCCGTTCTGGATAAGCTGTCATTTAATAGCAATAACTTAGATTTTCCTCTGTGGTATACAATATGTTTCCTGCAGGAAAATAAATTGAAAGCATGTTTAGGTTTGATGGCCTTGTCGGATTCCAAGAACTAATTTACTCAGAATGCTTAAATACTTCTACTTTCCCCGGTTTTCTGCAGAATCTTTTGTGGGGGAGAATGCTTTGTGCTGTGCAAGGAAATTCAGACAGGTCATAACAGCACAGGCTGTCATAAGAACATACAAAGACCTCTGCTGGATCAGACCAAGGGCCTTTCGGATCCAAAATTCTGTTCTTATAGAGATGCCTATGGGAAGCCCACAATTTCTGTTTGTGGAGGAGAATTAAGAAGGACTGGTGGCACCTAGTAGTACAGTCGGGTAGCTGCTGGCGACCCATTGGTACCACCTCACCGCTGCCCAACTTCCTCTTTAACTGCACAGCAGCTTCTACTTCCTTTATTTGCATTTCTGGCATTTCTACCTCCTCTTGTCCCCAGCTCTCTGCAGGGAGATTCCACTTAAATTGTTCTGCCCACCCAAAACATAGTATTATAGGATGAAGAATCTTGGACCGCTTCTAGTCTATTGTAATGGGTGCTTCCAGCAAATTTGTTCTACACCCTTGCACTCCACATTCTGTGTGGACTTTCCCACCCACCCCACACACTATTGTATGTTTGTATGAAAAACACACATGTTAGAGAAGCTATTAACAGCCGCTTCCCAGTAATAAGTTATTTTGTACTTGCTGCCTTTTAGTTTGTTACCCCTCTTTATTATTATTTTTTCCTTTTCTTTTTGAAGTAACTTTTATTGTATTTTATAAACAAGGATCATAGGAATAATAAACTGTATAAATAAAAAGACCAAGAAGTTATTTGTACATCGCAAAAATAGCGTAATAAATTTGCAATAATATCTACAACATATGATTTATTATTAGTGGTCAGTGTACAAGTCTTTGATTTAAATAAACCAAATGGAGTGGATTAAATAAAAACAGCAAGTGGAAACAGGATAGAACTGCTTGACTCTGTTTGGTTTAAAGCTTTCTATCTTTATTATTAGTAGTAGTAGTATTCACACACTCGTGTGTGTGTGTGTACACACAAGAATTGCCACTCATGAGGGTCATTCTTACCTGATTAACATGTGGCTGAAGAAGAGGCCAGGGATTTGTTGAGCAAAACCTATGTTAACTTATTCAGCCTGTGTGGTCCAATGTTCTTGTACGCTCTGTAGTGGCATTGTTGTGAAGCATTTCCCATGCTATACAGGAGAGTGTGAATTGCAGGTCCTGGCATCTTGCTCACCAATCCCCACCCCACATAAATAAAAGACCACTAAGACTGGTTTGGATCGAAAAAGGCCACAACTTTATTGAATACAAATGCAAGAGGTTTGGCTTGGGCATGGGGCAATCAAAATACTTCCGGCCTGCCCACCGGAAGTGACGCGTAGGTCAATCCAAGCGGGGTGGGGGTCCTAAGACTTACATCAAATAGTGTGACCCCCACAGGGACCACCATCTGGGTAGTGCCTTCAGCCCTGGCCCTGGTGGGCATGCGGACATGTCCACTCCCCCCCCCGGATCCCTTTAATGGGATACCCCAGCATTTGGAAGGGCAGGTGGAGACTACAACCTCCCCTCCATCCAAAACAAAGGATTGCCCCAATGCCCAACCCAGTTGTGATGATTGCTATGAGGTAGGCAAAACCACCGGGCTAGAGCCAATTTGCCTGGTCGACAAATTCGTACCCGGCCCCATAAAATGGCAACCACCGTAGCCACAGCAAAGTCCTTGACTATGAGCTTGAACCAAGGGTGGGGAATAACGATATGAAGGAAAAGCCGGTAGGACTCCAGGTGAGGGATGTTTAAATGGCTGGGGAGCAGACCCGAGGGAAGTCTTCCCGCTTCGTCAGCTCCACATCCTGACCCAGCCCATGTCCAAGCCTGCATCCCCATTTGCCAAACCGGGATGCAAGCCAGGATCCAGCTTCTGATAGGCGGTGGGCGCTTATGGCTCCGCAACCTTTCAGGAAGGGGCACTGATGTCATGATTCCCTTGTTGCGGTCCCAGTGGACCTCTGCCGTCCTGCAGTGCCACCACACCGAAAGGGTAAGCGGACCTGGGCCTATGATAGTTTAGTAGCATGGAACTTAGGCCCTACTATTATGAATTGAGATTTATAAGTCCTAAAAACTTGTAAGTAACTTTTCATTTTCTCCATTTCCCTCTTAAAGCCCAAATTTTTAAGAATTGTTTCTGATTTTTGTTCTTTAGATCCTTGCCATTTACTGAGTCCACCATGTTTCACTGAGGAAGATAAATACAGCCTGGAAGCTCTTCGCACAATTCATAAACAAATGGATGATGACAAAGATGGGGGCATTGAAGTAGATGAAAGTGACGAGGTACGTGAAGAAAATATATTACTCCGAATATCTTCCTTAAAAATGGAATTTTGTATGAAAGGGAGCACATAAACAATTGACTTACCACTGTTTTGTTGTACCCCTTGCAGCTATGGAGTTTATGCTTTACATTAGTGGTGTGGCTTTTCTGGAAAAGTTTGAACCAGAAATTTTGCTGAGACTCTACAAATGATCTAATTTACCTGTATTTAGTAATCAACGCGGGTGACACTGTGAGTTAAACCACAGATCCTAGGGCTTGCTGGTCAGAAGGTCGGCGGTTAGAATTCCTGCGACGGGGTGAGCTCCCGTTGCTTGGTCCCAGCTCTTGCTAACCTAGCAGTTCGAAAGCACGTCAAAGTGCAAGTAGATAAATAGGTACCGCTCCAAGCGGGAAGGTAAACGGCGTTTCCGTGTGCTGCTCTGGTTCGCCAGAAGCAGCTTTGTCATGCTGGCCACATGACCTGGAAGCTGTATGCCGTCTCCCTCGGCCAATAATGCGAGATGAGCGGCGCAACCCCAGAGTCGGTAATGACTGGACCTAATGGTCAGGGGTCCCTTTACCTTTAGTAAGCAAAACTAGATACTTTGAAACTTCCATACTCATCTAACCTCGTATTTACAATTGTCGTCCGTTCATTGTTACTAATGCACTTGCAAAGAAGAAAATTTTGCTTACCATTTATAGTCAAATATATTGAAATAGACCAATTCAGCTGTCTATGAAACATATCAGTCCTTTTGACGATTCTTAGTTGAAAGCTACCATACTGCACAGAGGGAGCCTTGCCAATATAATGATAGTTGCTTCTCCAAAGAAGCAGAAACTATGAGAGAGTAAACAATCTTTACACAACCATAGTGATGTAAAGTATTATGCCAAAATAAGTGCCAAGTTTTAAGACTAAATAGTAATCTATATTTTAGCAGACTAAGTATTTTGATTTACTTTGCAATAAGAAAATGTTACCGAATTCTATTGTTAGTAAACTGTATGGAGATTATTAGTGAAGTAGAGGACAAGGGAAATGGAAGAGAATCTTACTGGATTTTCTGTGCTTACTTCAACAAAGCACAGCTTTTAAAAAGTTTTGAGTAGGAGTGCCAAGTCTTTAGCTTATACAGCTGTCCATAGTGTATTACTGTCACTGCTTTTCTTACCCTGCTACAGCCGTTTGCTTTTTTCATATATAATTTTGCATCATATCACTTAATAGGAAACTCTATATCCATGAGCCTCTTTAAGGATCTCTAGTCTATTTAAAAGTTTTGTTAGCAGGCCAAGAACATGCTTTCTTTAAAAACACCAAATTAATGTCTACAATTTAGTCATGTTAAATTTTCAAAATTTAGCCATACTTTGGATGATAACTATTTGGCATTAAAAACAGGGCTGTGAAAAGTTTGGCAGTTCAGTGGTAACCAGTCCTGCAGAGAAAATAACACATGGACTTTTTATAGCATAGGGATTGTGAATGTTAGTAAACATTTGGGGAGAATCTTACACATTTTCAAGTGCAATTGTTACTATAACTCTGGAAAAGAATAGCACTGTGCCCGGTGGGGAAGTGGAAAGTTCAGTTGTAACCTGTAGTGCAGAGAAAACAACACAGAAGTCTAAACACGGACTTTTTATAGGATAGGATTGTGAATGTTAACAAACATTCAGGGAGAATATCATGCATTTTCAAGCACAGTTGCTACTATAACTCTGGTGGGGGAAAATAGCACTGTGCCAGATGGGGAAGTGGGAAATGGTCACATTCATTTTAATGCTGTCAGAAACAAAGTTGCACATTTAGGAATACAGAATGTAGGGCAGGGTACAGGAAAGCTGCCGATGGTACGAACTTGACCCTTACTCCTCGGTCTTGAGCATGTCCTGGCCTCCAGTGTAGCAGTCACTATGAAAGGCAGTAGAAGGTGTGAATTGCTCAGCTGCTTCTGCTCCTCTTGATTTAGGGCAGCTTGTATAACAAGGTTGGAGGTGTAAGGAAGAGGCATTTCGAGTCCTTCCCTCTCTCCCATGCTATGGACAGACTTTATGCAAAAGCAGACTAGAAAAAGTGGGGTGAACTTAAATGCTGTATGTTTTCAACTCGTGCCACAGAGTATAAATGACTATTTTAAGACACAGTGGTACCTCAGTTTAAGAACAGTCCTGTTGATGAACTACTCGGTATAAGAACTCTGCAAAACTGGAAGTAGTGTTCCGGTTACTGAACTTGACCTCGGTCTACGAAGGGAAGCTGAATGGTGGAAGGGCACCAGCTGCGGGAGGCCTCACTAGGGAAAGCGCGCCTCGGTTTAAGAATGGCTTTGGTTTAAGAACAGACTTCTGGAACGGATTGAGTTTGTAAACCGAGGTAGCACTACCAATTCCTGGAAACTGCAGGAAGGCAGACTGCTCTTATGTTCAGGTCCTGCTTGCAACTGCTAGGCATCTGGTTGGCCACTGTGACCACACAGACTAGATGGGGCATTGATCTGTTCCAGCAGGCTCTTCTAACTGGGTTTACTGAGCATTTGAGCAGCTTTTATTGGATAATAAAAACAAGTCACAAATGGATGTCCCTTATGTATGTAGTTGGTAGAAGGTATTTGGGGAAACATATGTCTGAGGCTCTGGAAAGCTGTCTCCCAAGAAGAATCAACAGTCTGACTCTATAAAATGGGTTCATATACAGATTTCAATGCTGCATTCAATGTGTGACTATTAAGGAAAAACAGTTAATGCTTATTACAATGAACATTTATTGATCCAAATTGAGCTTGGAAATGGCCACATTGCAATTGATTTTTCTGGCAATAGTGCTCATGTGACAATACTACTCCAATTCAATACAATTGTGTATTAAACCTTTTATTTAAGATTTTTTGAAAACCTAACTCTATGTCAGGGGTCGGCAAAGTTTTTGTGGCTTGGGCCGGTTCACGGTCCTGCAGATGTTGCAGTGGGCATGTGCAAACACTATTTCTGGTGCAGAGGAGGTGTGTGTAGCTTCCCATTGGCTGCAGGAGCTTCCTGCAGCCAATGGGAAGCACAGCCAATTGGAAACTGGCAAGCATCGCAGAAGGCGGTCCCTGCTCTGCTCCGCGCCAGTTTAGCATGGCGCACTGGAGCTGACCAAGCGGGGGGCGGGGGTCCATGGGCCGGTTAAACGACCCCCATGGGCCACTTGTGGCCCATGGGCCTTAGGCTGCCGACCCCTGCTCTATGAATTACATATCAAATGAAGAGAATCCGTTGGAAACATTTAGCAAAACCTACATAGGAGTGTTGGAATTTTGTCCTCCAATCATACTAAAAAATTGTTTTCAGCTTTCATAGCATGTCTTAATGTTGCTAGATTTCTCCTACTTTCATGGAACTTGGGTTGCAGATAAAAATAATAATCCTAAGCAGCTTTCTATCGGCCATCCAACTAAAACAACTAAAAAGCACAAATTAAATTGACAAAGCAGAACCCCATACAGCATTAAAAATATATTACTCATTCAACCTGGCTAACCCTGCCAAAGAGATGGGTAGAGCCCATTCCATTGATTTAGCTGAAAGGCTGCTCTAGTTGGCTTCTCTCTGTGAACTATTTACATTTCATTAGAAGTTTAAGAACTGGTGCCTAAGTTTGTTTTTTCCTTTTCCCTCTCCATCTCTGCAGATGGAGAATGTCTTGATTTTAATCTGTGTATGCCACTTACCGTAATTGTGTTTATTATTAATTATTAATAATGAAAGCAGAAAATTGTAAATAATTATTTAAAATGAAAAGTTTTAGGGTTATAGTCAATGCTAGTCCTACTCAGAGTAGACATATTGACAAGCCCCTCATTGGGGGCAAAGATTCCTGCATTGCAGGGGGTTGGACTAGATGACCCTCCTGTTCCAACTCTACAACTTGATGCTTCTATTATATTAATTAATATTAATATTAACGGGCATGACTAACTTAAGGTTTTTTTTGTCTACTCTGAGTAGCACTTAGTTGGAAATATCCCTTAACCTGTCATCTTAAAAAGACAATATTTGTGCCTCACAGATCTGCTTGGGAAGTTATTCCACAGACAAGGTCCAACACCGTAAAGATTGTGTTTTTGATGGCCACCCTTCTAACCACTAAAGCCTGGCCCACCTGGAGGGAGAATCCATGAGGGAGGGAGAAAACTGGGTAGGCACAACTACCTCTGTACCAAGCTGTTTAGAGCATTAAAGCTTCTTTAATTGTGCCTGGAGTAACATTGGAAGCCATTGATGAGATCAGGGCCGTCTCAAGCATGTCGGGCGCCCTGGCGCTGTGGTGCGGGGATCGCTCCGGCGCTCCCGCCCCGCTCTGTTTCTTGCCGCGGCTGGTGGGCGGGGTGCAGTACGCAGCATGGTTTCCGCGCGGCTCTGCCGCCCTGTGCCACCCAGACTACCCCTAGAGCCGGCCCTGGATGAGATTGGAAGACGGATGGGATATTTAGGCTAGCACATTCTAGTTCATAATCTAGTTGCTATGTTCTGAAGAGCTAGAGGTTTTCGGACAGTCTCCAAAGGCAACCTCCTCTACCACACTAGTAATCTAGTTTGAATAAATGTATAAAACATATATCTGTCTAGGAAGCGCCTGGCTGGTAAATGTGCTCGCCTCACTGGATTTGAGCATCTAGTGAAAGTGCTAGATCGTATAGGATCCTGGAGATGCATTGAGGCTGCCTGCTCTTTAAGGGTGAGTGCAACTCCATCCAGAACAGCTCAGATGTCATGTCCACAGCATCCTGATCTAGATTAAGCCTCAGTTTCTTAGACCAGGGCATTGTTGATTCTTGGCACCTGTTCATCATTTCCACTGCCTTTCCTTGTTCAGATGAAAAGGAGAAATAGCATACTAATGGTCCCTTACTCCAAATCTCAGAAAAATCTCACCCAGCAACTCCACCAACATTTTCAGTAGGATAGGGACTGGACTAGAAGCATGGGGAACACATAGCAGTGAACTACTTTTCCTCAGCACCACTTTCTTGAATACACCCACCAGAAAAGAGTAAACATACTCATCCCAGAGAGGTGGTCTCGAAAGAAACCTTTCATACTGAGAAGCAGCTGCAGATTCACACCCCTGTCCTTATCCTTTTGCATGCCACCCACAGAATGACCACGGCAGTTTCTGTGCCACATCTGAGCTGGAAGCCATATTGAAATGGGTTCCACGTAATCAGCATCATCTACAAATGCCTGGGCCACATGCAGCTGAGTACTGTGGCCCAGAAGGAGAGAATTGCAACACAGCAGTTGTTGCGGTTGTCTAAATCCAAACTTCAGGGGTTGTAGTCTACAGCTCTTTGAACACCTTGGCTATAGCCTCCAAACAAATGCAACCTGATTTACTCCTGTAGCACCCTGTATTTGGACTGCATCAAACATCTAAAATAAAATGCATCTGAGGCAAGCAGTGTTACCTGTAGAAAGAGGTTTTGGAAAGAATTTGTGGTGGTGTGTTGAGGGTTCTACTTGATCCACTCGAGTCTGTAGGGCACCTGTTTTCAAAACTAGTCCCCTGGAAGTCCTTGTGCATTCACCTCCACAGATTAGGCTCTAGAATGAACCATAGCTGTCAAGTTTTCCCTTTTCTCGCAAGGAAGCCTATTCGGCATAAGGGAATTTTCCTTTAAAAAAGGGAGAACTTGACAGCTATGAAATGAACTCTAGCTTGTGCTCAGGCAGTTCTGAGTTTTCCATTTGCAGTAAAGCCATCATTCCAATTGTTTCATGGATGCTAGGGATGCCAACAAGCGGAATGAACTCTGTCCAGTGGAAAGGTGACTTTAGATGTGATTGTTTCTGCAGACTGAATCACTTAAGCATTATACAGATTGACCTGGACCACCTGCCATATCAACAGGAAATTGCATCAGAGATGTTAGGAAACCATCTGTGTGAACTTGCCTGCCACCCACTCTGTTATCCTTCAGGCAGTAGATGAAAACTGTTCTGTTATTCTAGGCTTAGAGTGACATAAAATAACTATGTTGTTAATGAATTGTATAAGCTACTATTTAGGTTGATGCTGTTTGGAGCTTGATTTATTTTGTACTTGTGCTGTACTTGTGTTAGTCTTATGTAAAAGCTTCTTGGAGACTGCTGATTGTATGGTGGAGTATGAATCTTTTTTTTGAAAAATTTAATCCCCTCTGCATTTTGCCATTCTTCGAGCCGCCTAAGAAAAGTAGTCTGAGTGGAAGAAGAGCTGCCTTTGGTATTGCATTCTAGGACCATTAGAAATGTTCCTGGACTTAAATCCAAAGCAACTTAATGTGCTAGTGAGAAATTACATCACAAATATTGAGGATTTTAAAATTTAAAAAGTGAGGCAAAGCTTCATTTGCAGGCTGGTTACAATTGTGAGGCATTCTACATTCAGCTTGATGTGTTTTAACTGACGATTTAAATGATCTCTTTGTCTCTTGGAAAGCCCATTTTCATAAATGGTTGCTGTTATTGCTGACTTGCCAGGTAGGCTGTTTTTTTATGCCTCGGGACTACGATCCCAAAAGGTGTTTTTCTTTTGCAGCAACTAAATTGACTAGAGTAAGAATGTAGATGTTGGTATCAATATGACAACATTCCAGTTTAGGAGTGTGATCCCAAATATTTCCAAGCAGCATTGAACACTTTGGTTTGCATTTTAAATTTGGGGGCTTTTGAGGATACCATTTCTTTTCTTTTCACAAAGACTATTTGCTAGAACAAGACCAGGCTTGCCAAATGAAAGTAAGAACATTTTACGTAAAAGGAAGTGTCCTTGATGGTTGTTTATGCTAGAAGTGATGAGCCTTGTTTTCAGGAGACCCAACTTCCCCAATCCTTTTTCTGTGGTTGAATGACTGTGAGTATTGTGAATGTTTGGCTGCATTCATGGTGTTTTCTAATACAGAGCAAAAGCATTTGGATATTTCCCCCACACTTACTGTGAAAGGCTGCTCAACATCACATCGGAGACTATTTCCACTGGCTCAGTTATGGAGGCTGTTGTCTAGCACCGTCCAAATTGGTAGCAAAGATCAGGTTCTTTCCCCATTACATCTTTAAAACTAGAGAGTGCCTGATCTTTGCTACCAGTCTGGGCATGCAGAAAAAGGGAAGCTACCCGTATTTTTCCTTGCTACTCTAATATACATAAGTTTCTAAACTTATGTCCTAGAGGTTCATTGGAAAAAAAACTGAATTTTTGGCTGGCTCTACCTGTGAGCAGAGTGAGGTGGTAGGAGGACTCTACCATTTTAGATTGTGGGTGGGAGAATTAGCCTTTTAAACATTCCCATTTTTTTAAAAAGCCGTCTGCAGATAGTTGTTGTTTTTAAATCAAAGGGAGGTTTCAATCTGTGCCTACTAGTTTTGCAATTCCAAAGAGTTGAATCTTGCTAAAGTACCAAACCAGGTTTGAAAATGATGTAATTAGGATCTCCAGGATTTTCTGGTGTAACTTGGGATTTAAAAACTTGCTTTGTATTCCTGCCTTAAAAAATTCAGTCAGGAAATGATTATACAATTATAATGGCAGCATGTATGTTGCTTGTTCAGAAGCTGGAGATGAAAAAAACTAAATTATTTGGAGCACATTAGCTGCACTGCTAAAATTGATACATACTTTGCAAGTCTATTCTTGTTCTCGTGAGACTTACTGGCAACTTTAGATTTTAGAAGAATGCAAGCCTCATTATAAATATTTATTTCTTCAGAGGTTCCAATAAAAAATACTAGAACCAGGAAGAATATAATGTTTCCCATGCCAAGGTGTGTCTGTTTCCATTCAACGGTTTTTTTGGGGGGAGATGTGCGTGCATGTGACATCACATGTGCATTGTGTGCGTGACATCACGTGTGCAGCATTTGTGATGTCACATGGTGGGAGGAGGCCTGATGGGACCCTGCACGCCTTCTGATGGGCTCAATGGGGCCTGCTGCGGCTGCAGTCAAAGCAGTTTCCCAGGGTGTGGCTGCTGTGACATACTGAGAGTTTCTAGGAGCCACAGTTTAGTGCAGGGTGGGGACCAAAGGTGGACAGACTGCCCCAGAAGGAGCATGATGTGTTCCCCACCAGAGGTACTACCCTCTTCCCTAACACCCAATACACTTCTATAAGGACACAGGTGGCGCTATGGTCTAAACCACTGAGCCTCTTGAGCTTGCCAATCAGAAGGTTGGTGGTTCAAATCCCTGCAACAGAGTAAGCTCCCGTTGCTCAATCCCAGCTCCTGCCAACCTAGCAGTTTGAAAGCACGCCAGTGCAAGTAGATAAATAGGTACTGCTGGGGCGGGAAGGTAAATGGCGTTTCGGTGCACTCTGGTTTCCGTCACGGTGTCCCATTGCGCCAGAAATGGTTTAGTCATGCTGGCCACATGACTTGGAAAGCTGTCTGTGGACAAACGTTGGCTCCCTCAGCTGAAAGCGAGATGAGCGTCACAACCCCACAGTCTGCTTTGGACTTAACCGTCCAGGGGTCCTTTACCCTTTATCTTTACCTTACACTTCTATATAAGGTTATATTCATTCATTCTTAGCTGAAATCATATATGTCTTTTTAAATTCAGTTCATTTGGCAGAGTATAATGAATACTATCAAAAGTGTGCATGCACACGAAAGCTCATACCAAAATAAAAACTTAGTTGGTCTTTAAGGTGCTACTGAAGGAATTTTTTTTATTTTACTTCGATCCAGACCAACACGGCTACCTACCTGTAACGAATACTATCAATATATTTAAATCAAATAACTCATAGAGGATATTCATCCAGTTCTTTAAAATCTAGGAAATCAAGAAGGTCTGTTTCTTTGCCAAATCTGGTCACTAATGTTTCTTTCAATTTAAGTCAGTTCAATGTGTTTTAAGTAAGATCAAAACTTACTCTATGTAATCCAATAAAAAAATAAAAAAATCCTTCCAGCAGCACCTTAAAGACCAACAATTTTTTTATTTTGGTATGAGCACTTCTTCAGAAGAAGTGTGCATGCACACGAAAGTTCATACCAAAATAAAAAAACTTAGTTGGTCTTTAAGGTGCTGCTGGAAGGAATTTTTTTATTTTGTTTCAACTACGTCAGACCAACATGGCTACCTACCTGTGACTAGAACTATGTAATCCAAGGTGATGAAATTTCTAACTCTAGCTTGTACAGTCACAGCCAGTGCATGCCCAAAATGTTTATAAAGTCTCTCAAGTTGATTTATATATGTTTAGTTTAATTGATTCAATGTGACAGTTCCTGTGTTTAGTGACAATTTTATCGGTGTACGCTGTACAGTTTTGGCCTGGAAGAAACAGAGGTTACGTTGCGCAGGAGTAATGCTTGCAAGGAGTAATGTCAAATATGTTTCCCGAATAAGCTGTCAAATAGTAATCTTATTTCTATCAAGGTCAAGGCTACGTAAAGAGTTAAATGTCCATATCTACATCACAATCTCAGTTGGTAAGCTTTACTTAATGCTTCCGTTTCAACAGAACTGTAATCCATTGTTTTAGGCAGTCTCCACATCCCTGACAGGTTTTATGTGTTTACTTAAACAGGTTTCAAACTCTCTTCTTTCATGCAGCCAAGGACCTTTCCTTCAGTGTCTCAAATGCTGCTGCTGCAGCAGCCTTTCCTTGCAGCCTCCCTGTTTGCCAAAGCGGCCTGCCAAAGTAGCAAGCTAAATGTATTCCTCTGACAGTGCTGCACCCCAGCAGCTTCCCATACTTTTAAAGGCAGCCCACTAGATCCCAGATCCACCATGAAGGAGTCCTAGGGAGAAATAACAGCTCCTTCTCCCCTGTGTCTGGGAGAGTTGCATCCTCCTTTCAGAGGCAAAGGAGAGCAGCACAGCTTCCACAAGGGGTTGGGGGATCAATGTTGTTAATGGAGCCTCCCTCCCTCAGGGTCAGCCCACATCCTTCTAGGTCCCTCTCTGGTTTCAGATTTGTGCTGTCAATAACTTGCTGTGCTGTGCTTGTACACACATGATGATGAATTGAGTCCAGTACCAAAGCAAAAAAAGCCCAATTTAAAGGATTACATAAACAGAATCTAGTCCAGGCATCCCCAAACTAGGCCCTCTAGCTGTTTTGGGACTACAATTCCCATCATCCCTGACCACCGGTCCTGTTAGCTAGGGATGATGGGAGTTGTAGTCCCAAAACAGCTGGAGGGCCAAGTTTGGGGATGCCTGATCTAGTCCATTGCTGTATTATTATTATAATTATTATTTATTGAATTTATATACCACCCTATACCCAGAGGTCTCAGGGCGGTTCTCAGAATAAGAAGCATTCATACGGGAGGCCCTTTTCATGTTCAGTTTGAAACTCTAGCCTGCATCAGTTGTGTAATGCAAACCAGCATTTAAAAGTAACTTGAAATACCAAGCGACAAAAATACTAGGATAAGCAGTACAGTGGTACCCTGGGTTGTGGACCCGATCCGTTACGGGGTGCCATTTGCACCCCAAAAGGTCTGTAACCCGAGTGGCGCTTTTGCGCATGCGCGAAAGTGTGATAGAACACTTATGCGCTTCGAAGCGCACAGAACACTTCTGCGCATGCGTGTGTGGCAAAACCTGGAAGTAAGCACTTCCGGTTCTGCCGCGTTTGCAACACGAAAAACCACAACCTGCAGCGGACGCAACACGAGGCATGACTATAATAATTTGGTTGAAGCAACAGTTCTGATCAAAAGTTGAACCTGTGTGAGAACATAAAGGTATGGCCATAAAGCAATGAGGAAAGGGTTTGATGCTTTTACTGTTTTTAAAACAACATTTCAAAAGCACTTAATTATACAGTGCTTGTGCAATGCAAGTCACTCTACATTTTTCAGGAGCACAGATGTGAATATTCTGCCTGAACTGTACTGAACTGTACTTAAAACATTGCGTTCTCTGAATTACAGTGAGCATCTAATGACAAATGAAGGATTGAGAATTGTGAATGGAAGTAAGGGGAAATTGGTGATGAAGCACCGTGTGGCTCCTTTTAAGTTCCACCAATTTGGGGGTTTGTAACCCACCACTGGGGGACGCGGGTGGCGCTGTGGGTTAAACCACAGAGCCTAGGGCTTGCCGATCAGAAGGTTGGTGGTTCGAATCCCCGCGACGGGGTGAGCTCCTGTTGCTCGGTCCGAGCTCCTGCCAACCTAGCAGTTCGAAAGCACGTCAAAGTGCAAGTAGATAAATAGGTACCGCTCCGGTGGGAAGGTAAGCAGCGTTTCCGTGCGCTGCTCTGGTTCGCCAGAAGTGGTTTGTCATGCTGACCACATGACCCGGAAGCTGTATGCCGGCTCCCTTGGCCAATAGAGCGAGATGAGCGCCGCAACCCAAGAGTCGGTCACGACTGGACCTAATGGTCAGGGGTCCCTTTACCTTTACCTTTACCTTTAACACACCACTGTTAGTGTCTTAGCTGCAAGAACTCTCTGACCTAACTTTCTTTCTTTTCCAGTTTATTAGAGAAGATATGAAATATAAAGACGCTTCTAATAAGCATAACCATCTACACCGGGAAGACAAACACATCACCGTTGAAGATCTGTGGAAACGCTGGAAAACATCTGAAGGTAAGATACTGAAAGCTGTACTGGTCCCTTTTCTGCAATCTTTACTGCTTTCATTAGTGAACACAACAGACCATATTTAATTACTGCCTTGACCTAGGACTGGAAGCCGTGGGGAGAAGGGACCTGCAGGCAAAGGTCATGAGCTCAGTTGTTGGCAGCTTGTCATAGCAGGGTATTCTAGGCAATTTGGAGTCAGCAGGAGGTTGCAGAAAGGTCTGGTTTTAGAGAGGCAAGCCAGAGCTAACAAGCAGCTGAGTCAATGTGGTCTGTGGAGCAATAAAAAACAACAACAGGTAGCATTTATATAGCAGGTTATAATGTGTAAAGCTCTTTGGGAATCTTTACAACAACTGTGCAAGGTATAACAGTGTTGCTGTTCCCATATTGCAGATGAAAGGCTAAGCGAAATCTTCGTACATAATTAGATCACAAATGATGCTAGATTTCAGTCTTGGAACACTTGGTTCGCAGTTCATTCTTAGTCATTATGCTATATCAGCTCTCATCAGCAACTCTCTGCTCTACTGCCTGAAAGCTGGTGATGTTAAGAGTTGCGGTTTGTTGTGTGCCTACTTGCAGAAATTCGTGTAAAGATTTAGCAAATTGTGTAGTACATTTTGCTATGTATTGTTTTTGTTGCTTTGGGTTTTTTGTGTTTTTGTGCTTTTGGGTTTTTGTTGCTTTGGGTTTTGCACTATTTTATTTAAGTAGGAGTTTGAGTCTTTGAACATCAGACCCCTCTAATGCTTTTACCTGTTCCCTTAGTTAAGGAAGTTTTTCTTACAGGGAATCCTCGTTTTGCTCTGGGGATACGATCCAGACCCTGTGTAAAGCGTTCTGCCCCTCCCCTGTTTTGCCCTTTTAGTGACGTTTTAGGGTCATTTACAGGTTCGGCACCGTGTGTGTGCGTGCGATTTTGCGTCAGTTGGTCATTCCTTGTATTGCTGTTTGTTTGTTTATTTTATATTTTTGCTAGCTGTACCTGGCCACGCGTTGCTGTGGCTTTGTCAGGGTCCCTGTTTATCCGGACAGACATAGGATGTAACGACAGCCCTCCCCCTGTTCCCCCGGCGAGTGACATCATATTCCCCTCATGTGACGTCACCCCCCACCCCAAGCCCCCTCTCTCTCCTCTTCGCATACCATCTAGGGAGGTTCTGTCAAGTTCCCCCAGCGGATTCTGGTGGGCAAGAGCCTGGCTCTCAAGGCTCGGCGTGGCTCTTGAGGCAGCATGGATGGCGGCGGAGGGGTCCGGCCTGCCTCTTGTGCCGTTGCTGGAGGTGGCTTCGGGGCCTGGCCTGGCTCTCGAGGTCTGGCCTGGCTCTTGAGGTGGCAGGGACGGCAGCGAAGGTGGGTTGGGGGCTGGCCTGGCTCTCAGGGTCCGGCCTGGATTTTGAGGTGGCATCGGAGGAGGCGGAGGTGGGTTCGGGGCCGGCCTGACTCTGGAGACTGTGGTGGTGGTGGGGTAGCGGCGGTGGGGCCCGGCCTGGCTCTCCTGTCATCGCTGGAGTTGGCAGAGGTGACTTGGGGGCCTGGCCTGGTTTTCGAGGTCCAGCCTGCTGAGGTAGGAGGAGGGGGTGGGAGGGATGGGGTGATACTACAGAAATGGCATCTGTTCCTTTGACTTCCACTGGAGGGCGCTATTATTATTTTCACAAAATCATGTTTTTACCTGTGACAGGTGTCACATCTGTGTAATCTAAGTTTATGCATATTGGACTGGAACGTTGTGTCCAAATTTGAATGCAATTGGTCAAGTGGTTTCAGAGAAAAGTCATCAGCCACAAACATGGACATGTTACACACACACACACACACACACACACACACACACACATGTATATATATATATATATGTAAAAGGTCCCCATTTCTACGCATCCAGCTACCTCCAAAACCGTTTGACCGATTGCATTGAAATTTTGACACAACGGTCCATGCGAATATGGGAGTGTTTGCATATACGGTACTTATATTATACAGATGTCACACCAGAGACAGGTAAAAACATGCTTTTTTGGAAAAACAGGAACAGGAGAGGTTGCAAATCATTGCCCTCTAGCGACGACTCCACTGGTACTGCAGCTACCAAAGCTTCCCTCTCCAAAGCAGCTCAGCTCAGGTTTGCAGGTTTGCAGTTCTTTTCTTTTATCTGAGATGGATTTAAAGGGAAGTTTAGACCACATTCTAGTCCATTGGGTGGGGTTAATCTCATAGCCTATGTCGTCCTTCCATTGTTTTTTTTTTGATTACATTGAGGGAGTTTGTGGGATTTTGGAGCACTATTTTGAATATTGTGGATACTATCCCCTTGCCGTGTTATGAGGAGGTTTTCGAAGGTTGTCAAGGGCCTAGTTGCTGCTGATTTTACTACTGGATTGTTTAAGAAGGCATGTAATTGATGGTGTGTTAGCCAGGGCATTGGGGTGTCCCCTAGTATTTTTGATGATGTCTCTCTCCAGGTGTGCCCAATGTTTTGTCTAGTCTTCTAAAATGTATGGGATTATGTGGCGCATTTGGTTGACAATGTAGTATAGTTCTGTGTTGGGGATTTCCCACCCTCCTACTGAGGAGGGGAGGTGTAGGTATTTGGGGTTTATTCTTGGATTTTTGTGTGATAAATGAGTGTAATTTTTTTCTGCCATTTGTGGAGTTGGGTTGGGGGAATCCAGATTGGAAGAGTTTTGAATAGATAGGTTAATTTTGGGAGGGTGAGCATTTTGGTCATAACCATTTTGTCTGAGAGGGTGAAGTTGGTGTTGTTCTATTTCCTCAAGTCTTCTACCTGAAAGAACGCATTTCCTGACTGACTTTGTTTCATAAACTTTTTTGTTTAATAAAACTTTTCTTGCTTGTTTGAATATTTTTTTCCTGAGACTAATCATTAGGTTTTGTCTCACACAAGTCCCCCACTACATAATACATGGTAAATTGTAGAAATTATTGTAATTGGTGTACCATGAATATGATGCGTAGTACATCTCTACCACATTGTAAACAAACAGTTTTATTGCTTATTATTTTATTTTATTTTATTTTGGTTTTCTAAATGAGATCTTCTTGTTCCATGAACATTCCAAAGTCATTTGCAACCAGATGGACTTAATTAACCTCTGGTTTAAATTTCAGGTATTAATCTGCAAACTGGAGCTGTAAACAAGTTCCCCTGGGGTGCTAAAAGCATGTCAGCCTTCTATTATGAATCTAATTGGACAGCTGTATTTGCATAAATTCAATATTCTAGTTTTCAAAACAGGTCTGCATTTTGCTTTAGGCCATGCAAAAATAGGATGGTGGAAAAGAGAACATAATTTTTAACTCTCTTGCCCTGTAATGTATGTTTGTCCTTAATGGCAACTTTAATTTGGTATTTTGCTGTAATTAAAATTGTGGCTTGCTTTGCTTTCCCAACCATTTGGTTAACTGCTGCAGGTTAAGTAAGTTATTGGCATGGAATTAAATGGATTTAAGATGCCCGTGTAAAGGATGGTGTCAATAACGATCAACTTCCTTGAGCTTGCTTGAAAGGTATTTGTATGTCAGAGTCACAGGCCATAAATAGTACTGATCATGGCCGATTAAGCACCAAAGTAAGCCCTACCCAGAAATACTGCATCATGAGGTGTCTGTTCTTTGATTAGGTCAGGCTTCCTCAACCTTGGCCCTCCAGATGTTTTGAGACTACAATTTCCATCATCCCTGACCACTGGTCCTGCAAGCTAGGGATCATGGGAGTTGTAGGCCAAAACATCTGGAGGGCCGAGGTTGAGGAAGCCTGGATTAGGTTGTATCATAGCATCAATTTAAGATTCTTTTTTTAAAAAAATAATGAAATTGTGAGACCATTTCATTGCAGATTGTTCATAAGTTTATTATTATTAATATTTATTAAATTTATATACTGCCCTATACCCGTAGGTCTCAGGATGGTTCACAATATAAAATCAGAATATAAAACCACAAAACACATAATCAAAACAAAAACAACCCATTAACCCATTTAATTTTTTTAAAAGGACCTAGGATGTCAATCAACCAAAGACCTGGTTAAAGTAGCCAGTGCAGTCGGACCAGGATTGGTGTAATGTGCTCAGACCGTCTTGCTCGAGTGAGCAACCTGGGCTCTAAATTCTGCACTAGCTGAAGTTTCCAAACCATTTCAGAGGCAGCCCTGCATATAACGCATTGCAGTAATCTAACCTTGAGGTTATCAGAGCATAGACAACAGTAGTTAGGCTTATCCTGTCCAGATAGGGGTGTAGCTGGGCCACCAGCTGAAGCTGATGGAAGGTGCACTGGGCCACTGAGGCCACCTGAGCCTCGAGTGACACCAAAGGATCCAGGAGTACCCCCAAGCTACGAACCTGCTCCTTCAGAAGAGGTGTAACCCTATCAAGAGCAGGCGATCTCCCACCCATCCGGTCTAGGGAACCACCCACTAAAAGTCCCTCGGTCTTATCTGGTTTGAGTTTCAGTTTGTTGGCTCTCATCCAGTCCATTATTGAGGCAAGACACTGGTCCAGCACTTCCACTGCCTCACCTGCAGATGTAAAGGAGAAATAGAGCTGGGTATCATCAGCAGGCTGCTGACAACGTACTCCAAACCACCCAGCAGTTTCATGTATTTGTTGACCAACATAGGGGATCGTATCGAGCCCTGCAGCCCCCACATTGAAAGCTTCACGGGGCTGAAAAGCACTCCCCAAACAACGCCCTCTGGGAACAACCATCCAAGTAGGACTGGAGCCACCACAAAACAGTGCCACCCACTCCAAGGATACCATGGTCGATGGTATCGAAAGCAAAGCAAAGATGTTTATTAGGCTTTACGCCCATCACATCGAAAGCTGTTTATTTGTGAGAAGATGAGATTGTTAAAGTATTTAGCTGTTCTGGTCATTCTTCTATAATTACAGCTGTATTTTATGTGCTATATTTGTGTCCTGTCTTTTGTACAAGAAACATAAAGAAAGGATGATCTCCAGGTGCCCAAGGAAAAAATAAGCTGCCACAGTATACAGGTGCGAAGCTGAAATCTATTGTTCAAAAGTGTCCCTGAGGAAGAACTTTGTTCAGAATGTGTTGGGCTCAGTTAAAAATGAAAAAATATTGTGCACCTGGATGTACCCCTCCTTCCTTTCCCCTGTTGCTGGCACCTTCCTGATTTTCTTCCCAGCATATTAGCAGTGCAACAACTCTGAGTTAGGCTGAAGGAGACTTGTCCAATATCTGCTGAGCTTTGTAGCAGAATGGTAATTTGAGGTTGAAATGTTTTCTGCAGGCTTTACAATGAAACAAAGCTGCCTACACACCATCAAATGAACTAGAAATATAGGGCCATATTTAACTAACCCATTCTGCTGTGTTTTTACAATCCATTTATAAAACTATAGCTCCTGATTTTTGACTTTATCATCAAAAGCTCCTTGTAATGAAGAAATCTGTTTTTTATTGTTAATATCTGTTATTTTTCTCATTTGTATGTTCTGCTTTATTCTTTAATAAAAATAAAATAAAACTACAAAAGGGAACAAAAGAAATACACAGCAAGATTCAACTAACCTGTTCTGTTAGTGGAAGCCAGTGCAAGGTCTCTCACTAGGGCAGTGGTGCTTCCTCCACCCCCCCCCCCGCCAAGTCCTCTGGTGGGTCAGGAGAACATAAAGTGGACAGAGGAGGGGAGATCAGTTGGATAAGCAAAAATGCTTGAGCTGACAGAGCAATTTCCTTAGCACTGAATTAAGTTCCACTCATAGCTTTGATTGCCACATCTTGCAAAATGTGTGTTCATAAATTAATGCATAGCTGCCAAGTTATCCCTTTTTTAAAGGAATTTTCCCTTATGCTGAATAGGCTTCCTCGCGAGAAAAGGGAAAACTTGGCAGCTATGAATTAATGTCCTTCTCCTTTCTTTAAAACAGGTAATTTTTTTACGTGTGCTACTAGGTTTCATTTATACAGGTGCATATGCATAAATCCCCTCCCCTCTTTATACCCCAAATGATAAATGGTTCAAAATGCTTTTTGCTTGAAACTATTACTGTTGGTGTTTGGATGTCAGAGGTGGGGAACCTTGGGCCAAGGGGCCAAAGGCAACCCTCCAACCCTCTATATTTGGCTCTCAGAATTCTCCCCAGGTGCTTTTTCCAGGCTGTGATAATGCTTCTTGCTTGCTTGGGTGGAAGAGGAAGAGATGTGTAGAAATGTCTGGTATTTTTCATGGCTGGAATGTAGCCTAGTGTACAAACATGAGTCACATCTGCCCACTTTTGTCTCTGGCTCCACTCACCACTGGCATGTGACCCTTAGAAAGCCGCTCAGTAGGGATTGTGGCCCTTTTCGCTCAGAAAGGTTCCCCACTGCGGTCATATATCTTGATGTAAACATATAAAGCCCGTAGATAACTTCTGTTGCTGTGTGAGAGCATGGGGAGGGTGGCATTCAGAGTGAATACTCTTGCTTTCTTGTCCTTGATCAAAGGCATAATGCTCCTTTGTCTGTTACAACACAAAAAGCAGGATAGGAGCAAATTGCTCAAATCCGAAGCAGAACAAATTCTAGTGTTTCATCCAGAAGGGATTGAGGACTAACCACTGAGCCTCTTGGGCTTGCTGTTCGGAAGGTCGGCGGTTCGAATCCCTGCAATGGACCGACCTCCCATTGGTCTGTCCCAGCTCCTGCCAACCTAGCAGTTCGAAAGCTTGCCAGTGCAAGTAGATAAATAAGTACCACTGTGACGGGAAGGTAAATGGCATTTCTGTGCACTCTTTTTTCCGTCACGGTGTTCCGTTGTGCCTGAAGTGGTTTAGTCATGCAGGCCACACGATCTGGAAAGCTGTCTGTGGACAAACGTTGGCTCCCTCGGCCTGAAAGTAAGATGAACGCCGCAACCCCAGAGTCACCTTTGACTGGACTTAACCGTCCAGGGGTCCTTTACCTTTACCTTTTTAGAAGTTGTCAGAGTGCCTCAGGTAGCGAGAAGATGCTCTGCTATTGACTGGTTAATCTGCATGACTTGGGAGTTAGCCTTCTGGCACAGTATCGTAATTCATTCAGTTGAAATTGCATTTGTGCAAAGAACAGCTCTAATAGTGGAGAAACAGGCCAACACAAATGGGGCGTGGGTAGCATGTGACAATCTTCAAATAATGTTTCTAAGGCACTGTGCACAGCAGATGTTATTCCAGCAACTGGGAACAAGTTGCATACCATCTAGAAATGTTATGGTTGCATTGCACATTCTTCATTATTGGCAGCCACAGGTTTTGAATAGCTAGACAGTGAAAATGAATGCAAGCCAAGCACTACTGGGGATGCAATATGTAACCTCAAATTCCTTTTCAAATAAGCCAGTGCAGGAGTTCCAGATCCCCTTTCTTGGAAGCGCATGCTTGTAATGTTAAATTGTTGGTTGAATGTGAGTTTAGAGTAAACGTCACTGTTGTTTCATTATGTAACATCTTGGCATCAGTTTGAGCAGAGATGGACAACTTGGCCCCTTTACTAATGCTGAAAGGAGAACTGCCCAAGGCAAATTTAAGTTTCTCTTAAATTACTGCTAACTGTAAATAGCTGCTATTTATTCAGTATAGCTCGTAACCGTGATTGCTTTTCTGCACACAGCTATTAAATTGGGGGGAGAGGTCTAAAGCTTGCTGTTCCAATTTTGAGTTTCTTTCCTATTTTGAGTTTCACAGTAAATCTGGGGTTCTTGGAATTGCTTTAGATGTGAAGTTTCAGGTATAAACTGCAAACTTAGAAAAGTGGAGAGAAGTGATACTAAAGGAAGACAATGATACGTACAAGGTTTTTTTTATTAAAAAAAATTAAATAAAAGCCTGCTTCGTGTGAAATGTAATTAGCCTAACATAAATGTTCTTGTTGCTGCTTATTAATATGTGTTAGAGCCTCTTTAAAAGAAACCAAGTGGCACTCTGGAAAAGGATGGGGAGAGTGAGGAACTGGGGAAGTTATACTATATTAGCAGTGCTTTTTTCCTGGGGTACTCAAGAGTATGCCGTACAAGCACCTTTTTTCCAAATGTTAGAAGTGTGATACTTACTGTCACAACTTCATGGTGATTGCCAGCACCGTTTTTTTTCTTAAAACAACATCAAACCACTGTGTATTAGAGCTTTGAGTGATTGTAGTAGGAGGTTAAGACCTCTGCTGTGTTGATGATAATGTTTTGAATAATAAAACTTTGGTTATCTGAATCTCCCTGGTCGGGAGTGTAACTCTCAAACAATATGCCTTACATACACAAATAGGATACTTTACATAAGAGGTTACATTTCTGCTTCTTTTGGCAAGCATCGCAAAAGTCACATTTGGTGCATGATCCCCAACTGGCAGAAATCATATTCCCAGGAAGGAGGGGCAACTTGGAAAAAATGTTAATCTACTTTGTTGCTGATTAGTAGTATGTTTGGTGCAATGCTAGATTGCAGGGAAGAATAGTCCAAAATAATCAAGATATGATAGTGTGCTTCATTGCTTTGGCACACTTTGTGCCTATGGCAAGTTGTGTTTTGCTTTGAAGCTTTAGGTCATTTATATATATTTTTATCTGATATGTGTTACGTGTTATGACAAGGCATTGTCTCTGGTGTCATTTGGGTAGGCTACATGTTCCAAATCTTCTCTGGAAGCATGTAGCTTGGGGCTTTCTGTAGGAAGGTGTGTGTGTGTGTGTGTGTGTGTGTGTGTGTGTGTGTGTGTTCCCAATGATAACTCTCTGACTTTGGTAAAGCAAGTTCTGGAAATGAGCCGTAGTGGGATTAGCATCTCAACAACACCAACATGTTAATCCTTGCAAAATCTCCTACCAGATTCCACAGGAAATTAATTTTGCGGTGAATAGAACCTCACTGTTAAGCTAAATAATGAGCTCCTGTTTTGTGACATTTTGTGACTTTCTCCAAGTTGCCTGCCTCTACTTATGCTTTTAATTCGTCGCGGATTTTCTTTGAACTCCATGCACCCTTGCTTTCCCCAGAATTCTAATAGTGAAAGCAACAAGACTTGGAGTTTGTCTAAATCAGAAGTTGCCAGCCTACAGGAGCTAAACAACAACAACAACAAACAAGTCAAATTTAAATTCAGTTCATGAACTATGTATTGCTAAACTGAAGTCTAAAACAAAACCCAGTCACACAGGCTAAGTAAAGTGTCTGGAAGGAACAGTTTGTAGGCAAGCAGGCATTTGTCTAGGGGAGCAAAGACTGCATTTAGGAGGATTCAGAAGTACCAAAGGCCTGTAGACCAGAGATTATGTTTGAGGAGTACAGTGAGAGGTGAAGTGGATTTCAAAGGATGACAAGGGTAGGGTATAAGCTTTTAATTTCATGTGGCACATAGTAATGCACTGGATTAAGAAGGTCAGGATCAGCAAGTAGATTAGGGCTGCTGTGACATGGGGGACAGGGGACAGGCCGATGCAGAGGACTCCCTGGTCCTGAATGGGGTAACTGTGCCCCTGAAGGACCAGGTGCGGAGCCTGGGAGTCATTTTGGACTCACAGCTGTCCATGAAGGTGCAGGTCAATTATGTGTCCATGCTCTGGTTATCTCCCACTTGGACTACTGCAATGTGCTGTATGTGGGGCTACCTTTGAAAATGACCCGGAAACTGCAACTAATCCAGAATGCGGCAGCTAGACTGGTGACTGGGCGTGGCCGCCAGGACCATATAACACCTGTCCTAAAAGACCTACATTAGCTCCCAGTATGTTTTCGAGCACAATACAAAGTGTTGGTGCTGACCTTTAAAGCCCTAAACAGCCTTGGCCCAGTATACCTGAAGGAGCGTCTCCACCCCCATCATTCAGCCCGGACACTGAGGTCCAGCTCTGAGGGTCTTCTGGTGGCTCTCTCACTGTGAGAAGTGAGGGTACAGGGAACCAGGCAGAGGGCCTTCTCGGTAGTGGCACCTGCCCTGTGGAACGCCCTCTCACCAGTTGTCAAGAAAATAAACAACTATCTGACTTTTAGAAGACATCTGAAGGCAGCCCTGTACCGGGAAGTTTTTTAATGTTTGGTTTTTTATCACATTATTATTATTATTATTATTATTATTATTATTATTATTATTAATTATTATTATTATTATTATTTTGTGAGCCCCCCAGAGTGGCTGGGGAAACCCAGCCATATGGGCTGGGTATGCATGCATGCATGCATGCATGCATGCATGTATGTATGTATCACAACAACAACAACAACAACAACAACAACAACAACAACAACATGAGACTGTCTCTGAAGTGTTTCTAGAAGCCTTAGCTGGTCCAGATGCTTACTAGAATATGGCTTGTGGGAGCATGCTCTACCCATTTTAGAACAGTTGCATTGGTTTCCAATCTGTTTCTCAGCACAAATCAAAGTGCTAATTATTGCTTATAATGCCCTAAATTGCTTCAGACTGGGATACCTGAAGGAATGCCCCTTCTCTGCATTGATGCTAAGTTGGGCAGGACATGTGAGAGTATTTTCAGTGGCTGCAGCCCAGTTCTGGAATTCTCCCCTGCAGGAAGTTCAGCTGATCTCTCATCCTTTGTCTTCGCCAGACAGTGTAAACTGATCTCGTTTATTAGCCTAGGCAGGGCCGTAGCTAGGGGGTGGTGAGGTGGGCCCCCACCAGGGGCGCAGCCAATGGGGTGTGTGTGCAAAATCTACTAAAAATATATCCATAAACATAAATATTGATTATTGCCTCATAATAAATGGTTTTAAATAGAGGGAGAATTGAATGGGTGGGGGGGGGTTGGAGAAGAGGTGGAAAGAAGAGTTAATTTGTCCATGGCTAGGGGGCGCAATCTGGACGTTTCTGCCAGGGGTGCAAGATCACCTAGCTATGGCTCTGAGCCTAGGTATTTTTAAGGCTGACTCTGGTATCCTCTGCCATGCGGATGGTTATCATCTGGGGGTTCGTGAATCATGAAACAAGAATGCCCTGCTTTTTGAAAGAAAGAAAAGAATAGATTGCGCTGGGTGGGAGCAAGCACTTTGGCATGCTAAAAGCACTCTTAGTATTCCAGTGAGAATGTTACTAGCTTGTTGTGATGGCATCATGCAAAGCTGTCAGCTGAGGCCAAGGTTACGGTTCCTTCTATATTTAAGCGATTGTGCTTTCTTGTCTGCAAGGTCTTGAATATAGAGAGCCTTATCCTAGCCAAGCCACTAGCTTTCACGTTAATAACCATTGCATGTGAAGATGAAGATAAACCCTTTAGCTGGGTGAACACTTGAGTATTTTAATTGTTTTGTTATGTAGGTGATTAGCGGATGCAAAAGGTTGCAGTGTGGAGTGCTTCTGTGGAGGCTTCGTCTGTGCAGCCACCCTGTGCCATTTCCCTTTTCTCTCTACCCTTACCCACTGAGCATGCTCAGTCAGTGTTGGGTTTGGCTGGACAGGTGAATGGGACTCCAAAGTATCGTCTTCTGAGACTCTGGAGTTCTTCTGAGCCTGCTGGTTGCTCCTCTTTGTTCGTTTTGGATACACTGAGGTCCAGTGCCAAGGCCCTTCTGGCTGTTCCGTCACTGCAAGAAGCGAGGTTACAGGGAACCAGGCAGAGGGCCTTCTCGGTGGTGGCACCCACCCTGTGCCACCCTCCCATCAGATGTCAAGGAAACAAAAATCTGTCTTTTAGAAGACACCTGAAGACGCCCTGTTTAGGAATTTTTTTTATGTTTGATGTTTTATAGTGTTTTTAATATTCTGTTGGCAGCCATCCAGAGTGACTGGGGTATAAAAAATAAATTCTTATTTAAGGACCAACATGGTTGAAATTGAGATTGATACCAGTCTATATGGTGCTGTATTTTAAAGTTTTAAATATCAGTAGTATTTTAGGGTTTGTATGTTGTATTCTTTCATTTTCTCATTACCCAACCCAAATAGCATGCTCTCTCTGTCACCAAAATATCATGGACCCACATGATGTTCTACCATACTCGACCAGAGATCTTCCCTTATGTGGGTACACAACCTGTTTTCATCCGCTTCATTCCACAGTATGAGTTGAGGAATAACAGGATCAAGAACTATGTGTACACTCCACTGGTCACAAGACCTTTTCTTTTTCAACCAGGCCATGGAATTTTTAATAATGAAATATTTTTAAGAATTACTACTTTATAATCTTTGTGTAATCTTGACTTGGATGAGCACATGATGAAGACGGCAAACCTGCCAATAACTTGCTGTTGCTTTTTTATTTGTACAGTTGCTTTAATTCTTGATAATCCAGCCAGTGTAAAATAGTATTTGTGTTTGTGTTATAGTTCACAACTGGACACAGGAGGAGACTCTTCAGTGGCTGGTAGAATTCGTTGAACTTCCTCAATATGAGAAGACTTTCAGAGAAAATAACGTCAAAGGAACAACATTGCCGAGGTGAATTTTTCAGCTCTGATAAGTTTTGGCTATTCCTGCAGTCTTGGGCTCTCTGTGCAGAGCATGCTCAGTGAAATATATTAAACATTAAGATTAAACATTTCTTACATCTAAAACATTGTTAGCCTAAGAAATCTGCTTTTTTGATGGTACATTATTGCACTTATACTGACATAGTCATGCAGTTCTGTATAGTTTCATGCTATATCAGTTTAAACAAGAACATTCTGTTAATGGCAAACTTGATGTTAGTTTGGTACATTAAAATCTACCACCTCTGGTTTAGTGTTGTACATGAAATGTGATAAACCGCACAACATAGTATCCATTTCTCATTGACTTTGAGTTACTGCACACAATAGAATCTGCATTTTTAGTTGTGTCTCTGACAGTTGCTTTCAGGACAAGGAACATAAAATCCCTGCTTTATTCTGTACAGGATAGCAGTTAATGAAGCCGCATTTATGATCTCTCAGTTGAAAATAATTGATCGGAGCCACCGGCAGAAACTACAACTGAAGGCCTTGGATGTTGTCTTATTTGGACCTCTCACACGTTAGTATTATTTCCTCTCTCTGCCTCCTCCCCATCACCTTTAAACTGCTAGCAGAAAGAATTGTTCGGTTGAACTGTGATTTACGTTAATATTTAGGGCAGCTAATTCCTCTGAGGGATATATCCAATGATACTATTGTGGGTATCCTTCAGATGGTGTGTTTTGAGTGTAAAAATAAACCATGGTTGATCAGGACAGGAATAAGCCTAGGCAAGTCTTGGATTTGTGTGCTATTTTATCATCTGGTGCAGTCATAAGGAGTTAGGAAGCTTTCACTTCTGCTTTAGATGAACCACAATTTAGCATTACTGTATATCTAAATCCTAAACTACGAGTCATCTAATTATAGCTTGCTGAAACAAACCAGCTTCATTGCATGGTTTGAAGCTGCCTTGTTTCAGACAAACTGTAAAAGCAAACCATCATTTCACTTGCTTGTTTTTAAGTGAAAGGAAATGGCAATTGGGCAGTCATATTCTGAATTAGCCTTTTTTGGGGTGTGTGTGTGTGTGTAAAAAGTATTATTATTTAATGAATTTATATACCGCCATATACCCGGGGGTCTCAGGGCAGTTCACAGAATAAAATCAAGATATAAAACCACAAAATACCTAATAAAAAATAAAAACAACACAATGGTACTCATATCTTGATAAACTGAAAAATTTCTAGATCCCACCCAGCCCTTCTTTCTATGCCCATCTCCCCTCTCTATTGAATTTGTGATACACATTTTTATTTTGTATTTAATTATCAACATTAATTGAAATTTGACATTTTATGGATGACACTTAGTACTTCACGATTGGTGCCAAGGCCATTGGAAGAATTGCTCTTTGACTTTTCCTCCATCTCATGCTTGCCATGGGAAGTTAGTGCAGTCTTCTGCTGGTCCTGTTTGTGGCAATCACACAATGTTGATTTTACACACCAACCACGCCACACCCAACCCAAACCCTGAGAGAGAGAGAGAGAGAGAGAGAGAGAGAGAGAGAGAGAGAGAGAGAGAGAGAGATGTCATCTAATAACAACAGGCAACATTCCTCACTACTGGGGGAGGGGCGGGGACCCCAGGTGGCCAGCCACATTCCCTCTTACCTCTTATGCGCACACAGAGCACACAGTGAGTGGGTAGCGCTGTGGTCTAAAAAACTGAGCTTCTTGGGCTTGCTAATCAGAAGGTCAGCGGTTTGAATCCCCACAACAGAGTGAGCTCCCGTTGCTCTGTCCCATCTCCTGCCAACCTAGCAGTTCGAAAGCACGCCTGTGCAAGTAGATAAATAGGTACCGCTGCAGCAGGAAGATAAATGGTGTTTTCGTGCGCTCTGGTTTCCGTCACGGTGTCCCGTTGCGCCAGAAGCAGTTTAGTCATGTTGGCCACATGACCTGGAAAGCTGTCTGTGGACAAATGCCCACTCCCTTGGCCCGAAAGCGAGATGAGCGCCACAACCCCATAATGACCGTTGACTGGACATTACCGTCTAGGGGTCCTTTACCTTTACCTCTCTTTTTTCACACAGAGCACATGCATGTATTCAGAGCACAGACAAATGCACATCTCCCTATGCGACTCACAAACATGCACTTCACAGATATAACTCCTTCTCTTCGTCTCACACACCACATATGCACACATAGCTCCCCCTTCTCTCTTCCTCTCTGTCCAGGCCTACCTCTCTCCCTAGGAGACCTCACATGCATGCCTCCTTTTCTCTCTCGTGCACAGACAACGTATAGATCTCTCCCTCCCACCAAATGCCACAAAATGTTCCTCTCTTGCACAAAGCCCCTCCTTCAGACAAAGGCCTTCCCTCGGGCAGGGGAAGCACCTGCCACCAGTTCCACATCGATGGTAGACAACAGCAGCCTGAGTGTGTGAGGACGCCACTGCTCCCCCCTAACCTTTAAAAAACAAAAACAAAACCCAGCATAGAATGAAAGAGGTACTTGTGGCTGGCTGGCTGGCAGGCAGTGGCAGCGGCAGCCTGACTTTGCAGGAACATCCCCACTGCTCTTACCCAGCCACTTCCACCATATCTCCAGCTAGCACGGGTTGAATGAAGCACTTGCTACTTTAAGAAGGCAGTGGCAGCCACTGCCAAAGCTTATGAGGATAACTTCATTGCTCCTCCCTCCCCCTTTGAACTTTTTTTTTTTAAGTAAGCCCCAGGGGAAGCAAAGGCTAGCTGGCAGCAGTGGCAGCCCAAGTGAAGATGCTGGTACTCCTTTCTGGAATGTTTTGTCAGAAAAAAATCACTGGCTGCACCAAATAACACCGCATATTTTTCTCGGCGCCACGTGCAGCTATTTTCTATTACTGCTGCAGTTAATCTTAGGCATGATTATTGAAAATAAGCCAGCTTAATTTAACTTGGCTTGACCCTTTCAGGATTACAGTGATTCTTCTTTAAGACACATGTGCAGACATGTTGCCAGGAGAAAGGGGGGGATTGTGCTGAGCACTAACCATACTTAAGATTAACTGCAGTTTGTAATATTTTTTTTAAAAAAACTTTGACAAACTGGTCGACCTAAAATGGAAGTGGAAGTTTCTGAACTCACAGAGCCATGCTGGTGGGGAGCGTAAGGGCTCATGGCTTGTTGCAGCTTGTGTCGCACTAAACCCTGGTTTAGCATGGTATCTAAATCAGCCTAATCTTGTTAGATGATCTATCTCTTTAACTCATGTACAACTGCATTTTTCAGGACCGCCTCACAACTGGATGAAAGATTTCATCCTCACCATTTCTATAGTGATCGGCGTCGGGGGCTGCTGGTTTGCATATACTCAGAACAAGACTTCAAAAGAGCATATGACAAAAATGATGAAAGATTTAGAAAGCCTTCAAACAGCAGAACAGAGTCTGTGCGATTTGCAAGAGAGGTACGTGAAAAATAGACCAATACTTTAGGGTGTTCAAAGTCCTTATGACAGCCTTGAAAGGCCATTCAGTGTGAAAATATTGCAGGACTTTGTCTATTCCACATAGTGAATTCATGGTTAAGGTGATGTATGAAGAGGAGACTCCTCAACTTACATTTAGCCACTAAGCTACACCAGCATTCCTGTTATTGTATGAGTTTTGATGTTCTTCACAAATTTGAATGTCCTCAGTTATTTATTGAGTTTATATACTGCCCTATACCCGGAGGTCTCAGGGCAGTTCACAGAAAAGATCACGACATATATAATCAGAATGAAAACAACAACCCAATAACAACCCCCCTCCAAAAAGGGCCACATTTAAAAAAGTGCATAGGATGTAAATTGGATCAACCAAAGGCCTGGATAAAAAGGAACGTTTTTGCCTGCTTCCTAAAGGTGCATAATGAAGGCACCAGGCAAACTTCCTTGGGGAGAGCATTCCACAGATGGGGAGCCACTGCAGAAAAGGCCCGTCCTCGTGTTGCCACCCTCCGGAGCTCTCTAGGAGGAGGCACACAAAGGAGTGCCTCAGAAGATGATCTCAGGGTCTGGGAAGGTTCATATGGAAAGAGGCAGCCCTTGAGGTATTGTGGTCCTGAGCCTTAGCACCGTAACTTGACAGTAAACATAGCTAAGTTTGTTGAGAGAGACGGGTAACCCTTTGGTGTTCTTTTCACACATATTGAGAGGTTTAGTGACATGTCGCTTGGCGATGCCACAGAGTAGCTTAAATTATTTGTCCAATCAATTGAGGCATGAACAGAACTGAACAAACACTATTAACCTGTGGAAAAAAATGTCTACTTTGAAGGCTTGAAAAAGCACAGGAGGAAAATCGGACTGTCGCTGTGGAAAAGCAAAACCTGGAGCGCAAGATGATGGATGAAATCAGCGACGCAAAACGGGAAGCGTGTCGGCTGAGAGAGTTGAGGGAAGGAGCTGAATGTGAACTCAGCAGGCTTAAATATGCAGAAGAGGAGCTGGTGCAGGTATTTGCAAATAAAATACAGTATACCATAGCCCACGCAGAGTTGTACCTTTCCCAGCCACTTAATGGCACTGTAGCATTGGAGCAAGGGGCATGATGGAATCGTAAACCAGAGAAGCAAACTGAAATCAATTCCAGAAAGGTAGTTTAGACATACAAAGCTGAAACTGGTAGAGAAATGGGTGTAACAATCAGTAGAAGGAAAGAGCCAGAACTGGAGCCTTTGAGCTGCACATTGTAGCTGCCTAGCTTCATCAGGTGACGCTGACACAAAACCCCACACATACACTAAGTAGAAGAATTAGAAGCATTGCCACCCGACCCCACTCAACTCACCGTGCCCCCCTCCCCCTCTTTCCCCCTTTTTTCTTCCACACCATCAGGAATATTGTTCCCCATATCATATTCCAAGGGGAGTTGAGTTTGCAGCTTTGCATCTATACACTTAAAAGTTCCTCTGGTAGCCCTCTTTTTAACTATACACTTTGGAGTAACAGCTTGGCTCCACACGCAGCTCCCCCACTCTCTCTCTCTCTGTTTCTCTCTCTCTTTCACACACACACAGAGAGAGAGAGGGAGAGAGGGAGAGAGACAGACTTTAATCTCCCCCCCCCAGTTGCATTAGCATCACCAGGGTGTCCCAAGGCTTAACCTTGCAATCCTGATGCAGCTGAAATTGTCACTTTGCTGTTCAGCATGGCAGGAACAGGAATCTCTTCCCCACGGTGCAGCTGATGACTGAGCAGTGTGGAAAGTGGGTGTGGCTGCTGGAGGCTTGGGGGCTACACCCGTGGGTGCCCAAGGGCTGCATGCAGGCTGCGGATCATCCACATGCAGCCTAAAGAAATAGTAGGGAAAGAAAATTGAAACAGCGCATTTGTTCAAGGACACTGATAGGGCTTATATTCATAAGTTTATTGAATTTTCTGTTTTACATTTTAGAATATTCATTTAAACAACCTTAAAATATCAGTGACTTCCCCTCTTCTCTTTCCATGGTTCATTTTGCATCACATAAATCCCTGCATATTTTATTTAAACTGAACAATTCGGTATTCCATTATTGAATCTATCAAAACTTATTTACACTGTTGAATTTATCTTAATGCTCCCCACGTTTCCAAATAAACACAATTTCCCTTCAGGCTTAGGTGTCTCAACATCTTTGCATATCTCTTCTGGCTTCTAGGTCCGCATGGCCTTAAAAAAGGCCGAGAAGGAGTTTGAACTGAGAAGCAATTGGTCTGTTCCTGACGCGTTGCAGAAATGGCTCCAGCTCACGCACGAAGTGGAAGTGCAGTACTACAACATTAAGAGACAAAATGCAGAAATGCAATTGGCAATTGCCAAGGATGAGGTATTGTGCACTTTTGAGTCCTCGCAATCAAAAGCAGTGTGTAGTCTCTGATTTCGTCACCGAATTAATGCAATTCAGGTTGTGGGATTGCAGCTAGAAGTGTGTGTGTGTGTGTGTGTGTGTGTGTGTGTGTGTGTGTGTGTGTGTACCCTTGCTTCCTGCAAGTTTACGTTTTGAGCAAAATGGGCAGTTACAATTCTGGGGCATCACATTTTTGTCTCATTTTGTTCCTGCTACTGTATCACTACCCTCCTAAGAGCTGTGCCCCAGGCTGCTGCTCCTGCTACTCTAGTCTAGCCTGCCCACAGCCTTCTGAATTCAGCCCAGCTTTAAATGTTTTACATTTTATAACTTTGTGCTTTGGCTTAAAGTCCAGGAGAGATACCCTTTGAGGCAGGAAACATAAGTTACTCAGTTTAACGCAATACCCGCAAATTGTATTTAAAAGCAGTTCATAAGGCATTTTAATAAAAGAAATAAATGAATGCTAATCTCACCTTTAAAAATACACTTTTGGTGTGTCTCTGGTTTCAGGGAGTTGCATAGTTGTGGAGTTACCTGTTGAGAATACCTTTGACTATGCCCCTAGTTGTTCTTGCTTATGTAAAGATGGGAAACCTTAAGGGAGTTTTTGTTCTATTTTAGAGATTGTGATAGGACAACATGTCTCTTTGGATATGCTATTCCCAGGTCACTATAGTTTTCTTCTTCTTTTTCTTCCTCCTCTTCTTCCTCTTCCTCTTCTTTGGTGATCACTTGTAGCCAAGTAAGATTGTCTTCCATAAACACACTTACTGTTAAAAAACTATGGAGGCCAATTCTGGATCCATGTGTCCTTCCACAGTGGGGACATAGGTTTCCAGGCGGGAGTTCATCATGGTGAGGGTTTGCCAAGTGTGCCTTCCTCTTAGCGTGTTTCGCCCTTTCGTTCTGAGTTTGAGCATCTTCAAAGCTTTGGTAAAGGCTGTTCTCCAACTGGAGCGCTCTCAGGCCAGTGTTTCCCAGTTGCCGGTGTTTATACTACATTTTTAAAGATTTGCCTTGAGAGCGTCACTATAGTTTAACCTTGTAACATCTCCCAAATCCTATTGGCTAGATAAAAAAGGTATATATTCCTCTTTACCCATTGCATTGTATATGTAAATTTGGCTTCATATTTGTCCTTTAATAATAGGCAGAAAAGATTAAGAAAAAGAGAAGTACCGTCTTTGGGACATTACATGTTGCACACAGCTCTTCTCTTGATGAAGTGGACCACAAGATTCTGGAAGCAAAGTAAGAGACCTGCCTAGTGGGTGATGCCCCTTGTGCTTAATGCATAAACTTGGTTGATACTATAGTGCTCAATATTTTAATGTTAAGATTTATTTATTTTTATTGGGATGCGGGTGGCGCTGTGGTCTAAACTACAGAGCCTCTTGGGCTTGCTGATCAGAAGGTCGGCAGTTCAAATCCCCACGACAGGGTGAGCTCCCGTTGCTCTGTCCTAGCTCCTGTCAACCTAACAGTTCAAAAGCACACCAGTGCAAGTAGATAAATAGGTACTGTTGCGGCAGGAAGGTAAACAGCATATCCGTGCGCTGCTCTAGTTTCCGTCACGGTGTCCCGTTGTGCCAGAAGCGGTTTAGTCATGCTGGCCACATGATCTGGAAAGCTGTCTATGGACAAATGCCGGCTCCCTCGGCCTGAAAGCAAACTGAGCGCCACAACCCTATAGTTGCCTTTGACTGGATTCAACTGTCCAGGGGTCCTTTACCTTTTTTTTTTACCTTTTAATGTGAGTTGCATTTTAAATTGAAAATCAGATTCTATAATGTAACTGTTTGTAGCTCCTGAAGAACGATAGTACTGTATACATTAATATGGATTATTGTAAAGGTAAAGGGACCCCTGACCATTAGGTCCAGTTGCAGACGACTTTGGGGTTGTGGTGCTCATCTCACTTTACTGGCCACCTTCCCGCTGGAGCAGTTCCTATTTATCTACTTGCACTTTGAAGTGCTTTCGAACTGCTAGGTTGGCAGGAGCAGGGGACCGAGCAACGGGAGCTCACCCTGTCACGGGGATTCGAACCGCCGACCTTCTGATCGGCAAGCCCTAGGCTCTGTGGTTTAGACCACAGTGCCACCCATGATGGCTGGTCATAAATACCCCCAAATGCATAATTTGAAAACAAACAAAGAAACAAACAAACCCAAACTTCTGTTGTTTCTTAGGAAAGCACTTTCTGAATTAACCACTTGTTTGAGAGAGCGACTCTACCGATGGCAGCAGATTGAGAAGATCTGTGGCTTCCAGATAGCACATAACTCAGGATTACCGAGTCTGACTTCATCACTTTACTCTGATCATAGTTGGGTGGTAATGCCGCGAGTTTCCATCCCGCCGTATCCAATTGCCGGGGGTGTAGATGACCTTGACGAAGACACTCCTCCCATCGTTTCTCAGTTTCATGGTATGTGGTAGTATATCTAAGAAGACATTGAATGCCAGCAGATACACAGGAGTTTGGCAAATAGCTACAACCATTAGAAGAATTGGCATACTGAAATGCCAAATGAAGCAAAGGGTCAGAGGGGTTAGCAAGAGTCAGCAGAGCAAAGATGCTGGGAAATATGGAAAAGCAGAAACAGTCGGCGTATGGAACCCCAGCTATTTAATGTGTGGGAATGTTGAGGATAGTAGAAGAGGATATATTGTTTAAATTTTATCCTTCTTCACTCACGCTAGTGAACTTGTAGGAGAGCACATTCCCTTGTACATAGCAGGAAGCTAGTTGATGGATTCGTTAGAACCGTTTGAGTTAAACAATCCAGTCTGGCTTGTCCAGATTGGACTGTTCCTGGTAAATCCCCTTTAGTTCCCTTTTAAAAACAATAATGACATAACAGTCTTCTTTTAGAAAGTAATGATAAGTTTTACTTACATTCAGTCACATCCCACATAATGGAACAGTATAAGAGCTTTGAAATTGAGGGCACATTATATTTATGGGAATAAAAAATAAGCTGGGAGGGAATCTTTTGAAAACAAAACAAAACATGTTCTTCCAGGAAGGAAGCAGAAGGTGTGCTCTTTTAGTTGAGTCCAGCTCTTCCCATTTAAAAGGCGGAGGGGAAATGAGACTCTGGAGGCTTGCTTCCTGGAAAGTGCCGGAAGCTTTCCCCTCCCAGCCACTTGTTTCCGAAAAAGGAGAAAAGAACAGCCACACACTCAGGGTTTCAAATTTTAGCACTGTGCTTCTTTGTGCAGAGTGTGGTGCTTAAAGAGCTGCTTTCTCTCTTGTAGGCAGCCTTGAAATGCTGGCTTTGTGGATGGAGCTTTCTCCTTCCTGCTTTTGTAGGAAATAAAAGAAAGGGCTCTCATTTGGAAGTTGCAACAGAAAGCTGCTTGTTGGGTGCTCTTGTTTCTGGGAAGCCTGAAAGGAGAGAGTGTCTCAGAGATTAAGAGTCTTATTAGGGTTCTGCTGTGCAGAGGAGGGCAGTTTTAATGCTGTTCTTCATTTTCACAGCTGATTCTAGAAATCTTTTCTTGAAAACCTGTAAGACATTCCCCCCACCAAACTTTTCACTTCTATGGCTGGCAAAACAATTGTTTCCCTCTACTGCCCTTCTAACCTTTTGAGATTCTGAGGGCTGTGTGATTTTACTGATGAAGCCTTTATAAAATAAAACCCCACTCTGCTTCCGATCTGTAGTAGTTGAAAATTATTTTGGTTTGGTTTACATCTGATGTAAGTGCCGATATTTGCAGAGGGTGACATCTTCGTCTTCTTTGGCAGTCACTTGTACCCAAGTAAGATTGTCTTCCATGAATGTGGTCTTAACAATCTGTCCATAAGTGGCTGTGGAGGCCAATTCTGGATCCACACGTCCTTCCAAAGTGGGGACATAGGTTTTCCAGGCAGGAGTTGATCACGGTGAGGGTTTGCCAAATGTGCCTTCTTCTTAGCACGTTTCTCCCTTTTGTCCTGAGTTTGCGCTTCTTCAGAGTCCATGACACCTTTGGTAAAGGCTGTTCTCCAACTGGAGTGCTCGCAGGCCAGTGATTCCCAGTTGTCGGTGTTTATACTACATTTTTTAAAGATTTGCCTTGAGAGAGTCTTTAAACCTCTCTTGCTGTCCACAGACATTACACTTAGCATTCTTAAGTTGGGAATAGAGTAGTTGCTTTGTAAAACGATAATCGGGAATCCACCACAACATGACCAGTCCAACAAAGTTGATGTTGAAGAACCATTGCTTAGACACTGGTGATCTTTGCTTCTTCCAGTACAGTGACATTAGTTCGCCTGTCTTCCCAAGTGATATGTAAAATTTTTCGGAGACACCATTGATAGAATCTTTCAAGGAGTTTGAGATTGTGTTTATATGTGATCTATGTTTCACAAGTGTACAGGAAAGTTGGTAGTACAGTAGCTTTGTAAGCAAGCATTTTGGTTTACCTGCGATTGTCCCTGTCCTCAAACACTCTGCACTTCAATTGGGAGAAAGCTGCACTCACAGAGCATAGCACAACTGTGATCAGGTTGATCTGGGTCTGAACAAGATCTAATCAGGAATGTTCTTCAACTGGACAGTCATTCAATTTTGGAAGCTGTTTTTTGGTTCACATTTTACTATTTTCCACGGCTCTGTTTCAGATATCATAGGTAACCTAAGGCTCATTTCACAGATACAGTTTTTCTTGGTGGGCACTCTTGCTAAAGCTTTTAATAAATAAACCTTTAAAATTAATAGATGATGTTCATAGAATTCCTCTCCATCCACTCCATTGATCATAATACATTCAGTGAGATGTTACAGATTCCTGTTAAATATTTGAGTCAGGTGTTGCTGTCAGCATCATAAGTTTGTGACTTCCCTTGTGACCTTCTCCAGTAAGACTTCAAAATGATAACCGAGCCTTCTGTGAAATTCCGTCAAGTGGAGGTCAGTTTTACACCTGCCTTGCCCTTGCCTGTCTCTTTTGCTGATATATTTAAGTATGGATTAATAGGAAGGGAAGAAGGAAGGAAGGATATATTATTCAAGATTAAAATGAAGTCTATTGTTGCTGCTGCTTCTACTCAAAATCCTTAGTCTGTGGGCTTGGGCAGATAGGACTAGTTGCAAATCCTCCCTGCCTGAAACAGAGCAATGGCTCGGTTGATAACTTAGAGCAGCTGGTTGATTTTTGAATAACATTGTTTTGTCGTTCTCAGGGTCTGTCGTGAAAACGAGCACCTTAGCAAGGAGCAGTAGCATGTGTCGCTCCCGGCGAAGCGTCATGCCGTCGTCTCCGCAGTCGCAACACACAGCACAAACACCGCATCCTCCACATGCCCAAGCTACTTTGCACTCTGCAGATCCTGACATCCTTTCCGTGTCCAGCTGCCCCGCTGCTTACCGTACAGAAGAGGAGGAAGAGGCAATTTACTTCACTGCTGACAAGCAATGGTATGGGCATTGGGACGCTACCGTGATGGTTTCGGTTAGAGCTAGTTCCATGAAGTGTCTATGTGCCCTTGCTGTCCAGACTTGGACACACCAGAAGGATTTGCAAAGGATCTTTTCCGTTTAGATCTGGAAGATTGCGATAAGACTATTAACTCCCCTGTGCCCTCTATGGTATGCAAGATGCAAGGTATTCAGGGCTTGAAATGCAGATTTAATGTGCCCTTAGAGACTCGGCTGTTACAGCAGGCAGGCGGCTGCACTTGGCACGGTCTACAAGGGCATTCCCGACATAAAAGCTGCTAACAGAGATCTGACCTTGAGGTGATGAAGTCATGGCTGACAATGAAGCCAGTGGAGAAACACTGTTCTGAGCACTGTGTTTCTTGTGGTGCCAGGGCCATCTTCGGCTAGCAGAGTCTCTGTGCAGTGAACTGCTTGATGCCTTGTTTTGAAGAGAGATGGGAGGTGCACAATTTTAGAATTTTATGAATTCAGGGGAGGGTCAGATAAACAAGAATTGAGTTGGCTCTTTTAAAAAATCATTTTAGTGCAGAAGGAATAGATTGAATTGTTTCCACATACAGTTGTACCTTGGAAGCTGAATGCCTTGCGAGTCAAATGTTTTGGCTCCCAAACTCTGCAAACCTGGAAGTGAGTGTTCCAGTTTGCGAACACTCTTTGGACCCAAAACGTCCGATGCGGCTTCCGATTGGCTGCAGGAGTTTCCTACAACCAATTGGAAGCCACGCCTTGGTTTCTGTACATTTTGGTAGTTGAACAGACTTCCGGAACGGATTCAGTTCGACTTCTGAGGTACCACTGTATAAGTGTTACATTTTTATTGCAAAGGGGGTGGGTGGGTGGGTGTGAGCAATGAATTCATATTTATTCAAAGTAAGGCTGTCACTGTAAATCTCAGTTGATTGAATTGTACAAGTTGCCAATGAAGAAGTTGAATCTATTCCATTTAATTTTTGCAAGTGGAACAAAAATGACTCTAAAGAAAGATGCATAGTTGAGTTGAATTGACAGCAAAGTGCATGAGAAACTGATGGCAGAGCCTGACTTCCCTTCTTCCTCCTAGCATTCCTCCTTCCCCGCCAAAAGCATCTTATGAGGGTCACGGACCTGGTTGAATGGCTTTGGGCTGTGGAATGGGGCACTGAAGGGGAAGTGGTATATCCTAGCGCCAAGCAGAGCCACATTCTGTACCTCCACCCAGTTTTGGGAGGTACAGAAGGTGCCTTTGCCTGATGTTGGCAATACCCATTTCCCATTCAGTGCCGCTTCTCACATCCCAACCCATTCAACTGATTCACATGAGGGGCTTTGCAAGAGGCTGTGGGGCTGACATGGGCGGGGAGAGAGATTCCGGCGAATTTGGCTCCTACCAGCCTTCTTTTGTGCCCTTTCCCCTGGATCTGGCCCATGGGCAACATTTTAAAAGAAGCATTCCCTCCTATGTGTGAGACAAAGGGAAATAACCGACTTCATGATGGGCCTTGCCCAGGCATCCCCAAACTTCAGCCCTCCAGATGTTTTGGACTACAAATCATCCCATCATCCCTGACCACTGGTCCTGTTAGCTAGGGATCATGGGAGTTGTAGGCCAAAACATCTGGAGGGCTGCAGTTTGGGGATGCCTGGCCTTGCCATTTGCAGTTTTTGTTTCCACTGCTGACAAGTAAAAGTTGTGTGTGTGTGTGTGTGTGTGTGTGTGTGTGTGTGTGTGTGTAAACTCAGGATTTGGAAGATTTAATGAAGTAGGTAATTTAATTATTGACAGAGGGATAGAGATAGACAGACAGACAGATCCTTAAATGGAACAGTCTGACACCTTACAATTCTCTCCTCTTTGCTGCAGGGAAGTACAAGATACAGTTTCTGAATGTGACTCCTTAAATTCTTCTGGAAGGAAACAATCTCCTCCTTCGAGCCTTGAAATATATCAACCTTTGTCACCTCAAAAAATATCACGGGAGGAACTCTCACTGGAAGAGTCATCTACTGGAGACTCTTCTTCCCTGACGGCCGACATTTCCAGGGGTTCCCCTGACTGTGTTGGCATGACGGAAACTAAAAGTATGATCTTCAGTCCCGCAAACAAGGTGTACAATGGCATTCTGGAGAAGTCGTGCAGCATGAACCAGCTCTCCAGCAGTGCTCCCGTCCCCAAGCCCCGCCACACCTCTTGTTCCTCCACCAGCAGCGAAAGCAAAACGGGTCATGAAACCTCCTCGGCTGCCCCTCGGATAAGCAGCACCCCACAGGACCTCTGCCAGAACGGAGAGCGGAACAAAAAGGCCTCCAAAATAAAAAGCCTCTTTAAGAAGAAGTCAAAGTGAGGCTGCTGGAGGGGAAAGCGCAATTGTGGCATCGCTAGACTTGTTGTTTTCTTTTTTTAAAATTCAGAATGTAGTTTTCTTTGTCTTCTGGGCTTGGTTGCCGCAGCAGGAAAACCTCTTAGGTCAATTCCTCTTCTGTTCTAAATGACTTTATGGTAAAGTTGTGCCAGCTGTCAATGAAAATTTTTAATTTCAAGACAGTTTACAGTCATTTTGTCTATTTATTTCTGCTTTTTTTTAGTTTATATATAAAAAAACCATTAAAAAAACCCACAACACTTTAACACAAGCTTTAACGGACTAGTAAGCCTGTCTGGGCTTGCCAAAGTTTTTTCTTGTTTACTGAAGCATCTTCTTATCTTTCCACAGAAGCTATGGCATTTGCATTACTGGACATCAGTAACTTTTAATGAAGTAAAACTACTTAAATTGCACTACTGTTTTCCTGACTGGAAAGTATCTTTGCAAGTGAAACTGTTTAGACTTGTAAAATGATGGAAGAGATGGGTTGGTTCATTGTTATTTTTTAAAATTGTTTTTAATGTAGAGACTAGCATTTCTAACAATTGATTTCTGGAACTGGAACCTCGTTTTGTCAACATACTGCTTCTTTAAATGCATTTATTAACCTAATGGGTTGGGTCCTGTTGTAAAAAAAATCATGTTTATCCAGGGCTTTCACTGTGATTTTACTGCATTGCACAGGCTGAATGGTTTTTTAAAAAAGACTTATTATAAAAAGAAGAGGCTCCTGATTCCATTCTCAAATGACAAAATTCAAAACTTGATTTTGAAGGACTTTTTAAGACATTCACAACCTTAAAACTGGGATAGGGACAACTGTGGGCACTTGTTTACATACTTTGACAGACGACGGATGTTTGATTTGTGAATATTTGTACTGTGGCAAAGATAATAAATTGAAAATATTATTGTGCATTGACTTGTTTTGATTTCATCCAGGCCAAGCTAGCCCTGCCCAGCCCAGCCCAGCCCCACTCCCCACCCCCCAATTATTGCTTGTTAGAGGAAATGGTGTGCTCTGACTGGTACTTGCCGTTATATTGTGGATGCCTGTATTTCATTTTATATATTTTACTAGCTGGCCCTGCCACGCGTTGCTGTGGCTAATCCCTGTGACTGCCCCCGCCCTGTGTCGATCCATGACGTATCCTGCACCCTCCGCCCACCCCCGGGTTTTCCCTGTGATTCCCCCCAACCTGTCCTGTCCCATGACGTATCACGTCCCCTCTTCCCCCCACCCCTGGCTCATCCCTGTGACTGGCCCCACCGGGTCCTGACCTATCCCACCCCCTCCTCCCCCCAACCCCCACCCAAGCGAGTCAGTACCTCCATTCGGTCTAGTATGTAAACGGGAGCCAAGGTGCTGTTGAGAGGGAAGGTTTTATAGGTGCAGTACCAGTGTAGCCGCCGCTAGAGGGCGCTGGTTTGCAACCTGGTTCTTTTCCCAGAATGCATTTTCGCCTGAGTGGTGTGTTTTGAAACATGAGGTTTTGGGGTTTTTACGTGCCACAGGTGTGACATCTGTCTTTGAAAACGGTATGGGCTTGCTCTCATATATGCAGCATTGTGTCAAAATTTGAACGCAAACGGTCAAGCGGTTTTGGTGAAACATGGATACTAACGGACATGGCCAGTTTACATTTTTATATATATAGAATTTATATATATATATATATATATATATATATATATATATATATATATATATAGATTGGAGTGAGCATAAGTATTAATACCGTAATACTTAATCCTATTATTGGGCATAGTCAGTTTTGAAGCAAATTGTCAGTCGAGCACGCTTACTTTTACAGCAAGCCCCCCCCCCCCCTTGTGTAGGCTTCTTGTTTACCCTCTTCTTGTTTGCCATTGATTCATTTCATTTGTTATTCTTTTAGCATAAACCAAATGCTACAGCAGAACATTTGCACCTTCCACTTTTCGAGACCAAGTTAGTTTGAAGCTGATTCACAATCCCAATTTGGAGGGAACACATGAACATTGAGGTCATTCACATAGCACCAAATCGTTGTTTGCTATTAAGTAGGAATCAGCCATCCAGGTTCACTGGGTTTTCCTTCCAAGCGACTGTATAGAACTGCAGTCCTATCCTGTTACACCCCTTGGTTCTAGCATAAAATATTACGTATTTGCTTTAACTAGGTTGGGATCACACATGTATGTGTAATGGTAAAGGACCCCTGGACAGTTAAGTCCAGTCAAAGGCGACTATGGGTTTGCGGCGCTCGTCTCCCTTTCAGGCTGAGGGAACTGGCGTTTGTCTGCAGGCAGCTTTCCTGGTCATGTGGCCAGCATGACTAAGCCGCTTCTGGCACAACAGAACACCGTGATGGAAACCAGAGCACACGGAAATGCCGTTTACCTTCCCACCGCAGCAGTACCTATTTATCTACTTGCACTGGCGTGCTTTTGAGCTGCTAGGTGGGCAGGAGCTGGGGCAGAGCAACAGGAGCCCACTCATCACGGGGATTCGAACCACCAACCTTCCAATCGGCAAGCGCAAGAGGCTCAGTGGTTTAGACCACAGCGCCACCCACATCTGCATGTATGTGTAATAGTTGGTGATCAGTAACTATGTGTGAATGACTTAGCAGCTTGGATGTGTGAATGGACTATTATTAAAAAAAGCATTGTGTTTGCAAGTCATTTGAAAGTTCTACATGTGGTGTTATAATTACAATAACCCTTTCAGATGTGATGGGTGATTTTGCTGCGAAGTGATGAACATACACGTGTAATCCACCTCTCTATGCATGTGTCAGATTTGTATGATCTTATGCTGCTGGCTTAATGTAATTTTTAAGGGCCAGATGTAATTTTGTGTGTTAACTAAAAATAACAATATTGCAGTGTGATGTCATATTATATTATGTTATATTATATTATTTATATACTGCTCTATACCCAGGGGGTCTCAGGGCAGTTCACAGAATAAAATCAAATACCTAATAAAAATAAAAACAACCAAGTACCCCCCCCCAGAAAAAAACACATTTTAAAAGGGCAAAGTATGCAAATCAGATCAACCAAAGGCCTGGTTAAAAAGGAACGTTTTTGCCTGGTGCCTAAAGGTGCCTAAAGGTGTATAATGAAGGCGTCAGGCGAACCTCCCTGGGGAGAGCATTCCACAGATGGGGAGCCGCTGCAGAGAAGGCCCTGTTTTTGTGTTCTTGTGTTTGATGGATTTCTGTATTTTAATGTTTGTTGGAAGCTGCCCAGAGTGGCTGGGGGGACCCGGCCAGATGGGCGGGGTATAAATAATAAATTATTATTATTATTATTATTATTATTATTATTATTATTATTATTATTATTATTGCCACCCTCCGGACCTCTCGAGGAGGAGGCTTCAGAAGATGATCTCAGGGTCTGGGTAGGTTCATAAGGAAAGAGGCGGTCCTTGAGTTATTGCAATCCTGAGCCATTTAAGGCTTTAAAGGTCAAAACCAGCACTTTGAATTGGGCCCAGAAACTAATTGGTAGCCACTGCAGTCGGACCAGGATGGGTGTAATATGCTCAAACCATCTTGCTCCGGTGAGCAACCTGGCCGCTGAATTCTGCACCAGCTGAAGTTTCTGAACTGTCTTCAGAGGCAGCCCTAGGTATAACGCATTGCAGTAATCTAACCTTGAGGTTACCAGAGCATAGACAACAGTAATTAGGCCATCCCTGTCCAGATAGGGGCACAGCTGGGCCACCAGCCGAAGATCTTCGAATCTAAAACTGAGGTGAGATTTAGAAGGCAAGCTTTCAGATAAAAGCAGCCAATCTTTATGTTCAGCAAGCTTTTATCTTTTTGTTTGAAGTTACAGTTCAGCAACAAAGGAAGCTTTCATAGTGAAATAGTGGCAGGTTGTACGAAGCCATCACTATTTTTATATCGGTCAAATAACGGCGTCTCTTAGTCTTGAAGAGTGTAGAGCTGATTGAGAATTTTGTGGAAGCGAACTCTACCCAATTCCTCTTTGCTTAGCAAGTACAAAAGACATTTGTAAGAAATATCCACATATTTCTTCACAGAGGCAATGGGACATGGTCTCAATGGTCACCAGAGATTAGGAGTCGAAGTGCTGACTGGCATTCATTTGCATGACTGCATAGCAGAATCCGTTCCAGCTCAACAATCTTGCTGGTAGGTAACCTTTCATGAAGGGCTTGCCTTTGCTTAGTATATGCATTTATTTTCCTGCTATAATGCCATTATACAGAACTTTTCAGGGAGGTGGGAAAATCTGGAAGATAGAGGCCTTTCTAATCGAATCTTCCCCCAGCCCTTTTAGTTGTCTTGTCCCTGCCATTGCTACCCTATAAGTAGACGATACGTGTTGCAACGTGGAGATTTCTCCCCTTAGCTTTAAATCTATTGTGGGATCAGGAGTCAACGCAGTTGAACCTTTTTATTTTCCCAGTCCTGCAATCTTACCCACCACCAACATTTCAACCGTTGTGCAAACCTTTATGCTGTCGCAGTAGGAAGAAGGGAGGAAGGAAGCTGGTGACAGGGCTGTGTACATGCATGTATGTGTCTGCAGGCTGTAGTTGGGAAATGGGTAGTGCTGTGGTCTAAACCACAGAAGGTTGGCGGTTCGAATCCCCACGACGGAGTGAGCTCCCGTTGCCTTGTCCCAGCTCCTGCCAACCTAGCAGTTCGAAAGCACGCCAAAAAGTGCAAGTTGATAAATAGGTACCACTGCGCTCTGGTTTCCATCACAGTGTCCCGTTGCGCCAGAAACAGTATAGTCCTGCTGGCCACATGACCCAGAAGGCTGTCTGTGGACAAACGCCGGCTCCCTCGGCCTGAAAGTGAGATGAGCACTGCAACCCCATAGTCGCCTTTGACTGGACTTAACTGTCCAGGGGTCCTTTACCTTTTTTACCTTTATTAAGCTATGTGAAAATAAAATGTGACTTCCAAGAACGCATCCTTTTACGTAAAGCTCTAAAATGGCTTAGAGGGACGCGGGTGGTGCTGTGGTCTAAACCACTGAGCCTTGGGCTTGCCAATCAAAAGGTCGGTGGTTCGAATCCCCGCGGTGGGGTGAGCTCCTGTTGCTCGGTCCCATAAACGGCGTTTCCGTGTGCTGCTCTGGCTGGCCACATGACCTGGAAAAACTGTCTGCAGAGTGGACAAACGGTGGCTCACTCGGCCTGTAAAGCGAGATGAGCACCGCAACCCCAGAGTCATCCGCGACTGGACTTAACTGTCAGGGGTCCCTTTACCCTTTACCTTTTTTTTTTAACTAAAAAGGCTTGGGGCTACAAGAAGGCCTCAGGTGATCTACTATAAGGGGCAGATAGTGACTGACTGAGGATCTAGTGGGTTGTTTGGGAGCTGGGAGTGGAGATCTAAATGTGCCGCTGCAATGCCGAGAGCCCAGTTTTAGCTTTACATCTGCTGCTGAATATGGAGATGAAGCAGCCAAACCCCCCGCCGCCCCCAAATTGCCCCTTGCAACGTTTGATGGTGCAAGCACCGTGTTTCCAGGTAGGCCAAATTGAGCCCTCAGCGCCCTGACCAGCAGGGCACGGTTCTCGCCAAAATTCCAGTGTCGTCCGATTCACTCGAAAATGGCGCCAAACACCTGCAAATTGCCCCCTGCAACATTTGGTGCAAGCGCTGTGTTGAGAGCTGGGACCTATTCTGAACCACAGCACAACTCTTTTCCATTTAGTTAGGTGTAAATTTGCAATGGTTCAGAGCCCACAGTAGCTTTGCAAGGGAGGAGGTCTACTGGGAGCCTATAACCACTGTATACAATTCAAATATTTCAGTGATATTAATAATTTTATTAATACTCCACCCATCTCACTTGGTTTCCGCTGCCACTCTGGGTGGCTTCCAACATAATAAAAACACATCAAACATCAAACATGAAAAGCTTCCCTAAACAGGGCTGCCTTCAGATGTCTTCTAAAAGCCAGATAGAGTCATACCTTGGGTTGCGTCTTTTCAGGTTGCGTCCCACGCCAAACCCGGAAGTACCCAAACGGGTTACTTCCGTGTTTCGGCACTCGCGCATGCACAGAAATGCTAGATCGTACTTTGCGCATACGCAGAAGCACCAAATCACACACACGTGCGTAGACGCGGCACTGCGGGTTGCGAACATGTCTCCCGCACGGATCACGTTCGCAACCTGAGCGTCCACTGTAATTGTTTATTTCCTTGATATCTGATGGGAGGGCATTCAACAGGGCAGGTGCCACTTCCGAGAAGGCCCTCTGCCTGGTTCCCTGCAACCTCACTTCTTGCAATGAGGGAATGGTCAGAAGGCCCTCAGAGCTGGACCTCAGTGTCCAGGCTGAACGATGGGGGTGGAGATGCTCCTTCAGGTAGAAGGTAAAGGGTAAAGTAAAGGACCCCTGGATGGTTAAGTCCAGTCAAAGGCGACTATGGGGTTGCAGCGCTCATCTCGCTTTCAGGCCGAGGGAACCGGCGTTTGTCCACAGACAGTTTTCTGCGTCATGTGTCTAGCATGACTAAACCGCTACTGGCACAACAGATCACAGTGGCAGAAACCAGAGCGCACGGAAATGCTGTTTACCTTCCCGCCGCAGTGGTACCTATTTATCTACTTGCCCTGGCGTCCTTTCAAACTGCTAGATTGGCAGGAGCTGGGAGCTCAGTCCATCGCGGGGATTCGAACCACCAACCTGATTGGCAAGTTCAAGAGGCTCAATGGTGCCAAAGGGTTTAATGGTCAGCACCATTGGCCATCAGAATGGAGTTCGCAAATCACAGCTGGAGAATCTCTGCTCTACAGGAACGTTATGAGGTTTAGTATCACGTGCTGCTTGCTTCTTCTAGTACAGACAGATTTAAAGTAGGATTAAAATAGATAAATGAATGGGAGCAGAGGTGGGTCAATGGCAATTAGCTGTAGGAACTAAACTGAACTTCATGGTCAGAAGCACTAGCTCTCAAATCAATATATTCCCAGGAGAACTGGCACCCCCCTCATGCTCTGCTTGTGAAAACCTACAAAGAATGCTGCAAAATCACAATTCTCATTTCAATAAATGGGGAACACATTATTTCTATGCTGGGAATTTCAACTGTTTCCTGTATTCAAAAAGTCCTGACAATTCTAAATCGGAATTGCTTGACATAGAAGACACTCTTTCAATAATTATGCAGTGCGACTGAAATATTAATACAGGCGTAATATGATCTGCTATAATTGCCTGACATTCAAGACTGTCATTTTATCAAGAGAGACCTTCATTTTATTTGAGCTGCGGAAAAGGAAGTGTCTGGTTAGGAAAGTTTAGGCTACCTCATGCATTTGTCCTCTGGGTGGCAGAGTCGCACTGTCTATAAGACTCCAGGCCTTGCAAAATTCCAAATATTTCCCCAGCCAACCGCTAATATGACTATTCCTGGCTTACATTTCCCTCCTGCGACTGTGTCAGATTTATTAGCAAGAGGTTGGAAAAGCAAGATAGGGACTAAAAAGAGGTAATTCTCATTCTTGTTGGAATTGCTTGACTTGGTTAGCTCCTGCAGATGACAGAACAAAATATGGGCTTTGTAAGAAGACAAGCTGCTTGTCTTCTCTTCATGGGTATGCATGCTCTTAATCAGGGGTCAGCAAACTTTTTCAGCAGGGGGCAGGTCCACTGCCCCTCAGACCTGGTATGGGGCCGGACTATATTTTGAAGAAAAAAAAATTGAACAAATTCCTATGCCGCACAAATAACCCAGAGTTGCATTTTAAATAAAAGGACACATTCTACTCATGTAAAAACATGCTGATTCCCAGACCGTCTGCGGGCCGGATTGAGAAGGCGATTGGGCCGCATCCGGCCCCCGGGCCTTAGTTTGGGGCCCCTGCACTTAATTCTCTCTCTCTTTTGCACTTCAGCAGCTACAGAAGCAAATAACAACAAAAAATTTAAGCAGGGTTGGCGCTACCATGACACAATGTGAATTATTAAATGAATCAAATTGTCAACTATTTAATTGATCAGCTATGATTGAACTTGCCTGTTCAGCCTTCAATTTGCTTGCAACAAAACATGCAGTGGTACCTTGACTTAGGAACGACTCGACAACCGAATTTTTTGATTTACGAATGGGGCAAATGGCTGCGTGCTTATGAATTACTCGACATCCTAACGGAAACCGTGGCGGTTTTAGATAGGGTTTTTTCGACTTGCGAATTTTTAGATGGGGTTGCTTCAACTTACGAATTTTTCCGTTTCCAATGCATTCCTAAGGGAAATCGTGTTTCCAATGGCTCTTTTCGACCTACGAAGGTGCCTTTGGAACGGATTAAATTCGTAAGGCGAGGCACCACTCTATCCCTTGAAACTTGGGGTATTGGAACAAAATAGGCTGCTGTGCTTCAGGTTCAAATGCCTGCTTGACCTCGACACCTGCTTTTGAAATGCAGGGAGAGGAAAATACTGTGTGTGTGTGTGTGTGTGTGTGTGTGTGTGTGTGTATCTGCATTGAAGAGTGAAATAATTGAGTAATTATTGGTGTGCATGTTCGGAGCACAACTGTGAATTTGAAGTCCAAATAAATGCCCTTGCATTCACTTCCAAGGGACCAGGGAATGTGTAGAAGGCATTGTAGTGTAAAATGCCCTTTAAATGTTGTGGATAGGATAAAGCGGAAATACGGATTAGCCGGAAAATACGGATAGCCGGAAAAACGGATTTTTTTTTGTTTCCCCCCGGTTCACTTACCGGCCGGGGGAGGCTCCTTCTGCGCATGTCTGGAGTCTCTGGACATGCGCAGAAGCGATTTCTGGCGTGGCGGCCATTTTGGAACTGGGCGGAGCATGCTCAGAAGCGACTTCCGGTGCTGCTCTACCCAGTTCCAAAATGGCGGCAGCGCTACTTCCGGTCTGCCCATCCCTTATTTTTCCGGCAGGAACTTGGCAGGTATGTCACAGTCAGCTTCAAGTTGGACATGCCTGCCATATGGGAATGAGCCCATATCCTGGTGGCTGAGAGCCAGCAGACAGCAAAATACATCCATCAAGGAGAAAAAAAGTGGTGGCATGACCAGCCCCTTTTATAGGGTCTCCCAGGGTCATGCCCACTTACCTAGTCACACACAAGGGGGAGGATGCTCCAGACCAGGTGTGACAGGAAGTCCTCCTGGCTTTGGAGCAACACCCCCCTCCCTGCGTGTCCACTCTGGGCCAACAGGAAGTGTTGTACTTGACTGCTTATGTTACATCCCACATCAACTAGAATCATAGAATTGTGGATTTGGAAGAAGCTCTAGGCCAACCTTCATCAATGCAGGAATCTTGCAGCGCAGGAATCTATTGCCTAACGTGGGGCTTGAACCGGCAACCCCCCCCCCCCCGAATTCAAGAGTCTCATGCTCTTAACTGAGTTATCAGGTTGCAAATTGCAAGGAAACTTGCCTTATAAGCTTACACGACCTAATTTTCTACATAAGCTGATAACATCTGCTGAATCACCACACCCATTACTAGGGAAGGGGAAAGAACACAAAACTTATTATAAAGAACACAAAACTTATTATATTATTATATTATTATATTATTATTATATTATATTATTATATTATTATTATTATTATTATATTATTATATTATTATATAATAATAATAATAATAATAATAATATATATTATTATATTATTATTATTAAAACTTATTATTATAAAGAACACAAAACTTATTATAAACTTATTATTATCTCTATATACCAACATCCCACACAATGATGGTTTACAAGCCATAAGGAACACCATTTCAGATAAAACCACAGCGGACTTTGCTACCAAACTCTGCCACTTTGTCCTTACCCACAACCACTTCAAATTTGGTGATGACCTGTTCCTCCAGATCAGCGGCACAGCCATGGGCACCCGCATGGCCCCACAGTATGCCAACATCTTCATGGCAGATTTAGAACAACGTTTCCTTAACTCCTACCCACTCAAACCTCTCCTGTACCTGCGATACATTGACGATATTTTTATTATCTGGACACATGGACAACAGACCCTGGAAACCTTCCACCAGACATTCAATGACTTTCACCCCACCATCAACCTAACAATGAACCAATCTATGCAAGAAATACAATTTTTGGACACTACTATAAAAATACAGGATGGACGTATAGACACCACCTTATACAGAAAACCAACTGACCGACAAACATATCTACATGCTTCTAGCTACCATCCCAAACATACCAAACAATCCATCGTATACAGCCAGGCCTTACGTTACAACCGCATCTGTTCCAACTCTACAGACAGAGAATCTCACCTAAGAGATCTACAGCAAACCTTTTTAGAACTAAAATATCCACCTGATGAAGTTAAACAACAGATCAACAGAGTCAGACAGATACCTAGAGAGAACCTGCTGCAAGACAGACCCCAAAAAGAAAATAACAGAACACCACTAGTCATCACATACAGCTCCCAAGCTAAAACAGTACAACGCATCATCAGAGATCTACAGCCTCTCCTGGACAATGACCGCTCCCTTTCTCAAGCTCTGGGAGGAAGACCTTTCATTGCCTACAGACAGCCACCCAATCTTAAACAACTCCTCACCCACAATAATACAACCACCAGACTTAACATGGACACTGGTACCAGAGCCTGCAATAAACCCAGATGCCAACTTTGCTGCCACATACACCCAGACAACACCATTACTGGCCCCAACAACATCCAACATACCATCTCAGGACTATTTAATTGCTCATCCTCTAACATTGTGTATGCCATCAAATGCCAACAGTGCCCTTCAGCTCTCTATATTGGACAAACAGGCCAAACCCTACGCCAAAGGATAAATGGACATAAATCTGACATCAGGAACCAGAAGACAGAAAAACCAGTAGGAGAACACTTCAATCTCCCAGGACATTCTATACAAGATCTCAAAGTAGCTGTCTTACTACAAAAGAATTTCAGAAATAGACTGGAAAGAGAAGTTGCTGAATTGCAACTTATCACCAAGCTCAAAACCATGGAGGGACCTGGTTTGAACAGAGATATCGGGTTCTTATCTCATTATACATGATAAGCGATCTTCAGCCATCTCAACCCTTGCTTTTTCATGCAAAACCATTTGCAGTCGTTTGCGGTCATCAACAGCTATCAGCCAGTCAATCACCCATTTCCACCACCCTTCTGAGTGATCCCCCCTCCCCATCCCCACCCCTCCCCACCCCTTCCCTACATAAGTGCCTGGAAACTTCCATTTCACTGTATCTGAAGAAGTGTGCATGCACACGAAAGCTCATACCAAAATAAAAACTTAGTTGGTCTTTAAGGTGCTACTGAAGGAATTTTTTTATTTTATTATAAAGGAAACTTCAGAGCAAGGATTCTCTGGTATTCTGACTTCTTTTATTTGTATCAAAATCTTTTGGACCCTCACAGCAGCTTAGAGTACATTCTCCCAGTCTGCAATTTTTTAAAATAAAATGCCTAGCCCATAATGGAGGCTGTTTAAATGAGAGGTGTAAATGAGAGTTGCTGTGTCAAGCGAACAGGTTTGGGGATTATTAGAAACAATGAAAGCCCAAGCAAATGTAAGGCTTCTCTATCTGCATCATTATATAAAACTTGTAAATATTGAGCTGACAATGAATATTGCCGGAGGCATGTTAATTAGACAGTGCTTTGAGAACAATTCCTCCCTGGAACATATAATTGCAATATTTTCATTGAAGTACATTGGATTATTCTGTGGGTGAACAGCGATATTAGAAGCTTTTTAAATCTTAAAACCCGTAAGATGGAAGCGCATTGCATCAAAGAAATCTCAGGTAAAAACCACAACATGTTTTTGTTATCATAACTATGTTCTGTTGCTTAAAGTGTCGTCGCTTTGTTTTAAATTGCTGTTTATAAATGCAAATTATGGTGAATTATGGTGCTGGAGGAGACTCTTGAGAGTCCCATGGGCTGCAAGAAGATCAAACCTATCCATTCTGAAGGAAATCAGCCCTGAGTGCTCACTGGAAGGACAGGTCGTGAAGCTGAGGCTCCAATACTTTGGCCACCTCATGAGAAGAGAAGAATCCTTGGAAAAGACCCTGATGTTGGGAAAGATTGAGGGCACTAGGAGAAGGGGACGACAGAGGACAAGATGGTTGGACAGTGTTCTCGAAGCTACGAACATGAGTTTGACCGAACTGCGGGAGGCAGTGCAAGACAGGAGTGCCTGGCGTGCTATGGTCCATGGGGTCACAAAGAGTCGGACACGACTAAACGACTAAACAACAACAACAAAAATGCAAATATCAATCTCTTTCATAAAGGTGACAGAACTGATTGTGGAAAGTATCGAGGCATCTCTCTATTAGCTGCGGCCAGCAAAATTCTTGCAAGGATCTTAGCAAACCGTCTGGTAACAATACCTGAGGTGACCCTTCCTGAATCCCAAAATGGTTTTCGGCCTTCTAGGGGGACAGTGGACATGATTTTCACTGCTTGACAGCTTCAAGAAAAATGCAGAGAGCAAAACCAACCCCTGATTATGGCGTCATTTCGCCTGAGTAGGAAGAAGCACATGTCGCGCTACGGAGCGGGTTGCCGGGGGGCGGTGCTCCAGCGCCCGGATCCTTGCTGGAGCACCGCCCCCCAGCAACCCGCTCCGTAGCACGACATGTTCCCCTGTACTTTGACCCTGCCTTGAGTTCCACAATGGAATAAAAAGGCTGTGTGCATGTAACAAAAACAAAATTGCCTCGACAGACGTTGCCTTCCCACCATGCTTCCAGTATCCACGTGCCAAGGGAAGATATCCGCTGAGTTTTTAAACTTCCAAAGGATCAGAAAGCAACGGCTCAACTTCCCTGCCAGCCTTGCAGCGAAGCAACTGCTGAGTCATGAATCTGCTCTGAGATATTGGCGCCGGTTTACCTCCGATGATTACGGTTTGTTTTGACAGGCTGGCTCGCTCCTCTCGTTCCGAGCGGTTCAGACACTGTCAGATTAATTTAATGCACCGTGTTGCCTTAATTATCTACCCATTTCCACATCACTTTCTGAATTATAGATTTACATAGATGAAAACATCAGTAGCCTGTTTGTCAGCTTCTACAGGGCGTGCGAGGGAAGAAAGCCCTTTGTAGTCCTCCGTCTGAAAGAAGCTGACAGAACAATTAGCTGAAAAGAGCAATCAGGGTTCAAAGGGAAACTTGTCTGACCTTCCAACAAGTTTTGCATACCTCACTTTAAACTTTCCTTTGAATTATGCGAACGGTTGTGCATGCTTAATGCATGGTGCCCTCGCTTTGTTTGAACAGCTCAGGCTGAAGTAGCCACAATGCCTGCAGCTTGAATTTCCCGAGGGAAGAAAAGTAGGATACGAAGTCCATGAAAAACCTGCCCTTGTGGATTTTCTGCTTCTCCTGCAGCTATGGAAGGCAGAGACTCCTTGGCATTTTTTCTTTTTTTAAAGTAGTGGCACTATTTGTAGCTTTAGGCACATCTATGCTATAGACGTCAATGGATTTAACAGAGTCCCAGGGAAGCCTTGTGAGCAGCCCTGAGACCTCCAGGCATAGGGCGGTATATAAATTCAATAAATGATAATAATAAATAACTGCAGCTCTGCGAGGTGGTTAAGCTGATTTGACATTTTTGACTTGCACTTATGCACGTTAAAAGAAAAACTTTTAATGCCTCTCTCTCTCTCTCTCTCTCTCTCTCTCTCTCGATTTTCAGTTTTATACATTTCAACAATTTTACAATCATTTTAACATTTCAAAACTTGACTTCCTTCCCCTTCTTTCTGCTGTTCCTTAAATTTATTTTTCAGATCTTCTGCATATCCAAATTAACTTAATTTACTCATTTATTCATCTACTTTAAATATATACTCTTATAAAACTGCAGGTTATTACAGTCATCCTGCCAATATTCTTATCTGTTTACAATTTATCTGTAAATATTCCATAAATTGTTCCCATTCTTTTATATTAAAAAGTTTGTTATCTTGATTTCATGTTCTTCCGGTAAGTTTCGCCATTTCTGCATATTCCATAAGATTTTGTATCCATTCTTCCTTTGCTGGTACTTCTTCATTCCATTTTTGGGCGAGTAACATTCTTGCCGCTGTGGTAACATACATGAATAAATTTCTATACAGTTTCGATAGTTCTGTCCTTATAATTCCCTCCAGTAGCAGGACTTAGTCACTATCTGATCCGCAGCCAGCAGATTCTCAAGAGTACAATAAGAAGGGCTTGCTGAAGCTTCATGGCTGTGTCTGCTGCTTCAAAGGACACTGAGTGCTCTCTAGTGGAGTCCTTCTCTCTCGGAAAGCCTCCACAGGCTTCCTTAGTGGTCATGAGGGCAGCTCCCATTTTAATTTCCTACAATACAGTTGTACCTTGGTTCTCAAACACCTTGGCACTCAAACAACATGGAACCCAAACATTGCAAACCCGGAACTAAATGTTCTGGTTTGTGAACTTTTCCCGGAAGCCAAACGTGCTCCGTTTTGAGTGTTACGCTTCTGTTTTGAGTGGAACACTTCTGTTTTGAGTGCCACACTTCCGTTTTGAGTGTTACACTTCCGATTTGAGTGGCACACTTCTGTTTTGAGTGGCACACTTCTGTTTTGAGTGCCATACTTCCGGGGCACCGTGACGGAAATCAGAGCACACAGAAATGTTGTTTACCTTCCTGCCACAGCGGTGCCTATTTGGTGTGCTTTCGAACTGCTAGGTTGGCAGGAGATGGGACAGAGCAATGGGAGCTCACCCCATCAAGGGGATTTGAACCGTCGGCCTTCTGATCAGCAAGCCCAAGAGGCTCAGTAGTGCCACCCAATGTGCGCCGGTTTCCACAACCCCCAGGTACGCCTCTGTAGATGGGTCATAAAAATCAAACCACAGAAGTTGCTCATTAGTTCTCAATCAATACAGCTTCCCTCATAGGATGGCTTTGAGAATAAGCAGCAAGCAATGACCATTCCAAAATCCTTTCCTCGCCGCTATCATTTTTGTCTCTTCTTTTTGTGCTGTCTGCAAAAGATCATTTTGCTCTTCCTGTACCACGCGCCTTGTCACTTTTTAATTGCGCTAATTATAAACGATGAAACAGAATTGCTGAAGCCTTATGTTCCCTTGGAAGATTTCTTTTGTGAAATCATCTTCGCAGAAGTGAAGTGCTGGAGAATTCTTGCCACTGTGACATCTAGCAGTTGGGGTGAGTTTTGGAAAAGTTGCCAATTCTTTTTTTTTTCCTTTTAAAAAAGTAATAGAATAGTGATGTGCTGAAACCCTGTGCTTTGCTTGCAAATTGCTCTTTGGCACAGAAATGTGTTTGTACTACAATGCAGAAGGCTGAAAATTACAACTTGTGTAAAATAAAGTGGAAAAAAAATGATGGCTTGATTTGCTACAAGTTGCAAAGTATAATAATGTGTTGCGCTTGGTAGAAAAAGGCCACAGTAAGTGAATTTCTAGTTTCCACGTGTTGTCTCCATGTGGAGAAATAAACAGGGCCCTGTTCAAAGAGATATTTTGTGTTGTGGGCGTTTAGAGTTCTTACTGTACCACTACCCATGTTGATACAGGTGCAAGAGGGGCGTGGGTGGCGCTGTGGTCTAAACCACTGAGCCTCTTGGGCTTGCCAGAAGGTCGGCGGTTCGGATCCCCGTGACGGGGTGAACTCCCGTTGCTCGGTCCCAGCTCCTGCCAACCTAGCAGTTTGAAAGCACACCAGTGCAAGTGGCAGGAAGGTATATGGCATTTCAGTGTGCTCTGATTTCCATCACGGTGTTCTGTTGTGCTGGAAGCAGTTCAGTCATGCTGGCCACAGGACCCAGTAAGCTGTCTGTGGACAAACGCCGGCTCTCTTGGCCTGAAAGCGAGATGAGCGCTACAATCCCATAGTCGCCTTTGACTAGACTTAACCTTCTAGGGGACCTTTACCTCAGTGCTTTTTTTCTAAAAAGAAAATGTTTAGGGGTACTCTCATTATCCTACTCACATTGAGATACTGCCCCCCAATGAGGCCAAACTTAGATTCACAAAATGTTTAGGGGTCTATGTCCCCCCCAGAAAGAAAAGAGCTGCTTATAGACAAACCGTTAAGACCATATTCATGGAAGGCAATCTTACTCAGCTACAAGTGATTGCCAAAGAAATAAATGAATAGGTATTGGAAGCAAACATAGGATTTTTCTCAGTTTACATAATCTTTATTTGCACTTCTGCAACACTTAGAATACTACTAATTGGGCTTTTAGAAGGATGGGTATATCTAGTCTAAACTTGATAGTGTTGTGGTCAGAGTTGCCAATCTGTTCACTAGCGTCTTGTTCCAGTCCTGGGCATCACTTAAGATCAAGTTGAGATTTGCTTCTCCTCTGGTCCACTCTATGACCAACTGCTCTGGGGGACACAATCACTTAGGGCAGGCATGGCCAAACTTGGCCCTCCAGATGTTTTGGGACTACAACTCCCATCATCCATAGCTAACAGGACCAATGGTCAGGGATGATGGGAATTGTAGTCCCAAAAACATCTGGAGGGCCAAGATTGGCCATGCCTGATTTAGGGTATCTGGAACACACGAGTATGGAACACACAATTACCCAATCTACATTTACTCATTGCTACATCATTTCCTTTTTGGGATACCTGCTTGATTTTATTCTCCATCTCAGGATCACCCTGGGCCTTTGGTGTACTAGAATCTGGGGAATTAGCTTAGAAAAGAAGATGGCAAATTGCACAGCTCCTTTAAGCTCAGCACTGCATGCCACGACCGTGGGAAGCAAGGAGCTCTACAGTGAATTACACAAGCAGACACTGCTTGCTGGGGACATTATTTAGAGCTCTGATTTAAGTTTGACAACCTATATATGAATTGCTAATACTCCAAAAGATTCCAGCACTTAGCCTGATATCTGTTTGTTTTTCAAAAAGAAGAAGAAGAAGAAGAAGCAGCAGCTAAGCTGCTTCCTGCTTTCTGAACACCTTCAGTTTCCAGACAAACTCCCACCCACAAAGCAAGACTTCCACATGTACACACCAGATGCCAAGTTGCCTGGCATAGGTCTCGCAGGAGAGGCAAGAAGCACCAAACCTTCTGTACTTTTTCCTCTTCTTCCTGCTTGGCAAGCAAATAAATGAAGCTTCACTCTCTTCGTTTCGTTTTCACTTCTCAGGACCAGGTAATGGCTCCATGTCTACTGATGCCATTTTTATATCAGGGACAGTGCTGTGGGTTCATAGGATGGTATGGAGCAGTCCACTATCCCTCACAGCAAAGTTTGTTTCCTAGCATTCTTGAAACTTTAATCCAAGGTAGGTTGCAAATCATGAGGCGGTATCAATAAAAAGAAACATCACACTAAAACTATTTTTTAAAAAATTAAAACCAGCACAGTTTTAAGACATTCCACTCCTAACTAGGGTTGCCATTTTTTAAAAACTACCCCCTGCTCTTCTGCCTCTAACAGCAGCTTCATCTATAGACTTGAATGGATGGTGGGGCCTTGATAAACTGCATCAGAGGGTTTTTGATGCAGCTGCTAAAGTACAGGAGCAGGCCGGCCATTTTATTTCTCTCGGGAACCTGGAAATCCTTTTTTGGAATGCCTTCCGAAAAAGGAAAGTTTCCACCATCTTTTAGCAGGTAACTATTTAGCAGGTAACTATTAGGGACCCTGGTGGCGCTGTGGGTTAAACCACAGAGTCTAGGGCTTGCTGATCAGAAGGTCGGCGGTTCGAATCTCTGCAACGGGGTGAGCTCCCATTGCTCGGTCCCAGCTCCTGCCCACCTTGCAGTTCGAAAGCACGAGCAAGTAGATAAATAGGGACCGCTCCAGCGGGAAGGTAAACGGCATTTCCGTGCGCTGCTCTGGTTCGCCAGAGGCAGCTTTGTCATGCTGGCAACATGACCCGGAAGCTGTCTGCGGACAAACGCCGGCTCCCTCGGCCTATAGAGCGAGATGAGCGCCGCAACCCCAGAGTCGGACACGACTGGACCTGATGGTCAGGGGCCCCTTTACCTTTACCTATAAGGCCAAATAGGCATTTGCCTTCTAGGTTCAAAGTTTCCGTTAAGTAATAAAGGGTAATAAGCAAATAAAATCATATGCAGAAATCAACTACCATTACACATTCCGAAAAGCCTGGATGAAAAAGAGGGTAATGAACAACAACACTAATACAGAACAGAGAGAAGCAGATTTGTGGAATCTCTCAGAGGCTATCCAGCCTGCCCAAAAGATTTTTCTTATTTGGCGATCACTCATAGCCGAGTAACATTGTCTTCCATGACACAGTTTTAACAGTGAGTCCGTAAGTGACTGCGGAGGCCAATTCTGGATCCACACGTCTTTCCACAGTGGGGACATGGGTTTCCGGGTGGGAGTTGATCACGGTGAGGGTTTGCCGAGCGTTCCTTCCTCTTAGCACGTTTCTCCCTTGCGTCCTGAGTCCTGAGTGTCTTCAAAGTCCACAACGCCTTTGGTAAAGGCTGTTCTCCAATTGGAGCTTTCACAGGCCAGTGATTCCCAGTTGTCAGTTTTTATACTACATTTTTAAAGATTTGCCTTGAGAGCGTCTTTAAACCTCTCTTGTTGTCCACCGACATTACACTCACCATTCTTAAGTTGGGAGTAGAGTAGTTGTTTTGGAAGACGATAATAGGGCACCCAAACAACATGACCAGTCCAATGAAGTTGATGTTGATTTCTTTATCAGAACTTTGTCAAGTCTAAAGTCTTCTACCCCACCCCCCTCCACTCACCACTTCCCCTTCCCCTCTTTCCACCTCTTTTCTTCCCAACTGAATAGTGCATGCAGCACTAATGTCTCACAACGAATGAAAATGATCTGTGGAGAACACCACTTGAAAAACGAGACAACGCACGTATTCTGGTAAACTAAGAAATCTTTAATAGAAATATATTTTTTTAAAAAGAAAAAGAAACATGTGGCAAGGGATATACACCTGTGCACATTATCAGGCCAGGTGGTCTGAAGGCAAGCGGGGACAAGCAGTCTAGGAGCAGTTGAGTGCGGTCGAGTGACTCTCAGACCGAGCATGTGAGCCAGTTGTCAGAGGCCAACAGAATCCCGCTGACTCCTTGTGTGGCCCAATTCCCACGGAGTTAATAGCCGCAACACCATCATGCGCCACCAGACGTCAAGAAAATAGCCACACAGTGCAGAAAGTGAGACATCAGGATCCTGTTTCTAAAGCTCATGCTTTGATGCTTCTGGTGCCTTGCACACAATTCAAATATTATGTGCCCTTTGGAAATTGTGGACTCTGGCAGAGGTCTGCTGAGCTTTGTTATGGGATGTAATAGAGCTCAGCATTCAGCAGTACAGTAGATCTTACAGTAGCTGCAGCCACCTATATGGGGACTTGTGATGGACGATTGTTCCAATGCGTCTGTGATTAATTCCATTTGCATTGATGCAAATAATCTTAGTGAAGACCTAGGAGAGTTAATTTATTTTGTGGTTGTTTTTTTTTTTTTAGGTGCTCTGGCTTTCCATTGATAGCACAAAGCTATAGGTAGGACAGCCATTCTCATGATATTAATAATGGGATTACAGAATCAGGTCAGTTAGAAGAATAGAAGCTGACTCTGTGAGCGTATAGCAGTGGGCTGAAAGTGGAGATTAATTCCTGGGCACTCAATAGCCTGCATTTTGTTACTGGGAGATGTTTCTATGGTGGATACGCTTCCGCTGTTAGTATACTGCCTCCAAGCAGATGAATTCAGTTGTGGCTTCATAGGCAATTCTGTTGCTCTGTGAAAGGAAGGAAGGACTGCTTTTTAGGGAAAGGGGGCAGGCAGGTGTGGAGGACTCCCTGGTCCTGAATGGGGTAACTGTGCCCCTGAAGGACCAGGTGCGCAGCCTGGGAGTCATTCTGGACTCACAGCTGTCCATGGAGGCACAGGTTAGTTCTGTGTCCAGGGCAGCTGTCTACCAGCTCCATCTGGTACGCAGGCTGACACCCTACTTGCCTGCAGACTGTCTCAGCAGAGTGGTGAATGCTCTGGTTATCTACTGCAATGCGCTCTACGTGGGGCTGCCTTTGAAGGTGACCTGGAAAATACCTTTGAAGGTGACCCGGAAAATCCAGAATGCGGCAGCTAGACTGGTGACTGGGAATGGCCACCGAGACCTGAAAGACCTACATTGGCTCCCAGCACAATTCAAAGTGTTGTTGCTGACCTTTAAAGCCCTAAACGGCCTCGGTCCAGTATACCTGAAGGAGCGTCTCCATCCCCATCGTTCAGCCCGGACACTGAGGTCCAGCGCCGAGGGCCTTCTGGTGGTTCCCTCACTGTGAGAAGCAAGGTTACAGGGAACCAGGCAGAGGTCCTTCTCGGTGGTGGCACCCACCCTGTGGATAAACAACTATATGACTTTTAGAAGACATCTGTTTAGGGAAGTTTTTAATGATTGATGTTTTATTCTGTTTTTAATAGTCTGTTGGGAGCCTTAATGATCCTAGCCAGTTTGGCACATGTCGTCTTTGTTACAGAAACTACAGGTATGTGACCCACAATGCCTGAATTGAAACAGCTGCAATTTTCTCTGGTTTTCCCTGGCTAGGGCATGATGTTGCCATTCAGGGGCTTGTGAAGGAAGCTAAAGAGACTGCAACTTTCTTTCTTTTTTTTAAAAAATAAATTTTTAATTGATTGTACAAGCGTAGAATTGTAACAATACAAAATACATATCCATATTCTGCATCCCTCCCCGAAAAAAAAGCACCGAGTAGCATACATAAAAAGTATTTTCTACTCCCTTGGAATATCAGTACCTACAATTCCTAATAAAAAAAGCTTCCAGGTTGTTGTTTTTTTAAAATATAAGTTATTTTAAATAATTTTTTTTGAGACTGCAACTTACATACATATCGAGGACACAGAATGCTGAGCATGGAGTATGTAAACCAGAGGTGGAGAACCTCCAAGCTTTTCAGTCCTCAGCTGTTGGGACTCCGCCAAGGCTGTGAGCAGGAAATACACATTTATAGTTTCACCCCAGCACGGATGATAATTAGCATTTCAACTGAGTATTCTTGGACAGGCCAAGTCATCTAATGAGTCCTTTCCAATGCATAGCTAGGTATTTTACAGGTACAGGCATGCACTGGTATTTTACGGTTAGCTGGGCGACAGACTGAGTGAGGTAAGGGAGCAAGAAACGAAACAAAGGCGGCCTTAGGGTGGTGTTTTCTTCAGCTGCAAATCCTTGTTGACTTCCCTGATCAGAGGTGAACATCGTGAACATCAACATTCATATAATGAAACACAGCATCGACCTCAGTTTCAGCTGCATGCCTTGAGCCTAGAATTTAGCCCTATAACCCCTAGCCCTAGGTCTGTGCAGGCTTAAATCTTCCACCGGGAGCATGCACAGATTCAGTGATTCAGGGTAAGTACTGCTCTGGATGCATACGGGGCTCCGGAATGGATCCCGTTCGTATCCAGAGGTAACACTGTAGACAGTAGGCCTCTCTCTCTCTCTCTCTCTCTCTCTCGATTTTCAGTTTTATACATTTCAACAATTTTACAATCATTTTAACATTTCAAAACTTGACTTCCTTCCCCCTCTTTCCTGCGGTTCCTTAAATTTATTTTTAATATCTTCTGCATATCCAAATTAATTTGCTCATTTATTCATTTACCTTAATATATATACTCTTATAAAACTGACTGCAGGTTAGCACAGTGATCCTGCCAATGTTCCTATCTGGTTACAGTTTGTTTGCAGATATTCCATAAATCATTTCCGTTCTTTTATTAAAAAAGGTTGGGTATCTTCATTTCTTATTCTTCTGGTAAGTTTGGCCATTTCTGCATATTCCATGAGTTTTTTGCATCCATTCTTCTTTTTCTGGGACTACTTCTTCTTTCCATTTTTGGGCAAGGAGCATTCTAGTCGCATACATGAATAAAAAATTTCTATACAATTTGAGCAGTTCCCCCCCTATAATTCCCCAAAGGATCTTTGAGGCTTTTTCAAGTGCAGACGTGCAGTTCTCAGGCAACATGAAAACTTTGCATCCACCTAGTTGTCATAAACCAGTTGTCTGCTCTTTTCTCTCTACAGAACCACACCTTCCTTTTCCAGCAAGTGAATTCTGGGACCCAGAGACGGACAACAAATTCTAGAGGTCTAGATTTGGTTATGGCCGGCTCTGACCTGGCCCAGGAACCAAACAATTAAGGGGAGGGCAATCCTTAATTATTTTTTAAGGTATATCTTTGGGCAGTGTGTTTTGATTTTTGAAAATTCAACTCATACACATTCAAATGAGACTGTAAAAGCCGAATCTCAGCTCATCCATTTTTTTTTAAAAAAGCGCACACACATTTGAAACTTTAAAGGATAGGCATAAACAAAGGACATACTTGTACTTTCATAATGTGCTTCATTACGCAAATATTTTCTTACTTTGGTAGCATGAAGATTAAACATACCTTGGAATGAAATACATAGGTTTCGTTCCAGTGTCGCGGCAGCATGATTAAAACTAAGTTGAAAGTCAAACACATTTGGAATTGCTCCCTTATTATTCTGTCTAGATGATCAAAGTTGATGCTTCAAACATTTTTGAATGTGGAAAATGCAAGTTATCCTTTTATTCGAGCCATTTTTGAGAGAGAATCCTAGATGATCAAGATGCCTGACGATGCGAGAGGCTGACACTACTTACAAAAGGTCACATGAGCATTCAGTGTCCTCTGGTACGTTGCAGATAACAGGGACTCGAGCTGCTATTGCAAAGAAGTATCCTTCCATTAAGAGGAAAGCTCATGTCATTCGCTTGTTGTCTTCCTCACGCCAACATTGTTTCTCACCATGCCAAAGTGTAAACTGTAAGCTTCTTGGGGCAGAGAACTCTAGCAGTGATGAGGAACCTGTGGCTCTCCATATGTTGCTGCCTTACAGCTCCCATCACCCGTTGCCACTGGCCATGTTGTCAAGAGCTAGTAGGAGCATTTATGCCTTGCTTTTTCACTTTCGGCCCCATTGATATCACTATTGCAAATAATCTTCCATGAATATGTAGATCTCTCTCTGCCTGCCTCTCTCCATTACTCCTCCCAAAGTGTTATCTGTGGTACTGTTAGAAAGCTGGGGGCAGGGAAACTAGAGAATAATACAGTGGTACCTTGGTTCTCAAACGCCTTGGTTCTCAAACACAGAAACCCTGGAAGTCTATTGTTTCCAGGGCACCTGCACCTTCGTTTTCGTACATTTCGGAAGTCAAACGGACTTCCGGAAAGGATTAAGTTTGGCGCTTTTGTTTTTGCTATTTATTTTGCGTTTTTGAGGCTTTTTCGGTTAATTTGTTTTTGTGACTGTGTGGAAACCCAGTTCAGCTACTAATTGATTGATTGTGTGACTGTGGAAATGGATAAAAGCCCCCCATCCAAACAATGACTATTATCAGTGCAGGTAAGGAAAAAAAAACAATTTCAACTTTTATCATCTACAATACTGTCTTATTTATTTTATAGTACAGTACATTGATTATTGCTTTCATTTTATGGATCAATGGTCTTGTTAGATAGTAAAATTCATGTTAAATTGATGTTTTAGGGTTTGTTTTAAAAGTCTGGAACGGATTAATTCATTTTGCATTACTTTCTATGGAAAAGTGTGCCTTGGTTTTGGAACACTTTGGTTTTGGAATGTACTTCTGGAACGGATTAAGTTTGAGAACCAAGGTACCACTGTACTTTGTTTGCAACACAATCCGACCCATCAGGAAACTATCAAGGCTCTCATAAGTCCTAACGCTGAATTTGTCATCACCCTATCAATACCTGTGAAAGTCAAGGCCTATTGAAACTGCTCTGTAACATCAGATTCATTCCATCAGTCTATTGTTATGAGGCACCAGACTCCCCTAAATTCCTGGATCCAGTAGATATTAAGCTACCGTATAAACCAGGCCACCTTTCTGACCAGGAAATTGCCTGGGGAGATGAGACATTAAAGAAACAAAAGGAAGGTGATGAGCCATGGGGACAACCAGACAGAGTGGACTCAGTGCCAGGTGACAAATGGGACAGGCCCCTCCCTCAGCTCAGAGTCAGTTAGAAGACAAAAGCAGAGTTTGAGTCTTTAAAATTGGCTGCGATGTGACCTGGAAGCAAAAGGTGACAAGCTAGAGAGGTGCTCAGAGGCATGGCTGGTGTCTGTCAGAATCCAAGGCTGGGCTATGGGAGAGGCAAGACCCCATTGTAACCCTCTCCATCATAGGCTCAGGTTGTATATATGTGTAAATAAACCATCTATCATAAAGACATCACAGTCTATGCTGTGCCTCATTTCTGAAAGGAAACACAACTCCTTGGTACAGTAAATACACTTGGAACCCCCAGGAATCTGACAGTGCTTGGAGATTGGAGTGGCGTGAAATGATATAATGAATACAGAGCCAATGCCATTGTGTGATTTCATGTCTCACATATGTTGTTGTTGTTGTTTAGTCATTTAGTCGTGTCTGACTCTTCGTGACCCCATGGACCAGAGCACGCCAGGCACTCCTGTCTTCCACTGCCTCCCGCAGTTTGGTCAAACTCATGTTCGTAGCTTCGAGAACACTGTCCAACCATCTCGTCCTCTGTCGTCCCCTTCTCCTTGTGCCCTCAATCTTTCCCAACATCAGGGTCTTTTCCAAGGATTCTTCTCTTCTCATGAGGTGGCCAAAGTATTGGAGCCTCAGTTTCAGGATCTGTCCTTCCAGTGAGCACTCAGGGCTGATTTCCTTCAGAATGGATAGGTTTGATCTTCTTGCAGTCCATGGGACTCTCAAGAGTCTCCTCCAGCACCATAATTCAAAAGCATCAATTCTTCGGCGATCAGCCTTCTTTATGGTCCAGCTCTCACTTCCATACATCACTACTGGGAAAACCATAGCTTTAACTATACGGACCTTTGTCGGCAAGGTGATGTCTCTGCTTTTTAAGATGCTGTCTAGGTTTGTCATTGCTTTTCTCTCAAGAACCAGGCGTCTTTTAATTTCGTGACTGCTGTCACCATCTGCAGTGATCATGGAGCCCAAGAAAGTAAAATCTCTCACTGCCTCCATTTATTCCCCTTCTATTTGCCAGGAGGTGACGGGACCAGTGGCCATGATCTTGGTTTTTTTTTGATGTTGAGCTTCAGACCATATTTTGCACTCTCCTCTTTCACCCTCATTAAAAGGTTCTTTAATTCCTTAAAGTCTCACATATATCTGGGGCCAAAAAATGTCCCCTCAATCTTCCTATACTGGGCTTTCTGAGGGCCAGTGTGTAAAGACTGGCTGACCCAGGCCATAAATACCAGAGCACATGTAAGAAGAACTGCCTCTACTTTTGGCATACAAAGCCACGTACTATGGAATAAAGGCTTATAAACACACTTTGAGGTCTTTTGCACATTAATAGCTCTTAATCTCCACAGGAGAGCTCAGGAAAGAAAAGCATTAAAAAGAGAGTGACAGGAACTGGATCACTTGAAAGATAGACAAGCTGGTGTTTATCATGTAAATGCAAATTTGAAACACAAGCCAACCTTGTCAGTTGCTTTTAATTTTCCTAGAGGGAACATGGGCGAGCACCTTCAAGCTCGTGGCGATACTGTCCAAAACCATAAATTATGGAGCCACTCCTTCAAACTGTGGGATGTAATGCATTGGAGCAGTCAAATGCGACATTCCTTGTTTACCTTCCCGCTGTAGCGGTACCTATTTATCTACTTGCATTTGATGTGCTTTTGAACTGCTAGGTTGGCAGGAGCAGGGACCTAGCGACGGGAGCTCACCCCGTCATGGGGATTCAAACCGCCAACTTTCTGATCGGCAAGCCCTAGGCTCAGTGGTTTAACCCACAGCGCCACCTGAGAGCTGTTAGGAGACAGAGCTGAAATTCCTAGTTTCCTGGGAAGAGGGATTGACTGTAGCTCTGTGAGGGGAAGAGAGCGAGGTCTCCTCATAACTCTCAGCCCCCTTAAATTGCACTTCCTAGGATTCTTTGGGGGAAGCCATGGCTCTCCAAGTGGCATAATGGTTATTTAAATGTGTAGTGCAAAAGAAAAAGAAGGTACCTTTTAGCATATGTGGTAGATGTGTAAGGTAACAAAAGCATTCTGGGAAATGATATATAAGGAATTGAAAAAAAATGTTTAAAATAACTTTTATTTTAAAAAAACAGAATTGAGTTAGGATGTGAAGTAAGGTTCTTGGTGGTGAATTTAGGTTATAGCTTTAGAACAAAGTAGTCGATTTAAATATGAGAAGTTGGAAAGATTGTTAAGAGGAAATCGTATAATGATGAGGTTAATAGGTAATGGTTTAATTAAATTAATAATGGTTTAATTAAATAATGGAGAATAAACTACTAAAGAGGAAATATAATGAATTCCAGAAGAAGGGAATGAGGGAAGTCACCTAATGAAAGTTAGGTTATATAGAAGTTGATTGTGTTTTTTTATGTTTGTTTGTATTGTTTGTATTTTTGTTGTTTTCTTATAAAATGAATAAATATTATTTGAAAAAAAATCCCCAGATGCCTTTTTTTATTAGGAATTGTAGGTACCGAGGTCCCAAAGGAGCAGAAAAGACTTTTCGTGTACGCAACGACAGCCACTCAGATACTACTATCTGAGTGCTCATCAATGGCTCCTCCTCATCCTGGAGAGTAGTGACTAGTGGGGTGCCACAGGGTTCTGTCTTGGGCCCAATCTTATTCAACATCTTTATCAATGACTTGGATGATGGGCTTGAGGGCATCCTGAGCAAGTTTGCAGATGACACCAAATTGGGAGGGGTGGCTAATACCCCAGAGGACAGGATCACACTTCAAAATGACCTTAATAGATTAGACAACTGGGCCAAAGCAAACAAGATGAATTTTAACAAGGAGAAATGTAAAGTACTACACTTGGGCAAAAAAAATAAAAAATGAAAGGCACAAATACAGGATGGGAGACACCTGGCTTGAGAGCAGTACATGTGAAAAGGATTTAGGAGTCTTGGTAGACCACAAACTTGACATGAGTCAGCAGTGTGATGCAGCAGCTAAAAAAGCCAATGCAATTCTGGGCTGCATCAATAGGAGTATAGCATCTAGATCAAGGGAAGTAATAGTACCACTGTATTCGGCTCTGGTCAGACCTCACCTGGAGTACTGTGTCTAGTTCTGGGCACCACAGTTCAAGAAAGATACTGACAAGCTGGAACGTGTCCAGAAGAGGGCAACGAAACTGGTCAAAGACCTGGAAACGATGCCTTATGAGGAACGGCTTAGGGAGCTGGGTATGTTTAGCCTGGAGAAGAGAAGGTTAAGGGGTGATATGATAGCCATGTTCAAATATATAAAAGGATGTCATATAGAGGAGGGAGAAAGGTTGTTTTCTGCTGCTCCAGAGAAGCGGACACGGAGCAATGGATTCAAACTACAAGAAAGAAGATTCCACCTAAACATTAGAAAGAACTTCCTGACAGTAAGAGCTGTTCGGCAGTGGAACTTGCTACCAAGGAGTGTGGTGGAGTCTCCTTCTTTGGAGGTCTTTAAGCAGAGGCTTGACAGGCATATGTCAAGAATGCTTTGATGGTGTTTCCTGCTCGGCAGGGGGTTGGACTGGATGGCCCTTGTGGTCCCTTCCAACTCTACGATTCTATGATTCTACTAGCCCAGAGATGGAAAGAAGATAAAGTCCCTACCAGACTGGAATGGCAAACTAAGCCGTTGGATTATGCCAAAATAGGAAAACTCACCGGAAAGCTCAGGAACCAAGAAGACAAAAACTTCAATAAAGAATGGGGGAAAATTATAATTTACTTGGGAGACCCCTGTAAGCAGAGGAAAACATTAGCAGGATTGCAATAATACTTGTAATGTAGAAGCTATTATGGAGAAAATGAACAGAGATAAGATTTGGATGATGAAATAATATACAGTTGTAAAAGTTTACAGTAGAACCCATGGAGGGGAAGGTGGGAAGTCTACAGATTCAGAGAAATCTCCAAACATGGATATCTATTTTGTATTGTTGTAACTCTACACTTGTAAAATCAAATAAAAATTACTTTAAAAAAATTCATGGTGCAGATGGGCAGAGCATTTATTTAGCTGAAAGTGTGCCTACATTTTAAAGGGTACCTCTCTTTCTAGTTTGAGGAAGCCAAGCTCAAACTAGGAGAGAGAACATGTTCTGTTAATATTTATTGTGCATCTCATTGCATTCAAGAAATATTGACATTTCTTTCCCGGAGAGACTACCTGTATTAAATAACACTTAGTCCAGAAACAGTTTTATTGCTTCGTTTGCTGTACGTGAGTATCATTCCTTTGTTTGCACAAATGGTTATTGCCCCAAATGCAATAGAAAAGTCTTTATTGGGACTTAAGTCATTAGACTCTTTCAACCCACTTTGCTTTTAACCTCACTTGCTACTTTCTTAGCTATTTTCTTCCTTCAGACTCCCTTCAAAAATTGTAGCATCTCAGTAGTGGCAGATTTTATGGACCAACAGTTGGGGGCGCTTCAAGACCAGTTTAAGGAGAGAGGCACCCGTTTGCAAGTAAGGAATAATTCTAGGATGCATGAAATAGGTAAACAGTCTTCTATACAAAACAAAATATAAAATATACATAAAGCAATTAAATATGTATTTAGCAGGAACTTGGATTCAATTTCTGTATCTTTCCCCTCAGAAGCTGCTCCCTGAAACTGGACAGGCAAGTGAAAATTACAATCTTGTTCTAAACAGATTACTTGGCTACCCAGTCATATCTCCTAAGTAAATGGGGAGTGGATTTTAGCACCCAATTGAATGCACAAAGTACTGGGTATTCAGAGTCACTTATGAAATTTCCAGCTGCAAATGCATGAAATTTGAATATTGTGCATTGTGCTTCACATCAGGTGTCTTTAACTTTCAAATATTCTTCTCTCATTTTTTGTTTTAAACCCCCCCCCCCACAACAATGGCATGTCTATTTAATTTGCCACACACCCAGCCCGGAAAACTGTATTGTAAAACGATAGCAACAACCTTGCTCAGTGGAGCATTAAATGCTTGTGTTAACTTTGCCGACAACATGGAAGTCCCACTGTACGGTACCTTGAGGAAGATTCTGTCGTTGGAACTTGTGTGACCCTGAGGCAATTTATTTTTGCAGGAGACGGTGGTTTTCCACCAAGGCTGCTTGTGCCTTTGGTATTTCCTCGTGCTATTGAATTATGCAATGTGTAGGTCTACTTTATTTTAATGGGTGAAATAAACAACGTTTTCAGAAGACGAATTTTAATCAGAAGTGACACATTTTAATGGGTTGGGATGCTTATTTGTTTTGAGAACACTTTGGTTCCGACGAGTTCCTGCGATAAGGAATTAAATGGCAATTAGTGTGTGCGTACCTGATAATTGCACCACAACCCTGTGAAACTGCGACCGTGGACTTTTACTCAAAACGTTCTGGCAGTCAGCCTAAATTTCCAGCTTTTGCTGAAATAAATCTTGTCAACTGCTTCTAGAAAGCCAAATGAACTGACCAGGAGGATCCTCTTTCCCCCAGTTAGAACGGCAGCCTTACCCCCCCAGGACACCCTGACTTGCACAAATAGTTCCCTTTCATTACCTTGGGATCTGTATATTGTGCTTCCTAGATGTTTGCAGAGCAAAGAGCAAACAAGTAGGCTCAGAAAGGCACTTCTTTGCTGAGGAAAACTAGCTAACATATGCCCAGGGGGCCCCTGAAAACATACAACATTGATGTACAAGAGGATTTTTATCAGATGTATACAGAACTGGGTCTGTGGCTCTGCAAATTTCATGGCGCTCATGCCTTTGAGGACACACAACCATTTCACCAGTGGAAGAAGAAAAAGTGCTTGTCTTAGGATCAGAAAGCAGTAAACCTTTGTGAATATCCCAGATTTTGGTGCCGACACCAGTGAATCCTGGAGTCCTAAAATTTTAGAGTTTGGAAGGGCACCATGGGTCATCTAGTCCAGCCCCCTGCAATCTTTTTACCCAACGTAGGGCTTGAACTCATGACCGTGAGGTTGAGCCTCATTCTCTATTGACTGAGCTACCTTTCAAGCTTCCAGCTGTATCTGAGCAAGATTTTCTATTACCAGTACCCATCATAGAGGAGTAACTAGAGCAGTGTTGATATTCTGAGTAAGCCATTCTTATTTTAAAAAAGGTTTAGATAATTGTGTGGGTGTCCCATTGCTTTCCTTATTATGCTGATTAATGCCCCCCCCAGGTTTTCATCATTAACATCATTCAAACTTAAATTCAACAATATTTATACAATTGCGGGGTTCCCTGAACCCCCGGACCTCCCTCCTCCCCCTTCTGGTTTTCCACAGATACATTAAAAAAATTTTTTTTAACCGCATCTAATTCATATATCCAACTTTAATTAAATCCTTATTTATTCCTTTACCTATTAAAAAATTACAAGTGCTATATCTCAATCGTGCTAATGTCTTTAAATCTTTACTTTGTTCCTTAATGTACTCTATAAATTTAGGCCATTCTTTTTTAAAATTTACCGTCATCTTGGTGTCTGATCTTCCCAATCATCTCTGCCATTTCTGCATTTCTGCATCATAATTCAAATCAAGCCCTTGCTTATATTTACCACTGGTTCTGTGTTCCATTTTTTGTTTAATAGTGTCTGATTCCTCCATAACATAAACTAGGTGTTTGTAGTGTCTCCCGGGGCTGGCCCAATACTTTTCATCACCTGAGGCAAACCACAGAATGGCACCCCCTCCCCTCCAGGAAAGAATGGGTGAGCGAAGTTCAGGAACAAGGGATTGGGATCTGCTGCCCTAGGAAACCTGTAGCCCAAGGCGATTGGCTCACCTCGCCTCATGGATGAGCCAGCACTGGTTTCCCCCATCTATCTTTTGTGTGATGCATAATGGATTGTAAGTGTACAAGAGAGCCAGTGTGGTGGAGTGATTAGAGTGATAGACTCATAATCTGGTGAAATGGGTTCGCTTCCCTGCTCCTCCACATGCAGCTGCTGGGTGACCTTGAGCTAGTCACACTTCTTTGAAGTCTCTCAGCCCCACTCACCTCACAGAGTGTTTGTTGTGGGGGAGGAAGGGAAAGGAGAATGTTAGCCACTTTGAGACTCCTTCAGGTAGTGATGAAGTGGAATATCAAATCCAAACTCTTCTTCTTCTACTACTACTTCAGTCAAATCCACATTTAGGTGTGTGAGAAGAAGAGTTTGGATTTGGATTTGATATCCCGCTTTATCACTACCCGAAGGAGTCTCAAAGCGGCTAACATTCTCCTTTCCCTTCCTCCCCCACAACAAACACTCTGTGAGGTGAGTAGGGCTAAGAGACTTCAGAGAAGTGTGACTAGCCCAAGGTCACCCAGCAGCTGCATGTGGAGGAGTGGAGACGTGAACCCGGTTCCCCAGATTACGAGTCTACCGCTCTTAACCACTACACCACACTGACTCTCAATCAGCTCTGCATGCTTTGGAAATCTGGGGGACCTGTGCAAATTTCCAGACTGTTATGCAGACAAAATTCTGAGCAGGGTGCATGGCAGTGGATTAGCTCTGTCTGTGCAAACATGCAACCCCCCCCCCCAACGTTAAAACGCAAAGAGAGAGCAGAATAAATGAGGTACGCATATCCAGATGCAGACCTCAACCTAAATCCACTATTACACATAGCATCTTCTACCCTTATTTTAGAAATATTTGCAAAAGTGCCTTGATTGCCAAAGAGGTAAACAAAGATTGCTAACAACCACTTTCAGCAAAAGGGGTCTGCCACCCTCAGCTTAGGTTAAACTCTGAAGCGATGGACCAGCAGAAACAAGGCTGACAAGATACACACACTAACTATATAGTGTCTTATTATGAGCGATACAGGCCATTATCTGTATGTATGGCTATTAATCATAATGATGCTCTCTTGCCAGGCTAAAGTGGAAAACATATTTTCAGCATGAGCAGTTTGCTCACCAGGGCTATTTTGAGTTATGTGTGAGTTCGTTTGCTTGAAGAATTCAGGCTTTGCAGCAATATCCCAGAACAGCCACAGGACCTAGGGCTGGCTATGTTGTATGTATCATAGTATCCAAGGGCCAAAATAGTTGGTGTTTAAACATGTACCGTAGCAAGCAGGCAGGATGCAGCCGTCCAGTTTTGTGGGAACACTGTCAGTTATTGACTCCTGCGGATGTAAATGTAGGTAAAAAGGTAAAGGACCCACAGATGGTTATGTCCAGTCAAAGGGAAGTACAGTGCTACCCTGGTTGTTGAAGGTAATCCGTTCCGGGAGTCTGTTTACTCCAGGAACTGTTCGGAAACCAAGGCGCGGCTACCAAGTGGCTGCAGGAGCTTCCTGTACTCAATCAGAAGCTGCAGAAGCCACTTTGGATGTTCGGCTTCCGAAAAATGTTTGCAAACTGGAACAACCACTTCCGGGTTTGCAGCGTTCTGGAGCCAAGCCGTTCGATAACGAAGGTACCACTGTGTGTGGTTGTGGCACTCATCTCTCTTCAGGCCGAGGGAGCCGGCGTTTGTCCACAGAAAGCTTTCTGGGTCATGTGGCCAGCAGGACTAAACCACTTCTGGTGCAACAGGACACCGTGATGGAAACCAGAGCGCACAGAAATGCCGTTTACCTTCCTGTCGCAGCGGTTCCTATTTATCTACTTGCACTGGCGTGGTTTTGAACTGCTAGGTAGGCAGGAGCTGGGACAGAACAGCGGGGATTCGAACCACCGACCTTCTGATCAGCAAGCAAGCCCAAGAGGCTCAGTAGTTTATTAAATGTCATATGGGAAAAAATAAGCACAACAACAAAACAGTATGAATCATTAGCAGCTGTAAGGGTGCTAAAAGGGCTAAAAGAATTCTAACTGCTGAGAAAGTATTGGCTTTTTAAAAAAATAATAATTCAACAGTACATTCATACAAAGTAAGCAAGCTTACTATAGGACTTGGTGGGTTTGCTGTGAGAATCCTACTGAAAATTGCCTATTTTTAAAGCTATGGACAAATCTCAAAAATAAATAGCGCAATTAAGGCTTGTTAAAAGAAAAGAGTTTTAAGAAGCATCAAACGCCACTTCTCAGCTCCACAAAGCAATCTAGGTGCGGTACCTGAAGAGAAACTTGATATTAGCTTAAATAATCGAGCAAGAAACCTTTATTGTAGAGTACATCTTGTTCTGTTTATCATTCTCGTCTTAATCCTTAGGAATGCAGCTGCTCAGGAAATGCTTTCTTGGTGTTATTTCCCTTCCTTTCCTCACCGCCCCTCTTTTAGTACCACTGTAGCCTGAGATCTATTTAAATTGCTTCTGTAACATCTTTCAGTCTAATCTCTCCCAGAGAAGTTTGTTGACTTTGAAAAGAAAATCTGCTTCAGATGCCTTTTGAGATAATGTTGTGGTTTTTTCTTTTTTTACTTCCTGCACTATAGAAGTTTATCTTATTTCAAATATTTTATGGTGCTCTGGTGCCCAAATGTTACTGGAAAGAATTAAGGTTGTTCACAGAGTAGAACTGAGTTGCAAATTCATGCTTGTGACCACCCTTTTGGGCGTGTGCATGAGTCACAGATGAAGTCTAGTTGTGTATGCACAGTGCAATGATGATAGGAACCAAAGTGCCATCTTTGAGGGGTCACAGAGGAAAGTAGTCCTGGGGACAGCAGAAGAGAACTAAAGAGTAGGACAACCCACTTCCCCTATGGGTGCCGCTAAGTGCCCTCTGTCTCCAAGCTCTTTGCTCTCCTACTTTTAAGGCTCGCCGGGTTCTGGGAGATGGTGGATCTGGAATGCTTTCTAGTGATGTGTCAGCCAGCTGCTGCTCTGGCTTTGCCTCCTCCTCCTCTCCCATTATCTCCCAACTTTCCCCCTCATCTTCCTCTGAGCTGTGACCCCTCACAAACTGCTGTTGTAACTCTGAACTGTCTTCTTCTTCTCTGGAAGGGTCAGGCTGGGGAGGCAGTCTCCACCATTCCTCCTCTGCCCATTCCTTGACATCCTATGTCCAGAGATAGTAGGGCTTAGGCAGGGTTTGGAGAAAAGGGTTTGCGACCTAAGAAGTCCCCACCTTACGCCTTTTGTTTCCAAACCTCTCAGATTATAAAAAGCACTTATAGGGATTTCTGAGGTAACACTAAACCTCTCCACTCTTCCCTATAGCCTCATTGTTAACCCCCTATCCCTTGTAGGTTTTACAAATAAAATGAGAGTACTTTTCCAGCCTGAACGTGGCCTGGTATCTTCTTACGCTCTGGGGTGAATATGAGACTATTCTTAGTGTACACACCAGTAAGGGGTTCTCCTCACTTGAGCTTTCCCCACTGTGAAGCTTTCCTCCCTCCCGAGGAAACTTTGTGTCACCCTTGAACCAGTCTCCCTCTTCCTCCCCCTCTCGGTGCACTCAAGGGACAACAAACTATCCTTTCTGCCTTAGAAAGGGGTTTTGTCCTTTTCATGGGTATCCCCACCAGATGAGCAATAGATACCTCTGCTGGAACTGCTGGAAAGATCACACCGACGATAGTTTAAATGGCACTTTAACTTAACATTTAATGTCTTAAAATCTTAACGGTTGCGTTCAAGTTTCATGTGTATAAGCATGTGGTTTCAATAGAACTGTTCTTGTTAATCATATAATTACAGACCTAACCAATTCCTCATCTACACCTACTCTAGTAACCTACTCCACAACCTCCCACCCGCTCCCGCTCCCAAAACCCTCTCTTCCCCAGATTTAACTGCTACCCATCCTCTTGAAACCCGTGGCTGTCCCGCCCCTCATGGAATGGAATGCCGTCAATCAACTAAGAGGCTGGGTTTAACACTTAACACCCTGGAGTTCTACTCAAGCCAGCCCAATCCGTCACAGTTGGCCTGTAATTGCAAATATAATGGAGAATACTCTATTCCAAAAGTTTTAAACATGGGGGCATTCCCACCAAACTTGAATAAAGGAACCAAGCTTTCCAACATAAAGGGGAAAAAGAGGGATTATTTTTTGCCAGCTTGACCGGCATGCAGTGCTATTGGAGGATGACACTGAACGAGGCCTCCTGTAGGTGAGCAGAAATTGGATGGTTTTTTTGGGGGGGGGAAGTGGTAGGACAGCAGCCATTTTGCGATCAGTTTTAGTAAGAATTCCAGAGAGTTCAGTATTATTATTATTTTTGTTCCTTACTTCAGTGACACAGGACAGAGTTGGCAGCAACAAAATATTACATACTGTATCCGTGAGCACAGTAGTACCCCATGCATAAATCTTTTTGTTGGGAATGCCTGGGGAGGTGCTGGGGAGGTGCTGGATTCTTGATATTTTGTGATCTAAATCCTCGACATTGCTTGTTATGAAAACAGATGCAAACTTGTGGATAAACCTCTCCTAAGATTCCAAAATCAAACATTCTGTGAGACATACACGGGACTCAGCTCTACAGCTGCAAAGGAAACGTTTTAAGTGTGTTTTAAGTGCAATACACCATGTGACACTAGATAGTGATGGTGAGCCTTATGGAAAATTCAATATATTTTTAAAAAATGCTTTAAAAAAGCATTTTCAGAACATTTTATATGTGTGTAGATTCCACCATGGTCTACCTTCAATCATACCACACCATTCCATTTTATCCTAGCTGGGTCCTGTTGGTTGCCCTCCCCTTCTATATGTTTCATTCCAGCCAGGGTGAGAGCCTACAGAGTTTTGGGAAAGGTCTTGGGGGAAGTAGCATGAAACGTAGGGCAACCTGCAGGATTGGACAACTGAGTGAGAGCCAATCACCCGTCACTGTCCACAATCTGAAACTTGAAGGAATGAAGGAATCACAGCTAAAGAATACCTGTTTTAAAAAACCCCTGTTTAAAAATCTCCAATGAAGTCTGAGGTAGTCCGATCCACTGTCAAACAGCTCTTGCCACCATAAAATTCTTCCTGATGTTTGGTTGGAATCTCCTTTCTTTCATTTGAATCAATTGGTTTGGGTCCTCCCCCTTGGGGGCAGCAGAAAGCAAGCTTGCCCCATCTTCCATGTGCTGGCCCTTCAGATATTTGAAGTTGGCTATCACATCATGTCTCAGTCTTCCATTCTCCAGGGCAAACATACCCAGTTCCCTCAATTGTTCTTAATAAGGACTGGTTTCGAGACACTTGATCATCTTGGTTGCCCTCATCTGCACACGTTCCAGCTTCTAAAAATCCTTCTTAATTGTGGTGCCCAGAACTGGACCCAGTAACTTCGGTGGGATCTAGCCAATGCAGAATAGAGTTGTACCATTCCTTCTCTTGAACTGGACACTGTGGGATGTAATTCATTCCATTTTATCTCTCTTGATCTCTCTCTTGCTGATCTCTTTCAGTGAGCCAGTGTGGTGTAGTGGTTAAGAGCGGTAGACTTGTAATCTGGGGAACCGGGTTCGCTTCTCCGCTCCTCCACATGCAGCTGCTGGGTGACCTTGGGCTAGTCACACTTCTCTGAAGTCTCTCAGCCTCACTCACCTCACAGGGTATCTGTTGTGGGGGAGGAGGGGAAAGGAGATTGTTAGCCACTTTGAGACTCCTTCGGGTAGTGATAAAGCGGGATATCAAATCCAAATCCAAACTCTTCTTTCTTGCTGCTCTCTGCAGCCATTTTGTCGTATTAATGTAATTTTGCTGTCTGCTGGCTCTCAGCCAGCAGCATATGAGCTCAATCTCCATGTGAGATGAACTCACAGATTGTTATATAACTACTAAGTAAATCCTGCCTTTCAGGGATCAAATTGTGTACTGAAATGTGAGCAAACTTCTTGTTGCTTTTAAGGAAAGACTTGTGTGTCTTTATTCTTTTAAGAGAGATCAAAGGGGACACCAGGAATAATCCAGTCTGATCAAGTCAGACTGGATTATTTAACTAAAGAGATTTAAATGAATCTGCAAGCTAGCTTCCTGCTATATTGAGAGGAATCTGCTCTGCTACATCACTCACTAGTATAATACTTATTCAATATATCCTTTCCTACTATCCTTGACATTCCCGCAGGCACTCTACTTCTGTTGATGCAGCCTAGAAGAGCATTAGCTCCCTCTTTTTGGCCACACTGTTGACTCATTCTATGCTTGTGGTCTACTAAGATCCCCAGATCCTTTTCACATGAAGTCCAAAGCTGAGCTGAATCTTCAGTGACTACTGAATGGCTTTGAATTGTGACATTTGCTTTCTTCAGTGAGGAATTGGAAGAGAGTAGCTGGTGGTCTGTTTCAGGCTTCTACCCTGACAAGTCAGAGTTGTGACATTATTGTTTGGGATCTAGTGGGTTTTCTTCTCCAGAGGGATCTGTGGGAGTTCCTCTTTCACCCAGGGGACTCAAGGACACTGGTAGATAATCCTGGCTTGATGTTATCATTAGAGGGATGCGAACATATTCTGAGTTTATTTAGATGTTTCAGGTTTAGTTTTGGCTCAAAACACCATGTTTCCCTGCAATATTTTTTTTGTTTCCGCTAGCATTTATTTGTTGTTTTGATCCGTTTATGTTTTTTTATCAGATTTAGCTCAGGAAATGCCATTAAGGCAGGTTCTTTTCTTCTTTTCTGTTTAGGTAATCCATAGAACTTTAAAATACCCTCATAAAGGAACTCAAAATGTGTTTCATTTTGCTGACGCTGCTTGTACGCTCCTGTGCCTGAATGTAAAAGCAGGAAAAGGGAGGAGGAGAGAATCACCGAATTAACCTTGTGCAAAAAACATATGAATAAATGATAGAGCAAATAATCCTTTCTCTATGTTCTAAATTCACGCTGTTTTTAAAAGCTGTACATCTTAGTAAACTCAGCAAGAGACCGAAGGAAATTTTCCAGATTGATTATTGGACTTGTTTTTAGAAGATGCCCGAGAGACCTTGGGCTATGTTCTGATGTCTCTCAATTTGCTAAGGCCGAAGTAACTGGGGTAATGTTCTTTTCAGTGGTCCCCTTCTCTCAGTGGGGTGGGGAGAAGAAGGGAGGGGGGATCAGGAGTGTGGAAGGCTGGTGTTAGTCTAATTATAAATGTGCTCTCTAAAGCATCAAGATTTTTATGTTTAAAACCTTCCTAATCCAATTGGTTCCCGTGCGACGAGTTTTGCAAGCGGCAGCACCTTACTTATCTCACTTGGCGTCTTTCGAACCAATCAAGGGCTGATGCTAAAATCTAATTTTAGTTCTAACCTAGAAAGGTTTACTCCCTGGCTCTGCCTGGTCCCATTCACGGCTTGCTTTTTCCAGTTAGTGCCTTTTAAATGCAGCTCTTAATATACTAAACATAGAGCCTCTTATCTGCCAAACATGGCTGATGCATCTCTAAGGGAGGCCTCACGCCGGGGTAGTAAATGCTGATGGGCAGGACAGTTCTTTAGGTTGTGCTTGGCAAAGCAGGGCTGCTATTTACCAATGCATTAAAGATTAATCTGTGCAGAATTTGTGCCATTTCACAGGACTGAAAGCTGGCTTGCCTGAAAGTGTATTTTTATTTGTTTGTTTAATAGCCCATCTTGCACGGAACATTCTCTTCAGAACTTAAGAATTTTTTATTTTTATTTTTTTAGAGTGGATTCCATTTGAACAGGCTGGCTCATACAGGATTAAGCAGTCCAAAAAGGGTGTCTGGACATCGAAGGCTGGTGTAGCAGCTAAGAGGGGGAGCTTTTTGCTGGGACGCTCCAGCTCAATTGCAAACTCAGCCTCCAATACGATAGACTAGATGGTCTTTGGCAAGCTGTTGCCCTTTGTCATTGCTATTACTATTTGCTCATTGCTTTATACACAAAGCATCTCAAAGAGACTTACACAGTATCATATTACAAATCAACTTACCAAACATAACAGAAGATCACACACAAAAAAGAGTTCATCCATCAACAAAAATAATTAAAATGAATCTTATCCCATGAAAAGAAGTGGTTTTTTTAATTTTTATTTGATTTTACAAATATAAAATTATAACAATGAAACCACCCACACCCACATTTAAAGATTCCCCTGAATTTCTGGACTCCCCTCTTCCCTTCCATGGGTCCTTATTATTAAAGCTTTTCTACTACATCTTTTCCAATTATCTCTATTTTATATAACACCACTGTCTCCATAGTACTTGCTACATTACGAGTGTTATTGCAACCCTGCTATTGATTTCATCTGCTTCCAGTGGTCTCCAAGATAAATTATATTTTTTCCCCATTCTGTGTTGAAGTTTTGGTCTTCTTGGTCCCTGAGCTTTCTGGTCAGTTCTGCCATCTCAGCATAACCCAACAGTTTAATTTGCCATTCTTCTCTGATAGGGACTTTATCTTCTTTCCATCTCTGGGCTAATAGCATCCATGCGGCTGTCGTCGCATACATAAAAAGAGTTTTCTGCTTCCTTGGAATATCAGCACCTACAATTCCTAATAAAAAAAGCCTTTTAATAACAAAAGTTAATTAGAACATTTTTTCATCTCATTATATATCATTTCCCATAACTCTTTTATTATCTTACAAGGCCCACTAAAAGAAGTGTATACATGACCTCAGCTAATCCTTCAATAGTCTTGTATGTGAAGCACTCTGGACGCCTGAAGTGCACTATATAAAGATTAAGTATAGCTATTCTTCCAAAGAGCTCAGGATGCCATATATAGGTGTCAGGGACTGGCAGGATAAAGAGGAGGGATGGGTGGTACAAGGCAGAGAACCCCCTAGGGAAGCCTCAGAGAAGAAAGGCTCAGAGTCTGGGGAGAGGTGGTGGGACACTGAGGACAGGTCAGAGGGGGAAGAAATGGCTGGATGCTGAAGAGGTGACAGGCTTTAGCGAGCAAGAGGAGCCAGGGGCAGAAAGCAGTTCAGACAGCTGATGAAGCATCCCAGGAGCTTTCCACTCCTCCTGTACTAAGCTCCCTGCTCCCCTCGTCTCCAAGGAAACGGAGGAATATGCATGGAGCAAAACAGCAGGCACTGATCCACACACACACCGGGCATAGTCTGAGGCTGCTTGGAAAGTAGGGAAGTAGAAGGCAAAGACCTTCAGTCCTGGCAACTGTTTCATAGGGGCCAGCCCTGTTTGTAGGCATTGCCTCCTTGTGTGCTGTTTTCTTGAATAAAGAGCTAACATTTTGGCTTGTCTCTGTGTCTCAAGTGCTGACCTGCATCTGAACCAGCCCTGTGAAAAATTCAGATGACCTATGATTGACACATACCAGCTGGGTGAAATCCCATGTTGTGACCTTCACAGAGGCAGAGCCATGAGACAGTTGCACAGGGCCGTCTTAAGCCCATCCAGCGCCGTGGCGCAAAGGTCCCTCCAGCACGCCCCTCTGAAAGCACAGCACCGAAGTGATCATGCAGAGGCAGCCGCCCTTCTATGAGCTGGTGGGCTACAGGCAGCCCCCTCCTGCCTTGCTGGCCAAACCAGCTCCTGAGCGGCCAGACTTTGCTCCAGAGCCTCTCCAAGGACCCGGGAGTGCCAAGGCAACTGCGGCAGCAGTGGGAGGCCACTTCCAAGGCCACCTCCAAGGACTCTGCACCGTGCCTCCTTCTCCTTTCCCCAGCGCTGTGTTCCGCTCAATCAAGCTTCGCCACCAGTGCGCACACTGCGGGACCAGCAAGAGCCACTTGGGTGTTGTGTGCGCGCTGATGGTGAAGCTCGACTGAGCGGAGCCCAGTGCCGGGGAAAGGAGAAGGAGGTGCGGCGCGGAGTCCTCGGAGAAGGAGAGAGACGCAGCGCAGCTTCTCAGCTCGTGGAGTGCAGTCCTGGCCAGACCGCCGGAACCCCGCGCTCACTTGGTGCCCTCCAGTGCTCTCCAGCGCCCGGCACCGTGGTTCACCGCACCACTAGCCTCTATGGCTAGGACGGGCCTGCAGTTGTACCTGCGGTCTCAAGACACATCCCTTTGAGCCTTATGGGAGGGTCATAGGAGCTCTAAAATGTGATTCACCTGAGCATGAGTAATGCATCAATTAGTTTTCTTAGCAGGATATAGCCTATAAATAAGAGAGCAAGTGGCACTGTCAGTGAGAATCCATAGAGATCAAAGGGGTTCAATCGCTGCAGTTTCACACATTCCACTAAATATATGGTTGATAGGGAGCTACAGTCTATCCTGGTCAGACTAGTGTCCCCTTGTGATAGTCTGAGGTCTAAACCACTGAGCCTCTTGGGCTTGCTGATCAGAAGGTCAGAAGTTTGAATCCCCGTGATGGGGTGAGCTCCCATTGCTTTGTCCCAGCTCCTGCCAACCTAGCAGTTTGAAAGCATGCCAGTGCAAGTAGATAAATAGGTACCACTGCGGCGGGAAGGTAAATGGCGTTTCTGTGTGCTCTGGGTATCCGTCACGGTGTTTCTGTTGCGCCAGAAGCAGTTTAATCATGCTGGCCACATGACCTGGAAAACTGTCTGTGGACAAATGCCAGTTCTCCTGGTTTGAAAGCGAGATGAGCGCCGCAACCCCATAGTCGCCTTTGACTGGACTTAACCGTCCGGGAGTCCTTTACCTTTTACCTTTAACCAGTCTGCGTTTGTGCATGTGTGTCTGTTATATTCATGCATTATCTTTCTTAAGGTGCATGCTTTTCAAAATCTCAGATGTGCACCTATAAATATAACTTGAGAAGAGTTTATAAAAGTCGCTAATTTGGCTGGCTTTTTGTAAACCTCAGATCCCGTTTCTGAAGTTCCCTGTATGGCAAGGAACACAATAGGTTTAGATTCCTCATAGTCTGAGACTGTAACTAGACACCATGGGAGATTTCTGCCTGACACTGAAAACAACAGCTCACATCTCCAGTTCCTCCTCCTCCCTCCCTCCCTCCCTTAGTAAGTAGAAAATGGCAGAAAGGGAAGAGGACTTGGGGCTGCCACCACATATATCAAGTAACAGCTAGGTCCATTCCTGAGCATAAATCTGCTTTCAGAGGCACAAAAATCTTGTCTCTTTTCTGCTGTGTTCCCATTTCCATTCTGCTGCACAAGCAGGCAATATGTGTAACAGCTGACCTTTAAGATAATGCACTGTCATCTTCACTTTAAATCTGAAGTAGCTCCACATATAACCACAGACTGATTCGAGGCCACAAACATGTCTTGAAGCTACAGGACAGATTGAAAGGAAGGAAGAGAAAATCAGTAATCTGCAGCCCCAATCAATGGATGAAGTGTGTCTGCTGAACAAAAAAACGAAGAGAGGAAAATCAAACATTTCAATGGCAATCCTAAGTAGCTACTGTTGACATTAAAAATCCAAGGATTAAAAATGATATCTGCGTCGAAATGCTAACAAGTGCAACGATTTAGGCTATGTGCTCTGCTGCTAATTATTATGCATACCTTGCGCATAACATAAATAGTTGTAACCTTTGTGCGAAGAGCAAAGTCAGGAAATGTTAATCCACGGGGAAGTGATCACTTCTTGGTAACTTCCCCAACAAAAACCTTTCAATTATTTCACTTGTTCCTTAGTCCAAACAAAAGGATAGGAGGGGAAGACTTTCCGCAGATGTGCCTGTCCATTGCTTTATTAGGCTGTGTGGACATGCAAGCAAAATTGACTTCAGTCAGTGTTCTTCCATCATTAAGCAGATCAGTCGGCAATGTGGGGAGTGAGAGGGAGCAGTTTTCTTAAATCTTCTGCCAAAATGCCCAAGAGGTTGACAAAGAGCTCTCTCTCTCTCTCTCGCACCCACACCCCACCCCAGATATTTAGTGGCAGGTGCCCAGATCACACATTCCAGAAAGACCAACACACCTGTTTTTATTTTCAAATAAAACTGGCCGGTTTAAGCCAGGGCATAACTTCACATCAAATTCATTCCTCAGACCATGAAGTTACTGGTTTGAGACACGGACCCTCTGGCAAAATTCAGGCCCCCCTCACCTGTGTTTTTCCTCTTTCATTTGCAGTAGAAACAAACGAAAATTCATCGTTCTGTTTTTGGTTGTTCTTGACAGCTTCTGATCCAGTTTCAGTTGTTCTTTCAACATTAGCACTGCTGAGATAATGAATTAGATGCTTTGTTTTGTATGCAAAAAAATAAAAATAAAATAAAAATAACAGTAATTGTACACGGTTTTGGTAACAAGCTGGAAGGAAGGTGGCGTTTATTGCGAGGCTTCTTTGCAGTCTAGCAATCTAATCCAAATCCCCTAGACTGCTGTGCAATTTTCCCCCTACTTAGTCTCTACAATTAATAACTATGTTTATTGTAAGGATTTAAAAACTTCTCTGCAAGTAAATGAGTTCTGCCTGCCCTAATTTCCTATCTCTGTTCAGGAGCTGTGCTGATTAATGTCATTGAAGACAGTAACTGCTGTTCTCATGGTATTCTGAAGTTAGACAATGAAAGGCTTCTCCTCATTCAAATAGCTCCTCAAGCTTGGCACTCCTGCTGCATTCTGAGCTGATAAAGGGTGTGTGTGTGGGGGGGGGGTTAGTTTCATTCTTTTCATAGTTACTTTCCACTTTTACTGTGCCAAGGCTATGCCAGAGGCCAGGTGTCATGAGCCAGAGCTATTAAGATGGGGAGCAGTGATTCGAGATCCGGTGCCACCATCTCCCTTGGCAGAGGACCCCAACCTAGCTGTGCTCCACTCCAAAAGGGATTCGGGTGGCGCTGTGGTCTAAACCAGCATTTCCCAAGCTTGGGCCGCCAGCTGTTTTTGGACTACAACTCCCATCATCCCTAGCTAGCAAGACCAGTGGTCAGGAATGATGGGAATTGAAGTCCGAAAACAGCTGGAGGCCCAAGGTTGGGAAACACTGGTCTAAACCACTGAGCCTCCTGGGCTTGCTGATCGGAAGGTCGGCGGTTCAAATCCCCACGGCGGGATGAGCTCCCATTGCTCTGTCGTCCCAGCTCCTGCCAACCTAGCAGTTTGAAGGCACACCAGTGCAAGTAGATAAATAGGTACCGCTGCAGCAGGAAGGTAAACGGCGTTTCCGTGCGCTCTGGTTTCCGTCACAGTGTTCCGTTGCACCAGAAGCAGTTTAGTCCTGCTGGCCACATGACCCAGAAAGCTGTCTGTGGACAAACGCTGGCTTCCTTGGCCTGAAAGAGAGATGAGCTCCGCAACCCCATAGTTACCTTTGACTGGACTTAACCGTCCAGGGGTCATTTACTGCAGTTCCTTTTCCAGTGTCAACCATCCCTTAGCCAGGAAAACAGTGAAATGGGAAATAACTGCATTTTTGCCCCTCACCCCTTGAGATTCCTTCATTTATGCTGAAGCTGTGTTGGGCTCCATATACAGCAATGTCAAGCAGGGTTGTGTCTGTGAATATTTGCATAATGAAGGTATTTATCAGTAATATTTCCCCCCATCAAAATTGCCAGTTTCTCTGAAAAAAAGTTTTGAGTATATTCTGTGCTGCTCTGTGCATAATCAAATCAGGGACTATTCCATTTTTGCAGTCAGCAAACAAACTATAATTCACGGAGTCGGCCATAATACCAAACTATATAAATTTTTACCTTATCCAAACATCCACTAATCTAGGTCTTCCTTTATTCCAGACATAGTTTATGCTCACACACTATATTTTCTCTGTATTTTATTATTCCTTCTATTTAAAAAAACCCCTCTATTGTAAATGATCTTGAAGCCACTTGTAAATCCTGTTGACTTCAATGAGATTTACAAGTTTGCAGGTCGTTGGAGTGCTGCTCCTTTTATGACCACCAAGGAATCCAGATATATATGAGAGGTGTTTTTCCTACAAGTGGGCAGGAAGAGAGATATCCAGAAAAGACGATAACTCAGAGAGGAAGCTCACAAAAAAAAAATGAAAATGTAACATCAGAATGCTCTGCTCATCATGAAATGCAAACTGAAAAATAGTTTCCCGTGGAGACCTTTTAACCAGCCCCAGAAATAAATTCAGACAAGACTCAAATTTTGGTTTGATTTTTGGCAGAATTTAGGCCACAGCTTTATTGATTACAAATCAAGTGAGTGGTTGCATAGGCTCTGGTCCGACTAGCTACCTGCAGCCCTTCAGGCAGCGCTGACTCTGGGCACCAACCATAAGTCAGCCTTGGGTGAACACCTGGGACAGTGGCAAGCAGGACCCCTGCTAGGCCTCCACCCAGATGAGCCCTGGACTCAGGCTCAGGGCACAACCCCGCACGGGAAGACCAACCACGATTCCTTCTTGAAGGAATACCCAACACGTTGGGATGGCTAGGCATCCTGCCACCCCTATCAACCTGAACCAGAGCCTATCCGCAACCTTTCAAGTTGTGACGATTTGCTACACGGCAGGCGAAACCCAAATGGCACCAGCTAATCAGCCAAGTGGGGGAAATTCCTGCTGTGCCCCTGTCCCAACAACAGGCAACACATGACGGCATAGCAAGGTCAAGTGCAAGCCCTAAATATAGGGAGAGGTGGGCGGGTGTTCTGATGCACTGAGCCCAAAAGAGAAGGCTCAGGGACACGTGCATCGGCTTAAATAGATGTCCCTCGATCGCTTTGACTGGCCTCCTGTTAGCCTAATTGCTCCCAAGATCGAGGGACCACCAATAGGGTGTTGTGGCTATCCAAACGTTGCCACCCACAACACAGGTTCTGGTTGCCAGGTCCCACTGCAACATGTGCCCTCTTGTGAGGTAGGACCCGATTTAACAAATAAGACTCGAGTGCCAATGAGGAGCAAGAGAGGCATTTATTGAAGGAAGTCAAAAACATGCTACAAAGGGCATGTTTCAATGAAAGAGAAATAAAAATGAAGACATGAAGTCTTGCTCACATTGTATAATCCAAAGAGAGTATCTCCCTTGGTCATTTAAAGGGCTAACCTGCAAAATAGGAACCCCCCCCCAAGTTATACACCTCTTATCGGTCACATATTATGCTCTACCATCAAATGTTTAATAAACCCTCTGGGAGGTGAGGTTAATCCCAGGCTGATGTCAAAAAACAGTGGGATTACGAGGTACAGTATGCAATTTCAGTCCCTCCAAGTGTCCCTATTTTCCAGGAACCGTTCCAGATTTGCAGAAGCCATCTTGGTTTCTAATTTGATCCCAGAATGTCCTGCTTTTCCTTAGGACATCCCTATGCTCATTGGAGAAATGTTGGAGGGTATGGAGTTATGCAATTCCTGAGCCAAGGAGATAGGTAATTAGACAGCCTTTAAAAGACATCTGAAGGCAGCCCTGTATAGGGAAGGGTTTTTTTTTAAAAAAATGTTTTATTATGCTTTTATATATGTTGGAAGCCACCCAGAGTGGCTGGGGCAACCCAATCAGGTGGGCAGGGAATAATAATAATAATAATAATAATAATAATAATAATAATAATAATGGAATAGGATGTCCCTATTTTCATCAGAGAAATGTTGGAGGGTATGTAATTTTTCTGCTCATTTTGGTGTTATTGGAGTGCTGCAGGGCCGGTCCATTGAGAAGTGGCTCCTATGATGTTCTGGCAATGACAATTATGGTCCCAGGATGCCAGTGGCTGAAAGCAGGGGTCTTTCACAATGGTAGCAGCAAAGCAAAGGTTCCAATATATAAGGAAGGAGGTTATTGTAATGCTCATGACAAACCCATTCCTTGGTCCAAACTAGAATTTCAGAAAACTCTGGGCTAAGCCCAGACCACGCTACCCCAGAATTGGCAGCAGACAGGCAAAGGATGGGGAATTCTGAAAGGAAGAAAAGTTCTTGAATGTAGTTGTATGGAAGGAAAGAATTCTAAAACAAACCTATGCATCTGTTAAGGGTAGTCTAAGTCCATATCCTTAGTCCTAAGAGTCTCGGGACTCGGAGCACCATAAAATAGTGTTGGACTATGACCTGGCAAACCAGGGTTCGAGTCCCCACTCAGCATGAAGCTCATTGGGTGACCTTGGGCCAGTCACCATTTCTGGGCTTCACAGTTATTGTGAGAGGAAATGGAGAGGAGGACAGGCATGTTACACAAAGGTGGTATATAAACTGAATAAAAAATAATAATGATTTTTCACATAGGGGCCCATGCTCTGTTGCATCCTAGCCTTCCTAAAACTGTAGCAAATTTTAAAAATGCAGTAGATTTTGTGCCCATCCTCTTGCTGACAGCTGTCATCAAAACCCATGACATCTAGTCAAAGCGAACACGAAGAAAACCATGTTCATTTTGTGATGAAGTGCTGCTGGAGCAAAGTGATTTCAAAGTTTGCATGAAACTTAGTACCTGTTTTGAAATTCAGTTGTTTTAAATTATTTTTGCTCCGGGAAAAGTCATCGTTCTGAATTATGTTTTTGTACTCGGTCATCTCATTTTTCTGGGTTTTTTTTTGGGGGGGGGTCACTAATTTTTTTAGATGACTTTGAAAGGGGAGCAGACGAATTTATGGAGAATAAGTCTATCAGCAGGTATTAGTTATGCCTCTGAATGTCAGTTGTTGAGAATACCCTGCAGGAGAGGGCTGTTGTCTTCATGTGCTGCTTCAGGGCCGTCTTAAGGTCATCGGGTGCCCTGGTGCAGGGATCCCTTGGGCGCCCCCCCACTCTTTTTAAAAAAGGAACACTCTTACCTGGTGTGCTGGGCGGCGGGAGCCTCATGGCGGCCCCCGCACCTCACAGCAGGGCCGCGCTGTGCCGGAGGCCGCCTGCCTGTCTGATGCCGCCGGATTGAGTGGGGGAGGGGGCGCCGCTGCTCCGCGCGGCCTTCCTCCCTTCTCCCAGTGGAGCAGGATGCCTGGGCAGGCCGGGCCATGGCGGGTTCCTTCCCGCCAACAGGGCACTGCGTTTCATTGGTAGAGGTGGTGCCATGTGGTGTCACCTCTACCAATGAAACACAGTGCCGGGGTGAGGGATGACCCTGGCGCTGCAGAGCGGAACAGGGTCCTAGTGACCCTGTTCCACTCGCTTCCCTCCCTGCTCTCGCGGCGCGGCTGGTGGGGGAAAAAAGGGAGGCCGCCGCAAAGCTCCCCCACTTGCTGGGGCGCCCCTCAGCACCCCTCAGCGCCCCCTGATCGCCCAGGTGCCACTAGAGTCAATGGGCGAGCTGGGCCTGTGCTGCTTGCAGGTTTCTTGGGCTCATTTGATCCAGCAAGGCTCTTTTAATGTTCTATTATATCAGTATACCTGAAGGAGCATCTCCACCCCCATCATTCAGCCTGGACACCGAGGGCCAGCTCCGAGGGCTTTCTGACCATTCCCCTCACTTCGAGAAGTGAGCTTACAGGGAACCAGGCAGAGGGCCTTCTTGGTAGTGGCACCCGCCCTGTGGAACGCCCTCCCACCAGATGTCAAGGAAATAAACAGTTGTGTGTTCAGACCCAGAAACCTCCCCCCCTAAATAAATTCATACGTGACTCAAATTTTGGTTTTGGTTTTTGGCAGAATTTAGGCCGCAACTTTATTGATTGCAGAAAGTGAGTGGTTGCATAGGCTCTGGTTTGACTAGCCCCCTGCTCTGCAGGTAGCACTGACCCTGGGCTCCACCATAGGCCAGCCAAGGGTGAACACCTGGATAAGCAGAAAGTCGGGGACGGACTATGTCCACCACCCAAATGTCCCCCTTGACTCAGGCACGGGCACAACCCCCTCTCAGAGGTTGACCAAACCATTGAGTCCCTGGATTCCTTTAACAGAATACCCTTCACATAGGGATGGTGAGAGTGTTCTCCCATCCCTATCACCTGAACTGGAGCCTATTCGCAACCTTATAAGTTGTGATGATTTGCAAAGCGGCAGGCGAAACCCAAATGGCAGCAGCCAATCAGCCAAGTGGGGAAAAATCCTGCCGTGCCCCTGTCCCAACAACAGGCGACAGATGACGGCATAGGAAGGTCAAGCGCAAAAGCCCTAAAAGTAGGGAGAGGTGGTCAGGTGTTCTGAATGCACGCGCCGAAAGAGGAAGCTCTGGGTCACGTGCATGGGCATATATAGGTCCCTCGATCCATTTGGACTGTGTCCCATTGGCCAGATTGAACCCATCAACCAAGGACCTACCAATCGGGTGTTGTGGCTGACCAATTGAACCTACTGTGTCCCCAGATTGAACCCATCAACCAAGGACCTACCAATCGGGTGTTGTGGCTGACCAATTGAACCTACTGTGTCCCCAGATTGAACCCATCAACCAAGGACCTACCAATCAGGTGTTGTGGCTGACCAATTGAACCTACCCACAACACAGGGGATCGGGTTCCAGGTCTCACTCCTTTAAGGGAGGACCCGATCTATCTAACTTTTAGAAGATATCTGAAGGCAGCCCTGTTTAGGGAAGTTTTTAATGTTTGATGTTTATTGTGTTTTAATATTCTGTTGGAAGCCACCCAGAGTGGCTGGGGAAACCCAGCCAGGTGGGCAGGGTATAAGTTATTATTGTTATTAATAAGAGAATGCAAAGGATACTTCACCATGCGCCTATTGTCCTATGAGATCTGCTTCCTTGTAGTGCGAACTCGTGCATATGGGAATAATACAATTGTGTGTGTGCATGCATGTGCTATTGATTGTGTACATAATTACTACACATAAGTCATAGGATGGTAATTGGAAGGAAAGACTCTGGTCTGTCAATCTGTCTGCCTCTCTTGCGCGCGCGCGCACACACACACACCACAGATGGTGCATGTGAGCAGGGCAAAGATTGCCTACAACAATTGCACAATTCAGTGGGTCCTACTGTGCTGAATAATGCTGTGTATTAATAGTATTATGAACAGGCTAAATTTTCCCTCTGAAATAAATGGTACTTAAATGTACTTAGCTTTTGCTGGACCATACACATTGTTCTAATGAAGCACATATCTTGTAGGGAGATCTAAAATAGTGAAATATCAGCCTATAGTAAGAGGTGTGTGTTTAACAGAAGAGTTAAATGCCCTGGGTAATGGAGGGGTAGATTATAATGGAAATGTTCTTTCCAGCCATGCTGCTGTTATATAAACATCATTAAGTCTCCATTCTCATGGAACATTTGGCATAGAGAATATTTACATATATAGTACTATAGCATGTCTTACAGAATCCCTCCAGGTAACAGTGAAATGATAGTTTCATGAGGAAAATTATATAACATTATTTTAATATACCCATGCTGGATTAAGACCAGAGAAGCTAAAGCAAATGATTGTCATAATACTTCTCTATATGATCTAAAAAAGCATTTGGGAGACAGGCAGAGAGTACAGAATTCAGAGGAGGTTTTTCCGTGTGTCCTAGGATTTCTGCAGCCATACTAATGCGCAGTTAAGGTTCATTCATTTTCCCCCACTTCTGAAAATATAGCTGAGATTCATACTTTTAGAAATGCATACTTTTAAAAACTTAAAAGTCCCGCCCCCAGCAGTCTTGTTTCAGTCATGCCTGGTACTAATAACTGTCAAGGTCGGCCCAGGGCCCAGGGCTTTCTTAAGAAGCCGTCCTTCCCCTTTGCTCTCTGTTGCTCAACCAGACAGAGAGTAGATTATGGATCATGGAAATGAGTGAGCAATGGATTCTTGCCATAGGGGAGGGGGCACAGGGAGGTCTCTTTCTGCAGGTATTTCACCACACCCCTTCATCTGGGAGCAACTGAATCCCTTAAGAAGCCTCTCAGTTTCTTGGGAGCCAGCAAGCAAATGGGATCCTCTTTAACGAGCGTCCTGGTTGTGTGTGGGCCCCTGAGACAACCCCCGCCAGGCTGAAGGTGCAGGGCATGGCCCGGGCCTTGTCTGTACAGCACCACAATCACACCAGGCCGTTTGAGCCAATCAGTGCAGGTGGCGTGATTGGTGGGGGCCTATAAAAGCAGCAGTGCGACATGGCTGAGGCACTTGCTTCGCACTGGTTTTCGCCTACCCCCTTAGCAATCGTCACAACTTTGTAAGGTTAGGCGGTTAGGCATTGGCTTATTGAAGTGTGTGGGAGGGGAGGTGCGGCCATCACCTGCCCCTCCATGAATCTGGGGGTCCTAAATCTCGTCCGAAGTCCGCTTGAGGGGCTAGGGCCATGCCAGGGCCACAGGAACCCTGAGGTGAGCTTTCGGTTGGTCTTCATCAATGTTGCTCCCTTGTTTGGCGTTTATCCTTCCAGACTACCAGCCAGAGAGGCAGGAGTCAGTTATCGTCGGTTGCGAATGTCTAAGCCAATACCACTCACTTTGCTGTAATTGATAAAGTTGTGGCCTAAATTTTGCCCATTAACTTGAACCAAAATTACATGTCAGTGTGAAGTTACTTACTTGGGGAAGGGTTTGGGGGCCTCGGGGCACAACCGCTCCCCATATCCTAGGGTTTACTTGTGCCTCACTGGGAAAAGCTTGGTTTCTTGGACCATGGTCGATGCTACCAAAATGAAGGACATTGTGCAGGAGATCAGGCATATCTCACAAGAACTGGGAAGTGTCAGGAGTATGGGCAGGAGTCAGGCTCAGCTTGTGCTGGAGAAGCAAGGAGTGGTCACTCAGGTGAGGCCACTTGATAACTCACTGCACCTGGTGGCAAGAGCTGGGAGGGATAAAAGCTCAGCATTTCCCTTCAGCTCTTTGCCACAGCAACGCTAGCCCTGCCTGGTTGCATCTGGCCTCTTGCTCCTTGGACCCTTGCCTTGCCGACGCCTTGATCCTCGAATATGGACCTTGCCTTGCTCCTCGACCCTTGGACCTTTGCCTCCACCTTGCTCCTTGACCCTCGGGCCCTCGCCTCCATGACGCCCTGCTTCACAACCTTCGGTTCCTTGACCCTGCGACTGCCTGCTGCTGGACCCTCAGCCCTGCACCATCTGGACCCCGTTCCTGCTTCCACACCACCATCTTGCCCCTGGTCCTGATGTCCTCAGGTGGGCCTGCTACTTCCCACCGACCAGACTGTGACAGGAAGAAAGTGTTTCGGTAATTACTTCTGTTACTCATAGCTCAAATACTGCTCATTCTTTTGGGGGTAATTTTCATACAACATGTTTTTGAAACTGTCAGAGCCTGGTTCAAGTCTGTAACATGGGAAGCGTTTATTTTGTTTCATGGCCTTGTTTCAAACTTGTCTTGGAACCTGTGCATCAGTTTTTCAATTGACGGCGAGCACATATCTTTCAGTATGAAGGAGATTTACTGGATCCTTGTATGTTGGTAGGAGAACTCCATAGGATGAACATTTGAAACTTACAGTGGAGAGTATGAGAGCTCACCCCAGGAATGATATTTTTGGTGACCTCTCCATGGCAAGAGTAACATGTGCTCCAGTTTTGAGGAAGAACACCAATAGTTGCATATGCATGCATTAAAGTTGCCATGAAATTTTGTCTGAAAACCTAGATCACATTTTGAGGTTCCAGCCTGGAGAAAACACCCCAGGATTTTCAAATGAAACTGATTGGTTAAAAGCAGTGCTTTTTTCTGGGGGTACACATACCCCTAAACATTTTGTGAATCTAACGGGAGAATAAACAATTTTTTTAAAAAATAGTTTCATCTCTAGCACGGTGAATTGTCAGTTCCATTGCTATCCCTGATGATGACCTCATTTATTGTCATGGTGTTTCGTGAGTCTCAGACGGAAGCGAGCATTTAATGTGTGAAGTAGGAGTTGGAATCTAGCACGGTGATTGGTCAGTTTCGTTGTTACCACCTCCAATGGCAGCTTCTTTTCCTTTCCCGGTGTAATGCATGTTCTTTGTACTTTTGTCCATTTACTGTACTTATTTTTCCTGATTTGAACTACCGGTATAAAATGGTGATTTTCTTGAGTCAAAATGAGAGTACCCCTAAACATTTTTTTAAAAGGAAAAAACACTGCTTAAAAGAAAGTGATTGGGTTTTAGGGAGAGCCTCACCCTAACACACACACACACACACACACACACACACACACACACACTTCTATAAATTGTTTGTTAAACTGCGCTGTGGATTTCATCCTCTACCTCTCATCACCACTGAATGTCCTGTTGGGAGTCCAGAGCTTTCACCAGCTTTTGCTTTAAAAGGATATATTTCTGCTTCTATTTTAAGCCTTTAATACCATTCCAAAGCCGTCCTATATTTAGAGAGACGGAGAACTCGCAAAAACGAACATGGTAAAAGGCTCTCTGCAAACGACAAGGGCTCTTGCTTTCATAAGTTCACAACCAGACGTTTGGGAATCTTTATTTTGTTCCATTCTACTGTGAAAGTAATTTGCTGGAAAAAATAATTGCTTCCCTTTAGAGCACTTTTAAAAAAGCAAAACACACAGCAACTATTGAGGACTCTTCTGTAGAGTACCTGCTTCGACAAGAGAATGACATTTGAGTTAATTAATTTTGTGACAATATTGTTAGAGAGAAAGTGACTTTTGTTGAGGACTTGACAGCTTTCCTTGCATTTTGTAAATACTTTTCTGGAGAACAATCTGCAGGAAAATGCATTGCTATAATCAACCCCACCCTTAGCTAATCTGTTATCTTCCTTGGTGCTCAAAGAGCAAATAGATACATTGAATCTGAATGCTGTTTATTTTGAATTGTCAAGAACCAAATTATGAAGAACAAAATGTAACTCTCTTGAAAGGAGAAGAGTGTGCTGTTTTTGTATCCTCTTACTTGCTGTGATAATTGCAAAATGGTCACTGGGCTTCCCTGTTTAAAATAAACTGTACTAGAGGTAAGAATGAGGGGAAAAACACACAGAATCTGTTTGTTTCTGGGCCATGTCAGTTTCACACGTGTTCAGTTAAAAGCCTATTCTGTCCCATTTTCTGTCACTTTGTAAATGCACACACACACAAATGCATTTAAGTTTTACACATTTATCTTAAAATATGCATTTTTGTACACAATTTTTGAGCTGAAAACTGTATTGCAAAATTCAGAGAAGTGTGCAGTCCGAAGGATAACTGCTTATTGATTGAGGTTGAATCCTGACAAGACAAGTACTGTTTTTGGGGAAAGGGGGCAGGCAGGTGTGGAGGACTTCCTGGTCCTGAATGGTGTAACTGTGCCCTTATAGGACCAGGTGCGCAGCCTGGGAGTCATTTTGGACTCGCAGCTGTCCATGAAGGCACAGCTCAATTCTGTGTCTAGAGCGGCTGTCTACCAGCTCCATCTGGTACGCAGGCTGAGACCCTACCTGCCTGCAGACTGTCTCGCCAGAGTGGTGCATGCTCTGGTTATCTCCCACTTGGACTACTGCAATGCGCTCTATGTGGACCTACCTTTGAAGGTGATTCGGAAACTACAACTAATCCAGAATGCGGCAGCTAGACTGGTGACTGAGAGCAGCCGCCGAGACCATATAACACTGGTCCTGAAAGACCTACATAGGCTCCCAATATGTTTCTGAGCACAATTCAAAGTGTTGGTGCTGACCTTTAAGGCCCTAAATGGCATTGACCCTGTATACCTGAAGGAGAGTTCTCTACCTCCATCGTTCAGCTCTGAGGACCTTCTGGTGGTCCCCTCACTGCGAGAAGCGAGGTTACAGGAAACCAGGCAGAGGGCATTCTTGGTAGTGGCGCCCACCCTGTGGAACGCCCTCCCATCAGATGTCAAACAGATAAACAACTATCCGACTTTTAGAAGACATCTGAAGGCAGCCCTGTTTAGGGAAGTTTTTAATGTCTGATGTTTTATCATGTTTTAAATATTCTGTTGGGAGCCTCCCAGAGTACGCAGCCAGATGGACGGGGTATAATTAATTATGTTTGATGATCCATGTATTGCACTGGGCCATAGGATTTAACCAATAGCTGTTCTGAAATGCTCTCCTGGCAAACTGAAGTAGACTAAAGGCAGCAACCAAGCCTGGAAATTCTGGGGGTATTTCTTCTGCTCCAACGTTTTGGGAGGGCATCTTTCTTTCTTTCTCTCTCTCTCTCTCTCTCTCTCTCTCTCTCTCTCTCTCTCTCTCTCTCTTCCCCCCCCCCCCACCAGAGGTCAAAGAGAATAACAATTACCAGACCTTTAGAAGGCATCTCAAGGCAGCCCTGTTTAGGGAAGCTTTTAATGTTTGATGGATTTCTGTATTTTAATATTTTGCTGGAAGCCGCCCAGAGTGGCTGGGGGAACCCGGCCAGATGGACGGGGTATAAATAATAAATTATTATTATTTATTATTATTATTAATTATTATATTTATTATTTATTCTTTCTTTCTTTCTAAAAACCCCACTCCCCAGTATTCCTCACAAGTTGTCAAAAAATGATAAAAAAGGTGGTCGTTAACATTTCCATAACTAATTGAAGTACCTTCTTCCTTTTTGGGTTAAAAGGCTCATCTTTGCAATGTACATTTCTGGTGCCAATTATGAAAACTGCTACATGAACAACCGGCACACCTTGGGACCCACCAAAACAAACCCAGCCCTCTGTCCATGTGTTGCGGCCTGCCAAGTGCTCAGCAAGCTGCCTGCTTTTGCCGTATGAAGCAAGTAGTAAAAACAGGAGGTTTAGCAGTCCCTTGCAGGGCTGATATACATGGGTAGCAAGCTATATTTGGCTTGGTGAGTCTCCAGTTATGTATTAGAACAAGTGATTTCCCCCCTCCCTTGCTGGAATAGCAGCGTTTCATAAAACCTGCCACACAGTGAAAACTTTCCAGTATTGCTCTCCTGACAGCTTCACTTCCTCACTTTATAGCTGGCTGTTGCTCTTTCAGAGTTCGAAGTTTTAACCAGGTTTCTCATTGTACAGGGCAAACTGTAACAAGATAAAAATAGGAGTCTGGCAATCCATTAGAAAAGTTTTTGCAATGCATCTTGGTTTTTGTAATGGGCAACTTTCTTTTAGAAGCGTCGGGAAGTTAAGAACTTCTCAAGCTGGTGAGGAGCTTACTGTGTGCAGGAGACAATGTGAAATCTTTCGGATGACTTTTAAAGAAGACTGTTGTTTGATTATGAAAATGAAATGTGTGCACAACTTCTTAAATAAATTCTCCTAAACTGCTCATTATACCTGTGTCAACAAGGTGCTTACAACTGAGCTTTTATTTTTTACTAGCTGTTCCCGGCCACGCGTTGCTGTGGCAATCATCCCCCCCCAAAATGCGTGTTGTGTTAAATCCCCCCACCCTGCCCTGACCCATTCATCCTCCCCAAAGGCACGGCCCTCCCCTACTCAGTGCCCCCGTCCCTCACACTAGCCCCGTTCCTCACCCCAGACGTCACCACACCTCTCTCTCTGGTCCCCCCCTGCTGTGTGACATCATCTTCCTCCCATGTGATGGCACCTGTCACCCCAACCCCCCTCTCTCTTCCATCCGCACACCCCATGGTGCATCTTGGGAAGGGCCTGGTCTGTTCCCCCGGCTGGGCAATGCTGAGCAATGCCATGTTATTGTGATGTCACAGATAGTCTGTAGCCAATGGCAGTAGCTGAGACATCCTCAGCTGTGCTGCTTTGACATCCAGCAGATGGTAATACAAGTAATGTTGGAAGAAGGTTTTTCTAAAACAGAAGGTCACAGGTGGGACATCTATATAATCTAGGTATATAAGACACTCGTGTATGGTGTGGCAATGTTGTGCAAAATTTTCAAAGCAATCGGTCAAGCACTTTCGGAGATGATCGATTTTGGACAAGGTCATCTTTACATTTTTATTTATATAGATTTTTAGTTCAGTTACTGGCAGTGGGTAGACAATGGCAGGCAGGCTTAGAAAGAAGGTGGTTATATTAAAAAGAACAAGCTCCATCTACTGCTCATCTTGTGCTCTTGATCAAGTAGTGTAGCATGGGGGGGGGGAGAAATGGGGCAGTTGCCCCAGGTGCAAAATTGTTAGGGGAGCAAAATTTCAACACCTGGTGCTGCCTCAATACTGCTGTGCGAACGAGGAATGACTCTTCTTATATCTGCAGCTGTGATCTGCTGGGTAACACAGTCCCCATTAGACAGTTGAATGCTCATGAGTTTGCTGTCCGTTTCCCTCCCTCTGTGTGGCCCCGGGCACTGTCAACCCACCCTATACCACTGTCATGCTCAAAACCAGCAGCAACACCCAGATCCATCCCTTTTCTCCTGTCAGAGCAATGAAGCAGTGAATATGCAGAACCCGGCTAACTTTTTTTTTTTTAAAGTTCCGTTTTGCACACATTTTGTGGAGTGCCAACTTTCAGGATTGGGGGCAGAGAACCTTTAATGGTCTCCACTAACCCACAAAGAGATATTGTGGCTTACAGACTGGACATTCTCTTGTGTGGCCTTTGATATTATTGAGTGCACCATGCAAAGTGTGAATGGGAATGCTGCTAGGGTGGTGGAACTTTTGCTAGTCCAGGACCCTCAACAGGTGTCCTACGAGCCAGCCCTTTGCTGGACAGAGTGAGGCTGTAGGTGGGACAAGGCAAACATGCAGCACTAGAAATAAATGCACACACACTGCAAAAGGTTACAATGTTAGGGGTGGTTCAGTGGTCAGCCAGAGAAGATTACTAGTTATGTGGGGCTCCCCTCGTGCTTGATCCAGAGGTTGTGCAGAATTGTTCTTGTTGTTTAGTCATTTAGTCATGTCTGACTCTTCGTGATCCCATGGACCATAGCACGCCAGGCACTCCTGTCTTCCACTGCCTCCCGCAGTTTGGTCAGACTCGTGTTCATAGCTTCGAGAACACTGTCCAACCATCTCATCCTCTGTCGTCCCCTTCTCCTAGTGCCCTCAATCTTTCCCAACATCAGGGTCTTTTCCAGGGCAGAATATTGCAGTACAATTCATGACATGAGTGAAGCCTTGTCAGCATATAGCACCTGTGCTCAGAGATCTGCATTAGCTGCTGACTTGCTACTGGAACAAGATCAAGGTGTTACTATTTGTATATAATACCAACTTTCCTGAATGCTTGTGAAACATGGGTCACTTATAATGGTCATCTCCAACTCCTCGAAAGATTCCATCAACGGTGTCCCTGAAATTTTTTACATATCCCTTGGGAAGACAGGCGAACTAATGCCAGAAGCAAAGATCACCAGTGCCGAAGCAATGATTCTTCAACATCAACTTCATTGGACTGGTCATGTTGTGCGGGTGCCTGATGATCGTCTTCCAAAGCAACTACTCTATTCCGAACTTAAAAATGGAAAGCGTAATGCTGGTGGTCAACAAAAGAGATTTAAAGACTCTCTCCAGCCAAATCTTAGAAACTGTAGTATAAACACCGCCAACCGGGAAACACTGACCTGGGAGCGCTCCAATCGGAGAACAGCTTTTACCAAAGGTGTCATGGGTTTTGAAGACACTTGAACTCAGGACACAAGGGAGAAACGTGCTAAGAGGAAGGCACGCTTGGCAAACCCTCACCGTGATCAACTCCCGCCTGGAAACCTCTGTCCCCACTGTGGAAGGACGTGTGGATCCAGAACTGGCCTCCGCAGTAACTTATTGTTAAAGAAACTGTTAAAACTGTGTTTATGGAAGACAATCTTACTTTGGTGTCGCTGAAAACATGCTGTTTAGACAAGTCTATCCATATGCTTCAAAAGTTTAGGTAATTTTAATCTGTTTTAGTATTTTATGCATGTTTTAAAGTCATGTAATTTTTTCTTGATTTTGCTGTTTTATCTTTTGCAAACCACTGAGTTGTCTATTATTATTATTATTATTATTATTATTATTATTATTATTATTATGAAGCATTGTATACATTTTAAGAAACAAATAAAATAAATGTCTAAAGCCAAGATTATGTTTTGTCGATTTCATCTTTCAAATAAAAAAATACCTTATAAACAACTTGCCTTTATTCCTCACATTCCACATGGCAACTAATATCAGAAGCTCAAATTTGCATGGGTGTCAGTAGAAAGTGAGGAGAAAATTGGGAACGAGGCTGGCTAAGCCTATCCCACCACATGTTTGCTATTCAGTAGTATTTGGTTCTCAAACACCTTGGTACTCAAACATCTTGGAACCCAAACACTGCAAACCTAGAAGTAAGTGTTCCGGTTTGTGAACTTTTTTCAGAAGCCGAACGTGCTCCGTTTTGAGTGTTACACTTCTGATTTGAGTGCCACACTTCTGTTTTGAGTGTTACGCTGAGGTCTGCCTTTTTTGCTTTTTATTTTAAGTTTTTGTTTCTGCAGCGCTCTCTTTTTTTGGTATTTGTGGCTGTGTGGAACCCAGTTCAGCTACTTACTGATTGATTGTGTGACTGTAGTACATGGTTTATTGCTTTCATTCTATGGATCAATGGTCTTGTTAGATAGTAAAATTCATGTTGAATTGCTGTTTTGGGGGTTGTTTTTAAAAGTCTGGAATGGATTAATCCATTTTGCATTACTTTCTACGGGAAGGCGTGCCTTGGTTTTGGAACGCTTTGGTTTTGGAACAGACTTCCAGAACGGATTAAGTTTGAGAAACAAGGTATATACCTCTTTGAGTCCTTATGAGACACTGGACAGCTCCAGGCCTCCCTATGCATGAAGTTTCTTTCTCCTGACAGGATTAGCCTGCATCTGCAGGGTCTTCTAAGTGCCCCAAGGTACAAAGCAGGGGGCTTCATATTATTATGCCATATCTTGGTGTTCTTGGTAGGCACATAGTACAACAAAGAGACTTAAGTCTCCCCCACTATTGTTATGAAATGCACTGTTTCCTCTGATAACTTGAAAATGGAATAGAAGTATTTCCCCCCTATGAGTTCATATATTCACCTCATGTGGAAGGAAGTTTCTCAGAAGCTGTGGGATCCACCGGTTCCCCAAACCACTGCTTGCTGTCATGCTAAGAAATTCCCCATTCTTCTCACCTTGCTTGCTCCAGACAAGCAGACAGCCCCGTCATGCTGTCAACCTCAGGGCAGCACATCCCCCTCCTGTTTTTTGCCAGAGGGGATAAGGAAATCTCACTTTTTCTGTTGTTGGCTGCTGCAGGTGTTTTGCTATTCAAACAGATGCAGGACTCTGCATTGTTAGAATTTCTTCTTTAGATCTAGGGGGCGGGAGACTCGCTGCACAACTTCCTACTCTCTTTCTAGATGAGATACAACTATGGTAAAAAAAAATTAAGATATTAAGAAATTGAATGTAAGAGGTGGGGGGGGGAAGACACTTTTCGTCTGTGAAACAGTTTGGCAAAGGTCTAGTCTCATTATTGGCATGCACAATAGACTTCCAAATACTTTGGAGATTAATAACAGATCCTTCTCAGGGCTTCGTTGTCAAAAAACATTTCCCTAGTGACAGTTCTCTGAGCTTTGCCTTTCTGAAGTCCATAATTGAGAAAATAAAAAAGCTCCATTTTGTTGCCTCTTGTAACAGAAAAGGAAGCTTTGGATTGGCTGTGGCAGCAAGCATGGCGGTGATTTCTAGGTGCAGAAGGCTTGGGCGCAAATTGATTTCAGAAAACTAGCAGTTTTATAGCTCCCTACCCCAAGATAATAAAGAGATTCTGGGGGGTTACTGAAGTGCTATGATGGCAATAAATGCTTTGCACAAAAAAGAGATGTTTGAAAACATTTCGTTTCTTTTTGGAATACAGCTGTGTAAAGGTTAGTGTCAGACAAAACCTTCCATATCATATAATGTGGCATTTGTCAAAACTCCCTTGTTGGCTCCTTGTGTGAAGCAAAGCTTGTGAATGTTGCATGTGGGTTTATTCGTCCAAGACCTGTTTTTTTTGTTTTTGTTTACGTGAGCTCATAAGACTTGTAAACTTATATGCTTGGTGTAACCTCGGATGTGTCAGAGTGCAGCCTTTTTGTACATACTGTTTTTGTACCATTAAGAATGTGTGTGTGTGTGTGTGTGTGTGTGTGTGTGTGTGTGTGTGGATTGCAGAGAGAGGTGTGCAGGCTCTTTTTAAAAAGGCATGCTGAGCACTGAAAATTTGGTTTTTTTTCCAGGCTTAGTTCCCTGTTTCCCTTATTTTCTGCAGCTGTTATCAAAGACTACATCGCTGCCTGTTCCTGCATCCCAGGCTGGCCTGACAGCTCAAGCAGTGTAAGAAGTCACTCGAGGCAACAATAAAGCAGCGCTGGATTCCTTCCAGTATTCCAGCAGATGCCAGAGCTGTCTCAGACTAGGTAAGAGTGGCACTCTCTGCTGTGGCACTTTGAGGACTCCCTGCAGATTGGAAGGCACAGCCGCTTAAGGCTTCAGAATATCTTGCACTAAGGTAAAAGGTAAAAGGACCGCTGGATGGTTAAGTCCAGTCAAAGGCAACTATGGGGTTGCGGCGCTCATCTCGCTTTCAGGCCAAGGGAGCCGGCGTTTGTCCATAGACACAGTCATGTGGCAAGCATGACTAAACAGCTTCTGCTGCAACGGAACACCATGACGGAAACCAGAGTGCACAGAAATGCCGTTTACCTTCCTGCCACAGTGGTACCTATCTATCTACTTGCACTGGTGTGCTTTCGAACTGCTAGGTTGGCAGGAGCTGGGACAGAGCAACGGGAACTCACTCCCTCTGTCGCAGGGATTCAAACCGCTGACCTTCTGATTGGCAAGCCCAAGATGCTCAGTGGTTTAGACCACAGAGCCACCCGCATCCCTGTTCAGCTGCCCCCATACCTGTCTATCTGTTCTCTGCTCATTGCTGCTGTCTGCTTCTGGTTGTTCTCTACGTAAAGTTGATTCTTCCCCAGCCTTTTACAGCATGCCTTGGCCTCTCAGCCAGACTGGTACCATAACAGTGGAGTTTGGGTCTTTTGCAGGACAGGCCTTTTCATTAGGCAAGGTGTGGCGACCCACCTTCTGTAGCAGATTTTTGGGATGCAACTAAAGAAGACTTGCCATATCAGTTTTGTAGTTGATGATTATATTTTTAGCACCATGGGAAAAGCACTCATTGAATTTTGTGCCTCGGGCACCAAAGTGTCTTAAACAATCTCTGGCGCTTCGAGTGATCATCTCAATGTAATGGATGGACTTCTGGTCTACTGCAGGCAAGCACATTCAGAAGTGCCTGTTTATCATCTTCAAATAAGACACTGGGTGTCAGAATAAAAGCAATAACCTTTGAAGATTTGCCAAGTATCTTAAACCTTGCCCACTGTGGCTTCTGGATGCATATATATATATATATATATATATATATATATATAAGCGGAGAAAATTTCCCAGAGGACCTGACAAAAAGTAAAATAGAAAAATGGCTTCAGAGTATATCACAAATAATTGTTATCTTCCTACTTTTCCAGCTAACACAGTGGTAAAGTTACGAACGGGCTGGTCCCAATGCAAGGCTCTCCTCCCTCTCTCCCTTTGCCTGCATTTCCACAATCGCAGCAAAGTGCATAAAACTCTCATCCCCGGGGGAAAGGGGAGGACAGGTCCCATTTATTACTGGTGACATGAAAAAATATCTCGAGAAAAGAAAACCAAAATAGCAACATGAAAGTAGAGCAACATTAACAGCATGATCTTTTGTTATGTGCTTTAACAGTTTCAACAGGATTTTGGAAGGTACATAATATTGCTTTGTAGAACTAAGGTATATATATATTTATTATATCTAAATTAGCATTACAAGCACTGTGTGTCTGCAGTTGGATCCAATAACTGGGTGCTATGAAAAGATTCCTGATGAAAGAAAGGCTATAAATTGGCTCCCCCCCCCAACTTTTTCTCCAGATAGGCCCCAAAACAGATTTCAGAGAAGGAACAAAGTTTACCATCGCAAACGGTGTTAATAATGCCTTTTTGTCTCCAATATGCTTTTTTTTAAAAAAAAAAGTTAATCTAATTCAAAGGCTAGCCCCTAACAATGCACTTATCTCATCATAATGAACTAGATAAAGTTAATTTTCCTCTTCGTGTCTTAGGTAGCTCTTTATCAGTCATCTTTCTTTCTTTCTTTCTTTCTTTCTTTCTTTCTTTCTTTCTTTCTTTCTTTCTTTCTTTCTTTCTTTCCTGCTTTCTTTGTTCACAAACTGCAGCTGGGCCTTCATTTGGTAGCCAAACTTTTAAACTGGTACCTTACAGACCCTCCAAGTGTCCCTATTTTCCAGGGACAGTCAATCAATCAATATACTTTATTCGACCGATAGTCAGAAACAAAAACATTTCTCAATACAAAGATAAACATATAAAACTGAAGGCATCAGAGGGATACATAAAATATAAAAATATAAAACTGAAGGCATCAGAGGGATACATAAATGGGGTATGACCGCGCTACTAAACCTCCTACAGATAACACACATCAAGACATTTGATTATACGTTTCGCCAGGGACAGTCCCAGATTTACAGAAGCCATCCCAGTTTCTAATTTGATCCCGGAATGTCCCGATTTTCCTTAGGACATCTCTGTTTTCATTGGAGAAATGTTGGAGGGTGTGGTAGGATGTCGCTATTTTCATCTGAGATATGTTTGAGGGTATGAAGTTATTGCATATGAGCAAAGGAGATAAGTAACTAGACAGCCTTTAGATGACATCTGAAGGCAGCCCTGTATAGGGAAGTTTCTTAATGTTTAATGCTTTATTATCTTTTTATATATGTTGGAAGCTATCCAGAGTGGCTGGGGCAACCCAGTAAGATGGGCAGGGTATTATTATTATTAAATAGTTCGTCCCTATTTTCATCACAGAAATGTTGGAGAGTATGCATTTATTGCAAAAGGGACACGGGTGGCGCTGTGGTCTAAACCACAGAGCCTAGGGCTTGCAGATCAGAAGGCTGGCATTTCGAATCCCCGCAATGGGGTGAGCTCACATTGCTCGGTCCCTGCTCCTGCCAACCTAGCAGTTCAAAAGCACGTCAAAGTGCAGGTAGATAAATAAGTACCGCTCTGGCAGGAAGGTAAACGGCGTATCTGTGCACTGCTCTGGTTCGCCAGAAGCGGCTTACCGGTAGCCATGCTGGCCACATGACCCGGAAGCTGTACACCAGCTCCCTTGGCCAGTAAAGTGAGATGAGCTCCGCAAGCCCAGAGTCGTGCGCGACTGGACCTAATGGTCAGGGGTCCCTTTACCTTTATGCACCTATTGCAAGGACCATATACAGTGTTAGAAACAGATACGAAAGCTAGGAGCTAAATGGCTCCTTAGGCCTAGGTTACGGGCACAACAACGAAATGTCCAGGCGTGCTTTTTCATAACAAGAATACAAAGCTGAAAATGAATGAACTGCGGCTAAAATATTATGTTCATTTTTCACATGGTCAAGTCCTTCCCCTGCCCCACCCCCTAATATTCTTAAGAGGGTCTCTTCTCCAGTCTCTAGAGAGCAGCTAGAAGTGAGGAGGCAGAAAAAGGTCCTCCTTTCCTTCCACTCTGCAGTTTTAATCAAAAATCTTGGTCCCAGAGCTCAGAAACTGCTCGCGCTAATGAAATTCTCTGTTGCAAAATGTGCCTAGAACAATGGGAGTTTTGAATGCTGACCATATAATAACTAATCTCCAACCTGAAATTGTAATACTGGCTTTGAGCTGCTGCCAATCAGTGTAGACAACAGTGAGGTCGACGGACCAATGGTCTGACTCAGTAAAATACCACTTCCTATGCTCCTGTGTTGGGAAGGAAACCAGACGAAAGAACCTGGCTGACTCCCTGCTTTCCAGAAACTCATTATTTCCCATTCAGGAGGGCTTTCTGCCTCCCTTGGACAGGAAAAGACTGCCATGGGGATGGGAGAAGTGGGTCAGGGCACATGATCCAAGCAAGGCTAGTGCAAGTAGGACGCGGGAAGTCTGTGGAAGGGACAAGCTGGCAGGTGATAGAAGCCAGGAGGTTTGAGTGAACACAGGGGGTCAGAAGAGGAAAGCCATTCCAGGGCAGGGCTGAGTTCCGAGGGTCGCAGTGTGAGCTCATACTCTGACAGAGAGGAGCAGACACTGATTCAGCTGCCCAGAAGTTGGACAGCTCCCCTTCAGTTAGATCTCCTCCTTCGCTGACACCCAGATCACAAAGAGCCTTGCACATTGCTGAGAAGCAGGCCAGAGGGGGATCCCCTCTGCCAAGCAGTCCTTGGCTGATTGGAAGGAATCTAGAAGAAGAGAAGGAAGGAGGGGCCAGACACCAGTTTCAGCAACATTGTCAACTAGGGCAGATTAGCCTAGATCAGGGGTGGCCAACTCCTTGATCAGTTAAAAACTGGCAGTGATCTATCCCCTTTTGCGGGGTTCAGGTCAAAGTTGTTGAGCTTTTTAGGGGTAATGGGGAGAGTTGTTGAGCTTTTTTAAGGGGTGCCAAAGTTGTTCAGCTTCTTTGGAGGAATCCAGTGATCTACTGGTGATCTACCACAGACGTCCAGTGATCTACCGGTAGATCACGATCTTACCTGTTGGACATGCCTGGCCTAACCCTGTTGTGTTTTTGCTTCGGTGAGTAAAAGCTGATTGCAATTTGTGCCTCGAGTCCTTTTCCTGACCTACGGATGGACCTGCATTCCTGACAGCCCCTTGACACTAGGTCCCTGTTGTAGGAGATCTAGGCAAGCACTCTCCGTGTACACAAATGCAGGAAGCGCTCAAAAAGTGCATTCTTAGCACAAAATAGATTAGAAATTGCCCCAGCAGTTTAGATGCACTTTAGATTGGTGGATAGTGTGGGACATGGGGACGATGTCATGTGTACAGCATCCCCAAAAGGCACCTGCACTCACGGTAATGCATTTTTTTTCTGGATAGCAACCTGGCATATTTTTTTTCACCTGGCAGGATATGGTGAGCCAGGGAAAGAGCAGGGGTGATAACCAGTGTATCTTGCGTGTGACCTGGCAGATGCAGCAGGATGGGGGAGGACAGATCAATAGCAACAGATCTCTGCAGGGTAGCTCTGAAGTTCTTTCTGAATCCAGTACTAGTTACCTGTCAGGATGCAGTTTTATTGATCGGAACTGTTAAACAGCAGGGGCTTCCTTGGGCAAAGCTTGGCTAGAGCAGGCAGGTCAAGCTAGGAAAAGGGGAATGATGGGAAGGTAGAAGGGTGGCTTATTGGAGGAGCTAGTAATCCCCGATTCTAAATCTTTAAGAATGTCTTCAGGAAGGCTGTGCTGCAGTTTTCATTTTCAGCTTCTGCATTTCAATGTCATCTAAATTCACTTGTTGGTATTAATAATGTATAGCTAGAGCTGGAGGTTTAATGGTGCTGGAGTGTGTAAAGTTAATGTGATGAATAGCTGTCTATAAGTCTGTAAATATTTTGCTAATAGCCTGAGTTCATTGTGTTCTTGTATTCCCTCCACCCCCATGTGATACTTAGAACATACACAGTGGGGAAAATTTGATGTTGGGTAGATCCCTATGCATGCACTAACTTTCTTAGGAAGGATGTCTAAGAAACTGAGGAAAATTGTGGTGACAAGAGAAGAAGCCTTATGGAGAAGTTAAAAATAAATGAATAACAAGATCCAGATGACATCCATTCTAGAACTAAACTATGAAACAGCTATACTTATAACAAAAATGACTAACTTCTTCCTAAGATCAGCTTGTCAACCTGAAAAAATAACAAGTGTTCAATATAACACCATATTTTTTAACAAAAAATCTTGGAAGGATACAGGGAATTATAGGCCAGTTGGCTTAACTGCTCTGAGAAAAGTGGTGCAAAACATTCTTAAAAATAGAGTCACTTAGTATATAGAATAATAAGTTAAGGATAAGTCCTATCTAAGGGCTGATCTATACTTCCTCTTGTCCCTGGGAAAAACTGCTCTTTAGCACTCAATCGGAGAAAATAGCAATTTGGGTTCTCCATGGTTCCTTGCTCCTCCAAAAGAAATCCTTATACTGTATAATGAAAACAGGGTCACTTTAGCCTTCCCATTAACATGTGCTTGTCCAAGTGCAAGGGATTGTTGTTGTGTTGGGAATGATTCCCAACAGGTACAAACCAGGAAAATCTGTCATTCTACCCACTTGCAACTGATTCAAATGCTGCACTGATCATGCAAGGTTAAAAAAAAAAAAAGGTAAAGGACCCCTGGATGGTTAAGTCCAGTCAAAGGTGACTATGGGGTTGTGGCGCTCATCTCACTTTCAGGCTGAGGGAATAGGCGTTTGTCCACAGACAGCTTTCTGGGTCATGTGGACAGCAGGACTAAACCACTTCTGGTGCAACGGAACACTGTGATGGAAACCAGAGCGCACGGAAACGCCGTTTACCTTCCCGCTGCAGCGGTACCTATTTATCTACTTGCACTGGCGTGCTTTTGAACTGCTAGGCTGGCAGGAGCTGGGACAGAGCAATGGGAACTCACTCTGTTACCGGGATTCGAACCGGTTGATTGTCAAGCCCAAGAGGCTCAGTGGTTTAGACCACAGCGCCAGCCGTGACCCTGTGTTGATCATGCAAATATACATGTGGACTGGTAAGCTCTGTTCAGCTGCAGCAATTCAGAGAGCATTGAAGCCACAACATAGGCACCTTTGAGACTGCAGACAGATCCATGTCACATGAATCTTCAACGTCCCTAATGAAATGTTGAATACTCCAAAGCGACCCGTCTAGGATACTTGGAAACTGATCAGCAGTGAATTGATGGTTAAGAACTAGGTGTACTGTAAGCATTAATTCCTAATTTGTTAACAGCTGCCCAATTAGTGATAGTGCAAAAACCCAAAACAACAATGTTTCTTCGTATTATTTGGCGATCACTTGTAGCCGAGTAAAATTGTCTTCCATAAACACGGTTTTACAGTGAGTTCGTAAGCGACTGTGGAGGCCAATTCTGGATCCACACGTCCTTCCACAGTGGGGACATAGGTTTCCGGTCAGGAGTTGATCATGGTGAGGGTTTGCCAAATGTGCCTTCCTCTTACCTCGTTCCTCCTTTTCATTCTGAGTTCGAGCATCTTCAAAGCCCATGACACCTTTGGTAAAGGCTGTTCTCCAGTTGGAGCACTTGCAGGCCATTGTTTCCCAGTTGTTGGTGTTTATACTATATATTTTTTTTAGATTTGCCTTGAGACAGTCTTTAAACCTCTTTTGTTGACCACCAGCATTATGTTTTCAATTTTTAAGTTCAGAGTAGAGTAGTTGCTAAGCACCTTCGGAAGAGTACTGGTATCCAAAAAATGTGGAATTTTTAGATAATGGACGAACTAACTCAGCAAATTTGCCCTTCTCAAGGGGGGCAGATATCTGATTCCAGACAGATATCTGGAAGTTAGGTGGATAGTAATGGCATATTTAAAATTGAATTTGAGCGCGGTTTGATCCCTGTAAAGGACAGCTGCGTATTCCTGCATTGCAAGGTGTTGGAATAGATGATTCCTTCCAGCTCTTTGAATCTGTGCGACAAGGGAGGCATTTTACCATCTCTAATGGGAACTCGGAAAATTACAACACACACACACACACATACAAATGTGAACCGGATTCTTAAATAGCAGTGTGGTTCCTGAATACCTGTCTAGTAACGATAAACAGAGTTTTGCAGGTAGGATAAAATGAAGCATCGCTAATACAGCAGCGTGCTGCCAATTTAAAGTAAGCCAAATACTTTAAATTGGCAGCATGCTGCTGTATTAACAATGCTTTATTTTATCCCACCTGCACAACTCTGATTATTATGGTTTAGCTGCAACAGGATTTGCAGCTAAAAAAAGAAGTTGCAGGCCAAAGTGCCTTTTCAGCATAATATTAATGAGAATGCTACTTCAGGGTGTCCTAACTTTAGTCTCTTGTTATGCTTATTATATGTGGCTAGCTACATATCATGAACTATTGTCACAGATTCCAATGGGGCCTGTGCTTTGTTCATGTTTGGTTAGGTTTACAAGCATGGCTCCATATGAAATGGGCCCATTCAGTTTGGTTTCCAACCCATTTTGGGGGCTGAAACTGTCTGGTTGCCCTGCTGCAGATGGGATGTGTCAGGAGATGGACAGTCGGAATGTGTTTCTGTTGGGCCCATTAGCATTCTCAGTGGCTTTCAGTACCACCAACTTGGGGTCACTGTATTATCGTGACTCATACTTCCTGGAGGGTCGATTCCATAAGGTGTTTTGGGAGGACACCTGTTCAGTGCTTTGGTCTTTGTCTTCGCACAAAGGTCTGCAATGCTAACATTTATCAGGTAAAAGGTAAAGGTAAAGGCCCCCGGATGGTTAAGCCCAGTGAAAGGCGACTATGGGGGTTGCGGCGCTCCTCTCGCTTTCAGGTCAAGGGAGCTGGTGTTTGTCCAGAGACAGCTTTCTGGGTCATGTGGCCAGCAGGACTAAACTGATTCTGGTGCAACGGAACACTGTGATGGAAGCCAGAGCGCATGGAAATGCAATTTACCTTCCCGCCGCAGTGGTATCTATTTATCTACTTGCACTGGCATGGTTTCGAACTGCTAGGTTGGCAGGAGCTGGGACAGAGCAACTGGAACTCACCCTATTGTGGGGAATCGAACCGCCAACCTTCTGATCGGCAAGCCCAAGAGGCTCAGTGGTTTAGACCACAGTGCTACCCATGTCCCACAAAACATTTATAGCATGATTGGGGATCTTTGTCCCTTCTCATGTTGCTGAGCTACAACTCCCATAAGCCCTAGCAAGCATGGCCAATGGGAATTGTAGTTCAGCAACATCTGGAGGGCCAAAGTTTCCCCATGCCTGAAGCTGCTCAGGGGTGTCACCCAGAGCTTCGCAGTTGGATGCCACTAATATGCAGATAATATTCAGCTCTACATCTCCTTACTATCAAAGTCTAGTGAAGCTGTGGAGCTTCTGAACTGTTGCTGGTGGTCTGGACAGGGCCGCCTCTAAGGCAAGGCTGGGTGGCGCAATGCGCCAGGGCGCCAGGTCGACAGGGGGCGCCGCGCTGTGCCCGCCAGACAGCCACGCTGCGAAACAGGGCGGGGGGCAGTCTGCAGTCTGGTCATAGTTGTGGCCAGAAGTGCTTTAGATAATCTTCAGGTGGTGTGCCAAATGCATCTGTTCCTCGCATATTGAGACCTGGTCACACATACATGTGTGTTACATCTAGACTTGGCTATTCTGACACATTCTGTGTGAGTTGGCGTTTGCAGACAGTCTCGAGTCTCCAGCTAGTGTACAATGCTGCTGCAGTATTTTAAACTACTGGTTTGGAGATCATCTTATGCTACTCATTGCTCAGATAGGTGCACTTGTTGCCACCCTATGTCAGATGCGATTCATTTATATAAAGGCATAATTGAGCCAGCCTTGCAGAGAAGATATCAAAAGTTACTCTCCTGCCTGTCCATATGTCAAGATTAAAAAAGAAAAAACTTTTCAGAATTTGGAAAACCCTCCCAGAATTAAGCTACCTCTTCCAAACCCTCCCAGTCTGGATTCCACCAACCCAACTCTGCAAATGGCATAAAAAACTATACTCGTTTATCTGCTCACACAAAAAGCCAAGAATAAGCCCCCAAAACCTGCACCTCCCTGCCTCAGAAGGGGGATGGGGAATCCCCAACATAGAGCTATACTAAATTGCCAGCCAAGTGCGCCACGTAATCCCATACATTCTAGAAGATGAGATGAAACAATGGGTACACTCGGAGAGACACATAATCTAAGACACTCGCACCACAGCCTACCCTTTCTTCCAAAACAAATGTAGATATTTTTTTTTAAAGCTAAGGTTGCAGTGAATAGGAGCCACAAGATCCAAAAGAAATCCCAAGAATTCTCACATTTTCTTCTATACCTGCCTTGGAGAGCTTACAATATAAACCAGGGGTCAGCAAACTTTTTCAGCAGGGGGCCGGTCCACTGTCCCTCAGACCTTGTTGGGGGGCTGGACTATATTTTTTTTTGGGGGGGGGAATTGAACGAATTCCTATGCACCACAAATAACCCCGAGATGCATTTTAAATAAAAGGACACATTCTACTCATGTAAAAACATGCTGATTCCCGGACCATCTTCGGGCCGGATTTAGAAGGCGATTGGGCCAGGTCTTGTCCGCGGGCCTTAGTTTGGGGCCCCTAATATAAACAACTTGCCTGTTTTCCTCTCCAACATCCTGACTGTATTGAAGGAGCCAAAGATAGGGTTTAACTTTGTGTTATCAGCGAAGGCTGTGCTGAAATGGTGATGATGCAGTGCAGCTACAATTTCTCTAGCAGTCTTTGTGCTTCTCCTACATTTAAAGAGAGTCTCTGTGGCTAATAGGCAGTCATAAAAGGAGCTGCTGCCCCTTTATGAAGCCAATATCCATTTTAAAAGGCCAGGATATCATCAGGCTAAGTCTCTGGCAAGAATGTCATTGAAATAGGGAACTATCACAGAATCAATGTCTCCTGCCAGGAAAATAAACATTGTGATTTTGATTGGGCACTTATCTAGCAGCAGGGTACCATTATCCTCTGATCTTGCAGTATATTGACGTTAGCTGTTAACTAAGGACAGAGATAGTAAAATATCAGCTTTGTTTGGGATCTGCTTAACACAGTGTTTCCGGGACTTTTGATATCTGAGGACCGTTACTGATGCTGCTTTCTTCCTGAAGTGAACAATTGGAGTCACACTGCAATCATGCACCCAAAAGGGCTTAGTTTTACAACATGAAAGAGTAAGAATTGCCCAGTTTAAGAAGGACCTGCTCCTAAATGAACTACTGACTTGAAGGAGGCAAACTAGAGTTGTGACTCCTACAAAGACTCAAGGGAAGTGTCTCCTCTTGGGATGGGTAAATGCACAGCCTTGTTTAGCTGTTTTCGAGGGCTCACAGTTCTTACGTGGGTGGGACTGTGGACTAAACCACTGAGCCTCTTGGGCTTGCTGATCAGAAGGCCAGCGGTTCAAATCCCTGCGACAGAGTGAGCTCCCATTGCTCTGCCCCAGCTTCTGCCAACCTAGCAGTTGGAAAGCACGCCAGTGCAAGTAGATAAATGGGTACCGCTCCAGCGGGAAGGTAAATGGTGTTTCTGGGCACTCTGGTTTCCATCATGGTGTTCTGTTGCACCAGAAGCAGTTGGACATTGCTTTGATAAAGTGAGGCATTGGGAGGGGGTGACTAATGAATAATTCTGCACGTAGCCAATCAGGCAAGCCACACAGGCTAGGTATCTAGCTACGTATCTATAAATTGGATGGCTGTGGGCAGAGGTTTTTTTTTAGAAGCTCGTGTATGGACTGATCGGCCGCAGGGCCATGCAAACAGGCTACCTGGGGGGAGTCACTTCGCCACTTCTTGAGGGCTTCCAAGTTGCAGATTGAAGTGCTTACTTGGTATATATAAATTGTTTGCTGTTTTGAACAAAATCTTCAATCTTCTCACTTGCTTGTGTTTTGTATTACTTCTGAATCTCATTTTAAGAAAGAACCACCTTGCATTGGGCAAGACACTGCCACTCCAGTTAATTATCATGATTCCAAGTAGAAAGAACTATTGCATCCCCTTTAACTTTCAGAAGAAGATTGGGAGGAAGGAGTGAGAAATTGGATGGACCTCTGGGTGCCAAACCAACTGCCACTGCTTGTCCATCCCCAACACAAGGTTAACTCTTACCTCTGAGAGAGATGAGCTGTTGTGTATGTGTTTGTGAGCAGAATTGGGGCAGGTGGACCATTCTAACTAGACTGTGATCTTGGCTCTGATTCTCTAAGCCCAGGGTGTTTCACCTTCCCAATACAGGTCAAAGTTGTTGAGTTTTTTTAAGAAAGGAGTAAAGACACAATTTTTGAATTTTCAAGGAGAACAGCCATTCACCAACAGATAGCTGGGGGAAGCAAACGGCCTCACTGAGTAAACTCCATCTTCCATTATGCAGATCGTGCAACAATGGAGGGCGGGGCGAGGGGATGGGGCCGGATGCTATTTTACCAATGCTAAGGAAAGGGACCCAGTGATTGACTGCAATAGACCCAAACATCCCATGGATCTACCAGTAGACAGCGATCAACCTGTTGGACATCCCTGCTTTATGTGATTCTTTGCAATAGTGTGGCTTCTCCTATGAGAAAACATGTCCCACACAGTCCATTTTTTTAGATAATGATTTTTATTAGTTTTGAATTACAGTCCAATAATAGCCTCATTATAACAATGCCAAATTATAATAGCATTACTAATACCAATCATTCAGGTACCAAATTATATAATCAAGTGGCCCCTTCGCATGCTAGAATTAATGGTTTGACGGTTTTCTTTATTTCTGTGTTCCAAAATCTTGCTAATTTCAAGTACACTCCAGTCAAGATAACAATCCCTTATACAGCAACTGCAATATTAAGAACTTCCCTTTGTATTGACACATTAAATGATTAAAAAAACTACAAGTGAGGCACTCAAACTATATCCTTGTTCTTCCTGTGTGTGGCAATTATTCTGTCTGTGACGCTTCTTCCTGTCCTTGTAAAATGTTTTGCCTATCTTTTCCCGGTTGTTGCTGTTATCCACCATCCCTTCGGCGGAGGTAATGTCCCATTGTTACCCCAAACAATCAGGACCTCTGCAGCCTCTGTGTTTCAGATGCCACATTTAATGGCATCTTTCAAAATAACTTTCCATAGTTTTGCCTTTCACTTTCCTTCCTTCGTAGGAGTGCTGTTGCTTAGCTCACAAGGTTCTTGATTCATAGTTCCTTTTTGACATAATCCAAAGGTACACAGGTTCCTTTCTGCGTCTTAAGTATTTTATTTAGCCTGAACAGTCAGATGTGAAAGCTAACCTTGATTGACCTGCCTGGGCAATTTTTGGACGTTTTCAATTCTGAGCTTCCCCCAAGTGGGAGAGGCTAGTTTGTTCTACCGTGGGCGAACAAATAACTAAAAATGCTTTCTGTCAGTGGAATTACCATTCAGCGCTTCTGGAGAAGGAGCAGAAAAGGGGGGAAAGGTAGATTGGTTCTCAAGAGAAAAGCAACCTTTTAACTACATGCTCTTGCCTGCTTTCCCCATTCTTGCGCCCTCCCCTACTTCTAAAGTTCTGAATATTTTAGGATATGACTAATGTGGCCAAGCTTTTCTGCTTTCATACATTCTTCCACCTTGTTATAGTAGGAAGTCAGCATTTTTTGAAAATATTCTATCTCCTTACAAGCTTCGCCCTCCAGTCTTTGTAAGCAGAAACACTTCAGTTTGTTGCAAAGTAGTTTTGCAAACTCCTGGCTAAGGACAAACCCATGAAGAGGGGGAAATGCTATTTTTTTAAAAATCCGCCAAGAGGTGCTTCAGACATCAACTTTTTAATAAGTATCAGTAAGTGCGTCTTAAAGCAGGAGTCCCATGGGGCTTGGGAATCATGCATGCAGACAAAAGAGGCTCGGTGGCATAGGATTCACTTTATTTGTTTTAACCCTGCCTTTTCATGTAAGCCATTACAAGGAAGCTTTTAATTAAAAAACATAAAATGAGTACAACAGTTGAATTAAAGTAGCAGCAGAGAAAATGATATATGGGGGTAGCAGTAAAATCAATTTATAAAACTCAGCAGTTTTTTTAAAAGGGTTTTTAGCATCTACTTAATGGCTTCAGGGGAGGAGACCAAACAGATTTTTGGTGTGGGGCCGCCACTGAGAAGGCCTGGTGTGTGTGTGTGTGTGTGTGTGTGTGTGTGTATGTGTGTATTCTTGAAAATTCATCAGCATTTGGCTTTTTCTTTCTATTTCTCTTCCATTTTTCTATATAAAATTGAATAAGAATTATTTAAGAATAAGGTTATGAATTGGGAGATAGGATGTAATTTTATGATGTTTAACCAAGATTTGGAAATGGTAAGAATTAATTATTAACAAGGATTGTAAGAAGGGGAAGTGAAGTAGTTTGAAGAGATAAGATGTGATAATATTGTCGTTTTTGCCTTTTTTATTTCTGTTTTTTTAATTTTTCTTTTTTTCTTTATGTAAAATTCAATAAACATTATTATTATTTTTTAAAAAGAAAATTCATCAGCATTTTAGATGCGCAGTTTTATATGGATCTGTGGCTAGTACACCATTTTTGCATGTAATTTCCCTTCCCATAATGAAATTTTACCTGTTGTTATCACTAACATGTGCATTTATATGCACACTTTTCACTAGTATATTCATGTCTGAACATGCTAATTGTCTGGAAAATTGAAAAATCCAGAGGAGTGCATATTTCAGTGAATAACTGTATTTTGATTTGCATATTGTTTTTGAAACTGCATTAGATGAATTCACCTTTAAATATGAAGTTGATCGAATTTCTCTCTCAGCCCTTCTCATTTTTGTCAGCCACTCTTCAATCGACGGTAAATCCTGAGTTTTCCATTTTTGGGCTAACAATGTCGTAGCCGCAGTTGTCGCATACAAAAATAGTATATTGTCTTCCTTTGTAATCTCTTGTCCTAACAAAAATGCTTCTGTTTTTTTGGGGGGAAAGTGTACTTAAAAACCTTTTTCAATTCATTATATATCTTTTCCCAAAATTCTTTAACTTTTTCGCATTTCCACCACATATGATAAAAATCCCCTTCCAAAGGGTTTACTTTTAATTGTTTAAAATACCTTCACAAACCTTTCCCACAACTCGGAGCAGTGCACACACATTCACAACTATTTAAAGTTGAGGTGATTTTAATCGGTTTTAGTATTTTAACTTTTGTATGCTTTAAATTTCATTGTTTTATCTTTTTGTAAACCACTTTGAGGTTTTGGTTTGTTTGTTTTTTACCCTCTAGCAGTACATCAATTTTATGAAATAAAATGAATGAATGAATGAATAATCCATTGAAACAAAAAACATTAAAACTTTTTTTAGAGGACATCTGAAGGCAGCCCTGTATAGGGAAGCTTTTAATCTTTAAGAAATCAGTGAATTTTAATATTTCTGTTGGAAGCCGCCCAGAGTGGCTGGGGAAACCCAGCCAGATGGGCGGGGTATAAATAATAAATTATTATTATTATTATTATAAAACAAAAACTAAAACAAAATGATGGCACCAAAGTGCCTATAGTACCTGAATCAAGCGCAAAAGTTGTATCTTGCAACGTTTTCTAAAGGTGTGTAATAAAGTGGACTCTGGATTACAGGAAGAAAAATGCTTCACAGCCTCGGGCTAATTCCTTTGGAGCGCCTGCTTCCAGTGACTACGGTTCCCAAAATAACACACTGCGGTTTGTGGTTTGTTAGCCCCAAAACGGAAAACTAAAGAAGATTGGCAATTTAAGCTGATGGAATATGCACTACTCGCAGACTTAACATATAGAATAAGAGAACAAGAAGAACATAGGTTTAAAGAAGATTGGAAAATGTTTTTTGAATATATGGAGGAAAATTGTGCATATCTGAAAACGTGGGCAGCCTGAAGATAAAGTCAACAGCGTAAATAAGTTTTGATGGATGGAATCATAGAATCATAGAGTTGGAAGAGACCACAAGGGCCATCCAGTCCAACCCCCTGCCAAGCAGGAAACACCATTAAAGCATTCTTGACATATGCCTGTCAAGCCTCTGCTTAAAGACCTCCAAATAAGGAGGCTCCACCACACTCCTTGGTAGCAAATTCCACTGCCGAACAGCTCTTACTGTCAGGAAGTTCTTCCTAATGTTTAGGTGGAATCTTCTTTCTTGTAGCTTGAATCCATTGCTCCATGTCTGCTTCTCTGGAGCAGCAGAAAACAACCTTTCTCCCTCCTCTATATGACATCCTTTTATATATTTGAACATGGCTATGGATGGAATAATGAAATGCTGAATGGTTTAGTTTATATAAAATATGCAGGGATTTGTGTTGTGCAAAATGAACCATGGAAAGAGAGGAAGGGAAGTCATTGATATTTTAAGGTGGTTTAAGTGAATTTTCTAAAATGTAAACAGAAATTTAAAAAAGTTTTACAGAGCACATGCGCCCACACACACACGTGCGACACTGTTGGAATACACAGCAGGGCAGGCTTTGAAGGTTGCAGCTGGCTTGAGAGCTTGCATAAGGAGAGAAAGTATCTAGGATATTTTAGGATATGTTTAGAAGAGTAAGAATTATCTGCCTGTTTGTGTCACCAAGTGTAGCACTGGATTTTAAAGGCGGCCAGCCCCAAACAGCAACTCAGGCTGCAATCCTGCACACACTTAAAACTGAACATAGTGGGAGATACTTCTGAGCTTAAGCAGAGATGGTTAAGGCAGCCTTCCTCTCAGGATGGTTAATTCTGTTGTATTTCTGCACAGAGAGTGACTGGATGAGCCAATTGCCTGCAGTGAAGAGATGCAGCAGATTTATCAACTTCACAGCAGAAGCTGATCGAGGGGAGACCAGCCCAAATCAGGAGGGAGCGTAATGGGCAGACTCCTCTGTCGATGAGCACCGGGGGCTCACAAGAGCCTTTAATTAATCATTCTCACAGCAAACAGTTTGGGAATGACTGGTTTAAACAAATGAGCGTCTGATCAATGGACTAAGGTCCTGGGAAACAGTCTGAATACCAGATGGATGAATTCATTCACAAGGTAGACCAATTAAAGAATAAAACAGAAACTTCCGGTGAGCCGCGGACACGGAAGGGAGCGCGGAGCGACCGTTCCTGGGTCCGCTCCGGTTGAAACGGGGAGAACGCGGGGTTCGTAAGGCTACCGAACCCGCAAACGTCAGGGGGGGCTACCCTGACGACAGAGGTGCCCAGCGGCGTCCAAAGCCGCTCTCCTCCCGTTCGTAGTCCTTCGGGGCTCCGAGGGAGGATTGAGTGGTGGACGCGAGGGGGGTACATCGCCCTTTCCCGTTTCACGCAGCCTCAGGCTCCCGTGAGAAGCGGCTTGCCTCCGAGGGGGTTAAACTGCAGCTTCGGCAGACTCTTCAGTAACCTGAGAAGCTTACCAGCTGCAGAGGGACTGGGTGAGCACAAATGGACCTGTTTTCTGACTCGGCGTTAAAATGGCGCCCGGCTGGGGGTTGTAGGAAACAGCTGTTGTAGAGATTTCTACGAGGTGGATAAGAAGAGTTCCCTAACCGCGGAGGGGCGGCTCGCTGTTGGTGCACGCCTGGCGGTAAGGAAAAAGACCAAAGCCTTTGTGTAAAAACAAAGGGGCTTATTCTTCCTGGGAAAGAGCCGACCCAACAGAAAGGAGGGGAGAAGAAGGAAAAAGAAAAGAAAAGACTGAGAGGAACCTACTGGGAGAGTTAGAAAAGCTGTTATCTTTACCTTATTGAACAGTTTTGGGATACATCTTTTGGGGACATACTTGACTTCAGGAACTTTGTGAAACTAAGTGTTGCTCAAGAGTCCAGAGACTTTGTGGACCGGACTTTGTGGATTATTGGTTTGCGTTGCTTTAGGGACATATCTTGATTCCCGGACCCTTAAGAACTTTCAACCTCACTTCGGAATTTACTGATTGGGCTGAAGGAAGAGAAAATAAGGAAAGGAAGAAAAGAAGAAGTAAATAGCCACCTCTTCTAAGACGATAGAGACATAGGACATCACTGAACTGAGGTGCAGGCTAAAGAATCTTTATCTTATTTTCTCTTTGAGAATTAATAGATTACTGCCTCATGTAAATGTTCTGGATGATGTAAGATTTTCTGATATTCTGATATTCTGATATTGCTACTTTGATATTGCTACTCTTGTCTAAGTGTTTAAGGGGGAAATTGAGGGGGGAAAAGTGGGAAAAGATTAGGCCTGGTGAGTGGAAAGAGAAGTCCCAAAGGATAATCTGATAAGGTGTTGGTTTTGGATTGAAAGGAAGTCATCCCCCCCTTAAGGTGCTTGCTTTTAGGGGTTTGGAAAAGATAGCCTGAAAAGCTAAAAGTTCACACAAACATGGGGGATAAAAAAGGCATAAGAACAACTGCAACGCCCTCAGACAGGCGTCCCTCCAGACAGGAGGAGGGTAGAGACTGGGAGGGACTTTTATCTGAGATCAAAAAAGAAATAAGACAGAGTGAACAGAATCTTGAAAAAAAATGGGGGGACATTCAAAACTCAATCGATCAAAAATTTGAAAAAGTTGTGGGGGAATTATCCCAACAAATTGAAGAGGTAGCAACAAAATCCAAAGGTCTAGAAGAAAGTTCGAAGAAAGTACAGAAGGAGGTGAAAGAAATTAAGAAAGAGACAGATGGCCTTAGAGAGGAGATTAATAGACTAAAGAAGGAGAAGGAGGAAATCTTAGATAGCTTAGCTCTGATGGAACTAAGACAGAGACAACTTAATTTGAAATTTAGAGGTTTGGTAGAGGAGAAAGACGAGAACATTAAAGAGAAACTGTCAACCGAAATTGCAAAATGGTTAGGGGTAAGTAAAGAGGAAATAGAAGCAGTCATCACAAATGCTTTTAGAATCAAGGTAAAATCCGTCAAAGCAAAAGCAAAAAAATTACCGGGAGACTGCTTAGTAATTTTCAACTCAATGTATATGAGAAATGAAATTCTAAGACAGAGCTTCCTACGGAAACTGATAATTGACGGAAGGGAGATAATTGTATTCAAGGAAGTCCCAACAAGAATGTTGCGCAAGAGGGAAAAATTTCGGGATTTTACAACAGTTCTAAGAAAGAATGGAATAAGCTTCAGATGGGAGATTCCGGACGGAGTCTCCTTCTACCTTAAGGGCAAAAGATTCATACTTAGGAACCAACAGGAGATTGACAAGTTCGGAAGGAAGTACGGCCAACTATTAGGAATGGAAAAAGGTAAAGAAGAAGGGGCAATAGGAGGCGAGGAGAAAGAGGTAGAGACACAAGAGGAGGATGAAGGGAAAAGCAGTGAAGAAGAAGGAGAAGTAGATACAGAGATAGATTTAGATAAGGAGATTCAAACTTAAATATTGTAAAAAATAAATAAATAAACAAGTAATAAATAAAACAAAATATGGCATTGAAAATAAAGTCCTGGAATGTGAATGGATTAAATAACAAAAGTAAAAGAAACAAATTAGAATATGTGCTGATAAAAGAAAAATTAGATATTATATGCTTACAAGAAACGCACATTTCAAGGAAGCATGAAAGGATCCTGGGAAATAAAAAATTAGGATTGGGTTTTGTCTCATCTAACGAAAAAAAGAAAAGAGGTGTGGCATTATATGTGAAGGAGAAATTTAAACCAGAGCTACTCTTCAAGGATGAAGAGGGCAGGGTAGTAGGGGTACACATAACGGTGCAGGGGGAAAAGGTACTGCTAGTGGGTATATACGCACCAAATCAGAAGAGGGCGGATTTTTACAAAAAACTTGATAAAACACTGACAAAACACCTCGAAGACAAAGTAATATTGATGGGAGACCTTAACGGGGTAGTGATGCCAAGTTTAGATAGAACTGAAAAGAAAAGAATAAATGAGAAGGGTAAACTCCCAAAAACATTTTTCAATATGATAGAGAGATTAGGTCTAATTGATAGCTGGAGACTCAAAAACCCTATCGAAAAACAATTCTCACATTTTTCTGAGCCTAATCAAAGCTCAGGGAGGATAGATTACATTTGGATATCCCAAGAACTGAGTTCAAAAATCAAAAAAATAGACATACAGCCACGGACTTTTTCGGACCATAGTCCGATATATTTGGAATTAGCAGGGGAGACGCCCTCATTTCGTTGGAGAATGAATGAGGGGTTGTTCAATGACCAAGAGATAATAGATAAAGCAAAAGATATATTCAAAGAATTTCTGGATTTTAACCACAAAAAAGGTATAAATATAAACACAGTGTGGGAAGCTGGGAAAGCTTTCATGAGGGGTTTCCTAATCCAACAAAATAGTATAAAGAAGAAGGAAAGAGAAAAGAAAAAGGAAGAACTATTGAAACAACTCGCTGAGAGCGAAAAACAACTGAATAAAAAGCCAGGAGATACTAAAGTAAAACAAGAAATAAAGATGTTGCAAACCCAATTTTCTATCTTAATTAATCAAGAAGTAGAATGGAAATTAAAATGGTTAAGACAAAGGAATTTTGAATACGCAAATAAATGCGGGAAACTATTATCCTGGCAACTTAAGAAAAGACAAAAGCAAAACTACATACATGGAATTTGGAAGGAAGATAAGGTGACAGGAAACCCAAAAGAGATTAGAAAAGCTTTTCAAAAATTTTATGAAGACTTATATCGGAAAGGGAAAGAAGAGAAGGAAGAGATTGAAGTATATCTAGAAGGATGTAAACTTGGTAAAATATCAGAAGAACAGGTCAGTATGTTAAATGCCCAAATAACAGCGGCTGAAGTGCAGGCAGGAATCAGTAGAATGAAAATAGGAAAGGCTCCTGGCCCAGACGGGTTTACAGCAAAATACTACAAAGAATTGAAAGACGAAATAACACCAATATTGACATTAATGATGAATGAGATTCTGGATGGAGGACAGATACCTAGATCCTGGGAGGAAGCACATATAACCTTAATACCAAAGGAAAACTCAGATTTACTAGATGTAAAGAGCTACAGACCTATTTCACTGTTAAATCTAGACTATAAGCTATTTGCGGATATTGTCGGGAACAGATTGAAAAAGGTTTTGTCAGAAATAATACACAAAGAGCAATCAGGTTTCCTACCAGGTCGTTACATGAAAAACAACGTAAGGAACGTAATCGATATTATTGAATATTTGGAGGTGAAATTTGATAAAAAAGCGGCTCTGGTATTTGTTGACGCCGAAAAGGCGTTCGACAATGTATCCTGGAAATTCATGAAGAAATTAATGGAGAGAAGAGGAATGGGATGTAAATTTAGAGGGGCCGTCGAAGCAATTTACTCAAAGCAAAGGGCTAAATTAATTATAAATAACACATTATCGGAGGAGATAGATATATCCAAAGGTACGAGGCAAGGGTGCCCCTTATCACCCTTGCTATTCATATTAGTATTAGAGGTCCTGATGGACAAGATAAGAGAAAATAAAGATATAAAGGGGATAAGAGTCGGAAATAAAGAATATAAACAACGGGCCTTTGCCGACGACCTTGTGATAACGATAGAAGAACCCAGATCTAGCATGGAAGAGTTGTTAAGAGAATTGGGAAAATTTGGAAATTTAGCCGGCTTTAAGCTAAATAAGAAAAAGACAAAAATGATTACAAAGAATTTGACGAAGAGTGAAAGGACTGAGTTGCAAGAAAAATTTGGTATTGATTCGGTTAAAAAGATAAAATATTTGGGAATCTGGCTATCCAACAAAAATATTAATCTGTTCAACGACAATTATAATAAGACATGGAACGAAATTAAAAAGGACTTGGTAATCTGGAAGAATCTACAGCTGTCGTTATGGGGCAGGATTGCCACCGTGAAAATGAATATTTTGCCAAGGTTCCTGTTCTTATTTCAGATGGTACCGGTTATAAAAGGTACCGGGCAATTCTCAGAATGGAGAAAGGAGATTTCGAAATATATATGGCAGGGGAAACCGCCTAGAATAAGACATAAACTCCTAATTGACAAAAAAGAACGAGGCGGTTTCGCATTACCAGATCTCCAAATGTATTATGAGGCATCCTGTATTACATGGTTGAAAGAATGGGTGACACTTAAAGATACTGACCTCCTGGACCTCGAGGGGTTTAACAACGTGTTTGGTTGGCACAGTTACCTCTGGTATGAGAAAAAAATGGGACATAAAGGGTTTATAACCCATGTAATTAGGAAACCACTATATGAGGTTTGGGTTAGAAACAAACATCTCCTAGAAAGGAAAACTCCAAGGTGGCTGTCGCCAACAGAGGTCCTAAGTATAAAAAAGACAAACATGGAGGCAAATTGGTTGCGGTATGATGATATCCTCATAGACTCGAAAGAAGGCTGGAAAATTAAGCCATATGAACAACTAAAAGAAATAGGAATAGGATGGCTGCAGTATCATCAAATTAATGCCCTGTTCATGAAAGATAGGAAGAACCACGGATTTGAAAACAAAAAATCTAAATTCCAATCAGAATTAGTGGAAGGTAACGAGAAACTACTGTCCAAAATGTATGATCTTTTACTTGAATGGCACACGAAAGACGAGGCGACAAAAGAATGTATGATTAAGTGGGCAGTGGACCTAGGCCATAATATAAATATAGATCAATGGCAAAAGTTGTGGAACCACCAGATCAAGTTCACTGCCTGTATAATATTGAAGGAAAACATCATGAAAATGATGTACAGGTGGCATCTCACGCCCGTCAAACTGGCTAAAATATATAAAACAAATAATAAGAAATGTTGGAAATGTAATATAAAAGATGGGGATTTCTACCATCTTTGGTGGACGTGCAACAAGGTAAAGATCTATTGGGAATTAATCTACAATGAATTAAAAAGATTATTGTGTTACACTTTCCCAAAGAAACCTGAAGAAATGCTGTTGGGTATACTGGGGAGGGAGATTAAGAAGGAAGACCAAAACCTCTTCATGTATGCTACTACGGCAGCGAGAATCGTCTTAGCCCAAAAGTGGAAGACACCAGAGGTCCCAAGTGTAGACGAGTGGAGAGAGAAAATGACAGAATATTTAGAGTTGGCCAAAATGACAGGAAGTCTAAGAGACCAAAAAGAACAAAGGTACCGAAAAGAATGGAATAAGTTTAGGAAATATTTGAAGGATTATGTTAGATGATTAAAAACACTAGTAGAATTACATTTAAAATACAACAAAGAATTATAAAGCCATTGTCCACAAAAAATATAAGTAAAACTACGTGTTAAATACAGATGAGAATAAATGGAAAGAACATATATATATATATAAAGGGAAATGGACAGGCAAGAAAAAGTATGGCACCGAAAACGGTGAAATTATAAATAAAACCAAGAAAGAAAACAGGAGGAAGTCCAGTTCGAAAGAACAAGTGGAGAAGATGAACGCTATAAGAGAAGTAAAGATAAATATGACACAACCAAAGTTTGATTGTACAAATGTAAGTTTATTGGAGAGGTACACAGATTTGTATGTTTGTTTTTATTTCTGTATGTATATTAATTTTATTGCTGTATGTACCTAACTTAGAAATGTTTAAATAAAATAAAAAATGATGATAAAAAAATAAAATAAAGAATAAAACAGAAACAACACCACCCGTGTGTTTTTGCTTTCCTTTTGATGAACTCGCATCAGTCTGCTTCTATTCTGTGTATAGGAATACCATGGAATATTATTTTCGACTTGTTTCCTCCTCCTTTTTCTTGAAGAGTTCTCCTCTGATGTGACTGACAGTTTAAAATCAAGCTTTGTGAAAAATTCATTAAACCATGAAAAGTTTAAAGTTTCATTTACATAACCTGAGATGAAAAAAGATGAAATATTATAATTATCTCTTCAAGTTAAATTTGCACTGCCATTTAAAATTTAATCTATGCAAAGATAGGTTGAGCTACAGCGCTACACCTCTCTCTCTCTCTCCCCCACACACCTTTCTTCCAAGTTGGAAATGAAGGCTTATCTGTATACTGGTCACACAATTAACCATTGTTAAGCTGAGCTGAACAGCCCAACTTTAGAACAACCAACTTAGAGAAGACTAAGACAAAAATATATCGAGCAAGATTTTAAAAAATCAGCTACATTCACAGCTTTGTTGTATAGTCGTTTAGTCGTGTCCGACTCTTCATGACCCCATGGACCATAGCACGCCAGGCACTCCTGTCTTCCACTGCCTCCCACAGTTTGGTCAGACTCATGTTCGTAGCTTCGAGAACACTGTGCAACCATCTTGTCCTCTGTTGTGGCGTTTGCAAGCGTTTTACAGAATACAGTGGAACCTCGGTTTATGAACACCTCGGTTTATGAATTTTTGGTTTATGAACGCCGCGGACCCATCTGGAACAGATTAATTCACTTTCCATTACTTTCAATGGGAAAGTTCGCTTTAGTTTATGAACAGACTTCCGGAACCAATTACACCCATGCTTCGGGTTAAGTACGCTTCAGGTTGAGTACTCCGCGGACCCGCCTGGAACGGATTAATCCACTTTCCATTACTTTCAATGGGAAAATTCGCTTCAGTTTATGAACGCTTCAGTTTAAGTACTCCGCGCACCATCTGGAACAGATTAATCCACTTTCCATTACTTTCAATGGGAAAGTTCGCTTCAGTTTATGAACGCTTCAGTTTATGAACAGACTTCCGGAACCAATTGTGTTCATAAACTGAGGTACCACTGTATGTGACAGCTTGGCAGTGTTTGAGGGAACTGAATCCTGTTCTAAACTGATTGGCAGCAATGCCGCTAAATTGTGTCCTCCCTAAAAGAGGGCACATATTCCGGTGAGATCTGGAGACTGACCTCCTGGTTGTGGGTGGGTCTATTGGACAGCCACAACACCCAATTGGTAGCTCCCTCGTTGCTGGGTGTAATCTGGCCAATGGGGCGCAGTCTAAATGGATCGAGGAACCTATCTAAACCCATGCACGTGTCCCAGAGCTTCCTCTTTCGGCTTGTGCATCGGAACACCCGCCCACCTCTCCCTAATTTTAGGGCATTTTGCGATTGACCTTGCTATGCCGTCGTGTGTCGTCTGTCATTAGGACAGGGGCACGGCAGGAATTTTCCCCACTTGGCTGATTGGCTGCTGCCATTTGGGTTTTGCCTGCCGTGTAGCAAATCGTCACAACTTGAAAGGTTGCGGATAGGCACTGGTTCATGGTGATAGGGATGGGAGAACGCTCTCGCCATCCCTATGTGAAGGGTATTCCATTAAAGGAATCCAGGGACTCAACTTGGTTTGGTCTACCCCTGAGAGGGGGTTGTGCCTGTGCCTGAGTCCAGGGGAGCATCTGAGGAGTGAACAGAGTCTGTTCCCAGGCTTTTCTCCTCCCTCAGGTGTTCACCCTTGGCTGACCTATGCAGCCACTCACTTTTCTGTAATCAATAAAGTTGTGGCCTAAATTCTGCCAAAAACCAAAACTAAAATTTGAGTCAAATGTGTCTTTAAGGGGGAAGGTCTCTGAGTCTGAACATGCAAATAAATCCCAGTGGAACCAGTGACGGAGGTAGGCATTTCATTCTGAGTTGGAATTAGTCATGGGCACCATTGCTGGATTAGGGTTGGTCATCCTGAAGCATTTTGGAGCAAACACGTGTGCAACCCAATCCTATGTACTTTATTTAGAGGGTGGACCTATTAGGAAGGCGGGAGACCTATTAGGAAGGTCCGGCCTTGGAGGCTGATGGATCCAGTGGGATTCCAAATGGCTCTGGGGTTCCGCCCCCCCCATCTGATATGACCAGTGCTCCTGTCGAAGCCCTGGCCGACCTCTGAAACACCTGAATGGCCTGGGCTATTGACACAATCGCCCCTGAGCACCCTCTCCTACTTTGTGGAGCCCAATTGGCCCCCTGGTATACCCCAGAGCTTAGGGCGAGGAAGCAAGCTGGGAGACAGCTTGAACACAAGTGGAGGAACTATCTGAATGAATGCAACTGAACACTGGTAAGGACTCATATCGAGCCTACCTAGCGGCAGTGAAGGCAACCCAAATGGCATACTTTGCTAACTGCATTGCATCCTCATTATGTCGTCCGGCCGAGCTTTTCTAGGTTGTACGGGGCCTTTTACAGGCTGGCCCAAAGGAGGTGATAGAACCAACAGTAGCTCACTGCGACTTGTTTGCAAAGCATTTTGAGGATAAAATCGCTTGCATCCACCAAGAGCTTGACTCTGCTTTTATAGCAGATGAACCTCATGCAGTGCCCAGAGCACAGTCTAGCCCTGTTGTGTTGGATGAGTTGGTAAGGTTCGAGGGTGTGGACAAGATGCTTGGATCAGTCAGGGGAACCACTTGCGCTCTAGACCCTTGCCCCTTTTGGCTGATAAAATCCAGCAGGGAGGGAACAGTGGGCTGGGCCAGGGAGGTGATCGATGCCTCTTTACAAGAGGGGGTGGGGTCCCTGCCTGTTTGAAGGAGGCAGTGATAAAACCACTCCTTAAGAAACCTTCCCTGGATTCAGAAAACTTACGGTATCTAACTACTGGCCTGTTGATAATCTCCCTTTCCTGGGCAAGGTTCTGGAGCAAGTGGTCGCAAACAAGATCCAGGCGCTTTTGGAAGAAACTTGATTTTTCTGGATTCATTTCAATCGGGGTTTAGGCCTGGTTTTGGCACAGAAACTGCTTTGGTAGCCCTTTAAGATGACCTCTGTCAAGAGAGAGACAAGGGAAACATGTCCCTGTTAATTGTTCTCGACTTCTCTGTACTTTGTGCAACCCAATCCTGTGTACTTTGAGATGACTTCTGTGTTTAATGAAGTACTGAACATTATAATTTGGCTATAGCTTGTGGGTTATACAGAACAGTGTTATATCTATGTGTTCATTTGTTTCTTCCTTGCTGCTCTGCTTCCCTAGAGATCTGCATGTTAATCCTGTGAACCTCTTTCTGTGATCCTCCAGCTTTAATGTTTAGGGAAGTTTTTAATGCTTGATGTTTTATTGTGCTTTTAATTTTGTTGGGAGCTGCCCAGAATGATGGCTGGGGAAACACAGCCAGATGGGCGGGGTAATAATAATAATAATAATAATAATAATAATAATAATAATAAATGGCAGATGGAGGATTGCAATGGAAGGGAGTAACCCAAAGATTTGGGACAGGTCAGTACAACTTTGTTGCTTCTTTGCAGGGGCAAGTTCTATTCGTTTTTCAGCAGATGTGATTGCAAAAGGTAATGTTATCCCATCTTGCCATATGGCATCAATAAATTGCAAATGTAAAGTGAATATTGAATATTTTATATTTTAAGTGGGATCTGTTACTGCTGCCAAAATAAAAAGGGAAAGGAATGATATCATCTGAAGCAGAGAAGGCACAGTTGTTTTTTGTAGAGGAGTGCCTTTTGAATTTGAATGGAAAATGTGATGTTATGTGTGTGATAGAAATGTGCATGTTATAAACTATGATTGCGAGATAAAAGTCACACTTTGATTAATAGGGGAGGAACAGCCTAAAACAGGCATCCCCAAACAGCGGCGCTCCAGATGTTTTGGCCTACAACTCCCATGATCCCTAGCTAACAGGACCAGTGGTCGGGGAAGATGGGAATTGTAGTCCAAAACATCTGGAGGGCCGAAGTTTGGGGATGCCTGGCCTAAAAGAAGGGTGGCTGGGAGAAATGACTTCATTATTGATGTTATTCCCTGCAGGTGGAGTTATTCGCTAACCCACTTCTGGTCCACAGAGCACTGAAACTAAAAAAGCAAGTCAAATATTAAAAAATTGGGACCCTCAGTATAGCTGAAAATCAAGACATGTATTTTGCTGTTGAAGATGTGTGGTGGTTGTGCTTTGTTTGGTAGGAGCAGAGATGCGGAGAGATGAAGGAAACCATAGCTACCAGAACTGCACACTTAAACAACGTTGTTACTTGGGGCAGCCAGCAAATGCAGGCAAATTTGGAAAAGCAGGCAAATATTTAAGCTATGATTGTAGATGCTCTCTCTCCCCACCGCCCCTTGAAGTAAACCCACACTCTGTGGTTTACAAGATTTTTAGATGTGAGATAAATATTGAAAGCACTTTTAATAATATAACTTCTAGCAATACGGTGAGGGGGTCATTGGTGGTTCTGTACAAGAGTGTGAATTCAAACCTTTACCTTTTACTCAGGATAGGACAACTTGGTTCTAACTGTTGAAACGGACTTTGAAAAATGTATTATTGCAAAAGTTCCCACTTCTTCTGCTTTGAAAATCCTGTAACGGTCGCCAAAGGGGGTGTCCCATTAATGGGATATCCCACTGATATCCACTACTTTATAGGTTGGAAGCTATGGAGTTATTGGAGTTTGAGATTTAAAGAATTAGGAGAGTAAAGCTCTTTGAAATGTTGCCCTTGTAGTTCTGGGTTGCTGAAATGCCTTACCCCCAGTCCAGGTCTTGAGAGGGTCAAAAGCAGCAGGCTTCATTGAGAATAATGAAAAGAGGAGATGAAAAAGGCCTATTAAACCTACTAACTCATATTTCTGTTGGGGGAAAGAAAGGGCAGTTGTGGGTGTTGGGCCGAAACAAGGGTGGCAACGGCCCCAGAGAAGATAGATTAATTGCTTCTCTATCAGGAACCAGAAACAGACTCTTTAAATATTTTATTAAAGGAAACCTTTGGTGAAATAAATTAATTAGAGCTTTCCAAATTTGTATCTTAGTCACTTGCATGGCAGCTGAAAAAGAGACAGAAACAGAATACGGTAACACATCTAGTTAATGATGCCAAAACTATTGAGAATCCTGCAGAGATAAGAAAAATGTTTTCAGAAGTATTATAAGCAATTATACAACAGAGAAAAGGAGGACATTCAGAAGTTACATCAATATGTTGATTCAAAAGGACTGTAAAGTATTCCTGCAGAGAAGAAGGTTCTACTTAATGACAAGCTAACGACACAAGAACTGGAAATGGCTATCAGTCAGATGGAACTTGGCAAGGCCCCAGGACCTGATGGACTGACATCAAAATATTATAAAGTTTTAAAAGACTAGTTGATCCAACTGCTGAAAGATGTCTGCAACAAAATTTTGGAGGGAAGGAAAGCGCCAGAGACTTGGAAAGAAGCCTTTATTACTTTGACCCCTAAACCAGATACAGATAAAACACAGGTGAAGAATTACCGACCAATTTTGTTATTAAATATGGATTACAAAATTTTTGCAAATATTTTGGCAAGAAGATTGAAGAAGGTATTGAATGAGGTTATACATAAAGATCAGGCGGGTTTCCTGCCTGGTAGACATATGAAGGATAATGTTAGGAATGTGGTAGACATATTATAAATGTTAGAGGTCAAAAAGAATGGTAAAGCTATTATAATGCTTATAGATGCAGAAAAAGCCTTCGACGATGTCACCTGGAGTTTTATGAAAAGAAATTTGCAGAATATGGAGGTTGGTCAAAATTTTCTGAATGGTATAAATGCAATTTATTTGGAACAAAAGGCTAAGATTATTGTTAATAATGTGATTTCTGAAGAGCTTAGAATTGGAAAAAGGTACAAGACAAGGGTGCCCCCTACCCCCCTATTGTTTATATCTGTTCTGGAGGACTTGCTGAATTTGATAAGGAAAAATGATGAAGTAACAGGCATTAGAGTAGGATCGAAATAATATAGGATAAAATCCTTTGCTGATGATTTAGTATTAACATTACAAGAACCAGATACCAGTGTAGGTAAAGCACTGGATCTTATTCAAGAGTTTGGACATTTTGCTGGTTTTAAATTAAATAAGAGTAAAACCAAAGTACAGTAATAGGCAAAAATCTTTTAAATGATGAGATAAATAGATTGGAAGAGGCTACTGGTTTGAGTTTTGTGGGAAAAGTGAAATATTTGGGTGTACAATTAACAGAAAAAAATTTGAACTTGTATAAAGACAATTATGAAAAATTGTGGAAGGAAGTTAAAAGAGATTTGGATATATGGTATGATTTGAAATTGTCTGTGATGGGCCGAATTTCTGCGGTTAAGATGAATGAATTGCCAAGAATGTTATTTCTATTCCAGATGATCCCGGTGATAAGATACCTGTAATGCAAAATGTTTCAGGAAAGTGTTGTCAAAATTTATCTGGCAGGGGAAGAAACCAAGAATTAGGTATAAGTTACTCAGTGATACAAAGGATTTAAAAATCTGCTTATGATGCTGCAACATTCTGCTGGCTTAAAGAATGGTTTATGCTGGAAAATACGGATCTATTGGATTTAGAAGGTTTTGACAATCGTAACATGAACTCAAGCATTGAAATTGAAGGAATCATCGCTACTATAGTTATTTAAATGTGTTCATACCAAGAAGGCAAAACGACATACATAAGAAATCCTTTATATGCTGTTCCACTGGACTGCACACTATTTGCAAAAGCTAAATCACTGCCTTTTACTAGACCACCTGCTTTGTGTTGCATTGGCTCGGCGGCTCGGCTCTTGACTTTACAGAATGCTACTCTGTATTTAATAGTAGGTGAGCCTTCACAGGAGAAGTCGGATCTTCTAAATTAGGCTCGGTAGGGTTTGAAATGCACGGGGCTCTTTTTTGAAGAACACTTTTGTACATAGCACTTGGCACCTTCGCTTGGTAATGTTATCCTAAAGCATAAATGCACACTGTCTGTACATGCAGGTGGGCATGTTTATGCAGTAGTGTGTATCAATATTCTCTACTCTTCTCTCCTTGCTGCACCTGCACACATACAGTTTCTTCCTTGTTGCTTTAAAAATATTTTGTTTTGCAATATATATATATATATATATACTCGGAGTCCAATAGCAGAGGGGGAGTGGCACAGCCCTGAAACATCACTAGGTCCAACCCATCCAGAGGCGACCTACGAGAACGCTCTTTTTTGTGGTGGCAGTAAGCTCTTGAGAAGTACAAAGCAAAACCAAACCTTTCCTGAAAAATGCAATTTAACTCAACCAATATAGTGGGAAAGGGATGACTTGGTGATGTTGTCATGTGAACAGCACCTAAAGAAGTTTTCTGTCTCCAGCACTGAACACATATTATCATGCCATGTGTACACAACCTTTCTTTCTTCCACACGGGTATAGAAAGAGAAATAGTATTATTATTATTATTATTATTATTAAAGAGAAATAGTATTATTATTATCTTAATGCTGCCAGTGTTTTCAGCTGTATTCGGGGAATGTATCCAGGGAAAAGTTACACAGAACTCCATCAAAAGTACTAGTTACAGGTAGGTAGCCGTGTTGGTCTGACGTAGTCGAAACAAAAAATAAAAAAAATCCTTCCAGTAGCACCTTAAAGACCAACTAAGTTTGTCATAGGTATGAGCTTTCATGTGCATGCACACTTCTTCAGATACACTGAAACAGAAGTCACCAGATCCTTATGTATAGTCAGAAGTTGGGGAGGGGTATTCCCACCACCCTTCTGAGTAATATCCGAGTCCCCACCCTCTCACTATATATAAGGGTCTGGTGACTTCTGTTTCAGTGTATCTGAAGAAGTGTGCATGCACACGAAAGCTCATACCTATGACAAACTTAGTTGGTCTCTAAGGTGCTACTGGAAGGAAAATATTTTTTATTTTTTGTTCCATCAAAAATGTAATCCAAGGGTCGACAACCTAAGGCCCGTGGGCCACAAGCGGCCCACGGGGGGTCGTTTAACTGGCCCACAAACCGCCCCCAAACCAAGCTGCCTGTTCGGCGAGTCCCCACGCGCTGCACTAAACCAGCGCAGCACGGCACAGGGACCTACACCTGCGGCGCCAGAAATCGCGACTGCGCAGATGCAGGCGCTGGAAATCGTGGGCGCGCAAGCTATCTGGCCCATGGAAGGATCTCCGCTGGATTGAACCAGCCCAGGCGAGGTAAACCTTGCCGACCCCTGGCGTAATCCTTCGTCTATTTGCTATAGAAGTGTCTCAGTAAGAACTTTTTATTTTGAAGTCCTGATAAACAAGATTCAATTTTTAAAAATGAAACAGAATATTGGACTTCAGTGGGAGGAATCACTTGGGTGTTACAGTCATGACTTTTCTCTTTTTATACTCCCTATCATTTACAAAATGTGATCCTAACAACAAATAATATCCTGCAGAAGTCATCCCAAAGCACCTTCAGGTTACTGAGAACAAACCCTGCATAGGCAGAGTGGTTTTTATTGGAGAAAAAAAAATGTTTTCAAGCAGATGTTTCAATAAAACTAAGAATAGCTAGGGCTACAAAGAGACCCCCGAAGAACTAAAAATTAGTGTTTACCACACTGCCAATGCGTGAGTGTGCTATATTTTACTTACAAGGAAATTGGCTGGCTGAAAATGTGCAGTAAAAGTGCCTCTTAACACTGATCTATTAAACACTGATGCACGCCTATCAAGTCAAGCCATCGTGCTGGCATAACATTTATAATGCCATGGTTAGTGATATTGTGCCAGCATCTCGGTCTGTGTCTATCCAAACACTCATTTGTAGGTTCCTCAAGTCAAAGAATTTACCTAGGGGTAATTTGCCATAACGTGCATAAAATTAATGCCTTTTAACGGTGGCGCAGTTGCAGATATTCTCAAACGAACCTGATGATAGACCCATTCCCATCTGGATTCAGACCAGGGTTTGGGACCGAATCTGCCTTGAATGACATTTACTGAGAGAAGGATGGGGAAGTGTGATTCTCTTATTGGCTTTTGATAGCATTGACCATGGTATCGTCTATGGTTTGGGAGGCAGCCATTCTGCAGCCATTCTGGTCTTATCTCTAGGGATGGTTCTAGAAGCTAGCATCGGATAAGTGTCTCTCAGCCTCTAGATCGTAAGCTTGGGGGGGGGGCTCAAAGCATATTGCCTTGTCTCCGATGCTGTTTTAACATCAATATGAAGCTGTTGGGAGGGAGTGGTCACCAGAAATTTTGGGGTGAGGTGTCATCGTTCTGCTGACGATACCCAACTCTATTTCTCTGTCACATCTGAATTGAAAATGGTGTTCACAGTTCGTATTTAACCCCGAGTAGGCTTGCTAAGTGGGTGGCGCTGTGGGTTAAACCACAGAGCCTGGGGCATGCCGATCAGAAGGTCGGTGGTTCGAATCCCTGCAACGGGGTGAGCTCCCGTTGCTTGGTCCCAGCTCCTGCCAACCTAGCAGTTCGAAAGCACACCAGTGCAAGTAGATAAATAGGTACCGCTCTGGCGGGAAGGTTAATGGCATTTCTGTGCACTTCTCTGGTTCACCAGAAGTGGCTTTGTCATGCTGGCCACATGACCTGGAAGCTGTACGCCGGCTCCCTCGGCCAGTAAAGCAAAATGAGCGCCGCAACCCCAGAGTCGTCCGCAACTGGACCTAATGGTCAGGGGTCACCTTTACCTTTAGGCTTGCTAAGATGTATAAGACTGAATCAGATAAGTGCTGGCGATGCAAAGAGGTGGCAGGAACGTTCTTTCATATGTGGTGGACACATGCTGATTATAATAGGCCAGAAGGAGCCTGGGAAAGAGACAGTGAAACTCAGGCTCCTTCTGGCCTATTATTATAATGTACAAGAGAGCCAGTGTGGTGTAGTGGTTAAGAGCGGTAGACTCATAATGTGGGGAACCGGGTTCGCGTCTCCGCTCCTCCACATGCAGCTGCTGGGTGACCTTGGGCTAGTCACACTTCTCTGAAGTCTCTCAGCCTCACTCAACTCACAGAGTGTTTGTTGTGGGGGAGGAAGCGAAAGGAGAATGTTAGTCGCTTTGAGACTCCTTCAGGTAGCGATAAAGCGGGATATCAAATCCAAACTCCTCCTCCTCCTCTTCCTCTTCCTCTTCCTTCTGCTGTGGTATTCTGCACATACTATGCTTAGTGTTAAGGTTTAGACTTATTATAAGATTTTTTAAGTTTAAGTTAAGTCTGCTGCAACTGGATTTCTTATGGACAGTGTCAATCCTGAGTGTATTGGATTTGTGACCATTATGCTCTTTTGCCTTCAGTATCAGTAAAGTTCTGGATGGAATGCAATTGCCTCTGGTCTGTTTTTGGGGAATCCTGCAACATGTTTTAAGTTTTTACTCTGCTAACTATACATTAGAAGATCAAACCTATCCATTCTGAAGGAAATCATCCCCGAGTGCTCACTGGAAGGACAGATCCTGAAGCTGAGGCTACAATACTTTGGCCACCTCATGAGAAGAGAAGAAGACCCTGATGTTGGGAAAGATGGAGGGCAGAAGGAGAAGGGGACGACAGAGGACGAGATGGCTGCACAGTGTTCTTGAAGCTACGAACATGAGTTTGACCAAGCTGCGGGAGGCAGTGGAAGTCAGGAGTGCCTGGCGTGCTATGGTCCATGGGGTAACAAAGAGTCAGACGCGACTAAACGACTAAACAACAACAACTATACATTAGAATCTGCTCTGGATCAATATTGAGTAGAATTCCACGACAATACTGCCTCTGACAGTGGATGTAGATAGAATGTAAATATTGTGGCTAGTAGCCATGGATAGGGCATTATGGTGGCCCTTTTCATAGTGGCGTAGCATGGCCGGGGGGGGGGGGCAGGGCATCGTCATCCCTGGCTGCAAAATTCTGAGGGGTGCAGCCAGGTGCAATGCCCCCACACCCTGCCCCTAGGCTGGCCGAGCCACAAGACAGAGGAGCTGCCAAGCTGAGAAGTTGCATGGCCACCGCTAGCAGTCATGTGACATGTCCCCCTCCCTGGTGCATACCTCCACCCCAGCTGCCCATTCCACCAGCCCTGCCCCAGCAACCCACGCTACGCCACAGCCTTCTCATTTCCTTTTCCAGCTCTGTCCTTTTTGAGATGCAGCGGCCAGAATCGTAAGCAGCATTCCAAATGTGGTTAGAGATCAGTTTTGTACAATGGCGTTATGAATGATATTGTCAACACTGTTTTAATCTCTTCCTAATGACCCCCAGCATGGAATCCACCCTTTTCACAGCTGCCACAACGCAGTTCTTTTGGCCCCCAGTGTGCATCATTTCACACTTGCTTACGTTGAACTGCATTTATCATTTTAATACTACCCATTCTCCCAGTGTGGAGTGGTCCCTGTGGAACTGCTCGGTCTCCCTGTTTGTTTGTTTTTACCACCCTGAAGTCATTTGTATCTATTCCACCAGCATCTCTCTCTAGGGCCCTCAGACTGACTTTTACAACAAATCAAGGATAAAAACAATACAATTCCATTTCTGTGTAATAAAAATGAAAATACTGAACTAGCTAGCAATATAGTACAAGTACCTAAAACAGTAATAAAATGCATAACAATTCAGCTTTTCAGCAGCTGATAAATTACTTTGTAAAACCACACAGAACAATTCCCCCCCTCCTCCTCCACTACCACCACTTCTTCTTCTTCTTCTTCTTCTTCTTCTTCTTCTTCTTCTTCTTCTTCTTCTTCTTCTTCTTCTTCTTCTTCTTCTTCTTCTTCTTCTTCTTCTTCTTCTTCTCCTTCTTCTTCTTCTTCTCCTTCTCCTCCTCCTCCTCCTCCTCCTCCTCCTCTTTTAAAAAAAGTTTAGCTTGCATTTATTTTAAATACTGTATTACCATTTACTGCCAGGTGTGCATATGATTGCGGCCTCACTCATTAAAAGGCTTGATACTTAGGGTGAATACAGCACCACATTACTTAAAGTTAACGAATGAAATTAATGAAGGCAACGAAATCAACTTGTTATGGCTAGACGAACTGAAAAAGATAGCAAACTTTTTATAAAAGAATGGAAATTGTTTACTGAATATTTACAGATAAATTGTAAACAGATAAAAGCACTGGCAGGATTATTGTAATAACCTGCACCTACATAAGAGTATACTGTAGATAAATAGGTACCGCTCCAGTGGGAAGGTAAACGGTGTTACTATGTGCTGCTAAGTGGCTTAGTCATGCTTGCTACATGACCCAGAAGCTGTACGCCGGCTCCCTCGGCTAGTAAAGTGAGATGAGCGCCGCAACCCCAGAGTCATCCACGACTGGACCTAATGGTTGGGGATCCCTTTACCGTTACCTTTACCTAATAGCCTCATAACACAGAGAGTGGCCCCCTATGCACTGGCTGGGAAGGGAAAAAAACCAGAAAAGGGTATTGGATAAAATTGATCAGGGGTCCCTTTACCTTACATAAGAGTATATGTTTAAAGAAGATAAATAAATGAGTAAGCTTAATTTGGATATGCAGAAGGTATTAAAATAAATTTAAGGAACTGCAGAAAGAGAAGTAAGTAAGTTGAGTTTTAAAATGTCAAAATGATTGTAAAATCCGTAAAATGCATATATCTAAAAGTATAAATAAAATTTTAAATATTTTTTTTAAAAAGATACCACTTTATTTACTTACTTATTTACCGCCCTTTATCTGTAGATCTCAGGGTGGTTTACAGCATAAAAACACAAGATTTTTATATATATTAAAAACATAATAGAAGCAAGAGCAAAATCAAACCAACAATCCTTGCTCCTTTATCCTAAGGCAGGCACCTCCCAAACAGCGGCCCTCCAGATGTTTTGGCCTACAACTCCCATGATCCCTAGCTAACAGGACCAGTGATCAGGGAAGATGGGAATTGTAGTCCAAAACATCTGGGGGGGTCAAAGTTTGGGGATGCCTGTCCTAAGGTGTGACCTTTGGCATTGGCAACCACAGCAGCCCTCAAAAGGGGAAACTTGGAAACTTGTCAGTAATTACAGTAGTCAGTTCTGGGAATCTATATATGGTATTCAATATGTTCAAATAAAGAGGTGTGCTTCCACTTTTCACAGATGGCACAGTAATTTCTCCAAAGCTGCTATGGGTGAGGTTGGGCTTTGTTTTTGTTCATTACGCCGTTGTTTTTAAGGCACGCCAGGAAAGAAGGGTAAATGAGTCAAAAGCACCAACAAAGGGCAGGTAATGTGAATGCTCCCCTTGGGTGTGTTGTTACAATGCAGCTGCCGGCAATTGAGGCCAATGTTTGTGCAACTCTTTCTGTGTGTGTGCATGGGAACGATCATCCAAAGTTTAAGCGCCGTTCCGTATATTATTTATGCTAACAATGTAGTAACATGGTAGGATATTTACAAAGATTGTGCCACTGGGCAGCATTTCCAAGCTGGTTGTTCATTAAATTTGGATTCCCTGACTTAAATGGAGATAGGTGAGTTTTTGAAGTAAAAATGTACTCCAGGCTTTTCTAGTTCTTTAACTGAAAAAAGGATTCTTGTGATCAGTTCCACCTTAACCCCTAGGGCTTAAAAAGCTTATGAGCTCATGGGGAATATTTTTTGCCACCAGCACATTAACTTGGTTTTGCCTACAAAATAGCTTCATCTCAAAGATTTCAGAGCTCATGCAGAGATGCCACCGTTATAGCAGTCCTGGCTTATCCCGAGTGTCACACGTTTATAGTCATGCAGAGTTTGCTCGCAAAGGCTGCTGCAGACCTAGCCTGTGATAGTTTGCATACTATTTTTCAGTTTACAACGTGCTCCTGCTTAATAGATAAATGTAAGAGAAGAGGCAGAGGAAATAAGTTCCATTCATTTCCTTGTTGGAAAAACCCCTGTAAGGCTGCCTCTGTAGAATTAAAAGAAAAGTCAGTGAAACATTCTGCCGGTTCAGGTGTTCGGATTGGAATGAGATGTTATACCTAGTAAATGTTGGCTTTCAAAATGGTTATCGCGGGCCCAAGGTCTTCCCTCTAAGATTTAGAGGTATTGTGACAGCATCGCGTGGTGTATAAATGTAGTGTAAACACTGACAACTGGGAAACACCGGCCTGCAAACGCTCCAATTAGAGAACAGTTTTTACCAAATGTGTCATGGGATTTGAAGATGCTCGAACTCAGGACGAAAGGGAGCAACGTGCTAAGAGGAAGGCGCACTTGGCAAACCCTCACTGTGATCAACTCCTGCCCGGAAACCAATGTCCCCACTGTGGAAGGACGTGTGGATCCAGAATTGGCCCCCACAGTCACTAATGGACTCACTGTTAAAACTGTGTTCATAGAAGATCATTTTACTTGCTATGAGAAGAAGTAAAGTGTGTTTCCTCAACCCCAGTAGTGACAGCCGATGATGTGAAATGGGAGTTTGAGGGATGTAGAATATCATGATATTGCAATGTGAATACAGAATGGAAGGTGGCAGGACCCCCAAGGATATGCTCTACAACAGGCATCCCCAAACTGCGGCCCTCCAGATGTTTTGGCCTACAACTCCCATGATCCCTAGCTAACAGGACCAGTGGTCAGGGATGATGGGAATTGTAGTCCAAAACATCTGGAGGGCCAAAGTTTGGGGATGCCTGCTCTACAAAGAGCTGGCTTCGAGCACCAGGTCCATTGGCAGACCAACCCCATAGTCTGCAAACATGACATGAAGGCTGGCAGCGTTAACCCTGTGCTGTGGGGATCCCTTGCAGATGACCGCAGTGCCTGGAGACAGACAGTCAGGTTGTGTATCCACGGCGCTGTGCTCTAAACCACTGAGTCTCTTGGGCTTGCCGACCGGCAGGTTGGCGGTTCGAATCGCCACAACGGGATGAGCTTCTGTTGCTCTGTCCCAGCTCCTGCCAACCTAGCAGTTTGCAGGCACGCCAGTGCAAGTGAACAGCATTTCCATGCTGCGGCGGGAAGGTAAACAGCATTTCTGTGTGCTCTGGTTTCCGTCACGGTGTTCCATTGCACCAGAAGCGGTTGAGTTATGCTGGCTACATGACCCGGAAAGCTGTCTGTGGACAAAAGCCGGCTATCTCGGCCTGATAGCGAGATGAGCGCTGCAACCCCATAGTCGTCTTTGGCTGGACTTAACCGTCCAGGGGTCCTTTACCTTTACCATAGCAGTGGCCAGAGTGGGAATGACCTCTGGGCACAGAGAGAAGATATGCCATGGTGCATCTGCAGCAGCATAACCGGACACCTTCATCTTGCCCACCTGCAACAGAAAAAGTCTCTCCTGTATTGATTTCTACAGCCAGAGCACTGTAACTCTCCTTGGGCGTGAGCACTTTCCCGTTTTCTCTGTTGCAGTTGTAAGGAGGAGAGCAAAGTTCTTGTTGTTGTTGTTGTTTTAATTAACTGCAATTTACAACTGCATTGGAACCCTAAACTGTGGATAATTGTAACTTTGCTTCTTGTAACAAGCCAGCTTCATAACCCATGGTTTGAAGTTGGCTTGTTTCAAACAAACCGTAACTTCAGTTAGTTGCATTCAGATGAAATGATAAATTGCAGTTGAATAAAAACAGAAGCAAAAGTTTCCAATCTCCTCTGCCAGAGGAAAAGGAGGGGGGAACTCATTCTGCAGCGTCTTCTGATCACGATAAACCATGGTTTATCACGGCATCCGAACCAGCTCATTGTTATCTCGTTCTATTTTCTATATCTTACGCTGCATTTTCTCTCCCTCGCTACCCTCTGTTTTGCATGGTACATGCTGAAACTGGCAGCTTGTGGTTGTCTTTAAATGAAAATGTTATCTGTTTACTATTCAAATGCAGTTTTTAAACAGTTTTGCTCAGCACATTTGATTTTAAAAACCTATTAAAGCTGCAATATTCCTCGTCTACCTTGTTCCTCCCTCTGCGCTGACATTGACTTTCTTCGTTTTTAAATAGGAATATAATATTGTATGTCTGTTCGGGGTGATGCAATTTCCTGCATTGAATTACGAGTCATTGGGCAAGGCTGCTCACCTTCCCTATCATGGAAATTTTTGTGCTCATACACATTTTCTCCCCACATTTACAAAATGTCTTATTAGCTTGGCTATCTTGCACACTATCTCCACAGCCACACTTTCATTTTAAATCTGCAAAGCTTATCACTGTGCCTCTTACCATCTGTGCCTCTTACCATCTTACCATCTGATGGAAATCGTCAGAATTGCTGAGTTAAGATAAACACCCTCATTCTGTAGCACGAAGGGATGCAGAGGAGGAGGGGGGGTGGGCCTAAGCAGCAAAAATGCTAATTTGTTTTAAAGTTTAAAAGTACTGACCTATGTACTGAAGATAAGCATATCCAATTTTAAATCTTCCATATCTTTTTGTAATGTCTAATTGCATAGTTAAATGAGCTGTAAAACCAGAAATGCTGCCGTAACCTCTAAACAATTTTGCACAGTTCTAGAACATTTGAGATAACAGGAGTAAACCTTAGGAGAGCTTTTGCTTTTCTCCTCTATTAATATTCTGTTTTAGAGGGCATTGTTTAATCAACAGGAGATTCTTTCTGCTTGGACAGTTTTTCCAATTTATTGTTGGGCTTGCTTTATGATCCTGGAGGGTGATCAGATTGTATGTTTCGTTGCATGGCGCGTTCAAGAAATGACTTCCAAGAAATGTCCGCTAGTCCTTCAGAGAACCACGGCGGAGGAGACCTCATTGGAGAAGCTTTACGTATAGGCATTTATTTAGATACACGTATATCTAAGTGCGAGTTAAATCGACAAACCATTAATAGCTATGCAAATCTAGCATTGGTTTATCGGACTATGTTCTGGTGAATTCTCGAGCTTATCAAAGAATTCTTGGTTAGACTATTGGTGCTGTAACGGAAGCAAGACCACCTCCATATTTGTTATAAGTGAAGCAAGAATGGTGACTCTTCAAACCACAACCACAACCTTTAGGATGCTGTATGGACGTTGGGGGGACAGGTTTGCAACATTTTCTTGCTGCAGGGTATTTCTTGCCAACAGGACCGTCTCTAGGCCTGGGCCAGGTGGCGCAAGGCGCCAGGGCGCCTGGCCACCAGGGGTGCGGAAGGGGTGCTGAACAGCTGGTGTCTGGGAGCAGCTGCTGCCGGTGCCCCCCCGGTGGCAGTAGCGCGCGGCCCTTGAGCTTCCTCTCCTTTCGTCCTCGTGAAGCAGAATCAGCGAGACTCCTGCCTAGAGTGGCACCACGCGCCTGCTGCCACTCTAGGCAGGAATCTCGCTGATTCTGCTCCAAGCGGAGGAGAGGAGAGGAGAGGAAGCTCAAGGGCCATGCACCCTTGCCGGGTCACTCCAGGTGTTGATGCGGCGGCTGTGGCCGGGGCTGCTCCTCCTCCTGCTGTCCGTGCTGTGGGGTGGGGAAGCGCTCCCGGCTCAGGGGGTCCTGAGGCCGCTGCCATCCTCTGCCGGTGGCCACGATGCTGCGCCCGCCTTGGGCAGCAGCAGCAGCAGCGGTTCCCCCAGCGGCGAGGCGGCATGGAGCAGCAATGCCTGTAGGGCGCCTCCGCCATGCCGCGCAGGGCAAAGTGCTGCTCAGTAAAGGCCAGTAACTCTGAGAAACGGGGGGGGGCACTGGAGGGACCTTTGCACCATGGCGCCAGATGGGCTTAAGACGGCCCTGTTTGCCAAGCAGCTGGTGGTGTTGAGCTCTTTAGAATAACTACTCATACAGGGACCAATAGAAGAAGACTCTTTCACCCCAGTATGGTTCCCCCTTTTCATCTATCATAGCCCAACAAGGCAACAACAAAAATCTGCTGGCAACATATAAATCAATCTGGCTAACCTGATCCAAAAAACCCCACACTCACGCACATAAACAAATCTCACTACAGCCAACCAAAGACAGCCAACCACCCACTAGGCCACCCCCCCCAACCTCTCTCACCACCAAGGAAACACAACAAGCAAATAGTAAGAGAACACACACAAGTGACGCTGACACAAAACCCCACACATACACTAAGTAGAAGAATAGAGGCATAACCGACCGACCCTACCCCTTACCATTCCTCCTCCCTCTTTCCCAATCTTTTCTTCCTAACCAAAAAGAAAAAGAAAAAGGGTGGGAAGGAGCTGCTATGGTCACACACTTTTCTTATATATGGTCTCTGAGGGTCCTTTGCCTGAATATATTTGACCACCTCAACACTACAGAAAGGTGTCACTGCTATTATATGTGAACAGGGGATTCCAGTCTTGGCTTGAACCTTGAACCAAGATTTCCAGATATAAATGCCCACCTATGGTAAATTTATAATTAAACCACCCAAATGGTAAAGCACTGGTCATTTTAAAATTAAACAGAGCCCCTCACTCCTCATTTTTATATCACAGTACATGACTGTGATTACTCCGTGAAACAAATGGACATGACTTCCTGGGTCCATTGCAAAATGGAATATCACATTTTCTCAAGTGTTTTAAGCTTCCTGCAGACTGCCTCTATTTGCTCACCTCTTTGGCCAAAAAGCTTGCTGATTATAATTAGCAAGAGATGGAAAAGGGGTTGTGTTATTTATCCTTTTGTTGGTCTGTTGAATTTGTAATCAACCGAACCAAGTTACCAAGGGGGTCACTACCTGAATTAATAACACTTCATGCTTGGGATTGATTACATCTAAATGTTAATCAATTCACATTAAATACCTGCTGTTGGTTCTCTCCTTTTTCAATTTTCTGTTTGTTTGGCTTCATGTAACTGACAGAAGTATTATATCCTAATGCCATTTGCTTTTCCAGTAGCTTCTCCTCCCAAAAAACTAATATTTGGTTGGAAAGATCTAGACTGATTATGTATAACAGAGTTATAAAACTTTGGTTAAGGAAAGATGAGCTACATGGATACACCTTGCTAGATCCTGAAATGATTATTCTTTGCTTACAGTCTAAGCACAAATTTCTTCCGTCTCCAGTTTTCGTGGTTGATGACAAACTGAGCCAACATTTCTGAATCTTGCTTTAGTGATGAACACCACAGCATCATAAGCAACAACTTGCAAATACTACCTTCTTAAGGCATCTGCCACAAAACCGCTTTAGTAATAATAAGTTTAATTGCTCAGACCTTAACTATGGTGGCTCATCTGGCTCCTTCATTTCATATCTTTAGGCACCAGGCAAAACCATTTCTTTTTAACCAGGTCTTTGGCTGACTAATATGAAATATGCTCGTGGGAGGGGGACTATTGGTTTGCTTTTGCTTTTGTTCTTGTTTTTATCATATATCTTGTGTTCTCATTTTGTATTTTTATGTATTTTCTATTATTATGCTTTTTTGTTGTGAACTTTGGAAGGAACTTACAAGGGCATATTTTAAAGATTTAACAGCCAATATTTCCACACCTGTTTTAAAAATCTCTGTTGAGGTTTTCTCAGCAAAGGGTGCGTGCCTCAAACGTGGATCTTGGCATCCAGGGAATTCTCCTTTTTATACCTTTCTTTTTCTTTTTCTTTGCCACCAGCATTAATGGGAAGGGTGTTATTGTTTTGTTGCTACGCTACATATTTTTGTGTTTTCATATTGCAAACTGCACTGTGATCCTGGGATGAAGGTGTTATAAGAATTTTAACTCTGATAACAAAGGGCAGCATAGAAAATTTAAAAAATAAATAAATTTAAAGCACATGACTTTCCCCAAAGAATCATGGGAACTGTAGTTTAAGCATGCTTGGCATTATAGTTCTCTTCAGGGGAACCTTCAGTTCCCGGGTTTCTTTGTGGAAAGACATGTACTTTAAATGTGCATTGGATACATTTTAAATGTATGGTGTGAATCTGTCCTATGCGTACTTTCAAATGTTTTTGGCTTGCTATTTCAATGCCTGTTGCTTATTACTATCCACCAAGGTGTTGACTGGTTTGCTATGGAGCATAGTGCCCAATTGTTGCTCAACATTCCCCGTCAATTCTTGACCGACAATACTGTCTTTCTTACGGTGCAAGGCTTTCGCTCCAAAGACCCACATTTCACAACCTTCTCTGTGGTGAGCAATTGGTTTAACTTCGTAACATCATGAAATCACATCCCAAAGTTTATTTACATCTCATTGAAATAGACAATAGTTTATCAGATACATCGAAAATAATTTGATACTGGGAAAACAGGACAAAATGCACGGGACAAATAATGGACGACTCAATCAAAGAAAACTATATTAACAATATAGTGCACCTGCTATTACGATAAACCAAGGACACCTTATAGAGGCACTATTACTATTCTGTTTATGAAATCTTGTGTTTCAGACACATGACTTGTCTTCCTCAGTCTTCAACTGGATTGCTTTAGTAATAGTTATAATTATAGCTGTTTTAACCTACTGGTCAGTGACTCTTGCCTTCCTGCTCTTATTCTGGTTTGGTTTTATAAATATTGTATCTTGCTTTCATGATTTTGTATTGTAGCTATTTTTAAAATGCTGGTCTATGGCTGTAATAAACTGAAACTAAACTAATACCTAGGGAGAATTCCTTAAAATGATTACATTGATGGCATGCTACACTGGTATGTCTGGCAAAGTTAACAAGTGCAAATACAGTGGTACCTCTAGTTATGAACCTATTTCGTTCTGGAGGTCCGTTCTTAACCTGAAACTGTTCTTAACCAGAGGCATGCTTTCGCTAATGGGGCCTCTTGCTGCCACTGTGCCACCAGCACACAATTTCCATTCTCATCCTGGGGCAAAGTTCTCAACTCGAGGTAAGTCTTCCAGGTTAGCAGAGTTTGTAACCTGAAGCGTTTGTAACTCGAGGTACCACTATAATGCAAACAGCTTGAGAAAAACTCCAACCAGCAAAGTGAACATATGCACATGTCTTGGTCATGTCCTGTTGCACCACAGTTTTGGAATATGATATTTGCATTACAGAGATGCTACAGCAGCGATACTTCAACAATTTGGGGGAGAACAACCTGAGAAAGTGACATCTAAGGAGTTTCTCCTAAAATAAGACACCGTCTTATATTTATTTTTCCTCAAAAAAACACACTATGGCTTATTTTCAGGGGATGTCTTATTTTTTCCTCCTGCCGCGGCCAGCATTGCTGCTGCGCCTATGTCTTATTTTCGGGGTATGGCTTATACTCTTTGAATGCCTAAAAATCCTGCTATGGCTTATTTTATGACTACGTCTTAAAATAGGAGAAACAGGGTAATGGTATTTATGTGTTTCCCATGTGTGTCTACAGGGTGAGGTAAAAAGGTAAAGGACTCCTGGACAGTTAAGTCCAGTCAAAGGTGACTATGGGGTTGCAGCACTAATCTCGCTTTCAGGCCGTGAGAGAACCGGTGTTTGTCCACAGACAGCTTCCCGGGTCAAGTGGCTAGCGTGACTAAACCAGAGCACATGGTAACGCCGTTTACCTTCCTGCCACAGTGGTACCTATTTATCTACTTGATCTGGTGTGCTTTCAAACTGCTAGGTTGGCAGGAGCTGGGACGGAGCAACAGGAGCTCACCCCATTGCGGGCATTCGAACCGCTGACTTTCTGATCAGCAAGCCCAAGAGGTGCAGTGGTTTAGACCACAGTGCCACCCATGTCCCTGCAAACACCAGGGAGATGCTGGTGTTAGTCCCTCCCCCCAAAAAAGCCAAGGTTTGGGAGGGATGTGGTACTGAGGCCCACTGAAAGTGGGCTGAGATGCCCTGGTAGCCCTTGGCTTGCTGTCTGAGGAGCAATGCTCTACAGCAATTGTAGTATTGATGTACCACGAAGGTGAGTAAGGAACCCTTCACCTGATTTCTTTCCATCTAATCACAATCTGTGTAGTTCATTAAAACTGTGTGAAAAAGACCTGGCGATAGCAGGAGTCTTCTAAGAGCCAGATATTAACAGCAGCTTTTGCACTAAAAATTTTAGCATTTGCATTTCTAAAGCAACTTTCTCATTAGCATACAGGAGCACCGTACAGAGTTCAGTGACCAGAAGCTCTAAGCGGTAATTAAAAAGAAATTCTCAAATGACATCTAATTAAAAATGGTTTCGGGCGAAATGAATTATGAACCTAGTCTTCAGGTTTCTTCCTTACAGCATCCATCCTCCTGATGTCAGATGGAAGTTAAGTTGCAAAAGTGACTATTGGAACAGTAGAAACCTCTGGCAGTTGCTGACTTCAGAAGTTAGCAGAGAACAAGCAGCAATAGTCTGTAACTTTTGGATTATCTTGCCATTTGGGTATCACACCCTAAGAAGTCTTCTACTAGCAAAGAACACAGTAAAATGCTTTTGAACAAGTGATGAATTATCTCTCTTCAACTTCATAATAATTTCATAAATGTTTTATTGGTTTTACATAATTTTATACATTTTAATTTTAACCATTTCAAAACATTAAAACAAAAGGTTATTTAAAAAAAACCTTCAGAACTCCTTCCCTCCCTCCATGGGTTCCATTTCCAAAGAAAATATTTCCTTTTTTTCTGCCGTTTTTCTGCCTTTTACCGTTATCTATCTGTTACCGTATGTATTCATAGTTTCCAAAGTTCATTTCACATTACAAGTGTCATTGTATCCCTGCCAATGATTTCAACTGTTTACAGTGGTCTTTTAAGTATGTTAAAAATTTATTCCAGTCTTTTAGAAATACTTGATCTTCCTGGTTTCTGATCTTTCCAGTCAGTCTCGCCACCTCTGAATATTCCATTAACTTAGTCTGCCATTTTTCTCTAGTCAGCACTTCTCCCTCCTTCCATCTCTGGGCTAGAAGCATTCTCGCTGCCATCATTGCATGCACGAACAGTCTCTTATCTTCTTTTGGTATCTCTTCACCTATTATAAGGAAAAAAAACTTTTTAAACAAAAGTTTTCTTAAACATTTTCTTTAACTCATTTCATATCATTTCCCAGAAAGCTTTTACCACTCCTCAACTCCATAATTATTAACTTTCTTGAAGAGCATTACCTGGTGGGCAAAGAACTGGTCCATTTTTCACATAATTCTCTCCCAGCTGTGTGCTAAAGGTGATCTTATTGTATTGACCCCTGGGCCATAGTGGAGCACCACTTGGAAATACAGTACCCTTCCTTTCCCAAAGTAAACATACCTGGGAACTAGAAGAGTTTTACATAAGAATACACACAGAATTTTATTTTTATGCTTCCACCGAACCCGTCAGGGGATTGTTGCGGCTACTCTCGAGTAAAGACGCTCCAGTCCGCTCTGTCTTTCAGAGTTTTATTGTGCATATTATTTACAGTGCAGAGATATCAGAAAACACGACTGCCTAGTCCGATTCAGAACCTGGCAATGACTTCCTTTGCATCTTGGACCAGCATAAAAGCCTAGGCACCCCAAAGCGCCTCCCCCTAGCCCTGCGTGTCGGCGCGCCGGAAAGGGCTGCGTTCCTTCTCCCGTCCTCTGGCTGGAGCGTTGCAGAGGCTCTGGCACCTCGCTGCGCTGCGCTGCCCTTCCCTCTCTGGCCAGCTGGGTCAGTGCCTTGGCTCTGATGCGCCTGAGAGCCCTCTCTCCACCCCACTCCATTCCTCATTCCCTCCTCCTGACCCGCTGCTGTCACTGGGCGATGTGCTGGTGAGGATGACTGGGGGACGGTCCCTGTAAGGAGTCCCCCTGACAGAACCATTTCCAGATAAATCACAAGATCAAAAATAAAGATACAAAAGAAACCCAACAGCTACAACCCCACCAACAAAAACAAACAACACCCCAGCCCAAGAATCTGCTCAGTAGCCTCAGTTTTCGTAGCTGGAGTGGTACATGCTTTGGCTATCTCCTGCTTGGACTACTGCAATGCGCTCCACGTGGGGCTACATTTGAAGGTGACCTGGAAACTGCAACTAATCCAGAATGCGGCACCTAGACTGGTGACTGGGAGTGGCCGCTGAGACCACATAACACTGGTCCAGAAAGACCTACATTGGCTACCACTATGTTTCCAAGCACAATTCAAAGTGTTGGTGCTGACCTTTAAAGCCCCAAATGGCCTCGGCCCAGTATACCTGAAGGAGCGTCTCCACCCCCATTGTTCAGCCCGGACACTGAGGTCCAGCTCTGAGGGCCTTCTGGCAGTTCCCTCACTGTGAGACGTGAGGCTACAAGGTACCAGGCAGAGGGCCTTCTCGGTAGTGGTGCCTGCCCTGTGGAATGCCCTCCCAACAGATGTCAAGGAAATGAACAACTATCTGACTTTTAGAAGACACCTGAAGGCAGCTCTGTTTAGGGAAGTTTTTAATGTTTGATGTTTTACTGTATTTTTAATATTTTGTTGGGAGCTGCCCACATGGGTGGGGTATAAATAATTTATTATTATTATTATTATTATTATTATTATTATTATTATTATTATTATTAGTCTTGGCTCTGCCCTCTCAGGCCAAGTCATAAATTAAATCACCATGATAAAAGAAAAAAAAATGGACCTCTATGTAAAATCGCATAGACAAAATTATGTGCGCTACAGCACCATCTGGTGTTGCATGTTTATAACACTGTTATAGTGTTGTAACACGGCTAATGCAGCTGATTCCCAGGACTCACAGACAAGAAAGTCTCTCGATATGGCTAGATATGGTTTAGAGCAGCAACCATATACATTTTGTCCAATAAGCAACTTAGGATGCAAGCCACTATTTATTTATTTTACGTCAGATATTTTGTTAAAGACCACAGCCAATTACGGGAGAAAGTGTTCTTTAAGTGAACAGGAATGAGCTTTGGAAATTAAGACTGATAATAGTACCTTCGAGAATTTTTCCCCCTCTTCGTACCATTGGGTGTGACCCATTTTTAAATAATAAAAAGAGTTACCTGCACAAGAGCTCATTTATCCAGTTACGCTTTCTAACAGAATTGATGACAGCATTGAAATTTTGCAGAATGCAAAGGATGTAGTCATTTTCTTTGTCCACGGCTCTTTAATGGGTATTTTTCAAATTGCCTAATTACTGTAGCTAAGAGCAATATGTCGACATCAATAGTGGGGCGATGGGGAGGAGGGGGAAAGGGAATCTAACGGAGCCTAACTGTATTTGTGCCACACAAATTAAGGATTAAAAACTGACTGCTTCAGGCAGCACAGAGGAGAACGGTTGCGCTTACACCAACACAGAATTCCAGATGCTCTGTTGGAATCCCAGGATGAGCAATGTCAACTGATGTCAAATGCTGCTGGAAGATCTAACAGTAATAAGCCCAGGAAACAGGAAGTCCCTGCAGAAAGCCGGTGATTAGTGATTCTCCACAGGGCAGTCTCCGTGCTACAAAACAACTTTGCAAGCCTGAAGGAAATTTCTGGGAGGGGAAGCGAAATTAGCTTGGATTGCATTTGACTTGAAACTGTGCAGGCAAAAAATTTGCTTTGCATGTATCTCATCTTGGAAATATTCTTTAGGCAGGCCTATCATTATGGGTGACAAATTACAGAGTAGCACAGAGAAATAAAAACAGGGGGGGGGAAATGGGTCCCTGCTCTAATGAGCTTACAATCTATGTTAGAGACCAGGGTAATGATGGGTGAAAATGAGGTAATCTTTCCTGGGCATGGCCTGAAGGAGTATGAGACAGCAACCACACTGACGCTAAGCCAAACCTAAATATGTATTGTTTAGCCAAGGGCTATCACCTTTAGTAAAGGTAAAGATACCCATGACTGTTAGGTCCAGTCACGGACAACGGGAGTTGCACGCTCATCTCCCTCGATAGGCCGAGGGAGCTGGCGTTTGTCCACAGACAGCTTCTGGGTCATGTGGCCAGCATGACTAAGCCACCTCTGGCAAACCAGAGCAGCGCACGGAAACGCCGTTTATCTTCCCGCCAGAGTGGTACCTATTTATCTACTTGCACTTTGATGTGCTTTCGAACTGCTAGGTGGGCAGGAGCTGGGACAGAGCAATGGGAGCTCACTCCATCACAGGGATTCGAACTGCCGACCGTCTGATCAGCAAGCCCTAGGCTCTGTGGTTTAGACCACAGCGCCACCTGCGTCCCTATATCACATTTAGGGTATGACTGAAACATGACCTAATAACAGAGTCAGTTACAATATCCAGGACATATCCATGACTTTTACAATAATAAACATTTGTGTGGACAGGCGGAGTCCCCCAAACCCCCAGGCTGTAGCATTCTGCACTAACTGCAGCTTCCGGATCAAGAGCGAGGGATGCCCCACATAGAGCGCATTGCAGTAATCCAGTCTTGAAGTCTCTCTTCTCTTTGGCAATCGCTCGTAGCCGAGTAAGATTGCCTTCCATAACCACGGTTTTAACAGTGAGTCCGTACGTGACTGTGGAGGCCAATTCTGGATCCACATGTCCTTCCACAGTGGGGACATTGGTTTCCAGGCAGGAGTTGATCACTGTGAGGGTTTGCCAAGCATGCCTTCCCCTTAGCACGTTTCTGCATTTCGTCCTGAGTTCAAGCGTCTTCAAAGCCCATGACACCTTTGGTAAAGGCTGTTCTCCAGTTGGAGCACTTGCAGGCCAGTGTTTCCCAATTGTTGGTGTTTATACAACTTTTTTTTTTAAGATTTGCCTTGAGACAGTCTTTAAACCTCTTTTGTTGACCACCAGTACTCCACTTTCCATTTTTAAGTTCGGAATAGAGTAGTTGCTTTGGAAGATGATAATCAGGCACAACATAACCAGTCCAACAAAGTTGATGTTGAAGAATCATTGCTTCAACACTGGTGATCTTTGCTTCTTCCAGTACACTGCCATTGTCTTGAAGTAACCAACACATGATATAAATTACATTATCAAATTGTTTGGTTCTTTTCTCTTTTCAAACCTTGGAAAATCAAACTGGGGGGGGGGGCTAGCCACAGGGTAGCTTGCTTTAGTTATCTACACTTTAGTGATTTATTCCTGCTAATAGTCTGATCGGCGATATATTTCTGCTTAGTATAATTCTTCAGTCTTTTTAAAGAGGCATATGCATTTTGACATGTGTAGGGTGAGCCTGTTAGCATTCATTTACTACCGTACGAACCATTCTGGAAGAACCCAGAATCAGAGCACTCTTGACAGAAGGAAATAAATGTTGAGCTCACCATTTAATATTTAAGCATAGCTCCTTGTATATTATCTATATCAGCTCAGGAGTTTTTAAATAATGCCTTCTATATTTGCTCAGATCATGAGAGAATTTTGCCTAATTGCTTTTTGTAACTAGAGTTTTCTGGGTAAGAAAAACCTATTTTGAGATATGGCACCCAAGGAGGACTGTATCACTCTTTTCAGGCTTATATTAGGAGTGGATTACTGAATTGCCTTTTTCGTTTCTTATTATCATTTCTTATTAGAGTGGATTAATTTATCACATTTTCCTTTTTTAAAAGACAACTTTTGACATAAGAACAAATGATTATGCCCTGTAGCATTTGCTGCTATTTTCATCAGCTTTTTTTTGTTTTTGCTTTTCAAATACTGTTTCTCCGGCGATGCTGAAAATAAAAGCAGATGTGCAATAATAACCAAAAAGAGAGCATTCTGAACAATGCATTGATAATCTGGGGGGGGGGGGAGCATAAAAACTGAAGGGAGCTCTTGTCTTAGAAAGGAATCAGGCTGTATGATGCCTGAGTCCCTTCTATTTCCTGGGATGCAGGATGGGTTAAATTCTCGTGGAGGATCCCATTGTCCAATCAGCCAGGCGAGGGCCATAATGTTTCCTATATATGGATGATTAGTATAAGAAAGGAAATTGCTCTGCACCAGAGGGCAAATGGGATGGTAGTGAGAAGAATTGTGGTCAATTTGTATGAGAGAGATGGCTAGAAGCTTAAGAGTGAGATTCATGCGATTTTGAAGAGATAAGGGATTACTAATTTCATCAATTGAACGATATTTTCAAGATAGCTAAAAGAGGGGTCTAAACAACAGACCCTAGGGCTTGCCGATCAGAAGGTCGGCGGTTCAAATTCCTGCGACGGGGTGAGCTCCTGTTGCTTGGTCCTAGTTCCTGCCCACCTAGCAGTTCGAAAGCATGTCAAAATGCAAGTAGATAAATAGGTACCACTCCAGTGGGAAGGTAAATGGCGTTTCCGTGCACTGCTCTGGTTCTGGACCCCATGAGGGTCGCTTAACCGGCCCATGAGCCGCCCCCAAACTGAGCCACCCGCTTGGTGAGTCCCTGCGCACTGCGCTAAACCAGCACAGCATGGGGACTCTCTTCCACGGCTCCGGAAATAGCTTCTGCACATGCCTAGATGCTGGAAATCACATCTGTGCATGTCCACAGTGCCGGAAAGCGTGTCTGCACAGGCGCGATTTTTGGTGTCTGGGCATGCGCAGAAGCAATTTCCGGTGTCCCGCTGTGCCAGCCCAGCCTATGGAGGATCTCCATGGGAGTGATCCGGCCCATGCCCGGTAAACCTTGCCGACCCCTGATTTAGCCAGAGGTTGCTCATATTTGGGTGGCCTTTATGCTGTGCTTTGAAGACGGCTAGTTGGCCAAATTACACTTACTTCAATTAATATATTCTGGTCAATCATGCCAGAATTTTTCTTCTCATTTCAGTAGCTGATCAAGTGTGAGGTTTTCTCCTTATAATTTATTTAATCTTACCAATCTATTTTCCTTAATAATGGATGCCTTTTGAAGAAGTGAGCTATGCTTTTGGTAATTACATGCTGCTAAAAATCTATTTCCTTTTATTCATTTTAAATTGACTGCCTTTTAATTTCATCAAGAGTCTGCTTGCCCTTGTGTGGTGAGAAATAGAACACGGAGAAGTGGCCTTTATAAGACTTTGCCATGGGACACACTGTCCAATCGAGGGTTTGCAAATGCGTGCATACGGGGTGGGAGAAAAAGAAATGGAGAATTCCCTCTCCCACATTGTCCCTGTATCTAATCATTAGACTTCTAAAATTGTGACCTAGGTTTGCAGAGGCTTCTTTTCTCCACTCACACATGAAAGTTTTTAATCTGGCTCATGTTTTGAAATGACAGACTGGGCGACCACAAGGTAGCAAAGATCATGAGCTTCAGGCAGCACCACACTGTTTTGCCTGGAATGCACTTTTTGAGGTGCTTTCAAATATGCATGCAAACAGATGAGTGCTAACAGCTTATATGTTCATCTTGGGTTGGGGCATAGTTGAGTGGTTTTGTTGGAGGGGATATTGTGGCTGTTGACACTAATATTTTGTATCTTTATTTTGGATTTATGTGGAAATAGTTCAATTTGGTTGTGTACTTTCTGAAGTTTTGTTTGTTATTTATAGCTGCTATTATGTTTGTAGTTTATGTGGTTTTTAAATACATTTTAAGCCACCTTTTTATACATTGTAAGACGCAGGTGGCGCTGTGGGTTAAACCACAGAGCCTAGGGCTTGCTGATCAGAAGGTCGGCGGTTCAAATCCCTGTGACGGGGTGAGCTCCCATTGCTTGGTCCCAGCTCCTGCCAACCTAACAGTTCGAAAGCATGTCAAAAATGCAAGTAGATAAATAGGAACCGCTACAGCGGGAAGGTAAACGGCGTTTCCATGTGCTGCTCTGGTTTGCCAGAAGCGGCTTTGTCATGCTGGCCACATGACCTGGAAGCTATACGCCGGCTCCCTCGGCCAATAAAGCGAGATGAGCGCCGCAACCCCAGAGTCGGTCATGACTGGACCTAATGGTCAGGGGTCCCTTTACCTTTACCTTTACTAAGCCGCCTTGAGCGTAGTTTTAACTTTGGAAAGGTGGCATACAAATAAAATGATTGATTGATTGTATGTTGTTTAATTTAAGAAGATAAGGAAGGCTTGCTGGATCAGGCCAATGACATTTTGTTCTCACATGCTTATGGGGATCCTGAAAGCAGGACTCAAGTACAATACAACTCTCCTGTCATGGAAATTCTACTCAATATTGATCCAGAGCAGATTCCAAATATATAGTTAGCAGAGTATAAACATAAACACGTTGCAGGATTCTCCCCAAAATAGACCAGAGGGAATTGTATTTCATCCAGCAGAGCTTTACTGCTACTGAAGGCAAATGAGCATCATGGTCACAAATCCAATACATTCAGGATTGGCACTGTCCATAAGAAATCCAGTTTCAGCAGACTTAAACTTACAATAACTTATAATAAGTCTAAACCTTAACACTAAGCATACTATGTACAGGACACCACACCAGAAGAAAAAGAGATAGAAAGAGAAAGTGAAACAGAATCTCCTTCTGGCATCTTATTATAGTCAGCATGACCTTGACAGAAAAAGATAAGAGAACCAGTTTTAACCAGCTGTACTCAGCTTCTCTGAAGGAATCACCCCAAAAGCAAGAACCTTCTGCTTGTTTCTTTCACAGAAAGAAGCTTCCAGAACCCTCTTGAATTAAGTAGAATAGGAAAGACCTCTATACATCAGATCAATACTTTCTGTACTAATAAATGCAAACTGACACAACCATCAACACCCTCCATCCCTACCAACCCCAGACCACAAGCAGCTCCCCATCCCCTCACAGCTCACACAATCCCTCCCTCCTTCCATTTTGCACCTAATCAAATTGAAATATACTCGGTGTTCAGTGTTGATTTCATGCTCTTTATTTCAGCTCATGGTAAACAGGGAGTGAGTCCTTTCCCCCAAAACCTCTGGCTATATATTTACACAATGGGTCCCGTGTGATTGGCTGATTCAACTCCCCTCCTGGAGCCTGATTGGACTGTTCCTGCAGGCCAATCAGGTTTCTGCCTTCTAGGACCCTATCTGTCTAGGATACCAGTCTTGTTCTAGGATACAAGCTCAGTACATAACACAAATCTTCCCCCTCTGTTTTCAACTTGCACATAATGACGAGGAGGATGTCTATTTATGTCATTTACTCAAATGTTCTGCAGCCCTAGAATTTTATATACAGTGGTACCTCTACTTACGAATAACTCTACTTACAAATATTTCTACTTACAAATGGAGCTCCGTCCGCCATCTTGGATGTGGTTTAGATAGGATTTTTTCTACTTACGAAGTTTTAGATAGGGTTGCTTCGACTTACGAATTTTTTCAACTTACGTTTCTACTTATGTGTGTTTGGAACGCATTAAATTCGTAAGTAGAGGTACCACTGTATGTTGGCCTGGACCTGATTCAAAGGGAAACGGATTTTTATGCTCACTAGGAGGAGATTGGAAGCTTCTGCTGTTAAGCAGTCCTCAGTTCCCCATTTCATCTGAACTTAGAACTGTGGTATATTTAAACTTTGGTTAATCAGAATGAATGGAATCAAGCCATGGTTTTATAGCCACTGACCATAGCTCAAACAAACCACATTATAATTTTCTGTTAATAATAATAAAAGAGTTATGAATTTTGAAACTCATAGATGTTCTCACATGTGGTTCCTCATTACTCCACACACGTCAATACAGTGGTACCTCGCAAGACGAATGCCTCGCGCAACGAAAAACTCGCAAGACGAAAGCGTTTTGCGATGTTTTTGTTGACTCGCAAGATGAAGTTTTCTATGGCCGTGCTTCGCAAGACGAATTTTTTAACGTCCCCCCGCGGCAAACCATGCTTCGCAAGACGAAATTATCGCAAGGCGAAGCGACTCGCGGAATGAATTAATTTAGTCTTGCGAGGCATCACTGTATTGGGATTTTTCAAATTTTTCAACCTTAGTTTTGTCATTCTATTGTGTCACACTGGAAAGATTTAACCTCTGTAACATGAGCTAATGCTTCTTAAATTAACAATATTTTCAATCTTATCTGATAAAGATCTCTCTATTTAAATCAATTTTCCTGAAATACAACAATAAATGATCAGTCTATTAATCGATCTTTAAGTTCGGTTGGTTTTTAATACGACTAAACTATTTTCATTGCCATCTACCATTTCCATCCAATTCTTTATCTGAGCTACTGGAACACTTGGCGAGAAGGAATTTTGGAAAATAAATTAAATCCAGACCTTTGTGACCTCTGAGTCTGTAATCCTGAGGTCATGGTCGATATTATTCCAAAGGGTTTTTACAGCTGCGATTGAAGGTCATTAGTCAGCTGCGATTATTTCACAAAGAGCTACAGCGGTTGTGTCTCTGGGGGTGACCAGAAACATTGGCCTGTGGTTTTGTGCATAGTTGAAGCCAAAGTATATAAACAATTAACTAGAAGCTCCATTGAACATAACTTGGCTCACTTCTGAGTATGCATGGTTATGGATGGTAGCCTTATTTTTTTAAAAAAAGAATTCATTAATTACTGATCCAAACTCTCAAGGCAGCTTTCCAAAAAATAAATAAAAATAGATAAAAGATTTAGGTAGCAGATAACATAACAGACATAACTGATAAACAAATTAGCCAGGTGCCCCAAAAGCCAAACAAAGAGAAGCATTCTAAATCCTGTTCTTCAAAGCCAATGAATTGGAAATTATGCACCTCAGGAGAAAGTTCATTCCACTGGCTTGGGGCATACCGGTAGTTGTTACTTGAAGCAGGGGAATGTGGGGAGAACAGCAGAAGGAGATTGGATAATTGTGAGATGCAGTTGCTACTGCTGATGTGTGGAGGCATTGCTTAGCAACCAAGCAGGGTGTCATGATATTTGTTGTGGCATCACGTGCCCTGATTGGTTGTTAGTTCTGAGGGAGTTTTCCTTTTTATGTTGGTTGAATGTCTCTCAGATATCTGCTAGAGTAAAAAAAAGGACAAAACCTCTCTGTTCATTTCTCCTCAGATGACACATTGGTTTTTTTTCCAGTTTTCCTTGGCAAAGTGTTACCAGGATTTCTTTTTGCTCTGGATTCTACCTGTGTTATTTAAGTGACTTTGCTAACAGAGCTTTCTAGATGTTTCAAGAAACTTTCTGCAAACGCCGCAGAGTGGTGTGGCTTGACAGATGGATTTGCTTTGTTCTGCGTGTGGCAGGCTATATTGGGCGAGCCCCTTAAAATGTCTTCTGCACATCACACAACAAAGTATGATCACCACTAGGGCCATCTCAAGCAGGTCGGACGCCCTGGCGCAGAGATCGCTCCGGGGCCCCCGACCTGGTGGGTGGGCGCAGCGCGCAGCGCGGCTTCCGTGCGGCTTTGCCGCGCAGCGCCCCCCTGCCGGCCCGGCGCCCTGGCACCCCGTGCCACCAAGACTACCCCTAGAGCCGGGCCTAATCACCACTGGGCTACTCTCTTCTGGCCATATCACCACAACAGATGAACTTTCACCTGGCATGTTCCTGAGCTTTGTACACTAAAGTAAAGTAAAATAAAATAAAATAAAATTCTAGTATAATTTACCCTTCCGCATCCAATTTTCCTGTTTTAAAAAACCACCACACCTTAGCTAGATATCTGCACAACACATCTCTACCCTGTGATCAAGTGTGGCGAATTGTATTTGTTTTGCAAGAAAAGCAAGATCAACGTGGATCTAATCTCAGAAAGAAAATGTGCCAGGCCATGAATCTTTAAAATCAAAGTTCTGAATCCCTAAAGCATGCAAAATACTATGATTCTGAAGATGCTGCAGGCAGTCATGCTATACAGCATTAAATGGAACAAAATGCTGCTGGTTGTATGCATAGCACTTCCTCTCCTCCTTTCTTCATATTCCAGCTGATCAAAAGAGACACGGAGGCACAATGGTGCTAAACACAGAGAGGCTGGGTCTGTCTGGTGAAGTAACAGAAGAAGCGTTCAAGTACTGAAAGGTGAAAAAAGTGTCATTTTGAAACGTAGAGGTTGAGGAAGGAGAGAGGAAAGAGGAGAGGGCTCTAGAACCATTTTGGTGGGCTTCCATTGGGTCATGACACCATTTGCCCCAGGAGAAAGTTTCTCCTCTTTCTTCACATATATGTCACTCCTCTACAAACGCAGACATCGAGGTTTCCGGAAAAGGATAAACCTAACCAAACCTATTTTTATCAATGCAAAACAACAACAACAACAACAACAACAACAACAACAACGACAGTATTTATACCCGCCAATCTGGCTGGGTTTCCCCAGCCACTCTGGGCAGCTCCCAACAGAATATTAAAAGCACAATAAAACATCAAACATAAAAAGCCCTAAACAGGGCTTCCTTCAGGTGTCTTCTAAAAATCAGAGAGTTGTTTATTTCCTTGACATCTGATGGGAGGGCATTCCACAGGGCAGGTGCTACTACCGAGAAGGCCCTCTGCCTGGTTCCCTGTAACCTCACTTCTCACGGGGAGCAAACCTTAAAAAGACATTCGGAGCTGGACCTCAGTGTCCGGGCTGAATGATGGGGGTGGAGACACTCCTTCAGGTATACTGGGCTGAGGCTGTATAGGGCTTTAAAGGCCAGCACCAATACTTTGAATTGTGCTCGGAAATGTACTGGAAGCCAATGTAGATCTTTCTGGACCAGTGTTATATGGTCTCAGCAGCCACTCCCAGTCACCAGTGTAGCTGCCACATTCTGGATTAGTTGTAGTTTCCGGGTCACCTTCAAAGGTAGCCCCACGTAAAGGGCATTGCAGTAATCCAAGCGGGAGATAACTAGAGCATGCACCACTCTGGCGAGACATGGGGCTTCAACCATGCAACTCTCCCTGGATGTTTAAATGAGAACATTTTAAAGACCTATCCTTTGACTAATAAGCAATCACATTAAAAAGAGCATCAGCAGAGGACTAATAGGTTGGCATGTAATATATAATGGTGGTTTTTCAAAGTTGGTTGGCAATGTTTCAGGCTTTAATCTTTTGACTCATTAAAATGTATGTAAGATGTGAGAGAGACATAATGTGTGCACTGTTTGATTTCTCAGACTGTTTGCTATTGTTTTAATGCGCACATCAGCTAGCTGAACACATTGAAATTAACATTTGATGCCTTTTTATTTATATATCTGGCATTTTTATGAGTAGACCGCAATAAAGAAGTCAGTTGGGGCTATTAGAAACATTCAAGAAGAAGGAATACTGTGCATCTCGACTTGGATTATTAAATTTTAAATTGTGGCTGTTCTCACTTTGAATGCCAATGATGAATGTTACCAGATGGAAACCTTTCATTGAGTGTTTCTTTTTTTTCTTGCGGTTAGCCATAAATTTGAACTAAGTGACTGTTTGGGTGAACTATGTTGATTAAACGCTTTCTGTTTCTATGGGTTGCAATATCATCGGTACCTCAAAGTTAAGAAACTCATAATTAAAGGTCTGTTTATTTCCTCCACAATTGGACTCCTGACCAGCACAAGCTCTCCTTGATTGGTTTGCCTACAACATTATTGCTGATTAGAGCTATGCATAAAATAACTCTCTCAAATTCTCCACCCTATTTTGGGGCCGAGAAATGGGATAAACCGTTTCACCAAATTTCTTCCTGGGATTGGAGTGTCATTGTCCAGTAGTTTCTCAAAGGTGGACTCACCATTAATAATGGCGGAAGCAAAACTTATTTCTTTGTCCTGGAGACCTGTGGATTGCTTACATATTGTGGTGCAAAAATGGGTAATCTGAAATCGCTAGGATGTTAGGTGATTGACAGGTTAATGGGACCATTTACCTGTCAAGCTTGGCTCATGAGGATGAGGATGATATAATGATGTCTGGCAGGCAAGCAGCCTGATAAGCAACAAGGACTCTCCATCAGTTTTATGTAAGTTTATTTACAAGAAAAACACATCCAGAGCCTGGCGTTCCACCTGCTCTCATTAACATTAGTTGCTCAGTCTGACTCATCGTCCCTCCCCCAACGGGAAGAACGCCAAAATCCTGCCTTTCTTCTCCTTCCCTTCCATTGCTCTCTGAGCTTCTCCAGTCTCCTCATATGGGTACTGAATGACTGGCCTGTCTCTTCCCCAGAAGACACAGCCTCAGACTCTGGCTTATCTGCTGGTTGCCTGGCAATGCTTTAGCCGACTTCCAACTCTTCCTCTCCTTGGGAGCTAACAGCTTCTTCCCTGGGAAGGAGGGGGGCCGAGCTGTCCTCTCTAAACTCAGACAGACAGCTCTCATCTGCAGAGTTTGCCCCTTGCTCACTCAGCTCAATTTCTGAGGATGACTCTTCTACTATGCTGGGGGGCGGGGCACATTCCTGACAGATGAAATCCCTGTCTGGATCCAGTTCTCCACCCAGACACCAAATCATCCAATCATGTTGGATTAGAAGCTGGGAGCCCTCTGTTTAAATTCCTACTCAACCAATGGGCCAGTCATTATCTCTCAACCTAAATTAACTCACAAAATGTGAAGACAAAATTGTTGGGAAACTGCATGCCACCCCCAGAGTGCCTTTGAAGAAAGTGGGATAACAATCTGACATGGTTTCATAGTGATGATGCTCAGCCTTGTAAATATTCTGTTTGTAATATGAATTTTCACTTATTACTTGCTTACTCTCCCCCTGATTCTGGAACATGTGGATTTTAGGTAATGCCAGATGCCCTGAGAAAATTACATTTCCCAGAGCCTGGCCCCCAAAACATTGCCACAGCAGTGATCCATTGCCAGGAGAGGAAGGAGAGAATGGGGGAAAGGATTTGAAGGGCTGGGAAGGGGAATTTGAGACCCAAGAGGTGGCAACACTCAGTGTATTTAGAATTGGTGGCGGAACATACCCTTTTTTCCCTTGAGAGTTTTCCCAAACCTCTTGCTATTGGCAGCTACAGTTTAGCTTGTAGGAGTTTCCCCATCGCTACTGTTTACTGTTTACGGAGTACCACCTTATCAGCTTTTTTATTTTTATTTTTATTCTTGTAAATTGGCAAGGGAAAGAAAGAAGAAATGCTGATTATTTGAGGGCAACATTCATGCTGGCAAAACCAGTGATAAACGGAGAAACAAGTTGCAGAACTTTCTGCAATGGGATGGAATGATATATGAATCCACATGAGGATGATCAGGGAGGAAACTGAAATACTTAAGCATTGGCAAGTATTCCCAGCGTTGAGTAATGGAGCCTCTCCCTGCACCTCAGCCCAGCTATTGAGCTATTTACTCACAAGCTTGTTTCTTATTGATTTGCTTCACCATTAATCCTAAATGCCATAAAAATGCTTCCTCTGTTATTGCTGAATTTAGGAATTGTGCTTCTCTATCGGACCACCTGGTTTCTGTGGAGTTTGGCCAAAGGGAGACAGAGATGAAACTGAAAGTGGCCCGCAGACTGCAAGATCAAGTCTCTTTCTTTTTTGGGCCACTGTGGACGACTGACCCTGAAGTCTTAATAGGGGTCAAATAAATTGAATAACAATTTGCAGAGCTGATCTTGCTTAGCTGGTCTCCTTGCAATTCCAGGCAATTCCAGGTAACCGGGACGTAGCTTAAGCCTACTGTTCATCAGGTCACCTGTTTTGTATATTAAATTTTTATTTTCTTGATTTACAACCCGTTGTGAGCTTAGTTCCTGACATTCATTGCAAAACAGATCAAAACAAAAACTTAAAATCATTATCAGATTATAAGAAAACAATTAATGCAACAGGGTTTCTCAAGCTGCCGAACGCCTTCATTTTCTGTTCTGAATTTTTTTGTTTGTTCTGCAAGGAAACTGCTTTCAAAACAACATTGCGACAGGACAAAAGGTATCAAATATATCAAACGGCGAAGGTGCCAAGGAAAACATTTCAAACAGTTCCAAGAATTCTTTTGACATAGTCGTGGTAATTAGGGTATTTCATTTGCAACAACTAGTCTGCAATTAAACCTGACCTTTCATTTAATTATGTCTTGACATTTTTTATTTTAAATGCGCTTTCCCTATGGTGGTGATGTGTTATGTGCAAATGCAAATAAGCACTTTCCGTAATGAAAGCAAAAAAAGAGGCTGGGTTGCTGCTGAGAGTGCAGGGCAATCTATTGTCAAAGAACTTGAGCTAAAGATTTCAGAAGGATCCGACATTTGGGGCTTGTCCAGGGAGAGCCACCAGACCCCCTCGAGGCACAAAAGACAGTAGAGTTGTGTAAATGTGTGCGTAAAACCAGCTTCGGTGATTCTGGGAGACCTGATACAAATACTTAAAAACAGTTTATGGAAGACAAACTTACTCGGCTATGAGGGATCGCCAAAGAAGAAGATACAAATACTGTATCTGGGTCTTGCCTACTCAGCAGAGCAATGCATCTTTCCTCCTGCACATTCTTCAGCCCTTGCTGTGGCTTCACCAACTGGACAACATCCATCTCAGGCATCTTCCCACATCTGCTCACACCCAGGGGCAGGGCATGGTGTGCATGGGGGGGGAGGCTTTGGTCCTAGGGGCACGAACCAGAAGCCCCCATGCAGGCATTGGCTTCTGCAGTGATCCCCGTCCCACCCAGGAGCAATCTGGTGGCCCTGTCCCCAGCTCCCCATCTTTTTGTGTCTGCTGCTGGAGGTCTCTGGGATCCAGGGCCCATCCAGGTCTCACTGTTGTGTTGTCTGCCCCCTCACTGAAAGGCTGACCCCCTGTTGAATGACTATAAGGCCACCTGGCCAGTGCTCCCTGGACATAGGCGGTGCTGTGGCCGAAACCACTGAGCCTCTTGGGCTTGCTGATTGGAAGGTGGGCGGTTTGAATCCCCATGATGGAATGAGCTCCCATTGCTCAGTCCCAGCTCCTGCCAACCTAGCAGTTTGAAAGCATGCCAGTGCAAGTAGATAAACAGGTACCACTGCGGCGGGAAGGTAAACAGCTTTTCCATGTGCTCTGGTTTCTGTCACAGTGTTTTGTTGCACCAGAAGCGGTTGAGTCCTGCTGGCCACATGACCCGGAAAGCTGTCTGTGGACAAACGCCGGCTCCCTCAGCCTGAAAGCAAGATGAGCGCCGCAACCCCATAGTCGCCTTTGACTGGACTTAACCGTCCAGGGGTCCTTTACTTTTTACCTTTGCTCCCTGGACAGTGAGCGAACGGAGGGGCCGGGCAAGGGGTGACTCAACAATATTACACATATACTATGTAGACTATGTAGACGATTGAAAGTTTACTACCCCCTCCCCCCCGCTCTCTCTACCCACTATTGTTATACTGTCTATAACAATAGTGTCTCGCATCGAAATTGAATATGAATCATCTGCAGAAAGAGCTGAAAGCAGAGGCGCCTTTTGTAATTTTTGCAACCCAAGAAAACCTTTAATGAAAACCGCTTAAAGTTAAACGTGAAATGTGCCCACTGGTCCAAAAAAGTTGGCAACTCCTGAGGCAATTAATGGCGTATCATGCATTTCAAGCCCACAATATATATACCTGAAGTACAGGCACTCTACCTGACAAATAGGTACTTTCCCTCTGCACCTTGTTCATTCTTGCTAGGACGGCTTCTAGTTCACTATGCAAAACAAGCGCTTGCCACTCTGGTTTTTGCCACGGAACACTGTCTAGTTGTGTTTAAGTGTATGCAGCACAAACCCGATCTGGAGACATTTGACTACACTAAGTGTGTGCTGCTGTTGCATTCAGATTAGCAGGCTTGAGTCTAGAAGTTAATAGCTAAACTCTGATTGTCTGCACTGAGTCAGGCCTGGGACCCTGGTCAGGTGAATGCTTCCTATAGCAGTCAATTAACTGCCATGTAAGTAGAAGAAAATAGAGCAGCAAATGCCCAGTTATCAATGCTGTTTATTGACATGGCTAGTGCAAAAGCCTGAATCAGGCTCCTTGGAACCGCTTCTCATTTCGAAGCTACAATTGTTAAATTCATTTATTTGAGGATTGAGAGCTAACTGTTTATTTACTCACAGAGCCAAAAGCTTCTCCTGACCTGTATCATTACGGATTTTTTTATTTTTATTTTAAAGCAATGAAAACTAGCATCTTTCCTGAGCTCTTCGCTTCTGCTCTGCAACAATAATAGTAATAACAGTAAATTGTAGTTTTCTTTTCTTTTTTTTCTTTTAAAAAAAGAAACACAACATTTTTGTGGAAGGGTCAACTCTGATGAGGAAGAGGTCAGAACAAATCGCTGTGAACTTGAATGGCCTAGTCTTGCTGAGACTCTACAGACCCTCTTGGCTGACCTGTGCATTGACTGGGTTTTCTAATTGGGAGGCTAGATGCTTTTCAACTGACAGTGCAAGGCTGGCTGCTAAGCGCTTGTTCAGTCTGAACATGAAAATCAATCTGCCAGCATTTCTCTCTAAAAAAAGGGGGGGGGTAGCAATGCCATATCCCTGTACTGTTTGTTAGGCTTTGGCATATAACAGATGTTTTGTTTGAACCGTTGCAACAAAGTGTTCCAGTTGCATTTCAGATCATTATTGGCCGATGGGTGCTGGTTTGGTGCCTGGGACATCTTTCTTTTTCATCTCATTTGAAGAAAAGATGTTGAATGTAAAACAAGCAGAATGCACTTACAAAGGTTGTTGACTAAGTGATGCCAATTCTCTATAGACCCCTGTGGCTTTGCTTTAAGGATTTTTATACAGTGGTACCTCGGTTTATGAACACAATTGGTTCCGGAAGTCTGTTCATAAACTGAAGCGTTCATAAACTGAAGCGAACTTTCCCATTGAAAGTAATGGAAAGTGGATTAATCCGTTCCAGACAGTCCATGGAGTACTTAAACTGTAGAGTTCATAAACTGAAGCGAACTTTCCCATTGAAAGTAATGGAAAGTGGATTAATCCGTTCCAGACAGTCCATGGAGTACTTAAACTGTAGAGTTCATAAACTGAAGCGAACTTTCCCATTGAAAGTAATGGAAAGTGGATTCATCCATTCCAGACGGGTCCGCGGAGTACTCAACCTGAAGCGTACTTAACCCGAAGCATGGGTGTAATTGGTTCCGGAAGTCTGTTCATAAACTGAAGCGTTCATAAACTGAAGCGAATTTTCCCATTGAAAGTAATGGAAAGTGAATTAAACCGTTCCAGATGGGTCCGCAGTGTTCGTAAACCGAAAATTCGTAAACCGAGGTGTTCGTAAACCGAGGTTCCACTGTATTTATAACTATGGCATGCCGTGTTTGTACACCCCTTTGGATTCCTCTCTTGCCTGAGGAGCTTTAGAGCTTTTGGGGCTCTAAAGTTCTCTGTGTCACAGCCGGCACACCCATTAGACGGAGTGAAGCAGATGGCTCAGGCAGGGAAAGCACAAGAGTTGACACCCCACCCACCCCACTCTCTCTTTGGCGATCACTCCTAGCCGAGGAATATTGTCTTCCATAAACACGGTTTTAAAAGTGAGTCCGCAAGTGACTGTGGAGGCCAATTCTGGATCCACATGTCCTTCCCCATTCACAGCCAAAACAGGAATTTCATCTCCAGATCCTGTTGTGTTTCAATCAAACCATCACTTTGCACAAAGCCTTTAATGGTGGCTCTCATTCGGGTACGCAGAAGACATCAGGGAAGCAGATCTGTTTACCTTTGAACTGTCTTGTGTGGCAGAGGTCCAGAGGATCAGGAAACATTAATTGTATCCGTACTTAAAAATAAATGTCAAGTACAATGACCGTAACTGTTTTCTGGTATTTTCTTGAATTTATTACAGTAAAGGCCAGATGATACAGGAGTATCTGAAAGCTGTTGCTGACGTAAAATGCATATAACGTTGGCATAGCTTTTCTGCCGCTACTAAAGAGCAGGGGACATTTTTTCGTTTTTTCCTTCTTCAGCTTAGTACTGCACTTAAATTGCTGACTCTCTGATTTTTGCAACTAATTATATAAATACATTTTCTAGCAATAGATTTGGACAACATAAAATGAACACTAGATTTGTTTTTTTTGAAAGTGTGTGTTTAGCAGCTGTTACTATAATCCCTGTTGTTAAATTTAGTCAGAATTTCTCTTATCACATATCCTTTTAAAAATGCTTATTTCTCCAGGTTTTTTTTATTACATATTTTTTCTGTATGACTTTGCAAGAGTGCTTATTTATCATATAGCTCCTTCTGTGCTCTGACACTTTACAAAAAAGCAATATGACTTTTGAGTGCCATTTTTTAATGCATGGTTTGATAGAATGATTTACATCTGCCAAAGTAAGGTTAAAGTGAACTACATTATGTGCCCTTGCTTTTCTGATACTTTTAATATGGTAACCATAGGTATCTTGAACATTAGTGTTAAATTAAACTGGACCGCCCGTAATAGAGAAGGCAGTCAGCTGGAGACTGTGCTTTGACACTTAAGTCTGCTTGTGAAGTTTCGTGACTTTTGCCATGTCGCCAAGGATATTTTGCATTGTGGCAAACTGGTTCAGTTCAGGTAGTCTCAGGGATTCTCTGACTTTTCTCCCTCCATGTCAATAATCTGCAGGGTGCCGTCCTTTCTTTATCACGTAGTTCTCTAACTCCAGTTGCTCGCTGATTTGTTAGGAATTGAGGTGGTGTCTAAGGATCGATTCGAACACAAGTCTCCCAAACTGCAGAAGTTCAGGTGGCTTGCACTCACTTGCTCTGGCGGGGTTGCTTCCCCAAGCGAACAGCTGTCAAAGAAAAATAAAAGTTGCAAACCTGGGATTTGTGTGTGTTAGAGGCAGTGCCAACAAAGAGGTAGAGCCAACCTCTGCAAGGGAAAGAAGTGCAGAATATTGTTGCACACACCCCAGTCTTCAAGCTGTGAGAGATTTCAGGGACTTCAGGCACCCACCGAGGGTTCATGTTTTCTTTTGGAACAAGGTCAGTGGAGACTATGATGTCTTTATGATACAACAACAACAACAACAACAACAACAACAACGATAACATTTATACCCCATCAGAATATTAAAAACACGTTAAAACATCAATCATTAAAAATTTCCCTAAACAGATGTCTTCTAAAAGTCAGATAGTTGTTTATTTCCTTGACATCTGATGGAAGGGTGCCACCACCGAGAAGGCGCTCTGCCTGGTTCCTTGTAACCTTACTTCTCACAGTGAGGGAACCGCCAGAAGGCCCTTGGAGCTGGGCCTCAGCGTCCAGGCTGAACGATGGGGGTGGAGACGCTCCTTCAGGTATACTGGGCCGAGGCCGTTTAGGGCTTTAAAGGTTAGCACCAACACTTTGAATTGCGCTCAGAAATGTAATAAGACCCAACGTAGGTCTTTCAGGACCAGTGTTATGTGGTCTCGGTGGCCACTCCCAGTCATCAGTCTAGCTGCTGCATACTGGATTAGTTGTAGTTTCTGGGTCACCTTCAAAGGTAGCCCCACATAAAGCGCATTGCAGTAGTCCAAGCGGGAGATAACTAGAGCATGCACCATAGAATCATAGAGTTGGAAGAGACCACAAGGGCCATCCAGTCCAACCCCTGCCAAGCAGGAAACACCATCAAAGCATTCCTGACATATGGCCGTCAAGCCTCCGCTTAAAGACCTCCAAAGAAGGAGACTCCACCGTACTCCTTGGCAGCAAATTTCACTGCCGAACAGCTCTTACTGTCAGGAAGATCTTCCTAACGTTTAGGTGGAATCTTCTTTCTTGTAGTTTGAATCCATTGCTCCGTGTCTGCTTCTCTGTCCCAGCCCAGGAACAGAACTGACATCCACCCGCCTGCGGAAGTCAGTAAAGGGAAAACATTTTGGGGAGAGAATGGAGGTGGGCGTCAGACCCTTCACCTCTCTCCTAATGCTCCCAGGGGCTCTTGCATGGCCCTATCCCCTTGCCAGGGATATGGACAAAAGCATGGTGAGCCCCTGCCTGGATTGCTTTAATGGAATTCCCTGCGCAGCAGCAGCATTGGAGGGGTAGGCATACCCAATTCATACCCCTCCATACCCCTCCACCAACCAATTTTTAAACCAATGCCTAACCCCAACCTTACAAGTTGTGACGATTTGCTATGCAGTAGGCGAAAACCAAATGGCACCAGCCAATCAGCCAAATGGACAAAATTCCTACCAGGCCACTGCCCCAAAAGCAGACGACCCCATGACAAGCATAGCAAGGTCAAACGCAAAGCCATAAGTATAGGGAGGGCGGGCGGGTGATCCGATACACGCAGCGAAAAGAGGAAGCTCAACACTGCGTGCAGAGAATGTATAGCCCTCTGGGCTGTCCATCAAAATTGGCAACACTGAAATCTCCCCCAACAACCCAGAATAACCCAATCACAGTCATGGCCATCTAAATGATCCTGCCCAGCAACAGAGGGGTGTCTTGTCAGACCCCACCGCAACACGTGCTCTCCATGAAGGAGAACACGGTTTGCTCCCCACCAAACTCAAAACATTGTAAGTGCTGTCAACTGATGTTTATCCATTTGGGCATGTTAGCAGAAAAGCCAGCAAGAATTATCTCCTTTTCTGAAGGCTTATATGGGGGGGGGGGGGAGAGATGCATTCCGTCTCCTAAGGCTAAAATGGCTGTTTATAAAAATGCCCCCCCCCAAGAAAATAATATTGGCATTCAATAAAAATCCCACTCAATTGGGACTGAGTTTAAAATAGGAAATAGGAATGTGCCAGGTTAGTGTTGGTTTCCAATCTGTAGATGAATGCATAAGGAAACACAATTTTAAAAGACTACAGTGTCTTGTTATTTGAAGAGCATCTACAACATGCATGGCGCTTTGCAGAGTAATGTAAACAAAAATGCAGTTTTCTGTCCCGAGAACCTTATAGTCTAAGGCTGCAGTCCTAATCTCACTTGTTGTTGTTGTTTAGTCGTTTAGTCGTGTCGGACTCTTCGTGACCCCATGGACCATAGCACGCCAGGCACTCCTGTCTTCCACTGCCTCCCGCAGTTTGGTCAAACTCATGTTCGTAGCTTCGAGAACACTGTCCAACCATCTCGTCCTCTGACGTCCCCTTCTCCTAGTGCCCTCCATCTTTCCCAACATCAAGGTCTTTTCCAAAGATTCTTCTCTTCTCATGAGGTGGCCAAAGTATTGGAGCCTCAGCTTCACGATCTGTCCTTCCAGGGAGCACTCAGGGCTGATTTCCTTAAGAATGGATAGGTTTGATCTTCTTGCAGTCCATGGGACTCTCAAGAGTCTCCTCCAGCACCATAATTCAAAAGCATCAATTCTTCGGCGATCAGCCTTCTTTATGGTCCAGCTCTCAGTTCCATACATCACTACTGGGAAAACCATAGCTTTAACTATACGGACCTTTGTAGGCAAGGTGATGTCTCTGCTTTTTAAGATGCTGTCTAGGTTTGTCATTGCTTTTCTCCCAAGAAGCAGGCGTCTTTTAATTTTGTGACTGCTGTCACCATCTGCCGTGATCATGGAGCCCAAGAAAGTAAAATCTCTCACTGCCTCCATTTCTTCCCCTTCTATTTGCCAGGAGGTGATGGGACCAGTGGCCATGATCTTGGTTTTTTTGATGTTGAGCTTCAGACCATATTTTGCGCTCTCCTCTTTCACCCTCATTAAAAGGTTCTTTAATTCCTCCTCACTTTCTGCCATCAAGGTTGTGTCATCTGCATATCTCACTTACCTGAGAGTAAACCCCATTGAATTAAGTAGGACTAACTTCTGATTAGAGATGGTTAGGATTATGCTGCTGACAGTGTTGTACAGAGTAGTGTAAATACTACTACTCTGACTACTGCATCTGTATGCTTTTTAATAATCTTAATATATCCCAGATAAATCAGAGGACGCCTTTTTGTAAGAGATACTGTGACAAACCACAATTTGTATTTAGACTTTTAGGTATAACTTATTAACAGTGCATTGTGTGACTGTTTTGTTCCGTTCCTGATTACAGGATATCTGAAATGAGCCAAAGATTATGATACCTGCTACACATACCTGCTTGCTTGCAACATAGCTGTCAAGTTCTCCCTTTTTTTAAGGGAAATTCCCTTATGCTGAATAGGCTTCCTCACGAGAAAAGGCAAAACTTGACAGCTATGGTTTGCAAGTAATACAAAATTCACAATAATTTGTAATTAGAAATTAGAGTTCAATAGGATCTGTACCTTAGAGCAGGGCAACCTTCCAAATGTTGCTGAACTACAGCTCCCATCAGCCTTATCAAGCATGACCAATTGTCAGTGGCAATGGGAATTACAGTTCAGCACCTTCTGGACTGCTGGAAGTTTCCCACCCTGCCCTAAAAAGTGTGGTTAGGATTGAAGCCTTATTTTACAATCCCACCACCAATGAATGATGAAATGAAAAAGCATGTGTATTATTTTCCCCAGCCTAAGACTTGCTGCTTTTTGTGATATCGTGTCTTCATCACGGAGGGCACGCGTTGCGGTGAGATCACTAAGACCGTCGTAACCGTTTGTGTGGGTGGGATCATTTGGATAGCCACAACAACCCAATTAGATCCCTCGGTTGCTGGGGTAATTCTGGCCAAGGGGGTTGAGATCACATTCATCCAGTGCTTTACCAGCTGCACTGGCTCCCGGTAGAGTACAGGATCAGGTTTAAGGTGCTGGTTTTGACCTTTAAAGCCCTATGCGGCTTGGGACCCTCATACCTACGGGACCGCCTCTCCTGATATGCCCCGCGGAGGACCTTAAGGTCCACAAACAACAATATTCTGGAGATCCCGAGTCATAAGGTGGCTAGATTGGCCTCTACTAGGGCCAGGGCCTTTTCAGTATTGGCCCCAACTTGGTGGAACGCTCTTTCACAGGAGACCAGGGCCCTGCGGGATTTGTCATCTTTCCGCAGGGCCTGCAACACAGAGCTGTTCCACCTGGCCTTTGGGTTGGACTTAGTCTGACCCCTGTGTTTTCCTCCCTCATGGCTTGGATTTATGGACTACTTAAAATGAGGCTGCATTTTAAATTTTAATATTGTATTTTAATTAATTGCTTTTTATGTTTTATTGTAATTTTATTAGTGTGAGCTGCCCTTAGCCTGGTTTTGACTGGGGAGGGCAGGGTATAAATAAAAAATTATTATTATTATTATTATTATTATTGTTATTGTTATTGTTGTTATTGGTTTTATCATTGATGTTCTGTAATGTGTTTTTAATGTTGTACACCACCCTGGGATCTTCTGATGAAGGGTGGTATATAAAATTAATAATAATAATAATAATAATAATAATAATAATAATATACTGACTCTTCTTTCACAAAACCCCTGTCCTGAAGTACAGCCCCTTGCAGAAGAGGAGCCATGGTCTCACACATGTTTATAACCAGTTCTTTGTCATTTTCTTAGAAATGACCCTTACCTTTCAAATTAAATATCTGAGAGGAGATTATGACAGGCTTAGGTAGAGAAAGTGTGAAGCCTGGTGTTTCTCAGTTTATCTAGAATTTTCATTGTCCTTTCCGTGAAATTTTAATGAACAAGTGTGCAAATGAGCCTGGTGTGATGGAGTCATAACTCACAAATCATTTCCTGACAGTTCTGTGCTTGAATGGTTATTAATGATTTCTATGTAATTCATTCATGCAGAAAGCGTCTAATTTACAAGGATGAAACATCTCATGCCGGCAAGTGACTTAGTAGAATGAGGTGAATCCTAATTGTTTACTGTGTAGTGCCTTCAAGAATGCTTATCTTCTAAAATAATTGAATTCTCATAATTGAGTGGAAAGAAGGGTCTGTTTCGAAAAAGCGAGTTACGAGTTGTTTCTAAAATTTGGGGGTAAACGTCACAGTTAACTGCCAGGGCCATCTTAAGGTCATCGGGCGCCCTGGTGCAGGGATCCCTCGGGCACCTCCCCCACTCTTAAAAAAAGGAAAACTCTTACCTGGCGTGCCTGGCGGCGGGAGCCTCACGGCGGCCCCCGCACCTCACAGCAGGGCCGCGCTGTGCCGGAGGCCGCCTGCCTGTCCGATGCCACTGGATTGAGTGGGGGAGGGGGCGCCGCTGCTCCGCGCGGCCTTCCTCCCTTCTCCCAGTGGAGCGGGGTGCCTGGGCAGGCCGGGCCACACCAGGTTCCTTCCCGCCAACAGGGTGCTGCGTTTCATTGGTAGAGGTGCTGCCATGTGGTGTCACCTCTACCAATGAAACGCAGCGCCGGGGTGAGGGTTGACCCTGGCGCTGCAGAGCGGAACAGGGTCCTAGTGCCCCTGTTCCGCTCGCTTCCCTCCCTGCTCTCGTGGCGCGGCTGGTGGAGGGAAAAGGGAGGCTGCCGCGAAGCTCCCCCACTTGCTGGGGCGCCCCTCAGCGCCCCCTGATCGCCCAGGCGCCGTGGTGCATTGCGCCACTAGAGTCAATGGGCGAGCCGGGCCTGTTAACTGCCCTCAACTTCTATAACTGGTCATTGCTTAGGGAAGGGATGGGGAACCAGGGAAAGGCATGTGTTTGGAGGGAGGCTGTATTAGATTGAGACCTTGCAATCACCTGTACCCCCTCCACCAGGTATGAAGAGTGAAGGGCTGCTTGAGACAGTGCCATGGTGATGTACCAAGGGAGCTGACTTGGAGTCGTCTGGGAATCTAGAGACTCTGCCATATCCACACCTGGGTTGATTTCACTGCCGCCCTGGAAGCCCTCGGTTAGTCAACTTGTTTGTTGAGACATGGAGGGGACAGGAGAAATAGACACTCAAGGCATAAAGGATTGAGAGAGGAAAGATGATATTTCCTTGTCATCTGGGCTACTAGCCCAGAGATGGAAGGAAGGAGAAGCACCAACAAAAGAAGAATGGCAGATGAAACTGACGGAGTATGCGGAGATGGCGAAACTGACAGGGAAGATCTGAAACCAGGAAGATCAAGTATTTTCCAAAGACAGGAGTAAATTTGTAATTCATTTAAAAGACCACTGTAAACAGTTAAAATCTTTGGTAGGGATGTAATGACACTTGTAATTTTAACATTTTAAAATTGAATTTTAACATTGTATTTAATTGAATTGTTTCTTTTATGCTTGTGTTGATATTCTTGTTGCTAGCCAACCTGAGCCCGGTCTTGACTGGGAAGGGCGGGGTATTAATAATAATAATAATAGTAATAATAATATGGAATAATTTGTGGTAATTATGGTTATATAATAGATGGATAAGGATAAAAGATGAAGTAAACTTAAATCTAAATATGGAACCCGTGGAGGGAGGGAAGGAGGTCTAAGGGTTCGAAGGAACTCTGTATTTTATTGTTTGGAATGGTCTTGTTTTATATGCATAAACTTTTTCAAAACCTTAATAAAAATTATTAAAGAGAGAGAGGGGGGAAGATGAGAGCTGGGAAGGTCTGCCATTTTCTAAGGGGAGTTGGGATTAAGAGAATATTTTGTATCTGTGCACAGTCTCTGTGTTTCCCCTTTTGCTGATTTTCTCCTTTGTTTATATGCTGTTGTTCTTAGAATCTGTTTCTTCTTATGTATTTTTTTCTTATTAAAATTGTATCCCTCTAATTCATATAATTGTTTTGTAAACTGCGGTCTTTTGATGAAGGCCCTGCGGACTTTTGATGACAGCCAGTATATAAATTTAATAATTGAAATGAATGAATTATCAGGGTCAACCTTATGGGCCACATTTGACAGGTGGGCAGGGTAGCTGCCTATCAATCCCATTACATCATTATGATGCCACATGATTGACAGGCAGGTTGTTTCACCCACCTGTCAAAAGCCCCTGCAGAGTTTCCAATTTAAAAATGCAGACCTTTTTTTCCCTCATGCTAAGGTGGGGAAAACAGTTTGTTGACTAATTTAGTCCCATAGAATGAAGGAATTGGTACACCATGCCCTATATCAGGGGTCAGCAAACTTTTTCAGCATGGGGCTGGTCCACTGTCCCTCAGACCTTGTGGGGGGCCAGACTACATTTTGAAGAAAAATATGAACGAATTCCTATGCCCCACAAATAACCCAGAGATGCATTTTAAATAAAAGGACACATTCTACTCATGTAAAAACACCAGGCAGGCCCCACAAATAAGCCAGAGGTGCCTTTCAAAGAAAAGGACACATTCTACTCATGTAAAAAATGCTGATTCCTGGACCGTCCGCGGGCCGGATTTAGAAGGTGATTGGGCCGCATCCGGCCCCCGGGCCTTAGTTTGGGGACTCTGCCCTATATTGTAGGCAAATATGAAGTTGTACGGGTTAGGGACATAGTTTGTAGGTATATTTGATTCTCCTTTGGGATAAGGAGCCAAATCCAAAGGAAAGTTTTTAAAATAAAAAATGATAATGCACAAAGCTGTATTCTAGTATCTCAGTGTGAACAACAAGTGTGATCATCTTCAAAGCTTCCTGAGTTTGCATCTGATTGTAATCTTCTGATTAGAGTTACAAATGCAGATGTCATCTGTATTGGTAGAAGCAGAAGCATCAAGTTGCTAAGGCTGATTGTGGTATGCTTGGAAAGTGCCGGAAAGGGTTTCTCTGCAGGAGCTTGATAAAAAGGGGGCAAAAACTTCCGAAAAGTTGGCTGATAAGGAGAATGTGAAGACTGTGAAGGATCTGGCAGTAGGCACGTAAGACACAAGTAATTTCAGAAATAGATTGGAAGTTTGGAAATCTCATCTATCAGCTTTTATTCCATGTTAAATATCTATAAGCTTTTATTCCATATTAAACAATATCTTATTAAACCATAATATATTGGCATCATAATTCCAACATGATGGATATTTTTTTTTGTTTTTTTGTTTTAAATACTAATTGAATTTGACCTGAAGTTTAACAAGCTTCTTACAGGAACCTGGTCAGAATTATGTCTTCCTCCACCATCCTTACTTGTCTCCTTGTCTCATCTTCACTGTAATCATGCCAAATTAATCTTCACGAGGTGATATGACTAATAGGATGCATGCCATAACTGTGCTATTTAAAGAATTGTCTTTATGGTCAAACTTACAGAAAAGGAGGCTGTATCAGTGACTTCTTCCTGGATCAGGCACCAATGTCTTTCTGCCAACTGCGACATAAACTGAGTATTGTGATGCCGGAAGGAAAACTAGTTCCCCAATGAAAACTAACTTGTACAGTGGTACCTCGGTTTATGAACACAATTGGTTCCGGAAGTCTGTTCATAAACTGAAGCGTTCATAAACTGAAGCGAACTTTCCCATTGAAAGTAATGGAAAGTGAATTAATCCGTTCCAGACGGTCCGCGGAGTAAGCGTTCATAAACTGAAGGGAACTTTCCCATTGAAAGTAATGGAAAGTAGATTAATCCGTTCCAGACGGGTCCGCGGAGTACTTAAACTGAAGCGTTCATAAACTGAAGCAAACTTTCCCATTGAAAGTAATGGAAAATGAATTAATCCGTTCCAGATGGGTCTGTGGCGTTCATAAACCGAAAATTCATAAACCGAGGTGTTCATAAACCGAGGTTCCACTGTATTATTAAATGATACCCTACCATCCTTTGATACATTAGGGCAACACTGTAATTGTCAGTTCTGAAACTGGCAGTCATGAAAGTCTAATCAGTTTGCTTTTAAGAGGCAAATTCAAATTAGTACTGAAATTGCATCATTAAGCATTTGTCAGAGGAATCAGTGTTATTCATCTGAAAGTCGGCAGATAGTTTGATGCAGAACAAAAAAATCAGTTAAGTTCTAAGATGTTTCATATTAAGATGTTTTGAACTGGGAGCAGAAATCAAATAGTTTGGGTGGGAGTTGGTCAACTCTATAAGTCACTGACAATGGGTTGCTTCTGATAGTCTTGTGATGTTTGCCATGTGGATTTAAACAAATCTTGCATAGCTGCCACGTTTTCCCTTTTCTCGCGAGGAAGCCTATTCAGCATAAGGTAAAAAGGTAAAGGTAAAGGGACCCCTGACCATTAGGTCCAGTCGTGACCGACACTGGGGTTGCGCGCTCATCTCGCATTATTGGCCGAGGGAGCCGGCGTATAGCTTCCAGGTCATGTGGCCAGCATGACAAAGCCGCTTCTGGCAAACCAGAGCAGCACATGGAAACGCCGTTTACCTTCCCGCTGTAGCGGTTCCTATTTATCTACTTGCATTTTGACGTGCTTTCGAACTGCTAGGTTGGCAGGAGCTGGGACCAAGCAACGGGAGCTCACCCCGTCACAGGGATTCGAACCGCTGACCTTCTGATCAGCAAGCCCTAGGCTCAGTGGTTTAACCACAGTGCCACCTGGGTCCCGCAACAGCATAAGGTAATTTCCCTTAAAAAAAGGGAGAACTTGGCAGCTATGCAAATCTTGTCAATTTTGATTCTAGACTCTTACTGCAAAGCTAACACTTCCTATGATTGATTGATTGCTAGGGCATGCTTGGTTTGTGTGTCAAATAAGAATGGCCAGCATTCTCTGCCCATCTGCAGTTGATAAGGAAGCTCACAAGCAGGGCATGAACAAGTTAGGTATCTGCTGCCGTTTACCAAACAGTATATCTAGTCTGCCGATGGGACGCGGGTGGTGCTGTGGTCTAAAGCACTGAGTCTCTTGGGCTTGCTGATCAGAAGGTCGGCGGTTTGGATCCCCGTGAAGGGGTGAGTTCCCATTGCTCTGTCCCAGCTGCTGCCAACGTAGCAGTTCGAAAGCATATCAGTGCGAGTAGATAAATAGGTACTGCTGCGGCAGGAAGGCAAACGGCATTTCCGTGCACTCTGGTTTCCATCACGGTGTTCCATTGCGCCAGAAGCGGTTTAGTCCTGCTGGCCACATGACCCGGAAAGCTGTATGTGAACAAACGCCAGCTCCCTCGGCCTGAAAGCGAGATGAGCTCCACAACCCCATAGTTGCCTTTGACTGGATTTTAACCACCCAGGGCTCCTTTACCTTTTACCTCTAGTCTGCCAATATGGTTCAGCTATGAACCAACCTGAGTGCGGTGTATTTATTTCAATGGAGAAGATTTATGCATGCTCTTAATTCTCCTGTTCAGATCAGCGGGGCTTAATGTGGTTACGATTGTGTCCCATCTGGCCGCACCCTCGCTCTCACGGGATAGCTAAGTGCACCTTTCTGTGCATGCATGAGCATGCATGTTCCGCATGTGCATGCAAACATTAGGGAAGCATCAGAGGGGAAAGGCTTTGTAAGGAACACACCGTTTGTCCTTAGTGATTCTATTGTGAACTAGAAAATCATTTGCGGTGACCTTCTGTGGCTAGGGTTTGAGTTCATAGACCATAGCAATCCTATATAATAAAGTGCAAGTGTCTCTGCGTCCAGTCCCTGTGTCCCTGTGTCCGCGCTACTGCGCATGTGCCCCATGGACACAGGGATTGGACGCAGAGACTTGACGCACACACACACACACACACACACACACACACACACACGTTCTCCCCACCCCCACCCCTCTGCCTACCGTTTCCCTCGCAGTCCTCAGAAGAATCACGGCATTCTCCTGGGCACCCGCTGGCCAGCTGGGCTCAGTGGAGCGCCCCAACGAAGCAGCAGCTGTGGGAGGGGCCAGCTGGGCTCCCCACGCGTCACCACCGCCGAAAAAGGCCGAATGTTCTAGCGCCCGTTTATTAAACGGGCTGAATAACACTAGTGGTGTATAATATGATGCGAAATATCCAGCCATTATCTTGAGTTGTTGCTTTGGCACTGAGTGGACACGCTTCTCCACATTTTCATTGGTTTGTTAGCATCTTAACAACACAATGTGAATGAAATAAGCTTTTCTCCTTCAGTTAAGCGCATCTGTGCCATGGGCTTTCTTTTGTCGTTGGATTGGCATTGGTGGAAAGTGTAATTGCGGCTCCTGCCTCTGCTTCAGACTTGCACGGAGAATAAGCATCTTTCTGAATGATTACCAAGGGCTTCGAAACCTCTGTGCTCTGCTTTAACTTCAGAGTTAAATCGGTAATGATTAAGTGGGCACAGGAAATAGGTCATAACATGCAATCTGAAGACCGGATAAGGCTTTGGAAAGTCAATTTGAAATTTATGGATTGTATATTGCTCAAAAAGAGAACTATATGAAGGTAATATACAGGTGGTATGTCACACCAAAAAATTTGGCAAAAATGTATAAAACAGAACAAAAGAACTGTTGGAGATGCAAAGAAGGGGAAGGTACATTTTATCATATGTGGTGGGATTGTAAGATTATTAAGAAATTTTGGGAAATGATTTATAATGAATTGAAAAAAGAAGAAGTTTAAAGTAAAAAAAAACCAGAGGCCTTTTTGCTAGGTGTTCTAGGACAAGATATTCTGAAAGAGAAACAGACATTATTCATGTATGCTACAGCAGCAGCAAGAATTTTAATAGCGCAAAATAGGAAGCCTGGAGAAATACCATCAAAAGAACAATGGCAAGAAAAATGGATGAACTACGCAGAGTTAGCAAAGTTAACGGACAAATTGTGAGGAAAGGGCAATAGCGACTTTGGAAAAGAATGGGAACCTTTTACAACTAATCTGCAGAAACAAAAAAAAACATGGATTCAATGGCAGGATTTAAATAAACTTTTACAATCTTAATTACAAAGAACAGGAAGACTTAACAAGTTGACAAAATATTATTATATATAAACAGCAGAATGTAACATTTTATGTAACAAACCAGAAATAGAAGCTGAGATAAGTCAACAGGGGGGGGGACTGGAAAATGAATCTTATTGATAATGGATATTTGTTATGAGAAAAAGATAATTAATAACAATTATTAAAAAAGAAACCTCTGTGCTCTGCAGCCAGGTGGAGAATGGCTAATAGGAAGCCATTAGCAATGGCTTCTTCTTCTTCTTCTTCTTCTTCTTCTTCTTCTTCTTCTTCTTCTTCTTCTTCTTCTTCTTCTTCTTCTTCTTCTTCTTCTTCTTAACAGAGCAAGATCACAAGCTGAAATAACAACAACAACAACAACAACAAGGAACAGGAAGGTTGGTATGAGTCAGAAAAGGCATGGTAATGAGAGAAGAAAAGAGAGGGAGGAGCTTGGGCAGCTAACACCACACACACAGACCAGAAGGTACTAAGAGGCTGAACTGTAGGTCAATAGCATTATACACTTAACTCTAAAATCAAAATTCATGTCAGTTATATCAGTACTACAGGTGCTGATCATCCTTTAACAGAAGTGTTCGGAAGAAACCTCCCGGAAAAAGCAAAATCAATTTAATACGTCACATTAAGGTAACTTGCTGGGTGGGATTCTGAAGTCAGTAATTTACCTGTATGAGCCTGAAGTTAATTTATTTAAACCGGGAAGGTTTATTTTGACCTCAACTCCCACTTTCTTTCAATGAATCTAACTACTGTCTTTCTGTGATTCATTGGTTTATTTGGATGAAAGGATCACCATAGGCAGCGATACTTTAAAATAAGAAAAATTCAAATACTGTATAATTAAAGCACATTTGATAGTCTTGCATGCCTGATGTCAAATTGAGGCGGCATTCCTTTTAATTGCTGTGCTCTGTGAATAGAGTCTTGATAGATTTTAATCATGTAGCCATAGCAATAAGGCAGGTCTGACCCAACAACAAATGGGGACAATCAAGTCAAAATAATGGGTGGTGATGGCCGTCTTAGACTGGAGCAGAAATGTGCACGGAAATTTTGAAAAGGACTTGAGAGATTTGAGTAACAGGTCTTGAGCAAAAGAACTGCATTGCTCTCTGCAACAGCCCAAACACAACCTTCAAGCTGCTGTCTTTGTTGCTTGTCGCCATTTCACACTGCGACTGGGGATTGAATGTTTGAATGCAATCAGAGACTGTGCCTGCATGGAGCCTGTCTTTGCTCCTACCTTTTCATGCCTCTTCTGGTTCTGGGAGTCGGTGGCAGGAGGGGAGCTTCTCACAACAGGAGGGGCAGACACCCAAAACTCCTGCACCAGCTTGACTTCCGTCTGCCACAGACTCTCCCAACACCCTGAACCCTATTCCTGAGCCTTCAGTCCATGGCTGTCAATCCGTGCACGAGCTTCTAAAAATAATAATCTCTGCCCACAACCATCCAATTTATAGATAGCTAACCTGTGAGGTTTGCCCAACTGACGACATGCAGATCACTAGCTACATGCAGATTATTTGTTAACCATCTTCTCCCAATACCTCACTTTCTCAAAACAATGTCAAACATCAAATAAGGTAGTTACAGGTAGGTAGCCGTGTTGGTCTGAGTCGAAGCAAAATAAAAAAATTCCTTCAGTAGCACCTTAAAGACCAACTAAGTTTATATTTTGGTATGAGAAGTGTGCATGCACAAATGGTGACAAGTGTTTAGCAAAGTGTGCACGAAAGGGAATAGCACAAGTTAGCCCTTTTGAGCACATGAGAAAAGCAAATGGCAGGTTTTCACCCACAAAGGCGGCAACCTGACTCAAAGCATGCCGTGATTTTCCTTCTACCCTTCATTGTGCCTGTTTGCTAATGGAAACTAAATTAAAGAATGATGGAGCTGCCAAGCGCCTCTTCTCAGAGGTCTGGCAGTTTCTGTCAATCCGGTTGCGTAACGGTATTATAAAACTCTCCTTAACTTTACTCGGGAGTTTTTGGTATGCACATATCAGAAGATGATCTGTGGGGTCTGATTAATCACACCAGAGATGAGCTGTAACAGCAGGGGAGAGAAGCAAGAATACACCTTGCTGCCACAGATGAACGTTCCCAAAAGATTTATATACTTGAGAACCGTATCCGTAGTACCTTAATAAAAATACTGGCCAGTGCCTTTCACTTCCAAGTGTGACCATCTAAGTGAGAGCCCATGATGGAGAGCTTCCATTTCTGTGGAAGAGCTGTTTCCATAAATGTAGCCCAAATTATTACAGGATGGTGTCTTAAACTCCCAACTTGCTTGCTATTCAATGTTTGTAGAAGTGAATTTGCCCAAGCTTTTCATAGCCATTAATCTTTATATAAACTCAACCATGAAGATGCTAAAACAAAACAAACCTAGCCCAGACAATTGAATTGGATGGTGGGGGAGAAGAGAGAACTCGGAATGGCTCGGAATCCTTAACTTCACAGTAAAATTACTGCTACTGTGCTGTACCGAAATAGACCGCATGTGTAATTTCTTTCTGCATCTAATAACATATAGAAACATTCTGCTGGAGAAAATGAAAGGTTGTGTGTGTGTGTGTGTGTGTGTGTGATTCCCCAGTTGCTATCTGAAGCAGTTCAGTCTGGATCAAACTACAGTGGGTCATTGTATTTGATATTTGCTGCTGTTTATATGCCCAAGAGAATCAGGTGGTAAATTCCCTCTCCCCGCCCCCCTGCCACCGAATACAGTGGCACCTCGGTTTAAGTACATAATCTGTACTTAATCTGAAGTGTACTTAACCCGAAGCGAACTTTCCCATTGAAAGTAATGGAAAGTGGATTAATCTGTTCCAGACGGTCCGCGGAGTACTTAAACTGAAGTGTACTTAACGTGAAGCGAACTTTCCCATTGAAAGTAATGGAAAGTAGATTAATCCATTCCAGACGGGTCCACGGAGTACTCAACCTGAAGCGTACTTAACCCAAAGTATGAGTGTAATTGGTTCTGGAAGTCCGTACTTAACCTGACGCGAACTTTCCTACTGAAACAGGCAGGTAGCCGTGTTGGTCTGAGTCGAAGCAAAATAAAAAAAAATCATTCAGTAGCACCTTAAAGACCAACTAAGTTTTTATTTTGGTATGAGCTATCGTGTGCATGCATACTCATACCAAAATAAAAACTTAGTTGGTCTTTAAGGTGCTACTGAAGGAATTTTTTTATTTTCCCACTGAAAGTAATGGAACGTGGATTAATCTGTTCCAGACGGGTCCGTGGAGTACTTCAACTGAAAGTACTCAAACCGAGGCGTACTTAAACGGAGGTATGGCCGTATACCACTTGAAGCTGCAGGTTAGGCATTGTTTGCCATTGGCTGCTTGTCAGTTCTCTCCCAGACAGGCATGCACATCTCCTCACCGCACACGTAGAATATCAGCATGATTCATCTGACAGAGTGGGCCTCAGGCTCCAAAATTAACCCGTAAGTCTTTTTAAGGTGTCACATGTCTCATAGTTGTTTTTGCTGTACCAAACTAACACAGCTGCTTATTCCTTGAGCAATTCAAAGAATAAAGGTTGAGCCTAGCCGTCTATCTGTTGCATTATTTTTCAATATGCTAGAATACTCGCCTCTCCCCCCCCCCCCGCCACAGGGAGCACTGAAACATGAAATCTACATCTTTATTCTGCAGTGTTACAGTTCAGGAAAAATCTTTACCATTTTATTCTGTGGAATGTATAACCCTGAGATATCGGATGAAATAGCTACATTCTGTAACAGGCAGTACAGACCAAAAATGCAATCTATTTCCAAATCTCAAATGTGCCCAGAACTTGATGGGTGGTCTTAGACAGCTCCCTATTTTTCAGTCTACTCACCCTGTTGTTGTCAGGCTAATGAAATCATTGCTCTTAACTGCAGTTGGTAATGTGCTATTGTTATCTGGCCTTGATTGATACATAATGTCCACCTTGAGAATCAGAGTTCAGACATGAAATTAAAATAACCAAATTTGATTAAAATCACCAAATACATGCAGCTTCTTTGGTGGACAAGTGAAACAAAACAGAAGCAGGTTTCTTTAGTTATTTCTGATTGCATCCTTCCCCACATCCCAACTATGTTTACTTTGCTTTAGGATTAGATAGATTTTTTTGCCTTTAGAAGATTAGCAAAGCACTGTTTACAGGAACAGAGTTAAATACTGGCAGAAACTGACATGCCACATAGCTGTGATGATAACACCATTTAAAGTGTGTTCCAGAAAAAAGGACTAATTTGCATAACTAACTGCTGCAGCTGTGATTTAGAAAAAGGAAACATCAGCATATATATATGCACAAAATTAAAGGCAAGAATAGGTCAGTTTACCTTTTTATGTAACTCAAATGAAGCTTTTATAGCACACACTATTAAGAACGTGTTTTCCGTGGTGGTTTAATGAAACTCTTACTCTGATAAGCTCAGCAGTTGTATATTCAGAATTCAAATTCTAGTAAGCAGAGACTTAGTAGCACAGTGGTACCTCGGGTTACAAACACGTTGGGTTACAGACTCCACTAACCCGGAAGTAGTACTTCAGGTTAAGAACTTTACCTCAGAATGAGAGCAGAAATTGCGCGGTGGCGGGAGGCCCCATTAGCTAAAGTGGTACCTCAGGTTAAGAACCGTTTCAGGTTAAGAACAGACCTCCGGAATGAATTAAGTACGTAACCAAAGGTACCATTGTATATTGCTATGATTTTGTGGGCAACATACTCCCCTAAATTCCTGAGTCCAGAATGTGCTAAGATTTATTCAACTCTTCTGAACCCCTGGCTCCAGGAAGGGTTGAAATATAATCCAAGCCTGTTTTGAAGCAGAGATTGGATAGTCACCTGTTGTGGATGCTTTAGTTGGGATTCCTGCCTTGCGGGGGGTTGGACTAGATGACCCTCAGAGATCCTTCTAATGCTACAATTCTCAAAGGAAAGTGATGAGCTCTTAGAAAAGCTACAGAAAGGGGGCTTTGTGCCAGGTGGCCAAATGGGAGCGGCCCCTCCCTCGATTCAGAGTTAGAAGACAAAGGCAGAGTTTGAATGAAAGTTTTAGAGTTGACTGGTGTAAGGAATAAAAATGTTGCCTTTTCATAAAAGGTCAGAAGGCCTCAAACAGCTGCAACAGCTGTTGAAGGGCCGGAAAGGAATTTTCCTGCATTGGCAGGTTTTGCCTTTCCCATAGCAAAACGTCACAACTTTGGCGGTTTCAGGCCTTGGGCAGAATCCCAGTCTATCTTCCTAAATGCGGCGGCGATACCAGGGTTCCCCGTTAAAGGGGTCTTGAGGGGAGGCATTGTCCATACGCCAAAAGATTGTCATTGCTCTCCCCTCCAGCGGCGGCAAACGGGGGGGGGCGGGGGGCTCTCTGCTTGAACATACGTTCTCCAGAGCCAGCCCAATCCCCACACATTCTGGATTACCCCGATGTCCTCCAGATCCCCGGCTAGGGACTGGGAAGGATAAACGGCCAATGCCTGAGCCAAGGTCTCTCTACACCTGAAACTTAATAAAGTAGTGGCCAATTTTAATCCCATAGCACGTTGTCTTGAGTCATTATTCCGTTCGGGGGTTGCCTGGGGTTCGGGGAACTCTGCCTGTCCACGCAATGGATGCTGTTATTTCATACCTCAAGTTTGAAATTTAGGATTATGTCTTTGCACCACAAAATGTGAGTGCTTTATGCTTTTTGACATACTTTGATCGCTCAGATATGAAGCATAATTAAACAGTTACCTGTCAGATGCTAAATTCCATTGCATGCTATCTGTTGAATGCCAACCGATATTAAGAGCACAATCACAAGCAAGCGTACTCGTGGTAAGTGTACCTCACTAAGTGTACAAGGGACTGCAGGCAAAAAATCAGTGAATGTCAATAGATGGTCAAATGCTAAGTATTGTCAAGGCAGCTACCAGCTACAATAAAACATCAAATGGAATTAATTGCCATTGTCTGCCAGCAGCAAATGTTGCCGAGGAAAATATTATTCTGCATCAGATATTGAAATCAAATATCAAATATAGATATCAAATGCAACGTTGATATGGGAAGAATATCTGCAGTGCCGGATTTATGTATAAGCTAAACAAGCTATAGCTTAGGGCCCCACTCTCTTGGGCCCCCCCAAAAAAAATTAAAGAAAAAACCCCCTGGATGTACATTTCCAAAATATAAGATAAAAAACAAATAAAATAAAACCTACATACAGCAACAGTGTCTTGTGTCGTGTAGGCTCCTAGGGTGTAAGTAATGGGCCCCGCCTGCTAGCCTGCTCCCTAAAATATCACTGGTTTGCTCATTTCTATATATAAGGTGCCTACATTCTGCATGGACTGGTTGCATGGTCCATATAGCATATATTTAACACACACACACACAAAAACACAGTGACAATTTGTTGTTGACAAGGGACAGCTGGACATATAAAGGGCCCCATTGATGAGCTTAGGGCCTCATCAAACCTAAACCCGGCCCTGAATATCTGGTAAATGTTTCTGGATGAATATTTGCAGAGGAGGAGATTTTGAGTAGCAAGCTTGCTTTGATGCTAATTGGAGCTTCTCTCTCTTTCGTTCTTCTGGAACCGCAGGGAGAAAGTGGGACCAATACTTCAGACACAGTCCAATGATAGATGTGAATTCCCTACTGTGGGCACCGTTTTGCACCTTTAAAACTGGAGCACCGTCCTGCTGTTGTTTAACTGTGTTTTTGAGCTGTGCCCTAGGAGAAGTTGGAGAAATGTCAGCTTTGTCATAGTGAGGGCTAGGCCAGCATGCCTTCAGATGGTTAGATTCTTGCCTCACATCATTTGAATGAACTCTCTTAAGGCTCCTAGGGGCTAGCTGTGAAATGAGTTCTCTGGGGAGACTATAATCACCTCATTGAAACTCCTGAGTTGCATTAATATGCACCTAGAGCCATGCTGGCGGTTTCCAGAGAGCAAATTACTGAGTTTCTCTTTCACACATCCTGCAGGAGTCTGGCTCATTGACATATAAAGTGGATGTTATTAAACCAAGACAGACATCTTTGAACTCTAAATTCCAGCCTTGGCAGACGTTGCGGGTCCTGCTTGGGGAATATCAGAAAGAAAGTGTTTGCTTTCCACTTTGGTTTCCCCACCCTGAATAAAACCGAGAAGGGAAAATGTTACTTCGGACAAATCTAAAAATCAATATCTCTTCTAACATTTCTGTATCAGGGGAGAGAGCAGGTTACTAGGGAATACTTGGCATTTTAGGTAGTATTTGGGCAGCTTTAAGAGGAGCTGTCTCATGAAGGTCTTTTAAAAGTAGTTTCTAATTTGGATTTCAGTGTTCGTAATGCTTTCTCAGAAGCTTGGGAATTAAATCTTTTCTCGTTTCCTTGATGCCCAGGGTCCACATGTGCCAGAGTGCTGGAACTTAGTTTTCATGAAGTCGATGGGTGGGCTCAAATGAATTCAAGGATTTCCCTTGGTCTCCTTTTCTCATGCCTGTTCCCCCAACTTCTGTTACATGACATATATTGTCCCTGGATTACAACTGGAGGTGAACTTCACTCTGCAGTCCAGAGATGTATGTATTATCAATTAGTTCTTAGATCAAGCATGCCCAAAGTCCATTTTGGGTGCCTAATGCGGACCACTGGTTGATTTAATCCAGCCCCCATGACAGTATATGTCTTGGGGTAAAATCCTAAAAAAAGCTCAGCAGCTTCAATCCTAAAAAAAGCTCAACAACCTTGGTTGGCCCTCACGCATGTTCACTTCATCCAATCTGGCCCTCTTTGAAAAAGGTTTGGGCACCCCTGTCTTAGAGCAATGGGCAGTTGCAATTCTAAGATGCTCCAGTAAACATGATCATCATCAAATCAGAGTTCAAAGGGACACGAGGCCTATCCAAGGAAAGAATCTGTTGCCTAACGTGGCTCTTGAACCCACGACCCTGAGATTAAGAGTCTTGTGCTCTACCGACTGAGCTGTGCCAGCTACCTAGTATTCCAACTCATATTCCTGGTATCAGTTGGTAGGTGTTTAGGGTTGAGATTATGGTTTTGGGGCAACAGTGTTACTTTGGGCAGGCTTAGAAATTTCCAGAGTACAGTCAAACCTCGGTTTCCGAACGTCTTGGCTGCTGAACATTTCAGAAGCCAAACGCCGAAAACCCGGAAGTGAACGCTTCTGTTTTCGAACTCTCCTTGGAAGTCGAACGGCTTCCGAGGAGTGTTTCTCAATTTCCCCCATTGAACTTGCTGGCAGCCTTTTGATCCTCGGTTTTTGAACATTTCGGAAGTCAAACGGACTTCCGGAATGGATTACATTTGAAAACCGAGGTTCCAGTGTACTCTTAGGCTGCACATTTATAGCACACCCAGGTCCCTGAATAGGGGGAAACAGGAGTTTGTTAAGGTTCTGAGAACTGTAGCTCTGTGAGGGGTGAAGTCAGTTGCCAAGAGTCTTTCAGAGGCATGTGACACCAATTAATGTTAAGCGGAGTTCGCCACCTCCCGAGGGAGACCGTTCCACTGTCAAACAGTTCTTGCTGTCAGAAAGTTCTTCCTGTTTTTTTAGTTGGGATCTCCTTTCTTGTAACATGAATCCATTGGCTCGGGTCCAGAGCAGGAGAAGACAAGCTTGCTCCATCTTCCGTGTGACAGCCGTTTAGATATTTGAAGATGGCTGTCATAGCTCCTGTCAGGTTTCTCTTTTCTAGGCTAAACATACCCATCTCCTTCAACCGTTCCTCATATGGCTTGGTTTCAAGACCCCCCCTGATCATTTTGGGCACCTGCCTCTGCACACATTCCAGCTGGTCAACATCCTATAATAGCTTACACACCATCATGATAGCCATTTGTCCAAAGAAAGGTCATGGTTATCCATGGAACATTTTGTAACAAACTGTATGTTAAAAATGTTCTCTAAAACGTATTTTGTGTGTGGAGACCCTTTAACCTGGCCTAGAAATAAATTCAGACATGACTCATGTTTTTGGTTTGGTTTTTGGCAGAATTTAGGCCACAACTTTATTGATTACAAATCAAGTGAGTGGTTGCATAGGCTCTGGTTCGAAAAGCTACCTACGGTAGCACTGACCCTGGCCAGCAACCATGAGTCAGTCTGGGTGAACACCTGGGATGGGGGCCATCGGATGACTGGGCCCGGGTCCACCCAGATGCGCCCTGAACTCTGGCTCAGGGCACAACCCCGCTCGGGGAAGACCAACCAGGAGTCCTAGGATTCCTTTTACAGGAATACCCATGCATAGGAATGGCTAGGAATCCTGCCACCCCTATCAACCAGAACCAGAGCCTATCCGCCAACCTTACAAGTTGTGAGGATTTGCTACGCGAAACCCAAATGGCACCAGCCAATCAGCCAAATGGGGAAAATTCCTGCTGTGCCCCTGTCCCAACGACAAGCGACACATGACGGCAAAGCAAGGTCAAGCGCAAGCCCTAAATTAGGGAGAGGTGGGCGGGTGTTCCGATGCACTGTGCCCCGAAAAGAGGATCTCTAGGGTCACGTGCAGCAGTTAAATAGTGGTCCCTCTGACTCCTTGACTGGCATACCCTTAGCCCAATTGCTCCCCATCAGAGGGACCACCAATAGGGTGTTGTGGCTGCTCCAATTGTCTCCGCTGGGTCCCACCACAACGTGTGCCCTCTCTTGCAGGGAGGACCCAATTTATTGAATTTTAGCCATATAACAAAACAGAGAACAAGCCAAATGAAAGTTCACATTCACTAGATGAATTTATAAAGCTTGTTATCCAGATATTTGATCCTGGAGAAAGATCCCCAGGCTTGAAAACTGTTTGCTCTTAGGTATAATTCATTTATTAGTTTATCAGGTATTGACCGTCCTGGATAGATGAGCCCATGTACTGGGTTGTCTTTTTAAAGCGATTTATTTATACCTGTGTTACAACTTTAATCCCAGATCAGAATGTTAAAATGTTATTTCATTTTTTTCATACTATTTTGATGTCCACACCCAACTCAGTGTTGGAGTTCAAATGTGGAGTACAGCGAAGTGCAAGGCCAGTCAGCTCCACTGTTTAATCCATTCACAGGTATTATGAATATACAGTGGTACCTTGGTTCTCAAACTTAATCCATTCCCATAGAAAGTAATGCAAAGCAGATTAATCCATTCCAGACTTTTAAAAACAACCCCTAAAACAGCAATTTAACATGAATTTTATGATCTAACAAAACCATTGATTCATAAAATGAAAACAATAATTAATGTACTGTACTATAAAATAAATGAAGAGTGCCTGGCGTGCTCTGGTCCATGGGGTCACAAAGAGTTGGACACAACTAAACAACAACAAATAAAATAAATAGGACAGTATTGTAGATGGTAAAAATAAAAATATTTTCCCCCTTATCTGCACTGATGATAATCATTGTTTGGATGGAGGGCTTTTATCCATTTCTGCAGTCATACAATCAATCAGTCAGTAGCTGAACTGGGTTCCACACAGTCACAAGAACAAATTAACCAAAAATAGCCTCAAAAACAAAAACGCCAAATAAATAGGAAAAACAAAAGCACCAAACTTCATCCGTTCCAGAAGTCCGTTGACTTCTGAAATGTTTGAAAACCAAGGCTCAGCTTCTGATTGGTTCAGGCGCACTGGAAACAATAGCCAACAACCGCATCAAATGTTTGACTTCCGAAAAATGTTTGAAAACCGGAACACTTACTTCTGGGTTTTTGGTGTTTTGGAACCCAGGCGTTTGAGAACCAAGGTACCACTGTATGTTAAAAGTAGATCCATTAACGTTTAAGTGCGTTGTAAAGTGCATTATACAAATGTAAGACTAGATGGCGATGGTGAGCTATGGCAAATTCAATATATTTTTCGCAACTTTTTTTAAACAACATTTAAACGAAAAGTAAGACTATATGTATTGGGAAACTTTGGGAAACAATATGCAGGGTGAGTAATATGGAAATAAAACAAAATGGGAATATGAGGGAAGTCCAGGGGAGGGGGGGGATATGGAATTTTTTTAGAGAAATATTGTTAGAAGATGTATACATGGAAAAACAATTTTTTAAAAACAACAACAACAACAACAACAACATTAGGACCCACAAAGGGGAGGAGTCCAGGAAATTCTTTGGAATCTTGTTTTTATGTTGTATGTTTAATATATGATTGTAAAACTTTAATCTGAAAAATCAAATAAATAATGTTTTTTTTAATGGGAATGTCCCTTGTATGAATCTCTGGACAGATGCTGTCAATCAATGTACACAATGGTGTGACATAGGATAAAGCAGTTTTCTATGTTGCATTCGAAAGGAAGGACGAAAGGCCTTCACACCTAAAAACTAGTGCCCATGGCTTCCAGATTCCTATCCTAAATTTAGCATTAAGGCTAAATAAATCCATGCGTTTGTATATGTCTCCTAAAAAGCACAGAAATAGGGGATTTCTACGCAGCACATTTTATATATATATATATCTCAGATCGTGCAACACATAAGCTCTTTCATTCATCTCTAGGTGATCCAAGTTTTGCCAAAAATATTAATGTTCCACTGAAATATTAATATATTCATCAGCCATGTCCCTTGGAAAGTGCATTACTCTCGGTAGTATTGCCGGAGGGCAGAATAATCGCTGCTATGTCCATCTTGCTTTTGTGGCAAGATGTCATTCCAAACTTCAGCGAATGCGGTGAAACCCAGACGGCAAAAGGATCTCTTAATATGAATGCTAATGTCATTTCTTTTCAGGAACGAAATGTGACTGACAGGCTGGATGTGAACAGCCAGAAGGCAATGCTTTGGACGCAGCAAGTCGCCTGTGTTTATGGACTGTAGTTTATTCGGTGGACAAATTTGTAATTACGCCAGAGTAATGGGGTGATCGGGGGCGAGGATGGCGCTGTGGTTTAAACCACTGTGCTGCTTGGACTTGCCAATCGGAAGGTCGGCGGTTCGAGGCCCTGCGATGGGGTGAGCTCCCGTTGCTCTGCCCCAGCTCCTGCCTACCTAGCAGTTCGAAAGCTGCAGTGCAAGTAGATAAATAGGTACCGCTGTGGCGGGAAGGTAAACGGCATTTCCGTGCGCTGCTCTGGTGTCGGTGTTCCATTGTGCCAGAAACGGCTTAGTCATGCTGGCCACATGACCCAGGAAAACTGTTTGCAGAAGAGGACAAACGGTGGCTCCCTCGGCTTGTAAAGCGAGATGAGCACTGCAACCCCAGAGTCGTCTGTGACTGGACTTAACTGTCAGGGGTCCCTTTACCTTTACCTTTAATGGGGTGGTCAGATTGTGTTTCACATCTGAGTAGTCACCCCCCCACTGGTACCTTGGTTCTCAAATGCCTTGGTACTCAAACAACTAGGAATCCAAACACTGCAAATCTGGAAGTAAGTGTTCTGGTTTGCAAACTTTTTTTGGAAGCCGAACATGCTCCGTTTCGAGTGTTACGCTTCGAGTTTGAGTGCCACACTTCTGTTTTGAGTGTTACGCTGAGGTCTGTCTGTTTTTGCTATTTATTTTACGTTTTTGTTTTTGCGGCTCTTTTTGTGTGTGTCTGTGTGGAACCCAGTTCAGCTACTGATTGACCGACTGATTGATTGATTGTGTGGCTGCCGCACATTGTTTATTGCTTTCATTTTATTGATCAATGGTCTCGTTAGATAGTAAAATTCATATTAAATTGCTGGTTTAGGGGTTGTATTTGAAATCTGGAACGGATTGATCCATTTTGCATTACTTTCTATGGGAAAGCGTGCCTTGGTTTGGACTTTGGGCTTTGGTTTTGGACTGGACTTCTGGAACAGATTAAGTCTGAGAACCAAGGTACCACTGTGTATGTATTGCAAGTGGTTCGTTCCACCGTCCTGGAGGCAGGGGTGGAAGGAAGCTCATGGAGTCAAGACAGCTCACACTTAAAATAACTGAATAATTCAAATATCAATGTGCAATATTTTTCTCCTGTTGCTCCTTTTCAATTAAACACCACAGATGCAACAATTGGCTCGTTCAACCTATAAATACGTTTAGACTATCACTGTATGACAACTTGCTATTTTGCAGCACGTCACACTATTTCTCATCATCTTTTTTGTTTTGTTTTGTTTTCTCCCAAGCAATTACAGATTAACTGGCTCTCTGAGCATGTTGGGCTATTGCTATCTTTCCCCTTGTCTTGAAATTGGACTAAGAGAAAAACCACCTTTTTAATTTGCTGACATGCAATAAATGTCCAGAAGCTTGTTTCTCTGTTTTGGAATGCTTGTGTGCTACCGAGAATGCTTTCCTTTCATGTTGGGAAATGAAAACAGTGTGTATTGCTTGCACCCCTAAGCACCCCATGTTCATATAGACTGGAACTGGCTAACCCTTTAACCCTTTTCGAAGCACGGTGATCCCTCCCGCAGCTGCAACTTGCATCCACATTGGAACACTGAGCTCTGCCTTCCACTGGTTCCAAAATTGGTTGGTCGGGGGGCAAGAAAAAGTATTGGGGCAGGGAGCCAGATCAAACCCCTAAACAGGACATGAGTCACCTCTGTTATAAACCAAGACCCAGCATGCTTAGAGGAAAAGAATATATAAAAGTATGTTTTTTTAAAAAGGTAAACGATACAATCGTTTTGATTAGGCTGCAATATTCTCCCATCATACACTTCATTGGCTGGGACAGGAAATATAATTATTCTGCAGATGCGTAAATTTTGCATTCCAGTATCTCTTTTAACATTGCTGTATTAATCATGTAGGAAACTGAAGTGTGGAGATTAGAATGGGTTCCGTTAAATGAGCAATAAAATGAAAAATAAAAGCAAACTAAACTGACACGTTCCTGGGAAGCAGTTACTCACTGGAGTGACTTGTTATTTCAGTCAGACAGAAGGAAATAAATGTTTTAATAATATGTATAAAGGAGCAACTAAACAGCTTTTATGGGTCTGCAGTCCAAATGCAGAAATTACATTTTTCACTTACCCAGCCTCTTTGATCTGACAATCTGTAAAGACTTTCTCTGGAATTGAATTATTTTACAGTGGTACCTCAGTTTTTGAAGAGCTTAGTTCACAAACAACTTGGAATGCGAACGATGCAAACCCGGAAGTAGGTGTTCCGGTTTGTGAACTTTGCCTTGGAAGTCTAATGTGCTCCGTTTTGAGCCCTGAGCTTCTGTTTTTATTCTTGCGCTGCTAATTTGTGCCCCCCCATAGTAATTGAAGGCTTCTCTTTCTGTGTTTACTGTTGCGCTACTAATTTGTGTCCCCCCATATTAATTGCAGTGTTCTGAGGAGAGTTTCACAGCCCAGCTGGTTTGAGGAGAGAGAGAGAGAGAGAGAGAGAAAGAGAAAGAGAGAAAGAGAGAGATGCTTTCTTTTTTGGGGGGAGAGCTGCACGCCCACCCACCCTGCATTGTCAGGGGAAGCACCCTACTTGAAGTTGGACATGCCTGATCTACAATACTGTCTTATTTATTTTATAGGATAGTACAGTACATTGATTCTTGCTTTCATTTTATGGATCAACGGTCTCGTTAGATTATAAAATTCATGTTAAATTGCTGTATTAGGGGTTGTTTTTAAAAGTCTGGAATGGATTGATCCATTTTGCATTTCTTTCTATGGGAAAGTGCCCCTTGGTTTTGGAACGGACTTAAGTTTGAGAACCAAGGTACCACTGTATTTCTTCTGAACCAAAAACCTTCCAAGCATGCCCCCTTCAATCTGGGATCCATTTTTTCTTTTTTTTGTGATGTGGGAAGAACCACACCACATGAATAGGGCAAATTGCACAGATCTTTATCACACGGTTGGCCCCTCCAAAGTGGTCTTGATCTTTCGAACACAACCGCAGAAGCATGGGATCAAAGGATGGAAGAGTGGCTACATATAAATAGGCTGTATATTTCATGGTATCTAATAAAAGCCTCTGGCAAAAAATTTCTAGTACATCCACGTTCCTGCAGTACACTGGTTTTTATCAGGAAAAACCTTCCCTACCTCAAGGTTACATTTGTGAAGTATTGGTCTATTAAGCCTGACTATGGCTCAATGCATCTCCTGGTTTTAAAATTGCAATGCCAGATATGACCTTGCACAGATATCCCTACAGTAAAATCAAACATTACCCTGGAATCCACAGGATGCTCGGGAATCGCAACCACTTTATTTAGCATTTATTGTTCCTTCTCTCCGGTGAATAGGTCCCTCCGTTTTTTAAAATCCCCTAGATGGCACTGCAGAATGCATTATTTAAAGCTTTTATGTAACGTTCTTAAGTGGGCAGTGTTAAATAATTGCTCCTCTAATCCTTCCTGCCCCTTCAAAACTAATATGAATGAGTTGTTTAACAACAGAATGGATGCATGTGTTTGGAGGAAATAACCCGGTGGTGTAACACATTTTTTAAAAATCTATCACCTGGAATAATTAATGATATGTTTGTGGGGAGGTGTATTGACACGGTGCAATTTCTTCTTTGAGCAGTCTTTCCCCAAGTTCTGAGCACCAAAGTGCCCTCCCCCCCCCTCAAATAAAATCGGAGGCAAACTTAATTATTGTATATTGTATATATTGTTTCTTTTCTCATATTCTTCGCTCACCAGAATATATTAAATTACTGTTCAAGTTGCTCAAAAATACAAGTCCAGTTCCTTCTGAGAATGTCTAATCTCCGCCATGTTTCTATTAGCACATACTGTATATAGCGGCTGATCTATGCCACCTGATACATGCTACTTTTGAGTAGTACCTTAATGTATCAAATGTAATGTGTCTATATGAGGGATATTTGGTTGCATCCAGAATCTAGCACGATTTATATCGGTTGCTGTGGCCAGTTAGGACATTAGCACTCTGTGATTACTTGCTATTGTATCATCAATATGCTTAACAGCAAACCACAATTAAGTTAATGGAGTATGCTGAAATGGCTAAATTAAGTGGGAAATGTAGAAATCAAGGCGATAACAAATATTAAAAAGAATGGGGAATGTTTATTGCATATTTTCAAAAGCAATGTACACAAGTTAATACATTAGTAATAACAACAACAATAATAATAATAAACACGATAAAACATCAAACATTAAAAACTTCCCTTGAGATGTCTTCTAAAAGTCAGATAGTTGCTTATTTCCTTGACATCTGATGGGAGGCCATTCCACAGGGTGGGTGCCACTACCGAGAAGGCCCTCTGCCTGGTTCCCTGTAGCTTTGCTTCTCACAGTGAGGGAACCGCCAGAAGGCCCTCGGAGCTGGACCTCAGTGTCTGGGCTGAACGATGGGGGTGGAGACGCTCCTTCAGGTATACTGGACCGAGGCCATAGGATTTTTTTAAAAAATAAAAAAACCACACTTGTTATTGGGGTTTTCTTCTTCTTAAAAGTAATGTTTTTGTTTTTGTGAAAATTAATAAAAATATTATACAAGAAAGGAAGAAAGAAAGAAAGAACATACCACAATGTATCCAGTCATCTAGGCTATCCTAATATTTTTTCCCATTATGATTTTAACCTCCACCCTCTTGTGCAAACTCACCAAATAGGTTCAAAACCAAACCAAACCAAACTCTTTTCACCTGTCTACCACTTTGAGTTGTAATGGTGGTCGATTTCCTTCAATCTGTAGAGATGCAACATCTAACAAACATCTCACTACAGTTTTCGCTCGTATCCATGATTGAGATAAAACTATGATTACTAATCCTCCAGTATTTCCTGCTAGTTTCACGTATTCTTTCACTTGTCCCAATTCACAATTCTGTTCTTTTTTGAGACAGAATGTTTCTTTTCCGTTAAGAGAATAGTTTTTTTTAATTGGAAAATGAATTGCTCTTAAAGTAGTATTCAAAAAGCTTCTGCACTTTTGAGCTGTCTGCTGTGCTTGGTATTCAATTGTGTTTAAAATGCCAAATGAACGGAATGATGTCTGTGAGCCTCTTTCCACTCTTGCACTCTCTAAATATTTGCATTGTGTGTATTCAGAGTAGGTAGCTTTCAAGCTTGGAACATCCTTGGAACAATCTAACAGTTCAGTATACTCACGAGCATATCTTTTGCAGTTGGCATTTCATTGCCAGCTGATCCCCACAGCAACTACTGTAGTCAACTGTTGAAAAAGAATGGGATGGGAAAACATTGCCATCTGCAACTACAGCTTGCAAATTGCAGCTTGCAATTGCTATCTATTAAATAAAGACCCATTTAACAATATTTTGGCTTTTCCATTAGCAGCTGATACCACGAGGCTGTGGAACTTGCTATTTTTCTAATACATACCTCATTTCCTCCGCTATTTTGTATATATAAAAAACCAGTATCCATTGTTTTAACTGTGTCCCCCATCAGAGGTGCTACAGCAGCCACACCCTGGGAACAGTTTCGACTGGCTGGCTAAATCAGATGAGGGTCATTGTTGGGTCTCAAATCCTTGGTGATTTTGGAGCTTCCGCTGAAGGTTATGGCCAATTGAGCGGACAAGGCCAAGACTGGGTCCAACAGTCAAGAAGGCGATTTCCGCTCATGTTGGAGAAGGAAATGAGGGACAGATGGGACTCATCAACATGGGAAGGTGGCCCATCCAGGAGAGGGAAAACTCTGGTCCTAAGCCTCTGCTGCCTTGTAGGACATTTTTGGGAGAAGAAGAAAAGGCTAAGGAGTAAACCCTACACCAGGCATCCCCAAACTTTGGCTCTTCAGTTGTTTTGGACTACAATTCCCATCTTCCGCAACCACTGGTCCTGTTAGCTAGGGATCATGGGAGTTGTAAGCCAAAACATCTGGAGGGCTACAGTTTGGGGATGCCTGCCCTATACTAATCCAGAGTGGAGTTCCTAAGATGGTTGGATGGCATCTTGTTTGCCTTTGTCTGTCAGCTCCTACATCCAAGGTGGTGCTAAATGTAGTGCTCCACTTTCCTTTCGACCATATCTGTGAGGCTGTTGTGTGTGTGTGTGTGTGTGTGTGTCTTGTCGTCTGGGCAGCCAAGGACCTCCAGACACACTGCCCAGGCTTGCGCCCTGGGGAGGTCACTTCAGTGCTGCTGACACAGCTGTTTGGCTTCATCCCTGGAGGCACACTCCACTGTCTCTCAAGACAGATGGGTGCCAACAACCTTCTTTTTTTATTCTAGAACAGAAAACCTAACGCAAAACTTACCTTTGTTTGGAACAGCCAACACACACACACACACACACACACACACACACACCTCCGTCCCTGTCTCTAAAAATCAACACATTTCGGGTGGATGTTTCAGCATGTATCTCCCAACTATAGAACTGTAGGGTTGGAAGCGATGCAGAGAGTCATCGAGTTGGACCCCCTAGTCCAATGTTCTGGGCGAGGAAACCCTCTAGAATAAGAACAGATGCATTTTGCTCTGCCGTGCATGTTAGGAGTGGGAGCCTTGGAGGTCGCTGGGTGCTATTCCTCCCCGCCCCCAACCATAAAATTGCAGGGTTGGAAGGGACCAGAAGGGTCATCTAGTGCAACCCCCTATGACGCAGTAATATTTTTACTCATCATGAGGCTCGGACCTGCAACCCTGAGATTAAGAGTCTCAGGGAGCGGAGCAGGGGCTGAACTAGTTTGACGCGGTGTGGGTGGCAACATTTACACGAGCAGAGGGCATGTGTGGCCACGATCCATTGAATGCAGTTCACTCTGTTGGCTAAGCTTTCTACTCCCCCTCCCTCCCTCCCCCTCTCCTCCTCTGGCATTTTAAACTAAAGCCTAATGTTGAGAGGATTTGAGGTGATGAGGGGCAAGGAGCAGAGGACCCATGCTGTCATCTTCACTGATGGTAGCATTAGAAAAGAAAAAAAGAGGATCTGCCACATCTGGGGAAACCCAGCCAGAATGGCAGGGTATAAATAATAAAATTATTATTGTTATTATTTTAAAAGGTAAAAAGGTAAAGGACCCCTGGATGGTTAAGTCCAGTCAAAGGCGACTATGGGGTTGCGGTGCTCATCTCGCTTTCAGGCCAAGGGAGCCAGCGTTTGTTCACAGACAGCTTTCCGGGTCATGTGGCCAGCAGGACTAAACCGCTTCACAAGGGAACACCGTGATGGAAACCAGAGCACACGGAAACACCGTTTACCTTCCCGCTGCAGTGGTACCTATTTATCTACTTGCACTGGCGTGCTTTCAAACTGCTAGGTTGGCAGGAGCTTGGACAGAGCAACAGGAGCTCAGACCGTCGCAGGGATTCGAACAGCCGACCTTCTGATCGGCAAGCCCAAGAGGCCCAGTGGTTTAGACCACAGCGCCACCCGCATCCCATGCATTATTATTAGCACCTGTAGTTCGAATGTGTGCGCATGCAGATGCATGTTAAGGAACGATATTGAGTGCAGTGTGCTATTTTCACATACTACAGCCGAAGTGAGGGTTTAGGATCATTATGTTTCCAAAGCTAACCATTAGCTGGAAGAAATCAGTACAGCAAGACAGGCGACTATCAAATATAGTAAACAGTCGGTGGAGAAGAACCTTCTGCGATGGGGTGTGTATGAGGAGTGGTGGTCCACATAGCCAGTGATGCTCAGTGTTTTGGGATACACTAATATGTTTGCTAAAAAATTCTGCAGGTTGAATTTGACTCCGGTAGCCGCACAATGACATTGTTCACTTGGGCTGAAACATTTCTTTTCCTTTCTACAAATGCAATTAACATAATTTGTTCTCTCTCTCCTCTGGCACTTTAGCAATTTCTGATGATGAGCGAAGGAGTAGTTTACTAAGCCTTCCTTGCTTCCATGTGGGTGAGTGCGCAAGGTTTGTGCGCACCCATACTAAATTAATGGGCTCTACAGCAGGGCTCTGCACATTGGACTTGATCGTCTTCCCTTGGGCTGGCTTGAGGCCACTTTGTTTGCTGGAATAATGCAGAGCTGCTTCAGGCTGTGCTCAACAGCTTGACAAGAAAAGCATCCCTCACGTTCAGCATCTCTGACTCCGGGGAATTGCGAAAAAGACAGCATCTGGCAACCTGGCTTTATCTGTGCTAAAGGGCATCATTTCAAACGGACTTTGCGGTATCACTGGTGACATTTTGCAGTTGTGGGGTTTGGATGAAAACAATGTGAAGGTTATGATTCTTGTAACTTTGCAAACTCTTGTGGTCAGAAATGTTCACCTTGAAGATATCCCAAGGCACCGATTAAATTCTTTGCATGCGCATGCACGCCCACGCACCCACATGCATTCTTGATTTCTTTACCCTTTCCAAATTTGGATTCATAGCTGCCAAGTTTTCCCTTTTCTCGCGAGGAAGCCTATTCAGCATAAGGGAAAATCCCTTTAAAAGGGGGATAACTTGGCAGCTATGTTTGGATTTCCTAAAAAAATCAATAAATTGCAGTTGATCAAAAAACCTAAAACATTTATACACATGAGCTAGGTTCCAAATACAGTGGAACCTCAGAAACCGAACGCCTTTGAACTCGAACGTTTTGGCTTCTGAATGATCGAAACCTGGAAGTGATTGTTCCGGTTTTCGAATGATTTTTGGAAGCTGAATGTCCGGCGTTGCTTCCACAGCTTCCAATTGGCTGCAGGATGCTCCTGCAGTCAATCAGAAGCCGCACTTTGGAAGTTGAACGCTATGGAAGTCGAACGGACTTCCGGAATGGATTCCGTTTGACTTCCAAGGTACAACTGCGTATTATTTGCAAATTAAGCTAGAAAATGAAGCTATTTCTCTGATAAGACCTCATGGGTTTAGGCTAAGAATGGGGAACTGGGGGCACTCCAATTGTTTTGCAACATACAGTGGTGCCTCTACTTACGAATTTAATGCGTTCCGAACGCACATTCGAAAGTCGAAAAATTTTGTAAGTCGAATCCCATAGGAATGCATTGGGAGAAAAAATTAGTAAGTCGAAGTAACCCTATCCAAAAATTCGTAAGTAGAAAAAATCCTATCTAAACCGCATCCAAGGTGGCGGACGGAGCTCTGTTCGTAAGTAGAAACATTTGTAAGTAGAGTTATTCGTAAGTAGAGGTACCACTGTATCTTGTTTTCTCCTGTTCTGGAGGTTAGAACTCAAACCAATGGCTTCAAGTTGGAAGACAGGAGATTCCGACAACATTACAAAAAACTTTCTGACAGTAAGAGCTGCTCGAAAGTAGAATGGACTCCCTCAGGAGTCCTTGGACTCCTTTCCTTGGAGGTTTTAAAGCAGAGATTGGATGGCCACGTGTCCCATATGATTTAGTTGAGATTCCTGCCTTGCAGGGAGTTGGACTAGTTGACCCGTGGGGTCCCTTCCAACTTTATGATTCTATGATCTCCCACCATGGCTGATTATTAGCTATGGGATTTGGAGTCCAGCAACACCTTCAGGGCCACAGATTGCCCATCCCTGGTCTCCTTATACCGAGTACTCTAGCAGAGAGAGCCTTCTCTTCTTTCCGCTTTGTGGTTCTGGGTTAGTGGCAAATTCCTGCCTTATCAAGAGCGGAGCTGCAAAAAAAATTGGCTCTTGCCCAAAAGAGAAGCCTGTGTTTTGTCCATAAAACAAAAGAACAGGCCTGCAAGATCAGACGGAAACATCCGCGTGGGCATGGCAAGAGAGAAAGTTTGGCATTCGGGTGCAAAGCTGAGAGGATGCTGTTGAAAATGCTTCTCTGCCACCTTTGTGAGGCTCGAGGCAGCTTTCAACAGTCCTTAGAAGCAGACGATAAACTGTTAAGGCAGAATATAAAATCAAATGCAAAAACTTTAGAAGTGTGATTCAAATGGAAAAAAGTATAGGTTAGCTAGGAAGGCTAAAGGCCAGCCCCCTGCCTGATGTGTGCTTTACGACCCCTTACAAATGCCCCCCAAAAGGGGGAGCTGCATACCTCTCTGGGAAGAAGGTATTATTTCATAGCTGTGGAGAAAGTGATATACTAAATGCTCTGTTTCTAACTGCAGTTCTTCTTCTTTCTTCTTCTTTGTTGATCACTCGTAGCCGAGAAAGATTGTCTTCCATAAACACGGTCTTAACAGTGAGCTCAGAATGCCTCTTTACTGACATTTCAAATTCACCAACTTTTGAGAATCTGCAACGGTGGCAGAAACAGCAGCTTCTCTCTTTGCTCCATAATCTTTCTTGTCAAGGCAAAACAAATATGTTGATGGACTAACATCACCACAGCCGGAAAGCTGACACCAGGGATCAGATGGTAGACCACTGAGAGACTACTGAGGATTGGCGACTTCGACTTTTGAAATCATGGGTATCAGTGAGCATCCTAAAGGATTTTTTATTTCCACACTTTAAGAGCAAATAAATCTCGCTAGACAATATGTTTGCTGCCTGTTGGCAGGTATATTATTGTAGGAAGCAGGTGCTTCACCAGTGTCATGGAAGCCACTTTGCATAATAGAATGCAGAAATAAAGACTTAGCATACAGCATAAGATCTGTTCTTTTAGTGTAAATAAATGTAGCAGCCAGTTGGAGAGGTGTATTCTCAAGAGTACTACTATTTTGTATATTCAGCAAGCCATAAATCAGTTGGCTGTTCCCTTTCTGGCTGCAGAGAGCAAATGAGTCACGGTCGGTCACGGGAACTTCGCAAAGTAAATTTGAGTCACACAGGCCTGAAAAACTTGGGACCCACATGATAAGTCCTGCCCATTAACCATATCGTGAAGCTGAGGCTCCAATACTTTGGCCACCTCATGAGAAGAGAAGACTCCCTGGAAAAGACCCTGATGTTGGGAAAGATTGAGGGCACAAGGAGAAGGGGACGACAGAGGACAAGATGGTTGGACAGTGTTATCGAAGCTACGAACATGAGTTTGACCAACTGCGGGAGGCAGTGCAAGACAGGAGTGCCTGGTGTGCTCTGGTCCATGGGGTCACGAAGAGTCGGACACGACTAAACAACAACAACAATTAACCATATACAGTGGTACCTCTACTTACGAATTTAATGCGTTCTGAACACACATTTGTAAGTCGAAAAAAATTGTAAGTCGAATCCCATAGGAATGCATTGGGAGAAAAAATTCATAAGTAGAAGCAACCCTATCTGAAAATTCGTAAGTAGAAAAAATCCTATCTAAACTGCATCCAAGATGGTGGACGGAGCTCCATTCGTAAGTAGAAATATTCGTAAGTAGAGTTATTCGTAAGTAGAGGTACCACTGTATATGGGTGCCAAGCAGAAGTTCAAGCCTGTTTTGGTCACCTATCTGGGACTGCAAACATGGTTTCAGAGCTCTCAGCAGATCACAAGGAACAACTGGTGGGCTATCTTCACAAGTAGTACAGTTAAAACCTGTGAAAGGTGTCCTTTCAATAGGGCCCTCGGGCCAAAGTGATCAGATCAGGATCGGATAAGTTTGTTCCTCCAAATGCAAGAGAGAAAATAACCCCTTGACCCACCAAGCAAAACTCCCAGGACACCATGCGGTGTCTTGGAGAGAAAGAAAGCTTACATGGGGGTGAGTGGGTGGGGGTGAAAAGGTTAAGTGTTGAGGGTGCCTTGACTTCTTCTCTTACACTTCCTTCTTTCCAGTTTGGCTTTGGGCTTGAAGATGTGACAGAAATAGCCTTGGTTACCCTGGGGGATTTTCTATCTCGGGCTAAAATGTGAAGTTGATCAAGAGGAATCTTTTTGATGTCTTGTGACTCTCATTCCATTCTCCATGTTTGGGTGCTGTGCCTTTGGGGTGTCCCAATTTGAGACAGTTGAGGGTTATGTCTCCATACACTTTCTGGGTCAGTTCATGAAGCAGGAGAGCATAGTTAAACTACTACTACTACTACTATCTTAACCACCTCCTATTGACACAGCAATAAAACTGCTAGCACAACAAAGCTAAGGAAGGTCCAGTATGGTTTCAAATTGGACGGGCAACTGCGTCTTGATATTCCTGCATTGCAGGCGGTAGGACTAAACAACCTTGGGGTCCTTTCCAACTCTGTGATTCTATGTGTGAGTCTGTGCACATGTGCCTTTGAAAATGGCAGTGCATGGCTTACACACGGTGAATAGGCTATGCCACTGAGTTTAATACAGTCATACCTCGGTTTAAGTATGCCTCGGTTTGAGTATTTTCAGTTTAAGTACTCTGCGGACCCGTCTGGAACGGATTAATCCACTTTCCATTACTTTCAATGGGAAAGTTCGCTTCAGGTTAAGTACGCTTCATTTTAAGTACTCCGCGGACCCGTCTGGAACAGATTAATCCACTTTCCATTACTTTCAATGGGAAAGTTCACTTCAGGTTAAGTACGCTTCAGTTTAAGTACTCTGCGGACCCGTCTGGAACAGATTAATCCACTTTCCATTACTTTCAATGGGAAAGTTCGCTTTAGGTTAAGTTCGCTTCAGGTTAAGTACAGACTTCCGGAACCAATTGTGTTTGTAAACGGAGGTACCACTGTAGGAGCATTGTCTCAGTGAATGTTGATGAATCGGGCCTGTTATTTACTGAGCTGAATCCTAGAACAATAGGATCCAAAATGTAGCAGTCTGGTTGGTTCGCAGGAGCCACCCAATCCAGCTCTAGGTGGAAGTGAATCAGCAACCTGATTGGCCTACAGGTGCAGCCCTGAAGTAGCCAATCACGCAAGGCCCATTGTGTAAATAATGTATATAAGCAGACGTTTTGGGAAAAGAGCCATTCTTCTCTTCTTCTCCCTTGCTACTACAAGCTGAATAAAGAGCATGAAATTCACTCTCGACTCCGAGTATATTTCAGGGCCCATCTTATTTCATGGCACAAAATCACATGTTTCTGCTGACTTGGAACTAGGAAGTCTGCTATGGGTAGTGTAAATAGAACTAACGGAGGAAACTATATTCAAATCAGGTATCATCATGTGTCAATTTTTTTTTTAAAAAAATGGTGACTATTATGAGATATTTAAATACTGTCAAAATGCCAATGAAAAGATGGAAATGATTGTTCTCGGCCCAAAATTAGGGCCTGCATTAGTACATTTATTTATTTATTATTCCCCAGCCACTCTGGGCAGCTTACAGCATATCAAAAAACATAATAAAAACACCAAGTATTTAAAAACCTCCTGATACAGGGCTGCCTTCAGATGTCTTCTAAAAGTTGTGTAATTCTTTATCTCCTTGACATTCTGAAGGAAGGGAATTCCACAGGGAGGGCGCCACCACCGAGAAGGCCCTACACATCCTTATTCCAGACATCGTCTATTGCAATGTTCAAATGGTTGAAAACCGGATGTCGTCCAGCGCTACCACCTGCCTGACCCTCTGTTTGTAGGGTGCAGAACCAGGTGGCTCCCTTCTGCCACTGTGCTTCTTCCAAAGGACACATGGGGGGGCACAAGGCACCTTCCTGCTGTGGGGCCACCAGCCTGGCTCGCCCTAGGAGACGAAGCTGTCTCTTCTCTCTACGTAGGGGACAAATTCCAAAACATTGATTTCATGTCAGTTTCTAATTTTAAATAGGCTTCATGTCAGGTTTTGGAAAGTTCTGAATGCATGATTTTTTCCCCAGCAACTGATAAGAGCGAAGTACCGTCTGCCGATTCTCATGGACGTAAATCCATATCATTGTGAAGCAGAAGGGAACTAGAGCACTACCATGGCTTTGAGAGAAGGATAAGCTAACAGACTTTGGTAGCTTTGGAGTAGACTTTTACATGCTATTTGATGATAATTGGAGCGGCTGTTTAAACTCTGCCATTATCAGCGCATTGCGCTGTTGATGGAATGTAGAGCATTTCCAGGCTTCTAACCTTTTTATAAGCAGAGCTGCCTCAGAACTGGAATAATCTTTCGCTGGGTAAAGCCACCATTTAAGCTCCCCTGGCGTTGCCTTTTCACTCCCCTGAAGAAGATAACACGGTAGGTTGAATTATCTGGTAGGAAATTGCCTAGGATTATTTTCTCAATGACAGCTATTGTTAGCGACCCGCGACAGTTTCTGAAAGACTGATGAGCATTATGCAGCGAGCAGGAACACTATCTCAAAGCAGGAATTAGGCAAGTTATGCAATTTGCAAACTCTGCCAATGGTCTGAAGGAGATCTATAATATCATGTTTTGTGAGCCGTGCGCCCGCCCGGGCATTATCGCGTTTGTCTCGTGGCAGCTATATCGCAGTGGAGGGTCCAATTTATGTGTGTCCTTTTGCTTAACTTTGAATAATGTGTACCCAATTACAGGAGCTAAGAAAGGTTAGGTGAGCTATCATTTATTCCACGTGCCTGCTTTATTTACCCCATGGTGCCACCTAATTGTTTCTCAAATGACCTTATCAAGCTTGTGAAAATGATGCACCCTACCCAATTAAAATTACACAAATTCCATGTGTTTTTGGTCATTAATCCTTGCATTCGAGTTGCTTTGCAAATGCTTGTTGCAAGCCATATTTCCAACCAGCCTACTGTGCTAACTGTTAAGCCATTATAATACTTTGCAGTCTGGTCCTAAAAATGCTTACTCATAAGAAAGACTCACTGAGTTCAGGGTGCTTTGTTGTTGTTGTTGTTGTTGTTGTTGTTGTTGTTGTTGTTGTTAATTATTAGCGGCCCGGAGTGCCTTCCATCAGCTTCGGCTGGTGGCCCAGCTATGCCCCTATCTGGACAGCGATAGCCTAACTACTGTTGTCTATGCTCTGGTAACCTCAGGGTTAGATTACTGCAATGTGTTATACCTAGGGCTGCCTCTGAAGACAGTTCGGAAACTTCAGTGGGTGCAGAATTCAGCAGCCAGGTTGCTCACCGGAGCCAGACGGTTTGAGCATATTACACCAATCCTGGTCCGACTGCACTGGCTACCAATTAGTTTCCGGGCCCAATTCAAAGCGCTGTTTTTGACCTATAAAGCCTTAAATGGCTCAGGACTGCGATACCTCAAGGACCACCTCTTTCCACATGAACCGACCCAGACTCTGAGATCATCTTCTGAGGCACTTCTTTGTGTGCCTCCTCTTCGAGAGGTCCGGAGGGTGGCAACACGAGAACAGGGCCTTCTCTGCAGTGGCTCCCCATCTGTGGAATGCTGTCCCCAGGGAAGGTCGCCTGGCACTTTCATTACACACCTTAAGGCACCAGGCAAAAACATTCCTTGTTAACCAGGCCTGATTGACATCCTATACCCTTTTAAAATGTGGCTCTTTTTTGGGTGTGTGTGTGTGTGTTATTGGGTTATTGTTTTTATTTTAATGTTATTTATTGTGATCTTTTTCGTGAACTGCCCTGAGACCTCCGGGAATAGGATGAAATATAAATTCAATAAATAAATAAATAAATATTTGCCTGCCCTTTGTGCTAAGGTTCTGGAGGGGGGGTGTACACCAATTAAAGCACAATATTAAAAAAAAGGTTTGAACAACTTACACTCACAGATATAAGTTGGATCCTAACAATTTACCTTCAAGTGTCAAAAGTCAGGGTAAATGTCTTAAACATTCATTGAGAGCTGTATAATGAAGATGCGAGACACCCCTCTATGGGAAAGAAGCTCCACAATTTAGGGGTTGTCACAGGGAATGCCCTTGGCCAGGCTACCTCCCCGAGCTTCTGAGGGTTGCGGTACAAACAAGAGGGTCCCCTCTGCTGATCTTAAGACCTGACAGGCTCTCTGTAGGTAAGAAGGAGAAAGCTGCAGCCCAAGATAGGAAAACAGGCAGTAAGGGAACACCTAACAAAAAAAAAAAAAGGTAAAGGACCCCTGACAATTAAAATGTATCTGTGATAGAATATTATAGCTGTTGAACTATTACCTCCACCACCCCTGTGCCAATTTCCAGATGTTTCTTAAGTGGATCAAATTTTAAAAGGTAAAGGTAAAGGACCCCTGACAGTTAAGTCCATTCGCGAACGACTCTGGGGTTGTGGCGCTCATCTCGCTTTACTGGCCGAGGGAGCCGACATTTGTCCGCAGACAGTTTTTCCGGGTCATGTGGCCAGCATGACTAAGCCGCTTCTGATGAAACCAGAGCAGCATAAGGAAATGCCGTTTATCTTACCGCCGGAGCGGGAAGTTTATTGTTCTATCCAAAGGTCCTCATAAACGTATATTAAACAATACTTTTAATAAAATAACACAAAACATACCTCCATGATATAAAAATCTGTGAAGACTTTGCCAAGTTCCTGAATGTTAAAACACAGTTTCCTTTGTGCATCTCTGACAAATCTAATTCTATATTATTTTGCCTTTTTAAAATCCAATTTGCCAACATCCATGAATACCAGAGAGACATGTTTCCAGAGACACTAACAAACCCAAATCCACCTTGATTTCACTTTATACCTCTGAATCACGACAGCAATTTACAGCAATTTTATCCAATACCCTTTTCTGTTTTTTTCCTTCCCAGCCTGTGCACTCTCTGTGTTATGAGGCTATTAGGTAACGGTAACGGTAACGGTAAAGGGACCCCTGACCATTAGGTCCAGTCGTGACCGACTCTGGGGTTGTGGCTCTCATCTCGCTTTATTGGCCGAGGGAGCCGGCATACAGCTTCCAGGTCATGTGGCCAGCATGACTAAGCCGCTTCTGGCGAACCAGAGCAGCACACGGAAACGCCATTTACCTTCCCGCCGGAGCGGTACCTATTAATCTACTTGCACTTTGAGGTGCTTTCGAACTGCTACCGTGTTTCTCCAAAAATAAGACACCGTCTTATATTTATTTTTCCTCAAAAAACACACGGTGGCTTATTTTCAGGGGATGTCTTATTTTTTAAAATTAAGTATGGTACAGTTTAACGTACAAGGTTAAACTGCCTATCACTATGGCTTATTTTCGGGGTGTGGCTTATTTTCGGAGATGGCAGGAGCTGGGACAGAGCAACGAGGATTCGAAACACCGACCTTCCGACTGGCAAGCCCAAGGCTTAGTGGTATACACCATAGGGAACAGCTAGCTACTTAAATGAATTCAAATCTCCAGGGCCCAATGAGCTGCATTGAATGGTGCTAAAGGAGCTTCCAGGTGTTATCTCAGAGCCGTTGTCTATGATCTTGAGAATTCTCAGAGGACAGGTGAGGTCCCAGCAGGCTAGAGCTGGGCAGATGTTGTCCCCATCTTCAAAAAGGGTAAAAAAGAAGACCCAGGTTAACTACCAACTGGTGAGCTTGGCATTGATACCAGGAAAGGTCCTAGAACAGAGAATTCAACAGTTGGTCTGTGAGCACTTAGAAAAGGATGATGCGATTACTAAGACCCAGCATTGGTTTCTCAAAAACAAGTCACGTCAGAAGAATCTTCTTTCTTTCTTTTCGATGGAGTTACAAGCTTGGTGGATCAGGGGAATGCTGCGGACGTAATGTATCTTGATTTCAGTAAGGCTTTTAACAAAGTCCCCCGTGATATTCTTGCAAGGAAGCTGGTAAAATGTCGTGTTGAATGAGAGAACTGTTAGGGTGATTTGTAGCTGGTTGACTGACCAAACCCAAAGAGCACTCTTTAACGGTTTCTCATCATTCTGGAAAAAGAGGCTGATGAATAGTCAACCTACCATGGCTCACTTTCTGGCATTCAAAGTGCACTTGCAGTCAATCCTCCTCTAGAGCTTATCCAAAGTGATTAAACTTTGTTGGGGTGGTTCAAAAGACCTACACTGGGCCTCCCAGTATGTCTCCAAGCACAACTCAAAGTGTTAGTGCTGACCTTTAAAGCCCTAAATAGCCTTGGTCCAGTATACCTGAAGGAGCATCTCCATCCCCATCGTTCAGCCCGGACACTGAGGTCCAGCGCTGAGCGTCCTTTGGCGGTTCCCTCACTGTGAGAAATGAGGTTCCAGGGAACCAGACAGAGGGTCTTCTCGGTAGTGGTGCCCGCCCTGTGGAATGCCTTCCCATCAGATGTCAAGGAAATAAGCAACTATCTGACTTTTAGAAGACATCTAAAGGGAAGTTTTTAATGTTTGATGTTTTATCGTGTTTATAATATTGTGTTGGGAGCTGCCCAGAATGGCTGGAGAGGCCCGGTCAGATGGACAGGGTATATTATTATTATTATTTCAGGGCAGTGTATGGAATCCTCTACACATACCAGGACCACTGCAAGGAGATTTTTTTTTGGGGGGACGGCGGCGGTAGGCACCCACAGCACTTTAAATCATGCAACATGAAAGATTGGTCGGCAGGACTGTGCAGTGTGCAGATAGCAGCTATCTGTTTTTAGCATGTATCAGTTTCCTCCACTGCTGAAATTGAGATGGTAAGTTTCCCCGGGAAGGGACATTCCTTTTTCCTTTTTTTTTTTTTTGCATACATTGCTCTGCATGTCGATGGTATTGTACATACAAATAATGTTATGTGTGACTAAATTAATACAATAAAATAATTAGGTACCGTCCCTGGGCATCAAATGAGACTTTTGTCCATATGCATTCATGTGGAAAAGTAGAAACCTGCCTTTCATATGAGAACAGCCTTCTGTGTTTCCCAGTGCTGTGCAAATCAAGGTCCCTTTTCATCTGGATTTTTTTTGTTCTCCTGCTGCTACTGATTCATCCCATTAAAATCCTTTCTTCTCTATATTCATGAACTGTTTGCACAGAAACGTTATGGTTTATAACATCCAAAACAGCAGTGATCCAAATTGTCACTTGCTATTTATTCATAACCCATGCATTATTAATAGATGAAATATCTCTGCACTGGGCGGACGATAATGCATGCAATTCCCCACCCCGCCCCCAGTCATCGGCCAAAATGTTTGCTGTCTTTTTTTGTTATCAGCCCCGGAGCATAGCTTGAAATTGCCTATAGAAATGGGACGGATCTCTTTCATTGCTGAAGCCATGACCCTGACTGCACCTTGAAGTTTGTTGTTTTGATAATGTTGTGAACTTTCCGGAGGACCAAGTTAATAGGCGGTATATAAATGTACCAAAACAAATAGAATAAGCAACCCTCCCTCCCTTGAAAATAAAGTTGAGAGAGAGAATAGGATTGTTGTTTCGTTTCAAGAATGCATACATTAGTTAGGCACTGAGCACATACCGTGTTTCTCACATTTTAAAACATACCTACAAAATAAACCATGGCAGGATTTTCCTGAGGTGGCAAAATATAAGGCATACCTCGAAAATAGGCCATACTGGGTGGTGGGAGCAGGTCTGTGGCAAAGAAGAGGAAAAGGAAGGGGGCTGCTCGGAACCGGATGCTGCTGCCTTGTTAACCCCTGGGACCCGGCTGCAGCCTTGGCGCGCGAAGCCCCAGGACCCGGCTGCAGCCTCAGCGCGCGGCGCGCGAACCCCCTGGGACCCGCAAGAGCCACAACTCAAGCCTTGCAAAGCTCCGACCCAGCGGGACCCAGCAAGAGGTGCAGCTCTCCAAAGCCCAGTTGCAAGACACTACGGTAGGGTACTTTTTTTCTTGCCTTGCCCACTTTATGCATGTTTAATGCAAGCTTTAATTGCATGCAATTGCTCCCCCCCGGGTGCTTTTGCATGGTGCAAAAGTACAATATTTACCATACGAAAAAATAAGACATCCCCTGAAAATAAGCCATGGTGGTTTTTTTGAGGAAAAATAAATATAAGACGGTGTCTTATAATATGAGAAACACGGTATCAACATATAAATGCTGAGGTGAACAGTTTGGTGTTCAAATCCAGTTTGGACCATGCTGTTTTTTCTTGATGGTCTTTTGTTCTTTATAAAAATAATAATCGGTGCTCTTTTTCTAAAAAAATTGTTTAGGGGTACTCTCATTTTCCTACTCATATTGAAATACTGCCCCTCAATGAGGCCAAACTTAGATTCACAAAATGTTTAGGGGTATGCACCCCCTGCGTCCCCCCAGAAAAAAAGCAGTGATAATAATAATAATAATAATAATAATAATAATAATAATAATAATAATTTATACCCTGCCCATCTGGCTGGGTTCCCTCAGCCACTCTGGGAGGCTCCCAATAAAATATTAAAAGCATGGTAAAATATCAAACATTAAAAACTTCCCTAAACAGGGCTGCCTTCAGATGTCTTCTAAAAGTCAGATAGTTGTTTATTTCCTTGACCTCTGATGGGAGGGCATTCCACAGGGCAGGCGCCACTACTGAGAAGGCCCTTTACCTGGTTCCCTGTAACCTCACTTCTCGTAGTGAGGGAACCACCAGAAGGCCCTTGGAGCTGGACCTCAATGTCTGGGCTTTTTTCTGGGAGAAGGAAAAGGCATACCCTCCAACATTTCTCCAATGAAATCAGGGAAATCCTATTTATCATCATCATTTTATTATTTAGACCCCATCCATCTGACTAGGTTGTCCCAGCCACTCTGTGTGGCTTTCAACATATATAAAAACTTAATAAAACATTGAACTTTAAAAACTTCCCTATTCCGGGCTGCCCTCAGATGTCTTCTAACGGTTATATACACTGTAGTTACTTATTTCCTTGACTCAGGGTTCACATAACTCCATACCCTCCAATATTTCTCTGGTGACAATACCATACCCTCCATCAGGACGCAGGTGGCGCTGTGGGTTAAACCACAGAGCTTAGGGCTTGCCGATCAGAAGGTCGGCGGTTCGAATCCCCGCAACGGGGTGAGCTCCCGTTGCTTAGTCCCAGCTCCTGCCAACCTAGCAGTTCGAAAGCACGTCAAAGTGCAAGTAGATAAACAGGTACTGCTACAGCGGGAAGGTAAACGGTGTTTCCGTGTGTTGCTCTGGTTCGCCAGAAGCGGCTTTGTCATACTGGCCACATGACCTGGAAGCTGTACGCCGGCTCCCTCGGCCAATAACGTGAGATGAGCGCCGCAACCCCAGAGTCGGTCCCGACTCTGACTAATGATCAGGGGTCCCTTTACCTTTTTACCATACCCTCCAACATTTCTCCAATGAAAACCGGAACGTCCTAAGGAAAAGGGGGACATTCCAGGATCAAATCAGAAACTGGGACAGCTTTGGTACACCAGGGAGTGTCCCTGAAAAATAGGGACACTTCGAGGGTCTGAAAAGGTGGACAGACTTGGAGATATCTGAAATCTCATTATAAACGATTCACAGCATATATAGCACCTTCTCTGAGTGTTCAAAGTGCTTCACAACACATTCACAGAATACTTGCAACCTGTCAAGTGAGGCGGTATCATTATCACCATATCAAGAGGGCAAAGCTGAGAAGAAACTCCAGGAGGTCTAAGTCAGGGGTCAGCAAACATTTTCAGCAGGGGGCCGGTCCACTGTCCCTCAGACCTTGTGAGGGGCCGGACTATATTTTGGAAAAAAATATGAACGAATTCCTATGCCCCACAAATATCCCAGAGATGCATTTTAAATAAAAGGACACATTCTACTCATGTAAAAACATGCTGATTCCCAGACAGTCCGCGGGCCGGTTTTAGAAGGCAATTGGGCCGCATCCAGCCCCCGGGCCTTAGTTTGGGGAGCCCTGGTCTAAGTTCTCCCAGTGCTTACAGACCTGGTGACATTTGAGCCAGTTGGCTCATCTTAGAATTTCAAAGGGTCTCGAGAAAACCAAGTTGTATTCTTCAAAGGAAAACCTTGCATTGTGCCAAATTCTTAACCGAATAACATTGTCCCCCACCCATTTCTGAAACAGCAGTCAACAAGCTGGTTGTATAAAGAACCCCCCCTTTCCCCCCTTTGGAAATCTCTGAAAATTTGATTTTGGTGAAAGACCCTCCCTTGCCCTTGTGAGCAACTGTTAATTCTTTTCATTTTGAAATAAAGCCACAATGACTGTTTATTTCTTTTGCTAATCGAGTAACTTTTAAGTAGAGATTTACATATTTTAACAGATGAGCATTTTTTAAAGTGTCGTTTGTTTGTTTGTTTATTGTGGAAAAGAAGCCAAACTGAAATGCTTTCTGGGCAAGGAGATTTCTTTTAGAGCAAGCCAGAACCAATGGGATTACAAACAGCTGGCCAGGATTCAAAGAGATACTTTACACTTGTCCAATGATTCCCAAATGAATGCTGTAAAAGGGTCCTGAAAGAATTACTGTAAGCCAACATTTTAGACGCATTACCGTGTTTCTCCAAAAATAAAACACCGTCTTATATTTTTCCTCAAAAACAAAACAAAACATGGTGGCTTATTTTCAGGGGATGTCTTATTTTTATTTTATTAAGTATGGTACAGTTTAACCTACAAGGTTAAACTGCCTATCACTATGGCTTATTTTCGGGGTATGGCTTATTTTCGGAGAAACACGGTAGCTCCTCTGTGCCCGTTGGATCGCAGCATTTGTGACAGCTTACTTTTGATTACTTTTAACCGGTTACTTAAGCTAATCAATGGATTTGATTTAAACAAATCTGTATCTGTATAGAACGAATCAGTGACAAAGGTTGCTTCTTCAGATTTGCAAGTAAGTATAAGAATACGGGTGAGCTCCTGTTGCTCGGTCCCAGCTCCTGCCAACCTAGCAATTTGAAAGCACAACGGGAAGGTAAATGATGTTTCCATGCGCTGTTCTGGTTTCGCCGGAATCGGCTTAGTCATGTTGGCCACATGACCTGGAAGCTGTACGCCGGCTCCCTCGGCCAATAACGCAAGATGAGCGGCGCAACCCTAGAGTCGGTCAACTGGACCTAATGGTCAGGGGTCCCTTTACCTTTATGAGAATACAAGCAATTTAAGAAGCAAATGAAAACATGTTTTTAGAAGAAAAGGCAATCTTAAGATTGTTTCCCCCTCCCACTCTCTGCCCATAATGCAGCAGAACCAAAACAGGTTCAGAAGCCAAGTGACCTTTAATTTTTAAGCTTTACTTCCACTGATACAAAATGGACACATCCTTAATCCATCAATTGCTGTTTTAGTTCAGAAGTGGTTAATCTATGGTCCTCAATATTTTTATTTTTATTTTATGTTAAAAATTTGTATTCATCCGAAGATCACAGGAAGGCTCACAGCATAAAAATACAAAATGAGAGCGCAGAATACATGCTAAAAGAAAAGCAAAAACAGAAACAGAACAAAGCAATACCCCATCTACCCACAAACACATTTGCAAGCCCTTGCTACTAAACAACAACAACAACAACAACAACAACAATTTATTTCTACCCTGTCCCAACAGAATAGGCCCTCTGCCTGGTTTCCTGTAACCTCACAGTGAGGGAACCACCAGAAGGCCCTCGGAGCTGGACCTCAGTGGGCTAGTTCCCCTTTCTTCCTCCAAAAGCCCAACACCATCTCCTTTGTCTTGCTAATATTTAGGTGCAAGTTATTCTCTAAGCACCATGTAGATACTTTTTGAACCTCCCCGCTGTACACTTGATAGCCTTATCCTCCCTGAATTTGTCCAATCCTCATTTAAAGTGGGTTAGAGGGAGCGACAGTTGCCAGGCTGAGCGATGTGGGTGGAGACGCTCCTTCAGGTATACTGGGCTGAAACTCATCCAACTCAACAGGACTAGACGGTTATATGGACGCCTCTGAGATGTCACTGAACTTATAGTTTCTAATCAGATCCAGCCAGCATGGCAAATTTTAAGGAGTGATGAAAGCTGTAGTCTGTAGCACCTGCAGGGCTTTAGTTGATAGACCCACCAGTTTTTAAAAACCAATTTTCAGGTTTTTTTGAACAAAAAAATTATACCAACCCTATTTTAGCTGTTTTAACGGTGTACATGTAAATTACATTGAGACGTGTGTGTAAAAGGTGGTTCCTAAATTTGCCGTTGCCGTTGTTAAGCTTGCAACTCTATCTAAAATGATTTGGGATTGAGAGGAATACCAGAAGTGAATGAGAAGGAAACTGGAACAAGAGAAGAGGTCTGGTCTCCATGTAATATAATAAAAACAGCCAGCTCAAATGAGCTGTCATTTGACCACTTAATTGTCTTTTTGTTGTCCTCCATTCTCCTCTCTTCTGGTTCCCATTTTTATTGTGCGGTCCCTCTTGCTTTCCAGCAACATAATATTCAAAAAGACCGTGTCCCTCTGTTTCTGTTCCGTTGCCAGTAGCCATTGTTCTGCCTCCGTGCTGCTAAGCTTGCTGAGTTCCTCTTGGAAGTGGCTCAATGTCCTATCTCTAGCTCTGAATGTATTGCCACGACAAAGAGCGGGATAGAGGGAGCGACAGTTGCCAGGAGAGGTAAGAGACATTTTTAAACAGGAAACCTGCATTACTGCCATGTTAGGGCGTCCAGAAGTATTTAAAGACCTTCTGATATTCAATAATCCAGCAACATACCACTTATAGGCGGGGTGAGAGGTGGACTGTGTGGGGTTAGGGAAGACTGTAAAAATGGAGAATAAATCCGATAAGAAGGGCCAATTGACACATTATGCTCTCTGCACCAATGGGACTACAGTACAATGTTTGCCCTGGCACGTCCTTTTGGCAATTGACAGGGCGCCTTATGGGAAGGTGCACTGGCAATCTTCGTCAGGGATGCGGTGGGGAGAAGCTTTGCAGGAAAGGGTGCTGAGGGTGATCTCAAAGGAACTTGCTCAAGGGCTTGGGCAGGTCTCTGTCTCGTATTGGCAGGAGGTGGGTGGACGGGGATGGCAGGCCAAATTGTCCTGGGTGGGTTCAGGGCATAGCTGCCAAGTCTCCCGTATTCCCCGGGAAACCCCCGTTTTTCCGGCTGTCCCCAGCCGAAAAAAACAGATTTTTTTGTTTCCCCCCGGTTTATTCTGGCGTGACGGCCATTTTGGAACTGGGTGGAGCATGCTCAGAAGCGACTTTTGATGCTGCTTTGCCCAGTTCCAAAATGGCTGCAGCGTGACTTCTGGTGTGGTGGCCATTTTGGAACAGGGCAGAGCAGCATCAAAAGTCGCTTCTGAGCATGCTCTGCCCAGTTCCAAAATGGCGACAGCGCTACTTCCGGTCTGCTACTTCCGGTCCAGTCCCTTATTTCTCAGGCAGCTATGGTTCAGGGGAGGTATCACATGCACATGATGCCCGCCCCCCAATGTTGGGTGCAACTTCGCACCTCTGCTTCCACCAGTGCATTAGTCTTTTCTTTTTTGCAGGATGGAGGTGGCTTCACTGAGGCCCCGACAAGGGAATTCAAACGGGCTGTGCCCTTCCTGATTGGCAGAGGGGGCATATCAGGAACAGTATCCTGGCCTGCACCCTGCTTTGGCAAATGGGGATGCAGGCTGGGACTTGGGCTGTGCCTGAGGCGGAGCCGACAGAGCCGACGGTGGGCTTCCCTCAGATCCGTCCCTTGCCCATTTAAGCAGCCAGCACAAGGGGCTCAGCCTCTTTGTTCCTGCGCCGGGTTTCCCTGCCCGCCCACCCTCCATTTAAGCAGATAGTCTATGACTTTGCTGTGGCTACGGTGGTCGCCGTCCTTTAAGGGGCCGGGTAGGAATTTGCCCACCGGTCTAATTGGCACTGACCTGGTGGTTTTGCCTACCTCATAGCAATCGTCACAACTGGGTTGGGCATTGGGGCAATCCTTTGTTTTGGATGGAGGGGAGGTTGTAGTCTTTACTGCTCCTTTGGGATGTCGGTACCTACAATTCCTAATAAAGAAGCTTCTTCTTTTTTAAAAGAAAAAATATTTTAAACATTTTTTCATTTAATTATATATCATTTCCCAGAATGCTTTTATTACCTTACACAACCACCACATATGGTAAAAGGTACCTTCTTTTTCTTTACATTTCCAGCAGAATATTTGAACTTGTCTTAATACATTTTTGCTAACTTCCTAGGAGTCAAATACCACCAGTACATAAATTTCATATAGTTTTATTTCAGTGTACAACATGCCGAGAATTTCAAGTCAGTTTTCCATAATCTTTACCAATCTGAAAGTTGAATATTATGCCCCAAATCCATCACCCATTTAATCCGTCACAGATTTAACCTGTTCATCTTTTGTCTCATTAGTCTCATTGAATACCCTTCCACTCATCTGGCTTAATACAGTCATACCTATAGTTATGTATGCTTCAGGTTGCGTACGACACGGGATATGTACGCGCCGAACCTGGAAGTAACAGAACGGGTTACTTCCAGGTTCAGCGATTCGCGCATGTGCAGATGGGCCGAATGATGTCACGCGCATGCACAGAAGTGCCGAATTGCACCGGGAGCACGCACAGATTCAGTGATTCAGGGTAAGTACTGCTCTGGATGCATACGGGGCTCCAGAATGGATCCCGTTCGTATCCAGAGGTACCATTGTAGACAGTAGCCCCCCCCTCTCTCAGAGCTTTCTGTGATCTAGCTATCTCTTGTAAGCATATGGTGAAAACAAGACACCTGATCCAGCGATGCTATCTATTTCCTTCTGCAAAGCCCCACCAGCTTGTTTAAGCACTCCATTCCAAAGGGTTTCTGCCTGAGCTTTATGAAAAGCTGCTTCAAAAATCCCTTTCTCCAGTTTGTTGTGCTCTCGCAAGTACTGCTTACCTGCCTCATGCTGTCATTCCTGCGATACAACTCTGTCAATAACAGAGAGCACCCCTTCCTCCATGATTAATCTCTGGCTTTACGCTGTGAGGTGGTCGTGATAAGATTTTTTTTACTTTCTGAACTCTGCACTTGTGGGTGAGGACCTTTCGTAACCCTCACGTCAAGCACTCTGGGGTAGAGGGCTTTTGTGTGTGCAACTAGCATAAAAGGCATAGCAACCTGAAGGTTATTTCTGTTGTTACGTCTATCAAATTCTCATGATCTACGTGAATTATCACAGCGGGGCGCAGCTGATCTTTATGTTATCTCGCAGGGAAGGAAATGGGAATGGAACGTGTAAATTATAATGGCAGGCTTTTGCAAGTAGCAAAACTCTATGGAGGAAGAGAAAATAGTGTATTCTCCTTCTGCAACTCCAATGGTGAAAGAATTTTACGGAAAAGAGAATCCTCTATTACAGGCATCCCCAAACTGCGGCCCTCCAGATGTTTTGGCCTACAACTCCCATGATCCCTAGCTAACAGGACCAGTGGTCAGGGATGATGGGAATTGTAGTCCAAAACATCTGGAGGGCCGAAGTTTGGGGATGCCTGCTCTATTAGTTCAAAGGTGGTGTGTGTGTGTGTGTGTGTGTGTGTGTGTGTGTGTGTGAGAGAGAGAGAGAGAGAGAGAGAGAGAGAGAGAGAGAGAGAGAGAGAGTACCATGCAAACATCTGCATATTTACAAACCTTGATGGGACACTGGTGGCTCTGTGGTCTAAACCACTGAGCCTCTTGGGCTTGCCGATCGGAAGGTCAGCGGTTCGAATCCCTGCGATGGCGTGAGCTCCCATTGCTCTGTCCCAGTTCCTGCCAACCTAGCAGTTCGAAAGCATACCAGTTCAAGTAGATAAATAGGTACTGTTATGGTGGGAAGGTAAATGGCGTTTCCGTGTGCTTTGGCTTCTGTCACTGTGTCCCGTTGTGCCAGATGCGGTTTAGTCCTGCTGGCCACATGACCCAGAAAGCTGTCTGTGGACAAACGGCAGCTCACTCGACCTGAAGCGAGATGAGCGCTGCAACCCCATAATCGCCTTTGACTAGACTTAACTGTCCAGGGGTCCGTTACCCTTTTTATTTATTTATGAACCAATCTGCCTGTCACCTCCCATTATGATCCAGGGGCATAGTGTGGGGGTGCCGGGGGCGGGGGGCGGGGGCTGAGTGCACAATTTTTGAGCGGTTGCAAACCAAGAACCCTCACACAGGCAAACCCAGCGGGCCCGGCCCAGCGCTCCTCTCCACCTGCCAAGGGTCACATCGGCCAACTGGACTCCCCCCTGCAAGGGCCGGTAAGCAGCTCAGTGTGGCCCTTCTTTGCTCCAGTGGGGGTGGGGTTGCTCTGGAGGCATCGGTAGCGAGGGCTGTGTTGGCCCTCCAAGCGTGCGTGTGCCCACTTTGGTGCTGACAATCAGCGCTATGACGCTGGTATGGTCGAGACATAAGCAACAGCTGTCCTGTTCTGCTGTAGGTTGTTTGCTTTTGATTTCAACAAGACCTTTTAAAGTTGAGCTCGCCCACCAATTGAGCCTGGAAGGCTGGAGTTGCGCATAGGCAACCCTCGGTGGAATCTGCCTAGCTAGAGATAGAATAAGAGTAGAACTTTAAAGAACCTGGCAAGTTTGGGGAAGAGAATCTTAAGGGCTGATGCACTGTCTCCAGTACTATTTCTCAGAACTCATTCACTTAAACTGAAACCGAAGCGTACTTAAACTGAGGTATGACTGTATATATTTAAAGAAGATAATTAAATGAATTTGGATATGCAGAAGATTTTTTTTAAAGGAACCCTAGAAAGACGGGGAAGGAAGTCAAATTTTGAAATATAAATTTGAAAAGTAAAAATAAATAATAATAATAATAATAATAATAATAATAATAATAATAATAATAATGGGACTGGGGCCAGGTTTTGCTTACTTTCAGTCAAGTCCTACATTGAACTACTTTTTTTTGTCCCATAGAATTCACTGGAAACCATGAGAATTCAGCTAGCTCATCTTTGCATCTTTCCAGTCCTATGCGAGTATATCTTCCCTGCATTTCTTTCTTTATTTCTTTCTTTCTTTTCTTTTCTTTCTTTCTTTCTTTTTTTTTGGGAGGGGGATAAGAGGCTGACAGTAAAAGTGTGATTGAACTGTATTGGCAGTTAAAGTGCAAGTGTGTGATATGATAAATGTTTCTGTTTATTGATGAAATGTTTATTCTGCTGGAGCTTTTGCCATTTTCCTGGATCTCTTATGGGTTATTGCAATGGTTTTATTGTAATATGGATAAGATCAAGTTTTGACTTTCAGATCATTTATACACTCAGTAAGGCAAATTCATTGAGGTTCAATCTCATGATTCCCATTTGGTTTTCCTGTGATCTTAGACGGTGCTTTCGGAGAAGCTGCAGTAAATGGCAGGTAAAACACTTTTGGTAAACCAATAAACTGAACTCCCTCTTAAATATGAGGCTGGTTAAACAAAATGGAAAATTAGCAGTTCCTACAAACTGCAGAAAAAATAAAAATACTAGCATCTTACATGACCTCATTAATTTGCTGAATGCTCAGGATATATTCTGCTGAAGGATAAGATGAAATATTTTTAGCACTAATAAATCTGAGGTAGATGGGGGGGGGGAATATCCTACCTTTGAAATACCATGACTGTATTTTTGCACTCATCAGCCATATTTTAGTAAATTGAAGAAATATGAATACTGAAGCTTTAAATCTTAATTCCAAATGTAGCCAGCAAGCTGTCTTTTAATTTCAGCACGGCTCCAGGTAGCAAGGCTCTCAGTTAAGGCTAGGTTAGAAACATTCTATCTGATATGCTTCCTTTTCGTGTGAGATGAGGGAGCATGAACAAAATTTGATCCTCCACATTCATTCTGATGGGGGGGGGGAGCATCTCCCTAAAAGTCTCAAGGTGCTATTTCTGATCTATGTTTTTGTTTTGTTAACTGGTACCAAAATAAAAACAATTTCATATCTTCTGATAAAACAGTATTCACCATTTTAGTACAATAGCTATAATCACAATCTTTCCTGTGATAGTCAGAATTACCAGTGAAAATATTGCTTTCCTCCCATCTGTCTATAAATTTATTCAATAGCTGTCATTTTTCCTTCATACTGAATAAGTCGGTTTTACTAGTTTCATAATCTTCCAAACTTGTTGCAACCAAAAATTATCTTTAGTAGTTTTCTATCTGCAAGTCCCCCCCCCCCCAGCTCACAATTCTTCATGATATGGGAGCCGCATGAATGGGATATTGCAAGTGAAATGCAACCGTGGAGCTGGATTGAGCCCATTGTGCTGGAGGAGAACTATTTAAACTCTCCTTGAACATATTTCCTCTGAAGCTTGTCCCCATCCTGCAAGGGAAATAGAAAGGTACGGTACCTAAAACAACAAGGACTCTTGTGGTGCCTTGAAGACTGATGAATAGATACAAAAACTTATGGAATATGCAGAAATGGTAAACTTACTGGAAGAATAAGAAATCAAGATAACACACTTTTTTTTATAAAAGAATGGAAATGGCTTGTGGAATATTTACAGATAAATTGCAAACAGATAAAAACATTAGCAGGATGATTGTTGTAACCTGCAGTTTCATAAGAGTATATATTTAAAGTAGGTAATTAAATGTACAAATTGGATGAATTTGGATATGCAGAAGATATTAATAAAAAATATTAAGGAACCGCAGAAAGAGGGGGAAGGAAGTCAAACTTTGGAATGTTAAATTGATTGTAAAACTAATGAAATGTATAAACTTGAAAAGTATAAATAACAACTTGAAGACCGATACATATATTATGGAAGAAGCTTTGTGAATTACGGTCCACTTCATCAGATGCACAGTGCTATTCTGATACACACAAACAGAGTTATAATGGGGTCAAAAGAAAATGAAATAAAGAAAGTATAGACAGTGATAATTATGTTATTAACACCGGCCATTAGGGAAAAAAAATCACACAGATGTTGAAAACACAGCCATACTGCCAATAGTAAACCAATTAATATTCGTAGTGCGATTACTACTCCCCCCCCAATAATATTTGTGCCAATTCAGTTCACAACCGCTAGCGCTGATCTTTTTTAAAAACAAAAACAAAATCTAATCCTGTTGTTCATTTTGCAGTCACCATTTAAAGTTTCTTCATACAAGGATGGCGACTTTAAGGTCACTAACCATTTCCCAGGAGCTTGAAACAGTTATAGAACTGACACAAAAAATCCGGGAGCTAAGAGGAATCCCTATTTCATGAACAATTCCCCTCCCGAATCCAGGAGCTTCGCCTATCTTGTAAACAAAGCCTGAATCCTAATGTTCAGGAGGAAGAGCAGACTATAGGTTATGTCCTTTCCTGCTTCCTCTTCTATGTAAAGCGGCTGATCAGAGGGACGTCAGCTTCTTTTTGGAGACCTTGTGTATGCATTCTGTAGGATCAGGGCTGCACTATCCATTAGGGATAATACATCTGTTTGGCCAATGGACCCATCTGCAACTAGAGAACCTGTTGTGAGTACCACACACATTTGGGATGCGGGTGGCGCTGTGCTCTAAACCACTGAGCTTCCTGGGTCTGCCGATCGGAATGTCTGCGGTTCGAATCCCCTTAATGGTATGAGCTCCCGTTGCTCTGTCCCAGCTCCTACCAACCTAGCAGTTCGAAAGCATACCAGTTCAAGTAGATAAATAGGTACCGCTGCAGTGGGAAGGTAAACAGCATTTACATGCGCTCTGGTTTCCGTCACGGTGTTCCGTTGTGCAAGAAGCGGTTTAGTCCTGCTGGCCACATGACCTGGAAATCTTTCTGTGGACAAATGCCAGCTCCCTCGGCCTGAAAAGCGAGATGAGCGCTGCAACCCCATAGTCGCCTTTGACTGGACTTAACCGTCCAGGGGTCCTTTACCTTTACCTTCTACCATACACACACTGCAACCAAGCACAGACCACAACCCATTCTATTGGCTTTAATAGAACAATTATTTAAAGCCTAATTTTAGTAAAGGGGCCATCAGGGGAGGCCTCTGTGGGCACATGTTCTCCCATGGCCATCACGTCAACAATCCAGGTTTTGAGACAGAACAACAGCAAAATTATTGTGTCAGAGAGAATGTAATGTCCTACCACAAAACTTATTATAGCCAATATGTTTTCTTCTTTTTTGTAAATATCTATTGTTTTCCTCCCTGCACCTCCACCATCTGGTCTAATTTCTTTTTTAGATCTTATTATACTAAGCAGGAACTTTTAACATTCTACAATAGATGCAGATTTATGTGCCTACACACAGAAGACTAACCTTTGCCTAAAAGAAATCTGTTGTACAATAGACAAAGAGTGGTGTGTTTTGTTCTCGTGGCCTTTACCCAGATTGGGGACCTGAGTGGAGGGGTGTATTTGTATAAAGGAATAATAAGTCTCAAACTTTTCAAAACATACCACAGATTTAACACAAAGAGCAGGGAAGTGACCAGAGAGAAACTATTTTTTTCTTATTTTGGTGTCATCATGACTCAGAAGGATACTGTTGCGATCTGTAAAATGTCTTAAAAGAGAAAAGGCTGCTGCGGATTATGCGCCAACATGCCCAGAATGACCGTTCCTCACATTAAACAGGGAGCGACTTTTGCGCGGTTGCCCCCTGGATCCCTGGTAGTTTGGACTGGCATCCTCCCCAGGCTGGATACCTGGGGTCTCCGCCTACCTCAGCCAATCAGCCAACCCCACCTGGGGAGGTGTTGCTAGGCGATTGGCCAGGTAAGGGGGCCTACTCAGACCCTGAGATCATCTTCTGAAGCCCTTCTTTGTGTGCTTCCTCCTTGAGAGGTCTGGAGGGTGGCAACATGAGAACAGGGGCTATATATACGCACACACACACGAACACACACAGTCATACCTCAGTTTAAGTACGCTTCGGTTTGAGTACTTTCAGTTTAAGTACTCCACGGACCCGTCTGGAACGGATTAATCCACTTTCCATGACTTTCAATGGGAAAGTTCGCTTTAGGTCAAGTACGCTTCAAGTTAAGTACAGACTTCCGGAACCAATTGTGTACTTAAACCGAGGTACCACTGCATATGGGTTTTATATTCTGATATTGATCTGTGAACCACCCTGAGACCTCCGGGTATAGGGCGGTCAGGCTGTGTGTGTGTGTATCCCAACTTGGCAATGAAGCTTACTGGATGACTTTGGCTCAGTCAGCATCACAGGGTAGCTGCCAGGGAGGGTGTCGGGAGCAAGTCAGCAATAATTCACAAGGTGTCCATGTAGTTAAGTCTATATTCAATGAAACAGAATGTCACGGGCCAGGAGTCAACTTTGCCTGCTGAACAGCAGCCTGAAGGGGGATTAGCTCAATGTGCAGCCAATCAGTCTTCATGGACACAGAGGAAAAGGTACTGTTGAGAACCAGCTGGCTTCAGCCTTCTTAAGCAGAGCTTCCAGCAGTAGTCAGATGCTGAAAACCAGGGGTCAGCAATCGTTTTCAGCCGTGGGGTGGTCCACTGTCCCTCAGACATTGTGCGGGGCCGGACTAAATGTTGGGGGAAAAATATGAACAAATTCCTATGCCCCACAAATAACCCAGAGATGCATTTTAAATAAAAGGACACATTCTACTCATGTAAAAACATGCTGATTCCCCGACCGTCCATGGGCCGGATTGAGAAGGCGATTGGGCTGACCTGGCCCCCGGGCCTTAGGTTGCCTACCCCTGCGGAAAACAATGCTTGTAGTTTCTGGTCCTACCTTGCTGCTTCCTGCTTGCCTTGACCCCATACTCATTGGAGTCCCTGACCGCTGGACCGTCTGACTACATGGATTGCTGTTCTCCTGACCCTAAGACTGGACCTGACTTTGGATGCTGGCTCTGCCTCCAGGCAAGTACACCTCAGAAACTCTTCTGGTTGGCTGGCCTCCCAGTCCACTGAGCTCTGCTCAGCAACAGGACTATGACATAACACAGGGAGCCCAGCAACTCTTCCCAGTAGATATGAGGCAGTTGTGAGGGCTGAATGTCCCTGTCTTCCCAACAGTTCTTGGGAGGTCTCATCTTCCCCAGGGTCCTTCCCAAGCAATCTGAGACTCTGGCACCTTGTCTATCTCAGCTCTGCCCTCTTTAGACCACTTCTGATTCTGGGAGACCGGGGGGGGGAGGGAGTTGGTTACAGCAGGAGAAGGAGACCCCCTGGCTTCTTCAGCAGCCTGCCTGACCTCTGCTTCTTGGCCCCCCTGCCTGCTCCAACCAGCATGGCAAAATGGTCAGGGATGACAGCAGTTGTAGTCTAAAATATTTGCAGAGTGCCAAGTTGGGGAAGGCTGGTGTATACATTAGTAGGGGTGAGCCTCTGATTCACAAGTGACATCATTTGCATTATTCCAATGTCAAAGGGTTGCCCCACATAGCTGCCAAGTTCTCCCCTTTTTTAAGGGAAATTCCCTTATGCTGAGTAGGCTTCTTCGTGAGAAAAGGGAAAACTTGGCAGCTATGTTGCCCCATAGTTCAGGGGTGACCACTTGAATAAAATATTGGAGGGGCATGTGTCAGGGGCTGGGCAGAGGAGGAATGGTGAAGACTGCCTTCACATCCTGACCCTTCTAGGGAGGAGAGAAGAGGAAGACAGCAAAGATTTACAACAGGGGTTAGAGGGACGTAGCAGCTCAGAGGCAGATGAGGGAGAAAGCTGGAAAATCATGGGGGAGCCAGAACAACACCCAGCTGACATGTTGTCATTAGAAAGCATTCAAGACCCTCCATCTCCCAGAACCCAGCGAGCTTAACAGTAGGAGAGCAAAGATCTCAAAGACAGAGGGCCAGCGGCAGAGCATATGCCCATGCTGCCCGGGGTGGCCGTGCTCCCAAGGGGGGCATGGTGTTGGTGGTGCCCTCCCAGGCGTGGGATAGCTGCTCAGGTGCTCGGAGTGGCACATGAGCCCTGCAGTCAGGGGCAGAGCGAGCCGCCCATGGCGGACATTCAGCGCACCGCCCGCCCATGACTCCCAAGCCTCCCCCAAGCTATCAAAATGAAGGGGAAAGGGGGGATGCTGTTGGCAAAGCAGTGCAGCTACCCCCCCCTTACCCTGACGGCTCGGGGTAGGCTTGGGAGTCATGGGTGAGCGGTGCACTGAATGCCACCCCCCTCAGTGAGGGCACCTGGGACGGTCCGCCCCCGCCCCCCTTCCTACACCCTTGCAGAAAGCACTTAGCGGCATCCGTAGAGGAGAGAATGAGAATGACAAATGAGGAAGTGGGAGAGACTGGGGGTGGGGTGGAGATTCACTCGGGACAACACCATTATCCAAGAGGTTGAGTTCTATAGCCTCTCTCTGTAAAGACTGAAATAAAAAAGAACGGTAAGAAACTTTCTCTTGTCTTTATATTTTCCTGGGCCAGGAGCCGCTGACAGCAGGTAAGCCCCGCCCTATATAATCACATGACATAGCACACATATACTATTTGATTGGTAATGTTCATCAACTTTGGGGGGGGGCCCAACCCCCTCACATATTCTCATATTGGTGTGGCTCATATTGGGGTGGCTGAAGTGACCTCAGCCTCTTGGAGCTCCTACGCTATAGTTTATGGCCAGCGTTCTAGTAACAACCATGAACTTCCTGTTACAACTTCAAGCTTCTGAAATGGAAAACTACACGATTTCCATTTCTTTTTAATAAACAAAGGTTATTTAAAACCTGAAATCTGAAACTTATTTATTGCTGTCAAGACTGTCATATTTTTGATTTAGGGTAGGAGTCAATAGCAATGCGCAAAAGCAATCAAGCAGGAGTGTAGCCAGATGTAGCTTTGATTATGTACAATCTTGGCAAATGAAGACCCGTGTAGGTGGATACACTTGAAAAGTTCTGGTTCATAAACTGCCCACAGGGACAGTTTAATATTTCAGGGTTGTAGGTGTGCAACCTAACACATATAAATTTCTTTTCTAAAAAAGCCTTAATTTAATGAGTTATTTTAAGGTGACATCTGAAGTGGTGTGAGGTTTCTTCAAGCAGAATGACACAGGCAAACGATTCTGGAGATGATAACACACTGTCGAGTAGCATTTGCTGTTAATTCTTTGAATATTTCCAGTGAGGTAACGAGTTCAGTGCAGTAGATAAGCAGGGCCATCTTTAGCACATGTGGCGCCGGGGGGGGGGGCAGCTCAGAGTTGTTGAGCTTTTTTGGGGGGGGGCAAGCAACTCTCACCCATGCCACTGTGGGTGGAGGGAGGAGAACAATCCCCGCAGAGGCTTGGGAGGGAACCTGCGTGCCTTGTGTGAGCAGTGTGCGTGTGCTGGGCAGGCCTCTCGACAGCCCACCAATCCCAGGTGTGCAGGAGGGCAAAGCTGGCCAGCTGCCTCAGTGCCTGCAGCACAAAAGCCTGCGGCGCTCTGGCGGGCTCTGCTTCCCTCGGCAGTGGCTGTCGGCTGGCCTGGCTCTTCAATCCACAGACTCCAAATCTCAGCCCTGGAGTCTCGGCCTGGTGCCCCTGAGAGCCCGGCGCCCGGGTGCCCCGCACCCCTAGCACCTATGGGTAAGCCGGGCCTGTAGATAAGCTAACTAAACAGGCTGCAGAGCATGCCTGGACTATGTGCTGCCATGAATCCTGGGTTTGTCTGTAGACATAGTTACCGCACAAAAATGAGAATCTCTCTCACACATTTTCCAGGCAATTACAAACAAAAAACAGTACAGTGGTACCTCGGGTTACAGACACCGCTAACCTGGAAGTAGCACCCCGGTTTAAGAACTTTACCACAGGATGAGAACAGAAATTGTGCGCTGGCAGCACAGCAGCAGCGGGAGACTCCATTAGCTAAAGTGGTACCTCAGGTTAAGAACGGACCTCCAGAACGAATTAAGTTTGTAAACAGAGGTACCATTGTATCTCCTGTGGGCCATTGATGACTGATGTTGCTAGGGGGTGGGTGAAGATTTCAGTTTTGGTTTATCTCAGTTCCTCATTTTTTCCCCCAATTTTAAGTTCAGCTTTCCACATTTCCAGATCAGTTTGCGTTTTTTAAAAGTTCTTGTGAGACTTCAGCAGTGTTTCTTTGTGCAAATTTCTCCTACTATACTCATTTTTATACACAATTGTGCCTAATGTACACATTTCTGCTATTTCCCCCCAATATAATACTGTATGTTATGTAGGCTAGTTTCACCAATGTATGTGTCATGTGTTCATATGCACCTTTTATCCGAATATACGTGTTTTTTTTTAAATCCACATTATGTGGCTGGAGATCTGCATTGCAAAATTCAGAGAAGTGCAGATTTCAAAGGACAGCTATGATTGTGTTCAAGCACTATTTCTCCCTATGGAGTAATGAAGAAAGAAAAGTTGGGGTGGAGATTCTTCATTGCATCTCCTAAATCTGATGCCTAGCCAAAGATCACATTTATTTTGACTAAATGACCATCTGGGTCCCTTCCAAATCTTTAGTTCTATGATTCTACATTGCCCCACAGGACATCTTTTTTTTTTCCTTTTGGAAATACTTTTTATTTGATTTGACAAGTGTATAGTTATAACAATACCAAATACATATCCAAAATTAGAGATTTTTCTGAATCTCCAGACTTCCCACCCTCCCCTCTATGGGTCTTATTGCCAACATTTTCAACTGCATATTATTTCATAATCCATATTCTGTATCTCTCCATATTGTCCATAGTGTTTGTTGCATTACAAGTGTTACTAGAATCCTGCTAATGTTTTCATCTGCTTACAGTGGTCTCCTAAATAAATGTAATCCCCTCCCGTTCTTTCTTTAAACTTTTGTCTTCTTGGTTCCTGAGTTTTCTGGTCAGTTTTGCCATTTTGGCGTAGTCCAAGATCTTGGTTTGCCATTCCTCTTTGTTAGGGACTTTGTCTTCTTTCCATCTCTGGGCTAGTAGTATCTGCACGGCTGTCGTTGCGTACATGAAAAATCTTTTCTGCTCCTTTGGGACCTCGGTACCTACAATTCCTAATAAAAAGGCTTCTGGTTTTTAAAATAAAATTATTTTAAACATTTTTTTCAATTCATTATATATCATTTCCCAGAATGCTTTTATTACTTTACATGACCATCACCTATGGTAAAAGGTACCTTCTTTTTCTTTACATTTCCAGCAGGTAATTGTACTTGTCTTACACAATTTTGCTAACTTAAAGGTAAAGGTACCCCTGACCGTTAGGTCCAGTTGTGGATGACTCTGGGGTTGCGTGCTCATCTCGCTTGATAGGCCGAGGGAGCCAGCGTTTGTCCGCAGACAGCTTCCGGGTCATGTGGCAGCATGACCAAGCTGCTTCTGGCGAACCAGAGCAGCGCACGGAAATGCTGTTTACCTTCCTGCCTATTTATCTACTTGCACTTTGAGGTGCTTTTGAACTGCTAGGTTGGCAGGAGCTGGGACCGAGCAATGGGAGCTCAGACCGTCGCAGGGATTCGAACCGCCGACCTTCTGATCAGCAAGCCCTAGGCTCTGTGGTTTAGACCACAACACCAACCGCGCCCTCCTTTTGGTAACTTACTAGGAGTCAAATACCACCACCACAGAACATCTTATTTGGCATCTTAGTTGTGGAACTCCCTCTCCCGGCATACTGTACCTATTTGGCAAAGCCTTCCTTCTTCACTGGGAAGGGCTTCAAAAATTAAAAAATAAACGGAGAAACAACCATCTCCTCCAGAACCCTGTTGCCAATTTTAGCATCTGTAAATCATTAGTACCATATAACTTGAATAAGAGCAAGTTATTTTTATGTTCAAAAGATTTTTCCTCTTTGTAATGAACACCTTCCTTAAGTCAATAGTATGTTCTAAAGTTATCCCTTACTCCCTTTAAGCATCCTGCCATGCTCAGAGTCACAGAAAAAGGATTTTTTAAAAAATAATTTAAGTATAATAAATGATATAATGAGCTTGGGAAATCAAAGGAATCCTGGTGGTCAAAGCTGGATGGGTCAGATGGGTGCAGCTTGAAGCAATATCTCTTAGTCCAGAGAGATCAGCTGCCACTGGCTTTTTTTAACCAGAAATTTTCATGACCAAATATCCACACTCATTCTTTAAATGTCACAGATTTAAAAGGGGCAAATCATTCTTTCAACATGTGTTACTTTAGACCTTTTTGGACTTTAAGGTTGCTGGGAAATTGGTGCACTTAAAAAAATGGTCAATGATGCATATTTTAGATTCTTGACAGCTGATTTTAATGGGTTGTGATTTTTATTTCATCGAAATTTATTGATACTGTGGATTTAACAACAGAATATGTTGTTGCTTTGCTTTGTGAGTTGTCCTGGGATCCCAGATTGGGTTATGAAAGAACGTGGGGTGTAAATTTGAAAAAAAAACCCATGTAAGCACATGGTTGGTTGTAAGTCAGTTTGAGTTGCCTTGGAAAAGATGAAGCAACTAACACATTTTTAAAAATATAAATCATCTTCATCATGGGAGGTATTGTGAATCAAACCTGCTGCTCTCTCCATAGCTCCACCTCTTAATCTGCTCAACCTCCACTTTGGTTTTTCATTTTTTTAGCATGAAGTTAAAGTGTTACAGAATCTTGGGAGCTGGCTTTTACATCCATAGATACCTTAGGAATACTTCATAATGTGTAACTGGGGGACACTCACTTGACCACTTGTTGGCATTGTTGCATTAGTCATTTCTTTCTCCCACAAAGAGTTGGGTTCAGTGGATCTTGTTGAGTTTGACCGGCTAAGCCAGGGACCACTTGGGGCTATGCCAGCATAAGCCCCACAGATATGCCAGTGCAAATCTTTCACCCTGGCTCAGCTGGGGCTCAGCTGGTAGAATTTATATTGGCAATACTTGTGCTGGTGTAAGTCCCCCCCCCCCAAGAAAAACACCAGGATTTGGTGGAAGCAGGACAGGGTGACGTGTGATTTAGCAAGCAGGTGGTGAAGGTCAAATTCTTCCTGTATGGGGGTGGGAATAAGGCCAACGTAAGCTGGCGTAATGTACTCCAATGTACAGCACACCAGCTTTTTATAGTTTGGATGGCTCTGCTAGCCTCATTCAATGTTTAGAGAAGAACCTAGCAGGGCCCTGCTATAGATAAGCATTTGCTTACAGCAGCACATTGGGAGCCTCATTTAGCTTGCTTTAACTTGCATTTCGGGACTTCTAAGAAGCGAGCAACATAATTTAATTCCCCTTGAGAGTTTCGTAAGAGGAACTGGCAGCTCGTCTTGCTTTGGGAAGGAATCTGGCATGACAAACCTATTGATTATATGGGGTTGTCATTCCTCTGTGTAGAGAGACAGTCACATTCACCATTAAGTGCTTAGCCTAATGGCAATTTGGAAAAGGGATTGCTGAAGAACGAACGAAAGCTTTTCATTTTGCATGAAAACAGAATACTTTTCTATGACACTGATTAGTATCTTGTGGGTTTAAACATACCTCAAAGATAATCATAGAATTGAAGATTTGGAAGGGACCATGATTTGGGGTTCAAACCCATGACTCTGAGATTAAGAGGCTCAGGCTCTACTGAGTGAGCTATCCAGCAGCTGAACTTTTAATGCAGCTTTTATCAAATAACTTGATCTGAGCTGCAGAACTTTTTAAAAAAAGAAAGTAAAGTTTATTGTTCTATCCAAAGGTCCTCATAAACGTATATTAAACAATACTTTTAATAAAATAACACAAAACATACCTCCATAATATACAAATCTGCGAAGACTTTGCCAAGTTCCTGAACGTTAAAACACAGTTTCCTTTGTGCATCTCTGACAGATCCAATTCTATATTATTTTGCCTTTTTTTAAAATCCAATTTGCCAACATCAATGAATACCAGAGACAAGTTTCCAGAGACACTAACAAACTCAAATCCAGCTTGATTTCACTTTAAACCTCTGAATCACGACAACAATTTACAGCAATTTTATCCAATACCCTTTTCTGTTTTTTCCCCTTCCCAGCCAGTGCATAGAGGGCCACTCTCTGTGTTATGAGGCTATTAGGTAAAGGTAACTGTTCACATGTAGACACCTCCTTAAAGCACAGTTAGACCTGTATTGGGATATATTTTGGGGGAAAGAAGCATTTGTTTTACTATATAGTTATATTCTTCTCTGTTAAAATTGTTAACATTACGGTTATTGCCTGAACATTGCCTGTTAAGGAGATTGTTAATTTGTTGTTGTTGTTGTTTAGTCGTTTCCGACTCTTCCTGACCCCATGGACCAAAGCACGCCAGGCACTCCTGTCTTCCACTGCCTCCCGCAGTTTAGTCAAACTCATGTTCGTAGCTTCAAGAACACTGTCCAACCATCTCATCCTCTGTCGTCCCCTTCTCCTTGTGCCCTCAATCTTTCCCAACATCAGGGTCTTTTCCAGGGAGTCTTCTCTTCTCATGAGGTGGCCAAAGTATTGGAGACTCAGCTTCACGATCTGTCCTTCCAGTGAGCACTCAGGGCTGATTTCCTTAAGAATGGATAGGTTTGATCTTCTTGCAGTCCATGGGACTCTCAAGAGTCTCCCCCAGCACCATAATTCAAAAGCATCAATTCTTCAGCGATCAGCCTTCTTTATGGTCCAGCTCTCACTTCCATACATCACTACTGGGAAAACCATAGCTTTAACTATACGGACCTTTGTAGGCAAGGTGATGTCTCTGCTTTTTAATAGCCCAGTACAATTGTTGTGTTTTTTGGGGGGTGGGGGTGGGGGTGGGAAATCTGATGTTTGGGAGAAAGTGGTTACTTCCTTTGTGTGCCTGAGTGAGGGAGCCATCAGTTTAAGAAAGGCACCAGCCAACTAAGAGAAAGATCCTGCCACAAAGTCTGCATGTGTAGAATTTAGAGCAGTTAGAGAGGAGTTTTGCTGCTTCTTGAATCTCTTGCTGCCTGGGGAAGTGGGGAACTCATAATAATATATAAAACATTAAACCCGTCTTTAGAAAAAGAACACAATAAAGTCTGGAAAATTATTTTTGAAAGCTGTGGTGCTGTTTATGAAATGATAGATAAAGCTGCAAACGAAGGCAAATCTTGGGCACATTTTTCAGGCCTGAGTCTTATTCAGCTCTGGAGATTTTCATATCAGCGCTAAGTTGATACCTTAAAAACTTTGCATCAATCTGAATAATGCTCCCTGGCTTCTGACTCGCTGGTGTGTTCCCAGTGGTTTGTATGCATTTTTCATGTGTTCATTAAAATATTCTTACCCTCCCACCCCCGGCATCTGCCACCTTTTCTCTGTCAAAATGTGGAAGGGTACCATCAGAATGGGACAAGAGTAATATGCAAAAAATGGAAAATGAAATTTGGCTTGCGTTAGAGCTCACCAGGAGTGCTAGAGCTGATGATCTGAAAGGGATAGCTGTGAATTACAGGTATCGACTGTTAGCCTGGTAGTAGATATAATGTTAATTTCCTTTGGCAGCCATTTTGTTGGTGGCTAAGGAAAATTAAGGGATGCAGGTGGCGCTGTGGGTTAAACCACAGAGCCTAGGGCTTGCCGATCAGAAGGTCGGTGGTTCGAATCCCTGTGACGGGGTGAGCTCCCGTTGCTTGGCCCCAGCTCCTACCAATCTAGCAGTTCGAAAGCACATCAAAATGCAAGTAGATAAATAGGAACCGCTATATCGGGAAGGTAAACGGCGTTTCCATGTACTGCTCTGGTTTGCCAGAAGCGGCTTAGTCATGCTGGCCACATGACCGGAAGCTGTACGCCGGCTCCCTCGGCCAATAAAGGGAGATGAGCACCGCAACCCCAGAGTCGGTCATGACTGGACCTAATGGTCAGGGGTCCCTTTACCTTTACCTTTTAAGGGAAATTACAACAAAGTGATCTACAATCCTCTGTGCCAAGGAGAAGGTTGGGTAAATACTTTTTGATACTGAAATACTCTTCGATACCGAAGAGCTCCCCCATCCATTTGCCCTCTTATTTCCATCACTCTCTTGTGAAATCTTAATATCGTAGATTGTAATGCAGAGTCTGGAGAACAGCCGTGTGAGGAGATTGAAGTTGTTCCTTGCTAATGCTTTCAGACTGATTAGCACCTGCATAGGAAACTGTTGGGGAGAACGACATCAGTTGCTGCGACTTAAGGAAGACTGGGAATCAAATTAAAATAAACAATACAAGCTAAATAAATAACAAGCTTTCCAAAGCTGATTTCTACCCAAAAGCGTTCAAAGAGGGTAAGGATCAGGGCAAGAGTTCTTCAGTTGCTTATTCATTAGTCCATTGCTTAAAGAATCTGAGTTGCTGAGAAAATGTTAGAACAGGCATAGGCAAACTCAGCCCTCCAGAAGTTTTGGGACTACAACTCCCATCATCCCTAGCTAACAGTAATATTGATTATTAGTGGCTTTAGCTTTCCTAGACATAAGAAAATAATTTGGGTTTAGACTGTCATAGTCTAAAATGGACAATGATTTCAATATAGACATTAACAGCGGTTGAGTGTACTGTATTTTAAAGTGTGTACACTAGTGGCCAAAATTGTGGAAACCTTTTGGAAAAAGGGTATTTCCAAGGTTTGATGGCTCATAACACCTGATTGGCTCTCTAAACACTCATGCTCATTGAATACATTCAAATGAAGGAAAGCTACTGCATATCAACCTAAGCAAGCTGTGCTTCCTTTTCTGGTTATTTGGCTATAACGTTTGATGGAATACAGATAATAGAACAATAAAAAACTGAATAATAATAATTGAAATGGTTGCATTACATTCTTCATTAAATTATCTTTCCATTGATATATAATTTTATGGTATTACTAAAATAAAAGTGGTATTATGAGCCATCAAACCTCAAAAATACACTTACTTCTGAGCATACAATTGTCACAAACCTTGCTTATTTGTTTGAAAGGCAATATCATGCAACACAGTATGATGTCGTGCAAAAGGGGAATTACTGCCTCATCTGTCTTTGCACACCTGTTCTTATCACGGGAAAAGCAGAGATATTTGATTTATTTGGGCCGTGTACACATTACACATCACATCATGTTCAAAGCTACGAACATGAGTTTGACCAAACTGCGGGAGGCAGTGCAAGACAGGAGTGCCTGGCGTGCTCTGGTCCATGGGGTCACGAAGAGTCGGACACGACTAAACGACTAAACAACAACACACATTACCATTCACTCTGGCTCCAGCATTCTTCCTTTGCTGATGTTTGAACCATAGGGCACAGGGCGTTCACCCCAATCCATACTTTTCCTGCAGTTTCTTGAGAAATACCCCTTTTTGGTGCGTTCTCCCTCAAACCAGCTTCCTACCAAATTGAAAACATGAACTGCTCTTAAGTTCAAGTGTGTCCTTTTGAGACGGCCATTGCACATGCTCAGATGGCAGATTCACTGACTAGGAATTTGGTGTGTGTGTGTGTGTCTTCACATATCAAGTGAAGACATCACCCCCTCCCCCAGCCCATGTGTAGAGCAACACAAAAAACACGACTCGAAACGCATTGGGGGAAACGACCTCAGTGCATTTTAAGCCACTAATGTGTACCTAGCCTAAATCAAGAGCAAATGCTTTAAGTTGTTTATAGGCAGCAACCTCAGCAATTGGGAGTAGCGGTACAGCAAAGGGGAAAACATTAATAAGATCATTTGTCATCTAATCATTCTTTCCAGTTTGTTCAAAATTAGATTTAAAGCTGCTGGCTAATAGGGGGATTATACAGTTTTCCATGCATGGTTTGAAGTACTGTTTGTTCAGCTCCTTAAAAATAAATACATCAGGGATTCATCAATATAGTTTGGGACAGCAAGGATATCCAATATCTATTAAAAAGGATTGAACAATCTATCACAGGGCTTCTTGATACGTGTATTGTAGCCCGAGCTTAATAATTCTCAATGTTCCCGCTTAGCCATAGAAGACGGTGTTGTGGCTGCTTGTCAACCGTTTCCTATTTAGCCTAATAGCTCAGAAGGCTTGCCTGATGGGAGATAAGAGTTGGGGAGATATGTTTGTCTGGCAGTTGAGATTCTTCTCAATGTAATGCCCCAAAGCACTGAGGAAATTTGCACATGCACCAGCAGAAGAGAATTATTGCATGTGTGTGAAAAACGAGAGCTAGCAGTCAGCAGCGGAGCAAGCCGATCGGGTGCATGCCCTGCACCCAGGGGTGGGGCGAGCCGGGGCAGGACACTCCCCGGGGCCTCTGGGGAGACTGCCTCCCTCCTCCCATTCAGCTGCCCTACAGCTGAGGGAGAGGCGGTGGGCGGACCGTTTGGGGCAATGTGGAGCCTGCGAGCGCCCAATCCACTCCCAGGAGAGACGCGTGGCTTGGGCGCGCTGAAGACCCCGTGGTGAGTGCCACCCACCATTTTGTCACCCCTTCAGTGGTGACATCCAGGGCGTACCGCCCCCATCGCCCCCCTTATCTTGCCCCTGCTAGCAGTCAGCCCAGAAGAGAGAGGGGCAAGGGCAATAATAGCAGAGCGAGAGAGCTTTGAGCTTGCTGGAGGCATTTAAGGGATGGAGGGTACTTTTCTATGGGTATCTGTTACCAGGTAGCAGATCTGCTGCTTTGCAGGAGTGCCTCCTCTATGCATCTCTATATATGCAAATGGAGCAAATATTACCCCTCTCCAAAAGCCACAAGCCACCAGTACTATATCCCATGCAATGGAAAACAAACCCAGAAAGCGCTGCGTCTAGATTAGGGCCGCCAACGGCTTCATGCTGCTGCTGCTGTGTCCAAAAGTTGGGTGTCGTCAACACACACACACAGGCGCACTGCCACTCTCTGCATAGCTGATCTGTGCAAATCAACTAGAGATCACTCTGTTGATCAGGTGATCAAGAGTGGAGGTGTATACTTTACAAGGTTCTTATTGTACTTCACCAGATCTTAACCTATGGCAGTATTTGTAAGAATGGATTCCAAATGTCATTGAATTTGTCCATGGCAAGTCAGCGTTTATAGGCAACTAGCTGACCCGGCGACGCGTTGCTGTGGTTCTTTCCTGTGATCCCCCACACACTGGCAATTTGCTCATATGTTGTGAGTTTGTATAAGTCTTCAATCCAATTGTAGAAGGGAGCCGCATTTTTATTTTTCCAATTCATCAGTATCCGTCTTTCTGCTGTGGTAAGGGCACAGAGAGTCCACTTGTATTGTCCTTTTGTAAGGCTCCATGTGCTAGGTATATAATTTAACAGGATCTTTTGCTCTGTAAATGTAAAGTTGTTTCATCCAGTTCTGTTGATAGTTTCAGTTACCTTCTGCCAAAAATCTTTCAATATAGGACAATGAAAAAACATATGTTTTAGAGAAGCATGATTCCTTTTGCATCTCCAACAATTAGATACCTTAGATAGCCCCTTTGTAAACAAACATAATGGGGTCCAGTATATTCTAAATATTTTTTGATATAGGTCATGTTTTGAGTGTCACAGGGGTAGATCATTTGGTCCTCCCTATGTTGTTGGACTCCAACTTTCATCGGCCAGCAACATCTGGATGGCCACAGATCCCTCGTGTCTGGAGTACAAAAGGAGAGCTAGAAAACCTGGCTCCTATCAGTGGCTCGGTGCTGTACAAGGAGTTTGTGGGCTCTTTATTTCCCCGTGCACAGCTGTGAACAGAAGCAGCAGCATTGGAAGCTACAGAAGACTTTGGACTCAGCTACATTAGTAAGGAAACGGTGTCTTGAATGCGTTATAAACAGGAAACACTAGATGGCGCGGGAGAGTAAAATAAAATTCTATGTGATTTTCCATAGTGTTTTTTCTCTCCTTTCGTTAGAACAATTTAATTTCTGGCTTATTTATAGCGCCCCCCCCACCCTGTGTGTAGATTTACCCTTTCCTTATGCTGCTTCTGCTTCTCCTATGCCACCCTGCTCAGGTGTGTTAACTGACTCGCACAGAGCCCTGATTTGCTGAATTGAGCCCGCAAGTCCAAAGGGGGTTGCCCCTCTGAACATCACCAGATTTTTTTTAAGGAGCTTTTACATACAGTGGTACCTCACAAGACAAATGCCCTGCAAGACGAATTTTTCACAAGATGAATGGGTCTTGCGATCTGATGGTGACTCGCAAGACGAATTTGTTTTGTGGACAATTTTTTCGCAAAACGAATTGACTTGCGGAACGAATTAAATTCGTCTTGTGAGGCATCGCTGTACTTTGCCTACTTTTACACAGACTGCTGAAAGGGGAAGGAGCGTTTTTGTTGTGGTGGTGACACAGTTTTGGAACTACTTCTGCTTAAAGTCTCATTTGACTTAATCTTTGGGTTCCTTCTGGTTTGAGGCTTTTCCAGGAGGCTTTGGGAATGCTGTGAAGCAACTTGCAAATGGCTCCGTTCCACAGCATTTTAGCATAGTCTGCATTCTGCTTTTTTTATTGATGTTGCCTTGATCAATTTGTAATCCACTGTAAGCCTATGTTACAGAAAGAGAAGGGTAAGCAACAAAGTGTACGAGTAATAAAAATTTAGCGGGTGTGTCCCTGGTGTGAGGCATTCTGAAGCAAAACACCACTTCCCTGGCAGGAGTGAATGATTCACACTTTATCCTTTACTATCTGCAAAGGTGAATGCGCAAATAATATTGTATATAAAGTTAAATAACAGAGGCAGTCAGACTTTGCCACTGCGGTGTCCACAAGGAATCAGTGTCTTGGTACAAAGGTGGCATTAGTTGGCACCTAATATCCCTGGCACAGTATAAGGGCATGGGATCCAGCTACCTGATTGAAGGTAAGCAGCACTGGGGACCAGGGCTGGCCCTACGGCAAGGCTGGGTGGCGCAGGGTGCCACGTTTTGGGAAAAAATATATATAATAAGAATAATATTGGAGAAAACTGGGTATTGAAACCTGCTTAACCTAAATCATATATCCCAGTTTCCAGCGGCCCGTTAAAGTACGCTTCACGCAGAGGATACGCAGTCAGAAGTCGACCTGGCTAAGAAAGCACCACCAAGAGCGTTGGGAATTATCTCCCTTATATGAAACCCCTTACTAGCTGCACATTTTTAAAAGTATACAGATGAAAATAGAAACGGTTGGGTTTCTTTAACTGAAAAACAAACTGACTCTAAAGAGACTTTAAACCATAGCTGCCAAGTTTTCCCTTTTCTCGCGAGGAAGCTTATTCAGCATAAGGGAAAATCCCTTAAAATAAGGGATAACTTGGCAGCTATGCTTTAAACTAAAGATAAATGCTTTCTCTCTTAGCAACTTTTTATCCACCCACATTCCAACCTTCAAACCATTCCAAACCTCCCACAAACTCCCACATAACTCCCATTAAACTACCCAAGAATTAACAGCAAACTAGCTTTATAACTAAACAACTCTCATACTAAGATTCAACTAGGAATCTCTTAAACTGAGAATTAAATCACACTGAGAGATATTTAACTGAGAGAGTGATCTACTGAGAGATACATTCAACTCAGAGATACAGAAGGCTTTCTGGCAGAGCCTTATATACAAAGAGCAGAGCCCACGCCTGTGAGCAATTAACAGAAATCACCGGCACCTGTTTCTCTTAAACAGACAGTATTTACATTAGACCAGCTCTAAAGTAACTTGACTATTCAAAAAATCCAACACCAGGGGGGCGCCAGCGCCCACCAGACAGCCACGCTGGGAAACGGGGTGGGGGCGGGCGCCGGAGGGATCTTTGCACCAAGGCACCAGATATGCTTAAGACAGCCCTGCTGGGGATGTAGAGCAGAAGCCAGAGAAGCCAGCAGAGCCAACTAATTCTAGTTTTGCCACCATCTTCCTCCAAGCTGAATTTTACACTAGGAACACTGAGACACAGTGGGGAGGAGCGGTTAATCTGTTCCCGAAGTCTGTTCCAAAACCAAAGCGTTCCAAAACCAAGGCGTGCTTTCACATCGAAAGTAATTCAAAACTGATTAATCCATTCCAGACTTTTTTTAAAAAAACCTAAAACAGCAATTTAACATGAATTTTACTGTCTAATGAGGCCATTGATCCATAAAATGAAAGCAATAAACAAGGTACTGTACTGTAAAATCAATCAAACAGTACTGCTGATTAAAAAAAATGAAAATGTGATTTATTTATTTTTCTTACATGCACTGGTGATAGTCATTCTTTGGATGGGGGGTCGGGGTCCTCTTAAGATGTATAAGACTGAATCAGATAAGTGGTCGAGGGTATGTCCTTTCATATTTGGTGGACCTGTAAAAGGGTAAAAGAGCATTGGGAAATGATTCATAATGAACTGAAAAAAATGTTTACATGTACTTTTCCAAAAACACTCAAGAGTCCTTTTTGTTGGGGATAACTCAGACGGAAATTCCCAGGTGTCCAAAAAGGTTATTTATGTATGCCACTACTGCGGCCCATGCTTTGTTAACCCAAAAATGGAAAATGAGTGAAGTCCCAACTGAAGAAGAATGGCAACGTAAGCTGACAGAAGATGCACAGCTTGAGGATTTAATTTATAGAATAAGAGAAAAAGAAGAACATACATTTAGAGAAGATTAGAAAACGTTTATTAAATATATGAGGGGAAATTGTGTACAGCTGAAAACATTGGCAGCATTAAGATAAATTCAACAGTGTAAATAAGTTTTGATGGATGCAATAATGGAATATTGAATGGTTTAGTGTTTGTAAAATACGCAGGGATTTATGATATACAAAATGAACCATGGAAAGAGGAGAAGGGAAGTCATTGATATTTTAAGGATGTTTAAATTAGTATTTTAAATTGTAAAACAGAGGGTCATTTAGTTGAAGCCCCTGCAATGCAGGAATTCTGCCACAGCCATCCCTGGGTGGGCACAAACTGACCACAGTGGTTTGGCCATGAATAATCTCTGAAACATATGCCGTTCCCACAGGAGCCCCCTATTTAGAGTGACCAGTTTTATTGAGAGTAACATTTAGGAAAAAAACCCGAGTATTTTTTATTAAGTTTGATCCCAGAAAATATACTCGAAGATAGGATAAATATTTTTTTATATGCCTGTACAGCGTCGAGATTATTTATAGCCCAAAAGTGGAAAGGGGAGGAAATACCAACGACCCAGGAGTGGCAGATAAAATTAGTGGAATTCATGAATTTGGCAAGGATGACAGCAGCAATTAGGAACAAAGGTTAAAAGCTGAATGGAAATATGTTGAAGAGTATTTTAAAAAAGAAGGGATAGAAACAAAGTTAGTGATTTGCTTTGATTAAGAAAGTACAAGGGAATATAAATATAGGTTGAGAGATGAAGTAATCAATTAATTAGTTAGTTTGTTTTTTAAAAAAAAACATAAGAAGCAAAGCAAGTTATGTATATACAATAAGGGAAATGATATACTAGTGACTGGAAGTTGATTTTAAGACATGGTGAGCATATTGTTATGTTTATATTTTATATATATGTTTGGGGGTTTTGTTTTGACTTATTGTCATGTGTATAGTTTAATTTGTCCAATTTGCCCAATGGATTTGATTTAATTTAAGTTATGCATTATTTTACGTTGGGTGGCTTAAATCTGAATTTATGTTATTTATATCATTTATGTTATGGTTTTTGTATCCTCTTTTTCCCCTTTGTTGTTGTTTGTATTTTTTAAAGGAACCTGTTATGTATTAAGTTAACTGCAGTACTCCTTCTGGCCACAATGGCTGCAGTTCTTACCCTACCCACTGTGGCTGCAGTTCTCACTCCGGTCCACAACATGCAAATGAAGGATTGAGAGTGCTGTTCACGGATTGGGTAGCTAGGGGAAGTTTGTTACTGTTGCAAGTTACTGAGTACTATATAAGCCAGTTGGCTAAGCTACTGTTCAGTCTGGACTCAGAGCTAGAATAAAGAGCTGGTTGTTTTGAGAGCTGTGTCTTCATCCTTCTTACCCACTAGTTTACAGAACCAATAAAGAGAATTTTTAAATTTAAATAAAAAATAAAATAAAAAAATAGAGTGGCCAGTTTTATATAGACCAAGAACCTTAAATCATTTTACAAAGAGCACAGAACTATGGGTGATGGCATCATGTTCCAGGTACTTTTCTCTGCAGAGAGGAGAAAATGAAGGCAGGCTTTCCATTGTTCCAGGTTCTCCTGCCCTCCGTGCTGCATCATTGACTATTTCTGTGGGAAAGCACACAAAATGGTGGTTGATGTCAGAACAAGTGGTAAGGAAGGGAAAACCTGACATGGGCAGAGTGTTTGGAGGCAAACTCTGTTTTTTTTAAATCATTACTTGTAATTCTGCCCACAGGAAAATAGCAAAACTCAATAATAGAAATTTTAATAGCCCCCTCTGCTTTTAACTCCAATAGTTTTTCTGGCAGTTCAGATAACGGCGGCGGCTAAAAGGTGAAATCATTTTCAGACGTGGTTTTCATTTCATCTTGTGTGGCTGAGCCATTCTGGCCGGGCTCCTTACCTGATGCAAATTGGAAGCGTGCTCAGATCTGGCCTGCTAAACTTGGAACGCCATCTGTCAATTGTCAGAGTGTTGCTTTCTCCCCGCAGTCAGCAGTTGAAGCAGTAATTAGGAAAAGCTACGAACAGAAGGCATAAAAACAGCTCCCTCTTCCCCAGTTGAAAAGATTGGTATCACCATCCACTCGAGGGAGTGCTGAGAAAGCGTGATACCTCAAAAGAAAGCTATGGCTTGCATAAAACCCTACCCTATTTATTTGCAGAAGCTGGGGATTCTATCACTTATTCATAATGGTGGTTATGAACCAGGCACATTTAGTGTATAAAATGCAATCAACCCCCCAAACCTTACCTTTTTAGCTTGTCATCACAATCTTTTTGGGGGGGTTGGGGGGGAGAGAAAAATGACTTCTCCTTACATCAGGAAGCCTTTCTCTGGGTACTTTTCTCTGCAGATAGGAGAAAATGAAGGCAGGCTTTCCATTGTTATTAAACAGCTCCAGAAGGGAAGTCCACCATGTGGATATGAAGAATGCTTACCTTCCAAGTCCCGGACTGCAGAACCCGGGACCGGCAGCCGTGTGACACTGGAAGGTGCGTCGACGTAACTTCCGGTGTCACTTTGCCCTTCTATGGGCACAAAAAATGGCCGCCGCCGGCTTCGAAAGTCGCTTGTACGCATGTCAGGAAGTGCGCCGACGCAACTTCCAGTGTCGCTCCGCCCATCTATGAGCACAAAAAATGGCCGCCGCCGACACCGGAAGTTGCTTCTATGCACTTCCGGACATGCGTAGATGCGACTTTTGAAGCTGGCGGTGGCCATTTTTGGTGCCCATAGAAGGGCAAATCAGAAAGGAAAAAAAAGGCCGCCGGCAGGAGAAAATAACGGAGAAAAACGGGAGACGAAGTGATACGGGGGACCACCGGGAAAAGGTAAGTAAAAACGGGGGTTTCCCGGGGAAAACGGGGTACTTGGCAGCTATGAGAATGTGCCTTGACAGAAGTGATGGAACAATGTGATGGAACAATGCGATGGAACCTTAAAGAATCAGCAGCTGGTCTAATTCTGCAACATGATATGGCCCAAGAATTTGATCACGTACTTCATGGTCACTGGCATCTATCTGTCTTGAGACACCTCTGGGGATGAAGTCAAACCTGTGGAGAATCACAGCAGCTGCTGTGGCTGCAGAGACCGGTAGCTCGTAACTGCTGTCTCCCGGGTTGCTTTTGCTGTATCGCCAGCCCCGAAGTGACCTCTCCAGGGCACCCAGGTGACATGACCCCCCCCCCCCAGCCTCGCTGATGTGGTCCAAAGGAAAGCCGAGCAATATATTTTATTAAATTTTCTATTTTACAATTTAAAATACTTATTTTACATCCTTAACATATCAATGACTTCCCTTCTTCTATTTCCATGGTACATTTTACATATCATAAATCCCTGCATATTTTACAAAAACAATACCATTCAGTATTCCATTCTTGCATCCATCAAAACATGTTTACACTGTTGAATTTATCTTAATGCTGCCAGTGGTTTCAGCTGTACACAATTATTTCCCATATATTCAATAAACATTTTCCAATCTTCTCTAAACACATGTTCTATATGTTAGATCCGCAAGCTCTGCATATTCCATCAGTTTAAGTTGCCATTCTTCTTTGGTTGGGACCTCGCTCATTTTCCATTTTGGGGACGCAGTAAGCAGCATACATAAATAACCTTTTTGGACACCTGGGAATTTCAGTCTGAATTATCCCCAACAGAAAGGACTGGGTTTTTGTTTGTTTTTTAGGGGGGAGGGAGTACTTTTAAACATTTTTTTCTATTCATTATGGATCATTTCCAAATAGTCTATTACCCTTTTACAAGTTTACAACATATGAAAGAACGTTCCCTCCACCTCTTCGCATCTCCAACACTTATCTGGTTCAGTCTTGTACATCTTAGCAAGCCTAAAAGGTAAAGGTAAAAGGACCCCTGAATGGATATATACATATATATATATATATATATATATATATATATATATATATATATTACACTTGGACGTGGGTGGCGCTGTGGGTTAAACCACAGAGCCTAGGGCTTGCCGATCAGGAGGTCGGCGGTTCGAATCCCTGTGACGGGGTGAGCTCCCGTTGCTCGGTCCCAGCTCCTGCCCACCTAGCAGTTCGAAAGCACGTCAAAGTGCAAGTAGATAAATAGGTGCCGCTCCGGCGGGAAGGTAAATGGCGTCTCCGTGTGCTGCTCTGGTTCGCCAGAAGTGGCTTAGTCATGCTGGCCACATGACCTGGAAGCTGTACGCTGGCTCCCTCAGCCAATAATGTGAGATGAGCGCTACAACCCCAGTCGGTCACAACTGGACCTAATGGTCAGAAAAATCTTTTGGGGTAGGCTTGGTCCAGCAACCCGGGGCTGAATTCAGGTCCGAATTCACTTCCATTCAACCTTTGTTATGATTTCAAAGCTTGCAAGCGGATGCACAGACCCTCAGTTCCACAGAAAGGAGAATCCATATAAGCATTCGCTCGGCTTGATTATCCTTTTGCCCATATCTGATCCACAGCCTGAATCACATCTGCTGAGCATGAGCCACATTCTGTATATGCATGGCAATTATGTCGACAGCTAACCTTTTCAATATTTTCCTCCCTCTTTTGTCATATATTTTTCCTGATCTCTCTTAAGACCCCATAATCATTTCCCACACGGCTAATCTTTTTCTTCACAGATCTCATTCTTGCATTTAATTTTAACTGTGGATTCATGTACTTCCTAAATTCCTTAAATCACTATATCATTAAGCAGAGCACCTTCCCTTATTTCCCAAAGTACAATTACCAAAGTAGCTTTTTATCTCTCTTTAATTTGTTCGTGCTAAAATGGCCAGATGAAATTGAAGGAGCAGACTGCATCTCAGTACATTTGCCACATATTTGAGAGAACAGAGCACTAGACTTGCGCTGGCCAGTTGTGGGTTCAAATTCCCAGTCATCAATGAAGAACCCTGGAGAAATTATTATCACTCAGCTAGGGGTTGGCAATTCCAATTTATCCTAGTTTCTCCCTTTTCCTTTCTTATGTTCAGTTCTTCACATTTCCACATCTATTTGTAATTTTTTACAAGTTGTTTTGAAAATTCATTGGCAGATTTCTAAGAAAGACACATTTTGTGTATAACTATACCTAATGTACATGTTTTTGCAAATAAAATTTCCCCAATATACTGTATGCTAGTTTCACTAATATATGCCGTAATATCAGACCCCGCAACTGTCCCTATTTTCCAGGGACATCCCTGATTTAGAGAAGCCAGCCCAGTTTCCATTCAATCCTGGAATGTCCCACTTTTCCTTAGGATGTCACTATTTTCACTGGAGAATTATCCAACCCCCCATCTGAAGGCAATCCTGTATAGGGAAGTTCTTTAAATGTTCAATGTTTTGTTATGTTTTTATATACTGTATGTTGGAAACTGCCCAGAGTGGCTGGGGCAACCCAGTAAGATGTGTGGGGTATAAATAGTAACATTATCATGGAATGGGTCATCCCTATTTTCATCGGATAAATTTTGGACGGTATGTAATATGCATAATTTGCCCTAGGATGTGCATTCACATTGCTTGGACAGAGAACTACACTAAAAAATTTGGAGAAATAATAATAATAATAATAATAATAATAATAATAATAATTTATTATTTATACCCCACCCATCTGGCTGGGCTTCCCCTGCCACTCTGGGCGGCTTCCAACAAACATTTAAATACATCAAATATCACAGATTAAAAACTTCCCTAAACAAGGCTGCCATTAGGTATTTTCTAAATGTCAGGTAGTTGTTTATCTCTCTGACCTCTGATGGGAGGGTGTTCCACAGGACGGGTGCCATTACCAAGAAGGCCCTCTGCCTGGTTCCCTGTAGCTTTGCTTCCCTCAGTGAGGGAACCGCCAGAAGGCCCTCTGCGCTGGACCTCAGTGTCCGGGCAGAATGATGGGGGTGGAGACGCTCCTTCAGGTATACTGGACCGAGGCCGTTTAGGGCTATAAAGGTCAGCACCAACACTTTGAATTGTGCTCGGAAACGTGTCAGTTCTGAAGGATGCCAGGTACTGTTTTAGAAAATGTGAATTAGGTTAAGTTACAGGTAGGTAGCCGTGTTGGTCTGCCATCAAAACATAAAAAAAGAAAAAGAAAAATTCCTTCCAGTAGCACCTTAGAGACCAACTAAGTTTGTCATTGGTATGAGCTTCCGTGTGCATGCACACTTCTTCAGTGCAAACTAGGGGGGGGGGGGAAATCTGCCCTATTCCTACCCTCAACCGAACTGACTTTAAAATGGTTGTTGTGGGAAATACAATGAGACCTTCATGTATGCAGCCCTGGCTTTTATGACAGTAACTCATTTGTAGAAAAACTCAAAATGTCCCACAAGTGGTATTAGTTAGAGAAGCTGTGGTCTAAACCACTGAGCCTCTTGGGCTTGCCAGTCAGAAGGTTGACGGTTCGAATCCCCGCGATGGGGTGAGCTCCGTTGCTCTGTCCCAGCTCCTGCAGTTCGAAAGCACGCCAGTGCAAGTAGATAAATAGGTAGCACTGCAGTGGGAAGATAAACAGCATTTCCATGTGCTCTGGCTTCTGTCACAGTGTTCCATTGCACCAGAAGCGGTTTAGTCATTCTGGCCACATGACCCGGAAAGCTGTCTGTGGACAAACATTCCCTCAGGCTGAAAGTGAGATGAGCGCCACAACCCCATAGTCGCCTTTGACTGGACTTAACTGTCCAGGGGTTCTTTACCTTTACCTAGTTAGAAAAGCATTTTTGGAGAGTACCAAGTAAGAAACAGAAACTTAGAACAACTGTCACAATATCTCATTATTGTAAACTGTACACAGAAACATTTATTTTAGAAATGACCAGGTTATCCCAACACTGCTCATCTCTGAATTTGCCCTCCCCATTTCCAGGATATCCCTAAGAAAAAAAGCACATCATTTCATGTTTATACCTTATCCTTTATTCAGTGTGGAACATTATCACCAAAGCTTTAGATGATATGTATCCATATTGCAAAGGAAGCCAGTCATCTCATCGTTCGTTAATTTGCCTCTTTCAAGATATTTCCCCTGTGATTAAATCCTCTTTCCATGATTTCTGCAAAGGTGGTGATAGATAACAGTGGTTTGGGGTTTCCAGCAAACTACTTCTTCTTTTCTTGCCTACTGAGGGAAAACAGCTTTTGAGTGATAATTAAGTGAAATAGGCAGAAGGGATTTGATAAGCGTAACTTCTTAATACTCCAACATAATTAAGTTATATGAAATCTATTGCAAAGCAAAGATAGCAAAACTATTTAAAGGGTTTAATTTTACAGGTGCTCAGAATATAGGACTGCAAATATTTATTGACATATTCCTTCCAGTTTAATTTTTTTTAAGTAACAAGCATAAAAGAGATTGGGAGAAGATCAGCAAATTGCTAAGTTTCCTTGCCTTCTTTCTTTTAACTGACTTACTGGCAGTGAGAAATAATTGTAAGAGCTAGCAGCTACTTTTAAGACATTACAATGAGTTCTTTAAAAAAACCTGGGGAAAGTGGAAAAAGCACAAACAATATTGGCACTAAGAATGGATTAAGCACTTTTGTTCATTGAGAGGAGACTGTTGTGATTTCCACTTGAGTCACTATGGAAGATGGCTGAAAATTCCATCGCTCCGGCTCTCACGGGATAATCAGAGGCTGAGATGGGAGTAATCAGCCTCTCAAAATCTTCCCAGGGGGTATGGGAAGACGCAGTCTCATCCACAGATGCCCAACCACCCAGCTCCAAATTCGGAAGGAAGGAGGGGCTGGAGGGGCACTGGGTGGAAGCCCCTGAGAGTGTCTGGCTCTCCTGGACGCTGCTCCCACGAGCGATTCAAGTTCCATTTCTTAAGATGAAAAATTGGATTTAAGTTGTGGGCATGCTTCAAGCGAGGAGGGAAGAATTACTCTCCTAAAAAACCCAGCCACTGAGATGCAAAAAAGAAGAAGACAGAATTGAGGAAAGATAACATCATGTTGGGTGGTGGAGACGGAACAGAAAGGGGGGGGGCGAGCCTCTTTTATTATTGTATTTTGCTTCACTATATTACTCTGCAAAAACAAAAACAAAAAAAAAACCAGAAGAACCATCTATAATATTTACTACAAGCGAGATTGGAAAGTTTGATATTTATCGATTTAATATGGATTTAAAATTATAAACTGTGTAGAAATGAAAATATATTAATTATGGTTTAGACTTTTGATTTATTTGGATGAGAATAAAAGATTCCCCAATTTGTTGACATCAGACAGAAGCAGGATCTCATTAGCCGCTGGAGTTTTGTTGAAAACTTGGATGCTTCCCTGGAATCTTGTGGGATGTGCCGCAGTTACAATTTGGAAATCCGCTATGTTGAGGTCAAGACCGGGTTGCCGGGTTGCAGATAAATAGTCATAGGGGGAGATGAGCCTTTAATATGACATTAGATTTGTACTCTGAGTTTGGATTTGGTAATTCTTCCCTGGAAAGGCTAGGTTTGATGTAACCGGTTTTGGAAACTAATGAGCAGACGCTTGGACTTGATTACATCGGAACTATGTGAAGATGGCGGCTGCCAGCAGTGAAAAGACTTTTGGATTGATTCGGCAGAAACACCAGTGTGTGAGGAGATACGGTGAACTTATGGAAGGGAATCATAGACATAAAATCCACACAGAAACACATTATTTTGGTTTAACTCGCTTGTGGAAACAACTCAGAGGCTGTGAAAGGATGAAGGATAACAACAGAAAGAAATAAAAGAATTATTGAAAATTACTAAGAAATGCAGTAGTGTTATGAAGATGAGGGCCTTCCAAGCTTGACGTATGGGAAGTACCAATCTTTTTTTATAATTTGGCAGAATATTTGGAATATTTGATATGTATATGTATGATTTGGAATATTTAATGTGATTTGATTGGATTGTCAAAGTGGAATTTTTTTTAAAAAAGGTTTTGTTGTGTTTTTTTAAAGGAGGAGACTGTTGTGACAGACCTAAATACATTATTCTAAAGTCTCCACCATGTTAAAATATTTAGCATTTTAAAATACTTTGCATTGGTGGCAACGAACTTTTTATATAAGTGCTGCCGAAATCAAATGTGTGAAATCTTTAAAGTGTTTGAACATAATGCAAGATGGAAGGCAGATAAGGAAATTATTTCCCGAGCTGACCCACAAGATGGCACAGTTTCAGGGGATACTGTGTCCCCCATTTATTATGATCTCTTTATTACATCTATCCCTAATTCCTTTGATCGTCGAAGGCTTTCTCTGCTTTGCTCAATTAAGCGACATGTTTCATTAATGTGCAGGCTGTGAAGATCTGGAGTTCAGATGTGAAGCATATTAAATGACACAGATTTAGCCACAGCTGAACTGCAACGAAGTTGCATAAGCTCTTGCTAAAAGAGGACCCACTTCCTGCCCCCATGTCAAAGTAAACATAATTCCAGCAAGTTTCTGCATGTGCATTGCCCAACCATAAAAGATCTGCCATAAAGTGAAGGGGAAATCTATGCCAAGCATAACACCACAAGGTAAGCCGTCTAACGTGTCAGCTGTAACTTAAGCATGTGAAGGTAGAAAACGGTGTCATATCTCATAGGAAGAAGCTGGAATTGCACAACAGTAGATATAAAAAGCTTGTGGTTAGACTAGGACAATTGTCTTCAACCTTTTCAGATCTTTAGCCTAAATGTCATATTTTTTTTAATCATATATTTGTTTGGTAGCAATATTGCTGTTTCAACCAAGTTGTGGGGTTCTGACCCACCAATTAAAGACTAATACTGGTATATTAGAGCAAGAATGGGGAAAAAATATTATGAATGCCTTGGTTTTCTTCTGAATGACTTTCTAACGAGGTGAGTGTAACCACTAAGTCACACCCATTGTTGGATAAATTCCTTGGGATTACCCGTGTTTTTGCACAGGCAATGAAAGTTCCAAACTGGTTTTTTTTAATTATTTATTTATACTTTTCAAAGTTTATACATTTCACTGGTTTTATACATTTCACTAATTTTACATTCATTTTGACATTTCAAAACTTGACTTTCATTCCCCTCTTTCTGTGGTTCCTTAAATTTGTTTTTAATATCTTCTGCATATCCAAATTAACTTAACTTACTCATTTATTCATCAGCCCATCACCCATTCCCCATCAGCCCATCACCCATTCCCCCCCACCCTCTGTATATACATAAGGGTCTGACTCTTCTGTTTCAAGTGTATCTGAAGAAGTGTGCATGCACACGAAAGCTCATACCAAAATAAAAACTTAGTTGGTCTTTAAGGAAGGAATTTTTTCATTTATTCATCTTTAAATATATACTCTTATAAAACTGTAGGTTGTTACAATAATCCTGTCAATGTTTTTATCTGTTTATATTTTTTTCTGTAAATATTCAGTAAACCATTTCCATTCTTTTATAATAAAAAAAATGTTGTCTTGATTGTTGTCTTATCCTTCCGGTAAGTTTCACTATTTCTAGATATTCCACAAGTTTTTGTATCCATTCTTCCTTTGCGGGGACTTCTGCTTCTTTCCCTTTTTGGGCAAGTAACATTCTTGAATAAGTTTCTAAGAAAGCAAGCTATGAACTTGCTCCCTTGATGAGTATAATCTGTTATAAAAAAAGATAACAGAAGTAGAATAAAAAGGTAAAGGTACCCCTGACTGTTAGGTCCAGTCGCGGACGACTCTGGGGTTGCACGCTTATCTCGCTCTATAGGCCAAAGGAGCTGGCATTTGTCCGTAGACAGCTTCCGGGTCAGGTGGCCAGTATGAGTAAGCCACTTCTGGTGAACCCAGAGCAGCGCACGGAAACGTCATTTACCTTCCCGCTGGAGCGGTACCTATTTATCTACTTGCACTTTGATGTGCTTTCGAACTGCTAGGTGGGCAGGAGCTGGAACCGAACAACAGGAGCTCACCCCGTCGTGGGTATTCGAACCGCCGACCTTCTGATTGGCAAGCCCTAGGCTCTGTGGTTTAGATCACAGCACCAGAGGTAGAATAGCTCACCTCAAAATACTTTCGTAAAAGATGCAAGATAGCATGGTCAAAGAGAATGAGAAAAATCCTTTTCAACACAGCTATCTGCACATAGCTACAGAAAATGTGAAGGGGAAAAAAACCCTCAGACTTAATATCGTCCTCACAGGACAACATTATTAGCATATCCTGATGCCTGACAAAAGACCCCACTTTGTGTGAGCTTCTTATAAGTGTAAGAGAAAAAAAACAGCAACTAAGACAAGACATGGGCAAGAAAGCCAAGAAAACGAACCATTTTAATAAGAGTCACAGATACCATCTGGCTGCACAGAAAGGACAATCCAGGTTTCTGTTCAGAGACATCTTCTAGCTTAAAATGCAGAACACATATAGGATAAAGTACCGGGGAAAAAATCTTGCGTCTCCAAGGCCAACTTGACAAGTGAATGGCAGTCTTGCATTGCATCCTCTGTGCCCTAGTTAAATGTGGAAAAGTTATTGACTGGAGTACCAGGATCACATCCAAGGGCAGTTGGCCCTTTATTTTACCTGTGTAAGATCTGTTTATTCTGTCCTCAGCCAGCATCGCCATTTGCTTCAGTACTTCCCAGAGTGCAACTCAATGACCAAAAAGGGCAGCCATGTGATGGACAGGCCATGGGCTTGCCTCCTGGCTGCTACCAATCACAAGTACACGCACAGAGAAGTTTAACCTGGAATATTAGAATTTAATGGGGATATAGGGATTTGACTCTGTCAGAGAGGACCTAATTACAGGGTGGGCAGTAGGGGTTTAAACTATCCAGGTGGGGTTGCCTAGGCAGAGCAAGCTGGTTTGGATTTCCTCAAGGAAAGGGAAGGTCTATAAGGGTTTGAATGAATGTTGCTGGTTGAACACTGATACAGGTAGTCATGCTAGGTTCTAATAGTCTTCTAGTCAGCCTAAGAGGTGCAAATGATTGTGGAATAGGGATATAAAATTTACAGCATGCTATGGTTTACACAGGGGCCAGCAAACTTTTTCAGCAGGGGGCCGGTCCACTGTCCCTCAGACCTTGTGGGGGGCCAGACTATATTTCGGGGAAAAAAATATGAACGAATTCCTATGCCCCACAAATAACCCAGAGATGCATTTTAAATAAAAGGACACCTTCTACTCATGTAAAAACACCAGGCAGACCCCACAAATAACCCAGAGATTTAGAAGACGATTGGACCGTATTTGGCCCCCGGGCCGTAGTTTGAGGACCCTTGGTTTACGAGAAAATAAAATGAAAATGATATATCAATGGTATCTAACACTGAGTAAACTGGCAAAAATGTATAAAACTAAATCAAAGAGAAAGATGGTTCTTTTTGTCATATGTGGTGGTCTTGTAGTAAGGTTAAGGCTTACTGGGGAATGATATATAATGAAAGGAAAAGGATGTTTAAAATAACGTTGGTAAAAGCAACAACCCAGAAGCCTTTCTTATGGGAATTATAGGGATAGAATTACCTAAATTATATAGAAATTAATTCATGTACACGACTACAGCAGCAAGTATGTTACTTGCCCCAAAATGGAAAGAAGCAGAAGTCCCAATAAAGGAAGAATGAATACAAAAACTTATGGAATACTGTATGCAGAAATGGTGAAAATTACCGGAAGAATAAGAACTCAAAACAACAAACTTTTTATAAAAGAATGGAAATGGTTTATTTAATATTTACAGATAAATTGTAAACAGATAAAAACACTGGCAGGATTATTGTAATAACCTGCAGCTATATAAGAGTATATAAATACAGAAGATAGATAGATAGATAGATAGATAGATAGATAGATAAATAAATAAATAAATAAATAAATACACACACAGGTTAAGTTAATTTGGATATGCAGAAGATATTAAAAATAAATTTAAGGAACTGCAGAAAGAGGGGGAAGGAAGTTAATTTTAAAATGTCAAAATGAATGTAAAATCAGTGAAATGTATATATCTGAAAAGTATAAATAAAATGTATAAAAAAGAGGTGCAAATGAGGCCAGTTTAAGCAAAGCACATCTCAAGCATTCCTAACAGAAAGCCTTCTCCATTATCTATACCGGTATATATAAAAATGTAAAAGGGGCATGTTTGTGGGTCTCCACTTTTCACCGAAACCGCTTGACCGATTGTGTTCAAATTTGGACACAACACCACATGCAATTATGCGAGGGATCACATACTTTTGTGTAGACAGATGTCATACCTGTGACACATAAATTAGGAAAAACGCACTGTTTCAGACCTCAATACAGCTATAATACATGACTCATACAGCTCCTGTTCCAAGGGTGGGGCCCAAGATATGGAGCTACACGGGGTAGGGGCCAACACTCCCCGGGGAAAACAGAGGGAGGGGTATCAAAGCAGGTAAAACCCAGAGTTTCCAAAGTCCAGAATAAGAAAGCTGGGGATGCTGGGAATTTACCCAGAACCTCCTCCTTCCAGGGCATGGGGCGGTTGGTGACGTCATCCAACTCCCCATTCAATAACCACCACCACGGCGAATCCTCCTCAAACTACGGCGGCAGTGTGTCCTCCCCAAGACCCACCGGGTCCCACCGTTACACAGAGGCCAGACCCCCCACCACCACCACTGCCGCACACGCCCCGTCTCCGAATCAACCACCGCCAAATACATGAGAGACGGCCTGAGCCACTCCAACAGAGGCATGCCGGGCCGCGCCCCCACCACAGCCACCCTGATAGCCATGCAAGGCCCCTGAGAAAGACAGACCACACCCCCCCACAACCACCACATACTCCACATACATAGCCATAGCAACGCCTGGCAGGGCCAGCTAGTACTCTTATGAATTGGCAAAACTCTCTCAGACAGCCCAGTGGATTCAAAAGCTGCAACCTTCATGGTGCAGGAAGGGAAAGAAGAGTATGAATTGGGGCCACCATACACTAGGAGAGAAACCTAAAGACCCTCCAAATGTCCCTATTTTCCAGGGACAGTCCTGGATTCACAGAAGGCATCCTGGTTTATTATTTGATCCCAGAATGTCCCGCTTTTCCTTAGGACATCACTATTTTCATCAGAGGAATGGTGGAGGGAATGGAGTTATGCGACGCCTGAGCTAAGGACACAACTATACAGTTCTTTAAACTGTTTTATAATGTTTTTATATATGTTGGAAGCTGCCCAGAGTGGCAGACGTCCCTATTTTGGAGGAATGATGGAGTTCTGGCTAAGCCAGTACACTTCTGGCTAGGTGGAAGTTCTTCTCCAGTCTATGTTTGTAGGTAATAATGCCTTTCCTTTTAGAAGGCTCATTTGCAACATAAGTCAATGACTCGTCTTGAAATGCAACTGGAGTGATGCTTCTGTAAAATCTTTTTGCTCTGATTTACATCATTTGGCACTCTGATAATTATCTGGGCTCTAACTCAGTGCAAAACCATGGCACACAGAGATAGTCCTAATCTTTGTATATGTTTTCCCTAAAAGGAAACATTTCTTAGCAGTATGCATCATTTTAGAAAAGCATTATTCTTCCACTAAGCTGTTTATAGGCATTAAGGAGGAAAAACGCCGTTGATCACTTTTTTTCCTTGGGTAGATGAAGCAAAATGTTTGCCTTTTGCCTGCTGCTTTCAGCTTCCCTCTTCAATACAGCTTTCTATAATTTTGTGCGCAGAAGTATAAAATGTACAGCCTGTCAATTGTCCCTGTCCCATTAGGAATATGCACAAATATGGGACAATAGATTAAAATGTATCTGTGATGGAATATTATAGATGTTGAACTATTACCTCCTCCACCACCCCTGTGTCAATTTCCAGATGTTTCTTAAGTGGATCAGATTTTAAAAGGTAAAGGTAAAGGACCCCTGACAGTTAAGTCCATTCGCGAACGACTCTGGGGTTGCGGTGCTCATCTCGCTTTACTGGCCGAGGGAGTTGACGTTTGTCCGCAGGCAGTTTTTCCAGGTCATGTGGCCAGCATGACAAAGCCGCTTCTGGAGAAACCAGAGAAGTGCATGGAAACGCCGTTTACCTTCCCACTGGAGCGGTACCTATTTATCTACTTGCACTTTGACGTGCTTTCGAACTGCTAGGTTGGCAGGAGCTGGGACTGAGCAACGGGAGCTCACCCCATCGCGGGGATTCGAACCGTCAACCTTCTGACTGGCAAGCCCAAGAGGCTCAGTGGTTTAGACCACGACACCATCTGCGTCCCGGATCAAATTTAGAAACAGAATAAAAAGAAATGAGATATGCCTCCATTTGACTGTTCTAGTCATCGCAATTGCAAGCAATGTTCTTCTATGCTCAAGTATAGTGAATACTAGCGTTTTTGAGAAATGATCTGGGGTGGGCAAGGTTTTGAAGTCTGAGAGGTAATCATTGTGTTCTGAGCTCCCCAGGTGCCTGTAGCAGCTGGTATAGTCAGATCAACGAGCTACAATAAGTCCCCTTCGAGCACTTTGAACGCAACCATTTACCACCTCTGCTCACCCACTCATCTTCCAACTGCACACCCTGGCTTCTTGAAACAATAGACATGAACAATAAAGTCATAACAAAGGGAAGTTATAGTAATTTCCTTGTTTCCCTTGTCACAGCTAGGGAGAAGAGAGTTAATCATTGCATAACCTCTGCTGGAATTTCTGTTGTGCAGAAATTAGGCTTGAAAACAGTCTCCCATCTCTGCCAATGGGAGGCTCCTTTCAAACTTAATTGGTCCATGGGGGAGGGCATTTGAGTCGGTTTACAGCTGTGGAGGGAAGAGTTAACCCTCATATACTGTGGACCTCCCCCACTGCCCCCCATTCCCCCCTGGGTTGTTTCCCTGCTGGAAAATGCTGCAATTTCTTCCTTTTTGCCCCATTTTTTATTAGTATGTGACTAAACAAATGCAAGGGGATGCGGGTGGCTCTGTGGTCTAAAACACAGAGCCTAGGGCTTGCCGATCAGAAGGTCAGCGGTTTTAATCCCTGTGACGGGGTGAACTCCCATTGCTCTGTCCCTGCTCCTGTCAACCTAGCAGTTCGAAAGCACGTCAAAGTGCAAGTAGATAAATAGGTACCACTCCAGCAGGAAGGTAAACAGCGTTTCTGTGGGCTGCTCTGGTTCGCCAGAAGTGGCTTAGTTATGCTGGCCACATGACCCCGAAGCTGTACGCCATTTCCCTCGGCCAGTAAAGCGATATGAGCGCTGCAACCCCAGAGTTGTCTGTTACTGTTCCTAATGGTCAGGGGTCCCTTTACCTATACTAAACAAATGCAAAATTAGAGCATAAAAAATAGCCAATGTACACACAAACTTATGTAGACTTCACTTTTCAGTATACTGCATAAAATAACGACACAGAAAAGGAACCCAAATAAGAGTATAATACATAATATACTGCAAAAGGTATCTGAAGAAGTGTGCATGCACACAATAGCTCATACCTATGACAAACTTAGTTGGTCTCTAAGGTGCTACTGGAAGGAATTTTTTTTTTGTTTCGACTACGTCAGACCAACACGGCTACCTACCTGCAAAAAAGGTAGGCCTTCATTTGTGGCCAATCCTCAGTGCTCCAACACATAGCAGGGAGGGCAGGCAAAGTGTCAAAGCCTTGGGGCACAGGTTTGAATATAAAGGAAGCCATTGCACCATTTTCACTCACTCGCTAAATATTTGACTCCAACTGTAAAATTCTTAACTTTTGATGGATTTATTTGGGCCAAAGCATATGTTGTCTTGTTATTATCATTCTTACCTGAATTTACCAACTGTGTGTTCACTTCTATTTTAATACACTGGCACTGTTTTGGAAATTTCAGGTTTTAGAAAAGAGAGAGGGATAAACTTTTGATGAAGAATTAAAAAAAATGCCTGAAAAAATGAAAAAAGAGAGTATATTGCATCATGCACTGTCCTTTCCTGACTGTACTCATCTTCTCCCCAGTGTGACATGAGAAACTGGTTGGATGATTTGACATGCATTTCAAAGCACTGCAATTTCTTCCTCATGCAAAAGAGTTGTTACCTTTGAATAAGAAAATCTTGGGATAAACATTGGGAGATGTTGACTTCTGAATCCCACTTATCAACATAGCTTGACAGCCCCAGAGTCTTGATGATGAGCCGGCTTGCAAATCTAAATTGGTCCAGTTGTGGGACATTGTGAAAAAGTTTGATCCGCAGACATCAAGAGAACTGCCGCACTCTTTCCTCGGAGGGTTAGTCAATAACCTGCTTGCGATGCGGAGGCACACTGATGGGGGATGTGGAAAGATGACAGACCTACTGACCTTGGTAAACGTTCTCTCTCTCAAAGTACGTGGAAGGTTGGAAATCACGTTGGAAGGGGACAGCTCCCTGGGAAAATGCAAGCAGCCAGTGAGAGGTGAAATTTGGTGAATGATCTGAGCTGAAAGTACAGCTGGCGGGGTAAGCAGGTTGGAGAGGAGGGACTGTGCAATGTGGCTCCGTTGCTGACAAAGCTATGATGTTCGAAATGATCGCTTCATCAGCTAAGCCAAAATTGCAGGATCTTGTCAAAATGTTCCCTCTGATGGGGGAACATGGCAGCTAAATGAAGCAGGCAAGAAGCAGAATTAAAACTACTAGTTTTTGACAAGTTTTTCTGTCAGCTGCCGGTGACAGATCAGGGATCTAAGAAACCTGTCCCTTTGTTTCTATGGATATCTTCATGTTCCCAAACATGCTGGCATTGCTCTCCTTGCGTAAGAAGCAAGAGTCCAGGAGCTAATATCACACAGAGGCAGGACTGGGGAATGCAAGGCCACATTTTTATTACCCCTAGTTACAGTTATAATCAAGGTTGACAATGGGGTCAGGCAGGGACTGTACAATTGGTCAGCTTGTCTGCTGACTAAATAATAATAATAATAATAATAATAATAATAATAATAATAATAATAATTTATTTGTACCCCGCCCATCTGGCTGGGTTTCCCCACCCCAGCCACTGTTGGCGGCTTCCAACAAAAATTTAAAATACATTAAAATGTCACACATTAAAAACTTCCCTCCCTAGCTTTCTAGCTAGGTGAACCACAAGGGAGTTATCAGAGGCCCAGCCTGGAGCCAAGGCCTTAAATGTCCCTCCTAAGACCCATGATCGGGGTCCCTCTAGATGGCTATTGATCCTGTCCTAATGGCTTTCTCCCACCAACTGAAGTTTTAACAAGAAATGTGACAAAGTAGGATGTTGATCACCTTGCTACGAGGAAGTAAAAACCTTACTGCAAAAGGTCATTTATGCTTTGAGTAAAGGTCCTTCCCAAGAGTGGACATCTACAGAAGTCTAGTGTCCAGATCAAGGGAAGTAAGTGTCCCTCTCTATTCTGCCTTGGTCAGACCCGGAATACTGTATCCAGCCGGAAGATAAAATTCCTACCAAAGAAGAATGGTTGACCAAGTTGATGGACTATGCCGAACTGGCAAAAACGACTGGAAAAGTCAGAAACTAGGAAGATCAAAACTTTAATAAGGAATGGGGAAAATTTATAATTTATCTTGGAGAACACTGTAAACAATTAAAAACATTAGCAAGATTGTAACAACACTTGTAATGTGACAGAATTAAGGATATAATGGAGTTTTTTAAAAAATAAAAATGTAGGACAATATACGATTCAACAGAAAGAGGGTTACAAGAGAACCCACGGGGTGGGTGGGGGTGGAGGGAAGTCCAAGGATTCGGGGAATCCTATATTTTTGTTATGTTAATTCATATTTGAATGTAAACTTTGATTGTAAAAGCATTTTTTTAAAAAAAATGGAATACTGTATCCAGTTTTGGGCACCACAATTTAAGAAGTTTGTTGACAAGCTGGAACATGTGCAGAGGAGGGTGACCAAGCTGATCAACGATCTGGAAACTAAGCCATATGAGGAACGGTTGAAGGAGTTGGGTATGTTTAGCCTAGAAAAGAGAAGACTGAGAGGAGAAATGAAAGGCATCTTCAAATACCCTAGGGGCTATCATATGGGGCAAGCTTGTTCTCTCCTGCTCCAGAGGGTAGGACTTGAACCAATGGCTTCAAATGAGATCCCAGTTAAACGTCAGGAAGAACTTTCTGAGAGTAAGAGCTGTCTGACAGTGGAACAGACAGTGGTGGGCTCTCCTTCCTTAGAGGTTTCAAAGTAGAGGTTGGATGGCTCTGTCATGGATGCTTTAGCCGAAATTCCTGCATTGTAGGAGGTTGGACAAGATTTTACAATTCTATAAAATGAGGGTGCGTGGGGAAGAGCTAAAATGTTTTCCCCCCTACTGCGGGGAGTTGAACCAGCAACCTCTGAGCATGCTTGCACCTGCTTTGCAGACTTCAGAGTTCCCTTGCCTGGTTTTATGCCTCTCTCTTTTTTCAACCGGGGGCCTGGGAAGGGGATGAAATGTTCTGTTCATGGAGGGAATTGAACTAGCAACTTCCTGTGTGTTTTAGGTAAAGGTAAAGGGGCCCCCTGACCATCAGGTCCAGTCGTGTCCGACTCTGGGGTTGCGGCGCTCATCTCGCTCTATAGGCCGAGGGAGCCGGCGTTTGTCCGCAGACAGCTTCCGGGTCATGTGGCCAGCATGACAAAGCTGCTTCCTGCGAACCAGAGCAGCGCACGGAAACGCCGTTTACCTTCCCGCCAGAGCGGTCCCTATTTATCTACTTGCACTTTTTGATGTGCTTTCGAACTGCTAGGTGGGCAGGAGCTGGGACCGAGCAACGGGAGCTCACCCCATTGCAGGGATTCGAACCGCCGACCTTCTGATCAGCAGGCCCTAGACTCTGTGGTTTAACCCACAGCGCCACCTGGGTACCTGTGTGTTTTAGTTGTTACTTTAACAGGAAGCACTATGTGGTTCCTTGGCTTTAGGCCCATGACTGCTGCCTAGTTCTCTGTGTTTCTTCCATTGTTGGTGACATGCCAATGGGGCAAATGCCCCATTGGCGCGTCCTGCATGAGTTGGGCTCCCTCCATGTCTGTAGGAGAGCCAGGGGCAGCTACTTTGCTCTCCTGCCTTCTCAACACTGTGCATCACTCCCAGTTACTGAAAGGTAGAGGAACCAAGTCTGAGGACCTCAGTATAGTGTGGACACAGCATCAGGGGTTTGGGATTGGATTATTGTTATATTATTCCAGTAGGAACACCCTACAACATAGAAGAGTAATAAACACACTTGCATTTTGTAAAGATTTAGATTGTCCATACTGGCCTAGTACATTTCAAATGCAGCCCCGTGAGAACCATCCATCATGGAATCAAAGCAGGAAATATTCTATATGCTAAAATTCAGAACCCAGAAAATGACTTGGGGTTATTTTATGAACGATCTATAAAGTCCTCTAAGTGCAGATCTGTCAGAGCACTGAAGACAAACAAGATGCTGGCGCTGTATTGCTAAGGAGAGAGACAGAAATAATCCCTCCGCTATTGATTTATATTCTATCGAGAGTGGCACTTACCCCTCACCTTGAATCCAGTATAAAACGTTGCTGCTCTGTTACCTAACAAAGTATTCAATTGACTTTGAGAACACAGAATAAGCCAGGGGTAAAAAAAGGAGATCAGGCTTCAGGGATTTATGGTGAAGAAGAAAGTTAAAATAGAATTTACTTACACTGAGTAGACAACCTAGTGAGGATGGAAGGCTTTATTCCAGTATGACGCCAACGCCATTCTCTGCGGCAGATACATTAACTACTTCATCTGTTTCATCTGCAAAAAAGCAACTTTATTTTCAGGAATTAAGAAGCTGAATGTTGAAAACTTGAGGAGAGATAAAGTACTTCTTCAAGCAGCTCATAGTTAACTATGGAACTCGCTGCCACAGGAGACAATGATGGGTCCCAACTTGGATGGCCATCCAAACAGGCCAAACCCTACGCCAAAGGATAAATGGACACAAATCTGACATCAGGAACCACAAGACAGAGAAACCAGTAGGAGAACACTTCAATCTCCCAGGACATTCTATACAAAAACTCAAAGCAGCTGTTTTATTACAGAAAAATTTCAGAAACAGACTGGAAAGAGAAGTTGCTGAATTGCAACTCATTAGCAAGCTTAAAACCATAGAGCCACCTGGAAGGAACAAAGACATAGGATTCTTATCTCATTATACATGATCAAGCTTTCCTTAGCACCTCAGCCCTTGCTTCCCCCCCCCCCGCAAGACCAATTGCAGTCGTTAACAGTCATCAACAGGTTTACCACTCCTATCAGCCCATCACCCATTCCCATCACCCCCACCCTCTGAATATACATAAGGGTCTGGTGGCTTCTGTTTCTGTGTATCTGACGAAGTGTGCATGCACACGAAAGCTCATACCAAAATAAAAACTTAGTTGGTCTTTAAGGTGCTACTGAAGGAATTTTTTAATTTTGTTTCGACTCAGACCAACACGGCTACCTACCTGTAACTGTGGCTTTAAAGAGGTTTAGATAAATTCTTGGAGGACAAGGCTATCAATGGCTACTAGCCACAACGGTTATGTTCCACCTCCACGGTCAGAAATAATATGCCTCTGTGTACCACTTGTTAGGAATCACAGGTGGCCATGCTTGGATACTTATGTCCTGCTTGCAGGTTACTCAGTCAACTGGTTGGTGATGCTCCTGTGAAAGTTTACAGTATAGTCTCGCTCAGAGCTTTCCATGCTGTTTATCACAGCACATTAGTGTGCCAGCTGTATAGTGTCACGTGAACGCTCCCTGCGTTCCTCCCAGGGCTGGAAAGGAGTTAGACTGTGTGGACTGTCGCACATTGAGAACTGCTATATGTTGCGATGTTCGCACCCTGCATGCAATGTTTCCTCATACGCAATTGATTTGGTCTCGCTTGTTGCAGAGACGGGCGTGGCGGGGGAGCCGCTCTCCGGCAGCCACCGAACGAGCCAGGAGACGGGTGGATTGGGCGGTTGCTACTCTGATCAGGGAGTTGGGAGGTTTGGTTATTGATCATCCACGGATTTCATATTGTGCTGCCCAGGTTTTCTGTACGGATGGGGTTCATCTGTCTGCTCTGGGTTATGATTTGTGGTTGGCAGCTGTCAGAGGTTGTTTGCAATTTTGGTTGGGTCTGTGAGTGGTTTTGGCGGTTGAGCCTTCGGCTCTGGTGGCGGTTAGGCATTGGTTATGTTGTTTGTATTAAGGGTTTTAAAGATTAGTTGGACCCAAGTTTATGCCTGAGTGGTGGGGAAGTCCTGGTCAGGAATTCAGTGGCTCTATGCTGTGTCCGTAACCCCTAGGCAGGGGCCAGGACGGCATATTGAAGCCTCTGGGAGCCTGAAGGGAGAGGGGAGAGTTCTGTACACCCGGTCCCCGTCTCTCCCTGTGGGGATTTCCCCGTGTTGACAAGGCAAGTTATTATTCTATTATTAGTTCTGTCCTTAGGTGACAGTTGGGAACCAATGCCTACGCAACCACTCACATTGTTTTGGATTTAATAAAGTTGTGGCCAAATTCATGCCAAAAACCATTAAACTTAATCCTTGTCTCCGTTGTGATTTATTTAAGGGTGGTTTGGGGACCTCCACACGCAAGACGGGTTCTCCATTACGGAGAGCACGATTTGCGGTGGGGGCTGGCAAACCACGCCTGGGGCAAAGGTGGGGGCATGAGTGGCCACTGTTGATTGGATATGGGCTGTTGTTGGGCATATTTGCATGTATCATTTTGTAAATCAAATCTTGGGGGTATTTAAGCTGAAACGTTGAATTTCTTCTTACCCTGTTCTTTGGCTGCGTTTCTGATTCCCACCCTCCCTCCCTGTTTGTTAGGCCTCTGTGTTGACATTGCTATGACTTTTCTTGGTCGCCTGTATTCAGGGGCCGGTAGGAATTTTTCCCATCTGGCTGATTGGCTGTTGCCATTTGGGTTTTCGCCTACTGCATAGCAAATAGTCACAACTTGTAAGGTTGGCGGTTAGGCATTGGTTATGTTGTTTGTATTAAGGGTTTTAAAGATTAGTTGGACCCAAGTTTATGCCTGAGTGGTGGGGAAGTCCTGGTCAGGAATTCAGTGGCTCTATGCTGTGTCCGTAACCCCTAGGCAGGGGCCAGGACGGCATATTGAAGCCTCTGGGAGCCTGAAGGGAGAGGGGAGAGTTCTGTACACCCGGTCCCCGTCTCTCCCTGTGGGGATTTCCCCGTGTTGACAAGGCAAGTTATTATTCTATTATTAGTTCTGTCCTTAGGTGACAGTTGGGAACCAATGCCTACGCAACCACTCACATTGTTTTGGATTTAATAAAGTTGTGGCCAAATTCATGCCAAAAACCATTAAACTTAATCCTTGTCTCCGTTGTGATTTATTTAAGGGTGGTTTGGGGACCTCCACACGCAAAATTATGCAGGTCCAAAAAGTATATCGCCAACATGAAAAGCCCAGAAAGCTCTGGTCGAGCTGCTTGACTATTTGACTGACGTCGTGACATTGGTGGAACTTAAACATGACTGTCTTTCTCTGTCTCTTTGGATTGGGGCCCTTGTCTAGAAAATAAAGTTTATGGTGCACCATTTTTAAAAAAACACAAAAAAGGGCTATCTAAGGTATTGATCTGTTGGAGATGGAATTGGGATAATGCTTCTCTAAAGCATATGTTTTTTCATTTTCCTATATTGAAAGATTTTTGGCAGAAGGTAACTGAAACTATCAACAGAACTGTACAGAACAACCTTAGAATCCATTCTTACAAATACTGCAATAGGTTAAAATCTAGTGAAGTACAATAAGAACCTTGTAAAATATAGTTTTGGGTCCCCCCCCTTTATTTCCCCTTCTACACGGGTTCTGATTCTCTTTTTCGCTTCTTAGTTACATTTCACAACGTTTAGTGCACATATAATTATGTACTTTTGGAACTTTCAATAACGATGTTTAATATTTTTTAAAAATAAGTTTATCCGCACCGTTTTATTTCCCATGTAGTTTCTTCATTTTAGCGAAGTTGCTAGCGAAGTCGCACCTGCCAGTTTGTAGGGTATTGCGATCATGATTGGTCAATTACACCGAGGCAGCTGTTCTTGCCACAAGGATGCACATATGATCAATGCTCCCACTCTTCCAGAAGGTACTCCTTGGAAAGGCACAAGGAGCTACTTCTCTCACATACACACACCACCGGCCACATGGAACTGTCAACACCTTGAGTTATGTTTTATGCATCACTCCTGCAGCAGTTTGAGAGTCTGAACTGGGCCCTTGTCTGAATGACAGTGTATATGGTCCAGTCTGTCACTACTGCCACTCCACTGAGGCAGATGTGACACAGCGAGTAAATCAGCTAATGTGGTTATGACAAATGGACCTGCTAATGAGCATTTACAATTGTCACTAGCTTGCTACTAGATAATTTGCAAGGATTAATTGGAGCCAGAAGGAAGTAGTCCGAAGAGAGACAATACATGCACACCTTGCTTAATTGTCCCAATTCTTTATGAAGCCTGATATTTGTGTAGCAGAGAGCAAAATGGGTATTATCAGATGCTAATGAAAATCTTTCAGCAGAAATGCTGGAGTAACGCTTAAATTAGTAACTCCCGCCTCATAAACTGCAGAATTGGCAATTTTCAAGTATCCATTTGCCTGCAATTGAGAAGACCCCAAAAAAATTCAATTCCACTTTGATTGATCACAATTTCGTGTGGCACCTGAATTGTAAACTCTGCCTAATCTTAAGGCTTACTGGGAAATGATACATAATGAAATGAAAATGATGTTTAAAATAATATTTGTTTAAAAGCAAACAAACCCAGAAACCTTTCTCTTGGGAATTATAGGGATAGAACTACTTAAATTGTATAGAAATCTATTCATGTATGCAACTACAGCGGCAAGAATGTTACTTGCCCCAAAATGGAAAGAAGTCCCAGTAAAGGAAGAATGGGTACAAAAACTTATGGAATATGTAGAAATGACAGAACTTACTGGAAGAATTAGAAATCAAGATAACAAACTTTTTATAAAAGAATGGATATGGTTTATTATCCAAGATAAATTGTAAACAGATAAAAACACTGGCAGGATTACTGTAATAATCTGCAGCTACATAAGAGTATACAGTGGAACCTCGGTTTACGACTACCTCCGTTTATGAAAACCTCTGTTTACGAACGCCGCAGACCCGGAAGTGTTCCGCGGCGTCGGATGCGCAGACGCGATCTGTGCAGCTTGCACATGCGCAGAAGCGATTTGCGCAGCACGTGCGTGCGCAGAAGCGCTCTATCGCCGTTTCACGCACGTGCAGAAGCGTGCCTTCGGCGAGCGAATACCTTGGCGAGCGAACGCCTCCACGGAACGGATTGCATTCGCAAACCGAGGTACCACTGTATATAAAGAAGATGAATAAATGAGTAAGTTAAGTTAATTTGGATATGCAGAAAATATTAAATATAAATTTGAGGAACCGCAGAAAGGGGGGAAAGAAGTGGAGTTTTAAGATGTCAAAATGATTGTAAAATCAGTGAAGTGTGTATGTGTGTGTGTGTGTGTGTGTGTGTGTGTGTATAAACTATGGTTAGCAGAAATAATCTGGCTTCACAACCCATGGTTTTAAGCTGTAGAGTGTTTTATTTAAGCTGTAGAGTGTTTTATTTTTTAACTCTCATATCTGGCCCCAAGGAATCCTGCCACTTGCCAGCACTTGCCAATCAAATTCCTGTTCCCTAGAGAAAGGGAGGACAACTCTGGAGTAAAACAATATGGTTTATGAAACCTGACTGGAAGCATTATGGCCACATGAACAGGAAGGATGTAATTAAATATGTAATTTTGTTCTTCATTTATGAGATAAAAGGACCACTCACTGGTTTACTTCTGCCTGGATCTCGTTTTGCACTTTAGAAGCTTGTTTCACTCAGAACATCCCGCTAATAATTGCGTGGTTGTTTTTTTTAAGGGCTGTGAACTGGAAAGGACATTGCACATTAGTTAAGTAATCTAACAAATTATGTTCTTTAGTTCTACTTAGGAATCTGCCTTCCACATTAACTAGAAAAATTAGCTTGACATTTAAAGTTTAAATAATACACAGACTATTTCCAAGACATTGTTCTCCAATGTAAATTAAAATGTTAACATTGTGCTAAACTGTCTAATGTTAAAAGGAACGCTCCTTGGGGACTTTTTTTTTAATGCAGCTCATGCACAAATAAAGAAACTCAATAATGAAAAGAACCCACATCCATAATTAAAAACTCTACTTTAAGATTGGAAAAATGAGAACTGAGAGAATCAAAATGGGAAGACTCCTTCATTCCTGGTGATAGACCTGAGAAACAGGTGCCTGGTGTTGGATGAAACTGTGAAAATTGGCTTTAGGTGGTTTTCAGATGAAACCATAGCTAATTCAACAAGAAGAATGGCAATTTCACCGGCTTGTTCAAGTGCAATATGCTCTGCTGACAGAACATCATATATATTACTTGGCATGATTCTGCTATTAGAAATACAAAATCATGAAGTGTTTCCCAAAATCTCAAAAGTATTTCACGTACATTATCTTAGCAATCATTACAGCACCTTGTAGATTAGTTTTGCAGTGTCTCCCAACATGATACTTACAGTCTGAGATTGAGATATTGGTAAACGATGTAAGCCGCCCAGAGTGGCTGGGGAAGCCCAGCCAGATGGGCGGGGTATAAATAATAAAATCATTATTATTAAATTATTATTATTATTATTTATTATCTTTCACCCTAATGTGGAGTTGATGTAGGATATTTGAGGTACAGGAATCTTCCACCCAATACTACCAGCCTCCCTGATGAGGTTCTGCCTCTCCCAGGGTGGCAGAGGAGAGAGCTAGCAGCTCTGCTTCTGCTTCTCCTTCTCTGAAATCTTGAATCACAAGGGGAGGACCTTGCAAGCTCCGCAGCTCCCCGTTGCCTCCTCCTCCCCCCTCTTGGTTCATCTGGGGCTGCCAAAGCATGCCAGATGGAGTTGAATGGTGCTATTTTTCCAGAAAAAGGAGGTACCAGAACTCATTATGAACAGGGCTGTAGGAAAGGGGGGGGCACCCCATGTGCCGTCATGGAAGGGGGTGACAAATTATCAAGCCATTATGAAGTTTGTTGACATCAGTAACAATTGCCTTCTCCTAGCAAAGGCTGCTTAGAAAGCCCTCCGAGATGAACCATAACCCCCAGATTCCCAGTTTCAGTTTTTTTAAAAAGGGTAAGATTCTGATACTTGTAGAAGCTGAGCTATGAGGCAAAATATACAGGTGCCATTCTTTTTGTTTTTTCCTGAGAAACTAATGCGTTCACTACTTTCAGTGTTTTACTCCCTCCCCACCTTGAAATTTATTTTTTGCTTTGGAAGCCCATGACTTCTAGGGCAAATTTTAGGGCTGAAATGTTACTCTCTTAAACCAGATACAGTGGTACCTCTACTTACGAATTTAATGTATTCCAAATGCACATTTGTAAGTAGAAAAAAATTGTAAGTCGAAACCCATAGGAATGCATTAGGAGAAAAAAAATTCTTAAGTAGAAAAAATCCTATCTAAACCGCATCCAAGATGGCGGACGGAGCTCCATTAGTAAGTAGAGTTATTCGTAAGTAGAGGTACCACTGTAACTGATTAAAGTTATATGGCTTGGTTATAATATAAGCCCAGCTGAATAGGGGACAATTCCCTCCATCTCCCATCTCCCGTTCAACCCTTTGCTCTTGGCTCTCTGGCAGTTCTTTGCCTTGACTGAACACTCCTTCTGCGAGCAAAAGGGGCTTCTGGTTTGGTAGCCTATTTCAGGGGTCAGCAAACTTTTTCAGCAGGGGGCCGGTCCACTGTCCCTCAGACCATGTGGGGGGGCAAACTATATTTTGGAAAAAAAGAGAATGAATTCCTATGCCCCACAAATAACCCAGAGATGCATTTTAAATAAAAGGACACATTCTACTCATGTAAAAACACCAGGCAGGCACCACAAATAACCCAGAGATGTATTTTAAATAAAAGGACACATTCTACTCATGTAAAAACATGCTGATTCCCGGACCGTCCATGGGCTGGATTTAGAAGGTGATTGGGTCGCATCTGGCCCCCGGGCCTTAGTTTGGGGCCCCTGGCCTATTTCCTCAAACTATGTAGAAATAAGCTGTTCCCTCACAGAGCTGCCCTGTTTCCTCACAGTTGTGCTGGACAGCAGCTCGCCTCTGTCAAGTGTCCCTAAACACTGTTATGCCACCAGCATGCAGAAAGACAGAAATAGCCGCGGAAATGAAAGGACAGATTTCACACATTTCTACTGCCAAATTCTGGAACAATATTTATACCTTTGCTCAAATTAATTTGCCAGTAATAATGTTTCTCCCACATAATATTCTTTCCTCTCCCTATTTTTTTTTAAAAAAGCCTTCCAAAAGTTGAGCACAAGCATCGTTCAGATAATAAGGAAGAAAAGTGGCATGACAGATATTTACCACCTAACGGCACAGTGCTGGAGGAGTCTTTCACAGTTGCCTCATGCCATATGTTTGCATCCTACAAAGAAAGTTTGCTACTAAACCACAAATAACTTTATTGTTCTGTCATCAAATTTGCTTCTTGCCCTTCAAGTCAACCGAGCTACTTTATCACATTCCTCCTCCCACATTTGTTTCCTCACGGTAGACCCCAAACCTGCCCTTTTATTGCTCCAAACACCTGTTCTCCCACACCTGTTTCAATTTATAAACCATATGCTGGAGTCACCGACTAGAACCGCCGCAGACAGGATTGCGCTTTCACATAAATATTCCATTAGCTTACTGCCGCACTTTGGAAATCACCAGAAGCCATTGATTTTGCTGAGAATCTTAAGAGGGGAGGGGATGCTCACTTCCTATTGCCATTTGCTCCTTCGGCAGAGAGGGCTGAAATGGGCCAAGTCATAAGGTGACCCCGTATAGCACAACAACAACAACAACACTGACCAGCAATAACTGGATAACTTCAAAATGACTGATTGTGTAGGAAGGAAAGGGAGATAAAACTTTGTTCGTTGGTGCTCACGGGGAGAACAAAATAATAAGGCAAGGGATGCTTAGTGCAACCCTTTTCTAAAAAGGAAAGGGCTTCTCTCTTAGCTCTGGCAAAGGTTAAGTCTGTTGGAAAGCAGGGGTGAGGCTGGCAGAAGGAGAGCTCAGGGGCAGATGTCAGTGACATTTGGGTGTCAGAGTTAAGGCAGCCCTAGGTGCTAAGGCCTCTGCTCCAACAGCAGCATGGAAACTGGCTCCTGAAAAGGTTGGGAAAGTAGCTCTCTTCAGAAGAATGGCACCTGCCCATAGAATCATACAGTTCGAAGGGATCCGGAGGGTCTCCAAGTCCAATCACCTGCGATGCAGGAATCTCAACCACATCATATGTGACAGGTGGCACTCCAACTTCTGCTTAAAAACCTCCAACGCAGGAGAGTCCACCGCCTCTTGTGGGAGTCCGTTCCGCTGCTGAATAGCTCTTACTGCCAGAAAGTTCTTCCTGATGGTTCGAGTCCTACCCTCCAGAGCAGGAGAAAACAAGCTTGCTCCATCCTCCATGTGACAGCCCTTTAGATATTTGAAGATGACTATAATATCTCCTTACAGGTAGGTAGCCGTGTGGGTCTGAGTCGAAACAAAATTAAAAAATCCCTTCAGTAGCACCTTAAAGACCAACTAAGTTTTTATTTTGGTATGAGCTTTCGTGTGCATGCACACTTCTTCAGATACACTGAAACAGAAGTAACCAGACCCTTATGTATATTCAGAGGGTGGGGTGTGTGTGTGATGGGAATGGGTGTTGGGCTGATAGGAGTGGTAAACCTGTTGATGACTGTTAACAACTGTTAATGACTGCAATTGGTCTTGCGGGGGGGGAGCAAGGGCTGAGGTGCTAAAGAAAGCTTGATCATGTATAATGAGATAAGAATCCTATGTCTCTGTTCATACCAGGTGTCTCCATCTCAATCTCTTTTCCAGCTAAACATACCCAATTCCCTCAACCATGGTTGATGGTCTGCTGAGCATCTTTTCATCCTGGTACCTTCAGGCAAAGCACAAAGTCTGCAGAGAGGGTGTGTGGTCCCATTTCTCTCCTCTTTTCCCTGTCTCTCCTCTCTTCTGTCCATCGTTTGTTACAGCTTTGAGATTTGTTGAGTCCTCAACTGTATGGCTGAATTCTCTATGTACCGGGGTGGGGGTGGGGAGAGCTTACACTGTTAATTACCCCTCTACTGGCTGGCTGCCTCACTTTTGCCCTTTATAACGCATGTTGAATCTGAATTCATTATCTTGCATAGGAGTAGTGAATCATCATGAGTGACTTTGTTAATGCAAAGCTGAATGTTTGTTAATTAATGGTTGGGATAAACCAGAGCTCTTTCACACTCTTTGCCTATTATTGTGTAAAGAGCAGCAGCTGACAACATTTTTAAAAAGCCAATTATGTTCATAATAGCTTGTGCTGGTGCAAAATTGATGGGCTGGTGGAAGGGGAGATCATCTTTCCTTTTCATTTTAATCCTCTAGCCTCTGTGGTGCTGTTGTCAGGTGACCCTGGTTTCAAGAGAATTAATCTTAACCCATTGGTCTTCAGATTAAAGAGTTTGTGATTTACATGCACACAGACATTTTGCGACCAAACCAAAGCAGGAAATAACTGATGAGCTTGAGTCGCCTTGATTCCTTTACAAAAGTTGCAGCTCTTGGTATTTTGGCTTGAGATTCCTTTGTTCTGCTTGTTACACGCAAGGACCTTCAAAAGGTGGCAAAGAAGCACAGAAGTCCTTTTAGAGCTTTTATAGATTAGCTTTACAGTGGACACTCGTGTACATGTGTGGGTCGCAATTTGGTGCTTCTGCCCATGCGCAAAGCATGATTTAGCGTTTCTGCACATGCACACGCACCAAAACCCGGAAGTAACCCATTCCGGTACTTCTGGGTTCGGTGCAGAGTGCAACCCAAAAAGACACAACCTGAAGTGGCTGTAACCCGAGGTATGACTGTACTTTTGACCATTTGGCATTGCAACCTCAAACACTTTAGTAGTCTCTGCCAAGGTTAAACTGCCTATCACTATGGCTTATTTTCAGGGTATGGCTTATTTTTGGGGTATGGCTTATTTTCGGAGAAACACGGTAGCCACATGTGACCTGAAATATGAAGGGAGAAAATTCCCACCCCCATCAGCCCTAAATTGTGTCTTTGATCTTCATTCTGGAAAGGCAGCATATAAATACTTGGCAATCCGTAAATAACATAACATAGTTCTGAGTGAATTGTTGGAAAGGATGGTGTTGGCCTGCCAAGACGCAATCTGGAGCCAGAGACAGACTTCCTCACATGGACCCTTTTTATTGTTCTCTCGGAAGGAATTCTATCATATCCCTAAAGAGCGGACATTTGATTATACCTGGGTTTATATACCACAACACTGTTGAAAAGCAAATCCACAAATCAGTGCTTTAATAAGGCTGAAATAATTATATTACATGTCTTCATGCCAGTGGGAGAGATTGGCCAAAGTGGTGACTATTTTGCAAAAGGGGAGGTGAATCTCTGCGTCTGCATTTGATTACCCTGTAAAGTCTTTGAAAGATAGGCTAGTGATATACAATGCTGTGGTTTAAAATTCAGGATTCAGTCTTTGGCTATGCTGTTCACTCAACCTTCCCATCACCAGCCTCTCATGACAATATGTTGGTAGGGGATAGATAAGAATATTTTTTAAACACACACACACACACTTGAGAGAAGTGTAAGAGGGCAAAGGAATTGATTTAGATATTATGCGGTGTATAATTAAGCAATTGATGCTGACATTGCCGTATACTTGGGAAAGAATTCTTTAAAGAATGGTGAGAAAAACACACTCGCTCCCTTTTGTAAAGCTGGCTGAATGCATATGGAAGTATGCTGAGCCTTAAATCCTAAATCCATTCTTGTGATAATTTCTCAGTTGTAATCTTATATTCATCCGCAAATATCATACCTGGGTGCCTAGTAATTCCCTTAAACTCTGTAAGGCACATTGCAGCTACATGGTTTAGACAGGATTCTGCAGTACTGATATTGCTTTGGATTAAGCAGCAAATCCTCAGCCCCACTAATGGAGAGAATGTTCAGAGAGGAATAGTCAGAAGACTGCAGATAAAGATTGTGTATTTGCTGTGCCACCATCAATCCAATGTGTTGGGAAGCCAATTTGGGGCTCCCCCATCCCGCTTACCCCCTTCCTGCCACTGACCCCTTCCTTCCCCATTCGTCCCTCCCTCCCCCTCCTATCTTTCCCACTGCCCTCCTCCTCCTCCTCTGCAGTCTTGGGGGAGCTTCAGGAGGTGTCATGTAGACTGGTATGACCTAGTGGAAGGCTGCACCGGCCCGTTCAATATGGCCTCCTCTTTCTCCTGCACAGCAGACATACTTCCGGAAGCCAGCTTCTGGAAGTGCTGCGATGGAAGGAGGAAGAAGAGTCGTGACGCACAGAGGTTTTTCTTCTGTCTTTTGGTCCCACACAGCACCGAACCAAAAAATGTCTGTGCTTTTGGTCCAGTGCTCTGGAAACCAAATTGGAACACCCCGGATTGGGATCAGAAGCTGGGACGGCGGCGTCTGTCTGTCAGTCAGTTTGCATTTCCTAGTACAGAAAGTATACAATACAATATACTTTATTTGACCGATAGTCAGAAAGAAAAAACATTTCTCAATACAAATATAAAAATATAAAACTGAAGGCGTCAGAGGGATACATAAATGAAGTATGACCGCGCTACTGAACCTCCTACAGGTAACCCACATTAAGGCATTCGATTATACGTTTCCGACACTTGAGCGCCAGGAAGAGGAATTTAGCCACCGAGAAGGTTATTTTCCCAGTGGGCTTGTTTACCAAATATGCTGCCTGCCGTTCTCTTAGTTGGGAACTAAACTGAGATAAATATGGGGTTATAAGATATTGCCTTAAATCATTATAAAAGGGACAACTCAGTAAAATGTGTTCTGTAGATTCTACCTCACCCAAGGCACAATGGCACATTCTCTGACCATATGGGACTCCTCCAAATCTACCCCTCAAGACCGCCGAATCAAGAACATTCAGTCTGGCCGCAGCAAATAGTCTGCGGCATTCCACGTAGTGGATACCTGCCAGGTAATGGGCTGGTGCAGCCCGATACACCTGCTCACCTAAAAACATCCCAGATTTCATGCGGGCTATGTCCTCCTGTCTGGCGATATCCCCCAATATCTGAGCGATCACCACTTTAGCTCGGCTATACGTCATGGACTCAATATAATGGGAGGACAGAAAGTATTGATATGATGTGTTCTGATTAGTTCAAGTGGGTTCTAGAAGGTTTCTTCTGTTTGTGAAAGACCGTTTTATTTCTACATGAAAGAAACAGGAAGAAGGTTTCTGTTGTTTGGATTATTTCTTCTGGGAAGCTGAGTACAGCTGGTTTAAACTGATTCTGTTATCTTTTTGTCAAGGTCTTACTGACTAAAATAGTAAGACCAGGAGGAGCCTGGGTCTCACTCACTCACTTTTCTGTCTCTTTGTTCTGGTGTTCTGATCTGTATGCTACAGTATTAAGGTTTAGACTTATTATAAATATTGTAAGTTTTATTGTAAGTGCTGCAACTGGATTTCTTATGGACAGTGCCAATCCTGAATGTTCTGGATTTGTGACCATTATGCTCATTTGCCTTCAGTAGCAGTAAAGTTCTGCTGGATGAAGTACAATTGCCTCTGGTCTATTTTTTTTTTGGAAACTCTGCTACATGTTTTAAGTTTTTCCCTGCTTTCCCCTTCATGGGTCACACTGTCAACCCATGACGTCCCATTTAAAGTAGGACACTTGGAGGGTAAGTCAATCTCTATCAGCCTCTCCTGTCAGCTGTGTTGGTGAAAAATGGTGCCAGGTCAGTGACATTGTGGCACATCCTAGAACCATGGTTCCGGTTGCAAATGTTTTGGGTCTCCTTCACTCCTTGCTCCTGCTCCTATAACCTGTAGCTAGGTAAAGGGGCCCCTGAGCATCAGGTCCAGTCGTGTCCAACTCTGGGGTTGTGGCGCTCATCTCGCTCTATAGGCCGAGGGAGCCGGCGTTTGTCCGCAGACAGCTTCCAGGTCATGTGGCCAGCATGACAAAGCTGCTTCTGGTGAACCAGAGCAGCGCACGGAAACGCCGTTTATCTTCCCGCCGGAGCGGTCCCTATTTATCTACTTGCACTTTGATGTGCTTTCGAACTGCTAGGTGGGCAGGAGCTGGGACCGAGCAACAGGAGTTCACGCCGTTGCAGGGATTTGAACCGCTGACCTTCTGATAAGCAAGCCCTAGACTCTGTGGTTTAACCAACAGCACCATGCAAATTAAACAGGTAAATCTTTTTCCTAACGCGGAGATAAAATGGAAAAGGCTTCACCTGCCAAGTCTTTTCACATCAGGCTTCTGTTAAAGGCATAGCGGTGTGGCCAATAAAACAGCTGGTGACTCTAATCTCAGTTCCGGAATGTTCCAAAGAATTTACACAAGGCCCGACCATGCAGATTTCCAACACTGCTGAGAGGTATATGCAGTCGGTTAAAACAAAGAAACCCATTAAAGGAAGGTTCCATTTTGACACCCACTGTAGCTGGCACTAAAAAATACATCAGTCTACTTTCCTTTCAAATAAAAGCATTAGATCTTTAGTGAGCCCTGCTGTTTCTTGAACTCAATTGATTAAGCAATAAATAAGTTAAAATAATCACTCAATTGTTACCAGGCACAAATAAATCAGGGAGCAAATGGAACAAAATGCAGAGTGTATTAGAAAAAAATCACAGTATATAGAGCCCTTTATAGATTCAGCATACTGTATAAAAAAGAGCAAATCAATTTAAGATTTGTTTCCTAATATAGGATGAGTGGAGGAAGGCAATGTACCCTGCTGAAATCTTATAATGAATTTTTGAAAAGAAGCAGCACGGAAGACAAATATTGTCTCGCTGTCGGAGGAGCTATTGTGTTCACAGTTTCTGACAATTTCTGGGGGAAGTGAGAACAAACAGCAACTGTGCCATCACTGTGCCATTTGGCTGTGCAAAGTGAACAGATGACCATCACTCTGGGCTTTGGGTCAGGCAAGGTGCTTGTTTAATGGGCTTTGGTCATTTGAGGTTCTTTGTGCCCGGGAAGCGAGTCACAGTCTCCTGACCGTGTGTGTGAAAACCTGTAGGGCGAGGTGAATTGTTAGCAGTGATGGATCTAGGAAGAGAAAATATGAATTATTCAGCAAACACAGAGGAGAGGAGGGGGACAATGAGAATGAAGATGTGGGCATAGCCCCTGTGGCTGGTCGATTCGCCCATCGTAAGTGGGAGAGTGAATGTTTAAACCTGTGGTCCATGCATGTTGTTGTTAAAATTAGTACACCACCCTAAACCCTCAGGTCTCAGGGTGGTTCACAAGATAAAATCACAATATAAAAACACAAAATATATACAGCCCTACCTTGGTTTTCAAACAGCTTAGTTCCCGAAAGTTTTGGCTCTCCAACGTCGCAAACCCAGAAGTGACTGTTCAGGTTTGCGAACTATTTTTGGAAGCCGAACGTCTGACCATAGCTGCCAAGTTTTCCCTTTTCTTGCAAGGAAGCCTATTCAGCATAAGGGAATTTCCCTTAAAAAAAGGGAGAACTTGGCAGCTATGCGTCTGACGGGGCTTCCGCAGCTTCTGATTGGCTGTAGGAGCTTCATGCAGCCAACTAGAAGCTGCAATTTGGTTTTCGAATGTTTTGGAAGTCGAACGGACTTCCAGAGCGGATTCCTTTTTACTTCCAAGGTAGGACTATAATAAAAAATAAAAGCAAGAACAACCTGATAATCCCCCCCCCAACACATGAAGCCAATCCTGTAAGCCACCCCTGGAATTTGCTACTACTCAAGAAAAAGTGGAAAGCAAAGTGATGCAATGCCAAAAATACATAGAAGATACACCTAATAGATTTTCTAATGGACAGATATCGCTCTTATGTGATTGTAATTGTGGGGCACCGGAATCATTGCATCACATAACCCTTGGTTGTGCTCTTCACTCATCGGCCAGGAGCAAGTTTCTTGCTCCATATCTAAAGGGAATCGCCGACGATCCGAATGAAGCCAAACTGAGATATCTACTAAATGATGAAGACCCCTTAAGATCACTCATGGTTGCCAGATTCTTGATCAACGCCCTATCCCTAAAGAAGAAAAACGGACTCCTGTGCGGCTCGGATAACCCTTTTAAACCATGATTTACGATTTAGGATGTAATTAGGTGATATCATCATTGATGTCATTTTATTAATTTATGAGCAGAGGGTTTATGTTGCAAATTTACTGTATTGTATGCTTGTTTGTTTGTTTGTTTTTGGTAAGTTTTTGGGCTGTTTTAAATTTGGAAGGTGTTATGTACTGAGCTGAATCCTAGAACAATAGGATTCAGAATCAGCGGGAGCTACCCAATCCAACTCCAGGTGGAAGTGAATCCGCAACCTGATTAGCCTGCTGGAGCAGCCAATCAGGCGGCTGGCAGAAGTGAATCTGCTACCTGATTGGCCTGTAGGAGCAGCCAATCAGGCTGCAGGCAAAAGTCAATCCACAATATAATTGGCCCACAGGTGTAGCCCTGAAGTAGCCAATCACGCAAGGCCCATTGTGTAAATAATGTATATAAGCAGATGGTTTTGGGAAGAGCCATTCGTCTTCTCTTCTCCTCCTTGATGACTATGAGCTGAATAAAGAACATGAAATTCACTCTTGACTCCGAGTATATTTCAGAAGTTTAAGTACATATATGCTGGGTTGGAAAATTGTTGTGTGATGGGCCAATGGCCGTAATAAATAAAGAGAGAGAGAGAGAAGCAACAAATGCCACACCGTCTTATAGCAAACAAAGACAGTGAAAGAGAGAACTCTGTAGAGATTGGAGAAATGAAACACAGAACCACTGTGTTGCCCAGGAAGTTTCCACCCTTCTGTAAAGGAGTTCTTGGACTCTCACAATATTTAACCACTCCATGCTGCCAACTCACATTTAATCTCATGACCCTTTTACATCAAACCACAAGCTCATCAAATCCTGCAATGTCTCATTTTGTTCTGGAATCTTCCTACGTTATACAACTTCTGCCCCACTACAAATCCCATGTTGCATTGCAAAATCAAAATACACATGCATATGTCCTATTAAAACAGCTTTCTACCAAGGGAAATTGATGCTGTATCCCATGATAACAAATATGCCATGGCCACCTAAGTCTTCGCACCGTGACAACAATTTGAAAGTTTCCTGAGGAAAATAAACCAATTAACTCTGGATCAGAGGAACCTGCCTTAAATCCAAGGGGATTTAAAATAGCACCTGTATGTAGACATTGTGAGGTGATTAAAAAACTGTACCCAATTTTAGCTTTTCTTCTTTGCTTATACTTCATTTATGCTACTTGAAATGTTTGTTGTGGTTTTAATCCTAGAAAACAAGAAGAAATGAATAAACGTTAACTTTGAGATCTATCATTGTGCTAGCTAATGTTTTAATCATTAGTTGCTAAAGCTTTTTCTCTCTTGTTTGACATCACAGTCCTTAACATGTTTCTCCTTTCAGAATGAAAGCTAATCCCTTGTGTTAAACAACAAAAGAAGCTTAAAATACAGGTGATAATTATTATTACTATTTTAATGCTTTTATTCAGGGGAAGTAAAGAACCGGTAGACGTAGAAGACATTTCAACAGTATTTCCGAAGTGCTGCACAACTTGTAAATTAGATACATCTTATGAGCGAGACTGCGATCTTTTGCACACTTATTTAGATGCAAGTCCCCTTGAGGTTTGTTGAGTTCCCTGTTGCTTACGCAACAGGTACTCTTATTACGGAAAAAGTTTAGACTATCTCCATCCCTTGTGATAGGCCACATTTTTAGCAAAAGAATGCAGTGAATTTGAGTTCAAGGAGTATGTCTCCCAACACACCATTGGTTCAGCACCTTACAGTTGCATTATTTTTATTTACTATTGTTTTTACCTGCGCTATTTGCTTCTCTGAGTGGTAAGAAGTTGATGTGGGCAACGCTGCCTGGGCTCAGTTTCTGTTTTATGAGAGAGCACTGGAATTTTAGCAGGTGAACCTACACTCAAACATTACTGGGGAGGGAGAAAAATTCCCATTTCATTTCATTTCATTTCATTATATATCATTTCCCAGTAAGCTTTAACCTTACTACAAGACCACCACATATGATAAAAAAGAACCTTCTTTCTCTTTACATTTCCACCACTTATTTGATTTAGATTTATACATTTTTGCCAACTTACTTAGTGTTAGATACCATCGATATACCATTTTCATATCATTTGCTCTTAAACCATATCATGCGGCGGTAAATTTTATATCCCTATTCCACAATCGTTCCCATGCTTCCATGTCTATATTATGACCAATATCTCTTGCCCAGTGTATCACTGAGGATTTTACTTGCTCATCCTTTGTCTCCCGTTCCAATAATATCTTACACATTTTAGACAGCACTTTTACATTACATTCCAACAGGTCTCTCTCCAGTTGTGATATTTGTTCCCCAAACCCTCGTACCCTATCTCTCTTAAATACTTCATTTAGATGATGATATTATACTCATGGTGGCGCTGTGGTTAAACCACTGAGCCTAGGGCTTGCTGATCAGAAGGTCGGTGGTTCGAATCCCTGTGACGGGGTGAGCTCCCGTTGCTTGGTCCCAGCTCCTGCCAACCTAGCAGTTCGAAAGCGCGTCAAAATGCAAGTAGATAAATAGGAACCGCTACAGCGGGAAGGTAAACGGCATTTCCATGTGCTGCTCTGGTTTGCCAGAAGTGGCTTTGTCATGCTGGCCACATGACCTGGAAGCTATACGCCGGCTCCCTCAGCCAATAATGTGAGATGAGCGCGCAACCCCAGAGTCGGTCACGACTGGACCTAATGGTCAGGGGTCCCTTTACCTTTACCTTTACCTATCATACCCATGTTGTTAATTCTTCTGATAATTCCTTAAATTAAAAGAATTTAAGAGAAAAATCCCCATTACAGTAGGGCAATGGCACAAAAGTGCATATGTAATCAACCTAGGATAGGAATGGGAAAACCAAGCTCAAAACACCACAACCACCCCCAATAGAAGGATAACCATGACCACATCTCTGGTGCCATGCCAATGCCCTCCACATTGTCACCCACATCGGAGGGAGAAAATGCATGGGTGTCAATGCAGACACACTGTCAGGACTGGTTCATATATCCAACAACAACAGTGCGAAAGAGTTCTCCACTCCCAAGAGTTCCCGTGGCACCGGCTGCAATGACACAACTGCCTCAAATCCCCAGGCAACCTTGCAGCCAGCGGTTCATATCCCCTTAAACCACACACTGCTGACAAGTGCTGCCTTTGAATTAGGGATGTATGTCGGCATCACTTTCCGCTCACCCCCTATTAGTCACACGCAGCACTGCTTCCGTTCCGCTGCAGTTTGCTTTCCATCAAAAACAACATTATGTGTCTCGCTGGCTGCTGTGGCAAGATTACCTTGCCATGACATTATCCAACCCCATTCATTTCAGTGCAAAGGGGTGCAGGAGAGATGTAGTCAATTTTGTACCGTTTGTGGACTGAAAGCAACAACAAGGCCAAATACTGAGTGTATTCACTAAGTTGCATTGCATTTCAGACATGGGATGAGTAAGCGAACATTGGCAACTACTGCTCCTGTTTCCAATTTTGCTGAAATTCCTCTACATCCCTACTTAGAGTACAAGACAAACAAAAAAGGAAAGGCTATATAAGATTGGGGGGAAGGGTAAAAAAACCCCAAAGAATAAGTGCTTTTGCTGAATACTTGATAGGGATAGTGATTAGGATGGAGAACAAAGGAAGCCACAGGTGCATTTTGAGAACGGCAATGTCCAGAACTTCATTGCATTGCACATGGGGTTTGAAAATATGATAAACAAGTTCAAGCCCCATCATGATGAAATGGGTTGGGGTTGGGGGGGGGGACTGCTCCACCCAGCTTTAGCATGTTGGGGTGGAGGAGAGAAGGGACTCCCAGGACTCGAATCCACACTGCCAATTAGAGCTTGCCCCAAATATCCTCTCAATTCTTCATAAGTTATCTTGAGGGGGAGAGGAGCTGTTTTACAACAGTTACTTGAGGGCACGACTCCCCATTAGCCGCAGTGGCTGCCTGAAAACAAGAGTCATGATTCTATTGACTCGGGTACTCGGCCGTGGACCAGGCTACTCTCGCAGCCGACGCCAACTGCACTGGTTTCACAAATGGTGGACAAAAAAAGTCCTAATGAGAGAAAGAGAGACGCCGAGCTCAAGAGAGTTGTAGAGAGGTACTTCATTATCCTTCCCTCTCTTGGGTAGCAGAGGGAAAAACAATTAGAACAAATTTTACAATTCTCTGTCAAAAAGGCTCTTAGTGGAAGTGAAATGGCAAAGATTAATATGGGAGATTAGTCGTAATTTTTGAAGGACTTCAACTTGGTGGTTGCTGTATCCAGGGTGCATAGAAGATTCCTGGCGAGCTCTACATGGTGGATTGAAATGCCTGTTTCTTCAGCTCTGAGCATAGGCTCCGAACACTTGACTTAAAATAGAAATCCATTACCCAGCACTTAGCTTGCACAGGAGTTGTTGGAACAGAAGTGGAGTGAAGCGCACAAGTCCTTCAAGCCTGAGCCCCTTGAGATATGCATAACTCTCATCAACATAAATGTGTTTACGACGAGGGCCTGCTCGGTGCTTTTGTACAAATGTGCCTTTCTGTTGTGTTATAATTCATAAATGAGGAGGGAAACTTTTCTGAGTACGCAGAGGATATTCTCCTTTGAGCCAAAGCCCATAATTAATGATTGTGCACCTGTGTTTTCCTTTTTCATTTTGGGGAGAAATAATAATTAGCCTCATCATGAAAAGCGGGAGCAAATTAAAGAGTCACTGTCATCAGAAAAAGGGAGCACACAGACCTCTAACCACCGGTGATTACATGGTCTGCAGGTGGAAAACAAATGGCAAAGGTCAATATGTGCTACCTGAATTTTTATAAAAGGAAACCATAAGCATTCTGTGTCCAGGGCAGCTGTCTACCAGCTCCATCTGGTACACAGATTGAGACCCTACCGGCCTCCAGACTGTCTCCCTAGAGTGGTGCATGCTCTAGTTATCTCCCGCTTGGAGACTACTGCAATGTGCTCTACGTGGGGCTACCTTTGAAGGTGACCTGGAAACTACAATTAATGCAGAATGCAGCAGCTGGACTGGTGACTGAGGGCGGCCGCCAAGACCATGTAACATCGGTCCTGAAAGATCTACATTGGCTCCCAGTATGTTTCTGAGCACAATTCAAAGTGTTGGTGCTGACCTTTAAAGCCCTAAAAGGCCTCGGCTCAGTATACCTGAAGGAGCGTCTCCACCCCCATCGTTCAGCCTGGACATGGAGGTCCAACTCCGAGGGCCTTCTGGCGGTTCCCTCCCTGAGAAACGAAGCTACAGGGAACCAGGCAGAGGGCCTTCTTGATAGTGGTGCCGGCCCTCTGGAATGCCCTCCTATCAGGTGTCAAGGAAATAAACAACTATCTGACGTTTAGAAGACATCTGAAGGCAGCCCTGTTTAGGGAAGTTGGTAATGTTTGATGCTTTATTGTTTTTTAATATTCTGTTGGGAATCACGCAGAGTGGCTGGGGTATTTATTATTATTATTATTATTATTATTATTATTATTATTATTATTATTATTATTATTTTGTGCTGGAGGAGACTCTTCAGAGTCCCATGAACTGTAAGAAGATCAAACCTATCCATTCTTAAGGAAATCAGCCCTGAGTGCTCCCTTGAAGGACAGATAGCTGAAGCTGCGGCTCCAATACTTTGGCCACCTCATGAGAAGAAAAGACTCCCTGGAAAAGACCCTGATGTTGGGAAAGATTGAGGCCACTAGGAGAAGGGGACGACAGAGGATGAGATGGTTGGACAGTGTTCTCGAAGCTACCAACATAAGTTTGACCAAACTGTGGGACGAGGTGGAAGACAGGAGTGCCTGGTGTGCTCTGGTTCATCGAGTCACGAAGAGTCGGACAAAACTACACAACAACAACAAAATTACTACTACTACTACTACTACTACTACTACTACTACTACTACTACAATGAATGCATGGAAAGGATCATATGTGCTGCCCCCCTCCAAATATCAATACTTTCAGCTTACGGTACATGTAGATCTACCATATGTGTACTACGGTACACATAGTGCTAACCACTTCTAGGGGCAGATGGGGCTTGTCCACCTGGGAAGGGAGCCCATCTAGGAGAAGGAAAACTCTGATCCTAAATCTCCACTGCCTTGTGGGATATCTTTGGGAGAAGAAAAGGCTAAGGAGTAAACCCTACACAAATCCAGAGTGGAGTCCCTAAGTGTCAGGCTTTGGGGAACTGGCTTCCTCCCTCCATGGCAGTAGATAAGAAAATCAAACGAAAGAAACATCTTTAATAATCACAGTGAGAGAACAAAGAACATGTCTCCTAGAAATGGCGGTGCTCCCAATTAAGGGTCACTCCCCCTCTCCGTCCCTACTAATCTATGTCACTCCTATGTTTTGTAATCTGAGCTTGTACCCTCTGTGAAAGCTTTCTGTTCTGACACTTTCTGAGCCCTCCTTGTCTTTGGACAAGGGTGCTGTTCAGAGACTGTGAATCTGTTAATCCTCTCTCTTCCAGTGTTTCTTCTGCTAGTTGTTCCCCATCCAGTATTTCCCAGCTTCTGCCTTCTGAACTATGCCCCCTGCAAACCACTGTTCTCAATCTATACTGTCCACCTGCTCCTGGGAAGATTAAGGATCGGGTTTGGGGGGAGGAGGTGGCTTCCATCATTCTTCTTCAGTGCAGCCCTCCTCAGTACAGTCTCTGACACTAAGACAATTGGATGGCATCTTGAACGCCTCCTTCTCGCAACTCCAGGTTGGTGCCAAACATATTGCGCTGCTTTCCTTTGGACCACATCAGCGAAACCAAGAGGGGGGTCTTGCCATCTGCATAGCCTAGGACCTCTGTATACACTGCCCAGGTTTGCACCCCAGAGAGGTCATTTTGCTGCTGACAATGCAGAGGTTTGGCTTCACCACTGGAGTGCACTCCACTGTTCCTTGAGACAGATGGATGCCAACAATTACCACTTCCACACAAGCTGGGTTCTTTCCACAGGATCAGGAACCCTGTTTCTCTAGGGTTCACTATTACACAGAAATAACTTTACACCTGAGGTAAAAGGTAAAGGTACAGGACCCCTGGAGGGTTAAATCCAGTCAAAGGCGACTATGCGGCGCTCATCTCGCTTTCAGGCCGAGGGAACCAGGGTTTGTCCGTAGACAGCTTTCCGGCTCATGTGGCCTGCTTGAGAAGCCACCTCTGGTGCAACGAGGCACCGTGACAGAAACACTGTTTACCTTCCCGCCGCAGCGGTATCTATTTATCTACTTGCGCTGGTGTGCTTTTGCACTGCTATGCTGGCGGGAGCTGGGACAGAGCAGCGGGAGCTCACTCCATTGCAGGGATTCGAACCGCCGACCTTCCGATTGGCAAGCCCAAGAGGCTCAGTGGTTTAGACCACAGTGCCACCCACATCCCACGTTTACATCTACATGTAGGATCTATGCACATTTTAAGAAGAACACATGGAGGTGGTGGTGGTGGTGGTGGGAGCTGTAGGTAATTAGCATGGGCTAAAGTTTCTGAAAGCAAGGGGAGAAAAGAGTTGTGTGATTTTAATAGAATCAGTGCGTCCTTGGGACAGCAGCAAGGGGGAAAGGATTAACCCATTCCCTGAGTGTGGTGGTTTCAGCACAAATTCCTAGGTGCTATTTGCAATTATAGAAAGATTCACACAGTTTAGGATGTGATGTGTCTAGCATAATGTGTAGCTTTGTCCTGACTTTGGTTGCTACCTCTCCTGACACAAATGGTTTAAAACTAGCCAAAACTTGCATTGCACAGATAGAAAGAGGGAGGGAGAAATTGTGAGGCTCTGTCAGTTTTTGGATCTCCATGCAAATTTGTTGCTACCTGCTGTGTAAAATATTGTTGACATCAATTTGCAATTGTGATGTTTTGTGCCTGAAGTGACTCAAGGAATTTGCATTATTAAATGGCCGTGTTCCATATATAGGTTTCTGAAGGAGTGCTCTGTGCTACTTTGCAATTGAGTGCTAAAAGAAGTTGGGCCAAGAAAAGGTAGGATCGATCTTAGCTACATTTTTGTGCTTCTGTTTCTTCTCAAGTGCATGGCTTTATTTTTTCTTCCTTCCTGGATTTCATTATTTCAGTCTTTCCTCCATACCTCTGAACTTGAGTGTACAGGAAGCTGAACCTGATTATTTGCCTGTCAGGCTCTGTTCAAGTGAAGTGGCTTGAATGGCTGAACAAGCATAGACTCAGGAGGTTGGAATATAGTCCATCTGGGCTCTCCGAATAAGTCTATAGCTAACTGCTGATGCCCGCCAGACAGCAGCTTTTCACTCAGAATTTGGAGTAAATAGAAGGCCAAACTCCACATAGTGTAGGAGATCTGTGTCTACATCCCCTGATTTCTAGATTCAGATGTTTTTGGTAATGTTGCATAACTGTCAGTGGGGCAAGGATAGCATACACAGACTGACAGATATGCATCAACAGCACCAAAGTTATCTCTCTGGGGTGCAAGCCCAAGGCAGTTGGGATAGAGATTCTGAACTGTCTAGATGATAAGACTCTTGGCCTCACAAAGGAAAGCAGAGCAATACATTTGTTACCAGCTTGGCTGCAGCAGTTGCCAGAAAGAGGCGTCAAAGGCTTCTTCTTTTTTGGTGTAAGATTGTCTTCCATAAACAAGGTATTAACAGTGAGTCCATAAGTGACCGTAGAGGCCAATTCTGGATCCACATGTCCTTCCACAGTGGGGACATAGGTTTCTGGGTGGAAGTTGATCATGGTGAGGGTGTGCCAAGCGCGCCTTCCTCTTAGCACGTTTCTCCCTTGCATCCTGAGTTTGAGCATCTTCAAAGCCCATGGCACCCTTGGGCAAGGCTCTTCTCCATTTGGAGTGCTTGCAGGCCAGGGCTTCCCAGTTGTCGGTGTTTATACTACATTTTTAAAAGATTTGCCATGAGGCATCGAAGGGACTGTTTGTGTAAGGTTTACTCCTTAGCCTTAGATGTCCTGCAAGGCAGCGGGTAAGGATTGTTCCTTGGAGTTTACTCCCAAGTCTTTCTCCCCTGTCTCAGAGCCCTTGACCAAACAAGCTCGAAGATTTGCACAGTCCTCAGTCTATGGTAGATTGCTGCATCACAATCCCCAGGACCCTTCGAGGCTGATGGTGATGATACGCATAATAGCCTTACCTAAGAAAATGTTGTTTTTAAAAAGAGGATGTTCTTAGGGAAGACCACTGGGATGGGATCTAATCCTATTTTCTGCTTTTCATAGCCTACTGGTAGGCCACTTGTCCTGTTAACTACAATGTGCTGTTTTCTATCTAGACCATGAATGGAGTATCAGGAACTGGCAGACATTCAGGTTTGGGCCACACCAGAAATAGTAGGAATTTGTGGTTGTTTAGTCAACAACTATTTGTGACCCCAGGGACCAGAGCATGCCAGGCACTCCTGCAGTTTGGTCAAACTCATGTTGGTAGCTTTGAGAACACTGTCCAACCATCTCGTCCTCTGTCGTCCCCTTCTCCTTGTGCCCTCAATCTTTCCCAACATCAGGGTCTTTTCCAGGGAGTCTTCTCTTCTCATGAGGTGGCCAAAGTATTGGAGCCTCAGCTTCAGGATCTGTCCTTCCAGTGAGCACTCAGGGTTGATTTCTTACAGAATGGATAGATTTGATCTTCTTGCAGTCCATGGGACTCTCAAGAGTCTCCTCCAGCACCACAATTAAAAAGCATCAGTTCTCCGGCGATCAGCCTTCTTTGTGGCCCAGCTCTCACTTCCATACATCACTATTGGGAAAACCATAGCTTTAACTATACGGATCTTTGTCACCAATAACATTTATTCATGGTTATTCATGGATCACTGCCTTGTCATGGTGAAGGGGCTTGAATAACTCAGAGAAGCTATGAGCTATGCCATGCAGGGCCACCCAAGATGGACAGGTTGTAGCCGAGAGTTTAGACTAAATGTGATCCACCTGGAGAAGGAACCGGCAAGCCACTCCAGTATCCCTGCCAAAAAACCCTCAATGGACAATAACAACAGGCCTTTTATATACAGAGATACTACTCCTCTTCCATGAAGTGTGGGTGGCCAGTTCTTTGGGAAGCCTTTTCCTCCCAATAAATCCACATGGGAATGGTAACATTAATGAAAGCACAGCGCTCTGCCTTTGACCCTTTCACCATCTCATCAATGTCCTGTTTGCTACTAACACAGATAGACAGCATTTGATGAATTCTCGGCCGTCTGAGAGAGACAGAAAGTCAATCTGATGTTCTGCTTCCCAATTTTGCAAGATAACAATTAGCACTAATGGTTTGTCAACAGTTTCCTAGTACAGGTCTCTGCACTGGCGGTCTGGCAGAGCCTAGCAGGGACATCAAAATGAAAAGAAGCTGGTGCCTCATTGATGCCATGGGGTCAAATGCAGACCCCAATTCTACAGTGAAGAGTGAGTTTGCCTTCCTTAGATCATGGGATACAGGGTGGCAAAGCAAGGTCATTTGAAAGTTTTCATGAAGTGGAAGCCTTAGAAAAGGCTTAGGGCGAGTCTACACTCCTTGTTGTTTTTAACATTAATAAGAAAGGGTTAAGGAATGGTTTTCATAACGTAGATGGACACATGATATCCTACTTTTAGCATTCATAATGCATTATTAAAATTTGACACCAGAGCAACCAGCAACCGGCATTAAGCAAACAGCTTTCTGATTGAGAAAACAAAGGTAAGAAACGCTTTTAATTTACAAGTATGCCCTGTGACATTTTAGAACGATATATCTAATAGCATTCTAATAACGTTAAACAGGTCAGTGTAGATCCAGCCATACTGGAACTTCATATGCAGAAGCGTCATTGAACGTGAAGTGAGCGAAAGAGAAAAACGTGGATTTTGAACAACCCCCATTCACTTCTCTGGGACTTTTAGGGGATTTATCATTCCACCAGCACCCACTCCCACAAAATAGAAGCAAGACCCAGGTGGCGCTGTGGTTAAACCACTGAGCCTAGGGCTTGCTGATCAGAAGGTCGGCGGTTCGAATCCCTGTGACGGGGTGAGCTCCCGTTGCTTAGTCCCAGCTCCTGCCAACCTAGCGGTTCGAAAGCACATCAAAATGCAAGTAGATAAATAGGAACCGCTACAGCGGGAAGGTAAACGGCGTTTCCATGTGCTGCTCTGGTTTGCCAGAAGCGGCTTTGTCATGCTGGCCACATGACCTGGAAGCTATACGCCGGCTCCCTCGGCCAATAATGCGAGATGAGCGCGCAACCCCAGAGTCGGTCACGACTGGACCTAATGGTCAGGGGTCCCTTTACCTTTACCTTTTACCATAAGCCTAGTGCAACCTTTTTATTTATTTTTTTGAACTCAGTGAATTTTCCATTTGCAACGTGGCTTGTTAGTGAGAAATGACGAAAGCTCAAATCAAAATTCCCTACCAAAGAGGCCCACCTTGTTCATTTTCTTTTAAACCACTATAAAAAGATCCCAGTGTAATCCCAGTGTAAATTTTTGTATGCCTGTTTGATTGGTTTTTAGGTGTTTTAAGTATGGATGGTTTATTGCTGATAAATTTCAGAGGGTTACTATATTTATCTGTAGGACTGAAAAACTCAAAGAGACTTGTAGCACCTTACAGACTAGCCAACCCAAATAAATAATGCAAAATAGCTAAAAAATACAGAATAAATAATGTGGAATTGGACATATAATGCAAATTTCCTCGGTTTTCATAATTTATACAGAATCCAGCTTTTCTTCATGCCAGTTTTTTTGTTGGGAGGGGAGCAGAGTTCACACACTCCTAGTAATAGGGTAGATTTCAAAAAGCTAACTCAGAAATCTGTAAATTTTGTCCTGTGAAAATAGATATACAATAGATACAGTGAAGGGGCATAACAAACAAGGTAGACAGGCTTTTTATTGAAAGATTAGAAAATAGCAAATGAACATTAGACTTAAATACTGCATTAGTATTCATGCAGGATTTTATCGGGATCAGGGTATAATTGTTCCTGGCAGTGTACAAGATGTAATGAACATTTCTTTGCCCCAGAGATCCTAGCCCTAAAACTGGGGTCAAGTTGCAATCTGGGGACAGGAATGGCAACAGGTAGAAGAGAGAGTAACAGGAGAAAAGGAATTTGTATACACACTGGTACTTATTTACATTGTGGGTGTTCCACTGGGCTTTTTTCTCACTCAGACGAGTGGTCAAGGGACAGTAATTAATCACAAAGAAGTTCTGAGATGTTAATTAATCACTTGTGGGCCACCTGCCTTGTCAAATTAAATGAGAATTACAATCCTCGGCTATGTGGAAATCAGAGTTTCTTTGCAGCTATTGTATGAAGACTGCTTTGTGAATAATAGAAAATAAGAGGAAAGTGTAAATAAGGGTGCACAACTAGAAGTGGCAGAATCTAAGACAGGTTGTGCTGGTTTAATATTGTTGCTCGCCACCCCAATCTCTGAGCAGTGCGAGATTCCAGGGGTCCCCGGCACCTAATGTTTAATTGATTATTTTATTTCATTTTTCTGTTGGAAGCTGCCCAGAGTGGCTGGGGAAACCCAGCCGGATGGGCAGGGTATAAATAATAAATTATTATTATTATTATTATTATTATTATTATTATTATTATTACTACTACTACTACGCAGGGTTTGTGACCTTCTGATCGGCAATCCCTAGACTCTGTGGTTTTACCCACAGCACCACCCGTGTCCCAGGGAATAAGCACATGCAAAATGGACACAGACCAGAAATAGACTGATCTGTCCATCACTACCAATAACCTTGAATGTTATTCCAAGTTATAATCCTTAATTAGTACATATGTTTGCCTTTGAGTTTTGAGATGGTTAAATAAATTACGAATGTTTACTTAGTTTACTTTGTGGTTGTAGTAGCGAGCAGTGTGTTCCGCAGATTATCCTAATGTGTTACATGGGTCGCTCAATCAAAAAGGGTTAAAAGCAGCCATCTTAGGCAATAAATATATCTCCAGTAAAAAGCAGAGATGGCAGAAATTTGAAGGCCTTAGGAAAGTCAAGGTGGCCAGGAACCCGGCAAGGCTGAACTTTACATATGAAATGGAACGTATCAGCCAGAACTTTCATTGCCAGGAGACTAGTGTGAAGTATTATGTGCTATAGTTGATGGTGGCTTTTGACTCAGTTGTCTAAGGGCAGATGAACTACTGTATCACAATATATACAGCCCTGGTGACAAATAGGCTATTCTGTCCATTTTCCTTCCAAACTTTTAAAAAGATCTAAGCCCAATATTATTTACTTTGCTTCAAATTGCATCAGTTATGAGTTCCCACACTTGGTCCTTCTTGAGGATCAATAGACAATTTGGAAAGTGCCTGTAATTTATTCATCAGGCATTTCACACATACTGAAGGCACATTACGCCGAGGAACAAAAAGCCTGTATCAGTATTGATCCATATTTTGTAATGATATCCAGCCTATTAAGAAATGAGCCAACAATGACTTTTTTGAAAGCAAACTCATCACCGAAGCCATGGGACAAAAGTAAAATCCTAATGAAGCCAATATGAATAGCTTTGGCTGGAAATGTTCAATGTCTATAAAGTTTTTGATTTTCAAAAACGCATTCTTCAGCCTATAATACATTATCTTAGAGTTCAGGTTACCAATGATATTTCTTGCAAATTTGCCTCTTCTTCTCAATTGCTGGGTGGACAAAGTTTCTCTCTGAGGTCAAGATAAAAAGTGAAGAGGATGCCCACAATCAGGCTTCAAGAAAGTTTGTCTGGCCTTAGTACTGTAGTCAACTAAAATATTGTGGTTGCCAGGATGCTACCCCTCCTCCAAAGAGTGGGTTCTTATCCAATATACTTAATATATATAATTTGTATTAAATTTTCTGTTTTACAAAGCGGGTTATCCTTCATGGAGAGCCCGTGTTGTGGTGGGGGCTAACAGGACACCACCCTTCTGTTTGGACCAGGGCTGCAATTGGTGGATTCTGTTGTGGGGAAGATTTGGATGTTGCAATTTCAGGGACAGCCCACTGGCCTTATATTCCGCAGTGTTGGGCTTTCTCTTACTCTTTGCTGCGAGCTTCGAATCACCCGCCCACCCCCCTTTGTTTAGACTGTTGCATTTGACCTTGCTATGCCTGTCATGGGGTTGTCTGCTTTTGGTTGGTGGAGGGATCACAATTGGTTGTGCCGGTCCCTCCAATGCAGAATTGGTTGTTGGTTGTGCCGGCCCCTCTAATGCTGCTGCTGCAAGGGTGAATTCCCTTAAAGGAATCCAGGGGCTCGACATGCTTTAGTCCGTACCCCGACAGGGGGCTAGGGCCACGCAAGAGCCCCTGGGAGCATTTGGCGGAGAGGCGAAGGGCCAGCCTTCCGGCTCCATTCTCTCCCCAAAATGCTTTCCCCGCACTGACTTCAGGAAGCGGAGAAGTCAGTTCGTTCTGTATGTGTATGTATGGAACCAATGCCTAAGCAACCACTCACATTTTTGTATTTAAATAAAGTTGTGGCCAAAATTATGCCAAAAAACCTGAAACTTAATTTCTGTGTGCTCTGTGAGTTATTGGGGTGTGTGTGTCCTGGGCATTTAGAATATTAGAATATTCTAATATTCAATTTAGAATGTTCATTTAAACACCCTTAAAATGTCAATGACTTCCCTTCTTCTCTTTCCATGGTTCATTTTGCATATGATAAATCCCTGCATATTTTACATAAACTAAACCATTCAGTATTCCATTATTGCATCTATCAAAACTTGTTTACGCTGTTGAATTTATCTTAATGCTGCCAACGTTTTCAAGTGTGCACAATTTTCCTCCATATATTCAATAAACATTTTCCAAACTTCTTTAAACGTATGTTTTTCTTGTTCTCTTATTGTATATGTTAGATCTGCAAGCTGAACATATTCAATCCGTTTAAGTTGCCATTCTTCTTTAGTTGGGACCTCGCTCGTTTTCCATTTTTGGGCCAACCAAACAGAGGCCACAGTAGTGGCGTACATAAATAACTGTTTTTTGACACCTGGGAATTTCCATCTGAATTATTCCCAACAAAAATGGCACAGGTTTGTTTCTTTTAAAGTACTATTAATTCCCCCCCCAATTCATTATATATCATTTCCTAATACTTTTTTTACCCTTTTACAGGTCTACCAAATATGCAAGAAAGTTCCCTCCACCTCTTTGCATATCCAGCACTTATCTGATTCAGTCTTATATCTCTTAAAGGTAAAGGTTAAAGGGACCCCTGACCATTAGGTCCAGTCGTGACCGACTGATTGTGGAGAGGTTGTGGAGCTCATCTCGCGTTATTGGCTGAGGGAGCCGGTGTACAGCTTCCAGGTCATGTGGCCAGCATGCGTAAGCTGATTCTGGCGAAACCAGAACAGCACACGGAAACACTGTTTACCTTCCCGCCGGAACAGTACCTATTTATCTACTTGCACTTTGACGTGCTTTCAAACTGCTAGATTGGCAGGAGCTGGGACAGAGGAACGGGACCTCACACTGTCACAGGGATTTGAACTGCCGACCTGATTGGCGAGCCCTCCTAGGCTCAGTGGTTTGGACCACAGCGCCACCCACGTTAAATACCATCTGTAAATCATTTTCAAGTAGTTCTCCTTCAAAGAATGACATGCTGTAAACTTCAGATCACTCGTCCACTTATCCAGTATACTTTATGTTGGACACACAGTGCAAGGTCAGGGACAATATCCCACCCTGGAATCAGCTGCCCTACTGAGTCATTCCAGCTCACTTAGAATCACAACACAAAAACTAGCTACAGATATCTTCTCCGGGTCATGCTGGGCCTGTAAGAACCTCCAAACTTTCAAATGAAACACAATAATTTCTCATTATACGGTTCCCAACTGCTGGGCAATGGAGTCTGGGTGAGCATTACTATGCATATCTGCATTAGTTGTGCATGTGGGAAGATTTCTTCTGTGCATGGATCTATCTTATTGGATCAGGATGAATGTGCCTTAACTAAAGCTGCAAGGTTTAATTCGTTCAAAAACTAGTTTAATCAACTAAGGCTTTGGTAGATTAACTCACAGGAGAAATGTTTAATTGATGCACACATATTTTAATCAGTAGGCATAAAGCTGAATTTAACATGTTTGCTTTTTGAAATGAATGTGTTACTGGAATAGGAAATGAAAAGGAAAATGTTGAAGATGGCTCTGTTATCTAGTAATTAGTGTGCTTTTGAAATTTCCTTCTTCCAAATGTCTCCCTGGATTATGGAGTTCTGAATTATCTGGTCTTGTATATGTTTATGAAAATGAAATGAATGATTTAGAAAATCTCAGTTGTTAGGATTGTTGTAAATCTGCAGTTTCCCCACAACTTTCAGTTCTACTGGGTTATCTTTCTCTCTCTCTCCATATACATTTTTCAAGCAATTGAACACACCATTTCATCAAGATTCATTCGTAGGGGGTTCTACTAATGTGCGTATACACTTGCATGAATTGATAAACACCACAAAAAAAGCAATCTGGATGTTATTGTGTGTACGGTTGAATTAAGATTCTTTTGTGTGGTGTTTCATCAGTCCATGTGTGTGCACACTGAAAAAAACACTGCACATAAACCCCTTGAGTAAATCCTAGTTGTCAGCAATCAGAATATATCATTCTACCTGAGCAGCCTTCCTGTGTTGGTGTGAGCAGGTATCACACAATTATGCTGCACACGGCTTTTTTCCAGCTGGAACCTGCTGGAACAGTTCCAGCACCTCTCAGGTGGGCGCCATTGCCATGATAAGAAAACAAGGGAGGCGATCATGGTGAGTTCTGGCACCTATTTTTCAAGAAAAATAGCCCTGACGTCACTGCTTTCCTTCTTGCAAACTTGTATTAAAAGATGAGTTGCAGCCATCTCACCAGTCCTTGGTACAGGGTGCCTCGCTAGACGAATTTAATTCGTTCCACGGGTCAATTCGTATAACGAAAAATTCATCTAGCGAATCCCATAGGAATGCATTGAATTTATTTATGTGTGTGCAAATCAGACTGCAACTTGCCTTCTACAGATGGTTGTACATTAATACCACGAGGCTGTAATCCTATGTACAGTTGCATGAGAGTAAGTTCTGCTAAGGTTGGTGGGCTTACTTCTGAGTAGACACATTATAACATTGCACTGTAAGATACGTTAGTGCAGATGTGTAGATCTTTCATGTCGATACCATAATTTCTTTTTTTAAAATAAACTTTATTAAGAATCAAAGTTAAAATACAAACCATACATACTCAAAACTCGCAATCTTACCAAAACAAACACAGATTCATATACACAAAATCATAGAAATCATAATATACAAACTCATAGAAATCATAATGTGCAAACTCATATAAATCATGTAATAATAGAAAGAGAAGAAAAAAAGGAAGAGAAAGAAATTATCTTCCAAAACATAGAAAAAGAAAAAAGAAAAAAGAGAAAAAAGAAAAAGAAAAAAGAAAGAAAAAAGAACATACATTTATCTCGTCACTCTCATCCAGAAACAATCAATAACAATATCAACTAAATTCATCAGAATTCTCAATCTCCTACCTATATTCCATCCATTAAAGACGATACCATAATTTCAATATACTTTTATCACATCTCCCCTTCTGGTGATCCTTTATTGCAGTGTTCTGCTTTCCTGATGAGAAGACAGGTTGTGATGTCACTCCAGTGCTGCAATCAATGAACATTTTGGGTTTGAATGGCAAGAGAAATTACCGTACACACTTCCCTGATCTAAAAGCAGCAGAAAATATATATCTTCCATGGGGCTAAAGGAGCAAGCTTTCTCTCTCCTTTCCCTTACAAGTTGGGATGCTTGTCCCCCCCCCCCATGAGTTGAATAGAGCTACTCAGTTAAATAGATGGCATCCTTTCTTAAGGGTTTTATCTTCTGTTAGCATTCATGTCTACTGTTTAGTAATCAAAACAGATATGCACTAGTTCTGCCTCTATTGAGAGTTGTGTAGAGATAAGAAAACTCTCAAGCAACACATCGACTGGTATTAAACTTGAAAGTTGCAACTGGTCGTTATTCTCTGTGGAAGTTGCCTGGCACGCCAATTCTGGTATCTCATTGTTGAAAGCCACATATGTCTTGCATTGTTAATTACAGTGGCCAATAAGTTCAGTGCCAATAAGTACCAATACAGTGGCACCTTGGATCTCAAATGCCTTGGTACTCAAACAACTTGGAACCCAAACACTGCAAACACAGAAGTAAGTGTTCCGGTTTTTGAACTTTTTTCAGAATCCGACCGTGTTCCGTTTTGAGTGTTACACTTCCGTTTTGAGTGCCACTCTTCCATTTTGAGTGCCACACTTCCATTTTGAGTGTTTTGTTGAGATTTGTTTTTGTTACTGATTTTATATTTTTGTTTTTGCAGCTCTTTTTTGTGAATGTGTGGAACCCAGTTCAGCTACTGATTGATTGATTGTGTGACTGCAGTACATTGTTTATTGCTTTCATTTTATGCATCACAGATTCATGTTAAATTGCTGTTTTAGGGGTTGTTTTTAAAAGTCAGGAACAGATTGATCTGTTTTGCATTACTTTCTACGGGAAAGCGCGCCTTGGTTTTGGAACGCATTGGTTTTGGAACGGACTTCCGGAATGAATTAAGTTTGAGTACCAAGTTACCACTGTATAGACTTCAGTGGGACTGTCACCCACTGCTCAAGTTACAAGAAGGATTGTCTGAATGCTGAGAGAAAAAATACCTTAGCATGAAAAAAAATAATACTCAGTGACTTGTTTGAAGACAGTGCTATCTATCATGGAGCCGCTTGCAGAAACTTGAACTTACAAGTAGAGGCAAATCCGATGGCAATCATGAAGCCAATCACAAAAATTAAGTTCTGTTCAGTTCGATTCATGTGGTACCTTCCTTTCCCCAGAGCAGTCAGCAAGTGGATAGAGCGAAACCTGGATTTTCTTTCCATAAATGCTTTGGAATCCTCAAGTGTGATAATTTGTATTGCAGACCTGCTCGAATAGCAGCTTGCCCAACTGAACAGTGTCTACATGCCTGTGCATTTTCACTACTAAGTGATTGACGATCTCTCTCGTTTTGTAATCCTGGTAGAAATAGCAGGAGGTTGATTGGATTCCTGGCAAACCATAGTGGCTGGTGGCCTTGCATTTGGCTTGGTAAACCGCAAATTGTTTGGGCCTTCATGTGGCCTGGCAACTGCCTTGTCAGAAAGCAACATATTTTCAATGCTCTGAAAATGACTCCAGTCGCTTCAGCTTTTAAGTTTTCTTGGGTGGCTGTAAAATGTCAAACATAAATGATCACAGATCCTCTGGTACAGCTAGCGTTATTTTATATAAGCTGTAAGGCATTGCACCTTTCTGCACTTTCCCCCCATGTTGACTGGCTGGCTTTCTACTTTTCCTCCATTATAGGCATTTGCTGAAATGTTCAGAAAAGAATGGTCAGCAAATAAACAAGAGAACCAATTACAGCTCTTTCAGCTGTGAAATGCAGAGGGCCCCAGAGACAAATCAGGACTCAGCCCTGCTCCCACCGAAGCTATAAAATCTGCCTGCCGTTTTAGATATGTCTCCAAAGGGGAACAAATCCCAGCAGCTGCTTTTAAAATGCTGAGACTGAAAAGCTTTCTCCTCCCTGGTTGTACTTGCTCAAATATGCACTTTAAAGCTAGAATAAGGCATTTGCAAATGTTTTGAATAGCGCATAGAGCCTCCTTTTTACAGTTGGAGCAATTGTAGTAGCACCATCTGATTAATGCCATTACAGGTAGGAGTGTTTGTGTGTGTGTGTGTGTGTGTGTGTGTGTGTGTGTGTGTGAACTATCCTTTTATTTCAATTCAAAGTGTTGGTGCTGACCTTTAAAGCCCTAAATGGCCTCGGTCCAGTATACCTGAAGGAGCATCTCCACCTCCATCATTCTGCCCGGACACTGAGGTCCAGCACCGAGGGCCTTCTGGCGGTTCCCTCGTTGCGAGAAGCTAAGTTGCAGGGAACTAGGCAGAAGGCCTTCTCAGTGGCGGCGCCTGCCCTGTGGAACGCCCTCCCAACAGATGTCAAAGAGGAAAATAACTACCAGACTTTTAGAAGACATCTGAAGGCAGCCCTGTTCAGGGAGGCTTTTAATGTTTAATAGATTACGGTGTTTTATTTTTCTGTTGGAAGCCGCCCAGAGTGGCTGGGGAAACCCAGCCAGATGGGCGGGGTATAAATAATATATTGTTATTATTATTATTATTATTATTATTATTATTATTATTATTATTATTATTATTATTTCCTTGGCTATTTCTGCTTTCTCACAAGAGCCCTGAGAGACAGGAGATGCCCCCCATATTATCGTTCTCCATGCAAGTGAGGGGTGTGCATTCACCTTTTTAGGGTGAAAAGGGGTGGGATCAAACTGGGAAACTTTTGTTGAAGCAAACCTCTTTGCTCCCTCCCATGACCTTGCAAGGAAGTAAGGTGGTCTTCAACTGAAACAGGAAAATCCCTGGGCTCACTTGGATTGCCAAAGAAAGACACCAGCCAAGAAAATAGGAGCGAAACAGCAGCCAATAGGCTTGACCTTTTATTCAAAAGACTCTTGCAACAGAACTTCCACCCACCACATGGGAGAAGCAGGAAGAAGCCCTGAACAAAAGGACGCTCTTACTTTTATAAATTTTCCCTTTCCCCCACAACACCTTTGGTGAAGCATCATGCATACATCATAGATACGTCGTACATATGTCACAAACAGGGAGGGGTTTTCTGGCAGAAACTGGTTCATCATGATTGCCCCCAACGTCCCTTGCCCACCACCATACACCCATCAAGTGATACAATAGGAATATTTACAAGTTCCTGGTTTTCCAGTCAGTTAATCACACTCCTTTGTCCTGACCTAGGACCTAATCCCTGGCTAGGCAAACTAAGGCCCGGGGCCTGGATCCGGCCCAATCACCTTCTAAATCCGGCCCGCAGACGGTCAGGGGATCAGTGCGTTTTTACATGAGTAGAATGTGTCCTTTTATTTAAAATGCATCTCTGGGTTATTTGTGGGGCATAGGAATTTGTTCATTATTTTTTCCAAAATATAGTCTGGCCCCCCACAAGGTCTGAGGGACAGTGGACCGAGCCCCTGCTGAAAAAGTTTGCTGACCCCTGACTAATCCATTCCTGGATGGTTTGCCATTGTCCGTGGGATGACTGCCTGCCTGGCACCCATTTGTCAGGATGCCAGTGATTATCTCTTGTGCAAGAGGCTGCTGTGTACATGATCCCAGATTTCAGGGATTATGGCTGCCCACATCCCTTGGTAGCCATTCCTCTCCTGAACAGAACAAAGTTGGTATGGCACAAATCCATACTGGAACAATTTTATATTACTTTCTAAAGTTTTCCCAGTGAAGTTTATCAGTGAAGTGTTGCATTTGGTAACGTGCAGCGGACGCCCTTTCAATAGAGAGTGAAAAAAACTGTGATGAAGTGTTTTGTGGGGACATTTGCAGGAGTGATTGTGTTGAGTTTGGTAGTCGGGGTGTGTGTGTATGATGTCTGCTGGAGGGGCACCCCCCCCCCGCACCTTTACATAAATTCCTGCAACACAACAAAGGACAATTTCCTTATGAAAGGGGTTCCAAACGATATTATGAAGTGATTGATTGGTTATTATTATTAGTAAAGGTAAAGGGGCCCTTGACCATCAGGTCCAGTCGTGTCTGACTCTGGGGTTGCGGCGCTCATCTCGCTCTATAGGCTGAGGGAGCCGGCGTTTGTCCGCAGACAGCTTCTGGGTCATGTGGCCAGCATGACAAAGCTGCTTCTGGCGAACCAGAGCAGCGCACGGAAACGCCGTTTACCTTCCCGCTGGAGCGGTTCCTATTTATCTACTTGCACTTTGATGTGCTTTCGAACTGCTAGGTGGGCAGGAGCTGGGACCGAGCAACGGGAGCTCACCCCGTTGCAGGGATTCAAACCGCCGACCTTCTGATCAGCAAGCCCTAGACTCTGTGGTTTAACCCACAGCGCCACCCGGGTATTAATTTCATTCATGGGTTGTTTCCCATGAAGCATCATGAAGCAATTTGCAATATAGCGACGTATATAAAAACAGTCAAAAGCAATTGTACGTTAAACAGCTTTCAGAAACAACTATACAGTGGTAGCTCGGGTTACAGACGCTTCAGGTTACAGACACTTCAGGTTACAGACGCTTCAGGTTACAGACTCCGCTAACCCAGAAGTAGTACCTCAGGTTAAGAACTTTGCTTCAGGATAAGAACAGAAATTGCGCTGTGGCAGCGGGAGGCCCCATTAAGTAAAGTGTTACCTCAGGTTAAGGACAGTTTCAGGTTAAGAACGGACCTCCAGAATGAATTAAGTTCTTAACCCGACTGTAACTGTAAATATAAATATAATTTTTTTTAGAACAACAACAGATAGCATAAAATCTGTTCGGATCCAAGACGGATACCAACTTCGATAAAGATTTTAAAAGGTTTATTGAAAGAGGAACATCTTTAGCAGGTGCCAAAAAGTCATTAGAAAACACTAACAACCCTTACAGAAAGAGTCTTGTGGGAACTTAAACACAAAGGTAAGAACTGGTTCAAGCCATTTATAGCTGCAGTTCTAACCATATCTACTCAGATATAAGAGCGATTCAATTCTGTGGGGTTAGAACTGCAGCATATCTTGCTCACTTAAACACATATAAGTCCTTTTTTATTTCAACAGTTTTTCCATAAATGTGTATATTACAGAGAAAATTGTTGTGTCTATGTGTTTCTACTGAAACATAATGCTCAAGTTAATTTACATTTTAAATATTTGCAGTAAACATAATTTTGTGTTTGACAGCTTTCAAACCCCTTTTGTACCAATGCATTCCTGACAGGTGTAAAAGAACAATAATGACTTATCTGTTCCAACTGAATTAAAAAAAACCATGAGATTTGGTTGCAAGGTCACTTTTCTAACCCCACCTACCTGATAACAAGTCCCATTGAATTCCACAGGACTTACTTCTGAGTAGACATGGCTAGGATTGCAGCCCTAGTGCATATAGGCAACAAACAACTTAGACAATCAACAAATGACACTTCATAAAAGAAAAGCAATGAGGCACCTGTCAGGACAGCAGCAAATTAGGCATAAATTAATATGTAAATAATGTTCATTGCAAAACAATTTGCATATCTATTTATATATAATGCACATATAATGTGTGCATGTTGAAAAAAAAGTTATTTTGTTGTAGCAAAGGAGGGAAGGAAACATTCGTTGCAAGAAGCAGTGTCGTGATTGGGGTTGAAGGGATGGACAGAGGGAAATCCTCTTGATAGAGTCCAACAGCCTTGCTCCATATCAAGAGACCCCCACTCAAGATATATATGCATAGTCTCGCACTCCTGTCTCAGTGACATCCATGCTGGCTTGGTCATGCCCACAGAATGGAAGATGGCAGGATCCCCAAGGATGTGCTCTGCAGGGAACCAAGCCCATTGGCTGACCAATTCTGTGTTACAAAGATGTCTGCAAGCATGACATGAAGGCTGGCACATAGCTGTCAACTTCTCCCTTTTTTAAAAGGGAAATTCCCTTATGCTGAATAGGCTTCCTCACAAGAAAAGGGAAAACTTGGCAGCTATGGGCTGGCAATATCAACCCCGCCCTGTGGGAATCCCTTGCAGAGCCTGGAGACAGTTATTGCAGATATTAATATTGCACAGCTTGAAGCAATCTGATAAATAAAAACTGACTCCTCTTGGAATAAAAATGGTCCAATCCCAAAACATGGTTTCAAAGCATAACTAATAGAACTTTCTTTAAAAACAGAACATAAAACAAATAACGATGCCTCCAGATAGTTTCATAATGTATTATGCTTGTCCAAGCATAGGCTCAGCTTCTTACAAATATGAAATAACTCCAAACAGACCTGAACTCAAATGTATTTCTCAGCACACAGACTCCAGCCTGGAGCTGTTTTCTCTCCAGTAGAGGCATTGTTAGCACACCTTTGTCCTATGGTAGCCAGGGAACAAAATACTTCCTCAAAATGGTGATTTGCAGTTGAATAACTCTTCCATGTGATCTAAAGTTAAGCACCATGTGTGAGAGCCAGCAGAGAACATCCCAAGATAATTACCAACTGTTTAGGCACTTAGAGAGCCCTTCTAAGTTTCATTGGAATTTACCAGGCTCCTTTAGCATATACAGAGTTTTGTTCCATTTCCATGTACAATTAAACAATTATACTTAACGGACAGACAGTCAGGCCACTGGGAGGAGCACAGTGAGAAGAAACATGATGGTGTATCTGCAGCAGCCCAAACAGATGCCTTCATCAGACCGGCTGCAACAAAAATTGTCCCTCTTGTATCAGTCTCACAGCCACAGCAGGTGCTGTAATCTCTGACAGTTGACCCCAGAGGCACCCTCCTCCATTGTTACCAGATACAGATGGATGCCAACCATGTGTATATACAGTGACCTAAGGACAAAACTAGTGAAAATGTTGATGGGTCTGCAGCAAGTTGAGGATGCTGTTTCACCAGGAGGGAACGTGCTGTTTTGCCTTAGATAATTCCCTTAGATTATCATTGCATTTGTGTTTTAAGGTGATGGTTTCCTACCTGAATATGTGGCCATGTTTGTAGAACGATGCTTGGCTATTAGCATTTTGAGTTTAAACGACTCAGAGCACTGAAACATGCTGATGCTTTCTGTTCTATTATCAGACAATTGCCAGCCACTTTTCATAGTAGTTTAACAGGGAAATATTGGCAGGGATAATGTGATCGTAATTGAAGAGTGGCTTAGAGAATCTTAGTAGTAGGCCCAGACTGCTATTGATGCAGAGTGTGACATTTTGCAGGTTTTTAAGATGTAACTGGGGACCATTTTTGGAATTCAGTACGCTTCTCTCATGGTCATCCTTGCAAACAACAAATAGAAGACCAACAGTATACATGTGTGTTGCTCTGCCTCCCAAACAAATGTACATTGGACCACACTAGCCTCTTCTTCTTCTCTTCATCTTTTCACTTCTTTCTTTTTCTTTCTCTCTCTTCTTCTTCTTCTTCTTCTTCTTCTTCTTCTTCTTCTTCTTCTTCTTCTTCTTCTTCTTCTTCTTCTTCTGGTTCATTACTTCAAACAAAAAGTGATCACACTGTCCCAAGGCTGGCAGCAGGACATGATGGGTTTGTACTTTTAGGGTCCAGGCCATTAATAGACCCATCTGCCAGTGATCTTCTGCTTCTTTCCTGTTGGGGGCACTCTGAGGTATAACCTCAGTTCAACTCCACATTTGGTGCTATGGTCTAAACTACTGAGCCTCTTGGGTTTGCTGATCAGAAGGTCGGCGGTTCGAATCTCCATGATGAGGCGAGTTCCCGTTGCTCTGTCCCAGCTCCTGCCAACCTAGCAGTTCGAAAGCATGCCAGTGCAAGTAGATAAATAGGTACTGCTACGGCGGGAAGGTAAACGGCATTTCCGTGTGCTCTGGTACTATTCACAATCCTCTGTGCGTCAGTAGCGGTTTAGTCATGCTGGCCACATGACCCGGAAAGCTGTCTGTGAACAAACACTGGCTCCCTCGGCCTGAAAGTGAGATGAGCGCCACAACCCCATAGTGGCCTTTGACTGGACTTAAGCATCCAGGGGTCCTTTACTCTTTTGCCTTTTGTCCAGGGTAGAGGAGATAGGGTACCCCAGGGTGTCACAACAATTTGGTTAATGCTTTGATTTTAATTGTTTGAATTCTGTAAGTCACTTAGAATGCATCTTCAGCTATTCAAAAAGAATGACCAAACCCAATCTCTGAGTTACTTCAGAAACCTTCTTAGGAATGTAGTCAGATAAAATCAAATAAACAAGGAATATTTGGTGTTATGTTGGAGGGGATGCCAGGAAACATGGAATTATGTTCACATGTGGTGGGAGTGCAAATATGTTTTTAAAATTGGCAAAGGGTGTTTAAGGAGATGACAGAAATCACTGGGTTAAAGCTGACCAAAAGTCCAGAGGTAGCTTTATTATCAATTTACGATGGGCTGGAAGGTTCTCAGGCTATGAAGAACTTGGTCACAAATTTATTGACAGCTGCACAAATTATTATATAGCCAGGAAGTGGAAGGGGCAAGCAGAATATAAAATGGAAGAATGGCATAAAGATATATGGGATATAGCTATTAATGATAAACTAACATGCACCATTAAGGTAAAATGGGGAATATGGAGGAGAAATGATTTTGAGGAGATATGGAAGGTGTTTGTAGAATTTGTACTGTTAAAATGGAAAGGGGGTCAAACCATCGGAAGAGGTGTTGAAATTTTGGGAGGTTGGATAGTCACAATGGAATGGTCTCAGGGTGGGGTGCACATTTTTATTCTTATTTATGATGATTACTTTATCAAATGGATGAATGTACTTGTGCATTTCAGCCAGGATAGCTTCAGAATCCTTCCCAGTGGGTCCTACCTATGATCTACAGAGAAAGGCAGGGGTTTAAAAGCACATGCCGCACACTCCTTTCATGACAAGCTGCCTTGAAAACATCAACCACCACCTTTTATTCTTTTCTCCACTAGTCCTAAATGTTTCTCCAATACCCGATGGGCTTCCGGTTGACCACGCCATCTTGCTCAGACGGGGGTCCGCACAGCGGAGCGGACCTCGGCGCTTCAGAGGTGGAGGGAATCGTTCCAGCGAAGCGAAACCTCCTTAAAAGCCCCAAATCGAGCTTTTTGGGGACAGATTTTGCCTGGCGGCGCCAAAAGCGGGCTCTCTCCTCCCCGGATCGGCTTTGTTTAAGCCCCCGAGAGCGAGGAGGTGAACCGCGGCGGACAGGCTGACATTGCTGCTCTGAGAGTGCGAAGCTGCGAGTCTGGGAAGTGGAGGTGGCCAATTCTTCAAAGAACATTCAGCAAATGAATAGACTGTGAGTAATTTGGATTCTTTGGAATGTAAATTAAGGCAACAATTTGGACCTGGGAGAGAGGGGAAAAGAGGAAGCCACCCCCCCCCCCTACGGTAACATAAGAGACAGTAAACAGAAACCCGAAGCCGTAAACAGAAGATTTCAACTTAAAAGGATTCCTCAAAGGCATCAAAGAGAATCTCCCCTAAATGCAGGGTAAAAGGGGAGAGAGACTGTGGTTGTGATTGCCCTGCAGAAAGAAGTTAAGACTAAGAAAGACCTTTCTGTTCCTCGGGAGCCGGCAGCCCAGACAATCCAGTGAGTTGATCAGGATTTATAGTTAAATTCTATTTCTATCTTTATCTCTGGACTTTTTGGAAATTCTTTTTTGGTTTATATACTTTTGAAATGTGAGTTCGAACTTTATTTTTAAGAATGCAGCCAGCTTGTTAAAATGGAGTCGAGAAAATAGACTGCGATTATATTCCACCCCATGTGACAAGTTTTGACCTTGACAGGACTGAACTATGTCAACAAAAAGGTACCCGCCTGAGTTTCAGCGGACTGTTTTGACCTTAATGTGGGAAGCAAGAATAGAACTATGTCAAGAGGAGACACAACGGCAAGTGTTACAGCAACAATTCCAGATGATGATGGCAGAATATGATTTCTTAGAAGATGAAGCTTTTGAAACTGAAGAAGACGAATGTGAGAATGACAATGATGAGGACTGTGATGACTTAACACAAAATGAAGCCCATCACGAAAAAAATGATGATTTTACTCTACAAAAAGTTGGATGGAGTGCCTCCCCTTCGAGGGGGGCACGATTGGACTTACTGGAACTCCAGAATGACCACAGGGAAGAAGGAAAAATTAAGCAGAGAAGAGAAGAAGCTCAGGGGTCTGATATGGAGGCCTGGATGGCAAAAGACTGTAAACAGGGGGTGGGGTGAAGGGAAAGTGAAGTTGTGATTGTAAGGATGGGTTAATAGGACTATAACTGGACTGCTGACTATGGAACTTGCTGGATTGGTGGGGTGGAGCCAGTACTCGGGGGGGGTGTAAGGTTAGTTTGGGAATAATTATAGGTTTAAAAAGTGAATTGATTCTGGAAAAAGGTGAAAATATGGAGGCCTATAGAGGGGTAAAAATTAGGCACGGGAAGAAAAAATGGGAGTTTGATTTCTCAGTGATTGGACAATAGGCGAAAATGATAATAGTTAGTTTAAAAGTGGTACAAGATATAAAGGTGTATGTTATAAAATATGAACTATGAAACTGTTGAAGATGATAAATAAGGGAGGAAAACCGGGGAAGGGGGGAGGGTGGGGAAGCCCACAAAATATGGTTTAACAATTATGAATTTAACAATTATGATGAATTTTTTTTTGTCTTTTTTCCTTTTTGTCTTTTTTTTTCTTCTCTTTTTTCTCTTTTTCTCTTTTTGTATTTTCTTTTTTTTTTGGTATGACAATAGATGGTTGGATGGATGAACTCCTGCGTACTGCCCTGGTTCACTGGAGCTCCCTGGTGGCAGGGGGGGGCTTCGGGGGCAGGGGAGGGGGAGGAGGACAGAAACCCAATCATAAAATGGACCACTTCTGACTGTTCACCTGCGTGGGATACTTCTGTGGCAGGGGAGGACCCATGGAGGGGGGTGGGAAGAAGGTGGAAAAGGTGTATATGTATGTACCATCTTTTGTAATTTGTAAAATCAATAAAAATTATGTTTAAAAAAAATAAATGTTTCTCCAATACCCTGCTTATAATTTTATTCCATATTAAACATGGGGAACTGGGGGGATAAACTCCAGACACATCTATTTATCCATCTTCAACTGCATCCATTTGGAGGCAAATTATCTCACTGCATTTATAAATGAAGTAATTAGAACTCTAATGAGTATAATTGTGGACACAAATAACTGTGCATCATGGTAATTAAACGTGCTGGGCCTGGTTCTTAGTTGTTTCAATTAGCACAAGTTCCATTCTACACAGCCGACCTGCTTAAAAGCTTCCAGAATGTACCAACAAAACCCCAAAAAGGGCAACTTACATATGGTAGTATAATTTCAGTACAGTATGCTTACTTACCCCCAAGCTTTCTCGGAATATGTTTACATTACTTAAATAATTAAATCTGTATTACTGAATTACTTCCACTCTGTGCTTTCTTTGTGGTAATGTATTTTAAAAATACAAAGCTTACGGAGCGTAACGTGGCAAACAGTTTTCTAAAAAAATGTCTAAATTAAATTCTAAAAGACTACTTTATGTCAGGAACTGACCACTCCTTCTGCTGGGAGGGGCTAACCTGTGCTGGTGGTGTTGGACTCCGACATTCATCAGCTCCAGCCAGCAGAACTGGAGCTTCAGGGACGATGGGAACTGTGGTCTTGCAACATCTGAAGCACATCAAGTCACCCACCCTTGTCATAAAACATTTACATAGCAGCGTTTCTCAAACCTGGGTCTCCAGATGTGGCTGGACTACAACTCCCATAATCCCCAGCTAGCAGGACTGGTGGTCAAGGATGATGGGAGCTGTAGTCCCAGGTGCGCAGGAGGGCGGAGCCTGCTGGCCGCCTCAGTATCTCACTGGCTCAGTCACCCCCGAACTCGTGGCACAGAGCCACCCGCTCGCGGAGCTCCGACTGACAGGTGGGCTCTTTCCCAGACTCAATTCTCAGGCCCAGGTCTCTCGGCCTGGCGCCCCTGAGAGCCTGGCGCCCAGGTGCCCCCTACTCCTAGCGCCTATGGGTAAGTTGGCCCTGATGCTGCTGTTGTCGCGTTCACAAAGGAACAAATTTTCTGTTCCTTTGGTATGTCAATATCTACAATTCCTCATAAGAAGGCTTCTGTTTTTTTTACTGGTTTTTTTTTAACAAAAGTTATTTTAAACATTTTTTCAGTTCATTATATATCATTTCCCAGAAAGCCTTTATTACTTTACATGACCACCACATATGACAAAAGGTAGTTTCTTTTTCTTTACATCTCCAGCAGGTCTTTGTACTCATTCTATACAGTTTTGCGAGCTTGCTAGGAATCAAATACCACCGGTACATCATTTCCATATAATTTCAGCGTACAGCATGCCATAAATTTCAGATCTGTTTTCCATAACCTTTCCCAATCTGCAGTCTGAATGCTATGCCCCAAATCCTTTGCCCAGTGTATCATTACGGATTTAATCTGTTCATTTCCACCATCTTAACCATTCAAACCCTCCAACATGGGGCACAGTAGGATTGCACTCTCTGTTCTCTTCTCATATTCATACATGTTACACTACGGTGAGTGATATGACATCTCTAAAATTGGTTTCGTGTGTGAATCACCCCTTTCAAGCTGGTTTTAAGTCAAACCAGCAGGATGGGAAATTTCCTTCAGTGAGCATTCTTGCTCTCTAACTCCACAACACACATTTCCGCCCCGCTTCTCAACTTTTCCAGCAGGGGTTTCTCTGATGTAATACTCCTGTGTGCTTTTCGTTCTCAGAGAGAGCAAGCCAGACCCTGCTCCCTCCCTTCCTCCTCCTCTGAACTTCTGACTCCGCTTAAATATCTCATCTGGGAGTGATTGTCCCAATTAATTCTCTTTCCCAAAGGATAAGCTGTTCAACAAAGATATGGGCTAATGCTCTGTTACAGAACAGAGGAAATTAACACATGCGGCCAGATCGTCAACTGGTTTAAATTGCTACTGCTTCATTGGTTTCAAAGAGGGACTCTGGCGAAGATCTGGCCCTATGATTCTGACTACGTATGTGCCTCTACCGCTAACTATTTACATTAGGGGGGGGGACCTTACAAATCAGAAACAGCATATTCAGGTGGCCGCTGCAAACTCTTTGGAAATAAACTATATTTCTTTTGGTTCATGTAATGTTTAAGATACAGTGGATGATTTCTTTTAAGAGGGTTGCAACCAATTTTGACCTATTATGACATTCCAGATGATTTTGAGGATCCTTTTCAAGTCTAAATATTAGCAGAAAACCCAAGCGGAGTGCAAAGAACTCTAGTTTTATACATGCCCCTGGAATTTCTGAAGAAGGGCATTGCTATGTACTGAGCTTGGATCCTAGAACAACAGGCAGGTAGGATCCTAGAGGGAAGCAACCTGATTGGTCTCCAGGAGCCACCCAATCCGGCTCCATGAGGAAGTGAATCAGCAAACTGATTGGCCTTGCAGGAACAGTCCAATCAGGCTCCAGGAGGGGAGTTGAAGCAGCCAATCATACGGGGCCCATTGTGTAAATAATGTATATATAGCCAGAGGTTTTTGGGGAAAGCACTTACTCAGTGAAATCAACACTCAACTCCGCGTATATTTCAGACATTTAATAAATTTTTTAAATGAATGGATGAACAAACTTATTTATTTAGCTTGACCACAGTTGTTCATGCGCTGGTAATCTCATGGCTGCTCGATCATCATATTCTTTCAGAGTCGTATCCGACCCCAAAGGTGGGTAAAAAAAGATACCCTCTAAAACTGTGGTCCTTTGTTTTTCATGGATTACTGTATTCCATGGATACAGTAAAGGGATTGGCGGTTTCTGGTGTTTCAACCACTCTCAAACTGGTGTGTGTCAGATTCCAATTGAACTGAATGGTAGAGGAGCACTATCTTTCAAAGGTTTGGGGGACTGTGGATGTGAAGGTGGCACACACAAAAAAATAAGGCTATTTTTAAAAGGGAGAAGGAAGGAAGTGCTGAAAATTCAGAGTGAAAATTCTCATTTAATGACATAAGAGCTATTTTATGTTGATGCAGCAATTAACATAAAGAAAACTGCGGCTTAAGCAGAACTGACAAGAAATGGCATCCAAGTCAAAAATTGTCTTACGCTTTGCAGACAGCAATTGGAGGGGGGGGGGGCTTCCTTGGTGATTTTGTAGGGAGGAAGGGGTGAAATTTGCTCCAAGGTTTGGAATCAGTTATTCCACTGTAGCAGCCGTGATTCCCTTTTAAAAAAGGACATTTTTTGTTCTGCTGCCTCATGCAAAAGTTGAAACCAACGAAGTATTCAAAAACCGTCATAATATCAGATTGGGAGATCTGCATTGATCTGCTTATGAATTATGATATAATTCATTTAAACAGAAACTTTGTTGTTGTTGTTTAGTCGTTATTTAGCACATATGATCCTTTCCATGCATTCATTGTAATAGTAGTAGTAGTAGTAGTAGTAATTTTGTTGTTGTTGTATAGTCTTGTCCGACTCTTCGTGACCCCATGGATCAGAGTATGCCAGGCACTCCTGTCTTCCACTGCCTCCCGCAGTTTGGTCAAACTCATGTTTGTAGCTTCGAGAACACTGTCCAACCATCTCATCCTCTGTTGTCCCCTTCTCTTTGAGCCCTCAGTCTTTCCCAACATCAGGGTCTTTTCCAGGGAGTCTTCTCTTCTCATGAGGTAGCCAAAGTACCGGAGCCTCCGCTTCAGGATCTGTCCTTCCAATGAGCACTCAGGGCTGATTTCCTTCAGAATGGATAGGTTTGATCTTCTTGCAGTCCATGGGACTCTCAAGAGTCTCCTCCAGCACCATATTTCAAAAGCATCAATTCTTCAGCAATCAACCTTCTTTGTGGTCCAGCTCTCACTTCCATACATCACTACTGGGGAAACCATAGCTTTAACTATCTGGACCTTTGTTGGCAAGGTGATGTCTCTGCTTTTTAAGATGCTGTCTAGGTTTGTCATTGCTTTTCTGCCAAGAAGCAGGCGTCTTTTAATTTCATGACTGCTGTCACCATCTGCAATGATCAAGGAGCCCAAGAAAGTAAAATCTCTCATTGCCTCAATTTCTTCCCCTTCTATTTGCCAGGAGATGATGGGACCAGTGGCCATGATCTTAATTTTTTTGATTTTGAGCTTCAGAAGATATCTTGCGCTCTCCTCTTTCACCCTCATTAAAAGGTTCTTTCATTCCTCCTCACTTTCTGCCACCAAGGTTGTGTCATCAGCATATCTGAGATTGTTGTTATTTCCTTGTGGCAATCTTAATTGTGGCTTGGGATTCATCCAGTCCAGCCTTTTGCATGATGAATCCTGCATATAAGTTAAATAAGCAGGGAGACAATATACAGCCTTGTTGTACTCCTTTCCTAAGTTTGAACCAATCAGTTGTTCCATAAAAAACAAAAACTTTTTTTAAAAAAAAAAAGGAAAGGAAAAAACGACCACAACAATATGCACCATCATCTCACATCGAGAATACAATAGCTATTGGTGTTTCCCTTTGAAATTAAAAATATAAGTCAATATAAGCCTCCAGATATCCAAACAGGTATTCACATGGAATCAGCTTTGATAAAATACATGTTCAAATAGTGGGAAGGGTGTCGAGGTCCTCAGACTATTACATAATGAAGGGTGGGTGGGCAATTATCCTTCCAGGCTGGAAGTATAAGCCTCTTGGCAACCATAAGGACTCACAACATCCACTTTTGTTGTCCTGCTGTTAATTTCTACACCGTAGGTTCATGGACGTCTGCAAATATCAAAGGTTTTGCCAGTGCAAAATTGATATTGCAACAGCTTCGGAACAAAAGGAATACATCACTGGATGTAGCCAAACATTATGCTTTAATTAGGCCTTTTCAGCAGTCCACCCATGCAGACAGTAAATTTCAAATATTTTATTGGACTTCCAAAGCTATACATCATAGGAGGGGTGCTAGCTAAATCATTTCTAAAATTACCCATGCTGGTGTATTCATAGAGGATAAACTTGCCCACATTTTTCATTTTGAACATAGCCAACATATTAGAAAGCCCAACTTGTTTCCTGTAAATTTGAGACTTAGCTCCACCTTTATGCTGGTTTCTGTGTCACCTGTCTTGTGTCTATCTCTGCATCTTCCATCTACTAACCTCCCCCCCCCCCTTCTCTGTATACAAACTGTCACAGCTGATTTATGTCATGCTCTCTAACCAAATAAATCCATAAACAGAAAGCAGGAAGTCAGTATTCAGATAAATAGTCAAAATGCCCTCATCACGAACTCGACTGTTACTTCCAGACTACAGAAGAAAAAGGCAGGCTGAAAGACCAGGGGAAATTGAGTGCGGGGTGCATGGAAGCTGAGGTGCAAGCAAGAGCCGTATGTGAGATTTGCAGAACATGTTTATTGCTTACATGGTGTTGAAGTCAAGGGAGGCACCTTAGCTTACTTTTTATGGTGCACGGGTGAAACAAATGCTTTCTTTTCGAACAAACTGATCATTTTCATCTTGAATTTCATTTGCTTGTGCATGCGTGCACACACACATTCCGTGAACCTGTCAGTCAAAAAGCATGATATAAACTGAATTAAGTGATAAAGCATCCATTATGTGTCGTAGGGATAATCGCCTAGGTGCATACCTGCCAAGTTGCTGTCGGAGAAATAAGGGACCAGGCCGGAAGTAGCAGGCCGGAAGTAGCGCTGCCGCCATTTTGGAACTGGGCGGAGCATGCTCAGAAGTGACTTTTGATGCTGCAGCTATGCCTAGGTGACATGTCAATCATGTAGATTTGCAACACACACATAGAGAGAGTGCCTCACATTAAATTGGGGGTCATTGCTAAATGCATCTCCTGTGTGTATTTGAAATTAAGTCTATTTGATTCCAGTGTGTGATGAATAAAGTGAATTTTTTTTCATTCTTTTTTTTGAAAAAAACACAAATGGACAGAAATAGGTAAGATTAGTCATGGAGGTGGAGAGTTGGGTGTTGTTTCATGCAACTCTTTCTGATCTTAAGATGCTACCATGGACTCGCTGTTTGAGAATAAATAATAGAGCGCCTTAGTGAGACATAGCCAATGTGTTTGGTGGAGGGCTTCTGCTGGCAAGGAGCCAGTTGTATTTACTGTCTTTTTGTTTGTTGTCAGCATCTTAGTGCTCAGCAAGAACTCCACAATTGCAAACTGTCGGAATAAGTTATTTTGAGTCTGTAATGAATGCTTCTCTAGCATGTTATTATTGAAAATAGCAGGTTTCAAATGTGTGACCGTATGGCATACACATTCATTTGTTTCTTCAGCAAAGTGTGGACTCTTCTCTCCCCCACCTCAAGCCCCAGTTTTTAAAGCTCAGAAGAAGTTTGAGCAGTGCTGTGTGAAAGACATGGCTAATGAGCAGGTTTATCATATACAGATAGGGAGAGAGAGAAAGATATATATATACAGGACATCACATATAATAGCCTTGATGATATACATAGATTTATTTCATATGAACTGTACCCAAGGCATGTACTTGACAAAGTCTTTTTTTAAAAAATTGTAACAAATTCATATTCCAGGCAAGTTTCTCTCACTTTTAGTACACTATGAAAGAGAGGCGAGATAAAAATAAAGCACAGATAAAGCATATTCCCAGTGGGCTTCATTAATTCTTTCTCAATTGTCATTCTTTTACAACTGCGATTGCTAATTCTAATGACGTTTGCACACAGTTATTTTGTTCCTAATATTGTTAGGAAAGGGGGCAAGGTAGGAAATGGGTTGTACTTAGAGCCTTCCACAGGGGGGTGCTTGGAAATGCCGGCATCAGTGCAGAGAGGAGAAGGCTGGCTAGAAAGTGACTTGAGGTCCCTTGGATCAGATGTGGGGTGGGATGGGGGTGGGAGGAGAGAATGCCACATACCTCTCTCCTCTCTCACCAACTACTGTAGCTTTAGAAAAGGGGTCAGCAACCTTTTTCAGTTGTGGGCCGGTCCACCATCCCTCAGACCATGTGTGGGGGCCGAACTATTTTGGGGGGGGGGGAATGAACGCATTCCTATGCCCCACAAATAACCCAGAGATGCATTTTAAATAAAAGGACACATTCTACTCATGTAAAAACACACTGATTCCCAGACGGTCCGCGAGCCGGATTTAGAAGGCAATTGGGCCGCATCCGGCCCACGGGCCTTAGGTTGCCTACCCCTGCTTTAGAAACCACAGTGAAAGAGGAGGCAGTGAACAGAGATGGTCCAGTTCTCTGGACAATGCTACTTCAGTGTAGTGTCATATTTCGTGAAAGCTTCCTGATATAGTGTCAGGGCTGGACTCGGGCATAGGTCGGCAACAAAACAATAAATCACCCGAGGCCAGTGACATTAACTCTTTGGCGCTGTGGTCTAAACCACTGTGGCTCTTGGGCTTGCCGATCAGAAGGTTGGCGGTTCGAATCCCTGGGACGGGGTGAGCTCCCGTTGCTCTGTCCCAACTTCTGCCAACCTAGCAGTTCAAAGGCACGCCAGTGCAAGTAGTTAAATAGGTACCGCTGTGGCGGGAAGGTAAAAGGCGTTTCCGTGCACTCTGGCTTCTGTCACGGTGTCCCATTGCGCCAGAAGCGGTTTAGTCATGCTGGCCACATGACCCGGAAAGCTGTCTGTGGACAAATGCTGTCTCACTCAGCCTGAAAGCGAGGTGAATGCCGCAACCCCATAGTTACCTTTGTCTGGACTTAACCGTCCAGGGGTCCTTATTCAAGAAAACAATTCACAGCTCCAACTTAATGCTCTCAGCAACTCTTTCTAGGAGGTCTTGCCCCAGTGAAGCAGTTGCGAAGAATGAAGGTCCCTGCCTCCTCCTATCCAGGGTCTTTGCCACCCATTCTCAGGCTTATTTTGGGACAGACAGATCATTAGCTTAACCTTCTTTGCAGGGTTATTGTAAAAGTGTGGGATGATAACCAGGTATGCCACCTTGGGAGGGGCAGGATAAAAAAAAAGCAATGCATAATTGGAGTGGAGTCGAAAGGGGTAGGATAAACTTATTTAAGGCTGGTGAATCCTTCCTCCATTCATTGGGTTAGGAGGTCTATGACCTTTCTATTTAAATTCTAGAAACAATATTGTTACAAAAGCCGGGTGCCTGTTCCTCTCTCTGCCGAGTAGTGGCTAGACCCCATAGGGTCTGTGTCCCTTTGGAGAATAGAAGGCATGGGGGAGACTGTCATGCTTTAAGAAATATGGTTTATTCACTTATTTACACCTTCAGGCTGCATGGAGTTAGTTCAGATCTTATGGCATAGTCATTCCAAGACGCACCAGCACCAGTTGCCTGCAGCCAGCACTCTCCAAAGATGGATCTCACCCTTCTCCCTCCTTCTGTCTCCCAGAAACCCCTGCTCAGAAACACACCCCATCACCTTGGCAACCCCTCAAATCCCTGTCTCCTTCCCTCAGGGCAGGAGGGAAGTTCTCTTGCATTGGCAATGACCCTCAATGGTTCTCTGTTGTCCCCTTAGCTTAGCCAGGCTGGTTTGCCTAAGCCAGCCCAGGAATTCCCCGAATTCCCTGTCTGGCACAGTTTTGCACTTTAATCCATATCCCACTTAATCAAAACCCTGGCACATTGATTTCTACCCTAAATCTATAACACCATAAATGACAGTACCATTGGCAGTTATGATAAAAAGGGACCCCTGACCATTAGGTCCAGTCGTGACCGACTCTGGGGTTGCACGCTCATCTCACATTATTGGCCGAGGGAGCCGGCGTATAGCTTCCAGGTCATGTGGCCAGCATGACAAAGCCGCTTCTGGCAAACCAGAGCAGCACATGGAAACCCCGTTTACCTTCCCGCTGTAGCGGTTCCTATTTATCTACTTGCATTTTGAAGTGCTTTCGAACTGCTAGGTTGGCAGGAGCTAGGACCAAGCAACGGGAGCTCACCCTGTCACAGGGATTCGAACCGCTGACCTTCTGATCAGCAAGCCCTAGGCTCAGTGGTTTAGCCCACAGCACCACCTCTGTCCCCTGGCAGTTATGATAGTTTTGCTTAAATGAATCCATGCCCATGTGAGTAAATTAGTCCCTGTGCCAACAAGCTGCTACAAATGCCACTCACGGTGATTGCATCTACGTATCATAGGGCCTCAGCCACAACACATTTAAATTCAGGTAGTCCTAAAGCGACAAGCCCTCAAGTAAAAGCCAACCAGCAAACCATCGCGAAGTCAGATAGTCAAGCCCACCAGCGAGCAGGTCATCAAATAAGATGGCACTTCCTATGGAAGTAAACTTTGTTTCTGGGTCTAATTTCTAAGCATCACTCTGCACCCATGTCAGAAAAGTGCCATCCTTAGCAATGTGATTAGTTGTTTTGCCCCCTGGCAGTGCTCGAGTCTCAGGAAGCTGGGAGTTCATTAGGAACACAGGCTTCAGGACTCCATCTTCTGAGAGTGGCCTCAATTTCTCCCGACTACTTCAGTGCCAAAAGGCTGGCTCTGAAGGTCTAATCTATGAGGAAGGTGCTTGGCATTTCCAGCTAGTTTTTTTATTTTTTTAAAAAAACACAATAGCAGGATTTCCCTGAAGCAAGATGATAGAGGAAGAAAGAGCCTGGCTAATTAAACTTAATTGGGTACGTCTAGGTTGGGCTATCATGATAATTGGTTTACCCCAATGTTCAAGCTGCCGTGGGGTGTATTTCTGAATGCATTATTCAAAATTGGTACGGTGGAGGGGGTGGGTGGCGGATGAGGAGAAATGTAAGAGGGGAAGAGCATTAGTTAATTGTCCAGGAACTAATACTGTATGGATGCCTATCAAAGTTGTGGGGCAGCCGGAGTTGAATGGCATTGACCAGCCAACCCAAGTCCTCCTGTGGTCAGTTGGGAGCCTGATGTCCAGTCGGCAGAAAGTGACTGTTCAGCAGATCCTCTTCTTAAAAGGCTGCTCAAGAGGAAACAGCAGTTCCACAGAGTTTTAAAATGATCGAGCAGGGGCTAACTGCAAGCCAGCCGTGTTTTCTGACCGTTGTCACTGTGCACAAAATCTTTAGATGTGTTCCAGCAATCTGCCCGTCACGTGGGGAAAGCAGCCTCTCCAGCAGAAGGACAACACCGAAATTGTAAAGATAGCTTTTGTGTTTGAGTACAGCTCCAGAAGCATTTATCATTACTAAATTGCGAGTCTTCATATGAAGTCTCCACAGTGGCACTGTGGCAGTTAGAACATATACTCTGAACTCCAGGGTTGGGGCACCTGCATTATGTTATATATAATTGGATTTAGTACATGCAATTAGAATTGAAATTTGTGCCACTGCTGAAGCACTGCCGTGCAGTTTTGGCTTAGGAGCTAGCAAGAAGCAGTTAGCTCCCCCCCCACCCCCCTTTCTTGGAAAATCTGCCATCCCAGGTCTTTATAACACAGCCAATTATCAGGTATGCTGTTTCACATAGCCTTTCAGAACCCAGTTTAAATAGAGACAAGTGACAATTCTTTCCGCAAAAGTCACCACAATCAGGCATATATGAAGACCTCACATAGTTATCAAGATTAAGTTGAGAAACAGGGATTTCAGGGTTCAGTAAACATATGTTGTGAAGCTGCAGTAATTAGCTTTCAGACTTAAGTGGTAAGTAGATATTAGCACTTTCCTCTAAAACTGGGGTGGGTGTGTTTGTGTGGGTGTGTGTGTGTACTATGTCTCTAGTGGTGGAATTTGATATAGGCCAACACTAGTATGATGCAGTTGAAACTAAGTTTGCGTGTTCAGACCTTTAAACCCCACCCTTTCAATAAATTCACACAAGACTCAAAATTTTGGTTTGGTTTTTGGCAGAATTTAGGCCACAACTTTATTGATTACAACAAGTGGGTGGTTGCATGGGCTCTGGTTCGACTGGCTCCCTGCACCGTTGCAGGTAGTGCTGACCCAGAGCTCTATCATAGGTCAGCCAAGGGTGAACAGCTGGAATGGCGGAAAGCCAGGGACATGCTATGTCCACTACCCAGATGTCCTCCTGGACTCAGGCACGGGCACAACCCCTCACAGGGTTGACCAAACCATTGAGTCCCTGGATTCCTTTAACGGAATACCCCTTCGCATAGGGATGGCAAGAGCATTTCCCCGTCCCTATCACCTGAACCAGAGCCTATCCGCAACCTTACAAGTTGTGATGATTTAACTACACGGTAGGTGAAACCAAAATGGGACCAGCCAATCAGCCAAGTGGGGAAAATTCCTGCCATGTCCCTGTCCCAACGACAGACGACGGCATAGCAAGGTCAAGCGCGCAAGCCCTAAATATAGGGAGAGGTGGGCGGGTGTTCCGATACACTGACCAAGAGAGAAAGCTCAGGGTCATGCGCAATGACATATATAGGTCCCTTGATCCATTTGGCTAGCGTCCCATTGGTCCGATTAAACCCAGCAAAAAGAGACCTACCAATCGGGTGTCGTGGCTTTCCAATCGTACCCACCCACAACACAAGGGTTTGGTTGCCAGGTCTCACCGCAACACGTGCCCTCTTTGAGGGAGGACACGCTTTATGTCCACCCCTTGCTTTTTCCTGTAAGACAAATTGCAGTTGTTACAAATTGCAGTTGTTAACAGTCATCAACGAGTTTCCACACCTATCAGTCAAACACCCATTCCCACCACCCTTCTGAGAATACCCCTCCCCACCCTCTCATTATATATACAGTATAAGGGTCTGGAGACTTCTGTTTCAGTGCATCTGAAGAAGTGTGCATGCACACGAAAGCTCATACCAACGGCAAACTTAGTTGGTCTCTAAGGTGCTACTGGAAGGATTTTTTTTTTTACCTAGTCTCTGTCGTAACACTGCAAGGAGACTGTGTGCTACTGGAAAGACAGTATATTACAATTGTTTGTCACCTATAAGCTGTGGAACTGCATTATACTGTCAATAAAGGGACTGATCCCAACTAGAACTGTCTGGTGTTTTTCTGTTCCACTGCCACACTCCACTGGTGTGTTGAATGGGCTCTCTGTATACACCCCAACCATATATTATGTTTAAGTGGTATACACGCAGTCCAAATATATCATGTTTAAGTGGTATACAAGCAGTCCAAATAAATAAAACAAATTATCCAAATAAACTGAGTGTCAAGAGCAAAAACTATACTTCCATTTGCGCAAATCATAAAGACCGAGTTAAACAGGTTTCAAACTCATTTAACTTCTGTACGTAATGTAGATATGATAATCCTACATTAGAGATGTTGCCTTCAGCACTGATGAAATCACGCATCCTCAGGCTGTGTTTCCTTTCTGCAAAATAGGACAGTTCATCAATAATCAATGTCCCAGTAGGCTCACGTTCCATTTAGTGATGATACCACTAGCCTGGTACCATTTTCAAACTTGGTATTTGAAGGGGTAGAGAGGAGAAATTCACTGGAAAGGCTAGGCTATATTTTCACTTCCCATTTGGCTGGTTATTTTTTCCCATTTGCATCGTAGCAGATCATATATAAACAGCAACCATTATTAATAATAATTGTTTTTCTGATGTTAAAAAAATGTCATAATTTTAAACCGATCTTATGGATGTGTGAAATTGCATTGGCATTAACAAAACATATAAGTCTAACAATCCATTGTTTCTTTTGAGCAGGGACCCCGATGTGGCCTTGAAATGTCATTTTCCGTGAAATCTGATGGCATCTTTGAGCAGTGAGTGGAGATTTTCTTCTGCAGTCCTGGACTCCAGATGGGGCTGATAACACTGTCAAACCAGCTTAACTGATAACTTACATTAATGTTTCTGTGGGTCTCAGGAAGGGAGCCCCTCCACTGTACTCTGTAAATCTTTGCTAATCTAATTGGGAACCCCTTTAACTTCCCTTGATACTTATCAGATACTTCACCCAAGCATGCACAGTACCTTCCAAGTTAACCTAAACATAGAGACACAACACTTTAATTAAAAACAACTTTAGATTTTTCATATCTGGTGTTTAAGAGACAGCATTTTTATTTTTAGTGAAAATAGAACTTGATGCGGCTGCTACATAAATTGTTGATTCAAGTGGCCCCATGTAATATCACTATATCAGCTGGTTGTCAGTTGGTTAGTGTGAAGAGATATGGGTGGCGCTATGGTCTAAACCACTGAGCCTCTTGGGCTTGCCAATCAGAAGGTCGTCAGTTCGAATCCCCGTGACGGAGTGAGCTCCCGTTGCTCTGCCGCAGCTCCTGCCAACCTAGCAGCTCAAAAGCACACCAGTGCAAGTAGATTAGGGGTGTCCAAACTTTTTTCAAAGAGGACCAGATTTGATGAATTGAACATGTGTGAGGACCGACCAAAGTTGTTGAGCTTTTTTTTTTTAGGATTTTACCCCAGGAAATAAACTGCCACAGGGGCCATTAAACTGGCTGGCGGGTCGGATTAGGCCCCTGAAACGGACTTTGGACATGCCTGAAATAGATAAATAGGCTCCCTCAGCCTGAAAGCGAGATGAACACCATGACCCCATAGTCACCTTTGACTGGACTTTACCTTTACCTTATTCAAGAAAACAATCCACAGCTCCAGCATAGTGCTCTTAGCAACCCTTTCTAGAAGGTCTTGCCCCAATGAAGCAGTTGTGAGGACTGAAGGTCCCCACCTTCTCAGTGCCCTCTAGGACTCCTCCCATCCAGGGTCTTTGCCACCCATTCTCAGGCTTATTTTGGGACAGACAGATCATTGCAGGGTTTTTTTGTGGAAGTGAGGGATGATAACCAGGTATGCAATACATAAATGGAGTGGAATCGGACGACGTAAGATAAACTTATTTAAGGCTGATGAATCCTTCTTCCATTCATTGGGTTAGGAGGTCTGTGGCCTTTCTATCTAAATTCTAGAATACACCATCCAGGGGTCCTTTACCTTTACCTTTAGTGTGAAGGTGGCCTTTTGTTTCTTGGAGAGGGGAAGAAATAAAAGAGAAAACAACATGTCTCAGGATCAACCAGTCTTGAATTGGGGATCTGCTGGGTTATGTGATAGGGCTCTTGGTGATGAGGCAAAATGAGGCAAAATGGGCTGTGGAAACCATTTTTGCTGTCATAGGAGCAGTGACAAAAAGATGGGGGTTGGAGATGCAGTGGTGTACTATCAATCAGTTGCCCCAGAACCTGCCACCTAAGGCAGTTTATCCAGCTTACCTAATGGAAAGGTTGGCCCTGAGTAGAAAGGGGGATAATCTTAGCTCCACCACTGCTGGTTCTTCCTGACTTGAATTGACTATAAATATTTCCAGGCCAGCAAACAACTGTCAGATTTAGGACTTGCCTCCCTGGCTTGCTATTTTCATTTATACCGCCTTCAGTCTACTCAACATATCTTGTTTGACCCCAGGCAGTGAATGATTTAGTCTCCACACTGTCTGTTTTTGAATGAAGTTTGGGTCAACAGCTTGAAGTTTCCTTCTTGAAGTTTCCTTCCCCACCTTATAGATATCCAAACTTGTCTTGGCTACCTATGGCTAAATGCTGGTAATATTTCACCTTTCTTGCCCATAGTTTTCTACCTGAATAATAAAATCTAAATTCTGAAGTCCACAGAGGTCTACGGTGAATACGATGTCACTGATATTGGCCTAGTTCACATTTTTCCGGTAATCCAAACTTAGTTATACTTTATGGTTAGTGAAGAGAATTTAACCACAAGCCCAGATTTAGATGGCACTTTAAACCATATCTTGACTTAGCTCAGCATACTGCAAGAGTAAAAAAATATATACCAGAGAGGAATGAAGTGGCTGCAGACCTCCTGTGGTCCCTGTGGTTTGGCTCACAGTGATGTATAAAGCAAGCCACTGTATTGACTCAAAATTGGTTTATAAAATAATTTACAAGGCATTATTAGTCTCATTTGAGCCTTGATGCATTCTTAGGAAGATGGACTTCCTAAAAAAAACACAACAGATAAAAATAGAAATCAATAATGGGAAAAAAGATTGTATGACTGATGCTGGGTGGGAGAAAAATTGCTTGGCCAGCAGCCCAAATACTTGAATGGGCATTTTTCCAATAACGTACTGTATATGAACCCTCATCCATTTATGTTGACTCCAGCTAGGAAAACTGCATCTTCAGCAAAGCTGCATGAGAGACCAACACATTAAGGAAATGCATTTCGAAACTCATTGTCAATTTCTCTGCTGGGTCTTTGCCTCTTATATAGATATAAACTGAAATCATCAGATGCTTATTCCGAAGCAGAATCTACTGGTTCCTGGCAACTTGGAGAGGCTCTCTCTGATTGTATCATAGGCTTTAGTTATTTGAAGATCTTGCCTTTATTGGGTTTTTACTGTGCTTTGATGTCTAGGTGACTCACTCCCGATTTTCGCTGCCTTCAGTGCAACCATCTGGAAATCCAAGTAGATAAAGGTGAGATTTCCATTATGTCTAAATTTAAACGTTTATTATTGTTACAAGAAGGAAAGTTACAATTACAGCATGATTAAAGATTCCTGGGAATAATTACTACTCACCCCCCCCCCCCGGTCCTAGATTTTGTATGCTCGTTTATTGTATACCTTCTGGAGTTGTGAAATCCCATACTTTCAGTAGATCAACATATTCATTGGTGGTAAAGCTGAAATGAAGGTGTGTTTTTTAAACAACAACAACACAACAACAATGATATTCACATATCCCATTGGAATTTTGCCATAAAAATTAAGCTGAAATCGCTGGCCTGTTCATGTCCACAGAATGGAAGATGGCAGGATCCCTAAGGACGTGCTCTATGGGGAACTGGGTTCAGCAATCAGACCTATTGGCAAACCAACTTTGGCAAACCAACTTTGTATTACAAGGATGTCTGCAAATTTGACATGAAGGCTGGTAACATGAACCCCACCATGTAGGAATCCCTTGCAGATGGCCACAGCGCCTGGAGACAGATAGGCTGTGTATCCACAGCAGAGATCAGAGAACGATTGGTAGCTGGGAGGAACGCAGGAGAAATGCCATGGTGCATCTGCAGTAGCACAACCAGATGCCTTCATCTGCCCCAGCTGCAACAAAACATGTCTCTCCCATATCGGTTTCTACAGCCACACCAGGTGCTGCAACCTTCCAATAGCTTGACTTCATCCCCAGAGGCACATGGCCCCACTGTCTCCCAAAACAGATGCATGTCAACAACAACACACTCAGATTGCTAGCACACAATCAAGCTGCACTTAGGGCCTGTTGAATTTCCCAAATGAGGAGTGCTAAAAAGTTGTAACATGACCTGGGAATTCAAAAAGATATTTTTCTTAAATTAATGTCATTTAGTTTTGCTTCGTAAGTTAAAATGTTTATAAAATTGCAGAGAAATCGTTAAAAATGATTGCCAAGTACTTGCAGTTATATTACTTACTTATTTAGCATTACCTGACATTTTCGGAAGGTAAAATAAAAGTCATTTGCTTTTTCAAAAGTAGTTTGCTGGCTTCTTCATCAAATTGTAGGCTTACCAAGTGAAATGTTGTCCAGTCACAAAAATAAGAGCAGGTGTGAATTTATCACACTCGTAAACATATTTTTAAGACCCCTCACTGAGGAAATTTGCAAAAATTTAGTTCCATCCCCTAAAATGACATGCCCTATATCAGGGGCCAGCAAACTTTTTCAGCAGGGGGCCGGTCCACTGTCCCTCAGACCTTGTGGGGGGCCGGACTATATTTTGAAAAAAAATACGAATGAATTCCTATGCCCCACAAATAACCCAGAGATGCATTTTAAATAAAAGGACATTCTACTCATGTAAAAACAGCAGGCAGGCCCCACAAATAACCCAGAGATGCATTTTAAATAAAAGGACACATTCTACTCATGTAAAAACATGCTGATTCCCGGACCGTCCGCGGGCCGGATTTAGAAGGCGATTGGGCCGCATCCGGCCCCCGGGCCTTAGTTTGGGGACCCCTGCCCTATATGGTGAAACCGACCTGCCTGGTAATTCCTCCAATAATTGAGCCAGCCATATTGGGGTGACATCAGACAGCAGCCAGGATCCTGTGCTGCACCAAATCAAGGATGTGATTTTAGCAATAAAGTTGTGACCACGTTTAACCCACATTCTTGTCTCTTTGTCAGCACTGGTCCCAGACCCTGCTCCATTACATGAATGAACCTGGCATGCAACTTGAAATAGCTGCTAAAAAGTGGCAAAGAAATGTTCCAAATAAAAATAAAATAAAAAGTACGCTCAAAGACTGGAGTTCTATGCACACTTACCTGGAGATTGTCCACTAGGACTTACTTCTGAGTAACTGTGCAAAGCATTGAATTGTAAAATAGAGAGCTGGGCCTGATCCGCAAATGCAGCAGAATGTGGTGTGGTTTTGAGGTTGTAAAATAGACCATACATCTTCAGACTGCAGGGGAGAAACTTGTATTTTTGAATGTCTCCTCGCATTTAAAAATTCTCCTTGTGAGTAGAAAACTATGGAAACAAGAAAGGGGGTGATTGAGAACCTTTATTCCTGATGCTCTATATTTTTTCTAGGTTTATTATTTGTTTACTTTCAAGAAGTTTTTGTTATTTTGTAAGTGGTTCAAAATTTTGGAAGTGCACTTAAAAATGAAGGAGAGCTATATTCCAACGTTTTGGGAGCAAATCTCGGTTTACTGAGTCCAATTCTGAACTGAGCTGTGGGGAGCTGGCAAATCACTATAAAACATAATTGCACCATGCCACTGTCAAATGCTGTCTGATGCCAGCTGTCAATATCAATCAAATATTGAAATCAAATATTGTCGTATGTCAGAAGCTGATGCTGAATATCAAATATTTGCTGAATATACACACATCCCTAGAACATTCAGAGTATATTTGCCATCAAGATTTACATAGCTGAATTGTTTGGGGCAAATGTATTTCAGCTCTAGCTGATTGTGCCTGATGTTGATTCTATCCCATCAAACAGAGTTATGGGTTGTTGGCAGGGCCCCAACATTTCCCAAATAATTGCTTCATATTTAAAGTGAAATAAAGTGTTGCTGAACGGAATATTAACACAGTTTGTGAATATTACCTGTGGTGTAACACAGGAAGTTGCTTGAGAGAAGGTCAAGCCATCTGTCTTATCTATTGACTATTCTGGAACTTACTTTGTTTGACCACTCTCTCAGATTGAGAATTTCCCCACCATCTAAATATTTTTGCTAAGATTTTGTAGGAACGATGTATGCGTTGTGGCCACAATAGCTATTTTTAACAAAGCAATTAAAACATAAATGTTAAGTAGGGGCACTTTGGTTATTGTGCGCTAGAGATTGTACCAATGAATATTCCATAAGGAACAGTCATTTGATTTCCTGGATCACAATTTATTCACACCTCATTGTAATGTACCTGCAACAGAATTATAAATAGCTTCATCTAACATTCATTGTTCCATTAATCAATTGTAGAGTATGCTGTAATCTTAATGTCTCACTTAAACTCAAACTTTCCGCACACAGACATATATCTCTGCATAAGCATTGCTCCCAAAGTATCTGTGTCTATCTCAATCCTATTGTTAAATGTCCTGAAGGAATCAGATTGACTTGGTATCCCCAGAACAGGCTGTTTGCAGTTATTTTGTTTGAGGTTTTCTTCGTTCCCGTGGTTGCTTTCTAAAAGTTAATTAGATCAAAAAATGACGTGAATTATTGTTGTTTGGAAACTCTCCTGATGAGTCTTTTCTGGGGTTGCTATTTCCGCCCCTCCCCCCTTGACACACAGAACTGTAGATGTTGGAGCTTTTCCTTCCATAGAGATAACTGTCAAGAAGATCTTCACCCGCTTTGTTGTTGTTTAGTCGTTTAGTCGTGTCCGACTCTTTGTGACCCCATGGACCAGAGCACGCCAGGCACTCCTGTCTTGCACTGCCTCCCGTAGTTTGGTCAAACTCATGTTCGTAGCTTCGAGAACACTGTCCAACCATCTCGTCCTCTGTCGTCCCCTTCTCCTAGTGCCCTCAATCTTTCCCAACATCAGAGTCTTTTCCAAGGATTCTTCTCTTCTCATGAGGTGGCCAAAGTATTGGAGCCTCAGCTTCACGATCTGTCCTTCCAGGGAGCACTCAGGGCTGATTTCCTTAAGAATTGATAGGTTTGATCTTCTAGCAGTCCATGGGACTCTCAAGAGTCTCCTCCAGCACCATAATTCAAAAGCATCAATTCTTCGGCGATCAGCCTTCTTTATGGTCCAGCTCTCACTTCCATACATCACTACTGGGAAAACCATAGCTTTAACTATACGGACCTTTGTCGGCAAGGTGATGTCTCTGCTTTTTAAGATGCTGTCTAGGTTTGTCATTGCTTTTCTCCCAAGAAGCAGGTGTCTTTTAATTTCGTGACTGCTGTCACCATCTGCAGTGATCAAGGAGCCCAAGAAAGTAAAATCTCTCACTGCCTCCATTTCTTCCCCTTCTATTTGCCAGGAGGTGATGGGACCAGTGGCCATGATCTTGGTTTTTTTGATGTTGAGCTTCAGACCATATTTTGCGCTCTCCTCTTTCACCCTCATTAAAAGGTTCTTTAATTCCTCCTCACTTTCTGCCATCAAGGTTGTGTCATCTGCATATCTGAGGTTGTTGATATTTCTTCCGGCAATCATCACCCGCTACGTTTTTGTAACTCAGGAAAAGAGGTAAGAGGAATACTAGAGTGAACCAGGGTTCGTAAATTCAGGGTTGGGTTTTTGTTAATAACCACAAACAATAGTGAAGGCTTCTTGCCTAATTGGTGTCCCAGAAATGGGAAGACCTTCACCATAATTACTTTGTAGAAGCCTGTTCATATTTTGAGAGTCAAAGTGAGCCTTTACCATCCAACTCTATTCTTGTGTGTGTGTGTGTGTGTGTGTATTTTTCTCTGCAACAATATTTTTTAAAAAAAGTTGTCACACTTTTGCCTTACCGGAAGATGTTGCAGAGAAAAACACACCATAATTGTGCGAGGACCCATCACCAAAATACACCATAATTTATCTCAACCCTGCCTTCTGCTGACTGGAGCCATGTAATGTTGCTTATCGCCAACAATTATCTGCCCAACAAAGAAATTTCATTTCTGGAGACCTTCAGTTGCTAGTCTTTAGGTTTTTCTCCTAGGTTTCCAGAAATGAAATCTCTGTGATGGGCAGATAACTGTTGCCAATAAGCAACCTGACATGCCTCCGGTCAGCAGAAGGCAGGGTTGAGATAAAACAGGGGTCAGCAAACTTTTTCAGTCCACTGCCCCTCAGACCTTGTGAAGGGCCGGACTATATTTTGAAAAAAAATAATGAACGAATTCCTATGCCCCACAAATAACCCAGAGATGCATTTTAAATAAAAGGACACATTCTACTCATGTAAAAACATGCTGATTCCCGGACCGTCCGCGGGCCGGATTTAGAAGGCGATTGGGCCGCATCTGGCCCCCGGGCCTTAGTTTGGGGACCCACTGAGATAAACAGATAGGGAAAATACACTTTTGGGTTTTTTGCCAAAATCCCAAGCTTCCCCCCCTTCCCCCCTCTCTCTCCTGCATGAAGCAGCCGTGAATCCAAAGTCATCCAAATATGAAGAAACTGTAAATAAAGAACCTGGTTGTTTTTTGTTTGCTTTACCAAGGGGACCTTTGTGTATTTTATTTACTCTTTTTAAGCAAAGCTAGTGATGGGTGAATGAAACAGAATAGGTGGAGGAGGACTTCTAAGCTATTAAACCTGCTATAGATCAACCAATTTCGATGAGTTATTTGAGGAGATATTACAGAGGTGGATCAAGGAAAAGGTTCATTAGCAACCAGGAAGATTTGGTGGCCACAGTATGGTTGCATTTCTGAAGGGGAAACCCACATGCGCCAAGGATTAAACCCTGTGCCTGAGAATACCCTCCAGACCCATCTGTGCAAGGGGGTCCATGCCCAACTGGCTGTTTCTTTCTCACATCCTATTTGCTTGTACACCATGCTTCTTTCAGGAAGGATAAAACATTGTCTAGTGATATGGCCCCTCCTTCAGTAGAGCATTGGAATAGTCAGCAAATGTATACATGGAAACTTCTGGGGCTGTCCTTTAGATTATAATGCAATCTACCCAGAGATTCTGGTCACAAATCCCAAATATCACAGAACATTTTCAGCTATTAGGAGCAAAGGTTTTATTGGTGTGCTAAAACCATTCAAATACAAACACACACACAACTCTACAAGATATACTGTAGATTTGGAATTTGAGAAGAGCTAGCTGGGGCGGAAGTTGACGCAATTCTCTTTTCCAAATAAAAATAAAATAAAAATCCACCTGGTATGCTTGATCCCTCCATATCCATTGTTGTTGTTGTTTAGTCGTTTAGTCGTGTCCGACTCTTCGTGACCCCATGGACCATAGCACGCCAGGCACTCCTGTCTTGCACTGCCTCCCGCAGTTTGGTCAAACTCATGTTCGTAGCTTCGAGAACACTGTCCAACCATCTTGTCCTCTGTCGTCCCCTTCTCCTAGTGCCCTCAATCTTTCCCAACATCAGGGTCTTTTCCAAGGATTCTTCTCTTCTCATGAGGTGGCCAAAGTATTGGAGCCTCAGCTTCACGATCTGTCCTTCCAGGGTGCACTCAGGGCTGATTTCCTTAAGAATTGATAGGTTTGATTTTCTTGCAGTCCATGGGACCATATCCATTACCCTTTCCCAAATTCCTTATTTCCACTTGGTAGGGACACAAGAATATGTTGAAACCCTGGCAACTGACTTGTATATTTAAGATGAACCTACAGGCAAAAGTTCAGTCTTCTGTTCTTCATCTAAAAAGTAGCAAAAAAAAGAGGCAAATTCCCTGTAAAAAGCATTCCCTGTCCCCTTCAACTGGTAATTTACATGGTCTCAGTAGAGGATTCTGTCACTGCTCATATTAGTCTCACGCTACCACTCTGTAAATTTACTAGCAAACCAAATCAGGATTTAGCCAATGTTAATGGTTACATTCCTTTCATGAGGGCTGAAATTATAAGTTGCAACTACAGCTAAGTGAGTTCTAATAGTCCTAATAAGAGCAACGTTTTTAAATGTCTGCAGTGTAATTAAGAATTATAGCTGCCTGACTGGCTGTAGGCAATTGTTTCTTCTTCCTCTGGCAGAAGGATGCAAAAACTGTCCTAGTTCCTGAGTAAATTACATCTGTGGGCCCACTTTTCTTGGGGTAGTTACATGTCTCAGAGTTTCAGAGCAAAAGTCATTTCTTTGCAAACTGCATTTGTTGAAGGATGTAGATCACCCATAAATACTTGTGCCACAATGTCCTTGCAGTTTAAGAGGTTTTCATGGAGCAACGTTCTCAATAGGCGGATTTTGTTTCTGAGAAGTCGCAGCTCATGTAGAAGGAAGGGCAGAGGTTCGATCCCCTACAGGTAAGGTTGAAAAGAATTCTGTCTGAAATCCTGGAGAATGGCTGCGTCAACGTAGACAGGAAGGGGCTAGAAGGAGCAGTGGTCTCACTCTGTAGAAGGCAGTTTCCTGTGTTATTTCTATTTCCATTTGTTAACTGGCTATAGAATAATTGTGCCACCTTATTTCGCAACTTTTATCCAGGTAGCATACCCTCCAACATGTTAGACCCTCCAAGTGTCCCTATTTTCCAGGGACATCCCTGATTTAGAGAAGCCATCCTGGTTTCTGATTTGATTCCTTAGGATGCCCCTATTTCATTTGAGAAATGTTGGAGGGTATGGTAGCAAGTCCCTATTTTCACTGGATAAATGTTGGAGGGTATGGAGTTACCTAACTCCTGAGCAATCCAGTAGAGGGAAGTTTTTTTTTTTAAAAAAAGTTTAATGTTTTATTATGTTTTTTTATATATGCTGGGAGCTGCTCAGAGTACTGGGGCAACCCAGTAAGATATGTGGGGTATAAATAGTAAAATTATCATTATGGAATGGGACGTCCCTATTTCCACTGGAGAAATGCTGGAGGGTATGGCATGTTGAGTTCCGAAACTAGGACATGCAACTTCTTGGCTGTGCTGCCATGTGAGTCAGGTGACCCTTGTGAGATAATGAAGCCTAAAAGATGTACTTTTTTGGCACCACAAAATACATTTTGAGATGCCCAAAAAGCACTGGGGGGGGGGCAAGATGGTGGCCTCTGTGCTCTCATGTAGTCCAAACCATATCACTAGATTTCTGTCACTAGATTTCTCCTAATGCAACATTCACAGCAAATGTACAGGTTCCTTTGGCTTTGTCTATGCCCTAGGGAAATAAATATGGTGCTGGAGGAGACTCTTGAGAGTCCCATGGACTGCAAGAAGATCAAACCTATCCATTCTTAAGGAAATCAGCCCTGAGTGCTCCCTGGAAGGACAGATCGTGAAGCTGAGGCTCCAATTCTTTGGCCACCTCATGAGAAGAGAAGACTCCCTGGAAAAGACCCTGATATTGGGAAAGATTGAGGGCACTAGGAGAAGGGGACGGCAGAGGACGAGATGGTTGGACAGTGTTCTCGAAGCTACGAACATGAGTTTGACCAAACTGCGGGAGGCAGTGCAAGACAGGAGTGCCTGGCGTGCTATGGTCCATGGGGTCACAAAGAGTCGGACACGACTAAACGACTAAACAATAACAACAGGGAAATAAACATATATGTTGATAAGCTAGTGGAACCTTTTTTTGGGGGGGATGCTGGGAGGGTCACAAATTCTCGAGTGTCTCCCAGAATACCAGTGGGGTCCCCACACCACCATTTTGGATTTAGCTTTTATGAATTCTGGGAGAATTTCCCCCCTTCTACCTTCAAGCCAAGATTACATAATGCAAACAATTTATTCACAGTTCCATTCTCTTTCCTATATTTACTGACACCCCAAATTAAGGGAATATGAACAGGCTTTAGAAAGCAGCTGTGGGCTGAAATGTAGGAAGAAACATTCTTTATGCAAGGCATACGTTTTCATCCCCGGGAAGTGTAATTTCATGGAAAGGATTGCTTAACATTGGGTGAAGGTTTTATTAAAACCATTACAACTCCCACTTCTCTTTTCTGCCATGAAAGGATCAAACGGAGAAGTTCCTTTTTGTCTAGAGAAATGAGGGGGAGGGGGAGAGAGAGAGAGAGAGATGGGGAAAAAGTAGTACTTGGATCTGTAGTCTGGAGGGTTGATGGACAGGTAAAAGAGCAGAGTTGGAAGGCAGAAGAAGGGAATATATTAAGTTTCAGAAAACTGTAGGGGAGACTGTGAAGGACATATTACTGAAAAAGAATTAAATGTTCCGTGCCGCAACTTTGCGACTAGAACAAAGACAAATGTGTGCTGTTTAATAATAAAAAAGTTCTCATCAAAAATTATCTTTCCCTACTTGCATACATACTTGGGAAAAGGGCAACCATGAATTGCTTGTATATTTGAAGGAGACAGAAGTAGCTTTCCCTGTTTATAGTCTCTTGTCTTCGAGCAGTTGGGGGGTAGCTGCTGTTATAATATTTAATTTGTGGGACAGGATGTGCTAGCAGCATTCAGGGTGGCACAAGAACATTCTGTCTGAAAGAACAGAGGGCAACTTTAAAAATCTCTAGGCAACAAAGTGTAACTCGGTTGTGAACTTTAATCTAATTAGTAGATTAATCAACTAAAGCTTTACAAATCAATCCCAGCCATGTCTACTCAGAAGTAAGTCCTGTGGCATTCAATAGGGCTGGGGATGGAGGAGAATTTGAGTTTGTGTTTAAAGGCTATTCTACCTAACTTGCTCTTTCTGTAACAATCTGTGCACTGAAACAGCCATCTTTTGAAATTCAGAAGGGGAATGCTGCTTTTTCAAAAAATGTGTGTATGAGTTGAAATTTCCACTAAAACGCTGAGGAATTATCATTAGCACTTTAAAAGAAACATTGCAAACTGAAGTGGATATATGGATATGTTGATATGCATAGGACTGAATTGAAGATTGAGAAATCCCATCCCTGTGGGGTTTAGGATTTCAGCCTTACTTCATGAATCAGTAGGGTTCAATTTTAATTGGTGGAGCTGATTATTTTCTTGAGTTTTGTGAAACTGAAAGGGGGAATAAAAAAAAAAGGCATTTCTAACAATGAGTGACATTTGTCTCCAGTTTTCTCATTTCCCCCATTGTATCTTGTTATCATTGTCTCCCTTATTATTATTATTTTGCTTTTGGATGCTGCATGTTGTTTTTAAGTAATCCTGTTATAATATTGGAATGTGGGGTTTTTTTGGTCTCTTTTTGCATTTTTGTTTTGCTATGTTATTATGAAATTGTTTTTGCGGTTGCTTGAAATGCATCTCTGTTTCTTTGTTCTAAGCCATATTGAACATGATTTCTTTTTGTGGAAAAGCAGCATACAAAATAAAATGACTGAATGAATAATATACAAATTCATCATGTGCACGATAAATGGTCTAAAACTTATTTAATCTGCTGAGAGCCCTTGTTTTCAGAGAAATGACAGCATTTTCCATGCAAAGACAATACTATTTATCCAACTGTGGGTTTTGTTTTGTTTGTTTGTCTCTTGTAGGTAATTATAGTGTTTCTTGCCATACGGCATTAAGCTTGCCCTGACCTCAGAGTCTCGTTCCTTAGCAACATAGCTTTTGTTAACCTGCTGCTTATGTAACCAATTTTCTTAAATGGAAATCCAGATTAAAAACAACTCTTCCCTGCCCTAGAATTTAGTGTGTTCTACTATTGGGTTCCCGAGTAAAAAGAACGAGCAACAGGCTACGACATGAAATCTGATTCCAAAACTGAACTCTGACCCAAATCTGCTGCCTTTAAGTATGCTGGATAATTGAATAGTAGAGTTTGAATGGGGGGCAGGCCAAATTTGTTGAGCTTTTTTAGGGGGGCAGCTCAGAGTTGTTGAACTTTTGGGGGGCCATCCAATCTCTGCTTAAAAACTTCCAAGGAAGGAGAGTCCACCACATTCTGAGGGAGTCTATTCCACATTGAGCAGTTTTTACTTTCAGAAAGGTTTTTCCTGATGTTTAGCCAGAACCTCCTTTCTTGTACCTTGAAGTCATTGCTTTGGGTCCTAGCCTCCAGAGCAGGCCAAAACAAGCTTCCTCCATCCTCCTTATGACAGCCCTTCAGCTTTCCAGTGTACCATTTAGATATGACAGGCCCTGTGGAGTTCACACAAGGAGAGTTGAGTGTTGGGTACTCTGTTCCCAAAAAGTTTTACACATCACTTGGGAAGACAGGCAAACTAATACCAGTGTACTGGAAGAAGCAAAGATCACCGGTGTCAAAACAATGATTCATCAACATCATTGGACTGGTTGTGTTGTGTTGGATACCTGATTATCGTCTTCAAAAGCAACTACTCTATTCCGAACATAAAAATGGAAAGCATAATGCTGGTGGTCAACAAAAGAGGTTTAAACATCAACAATTGGGAAACATTTGCCTGCGAGCACTCCAATTGGAGAACAGCCTTTACCAAAGGTGTCATGGGCTTTGAATTATTATTATTATTTATTATTTATACCCCGTCCATCTGGCTGGGTTTCCCCCCGCCACTCTGGGCAGCTTCCAACAAATACAAAAATACATTAAAATCACAGATTAAAAACTTCCCTAAACAGGGTTGTCTTTAGGTGTTTTCTAAATGTCAGGTAGTTGTTCATCTCCCTGACCTCTGATGGAAGGGCATTCCACAGGGCAGGCACCACTACCGAGAAGGCCCTCTGCCTGGTTCCCTGTAGCTTTGTTTCTCGCAGTGAGGGAACCGCCAGAAGGCCCTCGGCGCTGGATCTCAGTGTCCGGGCTGAACAATGGGGGTGGAGACGCTCTTTCGGGTATATAGGACCGAGGCCGTTTAGGGCTTTAAAGGTCAGCACTAACACTTTGAATTGTGCTTGGAAACGTACTGGGAGCCAATGTAGGTCTCTTAGGACCAGTGTTATGTGGTCTCGGCGGCCACTCCCAGTCACTAGTCTAGCTGCCGCATTCTGGATTAATTGCCGTTTCCGGGTCACCTTCAAAGGTAGCCCTACGTAGAGCGCATTGCAGTAGTCCAAGTGGGAGATAACTAGAGCATGCACCACTCTGATGAGACAGTCTGTGGGCAGGTAGGGTCTCAGCCTGCGTACCAGATGGAGTGGTAGACAATCGCCCTGGACACAGAATTGACCTGCACCTCCATGGACAGCTGTGAGTCCAAAATGACTCCCAGGCTGCGCACCTGGTCCTCCAAGGGCACCGTTATCCCATTCAGGACCAGGGAGTCCCCCACACCCGCTCAAACTCAGGATGAAAGGGACAAATATGCTGAGAGGAAGACACATTTGGCAAATCCACACTGTGATCAGCTCCCGCCTGGAAACCAATGTCCTGTGGAAGGACGTGTGGATCCAGAATTGGTCTCCACAGTCACTTACAGACCCATTGTTAAAACCGTGTTTATGGAAGACAATCTTACTCAGCTACGAGTGATCACCAAAGAAGAAAGAAGACCCTTTTCCCTGCACAAGTGAGAGTGCTGGTCATAGAAGGGAACTTCAGGTCCCAAAGGCCAGACTCCTCCTGGTCTTGCAAACCAGGTGACACCAGATATCAATTTTCAATGACTCTATGTTTTACAGAGCTCAGCTCCCAGATCGGCAGCTTTCTCACAGCTTGTGCAATGTGTTGCTTAGAAGACTATCATATTGCCAGACAAACATTACTTACCTGTCACTGACTAGCCTGTCATCTACCTGCTCTTCTTCCATATGCTTGCTGTTCTGCTGCTAGTCTTTCTCTCCTAAGTACTTGCTAGCTAAGTACTCGAGTGCCTGACACACTGTCAGTGCAACGTATATTATTTTCAGCTAGTTGTTGGGTGATTACTATAAGTGATTCATTGACCGGACAAGAGAGATTTCCCCCCCTGTGGTTATTATCCTATTGGGTGAGCTTTTTCATCCTTTGAATGGATCTGTTTACTAATGAACCGTAGGATCATCCTCAGTCTAAGGACCAAGAGATTGGCAGAGGGATTCTATGCTACCATTGGCACCCAGTGTGAGCTCAGACTGGACAAGAGGGTCAAACACAGAAGAAAATAGAATAAAATGGTCTCTCCCACATTCTTGGCAACCTACACAGCCCTAAGCAGCCTAGGATCAGGAAACTCGAAGGGCCACTTGCTCCCATCATTAAGATGTTTTCATTCTTTGAAGCATCTGGTGGTTTGTTTGTTATTATCTTTATTGTTCTAATTGCTGATACAGTCATACCTCAGTTTAAGTACGCTTCGGTTTGAGTACTTTCGGTTTAAGTACTTCGCGGACCCGTCTGGAACGGATTACAGTGGAACCTCGGTTTATGAACATCTCGGTTTATGAATTTTCGGTTTATGAACACCGTGGACCCATCTGGAACGGATTAATTCATTTTCCATTACTTTCAATGGGAAAGTTAGCTTCAGTTTATGAATGCTTCAGTTTAAGTACTCTGGAACGGATTAATCCACTTTCCATTACTTTCAATGGAAAAGTTCGCTTCAGTTTATGAACGCTTCAGTTTATGAACAGACTTCCGGAACCAATTGTGTTCATAAACCGAGGTACCACTGTAATCCACTTTCCATTACTTTCAATGGGAAGGTTCGCTTCAGGTTAAGTACGCTTCAGTTTAAGTACTCCGCGGACCATTTGGAACGGATCAATCCACTTTCCATTACTTTCAATGGGAAAGTTCACTTCAGGTTAAGTACGCTTCAGGTTAAGTACAGACTTCCGAAACCAATTGTGTTTGCAAACTGAGGTACCACTGTATTGTGCTTCAGGGATGTGGGTGGTGTTGTGGTCTAAAGCACTGAGCCTCTTGAGCTTGCCAATCAGAAGGTTGGCAGTTCAAATCCCCGCAACAGGATGAGCTCCTTTTTCTCTGACCCAGCTCCTGCTAACCTAACAGTTCAAAAGCACGCCAGTACAAGTAGATAAATAGGTACCGCTGCGGCGGGAAGGTAGACAGTGTTTCTGTGCGCTCTGGTTTCCATCATGGTGTCTTTTTGCTCCAGAAGCGGTTTAGTCCTGCTGGCTACGTGACCGAGAAAATTGTCTGTGGACAAACGCCGGCTCCCCCAGCCTGAAAGCAAGATGAGCGCTGCAACCCCATAGTCGCCTTTGACTGGACTTAACTGTCCAGGGGTCCTGTACCTTTACCTATTGTGCTTCAAAGTGCATTCTATTAAAAAAGTAAACATACGTAATTTGACCATTCTATTTGTTTTAAAATTCATTTTTGTGGCTTTAATTACTTTTTGTAAGTCTCATTGCAAAGGTTTTCCCTGAAAGGCAGCATATAAATTATTTCAGTGAATAGATGGCTTTTAAGTGAGAAGATGGGCATTAAACTTTTAATTATTAAAATTTAAAAATTAAGTATGGTGAGAAATTAGGGGGCAAGTGTGTGCAATGTGATCCATATTGGATGTATTTCTCAAAACATCCAATAAAAACGAGGTGCTTTTTTAATATCAGAGAGGGCAAGGGGCATAAAGGTTGTTTAGTTACAATGCCTTTTTATTTTAAGAAAACAATGATGGTTTCAGTATAAACTAGATCTGTGTGAAACCTTTTCTCGTTGTTTCTGTAGCCGTTTCTGCCATTCTGAAAAGTGTCATGTTTGGGACATTTATGTGCAAAACATATATGCAATGATTGCAAGGGCAGACTTCTTTAAAAATTGTTTGTTTGATTTGTAGGCTAAGTCTGCATCTTTTCCCATGGAAAATCTGCCTGGCTTGCTACCATGCACGATGCTGGCCGGTTGCCCAAAGACAGAAATGCTGTGATGTCCTTTGCCATTCTGTGCAGCTGCCTTAATCGAAAAACATATTGCACAGCAAGGGAGCACTTTTTAAAAGCAAATTTCCCCAGCGGATCTAGAGTCAGTTTTCTGAAACCTGTTGCTTTAATCAGAATGCCTGTATGCTGTGCATGTGCAGCTTTTGCTTCATAACACCCACAGGATGGAAATTTCAACAGGGGCTGTAGCACCTAGAACTTTTATCAGAGTAAAGACTTATGTGTCAGGTGTGGGCCAGCAGCTGGCTTGATAACAGCACACAAGACGTAATTAACTGGTAGATTTATTGCAAGCAGCAATTAGTCTCTGACTGCTCTTTGGGAGAGTTCATTCATCACAGTCAAGTTGACCCTTCTGAAGAGTCCTTCCGGTTTCTGCAGAATATCCTGAACGTCTGACCCTTATGTTTTGGGGCTTGTTTTCTTTCTAGGACTTTCCCTATTCACCTAGTTTTGAGACTAATGGTGTTAGTTGCCTCCTCTTTCTATGAGGAACTTCTCACTCTCCTTTGTGCTGGGCATGACTGTGCTTTTTGCGAGAGCTGGCTGCTCTCCAGCCCACTCTGCCAAAGCAGATAAGCTTCATTCCTGCCAGCTCCTGAAAGAGGAGGGGTTGACAACTGCCCTGTTTCAACTGTCTGAGAAGTATGCAAACCTCTCTGCTCTCTCTGCGTCTGCCTTCTATTTCAGGCAGTACATCTTGGCTTTGGGTTGGCGTGTTCACAACATTATGTTACCCCCCCCCCCATGGGTAATGAACCATGGCTATCAGACTTGTGCAATAGCTTGAAGAGGTGGTTGCACATGTGAGTGGTTGGGCGGTGAGTCAGGCAAGAAGGGTTCAGCTTAGATGGCATTTAAGGAATTGGGTAGGATCCATGGTAGTTAATCGGAAGTAGGAAAGTTGTATGGCTTTGCCTTACTCTTCCAGAAAGTGGGGTATCCCATTAAAAGGATCCTAGGGGCAACAGCATTGCATCCTTTATTGGTCTCCAGGGTGCATGCACACAAGGTAGGACTGGGCCTGATGGTGAATAAAACTTGCCATGCCAGCCAAACTCTTTCTGCTGCTGCCAGGCAGGCCCAGGGCACAGACGGTTCATGGTATCATGCTGCATGGCCTGCCTGCCCAACCATTCAGGGGGAGCCCAGCCAACCGACATGGCCTTTGATGAGCAGGCCAGCTGCCCCTGGTGATGTGAGACCCCCAGCGGCAGGCAGGATGGAGATCCCTGCATGGGGGTGCCTGGCTCACACCCCCTGACAACCATGCACCCAGGGCTATGCCCCCCTGGCTGTCAGGCTCCAGGGAATTCGCTCCCTCTCACGGTGGCAGCCAAGAAGCAGATAAATAAGAAGAATTCTTACCAAGTCTTTATTCAATATTCACAGAGAGAGATGCAGAAATGCCATCTTTCTCAGATAATGGCAAAGCTCCAAGTAAAGTCCCCCCAAAAAACGTCTATCCTATTCTACGTCACACCTGTGTTGGCTAATCTGACCTTTCTGCCTCTGAGCTTTCTGTTCTACTACCCTCAATGCACACCAGGTCCTGGGAGAGGGGGAGGGGGTCAGGAATGCATTCTAAAGACACTTAGCTGTCTCTCCCCTAGTGCTTCTTCTTCTTCCTGCTGCCCCCCAATATTTCCCCCTTCTGCTGCCTCTGAACTATGACCTTCTGCAAACCACTGTTGTAAATCTATACTAACTTCCTCTTCTCAGGAAGGTTCAGGAGGAGGGGGGGCGGTCCCCACCATTCCTCCTCAGGCCAGTCCCTGACATCAACCCTCCCCACGCTACGCCCCTGCCTAGGGGAGATGATTTTGTCCATAGGCCCAGGCAGCAGCTGAAGGCCATAGCACTCCCAAGTCAACGATTCCGCTGGGTTGGTCCTATTTGTTGTAAATCATAGGGCAATCCTATCCCAGAATTGCACCTCCTATCAGCAGGCAGGCAGACGAAGTGGGAAATCACCCAGTGCCTGAGCCACTATGCAGCTTGGGACCCTCGTATCTACGGGACCGCCTCTCCTGATATGCCCCGTGGAGGACCTTAAGGTCCACAAACTACAATATTCTGGAGATTCCGAGCCATAAGGTGGCTTGATTGGCCTCAACTAGGGCCAGGGCCTATTCAGTATTGGCCCCAACTTGGTGGAATGCTCTTTCAAAGGAGACCAGGCCCCTGCGGGATTTGTCATCTTTCCGCAGGCCCTGCAAGACAAGGCTGTTCTGCCTTGCCTTTGGGTTGGATTCAGTCTGACCCCTGTGTTTTCCTCCCTCGTGGTTTCGATTTATGGACTACTTAAAATGAGGCTGCATTTTAAACTTTGAATTTTAATATTGTATTTTAATCTGTATTTTAATTATTTATTTTCTTTTCTTTTATGTCTTATTGTAATGTTATTGGTGTTAGTCGCCCTGAGCCCGGTTTTGACTGGGGAGGGCGGGGTATAAATAAAAAATTATTATTATTTATTATTATATTATCTGTAGTCAATAAAGTTGCGACCTGTTTTGATCCAAGAGCGGTGTCCCGTGTTTCTTAACCACGTACACAAGGCAGCAGGCGCTGGGCCCTAGCACCCAACTTGGGTTTATAAGAGTAAAGACTTATGTTCTATCAAGATGCAGTAGATGGAGCTGATGTACTGGAAGGTACCACTTCATCTTTTAGGGCTGTTCACTGATGGGCATTCTATAAGGAGGTGTGGTACAAGGTGTTTCTTTTTTTTTTATTTTAAAAAAAGATTATTGTGTCTAAGGCACTGTAAATGGTATTCATAATTCCCACCTCATCACTAATTCATTTGTATTCATTATAACCTAATACATTCATTTGGTATTCATGAGAATGTCACAGCATAGATACCTCTGCCAAATCATGAGGCTGGCGTAAAGATATATCTTTAGTTTAATAGAGATTCCATGAATGAAAATGGGCAAAGCGGGTCTCTTAACCACCACCACCCTTTATAAGGGGAAAGGCACATCACATTGATTTCGGCATTAAACCTTCTTAATGCTGTGTGTCTGCTTCTCGCCGTTCTCTGGCTTGTTCAGCTGACTCAGTCCGATGGAAGGTGATCTCTCTCCATGTTGCGGTACTGTAAAAACGCTAAAAACATATCGCTGAGCTGGCCAGTCGGTAATGGTAATGTCATTATGTCTGCTGCAGACCTATCAAGTTAATTGCATTCCATTCTCCCACTTCTTGAAAGGAAAGAAGGGAATTTGGGGGGCGGAGGAGAAAGATAAATCCTTATCTTTTCTCCCCTCTCCCAAAATACAATTTTTAAAGGGGGGGGAGGGAAGCACCTTCAAATTTTGTACGTGGCATTACATCCCTCCCGGAGTTGAGGAGCCACATCTTGAAAATTACAAAAAAGAGGGGTTCTTAATAATGCATGTAATGAATCCATAGACTATCCAGCCGGCAGACTGCAGGCCTTCGTTTCCTGACTGATGAGGCTGTTAACGCATAGGTGGCTGTGTCATAAGTAAAAATAATAGGCCTAGCAAAAGCTTTAAAATGTTTACCTTCAACATGGCTCCCATATCTCAGGGTCATAACTCCCATTAATGGAGGCGTGAGGAAGTTTGCCGTTTCGCGAAGCCTCCACAACCTGCCCCCTCCCTCTGCGAAGGAAAGAGCAGCATCACACACACACCCCCGACCCCCTTTTGGGTTGTATCAAAATGATCCAGAGAACGTCAGGGCTCATGCATCTCCAACGCATAAAATCCATAGCAAACAGATCTATAGCAAACAGACCTATAAATAAGCGCGCACTCCTCCATCCTCGTGAATTCATTGTCATGTGCTTGACAACTGAAACCTATTCTGTAGCCTCCAAATATTTTAGTAATAAGCTGTTGCCGGCTTGCCGCAGCCCCCGGAGGGAAAGATGAGAGGAGTCTATTGTGCTGTCTTGAAAAAAGGAAGAAGAAGAAGAAGAAAGCGTGCATCTACATTTTGGTTATATGGAGCATTTCTGCGGATAAATCAGGGTATTGTTTTCTAACTGTAAATGCTTCATACATGGAGCTTTCAGTGCCATGCAGTCATGTTCTTCTGTAACAAGCAACTGGAATCAGGATGGTAATTGTAGTTCCATGCAGAAGTTATTTTTCTTGCGAACATTCCAGAATGCTCACCCACATTTCAAACGCATCAATGTGCGGAAAGGTATTGCGGGAGGCGTATCATCACCCCTGGTTTTCTTCTTCCTTAGAAGGACACGCCTAAAAGAGTCACTACATGATACGTTTTTGTTTTTTGTTTTTGTCATTTATGTGCAGTTGGACTTGCTTCCTTTTTTGGGTGTGTGTGTACGCGTGTGCACTAATGCAAGCAATGCACTTTTGCGAGATGGCAAGTGAAAGGTGCGGAAAAGGGCCTTTTCACTCAGCACATCATTTCCTGCCTTTCCACACCACTCCCTGCTTTGCTAGTGTAAACTGGTCAGGAGTGTGATGCAATACCAGTGTGCTCTAGTGATTAGACCTGGGAGGCCAGGCTTCCAATCCCCACCTGGCCATGAAGCTCACTGGGTGACCTTGGGCCAGTCACTGCCTCTCAGGCTAGCCAACCTCACAGGGTAATTGCTGCTAGTGAAATCCGACTCATCTCATTTATGTTAAAATATTTATGTCCCACTCTTTATCCGACTAATACCAGAGCAATCCTATGGAGAGGTCCTCGATAAGCAAAATCCACAGTTGGATTTTATTTGTAGTAATAATAATAAGAATAATAAGAATAATAATTTATACCCCGCCCATCTAGCTGGGTTTCCCCAGCCACTCTGAGCGGCTCCCAACAGAATATTAAAAACACAATCAAACATTAAAAACTTCCTTAAACAGGACTGCCTTCAGGTATCTTCAAAAAGTCAGATAGTTGTTTATTTCCTTGACATCTGATGGGAGGGCGTTCCCCAGGGTGGGCGCCACTACTGAGAAGGCCTCATGCCTGGCTCCCTGTAACCTCACTTCTCACAGTGAGGGAACTGCAAGAAGGTCCTCAGAATCCGGGCTAGACCTCAGTGTCTGGGCTGAACGCTGGGGGCTCCTTCAGGACCCCTGGACAGTTAGGTCCAGTCAAAGGTGACTATGGGGTCACTGTGATGGAAACCAGAGTGCACGGAAACGTCGTTTACCTTCCTGCCACAGCGGAGCCTGTTTATCTACTTGCACTGGCGTGCTTTTGAACTGCTAGGTTGGCAGGACCTGAGACAGCGCAATGGGAGCTCACCCCATCACGGAATTCAAACCGTCAACCTGATAGGCAAGCCCAAGAGGCTCAGTGCTGGCAATGGCAGTTTGAGTGGTGGTGGGACTCATACAGGTAGGGCTGCTTAGAATCATAGAATCGTAGAGTTGGAAAGGACCGCAAGGGCCATCTAGATTCACCCACCGTGGGATTCAAACCCACGTTCAATGTACTGGATGGTGTTCCCACGATTCTCTAAACATTCTTTGCACATGTGATACAGACATAGGCACTAACTCAATGGTGCTGAGGACAGCTTAGCCCCCCAAAGAATGTGGGGATGGGGCTTAGCCGCCGCCCCCCCAATCTTGAGAGTCCAGGCCTCTGCCAGCCTCTCTGTGGTGGTGGAGGGCCTTGCTTGCTGCCTCCTCCTGACCATGACGTCACAGGTGTGTGTCACATGTGATATCACACACACAAAACAAGCCCTGCCCCCAATATCATGCAGAACTCAGCACCTCTGAGTACAGATGTGGGAAAAGTGTGTGAGAAATTCCAAGTTGCCCAGAAGTGAGGTTTCCATGGGCAACAATGTGCTCGTGAAGAAATTCTGCAGAACGAAGAACTACAGCGCTAATCTGCATAATTTACGCATTCCATCAAATTCTTCTCTTCTGCATCCTTGCCATGGGATTTAATGGTATTTTATGTGCAAAGCACACAGCACCCTACGTATATGGCTATTTATTGCCCACGTGGAATGCGCACACTATTTCTGCTGCCGTTCTGTACGTGCTTCTTTTCCCAAGTTATTTCTCTGCCTTTGTGCTGTGAAATTCTTGTTAGTGCTGGACATTGATTCTCTCTCTCTCTCTCTCTCTCTCTCTCTCTCTCTCTCTCTCTCTCTCTCTCTCTCTCTCTCTCTCTCTCTCTCCTCCCCCCAGCCCTTTCCTTTATTTACTGAATTTCTAGGCAGCCTGCTCTGGCTTAAGAATCTCCTGAGCAAGCTGCCTGGAAATTCAGTAAACAAATGGGAGAAAATTTGAGATAAGCAGCCGAACTGTTCAGCAGAAACAAGGGTAGCGGTACATAGAGGAGATGGAACTAAATGCTCAACAGTATGGATTTTACACAGTGCACAATATGCTTTCTGCATAGGCGCTGAATGTTTGGCTACAGCTGCTATTTTTCACAGAGTATTCACAAACACAACAATGCTGCAGAAAACGTAGGTATCAACAGTAAGTTAAGCTTACTGCTAAACACCATTTATCAGTGGCCATAAACTTGTTATACCTCCATGTTTCACTGACAGAAGTTTACCTTGCACTCCTTTGTCCGTTGCTTCTTAGATGTTGCTTGCAAGTGCTCCCCCCCCCCCCGCTTTCCCTTTGGTTATAGAAAAAGCACTCTGTTGCTGTCAGGCAACATAGTGATGCTGGAGTCTGCAAACACCAAACACAAAGCAGAAGGAAGAAGCCCTTTATTATGTGCTTTCATAGCACAGTAGCATGGGAAGCTCATGTCATTTTTAAAATTATATTTTCTGTTGATTTGATCATTTTATCCGATCTTTCACTCGAAGACCAGGAAGCAGCCTAGAAGGACAACCATAATTCCCCTTTGGATGGGCTTTGTTCTCACCAAAACGATAAACCTATTTCTGGGCTGTACCACTGCAGATTCCTAGGCTATGTGTGTGTTTGCATGCCTTCCTCCATACACAAGTGCTTTCATAGAATCATAGAATCATAGAGTTGGAAGAGACCACAAGGGCCATCCAGTCCAACCCCCTGCCAAGCAGGAAACACCATCAAACCATTCTTGACATATGCCTGTCAAGCCTCTGCTTAAAGACCTCCAGGGAAGGAGACTCCACCACACTCCTTGGTAGAAAATTCCACTGCCGAACAGCTCTTACTGTCAGGAAGTTCTTCCTAATGTTTAGGTGGAATCTTCTTTCTTCAAGTTTGAATCCATTGCTCTGTGCGTTCCTTTTTATGCTTCTGAAATGTATATTGATGCGTCCACACTAGCGGTTTATGCTCAAACTATTACTGGAATTCATGGAAAGGTGTGTGTGTGGGGGGGTGCCCCTCCAGCAGACATCATACACCCCTCTCTGGCTGCCAAAATCAACACAAGCACTCCTGGAAATGTCCCCACAAAACATTTCATCACACAGTTTCCCCCATCTCTATTCAAAGGACCTCTGCTGCACATTACCAAATGTAACAATTCACTGATAAATGTATCTATGTACAGTGGTACCTTGGTTCTCAAACTTAATGAGTTCCAGAAGTCCATTCCAAAACCCAAGCGTTCCAAAACCAAGGCATGCTTTCCCATAGAAAGTAATGCAAAATGGATTAGTCCGTTCCAGACTTTTAAAAACAACCCCTAAAACAGCAATTTAACATGAATTTTACTACCTAATGAGACCATTTATCCATAAAATGAAAACAATAATCAATGATTTTGTTGTTTAGTCGTTTAGTCGTGTCCGACTCTTCGTGACCCCATGGACCAGAGCACGCCAGGCACTCCTGTCTTCCATTGCCTCCCGCAGTTTGGTCAGACACATGTTGGTAGCTTCGAGAACACTGTCCAACCATCTCATCCTCTGTCGTCCCCTTCTCCTTGTAATTGTAATCAATGTACTGTACTATAAAATAAATATGACAGTATTGTAGATGATAAAAATTAGCATCCACACAGTCACATAAACAAATTAACCGAAAAAGCCTCAAAACCAAAAATGCAAAATAAGTGGGGGGGGGGAGCGCCAAACTTAATCCATTCTGGAAGTCTGTTTGACTTCTGAAATGTTCAAAGACCAAGGCACAGCTTCCAATTGGTGCAGGCGCCCCAGAAACAATAGCCGACAACAGCATTGGACATTCGGCTTCCAAAAACAACATCTGAAAATTGGAATACTTACCTTTTTAAAGGTGCAACTTATATTTGGGCGTGGCTTATATTCAGGCCAATGCAAAACAAATATTGATGCAATCGCAGCAATATTCTGTTTTCTGCAAAGCACACATGTGCCCTGAGCATTGGTGAAATGACACACTTGATGCAATCGTGTGCAATCACATCAATAAGGTTTTTTTTTTTGGGGGGGGTGTCAGTGCATGATACAAAGTGAAGGGACTGAACACTTCTGGCTTCCCTGTAGTTCTCTCCTTTGGCCAGAGCATGATGATGATACATGCTGAATTGCCGCCTCTACTCAGCTCAAGTCCTAACACCAGACAAGCCTGAATGGCTACAATCCATGAAATGAGGAAAACATTACTTTAGCAGCAGCAGCATAAAAACAGATACAGTTTAAACTCCATGGCTGTATTCCTGCCTACAGTTATGCACACGTAAATCCCACTAAAACCAGCGGGATGAGCTCGCTCCCTAGCAGTGTGTGGAACTGCAGCCTAAGCATTTTAAACATTGTTACGAGCATGATTAATTCTACATCGTTTGAGCATAAAACCTTAGTAAATGGCTTACACAGCCAAATCAGTTAACGTCTGCATGTTCATAAGGTGCAGATCTGTAATTCTGAAGCAGAGAAAGGTACATTAGTTGCACTATCATACATTAAAAAATAAATAAAGCTTGTTTCCCCAATTACTCATTATGAAACAGGACTCCCTAATGGGAATAAGCCCAGCTCATAAACCGCTTCTTCAGCGATTTACATCCACGTCTGAATCCAGTTGTGACAATGAGATAAATCATGCCCCGATACTTTCAGGGAGCAAAATTACAGGTACGTTCGAATCGCCTCCTGAAGACTGTATTGTACAACTATGACTGTGCTTGTTATTCAGATCCTTTTTCACCCAAGTATTTCAGCATAAAAACTTGGGGCACAATTCATTGTTTATTTCTCCTGCTCAAGGTGTTTTCAGATGATTGGGGACCATGCAAGATTGAAGATGTTCTACTGAAACCAGCAGGACTTGTGGATCATGGACATGAACAGGCCTTTTCCCCCAGCCAGAACTCTTTGCAACTCAGTTCCGGCGCATCTCGGGTGGTGCCATTTGCATTACAAGAGAACAAGGGTGAGTTCATGGTGAGTTCCAGCACCTCTTTTTCTAGAAAAATAGCACGGGACATGACTAATTTTTGGATCAGTCAGACCACAGGCCTTCCTAGTCTGAAGACAGTTGGGAAACTTCAGCTGGTGTAGAATTCAGCGGCCAGGTTGCTCAAGACGGTTTGAGCATATTACATTGAGCCAACTGCGCTGGCTACCAATTAGTTTCCAAGCCCAATTCAAAGGGCTGTTTTTGACCTATAAAGCCTTAAATGGTTCAGGGTCGCAATACCTCAAGGACTGCCTCTTTCCATATGAACCTACCCAGACCCCAAGATCATCTTCCGAGGTCCTCCTTCATGTGCCTCCTTTTAGAGAGGTCTGGAGGGTGGCAACACGAGGATGGGCCTTCTCTGCAGTGGCTCCCTGTCTGTGGAAGGCTCTCCCCAGGGAAGTTCACCTGGCACCTTCATTACACACCTTTAGGTGCCAGGCAAAAGCGTCCCTTTTTAACCAGGCCTTTGGCTGATCTGATTTACATCCTATGCCCTTTTAAAATGTGTTTTTGTTGTTGTTTTGGAGGAGGGGGCGTTATTGGGTTGTTATTTTTTATTATTATTATGTACTTTGTGGTTTTATATCTTGATTTTATTCTGTGAACTGCCCTGAGACCCCTGGGTATAGGGTGGTATATCAATCAATCATTCATTCAATCAATCAATCAATCAATCAATAAATTCTAGCATTCTGTTCTCACAGTGACCAACAAGATGCCAATGAGAAGCACTTGTGCAGAACATCAGCACAATAACCTTCTCCCGCTCTTGTTCCCAATGAGATTTACTGGAGACAATATACAGCCAATACTGATTGCAATGGATAGCCTTGTCCCCTCTCACCCCCTGTATTTGTCTAATCCCTTTTTAAAACCTTCCAGGTTGGCAGCCGTCCCTACATCTTGTTATCTGGTTCTGCTAAGAACCCTAAATATTTAATGCCCCTTCCCCCCCAGAGTGCTGCTAAATACCAATTTTACTCATCAGTCCTATCATTTATATGCAATCCTATAATTTTGGATTTGCGCTCATTTCATTGATAGCCTGCCATCTCCAGTAATCACATCTGTTTTTATGGATGCCAGCGAGTCAAACACGGAGAACCAGAAGCCAGCTGTTTTCGCCAGGCAGGGCTGCCAGATTCCCTCGCAGAGCTTCAGCAAAATTAAGTGAAAATCAGCGATTGCTCGCAGCACAGTCAGAGAGCAAATTGTTTGCATGCGGAAGGTTCCAGGTCCGCTACTTGGCATCCCCAAGGGCAGTTAGGAAATCCACTCGTCTGAAGCCCTGGGAAGATGCCACCAGTCTGTAAAGATAATCCCAGAAGACTGTGTTTGGGTACAAAGTAGCTGTTCACTAAGGAAGGACTTGCCCATATCTTTGCCACGTTTCCAGATGCACTCCCAACACTTCCATAATTTAAGGCTCTTGGCATTTGTGGGGAATATCCCAAGCCAAGAATTGTGGTATTTAGGGAAAGGGAAGATGTCCACATTTGGTTATTCCTCATTTATATCTCATTGCCAGCTCACGAGTTCCATTGCACTGGGGAATTATATTTGCTCTAGCGAATAAAAAGGGTAAAGGACCCCTGGATGGTTATATCCAGTCAAAGGCGATGATGGGGTTGTGGCACTCATCTTGCTTTCAGGCACAGGGAGCCGGCTTTCCAGGTCATGTGGCCAGCATGAATAAACCGCTTCTGGTGCAACGGGACACCGTGACGGAAACCAGAGCACATGGAAACGCTGTTTACCTTCCCACCACAGCGGTACCTATTTATCTACTTGCACTGGCATGCTTTTGAACTGCTAGGCTGGCAGGAGCTGGGACAGAGCAATGGGAGCTCACCCCTTCGTGGGAATTCGAACCACAGACCTTCCGATCGGCAAGCCGAAGAGGGTCAGTGGTTTAGACCACAGCGCCACTCATGTCCTTCTATCTAATACAAGTGGGCCACTGTACATGCCAGCAGGCACAATTTTTCCCAAGAACCAGTCCTGTGTTGATAACTTCGGTAGTTATTGCTATTCCTGAAATCTAGCTTTCTCTGTGTGCACTAGGGCTTTTGAGGTTTTCCTTTCTTCCTGTAGGCCCCTCACACACTCTGAAAAGGCAGCCCAGAAACATCTCCAAAATGTCTTGTTTGGATAGAAGTGTGTGTGTATGTGGGAAATCTGTGGTTTGAGAAAATTGTTATTTTATCTTTTAAAGAACACATTACCTCTGCAGTGTGAAACATCCCTATGATCAACGCTGTCAAGTTTTATTATTATTGTGACAGAAACTAATAAAAAAGTAATTTTTCTTTCATTTGGAGTTAAGTGTTCAAAGTGCACCAGATATTCAATTTGATAGATGGTTTTTCAGACTGTTGAAGAGGATGTTCGAGGGTTTGCATACTGTTTGCGTAGATAGATGTCACACCTATGGCAGGTAAAGCAGGTAAAACCCACTGTTCCCGAACACAAAACTCAGACAGCCAGGGATGCTGGGAGCACAGGAGAGGTTGCAAAACAGCACCCTCTAGTGACAGCTACACTGGTACTGCAGCTAGGAAAACTTCCTTCTCCACAGCATCTCGGCTCAGCTTTGCAGACTGGGCCAAGGGGGTGGGATAGGTCATGGTTCAGGACAGGGTGTGGCCACTCACAGGGATGAGCCGGGGCTGGGGGGGACAGGACAGAATAGGTCATGGGTCGGGACAGAGTGGGGGGAATCACAGGGATGAGCCGGGGGTGGGGGAGGAGGGGGCAGAATAGGGCATGGGTCGGAACAGGATGGGGGCAGTCACAGGGATGAGCCACAGCAATGTGTGGCCAGGCCAGCTAGTCATAAATAAATAAGAATAAAAATGTGCACCTCACCACTGAAATCATTCCATTGTAACTATCCAACCTCCCAAAATTTCAACCCCTCTTGTGATGGTTTGACCCCTTCCCATTTTAATAGTACAAATTCTACAAACACCCTTCATATCTCCTCAAAATTATTTCTCCTGCATATTCCCCATCTTACCTTAATGGCATGTGTTGATTTATCATTAATAGCTATATCCCACAGCTCTTTATACCATTCTTCCATTTTAGATTCCGCTTGCCCCTTCCACTTCCTAGCTATCATAATTTGTGCAGCTGTCAATAAATTTGTGAGCAAGTTCTTCATAGCCTGAGAACCTTCTATCCCATCGTAAATTGATAATAATGCTACCTCTGGACTTTTGGTCAGCTTTAAGCCAGTGATTTCTGTCATCTCCTTAAACTTCCTCTGGTTGCCTGTGGGAAACTAAGGAGCAGAACATGAGCACAAGAACCTTTCCCCCTTCTGTGGCTTCCAGCAACTGGTATTCAGAAGCATTACTGTCTCAAATTGTGGAGACAGAGCATAGTTAAGCTAGTAGTAGCTATCGACAGAGGGAAAATGTTGCAACCTGAGAATGCTTGCTGTGAATGCTGATAAAAAGAGGCACTTTTCAACATTTGCGAAAATGTGAATGAAATGAGGCAAATCCCCAAATATATGGCATATGGTGCATTTCATTTCAAATGTGCAAACTCAACCCTGGCCAGCTGATTACATGGGGCCCAAAACTAGCATACATTTGCCATAGATTGCAGGGACCCCTAGATGGTTAAGTCCAGTCAAGGGCATAGCTGCCAAGTTATCCCTTTTTTACAGGGATTTTCCCTTATGCTGAATAGGCTTCCTCGCGAGAAAAGCGAAAACTTGGCAGCTATGGTCAAGGGTGACTATGGGGTTGTGGAGCTCATCTCACTTCAGGTCAAGGGAGCCGGCATTTGTTCACAGACAGCTTTCCGGGTCATGTGGCCAGCATGACTAAACCATAGCTGCCAAGTTTTCCCTTTTCTCGCGAGGAAGCCTATTCAGCATAATGGAAAATCCCTTTAAAAAAGGGATAACTTGGCAGCTATGGACTAAACCACTTCTGGTGCAACGGAACACTGTGACGGGAAACCAGATCTCACAGAAATGCTGTTCACCTTCCTGCCGCAGTAGTACCTATTTATCTACTTGCACTGGTGTGCTTTTGAACTGCTTGGTTGTCAGGAGCTGGGACAGAGCAATGGGAGCTTACCCCCATTGCATGGATTTGAACTGCCAACCTTCCGATCAGCAAACCCAATAGGCTCTGTAGTTTAGACCACAGCGCCACTATAGATGTTGCTTTTACCATCTGCCTTTTGGAATAAAATTAATTTCCAGGGCACCAAAGCTTCCATCATAATGGATGTGCACTGTGTATCCAAGCACATTTCATAGACTTTTAAAAATATGTTTTCATAATTAGCTGTCCTGCTGCAATAGCTGTGAACAATTCTCTTTTTTGCTCACACAGCATCTCTCGGTTTCCCTTTCTTTCTCAAAGGTTGTGAATAGAGGGTAGAATGTCAAATAATTCCACATATGGAGAGGTTCTCTGTGTTAGGTGTCACAACTGCAGTGCTATTTAAACACAGGAGGGTTATACTTAATTATAGATGGGGCAAAATTCTTTGACAGCTTTAATGGATTTCCTTTTTCCCATTTGAATATCGGCACCAGGAATAATGCTCTCAAAATGATCCTAAAAACCAAGCAGACTTCTTTTTTATATGCCTAATAGCTACCTTTGAAGAAGAATACACCATGTTGAGCTTTAAAAAGTTGACAATATTTATTTAAACCACAAAAGAGCTTATGTAGCTTTGTGATTACGGGCAGGAAAGAATATTAGGGAAGGAAAAAGTTAGGATGGAGGGTGGGAGGAAGGGGGAGGAAGCTTTAAAGTAAGCAAAAAAAAAAAAAAAAACACAAAACCATAAATGTGTCAGTCACAGACTTTAAAGCTGGCTGTTCTTAAACTCCAGCAGCTAAGCCATGGGCGGAAACAAGAAAATGATGAGGCAGGGAGAATGAAATCCATATGGATGCTAATGTTCAGCAACCTTTCGTTGAGTTAAAAACACAAATGATGGCTTTAAACTAAGAAAGAGAAGGAAGTTGGAAATGAATTAAAATAGCCTGAAATATGCTGAATTTCATGCACACAGGGGAGAAAAAAAATGCATCTAAATCCAGACAGTGTTTTATATTTAAATGTGTTTTTAAAGTGTTCTATCAGAGATGTGGCTTTAACACGTACCTTTACATGGAGCACTAGAAGAGATTTGGATCTCCCACCCTCAAATGAGAAGCCAGCAAGGGTGGATCAGAGGATAAATTTAGCAGTTTGGCACAGAGAAAGCATCGCTGCCATCAGTACAAAGCTTTGCCAGCACATTCGCTTTCCGATGATTGCTTCCTGCTTTTTTGTAAAGCTCCAGATATGAACCGGAGTCCTGAATATCCTCTTGCTGAATATTGCTGGGATGGCAAGTTGATTGACAATCTTCATTAGAAAATCATTATTGCAGTGTCCTGTGTAAGCAACATTTGGGGAAAGTCATTGGTCCTGCATGATTAGAGTGAAGGGGGCTTACATCTGTGAGGAATAAAAACAGGTGGTATATGTACTTGGGGCTTGCTTTCAAGGGAGTGTGCATATAACTGTTGCCTTACATGCCAGTATTTTCGAGGAAATTCAATTAGAAGTGCAGCTTAATCCTTTGCATATTTACTTGGAAGTAAGTCCCACTTATTGCCCTGTTGGATTGCCATATTAATTTTAAATCCAATAACCAGTGACTCCCAAACATCCCTGCCCCTCCAGAAAAAGGGTTTGTCCTACAAAATGTTCCACGGTGTATGACATACGGTAGGGAAGTCTGTGCACACATTTCAAAGGGACTCTTGTTCATATAGATAGAAGGGCTTACATCCACACTGAATGTTGTTGCAGTTCTCAGGCTGTGTGCACACTAATCTGGAGTCATTTACGCTCCTCCTCAACATGCTGTTTCAAGCTAGATTGATTCTAGATCCTGCCATCTACAAGGCTGTGTGTAGTTAATTGACACACATTTGGAAAAACCTCCTATTGATTAAATTGGTCTTGCTTTTTCCACCCTGCACATGCCCCCAGATGAATGAAGAAGGAAGTGACGAATGCACTTTTGGCATATGACCACCGGCAGATGAGGACACACCCTCCATTGATGGGTGTTTTCATCTGATTTCAAATGTCCAACCGGTCGACCGCAAACGACAGGTCGACCCCCGGGTGATAGATCGCTAGCTCATTTCCGTTCTCTTGGGAAGATGAGCTGTAAAATGAATGCATCCGCCCCCGCCCCCACACTGTTTCCTCCAGTTGCGCCGAATCGCTAAAACAGAAGTCGGAGTTAGCACTGTCCGGCTTTTGTAACGGTGAGCGATTTTTGGCGCTCCCGTCTTAAAATAATCACCTCTGCTTCACGCCTCCCCCGCCAGAAAAAGCTCCACAACTCGGACCTTGCCCCCTAAAAAAGTTCAACTACTTTGGCCTGAACCCCTAAAGAAAAGGGTAGATCACTGCCACTTTTTTGTTCTGGGAGTAGATTGCAGTCTCTTGGGAATTGGACGTCTCTGATCTACTCCAACCCCCTAAACTGCACGAGTCTCAACTAAAGCATCCAAGACAGGTGGCCATCCAACCTCGGCTTAAAAACCTCCAAGGAAGAGAGTCCACCACCTTCAGAGGGAGCCTGTTTCAGCAACGTGACTGCTCTTGCACTGTGCACCAGCAGCAACATATAAGAAAAAAAGAACTGCAGAAAGTGAAAGTGGCAGCAAATGTGTATGTGCTAATTCTGCAACTAAATTTAGGAAGAAACCAAGTTAGACAGAAATGCAGGAAGAATTGCATGCAAAGCAAAACGTAGCCGGAAGCCAACAAGAAAAATCAAAAGGGGAAAATCTGATCATTCCTGTTGTTGTTGTTGTTTAGTTGTTTAGTCGTGTCTGACTCTTCGTGACCCCATGGACCAGAGCACGCCAGGCACTCCTGTATTCCACTGCCTCCCGCAGTTTGGTCAAACTCATGTTCGTAGCTTCGAGAACACTGTCCAACCATCTCGTCCTCTGTCATCCCCTTCTCCTAGTGCTCTCAGTCTTTCCCAACATCAGGGTCTTTTCCAGGGAGTTTTCTCTTCTCATGAGGTGGCCAAAGTATTGGAGCCTCAGCTTCACGATATGTTCTTCCAGTGAGCGTTCTGGGCTGATTTCCTTCAGAATGGATAGGTTTGATCTTCTTGCAGTCCATGGGACTCCTATAAACGACAATACGGGGAGAGGGTGAGATGGAAGCTGTGACACCCTTCTTTGCTTCACAAACACCACTTTAGTTGGGTGATATAGGAAATGATCATCCCATTGGTCTTTCCCATGAGTTCCTTGAAAAACATGCTTGTGGAGCAGCATGCAATTATACCAGGGAGAAGCATCTCCTGCACTAGGCCTACTGTGGATAGATATGGATCGTATTCCAGGAGTTCCTTTTGTTGGCTCTCAACAACAGCAATAGCAACAACAAAGAAATATTTCATTCTCATTTTTTAAAATGTAGATGTTTAAAATCCCAGTACTAAAAATAATCCTGCCAAATCTTGATGCTGGGTTCAGTTTCAAGGGCCAGGGCTAATCAGCAAAAAGATTATCAACTATCAATTCCTTGGCCATTAGTACTTATTTGAAATAATATTACTCTGCTTCTATAGCTTATTATCATACCCTTTAAACAAGTTGGCCACAAAAGCACCCAAATGCTTTTTCTATTTTTGGAAAGAGCTGTGTAAGGAAGGGTAAGAAATTTGATTCAATTCACATTTAAAGGTGAACCTAATTAATTTTGCAATTTCCCAAAGCAATCTAAGAACTGAAACACCCATCATTTTGCAGCACAGTGCTCTGGTCAAGTAATGTGTACGAAAATGCATATCATAGGGGGACATGTGCATAAATACACATATATCCATTTAAACAGCAGACAAAATGCATTACATTAGGGGAAATTGCTTTGCAAAAATGCGTACATTAGGGAAATCCATATGCATTTATGTGTACATTAGGAGAAATGGACTGGTGAGCTTTAGTGAAGCCTTGAAAAAAATGCAAACAGATGTGGAAAATGTGGAGAACTGAATTTAAGGAGTGAGAAATGCAGAGAAAGCAAAATGGAAAGATTTAACCATCCCTTGTAAGAAGAAAGAGAGGCATCAGATCGAGCAGATGGGAATGAATGATGGACAGAGGCATGCATTACTGGTAGGTTTTAAAACTGTGTTGTTGTTGTTGTTTTGCAAAAGGCCATCAAATGCACATTTCAGCATTGGCTAATTCTCCCAAGTGGAAGCCATTCCTGGCCTTTTTTCTTTTTCCCGCAACTGGCAGGCCAAAAAAACAACCAGGAAACAATGTGGTACTACGTGGGGAACTTTGCTGTAAAAGCAAGTGACTATAATGTCCAGAAAGAGGCTGAAAATGATTCATTTTTCATCACCATCAGTGTGTTCTCCGCAGCACCTTCCCGTTGTGAGTACCTGCCCCCTTGCCTGGTTTTAGGCAGGACATACATAATACATTTCCCAATTCCCCAACTGACGAATCTTTGCAATCATGTATCCTTATGTTTCCCTGGTAAATGATGTGCTGGGCCTGTACAACATGCCTTCTGTTATGAAGGAGCTAACGTTGCTTCCTTATAACGGATCGACCACGTTAATGACTTTCTGTGACATTCATGAATTATGGCAGCGATGTTGTTCCTTTAATAGCACATATATAAAATTCATTAATTGGCTAGCAGAATGACTAATATGAAACGGACATTGCTAATACAAATCATCTCTCATTACATCTCCCCGTTCTTCTGTCACTTTAATGGTGACTTCTACTGCATTATTCAGCAGAGAAGTCACTAATTATTTGTATCTCATTGTATAATGTTTTTTTGTGATGTCAACTTTCTAGGTTTTTCTCCCCCCTCAGCACACTCCTTTAAAGCCGGGAACCTTGTTGAATTTTTGATGCCTATGGAAATGTTAATAAGTAAATGATTGCCTTATTATTTGGCTTCTTTTGTGAAACGAGCTGCTATAAAAATGTTCAAGGAGGTGGCAGACTTAATTTTTAAAAACATTCCTCTGGAAGGAGCTCCTGCTGGGGCAGGGCTTCTTATGTAAATGGATGTCTTGAAAAATGGCATTGTTTTCCTTGCATTTTTATGTTATAAGTGATACTATGACAGATTTGCTGAGATAGAAATTGCATCTCAAATTAACCTTCTCTTTCAAGATACAGTACAAAATTATCACCATCAGTAATACTGCTTTCCCAGATGCATATAGCACTTCACTTTACATGCTTTTCATATGCAGGGATGGTTTTCCGGATAAAAGCCTAGTAAATATTTGCTACGAATGGCAGTGACTAACAGAATTGTTACTGCTCCCCAGCCCAGTGCTCTCCTAATGGTTTGGACCACAACTCCCATCAACTATGACCAACATGACCAATAGCCAGGGATTATGTGTGTGGAGGTCCAAACTATTTGGAAGGCACCAGGCTGAGGGAAGCTGGATTATCATTGTGCGTAGCTGAAATAGTGCAATGAGTTTCATATAGACTAACACCCCCCACCCCCGCTTTCCCCTCAAGGCTACCAAAACAGCCATATCTGAAGGTTGTGTATGTGCTCTGCTCTGCCACTGGGAGGGCAGGAGAAGACAGAAAGTAGAAGAATTCACACACAGGTAGACCAGAAATATCTGTGGCTGTAAAGGTAAAGGACCCCTGACAGTTAAGTCCAGTCACAAATGACTCTGGGGTTGCGGCGCTCATCTCGCCTTCCTGGCTGAGGGAGGCGATGTTTGTCCGCAGACAGTTTTTCCAGGTCATGTGGCCAGCATGACTAAGCTGCTTCTGGCAAAAGCAGATCAGCGCATGGAAACGCCATTTACCTTCCCGCCAGAGCGGTACCTATTTATCTGCTTGCACTTTGACATGCTTTCAAACCGCTAGGTTGGCAGGAGCTGGGACCAAACAATGGGAGCTCACCCCATCGTGGGGATTCGAAACGCCAATCTTCTGATCGGCAAGCCCAAGACTCAGTGGTTTACACCACAGCGCCACTCGCATCCTATTATCTGGCTGTACCTAAACTCAATTCCATACTTCTAGCTAATTGTGCGAGAGCCTGAGGGATGCTGCAATGGCACCCAAAAATAAATAAATACCTGGGCGGTGGGAACTGGGTTTCTTCTGAGTCATATTATTCCTCTATCCATTTCATTTTCATTTCAGAGTCATTGCCCCTGGAGTCTGGAGACCACTAATTGGGAACTACTGGTCTAAAGCTTAAAAAAAAGTACATGCGAGAGAATGAAGATGAACTAGAAATCATTCAAAATGAACTTAACTCATGTTATGTTCACCTGGTAGTTAGGGCTACCCCTTGCAGGTGAACGCCAGAGATTTTTCAACTTATTCAGGGAACTTCATTAAACCAAACTAGTTCATTCCAGGCACACCTATGATGGGATGCCAACTCCTATGTGGAAACTACATTGCACAGAAACCCCTCACTATGCAGTGGATAGTGACAGTTAATCACTATCAACAGGTCTCATTCACATGGAGAACCAAAAATGACCAAACAGCCACATCTGCTTTGAAAACCAGGGACATTTTAAAGCAATCACCATTTGATAAATGGCCAACTGTATCCAGCCAGTGGTTTTTTTTTTGGGGGGGGGGTAGCATTTTCCTCCATGCTGCTGGGCTGATGTATGCAATGGCTCCCTGCCATAAGGGCTCACATAGAAGCTGGGCAGTCACATGCAGAATTGGAAATGATGTATTAATCTAGGTCATTGAAAAGTTTGTTTCTTGTATGATTGCTGGGACTTCACTGTAGAGTCCATATGCCCATATGCCTATATTTTAGACCCTTGAAGGGGGATTGTGACTCCCCACTCAAGTGTTGCCTAATATATGTATTTGTTTTCAGTCCCTCAGACAATTCCTTCCCAAAGGCTCCTTGTGACACTGAGATATCCCAGCTTGGGGCCAAAAGCACTCTTAACCCTCATTTGATATGGTTCCCAGCAGAAAATATATATATATGCCAAAAGCCTGGAGCAGTCCCTAAGTCAACTTATTATTGTCAGCTTCAGCAACTAGAGCAGAATTGCCCTAATCTATTGTTGCTGTCACCAAGGAATGTAGTACTGTACACAATATCCTTTGAAATAAAGAATACAGAACGGAAGGTTTTAACGTTTCGGAATTAGTTGAGCACTGAACATGAAAACAAAACAAAACAAATACCTAAAGAGAACTTTGATTATTGCAAAAAGAATGTTCCACATGAACAATAGGACACGGACTGACCTAGACACAAAACAATGGGGCTTAATACCATTCCTGCTGCTGAGCTTTTAATCTCTGCCCTACATCCTTCCCAGATGAGAACCTTTTGACTGCTCCATTTGTCTTCTTCATACTTGTGCTTTCTGCCATCCTGTCCTTATACATAGAACAGTCTCTCCAGTAATTTTCTCTAAAATGTATTGGCTTCACTTACTCAGGGCTTGCTAAAAGCTAGCCCCCTTTCGAGAGTTGAGCATCCAACAAGCCTTTCCTTAAGGACCCGGATGTAAGATACTCTTGTGGGTGCAGGTACATGAGAAAGGATGAACCAGTTAGTCCTTGATGAGGCATGGGAGGACCATTGTTTAATATGGGTTGCTTCAGCACTCAGTGTTTACTGTGTAATGCCCATCTTTTGTTAACTCACTTTTTTTTTGCATCTTCCTTTTTTCTGAAATAATTTTTATTTGGTTTTACAAATTTAAAATTATAATAATACCTAGGGCTGAATTAATTTTACCCTTGCTAGCCCTGATCCCAGGAAAATCGGAGGAGTATTATATCAAGTTACTATTGGAAGACCGGTCAAATGCTAGAACATTAGCGGCGGCGAAGTTTCTATCGGTGGTTGCAAGAATCAATGATTCCAACTCTAAGTTTGAACAAAATGTTTTTGAAACCCGAAAGCAGGATGTCCTTATTGGGTATCACTTTGTAACAAATTGATGGGTCTATGGACCGTAATAAAGATTGTTGTTGTTGTATAATAATACCACAACACACCCACAGTTAAAATATTCTTCCGAATCTCTGGACTTCCCCTCCATGGATTCTGTTGTCAAACCTTTTCTACTGCATCTTTTTTCAATAATCCATTTTAATAATAATAATAATAATAATAATAATAATAATAATAATAATAATAATTCAATTATGTCCATAGTTCTGGTTACATTCAAAGCGTTATTTTAGTCCTGCTAGTGTTTTCAACTGCTTACAGGAAAATTCTACATTTTCCCCATTCCTTTTTAAAGTTTTGGTCTTCCTGGTTCCTGAGCTTTCAGGTCAGCTTTGCCATTGTGACATAGTCCAACAATTAAATTTGTCATTCTTCTCTTTTAGGGACTTTATCTTCTTTCCATCTCTGGGCTACCACCATCCATGCAGCTGTCATCGCATACATAAAAAGTCTTTTCTGCTTCCTTGGAATTTCAGCACTAAAAGTGTTCACTCACTTTTAATGGGACACCTACATATTGTCATCAACAAATAATTCTCCTCTGTTTCTTTTTATTTCCCTTTGTTTGGGGGGAGGGGATCAAACAGTGGCACAGTTTCCACACTGCTGTGGAACTACTCTTCCATCATATTTTTTTTTATTACAAGCATGGTTCTGATGTGTGAGATGATGTGTTTAGAGGGTAGCCATGCCACCACATATCTATTTCAACAAATTTTCACTGCTAACATTCCACCTGACACCATTCCCCTCCAGTGGCTTCCTTTCAATGTGTGCTAAACTATATTTCTACGTGTGCACACATATGAATGGAGTGCAGTAGGATGCAAACAGAGAGAGAGAGAGAGAGAGAGAGAGAGAGAGAGAGAGAGAGAGAGAGAGAGAGAGAGAGAGAGAGAGAGAGAATCATGTCCCTTGAAGTGCTTCTTGAAGTACAGAAATTCAACTGTAATTTTGCTTGGAGTCTATAGCCAAAGAGCAACGACTGGGGAACTCAAGGGGCCTCTGTTCTGGAAGCACCTCTGGTCATGCTGAGAACACTGAATTATACATGGCAGTGAAAAATCAAGCAGACTGCCACGAGCTCCAAAAGCCCCGTATGCACGATTCAGATTGGGTGAATTAGATGATGATGATGATGATAGAGTAACAAGTAAATAGGCAACAAAATGGCAAACAAGGTTCAATGTAAGAGTATGACAAATACTGGAACAAAGATAACTGCCCAGGTACACCGAAGGCTTATCTACACTTACCATTCCTCTGCTCTTTTCAGGCATGGTCTGTACTTTAAAGCCCCATGTCGAGCATCCTTATTTTTGGCCCAGAGATTTCCCCATGAAAACCTGCTCTTTAAAGCTCAATCGGAGCAAGCAGCAACCTGTATAAATGCCCACCTCTACCACCACCACCACCTCCACCAACACCACATTTTGCTGACATGTGTTGACCTCAATTCAAAGACATTACAAAGGATTGCTGCCTTGGAATTTCTGCTACCACAATTAGCATTGGCAGCTGTGTTAACCTCGTCATTGGATTGAATTGGCTCTGCAAACCTCTAATTACTAGCTGGCAGGGATATTGGGGAATGGATATGGTCCAGCTGAGGACATTTCCAAGAGGTGAGCTGGCACAGTGAACTGAGAGTACAGCATGTTGCACTTCTGCTTCTGAAGTGGAATAGACTAGACCCATAAAGTGTCTCGATGGGAGACTGGGAATGGGGAATCAAATCAAAACTGTGCTGGGAAGGAGAGCAGCAAGTAAGTGTAATAAACAGAATTTACTATTTGAATTTTCTGAACGGGAGTAGAAACATGGTAGTATCTCAGGGCTGTGTAGACCAAGGAACATATTTTTGTATGCAATTCCCATAAATTTAATAGTACAGTGGTACCTCGGTTTAAGAACAGCTCTGTTCACGAACTATTTGGTATACAGTAGTACCTCGAGTTACAAACACCTCAGGTTACAAACACTTTGGGTTACAGACTCTGCTAACCCGGAAGTAGTACCTCGGCTTAAGAACTTTACCTCAGGATGAGAACAGAAATCGTGTGCCAGTGGCGTGGCGGCAGTGGGAGGCCTCATTAGCTAAAGTGGTACCTCAGGTTAAGAACAGTTTCAGGTTAAGAACAGACCTCCGGAACGAATTAAGTTCATAACCAGAGGTACCACTGTACGAACTGAACTCCACAAAACCGGAAGTAGTGTTCCAGTTAGTGAACTTTACCTCGGTCTACGAACGGAAGCCGAAAGGTGGAAGGGCACCAGCGGCGGGAGGCTCATTAGGGAAAGCACGCCTTGGTTTAAGAATGGCTTTGGTTTAAGAACAGACTTCTGGAACGAATTAAGTTCATAAACCGAAGTACCACTGTAGTAACTTTTTATTAATAGTTTTTGATCAATAGTGACTTTTCCAGTCTTTGGGAGGCTGTTGTAGACCCAGCAGTGGTGATTAGAGGATATTTTTTAGAAGACTATAACTTTTGTTACTGCTTGTTTCAAGTTTGAGTTATTGTGGCACTGCAATGTATCTCAAAAGTCGCAACAATGCAGTACATTTAACAACATGGTATTGGGGACAAATTTTGGGAAGACACACGAGTTCAAACTCTCCTTGGTCACAAAGCTCAGCGGGTGATCTTGGGCTAGCCATTGTCTCTCGAAATAGGAAAACCGAAATGTATACCGGCCTGAACTCCTCGGAGTGTGGCTGGGGGGAGAAATGGGATAAATAAAAATAATGTAATCTGCCGCAAGCCCCACAGAGTAGGTGGAATACAAATGAATGAATAAATAACATTCGCTTCCACATCTGACAGCCACCATTCTCCCACTCTTCCGGTTAATATCCTGTAGCATCGTACAATCTGCTGGAGGAACACTCCCTGGCACTGCGCTCTCCCTCTGCTCTTCAGTAACTCATTTAGCAGTGGCAGTGCCCTGAGGGAGACTGGGAAGCAGACTGTGAAGGTCAGCTCAACTGTCTGCTAGTGAATATCTCTGGGATTTATACTTTTGAATGCCTGCTCTAGACAGACCTTGCCATGCCAACTGTAGTACGGTAGGCTGGAAAGGCCTAGGGCCTAAATTGCTTTCTCAGCGTAATTTTATCTCGTATTTCACCCTCTTATCTTAGTCGTATTTCAGCTGCATACCTTCCCATGCAAGGGAAAAAGCAACACTTTTTTGTGTACATCCTCCTTCTCATTATCCAAGTTCCTTCCCCACACCCATTGCACATCGTGCTGGATCTATATGGAGGTTGCATTCTTTAACACTGCCTTCAACGGCCTGTCCTGCACTGATTTAAAAGCATAAAGTGTGTGTTTTTCTTTTAGTTAAATACTAGCAAAGCACGATACTCCTGACACATATACAGTAACCAACAGTTCAATATTATGAAACTTGCAGTTTTGAACCTTAGGGTTCACACATGTGCTGTGGTCTAAACCACCGAGCCTCTTGGGCTTGCCGAATGGAAGGTTGGCAGTTCAAATCCGCATGACAGGGTGAGCTCCCATTTCTCTGTCCCAGCTCCTGTCAACCTAGCAGTTTCAAAGCACGCCAGTACAAGTAGATAAATAGGTACTGCTGCAGTGGGAAGGTAAACAGTGTTTCCATGCACTCTGGCACTTGTCACAGTCCCCTGTGTGCCAGAAGCGGTTTAGTCGTGCTGGCCACATGACCCGGAAAGCTGTCTGTGGACAAACGAGTCTGAAAACGAGATGAGCACCTCAACCCCATAGTTGCCTTTGACTGGACTTAACCGTCCAGGGGTCATTTATCCTTTACCTTTACCTTTTACTACAGACAAGGTACATCACCTTCCCATTCATAGAACTGTAGCGTTGAAAGGGACCCTGATGATCATCTAGTCCAAGCCCTGAAATGCAGGAATATGCAGATGTCCCATAATACGATTGAAGAGGCAACCTTTTCAGCACCATGCTCTAGCTAAGTGAGCTATCCATGCACTGGATTCTTTGCTACACATCTGGAAAAGGAACCCGGAACTTGAAGAATAGCAACTTCACTGTTCCACCACTAACAAAACATTTTAAAATCTTCTATACAATATCTCCCTGAACTCAGGAGCATTTGTAATTGTTAGGAGTGGAGGGCTGAGGAGGGTAAAAAATTCACTTTATCCCCATCTGAATTTGCAGTCTTCTTAATATTTACCCCCAAAGTTACATGCGGATTTTTTCCTCCTTTTGTTTCTCTTTGTAGTTAGTTTGTGATCTGTGGGATTTTGTTGAGATTTTGTTGATATTAATAAATTGTACCGAGTTCTTTTTGCCCTACTTGGTTCCTAATGTTCCTTTGTTTTGAACGTTAGACACATATTTTGCTTTTCTCTTCTTATTACTTACCATTCATTTTTAATGCCATGCAACCAAATTATCTTTTAGAATCTCTTTTTTACCTTGTGATTCCTTATGTTCAATGACACACACAATTGTTTGATATCCTTTCCCCCCTAGAAACCTGTCACTATTCTGTATTTAGCTATTTTGAATTAACTTTCATCTTTTCACATTTGAATTACCTGACCCCCCCTGTATCTCTCTGCATTGTTCCTTGTTATTTACTCTGACATTCTCCTCAGACTCATCTTCCCATTCCCCCCCTCCTTTGCTCTTTGTTTTTAATTTCCTACAGCTGTCTTATTACCTGACTCCCACAACTTTCCATTATTGTGGTTAACCTCAGGTGGGAAACTTTATGACAGTAGCCCTCAGAAACTTATCTAAAGCTGTAAACCTGAAGTTGATGATTTCTTGACCAAGATTATCATATTACACAATCCTCTTCTCTCAGCAATCAAAGTTCCTGGTCTTCAAGAGCCCTCCTTTTCAATGTAGGCTGTGAACATGGAAGATGATAATGAGACATCCATATGAGTGGATTGGTTTTCTTTTTTACATGCAGCACCGAAAAGAAGCATATCATTTACATGTACTATATGGCACATAAAGCACAAGTCTCCTAAAAAAAAAAGTCATCAAATTGTTCAGCTTGTTTGAAGCCTCGGTTACTTATTGAGGTGTATGACTTGTTTTGCTAAGATAATTTGATGGGCTTTTTTAAAAAGTCACCATTGTTGTCAGTAACCACACAGTACTGCCAGAAATCTATTAATTTGAAAATGAATGCGTCCCCTCTCAAGTGTTCCCCTTGCTAGTCCTGTTGTGACGTATCTACTTTGATGGGGTTGTCAGTGCAACAAGGCAAAAGCTCTTGATTTCCTTGCATTTCTAAGTGTGAAATAGTCAAATTTGGTGGTGAATTTGCAGGCAGATCTAGGCCAGTCCTCTTATCCATGGAATAGGCAAAGGGAAACAATGAACATGTTAATACATAGGAACACAATCCACAAACCTGCTGTGTAGTGCCGACCTGCCCTGTGCTGTCACCTCTATGGCTTCATGCCTTTGCCAAATCTCAGATATAAGTTAAAGTTAAAGGACCCCTTGATGGTTAAGTCCAGTCAAAGGCGACTATGGAGTTGCGGCACTCATCTCGCTTTCAGGCTGAGGGAGCCAGTGTTTGTCAGCAGACAGCTTCCCAGGTCATGTGGCCAGCAGGACTAAGCTGCTTCTGGCAAAATGGAATACCATGATGGAAACCAGAGCTCATAGACACGCCGTTTACTTTCCCGCCGCAGCGGTACCTATTTACGTAAAAGGCTCTTTTGAACCTTCGGACCTCCTTCCATCCCTCCATGGGTTCCATATTTAAGATTAGATTTTCTGCAACTTTTACCATTATCCATCTGTTATATATCCATAGTTACCATAGTTAATTCCACATTACAAGTGTCATTACATCCCTGCCAATGATTTCAACTGTCGTCAGGGGTCTTTTAAATAAATAAAGAATTTACTCCAGTCTTTTAAAAATACTTGATCTTCTTGGTTTCTGATCTTCCCCATCAGTATCACCATCTCTGCATACTCCATCAATTTCGCCTGCCATTCTTCTTTTGTTGGTACTTCTCCTTCCTTCCATCTCTGGGCTAACCTATTTATCTACTTGCACTGGCGTGCTTTCAAATTGCTAGGTTGGCAGAAGCTGGGACAGAGCAACAGGAGATCGCTCCATCACGGGGATTCGAACTGCCGACCTTCTGATTGGCAAGCCCAAGAGGCACAGTGGTTTAGACCACAGCACCACACATTGAAAAACACACCCTCCAGGCTGTGCAGAAGCTGCTCTGGCCACATTGCAATAGATGGGAGAACAGCTTGTGGTCCTGAACCAGAAGATCAGGGTGCACTGTTTCAGAATAGGAGCTCTTGCAGCAACTCTCGGGGGTTGTTTCACGGTGTCATAATCACCAACTATGCCTGGGTTTTGCCATTAATTGATTGCCTGCATTGATCCAGGCAGGGGGAAGTTTCAGCCCAGTGTGACTGCCAAAAATATTTACACTGGAAACATCGGGAAGAGGATCATACATATTAGCCCAATGCTAGCATTTTTCACTGTAAGATTAATGTGAAGTAGACTTCTGTTAATGGGAAGTTAATGGAGAATCTATTAAATCACTGTAAAATCCTGACAATTAATTAACAACTTACTGGATTTTTTTTGTTCCCATTTTGTGAGTTTATTCAAAAGCATAGGCATGACACAGTACCTAATCAAAATCATTGTTGTAAAGATGTGTGGTGCTAAGTCAAATAACTTCCCTCTATTAATAAACTTGCTCTCTTCGTCCCACATGTGGAGGTGATGGGGACCAAAATAAAAGCTCAGCGAGGAGGCAGTACCGGGTTTCCACTTTATGGAGCACAAAGCTAATAAGATACGCAGCAAAATCTTGGTGTTTCAAATAATACAGAAAAAAGGTCTTTGTCAACAAACTGTTCGAAAATGGGAAGGTAGAAGGCATCAGATTTCATGCTTGCGGCTGGAGAATTCTGAGATGAGCAACATCAGGGATTTGCATGTGTGGGAGGAAGAAAGAAGCTACACAGCAGATTGCAGGCGGAGAGGTTCATTCCACCCCCATCGTTCTGCCCGGACACTGAGGTCCAGCGCCAAGGGCCTTCTGGCGGTTCCCTCACTACAAGAAGCCAAGTTACAGGGAACCAGGCAGAGGGCCTTCTCGGTAGTGGCACCCACTACCCTCCCACCAGAGGTCAAAGAGAACAGCAATTACCAGATCTTTAGAAGGCATCTTAAGGCAGCCCTGTTTAGGGAACCTTTTTAATGTTTTATGGATTTCTGTATTTTAATATTTTGTTGGAAGCCGCCCAGAGTGGCTGGGGGAACCCGGCCAGATGGGCGGGGTATAAATAATAATAATAATAATAATAATAATAATAATAATAATAATAATTCTGTCCATACGACCATAGGAATTATAGTCTGTGCAAATCAGGGTGCCATTTAGTAATAAATATCCCCTAAATGGGATCCTTCCCAACCCTCCAGCATTAGCTGTAGCCCTTGAGACGAGGTGGCGGCGAATAATAGGCATTTATGAATATTATGGGCCTATTCACACAACACGTGCTTGGCTGGTTCTTAATGCTGAAGCCAGGAAGTAGTGACTCTCTAGACATTGGAAGCCAACTCCCCTCATCAGCCGCAGGCAGCATGGGTGAGGGAAACTGTAGGCCATCAACTAGAACAACTCACAACTTAGAATACTGTGGTTTTGTTCCCACAATGTTTGTTGCTTGATGACTGTAACATTAGGGGATGAAATGCTTGTGCAAATCAGTTGTCATGGGTTTAAATTCATATACGGGACATGCTAAAACAAAGGAAAGACTGTAATTATGTGAGCAGAAAATAAAAATAAAAATATTCCTTAAAGCATTTGCTTTTGTGTGTGTGTGTGTGTTTTCTAAAGTGGGAACCAGATGACATTTTGCGAGTTATCATTATGGTGCATTCCCACATTTCTGAACATGTGAACATGTGCAGAGCATCTAATGAAAGTGATGGGATTCAGAAGACAGAAAGGAAATATGAGAACATGAACAAGATAAAAATACAGAGAAATTTCGGTAAAGCAATAGGGTAAAAATTCTAACAGGACCAGAATCTGTAATTGGTAACACACACAGGCTACACCAGCAAAGGGAACAGCAACTTTTTATTAAAAATTTCAGCTTATGTTGCACAGTTTCTAGTTTGGACTCCATCTTGGAATCACTCCCAAGAACTCAGGCCCTGAGCATGCTCATTTCCAACCATTTCTAATCATTTTATTCATTTCTCAAGATAACACTTTTCCTACAGGTGTTATCACTGCTGGCCTCAGGTCATTCCCCCCAACCCTGGTATGTGACTTGATCTGTCTTGCCCAATACCTCCTCACCTGATGCCCATACAACCTTTATACGTGCAGGCTCTGTCAGAAATGGAAGTGAAAGAGTTGTGGCCAGCCTTAGCCTGTGCTTGCAACTAGGGATGTACAAGCATGCTTCAATCTGTTCCAATGTTTATTTGCACTTTTATTTTCCATTCTGCTGCAATTGGTTTATTTTGCACAAATCATGTCGTCGTCGTCGCCCCCCGCCCATTTCATGCAGAAATATAGGTAATTTCCCACTCATGTAGAAAATATAGGCCATTTTAATGTATATTGTAGCACATGATAAATATGCATATCTCAGCCATCAATAGATATTTACAAATCTATTACCTTCCCTCTGTGTTCCCTTTCAAAATGCATTAATTTCTAGAAGGGTAGTCCTGTTTGTCTTTAAGGTGCCACAAGCCTTCATACGGTAGTTTTTGCTGCAATAGACTACGGTAAGTTAAGTGGCTAATGGCCCATGACAAAACCACCTGTGGTTCCATTCCTAATCCTGTATTACTAGGGACTTCAATTGGACTTAGGTTTAGGACTGCAGCTTCCCTATCTTGGTTTTAGAATTCAGTATAAGCTTAATCCTGTCTTGTTTTCCCTCCTCAGGCATCAGGGAAGGGAAGTTTAGCACCCTGTTGATAGTCTGCCATTTGTATCCTGGGTATATGCATTCCTGTGGACATAATAAACATTTTACAGACACTCTAATGCCACTTATAAAAGTCATTTTTGTAAGGCAAAATTGTAATATGTGTGCATCTGTTGACACTAATTAGCTGAAGCGATTTCAGTGAACATGGGGATCAATTACTGATATTATATTTGCATCCATACATTTTGTTTTAAGATCTGAGGCTTGGAGAGGACAGGGTTAAGGGTGCCAGAAGGACTTATAAATCTCCCTTCATGGTCCTGGAAGAGTTGTCAGGTACATCATTTGTTAGGGAGATTGCTATCCCATTTAGTTGGATCTTCCCCAAGGCTTCTAACTGACTAAGAAATATCTGAGAAGAGCAATACATTTCTCCTTTTCTCTCTCTCCCCTCCCACTCCTAAGCAAGGGTGATATTTTATTATATTATATGCTGCCCATCTGACTGGGTTTCCCCAGCCACTCTGGGTGGCTCCCAACAACATATTTAAAACACAGTAAAATATCAGTGGGACGTGGGTGGTGCTGTGGTCTAAACCACTGAGCCTCAAATAGGTACTGCTCCGGTGCTGCTATGGTTTCGGTGTTCCGTTGTGCCAGAAGCGGCTTAGTCATGCTGGCCACATGACCCAGAAAACTGTCTGCAGACAAACGCCGGCTCCCTCGGCCTGTAAAGTGAGATGAGCACCACAACCCCAGAGTTGTTCACGACTGGACTTAACTGTCAGGGGTCCTTTACCTTTACCTTTACCTTTAAAACATCAGGCATTAAAAACTTCCCTGAACGTGACTGCCTTCGGATCTCTTCTAAAAGTCACATAGTTGTTTATCTGTTTGGCATATGATGGGAGAGCGTTCCACATGGCGGGTGCCACTACCAAGAAAGCCCTTTGCCTGGTTCTCTGTAACTTCACTTCTCAAAGTAAGGGAACCATCAAAAGACCCTTGGAGCTGGACCTCAGTGTCCGGGCTGAACGATGGAGGTGGAGACGCTCCTTCAGATATATAGGGCAGAGGCCATTGGGGCTTTAAATGTCAGCACCAATACCTTGAATTGTGCTCAGAAACATACTGGGAGCCAATGTATGGTCCTGGTGGCCACTCCCAGTCACCAGTCTAGCTGCTGTATTCTGGATTAGTTGTAGTTTCTGAGTCACCTTCAAAGATAGCCCCACGTGGAGTACATTGCAGTACTCAAAGCAGGAGAAATGAGGAGAAAATATAGCCTGACTCCTGCCCATACTCCTGACACTATTTAAGTCTTGAATTTTATCTCATTGGTCTTGGCCTAGTCTTCTAGATTGTTTTGAATCTTGATTGTCTCTCCCATTGTATTATTTATCTCTTCCAGCTTTGTGTCATTTGCTGATTTGATAAGCATCTCTTCACAGTCTCATCCAAGCTGAGATGTTGAACAGCCCAAAGTCTAGGAGAGAGCCCTGTGGTGCCCCTATTGAGGCCTCGTTCCAGGTTGATGCAGAGCCATTAATGAGCACTTGCTGGGTACAGTTCTTCTACCTAATTTCAGTCTTGTCCAGACCACATTTTACTAACTTGCTAACAAGGCTACCCATGGGAGACTTTGTCAGATACTTGGCTGAAATAAAGATATATCATGTTTACACCATTTCCATGATCTATCAAGCTATTAACTAGTTATAGCAATGGAGAGCAGTGTTTTAAGTCTTCCTCGGTTTCAAATTCCTTTACATCTTGACAAGCCAGACCTCTTAATAAGAAAACATAGATGAATTGCTTTGTCCCATTGTTCTAAACTTGAAAGGATTAAAAGCAACTGTTGGCATTATAAATCAGAAGTTGTCTTCAATAAAAGATCAGATATGTTTTGCATTAGTAAAAAGTGTATGTATGCAGCAGAGTTGGCAACTGAGACAAATGCAATTCTGTAAACAACAACAACAAGCCAAAGAACCCTTCATTCTCTCATTTACAATTAAAATGGTTTAATAATGTTTTGGCAATTTGTATACTTCAGGATATATATGTAAAGGTAAAGGGACCCCTGACCATTAGGTCCAGTCGTGACCGACTCTGGGGTTGCGCGCTCATCTCACATTATTGGCCGAGGGATCTGCCGTACAGCTTCCAGGTCATGTGGCCAGCATGACAAAGCTGCTTCTGGCAAACCAGAGCAGCACATGGAAACGCCATTTACCTTCCCGCTGTAGCGGTTCCTATTTATCTACTTGCATTTTGACGTGCTTTCGAACTGCTAGGTTGGCAGGAGCTGGGACTAAGCAACGGGAGCTCACCCCGTCACAGGGATTCGAACCGCCGACCTTTTGATCAGCAAGCCCTATGCTCAGTGGTTTAACCCACAGCGCCACCTGGGTCCCTCATATATTATATATATAATCAGTTTACACACACACACGCAATCAGTTTTTATTGAAGAATTTATTGAAGTTTTTATTGAAGAATAAAACAAAACTGCAAGGAAAATACCACCAGGGTGGCAGCAATTCCATATCCAAGGCATAATTCTATACCGTCCAACTACCATGATTTGGCTGGGGCATTTACGGAACTTTTCTATTTCTAGGGACCCCATAGGGAGGCCATAGGGAGGCCATAGTGACAAATCAAACCAGTGGTGTCCTTGGGGTGGGAGACAGAAGTCCCCCTGGTGCAAACAACAAGTGACCGCAAGGAGAAGGAGATCCCCAGCATCTTCTCCTCAGTGTCTTCTCCCCTAGTGGCTGCAAAGCAACCATCTTTTGCCTCCAGCCACTCCATGGAGCAGCGTGCTCTGTGTCCTTGCTTGACTGGGTGAGTCCAGCTATCATGGTGGCAGCTGCTGTTTTGGAATGGGGTTTGTGGGCAGCAGAGGTGCCAGGTTGTCCCCAAGATACACCACTGCATATACATACATTGAAAGATATGGTATAGCTTCCACAGTCTACATGTTTTATGTGAGCATTGTATGCATCTGCTGTGCAGTGTGTGTCACCATCCTCCCATTTTTTCAAAAGTGTTTACCGCTTTACAAACATGTGGACCCTGGTTTGGAAGCCTTGATTGCTTTTGCAAAATACATGGCCTGGCACTCAAAAAAACAGAAAATGTCTTATACTAACTCAGGCCATTTTTCCATCTAATTTTGTACTGTCTACACACCCTGTTTGGCAGCAGTTCTCCGGGTTTTCAGTCAGGGGTCTCCTTGTCTTGCCAAATGCAAGGCGGTTCTTCTAAAATGAGATTCAGTGGCAATCCAAACAAAAGTGAGTGAGAAGATTAAAGATTTTATTCTAAACAGCAAGCAATATATAGGCCTACATTACCAAGCAGGCAGCTCAGTCTGCCACTTGGAAGCCCTCAAGAAGTGGCGAAGTGATTCCCTCAGGAAGCCTCAGGTTGCACGGCCCCACGGCCGTCAGTCCATGCACGAGCTTCTCCAAAACTGTGCCCAAGCCATCTGGTTTATAGATACCGTAGTTGTGTGGCTTGCCTGACTGCCTATGTGCTACTAGCTACGTACAGAATATTCATTAGCCACCTCTCCCAATGCCTCACTTTCCTCAAACAATGTCGAACATCAAAAGAAGGTAAAATAAAAAAATTCCTTCAGTAGCACCTTAGCACTAGTGTATCTGAAGAAGTGTGCATGCACACGAAAGCTCATACCAAAATATAAACTTAGTTGGTCTTTAAGGTGCTACTGAAGGAATTTTTTTATTTTGCTTCGACTCAGACCAACACGGCTACCTACCTGTAACTAGAACTATCAAAAGAAGGTACCCAGCAATATCACTTCCTTCTCTTCCAACAGATTAGGGCATTAAAGGCTGTTCTTCAGCCATCAAAAAGCTTAGAGAGGAGGAAGCAAACAGGAGCAGGAATGATAACCAGGTTAGAGCACTATCTCCTCGAAATACAATTATCTAGGTTGCCCATACACTCCTCCAGCCCTACATGAAGATGCCAGTAATTAAATCTGGAACCTTTTGCATACAGACCATATGCTCTGCTGCTGAGCTATGGCAGCACAAGGATTAACTTGTGCCATTAACTTGTGCCAAGGATTAACTGGTGACATCAACGGTTCTCCCCCCAACAGACACACAGGGCTGTTGTGAGCCCTCCTCATGTATTCTCCCCAATTTCTCCCCCCCCCTTTGGTACTTTGGGGTTCTCCCAAGCCTTGTGAGTGGATGGTGCCCAATTCAGCTACGTAAGAATGAGTTTGCTATTAGTATATAAGTTATACGAGAACATAAATGCTTGGAAATAAATAGAGTAAATCACACAGAGGCAAAGCAGACCACTGAAATATGGCGGCAAAAATTAATTAGCTTGGCCAAATAATACAATCGAAGTATTATTAAAACATGATGAGGTCATATCTGTTGAAACAATCATTAAGTCTGGGAACCCAAAAGTCAGTTTATAGTATCAGGTCAAGTTGCAAAGTCTTGGTAAGATCAGAGAAAGCCTTCAATAAATCCTTGAGGAACGTATATAGTCATGGGGAAGAAAATTATGTAAGCAGGAGGTCATATCCAATTAACCTGTGCCAATATTTCCACAGTAGATAAGAAAAATTAAGTGGACATCACAGGCCAAATTAAACTCTGGTGTAACTCCTTTGGCTCTTCTGGACCACTATAAAACAATAATGAATCTAACAAATTATCCCTAGTATAGCAGGCTGCGTATCTTATGACCCACCAAGTCTATCAGGTCATTGACAAACCTGTTGTTACTGCTTGCTAGGGACCACAAAAATCAGGGTGTTATCAAGAACCTGATAGGCCACAATATATGACTTGTACATCCTGCTGTGTCACAAGTTGTGGAGACTCTCTAGTAGAGGACATGCAGAACTCCGTGATAGTTTCATGCCAGATTTGTTTCAACATGCAGCAATTAGGTTGGCCACTCAGTCTGGCAGTTTGCAAAAAATCTGGTACTTAAGGCTGAATTTCTCCCAACATTTATAGGGTTATCCTCACCCCACACCCCGGACAGGATAAAAAAGTATAATTTAAAAGGATCTATAAGGAAAGATCATCTGAGCATGTGCAAAGTATCTCCAAGGGAATGACTTTGTGATTTTCCAGATACCACCTAGGGCTGGGTCTACACTAACCTGTTTAACGTTATTCCCCCCCCCCCTATTAGAACAATACAATATATGTTGTTTTGAAATGTCACAGGGCATACTAGTTAATTAAAACGGTTTTTACCTTGGCTTTTTGGTCAAATTATGTAAGTAATACCCAGCCATGCCATTTCCCAAAACACAGTTTCTTTCCCTGCTGTGGGTTGCTGGTAGCTCTGCTATGTCCTCTGGTGTCACATTTTAATTCTTCCTCCCTCCCTTCGATGCTTTGTTATCTGAACTGAACACCACCCCTCAAATACCATTCTCCCTCCGTGTCCTTTGTTATCTGAACTGAACACCACCCTACGAATACCATTGGAGGGGGTGGTTGGGTCAAAGTCTGAATGCAGTAAAAAGAAGAAGAAGGTAAAATGCTATATAGGGACATATGAGCCATGTTTCAGCAATATAGCAGCATAAAACGATTAAAAAAAATTAGTGATAAGAAAGACAAGGTAATAGCGTATTATGAACGTAAAATGTAGGACGTCATGTGTCCATCAATGTTATCAGAAATATTCCTTAACGTTAAAAACCATGAGTGTCCTGTATCTCATGTCTTCCAGGTCACAGATCTTCTAGAAATGCTGTATTGCCCAGTCCAAGAGATGGTCTGAGGCGAGGTGCTCACACTACAGTGCATTACAAATGCAGCCAGCACCCCAATACAAATGCAGTATCCTTCCACCTTTTGAAACCCAGGTCCCAATCCTAATTTTGACCTGACCAACCTTCTAATGCTACTTTCCGTATTTTCCTGCTTTTCCTTCTAAACCAGCCAGATGTAACAAAGGACAGCAGGGCACGGAAAAACAGCCCTCCTTCATTTTAGGAATCCTGGGTGCCGAAATCCCAAGGGAGCAGAAAAGTCTATTAGGTATGCAACCACGGCTGCATGGATGTCATTGGCCCAGAGATACAAAGAAGATAAAGTCTTGACCAGAGAAGAATGGCAGACAAAGCTGATGGATTATGGCGAAATGGCTAAAATGAGCGGAAGAATCAGAAATCAGAAAGACCAAAATTTTGATAAAGAATGGGGAAATTTTTTATAATTTTTCTTAAAAACCATTGTAAACAGGATTGGAATATCACTTGTAGTTTAATGTTGAATTTTGGACATAATGGAGAAGTAAAAGATTTGGCTTATCATAAAAGATGCAGGAGGGAATGATTAATAATAAGACCCACAAAGGAGAGGAGGGAAGGGAAGTCCAGGAGATTCCATGGAATCTTGTTTTTATGTTGTGTATGTTCAATATGTGACTGTACAATTTTAATCTGAAAAACCAAATAGATAAATTTATGAGAGAGAGAGAGAGAGAGAGAGAGAGAGAGAGAGAGAGAGAGAGAGAGAGAGAGAGATTTCAGTTGGTCTTCTCTGAGTATGACGTATGTTGAATACAGTATTGCCCATTGTGAATTTGAGTGATTTTGACCTCCATTTGAAATGTCTGTCATATTGATTAAGGTTGCAACTGAAAATCTTCAGATGAGTAAGTTAAAAAGAACAACAACAAACCCAAAGAAGGAGAGAAACTTTTGTTGATGCCACTGGTGCGACCCACCTTGGTCTTGGACTCACTTGAGGGTCCAATCAGTGTCTTACGGCATAGGCATTAACAAACATAGGCATTAACAATGCGAATGGTTTGGCTGGAATTTTCTTGGTTTTTCACCTTCCAATCCTGGCAGCTTGCTAGTGGGACAAAATTCTGGTGGTTGCGTGGCAGTCTTGGTTGTAATCAGCATTGCAAGAAAGACATAGATTTATTCTTTAATCCGAAAGCAGCATCACAAAAGAGAGAGGGAAAATCAATATAGCAGGGAGACAAAACATTAGTCCAGATGCATCGTCTAATATTAGAATAATGCAATAAAGTATGACTGATTAAGGAATAAAACATCAATATCTACACGTATACTTATTATCTGCTACTTTCATTTTTAGGTTCTGTATGGGCAAGTCTAATCTTGCAACTCTATATGTGACCTTGAGCAAATGTTGGTCTATAACAGCGTTTCTCAACCGCTGTTCCGCGGCACGCTAGTGTGCTGCGAGACGCTGGCTGGTGTGCCGCGACGTGCGACGACGAGAAGGGCAATTTGCATTGTCACGTGCCTGGCGGCCACCAATAATCAGCACTGACCCGCCGGAAAGCAATATTTCTCCTCCTCTTTCCCAAAACTCAATGCAAACGAGCCTGGCGGCCACCAATAATCTGCACTGACCCGCCGGAAAGCAATATTTGGCAAGTGTTTCTTACAGTCATAATTATAATATAGGGCGGCACAGAGTTGAATTTTTTAACTTTTTTAATGGTGGTGTGCCTCGTGATTTTTTTCACGGAAAAAGTGTGCCGTGGCCCAAAAAAGGTTGAGAAACACTGGTCTATAAAGAGGACTTTTTTCAGCCCCTGCAGGAGAAACACGTTTTAATATTCTGAATGCATTATATTCTGATTGCTGCCTTTATGTTTTCACAGAGCTGGTTGTAATTTCACCACAATCTCTCTTGGTGTGTGTTTCCTTCCACGGAACTAGGGGTGGGTGGCGCAGTTTTTATACCTGACCAAAAGAAAGAAGTGGGAAAAGGTGGAGGAAGAGAAGCTTACGTAGGACCTCATAGAAGATGACCTTATCAAATGGTACTTCTGTTTTATAAGCTTTTTCAAATACTTCCTACACATCTGCAAACTTTTCTCTTCAGCCATAAAGGTCAGAAGCTAGCTTTAATATTTCTTTTTGCTTTTTTAGAAAAAGAAAAAGAAAAAAAGAAAAATGAGATTTAGGAAACTGAGTGCCCAAGGTAGATGTTGCACTCAACATTTAATAATTAAAATAAAACACATAACTTGTCCCTTAAAGAACACATGCTAGATTAAGAGTTCCACTAAACACAAAACAGGATTGCTGTCTTTTAAACTGCCAAGTTATGGACTGTCCAGCCGCTTTTCAATTGGGGCAACTCAAGTATAACTTCAAAGAGTTCACTGGAACAAAGTAAAATTGTGGGTATCCAGTAACTTGCTTAGATGCAGAATCGGGGCCATTGTCAAAAGGGCTTGCTGTGACATGCTGGGTAATCTAGCAAGAGAGATAACAGCTATAGCCTTAGCAACACAGTGGGTGACTTGCCTTCTGGTGGAGCCAAACATAGAAGACTGTGTGTTTGGCTGTCAATAGGGAGAGGCATGAGACTATGGGTCATGCCCAATAGATACTCAGTTGGCATAAAAGGTAAAGGTAAAGGACCCCTGGCAGTTAAGTCCAGTCGCGAATGACTCTGGGGCTGCAGCTCTCATCTCGCTTTACTGGCCGAGGGAGCTGACGTTTGTCTGCAGACAGTTTTTCTGGGTCATGTGGCCAGCATAACTAAGCTGCTTCTGGCGAACCAGAGCAGCACACGGACACACCGTTTACCTTCCCGCCGGAGTGGTACCTATTTATCTACTTGCACTTTGATATGCTTTTGAACTGCTAGGTTGGCAGGAGCTGGGACCGAACAACGGGAGCTCACCCCGTCGCAGGGATTCGAACCGCCAACCTTCCGATCGGCAGGTCCTAAGCTCTGTGGTTTAGACCTCAGCGCCACCTGCATCAGTTGGGGTATCTCTCTGTACAGATGCCAGGTGCCCTGTAAGCTGCTGTCCCTTCATGAAGAGGTAAGCAGACCTCATCCAGTGATCTGCTTTTTCTGCAACCCCCAGAGTTTAACGTGGGATGTTTTGGGAAGGGAACTGCAAGAGGCTTTCCTTATTTGTGTTCGCTCCTAGAAAATGAGGAGTTAGAACTGCTAGAGAAGGAACCGCTTGGCTTTGTTGCAGATATTAAATACTGCACAGTTTGAAGGGACTGGAAGCGTAAGAAATGACTCCGTTGGAAACGAAGCATTGTCCAGACCCATGAAAATATTATTTCAGCTTTTTCTGGCAGAATTTTCTTCACAACAGAATTCAAACATCAAAAATATCCATACAATATCTTGTGCTGTCCAGCAAAGGCTCAGCATCTTATAAAATGTGAAATAATCCAAACAGACGTATAAGCAAAGGTCTCTCTCTCTCTCTCTCTCTCTCTCCAGCCTACTTTCCAGCCTCCAGGCTGTTTGCATTTACTAGCATTGTTCTCCCTGTAGCATTCAGAGAGAAACCTCCATTTGCATCTTAACTCCATTCAGTTTTGGGAGGCAAAGACTCCTTTCAAAATGGAGATTGCAAGCCAATACCTATCATGTGATCCCAGGTTTACAACCTTCAAAGTTAGCTACTGGAGGATATCTGTTAGTTAATCATTAGCTTTGCAAGGAGCTTTAGAAAAACTACTTTGTGGAAAAACCTCAGTGTTAGCAAACACACATTTAGCCACATATAGCCATGAAAAGGCCCTGAATTCTTGGGAGGCTAACAAGGTATTTAGCATAAGATATATATTGGTAGTGAATGAAACAGAGAAAGCTAAAATATATATTGATCCATCAGGCTGTGATCTGATAAAACGAGGCTTTAAAATGGAATAACCTCCCAAGGGAAGTGATGGAGGCCAAGGAGTTGGCCAAACTTAAAGTGAAAATGTGGACAAAAACAGTACCTGAAAAATAGAGGGCTAATCAAGGATATTGATTATATGACAATATGGTACTTTCCCCAAGGATTCTTTTTTAAAAGATATGATCTCCAACAGCCTACAAATGATTGTTTTAGATATCCCTGCTGAGACTGCTAAAAAGATTAAAGAGCTATTGAAAATTCCTCATATAATCAAAGAATGCATACCAGAGTTTTCTCAGAAGCGAAGACTTTTTTGAGTATGTGTGTTTATTTGCGTGTACTGAGGGCCTGCTTAGGCCAGAATTAAGTACCGTAAACCAGAATTATGTTGTATTCTTATCCACTATTGATATACCCTTGGCAATCACTGAGAAAAGTAGACCTGTATCTAACCCCCCCCCCCAAAAAAAATCTATTGCAACCACCCACTTCCCTGATGCTGCAATGTTGTGCATTTCCCTTGGTGCCATTGTGTAGTGTGATGTTGTGGATAGGTTACACTAGACAAGGGGAAGTGGGAACTAGATTCATGGCCAGGGCCGTCTCAAGCGTGTCTGGCGCCCTGGCGCCGTGGTGCGAAGATCCCTCCTGCGCCCCCCCCGTCCCGTTTCCCAGCACGGCTGTCTGGCAGGCGCAGCGCGCAGCACAGTTGCCACGGCAGCAGCAGCATGGCGCCCTCCCTGGCGGCCCGGTGCCGTGGCTCATTGCGCCACCCAGCCTTGCCTTAGAGCCGGCCCTGTTCATGGCTTCCATTTTTTCCAACACTCATCTGTACACAATAGTGCTTGCAGTTCATAATCCTTAGAGAAAGGATATATTGCAAGGATGGTGTCTGTTTGTACATGTTTTTAAAAATGTTTCATCTATGCTTGCAGAAGCACTAGACAACCAGGATGCCAATCAGAGGGGCTAACATAGCACATCCCTGTTTGGAACTTGAAAAGGGTCTGTGAGCCTGGGTTACGGACTAGGTTTGAGACCATGAGACTCAATTTCAAAATGCCCTAAAAGCTACACCTTTGGTCTGGTGTAATAAGGTGACTTGAGCACACCAGGGTATTTGTCTTCTCTTGCCCTTCCACCCAGAATTCCTTACTCCCACCTTGGCTGCTCAAATCTGAAAGCCAACCTCTTTGAAAAAAATTCTTCACATTTTCTTGTTTGGGTCACTGGCTAAATATAGCGAATTGAATCTTAATCAGGATGAATGTAAAGGGAGAAGCAGACCTAATACAATTCTAATTTAGCAAACGTTATTACAGGAATATATCACCAGTGAATAAGAGCAGATAATGAAATCTGTGTGACCAGGTTTCAGAAAGCACCAAATAAAAACATAATTAGGTCAGGAGGAGGGGGTGTTTCAAAGATTCTCATATAGCCCCTTGCAGAATCAGAAAGGCTCTGCTATATAAACAAACTTTTAAGCTTTACCAAGCTCTCCTCAGGCCAGAAGGAACTTCCTTGTTCATCCCAGGAAGCTCAAGCAACTCAGGCTGGATCTAATAATTCTTTCACATTCCTTCTCATTTAAAGGAATGGAACTGAACATTAACATGGTGTGCAGGTCTTTTAACAACTCACCCACTTTGAGGATAAGTTGGTTCAGTGATGGCATCCTTCAGCTGCCTTCTTTTAGTCTGTTCCACTCTAAGCTCAGGGTAGGCCACTGGTGTCATCTTCCCTTCATCACCCCCCTAGAGTTCCCTCTGGTGTGTCCCTTCCATAGACAGTAATGGACAAAGAGTCATTGTATGTATGTCTTCTCAGGCTGGACCCTCTGCTGGTCACATGCTAGTGTCTTGTTGACAGTCATGATATCACCTGATGCTTCTGTGGATTTCCTTGGATGTCTTCTGTTATGTCTCAGTATTGGCCATCTGTACCTTATATTCTTCAACATCAACTTTGTTGGACTGGTCATGTTGTGCGGATGCCTGATGATCGTCTTCCAAAGCAAATACTCTATTCCAAACTTAAAAATGGAAAGCGTAATGCTGGTGCTCAACAAAAGAGGTCTAAAGACTCTCTCAAGGCAAATCTAAAAAAAAAAAAAGTAGTATAAACACCGACTGGGAAACACTGGCCTGTGAATGCTCCAGTTGGAGAACAGCCTTTACCAAAGGTGTCATGGACTTTGAAGATGCTTGAACTCAGGACGAAAGGGAGAAATGTGCTAAGAGGAAGGCATGTTTGGCAAACCCTCACCATGATCAACTCCTGCCCGGAAACCTATGTCCCCACTGTGGACAGATGTGTGGATCCAGAATTGACTTCCACACTCACTTACGGTCTCACTGTTAAAGACAATCTTACCTGGCTACGAGTGATCACCAAAGAAAGAAAGAAATGATCGTGGATATTCTTGTTGCTTTGTGCCTGAATTTGTCCTGTTTTGTTAGGGGTTAGAGCATTACCGTGACCCTTGGGTCTAGGCCTGGAAGATCTCTGGACAACTGGTTGCAATATAGCACCTGCCTTTATTGTTGCTGCCTCTACTTTTCACCAACGGGCACCCCTGTGGATCCTGGCACCAGTAGCTTGCCACTTGCTGGCAAGTGACTTGGTTATTTGAGCCATTTTTTGTTGTTGTGCTGGTCTTGAACCTAGACCTTGAATGGGATGTTCTGTTGATTTAATAGTACTAGATATGGTTCTGCCTGCTGCTTTTCTTAGCTGCTTTCACTGCTGATTCTACCTTGCTATTACTTTGAAAATACCCTGGTGATGAAGTGACATATTCAAAATCCCCAAGGTGTCTCTCAATGTGTTAACAGTTTCGGGGCCTCCCTGTTCTCTGAGACGTGTTTACAGAGACTGAAGAAGCTAGTCATTCCTAGTAATCTCTTGACATCTGGGGCTTGGCATGCTTCAAATAGGTCTTATTTTTCCAGATGTACCTTCAAGCCCTTGGAGTTCAGGAAACGGTCAATATATGGTACCTCTGTGACCCTCAGAGTTTACCTCTGTTGAGTTTGATTTTCTTATCTCTGCATGTTTTCAGAAATGCTATGAGTCACAGGCCTGATGTTCTTGAGCTTTAGGTCATCAGCCTCTCCCAGCATCAACTCATTATCAGCTAGTGCACAGATTCCTGTAAGACACACCCCCCCCCATCAGCCTGTTTTGGAACATTTCAAGAGCAGGACCCATTGGCATTCTTAGCTAGCAATGGAGGACCAAAGAGTGCAGCAAATGTTGTCAAATAACTGGGTTTTTCATCCAGCTCAGTATGCTGGAATCCATTTTTGACATCACAGACACGGAATAGTCTTGCTAGTGACAGATCCGGCAAGATATCTTCTAGAGCGGATAATGGAAAGTGGCTTCTTCTCATTGCTTTATTGAAGGGCTTTAGATCTATGCATATACTTTGTTTCTCTTATGCTTTTCTGATCATCATTAGATTGCTTATGCGGTCTGCACATTTCTCTACTGGCTGTATAATCCCCCACCATTGCATACGCTGCAGTTCTTCTTTCAGAGGCCGTAATAAAGCTAATGATACCTTCATCTTAGGTAACAAGTGGCCTCACACTTGTGCCAATCTGTATTTCGCATGCTCCATCTAGCTGTCCATTTCCCCCAAGCAGATCTCTGAATCCCCTCTGAATCCTTTCTTGATTCCAGCGTCTATCTTCATTTGGTTTTTCAGTCACTCCGCTGCTCACTTTCAGTATGTTCTGGAACTGCACCTTTTTCAGGTTCATAGCCAGGACTGCCTTAAGGCCTAGCAGGGTTTCTGGTGCTGTTGGTTTTCCCTGTAATAATAATAATAATTAATAATAAAATTACTTATACCCCACCCCTCTGGGCATAGCTGTCAAGTTTCCCCTTTTCTCGTGAGGAAGCCTATTCAGCATAAGGGAATTTCCCTTAAAAAAGGGAGAACTTGACAGCTATGCATCTGGCTGGGTTTCTCCAGGCACTCTGGGTGGCTCCCAACAGAATATTAAAAACAGAATAAAACATCAAACAATAGAAACTTCCCTAAACAGAGTTGCCTTCAGATGTTTTCTAAAAGTCAGATAGTTGTTTATTTCCTTGACATCTGATGGGAGGATGTTCCACATGGTGGGCACTACTACTGACAAGGCCCTCTGACTGATTCCCTGTAACCCCACTTCTCGCAGGGAGGGAACTGCCAGAAGGCCCTAGGAGCTGGACCTCAGTGTCGGGGCTGAATGAAGGGGTGGAGATACTCCTTCAAGTATACTGGGCTGAGGCCATTTAGGGCTTTAAAGGTCAGCACCAACACTGAATTGTGCTCAGAAACATGTTGTTGTTCTTTAGTCGTTTAGTCGTGTCTGACTCTTCGTGACCCCATTGACCAGAGCACGCCAGGCACTCCTGTCTTCCACTGCCTCCTGCAGTTTGGTCAAACTCACTGGGAGCCAATGTAGGACTGGTGTTATGTGGTCTCGGCGGCCACTCCCAGCCACCAGTCTAGCTGCCGCGTTCTGGATTTGTTGTAGTTTCCGGGTCACCTTCAAAGGTAGCCCCACATAGAGCGCATTGCAGTAGTCCAAGCGGGAGATAACTAGAGCATGCACCACTCTGGCGAGACAATCTGTGGGCAGGTAGGGTCTCAGCCTGTGTACCAGATGGAGCTGGTAGATAGCTGCTCTGGAGATAGAATTGACCTGCACCTCCATGGACAGCTGTGAGTCCAAAATGACTCCCAGGCTGCGCACCTGGTCTTTTAGGGGCACAGTTACCCCATTCAAGACCAGGGAGTCCTCAACACCAGCCCATCTCCTATGTCAGGGGTGGCCAACTCCACAGAGTTAAAGACTAGCAGTGATCTACCCACTTTTGGGGGGTTCAGGTCAAAGTTGTTAAACTTTTTTTAGGGAAGACCGTTTCTTGGGTGTTCAGGTCAAAGTTTTTGAGCTTTTTTTGGGGGAAGGAAAGCCCTGTTATGGGGGGTTCAGGTCAAACTTGTTGAGTTTCTTTTAGGGAGAAAGGAAGGCCCGTTTTTAGGGGGTGAAGGGCCAAAAATGTTGAGCTTTTTTTAGGGGAGCCAAAGTTGTTCAGCTTCTTTGGGGGGAGCCACTGATCTACCAGTGATCTACCACAGATGTCCAGTGATCTACCAGTAGATCACGATCTACCTGTTGGACGTGCCTGTCCTATGTGATCTGTTACTCACAGAATACCTCTGCATTCATTACCACTCTCCATATTCTCAGAGTGCACTCTAGGTTGGAGCTTTTTCTGTTTCGAATGCAAAGTACTTATGTCTGTCACAGTTGTGGCATTTATTCCCATAAACTGGGTACCTCTCTTTTTGTCTTGTGTTTCTCCCCCCCTCCCCATTTATATTGTTCTGTAATGTCCACTGTTGTCATTACATCTGGTTTCTCCCTCTCTTTCTGCAAAGGTTTAAGTTTTATTGCATGAATGTTTTACGAAGCCCGTGTCCTCCCTCTCCTCAGGCCAGAAGGAGTGTGCCTTGCCTTTAACTATTTCTTAGTTTCTCCCAGGAAGCACAAACTGGCTGCGCCTAATTATTCTTTTATTGTTACGCAGAGGTCACTGTTATTTTTTTATCTGTGTGGCAAATTTGTGAGGCTGCTTTTAAGCCTCATGTGCAATTCGGGGCTTCATCACATTAAAAAAAAAGGTTTTACTAATTTGGAAAAAGGTTCCAACGACAGGAGGATAGGTGGGTATTTCGCCAGTATTGAGGATGGATTTGCTGAACCCAGGGAAAACATGACTGTGTTGCAACTTGAAAGCTGCTTATAAACACCTGCAAAGGATTAGCACACATGGAAATAGGAGGCTGGGTGTTAAGGGGAAGTCCATTTCTGGAGTCAGTGAAAGCAGAAGCAGAAGGATGACCTAAAATTTAAAGGAGAAAATTGTGTTGTACTGTGAGCCTCTAAGCTCTTGTTGCTGAGATTTCCACATAAACTTCAGTTTAAACACGCACATTTATCTTCTAGGTGGGGTTTTGCCAACTCCTCAGTCATTCTCTATTTGTGCCTTTTTACTAATCACCCTAACTGGCAAATATTTAACAGGTCAGTCTTTTCCCAACATGGAGAGAAGGCAATGGGAAAACTGTACCTGCTTTATTTCTGTGGGAATTTTCAGGGTGGCAGGAGAGGATATATTGTTTATTAATACCCTTCTTAACCTGCGCTAGCAAACTTCTTTACTTAGCAGAGTTTACATTCCCCTTCTCACGCACAGCAGATAACTGGTCGCAGGCTCGTTTGAGCCTCTCACTATTATACAATTCAATCTGTCTCAGATTGAATTGTACGTTCCTTGTAAATTCCCTTGAATCCCTCTTAAAAAGAATAAAGACACCACAATCTTATTCAAAGTTGATAAAAAAAGTTTACTCACATCAGTTCACAGTTGGATTCCTGAAGGCAGGCTAAGTTACAAATATGAACATGTGGATCTACCCCATACGGGGAAATAATCCCAGTGCTTCTGCTAGCTGAAAGCTAGCAGAGCAGTCCTAGCTAAAAGCTGGTCAAACAATGAAGGAAGTGAAAAAGAGGGAGAGGGGAACTCCCAGGCTTGACACTGCCGAAATAAATAAATAAAAGTGCAGCCTGTGACGATCCCACCTCTGCCACCAAAAATGTGACGATCCTCCCTCCTCTATTACTAACAGTGTGCTGAAGGAATTCAGTTATTGTTCAAACAACCCACTATTCCTTCTTTCTCCCAAATAAACTCCCAGTTTTTATATGGGTTTGCTAGTACATAGAGTACAGTTCCAGCTTTCCAAATATCGTGGCTCTGTATCCTTAAAAACTCCAGGCAAATGTTACAGGAACAATCTTGTGCCCTCAGCAAGGTTTCCCTCTCAACTCAGGTTCACCTCAGCAGCTGTTGCCTCAGCACTTTAGCCTCTGCAAGGCACTCTTTTTCCCTCCACTTGCCTCCTCTGTGCGTGACTTTGAGATGCAAACTATCCACCTGCTCCTCAGGCTTAGTTTTATCTCCCCTCTTCAGTCACCACCCTTTTGAGTTTAGATACGTTGCTGGAATAAGGAGGAACATCCAATTTGACACAACATAGATGAAAGCTTTATTTAACTGGAGAAGATGTATATTTCTTTATGGTTTCATTTGTTTAAACTCTTAGTTCATCATCTTCTTTTCATAAAACACAGACTTGTTAATACAGCTCCTGCATCCCTCTCTGACACTCTACTCCCAACTGCCGACTCCCAACTGCCAATTCTCAACTGCCAACTCCCAACTGCCGTTTAGAATCTTCACTAGCTCCGCCTCCCAAGGAACACCTGCCTATACTGGGAGTGATAGATTAACCCATGATGAACCGGAATCATCATCAGGCCCCATTCCGCCACACAGCCTTCATCAAATCTCTATAGGAGAGCTTTACATACTGGGCGTGTAACTTTTGAACTGGTAGTAGTAGTAGTAGTAGTAGTAGTAATAATAATAATAATAATAATAATAAACAACTTCACATTTTAAAAGGAAGAAGGAAAATTTATAGTACTAGACGTGATTGACTTTTGCTTTGCATCCACTTATAGCAAGGATACCTGTGCTCACATTTGCTCTTAGACAATAGCGCTGTAAAAGAGGGCAGAGATATGCTTGCTTCTGTCACTTTGAGCTATAACTTTACATCTCCCATAATAATTCCTCAGTGGAAATGTATGAGACATTGCTCAATGAATGTCAAAGCAACAGGGGTCTCTTTGAAGCACGGTGAATTCCTCAATGTCAGCGTGACACAGTTCTTTGTGTTAATCAGTGTCTAAAACAAGGAAATAGTTCTTAATGACTAAGCTTGTGACTAGGTATATTAATACCTTCTCAAAAAGATAATGTTTTATTAGCTTAGGTGGGGGTAGGGGGAGAACATTTCACAGGCTGCTTCCCGGGGCTGGTTAGCTCAGGGTTTCCCCTGAGCCCAAGGAACTGGAAAGGGAAATAAAGTAGGATTGCACCTTCTGGATATTGCAAACTTGAACTCCCATCAGCTGCAGGGGTGCTGGGACTTGTAGTCTAGCAATACCTGGGTGGCCATATGTTCCCCACCCCAGGTCCTTTATCTCTTTTGGCCAGTTAAGTTCAAGTTGCCTTTTGGTGGAGATGGGCCTGACTCCCCTACTGGAAATATATGACTTGAGTAGTTTATTATGTATTGTATTTCTCATATTGTACCCACACTCTGGGGTTATATGAATGAAAAGCAGGCTATAAGTCTTTTGAATAAATAAAGCATAGTTCTCCCCCCTTTTAATATTTTGAAAAAGTAATAATCATAAATAAATAAGAATAAAAATGTGCACCACACCACCGAAATCATTCCATTGTAACTTTCCAACCTCCCAAATTTTTCAACACCTCTTGCAATGGTTTGACCCAGGGGTGTAGTAACAGGGGGTGAAGGGGGCAGGCTGCCCCTAGCTCCACTCTGTGGGGGGCAGCACCCCTCCGCACCTCCACCACCGACATGTGACGCGGCCGCCGCCATCGAGGAGAAGCCCCAATGTTCTGGCCGCCACTCTGTTGACCGCCTCTCCCATGATCTGCCACGGGGGCGTCCGCAGCGCACATGCGTCGCACCGTGCATCGTGGCACGAGCATTGTGGCACGAGCGCCACGGACGCCCCCATGACAAACCCCATCCGTGAGCAAGCCACAGCAAAGAGCGAGGCAGCCCAGCTCCGCAGCCTGCCCGGCAGCCCGCAAACCTGCTCGGCGGTTTGCGAGGAAGCTGCGTAGCAAGCGCAGATGGAGCCCCTCACCTCGCCCCTCCTCAGGATCCGCCGTGGGGGCAACTGCAGCGCGCATGCATCGCGCCATGCATCGTGATGCACGACACACGAGCGCCACGGATGCCACGGATGCCCCCGCGACTAACCCCACCCGCGGGCAAACCGCAGCGCAGAGCGAGGCAGCCCAGCTCCGCAGCCTGCCCGGCGGCCCGCAAACCTGGTGATGCTGTTTTTCATTGTTTGCAGAGAAACTTCCGGGGTGTGTGTGTGTGTTTCTTTTTCTTTTTCTGCTCACTTCAAAGGTATTCAAGTTGTGTGTGTGTTTATGAAGAGGAGCCGCCCTCCAAGTTGATTTCTGTTGCCAAAGTGAGCTTCCCTGGGGAGAGCATTCCACAAATAGAGAGCCACCGCAGAAAAGGCCTGTTCTTGTGTTGTCACCCTTCAGACTTCTTGTGGAGGAGACACACAAAGAAGTGCCTCAGGTGATGATCACAGGGTCCAGGTCAGTTCATATGGAGAGAGGCAGTCCTTGAAGTATTACACTCCTGGGTTGTTTAAAGCTTTATAGGTCAAAGCCAGCGCTTTGAATTGGGCCTGGAAACTAATTGGCAGCCACCGCAGTTGGGCCAGGATTGTTGTTATATGAACCATCTTTCCCGGGTGAGCAACCTGGCCGCTGAATTCTACAACAGCTGGAGTTAATGTGCCTTGTTCCTATAGATACATATATTTGAAATGTTCTTTATTGTACCGAGACCAGCAAATTAAAGCACGCTAGAAGTTAACATAAAACAAACACATTATTTCATTTTCTTTTGGTCCTCTTATGAGGCGGCTGTGACATGGAAACAAATCTTGGGCTTGCCTACCTAGAAAGGGGGGGGGGGAAGCAGCGCATGGAGCAGAATGCCGCTCTTGTGCTGCAGTTGTTCGTTGCTTTCATTTATCATCTCAAGCTGCGTTATTTTGATGGGTTTTCACTTGCAGAACTACCGGAGCTGATGGGGAGATAATGAAATACTGAAAGCATCAAACAACAGGGATGTCTGTAACTGGTAATGGGCATCCCTTCCTCAGTTTATTAACTCCAGCTGTGCAGTTTGACAGGTTTTTTTCTATTATTAAAAAAAGAGAGATGTACCACAATGTGAGAATACTGAACAGAGAATAAAGAAGCCAGTGTCAAGAACTTAGCTGCTTCGCATAAAACCCCGCCTACCACTCATAATATATCGCTACAATCTCATCCCACCCCCTTTACCACTTCAGTTCCATATTTTTATTGCCTTAGGCAGGCTGCAATGTGAAAATGGTTACTACCGTATTTTTATAAGCTACATTTGAATTGTCCATGGAATCGGTGAAACGGGGGGTTCTGGCTTGATTTGGGAGTGGGAGGGTCCAATTTCCCCCTCCCCAAATCCAGTTCAGCACCCACCAAAAATGTTTTTGCTATCTTATGTAGATTTTGGGGAGTGAGGGGTGGGACTTAAGTTACTCAGGCATTCCCAGAGAATGCTGGGACTCTTTCAGAACTTTGTATCATTGTTTGGATGTGTCAGTGGGCCTAGAGGCCAAATTTATTTCAGAATCAATCAGAGGAGGGAAATACTTCCTATCAATACTTCCTATCAATTTATTTTTAGTACTCATATTTGAATTTAACTGCAGAGAACTCTCCTGTTTCTATTCATTTCTATAACAGGTACAACATTTCAAGGTACAAGTCAAATGTTTATTTGGCAGATTTGTTTTTTTTAAAAATTTTTTATTGAATTTATATACCACTCTATATCCAGAAGTCTCTGCCCCATATATATCAATCACTTTTAAAAACTGTACTTCAGATTATTGCTGTCCATCTGCCCAGTGATGAACATATCTACCACTAACTATAGGATAGCAATGTGTCTTCTTTCAGATCAGGCAGCCTAGTATTAGAAATTGTATTTAGAATAAGGCAGGCAAGGAATCTCCAAGGATCATACACTTTATTGGCAATAAAAAGAGGATGGAGAGCTTGTTGGACTCTGAGGCAATAGTAGCTTAACAGTGCAATCCTATACGTATCTGTTCAAAAGTGAGTCCCATGGAGTTCACTTGGACTTACTCCCAGGTGTAAACATTTGTAGCCTAAGTCTCTCCCATCATGCCTGTCCATCATAAGCATAAACATAAACAGTGTGAAAACTCTGAGATGCCTCCCTACCTTGCTGGGGGAATCTGTTCTCACCTACCATCATACAGTACAGATCAGGGAAGAGTTGTGAATCATGTTGGCATTCCCAAAGGCAGGCTGGTGAATTGCCTGCAGCTTGGCTGCTGTCATCATCTTTTCAAGTGTGTGTGTGTGTGTGTGTGTTTGTGTGTCTGTCTGTCTGTCTGTCTGTCTGTCTGTCTGTCTGTCTGTCTGTCTCTGTGTCCTTCCTTCTCTGGTAGAAAGCTGCCCGGAAGAAAGCTGATGGATAAGCCAGCTAGCGATCACAATTACCATGCATTTCTTTTCCTCTCCAGCTGTCCCTCCCAATACACAACCATGCACCAGTTCCTGGCTTCAAAGGTCATCTTCCTCCTCCCACCACTCATCCATCTGTCAGGGGCTGGACTGAGGAGGCATGGTGGGGACCGCCACTGCCTTCTCCTGAACCTTCCCAAGGACAGCAGGACAGTATAGATTTAGAACGGTGGTTTGCAGAAGGTCATAGTTCAGAGGCTGAAGAGGGGAGAAGCTGGGAAATATTGGGAGAGGAACAGCAGGAAGAAGAAACACCAGGGGAGAGACAACTAACAGTGTCTTTGGAGAGCAATCTTGCCCCCTTCCAGGACCAGGCGAGCATTAAGAGTAGTAGAACAGAAGGCTCAGAGGCAGAAATCTCAGATTAGTTGTCGTAAGAGTGACATAGAATAGGAGAGATGAATTACAAAAGAAGATGTGAAGACAGAATGGAAGATATATAAGACAAGTTGACGATATATTTGAGAAGATGGAGTAAGCTTTGTTTGAATTTGTATGATTATCTATGTATGTATTGATTTTGCTTTTATTTTAGAGAATTGTTTTGTTTTATATTGATTTTAAACTTAATAAAGATTAAACATACTAAAAAAAAAGAATAGGAGAGATGGATGGGATTGGACTTTATTCTGAGAAATGTCATTATTTTAGGGAGGCTGCATTCCTTCATCTCTCTCTGTGAACTATGAAATAAATTACTTGGTAAGAACTCCTTGGTTTTTTGCTTACTGGCTGCCACCGGGGGAGGGATTGGATTCCCTGAAACCTGACACCCACCCACCCACCCAACCACCTGTCTGCCCTCCATCCCAGCCTAAATCTCCCCCAACTCCTGCCCAGGACTGAGGGAGAATGTAGGAGCCTCCCATTTCGCACCTTAACTTAAATGCTGCCCCCATTTTTATGTGCACAAGGCAGGGATTGTGTGTGACTACTAGCCAGACCTGCCTGTCACCTTGCAGCACAGACCAAAAGATTGGAGAGAATGGGACACTGCTTCAATGATGGCTTCCTCATTACGGAAGAGCTCTTATATTTAAGACTAACATCAGTCATGTTCTTGCATCCTGGTTTGTGACCTAAGCAATTCTTTAGGGCAGCTTTTGCCATCCTGGTGTGCTCCAGATGTTTTGGGCTGCAACTCCAATTTTTCGGAGTTGTAGTCCAGTACATCTGGAGGGAACCAGCCTGGCAAATGCTGCTTCAGGTGTTTAAATGTAAGGGAAGACTACAGTTAAAAACCAACACTGGTAAGACACAGGCACAGGGCTCTACTCAAAGAATCAGGATTGATAATTATAAGTTATTAAAGCTAACACGCACACACACACACACACACACACACACACACACACAAATGGGAATGTTCAAGCCTTCTTGAAAAATAGAGTTGGGGGACTTCACAACAACCTTCATAGCTCATTTGATTGCCGAACTGCTTTATTCTCCGAAATAGGCAGGAAAAAGGGGAGCCTGGCAGTTTTATGGGTGGCATCACAAATAGTGCAATGCTCCTAATATTTGTAGATGCAAAACACCATTGCTGTTGCTTTCAGTGGAAGTGAGGAGCTCACCTCTTAAGAAGGCATGGCATGCATGCTGGACAGACACATGGGTGAAAAACACAAAACCCATGACTCCTACCAGTAGGCAGGCATTGGAACCTGGGAATCTTGAATGTGTTTATATCCTCAGTCAGGCAAGGAGAAGAAGCAGTTTCTAAATTACAGTTTGCCACCAGTCCCTGTGAGTCTGTTAAAAAAAATGTTAACACAAGGCCATCTTATAAAATTTAATTATACTACAGGTTAATTACTGAGACCAGGGGCTAAATTAACTAAGCAGTGAGAACTAATTTAATAGAGGAGGGCATTCTTGTGGGTTTTGCAATATCAAAGCTTTGGCCACCTAATAATATACTGTAACAACAACAACAACAACAACAACACACTTAAAACCCATGCCACACATACACTATTGTCTTTTTTCCTAATCAGTAATAAACCCCCATCCTCCTGTATGTTGCTATAGCAATGTGCAGTGGAAGAGGGAAGATTATAATGATATTGAAGCAAGCTCTGTTACACAAAGGTCCTGGTAGAGTCAGTGTAATTGATGGGATGGCATCAGTCGGCGCTATGGTACAAGTTCACTTTTGTTCGTATCCCATGGCTTTATGTTTCTGATTGTCATTGCCTGCTAATTCATGGGCTGACCTCTGTGACAAAAGGAGGCACAAAGAACACGGGCTGGGATGTAAAGGAATGCGTGCTGCACTCAACTTTCTCCTTTCAGCAGCAAATCCTCTGTACACCCCCAGCTGCTTCCCTCTCCCCCCGCCAAAGGGGAGGACTCCAGAGTCAGTGAAGCAGGGGGTGAGTGAGAAATTTGCATTTTGAGGTGAATCTATCAAATGCGTACTTTCTGAAACAATATGTGAACGAAAACACAGCCACCCTTCTGCATTTGTGCCAATCTGAATTTTGCGAGGCAGTTCGCCAACCAAACAATGCTTGCGAAAATTCGTACGTTAGGGGAAAGTGTGAAGAAAAATGCACACATTAATGAAAAGCAGCACACAGATGCAGTAGATTAAAGGGAATTACTTGAAGAAATGTGTGCATTGGTCAAAACTCCGTGCAGAAATGTGTTCACTGGGAGAAATTTACACTAAAACGTCAATGCATTTTCACGAAGAATTGTTTTTAATTGCAAACCGGAGAACTGGATTAGAAAAGTGAGAAACTGAGAGAACCAAAATTCACAGAACCTTCCATCCCTATGATGAGGTGTGAGGGGTTGCTGCTGGAAGCACATGACCTCTCCCCACATGTGCATATGGGAGCACCTTTTGCTTGCACATGAGGAGCCTGGATCCTGATCACAGTCATGGGATCAATTATTTTTAAAAATTACATTTCATTATTTGCTGTCAGATTACAGGTGGTGAGTTGAGTAAATTCTCATTCATGTTCAAGAATTCTAATTTGGGCTACTGTGTCAAGGAAAAAACTCAGCTTAAGTCGGTTGTGTATGTTCAAGAAGTTGATGGATGGATGATTCATTCATTTTATTCCCTACCTGCACTCGGAGGTGATACAATTTATCAGTCTTTCAGTCACCAACAGGAGAGGAGATGTGATCTAACTGTTGAGGGAAGAAAAGGGAATGTAGCTTCTTTGTACTGATTTATCAGCCGCTGCCCTGTGGCAAAGGCTTCTTACAGATGTGTTTTCCCGTTGTAGATTTATACTTAACATGGTCTGAAGTCTGCCTGTTGATGGTTCTTCATGGTGAAGGTAGTATAAATCTGGGAACAGAGACTCATTTGAAACAAAGCTTTACTAGCTTGGAATGATGGGAGAAATGCACTACATGGCTCCTTTTCCTTGTCATAAATGCATGTAATTACTTTTCTATAAACCCACTTAATCATGGCTTCCCATTTTTATCATTTTTGGTGGTGCATGTCGTATTTTTTGCCCCTCTGAAGGTATACTATCAGAAGGCACAGTTATCTCTTGGTGAGCTAAAAAGAAAAAAGCTATCAAGAAAGTAACTCACTTCTGGGTTCAGAAAGGTAAAGGACCCCTTTACTGAGTCATTAAAGGTAAAGGACCCCTGGACAGTTAAGTCCAGTAAAAGGCAAAATTGGGGTTGCAGCACTCATCTCGTTTTCAGGCCGAGGAAGCCAGCATCTGTCCACAGACAGCTTTTCAGGTCAAGTGGCCGGCATGATTAAACTGCTTTTGGCACAATGGAACACCGTGACAGAAACTAGAGTTCACGGAAATGCCATTTACCTTCCTGCAGCAGCAGTACCTGTTTATCTACTAGCACTGGCGTGCTTTTGAATTCCTAGGTTGGCAGGAGCTGGGACAGAGCAACGGGAGCTCACTCCTTCACACGGACTTGAACTGCCGACCTTCTGATAGGCAAGCCCAAGAGGCTCAGTGGTTTAGACCACAGCGCCACCTGCACCAACCCCTGCAATGCAAGAATCTCAACTAAAGCATCCATGACAGATGGCCATCCAACCTCTGCTTTAAAGTCTCCAGTGAAGGAGAGTCCACAACCTACGGAGGGAATCTGCTCCACTGTCAAACACCTCTTACTGTCAGAAAGTTCTTCCTGTTGTTTCTCTTGCATTTCGTGCCACTGGCATGGTACGCTTCTAGATAGACCTGCAGATATGAGCAGATATGAGTACGTTGACTTGGAAGGTCAAGTCCAGAAGATGACAATGGGTTGCCCTTTCCCCTTGGCCAGTGGCGCACAGGCTTCTGCAAGGTTTCCTCTTGCCCCCCATGCTAGAGTTGTAACACGTGCAACAGCATACCAATCTGGAGAGGCATTTGATGAGAGTCATATTATTTTATCATGACACACTGTTTTCCCCTCTTGAGATCACTTAGTGAAAAGGGGGACAGCATACATTTTTAAAACAAATAACAATAGAGCATCTGGTTTTGAATGCCTGGTGAGAATCCCATTTCATATTCCAGGCCGCAGAAGAAGTTTTGGGGTGGGGTGAGAGGAATACTGCTAGAGTTGAGATTCAGCAAAACGTATTCCAAAGCAGGCGATTATGAAGATCAATAAGATCACTAATTCATGGTATTCACAGATGCTGTGTACACTCTACCCCCGGGGCAGGCAAGCTAAGGCCCGGGGGCTGGATCCGGCCCAATCGCCTTCTAAATCCGGCGCACAGACGGTCCGGGAATCAGCGTGTTTTTACATGAGTAGAATATGTCCTTTTATTTAAAATGCATCTCTGGGTTATTTGTGGGGTATAGGAATTTGTTCATTCTCCCCCCCCCAAAAAAAAATAGTCCGGCCCACCACATGGTCTGATGGATGGTGGACCACCCCACAGCTGAAAAAGGTTGGTGACCCCTGCTCTACCCTCATTCACAAACAACATTTGTGCACATGACCAAATTGTTCACGAGTGGTGCAATTGTACTCTGCTGCTTACTTTATTTCAGCAGTACAAGTACATGCCTGTTCCTAGGTTTGCATGATGAGAGTTCTTCTACCTCTGAGTAGATGGATGGCTAGCAAAATGTCCATATCACTAACTTTCAAGAAGGTCTCATTTTAATGTCCTGATAATAGGGGGCAGTTTTTGAAAACTGAAGTCTGCATTAATTATTATTTTTGTAGAGTTTATTTTTATGGTGTGTGTGTCTGTGTGAGTGTAAATGGACAAAACCACTATTTTTCTCCCAGCCTATGCTTTATGTATTTTAATTTGATATCTTGTTTTTCAGAAACTTTCCAAAGCTGGCACTGAGTTTGAAAATGTAGATTATTCATCTCGAAACATCTAAAAATGCTTGGGTGCTGACTTGAATTGTTCCTTGATGATGTTGTGCAAGAATGAATTTGAAACTCTTTGCCTTTAATATGTTGTCTCATATTCTGTCCAGAGATTTCTAGCACTTTTCACCAATAGATGGAGCCCCAGAACATAGAACATAGAAGAAAAGGGGACGAAAACACAAATGCAGAAGCCAGCTTTAGTAGAGTCTAATAGTAAGGGACCTTAGAAAGTCTCTTTAGCTGTGTCACAGCTATAATGAATATTTTATAATGGGCCAGAGTGAGTCACTTGTGCCATTTAAAGGAAAACTGGATTTTATTTTACTTTACTTTTTTACAGCTCGATGAATTCAAAGTGTAATGAACTTTGTTTTTAAAAGCAGAAACTCCCTTTCTTATTTAAGGGTTGTGTGTGTTAGCACCAGGCAGTTGGAAAGCATTTAAAGTTTTGCTCACATATTAATGGAAGGCAGAAAGTTGGGTCCCTACTAGAGCTGTCAGATACAGACTCTAGGAGCTAAATTATATACACAGAGAAATCTCATGCAACAGTATCATATCTGGTAGAAGGATCCATGGGAAATGTAGTTTCCATAGATTCTAAAGGAATCCATTCCTGATGACTCCCTTGGCCCAGTATGGTTCTATATTCAATTCTAAAGGCCTTGCAGCACTTTCAGCACAGTCCCTGCTGCCGTTGCTTTCAGATACATAGTTGGGAAAGAGAAGAGGGTTTCTGGGATTCTAACAGGTAGTAGTCATAATCAGTCAGGCCCTTCAGGTCCTGTTGTGCTCCTGATGACATTATCTGGAGGGAAACAGGACCGTGCTGTTCTCCAAATGTAGCGCTCGCAGGCCAGTGTTTCCCAATTGTGGGTGTTTATACTACATTTTTTAGATTTGCCTTGAGAGAGTCTTTAAACCTCTTTTGTTGGCCACCAGCACAACGTTTTCTATTTTTAAATTTGGAATGGAGTAGTTGCTTTGGAAAATTATAATCAGCACAACATGACCAGTCCAACGAAGATGATATTGAAGAATCATTGCTACGACACTGGTGATATTTGCTTCTTCCACTTCACTGGTGTTAGTTTGCTTGACTTCCCAAGTGATGTGTACAATTTTCAGAGACACTGTTGTTGGAATCTTTTGAGGAGTTGCAAAGTGTGCCTGGAACAGCATGGAAGTCAGTGGGTTGGTAGTTGCAACAACGCCCAATAAAGTGAAATAAAAAACATGCATTTGAAGCAAAAAGTCAAAATGGCATCTCATTTCTTTGCTGCTTTTTACAGGGCCCTCCCTCCCCCTCCCTCCCCCTCCCTCCCCCCTCCAATAAATAAATGACACACTTAAAAAAAAATGGCAAAAACCTACTGCCCCTTCTGCATGAAACCAATTCAAGTTATTCATTATAAAGCTGAACCCTGAGGATTGGGAAGCAAGTTCGCTTCCTGGGTTTTGCTGCCATCAGCCCTGCTTCACTTTACAAATTGAGCACCGTGACTGCACTTAACCCCAAATTACTTCCTGTTTCTGACATGCTATCTCGCCTCCTTTCGAAAGCCTCGTTTAATATCTGTATTGTTAGAGCAGCACTATTTGCTGCTCCTCTAATGCACGGGTTGGTTAGTTCTCAGCACTGGTGCCAGCACTATCAATACCCTTTCTTTTCTTCTTCTTTTTAATCATTGATGTGTGTTTACATAAAGGACAATTCAACCCCTTCAGCCTGGATTATAGCCTTCTGTGCAGAACAGAACTGGATTGTACTTTTCAGCGAACTGTTTTGTACATAACTGCTCTGCACTCACCCAGCTCGGGCTAACTGCTTACGCTATTCAAATAAATAAATAACGCCCCCCCCCTGAAAAATGTGGAGATCTATTCCTCTCTATTGAAGGGCATTCTTCCAAACAGTGCATGAGAAAGGACTGTCCTCCAACCTATTATTAGGCTAAATATCAAAACCACAGTACGTTGCCTTTCTTTCACCTGTGCAATATCCATTGCTTTATTCATCACAGTGCCTGTACTATCAGACATATCATTTTCCCCTGCCATTTTTATTTATTCCTCCCACCTCCCAGGCCTTAGCGGCTGGTGTAAGTAAGCCTCTCCTTTTTTTTTTTTTTGCAAAAAATCTTGAAAGGAATTAATTTACAGACTACTGCAAGTCTTTAGTGCTGACGGAATCTCAAGCAAAAGCAATGCCTTTGCAAATCAGTCAGCACTAATCCAAAGTCCATTAATCACTTAATATGCACAACCAGCAGTTCCATTTTTATTTCAGTCTATTGGATGTATCAGGATTTTCCCTCTAGGGTTTTCCCCCCCTTCTTCTTCTTCTTCTTCTTCTTCTTCTTCTTCTTCTTCTTCTTTTTTCTTCTCCTCCCTCCCTCCGTTGTCTCTGTCTCTAAGCTTTGAAGATGTTGGATATTTGCTACAATCTGTCAACAGAGGAAAATGTTTTTTGCTGGGTAAGATTGGTGCAGAGCTTGTCAACTCTTCCTTCACAAAAGCAGACCCAATCTTGCTTGCTTTAGTTGCAATCCAGCGCAGAATGAGAATGCAGAAGGGACTCATCGTAGAGCCACCAGGACAGAGGCGCTGGGTTGCCCTCAAGCCTGCAGGGGCCAGAGCATGTTACGTGTGTGTAATGTCATGTGTGTGGTGTCACACATGTATCCCAGCACCATTCAGGCAGGTGCAGTATTCTGGCAGGTGTCCTTCAGAACTATCCCCCTCTTAGAGGATGGGACTGCTATATGATATATACAATATACGATATATGATATATACACATGCATTTTTCTTTAGCAAAGCAAAACCTAAACTTCATACTATTTTTTGATCGCTAATAATTCTGTTTTAAAATGTGATCTGTTGTTGTGATAGCCTTTTTTTAAAAAAAGTAGGTGCAATTCCATTGCCTGCGTATTGTTATTTTTTCCCTTTAAACAAAAAGCAAATTAATATTTCTTTCTCTAGTTATGTGGATGAACACTTCCTATAAATCAGAAATCCTTTTTATAATGGCCTTGAACGAGTCTGCTTCCCACACCCTAGCAATCAAAAGAAATGAGCAAGAAACGAGTGCAGGCATCGACTGCAAGTTCCGCTGATGAAATTTCATCAATAGGTCTGATCTAATTAAACAAGAACTTGTGCACTGGTTTTGCCATTAGAGTTACAGCAAACTGTATGCTTAGCTGGATAATTGGATGCTAGGGTTTGTTATAGGGAACAATAGAACTTATTTTTGCATAGCTATTTAAGCCAGGCTTCCTCAAACTCGGCCCTCCAGATGTTTTTGGCCTACAACTCCCATGATCCCTAGCTAGCAGGAACAGTGGTCAGGGATGATGGGAATTGTAGTCTCAAAACACCTGGAGGGCCGAGTTTGAGGAAGCCTGATGGTGCACAACAGACTAAATTTTGAAATGTTGCAAATGGGGTTGGATTCAGACTTAAGCTGCTCTGAATCTAGACTTGAGAGAAGTCTTAGTTCTCACTGAGATCAGCAGTACTTAACTCATCATTTTCCACACTGAATTTGATGGGGCCTAAGTTCAATGATCTTAGTCTGGTTCAAACCCAGGATCCCACCGAAAAGCAAAGTAGAATTCAACATGTGCTAGCATTGCACCAAGGTTCTGAATGCTAGATGTGGCAATGCAAAACGCAAAAGTGTGGCCAGATCGGAGCTGCCTTAAGTGTCAATGACGGCATTTCATGCACTCTGGCTTCCATCACGGTGTTCTGTTGCGCCAGAAGCGGTTTAGTCATTCTGGCCGCATGGTCCGGAAAGCTGTCTGTGGACAAATGCTGGCTCCCTCGGCCTGAAAGCAAGATGAGGGCTGCAACTCAATAGTCGCCTTTGACTGGACTTAGCTGTCCAGGGGTCCTTTCCCTTTTTACCTTTACAATGACTTGAATCCTGCAGGACAGAATACATGTGCTACGATGCGGAAGGGGGAAAATCCTGATTCTTAGCACAGAGATTGTGAGATGTATTGCACACACATACTTGACAGTGCCCTCAGCAGTATCCCTTTCCTCCATATGAGATAATGGGCACTATTAAGTCTTACGGACAGAAATAAAGTGCTACTTTTAGGAACATTGTAGTTGGGGGCAAAACCCATCCCCTACTACCCTGACACTGGGGGAACCTGACTTTCAACAAAAGGGAGTCCTAAAGTGTGCAACAGAAGTGTACTGAATGCAGCTTTTTTTTTCTTTTATCCACAGAAATCAATCTGTCGCAAGTACGAGATGTTTGCTGGTTCAGGAACAAAAAGTAAATCAGGGGAAATTATTTGCTCTCTCTCAGGAATAACAGTAAATAAATACCATCTCGGGATCATGAAAATCAATGCAACAGGAATACTAAAAGCCAGAAAGTCAGAAAGTAGGTCATTTAAAAACAGAAGCGTCTGGGTAAGGAGAAATCTCGATCAGACTGCTTTCCTCATACTGTAGTTGGTCTTAATGGGTTTAATCATATCTTTCCGGATAAGCTTGCTAATTATCTTCCGACTATGTAGGTCTCTAGTTGATGTACAAGCATATTTGATTAAGAGTTGTCTAAACTGTAGTTCACTGCAATTCTGATTATAATGCATTGGTTTTCCGGGCTTCTAACACTATTTTATCTGTCTACTCTTGAAAATTATTGCAAATCCTGGGCATGACTCTGCCACAATTAAGTTCTCTTTTACTTTGATGGGAGAGAATTAAGTACATGCTTAACTTTCCCATTGCAGTAAGTGGGAGTTTTTCTGTGTTCTGTTTATTGATTTCTGGAAAATTAACCATGTGCTTAATTATTTTCCCTTGAATTCGGTGGGAAGCAAGAGTACCTAACATTGTCTGGACTGCACTTTTGTATTTATATGGACATACAGTGGTGCCTCGCTAGACGAATTTAATTCATTCCACAGGTCTTTTCTTATAACGAAAAATTCGTCTAGCGAATCCCATAGGAATGCATTGAATTTTTTTTAAAAAAATTGCCCATAGGAACGCATTAATTGAATTTCAATGCATTCCTATGGAAAACCGCGATTCGCTAGATGAATTTTTCATAAAACGAATTCGTCTAGCGAGGCAACCTCCGCTCGAAAAATCCTTTCGTTAAACGGAAATTTCGTGAAGCAGGGCATTCGTTAAGTGAGGCACCACTGTATTCTGTTTCAAACAGCTCCGGAGTCTTCTATCTCCTAACTTTATCCACACAGTTTTTTTCCTTTGTGGTCCCTACTGACAGAAAAGGATACACTACACTTCCAGAAATTCTTGCAATATACATGTTCCTACTCCAATCAGTCATCCCATCTGTCATAACTTCAGGAAGTTTGCTAGCAAAAAAATAAATAAATAAAATAAATAGGCCGTTCTCTCTTTTTTGGTTCAATTAGGCTCAAATCCTGCCCTCGCCTACCTGGAAGTAAGCCAATGGGACCTATACCTGAGTAGACACACACATATACCCATAGGGTTATATATTTCTACTACAAAACTGAGTTGTTGTTGTTGTTTGGTCATTTAGTCGTGTCCGACTCTTCGTGACCCCATGGACCATAGCACGCCAGGCACTCCTGTCTTGCACTGCCTCCCGCAGTTTGGTCAAACTCATGTTCGTAGCTTCGAGAACACTGTCCAACCATCTCGTCCTCTGTCGTCCCCTTCTCCTAGTGCCCTCAATCTTTCCCAACATCAGGGTCTTTTCCAAGGATTCTTCTCTTCTCATGAGGTGGCCAAAGTATTGGAGCCTCAGCTTCATGATCTGTCCTTCCAGTGTCCCCTTCATGGATCAATGCCTTGTCTTGGTGAAGGGGCTTGAATAACTCAGAGAAGCTATGAGCCATGCCGTGCAGGGCCACCCAAGATGGACAGGTCATAGTGGAGAGTTTTGACTAAATGTGATCCACCTGGAGAAGGAACTGGCAAGCCACTCCAGTATCCCTGCCAAGAAAACTCCATGGACAAAGACAACAGAACTGAGTTAGATTTCATTTAACTAAATGAATATATTGCATGCAGGTACCAGCCACTACCTGGTACCCAAATGCCATCATCCTGAGCATTTGCCATGCTGGCTTGGAGTGGATGGAAGGAACACCAGGCCAGGAAAGGCTCCTCTGTTTTTATCGGATTTGACCAGAGCATTTGATATTAAATTGGGGGGGGGAGCCAAGGCTCTCATCAGGGTTTGAGCAGTCAACCCAACAAACTGATTTCACAGAACTCATCATGTCAGTTCTCTTCCCAAAAGCAAATTCTCCCATGTTTTCCTCAGAGGGCTTTTTGAAATATTATCTTGCATGTATATGACTTGCTCACTGGAAAAAGCTATTTGGTGTACACAAATCCGATGTTCAGGTCTCCAGGCTGTATGAGAGGGGGGTCATGCAGACCTGACTGGGAGGATTTTCTGCAAATATGTCACCTCTATTTTTAAGACAACGTGGAGAGAGAAACTTGGTTAGAATGAGATTGTTGCTGTAAAATTGATCATATTCCTGATTGTTTCTGACTAGTTGAATGTACACAGAGTAAAGAGAAGGAAATAGCTGTTTAAGTATTCTCTCTTGCTTTTCCCGAGATAAGTCTGCTGGACTGTAGAAATCTTGAATAGCATCACTTCCAGGGTCTCTCTAAACCTGTGTAAGTAAACACTTGTTATTATCAACAATTGATAAATACAAGTCAATGAGAGAGGCCTTCTTCAACACTTGAGCTCTGTGCTTCAATGACAGGAAGTGGGCAAGTGTCTCTGGAGTGTGTTCATCTGGTACTATGTGAATGACATAGTTTGTGAGCCAGAGGTGCACATGCTCAAACAGATATTGGTGGTGGTGTTGTTTAGTCCTTTAGTCGTGTCCGACTCTTTGTGACCCCATGGACCATAGCACGCCAGGCGCTCCTGTCTTCCACTGCCTCCCGCAGTTTGGTCAAACTCATGTTCGTAGCTTCGAGAACACTGTCCAACCATCTCATCCTCTGTCACCCCCTTCTCCTTGTGCCCTCAATCTTTCCCAACATCAGGGTCTTTTTCAGGGAGTCTTCTCTTCTCATGAGGTGGCCAAAGTATTGGAGCCTCAGCTTCATGACCTGTCCTTCCAGTGAGCACTCAGGGCTGATTTCCTTCAGAATGGATAGGTTTGATCTTCTTGCAGTCCATGGGACTCTCAAGAGTCTCCTCCAGCACCATAATTCAAAAGCATCAATTCTTCGGCGATCAGCCTTCTTTATGGTCCACCTCTCTCTCCTAATATATGTCCACCTCTCTCCAATGGGGTGGTTATTGGATGAATCCTGTGTAAGTTTGCACACACAAATCTCTCTCTCAACATTGTTTATAATTATGGATTGGCTTTGCCCACGGGGCGAGAGACTACTCAACAGCCCAGCTTGTTGGGATGCAAGTCCCCCAAGGGGCCATGTGGTCGGTAAAAGAAGGAAGTTCCAGCCAAGAAGTTTTGAGTAAAACAGCGTGTGTACAGGATTCCAGCCTAAGCCAGGTTCTTGCTCACACATGCACATTCTTTTTCTAAACTTGTTTTTTTCCCCTCCCCTCCTACAAAATGTGTACTCCTGAGGTCCTGCCACTGGGGCAAATCTGCTGTTGCAGAGAGTTTTTGTTGGAGCACAGTCTAAATTATAACTTCAGGACTGGGGCCAATTTAATTAAGCATATGTTCAGGAGACAGCAGAAGACCTTTCTGAATCTGTTACTCAAAGATACTATAAGAGCTAATCAGTCTTAACAGCTCTGCTGAATTTACTGTGGAAGGGGAGAGTGACATCTCCGAAGCATCTCATCAAGTCCACCCCCCCACACAAGCGCTGCAGAATGAGCAAGTTTGGGGGTCATGTAAGAACATCAAGAGCAACAACACATCTCGATAGGAACGGCACCATTATGGAAATTGTATTTGGAGTTGTTGGTTTTTTTAAAAAAAAAAACACACACAAAGAAAAGAAACAATTATCTGTCTAGTATTTGTATTGAATTTTAGTGTCTGCAGCATTTCAATACCTTTACTCAGGGTGGAACTAGATGTCACAGCAGATGTGACACGGCTGATGAAGGTGACTTTCCCAGTAATATCTCATGAAACTCACCCCATGTGTCTGATGTCATCCCTCTGTGAGTTTGCCCACCTCCATTCCAGGGCATTGACTGATGCTGGCAAGGAAACGCATGCTGCGACCATCTCACATCAAGCACTGAGATTTTCTGGAAGTCTATTAGGTAAGATGTATTTTTACCATCTCCACATCATGCTTTTTAAAAAATAAAAAACCCAATTATCCCCATATTGTGGGTGTAGTGGCTTGTCATACCTGGTAAGTTTAATAATAATAATAATAATAATAATAATAATAATAATAATAATAATATATTTGTACCCCTCCCAGCCACTCTAGGCAGCTTCCAGCAAAATATTAAAATACAATAATCAAATATTAAAACCTTCCCTAAACAGGTCTGCCTTCAGATGTCTTCTAAAAGTCAGAAAGTTGTTTATTTCTATGACATCTGTTGAAAGGGCATCCCACAGGGCAGGCGCCACTACCAAGAAGGCCCTCTGCCTGGTTCCCTGTAACCTCACTTCTCGCAGGGAGGGAACCACCAGAAGGCCCTCAGTGCTGGACCTCAGTGTCTGGGCTGAACAAAGGGGGTGGAAACGCTCCTTCAGGTATACTGGGCCGAGGTCATTTAGGGCTTTAAAGGTCAGCATCAACACTTTGATTTGTGCCTGGAAACGTACTGGGAGCCAATGTAAGTCTTTCAGGACCGGTGTTATGTGGTCTTGGCAGCCACTCCCAGTCACCAGTCTAGCTGCCGTGTTCTAGATTAGTTGTAGTTTCCGGGTCACCTTCAAAGGTAGCCCCACGTACAGTGCATTGTTTATGTTTAACGTAAGAGTCCAGCAGAAATCTCACAGCAGCAAATGCCTGATAACACAAATATGCCTTTAGGGAGCTTTGAACCACAGTGAGCATTGGCTCCTGGTGGAGCTTGGGTACCCTTGTACTGTATACTGAATGTGTGGAGAACAGAGTAAGACTTGACCTCTGTCATGCATGCATTCAGCATGTATTGAAAGACATTCTAAATGTGTAGGGTTCAGTATGGAACTGGGAAACCCTCGTGTTTCTCAGAATATCCATTTCATCTAAGGGAATACTGTCTCTTGGTGTTCCAATTTCAAAGAATACATTAAACATGGATATTCTGCCAACAGCTTCTTTAGAATGTAAGCTCTTGGGATCAATATGTATGGGTCTTTGTTAAGCCTGTGTCATGCAGTGCAGGAAAGTTATAGAATCGTAGAATTGTAGAGTTGGAAGAGACCCCAAGCTTGAAGCCATGGGTTCTTATAGCTTGAAGCCATGGGTTCGAGTCCTACCCTCCAGAGCTGGAGAAAACAAGCTTGTTCCTGCTCTTGTGTGGTGCCCTTGAGATATTCAAGTCAAGTCAATGTTTATTACGGCAAACAGCCAGCATATTAAACCAGAAATTCTGCATAATTCTCTACATGAACAATAAAAGCAACTGATATGGGGTTTTAACAACCTTGAGATATTTGAAGATGGCTATCATTTCTTCTCTCAGTCTCCTCTTTTCCAGACTAAACATAGAGTGCTACTATTACTTCCCTTGATCTGCGCACTGGATGCAGTCTGGAGTAGTGTTACCTTTCTTTTGCTGCTGCATCACACTGTTGACTCCTGTTAAGCTTGTGGTCCAACAAGACCCCTAGATCCCCTAGGGTGGTGCCAGGGACTTCAAGTTGGTTCACCCACCTATGTACATAATTGCACACACATATATTTAGATAACATATATGGGTTTTGTCCAACTGAGGGTGAAGCCCTGACGTGTGGCCCTGATTCAGAAGTGGATTGTCTTAATGGACTAGGGTGGCGATGTCTAAAATCAGTTGCCATTCATATGCAACACATTTAGGCCTGTTTTAACAACTGGAGCTATTTGAGCCTGAAGTTCTGTTTTGTAACCATCAGATTAAATGAATGGATAAGATTATTGTCTGTAGCCTATCATGCAGTCGTTTCTAAATCGGCCGCCACCAGAGCACCTACAATGTGAAAAGCTAATCAACACCTCATAAAAGCTTCTTGCATGGATAATCTCTGGTATATTATTTGCTTTAGCCATTACACACTCCAGTGGACTTTCCTTAAGTAGAAATAGGCAATATATCCCTTTTGCTAATTATATTTATTGCTTTTTCCGAAGACAATACCACCAATCTATTGCAGATGGCCTTGTGTATTATAAAGTGGGTGTCATTACTTGGAATGAACGGCTTGTGATTAAAAAAAAAAAAAGGTAGATGTATTTAAACTGAAACTGACATTCCAGTTGTCACAAATTCTAAAACTAGAACAGAGAACCAAAGTCAGTTTCTACAGGACTTTTCTCATACCTGCAAGCAATCCCAAGCTGCTCTTGTCACAATAACTCAAGCAGGTGTGTGTATGGATACAGACAGTGATGTTTGGAATTGTGGCAACATTGGTTCTAATTGCTGTGGTTGTAAGAATTGCTATTGACTGAGTCACCACATTTAGGTTTCTTCCATGCAGCTGTGTATTCAAAGATGTTCAGGATTAACACAGAAATGAGGAGTTGCCAGAGAAACATGATACTTTGCTCTTTTTTTTAAGCTCAAGCAATAGCTTCCCACTCTGCCTCCCTAACCACCTCACAGTCTCATCTGCAAAGAAATTGCAGGGAGTAGCTTAGGAACTAATCTCAGATGATTACTTTCCAGTATCAGTCATTCAAACATCTACTTCTGCTTCATTGACTACGCAAAAGCCTTTGACTGTGCTGACCACAGCAAACTATGGCAAGTTCTTAAAGGAATGGGAGTGCCTAATCACCTCATCTGTCTCCTGAGAAATCTCTATGTGGGACAAGGAGCTACAGTTCGAACTGGATACGGAACAACTGATTGGTTCAAAATTGGGAAAGGAGTAAGACAAGGCTGTATATTGTCTCCCTGCTTATTTCGCAGAATTCATCATGCAAAAGGCTGGACTGGATGAATCCCAAACCGGAATTAAGATTGCCGGAAGAAATACCAACAACCTCAGATATACAGATGACACAGCTTTGATGGCAGAAAGTGAGGAGGAATTAAAGATCCTCTTAATGAGGGTGAAAGAGGAGAGTGCAAAATATGGTCTGAAGCTCAACATCAAAAAAGCGAAGATCATTTCTGCATAGTTCATCATTTTCGTTTGCCACTCCTCAATCGTCGGTATCTCCTGTAATTTCCACTTTTGGGCTAGTAAAGTCATCACCTCAGTTGTAGCATACATAAATAATCTCTGATCTCCCCTTGCTATTTCCTCTCCCATTAAACCTAATAAGAAAGCTTCGGGTTTTTGGGGAAAGGTGTACTTAAACGTCTTGAGGAGTGGCAAACGAAAATGATGAACTATGCAGAACTGGCAAAGTTCCAGAGGGAATGGAGTAAATTTATTGACTATATGGAGAAGAACTGTAGAAGCTTAAAGACACTTGCAGGACTGAAATAAATCCTACAAAGTGAACTTTCCATGTTTATAAAAAGGAACTGCAAGATAAGAGTGAGAAATAAAGCTAATTGATGGGAGGGAGCAAAAAGTTGAGATGGGGGAACTTAAGATGAAATGTAATTAGTTTTTTGTTGTTATTTTTTGTTTATTTGGAAAATTTAATTAAAAATATTATTATTTTTTAAAAAGCCAACAAAACTAAGACAATGGCCACTGGTCCCATCACCTCCTGGCAAATAGAAGGGGAAGAAATGGAGGCAGTTAGAGATTTTATTTTCTTGGGTTCCGTGATCACTGCAGATGGTGACAGCAGTCACAAAATTAAAAGACGCTTGCTTCTTGGGAGAAAAGCAATGACAAACCTAGACAGCATCTTAAAAAGCAGAGACATCACCTTGCCAACAAAGGTCCGTATAGTTCAAGCTATGGTTTTCCCAGTAGTAATATATGGAAGTGAGAGCTGGACCATAAAGAAGGCTGATCGCCGGAGAAATGATGCTTTTGAATTATGGTGCTGGAGGAGACTCTTGAGAGTCCCATAAACTGTGTTCTTGAAGCTACGAACATGAGTTTGACCAAACTGCGGGAGGCAGTGGAAGACAGGAGTGCCTGGTGTGCTCTGGTCCATGGGGTCACGAAGAGTCGGACACGACTAAACGACTAAACAACAACAACAATCATTCATTTTAAGGAAGAAACATCTTACATTGGACAGGATGCCACTATTTTTTTTAAAAAAAATATTTAAAGGATTCTCAGAAGACCTAATTGTTTGAATACGGAAAGAACTACCTAAAATGAATAAAAACTTATTCATATATGCTACTACAGCGGCAATAATGTTACTTGCCCCCAAATGGAAAGAAGTCCCAGCAAAGGAAGAATGGATACAGAAACTTATGGATACAGAAACGTATGGAATATGCAGAAATGGTGGAACTTACCAGAAGAATAAGAAATCAAGATAACCAACTTTTTATTACGATAGAAGAATAGAAATGGTTTATTGAATATTTACAGATAAATTATAAACAGTTAAAAACATTGGCAGGATTATTGTAACAACCTGCAGTTTTATAAGAGTATATATTTAAAGAAGATGAATAAACAAGCAAATTTAAGTTAATTTGGATATGCAGGATATATTAAAAACAAATTTAAGGGACCGCAGAGATGGAAATAAAGTTCTGAAATGTCAAAATGAATGTAAAATTGGTGAAATGTATAAAACTAGTGAAATGTATGAATTTGAAAAGTTTAAATAAAATTGAATAAAAAAAGTTCAGAACTGTGTCTAGAAACATGGGGGTGGAGGGAGTGACTTAATTCTTTGGTGTTTGAACAAAAGCAAGATGAGAAGGCAAGGTGGCTGTTTCCTTATTTAAAGAAAGCTATTACAACCATCACAATGAGTAGCACTTAAATGGTAAATGGACCCCAGACCATTAGGTCCAGTCGTGACCGACTCATCTCGTGTTACTAGCCGAGGGAGCCGGCGTACAGCTTCCAGGTCATGTGGCCAGCATGACAAAGCCGCTTCTGACGAACCAGAGCAGCACACGGAAAAACCATTTACCTTCCCGCTTAGCGGTTCCTATTTATCTACTTGCATTTTGACGTGCTTTCGAACTGCTAGGTTGGCAGGAGCTTGGACCACACAACGGGAGCTCACCCCGTCGCGGGGATTCAAACCGCCAACCTTCTGATCGGCAAGCCCTAAGCTCAGTGGTTTAACCCACAGCGCCACCCGGGTCCCAAGTAACACTTAAGAGAGGAGAAAGACCATATGGTTTCACAAAATCAGTCATCCTGGGATGTTTCCAATCACATTATTGTGAGGGCGACCTTCCCTCAGATGCTATGAACCATTCCCATTACAATGTACATTATACAGAGTTCTAATACAAGTCCTATTAAAAAATTAAGGCACTGTAATATCTGTAGCTGAGGGGTTGTGCCTGGTATATAGCAGCAGCAGCAGCAGCAGCAACAACAACAACAACAACAACAACAACAACAACAACAACAACAACAACTTATTATTTATACCTTGCCCATATGACTGGGTTTCCCCAGCCACTCTGGGCAGCTCCCGACAGAATATTAAAAACAAAACAATCAAACATCAAACATTAACAACTTCTCTAAAGAGGGCTGCCTTCAGATGTCTTCTAAAAGTCGGATAGTTGTTCATTCCCTTGACATCTGACGGGAGGGCGTTCCACAGGGTGGGTGCCACCACCAACAAGGCCCTCTCGCCATAGTGTCAACAAATGGGTAAGCTCCCCCCAGCTCGCCTTGTATTAACTTCAGAACTTCTTCTGAAAATGGTTTTAGAAAATAAAATACATATCTGAGGGTTTGCCAAAATCACCCCTTTCTCAGAAATCTCTCCCCGCTTCTGCCATAGGATTCAATGGCTCCATTGGTACCTGTGGGGACTGCAGGTGCCAAATTTGAGGGTGATTGAATAAGATCACTCTGGCCTCCCATTGAGGACTCTCCTCAAATCCTTGTGTGTGCCTTGCGCAGTGGTGGAGGAACCCTCTCTGGCACCTGGGGCAGGACGCCAAGGGGTGGGGCGAACCGTGCGGAGTGCACACGCACAGCGACCATACAGGATGCCGCACATGTGCACTCCGTACGAGCCGCCGCTCAAGCGCGGTGGCCGTATGGGCTGCCGCTTGCATGGCGACCATACAGGCTGCCACGCAAGCAGCATCCCATATGGACTGCGCATGTATAGCATCCTGTACATAGTGTGCACACATGGCAGCCCGTACGGTCGCCTTGCAAGAGGCAGCCCATACAGATGCCCATATGGATGGCGCATGAGAGTGGCAGCCTGTACGGTTGCCATGCGAGAGGCAGCCCGTACGGACGCCCGTATGGATGGCGTGCGAGAGCGGCAGTCCGTACAGACACCGCATGAGTAGCATCCATACAGACTGTGTGCACCCTTGGCTGCTCTACAGCTGGGGGGAGGCAGGGGCCATCTTGTTACCCCCCCCCGAGTGGCACCCAGGGGAGCCTGCCCCCTCCATCCCCCACTTCATACGCCCCTGGCCTGGGGTAGGTGCTAGCCTTTATCAATAGGTTACATTCTCTGCTTCCAAGAATTTATAATCTAAATGAGAGTAAAAAATACTACAGGAAAGTGATGAGATAATCATTCAGGAAGAGGATGGCTCTGGAGACTAATGGAGGATGGGTGTCCTGAAGAAACTGCTCATTATGGGAAATGTAATCATATGTCTAAACCTCTTGATACAAAGGATCTAAAGCTCGAATGCTTCTGTTGCTTCTGGATTTATTCCTGAAATCAGGCACCACGGTAGCTACAGATAAAAATCGTTAATTACTAAGGAAGAAATGAGCTAAGCACCATAGATATTGTAAAATGGGTTTCGTTCTTGCTATTGATTGGCTGGCTTGCAACAATGACCTACACATATAAAAGCTATGGAGTAATGATTATTCATTCATCTATTCATAGGTAGACATGACATAATTTTCTTATGCTGCCCATAGATAGTGTCCCTCCGAATAGAATAATTCTGCTTCCAAATTACAGAACAACCAGGAGACCTAAATGACTTTGTCTTGGAAGAGCCACTTCCTTTAAAAAAAATGTAATAGAAAGATATGGACTTGAGTGGCACTGAACTTCTTTGGGAGCCATAAAGGGGAGGAGGGGGGGGGGAGAGAATGCTTAATTTTTCTGGCAGGACTGATAAATGCAAGAGCCTTGGACCAGGAACTCTCAAGCATAGGTGGCTTTTTGCCAGCAGGACTGTGAAACCTTTTAAATAGCAATAACTGTGGATTTCTATAGTACTGCACATTCCTGGAGAGAGATATTCCAGTTTCCAGTCGGTACAGATTGAGAGATACAAGGAGGCAATGAAGTGTCATCTGCCCCTGTACAATCTAATATTTATACCCCACCCACCTGGCTGGGTTTCCCCAGCCATTCTGGGTGGCTCCCAACCAAATATTAAAAACATGATACAGCATTAAATAATAAAAGCTTCCCTAAACAGGGCTGCCTTCAGATGTCTTCTAAAAGTCAGGTAGTTGCTTATTTCCTTGACATCTGATGAGAGGGCGTTCCACAGGGCAGGTGCCGCTACCGAGAAGGCCCTCTGCCTGGTTCCTTGTAAACCTCACTCCCGCAGTGAGGGAACCACCAGAAGGCCCTCAGCGCTGAACCTCAGTGTCTGGGCTGAACGATGGAGGTGGAGACGCTCCTTCTGGGCCGAGGTCATTTAGGGCTTTAAAGGTCAACACCAACACTTTGAATTGTGCTCAGAAACATACTGGGAGCCAAAGTAGGTCTTTCAGGACTGGTGTTATATGGTATCGGTGGCCACTCCCAGGTACCAGTCTAGCTGCCGCATTCTGGATTAATTGCAGTTTCTGAGTCACCTTCAAAGGTAGGTCCACGTAGAGTGCATTGCAGTAGTCCAAGCAAGAGATAACTAGAGCATGCACCACTCTGGTGAGACAGTTCGCAGGCAGGTAGGGTCTCAGCCTGCATACCAGATGGAGCTGGTAGACAGCTGCCCTGGACACAGATGCAAGAAAAGTTACCTTGAACTGGATGAATAGCAGGCACTGAAGTGTAATGTAAAGACTGCTTATCATGGTATAATCATACTACACAGCTTAATGCTTTTTACCCTTCTGGCGTGTGTTATCTTGTGATTAGCAAATACCCTACTTAGAAGTGCCTTATTATCCCCCCCCCTGAAAAAAATCCCCCAAACTCTGAGTAAAGTACAAATCTCTGTATTTGGAATAAGATGAATTAGCAGTTTGCAATTGTGTACTTCACCAGAATTAATCTCTCCCTAAACAAGAATCTACCAGTCAATCAGAATTCTCCCTTAATCCTGAAGCAGTTCTATAATGCAGTTTAAATCACCCCAAGTCCAGGTGCCGGGTGCTACTTAAATGAAAAGCAACAAGGAAATTTAATCATAAGATTATTAAGTATTTATAGCCGGGGCTGGTAGGAATGGAAAGGGAAATGGGGCCAAGCGACAACATGGGCCACAGAGAAAAATCTAATATACTTGCAGCTCATCCTTTCCATCACCGGTGATCAAATAATCAAGGCTGGCCAAAGCCTCAAGCCAAGATGACATTGAGAGAGAATCTAATGATAAGATACAGAACATTTTAGGAGACAGGTTTAGATAACAGAACATGGTTCATGCAATTATTAGAATAGGGTGAGGTTGGAGATCAGGCAGAGAGGCAGAACAGAGAGGAAAGCTTTAGCAGGGAGAGGAAAGAGGGGAGCTAAACTTGAGGAAGACAATAAGTGATTAAGCACAGCAGAACCAGGAGAAAAATGTTAAAATAGGATGCTGTCAAAGCACCTTTTATGGGCAGACATATAAAAAGAAGGGCAAGGAAGATTAAACAATTATCAGGTGGCTTAAATGAGTACTGTGGTCATTCCTATAACATGTAAAAACACTGCTTTCCACGACTGTATGCTGAAGAGTGGGTGGATTTCAGAAGCAGAGCTGTGACAATGAGTCTAAAGTTCACGGTGAGGGAGGCTTAAGAAGTTGAGGTTGAAAGAATGGCAGCTTGCTGGTAATGTCCGCGGTACATGACTTAGGGTTGCAAACTTCATTTGGTGTAATGGTCAAATTAGTTACCTTGAGTTTCAGGGTATAAGTCCCTGGGACGTCCTTTTAGATAAGTCCTGTTGAAATAAACAATATTCATGCAAAAGGGTAGCACTCTGGAATGGCTCCCATTGATTTTGAATGCTATGCCGTTGTAATACCACATACTGGAGGGTCAAGGGGGATGTTGTTGTCCTTAAATCTTCTATCATGTGCTTTATTTCATAAAGAAACAAACTTTCAATTGATGCCTGAATGAGCCCAATGTTGGGGACAGACAGATCTCTGCTGGGAGGGAGTTGCATAAGAATAAGGATTAATATTAGCAAATCTATTGGAATGGAATTGATCAGAAGATCTTGCATTGCAGAGGGTTGGACTAGATGACTCTTAGGGTCCCTTCCACCTCTACAATTCTATGATTCTCTGATGTATTATTAATCTGATTTCAGGCTACAAATGTCAAATTATTTAATATGAAGAGTATGTTTAAGAATTCACATTATCTCTAAATCTCAGCTTCTTTTCTACAGAATCTCCCTGGCTCTGCATATTGGTTATGTGATCCTGGAAAGGAATTGCCTGCTATAAAGCTCCAAGTCCACTGCACTGCATTTCTTTGGTCTTTTATTTTATTTTATTTGTCTTTCAGAGTGATGCAGCAGTTTCACCCTCAAACCTTAGTGTTGAAGTAGACTCCTTACACAAGACTTGAAGATGAATCATTACTTGTCAGGATGGCAATCATTGAACAACGTGTGTGTGTGTGTGTGCTCACTACAATCTGTTTCTCTCCCTTGAGCCCAAGAGAGGAATTACACACACACACACACACACACACACACACACACACACACACAATTTATACCCCACCCATCTGGCTGGGTTTCCCCAGCCACTCTGGGCGGTTCCCAATAGAATATTAATAATAAAAAGTGACAACATTGAACATTAAAAACTTCCCTAAACAGGGCTGCCTTCAGATGTCTTCTAAAAGTCAGATAGTTGCTTATTGCCTTGACATCTGATGGGAGGGCATTCCACAGGGTGGGAGCCACTACCAAGAAAGCCCTCTGCCTGGTTCCCTGTAACTTCACTTCTCGTAGCTAGAAAACTGCCAGAAGGCCCTCAGAGCTGGACCTCAGTGTCCGGGCTGGATGATGGGGGTGGAGATGCTCCTTTAGGTTTGGACTTCTTGCTCCGAAAAATCACACTCTTTAGTAGCAATGCATAATCCATTAGTCCATAGGTTGCCTGTCTTCATAAACTCTTCCAGACAGAGTCTGCTTGAAGTCTTTGCACTCCCATGTCCTCAAGTCAACAAAACAATGGCGAGACAACCAGCCAATGCCCAATTCCCACTCTCTGTTCTAACACACACACACACACACACACACACACACACACACACTTTTAAAAGCAGTTAACAAGTTAACAGGGCAATGATCCAGCCTTTCTTTGTCTCAATTGGAGTCACCTGCTTTGCAGCTGTTACATTACACGTGTTTCCTTTTCCCCAGTACAATATATTCTTTGTAAAATACATTTTCTAACAAAAGCAGTACAAATACTAGCATAGTTCTAGCTGAAGTGATAAACCCATGTCTGGGTTGTACCACTTTGCATCGCAGGTGGAGTGGTCCATCTCAGCTAGAGGTTTGCCACGTCAGTGAGAACTACAGGTATGGATTTTCCGCCTACCTGGCCTACCCTTCAAAGATAAACGAACTACAAAATAGTGGTGCTGATAAGGAAGGCATGGGAGGCGACTTGTTTCCATCAAAATCACATCTTTCTTTCCCCTTCTTTGCACTTTTCCATATCCTTCACCATTAACAAGTAGGACAATTCATCAATGTCAGTGTCTGTGTCTCGTTTTGGGCAAGATGAAGGTCAGTGGAGAAAAAACCGCAAGGTCCTTCTTTCCTCCTTCCTTTTACTAGTTTGGAAAGAAAAGGATGACATTCCGGAACTGGCATGAAGAGATTCTCACAGGGCAGAGCAATCAGGAATTAAATGTCCTCTCACCCTTGATGACAGCAGTGCTAACATGACAGGGCAATTATTTTTAATAATGTAGTCTGATTTATACCATATCTGTCAGATACAGTAAGTGCCAGTTTTAACACTGGCCAGTTTGCATACATTACCTAGCATAGTGGCCTTTATCTTTTCAATATAAATTGTAAAACTAGAAGGCAGTAAGAGAAACTTTCCCACAAAACTAGAGTCCTCGATGAAACAGCAGCAAAGGAGATAATTAAACACAGAGTCTTAAGTTAATATAATTTTCGATGTTACTTAATTTCATAGGGGGTCTTGTTTTTATTTGATTTAAGCCGCATTCCAGTACACACACACCAATGGGAGTGAATCCCATTTAACTCAACAGGTTTTCCTTTCGAGGAGAGTTGCATAACCTTTTCCCTAACCAACACATGTCAATAATTTCAATTAAAAAAAGGAAAAACTGTCTTGCCACGAAAACTCCGTACTGTGCAGGGACATTTTATGCTTGCCCCACCCCCACTCTGATCCAAGTGCCATCCTTTTATTGCACAATTTCGGAAGGCTAAACCAGGATTTTAAATGTGGTCCAATTGAAAAGCATTTAAAATGGAAACAGATTGTGGAGTAGGGCTTCAACATATTGACAATGATGACAAACAGTAGATCTAGTCAGATTGATTTGTCATCATAAAATCCTGACAGGAACACATTTGGTTTCCAGATTTACCAGTGTTCTTTTCTTGACCGCTTCTAATTGTTCTCAGTATGGAAGAGTTTTGTACATTAGCCTGTAAAATAAACATATGATACATTTCGAGTCACAATTTCCTTCCAAATTGGATTTATTGTAGTTTCCGCCACAGAGAAAACTCAATGAATGAAGCATTCCAATATGTGCTTAGGCCTCAGAGCTCTGTTTAGTTACTGAACATTGGTTTCGCAGTTGCCCATCAGCAAAAAGCCTCAGGTTTAAATTGGCCTGGTTAAATACTAGGACACTGGGCTCCCTTTGCCCGCAAAACAGAGCAGCATCTTCTGTCTGCTGAGCATATGGTTCTGGATTTTCTAAATCCAGAAATTAATATGTAGGTATGTTCACATTATACAGTATACCTGTATAATGTGTCGGTCCAGTATACCTGAAGGAGCGTCTCCATCTCCATCGCGCTGCCCGGACACTGAGGTCCAGTGCTGAGGGCGTTCTGGCGTTTCCCTCACTGCGAGAAGTCAAGTTACAGGGAACCAGGCATAGGGCCTTCTCGGTAGTGGCACACGCCCTGTGGAACGCCCTCCCATCAGATGTCAAAAAGAAAAACAACTACAGTGGTACCTCTACTTACGAATTTAATGCGTTCCGAACGCACATTTGTAAGTCGAAAAAAATTGTAAGTCGAATCCCATAGGAATGCATTGGGAGAAAAAATTCGTAAGTAGAAGCAACCCTATCTAAAAATTCGTAAGTAGAGAAAATCCTATCTAAACCGCATCCAAGATGGCGGACGGAGCTCCATTCGTAAGTAGAAACATTCGTAAGTAGAGGTACCAGTGTACCAGACTTTTCGAGGGCATCTTAAGGCAGTCCTGTTTAGGGAAGTTTTAATCTTTAAGAAATTAGTGCATTTTAATATTTCTGTTGGAAGCCGCCCAGAGCGGCTGGCGAAACCCAGCCAGATGGGCGGGATATAAATAACAAATTATTATTATATTATATTATTACTGCTTACTCCCCATTCAGAGTGCTCCCACAGCTCATTTTTTGAAGCCCCATTCACATGATATTGGCCACCCACAATCCATACTGATACTATGGTTTCTTGAGAAATATTTAATTTGTTGCATTTCCCACATCAAACCCCCTTGGAGAAAATAAAGATGAGCTCACACCTTCCTTTGTGGGCGCCATAGCTGCCAAGTTATCCCTTTTTTTAAGGGAAATTCCCTTATGCTGAATAGGCTTCCTTGCGAGAAAAGGGAAAACTTGGCAGCTATGGTGGGCGCCCTTTGTGGGACCGCGTGCAGCACCGTGTCCCATTTGGGACCCGCCAGCTGGTTGAGCTGGCCTGCCTCCCTGTGCTAGCCATGGGAGGTTCCCGCCAAACTCCATTAGCCAAGCAGCGCCCCGCAGCGAGGTGAGGACAGATGCTTAAATAGGAGGCAGAGCCGACAGCAACCATGCAGTCTATTTTCCCTAAATGGGGGGGAGGCATGTGAAGTGGTGACTCACCCACCCACCCCCACGGAGGCGATTCCAGGATCCCCCTTTAAAGGGGTTATATAATGGGTGTCAGTGGCCAAAGACTGAAAAGTGGGGTGCCTGTATACACATGCATCTTGCGGTGCACCTCCCATATCCCATTCACCCTGAGGAGCCCCAGTTCCCCCGGCTGGGGGGGCTGGGAGGGATACACGCCCAAGGCCTAAGCCAAGGTTTAATAAAGCTGTGGCCAATTTTTAATTCCATAACACATTGTCACGAGTCATTATTCCTTCTGGTGGTCTCTCGGGGCCGGGGGTGTGTGTGTCTCCGCTGGGCACGCAATGCAATAAATCAGGCACCCCCAAACTTTGGCCCTCCAGATGTTTTGGACTACAATTCCCATCATCCCAGACCACTGGTCCTGTTAGCTGGGGATCATGGGAGTTGTAGGCCAAAACATCTGGAGGGCTGCAGTTTGGGGATGCCTGCAATAAATAAATAAATAAACAAATGGATAATTAATAAATAAATAAGCAATAGCAAACTGTATGCCCATTTAAAATAATATAATTTCTCTTGATTGTTGGAAGTCTTTTTGGATTCTAGTTATTTGTCCCTGCTGTACATTGTATTTGGAATTATTTAGATATACATTTTTTTTTCTGGAGAGGAAAAGAAACTAAGGGCACTGAGACTACAAGAGACCATCTAAACACTGTTGCTCAGAGTTTTTCCTCTAAAGCTCCATTGATCCTTAAGCTGTTTGCCATATATCTGATTCTGGGGCTATGTAATCCTTGCTATTACATTTAAAATTAAAGTGACAGTTTCCGTGCTTACCATGTCACATAAGACTTTATATCTGTGTTTGGATGTGGGCTGTGTTTGATCCAAACTGATACTATAAGCCTAGGGTGTATTAAGCAAGGGTAAAGTGTTGCTCTTGTTTTCTCATGGCAACTTAGCAAGCTGCGGTTTATTTCTGGAAACGGAGCTTCTCTTCTTATCTTCTGAAGGAACTGTTACATTTTTTGAAATAATAATAATAATAATTAGGGGGGTTTAGGCACATAATTTCATAGCATAATTTGCAAACTGGCGTTTATTTTTAATGCAATTGTACTATCCGTGACTTGTTGTAATATACAATTAATAGCGGAAAAGGTCAAGACCACAGCTTATACTGAAATCAGAATGGCCGAAGCTGGGCATCCTACCTACTTGCTAATGGAAGGATTGGGCAGCAGATGCTGAATATTCATTTAATTATCGTACCTCCAATCTGAGACTGCAAGGCAGGTGCCCTTCCATACTAGGTTCCATATGTAGGTTGACAGTCGCATGTTGCGGGCTCCCCGGTGCTCTGCAATGATGCCCCCTCCATTTTTGCATCCCCAGGAAAGCAACAGATTTACTGAACCCAGAGAGGGCAATCGTGCGCAGCTTAGCGGGTCATAGATGGTTACCACCTGCTGCAAATTGCTCATATTGAAGAGGTCTCTAGAATGGGTAACACTGAATAACATCATGATCTAAGCACTGTTGGGTGGTTCAAATGAACTTGTGGAGGTGGCCAGAGTGCTGTGGTGTCTAGCATGCATTATCAGTTTTCTGGATGGACAGGGTAGACACCTGGCTTGAGAGCAGTACATGTGAAAAGGATCTAGGAGTCTTGGTAGACCACAAACTTGACATGAGTCAACAGTGTGATGCAGCAGCTAAAAAAGCCAATGCAATTCTGGGCTGCGTCAATAGGAGTATAGCATCTAGATCAAGGGAAGTAATAGTACCACTGTATTCTGCTCTGGTCAGACCTCACCTGGAGTACTGTGTCCAATTCTGGGCACCACAGTTCAAGAAGGATACTGACAAGCTGGAACATGTCCAGAAGAGGGCAACCAAAATGGTCAAAGGCCTGGAAACGATGCCTTATGAGGAACGGCTTAGGGAGCTGGGTATGTTTAGCCTGGAGAAGAGAAGGTTAAGGGGTGATATGGTAGCCATGTTCAAATATATAAAAGGATGTCATATAGAGGAGGGAGAAAGGTTGTTTTCTGCTGCTCCAGAGAAGCGGACACAGAGCAATGGATTCAAACTACAAGAAAGAAGATTCCACCTAAACATTAGGAAGAACTTCCTGACAGTAAGAGCTGTTCGGCAGTGGAATTTGCTACCAAGGAGTGTGGTGGAGTCTCCTTCTTTGGAGGTCTTTAAACAGAGGCTTGATAGGCATATGTCAAGAATGCTTTGATGGTGTTTCCTGCTCAGCAGGGGGTTGGACTGGATGGCCCTAGTGGTCTCTTCCAACTCTATGATTCTATGATTCTAGGGTATGTAGAAAATGAGCTTTTTTTCTCAATAGGACTAATGAACGGCCAAACAGAGATGATGCCTCTGTTTGCCATGTACAAAAGGAATATAGTGAAGGTACAGTAGGAATGGGGAGAGAGAGAAGAAGAATCTTTATTTGCATCAGCCACTAGCCATAGAAATAAAATAAAATGTACTGAAGATAGAGGTAAAAACTGGAAGTTGCCTCAATTGGAACATTTTCTTATGCAGTGGCCCTTATTGTATGGGTGAATCCGGGAGTCTACTTTGCTGAGTTGATGGCTCACTAGCAGTGGAGATGGGATGGTCAATCTGAGCATTGACATTGGCTGGGACTTAGTTCCTGGGCTTTAGGTATCGCCACAGCCAACGTTTAGTCGCATCCTCTTTTGGTCCGTCAACAGGTTGGTGTTCAGCTAAAGCAAAAGTGCTCTGAGATAAGCAACACCCAAGTTCTAGGAAGAAGTGGATATGCAGAATCTAAAACAAAAAAAGTTTTACAGATTTGCAATATTTTCAGCAGTTCAGCTAAAGTTCTGAGACAAAGTTTTGAGCTTGGGTCAAAGAGGTGAAACATCTCTCAAGTCTGTTCTTATTCAACCTGAAGAATCCATATCCTAGTCCTAAAGAGAGCAGGAAATATTCATGGCCTTCGCAAAAGGGTAAAGGTTTGAAATATAACCTTATACCTGCAACCCTTCAAGCACCAATTTTAATAAGGACTCTACCTGGTATTCTCTCTGCCAAGGGCTTGATATTTTAGAACATGCAGAGTGGGCAGAGCACAATACTTTTTTAAAAACCCACCTAACCTTTAGAAAGATGAAAAGCCAAATACATCGTTGTGAGCCTAGTAGTGTTAATTTTATTTATTGCTGTTCATGTCTACAATTATTAAACAAATATCTTAGTGAGAAATAGTCCTACATCAAAAAGGGTAATATATGAAAATAACAACAACAACAAAAGTTCATGTGCTTTTTTAAAAAAGAAAAAGCTTTGAATCTGAGAAAGCTGGGGCATGAGTACCAACGTTCAGATTTGCATTGTATTATTTATGCAGCATTTGTATCGCATCATTCAACAAGATAGCAAGGACTCAAATACCAAATTAAAATGTCCACAGTAGCATCTAAAAGCCATAATAAAGTCAGTAACTAACACTGATCATGTTTAAGATCAGAGGTACCTGCTACTTCACTCAGCAAAGTGACTCTGCCATTGAATGCTCTATCAGATGCCCCCCTTCTATTCTGTTTACACGACCAAGCCAGCATGGACCTCACAGAAAAAGAAGTGGGAGCATGCTGGGTATGTGAGCTTGGAAGAGCACATCTTTGGTTGAGACTCTGTCCTGCCATGTGAGGCCCAAGATCTTCCTAACAAAATATGAAATCCTGACTGACAACCAAAATATAGTAAAATAACTATTCAGTTCTTTATAAAATGCTTTGAGGTGTGTGTGGGGTGGGGGGTGGGGTGGTGTTTTTTTTTACAATAAATAAATAAAGTAGACTGAACTAGTGGATGCAGGTGGCGCCGTGGTCTAAGCCACTGAGCCTCTTGGGCTTGCTGATCAGAAGGTCAGCCGTTTGAATCCTCGCAACGGAGTGAGCTCCTGTTGCTCTGTCCTAGCTCCTGCCAGCCTAGCAGTTCAAAACACCATTGTGAGTAGATAAATAGGTACCACTGTGGCAGGAAGGTGAACGGCGTTTCGGTGTGTTCTGGAAGACACCCTAGAAACATATCTGTAGCTTATCTCAGCAGGTGCATATGGGTGTTCATAGGAGCCAACTCCTAGGAGCTGAGGTCCCTTTGCCTCCCCCCCTAAAATGAGGGGAGCTGCCCTACCCAAGTAAATGGGCATTGCCATTCAAATGGTGCATGCACACCATGTCTTGTGATCAATTATGTGGGGGTGGGGCTTTCCTGCCCTCCCCCAATATTTTATTCAAGCTGTCACCCCTGTGGGTGTTGACGATCCTCTAAGTGACTTGTTAACAAAGCGCTGAAGGATTTTAAGGTCAGATGATGACATCCTGCGCAATGAGTGCATGAAAACTTCCAATGATGAAATGGTAACACTGAAAGGCAGGATCGGAAGACCGACCGAACCAGCTTAGCACACCCCAAGTGCTCTGTTTACCTGTTTTTGAGCAACAGCTTCTCACCCCACCCCACGCCACACGGGAAATTGCTTTCTTAAAACTGGAGAGAGGTTCAAAAAGCAATATGTATTTCCTATTTATTAGAGCTAATTCAGTAATAGGGCAGAGTTAATTTCCCACCTCTCATGTTTATGATCATTTTCTATTTCTCACTTCTCTCGGTTCTCAGAGGGAAGACAACTGTTAAGCTGCAGTGCTGTAATGTGCTCTGGAATCCCAAATCCAAAATAAATCTTTTTATCACATTATACGGAATATCTAATTCTTATAGTACCCTGTGTGAGGCTTTCTTTTTACTATCTGCATAATCCATTATGGGTAAGGAGATAATTCTGAGATACTGGCATTAATATACACTTAAAGCTTTCTCTGATCTATATAGGCAGTGAACCTTAACGTCATACATTAAGATGAGAGACCATTTCCCCTCTATTGCATTTTATTCCCAGGACGAAAACACAGTATTTCCTGACACCCTTCCCCACTGAGTGAGGGTGTTTTTTCTTTTTATCATCCCATATCAGATGAGAATTGTTACATGGAAACTTAAAACTACTTGAACTTTTTAAATTGTGTTGTGTTTCATTTTTAAAAAATCAAGTAAAAGCTAGGATGTGTTTTTTTATATAACAATTATTATTAAATGTTTTAATTAGGACTCTCAGGAAGGAAGATCACTTCCACAATGACTTCATTCCCAGTCGTCTCACTAGCCAGTGTTCACTCACCATTCCCAAGGAGCTAAACTGACATGGCTTCACCCATCTTGTCAAATTCCTGTTCTCAGGAATCTGAGCCACACACCCACAGCTCATTGGCTGCAACATCAGTTGGGAGGACTAGCCAGGCATGTAGTGAGGAGAGTTCTAGTTGACATACCTGTGCTAGGTGATAAAGGTGACATACCTTGAGTGAGTTTGGAAGCAGGCTGAGGAGACCAGCACATACTACTCTGTTCGCCAGTGTGGTGTAGTGGTTAAGAGCGGTAGACTCGTAATCAGGGGAACCGGGTTCGCGTCTCCGCTCCTCCACATGACCTTGGGCTAGTCACACTTCTCTGGAGTCTCTCAGCCTCACTCAACTCACAGAGTGTTTGTTGTGGGGGAGGAAGGGAAAGGAGAATGTTAGCCGCTTTGAGACTCCTTCGGGTAGTTATAAAGCGGGATATCAAATCCAAACTCTTCTTCTTCTTTTCTTTCCTTGATCTAAGCAAAGCCTAAATGTGGAATTCAATATCCGCTAATTTATTAGTTCCTTTACTGCAAGCATTTCTGCCTGCCAGGCAGAAAATCTTGCATCAGCTTCCTCTGTTTGCTATTCTGAGGGTCCTCCTGATGCTCTAGATTTGGGGGAGACACAGGGGCACATGGGCGGAAGAAGGGAGAATAGCCCCCTTGTGCTGGTTGAACTCCATGTGTGGCTTCCATTGGGCACCAGGTTAGTTGAATCCAATCCTAAACTGCTAATGAAGTACGGTAAGTCAATAAACTACAAAAACAGTTATGCAGGTAGAAAGCGAGCAGAGGTATAGAGGCATTCCAGTGGCTTGAACCATCTGTCACATGTATGACTACCTGCCTGTTGGACAGAAGTTGTGGGTGGGTCCTCAGTGCAATGAGCTTCTGGTTCTCCAGGGATGAGTTTGTTCCCTTGTTTGCTTACCTAGACAATTTGAGAGAGGCAGAAAAGTTGATGGATGAACCTTCACAAAGGCTATAACTATGTCCCACTCCCAAGATAATAGGTAAAAGGTAAAGGTAAAAGGTAAATGACCCCGGGACGGTTCAATCAAAGGTGACTATGAGGTTGCGGTGCTCATCTCTCAGGCTGAGGGAGTCACCGTTTGTTCACAGACAGCTTTCCGGGTCATGTGGCCAGCATGACTAAACCGCTTCTGGTGCAATGGAACACCGTGACGGAAACCAGAGTATACAGAAATGCCGTTTACCTTCCTGCCACAGCAGTACCTATTTATCTATTTGCACTGGTGTGCTTTTGAACTGCTAGGTTGGCAGGAGCTGGGACAGAGCAACGGGAGCTCACCCTGCCATGGGGATTCGAACCGCTGACCCTCCAATCGGCAAACCCAAGAGGCTCAATGGTTTAGACCACAGGGCCACCTATGTCCCTTTTCCCAATATAGGGGTCTTGTGGAAGGATGACATCACTCTGAGGAAGAGAAACATGATCCCCTAGAAGGGACTCATTTCCTTGGAGGATGAGCAGTTATCCCCTCAAACTGAGGATACTTCTCTGGAGGTGGAGGGATCCTGGCAGTGGGTCATTACAAACATAACACATAACAATGACCACCACTAAATTCAGAGTACACTAGCAGCAGGTGGCGCTGTGGGCTAAACCACTGAGCCTAGGGCTTGCCGATCAGAAGGTCGGCGGTTCGAATTCCCGCGACGGGGTGAGCTCCCGTTGCTCGGTCCCTGCTCCTGCCAACCTAGCAGTTCGAAAGCATGTCAAAGTGCAAATAGATAAATAGGTACCACTACAGCGGGAAGGTAAACGGTGTTTCCATGTGCTGCTCTGGTTTGCCAGAAGTGGCTTTGTCATGCTGGCCACATGACCTGGAAGCTGTACGTAGGCTCCCTTGGCCAATAATGCGAGATGAGCGCCACAACCCCAGAGTCGGTCATGACTGGACCTAATGGTCAGGGGTCCCTTTACCTAGTAGCAGGAGACAGGTTACGAAGACAGTTGGTTCTTTGGATGAGAAGGGAGTTGGAGGTGTGGTAAAAGAGGATAAGGACATTGCAGAGAAGCTGAATGAATTTTCTTAATCTGTCTTCACAGCAGAACATATAGAGCATGTGTTTGGTTGACCATTGTTGGTCTAGATTGGCCTGAGACAGTATGCTCTTACATTCTTATGTAACAGTGGCTCCTTTTTAAGGCTCTCATTTGTGCCTTGGCAAAAAACGACTTAAGATTCTACCCCCCCTTGAAAGTTGGCATTTGTGGTTGCTAACAATGCTTCAATTTCATGCATAGGTGTGCATGAAATAGATTTTTGAAAACATAGAAGCAGCAAGGAATTCTTCATTAGGAAGACAGAAGGGCAAAGAGACTGCAGGACCACAAACAGGAAGGAATGCTATATTTGTTTCTCACCAACAGCATGAGAAATGGCTCCTTGGAGAATGTTTGCATGCTGAAACATCTCCCACCTGCAATCTGAGTTTACTAGATCCCTGACTTGCCACTTCATTTGCTGTTTGTCTGAAGAGTGTCAATGTTCTTTGGTGGTTCTGATTATTTGGAATTGTAAGCTGTAGGCAGAAAGCAACCTGAATGTTGTGTGAACTAGACTGGGGTTTCTGGGAATCAGCAAATGGGGCGTGAAGCAGGTGGCATGTGAAGAGGGGATCTCATGTGATGATTGGAAATTTAATGGTTCTGCAGGTGTGCATAGGGATTCTAAGATAGTAGTTTTGGGGCAAAATAATTACTTGAGTCCCGTTTCACTTTCCATTGTTGTTGATAGTTTTAGGGTCCAACTAAAGAATACATGACATTTATGATTGCACTTCAAATACTTGTTTTTGTTGGTTTTCTTTTCTTTTCTTTCTATTTTTAAAAGCAGTCATTGTGGGTTCAGGATCATGGTGTGGAGAAGCAGTTTACCCTGTTCTCCTACACCAGGCATCCCCAAAACAAAACATCCCTCCAGATGTTTTGGACTACAATTCCCATCATCCCCGACCACTGGTCCTATTAGCTAGGGATCATGGGAGTTGTAGGCCAAAACATCTGGAGGGCTGCAGTTTGGGGATGTCTGTCCTACACTGTGGTTCTGGTGAAAGAAAAAGGAGGGAAACTTCTCCCTAGAAGGGACTGTTCAACAGGAGATATTTCAGGGAGAAAAGGTAGCTCTTCCTTTACACACAACATGCTCTCTCCCTTTTTGGCTGTTTTTCTTTCTAAATCTTTTATATATATATGAAATGCAACCATTTTCTTCATGTGCCAGTTAGTTTGACCCCCCAGTATTGTCTGCGAAGGAGACAGAATAGGCTCTGCTCAGCTTGCAATAAAGTCCTTAGTCTCTTACACTGTGTTTCTGAGGCGTTATTACTTTCGGTGTGGTTCAGGATAAAGCCTGGCATTCAGGACCAGATTTAGGTTTGATGAGGCCCTAAGCTACTGAAGGTAATGGGGTCCTTTATATGTCCAGCTGTCCTTTGTCAACAACAAATCGTCACTGTTTTTTGTGTTGAATATATGCTATATGGTAATTTATGGACTGATAGGTATCTAAAGCCATTTGCACATAACAAATTACGTATTTTATCAAAGTGATTGTTGAATTGAAATACAATTAAGAAGAAGTATATTAATAGTGAAATCATTATTAAGCTCTAACTGTGGAGGTTTTATTTTATTTGTTTTTTATCTTATATTTTGGAAATGTATATCCAGTGGGGTTTTTTCCTTTATTTTTGGGGGGCTCCCCAAAAGAGTGAGGCCCTAAATTATAGCTTGTTCAGCTTATAGGCACTGATGGCATTTCAGAGTAACAGAGATATTTTGGAGTTAAAAACCGACTGCATTCCCTAAGTGTTTAGAACTCCCGGGAGCTAATGCACTGCTAATAGAATGCTCATTTGTTTTTTGCAGCAATCACACTAAAGATATGGTATTCCCTCCAGATTCTGCGTAGGTGATTTAATGATAATGAAGCCAATGACAGGTGTCTTGTTCAAGAGATTTCATTCCAAAAAAAGTGCATTAAAATCTTTTGAAAGAGCCCCCCCCCCTTTTTTTGCCTTTCAAAGTGCTATGTATGACACCTACTTGCACATCTTCTACAGTCAGGAAAGTAAACATGGAAAATTGCAGTAAAAAAGAAATGTTTACAAGGAAACCATAATGGAGGAGGGCGGTGCAAAACCACACTTCATATCTGAAGCTTAATACAGCTGTTATGATAAAGTGATTGCTCCCCCCAATTAATAAATGAGTTTAAGAATATTTGACTCTAGACCTTTCCACTGAAAATTCTGCCCTTACCTATGATTCCTTGTTTGTTACTGTGACTTTTTATAGTTATTTAACAGCATGCCTCCGCATAGTTATAGCTGTATTTCCTCCCTGAACGTGCATTTACTGCCCATAATAAAGACCAATAAAACTGAAATGAAAAAAGTCTGTACACATTTCTCAGCATCTAATTACTCTTCACATTTAATAAGCCAGTCACTGAAATTAAATTTCAAAATCTAAGCATTTATCATGCAAATGATATTCAGGAAAGAACAGTGAAAATCTGAAATAACCCCACCTTTATCATGACCTATGTTTTTCAGGTGGGCCTGAAAAATAGTGACAGCCTATTTGCTTCAATTTCCAGTATTTTTGAACTTTTAAAAGCCTGCTATTTAACAGAACTTCTTCATTTTCAGTGCCATATATTCAGTAGCATTGTGCGTTTGGTACAAGGTTTGTGGTCTATGGGGCAGGTCCAGCTAAAGTTGGTAGACCTTCTTCTGAGTAGGCGTTCATAAATTATTATTATCATTATGTCACATTGTTGCTTTCAAGTTACACACAATAAAATAAAGTTAGATAAAAACAGCAATAAACAAAAGCTAAAATATTCACCTGACAATATATTTAAAGGGGACAATTCCTATCAACAAAATCATGGAGAAATGTCCTTCTCGCTTCTCGCTCTCAATTTCATTTCCTACAGGTAGGGTTCTTAAAGAGAGAAAATATGAGCGAGTGTAAAAAATAATCCTCCCCAAAAGGTGAAATTTCAAACAATTTTAAAATATGTTTCCCCTAAAGTCTTTCCTTACCTATACTGACATATATTTCCATTTCAACTTAGGGAGACTCAGTGGGTTTTTTTCTTAGGTGAATTCTTATTTTCCTGCTCATATTGAAATACTGCCCCTCAATGAGGCCAAACTTAGATCCCAAAATGTTTTGGGGTATGCGTACCCCCACGTACCCCCAGAAAAAAGCACCAGGGAGATTCCTGGAGATATTTATGTCAATCACTTCTCTATACCACTCAGCTACTTCCAATCCAAAAATATTTCTATGGCCTGGTGGCCCTGCTCCTGTTTCTCCAGGAGGAAACACTATATGATAATTTTGTGTTTTACTAGAGCTGCAGGTCTCTTAGCCCTAACTCTGTAGGTTCCTCCTTCCTTCTGTTGTCATTAGACTTATTAGGCTGGTAAAGGTAAAGGTAAAGGTAAAGGTATCCCTGACCATTAGGTCCAGTCACAGACGACTGGGGTTGTGGCGCTCATCTCGCTTTACTGGCCGAGAGAGCCAGCGTACAGCTTCCGGGTCATGTGGCCAACATGACTAAGCCGCTTCTGGCGAACCAGAGCAGTCCACGGAAATGGCGTTTACCTTCCTGCCGGAGCAGTACCTATTTATCTACTTGCACTGCGTGCTTTTGAACTGCTAGGTTGGCAGGATTAGGCTGGTAGCCCTACAGTTATATACACCTGCTCTGAGCATGCTCAGAACCGTTTCCTTTAAGATTACACTGGAAAAGGATGGAGAAACTTTAGTGAGATTTTGTTTCAAAGATCACCATGTTTTCATTGCTACTGAATTCAAACATTAAATTCTTAGGTACTACTGAAGGATGTATAGCACAGTCCCAGACACTGTTGTGCCTAGTATTTTGTAGGTAATTTAAAGAAAGAAACATTTCCAACTGTCATAATAGCTTTCTGCATTTATCTAACTTCGTATTTCAAATTGTGAAGGGGAAAAAAACATTCTCCAAATTACTCTATCGTAAAAAACAACAACACCACATTATGGTCAACCATGCTTCACAATACATGTTGCCAGCTGTTCTCTCTATGGAATGGGATTGTCTGAAATAATTTTTTTAAAAAATAATCTCTTATTTGAATTTGCTACCAAAGAAAAGTAAGTAGGGGGAAGAACATATAACTTTTACAGTAACCTGAATATAGCTTGTCATTATGCGTAAACATTTTGCTTAACTTTGTTTTGATGTTCATAGTTGTTAATGGCATGAAAAGAGGATTCTGTGTGCGGCAGGACTGAAGGGATATATCACAAGTCTATCCAATACATGTTTGTTTTAACTTAACTGCTCCTCTTGATGTCAAATACAAATAATTTTAGGAAGAATTACATGTGTTTTCTTCAGTGGAAGGGGCAAAGTGGCATGGCAGTGAAGAGGAAGGGGGGCATGAAATGAACATCTGGCCCCTGGACCTCTCAACGGACTCCTGGTGGACTTTGTTTGGCTTGGTGGGTCAAATGTTTGACAGGCCTGAATTACCTCCTGAAGCTTTATACTGTAATAACACCAGCCCTGCTTCTTACAGGTTTTGTTCTAAATTCCCCAAGACACAATAACACAGTGGAAGGAAAGTTACAAAAACAACTCGGAGGCAGCCATATGTTTCCCTTGTTTCTCTGCAGCTCTTCAGCCAAAGGCACTAGAAGATCACAGCAGGTTGCCAAAGTAGAAGTTTACACATTGCGCACATCTGGGGACGCTGGCAGAATGAAAGTCTTGAGTGCAGAGAGGCACTATTTCTAACCAGAGAGTGGAGAGTTTAATGATTCAAATCACAATCCGGACAATGCTAAGCAGCTCTCAGCTACTCTAATTAAAGATAATGCTGCCCTCAATCACAAGGTGAACTTATGGAAGATCAATTTAAAAAGAAGAAATTGAAGCTCCCTGGCAATGTGGAAGGGGATGACGCAGGGTGTTGATACTGTTGCTAGGATATTGAGTCGATAAGAACAGTGGCTTGATACAGAGTTTGATCTTCTTTTAGGAAAGGGAAAAAGATAGCCTTCCTCTCCACTTTCTTTCTGCATATTAGAAAACCGTTAACCATGGGAACTTCTCTTAGAAACTGAGGCACTTTCCCCATTTAGATGGGTTTTTATTCATGTCCCCTATGATATGTCCGCGTAAGTCTCACGGCAGAAGTGAAACGTGCATGAGAAAAGCTTATCTGAACACAGTAATGAGCACTGGTGAAAATTAATTGGCTGAGAAAAATCACAGGGTGGGTGATCTTTCTGCTACGCTGAAACATATGCGGAAATGTGGCAACAACTTGTTTGAACCCAACATCTGGTGGAATGAGGCTGAAAAAATAATAGGGGAACATTTGTACTGGGCCCCAGATAGGGAAAAATCTGTGGGTTGGATACAGACTTACAGCACAACCCTATAAGGTAAGGTAAAAGGTAAAGGACCCCTGGACAGTTAAGTCCAGTCAAAGGCAACTAGGGGGTTGTGGCGCTCATCTCACTTTCAGGCCAAGGGAGCTGGTGTTTGTCCACAGACAGCTTTCCGGGCCATGTGGCCAGCATGACTAAACCACTTCTGGTGCAAAGGGACACCGTGACGAGGGCAAGAGCGCATGGAAATTCCGTTTACCTTCCCACCGCAGTGGTACCTATTTATCTACTTGAACTGGCAAGCTTTTGAACTGCTAGGTTGATAGGAGCTGGTACAGAGCGACAGGAGCTCACCCTCTCATGCGGATTCGAACTGCTGACCTTCCGATCAGCAAGCCCAAGAGGCTCAGTGGTTTAGACCACAGCGCCACAATGCTATATACACCTAGTTAAAAGTTAGGACTCTACTCGAGAGGCTGCCATCAGGCTCAAGGCACATATGGAGAGAATCTTCAGAGAACTGAAAGGGTTTGGGAATGCTTTTGGGCACAGTGAATAGGAGTAAATTTTTGGAGTAGCTTAATTTTCTGAGCCAGTTCCAAGCTGCGCTCCGGAGAGTCTGCCCACCCTTGCTTATGTCTATGAAAGAAGGTTCTCTCCTCCAGCCCCACTTTTGATAGGCTCCACTGTGCTGTTTTGGATAACTTTAAATGATTTCCTTGTGTTATATTCTCTTATAATGGTATAGTTAAGCATGTAACAATGCACATACTGAGGCAGCAACATGACCCTCCATCTGTTGTGTCCTGGTTCCTGGAAAGTGGTCTCCAGGGGTCTCTCACCCACCAAAGAAACACTACATCCCTGGTCTTTCTGATGGCAAAGGGGATTCCCCCCCCCCCTTGCAGAAGATGCTGGGAACAAGAGAAAGCATTCTGGTTCCATGTGGCAAAGGACAATGAATCTACCATATTTCTGTACTTATGTCTAGTACTTAATTCAGAGATCAGGTTGCTCAGCGGAGCAAGACAGTTTGAGCATATTACACCGATTCCGGTCCGACCGCACTGGCTACCAATTAGTTTCCAGGCCCAATTCAAAGTGCTGGTTTTGCCCTATAAAACCTTAAATGGCTCAGGACCACAATACCTCAAGGACTGCCTCTTCCCATATGAAACTACCCAGACCCTGAGATCATCTTCTGAGGGCCTCCTCCATGCATCTCCTCAAGAGGTCCGGAGGGGGGCAGTACAAGGGCAGTAGATCCCCATCTGTGGAATGTTCTCCCCAGGGAAGTTCGCCTGGCACCTTCATTATACACCTTTAGGTGCCAGGCAGAAACGTTCCTTTTTAACCAGGCCTTTGGTTGATCTGATTTACATACTATGCCCTTTTAAAATGTGCTTTTTTGGGGGGGGGTGCCCAAGGTGATATGCTCTCACTTGCACTGCTTGTGTACAACATGACATCACTTGTTCCCAATAAGACAGTGATAGGGCACACTTCTCCCTGTTCATTCATTATCTTATGGGAGAGATAAGCAAAGTAGGCCAGTTTTCATTGCTCTGTGGTCACCCTCAGTGATGGCTAATGAACATGGCCCTGGGGTCTTCTGTGTTATCCTCTCATTGCTGAGAATGCCATTCTTTCCAGATCTCTCTCTCTCTCTCTCTCTCTCTCTCTCTCTCTCTCTCTCTCTCTCTCTCTCTCTCCTCCTCCTCCTCCTCCTCCTCCTCCTCCTCCTCCTCCTCCTCCTCCTCCTCCTCCTCAATCACCACCTATCCTGCCCCCGTGAAGTAGTTTTGAGTATCTTGCCAATGTACAAATTACATGGAGCACCTTGAGACATCATTGTGGACATAGCAGAGTCCTACAAAGCCATGCCCAATTTTCATAACTAGGACAATTTATCACCTTCCCCCTTCATGATGGATGGGGAAATGGTGCACAATTCAGTTCAAAGGTCAACCTAAACATTTCTCAGCATAGAGCCTTTGCTGTAAATGCATGAAGCTCATTACAAAACGAGGAAAAGAGCAAATGAATAATTCCCAAAATAAAATGTCCCAGCTCTTTGTTTTGCTTAATTCGGTGAATTCGATTTAACTTTCAATGACTTTCAACTGTTGTCCCAGCTGAGGATTTTAAAAAAGCTGCTATTGTGCCACAATCTGGAAAGGGATGAGACGTATTTCTGTTTATCGGGGAAGCTGTCCGTGTAGCCCACGGGTGTCAAACACAAGGCCCGGGGGCCAAATCCGGCCCGCCAGACCTCGTCATGTGGCCCGCCGAGCGCCTCAGCCAGCGGGACCCAGCAGTGGGACCTTGCTGCTGAAGCGCCGCGCCAACAAAGCGCCGACAAACAGCTGGGGCCGGGGAATGCTTTTTGCCCCTGGGTCCCTTCGCGCTCTTTTCTGGCGCTGAATCAAGGCGGCGACCCCCCTCCCTTTCTTTCTTTCTTTCTTCCTCTCTCTCGTTCTTATTCTTTCTTTCCCTCTCCTTCCTTCCTTCTTTATCTCCGTCTTCTCTCCCTCTTTCTTTTTCTTTCCTTCTTTATTCCTTCTTTCCTACTCTTCTTTCTCTCACCTCTTTCCTTCCTCTCTCCCTCCTGCTCCCTCTTTTCTATCTTTCTTCCTTTCTTCCTTACTTCCTTCCTTTCTTCCTTCCGTCCTTCCCAACTTTCTTCCTCTCCCTCATTCTTATTCTTTCTTTCCCTCTACTTCCTTCCTTCTTTCTCCCTTTCCGTCTTCTCTCCCTCTTTCTTTTTCTTTCCTTCTTTATTCTCTTCCTTATTTCCTACTCTTCTTTCTCTCCCCTCTTTCCTTCCTTCCTTCCTCTCTCCCTCCCACTCCCTCTTTTCTTCCTTCCTTCCTTCCTTCATTCCTTCCTTCCTTCCTTCCTTCCCTCCCCTCCCCTCCCCTCCCCTCCCTCTACCTCTCCTCAGAAACATAGGATGCTGCTTTATACTTCTGGCCCTTAAACCCTGGAACCAGGAGAGCAGCTTCAGTGAGTCAACCTCAGCCAGTCCCTTTGGTGAAGGGTGGTGGCTCACTGGCAGAACATCTGTCCTGCATGCAGAAGGACCCCAGCATCTCCAGGTACTAGTAGCTTTGCAAAGGTCCTTCATGAAACCCTAGCGAGCCTCCACCACCCAGTGCAGTTACCAAAAATCATTTTTCAATAAATTGTACAATAATTGTACATTTGAATATCTACTTGCCATTATTCTGACTATGTTTCTGCTTTCAGAGCTAGTTATTACTTACATTATTACAAAAAACAGTAATAATTGAATGCAGTGACAATAATTTATGATAATAAAGAGTGGACACATAGTCCTACAGATACAACCGGCCCTTTGAGGGTGACCAAACTGCTGATGCGGCCCCCGATGAATTTGAGTTTGACACCCCTGGTGTAGCCTCTTTAAGTACACCGACTACGTAACAGTCCTGCTGGAACTAATTGGCTATAATATTTCTTAGCTGTATTTGGAATTAAACAAATTGGGAAATTAGAATTCGACTGAGATGTACCCAAGAGATTCAAACCAGAGCTCCACAGCTCCCCATTCCTTGACTTCTAGTCCTATGGCTGGGTTAACTTCATTCTTTTGGGCAGATGTGTTTATCTTTCTGCTTTCAGTCAAGTGCCTGAAAAGGAGAATTCTGCTTGTCATTGTCAAAGCTAGGCATTGTTCTAAAGCAAAGCTCTGTTTTCCCCAAATTCCTCCTCAAAATGACTGAGTACATGTGACTGCCTTTGTGTGTGTGAATTTCTTTTTTCCATGGCCTCTTCCATCAGTCTCCCTGCATTACCTTCAGTGTCCAAATTTAGATTGTAGGCTCCCCAGGGCAGAGGCTGCCTTTGTTCTGTTACTTTATGCTATACTGCAAAATGCCATGTATACCAGTAGCTTTGCACTGCTGTTGCCACCACCATTACTGCAGATAAATTGTAATTTGATAATTTTTTTGAAAGGTTTTGAGAATGCATATACATTTCTGGTACCTCTGCTGTCACTGGCAGTCCACATGGCAAATATTCACTTAGCATCCATATACTTACACAGTGTTGTTGCTGTTCTCCTATCTCCCAACACCTAAAGGTAGGATAATCAAGGTTTTCCAAGTTAGGGTGAAATGTTGCTTGAGCTGAGCCTATCTGACAATTTATCCTGAACTGACTAAGGCCCAGGACAGACAGGAAGTTATTTGTGTGGCTATATGCCCTCCTTCCCCGGAATAAAGACTCATGACACCAGGTTTAAGATTTAATTAATTGGGTGGTTAAGGCCACAACTTTATTAAATATGCATGTAGAGCGGAATTGGCTTAGGCGTTGGAACCTAACAGACTATATCGGACTCCAACCCGTGTGTTGAAGTCTGTGAGAAGTTAACCACCAGAAAGGAGCCCCGCGACGTAGATCTACTAGAGCTCCTCCTGTGGCCACCGATGGGGCGTGCCTTACGGCCCAGGCAACTCCAGGCTCAGGACCAAGCCTCGCCCCCGGAATCCTTTAACGGAATTACCTCTCCAAGATAGGGCAGCTGATGACGTACTTGCCCCTCCTCCACTGATTGTTATGCAAATTTCCAACGCCTAACCGCCTAACCTAAGTTGTGACGACATGCTACGAGGTAGGCGAAAAACCCATCATGGCTAACCCAGTATGGGAAAAATCCTACCCAGCCCCCTGGCCAGCCAGGGCAACCAACTGACGTCCATAGCAGCGTCCCCTTGCCTCTTATTAAGGGGTGGGCGGGCGGGTGAATTGTTCGCTCCGGCGAACAGCGAGGAAAGAGGGAGCTTTCCCGCCTGCGGAGGCCCTTTAAACGGCTTGGCCCCGCCCCGCCCAGCCTCATTGGCCGGTCGGGGTGTGACGCAGGCGGGAACGCACCATCGCGTAGGGGCTGAGCTCTCAGCCCCCACGCGATGGTACAGTCGGGCAGCCCACAACCCCACCTCCGACGCAAGCGCGGAAGTGGCTTTGTGTGGCTATATGCCCTCCTTCCCCGGAATAAAGACTCATGACACCAGGTTTAAGATTTAATTAATTGGGTGGTTAAGGCCACAACTTTATTAAATATGCATGTAGAGCGGAATTGGCTTAGGCGTTGGAACCTAACAGACTATATCGGACTCCAACCCGTGTGTTGAAGTCTGTGAGAAGTTAACCACCAGAAAGGAGCCCCGCGACGTAGATCTACTAGAGCTCCTCCTGTGGCCACCGATGGGGCGTGCCTTACGGCCCAGGCAACTCCAGGCTCAGGACCAAGCCTCGCCCCCGGAATCCTTTAACGGAATTACCTCTCCAAGATAGGGCAGCTGATGACGTACTTGCCCCTCCTCCACTGATTGTTATGCAAATTTCCAACGCCTAACCGCCACTCGAGCCCACCCTGGCTCGCCGCCAATCCGCTCACATGTAGTCACCTCTTGCCAATTCGTGGGTATAACATAACATTATTTAATTATTTAATATTATAACGTTATTAAGGGGGGCCGTGGTCCTAATCTCTTATTCGCCTAGTTATGTACACTAACATGTAGCCAATCGTGGATACCCGCAATTATGTTTTCGAGCCAAATATCATTCCCCATAGGCGATAGATGCACACCGTCATGTCGATACAGGGCTGCTTCACTCTGCTTTAGGCTTGGGTGCGAGACCACTCGGCCATTCAAGGCTAGCACTCTGCGGATCACAAAAGAATTCAGGCGCCGCCTAGTTCTGTTCATAGCGATCGGGCAACGTCCATCGCGCCAAATGCGCCTCTCCAGCAGGGATGACCAAAGCAGCGTCATCCCCGGGCAGGAGTCCAATAGGGTATCAAAATCACGGAATATTTGCAACTTCAAGTCCACTGCGTTACGGTAGGCAAGGTCGTTTTCCCCTAACTGCAGCACAAGCAGGTCAGGGTAGCCAAGTGAAGCTGCCCGGCATTCGAGGGTTGGTAACAGCTCGTTCCACTTCATGCCTCTCTTTGCAATCCAAGACACTCTCACGGATGCTGGGAGGCCCAGCCCGTGCCCCAGGCCCACTTCAATCGCCCTTTCGCGGGCCCAATGAACCACGCTGTGCCCGGCTATCCACACGCGCACTATCCGGCCACCTGGAAAACAAAGAGTGACACCCTGGGATCAGCTGTATGCTACGTACGAATGTACCTTTTGTATGCGTTTGATTTCCACCTTCCCAGGTCCTGAATCCTCTCGGAAGAAAGGCCCAGGTGCATGGCTGAAGTTGCCGCACCAATCCTGAAGGAGTGGGGCGAGAATTCGGTAGGGTTATACCCGCAAGAGGCAATGGCCTTGCGCATGACCCTGGTGAACTGCTGGCGGGTAAGCCTGGCCTTGTCCGGGTGAATAAGGAAGGGACCTGGGCCCGCCGGACGCAGATGAAGGAACCTCCTGGTATCTTTTACTGGACACGGACCCGCGGCCCCTGTCGCAGGGAGGCGTACAAAGGCACCCTTTCCCTTCTGGTCGGTCTTTGAACGTCGGATGTGTACTAGAACCTGGGTGTCGGACAGCGACACATCCCCTATTAAAATACCCCGTGTGACACCATCCGATTGGTCCTCGCAGACCACCTCCCCTACTCTGAGCGCCCCAAAGTATGCGATCGAAAACGCAGCTGAAAATAAGCGCGCTTCGAATTTTGACCAGCAAAGGGTTCTCAATTGCTTGTGTATCTGAACCAGCATGTCAAACGTGATAGGCCGCCTGTTGTCACTGGCTGGAGGCTGGAGCCGACGCCAGCCCTCCATAGCCCTGCGTAAGTGGAAGCTATCGCACGGGTCTATGAAATAAAGTGATTTCGAGAAGAATGTTATGGCTGCTGTGTGAATTTGAAGGGTCTTAGCGGCTCGCCCCAGATTCCTCAAATGCACCATGTATTGCATAACCTCTTCCTGGGAAGGCGGACCAGGAGGAGGACCCGTGGTTCCTTTCTGCCTAAACTTATTGAAATCTGACCAGGCCCGCTTATACGAGCTAAGGGTAGAGGGGGCAACCGACGCAAATACTCCCTTCAGAATTTCGCGCTCCCAAGGTTCCATAGATGTTCCGGGAACGGCTCTGGCCACAGGCGTGCCTCTGGTGCCAACGAGCGGAAGCGGTCCATCTGGAAGCGAGACAAAGCATCTGCGATATTATTGTTAAGCCCAGGCACAAATTTGGCTGAGAAATGCATGTTGAATTTCAAGCTTAGTAGGACAAAATGGCGTAAGAGAGATGACACTCTCGGAGATCTTGATGATTGGCGAGCGAGGACGCTGACCACCGCCTGGTTGTCGGTTCTGAAGCAGACTCGCCGATCCCTGAATTCCGCGGACCATAGGTGCACTGCAACCACTATGGGGAAAAACTCTAAGAATGTTAAATCGCGTGTAATGTCAGTACCCTGCCAGCTGGCCGGCCAACGCTGTGCACACCATTTTCCTTTGAAATAGACTCCAAAACCCAAAGAACCAGCCGCGTCTGACTGTACCTGAAAGTCGGAATGCAGAACCAAGCTGTCCTGCCATAGGGATACCCCATTATAACTGTCCAGAAATGTAAGCCATGACTCCAGGTCAGCCTTTACGCCACGAGGGAGCCGCTTCCTGTGGAAGGGTTTTGTTAAACCTGCCGAAAGTCTGGCCAATCGCAGGCAGAAGGGGCGGCCTGGTGATATTACTTTACACGCGAAATTCAGATGACCCAGGAGGGATTGGATTTGTCTAAGGGTAAGTTTTTTACAGGGGATGAGCTGTCTAATAGTCTCCTTGAGGCCCTTAATTTTGTCCGCGGGTAAACGTGACGTTTGCTCTACTGTGTCTAGTTCTATGCCTAAATAAGTTAAACGTGAGACGGGCCCTTCAGTTTTATCAGCCGCTAACGGCACCCCCAGTTCGTGAGCAAGGGCCGAGAATGCCTGCATAAGGCCTGCGCACTCCGGACTATTTGCCCTAGCCACGAAGAGAAAGTCGTCCAAATAATGCGAGACTCCAGACAGGCCAGTTTTAAAGCGAAGGGCCCAATCCAGGAACGTGCTGAAGGCCTCAAATGCGGAGCATGCCACGGAACAACCCATAGGCATGGCTTTGTCGATGAAATATGCCCCGTCGAACCTAAAGCCCAGCCATCTGAAGTCCTGCGGGTGGACAGGCAGGAGGCGAAATGCTGATTCGATGTCACATTTCGCCAACAAGGCGCCCTTACCGAATTGCCTTACAAGCTTCACTGCCTGGTCAAAGGAGGCATATTTCACCGTGCAAAGCTCTTGAGGTATGCCATCGTTTACGGATCTGCCCTTCGGATGAGAGAGATTATGAATGAGCCTGAATTCGCCTGGCGCTTTCTTAGGGACTATTCCCAAAGGGGAAATGTGGAGTTCAGGTATCGGTGGCAATGCAAAAGGACCCGCCACCCGACCTGCAGTAATCTCCTTGTTAATTTTCTTAACCGCTATGTCGGGTCTTTCCCTAACAGACTTCTGATTGGGGGGGTTGCTCGAAAGGGGTGGGGTTTTTACTGGGATTCGAAAACCGGAGGAGAACCCCTCCCAGAGGTAGGTAGCCGCATTTCTATTGGGATAGAGATCTAAGAGGAGTTTTAGAGGGCCGAGCTTTATAGGAGAGAAAGCCAGAGTGAGTGATCTATTAGAACCGATTACTGCCTGTTCCCTGGGGGGCGCCTGATGTGTGCCTGGGGCCCTGGTGTGAATTGCCTCGGCCGCCGCGAAAGGACTGCCTCCCTTTAAAACATGACACTCCAGGGTGCTGTCCTAGACATTTTTCGCACTCATGCGTATATTTGCAATTGGGCCGCTGACAGATGCCCTTATTATATTCCCAACAGACCCTGCGGCGCGGGTCCCTCCTGGGTTCAAACCTGCCTGACTTAGGGGGATCCGTCTGCTTCCTTTCTACATACAGGACCACGTGGTAACTCCAAAAATGCTGATTGCGCTGATCCCATCTGGTCTTTGGATTCTGAGACGCGTTCCTACGAAAGTCTTCATCGTAGTTTAAAGCCGCCACCTCACCAGCCATCTTATTTGCCAACCTAACGTCAGCTACATAAGCCCACAAGTGCAAAGCCCTCTTGGGGTATGCGGCTGAGATGACCGCCGCCCAGATGTGGATACCATCTAGCCAGTTTTCGAAAGTACGGTCGGCGCGGGGGGTCCTATATCTGCGTCTACCGTAATCCTTCCTCTTTTCGCCCTTCCCCAATGTTTGCGACAAAGGTAAAAGGGTGAAAATGTCGATAAAATCCCCGTTCAAAATCTTTTCCCTCTTTTTATTTGACAAATGTGAACCTAAGAAAATGTCAGTGTCAGAGTTGGTGGAATATTTTGAATCCGGCACTAAGGCGCCATCCCTCCATTCTAATGTCCCCTTAAAACCCTTGCGATGGGCGCTCGATCTCCGCCTATGTATCCACAAAGGAAGACCCGTCTGGTCCTCCGCGATCCCCCAATAATCCTCCATCGGGATGTCGCTATCCGATTCGGAGGACGTACCTGAATCGTCCGAGTCGTCCTTGCTCCTCTTGCGCTTGTCGGTCTTCTTCTTGGCTTTTCCTCCTTGATGCTCTTCCTCAATCCTTGGCTCATTTCCGGTACCTCCTCCGGGTCTGGAGGTACCATCGTCCCCAGACGTATTGGAATCTCTGGCCCCTTGCTGCACCAGGGCTTGCCCAAGCTGGGCCACCCGGTGACCTACCGACGACTGAGTGGAGGAACCTGCGGATTGAGACCCTTCCCCCTGCCCTTGTGAGTTGGAGGCGTTAGCGCGTGCCTTCTGCCTTCGTGTCCGCGGGGCTTGGCTCACGTTGCTACCCTGGTCGGAACTTGAGCTGGAAAATAGAGAAGCAGAGGTACAGGGCAAATCGCTTTCTGCTAAACCAGTGTCAAGGATGAAATCCTGCGACTCACCTGGCTCTTCCTCCAACTCGCGAGGATCTTCCTGTGTGTCGGTGGCTACAGGCGCAAGCGACTTCGCAATGGCCGCAAGCTGCTTGCAAACATCCAGCTGAGTTTTCTGCAATGTGGAGACCACTCGCACCAGGGCCTCAGTCTTGTCCTGGGCCGCAGGGCTCTTAGAAGGGGCCTTACCCTGCGCACGCTTAGGAGCCATGCCCGGAAAGGTGCTGGACCAAGCAATTGCCTATATGCGCTTGTGTATGTGCTTGTGTGTCCGAGTGCGTGTATGTGTGCGTGTGTATGTGCGTATGTGTGCGTGTGTGCGTGTGTATGTATTTATATGTGTATATATGTGTATGTCTGTGTGTGTGTATGTGTGTGTTTTAATATATACAATATATATATATTGTTGTTAATTTATTATTTATAAAATATTTATTATTTTAAATATTATACTAAATATTACACAGCAGATTCACGCATTCACTGAAGCTAATAAAATACCTGGCCAAGCAATGAAATTCAGACAGTACAATTAATCAAACGATCAAAGAGGGAATTGCGCCCGAGAAAACTAATTAAATCGCTGCCAAATAAATCCTATGAGGAGACAGAAAACTTCACTCCAAAATACTGGCCCGGTAAAGGAGCCTCCCCAAGGCTTTACAAGAGTTCTGCCTATAACTTCCTATCTATATTCAAATATTTATTTATTTATTTATTTATCTATTTATTTTTTTATATTTTTTTTTTATATATATATATTTTTATTATTATTATTATTCCAAGATTTAATTAATTGGGTTCTAAGATTTAATCAATTGGGTTTTTTTTTTTTTTAAAGGATTTAATTAACTAATTAAAAAGATTTAATTAATTAACACCCCTATATGATGAGGGAGATGAAGGTCTCAATTTAAAGCTAATCAATTCCCTAAAATAACACCAGCCCGCTCAATTTCGCTAATAATTAATTGAGTACTGAAATTATAAACTAACCCTGCCCCACCAGCCGATGGATGCACTAATCTACCTAATTAAAATGCGCTGTTAAGTTCAAAGACACACTCAAAGAGGCTGCAGGATATGTGCAAGAAAGGGGCCTCACCCAAAATGGCTGCCGCTAGGAGACACACGTGGCCACACTCAAAATGGCCCCTCGGAAAATGCCTTGGTAAACGGACCACTCAAGATGGCCGCCGGGCGCTAGGAGACACACGTGGCCACACTCAAAATGGCCCCTCGGAAATGCCTTGGTAAACGGACCACTCAAGATGGCCGCCGGGCACCACGTGGTCTCAAAACCCCTCCCCACTGAACCGAATGAGCCCCGAGCCGTACAAAAGTGATTTTAATGGCGAAAACAGGGCTACACAGGGGAACGGAGGCGGCCGCTGCAAGGAGCGCGAGAACTGCCGCTAAACAGGAAGAAAAACCTTGCTCCTCCCGCTGGGGCTGCTGCCGTGACCAAAAGCGGCCGAGCGCGCGCTGTGCCGATCCCTGGCTGATGCGAGGTGAACAGCTGATCGGCGGAGAAAGCAAGCTATAAGCGGGGGTGGGGGGGAGCGCAGAGAGCTGTTTACACTGATCGCTGTTTACACTGAGCTGTTTACTCCACCGCTGGGGCAGTGAACCCGTAGACGCAACAGAGACTGTTCTCCCAAAGGGGGCTAATATTCGCCTAGCAGGGGAAATTGGAAATGGCTCACCCGATTCCCAGCGCGTTCGAGCGGATCCTTGCCACGAGAACGGGGAGAGGAGGCAGCCGCCTCGACTCTGCAACCCAGTTGGCGATCCCTCAGCCTGACTCCCCGGTGTCTGCCGCAAATGTAAGTAACTGTGCGCCCGTCCGTAGATAAGCAGGAAAAACGGAGGTCCTCGAAGCCGGTAACAGCGTAGATCGGTCCCCTTAACAGCTGATGAGCGGCAGCGCTGACGCTCGCCGCTCCAAGCTTCCCCCGACGCTCCCAATGCCTGTAATACAACAACGAACTAAGGACAAATTACGCAAGGAATAAGACGAAGAAGGCCAAAAACCCACGAAAGCAAAACCACGAGGCAAAGAGCCTAACGGGAGAAAAGGGATGAATTGTTCGCTCCGGCGAACAGCGAGGAAAGAGGGAGCTTTCCCGCCTGCGGAGGCCCTTTAAACGGCTTGGCCCCGCCCCGCCCAGCCTCATTGGCCGGTCGGGGTGTGACGCAGGCGGGAACGCACCATCGCGTAGGGGCTGAGCTCTCAGCCCCCACGCGATGGTACAGTCGGGCAGCCCACAACCCCACCTCCGACGCAAGCGCGGAAGTGGCTATCCTTGTCAAATTCTAAAGGCCTGCTATTTCCCACTGCATGTTTTTGTAGATCCTCGTATGTAGCCTTTCGAAACTACTCAAGTAACATCCTGAAAAAATTACAAAAATAAAAATAGGGCGGTTCTTCCCACCCCGTTTTTAAACGTGCTACAAAGCTTTCAAAGTTTTGTCTTTCTGCGGTTTATAGTAATTATTTGATAAAACATGTGCTAATGTAATCTGGGTACCAAATTGCATTTTCCATTAACAATGTTCTAGCTTGCTAATTGTGCATAGTTTAAATTTAGTATTAAGTGACTGAAATGCAGCACAAAGTGTTAGTATGCTAATGATTTCTGTTGCAGGAGGTATTTAGCTGTTAACAAGAAATGTAGAGGCAGGGGCTCTGTCCCAGAGAGGGCTGCATGCCTCAACATGTCACACATGCATAGAATCACTGTGCACGGCGAAGCCCAGCAGCAGATCACGGCATCCCATCCACTTCACAAAACACTAATAGGATCACAAGATCAAGTTCGTTGGGTGGACCTCTCTGGCCTTGTTTGTTTGCGTGCTTTGTCCCGTGGGTTTCTTGCCGATCACCTCCCATCTGATTTGCTTCTGGGGTTGCTCAATAAACTTCCTGAGAAAACCATATGGGATTTGAAGCAAATGTTCCCCATCCTTCAGGTTGCTTCAACCTCCAGGTCACTTTTGTTTGTCTGGCTCTTGCTGTTCAGGATACTTCCAATTAAAGCTAGGATTTTAGGGGTGAGGGAAAGCTGATGTCACTGCATGAATTTTAAGGAAAAACCATCTTCCACAAAAGCTGCTGCTTGCCTTCTATCACTGTGCCATACAGAGCGTGTTCACGTACGGTTTATGTGTGTGGTACGGAAGCTGTACTTCTCAGGACAGAGCAGGGCTGTGTAGAATTATTAAAACAGCAGAGAGCATTATTGGCTGCTCACTCACCACCTTAGAACAAATCTACACCACCAGGTGCCATAGAAAAGCACTAGACATATCAAGAGATCCAACGCACCCTGGTCACCATTTCTTTCAGCTCCTGCAATCGGGGCGGAGATATAGAACAATGCAGGCAAGAACGAGCCGTCTCAGGAACAGTTTCTTCTCTAGAGCGATTGTGGCCTTAAATGGAAAGCCTGGACTTTGAAGTCATCTTATTTTATTTGTTATTTGTATTATATTTACTGTTTTTAATTAGGTTTTGTAATTTTGGATTATGCGGAATGCTTTATCTGAGTGGCTGTAGCAACCAAATAATTTCGTTGTTCCCGCAAGGGGACAATGACAATAAAGATATCTTATCTTATCTTGAAATGGTGTTTGATGTCAATTCTCTTCCAGTGACTCAGGGGACACTGAGGCAGAATTCTGGGATATAAGAGATACTCACTAGGGACCAAGGAGGAAGGTCAGCGGGAAAGAGGGGAGGGAGGACCCTCTTAGGCACCATTTGAGAGAGGCTCCATCTGAGGGCATCAGGACTGCTGGTGCAGAAAGCTGCCTCTCTCTTCCAACTCAGTGTACCCCTTGCCTGAATCAATGTGTGTGTGAAAGTTTAGGGCACCTTATTATGGTATTTGATAGCTACAGTTTGTACGTTCACACTGACCCCCCCCCAAAAAAATGTTACATAAAATAGCGAAAACTGAAAATTGAGTGTCAAGCCTCCCTTCTCTCCCCTCCCCCCAATAATAACTGTCAGAGGTGCTGATGTGGCTACTCTAGAGTAACGACTCCTCGCAGCATAGTCCTTTTAGACTTTTATTAAGTGCTGATTATTTACAGTGCTCAGAGCGATCTATATACATGCTTACAGTGAGGTGTCAGTACCTCCGAATGGAGATTGGCGCGTTTTCTTCCAGCAAAGAAGCTTTGGGAGACCCAGCCTCTTCCCCCTACATTTTCGGCGCAATTTCGGCGCAATTCCCCCCTTCCTTTCCCACCTGGGTCATAGGCTCCGCAACCTTGCCTGAGCCTCGGACACCACTTCCTGATTCTCCGCTGGAGGCAGAGCTCTCCCTGCTCTCCCCAGCGCTTGGGGATGGGCTGGAACTTAAGATGGGAGGGACTTCCCTGTATCCCTTGTCCCTCACATCCACCCCCCTCCCAGGCTCCCCTTCCCCCCTCCCTAGGGGCTCCCCGGTTGCTGGGGATGACTGAAAACCCAAAAAGTCCGTGTTGTCAGAGTCCGTGGGTGTAAAAATTTCTCCCCAATCCGGTGATCTTTCCCCCTCCCCCTGAGAAGACGGGAAGCCCAAAAAGTCTGTGGCGTCAGAGCTGGTGGGAGTAAAAATGTGCTGCCAGTCCTCTCCTGCCTCTGACGTAGTCGACCTCGGTGAAACCCACACCTCTTCTTCCGTATCCTCAAATTCCGCTTCCCATCTCCATGGAGAGCTGCTTCCTGCGATCCCTTCCTCCCTTCCTCCCCCTCTCCCTCCCTTTCCATGTGCCAGGGCTTGGGCCTGTGGGGGAAAAGGGTGTGGAATTCTTTCACTAAGAATTCCTCTTGTACTTCCGTGGCGGGTATCCACTCATTGTGGGACGGCGGAGTGTCTTCCCATGCCATGAGATACTCCAGCCCTCTCACACCTCTCCTTGAATCCAGAATTTCAGTGGCCACATTGAGTTGCTGGGTGTCTCCCCTCTCCCCCCCTCCCTCGGGGGGCTGATCGCTGTCTCTGAACCTGGTGCTTTCTCTGTACGGCGACAGCAGCGATCTATGAAACACTGGGTGCACTCTCATGTCCTCTGGCAGTGCCAGCCTGAAGGCTACCGGATTGACCTGTTGCGTGACTGTGAAGGGGCCCAGCCTCCTGGGCGCCAACTTCTTGCATCGCCCTCTGGTGGGAAGGCCTTCAGAGGACAACCAAACCCTGTCCCCCACCCTGATGACCTCCCCCGGTCGTCTGTGGCGATCTGCCCCCTTCTTGTACGCTTCCTTGGCCCTCTTCAAGTGCTCCCTGAGTTGTTGGTGCACCGTCTCCAGTTCCTCCGCCCAATCTCCTGCCTGTGGGCCCTCCTCCTCCTCCTCCCCCTCCCTCTCTGGGAAAGATCTGAGGTCTCGCCCGTAATTGGCTTTAAAGGGCGACAGCCCTGTGGAGACGTGCACTGCATTGTTGTAGGCAAATTCTGCCAGTGGCAGGCGGTCCACCCAGTCCGTTTGCCTCTGGCTGACATAGCATCTCAGGTACTGCTGCAGAATGGCGTTGACCCTCTCCGCCTGTCCATTGGTCTGCGGGTGCCGAGCCGTCGACAAGCTGACCTCCACCTGCAGGAGGTTCATGAGTCGCCTCCAGAACCTGGAAACAAATTGTCGGCCTCGGTCTGAAATAACCCTTAAGGGTAACCCATGCAGTCTGAATACGTGGTCTACAAACAGTTTGGCTGTCTCTTCTGCAGAGCCCGCCCTGGCACACGGTATAAAATGGCACATTTTGGACATAAGGTCCACCACCACCAACACTGCTGTTTTGCCCCTGGAAGAAGGCAGGTCTGTGATGAAGTCCATGGACACTACTTCCCATGGCCTGTGTGGCGTGGCTAACGGCTCCAGCAACCCTGCTGGTGCTGCTCTGACTACCTTTGCTCGCTGGCAGGTGTCACAGCCCCTTACATAGTCTCGGACATCCTCCCGCACCCCTGGCCACCAGAAGTGTCTCATGACTAAGTGAGTGGTTTTGTCCCTTCCAAAATGGCCCGCCGTTGGGTTGTCGTGCATCTGCTTGAGGACCTTACCTCTGAGCTGTGTGGTGGGCAAGTACAGGGCTCCCCTGTAAAAAAGCAGCCCCCTCCTTTCTTCAAAGTCTTTTGCGTGCTCCCTCCCCCCTTGCAGATCTCTGAAGATGCGTGTGGCGAACTCATCTGCTGCCGTCAGTGCTGTAAGTTCTGCCTCGCTCACCACTGCTGCTCCGCAGGACCATGCCGACGGGGGAAACACGTGTCGGGGTGCTGGTGGCAATTCCTCCTCCATGTACTCCGGCTTGCGGGAGAGGGCATCCGCCCTAACATTCTGCTCTCCCGGTATGTAGTGGATGGAGAAGTTGAAGTGCGAGAAGAACTCTGCCCACCGTATCTGCCGCTGGTTGAGCACCCTGGCTGTTCTCCAGAACTCCAGGTTCTTGTGGTCCGTGCACACCTGAATGGGGTGCTTGGCGCCCACCAGGAAGTGTCTCCAGTGTTTAAACGCAGAATGGATCGCTAGAAGTTCCTTATCAAACACCGTGTAGTTGCGCTCTGGCTGGGTCAGCTTTCTGGAGAAAAAGGCACAGGGTCTCCACTCTCTGTTGGCATCCAGTTGCAGTAAAATGGCGCCCACCGCGCGGTCTGAAGCGTCAGTTTCGATGCGTAGGGGCGCGTGCTGTACCACATGGAACAGGTTCTGGTCTGAGGCGAACACCCTCTTGAGGCTTTCGAACGCTGCTTGCGCCTCCTGTGTCCACCTGAACTTCTGCTTGCCTCTCAGGCAGTCAGTGATGGGAGCCGTAACGCGAGAGAAGTTCTTGATGAATTTCCTGTAGAAGTTGGCGAAGCCTAGTAGGCGTTGGGCATCTTTGCACGTCCTGGGGCTGTGCCAGTCCAGGATGGCCTGCACCTTGTCCTTGTCCATCGCTAGCCCCTTGTCTGACAGCTTGTAGCCCAGGAAGTCCACCTCCTTGGTGTGAAACTTGCACTTCTCCAGCTTCACATACAGGTGGTGCTCCTTCAGGCGCTGCAACACTTCCCTGATGTCCTTCACATGCTGCACTGGGTCCTTGGAGTATATAAGGATGTCATCTAGGAAGACCAAGCAGTTCTTGAAGAGGAGTGATCCTAGGACGTGGTGCATGAAGGCCTGGAAGCATGCTGATCCCCCTTGCAGACCAAAGGGCATCACCAGGTATTCAAACGAGCCCAGAGGCGTGAACATCGTGGTCTTCCACTCATCGCCTTCCCTGATCCTGATTAAGTTGTACGCTCCCCTTAGATTGAGTTTGGTGAAGATCTTGCCCCTGCGCGCTGCTGTCAACAGATCGTGCACTCTGGGCATTGGAAACGCCACTGGTTCCGTCATGCTGTTCAGGCGCCTAAAATCCACCACCAGACGGCGCTGTTGCGTGTCCTTCTTGTCCACCCAGAAGACCGGGCTGCCCCCTGCTGCCTTGCTTTCTCTGATGAACCCCCGCTTGAGGTTCTTGTCGATGAACTCCCTCAGATCCTCCAGTTCCTGATCTGACATGGAGTACAGCTTAGCTGGGGGTAGCGTTGCCCCCGGTATCAGGTTGATCTGACAATCAAAGGACCTGTGCGGTGGCAGGTGGTCGGATTCTGCTTCGCTGAAGACCTCCTGTAGGTCCCAAGACTGTTTGGGAATCGCCTCTCCCCCCTTAACGTGCATGGTGGCCACCGTGGCTATCGGTGGCCCTTCCCCTGGTTGGCGCTGCATGCAATGTTCCAGACAAAAGTCAGACCCAAATGTAATGCATCTCTGGTGCCAGCTTATGGACGGGTCGTGGCGTGCTAGCCAGCTCATTCCTAGCACAATGGGGGGGGGGTCTGAGATGGTGGTGACGTTGAAAGCCAGTGTCTCTGAGTGCCTTCCTACTGTCATTCTCATGGGGGGGGGGGTCTGGTGGGTGATGGCCCCTCCCAGTAACTCCCTGCCGTCAATGGTGGAGACGTGCAGGGGAAAGTCCAGCTGCAGCAGTTGGATCTGGTGTGCTTCTGCAAAATTTCTCGAAAAAAATTGGCAGACGCCCCCGAGTCGATTAACACTAAAACCGTCAGTGGGTACCCATTAGGGAGTGTCAGAGTCACTTCTAGAACCACCCCTGCTCTGGGGGGTGTGGGCTGGCGCTGCCCCTCTGTGGAAGGGAGGGTGGGAGGGGGCTGGTTTCCGTCGATTGCGCCTGGCTGCTGCCCCTTGTCTCCTGCAGCCAGGCAGTCTCGTTTCCCTGCTGTTGCGTTGAGTCTGTGGGGGCGGGCATAACAATTCCCGCCCTTCCCTGCCATTCCCTGCGATGCGGACAATTCCTGACGAGGTGACTGGGGGAGTGGCACAAAAAGCAGTTTCCTCCCCTCCCCTCCTTGCGTTTCTGTGGTGCCGGGGTTTGAAAAGCCCGCACGCGCGCTCCTCCGATCTCCAGCGGTTCCGGCTCTGGGCCAGGTCTGGGCGGGGCTTGGGGTGGGCCCTGGGGTGGGGTTTGGTGATGAGGTCTGTCCTGGGAGCGTGGGAACCAAGGTTTTGCTGCGCACATCGTTTGTTTGTCGTTCCATCTGGATTCCTGTCTCACCCCCACCGCTAGCGCTGCTTTACTCAACTCATCCATAGTCCGCGGTTTTGGACCTCTCGCCAGCTCATCCTTAACGTCTGGGTGCAAGCCCAGATAGAAAGCTGATTTCATTGGATCACTGTGCAGGTCCCACCCCAGTTTGTGCACCAGCATGGTGAATCTTGCCCAGTACTCTCTAACTGTTAATTTTCCTTGTGTTAAGTTATGAAGCTCTTCTTTTGTGGCTTCCATTTCACTGTCACTAGCGTACATTATTTTTAAAGCTTCTAAAAATAGTTTTACGTTCTTCATGCAATCATTTTTTTGCACGATGAGCGGTCTGACCCATTCGCGGGCGGCCCCAGTCAAATGCTCTATAATAAAGGAGACTCTGTGCGCGTCATCTGGGAATTCCGCTGCATGCAGTTCCAGCGCATAGTTTATTTCCGTCTCAAATCCTAGGTACTCCCTAGGGTCGCCGCTAAACTTGGTGACTAGGGTCTGTCCCCTTCTCATTTGGACTAGCTGTGGCTGGGGCGGCCCCCCACCTCCCGCGGCTCTTTCCTCATCCAATTTTTTCTGTAGGTCCAACACCATCAGCCTTAGCTGCTTCTCGGTCTCCTCTTTCGTCCTCACCTGCTCCACCAGTTTGTTCAGCTCCTCCCGCGTCCCGCGCGCTTCCTCCTGAGCGGCATGCAATTGCTGCTGGGCCTGCGCTGTCAGGTTCCGTATCTCCTGCTTCGCTGCTTCGGCCTCCAACCTCCAATGCTCAGCCTCTTGCGCGCTCATCGCGGCACTCCAAAGTAGCCAAAAAAGATTCGGAGGTAGCTGTCAGGGGTGCTGATGTGGCTACTCTAGAGTAACGACTCCTCGCAGCATAGTCCTTTTAGACTTTTATTAAGTGCTGATTATTTACAGTGCTCAGAGCGATCTATATACATGCTTACGGTGAGGTGTCAGTACCTCCAAATGGAGATTGGCGCATTTTCTTCCAGCAAAGAAGCTTTGGGAGACCCAGCCTCTTCCCCCTACGTTTTCGGCGCAATTCCGGAGTTGGGGGAATTGGCCTTCCCCCCGGGCTCCCCCCTTCCTTTCCCACCTGGGTCATGGGCTCCGCAACCTTGCCTGAGCCTCGGACACCACTTCCTGATTCTCCGCTGGAGGCAGAGCTCTCCCTGCTCTCCCCAGCGCTAGGGGATGGGCTGGAACTTAAGATGGGAGGGACTTCCCTGTATCCCTTGTCCCTCACAATAACCCTCTATATAACTCCATATATTCCTGCTTGTTCCCAAATTGGAACCATACATCTTTGGTTGCTAGGCCCACCTGGCTTTGGAGAACTAGAATAAATTCCATTAGGCTACTACTTTATGCTCTGAGCTGGTCTTCACTGCATGCTCCGTAAAATGTGCTCTTAGCATTGTAAAAGTAAAAGGTAAAGGATCCCTGGATGGTTAAGTCCAGCCAAAGGCGACTGGGGGTTGCGGCGCTCATCTCCTTTCATGCCAAGGGAGCCTGCATTTGTGCACAGACAGCCTTCTGGGTCATGTGGCCAGCATGACTAAGCCGCTTCTGGCACAACAGAACATCGTGATGGAAACCAGAGCACATGGAAATGCTGTTTACCTTCCCACCACAGTGATACCTATTTCTCTACTTGCACTGTTGTGCTTTCGAACTGCTAGGTTGGCAGGAGCTGGGACAGAGCAAGAGGAGCTCACTCCGTTGCGGGGATTCGAACTGTTGAATTCGACTCCTCACCTGAACTCCTATACAGTCATACCTCTGGTTGTGTCCGCTTCAGGTTGCGTATTTTCGGCTTAAGTACACGGCGGACGGTTCCGTCACGTGCGCATGCGCAAAAGTGTTCTGTGCACTTCGCACATGTGCAGAAGCATTCTGCGTGCTTCGCGCATGCGCAGAAGCGCTCTATCAGTGCTTTGTGCATGTGCTTTTTGGGGTGAGAACAGCACCCCGGAACGGATCTGGTACGTATCCAAAGGTACCACTGTATGTTCAAAGAGACTGTGGACCGGTCTTATTGCCGATGATTCAGAAGAACAATATCAAGAGACAGCCACAAAAAAGTTTGGATGGTGCAGCTCAAATCTTGTTAGTTAGGGAAAAAGCAGAAAATACAAAGAGTTAGTAAAGAATAAGACTTTCCCCCCTGAAATTTAAGTAGGATAAACTCTCATCTGCAGCTAGATCAATGGACAATTGGGAACTTCAGAAGACAGTATTGATGAAGATAGGAATTTACTAGCTTCAGATGAATCAGTCTTGGTTTTGGGGAAAATCATTTTCACTCAGTATTTAATGGTGCTCTCATCTCAGTAGAAAATTTGCACATTAATGTTTATCTCACTTTGATAGAGCTTCGGCCTTCAGTTGCACAGGGTGAGATGGAGAAATTGTTAAATATCCTTAGCAAAGCACAAGGTAAGGATGAGATTCATGTGGAACCTTTCAAAGGATAGTTTATTCTTGTGAGTTTCAGTGGTGGTTTTTAAATAATCTAATCCATTCCACAGGTTGAATTCCCTCAGGCTGGTATATCATAATGGTTATCTCTATTTACAAAACAAAAAATGCTACTAAAAAAGCCCAACCCATTAATTATAGACCTATTAGTTGAATTAACATGATTGCTAAGGTGTATGCCAAATTCTTTCTCTGTAGACTCAAGAACCGGTAGGAAGAAAATAACCTCTTTTCTTAGGAACAAGACAAATTTAGGGTTGGCTTCTTGACAATGGATAATTGTTTTACTCCTAACTGGTAAATATTCTGATCCTTAAAAAGTGTGATTTGTGTTATATTGATTCAGTAAACAGGAATAGGTTCTGGGCTGAGTTCATGAATACCAAGAAATGTTGTTCAGTTTATCAGAGCATTACTTAATAGCACTAATATAAGGGTTTTAAGCCCTCATGCTAAACTAACAATTAAGAATATTCCAATGATGAGAAGAGTTGAAAATGCATCTGGGCACCTTTTCCTTTCAAGATTTGTAACAGCAGTGTTACAGTGATTCTTTGGGATGGAGTTTTTTCTCTTTCTGCTTTTGGCTTGATACAATGTCAGGGTTACTTTACACCAGGGGTGGCCAACTCCAAAGAGACTGTGATCTACTCACAGAGTTAAAGACTGGCAGTGATCTACCCCCTTTTGGGGGGTTCAGGTCAATGTTGTTGAGCTTTTTTAGGAAGGAAAGCCCTGTTTTGGGGGGGTTGAGGTCAAGGTTGTTGAGCTTTTTTAGCCCCATTTTTGGGGGGTGCAGGGCAATTTAAATGTTGAACTGTTTGAGGGGGAGCCAAACTTGTTGAGTTTCTTGGGAGGGCCAGTGATCTACCGGTGATCTACCACAGACATCCATTGATCTACCAGTAGATCACTATCTACCTGTTGGACGTCCCTGCTTTACACGAACAGCATGGTCCCATTTTCCATTGCTGAGGCAATGACAGCCAACGACTTGGATAGTTTTAAAAGACATGGAAGGTAAGGCTCACAGTAGTTATGTTCTACCTGAATACCAGTAGTAATTCGTTTATTGTGGCCATTGGCCCATATCAAAAACAAAACAGAAAACAAAAACAAACAATTCATCATACATTAATCACAGCAAAACAATTTTTCAAGTTGGGAGTGCCAAAATTAAAATTTAAAATAACACATTAATAACATTTGTTTCATTTAAATTAACCCATATACTGGATAAATAATCCGTCTGAGATCTTAATTTAAACCATCATATAAATCTAATATACATCATATTTAACTCCCCTTGTGATTCTTGGTTTTGACAAAACTATCTACCTGAATACCAGGGATTTTAAATGTTTTATTTATTAAATTTCTATAACACCCTTTATCTAAGGATCGTACTTCTACCTGCAATCTAAAAAACACAAAAACACATAACATAGTAACAAACAAAAAGGATGCTCCTCTCCAGTTTAAAAAGCTATAAATGGTTTAATTAGCTACAAATGTAGCCAAGATTCTGTTTGCTTCATTGCCTTTGTGGTGGCATGTAAGCATCCAAATTTGTACACAGGCATTTGAATATGAAACTTTTGTAACTTATTCACGTATGCTACTACAGCAGCAAGAGTGTTACTTGGAATGTGACTTGTAAAGAAGCACAGGTCCCAGCAAAGAAAGAATGGTAGGGACTTTGTCGTCCTTCCATCTCTGGGCTAGAAGCACCCAGGCCGCTGTCATTGCATACATAGTTTTTTTCTGCTCCCTCTGTATTTCTGCATCGCCTGCTCCCATTTTCAACCCTTCAGTGGCTCCGTCGCTCTGCAAAGCCCCACCAGGCCAGAGAGTTTGGATTCCTCCCTGAATACAGCGGCATATATGCAAAAGCTTGGTTATGAGCTATGGGTTTGACAAGCAAATAAAACAATAGAACAAAGGCAAGCTGCTACGGTGTAGAGCCAGTGTGGTGTAGTGGTTAAGAGCAGTAGGCTCATAATCTGGTGAACCGGGTTCATATCTCCGCTCCTCCACATGCAGCTGCAGGGTGACCTTGGGCTAGTCACACTTCTCTGAAGTCTCTCAACCTCACTCACCTCACAGAGTGTTTGTTGTGGGGGAGGAAGGGAAAGGAGATTGTTGGAGACGCCTTAGGGTAGTGATAAAGTGGGATATCAAATCCAAACTCTTATTATTATTATTATTATTTGGACAGAATGTTCATAGAGTCTTGAGATAATGGCCAACTGTGTCTAGCCTGCTGACATAACACAAGCCACAGACTCCTAAGGTGACAAAGAGTGCCTGCAGATTTAAAAAGACATGGTACATCAGCCATTTGAGTAGAGGATTCTGTACATTCCTGGGAGTGATGGGAGAGGAACAGTGGAGATAGTAGCAACCAAAATGCCACATCTTATATATGAAGGAAGACCTCGGTGTCACACAGACATTTCACCAGTGTTTGCCACAGCAAACTTGCAAACTTTGAAAAAGACAAGTGCTCCCAAATACTTGGGGCACCTTTCAGAGAGCCGTGATTGATGGCCACCTGCTGATCCCATCTGCTTCTCAGATCAGAATCTTCTGGGAACAAGCACTCAATGTGCGCTTCAAATTTATAGGTGGAAAGTTTTGAGGAAGGGACATCTAAAACTGAGTCAGAGAATGACAAAATCACACGCACTAAGAATGTTGTCAAAAGCAATTAATAGGGCAAATTATAGCTTGTGAAACTTGGCGGTATAGGAGTGTATTGTTATATTTTGGGCAATTATATTTGCATAATCTTCTTCTTGTGCTTGTTAAAGGAGTGGTGCCTAAACACTGTGATTTGACACCCTATCAAGAAATGGTAATGGAGCCGATTAAATTTGGAACAATGTACTTGTTTGCCAACTTAACAAAGGAGGAAGTTGAAACTGATTGGAGACCTTATGGCGGTGTTAAAATTCAATGTTCATCAATTAAGTGAAAAGTAGATAGATAATATGCATTTGGCACTTGGCATTACTTCTAGGCAATAGAATAGTGTTCTTTTAGTGGAAGATAAAACTTTTTCAGTTGATGAAATGCAAGTACAGTCGTACCTTGGATCCTGCATGCCCTGGAACTCGGACGTTATGGCTCCCGAACGCCGCAATTGTTTTAGTTTGTGTTATGTACTGAGCTGAATCCTAGAACAATAGGATTCAGAATCAGCGGGAGCTACCCAATCCAACTCCAGGTGGAAGTGAATCCGCAACCTGATTGGCCTGCTGGAGCAGCCAATCAGGCGGCTGGCAGAAGTGAATCTGCTACCTGATTGGCCTGTAGGAGCAGCCAATCAGGCTGCAGGCACAAGTCAATCCACAATATAATTGGCCCACAGGTGTAGCCCTGAAGTAGCCAATCACGCAAGGCCCATTGTGTAAATAATGTATATAAGCAGATGGTTTTGGGAAAAGAGCTATTCGTCTTCTCTTCTTCTCCTTGATGAATATGAGCTGAATAAAGAGCATGAAATTCACTCTCGACTCCGAGTATATTTCAGTTTGCGAATGTTATTTTGGAACCTGTATGTCTGATGGGTCTTCCATGGCTTCTGATTGGCTGCAGCAGCTTCCTACAGCCAATCAGGAGCCATGACTCGATTTTTGAACATTTTGGAAGTCCAACGGACTCCCGGAACAGATTCTGTTCGACTTCCAAGGTACGACTGCACACAACATTGCAAACATATCTCTTGCTTACCCAGTTCCCACCTGTTGCACTCCTGATTCTGAGCTCACATGGGTCACTTCCATCATAGACATGTGGAAAATTCTGACTGTACCAGAATCCAGTGTGTTTTCAAGTTGACAGCTCTAGATGTCAGCATCCAGAAATGGATTTGTGGTGGGAATTAGGTACTTGAAAACAAACAAACAATGAAACAAGTGACAGTGAGATCAATTTGAAGTCTGAGGCTGAAAAGGAGACTGCACCTGACTTCATAAAACACTGCTCACAAAAACCAGCGCACCTATTGCATTAGAAAGGGAAGACTACAGTTATTACACCATGAGTTAGGTATGTGTTTTAATTTGTTAAAAAGGAAAGTTTATTAAATGGTCCAACAAGACCCCTAGAAATTTTCAAGAAGTTATGCCGGCCAGAGTTTGAGAACCACTAGCACAATTTATCCTCAAAGTGTCCTCCCACATGGGAAAAAGCAGCTCAGTTTGTTCAGAAGCAGGGATGCAGAGAGCAGTCAATTTCTGGATTGCATCAGTTTCACATGTGCTCATGAATCATTCTATCCCATTTCTGCAGCAATATAAAGATATTCCCCCCCATAAAATATTTATTTGCTTGCGTATTTTCCTAAATATTAATTTTGCACACATTTTACTCTAAAATGTGTTCTGTGCACTTTTTAACAATTAAAACACATTTTACATGTGTTTCCGGTACTTTTTTTTTTTGAGATGGAAACGGTATTGCAGAATTAAGAGAAGAGCAAAAACTGGAGGATACCTGCACTCCAATTCAATTATTGATCAGAGAAGTGTAAATTGCATTGGTGTGCCAAAAAAATGAGGATCAAATGTAACCTTGGGGGCCTCCTTAGTCATTGGAATCAGAAGTCTTTGGAATCACAAGCTATGCTGAAGTGAGTTAAAAAGCCCCTGGGTTTGCAGTTGCCTGAACCTAATATACTGTAATTTGGTGACTACACAGACTTTGTCAGGTTCTACCATGAAACATTGCTGAGAGTTATTGTCACAGGCACAGAGTCTGCCAAGAATTAATTAGAAAGAAACTGTCTTAAATAGACTGGATTTTTCAAAAGCAGTGGACATGGCAATCAAGTTAATTATTCTATCAATTTGTGATTTTTTTAAATAAAAAAAGACATATGTAGAAAATTGTGTTTCTAATAGCCTGATGAGTGTTATTGGACATTTCAGAATAATATTAATCAGAAAGGGCCAGATTGAGAGACCAGGCTTTACATGGGTGTGAAGTGGGAGGTGAGCTTGCAAAGAATCACCCGTCATCTCCAACAGCACCTACAAGTTGAAGCTTTTGAAGTATGGTAATTTTTTTTCCAGTTCCCATAGAGACCCACAGAACGAGGGTTAGTTAGCTGGAGCATGGAGAAGATGACACATATCACCAGATATTGATATTGCCATAATGCCTTGTGGTGACACACCACTCAGAAGATTCTGTTGGATTTCAATTTCCGGCACTCTCTACCATTTCCCTCCTAAAAGAAGACCATGAACACGCAAAAGCTCTTCCAGCTTTTCAGCAACAAATTTCATGTATTTAAGACTTGAGGCAAAGCAAGATATTTTTTTCCTGACTTCACACAATGTTCTTCTGGCAATTGTGTCATGTCTTTGCTGTTGCCTATGACGTTTGAAAGAACACAGTGCAAACAAGAACAAATTAACGAATCAAAGGTCGAAAGGATAATGAAAGGAATAGATGAGATTAAAGTAAGCAAATTTAGGGAGCTCGAACTAAAATTCTTTCTAAAATGGTATAGAACTCTGGCCCAGCTAGCTAATATGATACCAGGATTGAACCCTAACTGCTGGCACTGTGAACAAGCCAAGGGATGGTTCTCCCATATGTATTGGGAATGCCCAGAGGTAGGGGGATTTTGGAATAAAATCCTTAAGGTTATTAATGAAGTTTTTAAAGTGAAGCTACCTATAGACTTCAATCTTATGACAATGGGTATACTAGGAAACACGGCCATAGAGAAAGGTGACCAGCACACCTTCAAAGCAATGATACTAGCAGGAAAGGCAACAATAGCTTTAGGTTGGAAAGATAGAGAAAAATGGACAGTAGAGGTCTGGACTAATTATCTGTTTGAATTTATTCAGTCAGACATCGTGGCAGTAACGTCACAGGATATAACATGGAAGGCCAAGTCTATTGTGATAAGGACCAGATGCAACCCCTATCTTCAATGGATAACAACTACTGGACCAGAAGACATTCAGTGGAAATTAAAGACATTGTGCCCGTGGCTGAGGACAACTGTTTGAACCCTTCCAATGGATTATGGGTGGGGGAGGGGGTGGGAAGGGAAAGGAAAAATGGTATGGGAAATTAAAAATTGGAAGGAGAGAATATAATGTATGTAAAAATTCTCATACTTCAATAAAATTTTTAATAATAATAAAAAAAGAACACAGTGCACTACACTATGTCAATTATTGCCCCCTAACAGAGCTAGTGATTAGCAAAATTACTTCTGAGTAGAAGGTTATAGCTACGGTAAATGTCATTGGTCCTCTCCATAGTCCTCCACCACTGCAGTATTTTATGCTACAAAGCATCTTTCTTCAGCGTATTCCCTTCCAGCCACTTCAAATTTGGTTCAGTGGATGACAGTCTAACCGTTAATGTCTAATAGTAATTAAATATTCTAGTTAGCATTTCCCCCCTTTTGACATGGTGTTATATTGTGGTAGATATTGTCCATGTGCACGCTGAATTTATTTTTATGGACCTTCCTGTCTCCCCAAACCCTGCTAAAGCATATTAAGTACACTGTTGAAAGCAACTATGCAGTTTTCAGGCCGATGCGGGTTTTGAAGTATTCAAATCACTGTTTCATATCATTATTGTGTATCTCATGAGGTTAATTGAACATAATCCTTCAGCCACAAATGCCATTCTCCCCAAGCACAGCAGAATAAGGCAGACCCAAACCACTGTTGTATATCTCTTGCTCAAATGGCTTAATTGCACACTTGGCTGCTGATTTAAGCTGGGTTGTGTTTCCCCTTCAATCTCTGTTTGTTTGGAGTGCTTATTCTCATCTGTGAATGTGCAGATTTTTTTTTTTACTATTTAGCAGCTGAAGGAGGGAGCACAAATGACAGAACAATCTGGATAATTGCAGCATCTATAATCAACATGCATCTTGGCCTTTGTACCGACAAGAACATAGGACTCAGGTCATCACAAGAAGCAGTGTTGCCCCACACCCAAGTATGAGATCAGCTTTCTATATTTTTTACACCAATCTAAATTCTACAATTTGGGTGGCGCTGTGGTCTAAAACACAGAGCCTAGGGCTTGCCGATCAGAAGGTCGGCGGTTCGAATCCCTGCGACGGGGTTGATCTCCCATTGTTCGGTCCCTGCTCCTGCCAAGCTAGCAGTTCGAAAGCATGTCAAAGTGCTTCTGGCGGGAAGGTAAATGGTGTTTCCGTGCGCTGGTCTGGTTTCGCCAGAAGCAGCTTCGTCATGCTGGCTACGTGACTCGGAAGCTGTCTGCAGACAAACAGCGGCTCCCTTGGCCTGTAAAGTGAGATGAGCGCCACAACCCGAGAGTCGTTTGCGACTGGACTTAATGATCAGGGGTCCCTTTACCTTTACCTTTAAATTATACAAAAGGCTGTGCAACCCATGAGTCATTGGGCTTCAGCAACATCAGGCTAATGGCCAAAATGCTCTTTCAACAAGTGTTCTGATCTTCCTCCATTTTAAGCTGGGCAACTATGGGTTTCCAAGCCCTCTTGACCTATACTGACAAATGATCTGAATTCATTTTGAAAGTATTGGACTTGTTGACTCACCCACATTCTTTAAGCATTTGGATTGCAATCCAATCTGATCTGGAATTGGGATCTGGAGTTTTCTAGGGTGATGTTTAGCAGTGTATGCTTAGACCTCGGAGCCGTCTTCAGGCTCAGGAGGTAAATATAATACTGACCACTGATATTGAAATACTGTATGGAGTAAGTGAAGCCTATGGATTGGCCTGGTCAGATATAAACTCTAGACACTAGACTTTCTGTCTTTCCCTGATCTACATGGCACTATCTTTGGCTTGCTTTAGTTTAGGCTCCAGTCTTATGCTCAAGGCCTCTGTTCCACCTCCATCAGTGAACAGAAGGACCCCCCAACTGCATCTGGATTTGGATATGACTGCCACGGTCCTAGTCTTGCCTTGAACATGTGCTCCTTGGAAATAGAAATCTCAACATTGAGAACAGGACTGACCTGACCTCCTTCCCCCACTCCAATAAATGCCCCCTGTTAACATCAAAACCTTTTGCTCTAGTTAAAGGCTACCATATCCCCAAACCAAAATAAGTAGTACATTCAATATGATTGTGTTTTTTGTTTTTTGTTTTTTAAAATGGCTTTTGACAACATTTTGGATTCGACTTTGGTTTGTTTCATTTTGCTTGATGGTTCATTATCAATGCATCTGCCAGCCCAAGGCCTTCCTGCTATAGAAAGACTCTCACGGCCTCAAGAAGAGCCATTTGACTAAAGTACATATGAGCAGCTGCCTCATTTTGCTGACGGAACAAGAACATGCAAAAGATTTTCCAAAAGGTCACTGATATTCCTATGCTGCATGGAGTTATAAGACATAACTGGCTGTGCTCTTACATAAATAAAATATATTATTCACTATATCGTATCAAATAACTTATAGAGTTCAACAGAAATAACTCATGAAGTTCAATGGAGTAAGCAGAACTCTATTAGTTATTTGATATGATATACAGTACTGTAGTGAATAATATTTTTTTATTTATGTAAGAGCATAGCTGGTTACGTCTTGTGTGTTTGTTGAGTGTATTTTACGTAACCACAGGTTTGAAATTGTTTTGCATGGAGTTATAAAGCAGGAATTCAAGTGTTTTGGAGTCTCAGAATCTCATGAATGGCGCTTGCTAGGCACTGTGGCTTTTAACCACATGGTGCATTAACAACTGAATGGCAAACTTGATATGGAAGTGTAGAATAAAGGCAGGCTTCCTGGCATCTTCATATAAATGACACTTGGAGGTGTTTTAGGACAGGCATCTGTTAATGCGCCAGAGATGGCTGCAAGATTTATAACATGTAAAAGCAAAGGTGGCCTTGCCTAACTCCTCCACCATCACCACCTCCTTAACCTTTCCCCTTTCCCAGTACAAAATGGAAATAATGGGACTGTGACTATTGGATTCTGTCTCTCTCTCTTCTCTGCCACATTCGTAGTCAAGCTGCACACTGCAGATATCTGTGACATTTTTTGACATTATCTGAGCTCTGTACTCAGAATGTACAGGAAGTTGCTGCTAGGATTACATGAGTTCTATTTTCAAAGACTGCTGTTGCATGGCAAGTGAGACCAACACAGAGAACGCAGGCTGTACTTAAAGTTGAATCTGCTTTATCAGTGCGGTTTTTCTGTCTCTTAAACCTAGGGCTGATCCAAAATGCAGGGCCCCCACATATAGAGCATGCTGCCTCACACAAAAAGGGATCACATGCCAGCGATTTTTCCAGGAGTGCATCAACGTTTGCCTCCTTTAAAGGAGGTCATTTGCAGTGCAATGTATAATACAGTTGTCCTCTTCTCTCTTACGAAGTGCTTTGCATAGAAAGATGGAGGAATTGTAAGTCTGTGATTGTTATGTACTGAGCTGAATCATAGAACAATAGGATCCAGAATCAGCAGTCTGATTGGTCCACAGGAGCCACCCAATCCAACTCCAGGTGGAAGTGAATCCGCAACCTGATTGGCCTGCAGGAGCAGCCAATCAGGCTGCTGGCAGAAGTCAATCCACAAACTGATTGGCCCACTCGTGTAGCCCTGAAGTAGCCAATCACGCAAAGCCCATTGTGTAAATAATGTATATAAGCAGATGGTTTTGGGAAAAGGGCATTCTTCTCTTCTTCTCCTTGATGACTAAGAGCTGAATAAAGAGCATGAAATTCACTCTCGACTCCGAGTATATTTCAGCGATGAAGGGTGATTTTTGTCTCTCTCCTAGGGCAAGTGCTGCTGCTTTGGAGAAACTTTCTTCGTGTTATCATTCTCTGAAGTCTCACAAAGATTTGGCAGAGTCTTAGTTTAACCTATCTGCCAGCCCAAGGAAAGAACCGTGTGGCAGAATAGTGTCCTCAATTTTGCCACATGGCATGATCCATGAAAACAGCAGGAGAATTACCGTGCAAAACTCCGAGTGTTTTCCAGTTTGCAAACGGTTTTCCCCCCGGAAGAAATTAACAGGGAAATGAGTGCTAAATTTCCACTGGGTTTTGCTAGATTTCCAGAAGTGGCTTTTACATCCTCTGAAAGAGCACATAAAACACATAAATTATCAGGTAAGGAAATGTCGGGGAAGTGAAATAATGTGTTGTCTAAGTGCAACCTTACTCTGCCCCAGTTACATTTATGTAACTTTTTTGCAGGCTAAAGTTATCTCTTTGCCTGTGAGCAGCACCATAGTTTTGAACTAGTGTTATAACGCGGCAAAGTGTTCTGGGAATTGTAGTTTGAAGGCCCTAAGAACAGTCTGTTAGAGACCTCTCATTGCCTTACACAAGTACAATTACACTTACACCAGTACAGTTCTCGGTTTAACGGGACTAATGTTAATTAATGTTAATACCTACTCAGAAATAAGTCCAATTTGATTCAGTGGGACTTACTCCAAAGGTAACTGGGATGAGGACTGCTGCCCAAGAAAATTTGTTTCTTGTGTTAATATGCCCATATAGACATACATATTAATGGCTATAACTAGATAATGGCTAGCATCTTAATCGGAGTTAGCAAGGTCCATATTTCAAGGGTCCTTATCTCTACATGACACTGTTTACTCAATTTTGTATACCCTTCAGGTGCAGCAACACATAGGACTGAGTACTGAGAATTGCCAGTGGGAAACAAAAAGATTATTTCTTGACTATTTCTTATTCTTCTTGAGCTGTTAACAGATTAATTGGAAAAAAGAAGATGATTAATAATTTTAAAATGTTTATGTGAATATTTATTAAGGGATTTGTTCCCTACCTTTCAGCATGTTAATTCAACTGATCAATAGTTTCAATAAATGTGCATACCTTTTCAAGTTCCAAGTGACTTTTTGAGATACTGAAGAATGCGATAATATCCATTCAATAGACAAAACTATTGTCTATTGCTGTACTTTCAGAATTTCTTTTTAATTCCACACTTACCTTTTGCCTCGCTCTTTCCAGGCACTAAAGCTCTTTCTTTCTTTCTTTCTTTCTTTCTTTCTTTCTTTCTTTCTTTCTTTCTTTCTTTCTTTCTTTCTTTCTTTTGAGTGTTCCCTGCAAAAGCCTGCTGCAATGAACAGCAATTTGGCTTTTCCGTGGGTTGCTGTTTGTGCCGATTCATCTTTAAAGAGCGGGTTTTCACAGGGAAAGCAAAAAAAGAGGGGTACTTGGACACAGAGCTTTAAAGCAGGGACCATGCTTGGAAAATGCAGAGGAAACGTTTAGTTCCCAATATGTTCTCAGTAAATTAGATTATTAAACTTCAGATTCGAAGTTTACAGCATGTTATCCTTTGAAAGAGAATTATCTGAAAATGATTTACAGATGGTATTTAACTCCGAGTAGGCTTGCTAAGATGTATAAGACTGAATCAAATAAGTGCTGGAGATGCAAAGAGGTCGAGGATACGTTCTTCCATATGTGGTGGACCTGTTAAAGGGTAAAAGAGTATTGGGAAATAATTTATAATGAATTGGAAAAAAAGTTTGAAAGTACTTTTCCAAAAACAACAACAAAAGAGTCCTTTTCATTGGGGATAATTCAGTTGGAAATTCCCAGGTGTCAAAAAAGGCTATTTATGTATGCCACTAGTGTGGCCCATGTTTTGTTAGTCCCAAAATGGAAAACAAGTGAGGTCCCAACTAAGAAATAATGGCAACTTAAACTGATGGAATATGCACAGCTCACAGACCTAGCTTATAGAAAAAGATAACTAGAAGAAGATACGTTTAAAGAAGATTGGAAAATGTTTATTGAATATATTGGGGGGGGAATTGTGTACACTTGAAAACGTTGGCAGCGTTAAGATAAATTCAACAATGTAAGCAAGTTTTGATGGAAGTATCAATGGAATACTAAATGGTTTAGTTTATGTAAAATACGCAGGGATTCTTGAACCACGGAAAGAGAAGAAGGGAAGTCACTGACATTTTAAGGTTGTTTAATGAATATTTTAAATTGTAAAATAGAAAACTTAATAAAAATTACACACAAAAAGGTAAATTAAAGTATTAAAGTATCAAAGCCTGGCACCTCCTTCCCAAAGCCAGGGAAGCTTCTGCCCAACTTAGAGAGGTGCATGACATCACACACACACACCCAATTGCCCTTGCAAACTGGCCGTAACTGTCTCCCTACAAAAAATTTCACAACATGGTTTGGATAAGTCCTAAGACACCAGTACCAAACCAAATCAGCATCAACAGCTGACTGTGTGCTCTTAACTCTCAAACAGTCCAACCAAAACACGTGATCACATATTAAAACTGGTCTTTAGCAATTAACTGAAGCTTAAGATGATTCATCTATCAGCCAAAATCATTTATAGGTTGCAGAAGTTGAACTTGCTAGAGGATATTTCTTATTGCTTGCTTGATCTATTAGAAAGCGAAAACTCACAAGTGTAAAACACAGATATGCCTTAAGCTGCACATTAGGTACACAATGGAGATTGCTGCAAAAACAGATAATTTGCCAGCAAAGGTGTTATCATTAACACCATCTGTCCACCTGGTCATGACAGGCACTCCTTAGAGACACATAAACCTCTGGGACTCTTCAGGAAACAGGAAATAATTCCAACCAACAGAAGAGCCGAAACAATCGTTTTAAATGTCCTCATGTTTCCACTGCTTCAGATTTCTTCTGAAGAAAAACAATCCATAGTACAATATGTTTCAGGTTAATTAGTTTAATCCATTTTTAATTAAGTTGATGTTTCCATGCCAACTAATGGTTTTCAAATAGTTGAGATCATGACAATGCAGAGTGGCTAAAAATTAATTGCCTGAAAGCATTCTTGTTTTCATATTCTACCAGCCAGGATGCAAAGCACCACATTTATACATAGGCTAAGGCAACAGATGGCAAGGGTCCCTGTACCTCGTCCTAGAGGGAATTTGGGGGAATCAGCTCTTCTGAATATTACAGTACTGTGATGTGGCAAAGCATATCCACCTTTTGCTGCATCTGGTTATACTGTTTCTGCTATTGCTTTTAGAAATAGCACTATGTTCATCTACCAGCTTGACAGCATTGCTTCGAATTTCATCTAGGCCGAGAATTTTATTGAATTATCCAGTTCCCACAGCAATGCTCGACCCCACATACACAACAGAATGAAGTAAAAAATAGGCAGGGAGTCTCAGTTAGGTATCAGTCCTGGTCCCGGCACTTTTAATAGTAAAGATCGTCATAATCATCTTAATTTCTTAGTGAGGACAGCTCCATACTCTGAGGACCTGTTCTTCATGATGGCTAGTTTCAAGGAGTCTCCTTTCTTGCTGGGCTCCCTCCAGACAACCTCTTTATTCAGCATTCATCCTGTTTTGTTTGCACAGTGCCCTGCCTTTACAGAGCATTTGTTCAGATTTGTTTGAAGGATCGTTATATGACAATGAGTATTTGTCCTGATTTTCGTTGTAAGGTATTTGGAGGGGGGGATTATTGATTTGTTCTGTTCTTGTTTTTATTATGTATTTGGTGTTTTTATATTGTAGTTTTATTCTGTGAACCACCCTGGAATCTATAGATGAAGGGCAGTATACAAATGTATTTTTTTAACAACAACAACAACAACAACAAAACAACACCTCTTTACTTAATAATTTTTAATCCACACTTTTCAGTGCCTTTCCACATAACTTTCCTTACAAGAAAATTCATTTTTTTTGTATATATATATATATATATATATATATATAGGGCAACAGAGCACTTTAGTCCACTTTAATTGTGCAAACCTAAAAGTTTTGATATGTACTTGACTCACTCCTGCAAATCAGTGATAGCCTGGGACGGATTTATCTTGAACCATTTGCTTCATCTAATTCATTGTTGCTTTCTTTAATTCATAACCATTACACTCTGTGCTTGTGACTCGGTACAAAGCTGAAATATGCACACAGTCTTGGGGCATGTACAGAGTTCATGTACAGTTGAGCGATGCTTCTTCGTAGAAATGGTATCACGTGCCTTTCTTACCCAAAGACTAGTTATCCGAAGGCTAGACTATTGTACTGTGTCTAAATGGGGCTGCTTTGCATCCCAGAACTTCAGCTGGTACAAATGTAGCTGTCCAAGTGCTGATTGGAATTCATCTAAATCTAAAGCATCTTATCCAGAGGTAGCAGACACCCGGTTTGGGAATCTGTTGAACCACCAAGCTTTATTTCCTGCCCTCTTCCAAGATCCCACTGATTTGGGGTCTGCAATACCTGAAGGACCACCTCTCCCCATATAAACCGTCCTGGACTCTGCGTTCATCATCTGAGGCCCTTCTTTGTCTGCTTCCTTCACATGAGGTCTGGATGGTGGCAACACAACAATGTGCCTTCTCTGTAGTGGCTTCCCATTTGTGGAATGCTCTCTCTGGGGAAGTCCACCTGGCACCTTCATTATATATTTTTAGGGGCCAGGTGAAAATGTTCCTCTTCAACCAGGCCTTGGGCTGATTCTTATTCTACAGCCTTTTAAATGTGTCCGTGGGAAAGGAGGTGTTATTGTTTTACTTTACTTTGCTTTACTTATTTACTTGTTTTTATCCTGTATTTATTTCTGTGAACCACCCTGATATCTTCGAGTGGAGGGTGATATATCTATCTATCTATCTATCTATCTATCTATCTATCTATCTAACTAACAAATTGTCTCCAACTTTGTCCTTGCTTTGATGCCTTCTAAAGTGTTTGGTTGTTTCAAAAGTATGACTGTTAGCCACCCCAAAATCAGGCAAGCTTGCAGTTTGAGGGGTGATGGTGGCTTACCACAGCCCCATCATAAATTGAAGCTGAAAATCTCAAATGGTACCTCTAACTGTGGCAAGTGTAGCATTTGCTTATTGACTGTCTGTATTCACCCTCTGTCACACAGCCGAGAAGAATGGCTGCTTCAATTAAGGAGATGATCGTGCCTGTGCTTAAAATCTAATATCTCAAATCCGATTAAGGCAGAGTATGACACAGACTGAGCTTCTGTTGCCATTGATTTTTAAGAAGATGGAGATAATTACTTCAGATAGATTTAACTCAATTGCTGAAGACCAGATGCATAGTTTCTCTGAAGGAACATTCCTCTATTTATTTCTCTCCGTTTCGTGGCATCCTCTCCACCCCACTACAAATTCTCCAAAACCAGAGAAATACCAAATTTCCTCAGGAAGAATAAGACAAGTGTGAAAATGTAGACAACCCAGCTTATCAAAGGAACTCTAGTTATAAAATTATGCAAAGACCCCAGCAATAAAAGACCTAATCCAGACTTTTCTTTTTAAGGGCGGGAAAGCGCATGGAGAAAACTTCTAAGTATCATGCTAGTCTGTCATGCTAATTAATTGTAATTAAAGACTATGCATCTTTCAGTGTCTGCAAACAAGACTATTGGAACGATCAGAACAGTGAACAGTGATCTTCAGGTTGCAAAGTATCGGTTTGTAGTATTGTCCAAGCTGGAATTGAACGGATTCATCCCAACTGATTTTAGCTCACAATAAGCTTGTTTTGAGCCCAACCAATCCAAGTTCTAGTGCTCCCAGTGATGCCATAAGGAAAACAATGAGGACTTCTCAGCCCCCTCAAACTGAATCTTCATACTGAAGCTTGCCTAGTAGTAGCCTGCTGGAGTGACCTTAGTATTCTTTAGCATCAGGTGAGTTCCCTGCAGATTGGAGGTGGGCAAATGTCACCCCCATCTTCAAAAAAGTGGTGCTGGTGGGGGGGAGAAGATCCAGGTAACTACCAACTTGTGAGCTTGACATCGATACTGTCAGGAGTATGGGCAGGAGTCAGGCTCTGGGGCCTGTAGTGCTTTGCAGGACTGGGGCCTGCCTCAGCTTTTGCTGGAGAAGCAAGGAGTGGCCACACAGGTGAAGACCTCAGCTTGTGCTGGAGAGGCAAGGAGTGGTCACTCAGGTGAGGCCGCTTGATACCTCACTGCACCTGGTGGCAGGAGCTGGGAGGGATAAAAGCTCAGCATTTCCCTTCAGCTCCTTGCCACAGCAACGCTATCCCTGCCTGGTTGCCTCTGGCCTCTTGTTCCTTGGACCCTTGCCTTGCCGATGCCTTGATCCTCGATCCTTGGACCCTTGCCTCGCTGACGCCTTGCTCCTTGAACCCTTGCCTGCCAACGCCTTGATCCTCGACCCTTGGACTTTTGCCTTTGCAAAAGACTTTTGCCTTTTGCCTGCCAACGCCTTGCTCCTTGACTCCCAGACCTTCACCTCTGCCTTGCTCCTTGACCCTGCGACTGCCTGCTGCAGGACCCTCAGCCCTGCACCTGTTCCTGCTTCTACATCACCATCTTGCCTCTGGTCCTGACGTCCCCAGTCAGGGCTTCAACCGCCCGCCTACCGGACCGTGACAGATACCAGGAAAGGTCCCAGAACAGACAATTAAACAATAAGTCTGGGAGCAGTTAGAAAAGGATGCTGTGATCCCTAAAACCCAGTATGGGTTTCTCAAAAGCAAGTCATGCCAGACAAATCTCCTCTCTTTTTTTGATAGAGCTACAAGCTTGCTGGATCAGAGGAATGCTGTGGATGTAGTATATCTCAATTTCAGCAAGGTTTACGACCAAGTCCCCCATGTTACCTCTGCCTCTAGAAGTGACTCCTCTGAAAATATATTTCCCCTTCAGATTACCTCTCCTGTAGCTCAGTTGCTCCCTTATGACTGGTTATGTTATACCCACCAATAAGAAACTAACAACAAGTCTCTTCACACATGCATGTTCATTACTTAATAATGAACTGCAACATGAATTGGCTAACGGCATGCGTGAATGTCTGTCAAATCAATAATCGAGCACAGACAAATCAGGTGGCATGCATGCCTGTTTGGACCAGCCTTAGGTCTAAGTAGGTTTAGGACAGAAGCTTTGGATTCATTCTTCTTTTCTAAGTAGGTTTTGCAAAGAGCCTGAGAACCACAGAAAGAAAGAAGAAAGATGCTAATAATCTAGTGTTAATTAATGCTAAACTAACCCTGGGCTATGGGAAATGTCAATTGCAATTGGCTACATCAAGCTGAGTCCCAGATGTGTGCCATCCAGAAGCAAAGAAAGAAAGAAAGAAAAGAGATTATAATTAGAAGAAAGCAGATAGGGAATAAATCAAGCCCTCTCTCACCCACCCATGTGAAAGAGAAGAGAAATAGCAGCAGCTGCTATCCTAATCTGGCTCACTGTTACGTTGATCAACCAAGGGTTTTTATATAAACTTGCACAACTTTTTGAACTCTTGTACATTAAGAAGAATTCAGGTTTAAGCAGTACAGTGCTAACTTTGGAGCCTACCGATTTTCAGAGGGCAGTGTTGTGATTGTTTATACTTTGCTGATGAACATCAAGTAAATATGTGAGTGGAAGAATGTACAATAATACAATCATAATAATAATACGAGGGCAATTAAAAATCAAGCAATTAAAACAACCAGTTAAAACCAATCTCAGCATATTTTCAATTCCAAATAAAAACATATTTAGCTACAAGTGGAAGAGTGTGGAGAAGAGAGGCAGTGAGCTTTCTTTGACATGAAGTTTCTTCCCTGCTGAAACATCTATAGTCAATTCTGTCAATGTTGATGTGCTGAAATGGTTATGGGTGTCAGAAAATTACCTGGGAGAACAATGTTCAAATCCCCAGAAAGCTATGAAGCTCACTGGGTGACCTTGGGCCAGCCACCATTTCTTAGCCTAATGTACCACTACGTTGCGCTCCTTGGGAGCTGGCATATAAATGTAATAGCAAATAAATAATTTCCTCACTTTTCCATTCTTAAGTTCAGTCCTTCACATTTTTACATCAGTTTGCAAATGTTTCTTTTTTTTCCATTCCTCATGAAAATTCAGCAGCATTTCAGTGTGAATTTTCGCTAATATATGTATCTTTGTATGGCATTTTGTCCTAGAGTCAACACACCTTTCTTGCAAAGCAATTTACCCCGATACAATGTATTTTCTATGCTATTTCACTAATACATGCATTACTATGCACACTTTTTGATACAACCTTGCCTTAGTGGACAACAGAATGGAAAAATTCAGAGAAGTATCCCTTTTGAAGGACATCTGTGCTTTGGTTCATTCCCCTTCCCCCCAAATGCCTCCAGGGCATTTTCCCGAGGTGAGCTGCTGTGAGTCAAAAAAGGAGAGAAAGCCGCATGCTCCCCTACCACCACAATAAAATATAAGAGTTCTGCACAAAACCTTATAATATTGAGGAATGAATTATCTAAATTGATAATCTGGAAGTCAAGACTTTACTATTAGTAGCAGCCATGGCTGTTCCACTTTTCCCCAGGGGGTTTTCCCTGGCTGGGTAAAGACATAGAAGCAGCACTAAAAAAGAGGGGGGGGAGACTATAATTGTAAAAGTTCTGCTCTGCTTTCTCTTTTGACTAGTTCACCTGTGAATTACAATGTACATATACATAGTCAAGTCCCTCCGCCACCGCCACCGCCCTCAGCGCCCCGCTAAATTCCCCACCCTTTTCATTGTTCCTGTCGGAAGCTGTCTAAAATTCAACAGTGGCAATTTCATTTTCTGGAAGTCATGCTATCTGCGGCACACCGTTCTGCAGCGCGGAAAAGAAATGCTATTCATTGCTCTCGGTGGCTTTGAGAAATGCTTTATTTATGTGATAAAACCAATGCTTCCGTCTTTGCCAGTGTGGCACGTGGGGCGGCAGTAGCTGAAAGCTCAATATGTTATCTTCTCAATAAAGCATTTATCCAGCTTCAGAATATTGTTTATTTGCTAGGAGAGAGGTGTGTGGCAGGCAGGTTACCTAGCACCACACTCCAAAGTCGTCCTTACCGCCCTCCCTCCACTGTCAAGTTCACATTCATTCATACATGCATTGCACTTTCCTTGTCACTGGAGGGTTTTTGTACCTCCAGGAAGGAAGGAAGGAAGGAAGGAAGGAAGGAAGGAAGGAAGGAAGGAAGATATGGATATCTGTAGCATGTGCCTTCTTCAATGAGGTGGTTAAGATCAGAGTAGAGGTCTAACAGCATGGGCGTGCCCAGGACCAAAACTAGGGGGGAGCAAGGGGAGGGGCCAAGGCACGGAAGGGGAGGGGCCACAAAGTGGGCGGGAACAGCGAACTCGCGCTCCGCCGGGCTGTGCCCCTCCCTAGCAGCAGGGCTGGTGGGCGGAGGCGGAGCCCAGCCCAGCGGAGCGCGAGTTCAGCGTTCCTGCCCGCCGCGCCGCGCTCTCTGGTTCCCCGCCGCGCTTGGCCTTGCCAGAGGGCGCGACGGGGAGCTGGAGGGAGGGCGCAGCACGGCGGGCGGGAACGGCGAACTCGCGCTCCGCCGGGCTGTGCCCCTCCCTAGCAGCAGGGCTGGTGGGCGGAGGCGGAGCCCAGCCCAGCGTAGCGCGAGTTCGGCGTTCCCGCCCACCGCGCCGCGCTCCCTGGTTCCCCGCCGCGCTTGGCCTTGCCTGAGGGCGCGCCGGGGAGCTGGAGGGAGGGTGCGGCGCGGTGCGGCGGGAATGGCGAACTCGCGCTCCGCCGGGCTGTGCTCCGCCTCTGCCCACCAGCCCTGCTTCTAGAGTAGGGCAGCTGCCCTAACTTGCCGCATGGTGGGTACGCCCTTGTCTAACAGCACAGCAGAATGAATGCTCTCCCATGTAAAGAAATGCTGTCATTTACCCAACCTAAGTTCAAAAAGGTCATTCAGAAATGGGAATGGCAGCAGTACTCCCACAGCCTTGGGAAAGCTTGTAGAGGGGAAGAGGCTAAAGAGGTGTTTTTATTTCAGGCAAAGTTTGCTAAAAGGAAGGAGCAGGTTCTGTAGAGATAGGAAATTTGTCCTGGGTAGAGCTCAGGTAGAGTTGCCATATTTCAAAAAGTAAAAACCAGGATGCCCTGAAAGTTGCTGAGCTTTTTAAAAGAAACCCTCAAAATTGCTGAGTCTTTTTTGGGGGGGGGAATCCAAAAGGTTTTGACAAACCCCAAAGTTCTTGAGCTTTTCAGGTCAAAGTGCCACCTTTTGGAAATTTGGAAAAGGACCTCATCAAATTCTGCACCTAGGCTTTAGAACTCCCTGCCTAGGGAACCCTGCCCATCTAACCCCCTCACTGTTGTTCTTTTGTTCACAAGTAAAAGGAAAATCTGTTGCCTTAATTCAGTTATAAAACATATCTCTATATTTGAAACCTCTGGGTTGCTGCCCCTTTGCTTGCATAGCCACTTGTCCAGTTCTGCTTGTCCAGCTGAACTTTCCCCTCCCCTCCCCTCCCCCAGCCACTCTGTACACCCCTCATATATTCTCTAGAAGGTTGGGAGAACTTCTGGAGCAGATTTTGAGAGCACTAGGGAGAATAGAGGAAGGGGAAAGTCCCATTGTGTGAGTGGAACCAGGGCCGGCAGGGGGGTGCCGCGCGGCAGCCATGCTGCGCCTGCCCACCAGCCGTGGCAAGAAACGGGGCGGGGCGGGGGCACCGGAGCGATCTCTGCACCACAGCGCCAGGGCACCCGACATGCTTGAGACGGCCCTGAGTGGAACACCACTTGCAAGGCTCTCAATACAACTAGGGAGGTAAAGAAGCAGCAGTTACCATCCTATTCTGTGTTTATCACAATCAGCCCTGTTTTCATCCTGCTGCAGTTCGGCTTCTGCTAAACCTACTTTATTCATCTCACTCTCCTCTATGCCTGAAAGTGATGTAAGATATTTCAGCAGGGGGGAAATGTTGTAACCAACGCAGAAGAGAATGTAATTATCTATGTAGCATTTATGGACTGCGAAACCCAAAAGACAGTGAATACTGCTTTGTGTTTGCTTGTGTGATTTCAGTTCCTCACCTTAGATGAACATGCAAATTGTGGCAATTTCCACTTATGTTTCCATTTTTGATAGAATTCTCTAACCCACCATTGTTTGTTTGAAACAATGTTGCATCTGACTGCTCATCCATACCTATGCTTGGGCACACATGAATTGAATAGGGAAGGGAGGATCTTATTGATATTAATTGGGATATGCATGCCCATTTAGGGGCATTAGTCCCCTGAAACACTGATTCCATCAGTCCCAAGTCTGCAGAAGTAATCCATATACAGTGTATTTGGATGTGGTACAGACTAACACAACCACATGAGCTTTAGCAAAGATGCAACTACCCCCTTCTTCCCATTCACATGGCAACTGGTAATGTCATATGACTTATATGGTAGCTAAAAGAGATAAATACCAAACAGTTATGTCAGAAATGAAACTCCAGAGAACCCTCAGGCTAGTTATGATATCTGCTGGGACGTAAAGGCTACAGACTAACATTTTTGGCTGTACTGATGGTTTTCTGGGGGGAATTAGATTGATCTTCCCTTCATGGGCACAATGTGAAATGGCTTTTTAAACCTTTGCTGAACATACTGGCATCCATTTCCAATCCCCTGTGCCTTTCAGTATGCTTTAAAAACTCCAAATTTTGATACATGCTCTCACGGTTTATTACAAATAAACTTCCCAGTGCTGCATAAATGGTCATATTTCACATTACTGTGCACGCCAGTTTTTGCTGCAAATGAGATGCTGTATGAACATATTTAAATGATCACTCTGTAATGTTGAGATATTTTACACAAAGTAGAGTATTTTAAATTCATTGAATTCAGTGGGATCGCAAATCTGATGACAACACTTAATCACTTTATTCCTGTGGTCTCCCTTGCCCTGAGCAGATGGGGATTATTTCATGAACCAATTATGAAGTGCACTAACACAGGATCTAACACCACTTCAAACAAGAAGGACTCCCAATGGTTTTAAACTAATAAAATAATCAGATGGTATAATAAATAGATTTCCTGCTATAGTTTTGAGGATCTGGCCCATTTATTTATTTTTTAATTCAAGCACTTGCAATTTGCATATAATTTTCTGGAGCTCAGAATGATATCCACTGAGTGCAAAAGCAAACCCTTTATTTTTGCAGATATTTCCAACTTCTTGCACAGCATTGTCTGTCTATTTTGGTTTCTTTCAGTTTCTCATTTTTCCTATCCTCTGTTCTCCACATTTCCATGCATTTTTTAAAAGCTCCTCATAAAAACTCATCAGCATTTTAGTGCAAATTTCTCCTAATCTACGTATTTGTATGCAATTTTGCCTGATGTACACTTCTTTGTAGTGGAATTTTCCCCAATACAATGCATTTTGCATGGTACTTTCACTAATAGATGCATTTTTATGGACACTTTATCCCTGTATATGCATTTTCTTACATGTTACTTCCCTGAAGAACTGCATTGCAAAATCTGGAAAAGTGAATTTTGAACAATTCAACGTTTTGGACTTTGTGCAGTTTTTGGAAAATGCAAATTACATAGATTTTTTTTTAATGTGATCTGAATAAAATTGTTCCCCCATCCCTGTTGTTGTTTAGTCGTTTAGTCGTGTCCGACTCTTCGTGACCCCATGGACCATAGCACGCCAGGCACTCCTGTCTTGCACTGCCTCCCGCAGTTTGGTCAAACTCATGTTCGTAGCTTCGAGAACACTGTCCAACCATCTTGTCCTCTGTCGTCCCCTTCTCCTAGTGCCCTCAATCTTTCCCAACATCAGGGTCTTTTCCAAGGATTCTTCTCTTCTCATGAGGTGGCCAAAGTATTGGAGCCTCAGCTTCACGATCTGTCCTTCCAGGGAGCACTCAGGGCTGATTTCCTTCAGAATGGATAGGTTTGATCTTCTTGCAGTCCATGGGACTCTCAAGAGTCTCCTCCAGCACCATAATTCAAAAGCATCAATTCTTCGGCGATCCCCCATCCCTACCTCCCACCAATGCAACCTTGCCACTCTTGGCTACTCTAAGGTTGTTCTTCCTCAGCCCAGTTCACTTCCATTGTTAGAACTGGGCTGGGGGAATCATCTTAAAGTAGCTGAGCATACAGTGGTACTTTATGAACTTTATGAACACAATTGGTTCCAGAAGTCTGTTCATAAACTGAAGCGTTTATAAACTGAAGCGAACTTTCCCATTGAAAGTAATGGAAAGTGGATTAATCCGTTCCAGATGGGTCCGCGGCGTTCGTAAACCAAAAATTCGTAAACCGAGGTGTTTGTAAACCGACTTTCCACTGTAGTTGGGTTCAGTCTTCTCTCCTGCATGTTCCTGTGGATACAAAAGTTGCTTTATAGGCAAGCAGGCAAATTATACAACATAAACACATACACATTTAGACAGGGCCTTAAACCGACTAAAGCTTTGAGCCTTAATTGAAACCAAACAAAAATTGGCAAGTGCCCAGTTAAAAAATGCTGTGAAGTCTTCTGTGCTCAATTTGCTATGTAAAATTGCCCCTGCTTCTCCAGCAGAGTTATTAGTAGCATAAAACGATGTGGATATTGTTACGAGGATGAAATTGACAAACTTATAATTGGCTTTGCTACGTGGGAGCTGCAGATTGTGATAAATAGGAGGCCACAACTATGTTTTATTTGTGTTAAAAATATGAAGGACAATAGCAAGGGAACACGTGCATTTTAAAATGGATGCCCACTCCACAATAGAGCTTTTTTGTTTGTTTTGATGAGTCTTTCTGGAAGTTTTGATGTTTGCCTGAGCTGTCCATTGATTCATCTTCTGTATCTTCAGTTCCAAGTAGGAATCATCTTGCATTTTTTTTCTAATTGGGGAGCAGCCACCCTATTTTATTAGCATCCCTTTTCCATTCATTCACATAGATCACCCATATGATCCACACAAACGTACATCAATAGGAGTATAGCATCTAGATCAAGGGAAGTAATAGTACCACTGTATTCTGCTCTGGTCAGACCTCACCTGGAGTACTGTGTCCAGTTCTGGGCACCACAGTTCAAGAAGGATACTGACAAGCTGGAACGTGTCCAGAGGAGGGCAACCAAAATGGTCAAAGGCCTGGAAATGATGCCTTATGAGGAACGGCTTAGGGAGCTGGGTATGTTTAGCCTGGAGAAGAGAAGGTTAAGGGGTGATATGATAGCCATGTTCAAATATATGAAAGGATGTCATATGGAGGAGGGAGAAATATTGTTTTCTGCTGCCCCAGAGAAGCGGACAGGAGCAATGTATTCAAGCTACAAGAAAGAAGATTTCACCTAAACATTAGGAAGAACTTCCTGACAGTAAGAGCTGTTTGGCAGTGGAACTTGCTGCCAAGGAGTGTGGTGGGGTCTCCTTCTTTGGAGGTCTTTAAGTGGAGGCTTGACAGCCATCTGTCAGGAATGCTTTGACAGGGGGTTGGACTGGGTGGCCCTTGTGGTCTCTTCCAACTCTATGATTCTATGATTCTAAGTAGATCAGTTACTTGTGGGAGTTAGCCTGCTGCAGTAACAGCATCACTGGCTCTGAAGGCAGTTGGACTGCAGTTGTAGTTTAGTGACTCTGACAGGCTGCCAAGTGTCTCAGAAATATAAGTACTTTAGCTGGTTTAATATATTTAACTGCTGCATGGCAAGGTTCGGACCACAAGCAGTTCTTAGATGTAATTATTTTAAAAGAAATTGTGCTGTCCCCAGCAGAGTGGTTTTATTGCAGCCAGTACTTTAAAATGCAATAAAAATCATAAAAGAAGGTACATATGACCCATTTTAGAGATTTGCTTTATAAAAGTCTCCTAATAGTATCATGATTTTATTACACACAATATAGATCCATACTTGAAGCTAATCCTCTTTCTAACAATGTATCTATGAACATTGTTATCCTTGAGTCATAAGAATTAAACCTTGATCTTTCTCAAACCCCATTGTTTTCGAATTAGGATCCTAGTGTACAGGTTCATTATCTGTAGATGTGCTAACCAAAGTTCCTGCATACTTCTTAGGGACATTTCTGAAATATCCCACATCTTTTTCCCCCCCACAGATTTTGAAGTTTGGAATTGCCCAGATGTCTTCCAGATGGGTGACTGATATTGCTCGTATATCATGGCTGTTCTGCCTTAAGCTACAGGGAGAATTGCGTAACTTTCCACGTAAGTGGGATACTGAATATTTCCTGTCTGATCTTCTCACTATCACACCAGTGCGGGTGATGGAGCCACTGTGGTTTGGGAAGGAGATGGACACATTTATCTGAGCAGCCATTTGAAAATACTTAACTCAAAAGCAAACATTTCGAAACTGTTTCCACCCTCCACAATAGACACATTTCTAAACATATTTTGAGACACTTCTTTTTAAGCCAAGTACGGTGTTGGAACATTCGGGTAGTGTGAAATCCAGTGGATAATTATGTTCTGATCAGCACATTAGTCTGCAAGGGAGCTATTAACTACGAAGCTCCAAATTTGGAATCCCCTTCAAACCTATGCCAAAGTTTTGTTCCACAAATCCCAAGATTTAAGCTGCAAATCACAGGTTTTGTGCTCAGGTGTGAAACCAACATACCGAGAAGAGTGGCCTATCAAACACTCAAAAAGCTGTCATTGTCATATCCATGTCAAACGTTTTGTGTGACAAGTCTGCTGCCACCTACAAGCGTGTGAATGATATACTCTTTGGTGAATCCTGGTGAACACACAAAAACAACATTGTCATATCTCCTTCACATCTATGCCAAAGTTTTGTGCTGTGGTTGTCCAATCGGCAAACTTGCTGTGAGCAAAAACGATAGGCCGAATGCCCAGAAGGATATCTCTTGGGTTGAGAATTGGGTCCAGTAATCCTAAACTATCAGAGTGTGGATCATTGATGCTCGGCCATGCCAGTCTAGGAACAGCCATAATTCATCAATCAGCCATAATTTTGCATAAGCACTTCTCAGCAATGAGGTCACCTGGGCTTCCAAAGCTGAAGTTTTTGGATTGAAACAGAGGAAACAAAACTTTGGCATAAGATGGAAGTGAATAAGAGATTTGGGGGGTCTGTACAGCTATGACACCCAATGGAAGACGAGAGGCTTTTTGGGGAGTGCACTAGATTTTGGCATGACACAGGGTACCACTGACATTTGAGATGCCAAGGTCCAAAACTGTTGCAGTGAATACAGCTCCCTGGAAGTAAAGGATCGAGTTATTTCATATTGGAATCCTGACAGATCAAACTTGTCTTGCAACTCTATAGTTGTCTAACCCTGAGTACTTCTTTTCCCTGCAGAATCCTGCATTCCCCCTTCCTCTCCCTCTTGGTTATTTGTTGTCTTACGTTGTGGCAATTTTGGTTGCCTGTGGACAGCTAATATCTGAACTGTCTCCTGCTCGAGAGAACTTCATTTTCACTAATATATATATATGCATCAGGAAAGTGTCTTTAGAAAAAGGGTGCTGGTATATATTGTGTGGAAAGCAGGTGCCTATAAAATCCACCCTATCTGAAAATAAATGAAGAGGTGTGGGAAAGTAAGCTCAAGAAATAGCTCGTGGTAACAATACCTATCTTTTAGGGGTGAAGACAAGACAGATAATCCCAGTTTGCACATAACATGAAACCATAGTTTAAAAAGAAACTATAGTTTAATGTGAGCAAGCAAAGTGCTGGGGCATGCTGCTCAAAAGTCCATGTGTTGCTCTTCGCTTACTCCTTCCTTCAGCACACTGCAAAGAAAACAAGCCAGAGACAGATTGTATCATGTCCGAACATGCCTTGGCGCTCACTGCTTGTGGTTTGTTGACAGGAAACAAACCATGACAGTTGGTTTGGACATAACACGAAGGCAATCTTTCATTTATTTTTCCTCAGCTGAGGGCCAAAGGAGGAGTGAAGTGATTTTGGGGGTCTGGTGCGCCAGCTTGCTGCTCATTCACCTTAGAGCACAGCTTATTTTTAACACCTTATTTCGTTATTTGCTTGTTTTTTATATATATGTAAGCCTTTTAGGTAATTTCTAGATTAATACATATGACATTGAAGCCATTTCTTCACAGCCATGCTTGCATCATGAACTGCTTGCTCTGTAAATCAAGCGCTTTGGGGATATTCAAACTTAAAACTCATCCAATCAGCCATGCTGATTGCCAAGTATTTGAGATGTCACAATCTGCAATTGGCGGCACCTAAGTTATATCAAAATTCATTACAGCTATAATGTAGAGAAAATTAGATTTTTAAAATATTAATAACCTTCATATTTATGCTGCCACATAATATTAGTGGTTGCAAGGGATGTGGTCGGGATGCGTAAAATGGATCTCTGGTGAGGTGTCTAATGGCGGGAGGCGAGAAAGCGCTGACCAGCATTCCTGATTGAATTGAAATTTCATTCAATATAACTGGAACCCTTTCAAGTAATTTCTGGATTATTTTCTTGCTGATTAACTGAAATGAGCCACAGTGTATCGGCAAAAAAAAGAGTGATTTATGCCAACATCTTTATTGAAATCCAGTTAGCACAGGGAATGCTACATGAATTTATAGCTTGACTTGCATCACATTTATTTGAATTAGATTAAAATAAAAGAGTGCCGAATTTATTTATTTATTTATTTATTTATTTATTTATTTATACCAGCCATGCACATTTCTTTTCCCAACCCCCCATTTTTTTTTCTCCTGAAGGAAAAGAATTATAGGAACGCTTTTCAAGTTTGCGGATTTCAAGATAGTCTAGTGTCAAAATATGTGAGGGGAGTTTAGGGACAGAAGGTCACCCATCTCCTCACCTCCTGCCCTGCTCTGTTGTCCTTCTGCCTTATAATGACTCCTCCTGTCTCCCTTCCTGCTGAAGGAAATAGGGTGGAGATGAAGCCATAATGAGGTCTCCTCAGTGGTAAAATGAAAAAAAAAAATTAAAAAAAGAAACTCAAAGCAGAGCATGTCTTTGAGTGTGTGAGTCCTGTTTCTCATGAACAAACAAGCACATATCTCCACCTTCTACAAGCCGCAAAAGCTTCTTGGGCTAGTAGATAATATGCCAGTCTAGCAGTAGCACACACCTGTTGGCCTTAGCTGGGAGAATTTGGGAAGCCATCAGCGCAGTTGGAGTCAGTCCATGCCACTCCACTAGTAATAGCATCTATGATAATGTCCAAAATATCTTGTGGGAAGCAAGAACAGGATGGATTGCATAAAAATTCAGCTAAACCATTTAGCTTAGTCACCTGAATTATTCTGCCGGGTGGTAAGGGGCTGAGCTATGGCAACATAGAGTCCATATCAAGTGTTCAGCTTGGACCTGCGAGGGCAAAACAGTGCAGAGGGACAGAGTACATGTTTCGGCCTGCCTGTTGCGTCTTGGCCATGCACTGGGCATGCTTCCTTCACCCGCAGGCCCTCTCATGTCCAGGCTGAACACCTGAAGAGGGCTTAGGTTATAAAATGGCTCTCACTTGCTGGAGCCTTGTTGTGGTGAGTGGGCTTGCACGTTCCTATGAACCTTGTGAGCAAAGCCATCGGGAGTCTCGTACTCCCAGCAGGGTCACCCAAGGCAGTAAGGTCAAAGGGGAGCAGCTAGGCAAAGAATGATCCAAGAAGTCCTCAATGGCAGAACAGGCGGAAGATAACATGTACGGTACAGCAGCTGTGAAGGCGGGTGAAGTCGTGATACTGATGTCATCTGAATAAAGCCTTACTGAGAAGACTGTGCATTGGTCAGCGTGCACTGATCTACACACATAAAACAAATTCACGCACAGGCGTCTTCCAAAAACCCATCCCAAACCCAAATGGGCTTTGAAGATGCTCAAACTCAGGACGAAAGGGAGAAACATGATAAGAGGAAGGCACGGTGATCCATTCCTTCCAGGAAACCTATGTCCCTACTGTGGAAGGATGTGTGGATCCAGAATTGGCCTCCACCGTCACGGACTCACTGTTAAAACCATGTTTATGGAAGACAATTGTACTTGGCTACGAGTGATCGCCAAAGAAGACTAATATGGCTTCCCTAGCTTGATGCATATTTAACCATCCAGTAAGTTCTCCAAGTTCTGAGAACCTGAACTAAGGCCTGGGGGCCGGATCCAGCCCAATCGCCTTCTAAATCCAGCCCGCAGGTGGCCTGGGAATCAGCATGTTTTTACATGAGTAGAATGTGCCCTTTTATTTAAAATGCATCTCGGGGTTATTTGTGGGGCATAGGAATTCATTCATCCCCCCCCCAAAAAAATATACTCTGGCCCCCCACAAGGTCTGAGGGACAGTGGACCAGCCCCCTGCTGAAAAAGTTTGCTGACCCCTGCCCTAAAGTCAACATGTACAGATAGGGATGAAAGAATCTGTTCATTTTTGCTCCCATTAGCAAGTTTCTCATTTTTCCAAGCTTAAATCAGTTTCTCCACATTCCTTCAAGAATTTGCAAATACCTTTTTAAAAAACATTCACGAAAATCCTTCAGCATTTTAGTGTGAATTTATCTTGATAAACACATTCTTGTATGCAGTTTTGAGTAACAAGTGGTTAGAGTGTTGGACTAGGACCAATAAGACCCAGGTTTGAATCCCTGCTTAGCCATGATACTCAGTGGGTCACCTTGGGCCAGTTACGTCCTCTTAGCTTAACCTACCTCATAAGGTTGTTGAGAGGATGAAATGGGGAAAAAGCAGGAAAAGCATGAATATCACCCTTCAGCTCCCTGGAGAAAAGGCAGGATACAAATGTCATAATGAACAATTTTTTTAAAAATCAGAATACAATGCATTTTTGTGTTCTTTTCAGTAATATACTGAATTCCATCCACACTTACACCTAAAATATACATTTTTGTAAGCATTGTTTGGCCAGGGAACTGCATCACAAAATTTGGATATATGAGAATTTTGAAGGATGGCTCTATTTCACTTCTCATATTGTTTCAGAAAGTGTGAATTTGAAAGATTTGATTTAAAATGCGAGCTCAGCTGTGAATTCCCCCTCTATCTCTATATACAGGAAAGAAGATAAATTAGTTATCTGGATTCATCTTTAGCCCCACTGCCACTAGCGCCAGCTATCCAGACCAGACCCCACATTTCTTAGACTGGGGAGCAGACCCAGTGGACTGCAATCTCAAATTAAATGTGACGTAAAATGCATCAGTACAGAATGTTAAAGCACCTACATTTTCCATCCTGCAGTGGCTCAAAAATCTTCAACTTGCAATGGACAGGTTACTTTGAAAGCTATATTTCTCACAAATTATGAGCAGTTATCCTGCCTCTGAGGTTAATAGGATTTCAGGATCTCAGTTCATGTAATAAAAATTAATCTGGCTCTGCCAGGAACTGTAAATCAGTTTACTCTTCTGCACTGAATACAAATATCTAAATGATGCTCCTTTCATATATTTTTGCAATTTGCTCTGTACTCTCAGGGCCTTTTGCTTTAATCGGCAACCTCATTTCTGTACTTCAGGCCCACTTAAACAGACCTCCAGTTACCATTTTGTATTTCTGGTCATGGGTTGGGGTTCAGAGAGTTTGGGGGTTCCCCAGGATCACTTACTAGTGGGATGAAATTCCATGGAAGTGCTGACTGTATGAAATCCCGCCTTCCTGTCACCCTTGTGATTTGTATATGCTGCAAAATTGTAACACACTTTAAGAGTGGAAAAACGAGCCCATTTCTGGGCTGAATCCAGGGCCAGATTTTGTTTTGATGGGGCCTTAAACTACTGAAGGTCATGGGGCCCTTTATATATCCAGTTGTTCTTTGTCAATTAAAATTAAAGTAAATTAAAGGGGGGGGACACTGGATGTACATTTCCAAAATATAAGATAAAAACCAAAAACCAAAACAAACCTACATACAGCAATAGTGTTTTTGTTGTGTAGTCTCCTATCTGTTATGTACAAATCACTTTAGATACCTATTAGGTCCATAAATTACCATATAGCATACAACAAATTGGCACTGTTTTTTTGTGTTGAATATACAGTATGCTATATGATATTTTATGGACCTAATAGGTATCTAAAGCCATTTCTACATAACAAATAGAAGCCTACACAACAAAAACACTGTTGCTGTATGTAGGTTTTATTTTATTTGTTTTTATCTTATATTTTGGAAATGCACATCCAGGGGTTTTTTGCCTCTTGCATGACAATGGTAGGTACTGCCTTTACCTCATTCTGCTATTTTCATCCCAGGCTGCTGTTGGAAGTGCTATGGCCTGTTTGAACCTCAATTGGTTTCTGGACAGGGACTTCCACCTAGAGCCCTGTATTCTCCTTTTCTCACCTTCTCTTCTCCAGTGGACTTTCCTTCTCAGGTCTTCTCTTTCTTTTTCTTTTTTAAATATTATTTTTTATCAAATTTTCTGTTTTACAATTTAAAATATTCATTTAAACAATCTTCAAATAGCAATGACTTCCCCTCTTCTCTTTCCATGGTTCATTTTTCATAACACAAATCCCTACATATTTTATATGAACTAAACCATTCAATATTCCATTATTACACCCATCAAAGCTTTCATTGTTGAATTTATCTTAATGCTGCCAATATTTTCAAATGTACCAGTACACAATTTCCCTCCCTTTATTCAATAAACGTTTTCCAATCCAATCTTTTTTAAAACGTATGTTCTTCTTCTTCTCTTATATTCCATCAGTTCAAGTTGCCCTTCTTCTTTGGTTGGGACCTTGCTCGTTTTCCATTTTTTGGCTAACAAAACACAGGCCGCAGTAGTGGTATACATAAATAACCTTGTTTTTTAACAGCCATCCACAGGTTTACCACTCCCATCAGCCCATCAACCAATCCCACCCACCCCCACCACCCTCTGTATATATATAAGGGTCTGACACTTCCGTTTCCAGTGTATCTGAAGAAGTGTGCATGCACACGAAAGCTCATACCAAAATATAAACTTAGTTGGTCTTTAAGGTGCTACTGAAGGAATTTTTTATTCTGCTTCGACTCAGACCAACACGGCTACCTACCTGTAACCAGAAATAGTACTTCGGGTTAAGAACTTTGCTTCAGGATGAGAACAGAAATCCTGCGGCGGCAGCGGGAGGCCCCATTAGCTAAAGTGGTACCTCAGGTTAAGAACAGTTTCAGGTTAAGACGGACCTCCATAACGAGTTAAGTTCTTAACCCGAGGTACCACTGTACTATATTTTGGACAAGTTTGGTGTCTCTTGTTTGGAAGTCCATGAGCTGTCTCCATATCCCGATAGTTCGTCCTTAGTGTATTCTGGTAACTGTGTAAGCTTGAAAAGAGGCGAAATCACTGCTCTTTCTTTTCATCACATCCGGTATCATGTGAAAGAGCCATGCATTATGTACACTTCATTTTCTAATTACTGTAATGTGATATAAACTTTTTGCACTCAAAGATCATTTTTAATAAATGTGTTCTCCTGAGTCATCTAAACGGACCTAAATGCATTTTTAATCAAGCTTTGCTCGGAACACTTCAAAAATAAATATTTTGGCTAATCAATAGTTATAGATAAAACTCTGCTGTGGTCAATCATATAACAATTTTTCAAAAAGCATTTTTTTGTGTGTTTGAAAATGAGATGTCACGAAGCCAAGTTAAAATGTGATGTATTGCAATTGTGGGATCTTTTTGAGGTAAAAAATAATAATATGATTTTAGATCTGTTAATCCAATTTTGATTTTAAAAAGGGAGCAATCAGTATTGCACAGGGTTTTGTTCTTCTGCCATGGACAGGAAAGGAGACAGGCTCAACATGAGAAAGCCCACAAATCTGGCTTGATAAATCTGGTGCAGCCATAGTAAAACTGGCTGAATCCAATATGGACAGTTATTTGGGGTCTGGATGCAGATTTAGTGTCACTAGAACCATCCCTTCGGACAATCTTTACATGCATGGAGCCCAGGGGTTGATCCTGCTCTTTAGTTAAAATTACAATGCAGTGGGACTACTACTATAATGTCTTGTCTCATTACATACGCTAATCATATGCATACTATCCCTTGCTTTTTCCTGTAGGACTAATTACAGTCGTTAACAGTCCTCAACAGGTTTACCATACCCTCCTAAGAAAAAGCCGACCCTACCCTCCCACTATATATTAGGGTCTGGTGACTTCTGTTTCAGTGTATCTGAAGAGGTGTGCATTCACACTAAAGCTTATACCCAGAAAAAACTTAGTTGGTCTCTAAGGTGCTAGTGGACCATTTTTTATTTATTTCAACTGCGTCAGGCTACCTACCTGAATAATAATAATAATAATAATAATAATAATAATAATAATAATAATAATATATTTATACCCCACCCATCTGGCCGGGTTCCCCCAGCCACTCTGGGCGGCTTCCAACAAAATATTAAAATACAGAAATCCATCAAACATTAAAAGCTTCCCTAAACTGGGCTGCCTTGAGATGCCTTCTAAAGGTATGGTAATTGTTATTCTCTTTGACCTCTGGTGGGAGTGCATTCCACAGGGTGGGTGCCACTACCGAGAAGGCCCTCTGCCTGGTTCCCTGTAACTTGGCTTCTCATAGCGAGAGAACCGCCAGAAGGCCCTCGGCGCTGGACCTCAGTGTCTGGGCAGAACGAAGGGGGTGGAGACGCTCCTTCAGGTATACTGGACCGAGGCCGTTTAGGGCTTTAAAGGTCAGCACCAACACTTTGAATTGTGCTTGGAATCGTACTGGAAGCCAATGTATATACTATTATACTATTATAATAGTATATACATATACTATTATAATGTTTCTTCTACTAAAACAGACATGGAATTCTCCTGTGCATAAACCACTCCAATGTCGTTGTCGTTGTCATTTGTTGGTGTGTGTATGTGTATTTGCAGCTATAGGAAGATTAATATGCTCTTTTTGTTCACTTTTATGAAGTCATCATCATCTTATTTACAGACCATGAGTTATCTTTGTAACACAGCTGGACAGAAGGAAAAAACAAAAACAAAAACATTTCTAACAATCCAAAACAAGGAAAAATACACAAACAAATACATTTTTAACAATCCATAGCAATCTAAAAGGATTGGATATAAAATAAATATCAAAAAAGTATAAATCAAAGAAGTCTATTGTGTGCAACAAAGAAAATACAAGAGAAAAAGAATACATTCATTCAACAAATTCAAGATGGCAGGCACAGTCCTGTTTAACTGGTTTCTGCATCAGATTCCGTGTGTGAGTTTTCCGGTCAATGTCAAAGCCTTTTGACGCCAAAGTTCAATGAAACAGGGTTGATCTTCTAATATAACAAAAATTTCCTGCCATACTTCTACAACTAAGAATACAATCTGATTGTTATGTAAAATGTCATTCCAGCGATGTTTCAATAGCCCATGTGGTCAATGTTTGGTTGATGCTCCAAGTCAAGGTACCTAGTATGTATCCAGAGGTAATCCAATTATTATGGTACCTAAGACAGAACATCCAATCGGAAACGCCCTTTCATGATGTCCAAAATCAGTTGCCTATGGCAACTGCCTCACTCTGCCTAGGACTAGCCTTGCTTTCTGCCTATTGAGTTTCATGATATGCTGAGTTCATTGACAGCACAATCCTATGCATATCGACGCAGATTGTGTTAAAGAATTCAGTGTGACTTACTGCCTGGAAAATATGTGCATAGAATTGCAGTATACATCATCGTAAATTAATGAGGATACCATATTTTATTTTTATTTTTAATGTCTGCCATGTTTTACAATTTGCTGTGGGCCCAGTCACACTCCCACCCCGCCACCCCGACTGTAGGAAATATTACCCAGCCAATTATCTGCTCGGCTGTCTCCATGCGCGCATCCTTCAAAAATCCAGGTAGTGGATCTTCCTTCAGGACTACTGACATAACTTAATCAGGGACTCATAGAGTTTGGGAGATGCCAGTACTGTAATTCTTAGTTTGCCTAATAACAATATGTCCATTTTACATAATTTCATAAGCAAAATCAGACATGTGTTTCTCTCCCAGTAGGTCATGGAAACTCTTTTCCTTCCATCAAACTTCCCTGAGTGTTATACTCAAAGTTCAAATTCACTTTGTGTGAAACCTAGTGGGCAGGGGAAAGGGTGCGATTCGATGGGGGAAATAATCCTTTTTGATATGAAAACAAGCTGAGGTAGGCGGATATATATATAACACAATGCATGTTTTTCAGGCTGTTCTGCTTTCAGCCCCTCACCGTATGGAAGCCCTCAAAGAAAGGACTCCAGTCTTTCCAAAACTTTTCATTTAGCTTAGAAATTCTTGGAATGTTTGCATATCTCAGCCCTTCCTTTGGCCACGAGTTTCTTTGCATCTGACACAAGTGGCATGTGCAGAGTGTGATTTGCAGCTGGTTACATGTTTGTGTAATGCACCATAAATCAACGTGGGCATGGGGGACAGCAAATGATTCAGCTTGTGCTTCAGCACTATAAAACATAACAACACCATCGTGGATTTCCCGACTTGAAGCGCAGGAACCATGATGGATTTCTCCCCAGTCATTTCAGATGGTTGGTTTGTGGAAAATCTTGTTTGTATCACTTGTCTTCCATAAATCGCAAGTGGGCCTCAGCAACCTGGTTCTGGAACACTTCCAAATGCTATGGCGATTTCTTCACCTTCTAAGCAGCAAAACAAATCCCGCGACCTCTTACAAAGTCCATTGCCTTTCAATGTGGCTCAGCTTATCTGCATACTCATTGAAGATATATATATGCACATATTATACAAAACTTCACAAAACATTAAAGGTTTCATTTATCACCCAAACTGCTAATGTAGCAGCTGCCACTACACCCATTTTCTTCAAAAATGAACACTTGTCTTACTGCAGTTCCAAAAGGAAATAGACAGGGTCTAGGAATGGGTCCAGAACAACAGAGGCTACATTAAAGCTATCATCATCGTCGTCATGCTTCTTGAGAAGTTTCAAAGGAATGGATTCATTATTATTATTTATAATAATTCCTAAAAAAATCATTTCCAGCTTGGACTTAAAGGAAGCCAATAACATTCCAGTAATAAGGGGTTAAATACCCAAACGTAAAAGCTCTAATTCTGTATCCTCAAAAAGGTTTGGAAACCTAAAATGCAGAAAGCAAGGGGGAATTCAAATTAAGCTATATTAGCTTTTAATTTAAACCTAGACAGCATCTTAAAAAGCAGAGACATCACCTTGCCGACAAAGGTCCGTATAGTTAAAGCTATGGTTTTCCCAGTAGTGATGTATGGAAGTGAGAGCTGGACCATAAAGAAGGCTGATCGCCGAAGAATTGATGCTTTTGAATTATGGTGCTGGAGGAGACTCTTGAGAGTCCCATGGACTGCAAGAAGATCTAACCTCTCCATTCTGAAGGAAATCAACCCTGGGTGCTCACTGGAAGGACAGATCGTGAAGCTGAGGCTCCAATACTTTGGCCACCTCATGAGAAGAGAAGACTCCCTGGAAAAGACCCTGATGTTGGGGAAGATTGAAGGCACTAGGAGAAGGGGACGACAGAGGACGAGATGGTTGGACAGTGTTCTCGAAGCCACCAACATGAGTTTGACCAAACTGCGGGAGGCAGTGCAAGACAGGAGTGCCTGGCGTGCTATGGTCCATGGGGTCACGAAGAGTCGGACACGACTAAATGACTAAACGACTAAACAACAACAGCTTTTAAAAGAATTCAAAAACTGGGCTGTACAAGCTCCCGTGATCTAGTTGTTACTGGTGTTTGGCAAAATCTGCTGGAAGGCCTTCTCAATCGCAAGTTTATATAGTAACTGGTAACAAATACTTAAAGGGATATTTAAAACATGGGCGGGGCTGGAAATGATTTTTTAAGGAATTATCTTTGAACTTTGGTCATTTAGAGTCTAGTATCTTTCTATTTCCAACTGAGGAAACTGTTAATCACAGTTACAGGTAGGTAGCTGTGTTGGTCTGACATAGTCGAAACAAAAAAAATAAAAACTTTCCTTCCAGTAGGACCTTAGAGACCAACTAAGTTTGTCATAGGTAATCACAGTGAAAACTGTTTGAAAACTACATCTTCCAATATTCTTATGGTGTGAATGTGGCCGAATAATTCTTCTCCAGATGGTAACCATGCAGTAACATTGGGGGAGCATTACAGAATAGAGCGGAATGATTTGTGGACAGTTCAGTCTGATCCATCATTAATGCACTATTACTGCATCAATGACAAGTGCAGAATGCACCCACAAAACATAACAGTCTGGAGAGCCCCCTGAAAGCTCACAAGCATTTTTGCCCTAATGTTTGGTGTTTAGAAGTATACTCTCTCTGTACATGGAGAATATAAACAAGCTTGCATAGTATACACCAGTTAAATCAATGGCACAGGATCATGCGGTTAATCTTTCCACCAACAGCATGTAGGAAGTTAATTTTTCGTTTTTCCACACTGATTTTTTCCCTGAACATAAAGTAAGCATATGAGGGCTTCTCTCTGTTTGAAGCATCTTAGCAATTGTCCTTGTTGAGCTGGCTATTGTTCTGATGTATAATATTGCTGCTGGACAGAATTCCTGCTGATGGTGAATGCTGAAAGATGTTTAATGGTCAGTCTCTAGTGCTGCTCCTTCAATATTTTAGGCTTTTAAGATGGCCATTTCATTCCACGTGTCTGGATGACCTTAGCATGACATTCAGTGTGCCAATAGCTGCATGCAGCAAGAACAAGCCCAGCATCATCCTCCTGTCCAAAGCTGTCACCCTCACTTTCCCCATGCATGAATACTTGACTTGGCTGCATTCCAAACAAAGGAACAAGAGGAAGGGAGCACACATTTTGCTGCAAACCAAATCACTCCGTGGGGCCTTCAAAATGCAGCCCACTCGTTTCTTGAAAAGAAAGCACTTGTTGGGCTTTTAAAGAAATGAGCCTCTTGGAAATTAATTTCTCATTTACTGAGAGCATAAGAAAAGTGGCAAGCGAGGCTTGGTGACTTGGGTTAAAATCCTGGCCTTTAAGTATGGGTGCATAATCTGTTCTCCTGGACAAAACCAGTCCCAAATCCATAAATAATCTATTTCCTGCAACAGCAATAAATAATCAATTTTTTTTAAAAAAATAAAATTATTGATTTTCTTTTCTCAAAACAAGTATCCAATATCATTGCTAAACATACATTTTCCTATCCCCCCCCCCTCCCTGTTGACTTCCCTCAACTACCATTTCTGGTTTATTACATCAGATTATACATTCTGCTGTTTATATACAATATTATGATTGTCACATTGTTGTACTTCTTGTTCTCTATAAAAAATCATTTTTGATTACTCTTGAGACTTCATTGGCTACCATTTTGAAACATGGCAATTGACAAGCCAAATTCCATGTTCCAAAGAAGCCCATGTACATTTCCTCAGTCTAAGCTTACTGTGGTATAGGCAAATATTAGAATATACTGTGTGAAATCCTACACCATGGTAGGTAAATTACTACTTGTGGAAAGAATTGACTTATGTGACCACCTATGATGTCTGAGAAGGCTATTTAACTAAATGCCAACTGAGCATGTTGAGGGTGCAGAATAATTTTTAGGATTGGGAAGGGAAAATATATTTTGGCAGTTTTGGGGTAAGGTTTTGGCAATTTTAAGGGTTAAGATGCCACATGTTTAAACTTTATAGGTTTAGGCCCTCAACTGCCCTCCTTTGCCTTTGGAGACATCCTCACAAAGTCAAATCTGATTGCCTAGGACTGAGGTTGTATTGTGACATAATCCCTATGGGATCCATGACTGGGTGGGACTACCTATGAGACTGGTAGGACAAAGGACTCAGCTGCAGCCAACTAAGGGAAACAATGCTACTGAATGTTAGGATTGTCCTACTCTCGTATAGGACCTTGGTAGAGACACATGCTTGACTGGCATGTTCTCTCCCTTCTGGTCTGTTGTTTGGGAGCTTCAAAAGCATTCTTCTGCCCGAACATCACAGCGACTGATACCAAGAGGCAGCAGTACACTTACGATCCTGCAGAGTATTTGCAGTTTGCATAACAGAACTTTGGCTGTAGCACAGCATTTTGGCTAATCTACATTTATTTACATATAATACACTCGGAGCACTCTGACTTAGCTCCTTCCTCTCTCTCATCAGACAGCAAAGAGAGAAAGGACAAAGGACAATAGTCCTACATTCTGGAACACAGTAGTACAAATCATCCTGTCTCCGTCACTTCCCACACTGTGGAATGAAAACATACACCGTCATGTGATAGACAACAATCTCATGACTGCAAACACGGAGCAGGAATCCTAACACTGAATGGGATCGTGAAAGGTAAGTTTTTAACAACAACATATTTTCTGGGTGATTTTTTTGACTAGAGTGAACTTATCACTTTTGATGCCCTCAAATTACTCCAAAGTGGAAGATATTTGGCAGAAACCTAATACAAAGAGAACCAAATGTTCAGCGCATTTCTGTTCCCCATTATTGAACAGTCACACTGTGTTTTCACTGAGGAACAGAATCCATCCGTATTAACAGATGTCTTGCCAGTGCCTCGCACTTCCCACAGCAGGTACAAAGCTCACAACTGTCAAAAAGTCAAGAGCGAGGCTATTTTGCTATCCCGATGACTCTCAGAACGAACTGGGAAACATGAGACACTCTGCGGTCATTATTTCTACATTTCAAGATGAGCTTAAGTGTGTGTGTGTGTGTGTGTGTGTGTCATTTCCTTAGAGCACAGGACAGACACAAATTTGGGGTGAAATTCTGATGCAATTTGCACGTTAATGAAGAAAAATGTTCAGGTGCCATACATAATTTAATATGCCAAAGCATAAAGCATCTGTTCGGTGGGTTTGTCCTCAGAGTGTGTGCTTCTCACCTCTTGGAGCTAACAGAACACAGAGATAAATTGGGATTCATTTAAGGCAATGAACAGGTGTTGGGGTTTATTACAGTCTTTATCAATTTTAGACTATTTCAACGGATTTGTCTGGTGATTTTTTTTAAAAAAAATAAAAGAATACAATACCTCCTCTGCCATTATTCAGCCCTCCATACGTGGTGTCTGTGGTACACAAGTTTCATAGTGTTCTATAAATAAACCAGGCCTATAAATTCTTCATAAACAAGGCGTTTCCAGATAAGCTTGTGGATGCAGCAAGGATTTATTATAAGGGGAAAGTCAGTTTGTTGTTGTGCAAAAACTGCTTGCATTTTAAAATATTTTATGAATGCACAAGACCCGTGAAACATAGTTGAAGGATGAAGGGTGGCTGATTAAACCCCCCCCCCCAAACTCTCTATTTCTCCTCAATTTTGCACCATTGCTGGATATACAAAGCTGAATATGCTGCTTATCTCACATGATTCCACTCATATGTGTTTGTAAAGGTGGTAACAGCATAACCTCCAACAGTTCTCTGATGAAAATAGTGACAACCTATTCCATATTCTGGGATGCGGGTGGCTCTGTGGGTTAAACCACAGAGGGCTTGCCGATCAGAAGGTCGGCGGTTCGAATCCCCGCGACGGGGTGAGCTCCCGTTGCTCGGTCCCAGCTCCTGCCAACCTAGCAGTTTGAAAGCACGTCAAAGTGCAAGTAGAAAAATAGGTACCACTACGGCAGGAAGGTGAACGGTGTTTCCGTGTGCTACTCTGGTTCGCCAGAAGCGGCTTTGTCATGCTGGCCACATGACCTGGAAGCTGTATGCCGGCTCCCTTGGCCAATAATGCGAGATGAGCGTTGCAACCTGAGTTGGTCACGACTGGACCTAATGGTCAGGGGCCCCTTTACCTTTACCTATTCCATAATAATAATAATATTTATACACCGCCTGTCTGACTGGGTTGCCCCAGCCACTCAGGGCTGCTTCCAACACATATAAGAATGTAATAAAACATTAAAAACTTCCCTATACAGGACTGCCTTCAGATGTCTTCAAAGATTGTATAGTTACTTATCTCCTTGGCTTGGGGGTCGCATAACTCCATACCCGGCAATATTTCCCCAGTCAAAATAGGGGCATCCTAAAGAAAATCAGGGTATTCCAGGATCAAATTAGAAAACATGACGGCTTTTGTAAATCTGGGACTGTCCCTGGAAAATAGGGACAGTTGGATGGTCTGCGACAGGGTTGCTAGTGCATTCAAAGACCATGTGAAGGTTTTGTTTTGTTTTTCTGTGGGAGAATCCTGGGCCAATCAGGAAATTGATCATGACGCACATTATAGGAAATTGAGAGGAGACAGGTTGGGTCGCAATTGCTGCTGCCATGAAACCCAGTTGTTTCTTTGGGGACATACATCCCCCTGCTGTCTGGTGCAAATGATGGCTTATCTCCATTTCCTTGTGCCTCTTCTTACACTGTTTTTTGTGGGGGTTTTTTTTATGGGTATGGATGAAAAACCTGTATTTTTCTCACTCGTTTCCTGAGAGCTATAGTTTGCTGTTTGTGATTTCTCCCCGCAAAATTGGCACGAGAGAGTACAGTATGTTTGAATATTCATTTCATCACCCGGGGTACATTCACTAACAGGGCTGCAACATTTAATTAATCAGATTAATTGGACAGCACTGTTTCTTAAACGTGAAGTTTTGTTATTGGGGGGGGGGGAGGAGTTGAAAATGCCAGCAACTAAATGGAAGAACAATGCATAACAAGACAAGAAAAACACCCATGAGATTAAATGCATGAAAAATTAAAAAAGGGGGAAGGAAACTCACTGATTTCAGTATTTAGTGCCTCATGTGAAATAAATAAATAATGCAAGCATTTGTAAAAAAAAAACAAAAAAAAACCTAGCAGGTGTTGTGTATGCATCTAAAATCAAAGTATGGCTTTTACTTCAAAATGTTATTTCATAGAAAATGTTATTTCTCTTTCCACCCAATACTTTATTATTCTTGTTGTTGTTTAGTCATTTAGTTGTGTCCGACTCTTCGTGACCCCATGGACCATAGCACGCCAGGCACTCCTGTCTTCCACTGCCTCCCGCAGTTTGGTCAAACTCATGTTGGTAGCTTTGAGAATACTGTCCAACCATCTCGTCCTCTGTCATCTCCTTCTCCTAGTGCCCTCAATCTTTCCCAACATCAGGGTCTTTTCCAAGGATTCTTCTCTTCTCATGAGGTGGCCAAAGTATTGGAGCCTCAGCTTCAGGATCTGTCCTTCCAGTGAGCACTCAGGGCTGATTTCCTTAAGAATGGAGAGGTTTGATCTTCTTGCAGTCCATAGGACTCTCAAGAGTCTCCTCCAGCACCATAATTCAAAAGCATCAATTCCTCGGTGATCAGCCTTCTTTATGGTCCAGCTCTCACTTCCATACATCACTATTGGGAAAACCATAGCTTTAACTATACGGACCTTTGTCGGCAAGGTGAAGTCTCTGCTTTTTAAGATGCTGTCTAGGTTTGTCATTGCTTTTCTCCCAAGAAGCAGGCGTCTTTTAATTTCGTGACTGCTGTCACCATCTGCAGTGATCAAGGAGCCCAAGAAGGTAAAATCTCTCACTGCCTCCATTTCTTCCCCTTCTATTTGCCAGGAGGTGATGGGACCAGTGGCCATGATCTTGGGGTTTTTTTTTTTTTTTTGATGTTGAGCTTCAGACCATATTTTGCACTCTCCTCTTTCACCCTCATTAAAAGGTTTATTATTCTACTATCTCTGAAATGCTTGAAATTCTTCAGATATTTTCCCCGAACAGGGCCCTCCAATTCACCTCAAATGTTGCTTAAGGTAATATTCAGAGGCACCTAAGACATTTCCCTGGTAGCAATTGCCACAACTTTTGTGAGGTTAGGCATTGGGTAAACCTTTGTTTGCTTGGAGGGGAGGTTGTTGCCTTCACCTGCCTCTCCTCAGTAAGGGTATCCCTGATAAAGGGATACAGTGTGTGAATACTGTCTGAAGCCTGGATGTGGGTTTCATGTCACAGCCCCTACGGCGACCCCTCGGGGTGCCCTTATTTGGTGGTTTACCCTTCTCTGGACTCTCTGCAGCCAGGCAGGAGTCAAGATATAGCCTGGCTTCACCCCAATGCCTAAGCGAAACTGCTCACATCTGTAACCAATAAAGTTGTGGCCTATTTGAACCCATAAACCAAAATACTCTGTGTCAGTGTTTTTTGTTGTTCTCCTGGGATCCTTGTGGCTCGCAAACAAGATGACATGATGTCAGGGAGAGTGGCTGGGGCAACCCAGTCAGATGGGCAAGTTATAAATTATATTCTTATTAATTATTATTATTATTATTATTATTCAAGGAAATTGAATTCGTGCCACATGTAGAGACAATGTAGAAAGGGTGCCTGACATGGTCTAATGGGTTATATGCATCAGTCTTCTTTTGAAGACCTGCCTAGAGCAGTGAGGCAATAATGAATCCATCGCTCCTTCTTGATCCTATTGTAATTATGCTGTGATTGGTAACAATACGCACTAGTAAAGATAGCCATTAATAACAGCCTGGGGTTCTGAAGCGACAAGGCAGGAGCAGCTGATTGATCCCACATCATGTCGCCAAAAGCTATCACATGTAGTAAATTATGTTAATCCCGTATCAAATTAGGAAGCAAGCAACAATTTGCCTCTTTGACTTATTACAAATCTCCGGAGTCTGGTGACCAGGGCTCTAATTGTGACTCCATTGAAAGCAGCTCAGCTCCCATTAATTTCACTAATGGGAATGACTGTATCCCACATCTGTAATTTTTATTTTGCTTGTCCATCAGATGTAGCATTGCCAAAACCACCATATTCAGAGGTCGCAACCAACATTAACTAATAATCCCCATTAGTATGAAATGCTTACTATAGTCTTATATTCTAATCTCACTTGAGCTCTCTTTAATTAATTAATTAATGATACTAATTAATTACTGCCCTAACCACCTCCCATCTTTATATCCTCCCATCTTTATATGCAAAATAAAAAAATTCCTTCAGTAGCACCTTAAAGACCAACTAAGTTTTTATTTTGGTATAAAGCTCATACCAAAATAAAAACTTAGTTGGTCTTTAAGGTGCTACTGAAGGAATTTTTTTATTTTGCTTCGACTCAGACCAACACGGCAACCTACCTGTAACTGCATCTTTATATGCTTCAGGAATGTTTGGATGAATTCTAGTCATCCAAAAGTATGTTGTGTTATCCAGATTCATAGTGTGGTATCACAGTAATCACTTTGGTGTTTGAACAGTAGCATCTTAAGGTCATCGCTCCCCCCCCCACTCTTAAAAAAAAAAGGAAAGCTCCACTGCAGAGCGAAACAGGGTCCTAGTGCCCCTGCTCCGCTCGTTTACCTCTCTCCTCCCAGCAGCGCAGCTGGCGGGCGTCCAGGAGGGAAAGGGAGGCCGCCTCACAGCTCCCCCACTTGCTGGGGCGCCCCTCAGCGCCCCTTGGCGCCCCGGCGCCCTGTGCCACTAGGGCCAATGGGCGAGCCGCCCCTGTGTTTGAATGATTGGTATTAATAATCGTAATATAAACTGGCATTGTTATAATGAGGCTATTATTGGAATGTAATTGAAAATTAATAAAAAACGTATCTACAAAAAAGGCAAAAAAGGTGGGCAAAGGCCAGACCTGTTTCAATACTTTCAGAAAATATATTGGTAACATTAATAATAATAATAATAATAATAATAATAATAATAATAATAATAATGGTAATGACCAAACTGTGGCAGTGGAAGACAGGAGTGCCTGGCATGCTATGGTCCATGGGGTCACGAAGAGTCGGACACGACTAAACGACTAAACAACAACAACAACAATGTCAGAAGACAACAGAAGCTGAAATTGTGATTATATTCCAAATTTTTAAGGTACCTATTTTTCTACTTACACTTTGGCGTGCTTCCGAACTGCTAGTTTGGCAGGAGCTTGGAACAAGCTACAGGAGCTCATCCCATCATGGGGATTTGGACCGCCAAGCTTCTGATCGGCAAGCCCTAGGCTCTGTGGTTTAACCCACAGTGCCACCCGCGTCCCTATACAATATTCTTTTACATGCCTGCTATTATTATTTTTAGCAAGCCTAACAAAACATATACTTTAGCTGTGTATACTTGTTTCTAAGTTTTGACTACTTTTTTCTGTGTATTAAGGGACGCGGGTGGCTCTGTGGTCTAAACCACAGAGCCTAGGGCTTGCTGATCGGAAGGTCGATGGTTCGAATCCCCGTGACAGGGTGAGCTACCATTGTTCGGTCCCAGCTCCTGCCCACCTAGCAGTTCGAAAGCACATCAAGTGCAGGTAGATAAATAGGTACCGCTACGGCAGGAAGGTAAATGGCATTTCCGTGCACTGCTCTGGTTCGCCCAAAGCAGCTTAGTCATGCTGGCCACATGACCCTGAATCTTTCTGTGGACAAATGCCGGCTCCCTCGGCATATAGAGCGAGATGAGCGCTGCAACCCCAGAGTCGTCCGTGACTGAACCTAATAGTCAGGGGTACCTTTACCTTTTTATCTGTGTAGTATTGATAATAAACTCCATAGCGGTTTATTATTATTATTATTATTATTATTATTATTATTATTATTAAGCATTTATATATTTTTTCTAAATATATAGAATATGATGGTACAATCTATTACTGAAAATGCAAGCTACAACGTCAATTTATGCAGACAAATGGGAGGCCAATTTCAGAGAATTGTTACCACAAAACGGCTAGATTCGGCATTGGAAAAACAGTGTTTAAACCAGGCATCCCCAAACTTCGGCCCTCCAGATGTTTTGGACTACAATTCCCATTTTCCCCGACCACTGGTCCTGTTAGCTAGGGATCATGGGAGTTGTAGGCCAAAATATCCGGAGGGCCGCAGTTTGGGGATGCCTGATTTAAACCCTTGCAGATACTGTGCTAAGAAAAAAGATTTTACAAGTCACAATGGTAACTTAGATGGTATATTGTTCCCCTCCATATGAAACATATCAATAACACTCAATATTTTGTCACCTGCAGGGAGGAAGCCAAAATGATCCCCCAGTCATCATCTAAGCAGTTAGTGCGGTAAGGTTTTGTTGGTGAGAGGTGGCTGTGTTTGTTGGGGAAGATTGGCAGCAGGTCGGAGGACCCAGCCCCTATTGGAAACACAACATTAGTGTTAATAGTTCTAGGTGTGAATGAAAATAGGAACAATTATTACAACTATAGACTGTTGAAACTCATACAGTATTACTGGTGTGTTCAAATTCTAAATTGATATCAATTTTGTATTTTCATCTAATCACCTGCACATTGCCCAATGGCCTTAATTGTGCAAATGACCTCTTAAAATAGTTCCATAGCATATGCTAATGAAAATAAAAGGAATAAGAGTTTGCTTTCAGCCACCACCAATGCAATAGATGTAATAACTGCAAAACAGAGCGTAGCGTCTTGATTACAGAAAACATCTTGCTTAAAATAACCCACAAACAAGTGTGTTTAAATCAAAGGTATGTTTGAAATGGAGATTAAACAATGAGTAGAGCAGCAAATAATGAAGGAACTGAATCACCTTGTGCTAAAAGTGAGCTTCTTTGAACATGGAAAGGGATGATGTACTTGTAGGCAATTGTGTGGCGATACCCCAAACCCTCCCCGGAATAAATAAAGACACAGGACACATTGCATAAGGTTAATGGGCGTAGAAGGCCACAACGGATGTAGAGAGGTATTGGCTTAGGCATTGGATCTAACCGTCTATATCTGACTCCAGCCCGCTCTGCTGGCAGTCTGTGAAGGGTTAACCACCGTTGGGTGAGCCCTGCGATGCAGATCAACTAGGAACTCACCCCGGGGCCACCACTAGGGGTGTTCCTTAGGCCCTCACCTACCACGGCTTTGGACATGGCCACGCCCCTGGACTCCTTAAGGGAGTACCCTTCAGCATTTTGGGGGAGGTGATGGCAGCAACCTCCCCCCCCACCTGTAACCTTTCAGAGATAAGCCCGGGGGCAGTGAGGGCAGCGGCAGAGTCAGCAGCAGGCCCGGCGTGCCAAGGAGCATGGCCATGTTAATGGCAGGCCCGGTGGCAGCTGGGGAGGCACGTGAAAGCGCCAAGGAGCACGGCCGCGTCGGCGGCATGCCCGGGAGCAGTGAGGGCAGCCGAGGGTAAGCGCCCAGGAGCGCAGCCACGCTGGCGACAACCCCGGCGGCCACGGGGGTGGCTGTAGACCAGCGCCGGAGAGCGCGGCGGTGGCGGCAAGCTCGGCGACCAAGGAGCAAAGACGCGGCGAACGAAAGGCAGATGAGCAGCCTCAGGTCAGCTGTAGCGTGGAGGTGCCGAGCGCTCTAGCAAATTGGCATTTAAAAACTCCATTAAGTGATTTCAGCTCGGGCACAGCAGGCCAGGGGAGCTGAATCCGACGATCAATCCTCTAGAAGCAGGTAACAAAAAACAAAAACGCAGCAGCTGGGGGTCCTGCAAAAAGAGAGAGGCCGATTCCCTGCCGCATGCTCGCATAAATGAGCGAGCCGCATCCCCTTGGAGCGTCCTGATTGGATGCGCCAAGGGAGCGCCACGTCCGGGAGCCGGCCAATGGGCTGGAGGGGGGGATGGCAACCATTTTCCCATCACGTGTAGGCTTTGTGGTGCCCACAATCTCCCCTCCTCCTATGGCGGAAGGGACTTTTCAGAAACAGTTTGATGCAATTTGTGTACTGGACAGCTGTGAGAAGTACTAATCTGTCTTCTGTCCTATCCTCTCACACCTTTGTGCTGCCTCTTCCTCACTCTCCCCTTTCTCTGACCCACACACACACACACACACACACACACACACAAACACACGTGTGGTCTACATTTGTAAGTGCTAAAATCTTTGTCCATGTGGCTGGGGGAGCTTGACCATGCACATGTGCACATGTATCGTCTTCTTCTTTGGCGATCACTCATAGCCGAGTAAGATTGTTTTCCATAAACACGGTTTTACACCAAAAACAGCACGGTGGTTGGCACTAGGGGAGGTTTCATCAGTAAAGAAGAAAAAATATGGAGAGAGAATGGGCAACGTATCAACAGTTGTTAAAAGAAGAACAGGGTCAATTAAAATTAAAATCTTATGAGGAAATCAAACAACACTGCTCTAGTTGGATACAATATCATCAAATTGCTCACTTATATAATCAAGATAAAAAAAAATTGGGTTTGAAGAACAGGAGTCAAAATTACAATTGTTGAAGAGCCCCCAAAAGAACTTATCTAGAATGTACAATTTATTATTGGAGTGGGAATCAAAAGACGAGGAGGTCAAAGAAGCTATGATAAAATGGCCCCAGGATTTTGGGTATTCGATACAAATGCAACAATGGGAGAGACTTTGAAACTATTGTATCCCTGTAGCAACAAAACTTGATGCCTTCATTTAGCCCAGCTGCAATGGAATATGTCTCTCCTGTACTGGTCTCTACAGCCACAGCGGGAGCTGTAACTCTCCAACGGTTTGACTCTACCCCCCAATGGCAGACTTTTCCATTGGCAGATGAGTGATAACCAAGTATGAGGTGGTGTGCCCCTTTAAGGATCAAACTGACAGTATAGGAATGCTTTTTAGATTTGATGATGATGATGAATGCACAGGTAACTTTCTGAGGTTGAAGGCCTTTCATCAACTTTGCTTCACACTCTAGCTTTGTTCTTTCTTAGAGAGAGATGCTCTGATGACAGCTATCCATGCATAAAGTAACATCCAGGGGAGATTACTGTAATGCTTGGTACATAGGGCTGCCTTTGAAGAGCATCCAGAATAGCATCCCAAATCTTCAATTGTTGCAGAATGCAGCACCCAGACAACTAGGTGGAATCAGTTTTGTTTTTGGCCTGTTTTACCTTGTTGGCTTATTATATTATATTATATTATATTATATTATATTATATTATATTATATTATATTGAAGGACCCAGGTGGCGCTGTGGTTAAACCACTGAGCCTAGGGCTTGCTGATCAGAAGGTCGGCGGTTCGAATCCCTGTGACGGGGTGAGCTCCCGTTGCTTGGTCCCAGCTCCTGCCAACCTAGCAGTTCGAAAGCACGTCAAAATGCAAGTAGATAAATAGGAACCGCTACAGCGGGAAGGTAAACGGCATTTCCATGTGCTGCTCTGGTTTGCCAGAAGCGGCTTTGTCATGCTGGCCACATGACCTGGAAGCTATACGCCGGCTCCCTCGGCCAATAATGCGAGATGAGCGCGCAACCCCAGAGTCGGTCACGACTGGACCTAATGGTCAGGGGTCCCTTTACCTTCACCTATATTATATTATATTATATTATATTATATTATATTATATTATATTATATTATACTATATTATTATATTATTGTGAGGGACCCAGGTGGCGCTGTGGGTTAAACCACAGAGTCTAGAGCTTGTTGATCAGAAGGTCGGCAGTTCGAATCCCTGCAACGGGGTGAGCTCCCATTGTTTGGTCCCAGCTCCTGCCCACCTAGCAGTTCGAAAGCACATCAAAGTGCAAGTAGATAAATAGGGACCGCTCCGGCGGGAAGGTAAACGGCGTTTCCGTGCGCTGCTCTGGTTTGCCAGAAGCAGCTTTGTCATGTTGGCCACATGGCCCTGAAGCTGTCTGCGGACAAACGCCGGCTCCCTCGGCCTATAGAGCGAGATGAGCTCCGCAACCCCAGAGTTGGACACGGCTGGACCTGATGGTCAGGGGCCCCTTTGCCTTTACCTTTATACAAAAGAGCACCATGCCTTCATAGCTATTGGGGAAGGCTGCCAGCTGATCATAAAAATGTTTCCCTGACCATCTTCGGATCACCATGCTGTGGAATCCTTCTCCTGCTGGTTTCTGAAGAACAAGCTGCTCTTAAAGCCGCTGGAACTGGGGCTGGTTAAAATAAGGAGAAGTTGGCAACCTTGCATTAGAGAGGATGCTAAAAGAGCAAGCACTAGCTCTCCTCTGCCTTAGAAAGTGCCACTTCCCCCATCTGGGTCATTTACCTCTAAATATAAAGCACATGTTTTGGAGCAGAGCAAATTGAAAATTCCACTACCAGTGAAAAATAATGTGTTGTTCAATCCTTTTAATGGTCAAAGGGGTGATTTTATGAAATCTTTAGCTTCCTGGGTTCACTGCCTTAAAAAGCCTCTTTTAAATAATATATCATAAAAACTTTGTTGCCCTGCCGATGTGCTTTTGAGTATGTGATGAAAGTGGGTCAGGAAGAGCCAGAAAAGTTTAGTTACCAGACTTCAGTTCTTAATTTCGTATTCTTTATTTTGTTTGGGGTGAGGGGAGGTTTAATGCCTTAATGGGAAGTTGGAGATCTTTCTCATCATTTTGCCTGTAGTACAATTTGCAGGAATTGAGCTTTTGCACCAAGTGGCAAAAGAACTGGACCTTTGGCCTCTGCTTCAGGTCTTGAAACCCTGGTTGCTGATTCTGCTCTGCAAGGCAGTGTGGGGATGAGGCAGTTGGCAAAGGAGGTGGAAGGGAAGAAGCCTACAGAACGCTTTCCCTAACTACCATAGTCCTATTCAGACTCGGGCTTCCCATGTGTAGCTGGAAAAGAAGCATTCCCCTAAAGGAAACTCTGCTACAAAATCCACCCTGATTTGGGATAAGAGGCCTTCAATCCATCCTTTACGTCCAGCAGATATTGCAGTTTTGATTCTGGCTTTATTGTTATTATTATTTTTAAATCTTTGCACAATGCCCAGGAAATTTATTTCATCATGTGTCTCATAAAGGCAATGTGAATGTAAATACATGCACAATAGCTGTAGTAAGAGAGTTGTGCAGCTCTGAAGCCAACTCAAATGAGATGTGTGTTCATATGTAGTTTGTATAAGTCTTCAATCCAATAGAAGGGAACAGCATTTTTATTTTTCCAATTCATCAGTACCAGTCTTTTTGCTGTGGCAAGGTAAGGGCACGGAGAGTCCACTCGTATTGTCCTTTTGTAAGGTTCCATGTGCTGGGTATATAATTCAAGAGAATATTTTGCTCTGTAAATGTACGGTTGTTCTGTACAGTTCTGCTGATAGTTTCAGTTACCTTCTGCCAAAAATCTTTCAATATAGGACAATGAAAAAACATATAATATGAACAACTTGCATATAAACGCAGACTTGTCATGGACAAATTCAATAATATTTGGAATCCATTCTTACAAATACTGTAATAGGCTAAGGTCTGGTGAAATAAAACAACAACCTTGTAAAGTAAAAACAAGAACAAAACTCAAATGTCGTGTGTGTGACAGCACTCCACAACCTTGAGAATGGGAGCTAACTGGGTATGTCCCTTTAATGCAGGCACCCCCAAACTTGGCCCATCAGCTGTTTTGGGACTACAATTCCCATCATCCCTGACCTCTGGTCCTGTTAGCTAGGGCTGATGCGAGTTTTAGTCCCAAAACAACTGGAGGGCCGAGTTTGGGGGTGCCTGCTTTAATGCAAGGGGTGATGAACCTTCCAGAGATTGTTGGCGTCTGACTTCCATCACTTCCTGTCAGCGTGGCCAATGGTCAGGAATGCTGATGGAAGTTGTAGTCAAATGACATCACCCACTTATGAGGTAGAGCATTCCATATCTTGAGTTCCCCTTCAGGCAGGACTGAGAGTGATTCCTGTCTGAATCCTGGACAGCCACTGTCAGACAGTGCAGACAGCACTGAGCAAGATGGACCAAAGGCCTGACTCTGTATAACGCAGCTGCCTATGCTTCTATGATGATGTATTTTGGTCAACAAATGGTGAAACACTTTATACCCAGTTTTGAGATGTAAAGGCCTCTCCTTTTCAAATACACCTCGTAATCTAGGCAACTGCCAGAGCCAAATGTCAGGTTTGTAATTTGTGGGAAGTGAAATATCCTAACTATTTTGATATGCCATTGAGAACGGGAGCCTGTCTTCCATAATACACTCAATAAGTTGCATGATCACAATTTTTAAAATGCCCCATATAAAGTTTATTTCTTTTTCTATACTTCAGCAGCTGCCCTTGTAAATTAAATTGAGCTCCCACTGTGCTCAGGTCCTCTGGGTGTCAAGATAGCAGGATGGTTTATATCCTCACCAATTTATGACTGCTTTATAATTGTTGGATAGTTTGGGCATTATTTCACTTACTAGCATCCAACTGTTTTACAACAAGTGGCCTGAAATGTTGATCTATATTTTCCAGAACCTGTTCCTCCTAAAATTGCCTTGACATTTGAAATATCATATTTTTAATGGTTGAACATTCCATCGGCAATTATGCCCCGGCCCACTCAGCTCTGTTCAATAATAAACCTTTTTACAGAACACACATTTTATATGCTGCTAAGTATAAATAACAGTCAATACGGAGAAATGAACCAGGTCTCCCAGAAATAAATAGTAAATTAGACATAGGCAGGATTGTAGAATCTGTTTGGGAAAGAGCATATTGCATTGGCAATAGATTGTGGACAGACAAAAGAAGTATTTCTGTATATAGTTCATAATTAAATTAAGGAATTTACTGCCATGTGGCCAATGACCAGAGGCTTAGGGTTCACACACACTTCCATTTGTCCCATGATTCCTACTGTTTGTCCCATGATTTATAATTACAAACCTCTTGGAACCATGACTATATGTCCCAGGACAAAAAGAAGTGTAGATGAGCTTTTAGTCAGCTTTAATAAAATATTGGACCAGACTTCCTCTACTTGCTGCCCTCCAGATACATTAAACTTGGATGATGGGCTTGAGGGCATCCTGAGCAAGTTTGCAGATGACACCAAATTGGGAGGGGTGGCTAATACCCCAGAGGACAGGATCACACTTCAAAATGACCTTAACAGATTAGACAACTGGGCCAAAGCAAACAAGATGAATTTTAACAAGGAGAAATGTAAAGTACTACACTTGGGCAAAAAAAAAAAAATGAAAGGCACAAATACAGGATGGGTGACAGCTGGCTTGAGAGCAGTACATGTGAAAAGGATCTAGGAGTCTTGGTAGACCACAAACTTGGCATGAGTCAACAGTGTGATGCAGCACCTAAAAAAGCCAATGCAATTCTGGGCTGCATCAATAGGAGTATAGCATCTAGATCAGGGGAAGTAATAGTACCAATGTATTCTGCTCTGGTCAGACCTCACCTGGAGTACTGTGTCCAGTTTTGGGCACCACAGTTCAAGAAGGATATTGACAAGCTGGAACGTGTCCAGAAGAGGGCAACCAAAATGGTCAAAGGCCTGGAAACACTGCCTTATGAGGAATGGCTTAGGGAGCTGGGTATGTTTAGCCTGGAGAAGAGAAGGTTAAGGGGAGATATGATAGCCATGTTCAAATATATTAAAGGATGTCTTATAGAGGAGGGAGAAAGGTTTTTTTCTGCTGCTCCAGAGAAGCGGACACGGAGCAATAGGACCCCCATTGTGGGTCCTATTGTTAATCTGAACTTCCTGACAGTAAGAGCTGTTCGACAGTGGAATTTGCTACCAAGGAGTGTGGTGGAGTCTCCTTCTTTGGAGGTCTTTAAGCAGAGGCTTGACAGGCATATGTCAAGAATGCTTTGATGGTGTTTCCTGCTTGGCAGGGGGTTGGACTGGATGGCCCTTGCGGTCTCTTCCAACTCTATGATTCTAAACTACAGCTTCCATCATCCTTGACCATTAGACCTTGCTAGCTGGGGCAGTTGGGAGTGGTGGATCAAAAAAAATTCAGAGAGTACCAGGTTGAAGAAGGCTGGATTAGACACAGGTTCGAATCCCATAAAGAACGGCTGCAAATTCCTGCATTACATTACAGGGGGTTGGACTCATAGTACCTTCCCACTCCACAATTCTATGTTCCTATGAAAGTACACTACACTGAGGATTGCTGCATAACCATTGATGGCCGCTACCTGCCATAAGCAGGGTTCATTTATCCTGCAATAGTTTCCAAAGCAGACATTTGGATGGTTGGTCCGGGAATGTGATCTGAAGGTAGATGAGGCCATCATTGGCAACCTGCTTGAACTGAGCACGTCTGGGTCCAGTCAGTACCTGTAAGGGACTGTATGTATGCTGCTTTGGGTTCCAAGAAATAAGACAGGCAAGATATAAGCGTTTATGGATAAAAAATAAATGTGTTAATAAAGTATCAATACCCCCAAACAAATCCATCTTAAGGATAATGAATACATGGATTTGGTTGTAGAACAGCAGAACCTAAGCACATTTGGAAATATCTGCTAGCTAATGTGCATGGACACACACATTTGCCTTTAAGAAAGAGTAACCACAAAAAAGTCCACAAATAAGGGAAGTGAGTTACCTGGGAAAGCTACCAGAGCACAGTGCTCAAATCTTGTGTAACATGCTCCTTTCCACTGTTACTTCTGCTCACTTACTTGCCCTTCCCTTCAACCCAGTATGTACAACCTCCCAGAGAGAGGGCAAGGCAGATAGAGAATGCTTATTCTTATTCCTCTTCTACACTTAAGGAGGGCAGCAAGGAGGAGGAGCAGGCCTAATAGGCTCCAGAGCAGGGATGGGAAATGTTGATCTGTGAAGGACCACCAAGCAAACCTCCAGAGGCTATGTGCCAGTGGTGAGTGGGGCCAGAAAAAAGTGCCAGAGGACTTTACCTTTATACAGTAGGTTAGTTTCTACAGACACTCACACATCCATCTCTGTACTTCACACAGGGGACGCAGGTGGTGCTGTGATCTAAACCACTGAGCCTGTTGGGCTTGCCGATCAGAAGGGTGGTGGTTCAAATCCCCATGATGGGGTGAGCTCCCATCGCTCGGTCCCAACTTCTGATAAGCTTAACAGTTCAAAAGCATGCCAGTAGATAAATAGATACTGATGCAGTGGGAAGGTAAACAGCGTTTCTGTGCGCTCCATCACGGTGTTCCGTTGCGCCAGAAGCAGTTTAGTCATGCTGGCCACAACACCCGAAAGCTGTCTGCAGACAAATGCTAGCTCCCTCAGCCTGAAAGCAAGGTGAGCTCTGCAATGCCATATAGCGATCCTTTACCTTTACCTCCACCTAGGCATGTAAGAGGCATCCGCAGACCCTCCAAGTGTCCCTATTTTCCAGGGACATCCCAAATTTAGAGAAGCCATCCCAGTTTCTGATTTGATTCTGGAATGTCCCACTTTTCCCTAGGGTGTCCCTATTTTCCTTGGAGAAATGTTGGAGGGTATGGCGTTATCCAATGCCCAAGCCGTCTGAAGGCAATCCTGTATAGGGAAGGTTTTTTAAAAATGTTTTATTATGTTTTTGCATAATAAAGACCTCCCCCCTAAATAAGACACATTTGACTCAAATTTTAGTTTTGTTTTTTTGGCAGAATTTAGGCCACTTTATTGATTACAGAAAAGTGAGTGGTTGCATAGGCTCTGGTTCGACTAGTTCCCTAGACCCTTGCAGAGAGCACTGAACCAGAGCTCTATCATAGGTCAGCCAAGGGTGAACACCTGAGGCAGGTGAGAAGCCTGGGAACAGATTCTGTTTACTCCCCAGATGCTCCCCTGGACTCAGGCACAGGCACAACCCGCTTTCGGGGGTTGACCAAACCAAGTTGAGTCCCTGGATTCCTTTAACAGAATACCCTTCACATAGGGATGGCGACAGCGTTCTCCCACCCCTATCACCTGAACCAGTGCCTATCCGCAACCTTACAAGTTGTGATGAATTGCTACGTGGCAGGCGAAACCCAGATGGCTACAGCCAATCAGCCAAGTGGGAAAATTTCCTGCCATGCCCCTGTTCTGATGACAGACGACACACGACAGCAGAGCAAGGTCAATCGCAAAATGCCCTAAAATTAGGGAGAGGTGGGTGGGTGTTGTGATGCATGAGCTGAAAGAAGAAGCTCTGGGACACGTGCATGGGTTTATATAGGTCCCTCAATCCGTTTAGACTGCACCCCATTGGCCAGATTAAACCCAGCAACGAGGGACCTACCAATCGGGTGTTGTGGCTATCCAATAGACCCACCCACAACCAGGAGTCAGTCTCCAGGTCTCACCGCAACACCGCAATACTCTTTTAGGGAGGACACGATTTATATATGTTGGAAGCTGCCCAGAGTGCTCGGGCAACCCAGTAAGATGTGTGGGATATAAATAGTAAAATTATCATGGAATGGGGCATCCCTATTTTCATCGGAGAAATGTTGGAGGGTAAGCACCCACAGAGTTCAAGGAACTGTTCCAGGAAAAGCATTTTAAGAGAGTGCAAAAGCAGGGCTGGTGAGGGAGTGTGGACTTGGAATAGTCCAGAGGACCAGATAGAAAGGCCTGGAGGACCACATTCAATCCCCTCCAAGACCGGAGGTTCTTCTTTTCTCCTCCAGGGATTGGAAGTGGGCTTCCTCCAAAGCTATGAGCCTTAGCAGGTGTTCCCAAAGGCTTACCTATGGCACAGGCCCTGCTTCATAGGAGTATAGAATCAAATCTTGTTAGGATTTTGATGAGTCAGGCTCAAAGTTTGCTCCAGAAGGCTTTCTTAATCCAGAAGTCAGGGGCAGAAAGTTGTGTGGGCTAAACTAAATCTTGCCACTAAGCTCAGATCATAAAGTCTCCCTAATAGAGTTTGCAAGGGCTTTTGTTTGCCTCAGCAGGGAAAGAGGAAACCTGCCATTTTGAAATGTCAAATTTAAAACCTGAGGGTTTTTGTTTTGACTTTTTTGATTCATTATTATTTATGCCCTTGTCTGTGTTTTTCCGAGACAAATACAGAAGTAATCTTCAAAGAACTATTTGTACTACAGTATTTGGAATTTCTTAAGTATTTAAGCCTTAGTTTGAAGAACCACCTGGAAAGAATATATAGCTTGCATCCTGGACATTAAGCTCAGACTATAAATATCCCTAATAGGTTTTTCAACATTTCCCTTTATCCCCAAGAGAAGAAGAAAAGAAACTTGTCATTCTTAGCTATCAGGTATCTTTTTTATTTTTAAAAATGGTGCTGCTTGCCACAGCCTTTTGTAAGTTCCTTTATTTATGCCTTCCTGTGTGTTTGATTTCTTCTTCTAAGAATTTTAATTGCACGGGGATCATAGTTAACTCGTCTTTTTTGCTTATTACATCAAGATAGAATAGAAATAGGGAAATTACAGCTACATTGGGAACGAGGGTAGGAGGAGACCAGCAGTACCTCCTATTAGCCAAGAAGCCACTGTACAGAGAGAGCCAGTGTGGTGTATTGGTTAAGAGCGGTAGGCTCGTAATCTGGTGAACCGGGTTCGCGTCTCCGCTCCTCCACATGCAGCTGCTGGGTGACCTTGGGCTAGTCACACTTCTCTGAAGTCTCTCAGCCCCACCCAACTCACAGGGTGTCTGTTGTGGGGGAGAAAGGGAAAGGAGAATGTTAGCCACTTTGAGACTCCTTAGGGTAGTGATAAGGTGGGATATCAAATCCAAACTACTACTACTCCTCCTACTCCTCCTCCTCCTCCTCCTCCTCCTCCTCTTCTTCTTCTTCTTCTTCTTCTTCTTCTTCTTCTTCTTCTTCTTCTTCTTCTTCTTCTTCTTCTTCTTCTTCTTCTTCTTCTTCTTCTTCTTCCATGGCAGCAGCAGAAACAGGCGATGCATTTGTTGTAGTCTGGATCTGCTGCCCCATGGATCCTGCTACCTGAAGCAATCACCTCACTTCGCCTCATGAGTGGACTGGTCCTGGGTATCTTGCTTATTTTTTTTTTCATGTGAGCCACTTTGATCCCAAATACTGGTAGATCTGTAGAAAATAGGGTATTTAGAAGGAGAACTACTTGAAAATATTTTCCAGTTCATATTTAACTCCGGTGCTGTGGTTAAACCACTGAGCCTAGGGCTTGCTGATCAGAAGGTCGGCGGTTTGAATCCCTGTGATGGGGTAAGCTCCCGTTGCTTGGTCCCAGCTCCTGCCAACCTAGCAGTTCGAAAGCACGCTAAAATGCAAGTAGATAAATAGGAACCGCTACAGCAGGAAGGTAAACAGTGTTTCCATGTGCTGCCCTGGTTCGCCAGAAGTGGCTTTGTCATGCTGACCACATGACCTGTAAGCTATACGCCGGCTCCCTCGGCCAGACGGCCAATAATGCGAGATGAGCGCGCAACCCCAGAGTCGGTCACGACTGGACCTAATAGTCAGGGGTCCCTTTACCTTTACCTTTAGCCTTGGTAAGATATATAAGACTGAATCAGATAAGTACTGGAGATGCAAAGAGGTGGAGGGAACATTCTTTCATATGTGGTGGAGTATTGGGAAGGGTAAAAGGGTAAAGAGTATTGGGAAATGATCCATAATGAATTGGAAAAAAAATGTTTAAAAGTACTTTTCCAAACAACAACAACAACAGATTCCTTTCTGTTGGGGATAATTCAGACTGAAATTCCCAGGCGTCAAAAAAGGTTATTTATGTATGCAACTACTGTGGCCCATGTTCTGTTAATGTTTTGTTAAATGGAAAATGAGTGAGGTCTCAACCAAAGAAGAATGGCAACTTAAGTTGGCAGAACATGAGCAGCTTGCTGACTTAACATATAGAATAAGAGGAACATAGGTTTAGAGAAGATTGGAAAACCTTCATTGAATATGTAGGAAATAATTGTGTACAGCTGAAAACCTTGGCAGCATTAAGATAAATTCAACAGTGTAAATAAGCTTTGATGGGTGCAATAAAGGAATCCTGAATGGTATAGATTTTGTAAAGTATGCAGGGATTTATGATATGTAAAATGAACCATGGAAAGAGAAGAAGGGAAGTCACTGCTTTTTAAGGATGTAAAATGAATGTTTGAAATTGTAAAACAGAAAATTTAATAAAACTTATCCCCAAAAAGAAAATGAGAATGGGGTATTTAAACAAATGGACTATGACGAGCTTACTGATCCTTCTTGTATTGATAGCTGCTCTGTTCAAGTGTCTTTAACCTCAGCTTGACCTACAGTGGCTACGCTCCATGGGCCAATCCCAGCGGTGGGCATGCTAAATGTATATGCATGTGCGCATGTGTGCTACACATTCAGTGCACATGCGCACACCACAGTTGCATGTTCACCACACGCACACAGGATAACCTTACAGACACCCACACCCTCTCCTTCTCCTCCTCTCATGGAGTTGCACGTTCATCCTTGCAGCAAACATCTGTGCAGAGGCAATCACTCTCTCACACACACATAGTCCATATTTCCAGCCCTCTCCACTCCAGTGCTGGGGTGAGGAGTGGCTGAAAGTGCTGCCTTTTTCTTTGCAATGATTGTTCTAGGCATTTCTGCCTCCTTTCACTCTTACGGAGTAAAGAGGCAGGTGACGTTATCTCCAATTTTAGCACAGTGATGCATAGCACTAAGATCAAAGAGCCCCGTGCCTGTTCTTTAGAGACGATCTGAGGGATTTTATTTCCCAACCTGGAAATTAAGTGGCAGGGGCTGGTGGACAACTTCCTGAAGTTTGGCAGGTTGCACATGGCCCGTCTCCTGATCTATAGTGATTAGTGCTCAATTCCATACTGTGGAAAGATAAATCAACCTGTTGTTTGAGGCACAGGAGCAAAACACACTCTCCCCCTCACTCCACCATCCATGGGCAGCTGTAGACTAACTGGTTCTATGCTCCTAGAAACATAGCTGCCAAGTCTCCCGTTTTCCCCAGGAAATCCCCATTTTCCCAGCTGTTCCTAGCTGGAAAAACGGGTGTTTTTTTCCCCCAGTTTATTCTGGTGCAACGGCCATTTTGGAACTGGGCGGAGCATGCTCAGAAGCGACTTTTGAAGCTGCTCTGCCCAGTTCCAAAATGGCTGCAGTGCGACTTCTGGCGTGGCGGCCATTTTGGAACTGGGCAAAGCAGCATCAAAAGTCACTTCTGAGCATGCTCCGCCCAGTTCCAAAATGGTGACAGCGCTACTTCCGGTCTGCTATTTCCGGCCCGGTCCCTTATTTCTCTGACAGCAACTTGGCAGGTATGCCTAGAAAGTATTTGTTGCAATGCATTAATTAGATTTATACTAGCTAGGCATGCCAAAGGCACAAATCCCTTTGCTTTTCAAAGTGGCAGCTTGATTTATGTCAATAACATACTGTGGTTCCCAAACTTTTTTTCCTTATGGAACCCTCGAAAATTGCTGGTGGTCTTGGCAAACCATTTAATGATTTTTTTTCCCTGCCTCTTGTAGCCATTGCACTAGATGTTAGGCAATTTTTCATCGCCTTTATATTGCATTACAATTTGCATTCCATAGAATTCAAATTGTAGTGCAATAATACACAATATGGAATAAAAGAAGCAATAAATATACAATTAAAACTCAAGATCAGTATGGACCACCTGAATGGACCTCAGGGACCACTGGTGGTTCACAGACCACAATTTTGGGGCCCCTGCTCTAGTAGGTACTGTGGGGTATAGAAAGTTACTACACCAATTGCTTTTAAAGCATACTCCTCGGTGCAATTATTCCCAAACGTATCCAAAAATATGATGATAATTTTCTCTCCTTCTGAAGTACAACCCCCCTCCCCAAATATGAGATTATGCCCCTAGAAGTACATTTTTTTGGCAGACAAAATTATGGTTTCTGCTGAAAAAAATGCAACAAATTGTTTTCCCTTTGGACGGTGTGCCTATTCTTTTCCCCATTCCATTGGAAAAACCTGCCTTGAGCCACTTCAAGATGCAGTCTTGACTGCATCCCAACTCTGATCACTTGGAAAGCCATTAGAAAGTGTGGGAAGTGTTACATTCAGAGAGAAAGTTAATCAAATGGAAGAGACACATTACAAGTGACAAGTAACAGGTTTTATAACTGAAGTGTTATTTTCTCTTACTCGCTGCCTTCTTTTTAAAAAAACACGCTTTATGTCATACTTGTGCCAATAACACACTACAACTTCATGTCTGCTGGTATCTCAGAAATAGTACTGCATTGTGAGAAGCAAAGATAAGGCCTTCATGAGCTTGCTTGCTAATGAAAAACAATGACCAAAAGATGTTTCTAAAACTAGGTGAGGTTGTGCATTTATTTATGAAGAAATGGATCTGGGTATGAACTGTTTGCTCAATTTCCATTCATCCAGGTAAATGGGTATGAAAAAACAGGTGCCTTGTTCTCAGCCCACCAATACTCAGTCTCTGCTAATTCGGGTGTGAGTGGGTCTTAACCTGATCTGATAGCTTGCGTTCCATTCTATTATCCCAGTTTGCCCCGGTGTCCTGGCTCCCACCCTAAACATGCAGATACTTGTAAGTATCTTGTAAGTAAGAAAGAGATCTTTATTCAGACAAGGGACAGTACAAACTCTGCAGCAAACACAGTGACCAAGAATCACAATTCAGGAGCTCAGGAATTGGGCGAAAAATTTAGAGCTTGATAGAAGTGACAAAGATGTCCCAACAAATTTCCTCGCCCAACCCGACAAGCCCTTGAAGATAAGGCATGCCATACTCACTTGCAAGACTCTCTCACCTTGCAGGGATATTGATACTGCAAGTGTGCACTCTGTCGGGGGTGGGTGGCTGGGTTTGCTGCCATCTGCAAAGGTAGCACCTGGTTCTTGGCTACAAGGCTGCACCTTCCTGTTTGGGCTCCTGTTCAGTCACTGCTGCGTTTCCTGTTCAGCCTCACTTTGGGCTGATCAAAGTCTTTTCTAGCCTCCACTGAGGCTATCCACTCTGCAGGAAGGTTGGAGGGGAGAGCCAGCATTTCTGCTCTCCCTTCCGAAATAGCTGAAGACAAGGTGAAAAGGGGAGCTCCTCCCTTCTCCAAGCCAGGTTCCCACAATTTAGTTCTGCCCCCATTTTTCCCTTCTCCTCTTGTGCCAGAGCCTGCCAATCCAAGCCTGATCCTGACAGCATTGTAAGTCTCATGACACCTGGATGTTGCATCAGGAAATCTGCTCTGCATATAGATTTGCACGATTTCAACAGGAGGCTTGTGTAATGTAAATAAAGTTACAGGTATATTGTGCTCAGATTCTTCTAAATTTGGAAATGAATATGCTGCAAATATTTCTAGATAATGGCTTGGCATCTAGTAAAGTATGAATGAACAGTGAACAATACAATTGTTTCAAATTTTTCCACATGCACACATTCAAATATTCAAATATACCTGTACTTCAAATATTCCATTCTATATAAATGTGTGTGTGTGTGTGTGTGCATATGAATAAAGCTAATTATTTCACTAGTGGGGAAAACAATCCCCAGATACAATCAAGGTCAATTAAAACTAGATCTATTGGATGTTTTGCTGTTGGCTTCAGTGGGAAATTGATTGCATCTATATGTAATTAGCAGATTGCAGAATGAGAACCGGTTCCTACTTTTATAAACACACAGTTCCTCATTTGTATGATTTGGTCACTGTCATCCATTCTTTTGTGACCTTAGGTTAGACTGTGCAATATGCTCTTTGTGAGACTACTTTGTAGCTGATGGGCCAGAAATCATAGCCAGTGAATTCTGTAGCTCATCACTTGGCAGTGGCTAGTGCAGGCAGGGCTGACCCAAGGAATTTTGCTGCCCAAGGCGAGGAACAAGACATCCCCTCCCCATTCCATGCACACCGACTGCATTGGCAGCTGAAAGTTTCTTCAGTATTGGTGGTGAGACAGAGTCTCCAAGGCAGCTGGCTAGTTTAGGGTGGCAGGACAGACCTTTTTGTAAGCTCTTCTAGCTCACCAAGAGAATGGGTCTTTGCATAAGACCTACCGGTATATCTAGCAAGAAGTAAGCCCTGTTGTGTTAAGTGTGGTTTAAAGGTAAAGGTAATTGTTTACAGAATTGCAGCCTTGCTGTGTTTTTAACTTGCATTTGTATGATTCTATTGCATGGCAAATGCGGTGTCCTGCCTTGAGCACAGGAAGCTGATAATAAATGTCTTCCTTTATTATGATTGCATCCCACCTTTTCTCCAAGATTTTCAGAAAGGTGTGTGTTGCCTCCCACTTTTTCCAATCAACAACTCTGTGAGGTAAATTAAGGTGAGGTATAGGAACTAGCAAGTATCACCTACTGAGCTTTTGTGGCTGAGTGGAATTCTGCCCAGTACAGGCCACAAACCCCACCCACGACACCACACCAGCACTTTGTAAATACCATAACTGTCACCGGCGATGGGTTGCGACTACTCTAGAGTAACGACTCTCCAAACCGTTGCCTTTTCATGCTTTTATTATGTGCAGGCTATTTACAGTGCTAGAGCTGTACAGGATACATGTTCTTAGTCTGACCCAGAACCCTGGAATGGCGCTCCCCGCGTTTTCTTCCAACATAAGAGTCTGGGCACCCCAAATCTCCTCCCGCGTTTCCTCCTGCGTAATTCCGGAACCGGAGGGAAAAAGGGTCTCCTTTCCATGTTTTCCTTCTCCCCCCTTCCCCCCCCGCTCTCTCTTCCTCTCCCACGTGCAGCAGAGGCTCTGCTATCCTGCCAGAGCCCTGTCTCCTACTTCCTCCTTCCCCACTGGACTCTTCCCCCTCCCCGCTGGCTCCGCTGCTGGTGGAGGAGCTGCTCCTCAGGATGGGGGGGGGGCTCTCTGTACTCTTTCCCCCTCACAATAACCAATTAAAAAATACCCCAAAATAATGGCAAGTGATTTCCGCCCCCCTCTGATCAGTTGAGCACTTTTAGTGGCTATAGAGATGAACATTAATATCAGATATGTACCCCCTTTTCTACCTTCTTCCCAGTCAGATGTTGTTGTTATTTGCAAAGTTCTCTATGGAGCATAATATCTGGAATTGAAGAAGATGTTCTACGTTGAAAGAGCGGTTGTAACGGTTAGTAAAATATGAAAGAAGCTGCATCTCTTTTTTTACTGGGGCTGACATGCTAGATTGAACTAGCAAGGAAATCTGTCTGTTATGGAGACAGATGGGGGAGCTCTGGGACTCTTAGTGAAATGATGCCGCGGTTTCTGCCAGTGCTCTTACAGCATCCTGACAATCGCTGCACTCCGAAAAGCAAGAGTTTACATGCCTGAAATAAATTGTTTTGATTAGAACCTTTAGGAGAGAAAGTCATAAGGTACAGTTTTATTGACTACTTGCCAGACAACAGAAGCCCTGGCTATCTGTGAGCTTGTTTTGCTCTTGTAAGTCAAGCAGGGAACCGGGCTCTGCTTTTTCTAAGGTTATGGTCTTAATACTGCAGCACATTATCAATTTGCTCTGAATTATTACATCCACTGTACGGTCCGAGGCAAAACACAGTTTGGATTTATAAAGTATCGCTTATCTTAAGAAAAAGTTACAGGTACCGTTACACTTCCTATAATTTATGTGCTTGGGTAGGTGAAAGCTGGAGGCTTGCTTTGAACTAAATTAAAGATACAGCGATGGAAGAAGTGTCTAGTTACCGGTAGAAAAGTATTTCCTCATTTGTGTAAATTAGATCACAGTTGTTGTTTGTTTTCATTTTTATGACAATTATGTGTCTGAAGCCACTATTTTATATACCAGTTTATATAGCAGGGACCCAGGTGGCACTGTGGGTTTATATATAGTTTATATATAGGGACCCAGGTGGCGCTGTGGGTTAAACCACAGAGTCTAGGGCTTGCTGACCAGAAGGTCGGCGGTTCGAATCCCTGCAATGGGGTGAGCTCCCGTTGCTCGGTCCCAGCTCCTGCCCACCTAGCAGTTCGAAAGCACATCAAAGTGCAAGTAGATAAATAGGGACCACTCCGGCGGGAAGGTAAACGGCGTTTCCGTGCGCTGCTCTGGTTCGTCAGAAGCAGCTTTGTCATGCTGGCCACATGACCCGGAAGCTGTCTGCGGACAAACGGCGGCTCCCTCGGCCTATAGAGCAAGATGAGTGCTGCAACCACAGAGTCAGACACGAATGGACCTGATGGTCAGGGGCCCCTTTACCCTTTACCTTATATAGCATAGTTAATTCATTAAGTAATATAACCAGTCTATTATTATTATTATTAAAAAAGAGGTGCTGGAACTCACCACAAACACCTCCCTTGTTCTATTAGAATGGCAATGGGGCCCACCTGAGAGGTGCTGGAACGGAGTTCCGGAAAGTTCTGGATGGGGAAAAATATAACAGCGTTGTTATTGGGAAACAAAAGAGATGAGACAACTCCCTGCTCTGATTTTACTTCTTCCTCCTTGACCTCCTAGTTAAGGAGAAGTCTATACATTTTAGAGAGCAGGGTTTTTTGGGTTTTTTTTGGGGGGGGTAGATCTTTCTTGAGTCTTGAAAGTTCTGTGGGAAAGCCTTTCTGTTTCTACATTCCTACTGGAATGTAAAATCAGTAGTGGTACAATGGGCCAGAGATTTCGGTCACAAAATCCAAATGGAATCATGGGAAAGGTTATGGAGGGAAGACCTGACATTCACTGCATGCTATGACTTGAAAGAAAATTTCATGCAAATGCTTTACAGATAGTATTTAACACCTGTAAAATTGGCCAAAATGTATAAATCCAGGTCAAGCATCTGTTGGAGATCCAGGGAGGCGGAAGGCACGAAGTGGAGGAACTGCAAAAAAATAAAGGAATTTTGGGAAACAATATATAACGAGCTTAAATAATGTTTGCATGTTCCTTTCCTAAGAAACCTGAAGCCTTCCTGCTGGGTATAATGAATAATGAAATTCTGAAAAATTTAAGGAGAATTTTAATGTATGCAACAGCAGCAGCAAGAATCCTAATTGCGAAGGGATGGAAAGGGATGGAAAGGAGACTCCATTCCCTCTAAATTGGATTGGCAGAACAAAATGTTAGAATATGCAGAGTTAGCAAGATTGATGGCAAGATTCCAAGACTATACAGACCAAATATTTAATAGAAAGTGGGACATTTGCAGAGTATACCTAAAAGAACATTGTAAAAATCTAAATTCTTTGGCAGGCCTGGATTGACTTCTGCATAAGAGAATTTTACAAAACCAACACAACTGAAACAACTTGACTTATATTGTGTAGTCAAAAATGTAATTTAGGAACTTTACCTAACTCACAGCAAAACACAGCCACCCTTCAGAACGGGTGCTCAGAGTTTTGTATGCCATTCTCCAACCAAACTATGTTTACAAAAACACAAAAATTAGGGGCAAGTGGAGGAAGAAAATGCATGAAATAAAAAGTGAAAATAACATAGAATAATGCACTGTATTAGAAGAAATTGCTTGCTAATATGAGTATGTTAGTCAAAACCGCGTATAAAAATAAATAAATTGTGTTTGTGAGGAGAAATTCACAAATTGCTGCAGAAATGTGCTGCAGAATGTAAGATTGGAAAATTTTGAAAGGGAGGGAAGTAAGATTGACCAAACCTTCCATCTCTAGGTAGGGCTTTGATGCACATGCCATCTCAAACACATTAAGGCAATCAGCTGAATAGGTTAGGCCATTGACTTCTAACCAGTCTGCCGTGGCACCCTGGGGTGTCTTGAATGACGGTCAAGGGTGCCATGGGCAACACTGGCCTCTGTCCCTCTTTCCTTCCCTCCGTTCCTCTGACCTCTTCTCATGGCTCTGCCTTCCAAAGGCTTGAACAGCTGTTTGTTGCAGCAGCCCTGGCTACAAGTTCCCCAAGCAAATGGTGCTAACTGTGGCTGGCAAGGGGGTGCTTCCCAGGCCCCTGTGGGGCAGTGTGAGGAGGCACCTCTCTTTGGGGCAAGGGGGCAGCTCAGGGACCAGGGGGCAGCTGAGGCTGCCCAGATGACTCCCAAAGAGAGGGGAGAAGAGAGGAAGCTGAGGGAACACTCCACAAGAGAGGGTGTTTGAAAAAGGGTGTTGGGCTGCCAGCAGGCAAGGGGGGGACATACCGTAACTGTGCCCCACAGATGTGCCACCGAAAGAATGTGGTTGGTCAAGGGATCTGTGGACCCCAAAAGGTTGAAAACCTCTGGGTTAGGAGAACACTCAGGCTTGGTTATGTGATGATGTCTGTGGAGGCAAATTAAGCTATGCCATCAAGGGTAAGGTCAATGAATACATTTTTGGATTCATTGTCCTCTCTCCTTCCACCCCCAAACCCACATTAATAGAGAAGAGTGTTGTTGTTGTTTTAATGTAAAAAAACTTCCCTCCTTTCAGCTTAGCTCTATTCACTAGAAGACTGGTTTGAATTCTGTGTTGACAAGGAAGGATATTTCAGTACTCGACTGAAGTCAAATTCATGTTGTATTCATTTCCGGGCTTTCTGCATAAGCAATGTTGCATTGCTCCACATTTCTTCTGAGAAATGAGAATAAGAATAAATCTTTGTGCCGAGTATCGTTCATGTGGTTAGGAAAAACAAAACAAAGCCATACCCTCAGCATTGTAAATGTGTGCCCAAGCAAAGCTGCATATTTCACAAGCTATGCATTTTGCTGATTGCTGATTGCTTATGTATTCACTTCAGATTTGAGCCCCTTGCGTGTTGGCAAATATATATATATATATATATATATATATATATATATATATATATATTCTGTGCAGAAATAATTTCTGACAGCGTTTGGTAATGAGAAACATTTTGTCTCACATCACACAGGAGAACTGCTCAAGAATGGCAAGGTTGTTGAAGGCCGTTGGGGGAATCAGTCAGAAAGGGGAGCGGAAGCAGATGGATTTCTCTGTTTCGTCAGAGTAACGAGACTCCAAGTTTGTGTGCTTCTGTCTTTGCTTGAATACAGAAATCAAAACAGAGAACTAAACCTTGTTTGGGGGGGGGGGTTCACATTCCTTGAAGGAACAAGTAGGCGGCGTTTCTATATTCTCAAAATATAAATGTCAACGGTTATTTTGCTTGCTTCGCTATTTTCAGTTGCTCTTGTCTTCATCGTAGATAGATGTTGACTTTGACATTTAGCCATGATGCTGAGGGCTAAGCTCATGTTCAGCAGCAGGCCTGGGTCTGAGAAACTGTCCTTCCATTAAACCTTTAAGTTGGTGAAGGATGCTTAATGCAATTCTCGGTCCACCATTTCTCTCCTGCACTTCCATTCTCCAAACACATTCCAAACCAACCTGAGACCTAGACTTCCCCGTGTACATTCAGTTTGTTCCACCAACTATCAAAATTGCATCCCGCAATACGTGCTCTGTGTGTGTGAAATAAAAACTGGCAGCTTTTTGAATGAAAGGACCTAGTTTCCAGCAGACCAAAACGAGTGCTCAGTGGCAGATCAGAGCCATATCAATTCACATGTATGTTGTAAAATAGTAAAGATGAGAGAGAGAGCCAGAAAGATTTTTAAACCACAGCACAGCCCTGGCAGAATTAATTGTGCTTAAAAAACGTAGAGGAGGAATCTGGGTCAGGAAATTCTATCCATTTGCCAAATGAGAGCAAAGGAATTTGCACCAAGTCCTGTAACATATATTGTAACATTAAAATATGCTGTAATGTAGCAGAAGATACAACACTGATGTCCTGCAACAATATAGTTTGTAACGACAGCACCGAAAGAAACAAGCAGAGACTAGCCTTTCATTGATAACTCTCCTGCATTTCTCTCTTCTGTCTTCATCTTTTGCACCCAGCAACATTTTGATAATCCTACACATTGAGACTGTGGGCACATTGCTGACTTACAATGCTGTAGTTAGGTTGAACATTTGCTTAATTCAGATCAAAGATGGGTTTTTTTTGGGGGGGGGACACAACAAAACACAACATTTCATAAGAAATAACAGGATACATATGGATTGTGACTTATGTCCTGGATACAATGCTTGCCAAACCAGCGGTGGGAGGGCACTGGGTGCAGAATAAAGAGGAATGTGTGCACAGCCCAGTACTTTCATCAAAAGCATTTTAATCTCTCTGATTTAAAGAGCTTCTGAACGGTGGATAATCACAATGTCAATGCTGTGCAGATTGTCCTAGGCATGGAGACAGGAGTCCTTCCGTGGAAACTAGAATAATAATAATAATAATAATAATAATAATAATAATAATAATAATAATTTATTTATACCCCGCCCATCTGGCTGGGTTTCCCCAGCCACTCTGGGCGGTTTCCAACAGAAAAATAAAATACAATAATGGATTAAACATTAAAAGCCTCACTAAACAGAGCTGCCTTCAGATGTCTTCTAAAAGTCTGGTAGTTGTTTTTCTCTTTGACATTTGATGGGAGGGCATTCCACAGGGCGGGCGCTACTACCGAGAAGGCCCTGTGCCTAGTTCCCTGCAACTCGGCTTCTCACAACGAGGGAACCGCCAGAAGGCCCTCGGTGCTGGACCTCAGTGTCCGGGCAAAACGATGGGGGTGGAGACGCTCCTTCAGGTATACTGGACCGAGGCCATTTAGGGCTTTAAAGGTCAGCACCAATACTTTGAACTGTGCTAGGAAACGTACTGGGAGCCAATGTAGATCTTTCAAGACCGGTGGTATGTGGTCTCGGCGGCCGCTCCCAGTCACCAGTCTAGCTGCCGCATTCTGGATTAATTGTAGTTTCCGGGTCACCTTCAAAGGTAGCCCCACGTAGAGCGCATTGCAGTAGTCCAAGCGGGAGATAACCAGAGCACGCACCACTCTGGCGAGACAGTCTGCAGGCAGGTAGGGTCTCAGCCTGCGTACCAGATGGAGCTGATAGACAGCTGCCCTGGACACAGAATTGACCTGCGCCTCCATGGACAGCTGTGAGTCCAGAATGACTCCCAGGCTGCACACCTGGTCCTTCAGGGGCACAGTTACCCCAATCAGGACCAGGGAGTCCTCCACACCTGCCCGCCTCCTGTCCCCCACAAACAGTACTTCTGTCTTGCCAGGATTCAACCTCAATCTGTTAGCTGCCATCCATCCTCCAACCGCCTCCAGGCACTCACACAGACTAGAAGTGGAGAGATATAAGCTTATTTGTTTTCTGGCTGTATCAGCTTTGCACATGCTTTGTTCTGCCTCTAACGCCCCCCCCATTGGTTTTTTTCTTTTTTATCCCTGAAAAATCAGCATCTAAATTTTACACATATGCATTCTTCCCCTAAAATACACATATCTGTGAGTTATTTGGTGCAATACACATTTCTGTGTCCATATTTCTCCAGTCGAAACGGCATCACAAAATTGGGAGAAATGCGTAATCCAACTGATAGCTGTGTTAATTTGGGACAGAAGGATGAAGTTCCTGTATGTGAATCTTAGCTCCATATTAAAATACTCTAAGGAGGCTCTGAAAATTGTGTGTGTGGATGCAAAGGGTATTTGGCAATTAAGACAAGGAAATGGTGTATGATGAGGAAAATGTTCTGCCACCTGACTGTCAACTTTGGTTTTGAAGCACTTGATTTGTGTCTGTATGTTCTAAATGATGAATAATCCATTTCTGTTTGAGTAGCGGGTTAAGTGGTGGGCATCCTGTATAACAGTTGAGATCTTGCATTCATTCATTTGTTTCTCTGCAAATGAGTCATGTCGTTGTCCTTTTCAGCAAAGAAATTATTAAAGGAAGGCATTTTTTTGAGCTCTTTATTTCCTGCTATCAGAAATGGGTCGTAGCAGCCAGTTCAATGGTATTACAGAATGCTAAATGATTTGTGAGGGCTGAGCAAACAAGAAACTGGGTGCTCTTTTATTTATTTTTATTATACAATTTGATGGCGGGAGAGGGTCTGAAAGCTATAAGGAAGGGGTAAAAAAATGGAATAAGATAATAAGTAATTTATCGTTAGAGAAAACTAATCAGAACACCTCAATTCCCTTTGTCCCTACACAGGTGTTCAATTACTTTCTGGGAGAAGCTGAAAGACCAATAACCCAATGTCTAAGATATAAATGAATTTTATTATTAAGGAACGTATTAAAACTTACATAAGTATACCAATGTAGCTCATCTAAATTCTGTACAGATTTTCTACCAACCTTCCTTCTCTGGAGTTTCTTTTTCTTAATACAAGGTTCTGGTCTCACTTTGAGCTGCTTTATGAATGGCCCCAATAGACATGTTGCACGTGTGTGTGTGTGTGTGTGTGTGTGTGTGAGAGAGAGAGAGAGAGAGAGAGAGAGAGAGAGAGAGAGAGAGAGAAAGAGAGCATGGAATTCAGCTTTGGGGTTATATTTGCACTCACAACTATAGAGCTCTTCAACTGAGGCCAACACAAGTAAATGCCCATCTAAGAAAGCCTGGATCAGATGAGCCTACCATTTCACTTTTGTGTGTGTGGCAGCAGAGAGATTGTAGCTTATCTCGTAGCAATTTGCACATGTTGGTTTCCATTCAGAGCAGAGAATCTGTGCATGAGTAGGGATGGGGCAATAAGAGTCTAAGACTCATTTGCATCCTTCAGTGGCTTCATCAAGCATTTCATGTTTATGTGTATGTCTTGTGTAATGGCTTGGGTCTCTCCCACAAACGCGAGATGACAACGGCAGTGATTTTCTCAGATTGATTGATTGATTGATTACGGTTCTTGACCAGCACACATAAATATGCAATACATAAAACAATAAAAGAAAAACAGTAATAATCTAAAAATAGGCAATAAATATAGGTTTTAACAATTGTTTAAAAGAAAACTGATTAAAAGGAGTGTTACTACTTAGGGAGGTAGACTACAGCAATTAATAACACTGGGTCCTCTTTAGCTAGTCCTGAAGATGTTCTGAAGATATTTGGACACTGCTTATTAGATTAGACTGAATTTCTATGACTCTAGCACAGAATTTGGCTACCTTCGCTGACACATTAGAGTTAGCGTCGGAAAGAAGCCACTCTATATAGAAATTATCTGAGCGTCCAGGTAGCTCTGCCAGTATAGTGTGGATAAGCTCGCCTCGCACCTCCTCGTAGAAGCAGCATTGCAAAAGTATATGGCCGATAGATTCCATTTCTCCTGATCCACACAGGCAGCATCTCTCACATAAAGGGATCCGTTTGTACTTCCCTTGGAGAACTGCTGAAGGCATTATGCGGTTATGGGCCAAAGTGAATGCTCTTCTATGAGAGGGTATTTCCAGGTGGAATACCCTATGAGAGGGTAGTTCGCTTCAGTTTATGAACGCTTCAGTTTATGAACAGACTTCCGGAACCAATTGTGTTCATAAACCGAGGTACCACTGTATATGTATTCTCATACAACCTTTCCCACATTTTCCGTTGGAGACTTGCACCACAAAATTCAGAGGAGTGCACATTCTCTGAAGGCTCATTTCAGTTTATGTATCATCTTGGGAATAAGGTTTGCATTTAAATCTGAACTGATCTGAATGTCTCTCCTGCCCCAGCTGTATCTGGCCATGAATAAAGCTACTCTCTATTCTGCTTGCTCAGTGCCGATACCAAGATAATGTCGGTGGTATGGGAAGAAAATGGTGGGGAACAATAGAGTAGGTAGAAGAATTAGCACCTTTGTTCACAGCCAGTATTTACACTTCCATCTACCAAGTTTCCCTTGCCAGCTAATTTTAATGTTACCCTCTAAGGTTTATAGGGCTGAAACCCATTATTAACTTTATATAAAGGCTTTTATTAACTGGGAACTTAAGCTTTCTAATAATAGTTTTAAATTACGGTGGTTAGCTCTCATGCCACTTCAGTAAGGAAACGAAACACCATTTGAATGAAATGTTCTGTTGTAAACGGAAAGAATGACCGCTTCCCCAACATAAAGGGGAGGCGCATTTTGCGCAGCCGCGTGCAGCCCCCACCTGGGATCCCTGGGGCAGACCTGGAAGTTTGGAGGCTGGCACTGCCTACCTGAGGCTGGAGGCTGGAGTCACCGCCCACTCAGTCAGCCAACCAATCCAGCCGTGGGGAGGCGTGCCAGGGGGATCGGCCAGGTAGGATCAGGTAGGCTTACCTGCACACAAAGAAGAGGAGCCATTCTTCGGAAGCAGCCGACGGATCGGGGGGGGGGGGCGGGCTATCTGCTTGAACATATGTTTTCCAGAGTTAGCCCAACCCCCACTCATGCTGGACAACCCTGAAGATAACCCCACCACCGGCTGGGGGCTGGGAGGGATATACGCCCAATGCCTGCGCCAAGGTCTTCCTACATCTGAATATTAATAAAGTTGTGGCCAATTTTAATCCCATAAATACGTTGTCCTGTGTCATTATTCCGCTCAGGGCTGCCCCGGGGACTGGGGGGGGGACTCCGCCTGGCTGCGCAACAAATGCTGCAATTTTGGGGGAACACGTGCAGTGGTGGCTTTAACAAGCTGGTGAGTTGCCATAGGGTGACTGTGACTCACATCCAAGACTGGAGTCTTGGGATAGTTCCAAGGTCGGGGTGTACAGGACATGGCTTTCTGTTGTTGTTTTTTTATATAAATTTATTTATTTGGTTTTCAGATTAAAATTTTGCATTCACATATCAAACATTCTACAACATAGAAACAAGATTCCTTGGAATCTCCTGAACTTCCCTCCTTCCCTTTGTGGGTCCTATGTTAATCATTTCCTCCTGCATGTTTTATGGTGATCCAACTCTTTTACATCTCCATTATGTCCATGATTCACCACAAAACCACAAGTGTTATTCCAATCCTACTAACAATTTTAACTGCTTGCAATGGTTTTTAAGGTAAGTGTAATGGCTTGGTTCTCCCCCACAGACACGAGACAACTCCAGCAGTAATTATCTCAGGTTTATTGCTCAAACTCATAAATCACTGGAATTTCACAGAGCTGATGCAGTGCTTGGAAAGTTTCCATGACATTGGTCCAAGCCAAGCTGCAGTGCTGCATGGCTGAAGAACGTCTAGCAACACTGGGCTAAGACAGCTGATCTTTGCAGGGTAGCAAGAGTGTCTGTCCTGCACTCAGTAGCTGCAAGGAAGCAGGAGACAGCCTGCAGCAATGAACATGAGTACCGATTTCCATGCAGGTGGCGCTGTGGGTTAAACCACAGAGGCTAGAGCTTGCTGATCAGAAGGTCGGCGGTTCGAATCCCTGTGACGGGGTGAGCTCCCGTTGCTTGGTCCCAGCTCCTGCCAACCTAGCAGTTTGAAAGCACACCAAAGTGCAAGTAGATAAATAGGTACCGCTACAGCGGGAAGGTAAACATCATTTCTGTGCGCTGCTCTGGTTCGCCAGAAGTGGCTTTGTCATGCTGGCCACCTGACTTGGAAGCTGTATGTCGGCTCCCTCAGCCAATAACGCGGGATGAGCACCGCAACCCCAAAGTCGGTCACGACTGGACCTAATGGTCAGGGGTCCCTTTACCCTTTACCTTTATACAACTAGTAGCAGACCCTCCAAGTGTCCCTATTTTCCAGGGCTGTTCTGATTTACAGAAGCCATCATTGATCCCAGAATGTCCTGCTTTTCCTTAGGATGTCCCTATTTTCATTGGAGAAATGTTGGAAGTTATGGTAGGATGTCCTTAATTTCATTGGAGAAATGTCTGAGAGTATGTAGTAGTCCCATAATAGCCAGTTTGGAATCAGATCTCTCATACATCCCTCCCATTAATAGATGGGTTTTGAGTACAAACTGCACAAAAGGCTTGTATATCCCCCCCCCCAATGCTTGATAACGCAGGCTCAGGGTTCTCACATTTTAAGCTTCCAATGTTCCTTTTCTTTCCTTCAGCTATTTCTGTGTAAATATCCACAGAGGTCAAGCAGGTGCAAATCGGAGACATTGAGCTACCCGCTTGATCTAGCCACATCACTGTAGGCCAGACGTACACAATTCATGAATCGCCAACCCCCACATCTCAAGTACTTGACACCCCCCACTTCCCGATACAATCTCAATCTATCCTGTTTAAGGCAGATGATAAAAACAGGAAGTTTATTGAATAGTCATCGGGGCAAAATACTAGGCCTTGGAGCTGAATTTGGCTGACTGGGTTGCCAGCCAGGCCTGGTGCCAGTTGCCGTCTGTGAATCTATGGAATATATAAGGTGAAGAGACTTTATGTCTGTAAAACTAAACAACAGACTTCAGTATCAGACTTACCCTGGTCTTCCAGAAATTAATCTACCTACTAATAGTGTGATCAATTTTGGAAGCCATTTCAAGTGACTTGACATACTAACTTGAAATGTCAAACAGCGTAGCCTGATTAAAATTAATTATTCTTATTTCTGCATCCAGCAACATTAATTTCATATTGCCTTTGCAATATTGGAAAAAAACAACAAGTGGGCTGATCGACAGCAGTCACAATTTTTTTTTTAATAAACTGTTAGAACTGTGTGACTGCTGTGGACTTGCATGTGTTGATATAGTATATAGTTGCCTTTGCCAGCCTGGTGCCCTCCCAAAGTACAATTCCTGACAACCCCAGTAAGCGTGGCTATGTTGACTGGGGAATGATGGGAGTTGTAGTTCAAGGTGTATGGAGGGCACCAGGTTGACAAAGATTGTATTGCAGAATAGGTTAGGCCATACTTTTTTGTGTGTCATCTCCATAAACGCACTTCCCAGCTGTTTCTCTGGTGAGTGGTATGGAATGGGTGGATTTGCAAATAGACTAGCCGAAGTATCTGATACTTTCATGAGACCGTTCATTCCCTGGCAATGGCAAAAGGCCTTTGCACTGACTGTTGAGGCCTATGGTAAATTGGAGTTTGAGAAAGGAGATTTGGAGGGAGAGACTGTGGTGGAGTTTGGCAAAGTTTTTGGAGGAGGAGTTTCTGCACAAGTTTTTTGAGATTTTTTTTCTTAGGAGGTTTTTTTGAGATTTTTCTTTAGTTTCTTTGAGGAGTTTTTGTCAGCTTGCATTTCTTAGTACAGAAAGTATTGATCTGATGTGTAGAGATATTTCCTATTCTAATTAATTCAAGAGGGTTCTGGAAGCTTCTCTGTGTGAAAGAAACAAGCAGAAGGTTCATGATGTTTGGGTTATTCCTTCAGAGAAGCTGACTACAGCCAGTTTAAACTGGTTCTGTTAACTCTTTCTGTCAAGGTCGTGCTGACTATAAAAGTACAGTCATACCTCGGGTTGCGAATGCTGCGGGTTATGTGATTTCGGGTTGAGCTCTGTGCCGAACCTGGAAGTACCGGAACAGGTTACTTCCGGGTTTCGGCGCTCATGCATGCGCAGAAACACAAAATGACAGCATGCACAGAAGTGCCGAATCGCGTCACGCGCATGCACAGACACGGTGCTGCGGGTTGCAAGTGCACCTCCCACACGGATCACGTTCGCAATCCGAGGTATGATTGTAAGGCCAGAAGGAGCCTGGGTTTCACTTTCTCTTTCTGTCTCTTCTCTTTCTGGTGTGGTGTTCTGTACATAGTATGCTTAGTGTTAAGGTTTAGACCAGGCATCCCCAAACAGCGGCCGTCCAGATGTTTTGGCCTACAACTCCCATGATCCCTAGCTAACAGGACCAGTGGTCGGGGAAGATGGGAATTGTAGTCCAAAACATCTGGAGGGCCAAAGTTTGGGGATGCCTGGTTTAGACTTATTATAAGTTATTTTAAGTTTAAATTAAGTCTGCTGCAACTGGGTTTCTTGTGGACAGTGCCAATCCTGAAAGTATTGGATTTGTGACCATTATACTCATTTGCCTTCAGTAGCAGTAAAGCTCTGCTGGATGAAATATTAATTGCCTCTGGTCTGTTTTTGGGGAAATCCTGCAATGTGTTTAAGTTTTTACTCTGCTAACTATATGTTGGAATCTGCCGTGGATCAACATTCAGTATAATTCCATGACAGTTTTTAAAGCCTTTTTAAAGAGATGGCACCTAAGCATAGCACATCGTCATCTTGATGATGACAATAAAATCACCAAGTGATGACAAACCCAAGAGGCAGCCATTTTGTGTAAACATGCAGTGCCTCAGAATGTAATCCCTGTGTTAATGGGGAGTTGCCTGTATATGGAGTTGTATATAGTGATAATAATAATAATAATAATAATAATAATAATAATAATAATAATAATAATAATTTTTAAAACCCCTCCCATCTGGCTGGGTTTCCCCAGCCACTCTGGGCAGATTCCAACAGAAAAATAAAACACAGTAATCTATTAAACATTAAAAGCCTGCCAGAACAGGGCTGCCTTCAGATGTCTTCTAAAAGTCTGGTAGTTGTTTTCCTCTTTGACATCTGTTGGGAGGGCGTTCCACAGGGCAGGCACCACCACTGAGAAGGCCCTCCGCCTAGTTCCCTGCAACTTGGCTTCTCGCAACGAGGGAACCGCCAGAAGGCCCTCGGTGCTGGACCTCAGTGTCCAGGCAGAATGTGAGGGGAATGATCCATTCACAAGGGTTTTTCCTTGTGCAGCAGAATATTTTTTCCCTTTCCTACCCACGGTTGCCCATAAACCTGTTCTGTGGTTCTGCCCAACCATCCAAACCAGATTTTGGGATGGTGTGGGACTCATGCACAGGGGGTGGGGAAATCCCAATGTGTTAGCATTAATCTTTGTACTAGTGCAAGTGTTTATCTCTATATTGCCCATGGATCTTTTTTTACCAGTACTTCTATTTTATTTCATTTTGTTTTGTACTCCTGATGCATGATTCCAACGTTGGGGGGGGAATGGACATCAGTTTTTTTAATGTTTGGGAGACACTTAAATAAAAAAGCAGCTGCCCGTCCCAACGTTAGTCTCTCAGGTTCATATATCCTATTCCTTTTATTTATATTTTGAAGTTACACTTCAGTGCAATGAAGACTTGCTCCTGTTAGAAGCTAGTTGCGCTCAGCCTACATCCTATTTATTTTCGTATCCGGAGGTGGGAAATTTGTGGGAGGCAAACTTACTGTGTTAGCATTTAAGTAGCTTGCACTTGGCTTTGAAGTGAATATGCCATTAAGATGAATAAAGGCAGTTCATACAGTTCTGCTGGCATTGTTATTCCTGTCCATCTGGGAGCAAAACACACAATGCAGGAATACACTGATTTATAGAACCAGAGCTTCCTCTGAAAACAGGTCTAGAAACTTTATTTTCTTTAATGAAGCCTGCAAATCTGTCATGTCGAACCAAAGGGAAGCTACCTTTCCCCTCGATGCGGAGTGAATTTGTGTTATAATTCACATTAACTCTTGACACATTGTAACATCAGAGGGAGAACATAGAGCCTTACATCATGAAAAGGTAGGATGTTTTTTAGGAAGCGGTACATTTATTGTCTTGTGGGAAGGCAATGGAGTGGTAGACTTGGAGGTAATGCTTCTGCTGCGGCCATTGTAAATTAAGACGTGGCAGTAGCTGTTTCACATTTCCAGACATGTTTATAAGGGCCAGGTCAGTGAGGATTAAACAGGAGAAAATCAACAGGGTTGCACTTTCTCTCCTGGAAGCAAGAGTTTCCGTGCCAAAACCAAGCCTAATAGATCTGGAAAATCAGGTTCACCCAAGACTGCCTGGCACTGTTAGACAACCACTTGCTCAAATACCTTGCCCAAGAAGAGTGGTTGCCATATCATCTGTGCTGTGTTGCCTTTGGGGTGTTTCTGACTAGATATGGGGCTCCTCTGGATTATCGTATAGTGAGGATTTAACCTCATTTGCTTGCAGAAAGCTGGTTAGACAATGTCCAGTTTTAATTAACCATTTTCCAGATTTGTTTGTGGGCAATCATAGAGTCATATACTTGTAGAATCGGAAAGGAACCTGAGGGACGTCTAGTCTAGGGCTGTCAAATGTCCTGGTTTTCCACGACATGTCCTGGAATTCGCCTCCAAAAATGGTGGTCCTGGATTATTATTTTTGGAAATTGGGCAAATATTCTGGAAAAACAGCAATGGTTTTTTTACTAAACAAAACTCAACAACTTTTGGGGTGTTTCAACTAAATCATACATGACAGGTGGCCATTCAACCTCTGCTTAAAATCTAGAGTAACATAGAGTCCTCTACCTCTTGAAGGAGTCTGTCTAACAGCTCTCACTGTCAGAAAATTCTTCCTGATGTTTAGTCAGAATCTCCTTTCTCATAACTTGAATTCATTGGTTTGGATCATAGCTTCCAGAGCAGGAGAAAACAAGCTTGCTCCATCTTCCATGTAACAAATAAACACTTGGGGGGGGGCATCTTTTAAGGTAGTGCACTTTTGTATGTTATTTTCATGAATGCATGTGTTTTCATGTGCACTTCATCTTTATCTCTACATATTTGAACACATTATCCGCCTGGAGAAATGGCTGCACATTGGTATTTGCAAGTGTGTGGCAAAATTCAGATAACTGCACATTTTAAAGGATAGGTCTGTTTTGATTTGAGTATTGTTTCAGCAAGTACAATTTTTTTAGGTAAAGGTAAAGGGGCCCCTGACCATTAGGTCCAGTCGTGACCGACTCTGGGGTTACGGCGCTCATCTTGCGTTATTGGCCGAGGGAGCCGGTGCACAGCTTCCAGGTCATGTGGCCAGCATGACAAAGCCGCTTCTGGTGAACCAGAGCAGCGCACGGAAACACCGTTTACCTTCCCGCTATTTATCTACTTGCACTTTGACATGCTTTCGAACTGCTAGGTTGGCAGGAGCTGGGACCGAGCAACAGGAGCTTACCCCGTCACAGGGATTCGAATCGCTGACCTTCTGATCAGCAAGCCCTAGGTTCTGTGGTTTAACCCACAGCACCACCTGCGTCTCTTTTTACAAATTTTACAAATTGTTTTAGGACAGTACAAAATATGTAGGCTTGCCTTTAAATGTGAATCAAAACTGTCTTCACTTTACTCAAATGTTTATACAAAATCTTTCTTTCGTAATTCCTTTATTGATTGTTTGGTCTTAGTGCTGAATGTTTTTGCACCTTCTTTATTAAGCAAATTATCTGCAAAGACCAGGTTTCAATAGTTGCATGCAATAAATGTGTTAACTTTTTCTTCTTCTTTTACTGGCACTCAGTCAATTTATTTTTAAGTTCCTTATTTGGAGCAAGAAGATAGGTGTGATTATGTGATCTCTTCTCCTCTTCCAATCCTCACCAGCCTAGAGGAAGCTTGTAGCTTGTAATGTCACCTGGGATGGTTTGCCCCCTTTGGGATTTCCATCTGTCATAAGGAAATAGAGGTTTGCATAGGAACAAATGGAATATGATAAATAGTTCATTCCTGCATGTGCAGAAATAGCTTAGGTGATATATCTCAACAGTGCACAATTTCATATTCGTTTTATAAGAGGCTAGAAGGCCATCAAATCTGACACAATGTTGTATGTCTGTTGAGAAGCATTGTTGTTAGATAACAGATAAATAGAATGAAAGGGGGGAAAAAACATTAAAGTGGGGGAGAATGAGATGTTCCTCCTCGTCACATCCATACTAAGGTTACAGAACTAAGAGGGAACTACTAAAAGAGGGGCAGAATGTTGGGAAGAGGTTTCATCTTCATAGTGAACATACTGGAAAGAAAACAGGATCACTGAAAAATAAAGTAGCAGTTTCTTCATACATGGCTCAGGGCAGCTAGAAACTCCTGATCATGTCTTCTTCCACTGCCAATACTATACAGACGTACAAGTTAGGTTTATCCTGCCAATACTGTACTACACAAATTGCCTGGATGGACAGAGAAATTCTTTACCTCCTTGCTACTTCAAGATGCAAACCCAGACATAACTTACTCAGCAACCAGATTTTCGGTGCTATGATGGACATTTGCCAAAGAATGGTTTGGAGCACGTACCAGACCCAAACTGAAGGCTCATATGCCCTCTTTGGCACCCTCCCTTCTATAGTTACTTTTGCAACTGCTGGTTTTAAGTCTTCCTCACCTCACACATCCCCCCCCCTTCTTTGAGTCACTCCTTTTACATCCTTTATCTGTGTTACTTCCTAAATCACTGTGTGTTTCTATTTTCACTTAGGCTGGTCTGTGACCATAATGAAGATGGTGATGATGTAGTCAAAACTTGGTTCCCAAATGGCTTAGTTGCCGAACAAATTGACTCCCGAATGCCACAAACCCGGAAGAAAGTGTTCCGGTTTGTGAATGATTTTCGGAAGCTGAACGTCTGAAGCAGCTTCTGTTTGAGTGCAGGAAGCTCCTACAGCCAATCGGAAGCCGTGCCTTGGTTTTCAAACAGCTTTGGGAGTCGAACAGGCTCCCTAGGTTTGAGAACCAAGGTACTACTGTACGTGCATACACACGATATTGATAGGCAGTTAGTAGCACATAAACTCTGCAGTTTGCCAAAAAATACAAGGACAATCTATGGAGTACTGTTTTATTTGGAGTCAATATTTAAATACAGCTCCAGTAGCAAATACAAAAATCCCTCTTTTTTTGTCTGTGCTCAAAGGGTGCATTCTCCTTCTGTGATCGACACTGGAACTTGCTATAACACATGCAATTACTTAAATGTCAAGATCAGCTTCATTGAGGTTCTTTCTTAAAACGATCATGTAATTTGTTGTTTTCACCCAACTGCTTCTTAAATGCAAACATGGAAATTTACTTGCTTTGCCATCTGAATTATTTACATCCTATAAATGACATGCATGTGTACAAACAATTAAGAACTGTAAATAGAATAGAAAGCATCCACAGAGGCTTGTGAACATAACCCTGTGTGTGTTGCTTAAACTGTGTTATGAAACTGCTGAAGACTTAAGAGTCATTACTGCCATTTTAACTAAAAGCATATTGGCCCTGTGAAAGAGACATTGTGCTTATAAATATTTTACAGTTAAAACTGAATTATTGAGAAAAAGTGAAATTCAATAATCTAGGGTGCCTTTAGCATTCATTTTACACAAAGAGTGTCTAGCTATAAGGAGGAGATCAGGAAGGCTGCACATGCAGAGAGGCCCATTGTTCTTAACTGAATATTTAAACTTCAAAAACCTGCCAAGGGAAATGCTGGGTGGGAATGAATAATTTCTTCTCCTAAAAGCTTAACCACTACAGTCTGCTGTACTTGACTATGTTCTAATCCATGGGTAGGCAAAGTAAGGCCCAGGGGCCGGATCCGGCCCAATCACCGTCTAAATCTGGCCCAGGGATGGTCCAGGAATCAGCATGTTTTTACATGAGTAGAATGTTCCCTTTTATTTAAAATGCATCTCTGGGTTATTTGTGGGGCATAGGAATTTGTTCCTTTCCGCCCAAGGCCTGACACCGCCAAAGTTGTGACGTATTGCTACGGGAAAGGCGAAACCTGCCAATGCAGGGAAATTCCTTTCCGACCCTTCAACAGCGGCCTTGACGTAGCAGCGCCTGAGAACCTGTAGAGAAAAAGGTTAACCTGCAAAAGAACCTTGAATGAGAGTGTGGAGGGTGGGAGAAGCTCTGGAACCAACTGGTGCTTGGAGGTAAGATTCCAATTCTATTGTGTGAGCTAGAAAGACCCTCCCCTTACCTGGCCATCCCCTGGCAACAGCTCCCCAGGCAGGATTGGCCACCAGGCTTGGGTAGGCGGAGACCCCTGGCATCCTACCTGGGAAGGCGGTGCCAGCCCCAAAATCGCCTCTGGGATCAGGGGGCTGCGCGCGATCATGCAAAAGTCGCTCCCCCGTTGATGTGTGGAGTGGTCATTACTGCAATCCTGCTAATGTTTTCATCTGCTTACCATGGTCTCTAGAGTAACCTAAAAGAAAATCCCATTCTTTATTGAAGTTTTGGTCTTCTTCGTTCCTTAGCTTTCTGGTCAGTTTTGCCACTTTGGCATAATCCGACAGTTTAATTTGCCATTCTTCTCTGGTAGGGAATTTGTCTTCTTTCCATCTCCAGACTAGTAGCATCCGTGTGGCTGTTGTCACATACATAAAAAGTCTTTTCTGCTCCTTTGGAATATCAGTACCTACAATTCCTAATAATAATAAAAAAAGCTTCTGGTTTTTTTTTAAAATAAAAGTTATTTTAAACATTTTTTTCAGTTCATTATATATTCTTTCCCAGAATGGCAGAAGAGGATTCAACAAATTCAGAGTGAATTTAGCTATCATTGAATACTAGCCATGATTTAAACCCCGATGTAAAAATTATAGTAAAAGTAGATTTATTTTAATATATTTTTATATAAATGTTTGCTTCTATTCTAAAATGCATTTTATTCTTCTTTTCCCTGGAAGTGACTTTGGATAACAATTCGGGGGGGGGGGGAGGGCGGAATTCATTGTAGGGGAGGATGGTTCAGGGAATGAGTACTGAAGCGTTTGTAGTAGTAGCTAATTGGCTATATTAAATCTACTTACCTTTTATAATCATGTGGAACTTGAACGGGATGCATTCTCTCCAGTGGCTATGTCGCAGAAATGCAATCCAGCCTGTGGAGCAGTTTCCAGGAAAACTGAGAGGGCTCGTGAGATGTGTGTGCAGAGCCCTCCCAAATTAAGGATACAGCTGGCACCTTTACATGCACTAAAGAAAGTAGATGATGTGCTGAATTTGCACTGCGTCTTGATATCCCCTTGGTAGAGCGCCACGTAAATTATGCAGCTCCATGACTGGAAGCTTTTCAAATGCAGACCGCAGTCTAGAGTGAGCTCGGTGGCAGTGATAGATGGAAGCACTTTGAGATAGGAAAACGACACAAGGTGTAGCTCAGAGGTTTACCGACAATTAGCAGGTTCAAGTGATTATTGAAATGAGACTGACATTGGTAAATGATGTCTTTGCGCTGCCAGCTTTTCCTCTGTGTTGAACACAGTTATCTGTGCTCCAATCCCCTGCTGCTATTTTTCCAAGACGAGGTACATGACGTATTCATCACATTGCTGCTACCCTGTTTCTCATATTTTAGGACATACCCATAAAATAAGCCATAGCAGGATTTTTAAGCATTCAAGGAATATAAGCCATACCCCGAAAATAAGACATAGTGATAGGCACAGCAGCAATGCCGGCCGCGGCAGGAGGAGGAGGAGGAAAAAAATAAGACACCCCTTGAAAATAAGCCATAGTGTGTTTTTTTGAGGAAAAAATAAATATAAGACGTGTCTTATAATATGAGAAACACGGTACCGTAATATTAACTCCCATGCAAATTGTTATTGAGGTAGAAACGGGTGGGTACTCTTCTTCTTCTTCTTCTTCTTCTTCTTCTTCTTCTTCTTCTTCTTCTTCTTCTTCTTCTTCTTCTTCTTCTTCTTCTTCTTCTTCTTCTCCTCCTCCTTCTCCTCCTCCTCCTCCTCCTCCTCCTCCTCCTCCTCCTCCTCCTCCTTCTTCTTCTTCTTCTTCTCCTCCTCCTCCTCCTCCTCCTTCCTCTTCTTCTTCTTCTTCTTCTTCTTCTTCTTCTTCTTCTTCTTCTTCTTCTTCTTCTTCTTCTTCTTCTTCTCCTTCTCCTTCTCCTTCTCCTTCTCCTTCTCCTTCTCCTTCTCCTTCTCCTTCTCCTCCTTCTCCTTCTTCTTCTTCTAAATTTTCAACTGGAAATGCTGGGTTAGAATCAAGTCTGTACTAGCAGATGTGCAAAATCTCCCCATTTGTTTTCAAAATACCTTTAGGAACACCAGGTACCAGAGATATGTGTTATATATCTGGTTTGGGCTGGGTGTTCATCAATATGCAGATGACACCCAGCTCTACCTCTCTTTTAAATCAGAACCAGTGAGGGCAGTGAATGTCCTGTGTGAGTGCCTGGAGGCGGTTGGAGGATGGATGGCGGTTAACAGATTGAGGTTGAATTCTGACAAGACTGAAGTATTGTTTTTTGGGGGACAGGGGGCGGGCGGGTGTGGGGGACTCCCTGGTCCTGAATGGGATAACTGTGCCCCTGAGGGACCAGGTATGCAGCCTGGGAATCATTTTGGACTCACAGCTGTCCATGGAGGCACAGGTTAATTCTGTGTCCAGGACGGCTGTCTACCAGCTCCATCTGGTACGCAGGCTGAGACCCTACCTGCCCGCAGACTGTCTCACCAGAGTAATGCATACTCTGGTTATCTCCCGCTTGGACTACTGTAATGCGCTCTATGTGGGGCTACCTTTGAAGGTGACCCGGAAACTGCAATTAATCCAGAATGCGGCAGCTAGACTGGTGACTGGGACCGGCCGCCAAGACCACATAACACCGGTCCTGAGAGATCTACATTGGCTCCCAGTACGTTTCTGAGCACAATTCAAAGTGTTGGTGCTGATCTTTAAAGCCCTAAATGGCCTCGGTCCTGTATACCTGAAGGAGCGTCTCCACCCGCACCGTTCAGCCCGGACATTGAGATCCAGCACCGAGGGCATTCTGGTGGTTCCCTCACTGTGAGAAGCAAAGCTACAGGGGGGGTTCCGGTTTCCGCCTGCAGGAATGGCGGACCTGTTTTCCATCCCTCTGACCTTCGTAAGGAATTTGGTGGTTGCTAGGGGAGTAAATGGCAACCCCCTACCCTCTCCGGGGGTTACGGAGAGGGGCCGCTGGCCCGCGATGCCCCCAGACCCACTCCGACTGTTTATGGAGTGGGGGGAGCTTGGGCTGAAGCACTTACGAGGGCCAGGACTCCCGGACGCTAATCTGCATGGCGGGGATTTCCATGATTAAAGAAGATAATTAGGCTTAAATCTATGGACATACTTCAGAAGGAGGGGCAGAAGCGCTGTTTACTGCCGAGAAATCTATGCTGCTGAGGGTGAGGAGTTAAAGGCTGTATTTCATCTGGAAGAAGAATTGATGGGGACGGAGCGATAAGGGAAGCGAGTCTTTTTTATTTTTTTTCATATGAATTACTTCGTACCTTCCCAGACGTGATGTCCTGGCTTGTTTGGAGTGAAAGAGAAGCAAAAGACTGTGTGAGTTGAACTTTATAAACTGTTGTTATTGAGCATATTTTTTGAAAATGAGGAGTTGCTGGCGAGAAAAGCCCCCCTCTAGTTGGATGGGAGGAGTGCCTGGACGCGTTCGGAGGATTTATGAGTTGTGACGCACTTTGAATTGGAGCAGCGACCTGAAGCTAAGTTCAGCTATAGGGCAAGGAGATCCATTAATTTACCAAGAGTCTATGCATGGTGTGAGGTTTGGTTCTTCTGCCTGGAAAAGCTGTAAATTTTATAAAGATCGTTAATCTATGAGAGAAAACGAAAGTGATTTGAGTTTTTTTAAGATGGCGCTGCTTCGTGTTGAGAGTCGACGCAATAGGGACGCTCCAGACCAAGAAGATTTATGGGGAGGCTGGACTGATTAACTCACACAGGAGAAAGAACATTTGTGAAACTTTGTTTGACATTTATCTCAGCAGCTGGGAAATAATCGGTTGAAACATCTATGTGACTGTAAGGGAAAGATCTGGATTATTATGAACTCGGAGAGACGATTTGAACTTTAGAAAAAAGACGGCAGTGGACGGTTGCGAGGAATCCCCAATTTCTTGAAGCATGGGAACCCAAAAAAATTTTCTAGATGATTTGGCATAACATTCGGTTTGATTGATATATATGTGTATAATTTGAAATAATGAATGTGATATAATTGGTTTTAATTGGAAAAATTAATAAAAATATATTTTTTTTTAAAAAAAGAGAGAAGCAAAGCTACAGGGAACCAAGCAGAGGGCCTTCTCGGTAGTGGCACCCGCCCTGTGGAACGCCCTCCCATCAGAGGTCAGAGAGATAAACAACTACCTGACAGCAACTACCTAAAGGCAGCCCTGTTTAGGGAAGTTTTTAGTCTGTGATATTTTAATGTATTTTGATGTGTGTTGAAAGCTGCCCAGAGTGGTGGGGGAGACCCGGCCAGATGGGTGGGGTATAAATAATAAATTATTATTATTATTATTATTATTATTATTATTATTATTATTTTGCAATGTTTGTATCGATGGATGCAAAGTTCACTGTTCTCACGATTGTTGACATTGTAATTGTACATTGTGATGCAGTTGTGCACTAGTGCATTCCTTCCCATTTAAGTAAAGCACAGTCCTGATTTAGGCTGCAGTTGTATTCACATTTACATGGGAGTAAATCCTAATGGTGCTTGTATAGGACTTACACTATTAATAGCTCATCATTTTCCATCCAGTAGCACAGACTTGGAATTCTTATGCATTGGTCTTCATTCAGAAACCTTCACCATATCATTATCAGCTATTGTTCCTTAGGCTTGAAAAAAAAATGTCATAGCTACTTCAAATGGTTTATCATTTCTCACATCTACAACACCTATTTGCAAACCTTTCAGTCACTGTGGACTCCTGATGACAAATATGCAATTGCTGCTTAGGAAGTAGAGAATCATCTGTGGTATTCTGACACCAATCCCTGACTCAAAACCACATTTGAATGCTTAGCAAAACCAATGTTCATAAGATCTGGCAGTATAATAAGTACCTAAGTCATCTTTATCTATCATGTGAGAAGCTCAGTTTACAACATAAAAAGCATGATGATGTGGTGGTGTGGTATTTATCACCTCATAACACACGCGGGTGGCGCTGTGGTCTAAACCACAGAGCCTAGGGCTTGCCGATCAGAAGGTAAGTGGTTTGAATCCCCGCAACGGGGTGAGTTCCCGTTGCTCGGTCTCTGCTCCTGCCAACCTAGCAGTTCGAAAGCACGTCAAAGTGCAAGTAGATAAATAGGTACCGCTCTGACGGGAAGGTAAACGGTGTTTCTGTGCGCTGCTCTGGTTTGCCAGAAGCGGCTTGTCATGCTGGCCACATGAACCGGAAGCTGTCTGCGGACAAACGCCGGCTCCCTTGGCCAATAAAACGAGATGAGTGCCGCAACCCCAGAGTCGTCCGCGACTTGGACCTAATGATCAGGGGTCCCTTTACCTTTAACATACACACAGAGAAAAAACTTTTTGAATGAAGGTTCATTGAAAGTATGTATGCAGGTGGAATACGGACTTGGCTGAACACCAGTTTTGTATTAGTATTAGCAGAAGGTCTCATGTTTGGTCCCTGGTTCTGCAGGTCAGACTGGCAAAGACTCCTTTGTGAAATTTCGGAGCGCCACTGCTCTCTGGTAGCACAGTTTTGTGACCAATATAACATCTGTAAACTTTTTTTATATGCTATTTTTTATTTTAGCTAATATGATTTAAACTCCAATTAATATTGAAATATTTGTGTTTTAAATGGATTAATCTTCCCTAGGAAAAAAAATCAAGAAGTTCGCCAAAAAATAGTTTAAATGCTTTCTTTCTGTTGTGTTTTATGAGATGTGACCAACATGTTTGGAACCTCAAGAATTTATCTGTAACTAAGACATTCTTATTTTCTAAATGTGTGCATCAAAAAACAAATCCCATCTGCAGCAATATATATTTTTAACACACTCAACCAATGTAAATTATATTGTCTCATTTGTTCCTAATGTACAATTTCTTCTTGATTCTACAAATGAGAAAGCAAAACTATCAGTACAATAAAGGGACATTAACCTATTGTCTTTTTTCTTGGAAAGGTCTTTAATTAAACTTTAGAAAATAATTAGAGAAATTCTGAGTCATCTTGCATGTCATGCTTCGGGTTGTTTTACTCACATGTAAAATGCCACCTTTAAAAAACTGTTGGCAGATTATTGTGGATTCGATTGCTGGTTTGATGTGAATGATTTTTGGTCTGGGGGAGTTGAAGTTTGTTTATTTGCTAAGTAATGGATAAGTAATACTTGAGTATTCTTAATGTTGTTCACTACTATTGATACAGTTGGTATGTTCCCCCCTCCCTGCATGGATGTTACGTTATATGAAATATTAATGTATTATATGATCTCCCCCCTTTCCCCCAATGGTATTATGTATTGTATCTTTTTGTTTGTTGTCACTTGGAGGCTTTTGGGTGACAAGGATTTTTGTTGTTGATGATGTTGTTCCTGTTGAGTGTGTTCCGTTTGTAAATTGAGTCCCCCGCTGCTATGGGAAAGCACACCTTGGTTTAAGAACGCTTTGGTTTAAGAACAGACTTCCGGAATGGATTAAGTTTGTAAACCAAGGTACCACTGTAGATGATAAACATAATGAAGGCATCATCCAAACATATTCACAACTCTTTGCAAATGGGTGATGGCAGTACAGACAAGAGCATTTCTGAGCATATGAAGTGTGACTTTCTTTTGTTCTCGTTCTACTGATGATATAAATTTCTGTCCCTTCTCTTAAGACATTATCTTAACATTTAGGTGGCGCAAAAGCACTCCTAATTGTTAGGAACACACACACACACAATGCATTCATAGATTTGACTCTAAGTAACCAATTTTAAAATATTGGTTAAGTGAGCAGGGCTGTTTCCTTCGTTCTCCGGCTCACCAAAGTTCTCTTGGCCTTAAACATTTCTTATTACTTTGTGAGACCTTGGCTCTTTTGATGTCTGCATTTGCTATTAGAATTATATCCATCAAAGGCTCAGGCTGTCACTGTGAGGCTTACCCACTGGAACAATGTCCAAGAAAGGATCTAACACCTCCATGAATCAAACATTTATTCATTTTTGTTTCTGTGCCAGGTATCAATAAAGCTAAATATCCAGTGTAAATAATTGGGCTAGCATCTAAATGAACACTGACCAAAGGCAAATGGGATGAGGGCCAGCTGCTGGCTGTCAGGAGAAAGATGGAGAGCTCTGTCCCTCCTGCAACAGCTCACTGTGTTTTTAGGATGGGCATGGAAGAGATTGCGCCTCTCTTCTAGTGGACCACTTGGTTTATTTGATGAAGAGGAGGGCAGAGAGCCCTCTCTCTTCTACACCATATATTGTGTAGATGTGGATCCGCTCTGGTCTAATTTTCAAGAACAAACATGCATAAGGTATCTATTCAAAATCAAAGCTAAATCATTTGTTGCTTGATGCACTTCATGTTGCTACTTAGTAGCTACTCCAATATTACTTATGAATCTTATAGATGGGCCTTCTCCAGAGCTCGATTTGATGTGATGCCTTCAGCTGTATTACACGGCAAATTCTTGGGTGTACCAATTGATGAGCGCTTTTGCCCATGCATGTCCAATAAGGTGGAATCTGTTATTCATTTTACCCCTATTATCAAAATTCACACCCTTGCAATATTATCTGGAATTTCCCCCCGAAACATTACGTAAATTCCTTTTGGAAGATTCTCTGAGCTCAGTATCCTACGCTGTGGCCAATTTTTGCACCTTAGCTATTAAAAAACGTAAATCTCTTTTATTGAATAACATATTATAACAATTTGTCCTGCCCTCCGATGATGATATTGCTGATCTTTTGTTTGGAGTTGTGTTGTTTTGTTTTGTATTGCTGGCTCTTGCTGCAATAAAATTGACTGACTGACTTAGTAGCTACAGTGGAACCTCGGTTTACAAACACAATTGGTTCCAGAAGTCAGTACTTAACCTGAAGCGAACTTTCCCATTGAAAGTAATGGAAAGTGGATTAATCTGTTCCAGACGGATCCACAGAGTACTCAACCTGAAGCATGCTTAACCCAAGGTATGAGTGTAATTGGTTCTGGAAGTCCGTACTTAACCTGAAGCGAACTTTCCCATTGAAAGTAATGGAAAGTGGATTAATCCGTCCCAGACAGGTCCGCGGAGTACTTAAGCTGAAAATACTCAAACCGAGGAGTACTTAAACCGAGGTATGACTGTACTGGTATGTTAATCTTTTAATGGTTTATGGGCTGTTGGATACTTCCAGACATCACCTCCACCTGCTTCTTGATCTTGGCCAGATCCTACCTAAACTCAGAAGCCTGCAAAATGGAATCTCTGCAGCTGAAAGGCAGAAAGCTAACATTTAAACTAATAACACCACTGATGTATATTGGTAACTGACAGCTCCCTGGGTTTCATTAAATTGTCTCCTGACAGCTGAATCAATGCCAGACAGCATCAAATGCTTGCTTTTGGCCATGTTAGTGCTTCACACGCGTGCTATAGCATCAAAACTAGTTGGACACATAACTAAAAGCTGAAAACAAAACAAAGCCAGAAAATACAACAATAGAAACTTTTTGATAATCTTTGTGCAGCTCTTCAAACAGGGGAAGGATGTAAATTTTTGGAAACATTTTACAGCAGCTCTCTATCTTGACTTTGATTTTCTAGACAAAGAGAAGAACATTTCAAGCTTTAAGGGCCAGGCTGCTAGGGACATGTGGATGCTGTCGAGAGCAGCAACTCTGCATCTCGTTGGTAACAGCTCATAAAAAGAAGATACACACTTGTGATATCATTACACTCCCAATTCCCTGTCGCCTGCAAGTGCTAACCCATGAAACAGAGATCTTGTTTTCTGCATGTTATCCTGGAGATGTGATACAAGCGTTCACCCCGGCATGCTGAAAGAATGGCTGCCATGAGATAACTAATTCTGGGGTGTGCTTAGGAACATTAATTCTTTTCCTTGGCCTCCAGCAACTTCTGCTGGACCACATCCCCCTAAACAGAGCCAAAATGGAGACAACGACAACCCCATGTGAGCTTTTTGTTGTTGCTGCAATCATTCACACATAAACATCTGCTGTCGTGATCGTGCCTACTTCAAATCTTAAGCATTGCACAGTGTGTTCTGGCCCCCAGTCTTCTAGCATTCTGAATTGCCTTATAACTCACCCAATAACATTGAACTCTTCTTCCCAAACAGACTTGTGTCTCTACACATCTTATTTTTTCCTTGACATTTCCATGGAAAGAATTCTGTAGGCTTCAGTGATGAACTAGAGCACAGTAGACAACAATATCTGCAGGGACACAGGTTTCCCACTGTTGTTTTAGCAAGTAGAAACTGTCTTATCAGTAATTTGTATCAGGTCCATGCTGAATGTCTGCCGGTACACATTTTCACAGCAAGCAGTGCTTCCAGGGGGGCCAAAATGCCCCTTGACCTCTTTCACTTCTGGAGTGCTGATTGTTGTCTGATTGATCTGCGGCACAATTTAAAAACCAATCCAAAGTATTTCTTCATGCTGCAATAGCTCAGTTGGTTGGGTATCACATAGCAGAACAATCCCACGAATGTGCTATTCAGCCAATGAGACTTGCTATGTGATAGCTGCATCACCAAGCCAATTCAGAGGGAGCACATTGGCTTCTATCAGTCACCCTTCCCTCCCCACAATAAAAATCTGCAGAAGTACATCCTTCTCCCACTAGGGATCAATGTGTTATTAGATCCACTTTCATATTAAGGGGCCACAACAGCTGGAAGGTGCTAGATTGCTCTTGGATGGGGCCAGAGGAAGGAGAAGGAGATGCGGGGAACGCTGAACCCAGAGCTGTTGACGCAGCTATATTACCATCCTCTGGCTGATCCTCATAATATTGAAGAGAAACACTGTTTTATGAAGTTGGGCAGACATAACAAGAAGCAGCCTGGTTCAAGAGCCCTTCTGGAGTTTGATCTCGTTTGATCTCCCTACCATCACCAAAACCCTTCCAAGGACTGAAAATGGAAAGAAGGTTGATTTGCTAGGCTGACGATGCCAACATAGCCTCTTCTCCTTAAGCCTTATTAGAAATGTGCTAGAATAAATTCGGGGGGGGGGGGCAAGGGTGTGCTTCCCAGATTTTCTGGTTTCTTTCTAATCCATCTCTTGAGGCAGTTGTTGGCATTTAATATGTTCCCCATAGATAAAATTGAAATTTGATCACTTTGTTTTGGATCATCAAAGGAAGCAAATGGTCAGAGTATTCTTTTTTTGGGGGAGGGGGGCCCTGGCTTCAGAGATTTTGCTATTAACTGTACCACACCATTTATCTGACTCCACCCAAGCTCCACAGATCCAAGCTGTGTCCCTCGACCTACCCGGTGCCATCATAAGAACATCAAAGAGAGCCCTCTGTATCAGACCAAAAGCCAATCTAGTCCAATGTCCTGTCCACACAATGGCGAACCAGTCAGCTATAGCCTGTATACAAAATACTACTCCAAAATTCCACAAACCACCTAGACGCAATCCACAAACAATGGGAGGACGATATAGACTATGAGATTAACCCATCCCAATGGACTAGAATGTGGTCTAAACCTCCCTTTAAATCCATATCAGTGAAAAGAAAAGAACTCACTCTGAAACTGACTTACAGGTGGTACCTAACACCATGGAAACAAATGTTACTATGCCCAGGAACCTCATCATAATGCTGGAGAGGATGCACCTCCACAGGCACATACCTCCACATGTGGTGGGAATGTCCTAAAATCCAACTCTTCTGGACATCAATCATACAAGAAAAATGCAAAATAACTAAGCAAGTATTAGAAGTCACCCCAGAACTGGCCCTACTAAACATCTTCCAAAAGAAGAATACCCACTCATATCACAACGAGCTCATAACCCACCTACTCTCAGCAGTTGGAAGCATCGTAGCCAGACACTGGAGAGACCTGTCAGGTGTAAGCATGGACCAACTGTATCAAATAGTATGGGAAACAGCCTTCTTAGAAAAACTAACCAACAAACTGAAACTGACACTGGGACAAATAGAAGACTCTTGCACCCCAGTATGGTTACTCTCTATCACATACATAGCCCAGCAAGACAGCAACAACCTGCCAACGGCATACGAATCAATCTGGCTAACCGGATCCAACCTGAGTGCAATCATGCTCTTCCCACTTGGGATTCCAAGCCACTGGCAATGAGAGGGATATTGTCTCCATCAGTGGAGGCAGAACATTGCCATTTTGACGTGCGGTCATGGATGGTTTAATCATCCATGAGCCTGCCTAATCTTCTGTTAAAGCCATCCCCTGAGCTAGGCTTCACCTCTCTCATCTGGTTCTACTCCCACATCTTCCTGGTCCAATCCCTTAGCTCCTCCTCCCAAGGATCTGAACCTCAGGGAACCTGGCAGGAGAGTTTTGAGGCCTCTGGTCAGGAATGGCCCAAGCCACTTTGCTGCCTGAGGCAACCGACAAGATGGTGCATTCCCATTCTGTGCAGAAAATCTGACTAGACTGGTAATTGAGTCTTACTTCAGTGCTGGTGATGGAACTAAGTCTTCCACCACGTCCTTGTTGGGCAGCAAGCTAAGTTAGGAACTGCAGGACAAACCACATATTTCTAGCCACTTTTCGCCTCTCAGAATTTGCCACCTGAGGCAACTGCCTTACTCTGTCTCACAGAAGTGCTGCCCTGCTGAGGCTGTACAGCCTCCATTAGCTCACCAAATTAGACCCCAGCTTCAGAGCTGATGCAAGTGACCTGCCATATGGCTTCTTTTCGTCCCACTTTGTTTTTTCTGTCCCTCTGCCTTCACCTTCCTTTGGTTCTGAGCGGAGGATGACATCTTAGATACCAGGAAGCTGATGTGCAACGGAGCCTCTCATCTGCCATGTACAAGCAAATCATTCTGTCTCTCCCCTTGTGCTCTGTTTTCCCAGCCAGCACAATTAGTATAATTATCTCTCTGTTCACACCTCAGTTGACAGCACAGACACTTCCAGTTTAATGGGCTGAGACACCGATGAACTCAGAAAACAGTTCACGTTATTGTTCCTGGTTTCAAACTGTTCGGTATATTTTACTCACCACTACCTGCTTCAGAGCAAAAAGTGCGGGATGGAAAAAAACAACCCATAAAATCTATTCTGTCTCATTTCATTGCCTAGCATTTTCTTTGATTTATCATAAAACTGGAGTTAGAAGAATGGAGGAAGGCTCTTTCATTTTTCTTTTCTTTTCTTTCTTTTCCTTTCCAAAAAAGGAAGCCCAAGGTAGTTACATCTAGGTCATGCACACTCCAACCCTGTAAGGGGGAGGGCTTGTAGGGAAGAGACCCCCCCCATCAGGAGCAGCCCATCTCCAAGCAGTAATGAAAGCAAAGGGTCGGAAGGGGAAAGTCAGGAGACGGAGAGGGAGTGCCAGAGCTCTGGCAACATCCAAGAGCCACAGCTCCTCATGCAGGAAGAGAGGGAGGGGGAAAGAGAGGATGGGACTCAGACGGACCGGAGACCTTTCCCCCCAACACTGGAATTAAGGAGGAGGAGAAAGGGGAGGAGGTTCGCTGTCCCGCGACTCTTATGTTGGTCCAGGTCGCGAAAGGGGGCAGTGCCAGATTCTGATTCGGACTGATGAGACATGAAACCAGCAGCTCACTTCACTGTAAATAATGTGCACCAATAAAAGTTCCTGAAAGACAAGCATGTGGAGGGTCGTTACTCAAGAGTAGTCGCGAAAACCCTGACAAACCCCTTCCCTTGATCTGCACTTGAGGAACTGAATCTTTTTTGAATTCTGGTAAAAGCTGACCTGATCCACACCTTCTGGCAGAGTCAACCCACCCATGAGGAAGCTGAGTCACTGTTGCTTATGAGGAGGCCTGTGTGGTGAAACCACACCAGCCGGAGTACCAGATTGGCAGTATCAGTGCATTTGCACCATGCCAAGCTCCCTGCCACTTTGCCCACCTCCCTTTTTAGTAAGCAGCAGCAACTCAGGTACAGTACTGGAAAACCAAGTCAGCTCCACCATGCTGTCCCCTGCTGAATCCTTGCAAATTCCTATACGAACTCATTTGATCCACAGCTCTGAAACTTATTAGCAGGTCAGAACCTCAACATGCAGATGATGCACTTATCAAAATTTAGGATGTTATTCTGTGCATACCTAATCCCAAGTAAATATGCACAGAACGGCACCCTGATTTACACGCAGGACAGATTTTGAAAATTTTTGTGCACTTAAAATCATTTGCAGTCATTACCATATAATAAATATATGGCTGCCTCTGAGATACATATTAGCACTTACAATATTCAGAAAGCCAAACCCATAATTTGAATTGCATGAGAAATATGGTGGTTGGTTTTGTTTTGTTTTTAAAAAGAGCTCAATCAAATTTATGTACAAAATAATAGAAACAATGGGGTGGGAGGAACAAATGATTTGAAGAATATGTGTTTATAAACAAGCCTGGATTCCTGCCCCCCCCCACTCAAACTAGTGTATCATGTACCAAATGAAATGTATTTTGACCTTTAACAGACAGCGGCTCTGATGATTCTTGCTTTCTTCCTCTCTTGTGCTGACAGGAAGAAAAGCACCATGTTGCAAAAGGAGCTGCTCAGATTTGTTTTAGATTTGACATTATATGCTGCATAACTCAAGGGTATAAATTTTGATTACCAGGCAAGAATGGAATATTTTGAGAGAGAGAGAGAGAGAGAGAGAGAGAGAGAGAGAGAGAGAGAGAGAGAGAGAGAGAGAGAGAGAGTGTCACACGTACAAGTTATTTCAGTTTAATTGAGTTTTGAAATACTTTCTCATACACAACTTATTGTGATGTCACAGACTGCCACCTTAGAAAAATAAATAAATTCCCATTAGCTTTGCCATAGCTTTGCTCTTGACAATGCATTCTAACTTTATGAGCCATCAAGATAACCTTTGTGCAATCGGATGGAGGGTGTATGGTACATATGTGCCTCAATGCACCCCAACGTTCATTTGCACTTTCATCTGGCATTTTCTGATCTGTTGCAGCTGGCTTATTTCTTCCTTGTTCTTTCCATGTGAAAAGAACAATCATGAATGATGTGCATTGCATTGGGTTTTCTTTTTAAATCCAACCTTTGATAATTTTATAAATTTGAAGAGGCTTTATAAAAGCTTTTTTTAAAGCATGGGCAGGAATTTCCATATTGGCCTCGTAATCTGCTGTAGATCAACTTTGATAGCAATGATGCATGATGACAATTTGAGAGAAAGTAAAACAACTATTTTTTTTTTAAAAAAAACACCATCATGAACTTTGACAATAATCTAAAAGTCAGTGCTAAATTCTCAACCTAGGGTGGTACTTTGCCACATATTTAGTGAACTTGGCACAGGTGATGTTAAGATGCCATAGAATTCTCATTTCATTACATCTCTCTCTCTTTCATAGGGCTGCTTTTATAGTAGCCGATGCAAACAGAGACTTAGGTTGGCATCTTTATCCACTTACCTGGAAACCAGATCAATTGTACTCAATGGGACTTTGTATTGGATTGACTATACATGCACAGGAATGTGTAGGCATTCAAAATGATACATTGCTATGAAGATCACTCCAGCTCCTGACAAAATTTGACATTCACATCAGATGGTAATTCAAAAGAAGAAATACTGCTTCTACTTTAAATCTAGTTTTTATTTTTATTCACTCTGACTATATTGTGCCTCCTTTATAAAATAAGGATAGGCTAGAGTTCAGTAACTTTTGTAAGTGTGTGTGTATGTATCTATAAAATGAAAACGGCAGCTATTTATATCCGAAAGCACTCAAGAACTGAATGATAAAACAGACGAGGAATAAAAAGCAGAAAACATTGAAGATTCAGCACAAGATGAAATGTCAGCATATTTTTATGTTCTTATGAACAAATGTATGGAGGACCAGTCCATTAGTAATAATGGCTACACAGGACATCTGTGATAAAAGATAAAAAGTATATACATCTGAGTATCCTACCTTAGGATCGAAAAAGAGAATGATTCTTGCTCGTGAGCTTCCAGGGGGATCTAAGGCACTACACCTGGAAACAGAACAGTGGACCATAGCCGAAGCTAAAATAAAAAGTACTGGATCAAAGAGTTAAACATTTTTGTGTATCTCAGTGATTGCACGCTGATAATGATTACATTGTCACCAATATACATTGCACTTAGCCACAGTTTATTAGTTACGCATACGAACCAGAAGTTCGACTTCTGTGTTTATGATCATGGGAGCTCCAGCTACCAGATGTTAAGGTTAACAAAAGGCATAATCCTCCCCACCCCCAATATGAATTTCATTTTTTCTACTAATTGACTTCAAATTAAATAGTTACATAAATTAGCGTATTGCCTTCCCACCCCTACTTCCGCAATCTTTTTTGTTTAAACCCTTTCTACTGCATTGTATATCAAACTCTCGCCCATTACACAAATCCCTCTAATACAGTCACTCCATCATTTTTCTTCCACTGCTCCCATCTCAAATCCTGCCTGTGATTTCATTTGTTTGTGGTGCCTTCCCCGATAGCCCAAACAAGGCCTTCATTCTTCAAACAAATGGGAGAATCCCAACATCACCATGCAATCTTCAATGTGCCATACACTATGAGTAGGCAAGTCATGAACTATCTGCACTTGACTCGAAAACCCCCAACTCTAAGTGCTGTTGCCTTGTGTGGTGGGCCACCATCTGCTATTGGGACATCTTCTGTGGTTTGGAGTATCTTTTAGCTTTGACCACCCAGGTTGGCTATTAGACCCACCTAGATACTTGCCCTCTGCAGTTCTACAAGCACTTGCATAAAGAATACCAACCAAGGGCTGCTTTTTCATCGGTTACCATGTTTAATTCATTAAGCTAAGCAATTGATCAATTAAATGCTTTTTGTAAACAGTTTCCCTGCCCATATTATAGCCCAGGAGTCAGCAAACATTTTCAGCAGGGGGCCAGCCCACTGTCTCTCAGACCTTATGGGGGGCCGGAGTATATTTTGAATTTTTTTTAAAAAAATGAATGAATTCCTATGCCCCACAAATAACCCAGAGATGCATTTTAAATAAAAGCACACATTCTACTCATGTAAAAACACCAGGCAGGTCCCACAAATAACCCAGAGATGCATTTTAAATAAAAGGGCACATTCCACTAATGTAGAAACACACTAATTTCCAGACCGCCCATGGGCAAGATTTAGAAGGCAATTGGGCCGGATCCAGCCCCCAGGCCTTAGTTTGCCTACCCATGTAATAGCCTGTTTTTACTCTGATCTGACATGTAAGAGCATATTTGGTACTTAGTAGAGATCCATTTGTTTGTATATGTGTATTCATGTTAATGTGCAACCATGCAAAGTTGCTCTTACATGCTAGAGCAGAATACACATGTGTGCGGGCACACACACATATATAGAGGGGCGTATGTGTTAAATTTCAGATAAAACCATTCAAGCCAAAGAAATAATTTTAAGACAAAGAAAATTGTATTCCACTGCTATGTCAACGAAGAACTTTTTTTCAGTCCTAAGGAGAGAAGGGAGAGGGAGCTGAAGTTGACATTCTCACAGTAATCATAGCTCTCCCACACACTGCCGCATACCTGGAATATATTGAATGTCTTATTAAAATTCAATCCAAATGGTCTATTTTACAATAGCTAGGACAATGTGCTCTGCCCTCAGGATTGCACACATGGCTGGCTTCGAGGAGGGTTGCATGACTGCATTTCAGGGGATGGAAAGAATGTTAACTTTTTGCATTTCTTGTCATGACACTTGGTAAAAATGATAACGGATAGCTCTCTCTGGATTGATTGCATGTTTGTTATTTGATGTATGCATTGCACTTTATACATACAGAATACGAGCCAAGGTTTGTGCACCATTAATTATCATAGCTGCGAAGTTCTCCTTTTTTAAAAGGGAAATTCCCTTATGCTGAATAGGCTTCCTCGCGAGAAAAGGGAAAACTTGGCAGCTATGCTAATTATGATAATAAGAAGAAGCTAATGGAAAAAAAATGTGTGAGGTAGCAACATTTGAAATTTTACTGCAGAGTAGAAAATGGCTTTGAAACAAAAACTACAAAATAGCTTGAACCTGGCAAAGGGCGCATCTTTTCTACAACTTAGGGGATGCGCCACTAAAACAAAGTTTTGCACCAAAAACAGATGTAACACTAAACCAGTGTTTAGTGGTATGTGTAAGAAAAGCTGCTTTCTGTTCTTGGTTGCATTCAGTCCTTTTTTTCTGGGGGTATGTAGGGGTACGCACGCCCCTAAACGTTTTTGTGAATCTAACGGGAGAATAAATTAAAAAAAAAATAGCACAGTGAATCGTCAGTTCCATTGCTACCCCTAATGGTGGCCTCCTTTCCTGTCATGGTGTTTCCATCCTGAGTCTCATATGGAATGAGAGTACCCCTAAACATTTCTTTAGGGGAAAAAGCACTGGTTGCATTAAGCATCAAATCATAGCTCACCAACCATAGTTTGCCCAGAAATCAGGACTGGAAATTATCGTTGGATCTTGGTTTTCAATACTAGTTTCTGGGCAAACAATAGTGAGTCCTAACCAATTTCCTAGATTTTGAAACAGTGGGCAAACTGTGCTTGGAAAGGTTGGAGTAGCACATATGAAAAGCTCCTTTGATTCCCATACAGCACCAATATGGTGCCCACATGCACCACTGTAGTCACGGCTGTCCCTTATGGCATCCATGAAGCGTCTTCATAAACATCACCTCAAAACTCCACAATGCACAAGAGATGGTTTGCTGCTCCTGCTCAGTTCTCCCCTACAATGAACACCCCCTCCCCCTTTACACAGATTTCATTCAGTGCTAGGATTGGAGGCCTGCCCTCCTCTCTGTTCTGAACAAGATAAGGTAAAGGACCCCTGGACAGATAAGTCCAGTCAAAGGTAACTATGGGGTTGTGATGCTCATCTCGCTTTCAGGCCAAGGGAGCTGGCGTTTGTCCACAGACAGTTTTCCGGGTCATGTGGCCAGCATGATTAAACCGCTTCTGGCACAATGGAACACTGTGACAGAAACCAAAGCACACAGAAACGCCAATTTCCTTCCTGCCGGAGCAGTACCTATTTATTTACTTGCACTGGCGTGCTTTTGAACTGCTAGGTTGGCAGGAGCTGGGACAGAGCAACGGGAGCTCACTCCGTCGCGGGGATTCGAACCACCAACCTTCTGATCATCAAGCCCAAGAGGCTCAGCGGTTTAGACCACAGCGCCACCCGCATCCCCCCCCCCCCGATCAGAAGATATGTACAAAGAGGATTTCTCTTTGGTGACCATGATGGTGGCTTATGCAGGTGCCTCCCCACCTCAAATTGGCGGTATGCCTGCATCATTTTGTGGTCCTGTCATTTTTTGTTTTTGTTCTTTTGGATGTGGCAGCCTTATGCCATGCCCCTCCCACGCCAGCCATTTTGTAACTGGTGCCCGCGGCATTTTCTCAAAATTCAAATGTCCCCACTGGTTCCCCCTAAAAAAGATGGGAAACTCCTATCATGAAGACAGTGGTTCTGATGTAAATTCAACTTAGTTGTTAACTTGCTGAGTGAGCTGCTCTTTCTCTGTCTGAATCTAGCCTGCTCCTCAAATGTGGGGGTAATTATACTGATCTACTTCCAGGGCTATTGTAGGATTACTAGCACAGCACACATTTCTCTCCTTTTTTCCAGAAATTGCTACGGTTGTGACAAGTCAAAAGAAGTCAGCTTTGAAATGACTGGGGGATATACAGCATTCATACAGAGAAGAATGGTATAGTGAAAACTTTGCCAGCCGCGGTGGGGTTTAAAGGTAAGTCACCTCAATCTTTACTCCCACTCTAACCGCTGCCATCCTTGTAATGCCAGTTCATAACATTTAACTTTTGATTTATTGATCTGGAGCTCACTATGCTGGGAATCAAAGTCCTGGGCCTGGAGATGCATCTTGCCTTTTGATCCCTACTGGTGTTTTACTGCTATTCTCTATCATTTTGAGTTAAGCGGTGCTCTCCTAGCTCCTAGCTCTTGTCAGTCTATTTAGTGTATAAAAGGCTGCATGTTTCTTCCCTAAGGTGTATCACAGAACGGTCAAATCTCATAATGCCATGCGCTATACATAATTTATAGTCCGGGCTTAAGATGAACATACAAGAAGAGATGGTGATCTAGCAAAATGGATGGAAGCGAGAAAGGTCAAAGACATCCATTCCGCAGACGGGGAGATCTCACCAAAAAGATTCTGGCATTTAATCTTGATGATTAAACCTGACTCAAAAATTGGAAAATGTTTGCATTTGGGAAAATACATCTACCCCAAATACAAGGTATCTGTAGAACAATTCCTGACCAATTTAATCTTGCCGTTGTCAAGCTATTTTTGAGAGCACCTTGGGATACCTCAGAAGGGTTATTGGGAGGGTTGGTGTGGGTGGGTTTCAATTCGCAGGTGGGTAAGAACGGTTGCGGGTGGCACTGTGGTCTAAACCACAGAGCCTAGGGCCTACCAATCAGAAGGTCAGCGGTTCGAATCCCCGCAACGGCGTGAGCTCCTGTTGCTCGGTCCCTGCTCCTGCCAACCTAGCAGTTTGAAAGCATGTCAAAGTGCAAGTAGATAAATAGGTAGGTAAAGGAAGGTAAACGGTGTTTCCGTGCGCTGCTCTGGTTTTGCCAGAAGCGGCTTAGTCATGCTGGCCACATGACCCCGAAAAACGAGGTCCTTGCCGCGGGATCACATTCATCCAGTGCTTTACCAGCTACACTGGCTCCAGGTGGAGTACAGGGTCAGGTTTAAGGTGCTGGTTTTGACCTTTAAAGCCCTATGTGGCCTAGGACCCTTGTTCCTATGGGACCGCCTCTCCTGGTATGCCCCATGGAGGACCTTAAGGTCCATAAATAACAACACTTTGGAGGTCCCAAGCCTGAAGGAGGTTAGATTGATCTCAACAAGGGCCAGGGCCTTTTCAGCACTGGCCCCAACTTGGTGGAATGCTCTGTCACAAGAGACCATGGCCCTGCGGGATTTGACATGTTTCCGGAGGACCTGCAAGATGGAGCTGTTCCACCTGGCCTTCGGCTTAGACTCACTCTGACCCCTTATATGGGATTTGGTATATAAATTTTCCCTTGGCTTTTTTGCTAGCCCATGTAGGACCAGAATGGATAGCTGGCTTGGGTGAATATCTGATGTTTCCTCCCTTTATGGTCTTGATTTATGGGCTACTACTAAAATGAGGCTGTATTTTAAGCTGTATTTTAATCCGTATTTTAATTAACTGTTATTTGTTTGTTTGTTTATTCATCCATCCATCCATTCATTCCCTATAATGGTTTATTGTAATTTATATTTGGTGTTAGCCACCCTGAGCCCAGCCCTGGCTGGGGAGGGTGGGGTATAATTAAATTATTATTATTATTATTATTATTATTATTATTATTATTATTATTTGTATGACTGTAAGTTATCATCTTCTGTGACCTCCCTGTGGGGCTCTTGGGTAGGCAACCACCACCACTCTTCCTCATCCAGGCAGCCTTTGACACTATCTCACCCTTGAGTTTCTCCGCAGATCACACCCCTTGTTCCCTCTGGCATACTCTACACTTCTCACCAACCTTCTTCACATCCTCCTTGAGTGCTTTTGCCAGACTGGAGTGTTCCCTCAAATTTTAATATTGCCTCATGGTTGCATGGGTAGAAGATAATGAGGGGTGCTTTGGTACACGTGCAAAGGCACATGCTCTGAAGGTAATGTGGCCCTGAGGTTGAGCAGCACATTTCATGTAAGCACCTACCCCCAATTACCTGTTTGCAGCATTGGGAAGAGGTGATTTGGAGTATGAAAGGAGTTGGACTTGATTTGCATAATTAGCAAACGCTTTGCATAATGTGCCCTAATTCAAATGCCGTTTGAATGCCACAACCTTAATTCAGTGCAACTGACTTCATTCCGAATTGCTATGTTTAGCTTTCTGCAGCTTAGATTGCGCACATTTGTCGTTTTGTGTGTGTGTTTTGTGCAAACCTGGGAATGTATTCTCTCGCAGGGAGCATAAAAACAGGGTTGTATTTGATGAAAGAAAATATGCCTGCTTTGGAGGGAGAGAAATCTGCTGCTAATGTAGCAGCTGCATTGTTAGTTATTTCACAAATGCATTGAATTTGAAGTGAGCAAAACCGGCAAATATATCACACGGTTCTAAATGCCAGCTTACCGCTGTGCATGGGCATTGTAACTACCTGTCCTTGAGCGAGGCAATTCAAGCAACAATATAAAAAGAGAGAGACTTTAACATGTCTGGCTCCATCTAAGCCAGAAGGACGGAAAGTATGACATATGAAAGCAATATACTGTTTAGTGTGAGAATCAATTTTGTTATTTCTATAACAGATTCACTTCTCTGGTTCCCACATTCTGTTTTTACAATGTCCCCTGCATTGCCCTGATATCATTTTGCATTTGCTTGCCTTGTAAAAATGGTCACAGAGCAACACTGTCATTATATTGCCTCTTTCCCTACCATAAAGCCATTGCTCCAAGCCTGCAATGACAGAGATTTCTTTTCTCTTTACAACACAGAGTCATTTTCTGTGAACTTGCTTTTTTCAAAATATGTATATATAAAATAACACAACCTTCACTGACTCTGAATGAAAAATTGCTTTTAGCCAGATTGCATTGCACGGGTCAATTATAATATACTGGGCTCACATGATAGTCGTTTTATATAGGGGCATGCACTGATTTTCTAATGAATGAAACACTGAACCAAATGAGGTCCATTTGGTTCAACGTTCATTCAGTACCAAACAAATGCCATCTGTAAGAATTTAATCATCCCACTCAGGTTATGGGGATGGTTAGCTTTCTCCCATGGCAGTAGCTAATGTGGGGGCAGCTGTCGCCCAGCAGGTGTCATTTTATTTTTTCAGAACTGCCGATCACATGGTTCTGGAGCATTTCTGTGGGAAATGGAAGCCACCAATGGGGCTGCCACCTTTTTGAGGTGACCGCCATTGCCCATTCCTAGAATGCCACAGAATGTTGTAAGGTCTGGGATATTCTGGGAACAATAAAACAGCGGCTGGCAAACCAGGTATGCTGCCACAGCAGAGCGAAGAGGTTGAAAAGAGCTCAAGTCACCAAAAACAAATGTGAGCATTTTCATTTTGAATAAATGAAAAACTAAGGGTCCTATCCAATTAAGGACTTCTAATGCCCCTCTCTCTGCACCCACCAAAAATCTGTTCCAGGGAATGAGAGGGAGAGGAAGGTTTATTGTGCAGGTCCTTGCATTAATTAATAGTAAGCCCTGCCCCTGTGAACAATGGCTCCTCTGTGGGAGGAAAATATATGGTCCTGTGATCAGCATGTGTGGGTAAATAACAAAAGAATTGGCTGGGTGCCTGGATTCAAAACACAGGGGAAACACACTCCCCAGCAGGAGAGGGCACCCAGTGGCAGACTTGAAACTCACAAAAAAATCAGGCAGCAGTATAATGCGGGGATATAGCCTGTTAAACCTTTGCATGTCCCATTTAGTTTGCTTGCAAACAGCACTCCTCTCTTTCTACCCCTCTGGAAACGAATAGATCGCACATTGTTAAGTAACTTTAAATACTTTACTTTCAAAATCTCCAAAGGTCAGATTGATGTATTTGTCCAAGCAGCAGCAAGAACACAGGCAGAATGTTCTTGGGTAGAAAATACAGAACAGGCATAGGCAAACTCGGCCCTCCAGATGTTTTGGGACTACAATTCCCATCATCCCTGACCACTGGTCCTGTTAGCTAGGGATGATGGGAGTTGTAGTCCCAAAACATCTGGAGGGCCGAGTTTGCCTATGTCTGATACAGAAGATACTTCCAAACACATGTTCTAAGCTTGGAGCTTGCTTAGGCGCTTCTTCTTTGGTCAATTACATGGTGCAGTGAGAGAAAGAGGGAACAGGAAGAGAAGGTTTCATTTCCTCCCTTACTGGAGAAGAGGGGGACGTTACCTAGCTGAGTCTAGGAATCCAATTCTATTTTCTTAACCTCTTCATGCACTAACTAGCACTCATGCATGTTCGACTACAGTTTCCCACATTCTTCCTTCCAATCTGGTGGAATGTTGTCCCTAACCTCTCTGTCCACAAGTAGGCCATTTGCAGTGGTGGCTGGTGTCAAATGGGATTGATAGGGCGGAAAGCAGGGAAGCCAACAATAGGAGGAGCAAGTGAAAAGAGGAGCACAAGCCAATGACAGGCGGAGCCAACTAATTCTAATCCTACTCTTCCTTGCAAGAACAAAACTAAGGAGGAGGAAGCTGGCAAGAAATGTCACCGACTAGTCACCTGTAAGACAACAGGTGGTTAGGAAATGTGAGAGGGCAAACTGAGCTTGGTGACGTACAGAACCATTTGGCTTAATGGACCAATTTCCATTACAGATACAGTGATACTTCGGTTTATGAACACAATTGGTTCCGGAAGTCTGTTCATAAACTGAAGTGTTCATAAACTGAAGCAAACTTTCCCATTGAAAGTAATGGAAAGTGGATTAATCCATTCCAGACGGGTCCGCAGAGTACTCAACCTGAAGCGTACTTAACCTGAAGCATGGGTGTAATTGGTTCCGGAAGTCTGTTCATAAACTGAAGTGTTCATAAACTGAAGCGAACTTTCCCACTGAAAGTAATGGAAAGTGGATTAATCTGTTCCAGACGGGCCGCGGAGTATTTGAACTGAAGCGTTCATAAACTGAAGCGAACTTTCCCATTGAAAGTAATGGATAGTGAATTAATCCATTCCAGATGGGTCCGCGGCGTACATAAACCGAAAATTCATAAACCGAGGTGTTCATAAACCGAGGTTCCACTGTAAGTGCATTTGGAGATGATATGGTCTCATTCTGACTGTACCATATGTTATTTCTGAACACCTGAATTAGTTCTTTTAGTCAAAGATGGGTTAGTATGTGGCCACTATGGGGCAAGCAAGCTCAATTTCATAGGAATGGGGTCTTTTAAAGCACAGAACAGCAATGCTTGCCAAAAATAGCCATATTGCTCACGACACTTATTATGTAAAATGCAGCAGCAGGTAAATATCCATGTAGGTCTTCATATACCCTTAAGGATTCCTTTCACAAAGAAACCGTTCAGTTTCAAAAGAGCTCCTTTAAATATTTAAAATATGAATAGTTTCCCCACCCCTTCTCTGGCCGATGAAAGGGGAACTTGCCTTTAGTTTTTTGAAAACATGAAAGGGGTCAGACCGTTAGTATTAGAAGCCTTCCTCCCTCTTTGAGAGATGTGCTCTTTCAAAACATCAAATAGAAAAACACTTTTCTCTTTAGTCTACCAGTCTTGCACAATGTGTGGCACTCAAAAAGTCCTTTAATCCCATTAGAGATTGCACAGACCATAGAGGGAGTCTGGGAGGTGGGGGATTGCTTTTGAACAAGCTGGAAGCTTCTGAAACCCAGGATACAAAAATTAATGTTCATTCAGTTCAGTTGTTTTTACCAGCACATCTGTTGCACAACATATGCAGCTCGGGTTGTTGTTTTTATTTCCACTAAGTCTACTAAGAAAGCTGGACTCCATCGTGTCACAGGCAGATGGCAATTCTTTGAAATCCGTTGGAAAAGGAACTATTTTTCTGAAATCTCTAAATTTGAGTATCAGTCGTGTGTATCTTGTTCCAGAGCTGAAGCAAAACCTTCTCAGTGTTTCTCAAATTGATGAGAAGGGGTTTGAGCTGTGTTTTCACAGGGGCACCTGCGTGATTTCTCATGAAATCACGCAGGTTCTTTTAGAGTAAACAGGATTTCCACCTCTTACGAAGATCTGAAAGGATTTCTAGAGGACCCAAGAGGTACTCCCAGGAGTTTGCCAACACAGCAATTGCAAATTTAGCTGTGCTTAGAACTCCAAAACAGGCAGCGGTCACACAGGCTAAGCCACAACAACAGGTTGTCAAACGCAACACTGTTTCTGTCAACAGAGCAACTGTTTTCAGGCATAAGGTAATAATGCTTGAATTGTGTTATGCACTGAGCTGAATCCTAGAAAAATGGGATCCAGAATGCAGCAGTCTGATTGGTCCGCAGGAGCCACCCAATCCAGCTCCAGGTTGAAGTGAATCAGCGACCTGATTGGCCTGCAGGAACAGCCAATCAGGCTTCTGGAGGAAGTGAATCAGCAACCTGATTGGCTTGCAGGAACAGCCCGGAATTAGCCAATCATGCGGGGCCCATCATGTAAATAATGTATATATAGCAGACGTTGGGGAAAGTTTCATTCACTGTTTTACAAACTTCAAGAAAGAGCATGAAATCACTACAGGACTCCGAGTATATTTCAAATAGGTTTCTAATGCTTGATGTTTTTATTATGTTTTTAGATCTGCTGTAAGATACCCAGAGTGGCTGGGAAAACCCAGCCAAGTGTGCAGGGTATAAATTATAAAACACAAGGCATGAGGAGGTTCATTTCTCACTAAATGATTGTAAGGTAAAGGTAAAGGACCCATAGACGGTTAAGTCCAGTCAAAGGGGACTATGGGGTTGTGATGCTCATCTCACTTTCAGGCCGAGGGAGCCGGTGTTTGTCCACAGACAGCTTTCCAGGTCATGTGGCCAGCATGATTAAGCCACTTCTGGCACAATGGAACACCGTGACGGAAACCAGGGAGCCTCTTATTAGAGAGTGTATGAATATTATAGTCTCGCCCTAAAGGCTGTGATTCATACACATATTACAGAGAAGGGAAGAGATTCCGGACATAAAATTTTAAGGCAGTTCAGCAATATAAGTGGTATATTAATGCTACCCAGCTAACCGAATCAAATTAAAAGTGAATAAATAAATCGATAGCAGCTGTCCCTTCAGTGAACTGGTATGTCTCTTAATTACTTTTGCAGTACCCAGAGATTTCAAGACCAAGAATATATTGGTCTCTGAGCTCGTAAATAAACACATTGCAAAGGGAAGAACTTCAGATCTACTTTTCAATACATTTATGAAGTCATAATAATAAACCTTTCACATGTGCTCAAATCGCCCAAACCTTTTCATACAATGAGTTATGTTGTGCTCAGGATAACTTCATCCAAACGTTCCAGTACGTGAAATGGATGGAGAATTATATATACTGGTTTGTTCTGTTTGTGTTTGATGGTTGATATGAAAGGTTATTTAAAAAATATGCTGCTTTATGGCTTGTAAATATAGGTCATGGTGCTCACTATGGTTCAGTAAGTGGGGGAAGGGAGAAGTCTACCATGTTTCATTAAAAAAGGATAATGTTCTTTTGCAAAGTCAGAGAGATTAAAGGTCACATTAAAGCTTTGTTTTTTACAGCCCTGTCTCCGAAGTTCATCGGTTATACAGGTACAGTAAACAAAATTTAGGACATGTTGCTTGCATTCAGAATACAGAAGGTAATATTTTGGAAGTTCAAGTAACAAGAAAAGCCATCTTCAGGCTGTATGTTTAACTTCAATAAAAGGCAGGCAGTGGGCATCTGCTGTTGTGCAAACAGTATATGCTAACCTTATTAAAGCTCAGTTATTTTTATTTTATTTTGATCTTCTGAACTGCCCAGGCAGTTACTTAACTATATAAGTTTAGTCTCTCTCTGTGTGTATGAACCCACAAAAATAGGAAAACCATCCCTAAGACATAATTACTTCAATTGGCTGCTCGGTTATGTGACTGGCTCACAATTTCATATGACTGCTTCTACTATAATTTAAGGCATAAATTATAACTCTTGTCAGGTAGGTGTGTTTCCTGTTCTGTAGTGTAGTGAGTCCCTTCAAATACAACTTGACACTGCGGTTTCAGTTAAATCCTACTCTTGCCAATTGGGCGATACAATGCTTTTCAATTTCAACGTATTCTTTATTATTATTATTATTATTATTATTATTATTATTATTATTATTATTAACTATGAAGGCAGAGGTCAGTCTGCTCTTGTACTTTGCTTTTTGTCAGATGTACTTGTAGCTGAAAAAGAAAAGCTAATTTCTAGCCTATATTTTTTGCTCAAAAGGCTTTTCCCCACTCTAGATATATCTTTGCTTGTTTATAATGATGCAGCTGCCATCCCTCCACTTCTGACTTTGAGCACTGAAGTGTGTGTGTAAGCAAAATAGGTAATTCAGAAGGAAATGATTGAATCAAGGCAAATGAGAAATAATGAATTGACAAATCCTGAGTACGGAGTATACACAATGGCTGGCAAACTATGCCTCTGCTAATTTCCAGCCCCTAATGATGCTAGAAATATATAGATATCAGCAGGTTAGCTAGTTACAGAGTGGGAAGAAAAAACACCAATGACTAATTGGCTGAAGTAAAGCCAAATAATAATAATAATAATAATATTTGTCCTTGGAGTGCAGGCAAGGACAGACAGACAGACAGACAGACAGACAGACAGACAGACAGACAGACGATAGATAGACCTTAAATTTTAAAATGTGGATGTGACATGTTTGCAAATATGTAATATGCAGAACTTTAGTTGCAACTCTCTCTTGAGTGAACATCCGCATTTGCCTCCGCATAATGCCAAGCCTGTGTGTGCCTCTGCATAAAATGGGAAATACTTCAGAGTAGGTTACCTGCTCCCATCATGATCATACGCTTTGGGCAAGAGCTGGGAAGTCCTCGTTCTGACTCAACTATATCTCAGCTTTGACACCTTCATTTACAATATAATAAACCTTGCAATGTTGTCATGATGAATGTGATATAAGAATAATGCATTCCAAGTGCTTTGAACGCTTCAGTGAGCTGCATAATGGCACAACACGGCCTATCTCCATACCACATTTGGTCTGCAGTGTTGTTTAATTTGGTCCTAGTTCGTTTCTGTATTTAGCTACTTCCCAAGGCTGGCCCAATATATTTTGCTACCTGAGACAATGCACAAGATGGCTCTCCCTCCCAATTCCATGTAAAGAAACCAACTGGATTGATAGCATAAAAAAGCGTAAGAAAAACATGCTAGATCAGACCAGTGGCCCATCTAGTTCAGCATCCTCACAGTAGCCAACCCAGATGCCTAAGGGGAGTAAATGAATTTTACTTCAAAGCTGAGGGGTGGCTATGTCCTCCTTTGCACTTGAAAGCAGCAGGCTCAATTAAATGTGCCAGAAAGGCTTCATGGCACACTCAGGTTTGTGTTTCCACCTTCCACGAAGTGCTGGCCCACTTTGCATCTTTCAGCTGAGGTGGCCATCTCATTCTCCCTAATGGCAGGACTAGCTCTGCCCTGCCCAATAATTTCCTTTCTAAAATAATGATGATGATGATGATGATGATGATGTGAGTGGGCATAGGCCACGGGTACATGAAATAGGCATATGCTTCTCAGGTATATAACTTCAGGAATATGAGCCATTTTGCCTTTCTGTTAAATCCTATATTCTGTCTCCCTTTGTCTTACTAAGATGCTGTGCCCATGTTTACATAAAGCCACCTGGTCAGAGAATGTTCTTGTCTTACCTTCCAAGTCCCGGACTGCAGAATCCAGGACCGGCAGCCGTGTGACACCGGAAGTTGCGTCGACGTAACTTCCGGTGTCGCTTTGCCCTTCTATGGGCACAAAAAATGGCTGCCACCGGCTTCAAAGGTTGCTTCTACGCATGACCGGAAGTGCGTCTACGCACTTCCGGTCATGCGTAGATGCGACTTTTGAAAAAAATCAGAAAAAATCAGAAAAAAATGGCTGCCGGCAGGAGAAAATAATAGAGAAAAACGGGAGACGAAGTGATAAGGGGAACCACCGGGAAAAGGTAAGTAAAAACGGGGGTTTCCTGGGGAAAACGGGGTACTTGGCAGCTATGCTTCTTGTTCCTGTTCTTGTTCCTGTGTCCGGCTGGCGAAACGCCTGGAACTTTGATAAGAATGTTCTTGGCGCATGAGCCTGCTTCATAGGAAGTGGGCTATGGGTTACGCCAGACTGTAAAAATGACTTTTTGCCGTCTCAGCCTAAGGAGCCTTCCAGACCCCCACCGTGTTTCTTGGAAATGTATTGAAAGCTGTAATGCTAATTGTTGTATGCTACTGATATCCCATGCATTGATGAAGTGTTCCTTATGTATTATATTGCTTTCTGATGTTTGCCAATGCTTAACTGTAATTTGTATCTGTGATGAGACTGTACCTATGCTGGATCTGGGACAGAGGTACATCTGTTTCAACTCACTGGGTCATAGTAACCCCAGATGTCCCAAATATGGTGGGGGGTGAGCTCTTCTAAGAAGGAGGAGATGAAATTCATAAATGGTAAACGGAATGGGCCTTGCCTTCACCGATTGGTAGTTCTTTGTTCTAAATGAGCCAATCTGATTGATTGTTCTGTAATGTATGGCTACCCAAAGGTATAAATGTTTGAGACACCCATTGTTCTGGGCTCGGCTTTAGGAAAGTATCCTCTGGGCCATTGCTTGCTGTCAGCAAACAATAAAATTACTTTCCTTTTCTCTATTGCTACGTGGCGAAGTTTCTTCAGTCTGTGTGGCGACCCTACAATAATAGTAATAAATTTGGTGCAATAATGGGCTTGGTGTTTTTTACGCCTGTCTGAAATAGTCATTTTTGGCAAGGTTTCCCAAAACCTGGGTCTCCAGCTATTTTAGGACTACATTTCCCATCACTCCTGACCAGTAGTCCTGCTAGATAGGGATGATGGGGGTTGTAGTCCAAAAAGAGCTGGAGACCTAAGTTTGGGAAGCACTGGTCTAGACAATGCTGAGCTAGAGATTTGCATTGAGATCTGCTGCCCTGTGGATCCTGCCATCTGAGGCAGTCAAACCTTGCCTGGATTGCTGGACCTATGGTCAGACTTGCTATAAGGCACCTTTCTGTTTATGGGAGGGATTGGTAGAAGGTCCCAGGCTCAATGAAAGACCTACATTGTCTCCCAGTACATTTCCGAGCACAATTCAGTGTTGGTGCTGACCTTTAAAGCCCTAAATGGCCTCGGTCCAGTATACCTGAAGGAGCGTCTTCACTCCCATCATTCTGCCCGGACACTGAGGTCTAGTGTCGAGGGCCTTCTGGCATTTCCCTCATTGCGAGAAGCCAAGTTACAGGGAACCAGGCAGAGGGCCTTCTCGGTAGTGGCACCCGCCCTGTGGAACACCCTCCCACCAGATGTCAAAGAGAAAAACAACTACCAGACTTTTAGAAGACATCTGAAGGCAGCCCTGTTTGGGGAAGCTTTTAATGTTTAATAGATTATTGTATTTTAATATTTTGGCAGCTGGCCAGAGTGGCTGGGGGGCCACAGCCAGATGGGTGGGGTATAATGATAAATGATAATTGATCATCATCATCATCATCTGCAGGGCTGGGAATGTTTCCTGTCTGAAATCCTGGAGCGTCAACTAACAGTCAGTGTAGGTAATATTGAATTATATGGACCCAATGGTCCTCATTTGGCTATGAAGTTCACCAAGCAGCCATGGACAAGTCAGCCTAACTTACTCTGCCGGGTTGCTGTTGTCGAAAGGGTGAAATAGCACTGTTCTTTGCTCCTTGGTGTAAGGGTGGGATTCATCCTGGGTAGCTCAGTGAGTAGAGCATCAGCCTCGTAATCTCAGGGTTGTGGGTTCGAGTCACATGCTAAAGATTCCTGCACTGCAGGAGGTTGAACTAGATGACTCTTGTGGTCCCTTCCAACTATACAATTCTAGGATTTGACTGGTAAATGGGTCCTGTTGAAATTGTTGAACTCTCCAACAGCTTAAAGTTGGATAGCTCTGCCAATAGCTGCCGGATTCATCACCAATAAGGTTTATATCATCTCACTGGTAAATAAAAAAGTATATAAACTATTGCTAAGCAGTATAAAGACTGTGAAATAACTAACTTTCAGAACATTTATTATTTAAAAATGTTATATATATATATATATATATATATATATATATATATATATATATATATATATCCCTCATTACTTTTTCCCTTTTCATTCCCCTCGCATGTATTTTTTGAGATGGTTGCATGATAATATTTCTAGGTAGCTTTAGGCTATAAAACTCTTATCATTTGCTGAGAGAAACGAGGGAGGTTAAGGAGAGGCATCTTCCCATCAAAATTGATGACACCTAGCTGTTGTCCATAACTTTTTTTAGAACCAGGAACAAGAATTCAGAATATGCTTAGTGGAGATTGTTTAAGGCTATTTTGGATGGTAGGAGAATTTATGACTTGAATTAATAATAAATGAGCCCATGTTGCGTCTCCTGGAGTTTGCAAACAACCTCATCTGACCACTGAGAAGATGTATGCTTTTCAGCAATAATGAAAGTACATAAATATTAATAACTTTCTTTTAAAAAGAAAGAAAAGCTGTCACTGTATGGCTGTTGACTATACATAAAGTTTAATGAAGACTATGAAAATAAGTGGGTGTTACAGTTTTAGGAAACTCGCTATGCTTTAGCATTTATTGTCTGGGAAGTTGCCAATTGCTTAACCAAGAGTATTGATTGCTTATTGAGACATAATGCAGATGAAATATTCACACAGATAGAGAGTTAGTTACAGGTAGGGAGCTGTGTCGGTCTGATGTAGTCGAAACACACACAAAAAATCCTTCCAGTAGCACCTTAGAGATCAACTAAGTTTGTCATTGGTGTGAGCTTTTGTGTGCATGCACACCTCTTCAGATACTATCTGTATCTGAAGAAGTGTGCATGCACACGAAAGCTCATACCAATGACAAACTTAGTTGGTCTCTAAGGTGGTACTGGAAGGAAATTTTTTATTTTGTTTCAGATAGAGTGTTAATAAATCTCTGCAAAGAGCCCCTTAAATGTGTTGTCTAAATAATGGCTGTTGACTGCAGATACACATTGCGGGTCTGAAATAAACCTTTCCCTCTCCCTCCCTCTCTCCCTCTTTCTCTCTCTGTCTACACACACACACACACACACACACACACACACACACACACACACACACACAAGTCTTCATTGCCCCCCCCCCGTATTTTTCATTTTCATTTTTCATTTTGACAAAGTAATAACCCCCCAACTGGAGATCAGCACAAGCCACTGCCCTAACAAGAAGATGTATCTGGTTTCAGAGACTGTGCTGAGGAGGGCTGCACTGAGGACGAATGGTGGGAGCCTCTCCCCCTGCTCCTGATCAGGATCCTGAATCTTCCCAGGAGCAAGAGGACAGTATAGATCTGGAAGAGTGGTTTACAGAGGGGCATAGTTCAGAAGGCAGAAGCTGGGAAATACTGGATGGGGAACAGCTAGCAGAAGAAACACTGGAAGAGAGAGGATTAACAGATTTGCGGTCTCTGGACAGCATTCAACCCCCATCCCCAAAGACACAGAGTTAGAACAGAAAGCGCAGAGGTTACAAACTCAGACTACAAGATGTAGGAGTGGCATAGATTAATAGGGACGGGGGGTGAACCTTAATTGGGAGCAGCACCATTCTAGGGAGACTTGTTCTTTTGTCTCTTGCTGTGACTATTAAAGAATCTAACTGGCAATATGTTTCTTTCATTTGATCTTCTTATTTACTGCCACAGGGAAGGAAGTCAATTCCCCAAAGCCTGACACCTGTGTAGCAGTTAGAGTATAGGACTAAGACCTGGAAGAGCAGGATTCTAATCCCCACTCAGCCAGGAAACTCACTGGGTGACCTTGGGTTAGTTACTTACTGCCTCTCAACCTACCCTACCTCACAGGGTTGTCGGGAAGAATAAATGAGGAGGCCACATTGAGCTCCTTAGAGAAAAAAGGTGGGATACAAATGCAAGAATAAATAATAAATAAAAGCAAATGTAATAAGAATACGGTAGAGATTTTAAAAATAATGTTGTAAGAATGATGTGAAGTTTTGGTCAACTTAAGTCGTAGATGTGTGCGCGGTTTTATGTTCCTTTTCCTGAGCTTGTGAAATGACATTGGAACATTGTATTTGTTCAGCCCTCTTGAAAGTTTCTGGGAGCTGAAAGCAAATAAAGACAAATGGATAGTTGATGCAGAATACAAAACATTATCAAAGCAGCACAGGGAGCCATCAGAATATATTAGGTGTTAAATCCCATTGTCTCGTGCTTGCTTAAAATAAAACAGAACGGGAAATGTCACTTCATTAATCTATGGCTGAGACAAAGACTTGCCCAATGAGAAATGGTGTAAATTTCCAGGCAAGGCAACTACAATAGGGAGATTACATTGCCACTGTCTTCCCCAAATGCTGTAAGAACTCCTATTTAAACATTAATTCAATTAACTAATCAATTTTAATTGTAATTAATTTTAATTAAGTCTCCAGCCATTACCAAAGAGGCCTACTATTTTAAGGCTCCGAAAGATTTTCTTTGCATTGTTAACACTGATTTAGCTCAGCTGAAGCATGTAGCCACTCACAACAATGACCCAGTGGCGTAGTAATAGGGGGGCGGGGGCGTGCCGCCCCAGGCAGCAGGCTGGGCGGGGGGCAGCAGGCTGGACGGGGCTGACCACCTCCGATGGCGGCCGCGCGACACGGCCACCGCCACGGAGGAGAAGCCCTGATCCAAACGAGACTGTCTCACTCCGCGGCTTCCTTGTTGGGTTTGCTGTGGCGCCACGGCACATGCCTCTTGTGCGCACATGCGCCGCATGTCGTGACGCATGCATCGCGCGTCATGACGCATGCGCGTGACGGGCGCTCCCCCCCCCGGCGGGGTGCCTTCGGGTTTGCCGCCCCGGGCAGCCAAGCGGCTAGCTACGCCGCTGCAATGACCCCCCCCCAAAAAAGCCCCAACACATAAAACCTTGCAAATAAAAAAAAGGAGGGAAGCATCTCAATGAATTTGTACCTTAAAAGAAAGCATTAGGACTTGGGTGAGGAAACTTTACACTGTTTTACAAGCTGCAGTTTGCAGCATCTCTTCAAGTTACATGCCTTTCCTCCAAGTCAATAAATATGGAAATCTAAAAGTGAGTGCAATTCTCCGCATCGTGACTACTGAGAAGGAAGTCCCGTTGAATGCAGCAGGGTTTACACCTAGGGGGATTACGGCCTAAATTCTCATTTGTTGCAAAGGGGTGGAAATTGACAGAGAAGCAATTGAACTTAGTTAATTTGCATCAGGTGACTCTATATATGAGCAAGACACGGGTGACAGCATTGGGAGTCCTTTGGATGGATGGTTATATATCAAGGATTAGGGTGCAATGTGTTTTTTTGTTTTTTTACAGTGAACCAATTTGATTTTACCGAACTTGCCTGCAGAACAAAACACAACTTCTCTGTCATTACGTATATTTTTGTGTTGCGCTTCTAAGCACAACTTTAAAGCTCTGTGTCCATGTACTTTTTTTTTGCCCCAGTGCTTTTCCTGTGAAAACCTACTCATACTCAGACATGGAGCTTTAAGCATGAACCTATGCCTGGAAAGCACGGGGCAAAATTTAAGTGTGGATAAGCCCTCAGAGAAGGAAGCTGTGATATTGACAGAGATTAAAAAAGATTAGACTAATACATCTATGTATGAAGAAGGGAGTCCTGGGTTCACCCGGAATCCATTTGTTGTGATGTGAGGTTTAAAAAACAAATGAACTCTTGTTTGAATAACACTGCTTCATAGCTGGGTAGAAAGATTATGACCATGCTTTTCCAGTTAGGCTCCACCAACAAAACTGCAGCATCTAGAGCCTCTGCATTATTCAGCAACCTTTTTTCTTTCTTCCTTTCTTTTTGCAATCAGTGCATTTTGTGTCTGCTTACTGCAGTCATCATATTCTCAGAGTTTCCAGAGATTAGTCAGTGTGCCAGGTCTTTTTCTTGGCTGCATCACCCCTGACAATCAGACCAGTATTGATGAGCCCATAAAATAGAATTTGGCAGAGGTTCGCAAAACTGAAAGGGGGTGGTTCAGAGAATCATCTTCTTTTGTTAAAACATGGCCAACATTCATCCATCCGAATAAACATAACCCATCTAGTTGTGCAGCATTTTTCGAACGTCTTATGATTTGCTGGACTGCATGATGATGCAAATAAAGTCATCACCCTAGGAATCTCCAATAGAAGAGAAGAGGAGGCTGCATCTTCACATCGCCCTTCTATTTGCTTTCCAGTTGCCCCAGTTTATGTCTGCAAAGGTTATTTGCAAGCCACAGTGATGGCCTAGCTGAAAAGCACCACGACTGAGCAAATTCAAGCAGCAAAGCTACAGTGTTTTAACTGCAAAGTTTGAAAATATGAAGTGTGGCACATATACACTTTTGGGAAATGGACTGTGGCTCCATAAAAGAGTGCACTCAAAATGCAAACTTCAGTTTACCACTGAGTAATGGGTGAGCATGCTCATTTACAAGATGGGTGCTGTCTCCAAACATCCTCGAAAGGCTTATGCCAAAATGAGATGCAGGAAGTAAATCAAAGCCTGTTGAAGTAAACCTCTGGTTCCATCTGATGGCTACCAATGCTGCAAATGTCTTCCATAGTGAAAATATGACTAAATTAAATTGGCCGTAATCCAATCCTCCCATGATGAGAAGACAGGGTATGTTGGCTCCATGTGCAGAACATGAGAAGGCCCACCTGTTCATTTTCCCCAGTATCCTCTCTGTTGCTTTTCTACCCTATCTTGTTTCTCACAGCAATTTCCACTTATTTATTAATTAAATTTTTATGCCACCCTTCACCCGTAGATCTCAGGGCAGTTCACAACATAAGATGTGCTATAAAAATGCAAAATAATAAAAACAAGAACGGAAAACAAAACAAAACAAAACAATCTTCCTACAAACACATTTAACGGGTGTAGTTGTTGCTGTTTACTCGTGTCCGACTCTTCATGACCCCATGGACCATAGCATGCCAGGCACTCCTGTCTTCCATTGCCTCCCACAGTTTGGTCAAACTCATGTTGGTGGCTTCGAGAACACTGTCCAGCCATCTCATCCTCTGTCGTCCCCTTCTCCTTGTGCCCTCAATTGTTCCCAACATCAGGGTCTTTTCCAGGGAGTCTTCTCTTCTCATGAGGTGGCCAAAGTATTGGAGCCTCAGCTTCAGGATCTGTCCTTCCAGTGAGCACTCAGGGCTGATTTCCTTCAGAATGGATAGGTTTGATCTCCTTGCAGTCCATGGGACTCTCAAGAGTTTCCTCCAGCACCATAATTCAAAGACATCAATTATTTGGTGACCAGCCTTCTTTATGGTTCAGCTCTCACTTCCATACATCACTACTGGGAAAACCATAGCTTTAACTATATGGACCAGGGGTATAAGATGTTAATCAACCAAAGGTCTGGATGAAGAGGGACATTTTTGCCTGACGCCTAAAGGTACATAATGAAGGTGCCTGGAGCCAACTTGGAGAGAGCATTCCACAAATGGGAAGCCATTGCAGAAATGGCCCATTCTCATGTTGGTACCCTCTGGACCTCTTGTGGGGGAGACACACAAAGTAGGGCCTCACATGGTGATCTCAGGGTCCGGGTCAGTTGCTATGGGTAGAGGTGGTCCTTGAGGCATTGCAGTCCTGACCCGCTTAAGTCTTTATAGAAACAGCACTTTGAATTGCACCCGGCAGCCAGGATCAGTGTAGGATGCTCAAACTGTCTTGGCCCAGTGAGCAACCTGGCTGCCGAATTCTGCACTAGCTCAAGTTTCCAAACCACCTTCAGTGGAAGCCTTACAACATTGAAGTAATCTAGCCTAGAGGTTACTAGAGCATAGACAACACTAGTTAGGCTGCCCCTGACCAGATAGAGGCACAACTGAGCCACCAGCTGAAGTTGATGGAAGACACTCTGTGCCACTGATACCACTTAAGTCTCAAGCAACAGCAAATGATCCTTATTCATTGTACTTATTCACTGGCCAACCCTTGCTGTCCATCTCAGCACTCAAAGCCAATGTTCATTGTGCTAACTCCTGTCTTTTAATGTTTTTAATCTTGTATACATTGAGTCCCAAATGAGACAACCCAAGGTATTCTTTGATTCAAACAACTGTCAAATGTTTCAGCTGCTCTTCTCCCTTTCGCTGTTCAAACTCATTTTCAACGAGAGGCTGGAAATATTGTCACTCAACAAGCAAGTTGGAATGCTCGACAATAGTTTCATAGTTGAAACCATTAAAAAAACTCCCCCCTCCTCCAATCTCTGAGACGTTATTACTGATATCCCTGTCACTGGAGAGAGTCTGATTTATGGTGATGATGCTGGTTATTTACTGTGTTATTGTGAAATAACACGGTAGAGTTGCTGTGATTTACCATGTAGTTTATGCAAAGTACCAGGTGGTTGTTTATTGTAACTCAGTAAATAAAGCTACTCTCCAATGGAGCTTTTGCAACTGATCTTGACTTACAAAGGCAGAAGAGAGGAAACAAGCAAGCTTTACTTTAACGTTGTAATTCTCCAAACTGAGCTCAAAAGAAGTTTTATACAGTGGTACCTCGGTTTATGAACACAATTGGTTCCGGAAGTCTGTTCATAAACTGAAGCGTTCATAAACTGAAGTGAACTTTTCCATTGAAAGTAATGGAAAGTGGATTAATCTGTTCCAGACGGTCCACAGAGTACTTAAACTGAAGCGTTCATAAACTGAAGCGAACTTTCCCATTGAAAGTAATGGAAAGTGGATTAATCCGTTCCAGACGGGTCCGCGGAGTACTTAAACTGAAGCGTTCATAAACTGAAGCATGGGTGTAATTGGTTCCGGAAGTCTGTTCATAAACTGAAGCGTTCATAAACTGAAGTGAACTTTCCCATTGAAAGTAATGGAAAATGAATTAATCCGTTCCAGATGGGTCCACGGTGTTCATAAACCGAAAATTCATAAACCGAGGTGTTCATAAACCGAGGTTCCACTGTACTAGTATTTTTATTGCAGCAGTTCAACTACCTTTTAATTAAGAATAGGGTGTATTTTATTTCATGTTTATTAGGGCTGCCATACACCCTGGAAAACCAGGACATGTTCTAGATCTGGACTTCAAAAATGGTGTCCTGGCAGATTTTTCCGAAATCAGCTCAATGTCCTGGTTTTCAAGGACATATGGCAGGAAGTGTTTGCCTGGCTTTGGGAAGAAGGCAAGAGGGCTCTTGGACCCTGCAAGAGCCCCCCACCCCCCACTGCCTTCCCAAAGCCAAGTAAGCCCACAATCACAGCTTTGGGGAGTAAGTTTCCTCCACTCTCCATTTATTTATTTATTTTCCCCACACAGCAGCAAAAAAGCTGAGATCATCCAAGCAAAATTATTGTAAGATGTGAGTTACCTGTATTGCATTTGACATGTTGGTTTGGCTGACCATTAGGTCCAGTCGTGACCGACTCTGGGGTTGCACGCTCATCTCGCATTATTGGCCGAGGGAGCCGGCGTATAGCTTCCAGGTCATGTGGCCAGCATGACAAAGCCGCTTCTGGCAAACCAGAGCAGCACATGGAAACGCCATTTACCTTCCCGCTGTAGTGGTTCCTATTTATCTACTTGCATTTTGATGTGCTTTCGAACTGCTAGGTTGGCAGGAGCTGGGACCGAACAACGGGAGCTCACCCCGTCACAGGGATTTGAACCGCCGACCTTCTGATCAGCAAGCCCTAGGCTCAGTGGTTTAACCACAGCGCCACCTGGGTCCCTTTTGGTTTGGCTGAACTAGAGGCTAAATCAAATGACGAGATGGGCTGTCTGCTCTGATTCAACCTTCTCCTTGGATGCTAGAAGCCACTGTGGGTGCTCTTCAGATGTGGTAGTTCCCAGCGCAATACTAAACATGCTTATGTAGAAATGGGTTCTTCTACAATCAAAGGTATTCCTTTCTATGTAAATACTTTTAGAATTGGGATATAATTGCTATACCAACTTTCATTCCAATATCCTAAGAAGAAACATTTTGCATGTTTCTTCCCTCCTTGTAACATGGTTATGAGGGTTGAGCTAGTATTTGAACTTCAAACGGAGAATGGTGCCCCGAACATGAATACAGGATTTTGTTCTGATCTCTCAGAGTTCAAGGGAGATGATGTTGTAAACCAATAATACAAAAACAGGGAACTTAAAGCCATGGCCTCCGTTTACTCTGCCAACTACAGATAAGTGGCACAAGGCAACGAACCAGCTTATTTAGGGATCTAAATGCTAGCTCTGATGTTGCCATTAGAAACTTATAGCCTGATCTATCTCACTTCAGAAAGAATTTTTAGTGCCCGCAAGTTCCGAAAGATTAATTGGAAATATATATAACTTCCCCAATTCTCTTAGGGGCCTAATAACAGGCTGAAATTGCCCACAAATAGAAGTAACCGCAAAGCACAGGAAGATTCCCCAGAGTTCTTCCAGACTTTAATAACAGACACTGAGTGGTAAGTTCTTGGCACATTTCCCGAAGCAAATGGGTCTTGAGGCTGCATTGAAGAGAAGGAAACTCTCCTGGAACTTCTTGTGACATTCTGTTGATTTGGAACTGTGTATATTCACATCTAAGAGCTGAGCTGAAACTGCTTTCCATTCGTGGGGACTTAGGTATTTTTGACATGTTGAAAAACTGACCTCATTTTCCTAAAGGGACTTCATCACACAGTTAAATCTGATTGCCTATATAATGAAGTGACACAATATTGCTCTCTGAGCAATCCAGATTGGCTGGGATCACCCAGGTCTCCAATCCATGTCATTAAAGGACTTCAGTTTCTTGAATGAAGCTCTTTAGACATTTAGAAGACATCTGAAGGCAGCCCTGTTCAGGGAAGTTTTTAATGTGTGACATTTTAATGTATCTTAATTTTTTTTTGTTGGAAGCTGCCCAGAGTGGCTGGGGAAACCCAGCCAGATGGGCAGGGTACAAACAATAAATTATTATTATTATTATTATTATTATTATTATTATTATTATTATTACCTTTCTGGGAAGCTTTCATCTGAGTACCTCCACTATCAGAGCCAAGGAAGGTAAGGCCAGAGATAAAGCTGTGGCATCATAGTATTTGAATAAGATGAAAATTCAAACTTTTTAAAAAAAAATCTACATACAACCAGAGGAGGATGGTCCACCACCAGCCTCAGCTTGCCTTCAGCCAGCTCCCACCTGCTTACTTACAGTCTTGGGGGTGCTTGGCTATCAGCTTCCTCCTTCGTCTCAGCATCATCCTTGTAGAACTCAGCAGAGAGGAGCAGGATGAGGGACAAAGCAAGGATTAGTTGGCTCTGCCTCTCATTGCAGTGGTGTGCAGTGAATTTTTTTTCATAGAGGAACAGTTACAGCCAGAGGTGCCAGCTTGTGAGAGCGATTGAGGGGGGGACGTGTCGATGAGTGTCACATCTTCCTCCCTAAGTTAGGCAGAAGCTTCCTGGGCATTGACAAGGAGATGCCAGGGCTGTGATAGGATGCTGGAGCCCTCTTGCCTCCTTCCCAAAACTGGACGTGCTTTGGGAAGGAGGGCTCTTGGACCCATCAGAGCATTGCACCTCCCTCTCTAAGCTGGGCAGAAGCTTCCCTAGGTTTGGGGAGGGAGCACCAGGGAAACAGGGGGTTAGCCTAGTCCCCTTAGTCCATTGACCACACACCATTGTGTCATTGGCTCTGTCTGCACCTACTCTTGGTCTCTCTGGCTTCCACCCTATGTGTGCCAATGGGCACCATCTCCAAAGTGAATTTTGTGACTGAAACTTGTATATAGATCATAAGGGCTGTATTGCTTACTTGAACGTTTGAAAGACACTGTGCAAAAACTTAGCTCTCCCAGAAGAGGAACATCTCCATCTGAGTTATACTATTTTAGCCACGAAGATGTTAGCTCCTGAGGGTAACCGAATAAAAAAGGCGGGGCAGGGCTCCTGCACCTTTAATAGTCATACAGAAAAGGGAAATTTAGTAGGGGTAGATGTCGCCTGGTACCCTAGGCTTCTTGCAAAACAATTTTATACAGGCAACTCGAAGCTTACATGGGGGCTACATTATGGGGATAGTGCATAAAGCCAAAATCACATACAGTGGAACCTCAGTTTACAAATTTTCAGTTTACGAACGCTGCGGACCCATCTGGAATGGATTCATTCACTTTCCATTACTTTCAATGGGAAAGTTTGCTTCAGTTTATGAACGCTTCAGTTTATGAACAGACTTCCGGAACCAATTACACCCATGCTTCGGGTTAAGTACGCTTCAGGTTGAGCACTCCGCGGACCCGTCTGGAATGGATTAATCCACTTTCCATTACTTTCAATGGGAAAGTTCACTTCAGTTTATGAACGCTTCAGTTTATGAACAGACTTCCGGAACCAATTGTGTTCATAAACCAAGGTACCACTGTATAGTCAAAACTCATTGGGAACAATGGTAGGTGGGATGACTGCCCCCCCCTGTCCTTTCTTTTTTTGGCCAAGTGCATAAAACTGAATGCACACAAGTTACATGTGCATAAGTTGAGAGTTGCCTGGCATGTCCAGGAAATGTCATTTCCCTCCTTCTGACAAGGATGTATTTGCCCCACACCCTGTATATCTTGAAACACTCCTTCCTGAAGAATGGAGTGGATGGAAATGTGTGTGGCCCATCAGGCTGGTCAGCATAGGGCTGATAAACACTTGATATAGGCAATGGCACTTCCAAGTTCATCCTCTTATTATTTTACATAGGAACATTAAGTCATGTGATTCCTTGCCCAGTCAGAAGTGGTGCAGCCCAGACACAGATTTACTATCTTAGTGAAAGCAAAGACTGAAATTAGTTGCTACGTCCATTGAAAATATGTGAGGATGTGTGTGGAGGCAACTAATTCCTTGGATCTCACTTCTAGTTGTTTGAAAATTGTGGCTTTAATTGAGTCGTTCAGTGACCCTTTATCCTGCTGTTTCATTGGAACTACTCCATGGAAAGTGCTCGTTGACTCATCCCCCTCAGTGTAATGATCCTGCTATAGCACTCGCTGTGTTTGAAGGCACGCTGTTTTTATTGCTGGAACACGGCATGTGGACTAATCAGATCTGATTCTGAAAACACTTAAGTATACATTTCTCATTGACTTACTCCCAACATGGTTTATGGTATAAAAGTGAGACACTTTCATACTCAAAAGCTCCCACCCCATTGCTAAAGCCAACGTTTCTAAGGGCCCCACTGAACCATTCAAGTCTTACTTATCTCTCTAAATGGAAGGTGGAATCCTAGGCCTGGAGCTGAATCCAACCCCACCCCAGGCTTTTCTGCCTGACCCTAAGGATTCTCCTTAGGATGAGCTTCCTCCCTGGCCACACCCTCTCCCCCTAGACCACGCCCCTTCAGCAGCCCTGATCCTCACCTCCTTGAGTGTTTCTGCTTCATTGGTATGTATCATTGAACACAGATGACGCCTCTTGCTTGCCTGGAGGGAGGATAGAGATCTGTATGTGTGAAAATTAAACTACAATATAAAGGCGTGCTATGGTCCATGGGGTCACGAAGAGTCGGACTTGACTAAACGACTAAACAACAACAATAAAGGTTTAGGACTAGGGTCACTTTTGTCCATGGCCCTGCCCACCATGAAACTAGGCTCCTTTGCAGTGTTTACACTGCAACACTGCAAAAGCTGAACAAAGGAACAAAGGAAGATAAGCATTAACTCTCCCAGCACACCCGGTCTGAGATAATAATGATTATGAAGGACAACAAGTGAGAAATGGATTTTATATTTTGAAGAAACAAGTGAGGCGCTGTTTGTAAGGAGGTAATGATGGGTGGCTGTTAGAATGGACAAAAACAAGTGAAGGAGGAAATCAGGGCCAGCTCTAGGTATAGTTCCGGTGGCGCAGGGTGCAGGGCGCTGGGCTGGCAGGTGGGGCGCTGCGCTGCGCGCTGCAAGGGGGGGCGCCGGAGCGATCTCCGCGCCTCAGCGCCAGGGCGCCCGATCTGCTCATGACTGCTCTGGAGAAAATGGATATTAATGAAGAGAAGATGTGGCTATAGGAGGAAAAGATGGACATATGTTTGCGACAGGAGTGGGAAAACCTGATTTTGTTTAAGAAATTGTATTAAATAAAAGAATTCAGTTTGATTTGTATAGTGGACACTCGGGATGCGAACGTGATACGTGCGGGAGGCACGTTCGCAACCCGCAATGCCGCATCTGCGCAAATGCAGGTCAAGATTCAGCACTTATGCACATGCGCAAAGCGTGATTTAGCGCTTCTGCGCATGCGTGAGCGTCGGAAGTAACCCATTTCAGGACTTCCGGGTTCGGTTCGGTGCGGTGTGCAGCCCAAAAACGTGCAACCTGAAGCAGCCGTAACCCGAGGGATGACTGTAAATTTGTTGGAAAACTAATAAATATAATTTGGAAAAAAGAAAGAAAGTAGGCTTCTCACCCCTGCTTCAAGTTTTGCTGCCTAAAGCAGTCTGCTGTATGATTGAGTGAGCCGTGGGCACTTTAGGCAAGTCAAACGAGTATTTTATTTTAATTTTTTAGTCTTATATCCTGCCCTTCAACCCAAAGGTTCCCACGGCAGTAACAATGATCCTTTAAAATAAAGCACACCAATATCGTACAAATTCACATTAGGAACCCTAATTATAAAATAGAATTCCAACAGGAAATATAACTCTTCACACCAGCCATCTACATATGCATTAAGGAGATGATCTGCCTTAACTTGACGTCTGAAAACATTTAACATGGCAGACATGCATATCTCCAGAGGGAGAGAATTCCACATCTGGGGCACCATAATTCCTGCTGTCACACCTTGACATACAGCTGCTAATGGAACAACAAGCAAGACCTCTCCAGCAGCTCTTAAGGCACAGGTCAGGAAGTAGCAAGAGATCCTTCTAATCCATGGGCCTCAAATGAATATATGACTCTGTAGACCAATGCTGGCACCTTAAACTGGGCCAGGTAGCGATCCCACTGCACAGTGCCAGTCTGGCCACCCCTTTCTGCATTGGTGCAGCTTCTGGATCATCTTCAAGACCAGTCCCTTGTAGGGCACATTTCAAGAGTCTAAACCAGGGGTCAGCAAACTTTTTCAGCAGGGGGCCGGTTCACTGTCCCTCAGACCTTGCGGGGGGCGCAGACTATATTGGGGGAGTGAACGAATTCCTATGCCCCACAAATTACCCAAAGATGCATTTTAAATAAAAGGATACATTCTACTCATATAAAAAACACGCTGATTCCCGGACCGTCCGGGGGCCGGATTGAGAAGGCGATTGGGCCGGATCCGGCCCCTAGGCCTTAGTTTGCCTACCCATGGTCTAAACTATGTGCTCTACAATTGAGTTCCCCTTCCCAAACCATTGCCCCAGTTTCCCATAGAGACTCAACAGTAGCTTGCAATAAATAATTCAAATGATGCAAATAAAGCATTTCTAATGTAAATTGACACTCTCAAACTCCTCACATTATTCTGCAGGTGTCTTGTGTTTTCTTTTACAATACTGATTTTCTTTTTCCGATACCAGGGCCTCGAGTCCCTACAGTTTCAGGTTTCAGTCTTGCCAGTGTACTGTAGTGAACAAGTTACTGTTCGGAAAGTTCAAGGTTTGGCTCTCAGCACTCCCATGAATTCTTTAGGTGGTCTTAGACAAGCCCGCAAGCTCCCACTCCGCCCACCCAATCCTCCTCCTCCTCCTCCTCCTCATCATCATCATCAATATGGAGACAACAGTGATCTTAGAGGCTATATTGCAGATTACAAGCTGATCTGTGTGATCAGTTTTAAAATTATTCAATATTTGATATTATTATTTGCATTCATATGTTCCATATGACTTGCAGTTAATTGGGAATCACAAGTGCCTTCAGAAGCTATGGTGCTGCTTCTCAATGCTCTAGGATAACTTCAGTAGATGGGCGAGAAATACACATTATTCCAGTTCTTTCCAAATGGTCAAAGTCTAGTGACAGTTAATTAACAAGGCATTCAATTCTCAAAAGTTCTTCAACGTCCTGACTTGGTAGTCAGGACAGTTTCTCTGGCAAGTGGGCAGAGTTCTGTGCTAAATATTTGAGAAGTCAGTTTTTGCTGCAAATCTTGCAATTTGTGTGTCGAGGCTTACCAGAAATTTACCTGAAATAACTCACAACTGACAGCAGAATTATGGTTTGGTTTTTGGCAATTAATTTAGGCCACAACTTTATTTAATTACACCAATTAATCCGAGTGTTGGCTTAGGCTTTTGGTTATCCACTCGTCCTTTCTTAAGAAGGACTATCACCATCTGTCCACTGAGGACAGGACTCAACTCATCTGTCCATTTTAGGACAGGACTCAATCAGCTGTCCCCTTCGGACAGGACTCACCTCATCTGCCCATTTGGGGCAGGACTCACATCAGCTGTCACCAAGGGACAGGACTCACCACTGTCCACCTGGACAGTTCCTGCTCCGACTTCCTGAAGGGAAGTCAAGTGAACATACCTGGGAGAGGAGGTGGCTGAGCCCAGACATTCCCTCCTCTCTTTGCCCAAGAATGTTCCCCAAGGCTCTTACTCTTATAATTGGGCCCACCATCCCTGCCATTGGCGGGATGGTAAGGTCAAGAGCGTAAGCCCCGAGATTCCTTTAACGGAATACTTCTATATGGAGCAAACGGTGGGGGGGGGTAGGCATCTGGATGCCACACCCCTCTACCAACCGCTTGACCAACCAAAAGCCTAACCGCCAACCTAACAAGTTGTGACATTTGCTAACGCAGTAGGCGAAAAACCAAGAGGCAAAGCCAATCAGCCAATTGGAAAAATTCCTACTGGCCCCTGAATACAGGCGGCCCCGAAGGCAATAGCAATGTCGTGCTAACCTGCAAGGAAAAAGGGCGGGTGGGAGGGGATTCAAACGCCAAGGCAAAGTGATTCCAAAAAACTTCCATATTTGCATACCCACTCCCCCATTACTCAGCATGACCTGTGGCCTATACAAGAACCCAAACCCTATATTAAATTTCCTAGCAGCCCTACCACAATCCGCTTTATATTGGATGATATAAAGCGCTTTGTGAGGAGTGCTAAAATATTATGTCAGGCTTCCCCAAACTAAGGCCCGCGGGCTGGATGCGGCCCATGAGGCTCTTTTATGAAGCCCCCGACGACCCATGCCGCCCACTGCCGCCGCCTGCCATTAACAGCGCGGCATGGCACGACTGCCCACTTCCGGGTCACTGGAGCATCGGAAACAGCTTGTGTGCATGCACAAGCATCATTTCCGGCACACTTCTGAGCAGGAGGAGGCCCATGAGCATGTGCACAAGCTATTCCTGGTGTTCCGGCGACCCAGAAGTGTGCTGGAAATTGCGTGTGCGCACGCATATGGGCGTGCACTCCCACACACTCCGGCCCCGCAGCGCATTTGGCGCTGGCGGCACCGGCCCTCGATGAGGTAAGTTTGGGGATGCCTGTATTAGGTAATACCTCCATCTTTCACTATCCGTATCCCCCCCACACACACCTGTTTGCAGCCACTTCACTCCTCTCCGCCTTGCTGCGGTGGGGATAGGGAAATCTCAACTGCTGATGCAAACAGGTTGACCCTCCCTTGCGTCAGATTGCACATTTACATGTTCAACACACAGTACACCCGTAGGTCAAGATTCTTCAGTTGCACTGCTTCACTTTAAATGGGATGGGCACTTGGAAGGACATTCCCAAACAAGAGCAAAGTGGCTTTGTTACCTTAGCAATGGGGGAAAAGTTATTCCTCTCCATCCTGCATCTGTGCCCTTGTGAAAATTTCACACCATTTTTGGGTGGGGACAGGTGTCAAAAAGAAGAGTTGTGTTTCATGGGAGTGAAACTGTTTCCATATCATGATCTCCGATTTCAGGTGAGTATTAAGCAGCCAGTCATTGCTGATTTCCATTTGCCATTTTCCATTGCCATTTTCCCAGTTACCAGCAGTTATGATAGATTCACATATTCATCTTTCTCTTCTAAGGAGCTCAGGATCGCATCCATGCTCCCCTTCCTACCTGACTCTTTACTACAGCTCAGTGGATTTAACCTATTGTATATAATGACCTAAAAATACAGAAGAAAAACATAATGATTTAGCAATCTTCTTTTCTTCACTTATAAAGATGATGTTCTGCTGATAATAGAGAGAGGGCTTTTATGGAAATTACGAGTGTTGTAAGGCTGTCAAACTGCAGAAATGATGAGGAAGAGCTATAGAAATCTAATTTCCTGCTAAATAATCCTCCTAAAGCAAAGTACACTTTATTTGACATCTTTATGACAGTGGATCAGAGTATGGTTATTTTTTGGATCCTCTGAAATGATTTGACTAGGCAGATCTTCACTGCTGAAGACACTGGAATGATAAGATATATAGATCATGGCCCAATGGAAGCAAGTTGGGGTTCTTCATTGGATTTGAGGGCATTCCTATACTTTGATTCTTATGTATTAGCAGAGCAAAGGAAAGTCAATGTTATGTTTGCCAAGACTCCTCTGAGAAATTACAAAACACACACACTTCTTTTTTCTGGGGGGACACAGGAGTTCACATACTCCTAAACATTTTGTGAATCTAATGGGAGAAGAAACTTCTTGTTGTTGTTGTTGTTTCTTCTCTAGCACGGTGAATCATCAGTTCCGTTGCCACCCCTGATGGCAGCCTCATTTCCTGTCACGGTGTTTCCTGAGTCTCAGACAGAAGCGAGCGTTTAATGTGTGAAGTAGGAGTTGGAATCTAGCATGGTGATTGGTCAGTTTGGTTGCTACCACCTCCGATGGTGGCTTCATTTGGCAACGGACACCAACAGCAAGCATAGGAATCAGGAAAATGTTAGTGCCAAGACCTGACATCTGTAATCAATAAATTGGTGCCCTATTTGATCCTCATTGTCTTGTCCTGCCTTTATTACTTCTTCTCATGATTCAACCTGTTATGTATTCAGTGGCCTATGTTTGCCTTGAGTCTGGACTAAGGATTCTGAGCTCCTGTGTTCTGATTCGATACATGATCATAGAATCATAGAGTTGGAAGAGACCACAAGGGCCATCCAATCCAACCCCCTGCCCAGGGCAGTCTGCAGCAGGTCGGGCGCCCTGGTGCTGAGGCACGGAGATTGCTCCGGTGCCCCCGCCCTCACAGCGTTCCGCCCAGCTTTGCTGCGCCCCGCCTCCCGGCCCGGTGCCCTGGCACCCCGCGCCACCGGGACCTTACCTAGAGCCGGCCCTGCCCCTGCCAAGCAGGAAACACCATCAAAGCATTCTTGACAAGCCTCTGCTTAAAGACCTCCAAAGAAGGAGAGTCCACCACACTCCTTGGCAGCAAATTCCAGTGGTACTATTACTTCCCGTGATCTAGATGCTATACTCCTATTGATGCAACCCAGAATTGCATTGGCTTTTTTAGCTGCTGCATCACACTGCTGACTCATGTCAAGTTTGTGGTCTACCTAGATCCTTTTCACGTGTACTGCTCTCAAGCCAGGTGTCTCCCATCCTGTATGTGTGCCTTTCATTTTTTTTTTTGCCCAAGTGTAGTACTTTACATTTCTCCTTGTTATATCCAATCACAGAAAAAATAATGATTTGGGCCTCTGCTATTGGCCCTTAAACTCTTGAGTTATAATTTGCAGCTTGGAAGTATAGACAGCCAATCACGTTGGGCGTGGGAGTGGCCCAGGCCTTCAGAAATGTATATAAGCAGTTGCTTTGCCCCTGTTGTCCAATTCTGTTAGTTCAATAAAGGTTCTTGCTGTTATCACTGTGTCTTGCCTCGTGGGAACCCGCCTACACTTCACTGGCAGCAAAGGTGGGGTGCTAGGCTAGGCATGCAGCCCTTTTTAGCTTCCACAAGCTGAAATCACTGCTAGGGAACCATCGCCTCAACTGAACTGAAATGTTCTGTGACAGGATATCATGTATCGAATCAGAACACAGGGGCTCAGAATCTTTAGTCCAGACTCAAGCTCAGGCAAATACAGACCACTGAATACATAACACAACTCATGGGCTTGCTGCAGCTGGGAACTGCAAATATTTATTATTACTGCTCTCGTTTTCACTGTGTATCTGGCTGAAGTGCTTTTTGCATGGCTGCTGGTGTTACTATGGCACAGCTGCTGACTGGCAGGAGATCTCATAACCCTGATCTGGGTATTCATTTTCTTTTGACCTTAGAAACTGTGTTGTAACATAGCAGGCAGGGGGGACGGGACACAAAATTCTATCTTTACAATCATTCCTAAGTAGATGTTTTAACAAAACTCCCCCAACCAATTCTGCCTAGTTTCTCTGTGTGTTAAGGTTAAGATTTCCATCTCAGCAACACAGAACCAAGCTGAATAAATGCAAAGGGAGCGGAAGAATCCCATCCACCGCAGCAACTTAACAAGATGACTTTTTGTACCTGTAGGGAATTTGACTCACTAGAATGATGTTGAAAACATTAATGAATATGTATGATTATTTCTAGCAATTTCTCGCTCTTCTTCCCTTCCCTTCAGTGGCATAATAGCAATAGAGAAGGCAATCTACTTCCCATTGTGCATGTTCTGTAGTGCAGAAGAAAGCTCTTCTGGGTACCGAGGGTTCATAATATAAGCAAGTCCTTTTGTGACTTTCAATTGCTTGTAGGTTTGTGAATGGTCCACAGCACTTTAATAATTAGTCTATGGGGAGCTTAAATAGAGTAGGGCAACTCTTTTTAATTAACAGTTCCCAGTACATGAGTTGACCAGGAGACATCAAACCACAGTTTAGCTCCGAGGTAAGATGAACTCGGAGGAAATCACATTTTTAACTACTGTGGTGCTGCACTCCATCTTCCCTTCTTGTGTAATTTGGAAGGGAGAAAAATGCACTCTGCCATTCTGGCCTTTGGTTAACAGGAAGCCAATATTTCCAGAAGAATTAATTAAACGGAGAGGAATAACCTCTGAGTGCTATTCCATGTGAATTTTCACTATACAGAAACACAGGTGGCCTGTTTTAATGAGGTGATATGCATGAGAAAATAGCATTTATTTATTTATTCTGCTATATGCAAGATTGGCTAGCATCCTTAGAAAGAGAACATGTTCTGGTGGTTGGAATCAGGAAGCATCCTAGGTACCCGAACACTGAGCATCTGTTTCACTCTCTCTCACTGATAGCAGTCAAACTTAAAACTCATTAACTTTGGGTAGATCTTGTTCTCAGGCTGGAGTGACCCCAGAGAGATGGAAAACCAACCACATGCACAGTTCTCCATTATCCTTCTAGTGGATACAAGGATAAAGGCAAGGGGGTCCATCAATCCTTCTGAGGAATAGCTGATTGGATGAGCAGTTGTATGTTGAGAAGATGTTTTTTTAGTTTCTGGTGACGATTCACCAAAAAGTATTTTCTCATCCTCTCTCTCTGTACGTAATATTCCACCTAATGTCGGATGGGAAACCTAGGTGAGGTAAAGGGACCCCTGACCATTAGGTCCAGTCATGACCGACTCTGGGGTTGCGGCGCTCATCTCGCATTATTGGCTGAGGGAGCCGGCGTATAGCTTCCAGGTCATGTGGCCAGCATGACAAAGCCACTTCTGGCGAACCAGAGCAGCACACGGAAACACTGTTTACCTTCCCCGCTGTAGTGGTTCCTATTTATCTACTTGCACTTTGATGTGCTTTCAAACTGCTAGGGAAACCTATGTGTGAGCAAATTGTCCTTGTGAAGGGGATTTGCTTTCAAATGACAACGCATCAGCTGGGTGTTGTTCTGACTCTCCCATGGTTTACCAGCTTTTCCACTGCCTCTCAGCTGTGACCTCCCTCAAACCCCTGTTGTAAATCTATACTGTTTTCCTCCTCCCTGGAAGGGTCAGGATCTTCACCATTCCTCCTCTGCCCAGTCCCTGACACCGGGTAGCCTATAAACAGCACAAACACGCAAGTAGCCTGTGGGCTGGTGTGTTGTTGTCAGTAATAAGACTCCTGTATAAACTCTGTGCTATGCAGAAGGGCAGCACCACACATTCAGCATAGCAAGATATATTGAAGTACACTTGACGCAGCATGAACTTGGCCAAATATTTGGGGTGGAGAAGAAGGGGGGATCCTGTTCTGCATGCGCAGAGACTGTGGTGGTTATCCTATGGTGTCAGGCTTCATGGAATCGGCTTCTTCCCCCCTGTGGCAGTAGATAAGCAGAACGAAGGAAAAGGAGTCTTCTTACCAGTTAGAAACTTTAATAATCACAGTGAGAGAACAAAGAACCCATCTCCTAGAAATGGCAGTGTTCCCAATTAAGAATCTCACCCCCCCTTACATCCCTAATAATCCACGTCACTTCTACGTCTTGTAATCTGAGCTCGCCCCCTCTTTGCTTTGTGAATTTTCTGTTCTGCTACTTTCTCAGCTCTTCTTTTTTTTAAAAAAATACTTTTTTTTATTTAATTTTCCAATGAAAATACACACAATAGCAAAAATATAACAAAAATACAGATAACAAAAATTAATACAGATAACAAAAATTCTTGACCTCCAGGAGAGCTGAGAGACAGTGAATCTGTTAACCCTCTCTCACCCAGTGTTTCTTCTCCTAGCTGTTCCCCATCCATTACTTCTCAGCTTCTGCCTTCTGAACTATGTCCCTCTGCAAACCACTGTTCCAAATCTATACTGTCCTCCTGCTCCTTGGAAGACTCAGGATCTAGAGCAGGGGGACCATTCCTCCTCAGTGCAGCCCTCCTCAGCACAATCCCTGACATCTGGCAATGGCTCCCTACTTTTACTCTCCCACATTGTTCTACAATGCATTAAGTATTTGTGTTGCATTCAGTTAATAACACAATAAGAATGGCACACATTTGTTGTTCTTGCCTTTAAAGAGGAAACTATTAACACCCCATTATAAAACATTTACTTTTTACTTTTTAAATTCTACAGCAGATATTCAAAAGCAGCACATGTCATGACTAATTCAATTTCTTATTTTATTAATCTTGTTATAAAAAGAGAAATTCAATCTCTTCAAACATCTTGATATAGTCGAGTTAATTTCCATAACTATAAATCTTTTATTACAAATGAGACATTGTCAGTTTCTAGCTTCGGCTAGATAAAAAGAAGAGGAAATCATCCTGCAATTTATACACTGCTAAGCTATAATGCCATTTATAATGCCCCACATCTTTAAAACATATAGACTACATCTTGTCTAACTTTGTATGCTTATATCTTATGTACCTTTATATAATGTTAAAGCTCTTCCCCTCGTCCAAGTCCTATTCTTTAATAGTTATTGCACCTTCAGAGTACATTGTAGGGTTGTAGACTATGCATGCAATTTCTTCCATCATTTGCAGGAATTTCATCCCACCATGGCAAGTATTTGCTGGAGAGTAAACCCTGAACCTAGACAGCATCTTAAAGTGCAGAGACATCACCTTGCTGACAAAGGTCTGTATAGTTAAAGCTATGGTTTTCCCAGTAGTGATGTATGGAAGCGAGAGCTGTACCAAAAAGAAGGCTGATCGCCGAAGGATTGATGCTTTTGAATTATGGTGCTGGAGGAGACTCTTGAGAGTCCCATGGACTGCAAGAAGATCAAACCTATCCATTCTGAAGGAAATCAGCCCTGAGTGCTCACTGGAAGGACAGATTGTGAAGCTGAGGCTCCAATACTTTGGCCACCTCACGAGAAGAGAAGACTCCCTGGAAAAGACCCTGATGTTGGGAAAGATTGAGGGCACAAGGAGAAGGGGACGACAGAGGACGAGATGGTTGCAGGGCCGACTCTACGTAGACCCCCGGTGACGCAGTGCACCATGGTGGGGGGCTGGTAACCTGGGCACCGGCCTGGCAAGGAGGGTGCCGTGCGGCGAAGCCGCGCGGAAACCATTTGCGCCCTGCGAGGGCGGGGCGGGCAGCGGAGCGATCTCTGCCCCTCAGCACCAGGGCGCGCGATCTGCTCAAGACGGCCCTGGATGGTTGGACAGTGTTCTCAAAGCTACCAACATGAGTTTGACCAAACTGTGGGAGGCAGTGGAAGACAGGAGTGCCTGGCGTGCTCTGGTCCAGGGGTCATGAAGAGTCGGACACAACTAAATGACTAAACAACAACAAACCCTGAATGATATATGTTCAGAAACAACAGCAGCAAAATATGTTGCAACCACAGTAGGCAAGACCAGTACTCCACCAACCTTAGTCTGCCCTCAGTCAAATCCTGTTCTCTGCCACACTTTGATGGACCATATGGAGAAGCAGTTCAACTTTTCTAGCTAGTACCACCCATTCCACATTTCATGGAAGATGCAAACAAGTTCTGTGCACATAAAACTATACGAATGTAAGATTTGTATGTGAGTTCTGGAGGGTGTCAGCACAAGAATGGGCCTTTTTTGGAGTAGCTCCCCGTTTGCGGAATTCTCTCTCAAGGGAGGTTTGCCTAGCACCTTCATTATGTATACAGTGGACCTGATTATGTAGACGTGAGGCCTAGTATGTAAAATGGAGCCAAGGCCTCCTGTTTTACAGGATCTCGTGGCAGAGGCGGGGTTTGTGGGTGTGGCGCGATGTTGTGCCTAATCCCTGTGACTGCCCCCACGTGTCCCGATCCATGATCTATTCAGTTTGTTCCCCCCCCCCATGACCGGTGTGGTAGTGTTGCTAAATGGTAAAGTAAAAACCCCTTGCCATGCAGGGGCCTACATAAATCAAAGGCCGTGGTGTGTCCTGTGCCCCCCCCCGGCAGGCCCCGACCTCCATTTGGCAATGTTGGTTTTTTGGTGGGTTTTGGGGGGGGTTAGTGGTGCTAAATGGTAAAGTAAAAACCCCTTGCCATGCCCCGCCCGGGCCTGTCAGGGGCCTACATTAAACAAAGGCCTAATGGTGTGATAATGGCCGCCTTGGGGAATTTTCAGTTGCTTGGTTGATGATGATGTCATTTGGTTTGTGGGTGTGGCTTAGATTTCACAGGAAGGGAGGGGGTGGAGGAGGGTACTATGCCACTTGATGGCGCTGTGTGACTTGGTGGGAAAGCAGCTCTGTACCTGAGCAGGTGTGAGATTTGAGGGATTTTTGCCCCCAACAACGCTCTAGGAATGGCCTGGATCGTTGTGTCAAAATTTCAGGACGATCGGTCAAGCGGTTACGGAGAAAAGTGGCAAACGCCATTTCACGATTTTTACATTTATATATATATATATATATATATATATATATATATATATATATATATAGATAATACTTGCAGTTGGGAACCTTGGTACATACCTAACTTTCTGAGCCCATTCTTGCCTTTTGCTGAATGCATGAAGGTAGTGAATTGGGCACTCCCAGGTTTCCAGTTGTGGATATACATGTATGTATGCAGTTGGAAGTACATGGAGCCCATTCACATTTTTGCACAGACTCTTTTTTAAAAAGAAAATGTAATGGAATGTGGAAAAGGGGACAGACTTAGGAATGCACACATGCAAAACTGACTCATGAGAAACAGACGGATTCACCTTTCCTTAGTCAATTCATAATATTATTAATGTGGGGACTTCCGGCGAGGCAAGATGGCGGCGGGCACGCTGGCGCGGAGCTCTTAGAGACGACCAACGTGCCAACGCCGCCAAAACAGCCCCCCGGACAGCGGAAGGCCACCGGAACCGCAGCCGCTGCAGCGCGGGAGCCCAGTGGTCCCGAAGGACCACCCGGAGAGCCGCCGACACCCCTCCCCGGCGACCACGCCGGATCGGCGCTGGGGAAACCCGACCATCGGCGGAGCAAAGCTCCGCGAAGCTCCGTGGCCCTGAGACTTAAGGAGGGCTGCCCTGCGAAGCGCCGACGCTCTGGCGGAGACGAAGAGCCCCCAAGCGCGCTGAAGCCTGCGTCTCGGAGCGCCGACGCTCCGGTGACGGGGGAGAGCCCCCGAGCGCGCAGCCGTTGCCGCCACCACTCTCTCCCCCCTGGGACATAGGGAGGAGAGAGAACGTGCCAAAGGAGAGGGGGAGCCGAGCCCCCGAGTGCGCTGCCGCGGCCGCGGCTGCAGCCGCTCTCTCCCCCACCGAGAGGAAGAAAAAAGAGGGGAAAAAGAGAAAGAACCCGCTGAGGGAGAAAGAACCCCATCGTCCCCACCATCGCAACCGAGCCTAGCAGCCCTGCCGAAGGACCACCGTCATTAACGAGGCTGAAGAGGCGAGGTAGGAAGACAAAGGCCGTGGGGGAAACACGAGGCCAAAACCAGGCCCAAGCCCACCTCTCAACCCCACCAACGAGGCCCGTTGAAAAAGACATCGCTTTCGCAATTTTTTGAAATTTTTAAAATAATTTTCATCTATTTTTTTTATATTATTATTATTGCTATTATTTTATTTTTTCTATTTTTTCTATATATATATATATTTCTCTTTCTATTTCCCCCTTTTCTTATTTTCCTTTTTTTTTGTTTTTGTTTCTTTCTCTTTTTCTTTCTTTCTTTTTTTTTTACATATATACATATACTGTACTACTTGCTGCTCTGAACGGGCGAGATCCAGAGAGAGGCAACACGAGGGAGGACTCCTGATGCTGCTTGAGATCACCTAAAGGAGATCTCTGTTTATTTTTTGACTTTGTTTTTGTCTTGTATTGCTTCTCCTATTTTTATCTTTTCATCCCTTCAATTTTTATATTACTTTCATTTTTCAATCCCTATTGTTATTATTAGCCCCCCCCCGCACCCTCCAGTCCTTCTAATTTGGAAAACAAAATAAAAACAGGAAAGGCCTCCCCCCCCCAATTTCCCCCCTTCCTTTTTCTTTCCTTTTTTCCTTTTTTTTCTTCTCTTTTTCTTCTTTTTTCTTTTTGAATATCTCCCTTTTTAAGGGGGGCGCTGCCATTGTAGCCACCTCCTCCACACAATTTTGCTTTTTACACCTCATATTTGACTCTATCTCGTGTGTGTGTGTGTGTGTGTGTGTGTGTGTGTGTATGCGTATACACATATATCAATCAGCTATATCTCTATCCCCATATCCCCATCTTACTTTTTAAGCCCCCTTTGCTCTTCTCCCCCCCCCCACCAGCATCTTTACACCACCAATAACATCCCACTCCCACCCTTAACATACAGAACCCCCCTTAGTTACAACCCCCCCTTTTTTACAACCCCCCCTTTTTTACGCATCTCCCTCTCACTACCCTACCCACCCCATTTCCCGCCCCCCATGCTTGTTTGACCACCTTACTTTATTCTATTTCTTAAATCCACCACATACCTAATCCCAGCATCTCTCTGTCCAAAAGGGGACCACTGTTGCTGCAGTCATCCCTACTTTGATTTACTGCTAATACCCCCATCCCTCACTGTTCCAAATACACTGTTCTCCACCCCAGCCCCAGCCCCCAATTTATACCTCACTTTAAGTTTGTCAGTTCCCTGCTCCCTCCCCCCCTTAACCCCTAAAACTACATACCTATACCCCCCCACTTTCATCAACAACCCCCCCACATCAAACTTAAAAGCACCAATACAATATACCATCACTGCTGCTACTTTCCTTCCTTCCTTCCTTCCTTCCTTCCTTCCTTCCTTCCTTCCTTCCTTCCTCCCTTCCTCCCTTCCTTCCTCTCTCTCTCTCTATCTCCCTCTCTCTCTACCTCCCTTTCACTCCTTCCTTCCCCCCCTCTCCCCCCTCACTCCCCTCCTTCCCTCCAACTCCCATTTACTTTCCAATCTCCCATCCTTCCCTCCTCCCCCCTTTTTCCCCTCCTCCTAACCCCCCTCTCCCCCCTCTTTCCCACCCTCTGACACTATACAGTTCTGCTTAATCTACCTGAAAACAACCCTGCCAAACTTAAATCCTTTTACTACCTGTTGTGGATCCACAACCCCACCTTCCACCCCCAACTGGACCTTAACACACACACCCTGAACGCACTGAGGAGAACGCGAGAATTCCAGAAAAGCCTGCAAAGCACAACTCAGACGGCACATAAATGACCGCCTAATTCAAACGCTCTGAATAGCCACCAATCAACAAAGCCTGATCTACCCAACAACCTAACAACACGACTTCCAACCACACACTCTACTCCAAGAAGTCACCAAACAGACCCCAAACCAAAAACCCCAGGGAAATCACGACAACACCAACCAGGAAAATGGCACACAGTGCTGAGAACGCAACGCCTCTTCAAGAAGACGACTACCCGATGACCAAAAGAGATCAGAGGGACCTGGAAACAAGACTAATAGAGAAAATAACAAAAGAACTAACAAGACAATTCACAAAACAACTGGAGGACACAGTAGCCCCCCTACAGGCACAAATCAATGAACTAACATCCAAACTGGTAACTCTGGAGAATGAAAACCAAACACAAAAAAGGACAATAGAGCAACACCAGGAGGAAAACACACATATAAGAAAGAAACTGAACGAAATGGAAACAGAGAATGAAGAACTGAAAATCAAGCAAGCGGACCTATTAGATCGGAACAGACGTTGCAACATCCGCTTCCGCAACTTTCCGGAAAAAGCGGAAGGGAAAAGCCCAGCGAACCTAATAGTAAGCTGGCTAAGAGAGACAGTGCCAAACCTGAAAATCGAGATAGATGACCTGGAGAGGGCGCACAGAGCTCTAAGACCCATGCCAAAACCCGGCGACCCCCCAAGGGACATCATTGTGTGCTTCGCACGCTACAAAAAGAAAGAAGAAATTTGGAACTACCTTAGAAATTCGACCAACCTTCAATACAAAAACAACCACATACTGGCCTTACAAGATCTGTCCCAAGATACCCTAAACCGGAGGAAAATCTTACGCCCATGCACCCGAAGTCTCCAAGAAACAGGGATCAATTACCGATGGGGCTTCCCCTTCCGCCTCATTGCAACAAATAACGCAAAACAATACACAGCTACCAACAAAACAGAAGCCAAGCAACTACTGAAGGACCTTGGACTCAGCATCCCACCGGAATGGCTTCAAGACGACCCACCAAGCAACAGCCAAGACCAAGACAACGAAACAGAAACAACAGCAAATGGCTGGACAAAAGTCCAGAACAACAAGAAGAAAAAGGCAAAGAATCAAGAGAAACACAAAGCACGCCAATACAACCAGACAACACCATCACACACGAAACCATCCGGCCGACCATACGACACAAGAAGCCTGACCAAGACCGACGAAACCAACACAGCACAGAGGAACGACCTTACCGCAACAACAACCACAGCAAAATGAAGCAGCCGGGAAACATCGCAAGCCGAAGGACTGGTGACTCTCCCCCCCTCCCCCCTCCCCCCTAGGCTATGAACAAAACTAACACCAGCAACATTCCCCCCCGCCCCACATCCCCACAGAAACTGCCACTCCAACACCAGTCCAGACAATCTCAACCACACACCCCACCACCCAACAACTCATAACACACACCCTCAACACACACACCCCGAATCCATTCTAAGGAAAAATAACAAATGCAACCTACACTACCCAACCTACGATCAGGCTAAAAGATAATACCTAATTAGCACAATGGTGGCACCAGAGAGCGCACCAACACTCACACCTACACCCCAACACAAAAATGATGTTGCTATTAATACTGGCAACATTGTTCCCAAACCTTAAACCCGACATCCATGTCGCAAGGACGCTTTACATTGTCTCGCTGATCACCCCCCATCGTAAACGACAAGGGGGAAGGCCTGTCTCTGAACACGGCCCTCCACATCAGCTGAGACCCAGGGCCAACCGGCCAAGGGCCGGACGGCCCAAAATACCCCAAATGAACACCTATAAGACTACACATAGGAAACTCTATACAACTTACTCCCTACTCTCTAACCCAAATCTAACTCTAACCCCACTAGCCCCCTACCCACCACACCCTAGGTCAGCGAAACCCCAATGGTTCAGTAAACAACACATAGTGAGAGACACAGGACAACCTGGACGGGTTGGCAAGGAATCGCCTTACACAACAGATAGACGTGATGGCTAGCTTAAAAGCGATTACACTAAATGTGAGGGGGTTGGGAAACCCCATTAAAAGAAAATGCATTACCTCATACATAAACACCATGAAACCACACATCACCTTCCTACAAGAAGTACACAACCCCCCCAAAGGGAACAAACTTCTGAGCGACCCCCGCTTCAGTCAACAATGGGTGGCACAAGGCTCAGGAAAGGCCTGCGGAGTAGCTGTAATACTTAATAAAGACCTAAACTTCAAAGCCACAACAGTCCTGAAGGACAAAAAGGGCAGATTCATTTTCATCAAAGGAACACTAGATGGCAAAATTAAACTGACAATCGGCTCTATATATGCCCCAAATTCAAAACAACTAGAATTCTTCCAGAAGACACTGAACAAACTTCTCTCCTTCATGGAAGGGGAAGCAATCCTAGGAGGTGACCTCAACCTAAACATGAAAGGCATATCCCTAAAAAACATCCAATCTTCAACCCCATGGGCAACTTTCCTTCGTGGAAAACCCCCAATAACTAGGGACTCTTACAAGTTAATAAAACTGCTAAAAGACAGGGGTCTCTACGACATTTGGAGTGAACAAAACCCGGGAGACACTACCCACACATTCCAATCTGGACGTCCAGATTGGACAGCATTCTGCTCACACAGAGTCTAATCCCTTGGGTAGAATCATCAAACATAGGCAACATTAAAATCACAGATCATGCCCCAGTAGAAGTCACTATTAAAATAGGAGAGAGAACACATAATACCCCATCATGGTCCTTTAACCCCATCCTAACCACAAACAAACAAATTAGAGAAAGTCTCACAAAAACCCTCCAAAATTACTTCAAAGAAAATGATGTAGACAACATAACAACCCCCCTCCTATGGGACGCAATGAAAGCAGTCACCAGAGGAGCTTGCATAAAAGAGAAAACACTCCTTAAAAAACAAACCACCACAAAGATTAGTAAACTGGAACAAGAAATTACAACCCTCTCATCACGCTACAAACAAACAGGATCCAAAAAACTTCTTAAACTTATAGAACAAAAGAGAAGAGAAATAGATTCCCTAGAAATTAATAAAACAATGATCAACATTCTATATTCTAAACAACGCTTCTACGAATATGGAGGGAAGAACTCCAGACTATTAGCGAATAGATGCAGGAAAAGAACACTCAAAACAAGAATACACTGTATCACCAAAAAAGACGGCAACACAACATTCTCCCCCAAAGAAATAACTTCAGAATTTGCAGAATTTTACTCTAGTCTATACACATCCCACAACCCACCTGAGAAGGGAATAAAAGAATTCATAGCAGGACTGACCATGCCTACCTTAACAGATGAAGAACAGGAATACATGGACAGGCCCATCACCCCAGAGGAAATAGACATGGTCCTAAAAAACCTGAAACCACACAAAGCCCCAGGCCCAGACGGCTTCACAGCAGAATTCTATAAGAAATTCAAAGAACCCCTAATGCCACACATGACTCGCCTATTTAACGACATCATGAAAGGGGGGCCCATCCCCCAAACCTGGACCCACTCCAAAATAGTCTCCATCCCAAAACCACTGAAGGACAATCTCAAAGTCGAATCATATCGCCCAATCTCATTAATAAACCAAGACTACAAGATATTCACATCAATCCTGGCCAACCGCTTAAAAAACTTCTTATGCAATTTAGTAGCCCCAGATCAGACTGGCTTCGTCCCTGGTCGCAATATCACAGACCCCATCAGGAAACTGCTGAACCTAATCGAACACAGCAAGGCAACCAAAACCCCACTGACAATCATGTCTCTAGACATCCTCAAGGCCTTTGATTGCCTAGAATGGAAATACCTGTTAGCAGTATTAACTAGCATGAAATTTGGCCCAAACTTTCTACAAGTCCTCAAACAAATATACTCCCAAGCCTCAGCAAAATGCAGAATCAACAACATAGACTCCAATAGCATAAAAATCCAAAGGGGCACAAAACAAGGATGCCCACTATCCCCCTTCCTATTTATACTGGCCCTAGAACCGCTAGCAATCCGAATCCGTGCAGCCACAGACATCAAAGGAGTGGAAATAAAAGGCAGAACATATAAAATAGGGCTCTTTGCAGATGACCTAATGGTCACAACATCAGACCCCTTAAACACAGCAATCTCCCTAACCAGAGAACTCAACACATTCGCAACGGTGTCAGGCCTGCGAGTAAACTTTGCAAAATCAGAAGCCATGTGCTTCAACACTCCTCCCCACACCCAGAAAGAACTCACTAATATCACCAAAATAAAACTCTGCCACACCAAGTTCAGATACCTAGGGGTACAAATAACCAAAAATCTCAATAAATTATACCTACACAACTATAAACCCTTGTGGCGACAAATAAACAAAGACCTGAAGAGATGGGACAACATGAATTTCACCCTCTCAGATAAAATGGCAATGATCAAAATGATCACCCTCCCAAAATTAACCTACTTATTCCAAACCCTCCCAAACCCTACTTATTCCAAACCCTCCCAATTCAACTCCGCAGATGGCAGAGAAAACTGCACTCCTTCATCTTCTCATCTTCTCACATAAAAAACCAAGAATAAGCACCAAATACCTGCACCTCCCCACCTCACAAGGAGGATGGGGAATCCCTAACATAGAAACATATTACAGGGCCAATCAAATACGACATATAATCCCGTATATACTGGAAGATGAGACAAAACAATGGATACACTTAGAGAGAGACACAATTGAGAATATCAGCACCACAGCATACCCATTCCTCCCAAACAAACTAAGAAGGATCCCCACAACACTTAATAGGTACACACAAACCATGTTCAAAGCATGGAAAACAGAAACGGACAAACTAACCCCAACCACATCCCCACTACTCCCCCTGGTCTACCATCCATTATTCCACCAGGCAGCACAAAACATCCAAACTAAAACTTGGCAAACCAAAGGCCTATATCGCCTAACAGACTTCTATAAAAATAACATACCTCTGACAACACGAGAAATACAAGATAAACTAGAAGACACCCAAATACCCTGGTTAGCACAACACCAATTATATGCCCTCTTAAACAAGCCAGTAATAAAATCAGCAGCAACAAGACCCCTGACACCTTTTGAAAACCTCCTTCTAACGACAAAGGGTCACGGCAAAGGGATGGTATCTGCAATATATAAAATACTGCTCCAAAATTCCACAAACTCCCCAGACGCAATAAAAAAACAATGGGAAGAAGATATAGGCTATGAAATCAACCCCACTCAATGGACCAGAATGTGGTCTAAACCCCCATTTAAATCCATATCAGCAAAAAGGAAAGAACTCACTCTGAAAACCATCTACAGGTGGTACCTAACACCACGAAAACTAGCACTAATACGCCCAGGAACCTCATCAAAATGCTGGAGAGGATGCACATCAACAGGCACATATTTCCACATGTGGTGGGAATGCCCCAAAGCCCAACAATTCTGGAGAACAACCGTAAGAGAAGTAGGTAAAATAACCCAACAAACATTAGAACTTACCCCAGAACTGGCCTTGCTAAACATCTTCCAGGACAATAATGCCCACCTACATCACAAAGAACTCATAACCCACTTACTCTCAGCTACCAGAAACACCATAACCAGACACTGGAAAGACCTGGCAGGAGTAAACATGGACCAATGGTACCAGACGGTATGGGAAATAGCCCTATTAGAAAAATTAACCAATAAGTTGAAATTGACACGGGGTCAAATAGAAGAAGACGGCTTCACCCCAGTATGGTTCCCCTTTATCACATACACAGCGCAACAAGACAACGACAGAAATCCACCAACAGCATACAAATCAATATGGCTAACCTGACCCGCCCACCCTACTCACATAAAACAGACCACCACAGCCAACCACAAAAGAAAACTATATCCTAGGCCAACCCCAACAACTCTCACCATCAAAGGAAAACAAATGCACAACAAAGAACCTGCACAACCGATGCTGACAACCCCCCCCCCCAACACACTTTAAGTAAACTAGAAACATTGTCACACTACCCCCACCCCCTTCCCTTATCTACCGCTCTCCCCCTTTTCCTCCCCAATGTCTCAACAATTGAAACTGATCTGTAAAAATGCTATGAGAGACACTGCCCATGTCTTTGTAAACTGAGAAAACCTTTAATAAAAATAAATTAAAAAATAATAATATTATTAATGTCTTTCATATGCAAACAAACAAAATCCCTGTCTTGATACTATGCCTCAGCAGTCCACAAATTTACTGTTGGGTTTTTTTCTTTTCACTTGAGTTAACAGTACACCTGTTAGGAAGTGGCAGTTTTCATTATTACTGCAAAAGGTGTTCAGGCATCAAAGTATATGAGCTTTGGCAGTGCTCGTTCATCAAGCGAAGAAATCTGTTTCCTGTATTAGAAGAGAGACAAGGAAACACAGGAAAGCAATAGATGGAGAGATAAGTGGATATAAAAAAGGATGGACGGCAAAGAAGAAAATTCAATTTCTCCAACGAAACATGCACAACCTTGTTTCTCTACTGTTATCTGTTGATTCTGTTGTCTGCTATAGGTGAACAAAAATTGAACAGCGTGTCTAAAATTCTATTTAGGACAAGATTTTTAACGGAAGCAAATAGAATTTCGGGGCTTTTAACTAGGGTATCAAATGGATTGGTCTCATGATAAAGAAACATTCCTCAGGAAGAGAGGTTAGGTTCTTTCTTGTGAAATATTCTTCCAAGTAAGACATTACTTTAAAAACAAACAAACCCATCCCCCAAACTGAGATGAAACCTTGTCTTTTGTCCATTTTTTTTGTGTTTATCTCCCCCCCCCCATACCATACTTCTCGTTTGGGCACTTGTTTCCTCATTGTTTCTGTGTCCTTTTCTCTTTCCTTCCTTAATTTATTCATGCACGGTTTGTAGCCATTAGTTCCTATGTCTCATTGTCTTTAATCAAAACAGAGGTTACTTTTTCTGCTGGTGATAGTATCTGCCCTGCTGCTACTCTTGCCACTTTTCAAAACAGATAGGGTTGAAATAAAGGGGCTAAGGAGACTATTGAGAGCCAGAGTATCAACTTAAGTTTCCATGATTCCTGTCTGAAATGAACTAAGGAGATTCATAATCCAACTCTCCCATTTTCCACTTTTACTAGTAATTTCTGATTGTGGTGCGACTTTTATTCACTGTTGGCAAGTTATAGCTATATCCAGGGATCTTTGCCATTTAGGTTTGATGAGGCCCTAAGTTACTGAAGGTAATGGGGCCATTTATATGTCCAGCTGTCCATTGTCAACAACAAATTGTCACTGGTTTTTTGTTGAATATATGCTATATATATATATATATATATATATATATATATATATATATATATATATTGAATATATGTATAGTGGTGAGTATCCCTGCCTGTCACGCGGGAGACCGGGGTTCGTTTCCCCGGCGGGAAACCACAGAGCCTAGGGCTTGCCAATCAGAAGGTTGGCAGTTCGAATCCCTGGGACAGGGTGAGCTCCTGTTGCTCGGTCCCAGCTCCTGCCAACCTAGCAGTTTGAAAGCACGTCAAAGTGCAAGTAGATAAATAGGTACCGCTCCGGCGGGAAGGTAAACGGCGTTTCCGTGTGCTGCTCTGGTTCGCCAAAAGCGGCTTTGTCATGCTGGCCACATGACCTGGAAGCTGTACGCCGGTCCCTCTGCCAATAACAGAGATGAGCACCCCAGAGTTGGTCACGACTGGACCTAATGGTCAGGGGTCCCTTTACCTTTACCTTTATGCGATATGGTAAATTATGGATCTAATAGGTATCTAAAGCCATTTGCACATAACAAAATGTGTATTTTAGCAAAGTAATCATTGAACTGAAATACAATTAAGAATAAGTATATTAATAGTGAAATACAATTAAGAAGAAGTGTATGGGGGGGGGCAAGAGAGTGGGGCCCTAAGGTACAGTTTGTTTAGCTTATACGTAAATCCGCCACTTTTTGCCATCATGCATTATATCCTTCAGATTGCATGAAGCTTCTCTGACTCGTCTGCAAAAGTAACCCACAAACGCACAAAGAGAACAAGAAACCCATTTTTATAGCGTGTTAACAAGTTACAAACAGATAATGCATGCAATGTGTAAATTGCTCTTTTAAAAGTTGCCCACAAAAGTGCCTGATCATTTATTAATAGGCTTTGTTAATCTTTAATTATTCATTATTAAAGCATGGCTCCATCGTCGCTTTAAATAGACACAATGTCTGATTGATTTGACAAATATAATCGGCTCATACCTAATTGTGGATTTGCATAAATTTGCAAGCAATGAAGGCATTTCTTAGGGAACCATTAATCAATGCTATTTATAAGAAAATCAACAATAGGCATGAATGACATGAGGAGAAGGCTGTAATCCACTAACTTTTGCGGTCCCACCGCTCCAAAGGCAGCGCCTGTACTCTGGTAAAAGATGCTGGGAGAGTTCAGCCTCAGTTTTGTGCTTTCAAGTGGTCAGTGTCCTCCTCTCCCCACCAAATCCAGTCCTCCTTCCTTGCTAACTAGTTGATCAGTAAGACTCCCATTTCCCTTTGAGACATCTTCAGGAGAAGAAAAAGCTAAGGAGAAAACCCTGCACAAATCAGGGGTGGAGTCCCTGGCAGCTTGTACTCCTTCTGGCAACTCCAGCAACCAAGCGGGTGCCAAACATATTGCTCTGCTTTCCTTTGGACCCCATCAGCAAGACTGAGAGGGGGGGTCTTGTCATCTGGCCAGCTCAGGACCTCTGTACACACTGCATAGGCTTGTGCCCCAGGAAGGTCGCTTCAGTGCTGCTAATGCAGCAAAAACAATGCAGGAGGCATCAGTTACAAGTTACCAGTCTCTGCAGCTGCAGTGGGTGCTGCGATTCTCCAGCAGTTTGACTTCACCCACAGAGGTGCACTCCATTGCCTCTCAAAACAGATGGATACCAACAAGTATGATTTCAGGTACATACAGCTCCACACATGTTCTGTTGGGTTGGTTGTTGGTGGTGTTAAATTAGTTAGTTGCTTTATTTTGCCAAAAGCAAAATAAACAAACAAACCCACATAGGTACATTCCGCTGTGTTGCCAGTTTTAAATTATTTCTACTTCAACTTTGATACAAGTTAATTGTGTGCAGAACTCTTGTAGTTAGGGGTGTACAAGTCAAGAAAGACTTGAAGTCTCTCAAGGGGTGGGGTTCAGTGTCTGATGTGCCACTCAAAGAGGTCAAATTTTATTTATGCTTACGTGACCAACAGAGGTTTTCTCCTCCTGACCACCTGCCTGAAAACCAGCACAGCGGGGTGTGCTGGGAGAGGGAGAAAGAGCAAGGGAATGCACCGGTCAATGGAAGAGAGAAGAAGACAACACACTTTGGCCCTGTTCCCACTGGCTATACTTCCTTGATCTTTGAGCATTTCACAGAGGATCTGAAAATGGAACCATGAATTTGTTTGTGTGTTTAATAGGTTTTTGTCCTTCCTAGCAGTTCAAGGCTGCTAATGATCATCAGGAGGTATATGTCAGTCTCATCAAGGAGCCTATGAAACTGCTTAACCACGATTCCCATGGAAACCCAGAAGGTAGCTCCTTCCTGTGCTGGATAATTTTTACCCTTGCATGCTGTAAAAGAGGGATGGCTAACCTGTGGCCAGGGCTGCCAGACTCAATAGTGGACAGGACTTCTGTGCCTTTAATTGCCCTGCTCTGTTTTGAGTCTGGACACCTTAAAGAGAAACCAGCAGAACCTTTGCTTGGAAATTAAACAAAGGGTCTGCTGGTTTCTCTTTAAGGTTTCCAGACTCAAAACAGAGCAGGGCAATTAAAGGCACAGAAGTCCTGTCCTCTATTGAGTCTGGCAACCCTACCTGTGGCCCTCCAGATGTTGATAGACCACAACTTCCATCACTCCTGCATATTGTGGTTGGCACTGACGACAGGTGAAATCTAATGGCACGTGGGAGGCCTTAGTCACCCCCTCCCTTAAAGAATTATTTTGATAATAGGTCATGATGAAAGTTCTTATAATTTAACTGCAAATATGACCCAAATGCAGCCCAGATCGATTTCCCTATATGAACAACAAGAATGACAGATAATGCGAGCTACGTGCATGTCCCCTACTCCCCATTAGCCCGAGGGCCTTATTCTGCAAGGTGTCGTGACTGCTGGTGTGGTCCAGAGCTCTTCAGTTTTCACAATATTCCACTGAAGTTGAGCATGTCTTTTAGAGGATCAGCACCTTGGGAAAGAAAGCAGAATGAAGACCTTGTTCTGGTTTGATGCTCAGGTGCACTTTCCAATCATTACATCCATAAAGCAGTTACAGAGGCATTTATGCAGCATTTTGATCATTAAACCTGTAGAGTTCACTTGGGTACTTCATGTTCCCAGCTGGTAAATTGTCAGTAAACTGCACTGAAATGGATTGCATAGGTACAGCAGAGGAGATATTTGAAGTTTTGTCTTCAAATCAAAAGAGACATATCTGAAATACTAATGTTTCAAACACTTGCTTGTCCATACATAGTATTCTGCTCAGTTCCACTGTTCAAAACTGATGTTGCTGAGAGACTTGATTCAACTGGAATTCTGAACATATCCTGAGACTAGGTGCTGATTCTGGCTTTGTTCTGAGCAAAGAGCATGGACCCAAAGCAAAGGAATCATACTCACATCAATTCTAGTGGTCCCTGCCTCACCTTAGTAGCTGCTACAGTGGGATTTCTCTGCAATAACTAATATGCATAATGGATTGTGAAAGTACAAGCCTAAAAGAAGGTAAAGGTAAAGGACCCCTGGCAGTTAGGTCCAGTTGCAGACGACTCTGGGGTTGCGGCAGGCCAAGGGAGCCGGCGTTTGTCCACAGACAGTTTTCCCAGGTCATGTGGCCAGCATGACTAAGCCGCTTCTGGCACAACGAAACACTGAAACCAGAGCAGCGCACGGAAATGCCGTTTACCTTCCAACTGGAGTGGCACCTATTTATCTACTTGGACTTTTGGGCATGCTTTCGAACTGCTAGGTTGGCAGGAGCTGGGACCGAGCAACGGGAGCTCACCCCGTCGTGGGGATTTGAACTGCCAACCTTCTGATTGGCAAGCCCAAGAGGTTCAGCGGTTTAGACCACAGCGCCACCCGCATCCCTAGATGCCTAACTGATCCTCGAAACCTCTGCTATGTCTAATGCAAGTAGGTAAAGGTAAAGGTCCAGTCAAAGGCGACTATGGGGTTGCGGCACTCATCTCGCTTTCAGCGCGAGGGAGCTGGCGGTTGTCCACAGACTGCTTTCTGGGTCATGTGGCCAGCATGACCACTTCTGGCGCAACAAGACACCATGACGGAAACCAGAGCACACAGAAACGCTGTTGCTTGCTGGCTATGGGCTCGTCTAATTCTGTAAAAATTGCATGCCTTCTCTCTGTCGGGGCAAAAATGGTTTTGCAAAGAACTGTGAAAAACAAACAGACAATATTGCTTCTGCTTTGGGAACTTGAAAGGGAGAGCTCAGGAAGTCTAGGATCAGAGAATCCCAAAGTATCTATTTTTATGTGTGCATCTTGCTTTTTGAATTTTAGATGTAGATTTTAAAAATCCAGATATTTTAAAGTAACAAACAAACAAGCAACCTTGCAAAACAAAGTGCTAATGATTTATACCACCAGGATCCTATGACAGGATGACACCGTTGTTATCACTGGCTGCTACTCTATTATTCTGTTTATTCCATTCCATAGAGCTTGTTAAATATCACCAGTGCATTTTAATAAGTTGTCCCAAGAAGCTGGGTGGGCAAGGTAGACTTGAAATTACATATCTTCTGGTTCTGATTCTAACTGGAGACAGTGGTTTACTCTTCTGCAGCTCATGGAATGCATAATCCAACATTATGTGAACTATACCTCATTTTTGAATGGGCCTGAGTTTCTGGTTTTCAAATTAATGCACTTAATGTTCCCATTATCTGTTTTCCAAGGATTCCGTGAATGGCGAATATGAAGAAACATCTTATGTTAGGGTTATAACTTTCCACCATTTGCGTCATCTACATTGCTCAATTTTAGAAACCTAGAGAAAATTGCATAAAATACACATTCTTGCAAGTAATTTTCCCTAATATAATCCATTTTCAAGCATTATTTTTACCAATGTACACGTGCTGGTGTGCATGTTTCCGTAATACATGAATTTCTGCACACATTTTTCAACTGCAAAATTCAGAGCAGAGCACATGAATTTCAAAGGAAAGCTGTGTTTCTGTCTTGTTATCAGGAAGTGCAAATCAGATAGGTCCACATGAGAAGCAAATTAATTTCTCCCAATTCCTATTACCACCCATATACTGAAGTAATCCCTTGCTGGGTATTCTAGCAATATGCAGTCTTCCTGTGATTAACAAAGAGGTTTTATGTGACAACACACACACACACACACACACACACACACACACACACACACACACACTAACCCTACCTGGAGTTAACAGTTAAGAATCATATCAATGTTATTTGTTTTTCCACTTCCTGTAAATCTCATTGTTTCAGGCTGAAGATCATATAATTTTAATAGGGGGAAAAATAGAGGAGGATCTGTTCACCGGTTCAGGAAACACATCAACTTCCTTGCCATGCATTACTATTTTTGCAATCGAGTGGTTTACTCAGACATAAGCCCCACTTACCTCAAGTGTAATGTGTTCCTTCCAAGTAAATGCGATTGCAGCCTTAGTGTTTCAGTACAGTATTGTGATGGCATGATTTTACTGTGGCTTAAAAAAAAGAATCAATCAGAAAGTCTGTTATTAGACAGGACAGAGTAAATGCTTGGGTATAAATGCAAGCTGACAAGTACCATGTTTCTCCTTATACTGCTTTCACTCAGGAAAAAAAGTAAAAGTGAGATAGTGGGGGGGAGGAGTGACATGTTTAATAAAAAGTGACATGCCAAACAAAAGGGTTTCATTTCAGCACCTGTAAAAAATTTATATGACTGTGTCTAACACTCTTATCGTTGTGCACTTAGAGATGCCCTGATTACCAGTGGTCCCTGATGGTCCCTGTTGCAAAGGGCAGGAGAAGCAGCCACAAACATCCTCTTCTGAATCTGGCTGTCACCTGGCTGATCTGAGTATTTGCCTCGCCATACTAGTCAGGTTACTCACTCACTGGATCATCACCTTGTCATGGTGAGTGGGCTTGCATGTTCCTATGAGCCTTGTGAGCGAAGCCGTAGGGAGTCTCGTGATTGGGTGGGTATTCAGGGGATGAGATGACCGTTTTGAGTATTCTGGTCCCCAGCTGTTTGTAGCATTCATTGTCTATCTGAGAGTCATTCGCCGCCACAGTCATTCGCAGATCATGTACTACTTTGAGCTGGCCTTCTGTTTGTCTCTTGGTGGTTTCATGCTTTGGTCTGTGGGCTTTGACCAGTCACAGTAGGACTATTACAGTGAACTTGCAATAAACACTGCAAAGCAAATCTTAGAAAAAATGTCTCCCCGTATTAAGGTGCTTCTCTACAAATTGACTGATTGATTGAATCTGATCTGAAGATTATTTTATAGAGTACAAATGTACTTAACAACGAGTGTTATGACCTCCCAGGAGAAAGCATATACTTCCAAATGGAGCTTTGCAGAGCACAACAGATCCCATCAAAATATAAACCAATTTCTCCTTTGCTTTTAATGTCCCCTGTGAGAGTCATTCTTCAAAAGAGTTTTTTTTTCCCCTTTCTTTTCAGCGGTATTAGATTTCTGGTCAGCTAGTGGGCTATATTTTCTCTCTCTAATATGAACATTAATAAATGGTCCATGAATGCTAGCAGCATATCAGTAAATATAAGAGAAGATGCAAACTTGCACTAGTGCTGCCGAAAACATAAGGGGGGTGTTTAATATTCATATTCAAAATTGTCTGCATCTTTTGGAGAGGCTGTAGGTAGGAATGGGCTGAGCAGCTAATTCCATGGAAATACCATTTACCTTCCCACTGCAGTGGTACCTATTTATCTACTTGCATTAGTATGCTTTCAAACTGCTAGGTTGGCAGGAGCTGGGACAGAGCAACGGGAGCTCACCCTGTCACGGGGATTCGAACTTCCAACCTTCTGATCAGCAAGCCCAAGAGGCTCAGTGGTTTAGGCCACAGCACCACCAAAGGCTATAGGAAACAGAAGGAACAACATTGCTGCAGAGTAGGGGTGGGCATCTGGGAGACCCCCCAGATGTTCTTGTATTCCACCTACCACCAGAGGCAATGTTTGGGGAGGCTAGGAAACAGCAATGTTTGGAGGGCTACCAGTTCCCCACCTCTGCTTTAGCGTCATAAAAGGCCGTTGCTTCTTTTTCATTGTATACTTTGCATATTTCCCACTTCACTGCCTTTGGGACATGTTCCCGTGGCACCAATAAGAGTGTTCATCTCTGCAAAATGATCTGCACAGCAAGAGGCATGGCTTACCTGAGAGCATGCAAAAGTTAATTAATTGTTTGAAATTGTAGATGAAACTGAAGTTTTCTCTACGGGGAATGTTTTTAATTAACTTTGCATTGCTGTTCAGAAAAGGAACACTGAGAATGCAAATACTAAATAATGCACATTGAATATGCCATTGAGCTTATACAATGATGTTTTCGCTCTGGGAGGAATAGCAAAGTTGTTTCTGCCTTGGTTGAGAAAGCCCATACTGTTCTTTTAAATGGTGCTGGGTGTGCCATCTCATTACCTTATTGCATGACCAATCTATGTACAGTGGTACCTCGGTTTATGAACACAATTGGTTCCGGAAGTCTGTTCATAAACTGAAGCGTTCATAAACTGAAGCGAACTTTCCCATTGAAAGTAATGGAAAGTGGATTAATCCGTTCCAGACAGTCCGCGGAGTACTTAAACTGAAGCGTTCATAAACTGAAGCAAACTTTCCCATTGAAAGTAATGGAAAGTGGATTAATCCGTTCCAGACGGGTCCACGGAGTACTTAAACTGAAATGTTCATAAACTGAAGCGAACTTTCCCATTGAAAGTAATGGAAAGTGGATTAATCCGTTCCAGACGGGTCCGCGGAGTACTTAAACTGAAATGTTCATAAACTGAAGCATGGGTGTAATTAGTTCTGGAAGTCTGTTCATAAACTGAAGCATTCATAAACTGAAGCGAACTTTCCCATTGAAAGTAATGGAAAATGAATTAATCCGTTAATTTGGAAAATGGAAAATGAATTAATCCGCGGGGTTCTTAAACCGAAAATTCATAAACCGAGGTGTTCATAAAATATAGAAGCAAGGCCACTGGCGGATGAAGGGGGGCAGGGGGCGCTCCTCCCCCAGTGCCATCCAGGAGGGAGGGGACATCGCAACCAGCCCAGTCCCCGCCACCCGGGATACTCACCACTCACCGTGCATCCCCGGGACGCTCGCCACTCGCTGAGCACCCCCAAGCCGCTCGCCGTGCATGCCCCGGGGTGCGCGCCGCTTGCCACACACCCCACACACATGCCACACCCCTGGGATGCACAACACAGCCCCTGGGACACGCGCCGTGCGCACTGGGCACTGGGACACGGACCAGCCACGCCCTCAGATGTACGCCGTTTCTGTTGGCGGAGAAGGTAGCTTCGCCACTGAGTGTCCATGCTGCAATTGTGTGTACATGTAATAAAGTTGGCATCCTATTTTGGATTTTGATTTTTTCAAAGATTTCTAAGCTCTTATTGTTTCGAAAAGATTATTGAAAGTGTGTGGGCAACATCTGGTGAAATCTCAGGAAGTGGTTATGTTCTTGGAAAGGTTTTTGGCCAGAGAACCATGCCTTAATTCATTAGTCCTCCCTATAACCAGTAGAAACGGAATATTTATAAAAACGCCCAATTAATTATACACAGCAGGCAAAATCGTGTATGTTTACGTAAAGTGTAGAAGTGTAGAATAAAGCTTTCCTTATTGCAAAATGTATGTTACCTTGGTGCAGAACCTGGATTTTATTTGTTCATCTCACAGCTCTGTGTATGCAAAAAATATATATATTGAAGTTGAAGTTCTTCTAAGATTTAGGGGCTAATCTTGTGGCACGATCTGCCAGAATAAGCAGCAGATGCAGTAGATAAGGAAAAATGGAGAAATGGCAAATGGTTAATGCAACAACAGGCAATTTGGAACCCCACCAGGAAACTATTTGGATGGGGGAGATTTTGTAAGCATCCTTCTTAGTCCAAATTTGGACCTCGGGTAGTTCTTCCCAAAGCTCCCAAGAGACTCCTGGTTTCCAACAATCTGTAGTTCAGCCTAAACACTTTCTCCTTTCTGAGAAAAAATAAAATCAGTTATTGTCTGGGAGAATATTGCCTCACCTAAAATTCATTGGTAGCAAACTCCTGATTGCATTGGATTATATCATGAAGTATGGAATAGGGCAGGAATCGCTAATTTACAGGGACACATGAGCACATTTTGAATTTTGACAGTGCTGAGGGTTCCAGTCACAAATGGCTTCCATCCCTCCTGCATTGAATACCAAATGGCATTCTTTCTAAGAGGGCTAGAGACTTAAAAAAAATAGAACTCAGGGTCTGGGGGCCTTGCCTATGGGCACCAATAAATGTCTTAATGGGTGTCTTGACACCCACATGTGCTGGGTTGGCAAGCCCCAAATTAGGGCATGATCAGAGAGCCTGTATGTTTCTGAGCCGACGTAAGGTTGCCATTGTTATTTTTGGCTGTATTCATTCTCAAATAGCCAAATGATAAAGTATATGCTGTTAAGATGGTGCTTCTGTGTTGCTAGTGTGGTTGGGTTGCATGCCTGGGGATGGCTACATCTATTTTCATAGCCCTTAAATGTAAACTGCAAGCCTATACATTTACTCAGCATCTCAATTGCCCAGTGCGAGTCTGGTGGAATTTACTCCCTAGCAAATGTGTTCAAGGCTGTGGCCTAAGGAGGGGGAAAATAATCACTGGTGTTCTTCCCTTACCACTAGTAAGCATTTGATCATGTTCATGGAGCATGGGTTCCTTGAATGTCACCGGGAAATATACTAATCTATCCTTGAAATAACAAAGATGTTTACCACTTTTTTCCCTGATCATTCCCTCGTTCACATTGAGCCAAAGGTCTCACGCTGGCAATATTTCTAAAGTAATAATAAAAAAGAGCTCTTGCAAGGAACTAAATGTGTGTGTTTTTTTGGCTTTGTTTTTTGTTTTATCCGTAGATAAATCAGACGACAGTGTAACACCAAGGACTTAATGTTCTCTGATGGGATTAAGAGAACATTATAAAGTGGAATCATGAGAAGAAGAATCTTGCTCAGCAACTGTTTGGAGCCAAGCAGTATATCTTGTGTTCTCTTTAGGATTAGTTTCATAAAAAGCATAGCATACTCAATTTTGTTGTGTAATATAACACAAGAGACGGTTGGTGAGAGTTTAAAAGAATAGCAGAATGATTTAACAAGAGTGACAAGGAATCTGGATCTCATTTGTAGAGCAGGAGGGATACTTTATCATGATACTGAGGCCAAAACTGCCATTCCTCCTCCTCCAACTGCTTTCTCCACCTGAACTGAACAGAATACAGATTGGGAACCCCATTGACATTGTGTGTTTTGGAGGGGACTGAGTGGATAAATTAAATCAGCTTCTCTAAATTTGCCTGCTCCTGTGGCCATCAATTGCAGTATGTGAGGTGGTCCTAGAACGTGTATGGGTCTAGTCCAGGCACCCCCAAACTCGGCCCTCCAGATGTTTTGGGACTACAATTCCCATCATCCCTGACCACTTGTCCTGTTAGCTAGGGATGATGGGAGTTGTAGTCCCAAAACATCTGGAGAGCCGAGTTTGGGGCTGCCTGGTCTAGTCTGAAGAACTGTGGATAAAGACACTACCTCTCTTCAAGGTGTTCTGTCATCCAATACAGTAATCTGTATCCCCGGACATTTCCTCAGCATTTTAGAGCCTGGGAAACTTCTAAAGATTCAGAGGGCTCCCAGCTTAGGCCGATAATAGGGTCTGTATTGCTAGCAACAGGTGTGGGAAAGCTTTGACCCTCCAGATTTTTTTTGGATTAAAAAGGTTATTCATTGTTGTCAGGGCTGCAGTGTTAATCAAGCTCATTAATTGACTGAAATTATCTGGATCGATAAAAATAATAGTCTTATTAATCAATGTCTCCCCTCCACACCTGATGGATTCTTATTTTGCTGGGACCTACACTTGCAGTCCCTACTTTATAAACATGCTGAGATCGTTATTTGCAGAATGGCTTTCATTTACAGGGTTTATGTCTATGTTATTGGCTCTATGTACGCCTTAATATTGTCTTGTGGATAAGCTTTAAGTTTGCCAATACATTTTTCCAGTTATGATGGTTGTAAAGCGCAACAGGCTGTTATATTCTGATTTGAATTCTTTGTGCGTGTTTTAGACCTTTAAACCTCCCCCCTTAAATAAATTCAGACAAGACTCAAATTTTGGTTTGGTTTTTGGCGGAATTTAGGGCACAACTTTATTGCTTACACCAGGTGAGTGGTTGCATAGGCTCTGGTTCGACTAGCTCCCTGCACTGTTGCAGGTAGCGCTGACCCAGGGCATCAGCATAGGTCAGCCTAGAGTGAACACCTGGAATGGCAGAACGCCTGGGACATGAGTCCCCCTGGACTCAGACACGGGCACAACCCCTCTCAGGTTTGACCAAACCATTGAGTCCCTGGATTCCTTTAATGGAATACCCTTCACATAGGGATGGCGAGAGTGTTCTCCCATCCCTATCACCTGAACCAGAGCCTATCCACAACTTACAAGTTGTGATTATTTGCTATGCAACAGGCGAAACCCAAGTGGCACCAGCCAATCAGCCAAGTGGGGAAAATCCCTGCCGTGCCCCTGTCCCAATGACAGACGACACACGACGGCATAGGAAGGTCAAGTGCACAAGTCCTAAAAGTAGGGAAAGGTGGGCAGGTGTTCCGATGCACTGACCAAAATAGGAAACTCTGGGTCACATGCATGGGCATATATAGGTCCCTTGATCGGTTTGGCTAGCATCCCATTGGCCTGCTTAACCCAGTATCAAGGGACCTACCAATAGGGTGTTGTGGCTATCCAGTTGTACCCACCCACAACACAGGGTTTGGTTGCCAGGTCACACCACAACACGTGCCCTCTTTGAGGGAGGACACGATTTGTCATGAAAGCAGTGTGGGTTTTGTGTCCAATGTTTCATTCATGCCCTGTATCAAACTGCAAGATTTCCAGGCGTTTGAGGACCAAACCACATGTTTTCATCTGTAAGCTGCCTTGAGTCCCTGTAAGGAAAAAAAGATGGAGTATGTATGTATGTATGTATGTATGTATGTATGTATGTATAAATAAATAAATAAGAAATAAAGGGTGCAACTTTTGTCATATAATTTGAGTGGGGCTTGTCACATCCCAGTTCTTAACTGGTGTTTGTGTGCATGTTAGCTATTTGAAATGGAAAGAAGCTTGCTTTTTAATATGACCAAAAATGGCCATACTAGATGAGCCAAGTTATTATAGAAAATGTTCATATTCAGGCACATTGAGTTGTATTGCATAGAAGAAAGAGCTAATAATTACCCTTTTGAAAATATCTTTGTGATATTGACTTTATACAGGAGGGACCCAGGTGGCGCTGTAGTTAAACCACTGAGCCTAGGGCTTGCTGATCAGAAGGTCGGCGGTTCGAATCCCTGTGACGGGGTGAGCTCCCGTTGCTTGGTCCCAGCTCCTGCCAACCTAGCAGTTTGAAAGCACGTCAAAGTGCAAGTAGATAAATAGGAACCACTACAGCGGGAAGGTAAACGGCGTTTCCATGTGCTGCTCTGGTTTGCCAGAAGCGGCTTTGTCATGCTGGCCACATGACCTGGAAGCTATACGCCGGCTCCGTCGGCCAATAATGCAAGATGAGCGCGCAACCCCAGAGTCGGTCACTACTGGACCTAATGGTCAGGGGTACCTTTACCTTTACCTTACAGGAGGTATAGTTGAGTCCTTTTGGTTGATCTGGTCTAAGGGCATATGAGGGCATATGAGAGCTAAGCAGATCTCAGTCAGGTCTGGAGAAAGGACTATCTCTGAACAATTTATCTTTTTATAAGCAGTAACTTGGTATTATTTTTTCCTCTGGAAGTTTCTTCATTAGCTGAAACTTCTGAACAGGGTAGCCTCACGGCACATGCATTACTCCAATCAAACCTGAAGAATAAAAAGGCATGGGTTTAACTTTCCACTGTATGCTGAAGTGGCAGGCTACCTTTTCAGTCTTAAAAACAACAATAACACATAAATATATGGTGATCCTCCTATATGGTGGCCGTAATGGAGAAAAAATATCGGGCCTCTAATGATCAAGAAAATAAGAACATTGGCTTTCAATACAATGATGTATAAAAACAACTTACGTGGTCTCTCTGGTCAAGAATGCTTGCCTATACCAGATGGACCAGATTTGGTCAGGAGAACATTAGCAGCACATGAGTATTAGAATTAACAAGCAAGTCAAATTCTAAAATTATAATGGATTTGCTGACAGTTGAAAATTAAATATTAATCCACTTACTTTTTAATGAAAGGAATAAAATGGGGCATGCCAGTTTCTACAAATTAAAACTTAGTTTGACTTGCTTCTGAGTCATGCAGTATTTATACCTATCAAGAATTGTCTGAAATTATGTGAAAATTATATCCATGTGATGCATTTTGTGCTTTCCTGAGATTTAAAGGTTTGCAGTTTCTGTAATAAAGTGAAGAAAGCAAGCCAGAGCCTGAAGGGGGGGGGGGGAATAAGAAACTTGGAAAACTATTGGAGGGAAGAACTGTGAGAGATGCTTCTTAATTTACTTTTGGCTGTCCTATTTCAATAGCAATCTGGGAGAAGTGCAAAGAAATTCTAAACTAAATCAAACCGCTAACTCCCTGCACTAACCACAGGGTCCTTGAGGTCAGAACATGTTCCAAAAGTCTGGAGTTGAGTCCAGTTGCCCACAGATCTGATCTGGTACTACAAGATGTGCATCGGATACATAACTTTCCTTTTTCTTTTAGGTGGGTTTCTCCCAAATGTCTTCAAAACTTGAAATGGGTGTGCCCCATTTTTTGGCCTTGTTCTCCAGTCAGAAAGACAGTCTTATTCACAGTCCACATTCTGCATCTGTCTTTTTTCTTCCCTTGACCGTGAGTCCAGGGCTAGATTCAACGTTTATTTCTTATCTTGCTTCTTGAGCATGGGTAGGCAAACTAAGGCCCGAGGGTCGGATCTGGTCCAATCACCTTCTAAATCTGGCCTGCGGACAGTCTGGGAATCAGTGTGTTTTTACATGGGTAGAATGTGACCTTTTATTTAAAATGCATGTCTGGTTTATTTGTGGGGCCTGCCTGGTGTTTTTACAGTGGAAGCTCAGTTTATGAACACCTCGGTTTACGAATTTTCGGTTTACGAACGCAGCGGACCCATCTGGAACGGATTAATTCACTTTCCATTACTTTCAATGGGAAAGTTTGCTTCAGTTTATGAACGCTTCAGTTTATGCACAGACTTCCGGAACCAATTACACCCATGCTTTGGGTTAAGTACGCTTCAGGTTGAGTACTCCGCGGACCCGTCTGGAACGGATTTATCCACTTTCCATTACTTTCTATGGAAAAGTTCGCTTCAGTTTATGAACGCTTCAGTTTAAGTACTCTGTGAACCGTCTGGAACAGATTAATCAACTGTCCATCACTTTCAATGGGAAAGTTCGCTTCAGTTTATGAACGCTTCAGTTTATGAACAGACTTCCAGAACCAATTGTGTTCATAAACCGAGGTACCACTGTACATTCATAGAATGTGTGCTTTTATTTAAAATGCATCTCTGGGTTATTTGTGGAGCATAGGAATTCATTCTTTTAATAGATGATAGATAGATAGATAGATAGATAGATAGATAGATAGATAGATAGATAGATAGATAGTCCGGCCCCCCACAAGGTCTGAGGGACAGTGGACCAGTCCCCTGCTGAAAAAGTTTGCTGATCCCTGTTGAGTTTCCAACTGGTTGGCATCAGTCTGTCTTGGGATACAATGAAAGAGTGTGCCTTTAGGGATTGAAGTCAAACCATTGGATGGCCAATAAGACCCAGCTTCCAACTGACAAGTCAAACAGGGTGTTTGTTTAGGCTTTGGAAGGCCAGTGTGTGACACAACTATAAGCAGCAAGTAGTTGAAGTATGGCACAACAAATATGAAAAAAAAGAACAAGCATTGATACATTTTCCTTATGAGGAACGGCTTAGAGAGCTGGGTATGTTTAGCCTGGAGAAGAGAAGGTTAAGGGGTGATATGATAGCCATGTTCAAATATATAAAAGGATGTCATATAGAGGAGGGAGAAAGGTTGTTTTCTGCTGCTCCAGAGAAGCGGACACGGAGCAATGGATTCAAACTACAAGAAAGAACATTCCACCTAAACATTAGGAAGAACTTCCTGACAGTAAGAGCTGTTCGGCAGTGGAATTTGCTACCAAGGAGTGTGGTGGAGTCTCCTTCTTTGGAGGTCTTTAAGCAGAGGCTTGACAGGCATATGTCAAGAATGCTTTGATGGTGTTTCCTGCTTGGCAGGGGGTTGGACTGGATGGCCCTTGTGGTCTCTTCCAACTCTTGGTTCTATGATTCATTTTCAAGCAAAGAGTCAGCTATGTCCATACATTGCAGTACTTCTACTTCTACCGGCTTCTACAAGTTTAATGAGATGGCACAGCAAAATTCTTAAATTTCCCTCCCTCCTGATTCTTCAACAGTTATAGCAATAGCTCCTGTGCACGTGTTGTTTTTGTTGGATTTTTTGAATAGTCAAGTTACTTTAGAGCCGGTCTAATGTAAATACTGTCTGTTTAAGAGAAACAGGTGCTGGTGTTTCTGTTAATTGCTCACAGGCGTGGGCTCTGCTCCTTGTATATAAGGCTCTGCCAGAAAGCCTTTTGTATCTCTTAGTTAGATCTTTCAGTTTAATTCATCTCTTAGTAGATCACTCTCTCAGTTGTTCTCAGTTTAAGAGATTCCAAGTTGAATCTTAGTAAGAGAGACTCTCAGTTTAAGAGATTCCTTAGTTGAATCTTAGTATGAGAGTTGCTTAGTTATAATGCTAGTTTGCTGTTAATTCTTGGGTAGTTTAATGGGAGTTATGTGTGAGTTTGTGGGAGGTTTGGAATGGGTTGAAGGTTGGAATGTGGGTAGATAAGAGAGAAAGCATTTATCTTTAAAGTCTCTTTAGAGTCAGTTTGTATTTCAGTTAAAGAAACCCAACCATTTGTATTTTCATCTGTATGCTTTTACAAGCGTATAGCTAGTAAGGGGTTTCATATAAGGGAGATGATACCCTACACTCTTGGTGGTGTTTTCTTAGCCAGGTCAACTTCTGACTGCGTATACTCTGCGTGAAGCGTACTTTAAAGGGCCGCTGGAAACTGGGATATCTGATTTAGGTTAAGCAGGTTTCAATACCCAGTTTTCTCCAATATTATTCTTATCATATATATATATATATATATATATATATATATATATATATATTTTCCAAAAGTTTTGTCTTTCTCTCATTGCTTTCTTGCAAGCATACCCTTCATGTTCCAACCTTCACTTGCTCACATTTCAGCTTTTAATCTTACTATTTTTATATTTTCTATGGCATTAACAGTTGTTGATAGACAGGGAAAGTCAGGCCACTGTGACCAACACGCTGGCAGCCTCTTGGATAGACTACTGTGTGCTTTGTATAGGCCTGCACTTGAATATGGTGTAGAAGCTGCCGCTTGTGCAAATTGGCTGCTGAGCAGATCGGTTTATTGGAACCCTGTAATTCCAATGGAGTTGTATAGGCTACCAGGCTAAAGGTGAGATACTTGTGAAAGTTTCAAAGGCCCCAAACCATTTGATGCCTAAATACTTTAAAGTACTGTCTCTTCCCGCATGAACCTGTTCATGAATTCAATCCTGCTTTCTGTTTGGTTTGGGTGCGCCTGTGAATTCTCCCTCAGGAACTTGCTTGTGTAGCTGAACCAAACCAGATTGAATTGATGGGCAGGGAGATCAATTCTGCTTTCCGCAGGGATCGGCCTCAGTAATTTTCAACTGTCTCAAGTAGGTGTAAAAAGTTTCAGAATGTCAAATACTGACTTGCAGCAGAATCTCTATATTGGACAAACAGGCCAAACCCTACACCAAAGCATAAATGGACATAAATCTGACATCAGGAATCCCAAGACAGAGAAACCAGTACCGTAGGAGAACACTTCAATCTCCCAGGACATTCTATACAAGATCTCAAAGTAGCTGTCTTATTACAAAAGAATTTCAGAAATAGACTGGAAAGAGAAGTTGCTGAATTATAACTTATTACCAAACTTAAAACCATGGAGAGACCTGGTCTGAATAAAGACATTGGATTCTTATCTCATTATACATGATAAAGCTTTCTTTAGCCATCTCACCCCTTGCATTTTCCTGTAAGACCAATTGCAGTCATTAACATTCGTCAACAGGATTACCACACCTATCAGCCAATCACCCATTCCCACCACCCTTCTGAGTAATACCCCTCCCCACCCTCTCACTATATGTAAGGGTTTGGTGACACAAAAGCTCATACCAATGACAAACTTAGTTGGCCTCTAAGGTGCAACTGGAAGGAATTTTTTTTATTTTGTTTTCACTCCATAGTTGTTGTATATGTTTAGGATTGCAGCGAAAAACCTCCTTTTTTTTTGTATGCCACTTCTCACCAGTTCAATCTAATTCCTTGATTGTCAATGATTAACTAGCTTTCCGTTACACAGATATAAAAGGTTTATCAGATTTACTCGAAGAAAGCCATGCATGTGTGGTTTTTTTTCTCCCACAAACGAAAATAATTATCAGCTAAATCAAATGCCTGCCCAAATCGATACAAATGACCACATCAATTGGTCCCTGTCTGAAACTGTGCAAACGTAAAATGTTTTCAATGAAGTTTCCCTTCACGTGGGAAGTCAAGACAGTGCTTGGTAGTTAACTCTCTGTGTTCCAAAATATGTGAGTTGTATGATTAATTCTGTAACCATGTTGCTCTGGGATATAATAAGTGTATGTCAGTGTGCCATGCGCATAAAAATAACCAAAAATCTCTGTCAAATAAATCCTGCACCAGGAAGTCTGAATTCTGCGAATTTTGCAGATTTGCATATATTCCCTTAGTTTAGATAGGTCACAATCTAGTAGCACTGTGAACAGAGCACTGAAATATCAGTCCCTTGTGGCTTAGCACGATTTAGTTCCCTCCTTTTGTCCTGGCATGTTTGTTGGCAATCTACCTGACACTGCTGCTTTTAACATAGCCTCCAACATTTCTCCGATTAAAATAGGGACGGCCCATTCAATAATGTTACACTCACACACACACACACACACACACACACACAATAAAACATTAAACATTAAAAAAAAAACATTCCCTATACAGGATTGCCTTCAGATGACTTAGGGTTGGATAACTCCATACCCTCCAACATTTAGCCAAGGAAAATAGGGACATCCTGTGAGCTCCCGTTGCTTGGTCCCAGCTCCTGCCAACCTAGCAGTTCAAAAGCATGCCAAAAAAAGCGCAAGTAGATAAATAGGTACCACTCCAATGGGAAGGTAAACAAAATTTCTGTGCACTGCTCTGGTTTCCAGAAGCGGTTTTGTCATGACCCAGAAAAACTGTCTGCGGACAAATGCTGGATCCCTTGGCCTGTAAAGTGAGATGAGCGCCGTAACCCCAGAGTCGTCTGTGATTGGACTTACCTGTCAGAGGTCCTTTACCTTTACCTTTTTAAGGAAAAGTGAGACATTCTGGGATCAAATCAGAAACTGGGACGGTTGTTCTAAATCAGGGACGTCCCTGGATAATAGGGACACTTGGAGGGTCTGCTTTGATGATCGGTGCTTTTAATTACCAATGTTGTGTAATTGTACGATATTACGTATTTTAAAATTGCTTCATGCTGGCTTTGAACGGTTTCAGGAAAGGCATCTTAGAAATATAGTACACCCCTTTCACCGCACATTGGTCTTGCAAATTAAAACTGCACAAGTAAAAAACTTGGATTCTCGGGATGCTGAATCCTGCGCCAATGACACATTTTTGTGGCTTTTTCTGCACAGAATTGCTCAGTGCATGCCCCCGTGGACATTAGAGGGTGCATTCACATTAAACTGCATAAAGGAGTTTAGCAGCCCTGAAGTATGTTAACACACTAAATGCTCCCTTTACTGCCTCTTCTCATAGAATAAGGTCCTTTAACATAAAAAGCTCTAAGCACAGCATGAATGCTTAAATCATTGTAATTGGGCCTCATCGGAGGTGAGGGCCGGTCGAAACAGCATGCCTGATGGCCCCATAGACAATTGGAAATGGCTGTGTGGCTATTTATAATGCAGTTTTTGACCTCATTTATTTCCTGCTGTGTGAATGGTCCTTAAAAGTGCTTTAAATTAAGTGGCTGCATTTACAGTGTTTTTAAAACATAAGGCTGAACGGAGCTCGGAAGGGTTATAAGTTTGAATGAGCAAAACAACAACCAAGGGCCATAAGGTATTGATTCTGCTTTGCATTATTGGCTATTGTGTAGCAAATATCAGCTGGGGAAAAAGGGGATTCAGACTGGTACCATGGCATGGAGGGAGAAGGAATTTATCCTGATACAAATCACCCTGTCAATAGCTGCCTCAACAGCTGCTATTTGCCCTGTGAGGAAAACTGCCACTAGCATTAATGACAGTTCCCCCCGAAAAAGGCAAATAGCAGTTGTTGGAGGGAGAGGAGAATTAAGGCCATGACAACTTTCAATCAGGAACAGCTTTTAGTGACTTTCTTTCATCTGAGACATTTGCTTTTGAATCACGTTTAACATTTCCAGTAGAAATCTCTGTTCAAGATGTTTCTATGATGATCCTGCAGTCATAGATTTAAAAATGTCAGTTATAAGTTAATGCTTTTTATTTATAAATAAAAAGGCCATCATAATGATTTCATTTTGCAACCAAGTGTTTTGTCTTCTAAACAGTAGAAGTTCTGTATGCTGGCCTTAGCTTCAGCACAATCAATTATGTCATTTTTAAATTAATCTGCATTGTTTTGCTGAATAATTTCCTTGGCTGGAATGATGTAAGAGGCAGTAAAATATTTTTTTGTTGCCCATTAGGGATTCTTGAGGCTAATTCAGATGAAGTATTCCATCAGGGTTATGGGCCCAGCCACAACACTTTTTTTTAATGCTTCTAATTTTAAGGTGTCTTGTGAATAAGGTTTATTAATCTTCAATAGAAATGAGTTTGGGACTATAAATATAAAGAGCAGGTTAATGTCTAGACTATAAAATAAATAATTGAAAATAATTTTGTGGATTAAATTCATTAAAGCTATATGCTACTTTTAATTATATAGAGTTAAATGAATATGTTCTTCCAAGCCCTCAACATTTTCTAAATTCTTCTTTCCTTTTTTTTTAAAAAAATATTGATTGTCAGAAGAATAAATGAACCAATAACAATATAAGTTCAAACAAAAGCAACTGTATAGTGCATGATTGCCCATACAGTTAATGCGATCTACCCTGATGAAGAACAAGCAGGAACCAACAGGCATGTTTTGTTGGACTACAACTCCCATCATCCCTAACCATTGGTGGTACTAGCTGGGACTGGTGGGATTTGGAGACCAAAAATATCTGAAGGGTCCTAGGTTAGCCACTCATGCTTTTGTCCCAATGGGACAAATTAGTGATTAACTTAAGGACTGTTGATTACAACAAGGGTATAGTGTGACTAATTTAGGCTGCAATCCTAATTAGGTGGACTGTCTCGCCAGAGTGGTGCATGCTCTATTTATCTCTTGCTTGGACTACTGCAATGCACTCTACGTGGGGCTACCTTTGAAGGTGACCTGGAAACTACAATTAATCCAGAATGCGGCAGCTAGACTGGTGACTGTGGGCAGCCACCGAGACCACATAACACCGGTCTTGAAAGACCTACATTGGCTCCCAGTACATTTCCGAGCACAATTCAAATTGTTGGTGCCGACCTTCAAAGCCCTAAACGGCCTCAACCCAGTATACCTGAAGGAGCGTCTCCACCCCCATTGTTCTGCCCGGACACTGAGGTCCAGCGCAGAGGGCCTTCTGGTGGTTCCCTCGCTGTGAGAAGCCAAGTTACAGGGAACCAGACAGAGGGCCTTCTTGGTAGTGGCACCCGCCCTGTGGAACGCCCTCCCACCAGATGTCAAAGAGAAAAACATCTACCAGACTTTTAGAGGACATCTGAAGGCAGCCCAGTTTAGGGATGCTTTTAATGTTTGACAGACGGTTGTATTTTAATATTTTGTTGGAAGCCACCCAGAGTGGCTGGGGAAACCCACCCATATGGGCGGGTTATAAATAAATAAATTGTTATTGTTATTGTTATAGAATCTGAGCTAGGGAAAACTTCTGTGGCTGGAATGTTTGATGTCAGTGATATAGAAATTTTGATCTCAGAATCGTGATCTAGATTTCGCTTTAGTTGTTTCATGGATTTACCTAACAGTAATTGGATTTACTCTATAAAAGACAGTGTATCACCAATGTATCAATGAATAATTTGATTCTGCATTTTGTGTTCCTGCATTTGGTGACTCCCTCATGCCTTCTCCCTACACTGTGTAAATTCTGAATCACTGTCATTCCATACCCTGGTGGGCTGGGGGTTTATTTGTCTTCCTAGAGGGGCACAGATGTGAGGATGTTATGTTTTGAGTTACCACTGGAGTGTTGAGCAAACATCTCCTTGAAGTGTTCTGGGAACAATGGAATGTCCCTAAGAGTGTCCCTAAGTGTGTTTGTTAAACTAAAAGTTACAAGAGCTCTCTATGCAGTCAAGGTCACGTGTGTGCAGAATTATGCCCTTCTGTGCATTGTTAACCTACAAGTAATGATTGTTTGCACTGGGTTTCAAAGATCTGCCTGGATTTTTCTTATTCTTCTTATTTTCCAGTCATCTTCAGTTTCATATTATGTTGCAAAAGCTGTAAAGTGGGAAACAACCGAGTATGTCCATCTTAAAGGCTGCTATTCAAGTTTCCATACAATAGCGTGTGGACAGAATTAATTTTGGCAAGAGCCTTTGTTCTGCCTACAAAGTAGATATTGTCACAAAACGCATTTTCCTCTTGCTTCTGCGTACAATATGAATTCTATAAAGTCTCTCAGGTTTCCCCCCTTGAAAACATTTATCGTAGTCTGTCAAATATTTCACCCTATTCCATCAATTAAATCATCTTTGTGTTCATTCTTTCAACATTAATCTATTCAGCTCTGTTTCATTTTTTGCCAAAAAGATGTCATTTCTGAAAAGCTCCCCCCCTCCCAGTCTCTGTTACTGCTGTTGAACTTTAATCTTAGCAATATCTGTTAAATAACACATACAGCAAATGAGATACGCAACACATTTCTTCTAGGGAATAGCACTTTGCAGTAGAAAGTACCTACACTGCTTGATGCCGAAATTATAAAGAATTGGGCCGAGGTAAATGAGCAAGTAGATAAATAGGAACCGCTACAGCGGGAAGGTAAACAGCGTTTCCGTGTGCTGCTCTGGTTCGCCAGAAGTGGCTTTGTCATGCTGGCCACATGACCTGGAAGCTATATGCCGGCTCCCTCGGTCAATAATGCGAGATGAGCGCGCAACCCCAGGGTCGGTCACGACTGGACCTAATGGTCAGGGGTCCCTTTACCTTTACCTTTAAATGAGTATGCACCTCAGGATTCCATAGTTGGCATATGATGCTACCTATAAGCAGTGTTTTTTCCCTAAAAATAAATGTTTAGGGGCACTCTCCTTTTCCTACTCCTACTTCCTACTCATATTGAAATACTGCCCCTGTGTGGTGTAGTAGTTAAGAGCGGAAGACTCGTAATCTGGGGAACCAGGTTTGCGACTCCGCTCCTCCATATGCAACTGCTGGGTGACCTTGGGCTAGTCACACACTCTCAGCCCCACTCACCTCACAGAGTGTTTGTTGTGGGGGAGGAAGGGAAAGGAGAATGTTAGCCGCTTTGAGACTCCTTCGGGTAGTGATAAAGCAGCATATCGAATCCAAACTCTCCTTCTTCTTCTCTTCTTCAATGAAGCCAAACTTAGATTCACAAAATGTTTAGGGGTATGCGTACCCCCGGTTACCCCCAGAAGAAGGAAAAGCACTGCTTATACGTAAAGGTAAGGACCCCTGGATGGTTAAGTCCAGTCAAAGGCAACTACAGTCACTCCTCGGGTTGAGTTTGCTCTCCAACCTCCCCTCAGTACAGTAGATGTTAGACAGTGCCATAGAATTCCTAGTCGATATTAATTTCATCTAAGAAAAGCTTACTATGAAAACTTAATTTTACAATCAAACCTAAAAACAGAGAAACAATACCCTCTGAAGGTGCTATGCACTTCTTTTCTTGAGATTCAAGCAATTTTCTCCATCTGACCAGTTGCGTGAGAGCTGAGTGGGCACTTGTGAAAACAAATTAGTTGAGGGGGGAAAGAAAGTGAGAGTACTCATGAAATCCAAAGGCCAAATCGGGGTCACATTATTCAGTGCTGCCATTCTAGAATCCATATATACATTAGCTGCAGCTAATCTTAGAGGTCAGAGAGCAGCGGCAAGAAAGAAACACCAAGTGAAGTAAATTAATTTACAGTACTTCTTGGGTTATCAACAAAACTTGTGTAGCAGTATCAGGCGTTTGGTTACAGCCTTAACTTGAAACAAAATTTCATCAAGCATGACTTAAGTTTGATTTAAAAGGGTTAGGACATGCCCGCCTTTTTTTACTGCTTAATGAAACTAATATATACCGAATAACAACAACAACAACAATATCCAATTGATCTCATTTTTTTGCTGCCTCAAGAATCAGGAAGTTTCTAAAGTATCTGGGAAGCCATATTCCATACACTGAACATGGTGAGATCCAACCTGTGCATATTTAGAGCCTGCTTTTCAGAACACCCAAGTTTCACGCCTTTATAAAATTACTTTAAATATACACACCTCCCCTGGTTGCTATACTGTACTTAACAAAGTGACTTGCACACTTTCCAGAAGCAGTACACTAGCCATATTGAATGGTCAACCCGTGTGTGAGTTCACATAGAAGGTTATCACACTTCTCCTAGAGCATATGTATAGTCCAAACCCCCATTTTAAGTGGGACATCCCAGAATCACAGAAGTCCATCCCAGCTTCTGAGTGGATCCTGGAATGTCCCATCTTTTGGTCTCATGGGGTCATGCCAGAACTCCCAACTGAAAGATGCTAGGTTTTTTGTCCATCTTCTCTCAAAGGGTTAAACCGCTTCTCGGATCAAAACGTCCCCCTTCTAAAACGGTCCTCCTCCTTTTTTTATATGTATGCAACAAAAGAGGAACTATGGGGACTCCCTGACATGCAGGCATCAGAATTACCACCCAACGTATTTCATTTGCTGTGAAAAGCATGGACCTCCATGTGGAGCTTATGAGAAAGACTGGACTTCAGAGTCTTCTTGAATAATATTGCTTTGTAATTAACATAAGTGTCTCTGTTCTTTGTAGCTCATAATAAATCCAAGCTTTGATTGTTCATCTGAGTATTTTAAGACCCTCTCATCCCCGAAAGGCAACTAGGAGGAATTGCTTTGATGGAAGTGAATAGAAGTTGCTTGCTCTGTATCATTCATTTTGGGTGGGGGTGGGGGTGGGGGTGGGAGGTAGAGATCACAACCATCACAACCTCCAACATCTTTCCCAGGAGCTTTTTCTGCTCCCCCCACCACTTCCATCAATAACCTTTTGGCGCAACCAGGCGCGACAGCCCCAGCTCCCACGGATCACAGGAAAGGAATCAGGACTCTGACAACGTTATGGATGTAAATTAGGCCACAACTTTATTAAACTTCCAAATGTAGAAAGACCTTGGCTTAGGCCTTAGGCGTGTATCCCTCCCAGCCCCCCAGCCGGGGAGAACTGGGGCTCACCAGGGAAAATGGGGATATGGAGGTGCTCTGCTAGATGTAAGTGTAAGCAGGCAGCCGAGCCCATATCCCCGCACGCAGGTTAGTTCACTGACAACCTTTCAGTGTATGGCCAGTGACACCCATTATATAACCCCTTCAAGAGGGGACACTGGAATCATCGCCGCAGGGGGATGAATCACCACTTCATGCCCCATGCCCCCATTATAGGGAAGAAAAGACTAAAGGTTTCAACCCAAGGCCATAACCGCCAAACTTGTGATGAATTGCTACGGGGAAGACAAAACCTGCCAATGCAGGAAAATTTCTTCCCGGTCCTTCAGCAGCGAGCAGTCAAAGATTGCAGCAGCACCCACTAAAAAGGAAGAAAAAGTTAACCTGCAAACAAGAAACATTAAACAAAGGGTGGGATGGGGGGGTGAATCTCCTGAGCTGACTGCCTGGCTGTTGTCAGCTCCACCCCCTATTTATAAATGGGGCTGGCCTCTGAATAATAACACTGAGAGGCAAGCCAGCCCCCTTTTGCCACTAAGCTCCCTGGGAACTGCAGTCCCGCGTGCAATCCCGCAAAGGGCACCCGCATTATGAAGTATGAGTGCTCAATATATGCAGTCATTGAAAAGTCAGGATGTCACCCCTAGTTCACCACCTAAGTCTTCCCTTTTCTCACTTCTATCCCCCCCCCCCCAGTGTGCAGTGCTTGGGCATTACATACCAGTAATAACCAATAATCATGTCCAGTGAATTAACTAAAACTTCTGCTTTTTTTTCTTTGGTTAAACACTGCCCTGGTCTAGGATCAAATCCAGTCTTGTGGCAATTTTTCAGCCGATTTGAGAGCAGAGACTAGTTTTTAATTTTGTTTTTTAAATTTTTTTTAGAGGCAATTGTATACGTTTTGATTTGTTTATCGCTGTCACTGCAGTGATGACTGAAGAGGAAAAACCCATTGAACTCTGCAGACAGCGAGAAAAAACATACCTTTGTAAGGAAGTGCATAATGTATTAATTTTTGCAATATTCCCTAGTGTACTTGTAGAGAAGGGTCTGTCAGCAGTTTTACAGACCATAATGTTTTTTTTTACCTCTAGATGTTTATAACTCAGATCTAAACATTCACTGCAGGCTAATTTTTTTTTAATACAAAGTTGCAGCCTGGAAACAGATTATATGTCAAACTTCATTTCTTGAAAACAAAAATCTTGACAATTTTGTTGTTGTGAAGAACCCCAGCTAAAAAGTTTTTGTGCTCATGCAGCACAAACAATCCCTATGTCTTTTGAAAACTTTTGCTTAATAGGTTGAGATGCACTCATTTGAATTTCGATATAATCTGAATGACACTAAATTGAAAGGCATTCAATTTCTAATTTTGAGAAGCATTCAGACTGGGGTGGGGTTGGGTGGGGTGGGGGGGTTGCACCTGGCAGGAACACTCAGAACTCGTCCACGGAAATGAGGCGCTTATTTTAGGGAAATGAAGAAGAGAAGGAGCTGACATGAGGCATTCAGGAGAGGCACTAGCCAATCACACTGGAGACTTCTGTGAGAAGGAGGGATTTCAACATGATCATTTTGGCAAATGACTTGGATTTTCTATTGAAGTGTTTAATAAGGGGCAGGATGTGAGTTTTAGCGACGCATGGGCAAGGAGCCAAGTGTATTTACATTAGAACGTGAGAAGAACTTTGTTAAGTAGGTCAGCCATTTGCAGGCTTCCTACTTCAGCAAATCCTTCATATATTGATGTCTGCCATGGAACACCGGAGCATTGAGGAAGACTGTGGAGTGTATTGGGTATGGAGCCGGTTCATGTAAATTCTTAGGAGACATCCATTACTCTGTTGTCCCTGCATTTTACATAGTAGGTTTAGCAGTGATCTGTCTAATGCGGCAGCTGGACTGGTGACGGGAAGTGCCTGCCGGGACCATGTAACACTAGTCCTAAAGGATCTACATTGTCTCCCAGTATGTTTCCAAGCACAATTCAAAGTGGTGGTGCTGACCTTTAAAGCCCTAAACGGCCTCGGTTCAGTATACCTGAAAGAGCGTATCCACCCCCATTGTTCAGCCCAGAAACTGAGGTCCAGCTCTGAGGGCCTTCTGGTGGTTCCCTCACTGCGAAATATGAAGTTACAAGGAACCAGGCAGAGGCCCTTCTCAGCAGTGGTGCCCTCCTTGTGGAATGCCCTTCCATCAGATGCCAAGGAGATAAAGAATTACACAACTTTTAGAAGGCATCTGAAGGCAAAATTGTATTGGGCAGTTTTTAACGTTTGAGGTTATATTGTGTTTTTATGCATGTTGGAAGCTGTGCAGAGTGGCTGGGGCAACCCAGCCAGATGTAAATAATAAAATGATGGTGATGAACAAGTTATCAGTCTCATTAAGGAACCCCTTCAAAGTGCCCTAGAATCTACAAAGTTCAAACATAGTTTTGAAAACTACTGCAGTGGATTGTAGCTGACTATGTAGAGAACTCATAGGGAAAGATTGGTCAGTATTTATCCACAAAGTCCAAGTCTAGCTTTAATTACACTGGTCAAAAATGTAGCTAGAGGAGGATGAGAGTTTGACCAGAGAAAATGTTTTGTTTGTCTGGCTGATATGATTCTAGCTATGGTTCAATGTGTTCAACCCTATTAACAAAATAAAGGTAAAGGTAAAAGGGCACATAACCAGCAGGCCCAGTCGTGTCCGACTCTGGGGTTGCGGCGCTCATCTCTCTCTATATAGGCCAAGGGAGCCAGCGTTTGTCCGCAGACAGCTTCCGGGTCATGTGGTCAGCATGACAAAGCTGCTTCTGGCGAACCAGAGCAGCGCACGGAAACGCCGTTTACCTTCCCGCCGGAGCGGTCCCTATTTATCTACTTGCACTTTGATGTGCTTTCGAACTGCTAGGTGGGCAGGAGCTGGGACCGAGCAACGGGAGCTCACCCCGTTGCAGGGATTTGAACCACCGACCTTCTGATCAGCAAGCCCTAGGCTCAGTGGTTTAACCCACAGCGCCACCTGAGTCCCTTATTAACAAAATAGGACATGCCAAAAGAGGATCTGCAAAAGTTTTGGTTTCAGACAGGAGTCCTTCCCTATCAAAAACTCAAAATCACCTACTATGCAAACAACGGTATCTGATAATTAGTTTTGGTATACTTAAATATTAATACAATTTATTTTCCATTCATTTACAGTGACAGTTCAAATTTCAGATAGTGAAACGTTAATAATTTATGAAGAGCCCCCTTTTTGCACTTTCCAGACTGATTATCCATTAGTTTATGTTTCACGTTTAGAATTTACTCTATTTTCCATCAAGGTTGTCTAAGAAGACTTATAAATTATGTTAATGTTGCATTGCTACTAGTAGAGATATTTCCATACCACATAAAAATGGGGGGGGGGACGACAGTAGGCATGGAGTAAACTAGAGTACTAAATAATGTCCACAGTAATTACAACTACTTTAAATTATTGGATAAATGACATTTTTATAGCTAAATATGGTGCTGATCTTTTAACGAACGTGACATTTTAGGGTCACTAACTTGACGCTCTGTTGAGCACTGTACTGTCAAAAATGAGACGAAGGGTGTCCTCGAGGTGATGCTACATACCACAGGGTTTGAACCTCAAACCATGAAGGTGGATTACCAATTACCTAAATTCTACACTACCAGGATCTCCACTACTTGGAGAGTTTGAAACCACCCAAGCAAAGGAAAATGGGTCATATGACACCATTGTGACATCAGGTGATGGACAGGTAGGCTGCCCCACCCATCAAACATGGGGAGGGGAGGGTGGTCAGGGGTCAGCCTTTCATCTGGATCCAGTTCCACACCTGATATACATGTAACTGCTCAGTAACCTGAAGGTTTGATTAGTAATGTTACCAATATGCTGATGACTCACAGCTCTGCCTCCCCCCACCCCATTTTCTGGTATCAGAGAGAGTGTTAAAACCCCAAACTGGCAGTTCTGGGGTGGATGAGGTTAAATCTGGGCAAGACGGAGGTACGTGCATTGAGAGATCATGGCTCTTGAAGGAGGATTACAACTGATGCTTCCCTCAAAAGACCCAAATCCTTTTGAAAAGCAAGCCCATGGTTTAGAGTGCTCCTGGACTTGGCAAGGAATGGATGACGGAGCCCAGTGTTGAAGATTCATTCCCCATGTCTGTGGTCATGGGATTGTTATCTATCACATGATGGTGTATGTTTTCATTCCACAGAGTTGGACGTGACAGAAACGTGTATTACTGTGTTTTCCTGAAGTGGGACTATTGTCCTTTGTTCATTCTCTTTGCTGCCTGATGCTAGAGAGAGAGGGAGCCATGTTGCAGTGCTCCGTGTGTGTTTGTTTGTAAATAAATGTAGATTAGCCAAATGCTGTGCGGTGCTACTGAGTTCTGTTACGCAACTGTGCAAATTCTGCAGATCCCTAAGTATGCTGATGTCTCCAAGACGTCAGTCGCTGTGATGTTCGGGCTGGAGAAAGCTTTTGAAGCTCCAGTACGATCGACCAGGAGGGAGGGAATATGCCAGTCAGGCATGTGTCTTTGCCAGGGTCTGACTCAAGAGTAGGAGAGCCTAACACCCAGGTCTCATCAGTATCTAGAAGTGGTTCCCCCCCCAGCTTTTGCCATATGCCAACCACAGCTGTTTCAGAAGAGGACACACCTAGTCACAGTGAGATTCCTGCCCTGGTCAAATCCATATTATGCTGTGCCTTTTTTGTCCCACTTGCTGGTTCTAGGATGGAAACGTGGGTGGCTCTGTGGTCTAAACCACTGAGCCTCTTGGGCTTGCCGATTGGAAGGTTGGCGGTTCAAATCCCCGCAACGGGGTGAGCTCCTGTTGCTCTGTCCCAGCTCCTACCAACCTAGCAGTTCGGAAGCACGCCAGTGCAAGTAGATAAATAGGTACTGCTCTGGTGGGAAGGTAAACGGCGTTTCCATGTGCTGCTCTGGTTTCGCCAGAAGCAGCTTAGTCATGCTGGCCACATGACCCGGAAAAAACTGTCTGCGGACAAACGCTGGCTCCCTCGGCCTGAAAGTGAGATGAGCGCCACAACCCCATAGTCACCTTTGACTGGACTTAACCGTCCAGGAGTCTTTTACCTTCTTTACCTTCTTGGATGGAGTTCTGAGTTTCATTTTAACTTTGTGAATCTGTTTTCTTTTTAATAATATTGATTGTTTGTTCATACTTGTATGTTAAGGGGTGATATGATAGCCATGTTCAAATATATAAAAGGATGTCATATAGAGGAGGGAGAAAGGTTGTTTTTTGCTGCTCCAGAGAAGCGGACACGGAGCAATGTATTCAAACTACAAGAAAGAAGATTCCACCTAAACATTAGGAAGAACTTCCTGACAGTAAGAGCTGTTCAGCAGTGGAATTTGTGCCAAGGAGTGTGGTGGAGTCTCCTTCTTTGGAGGTTTTTCAGCGGAGGCTTGACGGCCATCTGTCAGGAATGCTTTGATGGTGTTTCCTGCTTGACAGGGGGTTGGCAGGACCAGCTCTAGGGGTAGGCTGGGTGGCAGGGGGGGCACTGCACGGCGAAGCTGCACGGAAACCACGCTGTGCGCTGCGCCCGCCCACCAGCCGCGGGAAGAAACGGGGCGGGGGCGCCGGAGCGATCCGCGCACCACGGCGCCTGACCCGCTTAAGACGGCCCTCGGGGTTGGACTGGATGGCCCTTGTGGTCTCTTCCAACTCTATGATTCTATAAGCTCCTTTTCAATGACTTTTCATGGGAAAGTGGCATAAAAAGGTTTTTTAAATGAATAACATACAACAGTTAAAGTTAAAAATCTGGAATTGTAATGGTTGTGGAAGGGAATGGGAGGGCCAGTAAATGGAATACATAGCTGCCTGTTTAGAAACATACCTAATGCTTCAAACAGAGTGTCCATTGTAATTTGGAATCCCTATCATTTAGAATATAAGAATCCACTCAGAAAAAAATGATTTTTTAAATTTGCATAGTCTCTATTAGATGGGTTCTTAAACATAAAAAGATAATCTCAAACATTTTTAACCATTTGCCTCTTACATTTCTTGCTACGTGGAAAGAAGAAAACCAAAACATTTTAACACCTCCCCTTTCAGATTTTCCCAAATTTGTCCTATGATGAATTGTGGCACGGATGATTGGATGTTACACTCCATTACAGTGTGACAGTGGACTGCTTTGCCTGGTGTACCATGCTGGGAAAATAAAGAACAATATATCATCTTGATGGCCCTTCATGACTGAAATTCTTGGGAAGACGTGGTTCATTGCAATTCCCCGTTCAGACAGGAATGATTTTAGTTAACCTCTGCATTGCAATGAAATGAAGCAACTGGCCCAGGAGGAGGATTGAGATGGGAGGTTGCCAATGGGAGGAAATAGAATAGATCCAAATTATATACAGTAAAAAAGAGGGTTGATTTGTCCCCATGGAGCCACAGCTACTTGCATGTAGTAGAAGAGGAAAATACTATAGCTGAGCCCTGTCCCACCCCGCCCCCTTCCTTCTTGGAATCCATATATTTCAGAACTCTGGCCATAAAAATTGCTTCTTCTATCTGCATTCAGTTCTTCCCTTTGTCTCATACAAGGACTTCCTTCCATTTTTATTTCCCATATTGCTCAGGGCTCTTATTCAGTTCCAAAATCTTTAATACAGTCATACTTCAGGTTAAGTACGCTTCAGGTTGAGTACTCCGCAGGCCCGTCTGAAACGGATTAATCCACTTTCCATTACTTTCAATGGGAAAGTTCGCTTCAGGTTAAATAATAATAATAATAATAATAATAATAATAATAATAATAATAATTTATACCCTGCCCATCTGGCTGGGTTTCCCCAGCCACTCTGGGCGGCTTCCAACAGAAAAATAAAACACAATCTATTAAACATTAAAAGCCTCCCTGAACAGATGTCTTCTAAAAGTCTGGTAGTTGTTTTCCTCTTTGACATCTGTTGGGAGGGCGTTCCACAGGGCAGGCGCCACCACCGAGAAGGCCCTTTGCCTAGTTCCCTGCAACTTGGCATCTCGCAACGAGGGAACCGCCAGAAGGCCCTTGGTGCTGGACCTCAGTGTCCGGGCAGAATGATGGAGGTGGAGACGCTCCTTCAGGTATACTGGACCGAGGCCATTTAGGGCTTTAAAGGTAAGCACCAACACTTTGAATTGTGCTCGGAAACGTACTGGTAAGTACGTTTCAGGTTAAGTACAGACTTCCGGAACCAATTATGTCCTTAAACCAAGGCACCACTGTATCTTTTTGGTGCTGTGTTCAGTCCTCCGTGGTCCTGATCCAGCGCCCAGCCAAGCCCACAGCTGGTTTCAACCATGCACATTTTTTTCCCTGATATGATTGTATTGCATTTCTATTGCTGTACTGCAAGAAGAAGAAAAAGATAAAAATAATACTCATCTAATGATGACTGAAAAGGCTGCTGAACTTACTGCGGCATTAATTAATAGCTAGTAATGACTATGTGTCAGCCGCTTCTGAATTTTATTCTGCAGTGATGAAGTCCATCTTTTATCATCAACCCATATACAGTGAAATTCAACTGAAGAACATCAGGTGGCAATAGCTGTTGTATTTAAACTAGAAAGGAATCCAGTGATTAATTGTGATAGGAGTGACAGGTAATAGAACTGCCTAATCAAAACTGTTTACATTTTTCTCTATTACAGATTCAATTAAATTTTCAAGATATATGATGGAATAAGTAATGCAGGATAATCTGGGCAATTTAATTTCATCTTTAGTTGAAATAGGCAAAGTGAGGGGGAAATATTTGAGATACACTACGTTGAATTCAAGTGACATTTAAGGCAAATTAGCTCATCACAAAGCCACTCGAAAGCACATTATTTAAAGGTTCACAGATGAAGTGATCCAATAACATGAAGGGCATATGTTTTCATCCATTTGGTCTCTACTTGCATGCAGTAATGCTTTCTATGGACATATATATGGTCAGGGCATGTGGCCTTTCAAGAAAAGTAAAAGTTGCATGCTAAATTATATAATGTATCTTTCACCTTGTCTATATCTTGAGTTGTCATAATTTTTTTCAGGCAATATTTTGGAGATTTCAAATCAGGAGAAGAAACGTCCAAGGAATTACAAGGGCAGTTAAAAAAAAAGTTTTTGTAGGAACAGTGTTCCTTATGGAGATTCTACAGCAGGGGTCAGCAAACTTTTTCAGCAGGGGGCCGGTCCACTGTCTCTCAGACCTTGTGGGGGGGCCAGACTGTATTTTTTTTTTAAAAAAAGAACGAATACCTATGCCCCACAAATAACCCAGAGATACATTTTAAATAAAAGGACACATTCTATTCATGTAACAATATGCTGATTCACGGACCTTCCGCAGGCCGGATTGAGAAGGTGATTGGGCCGCATCTGCCCCACAGGCCTTAGTTTGGGGACCCCTGTTCTACAGATTCTGGGCTATGTAGTTCAGTAAAAACTTTGCTCTGTTAATTTAATTCTATCTAGATAAAAATAAGTGGCAGCCAAAATTGAAAGTCTGTTTTCTCCGAGTTATTAAATCCAGCTAAAGATCCAGATGCAGTGATACTAAAGTCTTTGAATACAGTGGAACCTTGGTTCCCGAACACCTCTGTTGTCGTTAGTTTCGTTTCTTGAACGCCAAAAACCCGAAAGTAAATGCTTCCGTTTTTGAATGTTTTTTGGAACCCGAACATGTGACATGGCTTCTGCTGAGTGCAAGAAGCTCTTGCAACCAATGGGAAGCCACACCTTGGTTTTTGAATGTTCCGGAAGCCGAACGGGCTTCGGGAACACATTTCATTTGAGAACCGAGGTATACTGTATAGTTTTTGAAATATATGCCACTTTATATCACATTCTGGCACCATACTCTAATGCGATCAATTGCCTTTAAAGAGACAGTGTTAATCTGATGGGAGAAAGCTCCCATCAATTTCTATGGGACAAGGTAACTGGGTTGAAATCTGGGATCATGTTGTTGTTGTTGTTTAGTCGTATAGTCGTGTCCGACTCTTCGTGACCCATGGACCATAGCACGCCAGGCACTCCTGTCTTCCACTGCCTCCCAGTTTGGTCAGAATCATGTTGGTAGCTTCAAGAACACTGTCCAACCATCTCATCCTCTGTCGTCCCCTTCTCCTTGTGCCCTCAATTTTTCCCAACATCAGGGTCTTTTCCAAGGATTCTTCTCTTCTCATGAGGTAGCCAAAGTATTGGAGCCTCAGCTTCATGATCTGTCCTTCCAGTGAGCACGGGATCATGTTGAGAGGTGGCTAAATCTGTCCTCATCCAGGTGAGGCTAGGTTAGGGGCAGGTTCAGCCCATTCTCCCATCTGTGTCATCATTTCCAGTTTTCCCATATGTTAACATCAGCCATGACACTCTGAGGAGTAACCTATACACAAATTCAAAAATACATGACGTCTCTCTCTCCCTGAATCTCTCACACACCTGTCTTAATGATGTATCATTTCCTAATAAATAATAATGGCATTATTTTGAAAGGATTCCATAAAACATGGACTATCCAGCCAGCCAAACATAGCTATTAGTCGTGGTCAGGGGCTTAACACCCTTCCCCATTTTTGCAGACTCAGGCAGGCAGGCAGGCAGGCAGAAAACTAATGCAAATAGCAGTGCCAGGGAGAAAAAGGGTCTAAATCTTGCCACCACCACCCCAGCTGTGATCTTAATAATAATTAACTCCACCCATCCACGTTTGCTGGTCTCTGCATAACGTGAAGGTTAAATGAAAAGATACATTTAAGGGCCCATTTAGTGTAGCCCAAAATTGGATAACTGGTTTCATATGAAATGATTCCTTAGTCATGTGAATGGATTCCTCAGTAAAAGTTGCATGAAAGGAGCAAGGTCAATTCAGTGCCAACAAAGGTGTTTACGTGTGAAAAAGTACAGAATGTGGTACAAAGGCCACTTTCCTTCCATGCAGCAAAGAGAGACGAATAGTTTTTAAGTCCTTCTCCAGTTATTATTATTTTTAAGTAACTCCTGTTTAAGTTCATCACAATGCACCCACTTTAGCGACTTAATATTTCAGCTATGAATTACTCCTATTGTACCTCGAGAATATGACAGTTATGCAATTTCCAATGATGAATAGAAATGATAATGGAATAATGAGGATAAAGGAGAGCCATCTGCCGAAACCTTTCAGACACGAATGTGTTCTATTGAAGATCAATTCATCTAGAAAAAGCGAAATAATAAAAAAGGGAGGGAAATGGGAGGGAAAAGTGGAACGAGAGTGAGAAGCTTTTAAGTGAAAACAGGATAACTGTGAATACATCTCGCTTTTAAACTTGGTGTTCTTGAGACTTCAGTGAAACATTAGAATACCTGTAACCCCTCCCATTCCACCAATGATGTGATGCTCTTTATGGTTCTTCTAGGTGAATTACAGATGATAATCCTGAGAACAGAAGGCCAAAGGAGTAACATAGGCAGGAGAAATTATTTCAAATTAAGATATGACATAATAGACAGAATAGGTAAAGCTAAAGCTAAAGGACCCCTGACAGTTAAGTCCAGTCATGAACGACTCTGGGGTTGCGGTGCTCATCTCGCTTTACTGGTTGAGGGAGCCGGCGTTTGTCCGCAGACAGTTTGTTCCGGGTCATGTGGCCAGCATGACTAAGCTGCTTCTGGCGAAACCAGAGCAGCACACGGAAACGCCATTTACCTTCCTGCTGGAGGTTAATCTACTTGCACTTTGGTGTGCTTTCAAACTGCTAGGTTGGCAGGAGCTGGGACCGAGCAACAGGAGCTCACCCCATCGCAGAGATTCAAACCGCCGACCTTCTGATCGGCAAGCCCTAGGCTCAGTGGTTTAGACCACAGCACCACCCGCCTCCCTAGACAAAATAGGTAGCATCTCCATTTTGCACCACTGCAGGTGGGGCTGCTGCCCGCTGAGACTGGTTGAGCAGAAGGCAAGTAGGTGGATCTAGAACCAGGAAGAGTCAACTAATTCTGGTTTTGTCCCCTTCCTCCTCCCTGCTGAGTTCTACAAGGGCAACACTGAGAATCAGGAGGAAGAGGAAGCTGAGCTGGAGTTTCACCCCCTGGATTGGTTGTAAATTGGAAAGCAAGCAGGTGGTAGCACATGGAGGACATACCAGGGTTGGTGGAGGCGAGGCCCATTCACCCTAATGAAGCTGCCTCCTATCCTCCACTCAAAGTCCAAAATGTTTGCTGCTGTAGTAGGAACTTTAGCTAAACTGATCTAGTTTATTTATAAAAGAAGACGAGGAAGAAGAGGAAGAGGAAGAGGAAGAGGAAGAGGAAGAAGAAGAAGAAGAAGAAGCCTGTCTCTGCTCATTTCTGTGCCTTGAAACAGCTCTCCACAATGCAAAGAAATATATCAAATTTTGACAGGCCATGTGAGGACTTTTGTAAAACTCATCGGCTAACTCTAATGAAATGGAGGCAATGGATTATAATAGTTGAGCTTTTGGATGGGGGGAAAAAGACACGTCTAGGTCATCTGATCCCTACAGTTAATTACAGTGACTTGTTAACCTTGTAGCTGAAAGCACCACTGAGCATCTGAAAAAAACACTGGGGATTTTATTTGAAGTGCTTATTTCCCCCCAGAAATCATGATGAGCACACTAATCAACTCTCATACTTAATAGTGTCGTCATAGCAGCTTTCTGAGGCAGCGTGAATAATTGCATGCCATCTGTATCTCTCCACGTGCATAACAAAATCTCAGTAACCCAAATGAAAACTGTATTTGCTGATCTGATCATTGCACTGAATTCATGCATGAAATGCAAGAGAATGGGAACATTTATTTACCTATCCCCATGAGAAGGTTTATTCTCTTTTCTTCCCTGGACGCCATGCCGCCTCTTTGATGAGAATATGTGAGGGGTACGGCAGGTAATTCAACACAGGAAAATTGGAAGTTGCCCCATGGGCCAAGTTAAATCATTGGTTACCCTCATGAGCAACTTTGTGGGGGCTGCATTGTCATGGAATTCTACTCAATATTGATCCAGAGCAGATTCCAATGTATAGTTAGCAGAGTAACAACTTAAACATGTTGCAGGATTCCGAAATGAAAACAGACCAGAAGCAATTGCATTTCATCCAGCAGAGCTTTATTGCTACTGAAGGCAAATGAGCATAATGGTCACAAATCCAATACATTCAGGGCTGGCACTGTCCATAAGAAATCCAGTTGCAGCAGACTTAAACTTGCAATAACTTATAATAAGTCTAAACCTTAACACTATAATGCGGGTTCACCATCATGGTGAGCATGATTTGCGGTGGGGGCTTCACAAACCACTCCTGAGTTCCAAAGGTGGGGGCATGAGTGGTCACTGTTGGATAGGTCCCTGGATGTTGCTGGGCAAATTTGTATGTTGCAAGTTGATGGGTCAGCCCCATTGGTATAAAAGCCAAAGAGAGAGGTTTCTCTTTCTCTTTGGCTGTGTTTTCAGATCCCCACCCTCCCTCCGCAGTTTTTAGGCCTCTGTGTTGACATTGCTGTGCCTCTCATGGGGTCGCCTGTATTCAGGAGCCTGGTAGGAATTTTTCCATTTGGCTGATTGGCTGGTGCCATCTGGTTTTTGCCTACTGCATAGCAAATAGTCACAACTTGTAAGGTTGGCGGTTAGGCATTGGTTATTGTGGTTGTATTAGGGGTCTTGTTGACTGTGTTGGCCCCAAAAGTTAATGGCTGAGTGTTGGGGAAATTCCGGTCTGGAATGCAGGGGCTCGATGCAAGTCCGTAACCCCCCGGTAGGGGGCCCAGGGCTGCACGAGAGCCCCTGGGAGCCTGAGGGGAGAGGGAAGGGCTTATTCACCCAGCTCCCTGTCTATCCCTGTAGGGTTTTCCCTGTTGACAAGGCTAGTTTAGTTCTGTCCTTAGGGGACAGCTGGAGAATCAATGCCTGAGTGTTGGGGAAATTCTGGTCAGGAATACAGGGGCTCTATGCAGTGTCCATAACACCGGTCAGGGGCCAGCAACACGCATGAGCCCCTGGGAGCCTGAGGGGAGAGTCTATTGGACCTGACACCCTGTCTCTCCCTGTAGGGTTTCCCCTTGTTGACAAGGCAAGTTTATTTCTGTCCTTAGGTGACAGTTGGAGAACCAATGCCTACGCAACCACTCACTTATTTTATATTTGTATTTCAATAAAAGTTGTGGCCAAATTCATGCCAAAAACCATTAAACAAAAATTCTGTCTATGGTGTGAGTTATTTGAGGGGTGGTTTTGGGGACCTCCACACGCAAACAGAACACCACACCAGAAAGAAAAGAGATAGAAAGCGTGAAACCCAGGTTCCTTCTGGCCTTACTTTTATAGTCAGCATGACCTTGGCTGAAAGAGATAACAGAACCAGTTTAAGCCAGTTGTACTCAGCTTCTCCGAAGGAATAACCCAAGCATCATGAACCTTTTGCTTGTTTCTTTCACACAGAGAAGCTTCTAGAACCCTCTTGAATTTATTAGACCAGGGAAGATCTCTACACATCAGATCAATACTTTCTGCACTAAGGAATGCAAACTGACATGCATTTCCCAGTGGTGGTTGGGGCCATAGATGCCTTACTCTTGACAGTGAGCTAAAATCTGACACTCTCAGGCACCTATCTCCGTAGTCCATACAGGCAAGCGAAGAAGCATTCTCTTAAGTTTACACTCCAGCCAGGAACATTTGTGAAGCACAGCCTAAAGAGAGTGTCAGGAGTATGGGCAGGAGTCAGGCTCTGGGGCCTGTAGTGCTTTGCAGGACTGGGGCCTGCCTCAGCTTGTGCTGGAGAAGCAAGGAGTGGCCACTCAGGTGAGGCCACTTGATAACTCACTGCACCTGGTGGCAAGAGCTGGGAGGGAAAAAACTCAGCATTTTCCTTCAGCTCTTTGCCACAGCAACGCGATCCCTGCCTTGTTGCATCTGGCCTCCTGTTCCTTGATCCTTCGCCTTGCTCCTTGCTCATTGACCCTCGACCCTTGACCCTTGGACCTTCGCCTTGCTGACGCCTTGCTCCTCAACTCCCAGACCTTCGCCTTCACCTCCGCCTTGCTCCTTGACCCTCGGGCCCTCGCCTCCGTGATGCCCTGCTTCCCAACCTTCGGTTCCTTGATCCTGCGACTGCCTGCTGATGGACCCTCAGCCCTGCACCATCCGGACCCCGTTCCTGCTTCCACACCACCATCTTGCCCCCGGTCCTGATGTCCTCATGCGGGCCTGCTACCTCCCGCCGACCAGACCGTGACAGAGAGGGAGTGTGACTTGGGGAGATTCCCAGGGACCAGTCAGAGCAGAACAGAAGCCACATTTGCACACTGGGCCTGAGATCCTCTACTCAACACCTTGACTGGAGGTGGCTCGAATTTCAAGCTGTGGTATTTTCCTATCTGGAGATTCCTGGGATGTTTCTGGGTCCACCAGTACAAAGGGTCCACCAATACAAAGGTGGCATACATACGCCTAAGACTCTGTCCTTATTGAAAAAAGTGTGTGTGTGCAACATCAGTCACTATTAAGTTTTTCTCTTCTGAACTTCTTCCTTTTCATGGTTAGTTGAGCCATATATTCTGTTTGCTGCACCCCAGAACCCAGTTCTTGACCCCAAGTCCGAAGTTGCATGTTCAGCAAGGGCCCCCATGGACCCTGATTCGGAAACCCCCCCGCCCCATGACAAACACTGATGCTACATAAAACATGGAGCGAGCCACCCTTACTGCGATTTTTAAGGGATCTGTCCCTCGGTTGCTTGTCAATAGCTGCTCTTTTCCCTAGGATTACATTTGGGGTGCCTGGGAATGTGATGGTGATCGGAAATTGTTATGTACTGAGCTGAATCCTAGAACAATAGGATTCAGAATCAGCGGGAGCTACCCAATCCAACTCCAGGTGGAAGTGAATCCGCAACCTGATTGGCCTGCTGGAGCAGCCAATCAGGCGGCTGGCAGAAGTGAATCTGCTATACCTGATTGGCCTGTAGGAGCAGCCAATCAGGCTGCAGGCAAAAGTCAATCCACAATATAATTGGCCCACAGGTGTAGCCCTGATGTAGCCAATCACGCAAGGCCCATTGTGTAAATAATGTATATAAGCAGATGGTTTTGGGAAAAGAGCCATTCATCTTCTCTTCTCCTCCTTGATGACTATGAGCTGAATAAAGAGCATGAAATTCACTCTTGACTCCGAGTATATTTCAGAAATCCTTCAGTCTTGCTGCACATTTCACATTCCCGCAGCCAGTTACAGTACAAAATTGTGTTCTTTGGCATGATAAATCTCTAGAGGAATACGAAGAACTGAGTCTGGTCTGCTCACCCTCATGTCATTTGGAGGGAATAAAGGAAGTTTATTTTTGTGGTAAAATTGGGAATTGCAAGATGTATATTATGTTAGGGAAGCCTGGCAGATTAAACTGCAGATAAGAATATCTGCCGTCAGGAAAGATTATAAAGGAAATGCCAAGACAAGAGTCATTTTCAGCAAACAAATTGCATTTTATTCAGAATTGTTGCACAGCACCATTTTCCCTCAAATGCTACATACTCCCATTTGAGTTTCTGTGAAGTTAATGCTGTTCAGATGCTTGGCTCTAATACTCAATATGATTTTGCTTCAGTTAGCACAATATAATCTATACACGTTATAGAGATAGGAGACCATCTTTCATTTTATGTCCTGGCTATTTTTCTGTTCCTTTCTGCAGAAGGCCAGTACATTTCTGTTTAACACATTAGATGCCTGTTTCTGAAATCGATGGAATTTGCTCCGACGTAGAGGCACAAACTGATCAAACAAAGAAAAAAGTTGGATTCCAAAAACGTGATTTCTGGTGTATATTTTATATTGCTGGAAGATTCAATTATTTGATGTGAAGTAAGGCTGGGCTGAAAACATTTCTCCTCTGCAAAAATTGGTGTGTGTGTGATTTTTTTTTTGCAAGTGCTTTGGGGGAAGGGGAAAAGAAAGAAATTTACCCAATGGGGGGGGTTAGGGGTTGTGGCTTACCTTACAGGATCTTGTCAGGATCTTGGTCATTGTAAAGCCATGGAGCGACCCTCACACTGCTTCCCACCACCTATATTTCCCATAATGCCTTTAGAGCAACGCAATGAGTCCTGATGCGGCATTGTTAGGAAGGTGTAGAGCAGGCTTTCTCAACCTCGGCCCTCCAGATGTTTATGGCCTACAACTCCCATGATCCCTAGCTAGCAGGACCAGTGGTCAGGGATGCTGGGAATTGTACTCTCAAAACATCTGGAGGGCCGAGGTTGAGGGACGCACATGGTACTATGAATAGTGCGGGGCATTTTTTAAAAGTTGGAAAAAAAAGGGGAGGAGAGGAAAACTTAACTCCCTTGTAAGGTAAACAGTAACCCACTCGTGATCTTTCAAGTGGATTTTGTGTCCCCGCCCCACTCAATAAAAAGATGAAAAAGAGCATTTTATGTATAGCTCTAGTGTGAAATGCTTGCCACTGGAGTTCTCTGGGTTTCCCTCAGCTCTGACGCCCCAGTTGAATATGAATATAGTTGGTGCGAAAATGAGGGCAGAAATTTATAAAGGCAAGGCCATCTCTGTTGTGTATTGAGTCAAAGGATTTTATATCTGTATTACTATTGTATGTATTTGCATTAAAGGTCCAGTCGTGACTGACTCTGGGGTTGCCTGCTCATCTCGCGTTATTGGCCGAAGGAGCCGGCGTATAGCTTCCAGGTCATGTGGCCAGCATGACAAAGCCGCTTCTGGAGAACCAGAGCAGCACATGGAAACGCCGTTTACCTTCCCGCTGTAGCGGTTCCTATTTATCTACTTGCATTTTGACGTGCTTTCGAACTGCTAGGTTGGCAGGAGCAGGGACCAAGCAACGGGAGCTCACCCTGTCACAGGGATTCGAACCGCCGACCTTCTGATCAGCAAGCCCTAGTCTCAGTGGTTTAACCACAGTGCCACCTGGGTCCCACATTACTTTGCATTATGGTAAAGTAACTGCCTTTTGGTTCCAGAAGGCACAGCTACTATTGGTTCATTTAAGCTGCTGTATTTGGATCCTCTGTCTTATTGGTTTCCTCCAAAAGGCAGCACTGTGATTGCCTGATATTGTTCCCTCCAAAATGTAACCCTTTCTTCCTAGTCCCCCCATCCCTATAAATGTAGCTTTCCTCTCTTCAGAGCTTAGTCTTGTTTGCTTTAATAAAGAAGTGTTACTAGAGAACTGTCCCCAGCATATTATGTCAAGAGAGCTGAAATCACGAACCCCACGTGACAACAATCTCCACACCAGGGGTAGGAATACCATTGGCTAGTTTCTGACTGGACCTTTAGTGCCTGCTGGTTTTAGGGATTCTAACCAAGTCTGCTGGATAAACTGGGCCTTTGTCTAGTGTCCAAACCATGGGAGAAATCCCCCAACCATCCCTTGATTCCCCCCTCCTATTTTAGTGAAATCAGCACACACACACACCCAAGTAGCCTTCTAGAATTAGTATCTATGAGGGCTGTTACAAAAGGAAAGAAGAATGATCTGACCCCTGTAAGGGATCCCGACCCAAAATGGCACTTATATTAAGCAAGTTCAAAGGAGCAAAAATGTCAGCTACTGGAGAGAAGAATGGTGCGGTTTTGCATCTTCCCATCGGTTTTGGTGCAGTGTTGAGCTGAGCTGTGGTTTGACTTGAGCAGATTGCATGTTTCTTCTTTCTCTCTCACAGTCTGCTGAAGAAATTAAATCTCAAGGCTGCACTTTCAGGTACGACACAGTGCAATTAGATTATGCTCCTGTCTGCATTTTTAGTAAAGACAATTGGATTATGCTCCTGTTTTTTTCTCCCCTGTTTTTCATTTTAATGAAAAGCTCAGCCTACAAGGGGGCAGTCCTAGGGCCTTGATGAAATGCTAGTGAGGAGAAAAATATGCCATGATCCTATGAAAATGAGCATGTCAGAGTATGGCCTTATACTGCCAGTGGCCTTTCATTAGAGGCAACTAATTTTCTTATGAGCAAAGCAGAGAGGAGAGAGAAAATGTGTTGGATAAAAAAAGGCAAGAAAGTACCCACAGGTTTTCTAATCAAATGCATTTGATAAGGATATACATTTCCCCACAAAAATCTGCACATACACAAAATCGTTTTGCTCATTTTTTTCCAGTTCATCCTTTAAGAAGTAAGTTTGGGGTTTTTTGTTTTTTTTACAGTTGCCATCACTTTTCAAAGGAAGTTAATTTGGGGGTCTCTCTTTAGGCAAAACATAGAGAAAATACCATGGGAACCCATATATATAATTTTCATATGTTTGCAATCACAGTTGTGCATGTATGGGGTGGGGCGACCATAGGTTACCTCTGAATTACAGTGGTACCTCGGTTTATGAACACAATTGGTTCCGGAAGTCTGTTCATAAACTGAAGCGTTCATAAACTGAAGCGAACTTTCCCATTGAAAGTAATGGAAATGGAATTAATCCGTTCCAGACGGTCCGCGGAGTAAGCGTTCATAAACTGAAGCAAACTTTCCCATTGAAAGTAATGGAAAGTGGATTAATCCGTTCCAGACGGGTCCGCGGAGTACTTAAACTGAAGCGTTCATAAACTGAAGCAAACTTTCCCATTGAAATTAATGGAAAATGAATTAATCCGTTCCAGATGGGTCTGCAGCGTTCATAAACCGAAAATTCATAAACCAAGGTGTTCATAAACCGAGGTTCCACTGTATGTCTAAATGGAAAATCAAAGAGAATGTGAATTTCCTGCAGGCCAAGCATTTCAGGAAAAGTCAGAAGATTTTCCATCTTTTCCATATGCATACATACTCATACACATCACTAGCAAATATTTAGACCTGCCACTGTCCACAATCTGAATTCCCAAAGCAAGAAGTGGGTTTTTGTTTTGTTTTGTTAGCCACTAACATCCATGCAAATCTCAAAAATGGAACAGGATATGTGGATATCCGTCACTGAGAAAACCCAACCCACAGACAAGGTTGAAGCTATTTCAGCTCAGCATCCACTGTTCCTTTCTTCACGTAGCCCTTATATTTTTTTTATATTTTTTTAAATAAGATTTTTATTGCAAAAAAAAGAAGAAGGACAATACATATATATATATCTACAATATATAAATTCAATTTTCATTACATTTACATGCACTAAAATCTCAAAAAGGCTAATATGCAGTAAGGAGAGAAAGAGAAGTGGAGGGTTTGAAAAAAAGAAAAAGAAAAGAGAAAAAAGAAAAGAAATTAGAAAAAAGGAAGAGAAGAAAAGAGAAGAGAAGAAAAAGAAAAAAAAGAACAGACTGTGTCAACAGTCATCACTTATCTACATATATTACATCTTATAGTCCTTCCACCGCACTGAACACAGAAATAAACCCTTCAAAAATTTTACACAGTTGTCCTCTAAATAACACTCATCTTTAAATGTACTGCAAAGTAAAACGTTTTAAACAACCTTTTATGCCTTTACCCTGCATAATTATTCTAAACACAGCCATGTTTCCTTTCCCACTCCTTGTTTCCTTAAATATTCGTTTAGACATTCCCACTGAATCTTGGTTTTATTTTTAGGTTTGTTGCGTATCATGTCTGTTAATTTCGCTAGCTCAAGATATTCACAGAGCTTATCAATCCAGACCCCTTTCGTTGGTATAGTAGGTTCTTTCCATACTTTCGCAATCGTTATCCTAGCCGCTGTTGCTGCATATAGGAAAATGTTGATCTTGTCTGGTGGTATATCGCTGTTAAGAATTCCTAATAAATATGCCTCTGCCCTTTTACTAAACGGTATCTTAATTAATTTTTGAATTTCTTGATGGATCATCTCCCAAAAATTTTTAATTCTAGGGCACGACCACCATAAGTGGTACGTTGTCCCTATCGCCTGTTGACATTTCCAGCATTGGTTGTTACTACTCTTGTTTATTTTTGCTATTCTTGCTGGGGTTAGGTACCACCTATAATAAACTTTCATAAAATTCTCTTTTAATGTATAACAGGCTGTAAAATTAATTCGTTTCTCCCAGAATTCTTTCCAGTTTGTATAATCTATCGTATATCCTAGGTCTTGTTCCCATTTTATAATATATTTATCTTTTGTTTCCTGGTCTTGTTCGGGTTCCCTTAATAGCCTGTACATTTTGGAGAGATTTTTATCGTTGGTGTTGAGGATTTCTTTCTCGAACCTGGTACTTATTTCACCGAACCCCCTCATTTTAATATCCTTATCAAAAGTTGCTTTCAATTGAAAGTACTCGAGCCACGATAGTCCTTTAACCTTGAGCTCTTCGTACTCTTTAAGTTTAATAATTCCGTTAACATTGTTTGTTAATTCTCTATAAGTGGGCCATATCTGTCTTGCATAGCATTTTAAAGTGGCGTTTGCCTCCACTGGTGACGCCCACCAGGGAGTTTTCTTTATTATTTTTCCTTTGGTTCTCTCCCACACCTCCCATAGTGCCCTTCTTATAGTGTGGTTTTGGAATTCTTTATTTTACCTTCCCTTTCCATACAACAAATAACCATGCCATCCAAAAATTTTGTTTACTCCCTCTAAATCCAGAATGTCAGGTTTCCCTAGAATCAACCAATCTTTTATCCAGACCCAGCAGGCTGCCTCAAAATATTTTCCCAAATCTGGTAGGGCAAATCCGCCGACCTCCTTTGGGTTTGTTAGGACCTCCATCTTCATTCTTGCCTTTTTACCTTGCCATATAAAATCAGCTAGGTCTTTTTGCCATTCTTTTAAATATTTCGTTCCAATGATAATAGGGATGTTTTGGAAAAGGAAAAGGATTTTGGGTAAGATTGTCATCTTGATCATGGAGACCCTGCCCCATATAGATAAATTCATATGTTTCCAATTTGCCAAATTCTTCTTTATTTCTTTCCACTTCTCCAAATAATTATCTTTTAGTAAATTTGTATTTTTATTTGTAATCTGAACACCTAAATACTTCACTTTATTTACAATTTTTATTCCAGTCACACTTGCTAATTTTTCTTTATTTTTCTCTCTCATGTTTTTTGTTAATATCTTTGATTTATCCTTATTTAATTTAAAGCCTGACACTTCACCAAATTTCTCCATCTCCTTCAATCCTGCCGAGATTCCTTTCTCCGGGTTTCCAGTCATGATAATTAAATCGTCAGCATATGCTCTAGCCTTGAAACAGTGCGTTCCCACATTTATTCCTTCTATTTCAACCTTTTCCCTAATTGCTGTTAATAAAACTTCCATAGTTGTGATAAATAACAGGGGGGACAGAGGGCAGCCCTGTCTTGTTCCTCTGTTTATATCAAATTCTTCAGTGATTTCATTATTTATAATTAATTTCGCCTTCTGTTCTCTATAGATGGCTCTAATTCCATTTATAAATCTTTGTCCCAGCTTTAAGTTTTCGCATGTTTTTATCATAAAATTCCAAGACACACGATCGAAGGCTTTTTCGGCATCTACTAATAACATCACTGTTTCAATGCTTGGTTTTAAATCTAGGTATTCTATCAAATCAATAATTACTCTGATGTTGTCTTTAATTTGCCTTCCGGGTAGGAAGCCAGCCTGGTCTTTTCCAATTATTCTGTTTAATATACTTTTCATCCGGTTCGCAAGTATCGCTGTAAATATTTTATAATCTGTATTTAATAATGAAATCGGTCTATAATTTGTAATTAATTTTCTATTTGAATCTCCCTTGGGTATTAATGTAATTAATGCTTCTTGCCAGGACCTCGGTATTAATCCTTTCTCTAAAATTAATCCTTTCTCTAAAATTTCATTCATTATTTTCTTTAATCTTGGGGTTACCAGATCCTCTAATACTTTATAGTATTTAGCCGATATCCCGTCTGGTCCGGGCGATTTCCCTTCTTTCATATTCTTTATCGCTCTTCTTATTTCCTCCTCTTGAATTTCAGCATTTAGCTGTTGATACTCAATTTCATTAATTTCTGGTAATTTATTTTTAGTCAAATAATTTTGAATTTCTTTCTCATCTTTTCCTTCCTCTTCATAGAGTCTTTTATAATAATTTACGAAACTTTCCTTAATTTGTAGCGAATCCGTGATTTCTTATCCCTTCTTATTATTTATTATTCTGTCACTTTGTCTTTCTTTTATTAACCAAGCTAGCATCCTACCCGGTTTGTTGGCATGTTCAAAATATTTTTGTTTAGTCCACAATATTTTGTTTTTAACTTCACTGTTTATCATTTCTGAGAGGTGGTTTTGTAATCTTTTAATATGTTGTCTCAGCTCATCATTACTTGGGTTCTTTATTAGATCCTTTTCTTTATCTCTTATTTGTTTATTCATTTCCATTATTTCCTTTTCTTTTCCCTTTTTTATTCTTTTCATTTGTTGAATACCAAAACGTAGCCCTTATAAACTGGATGCCCCAGAGTTAGCCTCATGAATGGGGTTACCAATATGGGAGAATGCTGGGAGAATCAGAACAAACAAAGGTAAAGGGGCCCCTAACCATTAGGTCCAGTCATGACTGACTCTGGGGTTGCGGCGCTCATCTCGTGTTATTGGCCGAGGGAGCCGGCATATAGCTTCCAGGTCATGTGGCCAGCATGACAAAGCCACTTCTGGTGAACTAGAGCAGCACATGGAAACGCTGTTTACCTTCCCGCTGTAGCGGTACGTATTTATCTACTTGCACTTTGATGTGCTTTCGAACTGCTAGGTTGGCAGGAGCTGGGACCGAGCAACAGGAGCTCACTCCGTCGCGGGGCTTCGAACCGCCAACCTTCTGATCGGCAAGCCCTAGGCTCAGTGGTTTAACCCACAGCGCCGCCCGCGTCGCTTTTGAACAAACAAAAGCAAGTACTTATTTGTGAAGTGCATAGTTAAACTCTGGAATTCACTACCCAAAGGTGCTGTGGTGGCCACCAACTTGGATGGCTTTGAAAGAGAATTAGACAAATCCATGGATGATAAGGTTATCAAGGGATACTAGCCATGATGGCTATGCTCGGCCTCCACAGCTGGAGGCAGTATACTTCTGAATACCAGTTGGTGGAAACCACAGGAGGGGAGAGTCCCGTTGTGCTTGGGTCCTGCTTTTGGGCCAAGAGGCATCTGGTGGGCCGCATTTAGTTGCTTCACAAATCCAGAGATGTCTCAAAGTGATTTCCAATAATAAAATACAAAATGCATGAGAAATTCAGTCAAACGAAATAAATATTAAACACTAAAGTGGAACAAAATAGCCAACCCTTTCACAAAAAAAACCCCGAACACCACTGGGAGAACGAATACAAACTTGTGGTTTGATTCAGTTGGACTCATATGTTCTACATATGAACTGGAGACCATTTCCTTCCTGTTTTTGCTCCCTTGTAAGCATTCTTGCATGCCATTGTTATTTGGACCAGCTAAGGCTCCAGGAAATGCGAGGCCCTGAGTTCTGAGAAGCAGTCAGGATATGCTCTTTAAAAATAAATCTCTTTGCTTTAGCTTCAGATATTCAGCTAGTTTCGTATTTCTACCTGCCTGGGAATTTTACTCACTTGTGATTCTGCTTCCTGGCAATGGTCAGCTGAATCAGTGAGACATTTGTCTTGATGGCCAGCAGCAGTTCCCCACCCTGAGGGGTCCAGTGCTGAGCTATATGGATCAATGGTTTCCCTCAATATAAGGCAGATTCCAATGTTCCTACGATTCCTATGTCCGAGAAACTAAAGAGCCTGCTCTTGTGTTTCTGAACACAATTCAAAGTGTTTACGTTGACTTTAAAGCCCTAAACAGCCATGAACCTGTAGGAGTGTGTTAACCCCCATCATTCATCCCAGACACTGAGATCTAGTACCGAAGGCCTTCTAGTGGTTCCCTCACTGTGAGAAGTGAGGTTACAGGAACCAAGCATAGGGCCTTCCTGTTAGTGGCACCCACCCTGTGGAATGCCAAGGATAAGTATCTCCTTGACAACTGGTGGAAGGGCATTCCGTTAGAAGACACCTGAAGGCAGCCCTGTATAGGAAAACCTCATGATGTGTAATATTTTATTATATTTTTAGATATGTTAGAAGCCACCTAGAGTGGCTGGGGCAACCCAGTCAGATGGGTGGAGCATGGTGCTGTGGTCTAAACCACTGGGCCTCTTGGGCTTGCCAATTGGAAGATTGGCGGTTCGAATCCCCATGAAGGAGTGAGCTGCCGTGGCTCTGTCCCAGCTCCTGCCAACCTAGCAGTTCGAAAGCACACCAGTGCAAGTAGATAAACAAGTACCGCTGTGGTGAGAAGGTAAACAGCATTTCCGTGCACTCTGGTTTCTGTCATGGTGTTCCATTGTGCCAGAAGTGGTTTAGTCATGCTGGCCACATGACCCAGAAAGGTGTCTGCAGACATACACCGGCTCCCTTGGCCTGAAAGTGAGATGAGCACCACAATCTCATAGTCACCTTTGACTGGACTTAACCGTCCGGGGTCCTTTACTTTTACCTTACCTATTAGTCTTAATATTATTATTATTTACTATAGAGCACTTTATCATTGCCCTACGCATGATCGTACAGAGGTCAAGTCTCACAAACATCTACCCAATGACAAAACTATTACTATGGATTGGGTCTAAACGAAATTAATCACATTTTGGTCTTATTGAAATCAAAAGTTAGTCATGTTTAACCTTTAAACCCCCACTGATTTCAATATAAACTAAGTGTGACTAAAATAGCCTGAACCTATCTCATAAAGATGTGAGTCAAAGATTGGTTTCCATGTGACAGGATAAACAAAGTGCTGTTTCGTATTGATTGTTGTATATAGTATCTTGGCCTGATTGATAGTGAATCAGACTGATGGCAATGGTGTTTATCGGCAAGAATAAATCATACTGGTTTCTTGTGAGTGAAGCTGTTTTGCATTTAAATTATGTTGGTCTGGTCACTTTATATTGACACGCATGTTTTAAGTTATGGGCTGGAAAATACACTGATTGCAATAACAAACATATATTTCATGAGAATGAATTACATTTGATGTTAGTAAATCATGCAAGTTCATTTGCGAGGAAGCTTTCTCCTTCTCTAACACATGACAATTGAGTTTTCTTTTATTAGTACATACATATATTGGCTTCTGGTGAGTTACTGTATGGTAGATTAAATTGGGAAGCCATCAATGGATTGTTGCCTTGCCCTATGTGGATATTTTTTTTGCATGGCAAAATGAAGTAGTAAATTGTAATGGAAAAGACATGGTAGGCTAAGGTAAAACCATCCATAAAAAGCTGGCATTTGGGAACCCATGCTTTAAGTTTGCAGGTGTAGAAAGAATGCCAAACATGTCTAAGAATTTGGGAAGCTCTCACTCAGGAATATAAATTTTGAGGGGCGAGCAAAGAGTTTCTTAAACACTAGCATCCCCCCCCCCATTTCTCTGTATTCATCCCTCCATTGTCACAAGAACTATAAATTCCGATTACTGTCCTGGTAGAAAACAGCAGGGTAGGACTATTCTTTATTTAAAGCCCCACTTTTTGAGTTTCTGGAAGGGTGGTGAACTAGTGTTCTGATCTATCAAGTCTCTTCTTATGCACAGCCCTAATTTGCTATCTAATTTTAGCTGAAGTGGAATTTGAGATGAATTCCTACTGGTGCTAAACATCTGAGGAATTTTCCAACAGAGTTCATTTCTAAAAAATAAAATAAAATAAATAGAACTAGTAGAATTTCTCAGAAATATTTCATACAAGTAGTAAAATATACTTAAGATCTTGCTTAAGCTTCTTGCATTCCTAGCCAAAAATTATTAAAAACCCTTAGGACATTTTGCTCCTATTGAAGTGATGTAGTGTTAGAACAAATATTCTGGCACAAAGTTTTAGAACTGGAGAGTCAGATAGTACAATGATTGTTGTTGTTGTTGTTGTTGTTGTTGTTTAGTCGTTTAGTCGTGTCCGACTCTTTGTGACTCCATGATAGGACCCCATAACTTACATTCAGAGACCATTGCATTTGCACATTCTTTCCTTGTCAAAGACCATCATGAAACCTAGAGTTGCCACTGAATTTGGTCTAAAGTGATATTGTAAAGCAATGCTTGGTATTTTTCCCGCAGCAAAACACCCAAGGATTTTCAAGGGCAGCCAAATAACAAGCAAAATATCTTACCATTCTTATGGATCCAATTACCCTGTATGTATGCTTGAAGCGGTGGTTTTCAGTCAATTCTATTTCATGTCACCCCATCAGCCAAGGATCCCATTTGTTCTGGAGAGGGTTCCGAGGAACCTTCTGGGAAGCACAACTAGACTGGTTTAGCTTCCCTGTTGCCTTGCTTGATCTGAAACGCCCCACACGCTCCCCTGAAGCTGTACAATGCAGGGGGAGGTAAGTGGTGGTAGCCAAGTGGTAGGTTTTTCAAAGAAGGTGGTCTGCTATCATCAGGAATGGGTGTACATATATGGGCTTCAAGGGTGCCCTGGGATCACCTGGGATGCACCCATTGCTTTAGAGAACAGAAATATAAGTATAGAGCAGTTCTGTCTGTTTACCCCCATAAATTTCTGGTGTGTGTGTGTGTGTCACTCAGTGTAATCTGCAAAATCCCATTAGGGGAGCATAAAGCAACAGTCCTACAAAGATAATTTTCATTGGAAATCACACAGTCAATATGGATTATCATTACAATAACAGGATCACATGCAAGAGATATACTAGCCAGCCATCTCTCTGTTTGCATTAAGAAAAAAGCATTAGACCACTAAATGAGGGACAAATACAGAGGCTTTGTGTTAGAATGCAAGTCAGCATTTTGTTCCAGATAAACATAGGTGAGTCAGTGGCTCTGAGAATGTCAGAAATCATTCAAATCAATTGCCTGGTCATCTCTGGCATTTGTGATATACCACAAAAAATGTTCTCTCTTCTCATGAGGTGGCCAAAGTATTGGAGCCTCAGCTTCATGATCTGTCCTTCCAGGGAGCACTCAGGGCTGATTTCCTTCAGAATGGATAGGTTTGATCTTCTTGCAGTCCATGGGACTCTCAAGAGTCTCCTCCAGCACCATAATTCAAAAACATCAATTCTCCAATGATCACCAGCCTTCTTTATGGTCCAGCTCTCACATACATCACTACTGGGAAAACCATAGCTTTAACTATACAGACCATTGTCGGCAAGGTGATGTGTCTGCTTTTTAAGATGCTGTCTAGGTTTGTTATTGCTTTTCTCCCAAGAAGCAGGCGTCTTTTAATTTCGGGACTGATGTCACCATCTGCAGTGATCATGGAACCCAAGAAAGTAAAATCTCTCACTGCCTCCATTTCGTACCCTTCTATTTGCCAGTGGCCATGATCTTGGTTTTTTTGATGTTGAGCTTCAGACCATATTTTGCGCTCTCCTCTTTCACCCTGATTAAAACGTTCTTTAATTCCTCCTCACTTTCTGCCATCAAGGTTGTGTCATCAGCCTACCTGAGGTTGTTGATATTTTTCCCCGGCAATCTTAATTCCAATTTGGGATTCATCCAGCCCAGCCTTTCGCATGATGAATTCTGCAGGGAGACAATATACAGCCTTGTCGTACTCCTTTCCCAATTTTGAACCAATCAGTTATTCCATATCCAGTTCTTACTGTAGCTTATTGTCCTACATAGAGAAATTCCTTCAGTAGCACCTTAAAGACCAACTAAGTTTTTATTTTGGTATGAGCTTTCGTGTGCATGCACACTTCTTCAGGTATCTTCAGGTAAAAACTTAGTTGGTCTTTAAGGTGCTACTGAAGGATTTTTTTTATTTTACTTCGACCCAGACCAACACGGCTACCTACCTGTAACCTGTCCTACATAGAGATTTCACAGGAGACAGATGAGGTGATCAGGCACTCCCATTTCTTTAAGAACTTGCCATAGTTTGCTGTGGTCGACACAGTCAAAGGCTTTTGCATAGTCAATGAAGCAGAAGTAGACGTTTTTCTGGAACTCTCTAGCTTTCTCCACAATCCAGTGCATGTTTGCAATTTGATCTCTGGTTCCTCTGCCCCTTCGAAATCCAGCTTGCACTTCTGGGAGTTCCCGGTCCACATACTGCTTAAGCCTGCCTTGTAGAATTTTAAGCTCCTCCCCAATTCTATGGTTGCTGTTAAGGGTCCCCTGCCTTCGAGCCCTTTGCTCTGCTATTCTCAGTGAATGCCTGGTTTGGGGGGAGGGGATGCATTCTGGGAGACTTTCTCCAGTGACAGCATGTCAGTCAGCTGCTGCTTGGGCCCTGCCTGCTCAGTACTACCTAGCTCCTCATCTCCCATTATTTCCCAAGTTCTTTCATCTTCTTCTTCTTCTTCTGGGGTGTGCCCTGTGTCAAACCAGTCCTGCAGATCTATCCTATCTGCCCCTTCCTCCTCTCTGGGAGGCTACTGGGGAGGTGGTCTCCACCACTCCTCTTCATCTGCCCAGTCCCTGACAAGCCCAGTCTTTGGTAAAATGGAGCTCCTCTCTATTGCAGTGTGAACAGAACACCATTCAAGACTATATTCAAAAGCACTGAAGTCTACCCCTTCAAGCAAGCTCTTTAAAAACACAAAAACTCCTCATTCCACATGGTATGCTTTTACAGGAAAAACAACAACAACAATGCTATTGTCATCTTAGTATGTGAGGAGGCGCTCATGTCTCAGCACCAAACAAGATAGATCATTAGATGCCTGATGAAATGTAGCCAGACCATTCATCAGGCCAGTGATACCCAACACTGGAAATGACACAGAAAGAAAAGGAGAAAAAATAGGTTAGTAGATTGTTTTTCTTCATCTTATCTTCGTATTCATTTGGTAAAGAAGTTCTGGAAAAGTAAGTGTCAGCCCAGAGTAAGGTAAAGGGACCCCTGACCATTAGGTCCAGTCGTGACCGACTCTGGGGTTGCGGAGCTCATCTCGCGTTATTGGCCGAAGGAACTGGCGTACAGCTTCCAGGTTATGTAGTCAGCATGATGAAGCCACTTCTGGCGAATCAGAGCAGCACACGGAAACGCCGTTTACCTTCCCACTGTAGCGGTTCCTATTTATCTACTTGCATTTTGACGTGCTTTTGAACTGCTAGGTTGGCAGGAGCTGGGACCGAGTAATGGGAGCTCACCCTGTCACAGGGATTCAAACCGCCAACCTTCTGATCGGCAAGCCCTAGGCTCTGTGGTTTATCCCACAGTGCCACCTGCGTCCCCAGCCCAGAGTAGAACCTCCATAATCAGAGGGCACTACACAGTTGACTTAAAAATGTCTTGGATAATTCCAGCTTCGCTATGAGTCTTTCAGATGCATTTAGCTGGCAACAGCTGTTTGAACAAGCCTATCAAAACAATTCCAGTTACAGGTAGGTAGCCGTGTTGGTCTGAGTCGAAGCAAAATAAAAAAATTCCTTCAGTAGCACCTTAAAGACCAACTAAGTTTATATTTTGGTATGAGCTTTCATGTGCATGCACACTTCTTCAGATACACAATTCCAGATAGATGTTGAAGGTTACTGGGCTAATTTGAAAGATCTATATAGCCCATGGTCTCTTTGGCTCCCTACGCTCAAATAAGGCTTCTCTTGGTTTCTGTACAACCACACATTATGGTCACCATTTCAAACTCATTCCTTCATCCCATAGAACAAGTTGTGATGCCGGCCTTTGGAGCTTTGCACACTGAAGGTTCTGCGTTTAGCCAGACCTCTTTAAAGGTTGGGAAAGGCTTCTACTTGAGGCCAAGGAGAGTTTCTGCTAGTTGGAACCAGATGGACCAATGGTCTGACAAAGGCAGCTTCTCATGTTCATTGTTCACATATATTAATCTATAGTCTAGGTTCATTCCCTTTGACATATACTTTAAAGTGGTCAGGACGGAGCTACACTTTGGTAGCAAATTCCAAAAGGTTGGGGAACCAGATTTTTAAAATTACTGATGACATTATACAAACCTTTTAATTTCAAAATGGGGTGGAGCACAGGGGATCTATCCCTCAAGTCTATCCTGAGCTGCTGTAACTAACATCCACCCACATAAAATGAAATGAATTATTTTAGAGACTTTGCCCTAGACCTAATACACTTTAAAAGGTAAAGGTAAAGGACCCCTGACAGTTAAGTCCAGTCGTGAACGACTCTGGAGTTGTGGCGCTCATCTCACTTTACTGGCTGAGGGAGCCGGCGTTTGTCTGCAGACAGTTTTTCCAGGGCATGTGGCCAGCATGACTAAGCTGCTTCTGGCGTAACCAGAGCAGCGCACGGAAACATCATTTACCTTCCTGCCACAGTGGTACCTATTAATCTACTTGCACTTTGATGTGCTTTCGAACCTATTTATCTACTTGGACTTTTGGGCATGCTTTCGAACTGCTAGGTTGGCAGGAGCTGGGACCGAGCAACGGGAGCTCACCCATTGTGGGGATTCAAACCGCTGACCTTCAAGCCCTAGACTCAGTGGTTTAGACCACAGTGCCACCCACATCCCTAATAAACCTACCAGGCTCTTAATGTGAAGGAGAAGCAGGCAAGCCTATAAATTAGCATGTGAGGTAGACAATCCACAGGGAGGCATAGGTTCCATTGCTCTTCCCTTTCAAGGAAATGGGTAATATCATCTAAATCAATTTTATATGTATATGGCCTTCTTATGGAGTGCCCACCTCACATTTTACTTCATTTTTGTTGGCTAGGGAGAGGTAGATCTTCACTGGGGCACCACATAAAGCCACATTGAACTCTTTTTAACAGAAAAGAAAGGCTGGCAACATCTTGCAGATGTCTGAGCTCCCTACAGAAGGCTGTGCATCTTACACTGAAGTGAATGTTGAAGATGCTTGCAGAGGGTCTCCATGGAGCTCTTCATCAGGAGATCGAACTACTGAAAGGAAAAAGGTAAAGGACCCCTGGGTGGTTAAGTCCAGTCAAAGGTGATCATGGGGTTGTGGTGCTCATCTCGCTTTCAGGCCGAGGGAGCCGGCGTTTGTCCACAGACAGCTTTCCGGGTCATTTGGCCAGCATGACTAAACCACTTCTGGCACAACCAAACATTGTGATGGAAGCCAGATCACATGGAAATGCCGTTTACCTTCCCGCCACAGTGGTACCTATTTTTTTACTTGCACTGGCGTGGTTTCGAACTGCTAGGTTGGCAGGAGCTGGGACAGAGCAACAGGAGCTCATTCTGTTGTGGGGATTCGGACTGCCGACCTTCCGATCGGCAAGTCCAAGAAGTTTGGTGGTTTAGACCACAGCACCACCCGCGTCCTACTGCACTACTTGTTGGATGGGTTTTATAGGCAGGATAGGATATACCCTGTTTCCTCTATTTTAAGACGTAGTCATAAAATACCAGCCATAGCAGGATTTTAAAGCACTCAAGGAATATAAGCCATACCCCGAAAATAAGACATAGTGATAGTCGCAGCAGCAATGCTGGCCGCGGCAGGAGGAGGAGGAAAAAAATAAGACACCCCCTGAAAATAAGCCATCGTGGGTTTTTTTAGGAAAAATAAATATAAGACGGTGTCTTATTTTCGGAGAACACTGTATTTTACCATTTATCCTCCCTATTACTCACGTGTGTGAGCAGAAAGTTTAAAGTTAAAACAATTAACAGGGTTTATAACGTCATTCTTTGCAGCAAAAAAGTGGAAACTTTGGAACTAGGCTTTGTAACTTTATTGCAATTTATCCAGGCTATGGTTACAGACTGGATTTCCCCCTTTCCCCACTTAATTAAAAGAATCAGTTTAAGCATGAATATAGTGTTTACTTACATAAAATGTTGCATTTGATTCCATCTGTAACAGTAACAAAAACGAGGTGGGAAATTGTACTTCTAGATTTTACGAAATACATATTTGAGTTCAAAATGAAATCTCCGCTTGCAGCAGAGACCAAAAGGATGCCCATTTTGCCTCAGAAGCATGGTGGGAAAAGACTGAGTTTTGAAGAATGGGCAAGTAGAAAGAATTAAACCCTTTTGTCTTTTTGGCACCAGAGAACTCAAGGGAAGTGACATCACACAGTGCCCTCTCTAGGAAACAGGAAACCTGTGAGTCTTCATCCCCTCATATGCTTATTTAGCAAAACATGCAGTTATTTTGACTGCAAATCCCCACACTACTACTCACTACTACCATATGGGTTTCATCCAAGGGATAATTTCCCCCAGGCCTTGATTTTCGAGAACAGGAATGATAAGCTGGCAGCTTCCACAATAGTTTCGCTCACCCAAAGTGCCCTTCTAAGTTATCAGCAAATTTAAAGTAAAATGTTTGTCTATATTTCTCCCAGCCATGGCATGTGGGGAAATCTCACTGGGATGTGTTGACAACTCAACTCTATCTCCTTTTAGTCTTCTTTCAAACTGCTCTTTTTGTGTTGAGAGTTCCTTATTGCTGTTTTCAGAAGTTCATGTTTTCATTCCGTTTTCTGTCATTTCTATGTAATGGCAGTGTGAAGCTGGGAGGAAGTCATCAACTTTGCTCCCATCTCCTCTCATTTTCTGCTGCATGCTTCTCATGAAGAATGGATATGTACAGGTAAGAAAAGAACAAAATGTCTGTTTTCACTTGAGAAGGAAATAATAATAATAAAAGTTTTCAAGGTCTAACTGGTAGAAATTTTATACCATTGAGTAGTTCATATTTTAATGTTAAGGCCTGTGATTATATTTTTTTTATTTTTTTTATTTTAAAAAACAATTTAAGGAATGCCCATGTTCATTAACTCTGAAATCCTAGTTGTTAGATTGCAGCATCTTTATAGTGGGACAGGATCTGTTTGTGCAGCAAAATACATTTTTAGTCTCTAAGAATTTATTAGGCATTCATTTAACAACAAGAAGAAGAATGAGAGGCCACAGGTGTCCATATTCAGCCAAGCATTGAAGACTACTGAATGACCAATGTCACCCATTGGCCAACAAAATAAATGCCAACCTTTGCATCCTTAATGGGATACATAATGAGCCATAACCAGAACACCTCAGTAACCACCCTACAATGAAATCACAATTAATTTAACATGGCATGATGACTATCCACGAAAAAATGTATTTTTTTGTTGCTTGGAAGAATTCTGTATGGATATTCAGGTAACTGCTCTGCGTCCTCTTTGCATTTCATTGAACACAAAACCCATTATTACATTTTTGGTGAACCGCTTTTACTAACTGACAGTTCTGACTACCCTGTTTATTCAGAAGAATATATCTATAACTTAATGTGGCAATGCGGAAGACATTTGTGGGGGAACCAAAATGCACGGTTCCCAGACTAGCTTTAACTGGTGAGGTGCAGAAATAGCATGTGAAAGCTGGATATTCCTACAGTAAGACAGGAGTAAAAGATCCATCTCTGCAAATGCAAATATTCTCTTCCAGGAGTGCCATAAAGTGGAAGAGCTGAAGAAGTCCCAGTACTGCTAGTTCCTCTCCACTGAACATTTCCATCCATATGAAAGCATCTGAGTAGTGGTGGGTGATGACAAATAAAGCCCTAATGTCAAAGCATTAAAAGAGGGACTGCACTTAAGGGCAATTAGAAGACTAATGTCTGACACTTAGCAGGCTTGCACCACAGGTGTTAAGTGTAATAGGCTAGGTCGAGCTATTAAGAGGTGTCCTAGAAAACCAAGGCTTTGAACAACCTTACCTTTTGAGGTTGCTTCCCAGCAGGCAAAAGACAGACCTGAGGTACTCTGTAACTTGAAACTTTCAGAGCTGGTTCAAAGGGGGGTGGGGAGTACCAGGTCCCTCAATTGTTTAGAACTTCCTTGCATGGATTCCATTTCAAAGAATTTATTGTTTGAAATAGGTGGGCATGCAGTGGCTCTTGGAACAGAAGCATTTGATAGACTTCCAGTTAGTTAATTCAGTTACCATGATATTTTCATTTGCAGGGTTCCAGAGCGAATGGCCTCTCAGTAGGTTGTCTGGTGGCAATTAGCTACAAATAGTACTGCAGTTGCTTAGAAATGAGGTTGGTTAAACTTAACTTGATGTGACACGGAAGATGGCAGAAAGGAGCAAAGTTTCTTCTAAGCCAAATAAAATGCCACAAAATTGCCTTCAATGTGTTTTTTTTTCAGGGGTGGGGTATTTTGCTAGCATGGTGTAGTGGTTAAGAGCAGCAGACTCGTAATCTGGTGAACCGGGTTCGCTTCCCCACTCCTCCACATGCAGCTGCAGGGTGACCTTGGGCTAGTCACACTTCTCTGAAGTCTTTAAGCCTCACTCACCTCACAGAGTGTTTGTTGTGGGGGAGGAAGGGAAAAGGAGATTGTTAGCCGCTTTAAGACTCCTTAAGGAGAGTGAAAGGTGGGATATCAAGTCCAAACTCCTCCTCCTCCTCCTCCTCCTCTTCCTCCTCCTCCTCCTCCTCTTCTTCTTCGGATCCATGAAGTTAAACAGTTACAGCGCAGTCCAGATATCCACAATGCTGCCAGCCATGAGCACTCCAATGTGCCTGCCAAATGCCAGATAGAAACTACTGCCAGCAGTAGCTGGTGGCAACCCCTGAAATTGGGTGTTTGGGGCTGGATCCTGTGCCAGACTTGTTTCTGTGACAGTAATGGGCCTGATCTGGGCTTCTTCGCCTCCTGATTCTGGTTCGCTTAAGTTTTCCCCAAGCAGAAACATTCAGATTGTCTTGAACTGGTAGCAATGTAGGGATTTGCTCCCCTACACATTAACACATAGCCAATATTTTTTTCCCTAATTGTCAAAAAAAATTTCTACCTTTCCTCCAAACTCCCCCAACACACACTTCCAAATCAAACCCACGTTGTTTCACTTTGCCTATTAACTGTGCAGGGAAAATTATTTGCAAAGTGTGCCCTATACTGAATAACTCACTCTTCTACCAGAATGGAAAACTGCCTCAATTCACAAATCAGACTCAGCCATGTGGTAAATAATTGTGTGCTGTATTTATTCCTCATTCAGGAACAGCTCCATAAAACAATGCTCCTGGCTCCGCAGTGCTTGCACCTTGAAATACACCATATCACTTTAAATTTGAAAGTGTACCATTGCTTTTTTTGTCACTTTAATGTGTTGTGTCAATGGTAATTCAAATGCAAATGGGACACCCTTTATAGTGCAGGAAATTGCAAGCTTGGAGTAGATACACCCCTTCTGCAAATCAAAGAGCCAACGTCTCCTCTCCTGCTGTATGTTAAATTTAATAAACTGTGTATATCTTAAGCACAGCAGTGAAATTAATAGCCCTAATACTTCATTTCCGTTTAAAGTTACATTTCCCTGCTTTTCAGCTATTGCCTTTTGCCTCACTTTGGCTGGCATCTTTAGATTCTGACCTCAAATGCCACCAATGTGGCCATCATGAAATCCCCCATTCGACTTGAAGATGGAAAATTTTGCTGCCAGTGTGGGAAGTCATGGGTCGGTTCCCTTCAGGGAGAATACCTAGTTTTTGGCCTAGCTTCTGGCAATAAATAGCAATGAAAGCAAAAGAGGGTGTCTATGAGTCACCATATGCCAAACCTAACAGGCTAAAGCAGGGGAAATTGTCTCACACTGGTAGCAACATTGAAATCTGTATCTTTTGTCTCATATCTAGGGCCTCCAGTGGACCCAACATAGTACAATATTCCCCCTCCTCCACAGCACCCATGCACCCATGCCACTTGGCATATATAACACTCACTGTAATCTGGGGAACCGGGTTCGCTTCCCCACTCCTCCACATGCAGCTGCTGGGTGACCTTGGGCTAGTCACACTTCTCTGAAGTCTCTCAGCCCCACTCACCTCACAGAGTGTTTGTTGTGGGGGAGGAAGGGAAAGGAGATTGTTAGCCACTTTGAGACTCATTCGGGTAATGATAAAGCGGGATATCAAATCCAAACTCTTCTTCTTCTTCTTCTTCTTCTTCTTCTTCTTCTTCTTCTTCTTCTTCTTCTTCTTCTTCTTCTTCTTCTTCTTCTTCTTCTTCTTCTCACAGTCACGTAACTCAGCAGGGAAGTGAAATATTGGCAAATGTAGGGAGGGATTTGGAAAGGAAGAAAGGGAGACTCAGTATAGCTGTCAGCAGAGCACTCAATCATGTTGGTCCCTTTTGTGTTACATGTTTTACTTTGCTGGCAGCTGTGCAAACATTGCTGGCGGCCCTTGTTGTGCTGTGTAAAATTAATTTATTTGTGGCCAGTAGGGCTCCTAAAAGCAAACATTTGTTGATCTCTGACAAACAAAAAGGAAATCATTCTTGAAGGCTAGCAGTGATGGCCACCAGTTCAATCTGTTGTGGCCATAGCTAGAAAGTACTAGGCAAGTTTTGATATATTTAGAAACCCAGCAGCATCTATGTTTGGCTTCATATATGAGAAGACACAATACATGTTTATTTGTAATGCTTTGTCTGTATTGTCACGTTCCTATGCAAGTTCTGAGCCATAGCACAAGCTCCTTTTCAAAGTGGAGCAAATGTTATGTAAAAAATGTCAGTGGAGTGTTTTGAAGTTGCTGCTTTTATGTTCTTCTTGTTTGGCTGGTATGTGATTATACAGAGTCCTTTATTATTCTTGAATTCAGAGAATTGATTTCCAAATGTTGGGTCAGGCCGTCTCAAAGGGTTGTGGAAATCTCGTGCAGTGGATCAATGGATAATGAGTGGGTGGGTGAAGGGATAATCATGAATGCCCAGGAAAGTTTGTTAGGGACAAATATCGCCTATTTCTGTTTCTCTAGGCAAACTTTCTCACAGTTACTTCCAGAGTACATTCCCATGGGGGGAAATCTTGAGATGACCATGAGAAGAAAGGAACAGCAACAAAAAGAAAGGCGGGAACTGTATCAGTGTAGCAAATTCACAGGGTTGCCTTACCTGTGTAAAATGCCAAATTGGGAATAGTGATACAGTGGAAACCTTGGTTGTTGAATGCTTCGGAAGTCAAATGTTTCGGCTTTTGAACGCCGACAAACCTGGAAGTGAATGCTTCCACTTTGGAATGCACCTCAGAAGTCGAATGACTTCTGAGGCGCGTTTCTCAATTTTTTTCAATGGATTTTGCTGACCAGCAATTGCGCCTCGGTAGTTGAACATTTCAGAAGTCAAAAGGTCTTCCGGAATGGATTACGTTCATCACCCGAGGTTCCAATGCATGCAATGTTCCCCATGGAGAAAGGCCATGAAACCTTATCAGAATTATTCCTGTACAGTATTCCTTAGCATTGCTAGAGCTATTTGCCTCTCAAAAAATTGTTCTCAAATTTAACATTAGGCAAAATACACATGCCTATCAGGGGCAGGAACTTAAGAGACCCAGACTCTGAGGCTAGAGCCAAGCTTCCACAAACTGTAGATATTCCAAATATCTATTCAGGTGCAGAAGGAAACAGATATTGACAGTACCACCCCCTGAAATTAGTATGAACTTTCTGGATTAGTCATGCCCGGTTTAAATAGCAGCATGTTTCTCTGGCCTGGTCAACAGAGCAATGGCTTCACCGTGACTGGCTTACACAGCGCCAGTTCAAGTAACTGACTTCAGGTGCCATGACTTGGAAGATCTGAATTTGGATACAGTGGTTACCACCCCCTGCCTAACCACATGTAGGTGATCCTCCTTCCTCAATGACGCTTGGCTGAGATTCTTGAAACTATTCTTTGCACCTATTTCAAAAGGCACCTTGCTTGAACGAAGCCCTAGGACAGGGGTCAGCAAACTTTTCCAGCAGGGGGCCGGTCCACTGTCCCTCAGACCTTGTGGGGGGCTGGACTATATTTGGGAAAGAAAAAAAATGAACGAATTCCTGTTGTTGTTTAGTCGTTTAGTCGTGTCCGACTCTTCGTGACCCCATGGACCATTGCACGCCAGGCACTCCTGTCTTCCACTGCCTCCCGCAGTTTGGTCAAACTCATGTTGGTAGCTTCGAGAACACTGTCCAACCATCTTGTCCTCTGACGTCCCCTTCTCCTAGTGCCCTCAATCTTTCCCAACATCAGGGTCTTTTCCAAGGATTCTTCTCTTCTCATGAGGTGGCCAAAGTATTGGAGCCTCAGCTTCACGATCTGTCCTACCAGTGAGCACTCAGGGCTGATTTCCTTCAGAATGGATAGGTTTGATCTTCTTGCAGTCCATGGGACTCTCAAGAGTCTCCTCCAGCACCATAATTCAAAAGCATCAATTCTTCGGCGATCAGCCTTTTTTATGGTCCAACTCTCACTTCCATACATCACTACTGGGAAAACCATAGCTTTAACTATACGGACCTTTGTCGGCAAGGTGATGTCTCTGCTTTTTAAGATGCTGTCTAGGTTTGTCATTGCTTTTCTCCCAAGAAGCAGGCGTCTTTTAATTTCGTGACTGCTGTCACCATCTGCAGTGATCAGGAACGAATTCCTATGCCCCACAAATAACCCAGAGATGCATTTTAAATAAAAAGCATACATTCTCCTCATGTAGTAACACCAGGCAGGCCCCACAAATAACCCAGAGATGCATTTTTAATAAAAGGGCACATTCTACTCATGTAAATTCCTAGACCTGGGTCAGATTTAGAAGGTGATTGGGCCAGATGTGGCCCCCAGGCCTTGGTTTGCCTACTCATGCCCTAGGAATGACAATTCAGGCTCAATCCAATGATAACCAAACGTTGGGGAAGCTAACATGCAGCTCTGCTTTCTGAGCCACAACCCTTCTCGGCATGACCTAGCACTAAGGGCAGATTGAGATCTACACTGCAAGTTTCTGTTGATTACATGCTAGTTTAAATACCATTTAATGACAAGATGATTGGAATTGAAGCAAGAGAAGCAACGGCCTGACCAATGGGGGCATTACCTGCCAAAGTCCTCACAAGCTGCTTATGACTGGTCACATCACATCACATGGGGGAGATTTTAAAAGGTGCCAGGGTGTCATTTGGGGGCAAGATCAAAAGTCACCAACCACTCTGGGGATGACATGCAAGGGGTGGGGTTTTAACTTCTACCCACTGATTTTGCCCTGCTAGCAGTTGTTCCTGCTTTATAGCAATGACTGGGGGAAAGTTATCTCAGGAAGGATCAAACATGGTTTGGCACAGAAAAATTACATGGAGTTCTTCGAAAATATTTTTTTTTTTAATGCCAGGGGGAAGACTCAGGTAATTTTCAAATTTCAAAAGGGAAGCTTGACCACCTCTGCTAGAGCTTCTAACCCTTCCTTTTGGAAACAATGGCCAGGAAGCAGAATTACTACTAATAAACCTATTGTTGCTGTTGTTATTAATATTAGTCTGAGGTTTAACCACGCCCACCAAATTGCCACACAAATAAAAAGTCAAAAAATAGATCAATAATAGGGTGGGGTGGAAGTTCCTGCTTAAACTTCCTCCCAAAAGGATTTTGAGGGAAGTCCAAAGAGTTTAAATAAAAGTAGCAAATTTGATCCGGGGTGGGCATAGAATGCATATATATTGTGTTCAATGGGTTGCATTCAACTAGGTTTTAATTTAGTCATGCCTATTAATTTAATGGGTCTACTCTAAGTAAAGCATAGCTGGATCACACCCTAGAGTATTTACTATGAAGCAAATTATTTCTGCATGTATGCATACAGATGTTTTGAAATAATTGTGGTGTGTAGCTTTCCTATTCCAGTTTGATGACTGGATGTAAGGCCACTGCTGTTTTAGCTATTCTTGGTGACATCTTTGAATACAACACTGTATTTTTAAAAATGAAGAAAAAAAGGCAGAGTCACACTTTTCCGGATTTCATTAAAAATGAATTTTCCACTGGAGAGTTCCAATTCCAAACCAGACTCTGGTTACTCCCCCTTGATTAAATAAATGGTGTCAAACTGCTTGGGCTCTTGCCATGTGGAAGGAGAAAATAATAATACTTCCATTCTATTAACAAGGAAACATCCCTATTCACAAATATACACAGTAGGTGACGTCTTAATGGTGCTATTATCAGTGGATATCATTTGGTGCCCTTTAATGTACACCAGCAGGAGCTGACTTTACCATGAGCTTTTAAAACAGCATGACATCTTGTGGAAGAATCCTTCAATATCTCACAAGGGGGAATCAATAAACATTAGTCACCACAGTACAAAAAGTATTGGGGAGGGGGGGGGGGATGAAATAGACTACTTTACCATTTCATGCTGTTCTATTCAAACCTATTTAATTAATTAGCTCCTCTTACACTTTTGTGAGTGTGTTTCATCCTATCTCACTGGTGGGCAGTGTTGGGATTTCCCATGTGAAAAGTAAATCTCAGTAAATTATTGCTCGCTTGGTTTTGTCAGCCATTGTATTTCAGGGCCAAACTACACATTATGATGAACACACCTTTTCTGGGGGTGGAGTGGGGAGTATGTTTAAACTGACAACACTTATTTTTAAGAAAGGGTAGCTGAATTGGAATTCTAACCTGAATTGGAATCACAGCCATTTCCTGCTGAAAAGTCGTCTCCCGTGCCTGATTTTTTTTTTTTCATTTGAAGGAGATTTTCTCAATGAATTTCACTTTAGAGGCAAATGAAAATAAGGTGTAGTGGATTTTTGACAGAAACTAGTAGAGTGATCCAGTTGCAATTGGGAGCATGTTGCAGATTGGATTCTCATGACTGCCTTGTCTTCAAAACAAAGGTGGGCCGTTTCTGTACACTTTTGAAAAAGTGATTTGAAGTTTGGCACTCAGAGTGGGATTGTAGTTTCCACCAAGCTTTGCCCAGAATCAGATTTCATGAAAAAGATGGTAATATTCTACTAGAAAATGGATTCAATCTGAGTTTATGTATATTGACCAGGAAAAAAATGTGTGATTCGTCTTCATGGATAAATTATGTGCATATTTGCCATGAGGCCTGGCAAATGTGCATAATGGCTGGTTGCACACTAACCACTCAGTTTACACCCCTCCCCATGTTGTATAATGTGTATAACAAACTCAGGCTCCAGTGTACAATGTTTATGGTATGCTATATAATAAGATTGTAAGGATGTTGTCACACTACAGTTTGTGTGACTTCTGAAATGCCACCTGAATGACATCAGAACAGCAGACAGGAAGCCCATGCAAGTGAATAAGGGAGGAAGCAGAAGCTCCAGGCAGGCAGCACAGGCTGCTCAGGCCATCCAGGGATGAACAGCCATGGTAGATTATGGGAAGCTCTCAAAAAAACCATCCTGCTGTGCTGTTGGTGCACAACTCACCAATGTTTTGGGCTCAGCAGCAGAGGCGAGGGAAGAGGCACCAGAACAGGACAGTCACTGGGAGTCTATACCAGCCTGTTGTACCTGATTCTCTGTGACTCACCTGGGCCATGGTTTGGCCAAGCTGTCAGGAAAGGCATATTTGGTTTGACTGAGAAGGCGGGCAAGTGAGCAGGTGGATGGAGGCAGGTACTGTAGGTGATGCTGATCCTGATATCAACCGCCATCATGGCTATAATTAGTTCTAAAACCACAAGAGGCATAGTAGGACATTGAGCATTCAGCAAAATGTGTTGCTTGACCTCAGGGTTTTCCTATCCACCACTAGGCCCTTTCCTGCAGGGCTATGGAAGTAGCAGGAAGAGGAAAGGGAAAACCCTAGCTTTGTGGGATGAGGGCTAGAAATGGAGTAGCTTGAACTAGGACAAAATCCAATGATACGGTCATATAATATTGTTTGATGATGAGAATGACGGTCAACACAACGTCCTTAGAGCAGAGTCCATATTGAGGCTGTGCCTCATGTTGTACTTTTTTACAACTCATCCACAAGAGGGGTATTTGCCATATCCCCACCATCTGCCATCGACTTTGTCCCACTAAAAGAACTTCCTTGTGGCATTGACAAGGTCAGTGGTGGCCACAGAGTCATTCTTTTTCAATCAATCTTTTCACTATAACCATGAAACTTTACCCAGCGATGCTGCATAAAAACTCCATCCCTCATGATGCTGAAGGATACACAGAAAGAAACCCTTCAGACCGAATTTATACCTCAAATCATTGCTCCCAGCTGCCTCCTGTCCTGATTATTCATGCTAGCAGCATAAGTCGTATTGAAAGAGAGAGAGTGTCTGGCACTGGAGGTTTGAAATGTGGGCCATTTGTGCAAAAATATGTCAAGCTCTTTATTTGCCCTCTAGGATCCCTCCAGCCAGGTTACCATGGTCCCAGTGATATCGGTTCTTTTCAGCTGTATATTCAAATGTTCCAAGGAGATATGATTTGAGTCAAGAACTGATGCCCTATTTTCTCATCTTCCTTAGACTTCCGTTTCCAAATGTATTTAATAAAAGTGCACTGACATCCTTTGAGGAGAGTTATAGCATGTCATGAAAACCCACCTTGCATAACAAAAACGAGGTACTCCAGGCTAATTATTTCCTACTTGTATAAAGGACTGGGGTTGGCGAGCACAGTATAATCACCACAGTCACCTGTACCATTGCTTCTTTTTCTGACAGCAACACTGCCTTCCAATTACTTCAAGATTTTCTGTTTGTTTACTATAAGGGTTGTAGAACTGAGCAAATGAGGAAAAACAAATTTTACTGAGTGGAAGAACTCATTCTTTCATTTCTGTGCCAGCTAGTTATTATCTATCTATCATCTATCTATCTATCTATCTATCTATCTATCTATCTATCTATGCATACTATTAAAACATTGTTAAACCTCCTTAAAATATACCACACCAGCAGACAACAAACAACTTCAAACTGAGTGACTCATTGCAGTTTCCACTCTGTCCAAAAATGTGCCTCTTCACCAACATACCCAAAGCTTGCTGTGTCAGTGCTTCTTACAACTCTGCACTGGCACCAACTCTAGGGGGGGCCTGGGCACCCACAAAATATGACTCTGACTCTCTGGCACCATTGTGGTAACTGGGCCAGGGCCTCCACCTCCACCACAGGGACTCTGTTTTGGCCCACTGTGGATGCCATGCTTCTGGGCTGTGTTTGCGGCCGTGGCAGGCCCCAACAGAAGCCCCTCAGTGAAGGCTGAGGCCCCAGCCCTGCCGAGGGGGTAGAGAGTGGAGGGGGAGGCCAAGCAGAGCATGCTCACAGTGCGTCCTGGTGTCGTGACAGCATGGCATGGCCTTCACACTGCTGGGCACCCACAGTCTGGGGCCCAAGTTGGCACCTCTGCAACTGTGAGTTACAGGTCAATTCTGTGTCCACGACAGCTGTCTACCAGCTCCATCTGGTATGCAGGCTGAGACCCTACCTGCCCACAGACTGTCTTGCCAGAGTGCATGCTCTGGTTATCTCCCACTTGGACTACTGCAATGCACTCTACATGGGGCTACCTTTGAAGGTGACCCGGAAACTACAACTAATCCAGAATGTGGCAGCTAGACTGGTGACTGGGAGTGGCCGCTGAGACCACATAACACTAGTCCTGAAAGACCTACATTGGCCCAGTACGTTTCTGAGCACAATTCAAAGGGTTGGTGTTGACTTTTAAAGCCCTAAACAGCCTTGGCCCAGTATACCTGAAGGAGCTTCTCCACCCCCGTTGTTCTGCCCAGACACTGAGGTCCAGCTCCGAGGGCCTTCTGGCGGTTCCCTCACTACACCAGGCAGAAAACCTTCTGGGTAGTGGCGCCTGCAATGTGGAATGCCCTCCCATCAGATGTCAAGGAAATAAACTATCATCTGACTTTTACAAGAAATCTGAAAGGAGCCCTGTTTAGGGAAGTTTTAATGTTTGATGTTTTGTTGTGTTTTTAATATTCTGTTGGGAGCCGCACAGAGTGGCTGGGAAAACCCAGCCAGATGGGCGGGGTATAAAAAATAAATTATTCTTATTCTTATTATCATTATTACATTAACACGTCTCTGCTTAATTTCACATGAATATATATCAGGACATCAATAAGCTCTTTGAAGAGAAGATACTATGGACTGTTAGAGATAAACCAAGCAGCTCATGAATAGCAAGCCTAGTGAGCTAGTGTGTCCATGCTTCAAGCCTTGTAGCATCATTTCCTGCAATTGTCTAGCAGCATGAAGCCCCAGGACTGGATGGGCTACTACAGTATTTGGTCTTCTGCCCTTGCCTGGTCAACAGTGCCTAGATCTCTAGATCAAAAACCTCAGCCCCAGCAACAGGTCTCAAGGACCATGGTTGGAGAACTCTTGTTGAGCAATCCTATGCCCAAGATCCTGAGGAACCTAGGCTGCCAAAAGTGGCTAGACCTCTCTTAAAAGGAGAATGTAAACTGTAACAAATAATGTTTACATTTATTAAAAGAAATGTTTGAATATTATATCCATGCATTATTTTAATTTAGTAATAATAATTGACTCAACTGCAGGTCTATTTTCTTAGCCCTGGTAGATAATTATTGATATGCCCTGCAAGTAAAAAGGCACATTTAAAAAAATCTTTTTTCAGTGTCATAAATCTTCAATGTCAGAGGTGTTTATTTTCAACTCGATTTTTCTCTTTTCACTTGAAATGTGCAATTATTTGCCTATATTAGTATCCTCTATTGACTAGATTCAGTTCACAGAGAGAAAATTGGGTGTAAATGTCACAGAGTGCATTGCATTTATGTTGCTTTTTCAGCTTCTCCAAGGTATTATGCTTTTGATGGCTGTTTTGTGTTATCTTTCCAATGCCATCAATTTACTTATCTATAAGAAGAAAGGGCTTTTTAAACACCACACACTAAACTGTATCAGCTGCCTGAATGTACTTGTTTATTTATTTAAAACAATTATATGCCATCCTTTGGTTTACAAAGAAAATAAATAAATTCTAGAGCAGCTCACATAGAATGGTAGAAAAAAGAGGAACAAATACTGTATAATGAAAGCACAGGAACTAGTAATGCACAGCAGGGTAAATACAATCAGTACAACAATTATTTAAAACCAACTATGCTAACATGCTGGAAGGTTTGGGCAAATAAAAGACATGAAATTCAATGCCAGGTGAATTTCTATAGGGATAACATTACACACCCCTTCATGGATCAATGCCTTGTCATGGTGAAGGGGCTTGAATAACTCAGAGAAGCTATGAGCTATGCCATGCAGGGCCATCCAAGATGGACAGGTCATAGTGGAGAGTTTTGACTAAACGCGATCCACCTGGAGAAGGAACTGCCAAGCCACTCCAGTATCCCTGCCAAGAAAACTTCATGGACAAAGACAACAGACATATAAAAGTTATCACGCTGGAAGATGAGCCCCTCAGGTCGGAAGGCATCCAACATGCTACTGAGGAAGAGCGGAGGACAAGTACAAGTAGATTCAGAGCTGATGAAGCGGCTGGGCCAAAGCTGAAAGGTCGCTGTAAAGAAAAATATTGGATAGGAACCTGGAATGTAAGAACCATGGATGAAGGTAAGCTGGATGTGGTCAAAAATGAGATGGCAAGACCAAACTGCGGGAGGCAGTGGAAGACAAGAGTGCCTGGCATGCTATGGTCCATGGGGTCACGAAGAGTCGGACATGACTAAACGACTAAACAACAACAACATTACACATATGGGATACTGTTGCTGAAAAAGCCCTCTAGTTGCCTAATACTGTATCATACTGATGGAAACTAAAGGAGGACCTTTAGTGAATCCAAGATATGGGCATACTCATGTGAGGTAGGTGGTTCTTAGGTATCTGGGTCTTCAGCCATTGAGAAGTTATCCACCAGCTGTGGGACTTGTGCCCTCAAGCAGATTGGCTGAAGCTTAAGCAGCTGTCTCCATGAGCAGCACATTAGTGTACAGCACGTTACAAAAGTGTAACTAATGCATCTGAGTTAACTGTGCAAATCTGTTTCAATGGATCTACTTTGAGTAGGACTAGCATTGGAATTGTTTTTGCGTAGTACAGAGCTTAAGAGCTCAGGACCGCAATACCTCAAGGACCGTCTCTTTCCATATGAACCTACCCTGGACCCCGAGATCATCTTCTGAGGCCCTCCTGTGTGTGCCCCCTCCTCGAGAGGTCCGGAGGGTGGCAACACGAGAACAGGGCCTTCTCTGCAGTGGCTCCCTGTCTGTGGAATGCTCTCCCAAGGGAAGGTCGCCTAGTGCCTTCATTATACACCTTTAAGCACTAGGCAAAAATGTTCCTTTTTAACCAGGCCTTTGGTTGACCTGATTGATATCCTATGCCCTTTTAAAATGTGGGGGTTTTTTGTGTGTGTGGGAGTTATTGGGTTGTTGTTTTTGTTTTTATTATGTATTTTGTGGATTTATATCTTGATTTTATTCTGTGAACTGCCCTGAGACCCCAGGGTATATAAAAATAATAATAAATAAGAGCAACCCATTTAATTTTGTTATGATACTGACATATATTTACTTCAACTGATCTAATATGATCTTTGTCAGATCTAATATGGCCACATTCTGTGACATCAGACCAATGGTGAGGACAAAGAGGCAGATGAAGAGCTCACCAAGCTGACTGCACCCTCTCCTCACAAATACTCCTGCCCAACAAGTGTGCTTTATGCTGCAAGCCATACAAGAGAAACTCACATGGCTTTCCCTGGAGTCAATGGGATGTGTCTACCCTGCTAAAAGGTAAAGGTAAAGGACCCATGACAGCTAAATCCAGTCGCAGACGACTCTGGGTTTGCGGCGCTCATCTCACTTTACAGGCCGAGGGAGCCGGAGTTTGTCCACAGACAGTTTTTCCGGGTCATGTGGCCAGCATGACTAAGCCGCTTCTGGCGCAACGGAACACCGAAACCAGAGCAGCGCAGGGAAAAGCCATTTACCTTCCCTTATCTACTTGCACTTTGACGTGCTTTCAAACTGCTAGGTGGGCAGGAGCTGAGACCGAGCAACGGGAGCTCACCCCATTGCGGGAATTTGAACCGCCGATCTTCTGATCGGCAAGCCCAAGAGGCTCAGTGGTTTAGACCACAGCACCACCTGCGTCCCTGTCTACTAGTCCCCGACATTCTGATGATGGCGCTTTTTTCTGTTGTCCTCCACCTAACCCACATGTTTGCTATGTAGAGCTCCCGTGTAGATCCTAAATCTTTCCCCATTCTACTTGATCTCCACTCTCTGAAGTCCTGCTTATGTTTTGTTCTTAAGTCTTCACCTACACATGCAGCCTAGCATTCTACAGTCGTAATACTTTATACAGTTTTAATAAATGTATACCCTGCCTCCATCCAGTTTGCTCAAAATGACTTACAATTGACCTAAAACATAAAAAGTAAAATAACCATAAAAAGCCGATAAAAAAATCAGAGAGTTGGAATTCCAATTGCATCTACAGTCACCATAAAATACTGATTTGAAACAGAAGATGCAGTTCTATACTATTAAAATCCTTTTTCGAATGAGCAGCCCTTCCACTTTTTTCCTTAACTAGCTCAATGACTCCCAGGATATATGAGACCAGCTTGCCATAGGTTTGGTGCTGCTGCTGCTGAATGCCACAGCAAAAAATAATACTTATAATCTTCCAGCAGTGTAGCTGTGTTATATTGCAGTCCAATGCATGCCTGATAAGTATTTATAGAATTGTAGCCCAAGACTCTTGCAGGGAAAACAAAGGCTCACACACATTTAGCAGGGCACAAGCTTTCATTGACCAGAACGTACTTCATCAAATGCATGCTATCCAAAGTTGTCAGGTAAATGTACACAGGGTTGGAAAGCCATGAGCAGTGAGGCGAGTAAGAAATGAAATGCCAGATGTACAAACTGTTGGAATAGGCAACAACCTTTATTTAATACCCGCCAGGGCCGGCACACCCATGAGGCAAGGTGAGGCAACCACCTCAGGCAGCAGGAAAGGGTCTAGCCAGGGCAGCAGGTCCCAATGTTGATCTTTCTCTCTCCCCTCTACTATTGTTCTTGACGTAGATCTTCCTTGACCACCTTCCTCCATGACAGGAAGGGGAAATGCCATTTTGGGGTCTGCCTCAGGTGCCAAAATAACTTGGGCCAGCCCAAGAAGAAGAAAAGGCACATATACCTGGTAGTGGAGAGTTGAGTGGCTTGAGTTGTGAATTCAGTTTCCCGTTCCTTGCTTGCTGTGGTTTGTAACATGCAGCGGCTTATCATCTTACATAAAGGAACCAGATTAAACCTTGAAGCTGTGTCTGTCTTCCTTGTGACATCACAAAGAACCCACTCTGTCACTCAGACAATGACAACGAGGTGACATCTTAAATGTATGCAAAATAATTACAGGGACCCTTCCTCCGCTGAATGCAGAAGGGCATTGCTGGCAGATGACAGCCTATGCCACATAGGGAGACAAGCAGATGGCTGAACCCTTGACATTATTAGGTCATGTCATAGTGAGTAGATCCAGTGTCAGAGTCAGCATCTGCCTTTGTTCTAGGGTCTGATCCCAGTGTTGACAAGACCTGTTGTTTGCTGGTGCCAACGATGGGGGAGAAATTTGATTCAATTTGCATTCAACAGCGAGCTTCCCCAAAGCACACCAGGAAGTATCTGTCCAGGAATCCACGTCAGGACTGGGCAGAGGAGGAATGGTGAAGACTGCCTCCCCGGCCTGACTCTTCCAGAGAAGAAGGAGACAGTTCAGAATTACAACAGCTTAGAGGGAGATGAAGGGGAAAGCTGGAACATAATGGGAAAGGAGGAGAAGGAGGAGGAAGCGCTAGAGGGGAGATAGCTGGCGGACTCCGTGTCTTTAGAAAGCATTCCAGACCCCCCCTTCCCATAATCCAGCAGGCATTGAAAGTAGGAGAGCAGAGAACTCAAAGGCAAAAGGCCTTCTCCAGCACCCGTAGTGAGGAATAAGAGAGACAGAGGGGTGGGGTTCACTTGGAGCAACACTATTACTCCAGTAGGCTGCATTTCCAAGCCTCTCTCTGTGAATACTGAATAAAAAGCATTGGTAAGAATTTTCCTTGTCTTATCCATTCCTGGCAACCTACCATGGGGGGGGGGGTTGGATCCTCTGATGCCTGACACCACATGAGGACCGATGGGCCATAGCATCCTTCTCAATGGTAACCCTGGGGAGAGCTCCCCAATTTGACTTGAGCTTCTGGGATTGCCCCATACCCATACATCAGCCAACAAGCAGGCTGGCCGATGCAAGATACATACACATCAGCTTCACGAAAGCCTACTTACACCTGTAATCAATAAAGTTGTGGTCCATTTCAACCCAAATATTGGTATCCCGCCTCTTATTCCATCCCTGGATCTGGCCCAGCTGGGCTACATGGCGAGATAATAGTGGAAGACTGGATGTTACTGAAACGCTTCAACAATATTTGCAAGTTGCAAATTCATTTACCCTGCATGCTAAATTCTAACTAGTTCCTTCCCCCAAGTTCTAATTTTTCATGTCTTCAGCTTCGGCTCGGCACAAAAGAAGCACATTGATTCAAGTGAAAATGTTAAATAAATGTAATGGGTACAAAGTGCCGATTTGTTCACTTCTAACTGGTTTACACCTTCCTTATAATAATGCAATTCAAGTCAATAACTAAAGTGCTATCATCATCTTTCCCCGCTCTTTATGAATCCCATTTTTAAAGATGAATAAGTAGGCTGAGCTGAATATGCCCACTGTTTATTGGGAACATTTCCAGTAGTGTTTGAAAATGCCTCCACCCATCCAATTATGATTACTTTATTTTGGCAATGCCTGTGAAAATGTTGAAACACTGATTTGCTCTCGCTCTCTCGTTCTCTCTCTGAGTATTATTTTTTTGTCCTTAATGATTTTATTACATCCACATCTGACAAGCAATGCAGTGTAGTGATGTCATTCCAAGGTGCATGAGTCTTTTTTGTCTGAAATCACTAGTGTGACTAATTAACGAAGAAGAAAGAAATAACTAAGTATATAGTGGCAGGGTAGAGTTGAAGTTTCAGTAGATAAAACAAACAACGACAGTAAAGAGGTCTCACTATCAATTGTCAGGAATTTTCCAGGAAATATTTCTAGCCCCATCTCCTAAAATTATGATATTTGCTCAGAAATCCAATTGGGAACAATATTTGGCACAAATCTGGAAAGAACATAGTTTTGGACAGAAAGTAATAGCAAATATGAAAATCTGTTAGGTCTAGTTCAAACATTTATCCTGCAGCACGGTTGTTTCTGAAAACTGCAGCTGTATCATAGATTTGGCTCCAAGTGGTGGCATTTAGAGTATGTAACTGGAGCTCAGCATCCTGTACAATAAAATGAATGACACAAATAAAACCGTAAAGCAATTTAAAAGGCAAAAAATACAAATAATATGCATAAAAATGTAGGAACAGTTCACTACACCGGAAGTAAATTAGCAGCAGTAGTTATAATTAGTTTAAGAATAGAAACCAACTTTATTATTCAGTTAAAAGTAGGATAAACGGCCAGGTCTTTAAGACCCATTAAAAAATAGTCAATGAGGCAGACCAACACATTTCTCATAGGAGAGTTCCACAACAAGGGAGCCACCGCTGAAAAGGCCCTGTCTCTTGTGCGCACAGCAACAGCTAATGGAATAGTCTCCAAAATAACTTGTGCAGTGTTAATAACACACATCTCATTTTCAGTCATCATTGTGAATTGGGATTGAGCAGATCTCCAACCATCACTTCAAAAAATGTAGAAACCTGCAGATGAAGTTCTCAAACAACTATGTGTGCTATTCATTTATAAGTCATACTGAAACTGGTGTCCTTAACTGATGTATAGTGCTTTCAGTTGGGTCTACTTGGAATAGCTGGATACCACTTGATAGTAGGAATTAAGAAATGCAATGTTTTTGTCCGTAGGCATGTTTTCTCATATGTTTAATTTTTTTGCAAGCATTCTTTTAGCTGTTTAATCCCTCTTGTCCCCTGATGTGTACTGGATGCTGGTCTAGATGAGCAATTGCCTTGATCCAGCAAAGCAATTCTTATGCTTTTAGTCTGGGAGGTGTGGATCAGGATTGGTTTGTATCAGAATTCATGGTAACTGAATTCCTCAAGCATCCCTCAGTGCACATCTATGCAGTGCTCTCGAACACCAGGATTTTTCACCACCTTCCTTTTCAGCCATTGCCCTACCACCAAATCTCCAAGCTACTTTTCAATGTGGATTTAACAGCATTTCAGTTCAGCATAATCACTTAAATATGGTATTATGAACACACATAAGGCATGATACTAGGCTCAAATCAAGTTCCTGGTTTTGATCTATAAAGCTTTTCATGGCTTAGGACCTCAGTACCAAACAGAAAGCCCCCTCCTTAATTTATGTACAAGACCAGGACATTAGCTGTTGAGAAATACTCTTCTTGACAGTGGCCTCCTGGCTATGGAATGATCTCTCTATAGAAGTTCCCTGGCACAAACATCGCTGTCCTTTCAGCTCCAGGCTGAGTTAAGATCTTGTTTTTTCGTCTTTGTGGTATGGTCAATTATTTTTTACTTCTGCATCTGATAGTGCTCTCTGTTTTTTAATATATTTTTATATTGCATTTGGCTTTTATGTTGGTTGGATTTTTTAAGATTATTGTGTGTGTCTTATTGCACCACTCCTTTATTGTTATGCTTTATTTTTTTCAGCACAACACCTACAGCATTTATTTTACGAGGCAACATATAAATACAAATGATAACTAACTTACTCCACTATGGAAAGTGGTTCTTGTGATGTGTTATTTGCTCTGCTCAGCCGTGGAACATGTGCTGAAGGCCTGGTTTCAATCTTTGTTTCTAAGTGGGAAGGTTAGCTTTTTCAAAACAACAACAACTATTATTTGTACTTGTACTCAAAATATTTGCATAGTGGGTGTTCTTTCAGCATCTCATTGATCTTATAAAAAGAGCCCTCAGTTTTTTTATAAGGCTTGCAAAATAGTCTAGGTTAAGGTTATGGATGGAGGAGAACTAAAGTTTCCACCAGTCTATCCTCAGTTTCTCTTGGGGGATTGTAGCAGAAAGGTTACTTATACTAATAGTGTCCTTACGGTAGATCTATTCCACCTGAAATTCCTCCCTCTCTCTTCCCTTTGTAGAAAATAAAATTTAATAAAATTTACTGCGTACTTTTTTCATGAGTTTCTGCCTGGCTTTACAATATTTGCTCCACCTCCATGGTAATGAATTTCTAGAGCCATATACATTGACAGGAGCTTAATCAACCCATGTCGAACAACTTGCAATGTCATCTTTAGCTAGAAGACAGAAGAGAATTCTTCAGAGCTTTGTCTATTTCTTTGAAAGGCATTGCTGTCATTTCCCTTTGTTTATTTTGAAATGTATTTTCTGGCCTTTTAGTCCTGGAACTGCTGTTAGTCAGCAAATTTAGGTCGTTTCTTCTTGCTTCCTTTCATCCATCCCCTTTATATCCCCTCTTTTTCTCACTAGAATACTTTTTAGATATAACTTCGCTTTGGTGAGAGTTGATATTTGATCTTAATGGACTTTTTATACTCGTGGTGAGTGCAACATTTTAGGAAGAAAAGGGCTTTCTTCTTTGCGCAGATGCTATTTGTAAAATATCAGGCCAACCTAATCCAAAACAAGAGACTAACACAGGGCCACAAAACTCCAACCCTAACCAGCAACAAACTGATAGAAAGAATATTCAAAAACTATGGCCAGATTCTTAGGAAACTAGTTAAGACATTTTGTTGGTAGGACCAAGAAACAGTTCTGTCTCTGCAAGCACTTCACTTATGACCAGGGCTGGCCAAAGATATTTTGGCACATGAAGCAAATCACAAAATGGCTCCCTCTTCCCACAATGGAAGAAGGGGTGAGTGAAGATCTGTGTCAGGAAAAAGGGGGGAAGAAATATCTTCATTGGGATCTGCTGTCCCTGTGGATTCTGCCACCTGAGGTGGTTGCTTCACCTTGCCTCATGGGTGGTCAACCCTTAATATGACTATAGGACATGGTGCCAAATTCTACATGCATGTAACTCCATTTGAATTGCCAAGACTTTCCAGTGCATAAGAGAAGTGACTAGACCAGACCTGTGTTGATGTTAATTATATGGATACAATTAAATTCTTTTTTTCTTTTCTGCACAGGACTGATTGGCCTTTTGTTCTTTTGCGTGGACAGGCGGAGACACACCCCCCCCAAACCCAGTCGAGCCCCAGGTAGAATAATGACACCGGACGACGTGTTATGGGGTTAAATTTGGCCACAACTTTATTAAGCTTTCAGGTGTAGGAAGACCTTGGCTTAGGCATTGGGCGTTTATCCCTCCCAGTCCCCGGCCAGGGTTCTGGGGAACATCAGGGTTACCCAAAATGTGTAGGGATTGGGCTGACTCTGGAGAACGTCTGTTCAAGCAGAGAGCCCGCCCCCCCCCGATTTCGCCGTGTTGTAGGGGAGAGCGTTGACAAACCATTGGCATATGGCCAATGCCTCCCCTCAAAATACCCCTTTAACGGGGAACCATGGGACCACCGCCGAAGGCAGGGCATGGGTCACCCTTTCACGCCCCCCCCCCCATTGAGGGAAGATAGACTAAAAGGCCTAAAAACCACAACAGTTGTGACGTTTTGCTACAGGGAAGGCAAAACCTGCCAATGCGGGGAAATTACTTCCTGGTCCCTCAACGGCGACCATCTAGAACAGGCATCCCCAAACTTCGGCCCTCCAGATGTTTTGGACCACAATTCCCATCTTCCCCAACCACTGGTCCTGTTAGCTAGGGATCATGGGAGTTGTAGGCCAAAACATCTGGAGGGCTGCAGTTTGGGGGTGCCTGATCTAGAACCACAGAAGCACCTGCATAGCTGTAAAGAAGTTTAAACTGCAAAAGGCGGCATAAACTGAGGAAGGGCAGGGTGTGAGAAGTCCTGGAGCTGACAGGTAAGTTAGCTAACAGGCAAGTTACACCTTCTACTCTGAGTGTGGGGCGGTCCTAACACTACCTGTCCAACCCCCTTGGCAAGCCCCCCCCCCTGCCGGGATTGGCTAATTGGCGAGGCTAGGCCCGAACCTCCAGGGATCCGGCTCGGGGGCGGGGGTAGCAAAGCCAGCTACCTTGCCGGGAGTCTCGTAGTCCGGAGAGACCGTGTGTGACCACGCAAAAGCCGCTCCTCCCAGTAATGTGGGGAACGGTCATTTGCTGTCTTGAACCTCCTACATTTCTTGGAGTTTTTCAAAACTGAAAAAGGAAACTTCTAATGGGGATTTTTTATTTAAAAAAATACATAAAAGGATTATATTAGATCAGATAAGCATGCTGAAAAGCAAATAAAGCAAATGAAAATGAAACTAAAGAGCAAAAGTCTGGCCCAAGAAGAAGAGGTAATTTGAAATGATGCTCGTTGGATTGTATTTGAAATTTTCTGCTCAAGGCGAATGCTTGGAAGAACGCTATGAACCCCAAATATGTAGGGTTTTAAATTAGAACTTTCCCATTCAATTCAGCCCAGAAACCAGATGTTAATCAATAAAGTTTCTTAATATTGGATAAACAGTTTTCCTGGGACTTACCCTAACTAATAGCTTGGTGCCACGTTCTGGACCAGGTTTGCAATTTCTGAATCGCCTCAGATAGGGTGAGACAAAATATGGAGGTTCCAAAGGCAGAACATATGGCTGTTAGCAGCGTAATGGCTTCCTGCGCCCTCAGAAGCCTCTCCCTTAAAACTGAATAAATAAAGGCACATTGGTCTCATGCAAATTAAGGTAGTTATTTTCTGCTCTTGAGGGAGGTGGCATCTCTCGCTGTGATCTTTTTGTCTCCTCAGTGCACACACCAGAGAGCTCAGCAGCTATTTGGAGACAGATCACAATATCTGATGTGTGGTTTTGCTCGGCGCAATAATACTTAAGTGTATCGCAGTGCACAACACAAACCCATCACATCAGCTTTCAAAAATATTACTTTTACACCTCTGTTCCCCCTTGTTCCCTCTCCACTTGCAATTTATTCGTACTAGGCGCATGCAAGACTCATAATGAAATCTACCCATTTCCACCGTTGCGCCACAGAACTTCCCTGAACACCCTTTGACGATCATTGCTGTATTTATCACCTCATCGTCTTGGAAATCTCAGCTAAGAGCATTATTTTTTAAAAAATTCTTTTCTATGCAGGGATTTCTCTCTCTCTCTCCCCCCCCCCCCCCGGTCCAGCAGCAACATTCAATTATTTATCATCTCATTACTATGTCTGTTGCTGTGAAGCACAGAGTGTGAGAATATGCTTCTATGCAAGATATTTACCCATCCTTTGATCTTCCTCGCTCCTTCGGTCATTACCATAGCTCTGTAGGACCCCAATTATTATTATTTTGCAGGGACTCTTCAGTAAGAGTCTGTATTTAACTGCTTTAAAAAAAATGAAGGGGGGGGAGTCAGATAAGGAAAACATAACACCAAACTGTACATTTTCCACATATCTGAGGGGAAAGAATACCGGTCTTCCAGAGTTGTTAGATTTCATTAGCGATGTGCAGTTGTTAAGCGAATAAACTAAATGTGATTCACTGAGTCTCCAATGTAAAGAACGCTGAGCAGTTCTTAAATTTATCGACATCTTGCAACATCTAGGTGGGGAAAGATCCATTTTCTCCTGCCGCTACAGGATGCCTGAGGCCTTTTTCATGAGCAGCACTAAACTTTTGGGGATTGGTGAGCTATTTGTTTATTTGTACCTAAACAAATTTGTTTATTTGTGCCTAAAAACAAGCAGTTATGGTAAGCTCATTGGGTCAGACGGAAGCTGGACACACATTCCACCAGATATTTTAACACCAATAATGTGGACAGGAATTAACTGGGGCCATTTCCCAAACCAGCTTGGCGAAATGGAGTTCTCTAAATGCATCACACGCCATTTTATTTGTGCACTGCCTTCCCAGAGTTAAAACCATGCTCAAGGCGGCTTACAGCATGGGGGGGGGGAACCCACACATTTACGAACATAACAAAAGTTCATAAGAAATAAATAAAATCTCCAATTGAACCAAATTGAACAATTTTCACATAAATCATAATAAGATATAAAATTAATATACAAAAAGGTAATGTTAATGACAGCAACAACTCCCCACCCCAAACAATGCCCTAAACGATATCCCAGTCCAAAAGACTGTTCAGCAGCTTCAACTTTTGTACCTGGAGTCAGTCAGGGCCTCTCCCTCCTAGACCAGGAGGGAAAAGATGCCACTGTATTTAAGGATAAGCATCAAAGAAGAAGAAAATCTCGACATTAAAAGATAGTATTTATGATAATAATTGGGCTGGGTGATATGCACATTTATTTATTTATTTATGAATGAATGAATGAATGAATTATATTACTGATACATACAAATGGAAACTTACAGACTTATAAAGATTAGAAAATAAAATAAAAAGTTATAGTGAAAACATAACAGAAAGATAGACAAAAAGAGAAAGAATAAGAGAGGAAAAAGATTTTTAAAAGAAATAGAAATACTCATATGTTACATATGCAAATACGATTAACTTTTTGTTGAGAATATATATATATCAACAATGATTCATTTGTTATTAAACTAAAACTTTACGAACAAAACCTAGAGCTAAAACAAAACACACAAAACAAAAACTTGGCTTGGGCAGGGATAGAATCATAGAGTTCTAAGGGACTCTGATGGTCATCTAGTCCAACCCCCTGTAATGCAGGAAACTCAGCTAAAGCATCCATGACAGATGGCCATCCAACCTCTGCTTAAGAACCTCCAAGGAAGAAGAGTCCACAACCTCCTGAGGGAGATCGTTCTGCTGTCAAACAGCTCTTCCTGACAGAAAGTTCTTCCTGATGTTTAGTCGGCATCTCCTTTCTTCTAACTTGAAGCCACGGGTTCGAGTCCTACCTTCCAGAACACGAGAAAACAAGCTTGCTCTGTCTTCCTTGGGACAACCCTTTAGATATTTGAAGATGTGGCTTGGGGGGTGTCTGAGGGGCCATGTCACTGGGTGTGGATTTTTGAAGGGGTGTGAAGCAGGCCCCCCCATGCAGCCCAGCCTGGCGCTCCTGCCCCAGCTTCAGAGGAACCAAGGCTCATGGACAGCAACAATGGGCCAAGCTGCGCCGGGGCGCTGGTGTGGGCTCCCTCCTGCACAGGCAGGCAGACAACACACTCCTTGGATCCCAGCCTTGCAAGGCTGTTTGGGGGCAGCGGCATGGGGACGTGGCAGCCATGTAGCCATCAATCCCAGCCTCCGCTTTATCTCAGCTTCTGGCCAACACCCAAGGCCATGCAAACTCCCTGGGGACTGGAGCGTTTGTGCATGCAGAGAAGTCCCTGTTGTATTTCTATGGAAGATTGAAGCCCAGCTTAAATTAATGGGGATCCCAGTGAAATGGGCCCATGTCTGACCGCACACAGATCTTAAGAGATCAAGAATGGAAATAATTTTGTGCAAGTAGATAAAAATGGGGTTTCTTACAGCTGCAGTCTGAATGATTCCATATCGCTGTGCCCTCAAGACCCTTCCTGTATGGAGAATGGTTACTGATATGTATGCTTTTTGCAGCGTTCATTATTTCTACTTCAAAGTGTATTGATGAACTCTCTTGCTAAAATGGCCTTCCCAGTGAAAATATCAAGGTAGAAATGCCAAACAAACCTAGTATTGTGTTGGGGGGGGGGGGGAGGAAGGGAGAGGGAGATATGTTTTGGAAACTGCATTGTAAAGTAGTTTTAAAGTGTTTACTAGCACTTTGAAATGCTCCTGATTCTTAACACTTGTGGATGTCACACACACAAGTTCACATTAAATCTTACAAGCACAAATATACATTCCAAGCTTTGAGTGGGGAACACTATTGAGGCTCATTCAAGCGTGGGAAGGAGCAAGGAAATGTACTGTATTTGTTAAGTCCATTGTCACAAAAACCTAACATCCCAAGTTTTGTAACTGTGACTTGTAAAAATGTCCCACTTGCATTCCTTTTTTTAAAACAGCTACAATGTTTTGGGCTATAAGAGCAGGGCTGGTGCTAGGATTTTTTGCACCCTAGGCGAGATCACCTTCTGCCCCCCCCCCCGGGGTCTGCCTCCTCCCTGCCGGTCTGGCCCAGCCTTCACCTGCTTCCCTTCCCAGTGCCCCTCCCGCTTACCTGCGACGTCGACGGCTGGGTTGCTCTGGCCGCCCTTGGGCTTCAGCCATGGACCCCCGGGCACAACAGCATCTGCTCCCGCCTGCCCAAGAAGTAGAGCGTGGCGCCAGTGCCTGGAGCCGAAGGCCCGGCTCTGGCATGTGCGCGCTGTGGGAAGGGGCTGCTCTCGCCCCCGTGTCCTCCACACGCCGCTGCCCTCAGCGCTCCTGGCACGCCTGGGCGGCACCGGCGCCGCTACTGCTGCCCGCCCTGGACGCGGGTAGGTGGCGGGGCGCAGCGGCCGCGCGGCAGAGCAAGTCCTGCAAAGCCAGCAGCGCTCCCATCGTGCCAGCACCCCCTCCATTTTGGTGCCCTAGGCAACTGCCTAGTTCGCCTTAATGGACATGCCAGCCCTGTATAAGAGTACCAAAGATCATGCACAACATTTTAGGACATACTGTTTCAGCCCTATTGTCGCTTTGTTCTTTCTCATCTGCTTATCATTTGAATATATCACTGACAGTTCTTCATTTTCCCAATCTTCAGTTCTACACATCTCCAAATCAGTTTGCAGTTCTTTCTTTCTTTTTAAAGAAAGGTAACAAAAATTCTGCACCGTTTATGTGCAATTTTTTTCTGGCGGATACATTTTTTGGCAAGCTATTTCCCCATATGCAATACATTTGTGGAAGCCCCCACCAATAAATTCATATATACCCTAGCGTATGTATTTTTGTAAACATTCCTTGTCTGGGGAGCTGCACTGCAAAATTTAAACATGCACAAAATGCATCAGAAGGGAACTATGTGAAACTGAAATAGAACAAAACTGGGCTACTCAGTCTATCCCTAATCTGGGATCTAATCCAGCACAAAGAGTTCTATACTAAGGGATTTATTATGGGACTTGAAGCCCTTCCTTATGCATGTTTACTGTGCATTCAGTGAAGCCTACTTTTGTGGGTGCCACTCGTGCAATGAATGAATAAAATAGAGATAAAGGCAGGGGCTTGACCAGCAGAGCCAGGGGTCAGCAAACTTTTTCAGCAGGGGGCCGGTCCACTGTCCCTCAGACCTTGTGGGGGGCTGGACTATATTTTGAAAAAAAAAATGAACGAATTCCTATGCCCTATAAATAACCCAGAGATGCATTTTAAATAAAAGGACACATTCTACTCATGTAAAACCATGCTGATTCCCGAACCGTCCGCGGGCTGGATTTAGAAGGCGATTGGGCCGCATCCGGCCCCCAGGCCTTAGTTTGGGGACCCTTAACAGAGCCCTCAGGAATAAAGTGCGATCCCGCCTGCACTCCTAGGCTCCTTTTTATTACAATAGGAGAACGCGTCACAGAATTCAAACGCTCCAATTACATTTCATCCTTCTTTCCCCAGCCCCTCCCAGAGGTTCTCACATGGAAGGAAGGTGAGTTGCAGAGAATTCTCATGAGGCTGGGAGAGGGGCAATCTCCTATCTACATATCTATCAGCACTACAAAAGAGCATGCATACTTGTTGAGAGGAAAGAGGAGCAATAAAAATTCCTGAAGGGATCAGGCAGGAAAACAGCAGGAAAACAGGTTTTACTACCTTCAGAATCTACTACAAAGGGCAGGATGTTTAAGGAATGCAAATGGTCCTTTGCCTGCCTGCAAAAAATGGTTTTGTGTCTGTTTGAAACATATTGTTGTGTACAGGCAAAATGTGCAGCCCGTATAATTCATATCAGAAATTATTTTCCAAGATGGCCCAATTTAGGAGCATAGCTGCCAAGTTATCCCTTTTTTAAAGGGATTTTCCCTTATGCTGAATAGGCTTCCTCGCGAGAAAAGGGAAAACTTGGCAGCTATGTTTAGGAGTCCCCTACTCAACTGAATATCCATCCAGGAGTATCCGACTCAACCAGTATATGACCAAATTAGTTCATGATCTCTCTATATTAATTTTATGAACACTACATATTTTCAGGTAGGAGTGCATAGGAATCAAGCTTTAGCTACGATTACTACATTTAAGGTGGAGGTCATGTGTGGAACAGCCCTAGGAGATTGTTCTGGCAGCCCACATGTTAAGAACAAGTTCAAAAGAAAACCAGCAAGAAAAGTAATTATACTTAATCTGCAAATTGACCATGGCTCCCTGTCCGGCTAGCGCTCAAAATTGTAACACGAAGGTAGAACAAACCATTACACTTGTATGTTAAGATACCCCTGAACCTCTTACTGAGATTTAAGATACCTGTTAGAATCTTGCACGTCTAGAGGTAACACTATTCTCTGGGGAAATCAGAGGTTAAGCCATCCCCAGAAAGCTTTGTAACATCCAAGAGCAATATGAGCTTTTTAAAATAGTATAACCCATGATTTCACCTTGAATATTGATAGTGGTCATAGAGTTCCCTTCCTTCATTTAATACAGATAATATACAGATGTAGCCTTTATGAAAGGACATCTCTGCAAAGCAAGGTGCTCACAATGCCTTAAGTTAATAGCTCCTCGGAACAATTTTAGATACACATCCTGCATTGATTTGCAGCCTGGAGGAGAAAATCTCTGAGCTGCAAATGAACCACTGTTCTACATAGTCCCACTAATGATGTCTGTGCAGCTATATACAGCAATATAGCTGAAGCCCAATGGGGCTGATATTCCATGATGATAAGTTGTACCATAAGAATATTATTTTAATATTTAATCAGCCTCTCTGCACCTTCTACAGAACTGAGAAACTGATGCTTTCCAAGGCAGCAATAGCCAGGTATTTTCATATTGTACCCCCTTTCAGCCTGCTTTTAGGTTTGGTTCGGAAGCCCCAGAGTTACTTGGAAGACAGACCCCCAAGAGTTAGATGTGCATTCTTAGAGTCAGCACACATCCAAAGGTAAAGCAAGGTTTCTCATCACAGGAAAAAGCCTCATATTCTCTTTCCCCTTGCATGTTCGACTTAACATTCCCCCCCCCCCCGCCCCAGATTTGTGACAAGACAAACCATAGTTTGCCACTAATCCAAACCAGCAAACTCTGGAATGTGCTTCGCTTAAACAAAGTAATGGGTGATTGGGTGGTCAAAGAATACACTCATCATAAAGATTATACTTCCCATAGCAGAGGCAGTATACCTTTGAATCCCACTTGAGTAGCTATTTCAGCATAACATTCTCAGCATAACATTCTCTGTTTCAGCATAACATTCTTCGCACCATACAACTATTTGCCAGCTCACTATTCTTTGACTGTCATGTTGTTGTTGTTGTTTAGTTGTTTAGTCGTGTCCGACTCTTCGTGACCCCATGGCCCATATCACGCCAGGCACTCCTGTCTTGCACTGCCTCCCGCAGTTTGGTCAAACTCATGTTCGTAGCTTCGAGAACACTGTCCAACCATCTCGTCCTCTGTCGTCCCCTTCTCCTAGTGCCCTCAATCTTTCCCAACATCAGGGTCTTTTCCAAGGATTCTTCTCTTCTCATGAGGTGGCCAAAGTATTGGAGCCTCAGCTTCACGATCTGTCCTTCCAGTGAGCACTCAGGGCTGATTTCCTTCAGAATGGATAGGTTTGATCTTCTTGCAGTCCATGAGACTCTCAAGAGTCTCCTCCAGCACCATAATTCAAAAGCATCAATTCTTCGGCGATCAGCCTTCTTCATGGTCCAGCTCTCACTTCTATACATCACTACTGGGAAAACCATAGCTTTAACTATACGGACCTTTGTAGGCAAGGTGATGTCTCTGCATTTTAAGATGTTGTCTAGGTTTGTCATTGCTTTTCTCCCAAGAAGCAGGCGTCTTTTAATTTCGTGACTGCTGTCACCATCTGCAGTGATCAAGGAGCCCAAGAAAGTAAAATCTCTCACTGCCTCCATTTCTTCCCCTTCTATTTGCCAGGAGGTGATGGGACCCTGACTGACCCTTGACTGTCATAGAATCTGAATAAACTGGCTATTATGTGATGTACTGCTGTTCCTGGGAGCTTTCCAGATCAACACAATTGCCTATATTTTTGAACTGTCATGATGAGCAACAGGTAGGAGGTCAATGAATTGGTCAGCTCAGAGGCCTCAGAGGCTGCATGAAACGAGGTCAGGGGCTGCTGATGTTGCTTCAGGGCTTCTGGTTGGGGAATACAGAGAATATGCAGCAACAGCATTTATGCTCCTACACAAAATCCACCTTCATAATTCAAGAGAATTTAAGGAACATATCAGAGTATGGGTGGGCAGGAAGCACCTTCTGTGAGGGAAACTCGGGGGGGGGGGATCAGTTATAAATAAAATCCGTAATCATCCCTAACATTTTCCCAATTGTTAGCAAGCCAAATGGCTGTCCTAATGTCATGTTCTAGGGCATAGGACTCAAAGCAAGTCACAAGAAAGGAGATGCCAACAAAACATCAGGAATGACTTTCTGACAATAAGAGATGTTTGACAGTGGAGGGAGCTCTGGAGGTTTCTAAGCAGAGGTTGGACGGCCATCTGTCATGGATGCTGTAGCTCAGATTCTTGCATTGTGGGGGGTTGGACTAGATGACCCTTGGGATCCCTTCTAAGTCTACAATTCTGTGTTTCTATATGCCTTGCCTCTCTTTGGTGCTGAAGAACTTTTGTACATGCCACTCTTGCAGCTTTGTTGGTTAGGCACGTGTCTGATGTTTTGGTGGGGCCGTCTTGGCAAGGCAATAACAAACATGGCATTGAGTTCAAGGACGAGTGGTGACAAATTATGTCAGCCTAGGCAGTGATCTGTGCCTGTCCCTTTGCATCTCCTCATTTCATTTGGTTTCTAAATGAAGATGCAAACACCTGTTCTTGCAGCAGGTGGTATTTGTTTATTATAGCTGTTCCTGCTGAGTTTTAATCAGTCTGCAGCTGTAGCAGCCAAGGGAAGTAACTGTTTTATAGTCTTAGGTTTTTGCAGAGCTGTTGTCTTGATTTGGGTAGGGTGGAAGCAGAAGTTTCATACTTCATTCCCATCATATGCTAGCAATCATATAGCCCTCTCCATCTTATGTTTTGGAGTCCCAAATTAGAAAATGAATGCGCCAGTAATGGTACCAAATGAAGTTTTTGAACATTCTGCCCTGAGGGTGACATTTAATTATGTTCTCCCGCTCTGTGCAGTTTCTATTTCTTGGAAGAAAAATCCCACCTTCTTGCCAATTTGCATTGCTGCCATTCTTTACTTTTTCGAGGAGTGCTGTAGAGGGAGAATCCACAGTCTCAAAATCAAGAGGCAGATTATGAAAACATGAGTCCTATCATTCAAATGCAGTTAAGAGGGGATAGAAAGCTTTACGGGACACAAATTGGAGAGGAGCAACACTTTGCAACAATAGATTTAAAAAAAACAAATCACAAGTATGAATTATGAAAAGATGAAGTAAGATCAGTAGCCTTGTGCCAGACTGAAAGTCTCTTGTGTTCAGCAGATCCCCTGCGAAGATAAAACTAAAATTCATGGCTGATACTGACTCACGTCTCCTTCCCAGATCACTTGCTGGTGTTTGGTTACAGCAGACATATGGAATAATTCCTATTCATAAGGGGTGCTTATGCATTTTTTTTCCACCTGAATTTCACCCTGGAATTTCCAGAAAAGTAGGCAGCTCATTTGGTGGGAAATCCTGCCTATTTGAAGGTGCAACATTTTTGAACCGGAAGACTTATTTCCATTAAAATATTTGCCTGTGGTGAAGCTGCTTGAAGCCGCCTTCTTTTTGCACTGTCATTCTCAACACTCATTATGTTCCGGGAATCAGCATGTTTTAACATGAGTAGAATGTGGTCCTTTTATTTAAAATGCATCTCTGGGTTATTTGTGGGGGCTGCCTGGTGTTTTTACATGAGTAGAATGTGTGCTTTTAGTTAAAATGCATTTCTGGGTTATTTGTGGGGCATAGGAATTTGTTCATTTTTTTCCTCCAAAATACAGTCCACCCCTAACCCCCCCCCCCAAGGTCTGAGGGACAGTGGACCGGCCCCCTGCTGAAAAAGTTTGCTGAACCCTGTGCTAAAATCATCTAATATGTGACTACTGAGATTAACTCCTTAAATAGAATAACCACTAGGTGGCACTGCACATGAGAGGTTTTCTGTTCGAGCAAGGACATGAAGTCCAGCTGTGCTTTCACCTCAACAGAGTCCAGACTTCTAATTCCACAGTGTAGGCCTATCTACCATCTATCTACCATCTATCTGTCTATCATCTATCTATCTATCTATCTATCTATCTATCTATCTATCTATCTATCTATCATCTATCTATCTATCTCATCTATCTATCTATCTATAGTTGAACCACATTTCTGTTAATCTCATCGACTTCCTTTTCATCAAAAATAATTAGGACACATCCAAGCATGGATTCATGCTAAATTTCATTCTAAATCTCTCTTTTTTTAGAAAGAAAGAAAGAAAGAAATAGGAAATACTTTCCTTTCTAAATTATGCCAGTGAATAAGAAAAGTAATGTGTAAATGTGTGTGCAACTTGTGACTCAACATATGGTATATATTTGTGTGTGTGTGTGACTCAAGAAAAGGGATTTGTGTTGCGCTCGTACCCATCCCTCACACCAAGAATGAGGCTGTGTGAATGCCAGAATGCAGCCCGAAGCAAAGCATAGGTTTGCTGTGGGAATGCTGATGCGGACTTCTGTGAACACGGCTTCAGAAGCGCACTGCTGTGTTATACAATAATTTAGAGAGCTTGAATTCATTTATGATTCTGTTGTTTTTAGCACATTTTGCTCAAGCCTTGCTTTTTTGGGTAAGTGGGTGGGGGCTTCGTTGTTTGTTTGTTTTGCCATCGCAGTGGAGACAGCAGAAAAATAATAATCTCCTTTGTTCTTTTCCTCATTATAAAAAGATTCCTCGGATACAAGGCATATTTATTATCGGGAGCCTCGTTTGGAGATTTAGGAGGGGGGAAAGGATGAGCAGGGGAAATGTTTGACTTAAATTACCTAAACAGTAATGTGAGATTAGGGAATTGCAGTGGAATCCTATATATGTTGACGAAGAAGTCAACTCGGTTGGACTTAATCCCTGGCAAATATACATGTCAAAGTGCAAATAGATAAATAGGTACCACTCCTGAGGGAAGGTGAACGATCTTTCCATGTGCTGCTTTGGTTCGCCAGAAGCGACTTAGTCATTCTGGCCACATGACCCAGAAGCTGTGCACCAGCTCCCTCTGCCAGTAAAGCGAAATGAGCGCCGCAACCCCAGAGTCATCCGCGACTGGACCTAATGGCCAGGGGTCCCTTTACCTTACCTTTAAACAGATTGTGCTTATTTTAAAAAAATATTTTTAAAGAGTCTGAACTGCATTATAAAATACTCCAACTTTGGAAATAAATCTGTCTTTTATAGTTTCCTTCTAAGGCAGGCAGGCAGGCAGGGGGTCAAATATATTTATTCCCTTTGAATATATTTTTTAAAAGTCTTCAGTAAGTGATTTTATGGACTGACAGGGTAAAACTTTGTGATTCGTTTTATTTACGGTAATCAGACCTCCACAACTTGTGACCTGTGGAGTTGAGTGCAGCCCACCAGCCATCTATTATGGTCTGTCAAGTGCTTGACAGTCCTTCCCCCTTTAGCAATCCCAGGCAAGCAACAACAGCAACAAAAACCTGGAAGATTTACAGAGCCCTTGGAGAGTCATTATAAATGGCTGGTGGGTTGCATTTAGTTTGATTCAGGCCTTTTTAAAGGTACTGTGATGTGGTTGGGGGATGTCATCTTTGAGCTCCAAGCCTGTGGTGTTATATCTGTAAGCTGATATTCTGTAGAAAGAGATGGGTAAGTGGTCAAATCAGAATTTCTTTTTTTTTTTTTTAAGATGATGACTCTAGTCATGTCTATTTAGTCTCTCTTTGCATGACTAAAGGGTAAAGGTGACTGGTTGCCACAGAAACTAAGAAGGAACAGTTTTTAAGTTTGAATTTGGACAGAAAGAGAAGTAAAGCTGAATTTTACTGCTTGCTGGCATGAAGCAGATTTGGGGGAAACTACAAGGAGATGCTGCAACTCTGGGGTAATCCAAAACAAGGCTCTAGCACAGTTATCTGTTACCCTTTGAATCTGTATTTTTATAAGCAACATGCTCCTCCGATACAATTTACAATATAAATCTCCAGTCCTCTCTCCACACAGAGGAGACGCAGACTCCTAATGAATGAATTGGCTCATGTAATCTGTAATTGCTTCAGGAAGAGAGGAGCATTAGCACTACTTACAGGATCCTGTGTGACGCGTTTCAGGCACATGCCTGAGGCCAGTATGCTTTGTCCCCAAATTTAGGTTCACAGTTCATAGTCATGCATGAAAAAAGTACACATCTAGTAAATAGCTCCTGCAAGACATTCACTGAGCCTGTCACTGAGATGCATCAACGCACATAACTTGTGGATTTGTAGAGATAATCATAGCTGCACAAAATGGTGAACAATCTCCTTGTTATCAGGGGCTATGGAGAGGGAGAGTTCCAGATCCCATGAAGCTTTGCACTGCAGTGCAAGCTCCACCCCAAATTATTTATTTTTCTGTTTTCTTGTAATGCTCATAATACACTCAATTTGACTGGCACAGTCCATCTGTATAAAAGGAAATATTTGAGATGTCTGCTTTGTCCAGTATTTCTATTTCCTTTAGAATTATCTAGCCCAGGGGTCCCCAGACTTACCTGCCTTCGGGCCGGTGCCCGCCGCGCCGATCGCGTGGCGGGCCGGAGGGTGGGGGAGTGCGCGCCAGTGCGCATGCGCACACCCATTTACTGGCGCGGTGGCGCGGTTCCAGGCCGGGAAAATCGCCGAAAATTGTTTGTGTGCATGCGTATGGGCCTCCCCCGACCCGGAAGTGCACCTCCCCCGACCCGGAAATGCACTGGAAATGACCTCTTCTGGGTCGGGAGAGGCCCATACGCATGCGCAGAAACGATTTTCGGCAATTTTTTTCAGATCTGGAAGCGCGCCGCCACGCAGCGCGCCGCAAGAGCGGGCGGCGGCAGCGGGTGGCGGGGGTTGTCGCGGGCCGGATTGGGAGGCCAATTGGGCCGCATCCGGCCCGGGGGCCGTAGTCTGGGGACCACTGATCTAGCCAGTCACCTAACTGTGTTGCAGGCTGCAGCAGAACTATGGGAGAGATGGAACCCCTTTATAATTTATCTGTGTTCTAGAATGTCATGTCCTGCTTAGCAGAGAAAATTAGATCTTCATCTAAGAAAAGTAATTCCCGCCCCCCTTACAGCTAAGACAACTTGCTTGCTTTGTAAATTGAGAAGTAATGGCCCGAACACTCTTTAACAACCTGAGAGTCAAAACTATTATTCTTTTTTTAAAAATAATAATAATCATTTTTGATATAAACATCAACTGCAAAAGACACATACAACAAAAACCATGATAACACTAATAACACAATTTGACAATTCAGATTTGAATACACTGAAATACCTATGACTACACCTTTTTTTAAACAATATTTTCCACCTCTCTCTCCCCCCCTACTCCCCACCACTATCCGCCTTATCGCTTAAATATTTGTTCCAGATTTCTTCATATTTATCCATTCTTATTTTGCATTGACATCCAATTCGTTCATATGTAGCTAATCTGTCCATATTATCAATCCATGTGCTCAATGGAATCTTTTTGCGGCTCTTCCAATTCATCAAAACAAGTTTTTTTTGTTTCTAACATAGCATGGTACACCTTTTTTTTTTTTGACCCCTTGAAATCTCCCACATTTCCAGAAAATAATTTATAATTAAATTCGGTTCCCCTAAATAACAATTTCTTTTTATTGCTCTTGCTATGAATATCCTCACCTCGCACCAAAATGATCTTATTATCGGGCAATTAATCAACATATGTACTAACTTTGCATTTTTACTCCCACATCTCCAGCGGTTCTCTGCACTTGTTATTTTCTTCTGGTATAGTTTTGCTGGAGTTCAGTGAATATTATTTTCTGTTGAATAAGTCTTAGTCTTAGATCCATAGAGGCTATTTCTGTTGATTTTATACTTGACTCCCATATATCATTTGTTATCTGTACCCCTAACTCTTCACTCCATTTTTGTCTAGGATATTCTAAATCATATTTCTTCCTGTAGATTAGGGTTTTATATAGTGGATGTGTAGAGTTTTGTTTTTGTTTTTGTTGCAGAGATTAAATCTTGTAGCAGCATGGGTGTTTCCGATGCTGCAATAGCATCAGGGCCAAACTGCCTTTCCAGCATACTGGTATGTTTCAATTGGATGTATTGCCATTCACTGGTTAATCCGTACTTTACTTGCAAAGTCTTGTATTCCACAAATTTACAATTTTCATCAATTAATTGATTCAATGTCAAAATACTTTTTTTCATCCTATTTTGCCAAATTACTACTTATTTCCAATTGTTAATTTTGGGTTGGCCCACATTGTTAATTTCTCATGCTGATAGGGGTCATCCTTATTATTTTTATTTATATTCATCCAAATTTTTATAGGTGCTTTAATAGTTTCCAGGATAATAGGATATTTCATAAAACTGGAACTGAGTATAGTCCACCCGACAAGAGGTTCAAAGAAACCAGTTGGGATTCCTGCTAGCTCTCCAATATTTAGTTTTACTCAGCAGGTAAGCCTGGTGATAAGATTCCAGATTTGGGAGCCTAAAGCCGCCTTCCTTAGTTGGAAGTTACATTTTATGTAGTGATATTTTTGGTGGCTTTGTACCCCACAGACACGATCTAAATAGTTATTCATTTTTGGAAGTATAATTTGGGAATATATATTGGTAATTCTCTAAGAATGTATAAAAGCTTTGGAGTAACATTCATTTTGAGGACATTAACCTCTCCCCAAAGGGAAAGGTTTAAAGGTCCCCACCTTTCAATATCAAAAGAAATCTCATTTATAATTTGATTCAAATTTAATTTTACAATTCGGTCTATATCTGATGAAAGAAGAAGAAGAGTATCACTTCCCGAAGGAGTCTCAAAGTGGCTAACATTCTCCTTTCCCTTACTCCCCCACAACAAACACTCTGTGAGGTGAGTGAGGCTGAGAGACTTCAAAGAAGTGTGACTAGCCCAAGGTCACCCAGCAGCTGCATGAGGAGGAGTGGAGACGCGAACCCGGTTCACCAGATTACAAGTCTACACCACACAGGCTCTCTGATGAAATCATTATACCCAAGCATTTAATAAAGTCTTTGCACATCCGAAATTGATGGTTTCTATACGATGTAGCCCTTGGTCCTAGTGGTAAAATCTCTGATTTTGTCCAATTTATGGAATATCCCGATATTCTTTCAAAGGTTTTTATTTTCTCCATAATTTTGGGAATTGTATCTTCTGGTTTTGTAATAAATAAAAGGATATTGTCAGCAAATAATATAATTTTGTAATTATCTTTGTTGTCCTTTACACCCTTGATATGCTCATCCTGAATTATTGCTCTTGTTAATGGTTCCAGGCAGAGATTAAATAATAACAGAGAAAGAGGACATCCTAGTCTTGTTCCTCGATTTAAACTAATCAAATTTGAAATTCTTCCATTTGTAACAATCTTCCATTTGTAACAATCTGGGACATTGGGTTTTTATAAATTATTTTAACCCAATTACAGTATTCTAAAGGGAAACCAAATTTATGTAACAAATTTACATAATTATTCTTTTAAAAATCGCTTGGCTCCTTTGATAGATTTGTTCTGTGTCTGGTATGATGTAAAAATATAGGGGGCAGGTTCTTAGGGTAGAACTTTATAACTAACTCTACAGAAACTTTGTAGAGGTTGGTCCATTAGGACAAATGGGGCACTTGCCCCACCAGCCTGAGCCTGTCCTCATATTATGGTAGATATAAATAATTTGATGAATCTTGAAATCAGTGGGGACACACTTTCAAGCTGCTGCCAAGTTTTTGTGAGGTTCTACTTGCTACTTAGGATAAGTATCTGAGGAAAACCAATGTTTCCAGGCTGTATGCTGATAATCAGCAGTTGTGCACAAGCATTTTGTTTTCAGAGCGATAACTAATCTTTATAGAGTAAATCTTTCTACATAAAACAAATAGATGACTGAAAAGTTGCCTTATCCTGTTGGTCGTTTCCTCCAGTGCTTTCAATAAAACACTGATAAGAATGTGGAGAACATTTCTATTATTTATTTCTCACTTCTATCCGTCTTTAAATCTTGCTTTTCTCTTCCATACTAAAATACAGGCTGCTTTGTATCACTGATATTCTCAGAGATTTTGGAGAAAGCAAAGCAGCCAGCTGCCCAGGAGAAAGACAGAACTTTGAAGAGAGAGCTGAATTAGATTTCCTACTTTAGCTGACTCCCCAAAAGAAGGATTCTGCATGGACTGAGAACCGTGAAACTTATATAAATTGGCCAGCCCATGACAATTGGGTTTTCTGATGCCTCTTTGTTCCATATTCTGTCCTTCTCTATTGTTCAATCTACTGAGGGAGGTGGATTTTTTCAGTAATGGAACCCACCTGTGGAATTTCCTATCTAAAGAGTTCGGCATAGCCAAGCCTCAGTCTATTTTTTCACCAGTTGAATATATTTTGATCTGGGATGGCATTTTTAGTTGTTTCACTTTAGTGCTAGTTGTCTATAGGTTATCCAGATAGTTTGTATCTGGAAACTATCTCACTTTGAGTGAGATTCATTTGGAATATAAATTATCTAAATTATCTATCTATCTATCTATCTATCTATGATTGTTAATTTGAATATTTCTTTTAAGCAGAAAATTCCTTTGAATTTGTTTTCTGCAAAACAATTGCTTTCTTATTTCTTGAGTTTGGGACAGCCACTATTTTAGGTTCAGGTGAAAGCAGGATAAATTCTGTAGATGGTCGATAGATGGTGGTTATTCCTTAGTATTAATTCTGTCTAATCAGATATGGCATTTTTTGAGAGAGTTTTAATTAAAAGTTTCGACTTTAGTGCCAGTTGCATGGACATTGCAGTAATAAAAATTGCATTTATCACATTCTGTTATTAACAGAAATAACATCAGCTCCTTAGATATCAACACAGTGGATGGCTGACTGAAATATATTAATTTGTTTGGATTTGGCGCTAATTCTCTGGTGAAAAGTATGAGGTCATAATGATCTACAGAAAATACTCTTTAGGCACTTCTTGATAAAGACAATAACAACAGGATTATTTGGTGGTTTCCCCCTTATCTATACTTCTCTGAGACCCTGTCCGCACCATACATTTCATGCAGTACTGTAGCACTTTAAACAGTAATGGCTCCCCCCCAAGAATTCTGCGAAGCATAGTTTATTAATGGTGCTGAGAGGTGTTAGGAGACCCCCTAGTTCCCTCACAGAGCTACAATTTGCACAGCTCCCTGGGAAGAGGGATTGATTTTTAACCCCTCTGAGAAGTGCAGACTTTTCTTTACTTTTGCATTAAAAATGGTGGAAGAGTTGATCTCATGGCACATCCAGTGGTGTTAATGGAAGGAAGGAAAGAAACACATAATTTGATTTATGAGGAATGCAACAGTGAACTGGCAACGTATTTCAGGGGAAAGTTAATGAAAACATTTCTGTTATTACATTCTTAAAGGTCTTTCAAATTTAAATAAAACTTTTTTTAAAAGGAGCTCACCTTGCAACATACTTTTTAATTTTGAAAAAGTCAAAATCATATTTAGCATGAGTCAGTTCACAGAATTTGGTAATCAAACAAAGCAATCCAAAAATAAAGGGGCAGAAAAAGCCTTTCATTTCACTGAAGGTCAAGGACATTTTCAAATACCCCTAAATGAATGTTTAACTTTTTGAAATGTTTAACTTTTTGCAAATCAAAATGTTCTTTTTATGCCTTATTTAAAGTTAACTAGTTAGTGAATATATGCTCTTTCCTGAAAATATCAGAAATTGCCATCCTCTGAAGTCATAACTTTATCTCAAGAGCACAAAACTTTTCATGTGTAACATGGCAGCTCTGTGGAATTGGAATATCAGAAAAGGTAGGTTGGAAAGTCATCTTCCAGGGCCGTGAAGAGGCACTAGAGTCAGAATTACACTGATTTTGTATAAAGGAGAATCATAGGTGACATGAATGTCATCGATGTTACTCAAAGTAACAAAACATAGAAAGATCCATAAATATAAGTTTATAACCCATCTCTAAAATATTCAGGGCTATTTTATGCATTAATTCTTTTTATGCACAGAAGTCAGTAAGTGTTCCTAGGATCAGTGGATGCTACTCCATTAGGTCGTGGGTCACTGCCCCACAGATCTTGCTCTGCCCCTCATCCAGCCCCCACCTGTCCCCCTTCCTTCTTCCAACCTGTTCAGGGTGTGATGGCACTACCTAACACAATCTTCTTCCTTGGTCTCATTGTAGCCCTTGTAGAATACAGCAGTGAAGAGGATGGGAACAAAACCAGAATGGGTTGCTTTGCCTGGCATTGGTCCTGGCTCCACCTCACTGTTTAAGGTATGTCAATTTTTACACATCACTTGGGAAGTCAGGCGAACTAATGCCAGTGTACTTGAAGAAGCAAAGACCATCAGTGTCAAAGCGATGATTCTTCAACATCAACTTCATTGGACTGGTCATGTTGTGCGGATGCCTTATTATCATCTTCCAAAGCAACTACTCCATTCCAAACTTAAAAATGGAAAGTATAATGCCGGTGTCTCAAGGCAATTTTCTTTAAAAATGTAGTATAAATGCCGACAATTGGGAAACACTGGCCTGTGAGCACTCCAGTTGGAGAACAGCCTTTACCAAAGGTGTCATGGGCTTTGAAGATGCCCGAACTCAGGATGAAAGGGAGAAGCAAGCTAGAGCACGCTTGGCAAACCCTCACCATGATCAATTCCTGCCCGGAAACCTATGTCCCCACTGTGGAAGGACGTGTGGATCCAGAATCGGCCTCCACAGTCACTTATAAACCCACTGTTTAAACCGTGTTTATGGAAGACAATCTTACTCGGCTACAAGTGATCACCAAAGAAGAAGAAGAATAAAACTGTTTAGGATCATTGCTTTCCACCCCACAAATCGTGAGGGCCACAGGCCACCATGGCCTATGATATAACATCAAGTGTAAATTTTCACTAATATCTTGGCAGCACTGGCTTCAAAATGCCTAGGGCAAAATTTGTGGCTTTTCGCCTGTGATGGCGTCTATAAGAGTGAACATGGACCACTGGTACCAAACTGTATGGGAAACTGTCTTACTAGAATAGCTAATCAAGAAACTGAACCTAACACAGGGACAAAAAAAGAGAGGATGCCTTCACCCTGGTGTGGCTCGGCTTCATAACATACTCAGTCTGAGAAGATACCACCAAGAACCTACTGACAGCATTTGTTGTTCTTGTTGCTATTTAGTCGTGTCCAACTCTTCGTGACCCCATAGACCAGAGCACTCCAGGCACTCCTGTCTTCCACTGCCTCCCGCAGTTTGGTCAAACTCATGTTGGTAGCTTTGAGAACACTGTCCAACCATCTCGTCCTCTGTCATCTCCTTCTCCTTGTGCCCTCAATCTTTCCCAACATCAGGGTCTTTTCCGGGGAGTCTTCTTTTCTCATGAGGTGGCCAAAGTATTGGAGCCTCAACTTCAGGATCTGTCCTTCCAGTGAGCACTCTGGGCTGATTTCCTTCAGGATGATTAGGTTTGATCTTTTTGCAGTCCATGGGACTCTTAAGAGTCTCTTCTAGCACCATAAGTCAAGAGCATCAATTCTTTGGCGATCAGCCTTCTTTATGGACCAGCTCTCACTTCCATACATCACTACTGGGAAAACCATAGATTTAACTATACGGACCTTTGTCGGCAAGGTGATGTCTCTGCTTTTTAGCTTTTCTCCCAAGAAGCAGGCGTCTTTTAATTTTGTGGCTGCTATCACCATCTGCAGTGATCATAGAACCCAAGAAAGTAAAATCTCTCACTGCCTCCATTTCTTCCCCTTCTATTTGCCAGGAGGTGATGGGACCAGTGGCCATGATCTTAGTTTTCTTGATGTTGAGCTTCAAACCATATTTTGTGCTCTCCTCTTTTACCCTCATTAAAACGTTCTTTAATTCCTCCTCACTTTCTGCAATCAAGGTACAGCATACAAATTGATATGGCTAACTTGACCAAACAACTCCTTCCCCAACCTCTCTCAATGCCAATGAAAATAGATAAATTCACATGACTCTGACACAAGAACTTTACACATACACTATGTATTTTTTTAAAAAAGTTTACGACCCCCTTCTCTCTCCCCATCTCTCTTCTCCTCCAACCTGATACTATATACATTGAAGTCTCACATTGAATATAACTGATCTGTAAAAAGGATTTTATAATCTGAAAATAGAGACGATGTATGTACTTTTGTGACCCAAAAAAACTTTAATAAAAATATTTTTTTAAAAAAAACCAAGAGGCTATCTCTTGTTTGTTTGTTTGTTTGTTTAAAAGACCCAACAAATTATTTGTCATTCATTGGCTCTTCCTACATTATTTGCCGCTTTGTGCTTATAAACCGTTGTGTGACCACTTTTCTGTAAAAACCAGTATACAATTTATTTAATTTATTATTAATTTGCTGTCTGTTGCTATTCTTTCTGTGCTCACCTTCAGATTTCCTAGTTTTGCCTGCACTTCCTGTAGCCGATCTTGCCAAATCCAGGATGTTGGCCATTTATTTGGCAACCCACCACTAAAGCTCTTGGCTTTGTTATCTGCCTGGGATTGCAAAAAATAAAAATGAAATAGTTTTGCCAACTACTTGGCAGGATGAAATATATTGCTGGCAAGCTCCATTTGGCTCTGTGGATCTTGACCATGTGTGGCCTTTCTCTACACCTTCCCTTGTTCTGCCAATGAGATCGTCCTCAAAGTTGCTGACTGTAGCATGGCTTCAAATACTGCCTGTCTATAATCAAAAAACAAAATATATGTCATGCTACTTTGTGTAGGTTTTGGATGTACAGTAATTCTGTTGGTTGGTTAGAGCGGTTGCAACCTAAGTGGAAGCAACCCAAAAGAGGGGGAAGTGTTCCTACATCTAGCCGAGGACCTTCTGAAGGACACTAGGCTGCTCTAGACTGAGGCTTAAATAAGGCTGCAGCTCAGCCTGGATCGCTAGTAGCTATTTCTCCCACTGAGGGAAGCACTGAGGGAAGCATTATTTAACAAACAATGGTTCTGATATCATTGAGCAGGCTGCAGCATAGCATACAGTCCCCAGATGATGAGGACAATGAGGACACAACCTTCTCAGGAAAATCAAGATGAAATCTTGGGTTTGTGCTAATTTCCTCTTCACTCCATCCAGTGGCGTAGCATGGTTGCCTGAGCCCGGGGCAGAATGGGGGCGGGGGAGCAAAACAGATAGAGTGTGCATGATCGTTCAACTGCCCAATGGCATCTGTGTCACCCAAGAGATTGCAGTCGTAGAGGTAAGAAAACAAGAGTCATTCCATTGTCTGGAGAGGTCACTTCCTAGTTTGCATGGAGAAGCTGTTTTCAGCTGAGCCCAGTGACGGAAGCACGCGGCTGTATTAACGCAGCACCGAGTGTTGATATTTTGCAAACCTGACAATTTTTGGCCTGGGGCAACTGCCCCTGTGGCTCTCCATACTACACCACTGGCTCCATCTCCTTCCTGGTGTGCATGCCCTCATCCCTTGAATGTGTGGAGTCTGATCCCAGGGACAGTAAGGATTCCCACTCTCTTCCTTGTTGCCTATTGCTTCATCTCTGATTTCTGCTTATATATGATACCCAACCTGCTTTATGGACATTTTTGCTGTTGGGATTCATACCTTGCATGCCACAGGATATGCACTATTCAGAATAATGATCTGGCTTGAGTGTTTCTGTAATAATTATCTGCTGATAAATTATTGCAGCTGCAAAAATTACACGTGCATTCATCTGTAACGTGGCCTATTAAATCCCCTGGCACAATGGATCATGATTTAGGATGGTATAATTCTTTTTACTAATGATAGGCTTCAGACTTTTTTTTAAAGAGCTTGTTAGTGGAGACGCCATGAATTCATAGATTCATGGAACTATAAGGTGTTTTACAGGAAGAATAATGACCTTTTTAACTTGAGCATGGCCTTGTATACATAAACTACAGTAGGCTAACTGGTTATATAAGCAGTGAGACTCTGTGGCGCTCCTTGGCTGAAACATGAGGGCTTTTCTATGGTGGAAGACAATTTCACGTGCCATAGGCTAAGTGCTGCTGTTTCCCGTAGACTGATTATACATCCTAGCCAAAGGTGTTATACAATTTATTTTTTAAATTTATGCCTGGCTTCCCATCTCAAAACACGTCTTAGGGTGATAGAGTCCAGTTTGCTCGCCTCTATGCAGCAGCTGCTAATTAACAGTGTTCCATGAACCAAATCCCCAGCAAATTAGTGTTGAAAATTTAAAAATTAAAGATTCTTAGCATGTAGCTTCAGTTATAAAAGGCAGGGAATAAGATGTTTGAAGTTCACCTCCATTTTCTTTATGATTCAGTTGCCAGCTCCTCTGCTGTTGCCGCCAAGATGTTTTTATGACATTAACTTTGACATTTTCAATAATTGCCCATTACACAGACACACACATATGTACATCCTGCAACTCTCCAAAAATTAGTTCAATGTGACCTACAGATAATATACAAAACACATATAACTAAATCAGATAAAAATCAGAGCTTTTTTTTTAAGCCCAGCAGTGTATAAAAGTGTCCAGATGGTTGAAACAGTTGATTAAAAATATTGAAATATCAAATTGGCAACATTAAACCAGATGTTTTGTAAAAAGAAAGAAAGAAATGCATTAAGCTGGTGTTAGAAGCCCATCGATGTGGGGTTTAGGTACATAAAGCTAAGGAAATGCATTCTATACTTGAGTGCCCCCAAAGATAATCCTCGTCTAACCACAGTAGACGAGAGACTCTGTAGTAGAACCTCATTAACATTTGGGCAAGTTAATATGGGAACTAGTGGTTTCTTTCTTTGGTGATGGTAGCTGCGGGTGTGTGTGTTCCTAAGTTGTATAAGACCTTGGCCCAGTATACCTGAAGGTGTGCCTCTACCTCCATCGTTCAGCCCAGACACTGAGGTCCATCTCCGAATGCCTTCTGGCGGTTACCTCCCTGCAAGAAGTGAACCAGACAGAGGGCCTTCTCGGTAGTGGCACCCACCCTGTGGAATTCCCCTCCATCAGATGTCAAGGAAATAAACAACTATCTGACTTTTAGAAGACATCTTAAGACAGCCCTGTTTAGGGAAGTTTTTAATGTTTGATGTTTTATTGTGTTTTTAATATTCTGTTGGGAGCCGCCCAGAGCGGCTGGGGAAACCCAGCCAGATGGGCGGGGTATAAATGATAAGTTGTTGTTGTTGTTTTTACAGGGTAATGCAAGCATCCTGAAAATGGCACTGTTTCAACACTGGTAGGATATGCCTCAAACGATCTATACAAAGTCAGTGGCCTGGCTGTTGCATTTTGAACCAACTGAAGTTTCTTAGAATTGTCCAAGGCAGTTGCAACAACAGCATCATCATCTTGAGAACATGACCTAGGTCCAAAATGAAGCACCCCTAAGGCTTCCATCTTTTGCACACTTACATTGAAAGTAACTCTTATTGAACACGGTGGTGTGGGGTAAACACTTGAGTGTTTACATACATACATACATACATACATACATACATACATACATACATACATAGGATCAGGCTGTGTGTACAGATTTCTACCTCCCTTTTCTCAGTGGGACAAACTGAAACCATGTCTGTTGGCTGGACCATGTCTAGTAATTTCAGTGGAATAATTAAGCTCACATGTTCATTTGAGCTCAGCTTTTGCTTGGGGTATTGGACCAATTTTAGCATCATCTGTGAAAACCCTCCATAGAATGATGTGAACCATAAACTCTGTGTGTGGAGTCTCAGTGGTCCATGAAATTTAGGATCATAGGAAGGGACAGTCTGTTGCTCACAGTCTAGTTTTAATGGCTTCCTTTCAGTGCCCACTGTTAATCATATCACCTCAGAAACAGACTTATAGAGGAGGTTCTTGATCTCAGGGCTCGCTGTTTCACTACCCTGGGTTGCCATTGCCATCTTCAGTTGTGTTCCTCTTTCAAACTTTCTCATGAATATTCAACCTGCTTCTTAAAAGGAGATTCCCTCCCACCTCAAACTGTTAACAGTCTCAATGCCAAAACCTACCTACCTACCTTCCTTCCTTCCAACGTTTGACAAATCATCATAGATCATAACAATTTTATTCTCCCACCGCCATTGTTCCCAAAACACAGCATGACATGGTAATATTTTTTAAAAAAGCAATGGAACCTCTGTACTCATTAGCTGCAGCTGTTTTTTCTCCTGCTTTGCAATTCTGCAGCATCGCTTGCTGCCTGTCTTGGGTTTTTGTGTGTGTGTCATTGAAATCTCTATTGTCTTGGCATACAGCACCAGAAGGCCTTCATCTGGAGAGTAAGCAGTTTTGAATGTGTTGTGAAGTCCGCAGAGTAATCCAATTCAGGGAGTGAATGATTGGGAATCATTAAATTTTCTCTTAACGTTACAGTGCTTTGATGACTTTATCAGCTTTTGCACATAAGCCCCGACACTTTTCTTCTACATGCTATCACAGCTTATGAAATCGACTGCACTCAAGCCTGTGGCTGGGAATAAAATGCTGACCATTTTACAAAGGAGTTTGATTTCTCTGCCGTTAGCAAGTTAAGGAATTTACAATCTCAGCCTTGGACTCACAGTGCCAGAGATTTCTGAAGTTTGGGATTGCGGTTGTTTTGATGGGAGCGGGTACACACAATGGCAGCAAAGTTGGGGCAGATGCTATGTCTCTGAAACTGAGAGTGAAGCAGTCAAAGAGCTGATTTGGTGGTGCCCACACATAGTAGAGATCAAGCCAACTGCTGCTTTTCCTGCCACAATGACGCAGAAAATAATACACCAAGGACCAAGATTCATACCCCCCCCAATGCCTACAATTAAATTGTATGTGTGCTTCCATGGCCATTTGAAGAAAGTCTAGTGTAGGTATAATAATGACAATCACGGCACAATCTACATGACCTTTGTTCACATGATTCATATTGAGGAATATAGAAGTGACTCAGTCCTGTCTGCAGTGAAACGAAGATGATGTGAGCATTCTGATGCCACTATGCTCCCAACTTCCTGGTGATAGTTCCCAACAGCTTCATATAGATGTTAAATAGCATGAATTTTTAAAAAAATGCCTTGAGGCATTCCACAACTGAGTTGCTACAAGCTATTCTTTGAGATAGGCGACACAAGTAGGAAAGGAACCACCACAGAACAGTGTCTGTAACCCTCCAACTCATACAAAATTAAACATATATATCCTTCCAGTAGCACCTGAGAGACCAGCTAAGTTTGTTATTGGTATGAGCTTTCGTGTGCATGCACACTTCTTCAAATACCAACTCATAGAGACAGTCCAGGAGGATGCCACTATCAACACTCTCACAACCGCTGAGAGATCCAGCAGCCACAACAAGGTCACACTCCTCTTGCCTTTCCCCTGGAGAAGGAATTATTTTAGGATAGCCATGCCAAAACCTAGCCTGAACTGTGTTAGGATCTCCTACTCACGAGGAGGCCCCTGGCAGAGACACATGCCCAACTGGAATGTTCTCTGCCTCCTGGTCGATTGTTCGGGAGCTTCAAAAGCTTTCTCCAGCCCGAACATCACAGTGACTGATACCAACTGACATCAACACCGTCAGGGATCCGCAGAGTGTTCACAATTGTGTAACAGACCTCAGCAACTCACCATTTGGCTAATCTATTTTACTTACATATAAACACACACAGAGCACTGCAACATGGCTCCCTCTCTCTCTAGCATCAGGCAGCAAAGAGAGTGAACAAAGGACAATAGTCCCACTTCAGGAAACACAGTAACACAAACATCCTGTCTTCATCACTTCCCACTCTGTGGAATGAAAAACACATACAGTCATGTGATAGACAACAATCCCATGGCAGCAGACACGGGGAATGAATCTTCAACAAACTGATGTGTTTTCTGCCTGTTGTAGCAACTGTAATGCACTCTGCTAGACACTGCATGCTTTTTAATTGTAATGTTACAGGTTTGCCTTAACCATCTGAATGAAGCTCGGGGTTGAAAGTTTGGGGATCCTTAGGCTAGAACGTCAATTCCTTTCTTCTGAGCAATGTTCAGGCACATAGAAATATCCCCTACATCTTCTGCAGTGGAAGTCAGATGCAAATAATTCATTCAGCTTCTCTGAAGTCCTGAGGTCAGATGCAGCCAGCATTTATTGGCTGGGGGTGGACCAGAGTGAAGCCAGTTCCACTTCAGTCTGCTCCCAAACCATGCCCACCCAGCTTGGCTGGATTGGCCCAAATTCAAACACTGGCCAATGGGAAAGTCCACCCACCAAAGTGGCCAGGGGAATCCCCCAATTGCCAGCCAACTGCCCAGTATTGCTCTGCTGGGATTGGGGCCTACGGCTGTCCACTCCGGGACTGTATAAGTGGCCATTTCTGCACAGCAAACCTTCACCCATAGTTCCAGCCACTGCCCTACTCAGTTTCCACCATCTTTAAGGGTATGAATGTTATTAGCAATGAGCTTCTTGAATTCTTGTTTAGCACCCCTAATTGTCTACTTCCATTTCTTTTGCCAAAATCTATGTTCCTTTTCATTCTCATTTGGACCGTGTTTCCATTTTTTTTGGGGGGGGGAAACCCATTTCTGCTTTTTTTGCCTCTCTTTGTTAACTATGCTGGCATCTTCTTGGCCCTTTTCCAGATTTGCAGTCTACTTTTTAGCTGAGTTTCTGCTATTGTGGTTTGAATAACCCTCAAGCCTTGTGGAGAAATCTGGCCCTCATGATATGCTAATCAATTTCCTTTCTTTTAAAGAAGTTTCCTAATTTAGTCAGAAGTGAACTTTTTGGGCAATTAAATTTCTGCTGAATTTGATAGCGGTGTGGCCACTGCTTCTAATTAGTTCAAAAGAAGCCTGAGCTGGGCTGCACAAGCAATCTAATTTTCTCGCCTGTGATAAAACAACAACAGTAGACTCTGATATGTGTGAAAGAGAAGTACAAAATGAAAGTAGATTCCCATTATTTAGTCCTACCCATGATACTTTGGCCACCTCATGAGAAGAGAAGAATCCTTGGAAAAGACCCTGATGTTGGGAAAGATTGAGGGCACTAGGAGAAGGGGACGACAGAGGACAAGATGGCTGGACAGTGTTCTCGAAGCTACGAACATGAGTTTGACCAAACTGCGGGAGGCAGTGCAAGACAGGAGTGCCTGGCGTGCTATGGTCCATGGGGTCACGAAGAGTCGGACACGACTAAACGACTAAACAACAACAACAAATGATATTTTCATGTAGAAATGCAAATATAATAACTAATAATAGGCACATAAGATAAGTTTATATATATTCAGAACAATCCATTTGAAATGAATAATTAAGACCTATTATCTGAATGTTGTAATCCTTTAGGTGAGACAAATAAAATCAATTTGAAACCATATCCAGTACGGCATATTGCATGTCCACAGCATCTTAAAAAAATGGGTGTGTGTGTGTGTGTGTGTGTCTGTCTGTCTGTCTGTCTGTGTGTGTGTGTGTGTGTGTGAGAGAGAGAGAGAGAGAGAGAGAGAGAGAGAGAGAGAGAGAGAGAGAAAGCCCAAATTAGAAACTAAACAGAACTGGATTAAAACCTGCAACTTTGTCAAACAGCAGGGGGCAATGAAACATAAAATCAGGACACAACATAATTTATTTGATAAACTACAGGGAATGTAAAACAGCATATTATTCCATGAACATCACTGGCTTTTAGTGAATGTTTTTTGCTGCATTCGTATTCAGTAGGCATCTTTAAGGTGGGGAGAGAAAGCTATAATTTTATTCACGTTACCTACAGAAGCAGTTGCCTAGAAATACATGCAAATGTTATTACCTTGTGAAATGTTAGCAGGTTGGTAAGGATTCTCAGGACATTTGGAAATGTACCTTTAAGTAGTTAATACTTGCGCAGGTGTTAAAAGGCTTCAGGTAGCTGATATGTCACGTGTCTTTAGTTTGTTAAATGTTGCCTGTGAATCAGAAGATTCCAAATTTAAAAGTAGGAGAGGGAGGGGGAGAGGGAACCAGATTCTTCTAATTACTTGTCACTCTCTGGTAGTAGCATATGCTTAGTGTATGTAATTACATATTTTTGTTCGTTTCAGATATTTATACAAAACACTTCAACGCTTTAGACATTTGAGAGCTTTATTTATTACCAAAGAGTGCTAAGTAGATTCACATTGAAATGTAATTATCCCTATAAAGTTGCAGCTCTCCATTTTCACAGCACATATTTCGAAATTTCAATGTGTAATTGTAGGTTTTGGGGTGGATGGGATTTTTTTTATTTTTATTTTTGGTCATGCTAGCAATGGCCAGAAATGCCTTTAAAACCATGTACAGTGCTCCACATTTAATGCTGTGTGCTTTTTATATCTGCTTGCCTCTATATTTACACTGCTTGCTGTTAGCAGGGTTGGAAAGCTGCAATAGAAGGCAGGCACTGGAGAGCTGGAAGCCAACATCCCAGCTGCTTTTATGTACTGTGTTTGCAGTGGTTTTTAGTACAGAGCAGATTTTTTAAAACTGGTGTGAAGATTATAATTCTGAAAGTCAAGTGCTCAGATCCCTGCAATTTATCTACAGGTACACCCATGACTTAAATGATCCTTCCATGCTTTTGGTTTCTACAGTGTTCTTCTGCCTCCAGAGATCCTTGTGACCCACAATACCGATGCACCAATGGTGGGTGAAAAGAAGGTTCCGCAGAATTAATTAAAATGTTAGGAAGCTGTCATGTACCATATGCAAGTTGCAACCAAACAGCCACCTTTCTCTTGTGCACCAAGAGCCCAAAATGCATAGCATTACATTTAGATTGGTTTGGCTAAAGACAAACTTTAGTCTTTGTCTGCTGTCTTTCAGGACTGGACCTGAAAGGAAGACGGCCTTCTCAGTAGTGGTGCCCACCCTGTGGAATGCCTTCCCATCAGATGTCAAGGAAATAAACAAATACAGTGGTACTACAGCCCTGTTTATGAAATATTCAGTATACAAACTCCACAAAACTGGAGCCATGTTCAAATATATGAAAGGATGCCATATAGAAGAGGGTTAAAGGTTGTTTTCTGCTGCTCCAGAGAAGCGGTCACAGAGTAATGGATTCAAGCTACAAGAAAGAAGATTCCACCTAAACATTAGGAAGAACTTCCTGACAGTAAGAGCTGTTCGACAGTGGAACTTGATACCAAGGAGTGTGGTGGAATCTCCTTCTTTGGAGGTCTTTAAGCGGAGGCTTGACAGCCATCTGTCAGGAATGCTTTGATGGTGTTTCCTGCTTGGCAGGGGGGGTGGACTGGATGGCCCTTGTGGTCTCTTCCAACTCTATGATTCTATGTTATGAGAGTAGTGACCCGTTTTGCAAACTTTACCTTGGTGTACGAATGGTGGAAGGACACCGGCAGTGGGAGACCTGATTAGGGAAAGCGCACCTCGGTTTAAGAATGGTTTCAGTTTAAGAACGGACTTCCGGAATGGATTAAGTTCGTAAACTGATGTGCCACTGTATTTGACTTTTAGAAGACATTTGAAGGCAGCCCTGCTTAGAGAAGTTTTTAATGCTTGAAGTTTTATCGTGTTTTTAATATTTTGTTTGGAGCCGCCCAGAGTGGCTGGGGAAACCCAGCCAGATGGGCAGGGTATAAATAATTTATTATTATTATTATTATTATTATTATTATTATTATTATTATTATTATTAATCTCACAGTGTATGAACTACACCTCATTCATAATAACTAAATTCCAATCTGTAAAACTTCAATGCGTAAAACACTAAAATATAAAAAGGTGCACATTTTACCCAAGTTTTCATTTCTACTCCATTTCCTATCATTGCCAGTCCCAAAGAAACAATGTGCAAGGTAGCAAAAATTATTAAACTTGTTCATGACCAAAGGGAAGAGAAGTAAAGGGCACTTCACAGACAAAGCAGAAAGGTGATGAGGATGCTTCATTTAAAAGTGTATTTTGAGGCATTTCAATTGAAGCAGCTCTTAAAGCTAGTCTGAAATTCCACAGTGCTACATTGGATGCAAATGGAGACCATTGTCATGAAACCTTCAATTTGGATTTCTGCATCCCTTCAGAGTAGCAATTTTTAAAAAAACAAACAAACATATATTTTTATTAAAGATTTCTTGGTTTCCAAAGATATGTGCAATGTCTCTTTTTTCTAGTTACATTTCTACAAATCAGTTTCATTTGCTGAGACGTTAGTGTTACATTGGGAAGAAAAGGGGGAAAGAGGGGGAGGGGCATGGTGATTGGGGTGGGGTCGGGGTGGCAATGTTTCTATTCTACTTGATGTATGTGTGGGGTTTTGTGTCAGCATCGCTTGTGCAGGTTCTCTTTACTATTCGCTTGATTTCCTTTGGTGGTGAGAGAGGTTGGGGTTGGCCTAGGGTGTGGTTGTTTGTTTGTGATTGGCTCTGCTGAACTTTGTTTTCATGTGTGAGTGGAGTGTGTGTGTGTTTTTGAATCAGGTTAGCCAGATTGATTTGTATGCTGTTGATGGATTCTTGTTGTTGTCTTGTTGGGTTCTATTCCTCGGGAAACCCCCATTTTTCCAGCTGTTCCCAGCCAAAAAAACAGGGGTTTTTTTTTTGTTTCCCCCGGTTTATTCTGGTGCGACGGCCATTTTGGAACTGGGCGGAGCATGCTCAGAAGCGACTTTTGATGCTGCTCTGCCCAGTTCCAAAATGGCTGCAGCGCGACTTCTGGTGTGGTGGCCATTTTGGAACAGGGCAGAGCAGCATCAAAAGTCGCTTTGAGCATGCTCCGTCCAGTTCCAAAATGACGGCAGCGCTACTTCTGGTCTGCTACTTTCGGTCCAATCCCTTATTTTTCAGGCAGGAACTTGGCAGGTATGCTTTAGATACCTATTAGGTCCATAAATTACCATATAGCTTATCTGAAGAAGTGTGCATGCACACGAAAGCTCATACCAAAATATAAACTTAGTTGGTCTTTAAGGTGCTACTGAAGGAATTTTTTTATTTTGCTTCGACTCAGACCAACACGGCTACCTACCTGTAACATATAGCTTATATTCAACATAAAAACAATGGCAACAAAGGACAGCTGGACATATAAAGGGGCCCATTACCTTCAGCAGCTTAGGGCCTCGTCAAACCTAAAACTGCCCCTGCCTATGACATTTTAGAATGACATATCTAATAACATTCTAATTGGGGCGGGGCGTTAAAACAGGTCAGTGGTGATCCGGTCTCTGACTGCCATTTTCTGTTTAATGTGCTGTCTTACTCAGATCCTACTTGTGGGCTTCCCAGAGGCATCTAGATGGGTCTTTGGCCTCATGCACAGGGCTCATCGTAGGTCCCTATAAACTGCCACTGTTTAGCTGCAATTCTTTTATATCAGATTTTACTTTTTCAGTGCTGTGTGCCTTTATTTGTATTAGGGGAGTTTTCTGCATGTTTCTAGATTTTACATTGGAAACTACCCGGTGATAAATACGTAGTGAAGGATGGCTGGCAGACTTGGCTATAGATGGATAAATAAATAAACAGATTAGAGTGAGATGTTCCGCTAATGGAAGAAGACAGAAATTTGGGACATAACTCTACATATGATTTCCCGCGTCCTTGAAAAATATAGTCGTTAATACCAGGTGGTATTTTATGCCCCCAAAGATTTACCAGGACTTCCACGGCATTGTCCCCATGTTCCAAATTCTGGAGGGAAAACAATACTTAGTTTTCTAAGGAACACATCAAAACCATAGTGGGAGCTTCTGTTATATCATACATTTTGAAAAGAATTGTGAGTTGGAGAGTTATAAAAATGTGTTAATTGCAGTTAAGGTTACAAGCTGATATTTTAGTGCCCTGAAATTAATGGCTGGTTTATGAAATCTGTTTCAGTGTGTGTTTCTGCTGCATTTTAAACACATGAGGCTTTATTTTTATTTATTTATTTATTACATTTATATCTCAGCTTTCCTCCAAGGAGCTTAATCTAGAATACAGGGTACTCCGTCTCCCCATTTTATCCTCACAATCTTTTGAGGTGAGTTAGTCTGAAAGACGGTGACCAGCCCAAGGTCTCCCAATCCAAAATGTTGACTTCGGAGGCCCATACATGCACAGATGTTAAGTCTTGTATGCAGGCACCCACACAGCATCAAAACTAACTTGGAATATCTCTTACAGTAAAGGTTCAGATAACATCCACAGAGTATACATCAATCTAAAGCATTGAGATACTTTCTCCATTGGGATCAAAGCCCATCACTTTTCCAAACAAGTGAATGAGCAAACAAATTTGTTGTATTTCAACCAATTAGCTGAAATATTCCCAATTCATTTCTTAAAATTTTCTTCAGTAATTGGGTATCCTCTTGAGAGAATGCTCCATTTCCTGAATATTCCTGCTCTTGCCCATTGTTTATATTGGCTCAAGTTGCTTATATAGTGAAACCTTGGGGAGTCCAAAATAGTTGTAAGAGGGGATACTCCAAGTGCCAGATGTGCTTCCCATAGTTTTCAGACTTGAAAGGTAACCTGTGGCGATGGGTTTCCAAGTTTTAAAATGGCAACTCTGTTGTTGTCTTGTTGGGCTGTGTGTGTATGTGATAAAGGGCGTCTTCTTCTATTTGTCCTTGTGTCAGTTTCAGTTTACAGTGGAACCTCGAGTTGCAGACGTAATCCGTCCTGGAGGCACGTCCGCAACTTGACGCGTTCACATCCAGAAGCACCGCGTCTGTGCACGCGCGGGGCCCGATTTAGCGCTTCCGCAGATGCGTGAGTGGTGAAACCCAGAAGTAACCACCCCGGTACTTCTAGGTTGCTGCGGGACGCAACCTGAAAAGACGTAACCTGAAGCAGATGCAACATGAGGTATGACTGTTTTGCTTAGTTTTTCTAATAAGGCTGTTTCCCATACTATTGGGTACCATTGGTCTATGTTTATTCCTGACGGGTCCCTCCACTGTCTGGCTATGATGCTCCTGGCTGCTGAGAGTAGGTGGGTTATGAGTTCTTTGTGATGTGAGTGGGCATTATTGTCTTGGAAGATGTTTAGTCAACCCAGTATGGCTCCCCTTTATCAAAGTAATTGTTGAACTTGAAATACAATTAAGAAGAAGTATATTAATAGTGAAACACAATTAAAAAGAAGTATATATAGTTTGAGAACCAAGCTACCACTGTATATAAAGGTAAAGGTAAAGGTACCCTGGCCAAGGGAGCCCGCGTTTGTCCACAGACAGCTTCCAGGTCATGTGGCCAGTATGACAAAGCTGCTTCTGGCAAAACCAGAGCAGCGCACGGAAACGCCATTTACCTTCCCGCCGGAGTGTTACCTATTTATCTACTTGCACTTTTGCTGTGCTTTTGAACTGCTAGGTTGGCAGGAGCAGGGACCAAAAATGGGAGCTCACCTGGTCACAGGGATTCAAACCGCCGACCTTCCGATTGGCAAGCCTGCGTCCTGCTGAGAACCAGTGATATTTTAGGGAGCAGGCTAGCAGGCGGGGCCCATTACAGTGGTACCTCAAGTTACAAATGCCTCAGGTTACAAACGCTTCAGGTTACAAACTCCGCTAACCTAGAAGAGTTACCTTGAGTTGAGAACTTTGCCCCAGGATGAGAACAAAAATCGTGTGCCAGCGGCGCAGTGGCAGGAAGTGGCCCCATTAGCAAAAGCACACCTCTAGTTAAGAACAGTTTCAGGTTAAGAACAGACCTCCGGAAGGAATTAAGTTCGTAACTAGAGATACCACTGTACTTATATCATAGGAGCCTACACAACACAAAACACTGTTGCTGTATGTAGGTTTTATTTTAGTTCTTTTTTATATTTTGGAAATGTACATCCAGTTTTTTCCCCTTTAAATTTTTTCGGGGGCCCCAAGAGAGTGGGGCCCTAAGCTGTAACTTGTTTAGCTTATACATAAATCCGGCACTGGTCATAGGGCATATTTGTCACAAGACATGGTCACAAGAGCTTCTTCGTTAATGCTAGCAGGAACAGCAGAACTTTGTGTGAAGTTGATCCAACTCGGCTCAAACCATATTATTGTAAAACAGTTCAATGTGCACCACATTCTTCATTAAGTTGTGCATCCCTCTCCAAACAGTGAAATGTGAATCTAAAAGTTGCTGCATACTATGGGGAGAGATCATCTTGGATATCCAATTAACTTAATTTTTTAGAAGATCTGACAACCATTCTCAAACCTGCTGCCTGCTTGTGATAGGTAAAGGTAAAGGGACCCCTGACCATTAGGTCCAGTCGTGACCGACTCTGGGGTTGCGCGCTCATCTCGCATTATTGGCCGAGGGAGCCGGCGTATAGCTTCCAGGTCATGTGGCCAGCATGACAAAGCCGCTCCTGGCAAACCAGAGCAGCACATGGAAACGCCGTTTACCTTCCCGCTGTAGCGGTTCCTATTTATCTACTTGCATTTTGACGTGCTTTCGAACTGCTAGGTTGGCAGGAGCTGGGACCAAGCAACGGGAGCTCACCCCGTCACAGGGATTCGAACCGCCGACCTTCTGATCAGCAAGCCCTAGGCTCAGTGGTTTAACCACAGCGCCACCTGGGTCCCTGCTGCCTGCTTGTGATAGTTATCCACAAAAGCCAAGTATCTTAGTTTTGCTCTGGGAGCTGAAGGCCATGGCTATAAGGCCATCCCCACAATGTTGGGTTGGGGAGGGGGGAAAGCTACTACTGGGCTATTCATTTAAATGTCTCTATTCTACTGAAGCAAACAGGAGTTTTGCCATTCAATATCACAGCGTGAGATATGTCACAACTCTTTTATATTACTGTTGGCATTCTAGTGCAAAGCCGAGTGGTGTCAAATTACATATTTAGCTTCTGAGATTGATTGATTGCTTCACTGAGGACTGGATATAGTATTCTGCTGCTTATCTGAGTCAATGTTTTTCCCCCCTCAGTACTGTGAAGTAAATTAAAATAAAGTGTTTTAATCTACTGCTTATGATAAAGAAGACCAAATCTCATTCCAATAAATGTGAAATACAGCTTGTCATGTTCCTTTCACTTTGTGGAAATGCTACCACAAGGCTTAGCCAGTTAAGTCTAATATGTTGACATTTATTTTTGCTGCAATAAATGTTAGGATTATATTTTTGCATTAAATTCTGGCATTTTTAAAGATCACTATGACAAGTAATTTATTCTTCAAATCACTCTAGTTTGTCTCCCCCCTCCCCCCGTACTTTTTGAATATGGATTTGGCCATGTATCTCCAAGGCACAGTACAAAGCATATTTCGTGTGTTTTGCAAGCTATTAGTTTGATTTAAATCCATTTTTTTCTGTCAGGATTTACGCAAGGTTTTTCTTGATGTTATTTGCTCTGAATTACTGCCCAGAAATAATCACACTGAATCCAATTTCACACAGACTGTGTGGCCTATGAAGTCTGTCACTGCAAAGCTGTTAAAGCTTTTTATATTTTGTTTTAGTGGAGGTGATTCTTCCCATTTGCAGAGGCTATGAAGAGCATAGCTTCATGACTTGCCAGCCCTTCAGCACGTGATAAAAACAGTTTCTTCAGAAGTGAGACTGTCATTTCAAAAGCAAACATAGAGAATTTTTTTATTAAAAAAACCCCACACTGCATAAATTTGAAATGATAATATAATAATCAATGGAGACATAATATTAGAGACACAATAATATTAGAGACATAATCCTGAAACTTCCATTCAACCCCCAACCTGCTTCCCTTCTCAGCTTTATACAATTGCTCATTTTTTCCTTGCTGCTCCATATAATTGACTGCTGCTGGTGGCAGTATTTTTTTTTGCAATATCCATGGCTGTCTACTGACAGGAAGTGGGTCTTGGGTCTTGAACATACAGTATGTGCAACTGTTACTTTAACAAGAACAGACGACGTTCTCTGTTTTAGTTTTGGCCTAATTGTTCGAGGCATTCACTGCAGGAATGAAGCCACTTACGAGTTGCTTGAAAATGTATTCAGGATTTGCCAAAGAAAGGATTTATTTCAATTGACTCACACATCCATTTGCACATGTGAATGCCTGGCTCATCCAGGACAGTTAAACAATTGTGGGAACAAACATTCTTGAAGTCCCAGTCTACTTCCTGCTATGCATATTCAGACAGTAGTTTGGAACATAGTTGCTGTTTTCACATCATGTTAAAGCACAGCTAATATTTAACTATGGTTTAACATGATTGTGTACATAGCTCATCATGTTGCCCGAAACAGCTCTTGTGATTTGCTTTCTTCCAAGCAAGCCACAATTGGTGAGCCAAGAACAAGCCTTAGAAATCCAGGTTCAGTTCACATGACAAGTTAAGTCTTCTGGGTCAAACCTTAAGGCAGTTGTGGCTGTGGTGAAGTCACCATGGAGTGTCATCGTGTTGTTGGATAAATCATTTCCTAAAGGATTATCATTGCTATTATTTAGAAGATTTATACTCTGTTTTCTTCACAGAACAGTGCAATAATTAAGGAATTGATGGTGGAAACTGATTATTTGAAATTCTTCATATCTGCTTGCTGCCTTAATATGACTACAGTACTTTTAGAAATTCAGAACCCAAGTGCAGTCGTACCTTGGAAGTCAAACAGAATCCATTCCGGAAGTCCGTTCAACTTCTAGAACGTTCGAAAACCAAATCCTGCAGCCAATCAGAAGCTCGCGAAGCCCCATCGGACGTTGGGGTTCCAAAAGAACACAAACTGGAACAATCTCTTCTGGGTTTGCAGCGTTCAGGAGCCAAAATGTCCGAGTTCAAGGGCATTCAACAACCAAGGTACAACTGTGTGGCGTTCACACAGAGCCCCTGGTCATTCCACGGACTATTGACCCTGTGCCACCACATCTATTCTCTTCCAGTGCCACCAACCAGGTTTCCCCGATAAATATATTCAGACTCAGTCAGGTTGTAACGTATTAACAAAGATTCCAGATTACTGTGAACGCAAACAAGTCTTAAATACTTTGAAACACTGTAATCTGATTCACGCTCTCTGTCTACCCTCTGTCTCTAACCCACTCTGACTCCTATGCCTACCACCGCCCACAATAAACCAACCAAACTAACTGTCTCTCTATTTCCAACTATCTTCCCAACTGTCTAAACCTCTGTTTAAGCCTTTTAGAAGCAGGTAGGCTCCGCCTCTGGGCTTTTCTATTGGTCTACCTATTAACCCTTTCTCTCCCCCTGTACAAACATTTCCAAAAGAACGGGCAAACACCACAAACTGTAATTAGAAACCTGGTTGCTATTACTGAAGAATCAAAGTCACTTGCAACTAATGGATCTAATACATCTTACCTCAATCACCCATGTTTGGAAACCCCAATCCACAGGACTTTACTGTTGGAAGATTGGCTAGAGTCGGGGCAGTTGTTAAAACAGTGATGGCAAACCTATGACACGCATGTCAGACGTGACACGCAGAGCCCTCACTGCTGGCAAGCAGCCTGTTGTTGTTTTCCCCCCATTTGTTCCTACAGCTTGTCTCCGCTAGAGCTTGTCTCCGCTGTTAAAACCCGGATCCTTTGTTGTTGTTGTTGCTGGTAGCCAGAGATTGGTTTTAACCCTTTCTGTGCTGTTTTTTCTGGCGCTTTGGCAGACTATGATTGGGTGTAACAGTGTTCGTTTTTAAATCCGTTCTGTGCTGTGTTTTTTGGCGCTTTGGCAGACTATGTTGGTGCTGCGTGTTAGTTCCAGCGAAGGTATTATTCGTCATTTATTTCTGTTCTCTTTCCCCCCCCAAAAAGCAGCAGCTTTGGGGCATCCCCCCCAAAAAAGCAAAGCAACTTTTGCACACACCCCCAAAAAACCCTCCAAAACTTTGATCAGCAGCTCCCCCCAAAAAGCTCAACAACTCTGGGCACTTTGTGATAAATAAGGGGTTTTTGGTTTGGTTTAGTTAAATAATTAGTTTTTGGTTTATTAAATACAGTTATATATTACAATAATACATTTTTGTTATTTAAACTATAAATATCACAAAATTATGTTTTTTTTTTTCCCCTTGAAGTGACACACCACCCGAGTTATGCTCAGTTTTTTGGCGAGTTTTGACACACCAAGCTCAAAAGGTTGCCCATCACTGTGTTAAAACATCTGATGGATAGAGTCACACCAGCTTCCTCCCTTTCTCTAGGCTCTAATCCCGGTTTCGAGATAGAATCAGTTCTCATATCTTTCCTAATGTCATGATGCGAAAGAGTGGCTGTTTTGTGTTAAAGTATCAAGGGGAATGATTCAAATGTTTGGAAATGATACAGGCACATGCTTTGCCGGATAGACGTCTCAAATTAGCTTTGACCATTTACTTTCAATGCACAGGTAAACAGCAGACATTCTAACATTAACATTCTAACTGCAGACATTTCTTTTGTGGCAACCAAATTATTTTCCCATCAGACTCAAGAGATTTATGCTTAGAAGGCTTTCATTTTTTGGAAATTGAGCTTGCTTGCTTTCCCACAGAGTTCCTGAGAACTAGACAGACGTTTTGTAATTTTGCATTTACGAAAAGATATGCCAGTGTTTCATTTCCAGTTCTGTTCAGAACCTTCTAAATTGGCTCAGGTTCCTGTAAACAAAATGTGAAATTCTCCTTACCTTTTTCATATGATACACTGTTCTTAATCATCTAAATTTAGTGTTATTTTAACCAGCTAAAATGAGTGGCTGAACAATAGGAAATTGTATTGCAATCATGCTGTAAAGAAAGTGAAATGAAGGACAAAGTGCCGTGCCATTGCCTTTCTAGGTACATTTTTAAACATTCACTTCATCATGAAAAGTTGCATTATGAAATGTCTAGAAATGTCACCCTGTGATATGATACACACAAAGAAACTCCATTGCGTTAGCCTGCAGGCAAACCATTTTTTTAAAGTGCCAACTGTAGTCTCTGTACAGAAAGTTAAAAATAAAAAAGACAAATGCCATAAATCAAAACAATAAGTCCCCATTGATTACTATAATGCAGAGATGGGAGGACCCCCCCCCCACTCAAAGGCTTCATGTCCTTGGGGGTAGCCTGTTGGGAGCTGCATGAAGCGATGTGTGGGCCAGTGTCAAAAGTGAAAATTCTGACATGTGGGTAGACGCTCACATCCTATTCATCCATCATCTGGCCTTTTCACATGCCCACCCATTTCCTAATTTGGGAATAAGCCCCATTGCACAAAACAGGGCTTATTTCTGAGTAGAGATGGAGGGGGACTTTGATGCAGTTAGCATTTAAAGCAGATCGAATCAGATTTGCACTTTCCAAAGCAATATGAGAACAGACCCTCAAGGTTTTCCTATTTTCCAGGGACATCCCCAGATTTACAGAAGCTGTCCCGGTTTCTGATTTGATTGCAGAATGTCCAGTTTTTTCTTAGGACATCCCTATTTTCATCGGAGAAATGTTGGAGGGTATGGAGTTATGTGATGCCTGAGCCAAGGAGATAGGTGACTAGATAACCTTTAAAAGACATCTGTATAGGGAAGGTTTTTTAAAAAATGTTTAATGTTTTATTATGGTTTTATATATGTTGGAAGCCACCCAGAGTGGCTGGGGCAACCCAGTCTGATGGGTGAGGTATAAATAAGAAATTGATTTTTATTGTGATGATGATGATGACGATGGAATAGGATGTCCCTATTTTCACTGGAGAAATGTTGTTGTCGCTGCTGTTAATTGAATTTATATACCGCTCCATACCCGGAGGTCTCAAGGCGGTTCACAGAAAAGATTTGCTGGTTAATAGAAAGAGGCTTTTCCCTTGGTCCTCCTTTATATCCATTCAGCTGCCAACAGCTTCTATGGCATCACAAGTGGTCCCCAGTCATCCTATGCACATTTGCCAAATAGAATGGTTCTGGGTAAACAGTCCTAAAATCACACAGCATAACAATTATGTATCACACAGGCTGGCAGGTCCACTTGATTTTTTAAAAAGAATTATTTCCCAGTTTCTATCCAAAATTACAATTTTTATGCATGCAGATCAATGATTGGTAAGTAATGCAAGAAGATTAGCAATGCATATGCTGAATCAGTCAGCAAATCCCACTGAGTTCAATGGGTTTTAGACCCGGAGGCCGGATGCGGCCCAATCGCCTTCTAAATCTGGCCTGCGGATGGTCCAGGAATCAGCATGTTTTTACATGAGTAGAATGTGTCCTTTTATTTAAAATGCATCTCTGGGTTATTTGTGGGGCCTGCCTGGTGCTTATACTTATTATTATTATTATTATTATTATTATTACTATTTTATTTATACCCCACCCATCTGGCTGGGTTTCCCCCGCCACTCTAGGCGGCTTCCAACAAGTACCAACATACATTAAAATATCACAGATTAAAAACTTCCCTAAACAGGGCTGTCTTTAGATGTTTTCTAAATGTCAGGTAGTTGTTCATCTCCCTGAACTCCAATGGAAGGGCGTTCCACAGGGTGGGAGCCACTACCGAGAGTAGAATGTGTCCTTTTGTTTAAAATGCATCTCTGGGTTATTTGTGGGGCATAGGAATTCATTCATATATTTTTTTCCAAATTATAGTCCGGTCCCCCACAAGGTCTGAGGGACAGTGGACTGGCCCCCTGCTGAAAAAGTTTGCTGACCCCTGCATATAATCCTATGTGTTTCCATCGACCAAAGTGAAATTTACCTCTGAGTTAATACACATAGGATTGAGCAGCAGATTTATAATACAGAGTGTATGTGAGAACAAACAGGCAAAGGCAACAAAGTCTTAGGACAGACATTTTTTCCTGACTTATGTATAGTACTCCAGACTGTGGAAGGAGCACATGACAGTGTGGCCTCCATTGTAGATGCTAGACCTTGATGGTGCCTTGTATATACACTTTGGCCCAGGCTATATTCAACATATCTTCCTATTGCCTCTTAGCGTGGGGCCAAAGTGTATTGGACCATAATACCCTACACACCAAACAGAGAATCTTTGAAACAATCCATTCAAAATGCAGAGCCAGGTGTTACAATGATAAATGAAGCAGTCAGAGAGAATCGCTTGTGATACTTGGTGAATGACAAAGTACAAGGAGCCTTCCACAGATGTTGGAAATTATGAAGGAGCAAAGCAGGTGCTTAAATCCTGTTTACTAAAAATAGGAACAATGATCAGGTTACAAAAGAAGCCGGCATTTCATCCGTCAGGTGTCAGCTGGCAGAGCTCCCCGCTTACCAATCAGCTCTTACAATGAGCCCAACATTCAATGTGTGTGTGTGTGTGTGTGTGTGTGTGTGTGTAATTCTTTGTTATCTTGTTACATTGCTATTGATGATGGATTTGAAACCATTTAAAAAAACTTCCTTGCATGGTGTTGCCTTACAGCATATGTGTGGTCCTTACAGCATATGTGTGGGTCCAAAATCACACATACTATTTGCGTGAAGCTTTCTAACTCTAATTGGAAGTTGGGTGTGGTTGCTATGAAACAATTAAACAAATAATCTCTGCCTCTGCTGATTTGTTTGACGTTTAATGCAAGTCTACCCTGAGCAGACTGTGAGCTGCAACCACCACTTTTGAGTCCTGCAGGGTTGAATCCTGACCCTGTAGTGCCGACTCAACCATGCATTGCAGCCAGCCAGGTGATTGGCAATCCCTTGCACCAGGTCTTACAGCTGCAGGCAGCCTTCTGGGTGATCAAACAGCAAGAGAAGGAGACACAAAAGGCATTCAGAGCTAAGACACAGATGAGGGTGCGAACGCTACAGAGTATTGGTAAATTGGGACACGCAAGAGCTCATCATGAAAGCCACGTTCCCAAGGAGAGTCCAAGAATGCAGACAGCCATTATTATGCACACATGTTAAAAAGGTAAAAGGTAAAGGACCCCTGGACAGTTAAGTCCAGTCAAAGGTGACCATGGGGTGCAGTGCTCATCTCGCTTTCAGGCCAAGGGAGCTGGCGTTTGTCCACAGACAGCTTCCTGGGTCATGTGGCCAGCAGGACTAAACCACTTATGGCACAAGTGAACACCATGACGAGTGCCAGAGTGCATGGAAATGCTGTTTACCTTCCCACCACAGTGGTATCTATTTATCTACTCGCACTGGTGTGCTTTCAAACTGCTAGGTTGGCAGGAGCTGGGACAGAGAGCTCACCCCGTCGCATGGATTCGAACCACCGACCTTCCAATCAGCAAGCCAAGAGGCTCAGTGGTTTAGACCACAGTGCCACCCGTGTCCTGTTAAACACACATGTATACACCCACACACCTAAGAGCAGAATTACATGGTATAATATCCAATTTATTACTGTCAGTATGGTTACAATTCTTTGCAGAGTTGCCGGAGTGTCAGCTCCACTGAAGAAGTGTGCATGCACACAAAAACTCATACCAAGAACAAACTTAGTTGGTCTCTAAGGTGCTACTGGACAATTTATATATATATATTCCTACTGTGTCAGACCAACACGGTGAATATAGCTCCACTGAAGTTAGTAGTGTTTACTTCTGACTGCATAGTAAAATTTATTTTTGTAAAGCACATTGAGGTTAAATAAAGGATATTCAGTCAACTGAAATAAAAACTTTTGATTTTAATCAGATATTCAAGTAATCTTGAAAAGAACTGTTCCCGTATATATTGCTAGCCTGAAGTGGGAAACCTGTCAAAGGAAAAAATGGGAGTACCTAGCCTCTGCTTGATTATTTTCCTAATTATATGACTTCCACAAACAAATCTGTCAAATCCATGTGCTCTGACAGATGACAACAATGCTCCTGACAGTGCCCAGTCCACATTACAGACTTCCTCAGTGAATATGTTGGAAGTAGGAAGACCCTGAGGAGCAAAGCAGGTATTCCTGATGGCAGCCTGTTTTCCTATTCATTATCACTTTTGCTTCTGGAGTCCTGGAGGTGATTCTGAATAACTTAGACAAGGACGGAAATGCAGCTAAGTTTTCCTGGGATTCAGCAAGATCCATGGTCAGGGTCTCTCCCAGTTTGGTGTTTTGGAGACCGGATGGGCTCATTGTGGTCCTCGCAGACTCTGTGGTGGCAAGTTTGTCATGTACATAAGCAGCTCACTCTAGTCCTCATTGGGCATCTAGAGAGAACAGACATCCCTATCTGCCAAATCTGCATTGAGAAGGGAAGTCTGAAGTGGGATTCTCACTGTGGTGGTGTGAATGCATTTAATCCTCATGATCTGGAATCCTCATCAGACCTTCCATTCAGACCTTTCCTCTCAACACAGAAGTGGAGTAGTGTTGGGGTTAGAATGTTGGGGGTTGAAGCTAGCAAGCGCACACCTACCCCTATTTTTTGCTGAACATGACTTCAAGCAAATGCCTGGAGACAGCTCCTGTTGCTTGAGGCACATACCGGTACCAGATAACTAAACAGCCCTCCACTGATGTCAAAATTACTGCCCTGGTATTTCAAGAAAAATCACCAGCAAAAAGTATTATTAAGCCGGCGGCTTCCATGTTTCTACCTGCCACAGAAAAGGAGCTGTGTTCCTTCTATTGTGCTTCAAGAGAGAATTGACAAGCTTTATTTTTTATTTTTTTTAAAGGTTCGCAACAGATAATATTTATGTTTTGCTTTTCAATTGCTTCTGTTTCCCCGATGGAAACCGTTTACCATTCTGTGAAAGGTTGGGAGGGCTTGTCACCATTGCGGCACGACAGCAGGTGATAAAATTCAAACATATGAAATGGTTCGTTTTGTTGTCATTCTCAATCTGTTTCCATACCTGTATCGGCAAATCTCTAGCTGCTTGCACTACTTATTCTCTCCGTGTAGAATGACAAATGCCGCATTTTTAATATAGTATTAGTTATTAACACATGTCAAGTAGAAATTAATTGTTTTGCTGAGCCTTAATTAGGAGAGCTGTGAGGAAGCTCTGGTTTTGCACAAGCACAGAGGTAGCAAAGCACAGAAATCCTGCTCCACGTTAGCCACGGCCAATGGCAGGCTGGCGTGCAGGGCTGGGCTATTTGGGGGGTGGGCATGGGGAAACAATAAGACTCCCCTCAGGTCCACTCCTGGGGGATTTAAATCCGTCCACGCCAGCCCTGGACACCCAACTCTTCTTCGTTGGATCAACCCACCCACTCTGGTAATTTTGCATTTACTCATTGAATTGACCTTGCTGTGGCCTGTGGTGGTCACTGTATTTGCGGGGACAGGTAGGTGAATTGGCTATAATCTGGAGGTTTTGCCTACCTCGTAGCAATCATCACAACTTTGGCAGTTGGGTAACCTTAGTCTTGGTTGGAGGGGCGGTCATACCCTTTCTTTCCCCTCCAGAAATACGGTATCCCATTAAAGCAGGCTTCCTCAAACTCAGCCCTCCAGATGCTTTTGGCCTACAACTCCCATGATCCCTAGCTAGCAGGACCAGTGGTCAGGGATGATGGGAACTGTAGTCTCCAAACCTCTGGAGGGCCGGGTTTGAGGAAGCCTGCATTAAAGGGATCCCTGATGGAGTCGCTTTTGTCCATTTGCCTAGACTGGGGGGGGGGGGCTGGGGCCTCGGCACTCCTAGAGGCAGCGATCCCTGCGGGGATCCCCCTTCTTGATGTAAGTCATAGGAATCCCCGCTGCTGGGTTGACCCTGATGTCATTTCTGGTGGGCAGTCCGGAAACTGAAATGCTTACGTAGTCAATAAAGTTGTGGCATGATTTGATCCCATTCAACTGTGTGGTCTCGTTTATTGGTAGCTTACTTGAGTGGTGTGTGTGTGTGTGTGTGTGTGTGTGTGTGTGTGTGTGGAATCAGTGGCCTGGGCCTGCAATGTGTTGTTGGGGGCTGACTGAAGTTTCCTGAGAATCGTAACTACCTTCCTTAAACTAATGTTTCATCACTCACGATTTTATCAAGGCAGGGGGTTGGAGGCCAGCAGTGATGCAAGCCATTAATTTCAATTGAATGAAAGGGATTGAATTAAGTCTGCAATGAAGGCATCACATTGCTCAGGCTGATCCCTTCCAAGCTGAAACCTGTGGAACTCTGCAGTGATGGCAGGCCATAAATTCCTCCTGCCTTCAAGCTGCCACAGTGAAACACGAGAACAGAGTGTGAGCTCCAGTGCCAAAATCTCTTGGTTGAACCACAGGGCATTAAGCAATCTTTACTGACCTGATTTCCTCCAGATTGTCATTGGACCCCACATCCCATTAGTGCCAGTCACAAATGGTGTCTGTTCCTTTGATGTCCACTGGAGGGCGCTATTTTTTCACAAAATTGTGTTTTTACCTGTGACAGGTGTGACATCTGTGTAATCTAAGTTTATGCAAACACTCACATATTGGACTGGAAAGTTGTGTCCAAATTTCAACGCAATCGGTCAAGCAGTTTTGGAGAAAAGTCATCGGCCACAAACATGGACATGTTACATTTATATATATAGAGAGAGAGAGACAGAGAGATTAGGGAACTGTGGTTCACAGGGGCCTTGGCACACACAAGTTAAGCAACACCTGCACTGCATATTTAAGAAACTATGTCCCATATTTTAAGGATTTTTTATGCCCAAATTCTTTGATAAACAATACAGATATAACATAGCATCTTGATTTCTCTGTGGTTTGGTTGTCATGCATTAGAATATTTACACAATATTTACACAATATTCTAATAGTTGCAAACAACTTTTTGATCCTATTTATATCTTGAAATGAAAACAATCTGTTTTCATTGCTGCCCTCTTGCCCCCTTTCTTGATCTCAAATTTTGTTGCGGCTTCTTTAAAGTTGTTTAATGCAAAAATCATGTTTAGGATATTTTAAAAATTGTTTCAGAAAAGGAGAATTGTTTCAGAAAAGTTGTAGATGTTCTGTGTTGATCCATATTCAGATTCATATTCTAGGGATCACATTAGGATGTTTGAAAATCTTTGTAAATTCCAATACTAAAGGTGCTAATCTTGGACTGAGGATCAGAATTTAGCTATCCAGCAGATTTTGCACTACTGAAACTACAGGCAATCAATGTATCAAAGAGCTAATGTAAATGATGCTTTAATAGAAAATCCACATTTGAATATGTATTTTCTGGGAATAAAAAACTTATGGAAGTAACCAAACACATTTCCTATTTCCAGTGTACTACCAATGTAACCTGACCCGTGGGTGACTAGGCAAGCATACTGTGCTAATATTTCATATGAAATATTACAGGTGGTTAAGAACATGTAAATGTAGCAGAGCATGTGTGGGATATTTACTGAGTTATGTGCATTACCTATATCTAGCTGGGGAGCATTGCTCACTTGGCGCAAACTCCTTTACTGTTGGATTTCTATATAGCAAATATAAAGAGGGTCAAGATACATTTATAAGGAAAATAAAGCAAAGTCTGCACCTTGTCAGATCAAGGGAGAAATAAAACAACAAATAAAAACACTCGCTACATGAAACAAAGCGAAAATGCATTACTTTGAACTTTGGTAAGATTCTTGCACTTTAGAGCAAAACACACTGGGAACGATTTTCAATGGTAGTTGAAAGTTTTTTTAAAAAAAAGAAAAGAAAATTGTGAAGGGTCTGAGATCAAAGTCTTTCTGTTGAGAGATCATAATGCATTAGCTCAAAGTGGGCACAGCAATCCCCTTCTGTTTCATTATGTTCCTTCAGATGAAATTCAAACCAGCATTTGAAAAGAAACTTTTTAAAGTGTGTTGAAACATCTTTGACAAGAGACAGATACTGGGCCTGCAAGAAGATCGCAGCTGCATATATCCTGGTTTGACCTAATCTTGTGATGAGCAATATCTCCAATTCCCTAAACCAAGGGTGAACTGATGCGCATCTGACTGGCTTGGGGCAAAGAATGCCCTCCCTTGTTGTTGCTGGCATCTGTCCGTCTCAAGAGACAATGGAGTGCACCCCTGAAGGCAAAGTCAAACCAATTTGTTGCACAAGCCTGGGCACTGTGTATGGAGGTCCTGGGCTGCCCAGATGACAAGATCCCCCTCTTGGCTTTGCTGATATGGTCCAAAGGAAAGCAGAGCAACACATTTGGCACCAGCTTGGCTGCAGGAGTTGCTGGAAGGAGGGGAACACCATCCAACCATATTAGGGGCTCCTTAGCCGTTCCTCCCCCAAAGATACCCTGCAAAGCAGTGGAGGTGTAGGATCAGAATCTTCCTTCTGCTAGAATGCCCTATCACACTTGCAAAAATAGGAGGATATTCTTTGGTGGCATTCCCTATGGCCTGACAAAAGTTTTTGTTGTTGTTGTTGTTTTGAAATTTTAGAGCGAGTGTGGATTACCAATAAAAGGAGGGGCAGCAGCATCTCTCCAAAGGCTTTTTTGGTTTTTGTTTTTATAGAAATTTTAGCTACAATTAGTTGGAATGTCATGTTCTTTGGGGGAAGGGCTGTAGATCGGTATAGCATCTGCTCTGCATGAAGAAGGACCCAGGTTCAATTTTTTCCCTGGACAGTAGCCACCAATTTTAGCCAACGATGCTAAACTAAGTGATCCAGTGGTCTGACTCAGTATAAAGTAGCTGCCTATGATCTTCTGTGTTTCATTGGCCAAAGGATGATGCATCATGACACATTCCAGGTACATTGTTGTGGGGGCAGGGATATGTCAGCCCTTAAGTGGCCAGTTTTTTCAGATGAAAACTGCTCAGGAGGAATTATACAAGAATGGATGTGTTGTATATTTCGGTGGAAATGGCTGCTTTCCTGCAGCCGTGGGGAGGCAGCGGTTGTGGCTCAGGATTAGCTGTGGCACAGGTGCTCGTCCGGCATTAGAACAGCCAGGGGAGAATATCAGTACCTCCTCCACCAATGTCAGGGGCTGGACTGAGGAATGGTACGGACCAACCTCCTCTCCTCCTGACACTAGCAGAGGAAGGTGGGTGCAGGCCGTCCCGGGTGTCATCCCTGAGGGGGGGTGAGTGAGATTGCTGCGCTGCTCCCCTGGGACACTCGCCACAGGCGGACCCCCCCCCCCCGGAATGCTCACCTCTCGCCTTGGGTGGCACTCCCGAGGATGCTTTCTGCGGGCAGCACCCCCCCCTCGGGACACTCACCCTGGCCATGAGGGTGGCTAGCCCCACTCCCAGGTGCACAGCATGTGCGCTGCTCTGGGTGCTGGAGCAGCTAGCTCCACCTCTGCCTCCTGAAGCTTCCTGAGAACAGGAGGACAGTATAGATTCAGAACAGTGGTTTGCAGAAGGTCATAGTTTGGAGGCTCCAGACGGGAGAAGCTGGGAAATATTGGAAGAGGATCAGCAGGAAGAAGACACACCAGGGGCGAAACAGCTGACAGGCTCAGTGTCTTTAGAAAGCATTTCCAACCCACCACTCCCAGGACCAGGCATGCATTGAGAGTAGGAAAACAGAAAGCTCAGATCAGCCGACGCAAGGATGACGTAGAATAGGAGAGACGGAGGGGGTGGGACTTTACTCGGAGCAATGCCATTATCTAAGAGAGTCGGCATTGGTATGTTGTGGGAATACCACATTGAAAACAAAGACAAAGGACCAAAGATTCAACCAGCAAATCTCTGGGAGGAAAAGTGCCTGCCTCCTCCCCTTCGCCAGATCTTTTTATTACAATATCAAAAGGTTACAAAGATTCAAATCATCCAATAGAATTCATCCTAAGTTCTAAAACCCCTCCCAGGTTTCCTCCCACCTTGAATCTGATACTGTTGGGAGAATCTGGAACTAACACCAAGATGCTAATAAGACTTCCTGGACTTCAAAGAAACTACAACTAAAGACAGGAAAGGAGCCCAGGAATTCTTGCATAGATTAACAGTGTCTTGTCAGAAAACAAGTTTGTCAGCTTTTCAAAGGCTAACAGGAAGGAAGGAAGATTAACAGATGCCCTTTTACCCAGATCTATTGAGCCAAATGTTTTACAGCCAGGCATGAAACAAATGGCAACAAATGCCTGTTTCTTGCAACCCAGACTGAAACGTGTTTTAAAGGTGGAAAGAGATGGAGTCAGTAATCATCCCAGAAACCTATGTCCAAGACCAGGATTTTCATAATTCAGGCAGCAGAGGTATATCAAGGGAGCCACGAAGCTCAGACATCCTCTACAGGCACACATAATTATGAGTACCTGATTCCCTTCCATAGATCACTAGAAAGTCACCACTACATCTCATCCTTTTTAATTTAATTTTGCTTGCAGAAGAAAGTTTCCTGCCTTTAGGACAATAAGGGCATCGCATCCTCATCACATTCCTGTAGATGATGCCTGAATAACAGAGATCCAAGAGATTCCTGAGGTAGATTGAGAAAGACAAAGGGAACATGAAGAAAGAATACAATATGAAAACATCAATTACTAACTGAGATTAATAACTCATATGTGATCATAAATTCTACCTAAGCAAACTTATAAACCCTAGCAATCCTGAAATAAACAATTACCCATAATACCAAGATTGAAACTAGACTACATCATATCAGGAAAATATTGAATAGACATAAGCATACAACACTATCAATATAAAACAAAATCATAAAATACAACCACAATGATTACAGAAGATCATAAGCAATAAATGAATAGGCTTAATATAAATCACAGCAATCAATTGATAGATGGTATGTTCTGATAACTTGATAAGTACAAGAAAGTCTTTAGCTAAAAGTCTCTGGAAAGTCTCTGAATCTTCCTGGAACTTCTGCATTCTGTAATTGACATTTGATATCTGGAACTCATCAAGTCTTCAGGGTTCTCCAAATTGTCTTTCCTTGTACTTTGTCCAGTTATGCCTGTGTTGTTCAGTTAGGACTAGGATGAAACTTCTGTAGAAGGAATCTGGTGCTAGGTCCACCTCACCACATCAACTTGGATTTTCCACAGGAACCTGTTAAAGTAAGCAGAATTGCCCTTGCCCCAAAATTATGAGCTTGAGCAATGTTAGCAAAAAATCCTATTCTTCCATATTTGAATCAGCAGATGTTTCAGCAACCGGAAAAGAACCTAAAATAATCCTAAAATAGTATATTAAAAGAAAACTATGACCATTAAAACATATATTATAAAAACTTAAAATAGAAAAAAGTTTTTTATTTATTTATTTTATTTTTATTTTATTTTGTTTAAATTAAAGTTGAATAGTAAAAGTTTAAACTGAGATAAGTGAAAGACTAAATAATAGTATTATAGTACTAACATATTTCTGTAGCTTCCTAGCTAAATTCCCATATTTCACCTTTCTTTTTTTATTTTTTATTTTTTCGTGTAGAAGCTGCAGAAAGAAGAAATCCACAAAAGCAGAAATATAAAATACATTAATGCAACTAATAAGTATAAAAGTAAAAAACGTAGGAAGTTAAAATATAGTATCTTATAAGAACTGAAGTTAAAAACCCATTGGCATTCAGGAAAAGTTCATTAACAAAAATGTGAAGGAAAAAAACCTGGTGGGTAAATTTACTCTTGAGTAAAGTTTTCTCCAACTAGAGGTAAAAGCAAACCTAAAAAAACTTGATTAGCCCTTTCCCCCACCCCCCAAAGGGAGGAATTGAGAACAAAGGACCTAGGAATGTAGAAGAGCACATGTAGATAAATTGAAAAAAACCTACAAAGAAAGAAATCTTTACAAAGTATTTATGTAACCCATTCCCAAAAGCTAGTTAGAGAATAGTTTCTGGAAAAGAAAACATGTTATTACCCAAAAACATACAATGAGAAAAAAAAATATGTTGAAGCAAGTTCACTAGCTAAAAATAAAACTTTTGTTAGCTCTCCTCATTGAGGACTGGCAACTTGACTTGAACAAAACAACAGAGAAGAAACAAAGAAATCATGCAGTTGCTCTGTATCCATCTTCAGACTAATCTAATATGGGAGAAAACTACAGCAATAAAAACCATGAAAAAAGCTAGATAAAAGAAATCAGACATGTTAACCAACTTTATACCACCAAAGACTAAATAGGAAAATTACAGCCAACAATCATATTCAGCACTTCTGAAACATTACCTAGAAGAAAAACATGTTATTTAGGATTCAAATAAATTTCCTTCATGTAATTTCCTGGAAGTCTGAGGAATCAGGACCTGCCATTTAAACACCAGTTACAGCATCCTAAAATATCATACATCATATCAATAGAAGAAATTATCAAACATTTATCAGCAAATAAAAAATTAAGAAACAAAATTCTGAAGATAACGCTAGAGTAAATAGTTATTATGGATAAAAACATCATTAACCCATAACCTTGCCACTGGAGATTCCTTTAAAGAAAAAATCACAACCAGAGGGTGCTTGAGCATGTGCAGAGTGTAAACCTATGAAATGAGAACAAAGAACCAACATCTCACACACAAAGAAGAGGAACGTAAATGCATGTCCCAGTCTAATAGCATCTCACTCAGTGCTAGGAGAAAAAAAATTAAGTCTTGGAGAAAGAACATTAACCATTAATTTTTGATGCTGGTATTCCTTAGAAATGAAATTTAAGTCAGAGAACATTTAGACATTCTGAAAAGGAAAATTCTGTAAAATCAATCCTCAATTACATCTCTCACCCACATATAGATAGAAAAAAAATTAAACTAAATACATAGAGCAGAATTGAGCCTATAAATTTACTCTCATGCTCATGTCTGCATATCTAAACATAAAAATACATGAAGCTAAACAATACTGCTATCAAGAGATAAGTATTAAAAACTCAGAACCAATTCACTGTATGTATGCTATGTAGAATTTACTTCAATGCAGCAAAAATATCAAATTTCAATTTTTTCCAGTCTGGTTGCTGGTAAGCAGATATTTTACAATCAACTGAAAACTAAAGAATTAAAACTTTAACAAGCTTCTCTAACAAAGAGAGTTCTGGTTAGCTGAGAAATAAAAACCATCCACTAGCAAAACTTTTCTGGTAGCCAAACAAAAAAATTTTCCTCAAGGAAAGACATGCAAATTTAAATCTTCCCTTCAATCTGGTTCATATGCAGCAATTTCAAAAGATCTTCTACTAACTGAAACACGGCAGAGCTGCTCTGGAAAAAAGATTTTCCCTAAACTGCTTTGATAAGTACTAAACTCAAAAACTTCCTGCAGAAACCTTTTTACCATGCATGACAAGTTTTGATGCTTACTGGAAGCAGGAAAAGAGTCTCCAGCATATTTTGTAACAACCAAAAAGTGCTGTTGTGGAGTATCAAACAATTCCTGCCAGCCATCTTCAACAATGCATGTTTGCTCATTCAATACAGGAAAAAAATCTTTGACCTTGCTTACATTAACAGAGATTGGCAACTCAGTGAAATCAGGGCTAGAGAGCTTTCTCAGTGGAAGTCTGCTCTCAGTTGCATTCAAAAAACTATCATCATCAGCAATTTGCTGCTCTCTTTCAGTCAAAATCAATGGAATAACAGGCAACTCTTGAGATTTTACCATGACTGTTTGCTCATTTGGAAGGTTAGCCATTAAAGGCAGAACATCCAAAGTTATCTCACTATCATCCTCCTTTAAAGCCTGACTAACCATTTGTTGCACTGCCATTTGTGGTACCTCAGAAGGAGAACCCACAGAATAAGAAGGTGGCATTACTTCTAAACCAGACCCAGGCAACAGGGAGCTGGCGGAAGGCAGGGCTGCTGCAGGGGCTGAAGCTGCTTTAAGAGCAAAATCTTTTCCCAGCTCTGGAGGTTGAGAAGGGGGCAAAATCCTTGGGCTTGGGGATGCTGAAGAAGCATCTTGAAGCTGAAGCAATGGATTAGCCACTCTAGCTACAGCTGATCGGCAAAGTTTCCACGTATGTAAGATTTGAACAGAGGGTCGGTCAGATTTACTCAAAACCAAACCCACTTTGTCCCATTTTTCTAGATCTAGGGTACCTTCCTCAGGGAAGAAGGACGCAACATGAGAAATCTCATGCAATAACTGGTCAATCAGTGGGGACATCACCTGATTGTGACCATGAGGACTTAACAAAAAGAGCAAATCTCTTTTACGTTTTTTCTGCAAAATACTTAGATCTCCCCCCATTCTTACCTATTTTCTGTGCGCACAGGTTCTGTCCAAGGTTCCGGACGATAAGAATCTTTCAGTCCAAAAGCCCTCTGTTTGCAGACAGAGTCTAATGGCACCTAGGGAGCTTTGTTAAGCCCAAAATCAGAAGAGCGATCATTTACCTGATCCTCTTTTCATGGATGCCTCAGAGAAGCTGCATTGGCATTCCAATAACCTCAGAGAGGGCACCAAAATGTGGGAATACCACATTGAAAACAAAGACAAAGGACCAAAGATTCAACCAGCAAATCTCTGGGAGGAAAAGTGCCTGCCTCCTCCCCTTCGCCAGATCTTTTTATTACAATATCAAAAGGTTACAAAGATTCAAATCATCCAATAGAATTCATCCTAAGTTCTAAAACCCCTCCCAGGTTTCCTCCCACCTTGAATCTGATACTGTTGGGAGAATCTGGAACTAACACCAAGATGCTAATAAGACTTCCTGGACTTCAAAGAAACTACAACTAAAGACAGGAAAGGAGCCCAGGAATTCTTGCATAGATTAACAGTGTCTTGTCAGAAAACAAGTTTGTCAGCTTTTCAAAGGCTAACAGGAAGGAAGGAAGATTAACAGATGCCCTTTTACCCAGATCTATTGAGCCAAATGTTTTACAGCCAGGCATGAAACAAATGGCAACAAATGCCTGTTTCTTGCAACCCAGACTGAAACGTGTTTTAAAGGTGGAAAGAGATGGAGTCAGTAATCATCCCAGAAACCTATGTCCAAGACCAGGATTTTCATAATTCAGGCAGCAGAGGTATATCAAGGGAGCCACGAAGCTCAGACATCCTCTACAGGCACACATAATTATGAGTACCTGATTCCCTTCCATAGATCACTAGAAAGTCACCACTACATCATGTCTCTGTGAATCTTGGATAAAGGACTTGGTAAGAACTCTTCTTTTTTATCTGCTTCTTGGCTGCCACTATGAGAGGTATCAGATTCTCTGGAGTCTGACAACCGACCCCACTGGTTCTGGGGCTCGCAGGCAAGCTTGGGGGCATGGCCTGGTGGGTGGATCACAATGAAGACTTTACCTGCTTGTGCTACCTGTGGTCTACTCTCTGGGCATGCTCTCAGTAGGAGTTTGGTCTCCCTATTCACCCACCTGATGCTCTATGTGTGGGACTTCCAGAGAGTAAGCAGGCGGGCCCTGTGTGAGACCTTGCTATGGAAGCATTTGGTCACCATATTCAGGGTCAGGGAGGAAAATTTGCCAAGAGAAATCTGTCCTGGTTTTGCCTACCTTGCAGCAATTTTCATAACTTGATGGTGTCTAAGGCATTGGAGTATATCCTTAGGTGGTGTAATTGGAACCCGCAAGTAAGCATGATATCCCATTAAATGGATCCAGGTTGGAGGTACTAGATTCAAATGGGGATTGACAGGCAATACAGGGACGCAGGTAGTGCTGTGGTCTAAACCACTGAGCCTCTTGGGCTTGCCAATCAGATGGTCAGTGGTTCAAATTCCAGTGGCTCCCATTGCTCTGTCCCAGCTCCTGCCAATCTAGCAGTTTGAAAGCATGCCAGTGCAAGCAGATAAATAGGTACTGCTGCGGTGGGAAGGTAAATGGCCTTTCCGTGCACTCTGGTTTCCGTCACAGTGTTTGGTTGCACCAGAAGCGGTTTAGTCATGCTGGCCACATGACCCGGAAAGCTGTCTGTGGACAAATGCCAGCTCCCTAGGCCTGAAAGTGAGATGAGCACCACAACTCCATAGTCTCCTTTGACTGGACTTAACTGTCCAGGGGTCCTTTACCTTTACCTTTTATACCTTTGACAGGCCATAGCTCCACCCATATGATATTGGGCAGGGCCAACCTGATTTGGCACACATCATAGGGCAATCCATAACCTGAGTTAATTCTGCCAAAATAATCAACCAACAGATGGGGTTGTTGATTCAGGATACACACCCAATGCCTGCACTGAAACCCATTGACATCTGTAATCAATAAAGTTGTGGCCCTAAATGGTTTTCCTGTGTTTCTTGCAATTCTTTGAGCCTCCCACAACTTCAACTCATTAAGTAGAAAACGGCAGATGAAAGTTTCCCACAGTTTATTCAGAAGCATATTCATTTCATGACTGAAGCCCTCACTGCCCACCTTCTGCCTTTGCAAGCATTAATAAGTGATTAGATATTTCCACATATCCATATTTGAAACAATTTTTTTGCAAGATAAGTATATTGTTGAACTATGAAGATGCTGTCAACCCCACATGTTTATTTGCATCCTGTCATTTACACATGACACACAATTACATTTATGCATAAGAATTACACCAACACACATCTCTCTGAAGGTACGTACATATAAAAAAAAAATCAATGAATTTTTTTTGTTAAAAATAAGTTTTGCCTTTGCTTATTCCCCACCCCCAACCAATTTTTCACATGTCAATTTTAACAAGTCTCTGGAGAACGGGCAAGTCTCCGCTTCAATCATGACTCTTTTTTTCTGGAACTGTCTATCATATTATAACAAAAGCATGGCCCTTACTGAAGTGGCTTAAAGCTATACAAATCCTGCTGATGTTTAAGCATTAGTTTCCTCCTTCCTTTCCTTAAAACCACTAAACTGCCTTTCTATAAGAGCAAATATAATTAATAAAGGCTTTTCTATTATTCATTCTAATGCAACCCCATAAAGAAACTTGATAATACTGACGGAACGAAACAGTAATGTAAAGCACATCTTAAATGCTGCTCCCCCAGAGCGATGCAGGTTCCCATTGACATCAAGACGGAAATTCAGTTAACAGAAGCAGCTGCAACATTTGCAACAGTAGAAGCTGGTTTCTAAAAAAACCACCCAAATGTTGACTTTTGTCTTTGTACTCTCATAGAGCAGCTTGTGTAGCATGGTGGTTGACCTTGTGAATGACAACCTGGGATACTCCCAGCTCAAATTTTGCCTCAGCCATGAATTCACGGCATGGCTAAAGCAACACATTACAGTCATACCTTGGTTCTCAAACTTAATCCTTTCTGGAAGTCCGTTTGACTTCAGAAAAGGTTTGAAAGCCAAGGCGTGGCTTCCAATTGGCTGCAGGAGCTCCCTGCACTCAATCAGAAGCCGCAGAAGTCACGTCAGATGTTTGGCTTCCAAAAAACATTCACAAACCGGAACACTCCCTTCTGGGTTTGTGGTGTTCGGGAGCCTAAATGTTCGAGTCACAAGGCGTTCAAGAACAAAGTGTGGGGTGCAAAGGGTTAAGTGCAGTCAAGTCACAACAATCCCTAGAGAGTCCACTTGGAGGACTGTGGAGGAACACATGACTAGCTTGGTTGCCTGTTCCTCCACATGCAAATGAGTTGGGGAAGCGGCAGATAAATTCACTAGCGAGATACCATTTCCCTCTCTTGGACCTTACTCTCTTGGACTTCAAGGATTCAACGTCTAGTGAAGATTCTCTCTCTAGGCTTCCAGCCTACAGAGAGATGAGATGGAGTCTCACTTCTTATAAGTGAACTTCACAATGTATATATTACTTTTTACGTAAGCAAGTTTACCTCTTGAGTATGCTGTATCTCAGGAAGATTGTAAGTAAACATATTTTATACATTTAAGAGCATTGTGTTGTGTCTTTTCTTTTAAAAGGGATAAAGGGGAAAATACCAGGAAAATACACTTTATTTTAGTGGCTTAAATCAAGCCTGTGCAAACGCTTTTCTGCTGTGTATTTTGCAAAAGGGGGATGTTTTTACTCTGCTAAAGTTTGGTGCTTGCTAGCGCAAGCGGGGATAGGATATATTAAACAATATCTCCTCATCCACATCCCTGAACATTCCCACACAAAGTACAACTGTATCTTCTTAATCCCCATCCCTCAATTTGCAACATGGTGATAGTAATACAGGTCTACATTGGGCTGACTTTGAAGGATTAATGGATCGGTGTAGGCAAAGTTAGGCATTTGAAATGGACAATGGAAGTGATGGTCTTTTCCTTACCTCTCCAGTGCAATATGATGGATTAGCATGTTTGCATGTATAGTTATTTGTTCTAGAACTGAGAAAAAACTTCTAAAGAGTTTTCTGAGACACTTACTGAGATGTCTCTCTTTTTCTGCCCTCTTCCTGTCCTTAGAGACAGACCACCATGATTTACTCTTGAAATATTGCCTATGATATGATGGGCATTAAAATTTTGCTTCCCTTAGCCATCACTGAATTATAAAGGGTCCATAGTTCATTGGTAGTTTGTACACTTTCCATTATGCATGCACATCTACTTCAAACAAGGCCCAAATCCAAAGCTTTGTTGGAGTTCTAGGCTCTCTTCAAGGTGAAACAGGGCTTCCTAAAGTGTTTCAAAGCAGGTTGGGTTGTTCCCAGAGCCTTGGGTCTGCCTCTGAGATTCAGGGGAGGCAAACGGTGTCAGATAATATCAGAACTGTCCATTAAAATTGATTGCGCATCCTCTGCAAGTTCTCCATAAAAAGAAAATGGCAGAGAGGGAGAGAATGGGGTGCAGTTTTGTGAATGGCATTTCTACCATCTAATCAGGAGCAACCTTTCTAGGCTTCTCCTTCTTCCAATTACAGTGCTTTGGGGAGAGAAGTAGAAGTTAGCATCAACGGAGGAGACACAAAACCCATAACTGTTTTTCATTCATCCTAATTTCCTAACCTATGCCCTATACTTCTGGAATTTTACAAGCTGCTTTACCTAGGTACACCCATGTGTGCTATATGCAATTTTCATACAAATTGCTCAAAATAACACGGTGGGAGAGAAAACCTATTCCCTCAACAAACAAACAAACAAATAATGTACGGCTCCTCTTGCACAAACTCCCTGCCCCTATCACAAACCTTAAAGCTACATAGCACAGGAACGTCCACCCCCATTTGTTTGAAATCTGGTGGGCTAAATCCACACAGAGCAGATTGAGCTTCTAAGCTTGCAAATATAAACTAATTTTGTATATATATATTTTAAAAAAATAATCAGTTCAATTAAATGGAGCTCAGGTATCAGGGCTGAGAGGGCTCTCAGAATAGACAGTACTGGATTAAGTGGACCCACTGCAGGTATTGAAATCTAGGGCAGACTGTTGATTCAGTTTTGCCTATCATTAATTTAGCTGTCATATTTTGGGTAATCTTTATAGTTAAATGAATATAACATAACTCTGAAATCTTTTACTTTGTAACATCTTCTCCACCCTTTTATGAAGTGATAGTTTGCCTGCACAGAACTCTGGATTTCAAAATGACTAATAAATTATAAGATTTCCCTCCTTTCTGTCTCTGCATTATTATTTTACAACACTGCCGTACTACCGTGCTTAATGAGAAGGCAAGTATAAAACATGGTTCTATTAAAATATGATCAAAAACATATCGCGTAGCTGTACCAGAGATCGAGATTATTCACTAAAAACTATCATAGATTTTATATCCGTCTATCTTTGATGTGCAACACAGTTTATATACAAGAATGTTCTTTTATCAAAAAAGAGAACTTTTTCGAAAACATGTGATGTGTTAAGTGTGGAAAAGCACCCCACTCCCAAGACCATTGCATTGTAACTATCCAACCTCCCAAAATTTCAACACCTCTTTCGATGGTTTGACCCCTTTCCGTTTTAACAGTACAAATTCTACAAAACACCCTCCATATCTCTTCAAAATCATTTCTCCTGCATATTCCCCATCTTACCTTAATGGCACGTTAATTTCATCATTGATAGCTATATCCCACACCTCTTTATACCATACTTCCATTTGATATTCTGCTTGCCCCTTCCACTTCCTAGCTATAATAATTTGTGCAGCTGTCAATAAATTTGTGAGCAAGTCCTTCATAGCCTGTGAATTTTCCATCTCATCGAAAATTGATAATAATGCTACCTCTGGACTTCTGGTCAGCTTTAACCCAGTGATTTCTGTTAACTCCTTAAACACCCTTTGCCTTTTTTTTTATTTATTTACACCCCCACCACATTTGAATATAATTCCCTGTTTCCTGGCATCCCCTCCAACATAACACCGAATACGCTTTTCAAATGGGGTTTCACCACCTGCTGTGGTTCAGCAGAATGTTGTATCCTATCACAGCCTCCCTTTGTTCAGTGGCTGAGGAACCCTCTCCGGCACCCGGGGTGGGGCAGCCCATACGGAGTGCGCATGTGCAGCATCCCGCACGTGCACACTCCGTACGCAATGCCACACATGCACAGTCCATACGGGATGCCGCACATGCGTACTCCAAATGGGCTGCCACTTGCGCACGGTGGCTGTACGGGCTGCCGTTTGCAGGGCGTCTATACAGTTTGCTGCTTGCACAGCGACCGTACGGGCTGCCATGCGAGCGGCATCCCGTATGGAGTGCACGTGCGTGGCAGCCCGTACGGTCGCCGTGTGAGAGGCGGCCTGTACGGACACCCGTATGGATGGCTCACGAGAGTGGCAGCCCATACGGATGCTGTGCAAGCAGTGCCCATACGGACTGCATGCGCCCTCGGCCACTCTGCAGCTGGGGTGAGGCAGGGACCATTTTGTCACCCCCTCCCCCAGAGTGGCACCCAGGGCGGACCGCTCCCTCCGCCCCCACTTTGTACGCCCCTGCTTTTGATGCCACCATCCTATGCAATTGCTCTTTGCCATAGGACATGGGGAGGACTGTTAGGCTGTGCTCTTGAGGATAGAGTGAGGAGAAGCAAAGCAAAACCTGCCTGTAATGGGCAACGTATGTTTTCCTTATCGCTCAGATCAGCAAAGAAAACTGGCTCCATAAGCTTTTGTAGAGAATAGAAGGCATTGCCTAAGCCAGGCTTCCTCAACCTCGGCCCTCCAGATGTTTTGAAACTACAATGCCTAGCATCCCTGACCACTGGTCCTGCTAGCTAGGGATCATGGGAGTTGTAGGCCAAAAACATCTGGAGGGCCGAGGTTGAGGAAGCCTGGCCTAAGCAGTTTGGTGGATTGGATTTGGATCTTGTGACAGGACATTCTGAAGTTCCTTCCTTTGCAGTCTGCCCCACCCGCCAACCCCCCCACTCATCTCTCACATCACCAGTCTATGTGCATCCAGCTGAGGACTGAATCCTGATGTGGTCTACTGTTGAAAAATGCAAATTCAAGGTGGGCACGTAGAATGAGGTATGTAGAGTTTTTTTTAAAAAAAAAATATTGGCCCAGTTTTCTGGGGTGCCCAATCTCTTCCTACAACTGTGAATGGTATAGAATTGAACTGAATAAAACCAAACAGTAGAGCCAAGCCAAAACGAATGTGCATGCAAGTTAAGAATACTTTATCTTTTTGACAGGTACTTGGGAGTTGAATCAAAGGGCATCTCTCTTTAGTAACAGGGACTCCGCTGCTTTGGGTAGACATGTCAGCACATGTATGAAAACACAGGGAAGCGCTTAGCATATTATTGATGCTCAAATTGCATTTCCCAGTTTACAGTGATTTAAATATTCAAACGGAGGGCCAAATGAATTGCAACACCAACAGCACCTGTTCACGCGCCAAGGGGTAAGGGAGGCACACTTTCAAGGGGAGGCCATAGCCTGTTTATTACTTAATTTAAACTCTGCCAAAACCAGAGCATCTGCTTCTACAAAGGCTGTTGACAGTTGAAGCATTTCCCCCCATTGTGCTTTAACTCTGCCGAGGCCCCAGCATCTGCTCGCACGTAGAGGTGTTGACAGTCTGAGCGCGAGTGCTTTCCCATTGTTTTGAAATGGTGCCAAAACCTGGCGGCACCCTACACACAAAGGCAGCTTAAATTATAGCCAGCAGAATAGTTTTTACAAATATGCAAAGCAGATAAACACACAGGGCTTCTTGTATATTTCTCCTTCCTTCCCTTTTGCTACATGGCAGGCACTGCAGTCTGCAGTAGTGAAGGATGGTTCACTGTAGCTAGACTGTCCCCATCCAGGAATGGCTACAGTTGATGCACCAACCAAAGTCAGCAAAGTTTTGCCTCCACTGACAGTGCTGGATCAAGAAATCCCCCCAAAACTTCATACCTGCTCCTTTAGAGGAAGTGTGACTCCACCCAGAATGGGAAGTCAGCATAATTCCTGTTCCTGGTAAATGCCCCGCCTCCCCACCATCACATGATCACCATTTAATCAGGGTTCCAGATGATTTTCAAACTGAGTTCTGGAGTGTCTTCAGTGAATCAGGCAATTAGGGTTGTTATAATAATTTGTTGTTGTTGTTGTTGTTTAGTCTGACTCTTCGTGACCCATGGACCATAGCACGCCAGCACTCCCGTCTTCCACTGCCTCCTGCAGTTTGGTCAGACTCATGTTCGTAGCTTCGAGAACACTGTCCAATCATCTCATCCTCTGTCATCCCCTTCTCCTTGTGCCCTCCATCTTTCCCAACATCAGGGTCTTTTCTAGGGAGTCTTCTCTTCTCATGAGGTGGCCAAAGTATTGGAGCCTCAGCTTCAGGATCTGTCCTTCCAGTGAGCACTCGGGGCTGATTTCCTTCAGAATGGATAGGTATGACCCTCTCTGAGCTTTAACTAGTTGGTAATTAACCATTGCTGTTTTCTGCTAGCTGACACGTGAATGATTAACCTTAAAGGTAAAGGTAAAGGACCCCTGACAGTTAAGTCCAGTCACGAACGACTCTGGGGTTGCGGTGCTCATCTCGTTTTACTGGCCGAAGGAGACGACAGTTTTTCCGGGTCATGTGGCCAGCATAACTAAGCTGCTTCTGGCGAACCAGAGCAGCACAAGGAAACACTGTTTACCTTCCCACCGGAGCAGTACCTATTTATCTACTTGCACTTTGACGTGCTTTCTAACTGCTAGGTTGGCAGGACCGAGCAACGGGAGCTCAGCCCATTGCGGGGATTCGAACTGCCGACCTTCCGATTGGCAAGCCCTGGGCTCTGTTGTTTAGACCACAGCACCATCCGCAATTGAATTGCAAATTCACCATCTTGGATGGGTTGTAGCTAGTTTCCTTTGTTCCCAGGCTCTGTGGCGTAGGGATGTAAACGAAGCTTTCCAAGAAAACAGCCTTGGAGCTGGAATGCAGGCAAAATGGAGCCTGTGTGTGAGTGAGAGAGCTCTGATTATAAGTTAAAGTTATTTCTAAGAAGATGTTGAGCTTGTGCACAAGGTTTTTCTATTTTGCTAGGAAGAAAGTTCTGCAAGTAAAAGTTTGAACAATGTGTAATGGGTCTGAACAATGCTTCATTCCAATAGGACTAAGTTTCTATGCATCCAGTCACTTCAAACTGTGCAGTATTAATATCTGGAAAACCGCCAGGATGCCTATGTTGATGGAGGTTGTAGTTCAAAACTTTCAGAGGCTGCCATGTTTGAGAAGGCTGGTGCAGGCAGTATTCAGCTTGGTATAAGGCAACTTCATAGATGTGTACAAAATCTGAGGTGAATATGCTGCTGCAGTCTGGTACCATGTGCAGAAGATTTAAACATAAACGCTGGTACAAAAAGTCATTTAATAACATATTGTTTGAATGCTGGCCTTAAAGACAGAAAATAACACTTCTTGCTGCTCCGCTACTGTGTCGTATGCTTTGCGTTCATGCTAGAATTGGGCAATTAGGGTGTTAATTACTCTGGCGCTCTTTTTTAAAGAAATGGTTCAAATAGTTTCTTACCACCCACTGCCAAGTTGGACAGTTGCCTAGAAACCACCGTTGAAGCATACAGGATTAGAAGTGTACCTCTTTTTTTAAAAAAAAAACAAAGATTTTTATATTATGATTTCCCTTCAAGCAAAAAAGAAAGAAGGAAAGACTGCAAGATTCTTTAATTAGGGTATTGATGCAGCCTCTCAAAATCATGGCAGTGTTGAATGCTGCTCTCAAGGTTTCTCCCTGTTCCAAAAAAAAAAAAAAAAAACTAAAAAAAAAACACGCAAACAAGAAGCTGGCTACTGAATTGTCAAAACATGGCAGCTGCATCTGTTGCTACAGCAAATGCCATATTGAGGCAATTTGGTTTCAGCTCAGGAATAAAGTCTGTGCACTCAAAACCCTAAAGAAAAGACCGGTTTATCTCCCCAAGCTGTGCTCTGTGTTAACTGTGAGAGATGCAAACCTATAAGGTATGGTTTTTAAGAAAAGTTTTGTGTTGTATTTCCCAGTTGTCTGTCAGACAAGGCAAGGGGGATTCTCTCTCCCTCACAACCACTGTAAGCTTGTCCACATTTCCACTTGTCCCGGGCCTTAAAAGTTGTCCCGCCAATTTCCCCTGGAAAACATGCTCTTTGGTGCTAAATTGGGCCAAATGGCAATCCATGGGAAGCACAATTGCCATTTGTTCTGATGCCATATAAAGATTGGGTTTCCCCAGGGAGAAGCAGCGAGGCAAATGGAGGTGTGTGTGTGTGTGGGGGGGGGGAATCTGAATTAAAATGGAAAGCTACAAATTTGTGTAGCATTACCCTAGCATTGCTTAAGAAGAAAGGAGCATCACAGCTTCAGGACAGGAGGGATTTAGAGCAAAGAACTGTGAAGCGAGGCGGGGCAGAGCAGGCAGTACTCCAGCCATTTCTCCCAATTGTCCCAAGAATGCCATGCATGTACTGTACTTTGAGATGTTTCCATTTGTTTCAGTCTATTTTATTGCGGTTTTAGCCCTCTGAATGTTTTAAGTTATTGTTGTAAGCTTTTAGTGGGTAAGCTTATTGTTTTATCTTTATTTGTAAACCGCTTTGGGTTTGCAAATAAATAAATAAATGGGTGCCTAGGAGAGTAATTCCTGAAGACGTTCTAGGTCCATTTGCTGAGGTGCTGCTTGGAGGCAAAAGAATGGGAGAATGCTTCAGACCACATTGTTAGAATAATAATAATAATAATAATAATAATAATAATAATAATAATAATGGTGAAGGACCCCTGGATGGTTAAGTCCAGTCAAAGGTGACTATGGGGTTGAGGCGCTCATCTCACTTTCAGGCTGAAAGGAGCCAGCGTTTGTCCACAGACAGCTTTCCGGGTCATGTGGCCAGCAGGACTAAACCACTTCTGGCACAACGGAACACCGTGATGGAAGCCAGAGTGCACGGAAAGGCTGTTTACTTTCCTGCTGCAGCAGTACCTATTTATCTACTTGCCCTGGCGTGCTTTCAAACTGCTAGGTTGGCAGCAGCTGGGACAGAGCATCGGGAGCTCACACCGTTGCAGGGATTTGAAACACCAACCATCCAAACAAGCCCCAAGATGTTCTCTTCCTCCCATGGAAGGCATTCAGTGCCTCCCCAACGTGCCCTTTGTTCAAATATGGTGAAAAAAAGCTGGGCTTTAACCTTAAAACTATGCTTTAACCTTATAATAAAATTAAAGGGGCCACTTATTAAGGCAGAAGTGGGGAACCCATTTTCAGAAAGAGCCACAGGGCACCATGGAAGTGCCTGTCAGTGATGTGCTGAGCCAGAGGCAGAAGAGTGTAGAGAAACAGGTGTGACTTTACCTTTGCACACTAGGCTATACCTGTATTCGAGACACTCAAAAGCCAGAGGTTTCTTCTTCTTCTTCTTCTTCTTCTTCTTCTTCTTCTTCTTCTTCTTCTTCTTCTTCTTCTTCTTCTTCTTCTTCTTCTTCCTCTCTCTCTCTCTCTCTCTCTCTCTCTCTCTCTCTCTCTGGCATGCACAAACACACAGACACCTCCAGCCAGGCAAGCAATGAACATGACCTCAGGCTGACACATTCAAATAGGCAAACGCACCTGAGGAGGGTTTGGAGCAGGTCCGGTGAGATATGTGGCTCAGAGAGAGTCCCAAGGGCTGGAGAGAGTGGATAAAATGCCTTAGGTCAGGCATCCGCAAACTGCGGCCCTCCAGATGTTTTGGCCTACAACTTCCATGATCCCTAGCTAACAGGACCAGTGGTTGGGGAAGATGGGAATTGTAGTCCAAAACATCTGGAGGGCCGAAGTCTGGGGATGCCTGCCTTAGGTTCTCAACCCATCTTTGACATACATATTGGGATAAAAGTTGTGGGATAAAGTCGAGGAGAAGCTGTACTGTTCTATACAACTTTGCTGATTGTGTACCATGGTTCTTAGACCCATTCTGGTATTGCATTCTTGAGGCACTTGATTGAGGCCTGCATGAATTTAAAAGATATATTTGCAAATGTTTGAATGCTGCACCAGTCGGCTAAAGCATTCTAACTGTTGTTTGTTTATTTTCCTGCTCTCCTTGCTAGGGCCCCCTGATTTATGACAAGCAAAAGGCCTTTACAACCTCTCAGGCTGTAAAAGGTTAAAATTACTGGCTGGGAGATGACCCTGCATATTTAGAAAATACAATCCAGCTGCAAATACACTAATTAAGAGTTGGTAAATATTGTTTAACAGAAAGTGATACCATGAGAGAGTCCTAGCCATTATTTTTCTAAAGTCTAAGGTTTACTGAGCATGTTAGAGCTAATGACAACAGCAGCTGGGAGAAGGAAGGGGGGGCTCATTTCTAAAGAAGCCTTTTCAAGCCTCTGCTTTTCAAGCCTCTGTCTTTTGTACACAAACCTTTTCTGAAAGTTTCTGTTATATTTTATACTATTATAAACCAATGTGCCTTTTATGAGATTTGTTGGCTTAATGGAGTTATGCAAAGGATTTAGAAAGTAAGAAATGTTAGATTCTTATGTTAGATTCTTATGGCTCCTAGGTGTGTGGGAATGCACATCCAGGCTTTTGTTTAGATAGAATTTATTACCATAGCCATCTGTTTTAATCATTTTGTTTTAGCCATTTGTTTTGGAATGCAAGGGCAAAGGTGATCTGGTAATTAAGGTTCCTTGTTTAGGCAAATGTAAATATATATGACTACTTGTCTGCCATTTATGATAGAAGGAAATATAGCTCTTTGTCTCCCATAAAAGGTAATAGGAAATGGGTGTATCTTTTATCATTGGCTCTAGCACACAGCCAATAGGAATTTCAACCAAGCTGATTGGACAGAGGCAGCCAAAAGGAGGAGCAAGGGAGCTGGGCTGAGGGAATATAAGTGCTGACCAGCAGGGCTAGAGCAGGCAGAGCTTTTTGGTAACTATACCACTGTGCCTATCATTTATTTGTCTGACAAATAAATTATTATTTTAATTTCTCTATTGCTGCGTTGAATATTTCATTCCAGCTAAGTGTCAACCACAAGCAGGGTGCTACATTCTGACACTGCATTTCTAGGATTTTTCTGTAGGAGTGGGTATGCCATTTTCAAAATGCATCTCTGCATCCCTATTGCCTCCCACATGTTGTTGTTGCACTATTGACTTCCCATTCACAACCACAGCCATCTCTTTAAATAGTAAAACCCAGAGCAGAATTATTGTTGTCTATCATATGCATGATTCGCTTAAATGTACATCCTCCTTCTCTTCTGATTCCCACTTCTATTAGTTTTATGTACTTGCAGATTAAGCAATATTTTCAAATTTGCTGCCTGTTCAGCACACTTGTCTGCAACGGTGAGTGTATGGTTTTCATACCGGGAGAGAAAAATCATTGATTTGCTGCATTCCTACTGCCAGTCCTAGATAAATTGATCAAAGGCTGGTAAACATATATTTCTGCCATTCCACTCTTGCAGTAACACATACTGTTTGAGCTCTGCAGGCCTTCTCCATATCGCTTCTATTGTTGCACACACACAAAAAGCATAATCAAAAGAAAGCTGACTATCCACTATTCTGATTTCTTACAGGACTTTCCTTTTTAGAAATTTCAATGGACTGGGCTTGATTTTTTGCAACACCTTTTTTCAAGAGTCTCTTCATTTTGCAGAACTGTTTCTCCACTCCTCCTCATGAAATAACTCACATTCTTTCCTGCCATCCCTAGAAGATTCCAAATAGAAAGTATTTGTCTCACTGGTTCTTTCTATTCTCTGTGCTGAAGTCAATAGGACCCCAGTATTACAGCTGCCTGGAGCAGCTATTCTTCATTTCCCTTCCCTTTTTTGGATCTCTGCTTGCACCCTGGTTATAGGCAATGCTTTTAACAACTCCCCCCACCTTCCCTTTGTAACCCCATCGGTTTGTCTCCATTCCCTGTATTGTTACTTTACACAGATTATCTATATGGACAGCAAGGGCTTCTAGTCTTCAAACTGCTTTGTTCCACTACCTTTTAGCTTCTTCCTTATGTTAGCGGATACCCCCCCCCCCAACCCTTCCCTTTAGTAGGCATTGTTTTTTTATTTTGCTTTTTTGAAAGAAACAACAACACTCCTTTGCAGAAACACATTTCAGAGGATATTGTGCTGCTCCTTGTCAGAATGCTCCTACCCTTTGTCATCAATAGATAATGTTCTTGGAAGCTTCCATCATTATTTCAGCAGGATCAGATGTGTTTTCAAATTACCTGCAGGATCAAATGTACTGTATTTCTATCCGCTTCCTGGTTACACAGATGCCTACTGGAAGACTTGTAATAAGGAATGCATTGAAAAGCCAGAGGAACCCAACTGAATAATATTTTCCAATAGGCAAAGTTGGAAACACAAGTATCTTGAATGCCATTTAGCTCACATAAATCGGAGAAGGTTCGTATACAGCATGAATTCACCCTTACACGGGTGGTCTAGTTGCACGATCAGAGTTTCAGAGCCATTTACAGCTGTACCCAAATCTAGATCTGGAAGGTGGTTTTGCTCCAGCATTGGGTCGCATAAGTTGTGACTTTCAGAATTAGATTGGTTCTTCTTTAAGTCCAAACTCAATTGAGCCCCCCCCCCCATCCTTAAATGCAGCATGTAATTTGGCCTGCAAAATACATGCTGCATTTAAGGATTATATCCTAGGAACAATATAATCCAATGCCACTTTCCACTAAATTTGCAAATAGGCAAAGGATTGGGCATAAAAGGAAATGGGAAAACACAGAAAATCTGCTAAGCAAATAAATAAATTCTTTTTCTTCTGCTGTTATCAACTCTATTTTTGTAACTTGTCTATTTGCTTCCCACTCGTACTACATACATGTACCATTTGGACAGCAAAATAATTTTGAAGGAATTTGAATACTGACATAGAAGCTGTTGGCCAATGAACTGGAAGCTCCTCTCATGTGCTTGCCCTGCTAGGCATCAGCTTCTTAGTTTACACTATCACTTTAAAGGGCATTCAGCCAATTTCTGAATCCATAACTGCTGTCAATGAATCACATCATTAGCTGACTAGATATCATATGCAGAAGGGAAAGCTAGTAATAAGGCTTTAAAACTATGTTTACTTCCTTCTCTTCATGCCTTGTTCTTACTTATCAAGAAATGATCTGTTCCCCCTTCTTTTCCTCTTTAGCAGAGTGTTACATAGATTGAAGGTTAAATTAAAATGGAAAAAGAAAAAACTTTTGCAAACCCAAAGTAAACAGATCTGGACACATTTTAAATAAGATGTTACCTGTCACGTACAGATGAGAAATAAATGACCCTGCAGGTAAGGTAAAAGGTAAAGGACCCCTGGATGGTTAAGTCCAGTCAAAGGCGACTATGGGACTGTGGCGCTCATCTCGCTTTCAAGCCAAGAGAGCCGGCGTTTGTCCACAGACAGCTCCGGGTCATGTGGCCAGCATGACTTAACAACTTCTGACGCAACGGGACACCATGACAGAAACCAGAGCGCATGGAAACGCCATTTATTTTCCTGCCACAGCGGTACCTATTTATTTACTTGCACTGGCATGCTTTTGAAATGCTAGGTTGGCAGGAGCTGGGACAGAGCAATGGAGGCTCACCCAGTTGTGGGGATTCAAACCACCGACCTTCCGATTGGCAAGCCCAAGAGGCTCAGTGATTTAGACCACAGTCTTTCTTTCATCTTCTTCCCAGCAGCCTTTGCTCAAGACTCTCTTTTCATGTCACCTCACAACCAGTTGCCCTGGCAACCCTCCAAACCCCCAGTTCACACCTCAGGGCAAGGAGGATTGTCAATAGCTTGGCCAGGTTGTTTTGCATAGGCTTGCTCAGGAATTCCTCTGCAGCTCATATTTCTCCCTTCACATCCCAAATATTCAAAGCACTACCATTTATTACTTTCTGGGTTGTTGTTTTTTGGAGGGGGGGGTGCACCCAAATCTATAACAACATGTTGGTGTGTGTATGTATGTGTATACACACTTGGGTGTGATAATGGCTGTGAGACCTCTGCCTGGATCCTGGAAAGCCGCTGTCAGTCAAGGAAGATTACATAGACCAATGGTCTGACTCAGTATAAGGTGATATGTTGACTGACATTAGCGTGCTGGAGGCCAAACCCTGCCTGAGAGTTTTAGATGCTCCAAGAAGCCTCTGAAACCCAGTACCTTATTACGAGTGGCACGATGTATAATTTATAATAGTGTTATTTATTAATGCGCACAGTTTGGGCACCCCAGCCACTGAACTCTGCACTTGCTGAAGTTTCTGAACCATCTTCAGAGGCAGCCCTACGTATAACCCATACTTTCTAGGTCACATCACTATAATAGCCACTTGCTCCTTTTTTCTGGGTGGGCAGTAGTTGCAGTGCTTCATGGATCACTGGCATCCAGGATATACCGGTCTGGCTGACTTTTAGAAAATCTATCAAGCCAGCCACCTTGCAGGGCAGGATTGCTCACCAGAATCTCCAGTTTGAACTGGTAAATTGGGGACCTGCTGGTGGATTGAGCCTCACTGGTGGACCGTGGGTTGGATGCTTCCACTCTGGTCCACCAGCAACACATAAAAGTCTAGTGGGCCAGGCACCTTAGCTGTAGCCATTGCATGGGGATGATGGCTCTACAGATGGGACGGCATAATCTCAACTCTCAGCTCAGGCTTTGTCCTTTCTAGTTGAGGAAAGGGCCACAACAGTTTGCTATCTCACCCAGAGCCCATTGCCTTTGTTCTGTTAATGGCTTATCACCTGAACACAGAAAGATAGCCTGGTTTATACTTTGCTGGATGTCCCCACCAACCACCCAAAAACCCTCATAACATTATGTTGGCTTGCACAGCCTCTTGATCTACTGCACTTTTGAGAGGCATTAAATATTAAAGGTAAAGGTCAAGGGACCCCTGACCATTAGGTACAGTCGTGACCAACTCTGGGGTTGCGGCGCTCATCTCGCTCTATTGGCCAAAGGAGCCGGCGTACAGCTTCCAGGTCATGTGACCAGCATGACTAAGCCACTTCTGGCAAACCAGAGCAGCACACGGAAACACCGTTTACCTTCCCACCGGAGTGGTACCTATTTATCTACTTGCACTTTGATGTGCTTTCTGCTAGGTGGGCAGGAGCAGGGACCGAGCAACGGGAATTCACCCCATCACAGGGATTCGAACCGCCGACCTTCTGATCAGCAAGCCCTAGGTTCTGTGGTTTAACCCATAGTGCCACCTGCGTCCGGGTGGGACTTGATCTGTGCCTGTTCTCCTGCTAGGAATGCACAGTTCTATCAAATGGCAGCTTCTTACTCAACAAATACATTCCCCCATGTTCTGTATCTGCTGACTTTGGTGACTAAAATAAGCTCTTCTGCCTCTTTGGTCCTCTTGTGAACACTGCAGAGTCATCAGATCATGAAGACAGAATGAGCCGGATATTATTACTTTTTGTGCATCAGCAACAGAACTGTTTATTCAGCTCCTGCTAATTACAGCTGAGCAAAAGCTCACTGAAGTTAATGGGATTACACAGGTGTCCCAGAGGAGAGGACTAAAGGCACAAGTATAATTTGGCTCCCGGAGCATCTAACCTGTCACGTGACGGGAACAGCCCAGTTTGCTTCTCAGATCTCTCTCCCCCCCCCCTGCACTACGGCTACTTGCAATTAAATCATTGCAAGGCTGATTCTTCTTCATTTAACACATAAGGCAGGAGAGCGGAGGCATTTAATTCTTCCCCAGTAAAAGCAACTTCAGACTTGTCTACGGGCTATTAATTATTAAGACCCAATTAATCACTAAGATATCTGTTGGAAAATAATAAGACAATCAGTTCCAGAAATAACATCCTTTTATTATTATTAATATTATTACCACAACAATTACTATTGAATAAAATATTGACTGTAAAAACTTAATGGACAACCTAATTTGCTGCTGCTTTTTTTTTTTTAAGAAAGACTGGCGAAATAGTCTTGAGCAGAAATAAATTAGTTCTATATCATGGATTATTCATTACATGGAATTAATTGTTCAGTGACAATATGATGCCATTTGAAATAGCCTGGAAATAATAAGTAAACAGAAATAAGTGCACTTTTCTCCATTTTTACATATTTTGTTTTCCTGATTCACTTTAGCAACTTAATTTGTTTTTAAATTATAAAGAGGGTAAAATTCAGAACTGCCTCTCGCAGCAGTTGAAAAACAGGACATCTGGAACTTGGTTTCGGCTTGGCTTGTTTATTTACTTAATTATAAGATTTCTTACTTGCCTTTCACCATAAGGTCAACGGGTATGTTACGAAAAGAAGAATACAAGAATAGCCTGCTGGATCAGGTCAGTGCATAGCTTCCAAGTCTCCCGTATTCCCTGGGAAACCCCCGTTTTTCCAGCCGTTTCCTGCTGGCAGCCCGGATTTTTTTAAAAAAAACCGTAAATCCCCCGGATTCTTACCGGCCCGGGGAGGCTCCTTCTGCGCATGTCTGGAGTCTCTGGACATGCACAGAAGCGATTTCTGGTGCTGTGGCCATTTTGGAAATGGGCAGAGCATGTGTAGAAGCGACTTCCGGTGCCGCTCTGCCCAGTTCCAAAATGGCCGCAGCACAACTTCTGGTGCTGCGCCGATGCCGATGCTGGATTTTTCAATCTGGGAGTTGGCACCTATGGGTCAGTGGCCCATCTAGCTCAGCATCCTTTTCTCTCAGTGGTCAATCAGATCTCTTTGGGAAGCCCCAAAACAACAGAAACATACAATGGAAATGAAGTTTACTGAGAATCAGATTAAGGATTTGAACTGAGTTCACTTTAGAGCATGGGTAGGCAAACTAAGGCCCAGGGGCCGGATTCGGCCCAATCCCCTTCTAAATCTGGCCCGTGGACATTCTGGGAATCAGCGTGTTTTTACATGAGTAGAATGTGTGCTTTTATTTAAAATGCATACCTATTTATCTACTTGCATTGGCATGCTTTTGAACTGCTAGGTTGGCAGGTGCTGGGACAGAGCTACGGGAGCTCACCCCGTTCCGGGGATTCGAACCACCAGCCTTCTGATTGGCAAGCCCAAGAGGCTCAGTGGTTTAGACCACAACACCACTTGCATCCCAGTCATCTAGTACAACCCGCTGCAATGTAGGAATCTTTTGCCCAACGTGGCACTCAAACCCACAACCTAGAGATTAATAGTCTCATGCTCTACCGACTGAATTGTATCACGGCAGAGTTTCTGGGTTCTGTTTTCCAAACTTTCATCACCATCTGGAAGGGTAGTTGTCTTGCGATTTATCCTCATCCAGTCCAAATTGTATTTCTAGCTAGTGTACCTGTCATGTTTTCTGTCCTTACGACTTGCAGTGATTAGAGCGTCGAATGACAACTTGAGGAGAGAGGCAGCCAATGGCTTTACAGAGCCCAGGGAGGAGAAGGGGATTAAATGGTCTCAGAAAATGAATTTGTGCAGCTGCTCGGTGACAATGCTTCCTCATTCTTATTAAAGAGCAAGAACAAGGTAACCCCTCTGGTGTTCCTAAGTGCCGTTTCAAAGTATGAAATGTGATGCTGTACAATGCAGTTTGATGTCTCAATATGTCCTTGAGCAATGTAGTATTGGTTTAATAGGTGCCAGTCAATAGAAGATGCCTTTTACATACAATACTAGACTGTAACGTAATAGTTTCATTGCTAGGTTGGAAAAAACCAGTCTTTGGTAATAAAAAAAATCAGTTCAAATGTAAATTTTAATGTAAAAAAATAAATAAAAAGGTCTTAGGTCTCCTTTCACATTACACAGGCTGTGTGAGAGCCACTATTGTACAATTCATTCCCACATTGCTAGGGGAACATCAGGGGCTTGGGTTTCATTGAAGAATGAATGAATGGTATAATATGAAATGATCCACAAACTGGGAAGGCACCGGGGGTTGGACTGATTGACCCGTGAGGTCTCTTCCAACTCTTCAATTCTATGATTCTATTATTTTGTTCATACAGGACCTGTGTCACCTATATGCATCCATAATTCTGGAATGATTTCATCATCCTTGAGGTATATGTGACATCTTTTCTGACCACGATCTGAAATCCATTGGATTTGAATCAACATACTGATGTGAAAATGTGTGGAAGTTATAATTTGATAAATGGGCATATTTTCACTTCCACATAGAGTCCAGATGGTGACAGATTCCCCATATAAGTTTCCATTTGGCATTTGAACATTTGTGTATTGCAGTCTTTTATTCTCATTTATGTTTAATGATGGATTTAATCCAAACAATACAAGATGTTATCCAGCATGTTAAACTTCTGCTAAGTGGACTGAAAGTAGGATCCTTCCGTTCAGGATTCTTTGTGTTCTCAGCATACTGGCACACAGAATAATAATCTTTTTTTCTCTCTTCTTGGATCCACATGCAGTCAGAAAGCAAACTTCAGAAATTATCTAGCCAACTAAGAGTGGAAAACCAGGGAGGACAGTGGAAGGAAGCAATTGCAACTCTGCATGCTAATGCCTTGTGATACGATAGTTAAGGATGCACAAACCTCAAGTCATTGTCGTCGTCGTCGTCGTCGTCGTCGTCCCCCCCCAATCATTTTGGCTTCCAATAAGTTGCCTTCAAGTGGTTTAGCCTAAAGAGAAAACAGGCATACTCTGATAGCGGATCAAGGAAAAAGCAATCTCAATAATGGCTCGTCCTTCCAAGGTTCCTGGGACAACATCAACTTCATGTTGTGCAGATCCCTGATTATCAGCTCCCAAAGCTACTACTCTATTCCAAACTTTAAAATGAAAACCATAATTCTGGATTTAAAGACTCTCTCAAGGCAAATCTATATATAAAAAAATGTAGTATAAACACCGACAACTGGGAAACACTGGCCTGCAAGCACTCCAAATGGAGAACAGCCTTTACCAAAGGTGTCATGGGCTTTGAAGACACTCAAACTCAGGATGAAAGGGAGAAAAGTACTCAAAAATGTTAAGACAGAATGAATGATAAATATGAGTTTTTTGGTTTTGTTTTGTTTCTTATCATGTTTGATATTTTGTATTTTTCTCTTTTTGTGTTCTATGTTTTTGTATTTTTTGTGATGTTTTATGTTTCTATGTATTTTTTCAGTTCTATAAAATTAATAAATATCAATCTGAAAAGAAAAGTACTAAGAGGAAGGCACACTTGGCAAACCCATGATTTATTCCCGCCCGGAAACCTATGTCCCCACTGTGGAAGGATGTGTGGATCCAGAATTGGCCTCCACAGTCACTTACGGACTCCCTGTTAAGACTGTGCTGATGGAAGACAATCTTACTCGGCTATGAGTGATCGTCAAAGAAGACTCTGATAGTGGATCAAGGATAATGCAATCTCAATAACGACTCATCCTTGCAAGGTTCCTGGGACAATAAGGAAGTTCTAGCTTTAGCAGGAAGTGAATAGAGGATGCATTATCTAGACCAGGGGTGGCCAACTTCCAAGAGACTGAGATCTACTCACAGAGTTAAAAACTGGCAGTGATAAACCCCCTTTTGGGGGGTTCAGGTCAAAGTTGTTGAGCTTTTTTTACGAAGGAAAGCCCTGCTTTTTGGGGTTCACGTAAAAGTTGTTGAGCTTTAGGAAGGAGGAAAGCGACATTGAGCTTTTTTTAAGGAAGGAAAGCCCTGGTTTTGGTAGTTCATGTCATTTTAGGGGTGCAGGGCAAAGGTGTTGAGGTTTTTTTTAGGGGATCCAAAGTTTTTTAGCTTCTTTGTGGGGGGAGCCACCGATCTACTGGTGATCTACCACAGACGTCCAGTGATCTACCGGTAGATCACGATCTGATCTACCTGTTGGACATGCCTGATCTAGACAATTGCTTGCAATTACATCCATGAAAGTCATCTCAACATGAAAGGCACATAGCTCCTTCCTGAAATGATTTGTGTTGCTTTAGCGTGGGGAGGTCATTGGTATGGGTTTTCTTTAATCAACTACAATGTGGTGGATCGATTCTAAGATGCTTTGGGAAGGTTTGGGGTGCACTGAGTAGGAATGAGCAGTGCAGGCTATTGTAACCAACACTGTGAACATTTGAAACTAAATAAATGCGCCTCTAACCTTCTCCATGCCATACATTCCTCTTGAGAGCATTTTACAACGGCACAATTAGGAACTCCATACCCTGCGTTTTTCTAGGGATGGGTGAACTTCCCTAGCCTGTTGTTGTCTTGGCTCAGAAATTGCCAGAAAAAATTGGCACCAACTCAGCTTTTCTTCCAAATCTATTTGGTATTTGGAAAATCAGCTCACCACCAGCCTTCTCTGATCTTCAAAACACTCCCCCATCCTCTTAAAGTCATACCAACCAGCACTAGCTGTAGTAATGTGTGGAAAGGGACTAAGAGTCTGGTCCTTTCCAATGCTCCACCACGTGGAGAAAGTACCTTTGACTCCAGTAGTCAATTCAGAGGAATTTCAAGTAAATGTGCATCACTAAATATTTTGTCCAATATGCTCTGTTTAGGAGTGTATGCTGGCTGGGGCCGATGAGGGTTGTAGTCCAAAATATCTGGAGGGCACCAGGTTGGTGAAGGCAGCTCTATTTGCCTTACCTGCTCCTGGTTTAATTCACTTATTTTTACATCTGCCTTTTGTCCGTTATTGACACAGTTATTTGTTTTGTGTGTTAACTTTGTTTCCATTCTGTACATTTAGCATTTTCTTATTTTGTAAGCCTTTTGCACTCTCTCTCTCTCTGTGTGTGTGTGTGTGTGTGTGTCTTCACAAATTTGACTTTCTTCTTGTTGCGTCTTTGCTGACAGACACAAAGCAAATGTGAAATTGGTGTCTCGCGTGGTTTTTCCTTATTCAGCAAAGCATTTTCTTTTCATGTTTCCATTTGTTACAAATTCACATAGTTTGCAAGTAAGTCCTTCTGGATTATAAAATGAGCTCTCTGCTCCTCAACAAACTAGTTTTTAAAAGTTACCTTGGTTTTTTTTTTTTTTTGAAGGGTACGCATTACATTTTAAGAAAGGGTATGGGATGAATACAAAATATGTAGCATATACAGTGGTACCTCTACTTACAAATTTAATGCGTTCCAAACGCACATTCGTTATTCGAAAAAAAATTGTAAGTCGAATCCCATAGGAATGCATTGGGAGAAAAAATTCATAAGTTGAAGCAACCCTATCTAAAAATTCTTAAGTAGAAAAAATCTAAACCGCATCCAAGATGGCGGACGAAGCTCCGTTCGTAAGTAGAAACATTCGTAAGTAGAGTTATTTGTAAGTAGAGGTACCACTGTAAATGGAATATTAAGGTGGAGTGAACACAATTCAGGCTACTTCACCAGGGCAGATGATGCTATGGTCCCCAAGTTCACTACTTCCTCAGACAGCCCACCCCCGGCTGTCTTCTTACTTGCAACAGGTCCAGGGGGGGGGGGGGCAGCACTGTGTCCTTCTGCTTGGTCTCCATGTTGCCCTTATAGAACTCAGCAGGAAGGCTCATGAGACGAAAATTATTTGGCCCTCCCCACACCAACGTCCTCTCTTTTGGGCTCTACCAATCTAGTTCATACATTAAAAAAACACATTTAAGACATCTCACCCCCAGGAACCCTGGGAACTGAAGTCTTTGGAGGAAGTAATGTGCTTTATGTGTAAGGTGTGTGCACCTCCGCCCCCACCCAGACATATTACATCCATGTTTGTTTATTCATTTGTTCCCACTGTGATTGTGGCTTCTTGGGGTGATTCGAAATCAAGAAAGCCAGCTTTCATAGCTGCTCATGCTTATTCCTGCTTCAAGGTTCTGCAAGACAGCTAGTAGTAGTCTGAGGCTTCTTCTCACTGCATTTCCGAGGTGCAAAGTTTGAAAAACAGAAGTGGAGCCAGCTCACTCTCAATACTTCCTAATTTCCACTCGCTGGTTAGTAGTCTAATGATCTGAAAGAGATCCTCACTGTGCTTGCAGGGGGAAAGGAGTTTGGGCTAGTAGAAACCTGCTTTATGTTTATAAAATCAATGCAAAATTAGAACAGCTATAAGCGTTAGCATATGGTATATGGGCCTTGATGGCATGGAGCTGCTTTTGGCCTCTGCTATGAGCAGTTGGTGTTCTCAAATGGTAGTGATGGCAATGATGACAAATAGAGGCTGGGAGACATGAGCACACTAGATTTTAGTGGGGGGTGAAGGTGGTTAGACACCTGCCACGCTGAACCTTCCATCTCCATAATATGGAGTGCACTTGGAAAATATACACATGAACTGAAAATGTTTTGGTTTGTCTTTCTTTTCTTTTTGGAATTCTAGAAAGCAGTTTTGTGCTGATGCATGATTTATGGCACAGTTCAATCAGCGGTGCGAATTTATTATGCTCTCCACTGACCCCTTTGTATAATTTATTTTGAGAGGTTTGCATTTCAACAGAGTTCAGCAGTGGTCGAGCAGCCTGCCTCTCAGCTAGCCAGCTGAACTGGTGCCTCTGATGTCTGTAAGCATAACAGTCGCTGCAGAAACGGTTCCTGCCAGCATTCCAGCTTAGCTCTCCATCGGACAGGTGGGCTGGCAATATTTGGGAGAAGTTGAGCCATTTAGTGTTTAGGTAATGCTTTCTGAACTTCTAAATAGCTCTCCCACTAGCCTCTCTACCCTGGTCTCTCTTACACACACACACGCACACACACACAGGCACACAAACACACATAGAAATGAGAAGTGCAGATAGGAAGAACAGCTGGAAGTTATGTTCTTGGAATGTCACCACAATGCCAGCCCAGCAGCCTATTAGCAACAGGGAGTAGAACTACATTTCATTTCGTGAATCTATAATATTCACTAGCTTAGCTTTTTTTAAAAAGAGAGAGAGGGGGGAAGATTAAACCAATTTGCAGAAGACAGCTCTGTCAAAAGGAATTGATGGTGTCCCCTGTCAACCCCAAATTCCCTGCCTATCTGCCCGTTAGCCTCATCTACATTCCACAGTTCAGATCCATTGACCATTTACTCCTTAATCAATGGTAACATTTCCTGGGACTGCTTAGCAGCAGCATTTGTAAGGAATAAAAGATGAACTCTGGTTCCTTCTTGTGTATGAGTTTTGGTTCCTGTTGTTGTTTCTATTGTTAATGTTAATCGCTTCCACACACCTTTAAATGGCTTAAGCTATTGATCACTGGGTCCAACGTTAGGCCAGATATTCATCAGAGTTGGAGCCTTTTCATGTTTTCTGCTTCCCCTGATAGGAAGCATGTTGGTTTTGCCATGGGGCTGCTGAGTATCTCTATGGTGAAAGATTGCTGCCTCATCAGTTACAGTTAGGGATGTTTACCATGCTGAGCTCCACAATAACTTTGTAGGTCTTCATGTGAGTCTTCATGTCGCCTCCAGAACTGTCAGGAATGCTTAGCAGGGTCACAAGAACTCAACACGCCATGGTGTTTTTAACTGGGTATGGGTAGGGGAATCTTGAGGTGAAGGGTCATAGTCGAGTGGTAGTGCACACATTTTGCATGACAAAAGTCAATCCTTTGTGTGACAAAGTTCCATCCTTGATTGGAAATTCTTGTTGGAGAACTGTTGCTGGTTAATGTAGAAATAGTACTGAACAAGCAGTGCTCTTTAGCTTTGAGTCCACAGACATTGTTGGACTGTTGACATGCTGGCATCCATCTGTCTCAGGAGACGACGGAAGAGTGTGCCTTTGGGGTTAAAGTCAAACCATTGAAAAGTTACAGCTGTGGCTCTAGAGAACAATATGGGAGAGACATGTTTTATTGCAGGTGGGGCAGATGAAGATGTCTGGTTGTGCTGCGGACAGATAGACCTTGGCATTCTCTTCTCCCCCCGGCAGTCATTCCTCCTCCAGTCAATGCAGTGGATACAAGACCTGTCTGTCTGTCTGTCTGTCTGTCTGTCTGTCTGTCTGTCTGTCTCCAGGGTCTACTACGCCCATCATCCCCTTTAGCCCATGGTCAAGGGGATGATGGGATTTGTAGTTCAACAGTACCTGGGGACTCAATATTGAAGATCAGTGAGCTTGAGGGACCAGTGGTCTGATTCAATGTATCCAGCTGTATTCCATGTCACCCTCATAGAAGGCGTGCTGGCTATTAGACCATGCAAGAAGGCATCACAAACTTGTAAAGAAAACCACACTTGTACTTTGTGCTTGGTATTAAACCAAGTGTCTGAGAGGAAAAAAGGCACAAGAAACCAATTTCTTAATCAACCAGCCAATGATCCATCTTCTTCTCTTCCCTCAAGATGGCAGGTCTCTCCCCCCACCCCCGCCACTATCTGAACAGGTTGTATTGTACCTCCTCTGTGTGTTGTACCACTTGGGATGTTATCAAACAATGCTATCAAGGTGGACACACAAGGATAATTTGGGCACTGTGGCTACATCTTGAGCAGAGGGAAATTGTTTATCTGCCATTTCACATTTTCCTGCCGTTACATTATCTGCTTTGAGGCATTCAACAAAGCCGGAAACATTACGGAAGAAAGGATGCTTTGCCATCAATCACAATGACATCTGAGATAACTAGAGGAAGAGCTGAAATCACAGGGCTTTAATCATTCCCCAGTAGACAATAGAGGTTTTAATAACTGTACTCATTAAAGGTTTTCAAGTTGCTTAAAATATTAAACATGTGAGAAAAAGAGGAGCCATATTTCAAAATTTATATTAAGGAGCTTTCAATTTTCAGACTACCAGTACAAGGCGATGCTTTTTTAAATCCCATCACCAGCGTGTAACTTCCTCTATTATGCTAGCAATTGTAACAGCAGCAGTTCTACCATGAGCATGTTCGGTTTGTGCAAAGCCAAGCAAAAGAAATTACTTTGTCATATAATGCATAATTAAACTATGAACCATGTGGATTTGTACCTTTGAAGCACACATGTCTGTTTAGCTTAAAAATATTAGGTAGCTTGAAATACAGGGAAGAGGGAATGCTACAGTGTTGATACAAATGATCTCTTCTGTACAGGCAAGGTGAAGTAGCCTGATCATCAAATGTGATTTTACTTGACGGGAATAAACTGTCTTGAGGCTTACACAGGTTTATAGTCATATCCCAAGGGTAGCCAAAAAAGTGCCATTCAGAAATGGTTGGACGGCAATTCCTATCAGCTGCCAGCAGCATGGCCAATGGTTGGAGATGGTGGAAAACATAGTACAACAACATCCAGAGAACATTCTTGTCATAATATTTATTTATACCCCGCCTTTCCCCCCAATGGGACTCAAGGCAGCTTATGGCTAAAAACAAGAATCACTAAAAACGTGTGTGTGTGTGTGTGTGTGTAGGGGGAAACAGCCATTAGAAAACCATTAAACATTAATAGAATTAAAACTATATACGTGTATAAAACCTATTTCATTAAAAGCACTCTATTCCCCCAAACCTGTTGGAACAAGAAAGTCTTCAGCTGCCAGTGGAAGGACAAACATGGAGGGCGACAGTCTAGCTTCTCCTGGAAAGGATTTTCAGATTTTGGGAGCAGCCACCAAAAAGGCCTTACTCGATTTTGGGAGAGGACGCACATTAATTTCAATGAAACATGTGTCACAGAAGCCTTCTTAGGATCACCATTTCAGTGGAGTAAAGTGAAAATGAAACAACAGATAAAATTGTTTTGGATTGGTACATTAATCTGAGGCAAAACTTCCATCTTCTATGGGATTCATAGTTGAAGACAATGAGTGGAAGTACTTGTGACAGGAGACATGCCCCAAAGAGTTATCCAACTGCATTTATTCCTCCTTTGTCCAAAGAGTGATGTGTAGCCAAAGAGAAGGCATGATGGGATATCGCTGTGCTCCAGGTTTCTCGGCCCTGTCCCACTTCTTTATCCCTGTCAATGTTCAAAATGAAAACACACCTTTGCCACCTTGTCATTTGCCTTAATGTCATTTTAGCTTGAATCATTTGGCTTTAAAAGACAGATGAAGAAACATTTCTGGAAATCAATTATACAGCGGAATAATACCGGTTTTGCAATATTAATAAAGGTCTTTGGAGACTGCTCAGTTATTTTTGCTTCAAATCTAGTAAATTTATCCTCATGTATTATACATTGTTTAAACTTGTGTAACATAAATAATACATGGCCACTTGTAACTTATTTATGAGAAATAAACATAATTTCTTTGCTTTTTTGTAGTTCTAAGTCATGCTGTTGTTCGTGTATTTCAGCTGCACCAATTAACGACTCATGCTAAGTGCACTGAGTAATTTACCTGAAGTAAGGAATTGTAACTTCTGACATCTAACACACAAACAAAATTCATGATTAATTGAACACGAAAGATACTGGAACCCAAAGAGCTATTTCAGGCATGTCCAATGGAAGTTTTATAGGGATGATTGGGGAACTCAATCTTTGCAAACTTCAGCAGAAGCAAACTTATTATTTAGCTCCTAGACCAGGCACATGCAACCTTGGCTCTCCAGATGTTTTGGAACTACAACTCCCATGATCCCTAGCTAACAGGACCAGTGGTCAGGGATCATGGGAGTTGTAGTTCCAAAACATTTGGAGAGCCAAGGTTGCCTATGCTAATAGTTAGCATTCATATCAATGCACAGGTAACAAGAGCCATGGCTAACCTGAGAAAGAGGTAGAGGAAGATATAATTTGTTCTGACGGCTGCCTTGAAGTTATTGTACTCTTACAGTCAAGAATCTTTTCAAGTACTAAAGTCTGCTTTTCTTTAAGAAGTCCAAGAACCCCTAAGAGAAAGCTTTTAACTGTAGGTGCTGTGAATGAGAGGAGGGCAGGCAAATGTAGGTTCATTCAATGGAGGAGTCTGAGGAAATACCATGCACCTCGGGCCTGCCCATAAAAAGCATGCCCTGCCATGGGACATCTGGAGAAGGAGGAGGGGACAGAGGGTGAAGAAAGAGCTGTTAGACCCATCCTTTGGATGCCCTGGGAAGCTCAACAAACCTACTGCACCTGGAACTTGCTGTAGAGATTGCAGCTGAATGGGACACAGCTGTGGGCATCCTAAGGAAGTATCATCCACCTTGGGCCAGCTCATTACCTATAAGAGCAAGTCTGGAATGAAAAACACAGGTCTTTTCTGCTGTTTCCAGAATCTCTTCTCATTGTGTTACTTTTGCAAGTGAGCTGAGAGTTTCTCTGAACCCTGAGTGAGAACCCGGAAGCCGAGAAGGAGGGTATGTCAGAAAGAAAATGAATTGATTACACACACACACACACACACACACACACACACTTTGTACTAATGTATCATTTTTATAGGTTTTATAGGTTATATACTGTGTCTTTTTGCAATATTTTGTTTAAGTTGTCTGTCTTAGCTTCAGTTTTTTTGTACACCACTTGGATATAGTTTTAATATACTGAGTGGTATTGAAATTAATCAATCAATCAATCTAATGAAAGCAAGGCAAGTGGCAATGGAGAAGCTATGTTAAGAAAGTGTTTCAAAAAATAATGAATCTAATGGTTTGTCTGGATTAAGTTTCAGAGTGAGGAATCCAAAAAGTTATGTGCATTGTGTCAAGTGGCTTTGGAAGTTGTAGACTTAAGTGGCACTTTATCACCTCTGCTTGCATTTGGCCTCATTTGCTTTTCGGAACAAATCTATTGTATGCTTTTGGTCTTATTTCTTCCCACACGAGTCCTCAGTCGCCACAATATCTGTGCCTCCACATCCAAAGTACATTTCTTCTTTTCTTTTTCCAAAGCAGTAATAATTGCATCCTTCGAGATAGTAATTAAAAATACTAAACAGTGAATTGAAAATTAAAGGTAAACACAATGAAAAAGATTTTTGTGCAACTTGTGGATGAACATATTGGATACCATATGTGTAAATGCACCTGTAAATCGTTCATTTTCTTTGTGAATTCTCCCCCCCCCCCAAAGCATTCTTAAACTGTATAACAAGAAATTGAAATTGTTCCAAATGGAAGTAAGGTCTGTTGTAAATTGGTGAGAAAGGACAGAAAGTCAAATAAGTAGATTGTCATGCTGGCCACATGACCTGGAAGCTATACGCCGGCTCCCTCGGCCAATAATGTGAGATGAGCGCGCAACCCCAGAGTCGGTCACGACTGGACCTAATGGTCAGGGGTCCCTTTACCTTTACCTTTATGTTCTGTCATTTGATTTATAAACTAATTTAAATAAAATAAGATTACAAGCAGTGGCCCAGGTGCTTGTCAATCACCCCAGTAATTTTCCTTTCAGGGACTGGAGTACATAAAGGTAAAACAAATTTACTTTTTACCTGACAATTAAGTAGAATGTTTCCTCACTGAAAAGAGGTATATTTTAAAGAAAGCTAAATATTCATTGAAAAACCTTGAAATGCATTATGCCCCGAAAACATAGCCCTGGTCTTGATTGCCCACAAAATGATATAAAGACAGCTGTGGAGCTTTATGGCATGCTAATCTTTAGTACCTACTTACTCATACCAGGAGTGTTGTGGGTGTAGACATGTAGAACAGTGTTTCTCAACCAGTGTGCCTCCAGATGTTTTGGGACTACAACTCCCATCATTCCTGACCATTGGTCTTGCTAGCTAGGGATGATGGGAGTTGTAGTCCCAAAACATCTGGAGGCACACTGGTTGAGAAACACTGATGTAGAAAACCAATCTTGAGCCTACCCTAGCAACAGAAAACCCACCTTCAACTCCATCTTTCAAATTTAGAATTGCTCCATTTGTGCCTCCATTATTTCAATATTGTGAATTGCTGGTTTCAACAAAAAGCCTTGGATGCCTTTGTGCTTGTGTGTTGTGGTCATTTATATTTCATTTGTAGTTGCACTGAATTGTGAGTTTTGAAGGTTAAAGAACATAGATATAAGTATATCCACACTGTTCATACTGGTGTAACTCATAAAAGATAGCAGCTTTGTTGCTAGGTTTTTGTAATTGCTGCAGAAATTGTGGACTTGGAAGTGGCGGTATTTGAGCTGAATGCCACGTGTTCTCCAATTTTCTGCAGTATTCTTTGTGAAATCGAACAAACAGCATCCTTGGGCTGTCTGCTTGGAAGGCGTAAAATATATCTGCATCCATTGTATATATGGCTTGTTATGTGGTTAGCTAATCACTAATTGGGGAACAAAACATAATTACCTTTCAAATGGAACAAGTCACAGTTGTTGAAATTTCTTTGCTACACTTGTCACACCGTTAAAATGTTGCCTTTTAGTCTATATATACCACAACCCTTGCCTGATTCCAATACCCCATGCTAAGCATCTGACGTGCTTCAGAATTTTTTTCTTTGCACCCTCATTTTAAAGGCATAGATGTTTCACAGCCATTAAACTCTCTTCTGATTTTTCTTCATGTGTTCCCCACTGTGCCACAGCATCATCACTCATGCAGAAGCTGTCATAAATTTTATTTTATTATCTTTAATTCTCAGTTACTGAGGTGGAGTTTTGGAACCCATGCATAACTGCTCAGGCATTTAGGATGGACAAGGAGAGTCACAGCTGTAGAATCTAACAAATTGTTATGTATGAAAGATTCAAAGAACCAATGATCCTTGTGTCTTGCCTGGTTATGTGAACTTGCAGCCAAGTGCATTTTTTGACAGTGGAAGATTGGGGGGGGGGCAGTATTCAAGAAATCTTTTGTTAATTTTGAATGAAACTCCTTGGATAGAATTGTTCGATACAGGGGACATTTCTCATACTTATGCATAATAGAGGTCTATTTTGGTCTGCCAGCTAAATATTTCTGTCTTGTATGCAATATAGGCATAGAAGCTCATGTCTCATTCTTTTCTGGTGCTCTCATAAAGCAGAATAGCAACAAGCCTGAGATTTGACTGCATATTCCATAGTAAAAAAAAAAAATCTTTCAGTTTAAGAGGAGAGTTCAGGTGCTTCTGATTGTCACTCATGCTCCAAAAAGAAGGCAATTGTGAGTTAAAACAAACACTTAAACACCCTTGAATATTTTGTGAAAACTTGCACATTATTCTTGCTTCTAAATTAGGCCCCATGTACCCACACTATGCCTTGGCCTTTCAGCTCAACATTAGGCTAAGCAGCTTCCTCAGTCACTTGCTTCATAACAGACACAATGAATTTCTGCCTGAAGTCTTCGTACAACGTACAGCGGTTCCTTCACAACAGCAGCAAACTGTAGCGAATGTCCGGGCAGAAAATCTACAAGTGCCTAGTCACTGTAAGAAACCAAGTTCGACATTTGATAAATTTCTGGTCAGGGAAGTCTTAATTCGGGCATATGTAAATCCCCAGCCCTTTGTTTTGTTAGTCTAATTGATAATAATTATTATTATTTATACCCCACCCATCTGGCTGGGTTTCCCCAGCCACTCTGGGCGGCTTCCAACCGAATATTAAAAACAGTACCACACCAAACATTAAAAACTTCCCTAAACAGGGCCACCTTCAGTTGTCTTTTAAATGTAAAATAGTTGTTTATTGCCTTGACATCTGCTGGGAGGGCGTTCCACAGGGTGGGTGCCACTACCGAGAAGGCCCTCTGTCTGGTTCCCTGTAACCTCACTTCTCGCAATGAGGGAACCGCCAGAAGGCCCTCGGTGCTGGATCTCAGTGTCTGGGCTAAATGGTGGGGGTGGAGACGCTCCTTCAGGTATACAGGACCGAGGCTGTTTAGGGCTTTAAAGGTCAAATTGAATAAAACAAAGGTTTTTTAGACCTTTTGTCTTGTTTCCATATCCACCTCCAATTCTGCTTTAGGGCTCAGGCATGCCCAAAGTCCATTTCGGTGGCCTAATCCGGCTCACTGGTCGATTTAATCTGTCCCCTGTGCCAGTATATGTCCTGGGGGAAATCCTTTAAAAAGCTCAGCAACTTCAATCCTAAGAAAAACTCAACAACTTTGGGGGGACTCCATACCTCTCAAGTGTGGGACATCCTGTCCTTTTGCCTGAGATCTCAGTGGCCATTTGGGGTGCCACGCTTTTGCATGTTCTTGCGCTGCACTCCCCCCCCCCCAAAGTGCTTTTGGGGTGAGTCATGTGACTCAACTAGGAGTGTGTTTCAGAACAGGCACATCCCAGTTTGGGGCTTGAAAAAGTTGGATGGTATGGGACTCTTCAAAATTGCTACTGATATTGTGGGACAACACTCATCTCACCGGATCACCATGGTGCTTTGATGACATTTGGTGCCCTTTGGTTCCTGTGAACGCTTTTTGGGAGCAATTCTTGACTTCTCCTTTGCCCTGACCCTATTTCCTCACATGGTTTATTGGATTGTTTTGCCAATGTATCATCACATCAGATACAGATACACTGATATTAGGATGAAATGGCAGTGTGCAACTGAGGATGGGCTGAGAGGGCAAAGGAAAGAAGAATGGGATTAATTTTTGTTATGCTTTTCAGGTTTATACATTTCACTAATTTCATGTTTATATATTTCACTAATTTTACAATCATTTTAGCATTTCAAAGCTTGACTTCCTTCCCCCTCTTTATTTTTCATATCTCCTGCATATCCAAATTAATTTAATTTGATCATTTATTCATCTACTTTAAATATATACTCTTATAAAACTGCAGGTTATTACAATAATCATCCCAATGTTCTTTTCTGTTTACAATTTATCTGTAAAAATTCAATAAACCATTTCCATTCTTATATATATATATATATATATATATATATATATATATATATATATATATATATATAAAGCTTGTTATCTTGATTTCTTATTCTTCCGGTAAGTTTTGCCATTTCTGCATATTCCATAAGTTTTTGTATCCATTTTTTCTTTGCTGGGACTTCTCCTTCTTTCCATTTTTGGGTGAGTAACATTCTTGCCGCTGTAGTACACTAAAAAAATTTCTATACAGTTAGGTAGTTCTGTCCCTATAATTCCCAAAAGAAAAGCTTCTGGTTTTTTAATATACAAATGTTATTTTAAACATCCTTTTCAATTCATTATATATCATTTCCCAGTAAGCTTTAACCTTACTACAAGACCACCACATATGATAAAAAAATAATAATCATCTTTCTCTTTACATTTCAAAGACTTATTTGATTTAGATTTATAAATTTTTGCCAACTTACTCGGTGTTAGATACCATCAATATATCATTTTCATATAATTTTCTCTTACACTAGGCACCCCCAACCTGCGGCCCTCCAGATGTTTTGGCCTACAACTCCCATGATCCCTAGCTAACAGTACCAGTGGTCAGGGATTATGGGAATTGTAGTCCAAAACATCTGGAGGGCCGAAGGTTGGGGATGCCTGTCTTAGGCCATAACATGTTGTAGATTTTATATTGATATCCTACAATCGTTCCCATGCTTCCATGTTTATATTATGATCAATATCTATTCCCCAATGTATCATTGAAGATTTTACTTGCTCATCCTTTGTCTCCCATTCCAATAATACTTTATACATTTTAGACAGCACTTTTACATTACATTCCAACAGGTCTCTCACCTGTTGTGATAATTGAGAACAACACAGAAGATGTGTTGTTGCAACCAAGTGTGAAACAAATGACAGTTTAGGCACATTTTGACATTCATGAACAAGAACACTAAACATGCTAAGTAGTTTGGGTTTTGGCTCTTGTTTCTACAAAAACCTCAGAAAATATAATTATTCTTAAACTGAAACATGGACATGTCCACACAGCCGCAGCAGACGTGGCTTATTTGAAATAGTTCTGTGTCGCTTAAAAGAAAAACAAATGAAAATTATGAGTGACGCATTAGCATGCATATTTACACATTAATTACTGCTTTTCTACTCTCCGCAGTCATGTTCAGCAACAGAGACTCCCCCCCCCTTTTAATTGATTCTGAAGAAAAGCTCTTCACAATATCCCCCCTCTTTTCTCTAAGTGGCTGTGTTAAGAAGAGCTGACAGGAATTTGGATGGGAAAATAGCAAAAACAAGTGCATTGTGTGCTAGTGGGAAAGAACATTAGCCAGGCTTTGTTGTTTCTATGAGAAAGAAGGGAGGGAACAGTCGGAGAAGGCTTTCATGAGATTCTTCTGATGATTCCTGCTTAATCCATCCCATACTTAAAATAGAATTACTTACAACAACACAGGTTTTTGCCAGTCTCACCTTGATTTACAGAGCCAAATTCTGATTCCGGCTGTTTGGTATGAATCAGTAGCATGACAGCATATTATAGTAAGTTGTTTTTACAGTCATGTTGCGGACTCCGAATCCTGAGAGGCAGTGAGGCCAATGAAACTGTATAAGCTTGGTATGAACTTCAAAAAATGTCAATAAAGCCCACCTCCAAGAAGATGTGAACAGTATGAGACTCCTAATTTCTTCACTGGTTACTGAGCAAAAATGCCACTTTAAAAGTCTTCATGCTTATTTGTAGGCACCAAAATGGAGGTGGGAAATTTTTCTTTATTTTTTTTTTAATATAATCTTTATTAGTTTTCATTTATATACATACTGTGCTTACATTTTTCATTTATATTATACATATTTCCTTTGCTCCTAGGAGCTGACTTCCCTTCTTCCTTCTTCTGTCTTCTTTTGTCCATCTTTTGTGGGGAAATTTTCAAGGAGCAGGTTGAGGGCTGGAACACTCCAGCAGTTTTACCTGAACATTTTTTGCTGACTTACATTAAATGAAACTCTTATTAATTTGTATTGGTGGCTCAATGAAGAAATGGACTAATGCAGGCATCCCCAAACTGTGGCCCTCCAGATGTTTTGGCCTACAACTCCCATGATCCCTAGCTAACAGGCCAGTGATTGGGGAAGATGGGAATAGTAGTCCAAAACATCTGGAGGGCCAAAGTTTGGGGAAGCCTGGACTAATGGTCGAGAACTAGAAATAGCAGAACCAAGCTCACCGCTTCCTTCAATAATATTGGGTTTGATCCACAGCTATGCTAATAATTTCTCACTGAGTAGAAGAAATGGGAGGGCCATTTCACTGAATAGTGTTGAATTCTTCAAAATGTCTGGAGGACCATGTAAAAGGCAATTTTCAATGAATTTCTCAGAATGTTGTTTCCAGAAAAAGTTGGCTCATCCTTTAAATTAGATTTTTAAAATAAACACAAAAAAGAAACCACCTGCATTCACTCTTTCAGCTGTGAAGGGAAGTTTGTGTCCTGGATTTGAAATACATTTGCAGTTATCATGAAGCAGAGAAAATCTCAATGAATATGAGTCAATGAGATTCTGAATTTGGCCCCACAGAAACCAAGTTGACCTAACATCTAGTCTTAGGAAAAGCTTTTTTTAGGTTACCCAGAGGATGAGGATTTGACACATGTCTGTCTTAGCAGACAATGGGGCTTCCGTTCCCACAATTAAGAAACTAGAATCCACAGCATGAAACCCAACTGATGTGCTGAGCAAGGTCTGGAGGAGACTGATCTATGGCAAGTTTGTGTCATTGGAGAGCCAAGTTTCAAAGCAATGCTTATCGTCTTGCTCTGTTAAGAGCATGGGTAGGCAAACTGAGGCCCAGAGGCCGGATCTGACCCAATCACCTTCTAAATCCGGCCTGCGGACGTTCCAGGAATCGGCATGTTTTTACATGAGTAGAATGTGGGCTTTTATTTAAAATGCATCTCTGGGTTATTTGTGGGGCACAGGAATTCGTTCATTTTTTTTCTTTTCAAAATATAGTGCCCCCCCCCAAGGTCTGAAGGACAGTAGACCGCCCCCTTGCTGAAAAAGTTTGCTGACCCCTGGTTAAAAAGGTCACTTAGGCCTTCAGGAATCCTGCTTTGTAATTTAGAGGTGATATGTTACTCTTTAAGGGACGCAGGTGGCGCTGTGGGTTAAACCACAGAGCCTAGGGCTTGCTGATCAGAAGGTCGGTAGTTCGAATCCCCGTGGCGGGGTGAGCTCCTGTTGCTCGGTCCCTGCTCCTGCCCACCTAGCAGTTCAAATGCATGTCAAAGTGTAAGTAGATAAATAGGTACAGCTCCAGTGGGAAGGTAAACGATGTTCCATGCACTGCTCTGGTTCGCCAGAGGCCGCTTAGTCATGCTGGCCACTTAACCTGGAAGTTGTACGCCGGCTCCCTTGGCCAGTAAAGTGAGATGAGCGCCGCAGCCCCAGAGCCGTCCGCAACTGGACCTAACGGTCAGGGGTCCCTTCAGGGCCGGCTCTCCAGGGGGGGGCACCACGCAGCTGCGCCCACCCGCCCACCCGCCGCTCCACTGTGCAGCAGCGCCCTTGGCAGCCGCGCTGCACGTTGCGCCTGCCCGACGCGCTGGGAAACGGGGGGGGGGGCTCCGGAGGGATCCGTCGCACCAGGGCGCCAGAGGTGCTTAAGACGGCCCTGGGTCCCTTTTCCTTTACCTTTACCTTTATGTTACTCTTTCCAGATTGCACTGGGAGTTGTGCAGTTGTGAGTGTCAACCAGTATTCTCTCTAAACAGAACCCAAATATTGTCAGCTTGCTGTTGTAATCTTGCCACAAATCAATTTCCTTAAGGCCTTGTTCAACACTATGTGGGATCTGCAGTCCTCGGTACCTTAAAATTGCTTCCCAAAGGATGTTGATGTGTTGGGCAGGAGGGGGGGAGGTGAGGAGAAGATCAGCAAAAAGCCTGATGTTTCCTTCTCTTCCAACAAATGAGCATATTTTGAGAGAATCTGAGAAGATGAGAGTGCTAGATCAGAGAAGATTGCAAACAGCAGTACCATCCTCCAAACAGGAAGCTACTAAATTATGGATATATGAAGGGTGCGTTGCATATTTCAATTGTCTATTTTTTATAATCATTCTTCACTTTGGGAGAGAAGGAGAAATTGTGAGGCTATCTATTCGCTGACCTCATTTTAAGATTCAGCAACACACTGGTATTTGCCATTCTGACAAAAACGCTGATACACAGACATGGTCTAGTAAGCTTCAGAAGGAAATGTTGCTGTAAGTAAAAGCCGGTATTGGTCTTGCTTGTTGCAAATTATAGCTCTTAACGACTATATCAATCGTGCTAACTTGGCTGCAACGTAACCCCAGCATGCAGTTTTAAGAACTTTCTGTCATTTATGAATCTGCTAATAAATCAAGTGATCTTTTTTTATGAGGAGAAAGGGTAACTCATTTATCAAGCGAATAATGATTAATAATTCAAAATGCCTATTAAGCAGATAATGATTAAGACCACATCTGAGGGAATTTGTAAGAAACTGCATGGTGTGGGGAGAGAGATCATGCAGTGATAGAATTTGTGAGCAGAGAATATTGTTTAAACAGACAGCAAGCACATTAAATTGCCTTTCTCATAATGTCACAAAAATCTTATTTCTTCAGTAAATGGACCCGTAATTACAGTTATCAAAATACCCTAACCCTTCATGGAGATGAATGGCGCTGCAAGAATCAAATAGTAGGTCCATGATCCAGTGTCTCCAAACAGTGGAGTGGAAGTAAGCAGCTGTGAGACGGTCTCTCCAAATGTCCTTACAGGTTTGCTTCAGAATTTCCCTTCCTTGGGAATCTGACAGTCTGATTTGTCTTGTCCTACATGCAGAATGGAACTGCATGTGATGGCTTTTCACCCTGTTTCCGATGGCATTCTCCAGAACTCTTGATGAATATATGTGTTTGGTATACAGCCAGTGTATACTTACAATTTCATTAGCAGTCTGTCAGGCACGCCGCGTGGGATTTGTTTCGTGTCTGTTTGTCTGTGCTGCTCTCCCTGCATCTTTTGCATCACAGCAGAGCTCTCCCAGGACTGTAGTAGTCTACCTGTATTCATCAAGGTCTTAAAACAATTCCAGCAACCTTAGTATTACCTCTACGCATGCTGAAAAGCTATAGTTGCATTGAATGAACCCCTCCCCGCAAACATAGCAATGGGCTCTTTGTCTCTTCTGAAATACATTTTGTTATGTACTGAGCTGAATCCTAGAACAATAGGATCCAGAATGCAGCAGTCTGATTGGTCCATAGGAGCCACCCAATCCAGCTGCAGGTGGAGGTCAATCCACAACCTGATTGGCCTACAGGAGCAGCCAATCAGGCTGCTGGCAGAAGTCAATCCGCAACCTGATTGGCCTACAGGAGCAGCCAATCAGGCTGCTGGCAGAAGTCAATCCGCAACCTGATTGGCCTGCAGGAGCAGCCAATCAGGCTGATGGCAGAAGTCAGCCCACAACCTGATTGGCCCGCAGGTGTAGCCCTGAAGTAGCCAATCACGCAAGGCCCATTGTGTAAATAATGTGTATAAGCAGATGTTTTGGGGGGGGAAGCCATTCTTCTCTTCTTCCTCTATTGCTACTACAAGCTGAATAAAGAGCCTGAAATTTACTCTCGACTCCGAGTATATTTCACATTTTGAAAATATATCCTCCCTTTCAAAAGATGTCCAAAATGACAACAGTCAGGAAATCGCATATACACAGTGTTCTCTTCACAAATTTGGTGTTAGTGCTTCTGCTGTTGTTGTGATAGGGGGCAAAGTGTAATGTGACTGTACTTCTCATTGTTCTCCATCCATCTGTGCTGCTGATCAGCAGAGCTTCCCTGTGGAGTAGCAGCATACCTTTCATGAGCTAGCTAGCTAGTGTGTGTGTGTATTCCTCCTAACACGCCAACAAACACATCCTACACACCACTTTGTGGAAGCTGCATATATAAAACGTGTGTGCATGCTCCCAACAACTGTATTGTGTTCTTGTTGTACTTGATAGCATCCCCCCTTCCTCCTCCCAATTATGTACTTTAAATCCAGCCCTAAACCTGTTCTCCCAGAAATAAATCCCACTGGTGTGGTTTACGACAGTTCGATCATAAGACAATTAAACAAATCAGAAATGAAACAGAAACAAATCAATCAACGGTAACAAAAACAAATGGCAGCAAAAGCAGAGACAGGAAGAAATGGTGTGTGTGGGGGAAACCAATTTAAGAAAAAAATCAAAACCACCGAAAAGTGGGTTAACCAGAAAGCCAACAAGTGAGTTAATGATGAATGAATCCCCCATTAAAATGCCTGCTGGAATAGCAAAGTCTTGAAAAGGAGGTGAAAACCAAGGGAAAGGTGAAAGGGAAAGGACCCCTGGACGGTTAAGTCTAGTGAAAGGTGACTATGGGGTTGTGATGCTCATCTCGCTTTCAGGCTGAGGGAGCCGGCATTTGTCCACAGACAGATTTCCGGGTCATGTGTCCAGCATGACTAAACCACTTCTGGTACAATGGAACACCGTGAGAGAAACCAGGGCTCACAGAAACACCGTTTACCTTCCTGCCGCAGCAGTACCTATTTATCTACTTGCACTGGTGTGCTTTCGAACTGCTAGGTTGGCAGGAGCTGGACAGAGCAACGGGAGCTCACTCCGTCATGGGGATTCAAACTGCCGACCTTCTGATCAGCAAGCTCAAGAGGCCCAACAGTTTAGACCACAGTGCCACCTGCGTCCCATACCTTTACGTGAAAACCAAGGTATGGAGGCCTTTTCTTGTATTGCACTCACCTTAGCCACTTTCATGACACATAGAAGGCCTTGTGGGAAGCAATTGTTGAGTCAAAATATCTGAAAGACCATCTCCTTTCCTACAGACTGTCCTGAGTTTTAAAAGCGGCAAAGGGGGTCTTCTTGGTATTTCCACTATCTTCAGAAGTTCAGGTGGTGGTGGTGGTAGCCTAGGAGGGGGGGGGCATTCTTGTAGTTTCCATTTTGTGCTGAAGACACACCTCTTTACCAAGGCCTTTTACACCAGAAGGGAAATGACTGTCCCAGCTGCAATAAAACATCTCTATCCCCGATAGGTCTCTACAGCCACACAGGCACAGGAACTCTGCAACATGTTGACTGAACCCCCTGTGGCACACTCTTCCATGGTCTGTTGAGACAGACAGATGTCAATCAAGAATTTCTTGTGAAGTACTTTTAATACTGAATTTTAAATTGAAGCGACCTGTCCCGGGGGTTTGTGTGTGTTAATAAATCAGATATATAATAGTAATTGTACAGTCCTGCATTAGAAGGGCTGTTGAGTTCAAGTCTAGTTTAAAGTTGGGTATTTAAAAAAGCAAATGGTTTACCTGTTGGTAGCACCTGAGCAGCAGATTGAGAAGGTGCACAAGTTACCTGATTCCCGTCTTCCCCACTATGGTTAGATTGTATTTCTGTTTAAACTATTTCAACAATTTGCATATAGATAGATAGATAGATAGATATGCATGTATATATGCAAATTGTTGAAATAATTTAAACAGAAATACAATACATTAGCATTTGCAAATGTTATGCATATCTGCACCCACATTTGCCCCCCTTTTGATGATGCCTAAGTAGCCACCCCAGAAACAGGGTTCCAAATCAATAGGCACTTTACTACCCAATGCCCAATACTCTCAACTACTCCAAAGTATATCACACCTCAAATTTGTGTGGGGACTGAAATCTCAAATTGGCTTGAAAGCTGGATGATGGCAGAAGAGCTTCCCGGGGAAAGTCAAAGGATTTCTGGCTGTCAGAAGCAATGGTAGAATATTTGGAAGCTGGAGTGATGCAATTTTGGGACGAGTGCTGTTTGCGTGTGTGCATGTTTGCTTCCCATCTGTTCAGCCTGTACATTTGAAAAATGCTAAATAGAACAAAGCATTTCTCACAAAAGACACCCAATAACGTCCCACTGTTTTCTCCGTTCACATGAGAAAACACCCCTATAAAATGTCTACGTAGAACAGTAAGGCGCTAGACTGGCAATGCTAATCTTTAATGCCACATTAGTTTACAAAAAGCAAAATTTGCCTACCAGCTAGGTTCAAATCATTCTTTAGCCAAATGCAAAATCATAGCTGCCAAGTATCCCGTTTTCGCCGGGAAACCCCCTTTTGTCCTACCGTTTCCCGGCGGTTTCCCGTATCGGTTATTATCCTGTTATTCTCCCTTAAATCTGCTCCTGCCGGCGGCCATTTTTCTGGTGCTGCTTTGCCCTTCTATGTGCACCAGAAAATGGCGGTGCTGGCACTGCAAGTCGCTTTCATGCGTTTCCGGTCATGCGTAGAAGCGACTTCTGGCGCCACCATTTTCTGGTGCCCATAGAAGGGCAAAGCGCCACCGGAAATTGCGTCTATGCAACTTCTGGTGTCGCGCAGCTGCCGATCCCAGATTTTTCCGTCCAGGACTTGGCTGGTATGTGCAAAATGCCAAGCTGTTTCCTCCAGGCTCTGTCCAAACCCCCTTTCTCCGTAGCTTGGAGCAACCACTGCCCACCAAGGACTATTAAGCAAGCAAATTCTGCAAGCAAACACTGTTACTTGGACAGTCATTTCTTTAAAAAACCGCAATAACAGAACACATATGCAAAATTCCATACCTACATACAAGCGACTTGTTTTTTGTCTGTTTTATCAGCAGCGCCTTGGAGCCATTTTTACAGGGTGGGAAGTAAAATTTTAAAAAATGTCAGGGGTTGGATTCACCGCTATGAAGGAGTGCCATGGCACTTTATTTAATTACGTTCTGAGTGCCAGGCAATACTTTGCTATACGAGAGATATCTAGCATGGAGTGCTTGAACAGAGTGCCCTAAATTGATCAGAGGAACTGAAGACTCTATGCTCAGTTGTTTCCACTTTTCCTCAGAAAAGCATTTTAGAGTGTAATATGATTGGAACATGCTGTGTGCTGGGAAAAGCTCTCTGCCTCTTGGCTTCCTTTCCTTGTTACTATATCTAATCAGCTTAGATGGAACCCTATCATTGTTAGATTCAAGAATAGGAAGTGGGAAAGAACTATTTCCCATTTCAGCGCCATAGGAGGTACAGTGTATAGAAGATGATTGGCATGGCTCGTGTTTTTAGTATATTTTTGAGGGAAAGTGCTACAGTCTCTATCGCAAGAGGTAGGCAAAACCAAATAGTGTTGTTTTCCCCATCTGAATGGCAATTAAGAATGGATTTCCAGGAAAGACAATTGCTTCCCGTGCTTCTGATGAGCCTTTGCAAACAGGAAGGGAAAGCCCAATCTTTCGGTGTTTCTGAAGACATGAAAACAGTCGTACCTTGAAAGTCGAACGGAATCTGTTCCGGAAGTGCGTCCGACTTGCAAAAACGTTTGAAAACCAAAGTGCGACTTTAGTCAGACATTCGGCTTCCAAAAATAGTTCGCAAACCGGAACAGTCACTTCTGGGTTTGCGACATCGGGAGCCAAAACATTTGAGAACTAAGCTGTTCAATTTCCAAGGTACGACTGTACAGTCAAACCTTGGCTACCAAATGCCTCCGTTTTGGAACCTTTCAGCTCCTGAATGCCGAAAACCTGGCTGGAAGTAAATGCTCTGGTTTTTTTAACGTTTTTCAGAAGCTGAACATCTGATGCGGCTTCCGCTTGAATGCAGGAAGTTCCTGCAACCAATCAGAAGCTGCGCCTCGGCTATCAAACATTTCAAAAGCCGAATGGGCTTCCGGAATGGATTATGTTTGACAACCAAGGTTTGACTGTACTAGAACAACAAGGTTTTTTTTTCCTTTTAAAAAGGAATAATGTGTTTGCCCTTGCTTATTGAGTTGCTGGGGAAATTTCAACTAATTTGAAGTGAATTTTGGGGCTCCCTGGGAATTCAAAGGATGCCCAGTTATTTGCTTTTACAGAGGATTTCTAGGTTGTCAGTGGACAACATTCATAGCAAAAACAAGGTTTTTCTTTTCTAACTTGTACCAAAACCAGGTACAAACTAGTTACGGATATGGGGGGGGGGGGAGAGAGAGAGAGAGAGAGAGAGAGAGAGAGAGAGAGAGAGAGAGAGAGAGAGAGACTCTAAAGCAGTCAGAGCCACTTACACTGTAATTTGGAAGTTCATTTGTGGAACAAAATTGACAAACATATTACAACTATGTTAGGTAATAAAACCATCAAATTATTAGAGTTCTGTTCCAGGAAACTTCCTTTATGGTACATTGTCTGTGCTATTTAAAATGGTTGTACGTTAACATTTATTGCTTTGCTGCTGCTGTAAAATGTATTGCCTGACCTTCATCGGCAGGTCCACCTTAGCCACCTTGAATGCCTGATGTCAGGCAGAAAGGCAGCTGATAAATATGTTTTAATAAATTGGGGAAGTATTGTGCCCCATGCAACCCTTGACAGGTAGAAGATTACAATGAGGCCTGCCCGTGTTCCCTCCAGCCACACTATTTGAGAGGTTGTCTTTTGTTATCTGGTTCCTAGCAGCATGAGAGAGCAAAAATCTGGAACCTGTCCCTGCAATTTGCCTTTACCCTCGAGAGTTGAATTTTGTGTTTTAGGAAGGGAGGCTACTCCCCACTTTCTTTTCCGTCTGGAAATGTGTAGATCAAAGAAAATTTGATCCTGGAATGTACCACTTTCCCGTAGGTTAGGATGTACCTATTTTCATCAGAGAAATGTTGTACAGTATGGTAACCTATTTCTGCTCCTCCCACTTCAATCCTCTTCTGGTCCTGGGAGACAGTGGAACAGAAGAGTTGGGATGTGAAGGTCCTTGGAACTAACCATGTTTGATCATCATCATCATCATTTTTAATTTGTATACTGTATTTCTATCTTACAATATTCAAGGCGGTTTACAAGCTGAAGAAACAAAAATTGTACACCTTATAACAATCTAATGCAATACAAAAATGTGGTAATGAAACATAACTTTAAAATAAGCAGCCTACATCAAAAAAGTAACATTCAACAATCATTAGAATAGTATTAAATAATATTAATAATATCAACATACAAAAGTTAAACAGAAATCCACTCAACAGTTATAATAAATAATTTCTAAACTATAATCAATACAACAACGGCAACCCACAGTACATAAAATAATACAATACAAATTGAGAAGCACAGACTAGAAAGTGGAGCAAGGCAGGTAGAAGGAGGCCTTGCCTGATCCATCTCTCTCCTCTCCTGCACCCTTGCCACGCAAGTGATTTTTGCATCTGGGGCAGAAAACCTCACAAGAACCTTTCTCTGGCAGTAAAAATGCAGTAATAAACAACAATTTGCTGCCCTTTCATGATATCCCAAATCTGCTGTCTGAGGTGGATGTCTCACTTTGCCTAATAGCAGGGCAATTCATGAAGCTTTAACTTTTCCTTAATCTATTATGTGAGCATGTTGTTGTTGTTTAGTTGATTCGTCGTGTCCGACTTTCCATGACGCCATGGACCAGAGCACGCCAGGCACTCATGTGCCCTTCTAAAAACTCTTACCCTAAGGCCACTGCTATTTCCTCTTCCCCGGATTCGCCACTCAGAAATCATGCAGGAGAATGAAATGATCTCCTAGTGCTATGTAGTGTACATGAGGTAAGGCCACTGAGAGTGAAGGGCAACATGAGCAACTAAGAGAGCATTTGGTGCAGATATGCAAAAAGCTTTGAATATTTCCAGCTCTGCTGCAGATTTCACAGAACGCGCTGGCTTGCTTTCTTCTAAATTGGCATCCCGCAGGATGCTCATTTAGACCACACAAAAAAATAAAAATGCCACAAATTATTTCTCTCGCCAGAGGTAAGGGGAGTGGTGGGCAATTAGAACAGAATCCCTTTTTGTTTCTACTTCTGAAGTGGATCTCGACTTTCCATTAATCAAAGAGTATCTAGCCCTTGCCATTTCTCTTCATGCTGCCTGACAGCTACTCTTGCGCCTTTGTGATGTTAAAACAAACACGGAGCAATATAGATAAGCAGAGTTTTGAAGTTGTTCCCAGTATAGCCCGACAACAAAGGAGCATGGATTGCTTTTAAACGCAACTGCACCATTCCAAAACAGACACGTATTCCACTTAAGCCTGCAAGCAAGAATCCTGGCATTTGCAAGTGGGAGAACAGTGGCTTGGCCAAGGCCATCTGCTCTTCCTTCCTTCATTTCCTTAACATGTGGCAGAGAAACTATGTGTCCACAAGCCATATGGGCATCAAGTCTCACAGGGAAGAGGTGTCAGGCTTACATGTGATATTAGTGTTCTTGTGTCTTGATTAGTGAAGTCGCTGAAGTTTGCAATTACCTGGTTTTGTATACAAAATTACTCATTTCATAATATCTGGTTGTCTTATATACTGAACCCCGTTCTTTCTCCAGCCCAGATTCTGCACCTGCTCTGTAAGTGAATTTAGATTTTTGCACGGTCAGCCACACATCCAGAGCCACCTAAATTGTAAGCTCACGGACACAATTTGTTAAATGGCAATCATATGCTCTAGAGATGCTTGCTGATTGCTATGAACACCTTCTAACCAAGAAGCCTTTTTGGGGGAAAATAGAAAAAAATTCCTTCAGTAGCACCTTAAAGACCAACTAAGTTTTTATTTTGGTATAAGCTTTCGTGTGCATGCACACTTCTTCAGATACTCCCCTTTTGGGGGGAGTATCTTTTTTTTATCTAGGTCAGTTATCATGATTGTGGGATGTCCGTGATAGAGTGGAAGATGAGACCTAAATATCTGAACTGTTGAAGCTGCTTCGAATTCTAATCTCTGACAACCCATTTGCTCAGGGAGATGCAGTTAGGGAAAAACACACACATTATATTTGCTTGATTAAAATTAATTTCCAGTAGGTTCTCAGTACAATAGTACAGTGCTTCCCAACCTTGTGCCTCCAGATGTTTTGGGACTACAACTCCCATCATCCCTAGCTAGCAAGACCAGTGGTCAGGAATGATGGGAGTTGTAGTCCCAAAACATCTGGAGGCACAAGGTTGGGAAACACTGCAATAGTACATGAATACTCTCAGTAAACATTTTGAACCTGTCTTGGACAAAGGCAAGAGAACCAAATCATCTGCATAAAGTAGGAGGATCACTCCAGTCCAGGCATCCCCAAACTGCGGCCCTCCAGATGTTTTGGCCTACAACTCCCATGATCCCTAGCTGACAGGACCAGTGGTCGGGGAAGATGGGAATTGTAGTCCAAAACATCTGGAGGGCCGCAGTTTGGGGATGCCTGCTCTAGTGTCTTCCAGTTTGGGGCAGTAGAACTCTGGGGAAAGGCAGACAGTAGACAAAGCATTAGAAAATAATTTAAAGAATGTAGAGGCCAGTATGCCACCTTGTTGAACCCCACTGGTAACAGAAATGGGCTCAGTTAAATTCCTTTCTAGGCCATATCTCCCTTGAAGAGAAGTATATGTATAAGAAAGAGGAGCCTTTTCTCTGTATTGTTCCAATTTTTTTGCATAGGTGCTGCTGTAGCAAGCACAGAAAGAGGAGCTTTTTGTTGACAGAGGGAGAGCATAACTTAGCCCAAAGTCTGTATGAAGTCGCATTCTATTTTGAGCTGCGGGAGGAGAAAGAAATGTGCTGTTAGCAAGGTAAGCTGATAGCTAAACATTATCCAGGTAGCTGAACGCTGGACAGGAAAACCACAGAAGATGGATGTGAAAAATCAGTAGCCTTTCGGATGTTGCTGGACACCAACTCCTATTTATTAATTTATCAATTACATTTATATACTGCCCTTCATCCAAAGAACATCCCAAGCTAACATGACCAATAGGGAAAATATTGCGAGAATATTTGTTTCGACTACGTCAGACCAAAACGGCTACCTACCTGTAACTAGAATATTGGGAGTGGTTATCCAACATGATTTGGAGAGCCCCAGATTCCCCATCCCTGCCATAGAGACTGGAACCATGCAGCAAAAAGTATAAAATATTACTTTCCACTGACCAGCCAGGTGCTTCAAGAAAGCTGCCAAACATCATGGTAACCCCAATATTGCTTCTGAATATTGATTAGGTCTATCTTGCATGGTTTTAGTTTTGAGCTCAGCCGAGAGGTTTCCCCTTAGGACAGGTTTTGCTTCCATTCTACATGCATTTGTAACCTACCTTTCAATTGCTGCAATTCACTTTAGGCTGAGCCATTCTTGAAAATGGTTCAAGCGGTTCATGTAATGCAGAGGGCAGAATCTCTTATGATGGCTGGAGCATATAGGAGCAAACATATCCCTCCAATCTTAGCCTGACTCCATTGCCAACATTTTTGCTTCTAAGCTCAGTTCAATGTGCTTACCATTTTAAGACTGAGTTCCTTAAAACAGGAATGGGGAACTTGTGACCCTCCAAAGATTGCTGGGCTACACTTCCTTTCATCCCAGACCATTGGGCATGGTCCGTGGGATTAATGGGAGTTAGAGCCCACCAACAAATGGAAAACCACAAGGTCTCCACCACAGCCTTAGTGACATATTCTGTTTACCTTTGTGAGCTCATTGAAAGCACCTTGCTACTTCACATTCCCTCATTTATGACTAGCTCCGTAAAATCGTGGCACTCACAAATTGGAACTGTCTCCTCTGGGAATTTGATTAGCTACTTTGCTGTATATTTTTCACAGTTTGATGTAAACGTCTTTTTCTTTCTGTTTGCCAGGATGTGTTGATTGGGCTGGTTTTTAATTACCTTTGCGGTTGTTTTTATTTTGCTTTTTAGTTACGTTATCTGACAAGTACAAAAGAGCAATACATTAACCAATATATTATTAACGTTACAGTGGGCACTCATTTCCATTTCAAAACATAGCTACCCATTTTCACAGCCGCATGCCTTTTTCATAGTTGTCGGGGAGGAAGTTGCAAATCATAGTATCAGTAAACAATTGAGTTTGGCGTGTCTTTTACACATCTCCTTTTCAGAGGGAAACAGATACCAGCTTCCTTTGCAGCTCTAATTTGCATGGATAGTTTGCCCATTATAAACTACTGCCATACTATGAAAAACAACCCCTTAATAAGTCATACATGGGCATATTTGCATCATGATGCTAGTGAAGTTTGGCTGTTGTCAACAAAGAAACCTTAGAATCATAGAATTGTAGAGATGGGAGTCATCTAGTACAACCCACAGCAATGCAGGAATTTGCTGCTTACCCTGCTCTGAGTGGGCAGCTGTTTTGGGTCCTAAAAGGCTGCCCTCCATTTCCAGGGCAGCGAGGACTCATCCCAGCAGCCAGCCATAGTAAATTCCCTGGCCGGCCACATTGTAGAGTGAAAAGCCCACCAAACATAAAAGTTTAAATTGCCCAATTGTGGCATCCAAGGGGGAGGAGCCTGGGTGGTGGACCTGAGCGCCGAAGTTCTCACTCTGGTCCGCTGACCATGGTTAAAGGCTAACTGTGGGCCCAATGTGGGACTCGAACCTACAACCCTGAGATGAAGGGTCTCACATTTTACCAACTAAGCAACCCTTCTTAACACATTGTATGCTTGGAATATCCTTTCTCTAAGCAGTCTAACGAAGCAGTAAGTGGGTTCAATTTAATTCTCATTACCCCTTACCCTGGACCTGATGGGAGTCCAACAATAGGTGGAGGGAATAAAATTCCCCGTTCCTGATTTATATTGCCCTAAGTGTACAACAGGGACCCAGGTGGCGCTGTGGTTAAACCACTGAGCCTAGGGCTTGCTGATCAGAAGGTCGGCGGTTTGAATCCCTGTGACGGGGTGAGCTCCCATTGCTTGGTCCCAGCTCCTGCCAACCTAGCAGTTCGAAAGCACGTCAAAATGCAAGTAGATAAATAGGAACCGCTAGAGCGGGAAGGTAAACGGCGTTTCCATGTGCTGCTCTGGTTTGCCAGAAGCGGCTTTGTCATGCTGGCCACATGACCTGGAAGCTATACGCCGGCTCCCACGGCCAATAATGCGAGATGAACGCGCAACCCCAGAGTCGGTCACAACTGGACCTAATGGTCAGGGGTCCCTTTACCTTAACCTTTAAGTGTAGAATAATAATAATAATAATAATAATAATAATAATAATAATAACAATAATTAATAATTAATTTATTATTTATACCTCGCCCATCTGGCTGGGTTTCCCCAGCCACTCTGGGCGGCTTCCAACAGAAAAATAAAACACAGTAATCTATTAAACATTAAAAGCCTCCCTGAACAGGGCTGCCTTCAGATGTCTTCTAAAAGTCTGGTAGTTGTTTTCCTCTTTGACATCTGTTGGGAGGGTGTTCCACAGGGAAGGCGCCACCACCAAGAAGGCCCTCTGCCTAGTTCCCTGAAACTTGGCTTCTCGCAGTGAGGGAACCGCCAGAAGGCCCTCGGCGCTGGATCTCAGTGTCCGGGCTGAACAATGGGGGTGGAGACGGTCTTTCAGGTATACAGGACCGAGGCCATTTAGGGCTTTAAAGGTCAGCACCAACACTTTGAATTGTGCTCGGAAACGTACTGGGAACCAATGTAGATCTTTCAAGACCGGTGTTATGTGGTCTCCGCGGCTGCTCCCAGTCACCAGTCTAGCTGCCGCATTCTGGATTAGTTGTAGTTTCCGAGTCACCTTCAAAGGTAGCCCCACGTAGAGCGCATTGCAGTAGTCCAAGCAGGAGATAACTAGAGCCCATGAGACAAAACATGTATCATCATCATCATCATCAACAACAACAACAACCCAGATCAAACCTACAAATGGATCTTTTGCAAATTTTAATTAGTTGGTAGATTTTCTGCAAATATCTGCTGCTCAAGTGGAATTAAAATAGAATTTTACTGGTGAGCTGTTGCTGAACCCTCATTATCCTGATAAGTCCAGAATAATTCACTGTTCCTGAAATATGCAGCTAAATGTCAAGCATTAATTCTCTCCTACCCTGCCCCAATTAATCTGTTACTTCATAGATACTGAGATCTGAGATCTAAAACATGAATTTAGAATGATGTGAACAATGATGTGAACAAGCAACCTCATAACTTTTCTTAAATTCATTGAAAAGCTGAAGAATATCTGTCAATGCTCGGTACACCCAATTAAACCACACCCCTGAGCAGATAAATAACAGACAATAAAAGCAGACACCCCTCTCTCAAAGGAAACAGACAACCCTCCACCCCCCTCAACATGTTGTTGTTGTTTAGTCGTGTCCGACTCTTCGTGACCCCATGGACCAGATCACGCCAGGCACTCCTATCTTCCACTGCCTCCCGCAGTTTGGTCAAACTCATGTTCGTAACTGCGAGAACACTGTCCAACCATCTCATCCTCTGTCGTCCCCTTCTCCTCGGGGTCTTTTCCAGGGAGTCTTCTCTTCTCATGAGGTGGCCAAAGTATTAGAGCCTCAGCTTCAGGATCTGTCCTTCCAGTGAGCACTCAGAATGGATAGGTTTGATCTTCTTGCAGTCCACGGGACTCTCAAGAGTCTCCTCCAGCACCATAATTCAAAAGCACCAATTCTTCAGCGATCAGCCTTCTTTATGGTCCAGCTCTCACTTCCATACATCACTACTGGGAAAACCATAGCTTTAACTATACGGACCTTCTATACGGACCCTCAACATATCAATGTATAATTTGGAAAAACTGGGAGAGACAGGCAGTGGCGAAGCTGCATGGTTCGACACCGGGGGCGGATAGCAGGTGGGGGCATGGTATGCATCCTAGGGGCGTGGCGTGCTGCCCTCGGGGACGTGGCACCTGGCGCAGTGGGGGGTGCAGCACGTGCCCTGGGGTTCGGCTGCGATTGTGCCCCCCTCTTCCTCCGCTACTGGGACAGAGGGGGGCTGGCAGGCACAATGTCCACAAGTGTTGAATTGGGACATCAGTTCTACACATAAATGAGCATTATACAATTGAATGTGCTTATATGCATTAGGTCTGCATGCCAAATTCCTTTCTATAACAATCCAGCTGACAGAAACCAACCATAAGGAATGCTCTTAAAAGGCTACTTCATTGTTGCAGTTTAATTCTGAAAACATTCAAAAGTTGCCCTTCAATCTGAGAAGTTAGAGACTGGTGCTTTGGAATTCTGGGAGAAACATTGATGTTGTCTTTTCCCTTCAAAGTTTTTTGGTTGTTTTTGTTTGTTTGTTTTTTTAAGGAATGTACTGGCTTATTCTGTGTGAAGTCTTGCAGTTGTTGTTTTTATCACATTGCCCAGGGGAAAGGATTTAATGGACAGACTGTGGGGGAGTCCAAAGGTGTAAAATAAGTGCAGTTGACAATGTGCCTGCACACTTTTATCACAGGGATTCACCACCCACTACTCAAATGCACATGTGGCAATTTCTTATAACAAAGCTCAGATGTGAACTTGCATAAAATGAAGCTTGGCTGGACATGGCTTCCCTCCTCCCTTTACTAATATATCTAATCTCAGTTTCGAAAGAAAACTGCTCCTTACTTTGCAGAGTGGCATCTTGGGGAGGGGGGGGGAGAGAAGGCCATCTGTGCTGTGAAGGAAAAAAAGGTTTTAAAAACGGCACATTTTTAGAAAGATAAACTTTTTAAAATCTCACTTTCTTTTCTTCGTCTGAACCATATTAACTGGAAACGATTGCAGCCCACTGGTTTACAAATAATGGTGTATTTGCAGAAGAGGACTGTAAATACTAATGTATAGTAAATGTTTGTTCTTAAAAAGCTGTGTTGCATATTTATGAACACGTCATGCTAAATCGGGAGAAGGGAATGGGGCCAATCCGCACCCAAGCCAGAAGAGTAAAGGAAGAGGCAGGCCTCAGCAGAAACAGAACATTCATTTATTTATTTGTTTATCCATTTATATGTTCTGCCCTTGTGCTGCCTATGCACTACTCAGGGTGGCTAACCACAGTTAAATCTACCCATAAAATACCAGTTTTTGTCTTTTTTTTTAAATAGGAAAAGAAAAATAAAGACAAGTACAGCAGAGGAAAACTAAAAGCACTGGATAAAAACTTATCGATCCAATAATACAGATGTCTGCCTAGGAAGAAAGGTATGTGAGTTTTGTCTTTCAAGTATGAGAAGCATTCGATTCTCTCACTAGTAATCTGAAGTGGCAGAGTCCAAGTCCAGTAACAGACGAATCACATGAGGTTGCTGATCTTGTCGTTTGGTCTAAGACTTCAAACAGCTCACAATATTTCATGGAGGTGGCCGACTGGAATTAGGAATTAAAATGCATTCTTCGTGGTGATAGTGGTGCCCACAAACCACCTCCAGCACCTTTTCTGTTGCTGTTGGCTGTTTTCATTTTATTTTATACTAAAAAGGGAAAGGACCTCAGGATGGTTAAGTCCAGTCAAAGACGACTATAGGGTTGTGGCGCTCATCTCACTTTCAGGCCGAGGGAGCCGGCGTTAGTCCACAGACAGCTTTCCGAGTCTTGTGTCCAGCATGACTAAACAACTTCTGGTGCCATGTGACACCGTGACGAGGGCCAGAGCACACAGAAACACTGTTTACCTTCACAGACAGCTTTCCGAGTCATGTGTCCAGCATGACTAAACAACTTCTGGTGCCATGGGACACCGTGACGAGGGCCAGAGCACACAGAAACACTGTTTACCTTCTCACCACAGTGGTACCTATTTATCTACTTGCACTGGTGTGCTTTCGAACTGCTAGGTTGGCAGGAGCAGGGACCGAGCAACGGGAGCTCACCCCGTCATGGGGATTCGAACCGCCAACCTTCCGATCAGCAAGCCCAAGAGGCTCAGTGGTTTAGACCACAGCGCCACCCGCGCCCCTAGACATTATGTAAGGCCTGTTAGTAAACTGATTCCTCTTGGATTTTTGTTCTGAACTCCACTACCTGCAAAGCAAATTCATTCTCATCTGTGAAAGCCTCGTTTACTCGCATGTCTATAATGTAATGTCATCTCATGGTGTTTAATGCTGAGATATTATTTGCTTGGAGGGTGGAAAGAGCTGCTGGAAAATGTATAAAAGTGTCACACACTTCTAATGGCTCCCAGTCTACACTAGTGATGTGCTGAGCTACTGTATTGTGGAAAATAAACAGGTCTGGTTAATGCCCAGATGGGATCCACATGTACACTATGTCAGGTTTCATGGTGGAAGAAAGATAGGTTATAAATGTAAGAAAACAAATATAAATCATATGTCATGGTTAGAAGTTAGAAGTTTCTAGCTATACTATTTTTGCCAGACAAGGACTGCTGTCCATTTTAGATCTTCTCCCATTGATAGAGAAATCCTTAGCTCAGGGATCAGTGGGTAGATAAGAGAATGCTTAAAGGTCTCGTATTACTTAAAAATTATAGTGTATCTGTCTAGAAAATCTGCTTTCTTCAAGAGATTGCCTGCTCACAAACCTGATCTCGACCATCCATCTATCACCGACTTCAATCTTCCAGGGGAATGGAGTAATTCATCACAGCTATGCTGATGACACTCGGCTTTATCTGTCTTTACCTTCTGATGCTACCAGGCCATTATCCTAGCTGTAGGACATTTCAGATGCACAAAAAATGCCCCGATAACAACTTATCTGATGGGGTCCACATCAATGTAGATTCCCAGTTCTAGAAGTACATGCAGCTTTCCAAGGTTGTCAGGAAAGGGAATGCAATGATTTGCTTGTCATTGTCTGTCCCCACCCCCACCCCCACCCATGGAAGCACCTGTTCCAAAATGAATCTGAAACCAAGGGGACATTTATTAAAATTACAACTTCAACATACTCATGATCATTATTTAATCTTGCCACCATCAACGGTGAGGGCACTTTTTTTATCCCGCTGAGCATTCCTGCCCTTCTCTGAAAGTAGAACAGAGTCTTGTCTCCATCATGCTAACTTCGGAGAGCATGAGAAACCCATGAGATCCTTTGTTGCATTTCACATTCTCTGTGATTCAACCCACTGCTTCTGCTTGGGTCTCCCACAGTTGTGGTGGACCTTACTTCTACACATGATCAACTCCCACCAGGAAACCTATGTCTCCACTGTGGAAGGGTGTATGGATCCAAAATTGGCCTCCACGGTCACTTTTGGAAACACCGTTAAGACCATATTCATGGAAGACAATCTTACTCAGCTACAAGTGATCACCAAAGAAGAAAGACATCTACCCAGACCACCTCTGAGGGTCAAGAATTCTCTGAAGAGATCTTACATCCCATTATATACAATGAAATTTTTTTAAAAAAATGCTTAAAGTGATCGTACCAAGAAATCCTGAAGCTTTTCTCTTGGGTATTATAGGCTTAGCTGCCAAGTATCCCGTTTTTCGCGGGAAAACCCCGGATTTTAATCCGTTTCCCACTGTCCTCCCGAATGGAGAAAAATCCCGGAAATCCCCCCGATTTCCTACCTGCCAGGGAGCCTCCATTTTGGGTGCCACTCTTCCCATGTGTGGGCACCAGAAATCGGGCAGAGCGGCACCGGAAGTCGCTTCTACGCATGCCCGGCAGCCATCTTGGTGGTGGCCGCATGGTGGCATCCGTCACCAAGATGGCCGCCGCCATGCGGCCACCACCAAGGTGTCCACCAGGCATGCATAGACTTCCGGTGCCGCTCTGCCCGATTTCCGGTGCCCACACATGGGAAGAGCAGCCCCGGAGGTTGCTTCTACACAACTTCCAGTGCCGCGCTGCTGCTGATCCCGCATTTTTCAGCAGGAGACTTGGCAGGTATGATTATAGGGATAGAAGTTCCAAAAAAAATATGCTTTAGTTGTTTACGTATGTAATGACAGCAGCTAGGATCCTACATGCACAAAAATGGAATGAAGTAGTTCCCACCAAATAATGGATAAGCAATGAATTGGCAAAATCAACAGAGCCTAATGATGATTGTTTTGTGGAAGAATGGAAGCCTTTTTCAGATTACTTAAAGAAATACCATAGTATGATGAACTTGTGAGCAGGAATTGAACTATGCGCAGCATAAGGAGTTAGATATTATAGTATGCTTTTTGTTATGGTGTAAGAAATAGAAGATGGGACACAGCAGAGGGGAAGAAATAAAAACTATGGGAAATGCGGTAGGGAGTCAACAAAATAAAAGAAAAAATATTACTTATTGGAATATATCTGTTAAACTTCTGAAAAAATAATAAAATATAATTTAAAAAAGAGATCTTGAATCCCACAGGCAAGGGAGAGGCAGGGAATGTATATATTCAGGAAGGCTACATAATTACTTGAGATGAATTAATAGAGATACAGAGCAGTGAAGCAGGTGTAATCTTTTTATTCTGGCTATATCTGATATAGATGCGAAAATATTATTTTCTCTTTCCTTCTAAAATATTGCATTAGAGTAATTGCACTGGACGTCTTTGTATACAGACAGTCCAAGTTCTTTAATGACCTCAAGCCACAGCGCCAAGTTAGGGCAACCATAAGATGCCCATCAAAAGCAGGAAAAGCAGAATTATGCATTTCCTTACTTTGTGTCATTTAAACTATCAAAACATTATGTGTTAATTCTCCACTTTGTGGTCTGTAATGTAATTTTGATCTCATTTTGGTTTCATTTACTGATCTTTTTTTGCAGCATACACAGCTAGGAAATAATTGGGCTGTAATGTCTAGATTTAAGATTTGCCTATTGAACTGGATGACTTTATAGAGCAGTTAACTTTACAGCAAGCATAATTTTATGGTGCTGTTTTAAAGCAGGGAGTTAGGATGCATTGCATTGCTATTGAGGTAATTGTAAGGGAAATGATATATCAGAGAACTCTACAAGGTTTATAGTTGTAGTTTATCAGAAAAAAAATCAGCTGAAAAGATTGCCAAAACATAGAATAAAATGTGATCATTGGATACATTTTCATATTATTTATAATAGTTTTTTTTCTAAAAGGCAAGAGATATATTGACTACTTTCTCACCAAAATTATAGCTATGAGGATAGTTTAGATAAAAGGCCATGCCTACATAACAGAGGGGCTATGAAATAAGTAGCATTACAGCTTGGGTTCTCTATTAAGGGTTTGCAAAGTCTTGTGCTACGATCTATGAAGTATGCGACAAAGAGATGGAACCTAGAAATTAGCTTGTTGAATATATGTTTAAAAGAGACTTCCACTCAAATTTCAATTGTTTCCTTGTCACGCTGTGGAGATAAGGTATAATGATGTCTGGGGATTCTTCCTATTTCTTAAAAATGATTGATAGGATGCATAGTTTCTGCTGGCTTTTGAGATGGCAGAATTTCTCGACTTGGTAGAGTGCAGTTGGAATCCAGTGTGGTTACAATTGAATCTGCACAGAATTGCAAAACAAACAAACAAACAAAAACAATTAGGAATCTTTTCACTTACCTGATGCATGTTTGGATTCAGCAATTTATTTTCCAGGGAAAGGAAAAACTGTTTCAGGAGTGGGTGTAGATCAGAGCTTTGAGGGTTTGGCCAGAAAGGTCTACTTTGGAGGGTGTCCAGCCAATGTAGGTCATTGGGAAGCCACAAGGCGATCCAAGTGCCAATGAGTATGCCTAGGAAGAGAAAGCTTGGCAACAGTAGCCTGGACTGCATTAACACTGCAAGTCACATGCTAGTATGGAAAGCCTAGCAAGTTTGTGTTGTGTGATTGAGAGGAAGAGATAGAGAGAGAGGAAAGGAGGCAAAAAGGGATCTAGAAGGAGAAAGGGGGCATCTTGAACAATCTGTGGCTTTTCTGCTTAAAGGATGCAAGGATAATCTCAGGCACAGAGTGGATTATGGATTCATCCACCCTTTGCTTGTCCTGCGTCTAGCTTCCTCATGGGTGTGAGAGGTTTTCTACTTCTACCACACAGGTGGCGCTGTGGTCTAAACCACTGAGCCTCTTAGACTTGCTGATCGGAAGGTTGGTGGTTCGAATCCCCATGATGGAGTGAGCTCCCATTGCTCTGTCCCAGCTCCTGCCAACCTAGCAGTTCGAAAGCACACCACTGCAAGTAGATAAATAGGTACTGCTGTGGCGGGACGGCAAACAGCGTTTCCATGCACTCCGGTTTCCGTCACGGTGTTCCCTTATGCAGAAGCGGTTTAGTCATGCTGGCCACATGACCCGGAAAGCTGTTTGTGGACAAATGCCAGCTCCCTTGGCTTCAAAGCGCGATGAGCGCCGCAACCCCATAGGTCCTTTACCTTAAAAAAAAAAACCTACTTCTAGCATACATTTTAGGCATAGGTCCAAGTGGTTTTCCTGATCTTTAGCCCTGAATTGGAGCAAACACTAACCAGCAGGAAACCTGTTCAATGTTTGCTCTAAGTGACTGATTAAGAGCAGGTACTCCATGTGGAAGTGTGCCGTGGGTGTGGGCGTGCACACATGTGCAAAAGGAACCTCAAGGTCTTTGAAAATCTCAACAATATGTTGGATGTATCTGATAACTGAACGAGGCCAGTTGCATCAAAGTTATATATGAGATTTTGTGTAACACTCATCAGCTGAAATTCTGGCCCACCAGGTCCTTTGTGATCCATCTACCTTTGCCGTTTCAGGCAAAGAGCCAAGTTGGGAGGTGAATCGAGCCCCTGGGGAGCCACCATACTTGGCTTCTGGTCTGCACTCTTTTAACTCTTCCATTGTATCCATAAATAGCAATGGATGTGAATAGATGTTAGTAGTTTAATTTAAAGCCACGTAATTGTCGACAACCTGCTTTCCCTCTGCATTGTTAAGCTGCTTGTCAGGAAACCAGATTCTTATTTCTTTGAATTAGTCTCATGTAGACATTTTTAATCAATTGTTTTAATACGCCCTACATAGTTGTTAAGTCCAAATCTTCAATTAGTTATAATTCTACAAGCTTTACAGACATACTCTCCCATTTTTCATTATGCTATTATCGCCTTCTAATACAGGAGAATCTCATTTTATGTCACATTATAGTTTCAAATCAATTATCCTCTTTTTAGCCAAGGACAATGGGCTTACAACATTTAAAACAATGAAGAAGTCAAAAGCAGGCAAAGATTTTGGGATGTATTTGTGAGAGTGTCTGGAAATGCTGATAGTCTATTTCTGCCTTGTTATAAAAGAAGAAAGAATGTGTGTGTGCATTCATATGTATATATATATATATATATAGAGAGAGAGAGAGAGAGAGAGAGAGAGAGAGAGAGAGAGAGAGGAGGAGGAGGAGGAGAAATTAGTTCAGTTTCTCTCTGTTAGCAGCTTTACATTATTTAACAGTGTAATCTTAACCACGCCTACTCAGAAGTAATTCCTGCGTCCTAGTGTATCCAATGGGGTATACTTACAAGTAAGTGAGGTTAGGAATGCAGGCTAAGCCATCGATATATTAAAGGTTTATTACACAGAGAACAAACATATCACTTGTTTTGGAAATATCGGGGCAGTGCAGATTGCCTTATATACCAGGTATGTATTAAAATTCTCCTTTTCACATGGCAGGATAATTCAGAGTTCTCTCATCATGGCATAGGTTTGTCTCCTGATCCAAGGGAATTCTATTTATAAATGAGCTGAAAGCTCTTGGAGGAAATTTTTTGACTTTGGGTTGGCATTTGGGTTGGTTGGTGTGCAAAGGAGTCTCCAAGGCAGCCTCCGAATTTGTAGGAGAAGGAAAGTTGAATTCAATTGCAGGGGCATACTTTGAAGTGGTGGGGTTACATATTTGTGCATGATAGATATATGTGCAAAGTAAAATTCTCAAAATTAATTTAATTGGGGGTGGGGAGCAGAGACAGGTAAAACAGCTTTTACATCTCACAACTGGCCAAAAAACAAAACAACAACAACAACCCAGTTTTGGTATCACTCCCAATACCTGGACACAAGAAAATTTGCCACCTTCTGATAAGACTGAAGGAGTCACTGTTCTACGCTTGCATCATTCCAGTCAGGAGGCATGCCCAGAATAGCAGCTCATGCAGAAAATGAATAGGCTCCACTGACAGGAGGCATGTCTTGCACACTCTTAAGCCAGGGGTCAGCAAACCTTTTCAGCAGGGGGCTGGTCCACTGTCCCTCAGACCTTGGGGGGGGCAGACTATATTTTGAAGGGAAAAATGAACAAATTCCTATGCCCCACAAATAACCCAGAGGTGCATTTTAAATAAAAGGACACATTCTACTCGTGTAAAAACAGGCTGATTCATGGACCGTCTGTGTGCCGGATTTAGAAGGCATAGCTGCTAAGTTCTCCCTTTTTTTAAGGTAAATTCCCTTATGCTGAATAGGCTTCCTCACGAGAAATGGGAAAACTTGGCAGCTATGAGAAGGTGATTGGGCCAGATCCAGCCCCCGGACCTTAGTTTGCCAACCCATGCTCTCAAGAGTAAGCCTTTTTGTATGTAAACCCAAACTGTGCCGTTTATTTTAATTAGGAAAAAAGCATGCCCCTGCTACCAGAAGTTTAGAAACCACTAGCCTTGACTGTTTTGCCAAGACACTATAAAAATTGTATTGAAGCATCTCGATCGAGATGTTGTACGGCTTCTAAATATTACTTATTTAAGCAGCAACTCTATTTAAAACAAGGTTTATCTAAATATCGCTTGACATTGTGACCTCCTTGTTTCTCAAACTCAGTCCATTCAGCTGAAGTATCAGTGACCTTAAAGCATCCGATTAACACCCTTAATTGTAATTGACAAGGTAATTTCCTGGTTACCATTGTGCTAAGCAGACAGAGTGCAACAGCCATGAAAAATGTGTAACCTTTAGCTGCCATATTAATTCCTCTAATTGTAACTGGCAGAACAATTATGCTGATGAACACCCCAGCCAAACTGTTAGTTCGGTTCCATTTGTCCCAATGGAGAATAGAGCAGTTGTTCCATTTTCTAAGTTACACAGGGTTGTATTCAACTAAGCTTTATTCAGACTAGACCCATTGAAATTAATGAACCTAGGTTATATCATGTCCCTTAATTTCAGTAGGTCCATTCCGTTTTGCCACCAGAGACGAAACGGGAATATGCTGCTCCCTGGGCCGTGCCTGTCACCACACACTGTCCCTCTAATTCTGCCAGACTCAAGTTGGATGACGGGGGAGGGGGGCTGGCATTCTTCAATGGGTTGCCACTTATCTTCTCTGCCCCCCGGGATGGGGAAGATGAGCAGCGACACCACACACCAGAATGCCGGCTCTGCTTTTAGGTGTTTCAGAAAGCACCCACAATAGTAATCCCGAACATTTATATCACATTTTAAGATTGAAGGGCTACATAATTTAGAGCAGATTATCTTGGAATCGGGTGATGGGCAAATGGGGGCCTGAAATCTGTTTGTGGTATGTGTGAGAGAGCAGGGAGGGAGAGTTTTGTGTTTGTTTCAGGTCCAGGGGCTTGCTAGGGGCAGCTTCAGTGAAGCTGGTCATCTCTTGCAGCTGCCATCCCCACCGTTCCAAATGGAGCTTTGTTATTCAGTGGTACCTTGTTTCTCAAAACGCCTTGGTACCCAAACAACTTGGAACCCAAACACTGCAAACGCAGAAGTAAATGTTCCCGTTTGCAAACTTTATTCGGAAGTCGAACCTGCTCCGTTTTCAGTGTTATGTTTCCAAATCGAGTGCCACACTTCTGCTTTGAGTGTTATGCTGAGGTCTGTCTGTTTTTGCTTTATATTTTGAGTTTTTGTTTTGTTTTGTTTTTGTGACTGTGTGGAATCCAGTTCAGCTACTGATCGGTGGATTGTGTGACTGCAGTACATTGTTGATTGCTTTCACTTTATGGATCAATGGTCTCGTTAGAGACTAAAATTCATGTTAAATTGCTGTTTTAGGGGTTGTTTTTAAAAGTCTGGAACGTATCAATCCATTTTGCATTACTTTCTATGGGAAAGCATGCCTTGGTTTTGGAACGCTTTGGTTTTGGAATGGACTTCCAGAATGGATTAAGTTTGAGAACCAAGGTATGACTGTATTATAATGTACCATTTCCTAGGGTACATTCCAGGAGATAGAAGGATGGCAGTCACCAGGAAGTAGCTGGTAAAAGGAGCTCTACACACGGGTCCTTAAAACCCAAAACCAGAACAATTCAAATGGCTTCTTCCTTCAGGATACGTGTTTTTTTATTAAAGGACTGAGGCCAAGACCGCAAGGTTTCATTTAAACAGAGACTGGCTAAAATGAATAAGGAACTCAGGATTTGGTCAAACATGCAAACAAATTAAGCTGGTTTGGTTCTTTTCTTCAGTGTTTACCTATCTTGATTAAAAATTGATCCTCTGGTTTCTGGCTTGGCTTAGATGTTATGGATCTTTCTGTCACCGCAGACAATATTTGAACTTTGATATCAAACTGGAAGAATGTACCATTTTAATATCAACTCCCTTCTTGATGGACAACTTGACAAGGAATATAGGTATAGTGGAAATTTTTTAAGAAAACTGTCATACAGGCTATCTTTGAGTCTAGACAAACAATAGTGATATTATAAAGAAGGTCACTTCTGTGATTTTTAGAATTAAAACTTATCCAACAGTGTACCTGTTCCACCATGTATGGTGAAAGCCATTTATTGCTACTGCCTTTCAGTATTGGGAAAGAAAAAGTTCATGCTGTCATTGATTGACCTTTAAAAAGAAAAATGTAGCGGGCTTATGGGTAATAAGAAAGCAATGATTCCCATCCCCTTCCTCAGATAGTAGACTTTCTCCACCAGGGCCCTGGGTAGAGTTTCATAACATTTTAAAAATCCCATCATCATAAATCAAGAGTAGGACTGTCATCTACCAGCTCGGTAAATATGGTTGTGTGAGTTGTTAGATTAACAGAAGTGCTTCTTCACAACAATTAATTACCCAGCAAATCACTCATCAATTGATCAGAGTAGCCTACTGGCCATCTGTGGTTTGCTTTGATGATTCTCGACAAGACTGTGCAAGATTATTTCTGCCTCCATCCTAAACTTATCTGCCAGTGTATCCATCTGCTAATGGCAATATAATGTAACTGCAACAGTTATGTAACAGCAGGGTTTGTGGGGAGGGCGTTATACTAGATGTGATTGTTACTTGTCTCCTTCAGTAGTCCATGGAGAATAAAACAGAGTTGTGTGCAAATGGAATCTTGAAATTCTCCACTCTATATATGGTCATAGAAATTGTGTTGTGGGTTAGGGGAAATTTTTCCAGGAGGAGGAATATTTTTCCAGTAGTATTGTTTGTTTGTTTGTTTGTTTGAGATGGGGCACCAGCAATGGCAGTTGTACAACTCTTCTCTCCTCCCCTTCCCATCCCAATTATGTTGTTACAAGTGGAAACATCAGCACCTGGTATAGCAAGGCCACCATTTTGCTTTGGACCTAGCATCAAGTTTAGGGGGAAATGGTGGCTAACACAAAAGCAGTGGAGAATATTTGGAGAAATTTTGTCAAAGTAGCCTTTTGTCAGCGTGGTGGCAAAAAATTCTGACACTTCCTCAGAAAAGTGTCTTCTGGAATTTTTTGGCTTAGCTCCAGAATGAATCCCTCTACCTTGCACTAACCCTATATCCAATGGAGATACGGCATGTCTTTTGGTTAGGAGATCAGAAATGATCCATGGGCTCACGTGCTGTTATTCATTTCCTAACCCTTTTATTCAAATTCATCCTTTCTTCTTCTTCTTGATACAGTAGTCTGTAGGATCATATCAAGCATGTGTGTGTGTGTGTGTGTGTGTGTGTGTGTGTGTGTAAAACACAGAGTCCAAAAAGGGAAAGGGAAAGGGGATGCAAATGAAACTGAAGCTGCATGCAAAACTGAATTCTACCATCCATTTTAGAAGTTCTCTGGAATTCAGTAGCAGTCACAGAGCCAAGTGAACAATAAAGGAGGGGAACCTGGAAAATCCTCTCGTTGCTATTTCACCCGCTTCTCTTTATGATACTGTTGATTTTCACTTTATGAGAAAATGATGTATCAGATATACAATGTGTACTTCTGCCCTGCTGAAGATGTGATTTGTGTACTGCCTAGAGCTGTTGTCATCTAACTGAAAGTAGTGAAAAATATATAAATCTGTTGCTGAGCCTGGTAAAGGCGTAGGTGCTACAACTTTTAAAAACTGTAACAGATATTTTTGTTGCAAGTAGCTGCTGCTGTTTAGTCGTTTGTGAGTGTGCTTTGTGTGTGTGTGTGTGACATAAACCAATATGGTTCCTCTGTTTCTTTTTCTCTTTCTGGCTCTTTTGGCTAACAGGAAAAGCTAATTTGTATGCTTCCCATAAATTACAGGATTATCTTCAGCAAAGGAGGACACCAATACAAAGTGCCCCATTGTTAATCACACACACACACACCTTGTTGAAAATAGTTTTCATGGAATATGTCATACTTCCCCACTTATCTGTACTATTTGTAAAAAGTTATTAACCCCCCCCATTAAACTAACCAAGGGACAGAGTTATAAGGAAGGAGGCATTTAATTTCAAAAGGGCCCATCTGGGGCACAGTGCATAATTTGGATACATTGCAAACATTTTGTGTGCATGGGACCAGGTTACCCAGTGCAGGGCAGGTTTTGCTGCCACATCAATGGTGTCTCCAAAAGCATAATCATTCACAGATAAGGAAGAAAGTAAACAGAAGGAATTTAGGATCACTGCAAGGTGTATGCTGTGAGATTTGGGCTATGGGGGAGCAGACAGCACACAGGAACTATGCCCGTACTCAGTACAATGAAATTCTGCTCAATATTGGTCCAGAGTAGAACTCCAATGGATAGTTAGCAGAGTAAAAACTTAAACACGTTGCAGGATTCCAGAAAAAAAGGCCAGAGGCAATTAATATTTCACCCAGCAGAGCTTCACTGCTACTGAAGGCAAATGAGCATAATGGTCACAAATCCAATACATTCAGGATTGACACTGTCCATAAGAAATCCAGTTGCAGCAGACAACTTAAACTTAATAACTTATAATAAGTCTAAGCCTTAACACTGAGCATACTATGTACAGAAAATCACACCAGAAGGAAAATAGATAGAAAGAGAAAGTGAAACAGAGGCTCCTTCTGACCTTGACAGAAGAGATAACAGAACCCTTTTAAGCCAGCTGTACTCAGCTTCTCTGAAGGAATAACCCAAACATCATGAACTTTCTGCTTGTTTCTTTCACGCACAGAAGCTTCCAGAACCCTCTTGAATTAAGTAGAATAGGAAAGATCTCTACACATCAGATCAATACTTTCTGCACCAGGGCCGGCTCTAGGCCCGCCCCCGGTGGCGCGGGGCACCAGGCCACCAGGGGGCCACCTCCGCTGCGCACAGGGGCGTTGCAACAGGGGGCGGGCAGTGCCCCCTGGCCCTACAGCAGGCTGCGTGGCGCAGTGCAGCTGTGCCCGCCCGTCGCGCTGGGAAACGGGGGCGCCAGAGGGATCCGTCGCACCACAGCGTCAGGTCGCCGGGCATGCTTAGGACGGCCCTGTTCTGCGCTAAGAAATTCAAACTGACAGTCAAGACAGCAGAGTAAGTCAGAACCAAAGGAGAAAAAGACAGAAAACCATGATTAAGGAGTAAGCCATAAATGAGGACTAAGCGACAAACCAAAGGAGCAAAGCTGAGCTGAGCTGTTGCTTGAGTAAGACTTAACTGGAACCGGAGGATTCCATAGGCCACTTGAGTAGGTAGGCTCAATCCTGTCCCTGGGTATATGAAACTTAGCCAATGACTTAGCCAGTGTAGTGCCTCACACAGATGTTACGGACTGCAACTCACATTGCCCCTGACCAAGATGACCCAGAACCAGGAGTGATGGGAATTGCTGCCCCAAACATCTGGATAGCACTGCATTGAATTTCCCCGTGGCCTGGGCAAATGCTGCAGCATGCATTTCGATGGCTTACTACATGGGAAGCTGCACACAATTCCAGCAGCACACCCAGTTCAAGCCTCAGCAGCTCTTGAGACAAGCTGGATCTTCTCTCTGCCCTTGAAGACCCCAGCTGTACCGATTTAACCATGTAGCGAGACCGGAAAAACAACTGTTCAACCCAGCAGTCCCTTATTTATCTTGCAGCCAGTCAAATATTAGAAGGGAAAGACAGGCTAAAAATATTGCTGCTTCTTCTTCTTCTTCTTCTTCTTCTTCTTCTTCTTCTTCTTCTTCTTCTTCTTCTTCTTCTTCTTCTTCTTCTTCTTCTTCTTCTTCTTCTTCTTCTTCTTCTTCTTCTTCTTTACATCTTTGAGGAACAACAGAAGGGTTTGTTCCCCCTCCTGGAGTGTCACTAATCCACTCCTCCTATAAATATTCAATATTCTCATTGTTGTCAGTAATGTATTGATAGCACTGAACTTGACGTTTGCTCAGTTCTCTTCTTTCCCCGTTCTTTCATTCTACCACTTCTCATTAAGCAGCCTTTGAATGCCTCTCTCCAGTTTTCCTTTCAGCAAATAGGGTGACACGTCGTGGAACTTCCTTGGCATTCTAATCAATGAGATGCAGAGTATTTGAGCAGCCACAAAGCAAATCTACTTTAAAATGAGACTTATTGTTCACCTCTTCATTCTTACGTGTTGAACTATGTGGGCCTTATCGCATTAGAAGTGCGTCGCCTCGGCGGAGGGTAATTGCATCATCAGTCTCTGTTGGTCTGTGTCTCTGGTCTCTTAACACAATTGTCCTTTCCATTACTTCCTGATTTCATTTAATATTCTCCTAGGTTAGAATCGTAGCTGCAGTTGCAGAGGTCTTACGGAATTGTCATGGCATGCTCCTTTGTGGAAATGCTTTTCCTGTGGATTAAAGGGCATTGATATATTGGTTTAAGTAGGGCTAGATTATTTCCTCTGTTTACATTATATGCCTAAATGGGATGCCGAATTTGCTGAAGAAGTGTGCATGCACATGAAACCTTATACCAAGAACAAACTTAGTTGGTTTCTGAGGTGCTACTGGATAATTTTTTAATTTTGAAACATGACCTGCTCAACACAACCCATCCTTGTAATAGGCTTACATATTTCTTTTAATCATGTCACAGAGATGGCCTGTGTTACTGTTATCAGGACTTGGCTTCCTAAAGACATTGTTGTTAGTTTGAATCAAGGGTCAGCAAGACATTGCTCAGGTATAGAGGCATTGCAGACTCATGTTTTAGTTACTGATGTTTCACATAAGAGTTTCTGGCTGCTAGTAAACCCTTCACCCCAGTATGCCAGTGAATGACATTCAACAATCTCTGAAAAACAGGGCTGGCTAACATGGGGAGCTGCAGACTCCCATAATCCCAGTCCATGCAGCATCTTATCATAAAATCTTCTTCTTCTTCCTTTGGTGACCGCTCATAGCCGAGTAACAATGTCTTCCAAGAACACAGTTTTAACAGTGAGTCCGTAAGTAGCTGTGGAGGCCAATTCTGGATCCACACGCCCTTCCACAGTGGGGACATAGGTTTTGGGGCAGGAGTTGATCATGCTGAGGGTGCCTTCCTCTTAGCATGTTTCTCCCTTTCGTCCTGAATTTGAGCATCTTCAAAGCCCTGTTCTCCAATGGGAGTGCTCACAGACCAGTGTTTCCCAGTTGTTGGTGCATATATTTCTTATTAAGAGTCTTTAAACTTCTTTTGTTGATCACTAGCATTATGCTTTCCATTTTAAAGTTCAGAATAGAGTAGTTGCTTTGGAAGACGATTGTTGCTTCTTCCAGTACACTGGCATTAGTTTGCCTGTCTTCCCAAGTGATGTGTAAAAATTTTCGGAGACACCGTTGATGGAATCTTTCGAGGAGCTGGAGATGGCATTTGTAAGCGCTCCATGTTTCACAAGCATAGTTTCCGAGCACAGTTCAAAGTGTTGGTGCTGACCTTTAAAGCCCTAAATGGCCTCGGTCCATTATACCTGAAGGAGCGTCTCCACCCCCATCATTCTGCCTGGACACTGAGGTCCAGTACCAAGGGCCTTCTGGTGGTTCCCTCGTTGCGAGAAGCCAAGTTGAAGGCAACCAGGCAGAGAGCCTTCTCGGTGGTGGCGCCCGCCCTGTGGAACGCCCTCCCATCAGATGTCAAAGAAAAAAACAGCTACCAGATTTTTAGAAGACATCTGAAGACAGCCCTGTTTAGGGAGGGTTTTAATGTTTAATAGATTATTTCATTTCATTTTTCTGAAACCCAGCCAGATGGGCAGGGTATAAATAATAAATTATTATTATTATTATTATTATTATTATTATTATTATTATTATTATTATTATACAGTAAGGTTGGTAGTACAATAGCTTTGTAAACAAGCATTTTGGTTTCCCTGCAAATGTCCTGGTCCTCAAACACTCTGCACTTTAATTAGGAGAAAGCTGCACTCGCAGAGCTCAGGCAATGCTGGATTTCAGCATCAATGTCGACCCTTGTGGAAAGATAACTGCGCAGGTAGGAGTTGGATGGGACCATGAGGATCATCTAGTCCAACCCCCTGCAGTGCAGAATTATACAGCTGTCCCTTACTAGGATTGAACCTGCAACCTTGATTTTATCAGCAACACCCTCTAACCAACCGAGCTATCACAGGTTAGTTGCCCCTGTTATAAAGGCATGAAGTACAGGCAGCATCAGTACCATTTTTGCATAGGCATTCAACTATTTATTTCTCTTAATAACATACATACATTTGGCTATTTGGTGATTATTAAAAATATACATATTAGCTTTCCGATTTTTAGGCATATTTTAGGAAACAATTCAAAACTGCTTCCTAAATATTATTTGAATTAATGAGACACTAATGACAACCAAGTTTGAGTATTTATTAAAAATCTAAAGTTGATCTGCTTCAGAGAATCCAATACTGATGTACTTCTCCATGAATTCATGAAAAAAAGCACCATTTATAAATCACATTTGTGATTCTCCAGAAAGGAAGAAGAACTGAGGCTATATGTATGATATGATTGCCACAGTTCCAAGCAACCTGCCAAAATCATCCAGGAAAAGCTAAGCACAACATGCCACCCACATCTGGTGGAATACTAGGCTTCAATGAAATCTTGTTCACACTGATATCTGACTTATTTGAAGGAGCATTTGATCGTAACATCTCAGTGGCAGTTTAAAATGGTGTGGTCAGGAACAGTTTTGCCATGTGATCTGTTATTTGTGTATGCTATCTGTAAATAGCGATGTGCAGAACCTATGTTTGTATTTTCTCATAAAAAAGGTAAAGGTACCCCTGACCGTTAGGTCCAGTCCCAGATGATTCTGGGGTTGTGGCGCCCATCTCGCTCTATAGGCCGAGGGAGCCGGCGTTTGTCCGCAGACAGCTTCCGGGTCATGTGGCCAGCATGACTAAGCTGCTTCTGGTGAACCAGAGCAGCACACAGAAACGCTGTTTACCTTCCCGCCGGAGCGGTACCTATTTATCTAATTGCACTTTGACATGCTTTTGAACTGCTAGCTTGGCAGGAGCTTGGACCGAGCAACAGGAGCTCACCCCGTCGCGGGGATTCAAACTGCTGACCTTCTGATCGGCAAACCCTAGGCTCTGTGGTTCAGACCACAGCGCCACCTGCGTCCTCCTTATTTTATCCTAAGTCTCACTTTTACCAACCTTTGAACACACTTCCAAATAGCACATGCTACTTTGGAGAATCTCTCTCTCTGTGTGTGTAACCCACAGAAGAGGGGCCACAATAATCACCAAAGTAGTATTCTGAGACCTGTTCTCAGCTGGAAATGGTTCTTCTGAATATAGGGGAAATTCCCACCCCTGCATTTAGAGAGATACCTTATGCACAAGACTGTTTCAACAGCGATTAGCAATTAATCTTGTTGCCTGGTAAGGATTTATTATTATTATTATTATTATTATTATTATTATTATTATTATTATTATTATTTCTTGCACATTTTCATAATTATTTTCTGCACTAGCCTCATTTTCATAAAACTTTGTGTAGCCAGTAAGTAATCACAATCCGAACCCACCCCCACAGTAAATTGAAATATAAGGAGAGTTTAAGATAATTGTCTGGAGCAACAAAATGTCAGTATCTGCGTTCTAAATCAAACCTGTTACACATTAATATGATTATTGCAAATGTCATGTTTAACAATAAAAAGTCAGCTTAAAACAATTCTGCAAAATTGCTAAGCAAAGGGACCCCTGACTGTTAGGTCCAGTCGTGACCGACTCTGGGGTTGCGCGCTCATCTCGCATTATTGGCCGATGGAGCCGGTGTATAGTTTCCAGGTCATGTGGCCAGCATGACAAAGCCACTTCTGGCGAACCAGAGCACCACACGGAAACGCCGTTTACCTTCCCGCTATTTATCTACTTGCATTTTGACGTGCTTTCGAACTGCTAGGTTGGCAGGAGCTGGGACCGAGCAACGGGAGCTCACCCCGCCACAGGGATTCGAACCGCTGACCTTCTAATCAGCAAGCCCTAGGCTCAGTGGTTTAACCCACAGAGCCACCTGGGTCCCACCTATGTTACCTCTTTTATAATGGAGAGGTGTACTGATTGTACGCCAAATTTCTAACCAGTAGGGCAGGTGGTAGTCTCTCTCCCTCTCCCTCCCTCCCTCCCTCCCTCCCTCCCTCCCTCCCTCTCTCTCTCTCTCTCACACACACACACACACACACACACCATCCCTTGAGAACATTCGCTGCATTCAAAGCAGTGGGCCTCTGAACAATAAATATTAAAACAAAAACAAATATGAGGTCAACAATTCATACAGGAAAGTGTTAGCACGTCTGCCATGCATTGTATCCCATTCTGTTCCACCTTCTTATATTCTAATTATCCTACTTCAGAGATTGGCAATAAGTTGCTATCTATTCATCGCACATACCAGGGGGGCTGTAAGAATCTCATTTTCTGTGCACAGACAAATAAATCAAATAAACCACCTAACCTGAAGAAGTAAGTTTTCTTTTTTATTATTATTCCCTTCCCAGAGCAGAATTGCACTAAATAAATCATGGATTCACTGCAGGTGTGAAATCCATTGGTTTCTGCCTATTCTTGTTTGTACACTCTCTAATTTCCCCAAGTTATTAATAATAATTTGTTAACAAAAGTACTGTTGTGTGTATAGGGAAAACAAACAGCAAACTGTAATTTTTATTTTTCCCCCCATTGAATAAATAGCACTGTTGTTAGTTTACACAACATTAGGGATGACTGATTGCACTGGGTTGTTGGCAAGCACACCTACAAAGGAAATGTCCAATGAACCATAATAAGACCCATTCAATTAAACAAAAAGGCCACAAATGCGTGGTTCCTTAAACAGTATGGAATAAAACCTTTGCTAACAAACTGCTCAAGGTATTGAAGCTACCAGAAGAAGAAGGAGTGCAAACAAGTAGGTTGTGTTTGCCACAGTAGTCAGCAATATTAATTTAAATTGATATTATATGGGCAACTGGGTCTGTTGTATTCCTTACCCCAGAAATATGGTAACATATACCTGTAGCACCTGGAACCAGCATATCCCTAACACCTCAGTTAGGAAAATTTTAAAATATTTGGGACTTCAGGAGGTGCACTCTCTTGCGTCTATAGTCATCGAATTACCATATGCAAACATACACAAATAACCACAGTTACGAACACAATTGTCAATGATATAAACAGGCGTAACTGGCTGCTGTAACAAGTCATTTACAAAGACAATGTGAAATAACATAAATAGCACAACCACGTGTTGCAGAAGTATCAGAAAAGGACTTAGTCCAACATAAATGCAATGTCCACAGTCATAAGTCGTAGTTCATATGTCATAGTTCATATAGGGTATCCATATGGAGATAAATCAGTTCAAATGTACTTCCCAAATAGATGTAAATAAATACTTGAGTTCCACAGAATGAGGTGTTCACCAACGTTTGGGTAGGTGGCAACAATGTGTCCGAATGAAGATCGGGCGTGGCATAGGAATATCCACAGGTGAAGACAAGGTTCCTCGGTTATATACCTTGTTCCGCCACAGTTGGCTTCTTCAGTAAGCTTGTAGCTCTCAAAGACGGAGTACTAACTAGAAACTCCAGGTGTAACATCAGATAATGCTCCTGTTTTGGACTTCAGGAGGTGCACTCTCTTGGGTCTGTAGTCATTGAATTACCAGCCTGTTTGTTCGTTTGTATAGGATGTTGGCTTCAGTCTGACATAATTGCTTCTGTCCTGAATTCTCAAAGGCGGACAATAGCTTTGATATCCCAAATCTTCCTTTGCACATAGTTCAAGACATAACTATCCTGGGGTTCTTCATTTGAGACAGCTGTGTTGCATATCTGAAAAATATTGATGTGTTTCAAACCCAGTTATTGTAGTGTGGTTGCTACTTCCTCATGGAGGAACTGGTGTGAGATGTGGACACAACCCCCCGTCATTTCCAGCAGGCCAGACCTAAAAAACCACCCTGTTTCTTTTGAGCAGATGTTAAACCATCCCAGCAGAAGCATGCTGCTCTTGCAAAGAGTGACTAAGAAAATATATCACTGCTCTTAGCTCTCTGGGAAAGGCTAGATGGAAATTGGTGCTTCCGGGCTTGTTGTCAGAGAAGAAGCGTTCCACAACTTCACTGTGCAGTGCAAACACAGAGAATGGGTTTGAGGATTTAAGATCGTTGGTTTATAGAAGGTGGATTTGTTGGGTGTTATCTTGGAGTAAAGCATGTGCAAGGCTCCAATTGAAGATGAAACAGAAAGCATATCTGCACAATATATTTAAAGGGTATTCGACACAATTTAAAGGATATGACGTACCACAAAGAATCATGGGAACTGTAGTTTTCCCCTCCCAGAGCTACCTAGGGTTGCCATGCGTCCACAATTTCTGGAATACGGTGGCCGCAAGCAGTGTCTGGGTGGAAATTGGTTAGTTTGCCGGGAAAATCCGGACGTATCATGGCAGCTGACGTATGGCAATGTCGCTTTTGCCAATTTCCCTCAGAAATAGCTCAAAAACGTCCAATTTCATTGCCCAACAACTCTGGGCAAAACTAAAAAAAAAGCTCAACAACTCTGCAACCCCCTCCCCCAAGCTACTTATCATGATTCTTGGAGGCAAGCCATGTGATTTAAATATGTGTTGAATGTGCTTTAAATGTGTGGTAAAGATATGCCCAGAGATAGAGCTGTCACTTTTCAGTTAAACATTTCAGTTTCCTCCTTCCTCAGTAGCAAAGATGGAATTTTGAATGAACACTATAAGCCAAGGTGACATTTTTTAGAACAATCATGGAATGGGGTAGAACAAAAACAAAGACTAGATGGAAATTATGTGTTGTGTCCATGGAGACACCAAAGAAAAGCGAAAATTGGCACCTGTCAGAACAACTTCAGTCCTGAAAAAGTATAAGACTGTCCATGAAAACACCCTTGATTTTGATTATCATTAATGGGTTGAATCCAGACTTAGTAGAATCATTGGAATCAATATTTGAAATTATTTTCACATGTGTAGCTTCCACCCAGCTACCAGCATGTAATGAAAGAGAGTTTTTACTTGCCTTCTTTAACAGATATCTGGCTAAATTTGCTGGGAGGTAAAATATGAATATTTGATCCACACAATTGGTGTTAATCTGTGTCTATTTACTAGGCATTTACGAGAAGGGATAATTAAAATTGTGTCCTAGAGCACTATGGAGCTAATCAACCCAAGGTGATAGAGACTCAATCTGAAAGCTGGGTAGGAACTCATCGCTGCTGCTGCTGCTGCTGGGAATGTACAAATTGGACGAGACATTGGTATGTCACAATGTTCCAACCGCAGTTATCCAATGGAGTTCAGGGGGTGAAGTGTCAGCAACTGCCTGCATGGGTTACAAGCTGATTTTGGTAGAAGAATGCATGATAACAGATCTGGTTTTATCTACTTGGATGTGCATTTATATTGTAAATATGAGACTGAATCAGAAAAGTGCTGGAGATGCAATGAGGTCGAGGGTACGTTCTTTCATATGTGGTGGACCTGTAAAAGGGTTAAAGAGTATTGGGCAATAATTTATAATGAATTGGAAAAAAGCAACTTTCCAAAAAAAAAAACCAAAAAAAAACAACCCAGAGTCCTTTTTGTTGGGGATAGTTCAGAAGGAAATTCCCAGGTGTCAAAACAGATTATTTATGTATGCCACTACGGAGGCCCGTGTTTTGTTAGCCCCCATGTGGAAAATGAGCGAGGTCCCTAGCAAAGAAGAACGACAACTTAAGTTGACAGACTGTGTGCAGCTTGCAGACTTAACATATAGAATAAGAGAACAAGAAGGACGTACACTTAGAGAAGATTGAAAAACATTTATTGAAATATGGGGGGGAAATGTGTACACCTGAAGACGTTGGCAGCATTAAGATAAATTCAACAGTGTAAATAAGTTTTGATGGAAGCAATAATGGAATACTGAATGGTTTAATTTATATAAAATATGCAGAGATTTATGCTGTGCAAAATAAACCATGGAAAGAGAAGGGAAGTCATTGATATTTTAAGAATGTTTAAATGAATATTCTAAATTGTAAAACAGAAAATTTAATAAAAATGACACACACACACACACACACACACACACACACCATACTTTCCCATGTATAAAATGTGAATAAAGTTTCTATTACTTTCTATTACTTACTGACTGACTGACTGACTTCTGTGTATATTATAAGACTATGGTTTTTTTACTTTAAAATTATGTGAAAAACAGTGGGTTGTCTTATACACGGGACAATCTCCCCGCTATTTTCTTAAATTTGAGTCCCTAAAAATAGGGGGTGTCTTATATACGGTGGCGTTTTATACATGGAAAATACGGTGTGTACACACACACACACACACAGCCAATGGGCCCAGTAACATTTTTGATCTCTAAAATTAAAGCACCCCCCTCATGATGCTGAAATTCCCTTATACCTTCTACAAGATGTTTTCCTTTCTATAGGTTTTTTATTTTTTTAAGAGCCTATGAGCTCAAGGAAGTCAGGAGGTGGGATGGTGTGTGGAGGATATACTAGAGGATAAAGAATGAGCAGCCCTTGGTTTATGTACATTGATATCTGCAGGCTACACAGTGACAAATGGTCAGGAATTTAGCCTCTGAGAGCTCAATAAGCCAGTCTTGCCCTGATGTTGCAAACTGCTTACCACAAATGGACTCCCCATCTATCACCCTGGCCAAGCGTCTGCCTTATTCTAATTCCACTGACAGTGAAACCTGAAACCCATTGTGAATCATTTATCACACTTATTAAAATGTTCCATTGTGGATTAGAATAGCAATTTGATATTATTTCCGGGTGCTGCCCAAAGGCTCTTCCATGCAGCACATTCTAATTCTTTATTTGAAACTGTAGTTTGGATTTTTTTAATAAATGTTTCTTTGCAAAGGTACCGAGCTTTCAATTATGAGAGGTGACGCTGGCATTTGAAATCTGGCATGGGGGCCTTGCAATTATGCAAATCCCTTTGGTTTAATTCTGCATTTAAATCTGCTCTAAATACTTCACACTTAATATTTTAACAAGTATATGTCAATTGGATTAAATAGGTAGCGGTATGTAAGACTCTCTCAGCCTTTGAGAATATATCCACATACTTTTCTACCCTTCTCTTTGGAATAGGGGCTCCACTGAATGATGCCAGTAAAAAGTTGGTGTGGAGGGACCGTGGTGCTTACCTGACCTCCTGTTATCACCATCAGGGAGCTCAGTAGGGTGCAAATGCAGTGGCAGGAATGATAGGCTGGCTCAGCCAGTGCATTTGCACCATGCCAACCTCCCTGCTGCTTTACCCCTCTTCTTCCTGATAAGGTGCAGTGATCCCAGTAATTAGAAGGGACGTGGGTGGTGCTGTGGGTGGTGCTAGGGCTTGCTGATCAGAAGGTCGGCGGTTCGAATCCCCGCAACGGGGTGAGCTCCCGTTGTTTGGTCCTTGCTCCTGCCAACCTAGCAGTTCGAAAGCATGAAGTGCAGGTGGATAAATAGGTACCGCTCCGGCAGGAAGGTAAACGGTGTTTCCGTGTGCTGCTCTGGTTTGCCAGAAGCAGCTTAGACATGCTGGCCACTTACCCGGAAGCTGTACACCGGCTCCCTTGGCCAGTAAAGTGAGATGAGCGCCACAACCCCAGAGTTGTCCACGACTGGACCTAATGGTCAGGGGTCCCTTTACCTTTTAAGTGCCACACTGTCATACCAACCACTACTAACCAAAAGCAGGATGCTAACCAAAAGTAAATAAACATAAAGAGCGAGAGCTAAATTCAACATTATTGCTGCTGGATGTGTTTAGCTCACTTCTGCAGAGTCATAGAGGTGCTCCAGATGGCTACAACTCCATCCTTCTTGATCAGCAACAGAAAATCCAACATCTGGAGGGCCACAGGATCCCCACCCTGTGTTAGGCATTAACAGGTGGGGAGACAGGATGTAAACACTAATTGGCTTGTCTGTGCATCCCCAAACTATGGCCCTCCAGATGTTTTGGCATACAACTCCCATGATCCCTAGCTAACAGGACCAGTGGTCAAGGAAGATGGGAATTGTAGTCCAAAACATCTGGAGGGCCGAAGTTTGGGGATGCCTGATATAGTCTCTTGAGTGCTTGAAGAGGAGAATTTCTGGATAGATTTAATTTTGCCCCCCGTTGAAGAAGAAACCATTCTTTTTTTTGCCTCTCTTCCTCAGTCTGATATCACTAGGCACCAAGACAATATTTAATCATTAAATTAAATTAATTGCAATTCAATTACAGTGATAAGCAAGAGAGATGAGGTGATGGAGGAGGAATTTCCTCTAGTTGGATTTCTTTCTGGTATTTTACATTAAATCTTGGCGAAAACACAAAGTACACATAGATTGAATACTTGTGTTATTAGGTTATTATTATTAATAATATATATAAAATGAGAAGTCTTATAAACTGCATAACCTAGCACAGTGTGAAATTTCAGATAAGCAGAGCAGTTAATTTGACAATTTTACAATGATGTGTTATATTACTTAAAATAAGGTCTTCTTCAGAAACATAAATGAGTCAGTGGTCAGTCTCACTGAAGTTGCTCTCTGCTTCCTCATCTCTCCCCCCCCCACCTCTATGTTTTCTATCACTTTCAAATCTTGATAAACTATTATATAATTGCCTCACAGGATTTCCCCACCAATCCCATAGATAGCAGGGGGTTCTGCGGCTTCCGATTGGCTGCAGCAGCTTCCTGCAGCCAATCAGAAGCTGCGCTTTGGAAGTTGAAAGTTTTGGAAGTTGAGCGGAGTTCTGGAATGGATTCTGTTCGACTGCTGAGGTATGACTTTATTTATTTATTTAGACAAAGTAATAATCATAAATAAATAAGAATAAAAATGTGCATCCTACCACCAAGACCATAGCATTTTAAAACTATCCAGCCTCCCAAAATTTCAACACCTCTTGCCATGGTTTAACCCCTTTCCATTTTAACAGTACAAATTCTACAAACGCCCTCCATATCTCCTCAAAAGAGTTTCTCCTGCGTATTCCCCTTCTTACCTTAATGCACATGTTAATTGAGCTGTATCCCACACCTCTTTATGCAATTCTTCCATCTCATATTCTTCTTGCCCCTTCCACTTCCTAGCTATCATAATTCATGCAGCTGTCAATAAATTTGTGATCAAGTCCTTCATAGCCCATGAACCTTCCACCCCATCATAAATTGATAATAAAGCTACCTCTGGACTTTTGCTCAGCTTTAACCCAGTGATTTCTGTTATCTCCTTAAACACCCTTTTCCAGAAAATTTGTACATATTTAGACCCTCTGCAGTTCCTAAAGGCTTTCTTTCTCTTTGACATATGCACTGCCCTGAGATCTATGGATGAAGGGCACTATACAAATTTAATAAATAATAATAACAACTAAATTAGCCTTCCATCAACCTGCTATGCTGGCTGAGGCTGACAGTTACTGTATCCCAAACATCAGGAATGAATTAGACTAGTGAAAGTTGGTTTAGCCTTAACTCTCAAACACACTTATGTATATAATTCTCAATTTTTCTCTCTCTCTTTTTTAAAAAGCAACAAATATTACCTATCAAATCTCCCCCCGCCCCAATACACACTGTGAGACAGCAGGATCTTGCAAGCTGTGATATTCACTCATAAAATCACACATACTCTGCTCTGTATAGGTACTTTCTGGTAATTATGGGAACATTTTTAATAGCAGTGTATTAATTGGTAAATTAATATATGCAATATGTCTTCAAGATGTTTTGTAATATGAATTTTATAAATTGACTTCACATGTGGGAAAATTGTGATTAACTCCTTTACTTCACTAAAAAATACTGAAGCGGGGCAGACAATGTTTATTGTTGTGAGGTTATTTTTAATTAGAATTGCCACCTCTAAGAATTTTGGAGGGAAATTAAAGCTTATCCACATTTCGCCGGGGGGTGGCTTCCTATTCAGGTCAAAATATCTCTACGGATTTTGGCAGGAGTGAAAAGAATATTAATACAATCAGAACAATTTCTCAAGACATGATTTGTGCTGTATATTTCTAATGTTGTCAGTCCAGCAAACACCAGAATCTCAAATGGTAAGTCTTATCCATGTGACTGAAAACCAACACTTGTTTTCAGTCAATGCAGACCCCACACAAACACACACACCTGCCCAGTCGAGAAGCAACATACAAATCATGATTACTTGGAAATAAGTCCCTTAATGTTTCAGTCACATTTGTTGTTGTTGTTTAGTCATTTAGTCATGTCCGACTCTTCGTGACCCCATGGACCATAGCACGCCAGGCATTCCTGTCTTCCACTGCCTCCC